>NC_090925.1:663010773-665635329 GCF_040938575.1 Ambystoma mexicanum
GAGAGACATGGGGCATGAGCGGGGGGTGGGGTGGAAGGGGAGAGACACAGGGCATGAGCAGGGGGTGGGGGAAGGGGAGACACACGGGCATGAGCGGGGGGTGGAGGGAAGGGGTGAGACACATGGGGCATGAGCGGGGGGTGGGGGGGAAGGGGAGAGACACGGGGCATGAGCGGGGGGTGGGGGGATGGGGAGACACACAGTGCATGAGCTGGGGGTGGGGGGAAGGGGTGAGACACACAGGGCATGAGCAGGGAGTGGGGGGAAGGGGAGAGACACACAGTGCATGAGCGGGAGTGGGGGGAAGGGGGAGAGAGACACGGGGCATGAGCTGGGGGTGGGGGGGGAAGGGGAGAGACACGGGGCATGAGCGGGGGGTGGGGGGAAGCGGAGACACACAGGGCATGTGCGGGGGTGGGAGGGAAGGGGTACACACTGGGCATGAGGGGCAAGAGCGAGGGGTGGGGGGAAGGGGAGAGACACGGGGCATGAACGGGGGTGGGGGGAAGGAGGAAGACACAAGGGGCACGAGAGGGGGGTAGTGGGGAAGGGGTGAGACACAAGGGGCATGAGCGGGGGGTGGGGGGAAAGGAGGGAGACACACGGGGCATGAGCGGGGGGTGGGTGGGAAGGGGAGAGGCACGGGGCATTAGTGGGGGTGGGGGGGAACAGTAGGGAGAGGGGAACAGTAGGGAGACACGGGGCATGAGCGGGGGTGGGGGGAAGGAGAGAGACACACGGGGCATGAGCGGGGGGTGGGGGGAAGGGGTGAGACACACAGGGCATGAGCGGGGGGTAAGGGGAAGGGGTGAGACACATGGGGAATGAGCGGGGGGTGGGGGAAAGGAGGGAGACACACGGGGCATGAGCGGGGGGTGTGGGGAAGGGGGAGAGAGACACGGGGCATGAGCGGGGGGTGAGGGGAAGGGGAGAGACACACGGGGCATGAGCGGGGGTGTTGGGGAAGGGGAGAGACACGGGGCATGAGCGGGGGGTGGGGGGAAGGGTAGACACACAGGGCATGAGCGGGGGGTGGGGGGAAGGGGTGAGACACATGGGGCATGAGCGGGGGGTGGGGGGAAGGGGTGAGACACACAGGGCATGAGCAGGGAGAGGGGGGAAGGGGAGAGACACACAGTGCATGAGCGGGGGTGAGGGGAAGGGGAGAGAGACACGGGGCATGAGCCGGGGGTGGGGGGGAAGGGGAGAGACACGGGGCATGAGCGGGGGATGGGGGGAAGGGGGAGAGACACGGGGCATGAGCGGGGGGTGGGGGGAAAGGAGGAAGACACACGGGGCATGAGTGGGGGGTGGGGGGAAGGGGAGAGAGACAAGGGTGGTGGGGGAAAGGGGAGAGGCACACAGGGCATGAGCGGGGGGTGGGGGGGAAGGAGGGAGACAAGGGACATGAGCGGGGGGAACGGGAAAGAGAAACGGAGCATGGGCGGGGGGTGTGCGGAAGGGGAAACATACGGGGCATTAGCAGGGGGTGGGGGGGGAACAGTAGGGAGACACGAGGCATGAGCGGGGGTGGGGGAAGGGGAGAGACACACGGGGCATGAGTGGGGGGTTGGGGGAAGGGGTGAGACGCACGGGGCATGAGTGGGGGGTTGGAAGGAAGGGGTGAGACACACGGGGTATGTGCAGGGGGTAGGGGGGAAGGGGTGAGACACAAGGGGCATGAGCGGGGGTGGGGGGAAAGGAGGGAGTCACACGGGGCATGAGCGGGGGGTGGGTGGGAACAGTGGGGAGACACAGTGCATGAGCGGGGGTTGGGGGGAAGGGGAGAGAGACACGGGGCATGAGCGGGGGGTGGGGGGAAGGGGAGAGACACGGGGCAAGAGCGGGGGGTGGGGGGGAAGGGGAGACACATGGGGCATGAGCAGGGGGTGGGGGGTAACAGTAGGGAGACACGTGGCATGAGCGGGGGAGGGGGGAAGGAGAGAGACACACTGGGCATGAGCGGGGGATGGGGGGAAGGGGAGAGAGACACGGGGCATGAGCGGGGGTGGGAGGAAGGGGAGAGACACACGGGGCATGAGCGGGGGGTAGGGGAAGGAGAGAGACACATGGGGCATGAGCAGGGGGTGGGGTGGAAGGGGATAGACACAGGGCATGAGCAGGGGGTGGGGAAGGGGAGACACACGGGCATGAGCGGGGGTGGAGGGAAGGGGTGAGACACATGGGGCATGAGCAGGGAGTGGGGGAAGGGGAGAGATACACAGTGCATGAGCGGGGGGTGTGGGGGAAGAGGAGAGACACACAGGGCATGAGTGGGGGGTGGGGGGAAGGGGAGAGAGACACGGGGCATGAGTGGGGGGTGGGGGGAAGGGGAGAGACACGGGGCATTAGCAGGGGGTGGGGGGGAACAGTAGGGAGACACAGGGCATGAGCGGGGGTGGGGGGGAAGGGGAGAGACACATGGGGCATGAGCGAGGTGGGGGGAAGGGTTGAGACACACTGGGCATGAGCGGGGGGAAGGGGAGAAACACACGGGGCATTAGTGGGGGGTGGGGGGAAAGGAGGGAGACATGGGGCATGAGCAGGGGGTGGGGGGAAGGGGAGAGAGAACCATGGCATGAGCGGGGGGTGGGGGGAAGGGGAGAGACACACGGGGCATGAGCGGGGGGTGGGGGGAGGGGAGAGAGACATGGGGCATGAGCGGGGGGTTGAGGGGAAGTGGAGAGGCACGGGGCATTAGCAGGGGGTGGGGGGAACAGTAGGGAGACACAGGGCATGAGCGGGGGTGGGGGGAAGGAGAGAGACACAGGGGGCATGAGCAGGGGGTGGGGGGGAAGGGGTGAGACACACAGGGCATGAGCGGGGGGTAGGGGGAAGGGGTGAGACACATGGGGCATGAGCGGGGGTGGGGAAAGGATGGAGACACACGGGGCATGAGCAGGGGTGTGGGGAAGGGGAGAGAGACACGGGGCATGAGCGGGGGGTGAGGGGGAAGGGGAGAGACACACGGGGCATGAGCGGGGGGTGGGGGGGAAGGGGAGAGACACGGGGCATGAGCGGGGGTGGGGGGAAGTGGAGACACACATGGCATGAGCGGGGGGTGGGGGGAAGGGGTGAGACACACGGGGCATGAGCGGGGGGTGGGGGAAGGGGTGAGACACACAGGGCATGAGCAGGGAGTGGGGAAGGGGAGAGACACACAGTGCATGAGCGGGGGTGGGGGGAAGGGGAGAGAGACACGGGGCATGAGCCGGGGGTGGGGGAAGGGCAGAGAAACGGGGCATGAGCGGGGGGTGGGGAGGAAGCAGAGACACACAGGGCATGTGCGGGGGTGGGAGGGAAGGGGTACACACTGGGCATGAGCGGGGGGCGGGGGGGTGGGGGGAAGGGGAGAGACACGGGGCATGAGCGGGGGGTGGGGGGAAAGGAGGAAGACACACGGGGCATGAGCGGGGGTGGGCGGAAGGGGAGAGAGACACGGGGCATGAGCGGGGGGCGGGGGGGAGAGGCACACAGGGCATGAGCGGGGGTGGGGGGAAGGAGGGTGACAAGAGACATGAGCGGGGGGAACGGGAAAGAGAAACGAGCATGGGCGGGGGGTGGGCAGAAGGGGAAACACACGGGGCATTAGCAGGGGGTGGGGGGAACAGTAGGGAGACACGGGGCATGAGCGGGAGGTGGGGGAAGGGGAGAGACACACGGGGCATGAGCGGGGGGTTGGGGGGAAGGGGTGAAATGCACGGGGCATGAGCGGTGGTTGTGGGGAAGGGGTGAGACACACGGGGCATGAGCAGGGTGTAGGGGGGAAGGGGGTGAGACACAAGGGGCATGAGCGGGGGGTGGGGGAAGGAGAGAGACACACGGGGCATGAGCGGGGGTGGGGTGAAGGGGTGAGACACACGGAGCGAGAGCGGGGGGCAGGGGGAAAGGGGTGAGACACACGGGGCATGAGCGGGGGGTGGGGGAAAGGAGGGAGACACACGGGGCATGAGCGGGGGATGGGGGAAGGGGAGAGAGACACGGGGCATGAGCGGGGGGTGTGGGGAAGGGGAGAGAGACACGGGGCATGAGCGGGGGGTGAGGGGAAGGGGAGAGACACACGGGGCATGAGCGGGGGGTGGGGGGAAGGGGAGAGACACGGGGCATGAGCGGGGGTGGGGGGAAGTGGAGACACACAGGGCATGAGCGGGGGTGGGGGGAAGGGGTGAGACACACGGGGCATGAGCGGGGTGGGGGAAGGGGTGAGACACACAGGGCATGAGCAGGGAGTGGGGGAAGGGGAGAGACACACAGTGCATGAGCGGGGGTGGGGGGAAGGGAGAGAGACACGGGGCATGAGCCGGGGGTGGGGGGAAGGGCAGAGACACGGGGCATGAGCGGGGGGTGGGGAGGAAGCAGAGACACACAGGGCATGTGCGGGGGTGGGGAGGGAAGGGGTACACACTGGGCATGAGCGGGGGGCGGGGGGTGGGGGGAAGGGGAGAGACACGGGGCATGAGCGGGGGGTGGGGGGAAAGGAGGAAGACACACGGGGCATGAGCGGGGGTGGGCGGAAGGGGAGAGAGACACGGGGCATGAGCGGGGGGCGGGGGGGAGAGGCACACAGGGCATGAGCGGGGGGTGGGGGGAAGGAGGGTGACAAGAGACATGAGCGGGGGGAACGGAAAGGACAGGCATGGGCGGGGGGTGGGCAGAAGGGGAAACACACGGGGCATTAGCAGGGGGTGGGGGGAACAGTAGGGAGACACGGGGCATGAGCGGGAGGTGGGGGGAAGGGGAGAGACACACGGGGCATGAGCGGGGGGTTGGGGGAAGGGGTGAAATGCACGGGGCATGAGCGGTGGTTGTGGGGAAGGGGTGAGACACACGGGGCATGAGCAGGGTGTAGGGGGGAAGGGGTGAGACACAAGGGGCATGAGCGGGGGGTGGGGGAAGGAGAGAGACACACGGGGCATGAGCGGGGGTGGGGTGAAGGGGTGAGACACACGGAGCGAGAGCGGGGGGGCAGGGGGAAAGGGGTGAGACACACGGGGCATGAGCGGGGGGTGGGGAAAGGAGGGAGACACACGGGGCATGAGCGGGGGATGGGGGAAGGGGAGAGAGACACGGGGCATGAGCGGGGGGGTGGGAGGAAGAGGAGAGACTCACGGGGCATGAGCGGGGGGTGGGGTGGAAGGGGAGAGACACGGGGCATGAGCAGGGGGTGGGGGAAGGGGAGACACACGGGCATGAGCTGGGGGTGGAGGGAAGGGGTGAGACACACGGGGCATGAGCGGGGGGGTGTGGGGGAAGGAGTGAGACACATGGGGCATGAGCAGGGAGTGGGGGGGAAGGGGAGAGACACACAGTGCATGAGCGGGGGTGGGGGGAAGGGGAGAGAGACACAGGGCATGAGCGGGGGGTGGGGGGGAAGGGGCGAGAAACGGGGCATGAGCGGGGGTTGGGGGGAAGGGGAGATACACGGGGCATGAACGGGGGTCGGGGGGAAGGGGTTGAGGCACACAGAGCTTGAGTGGGGGGTGGGGGTGAAGGAGGGAGACAAGGGACATGAGCGGGGGAACCGGAAAGAGAAACGGACCATGGGCGAGGGGTGGGCGGAAGGGGAAACACACGGGGCATGAGTGGGGGGTGGGGAGGAAGGGGAGAGACACGGCGCATTAGCGGGGGGTGGGGGGAACAGTATTGAGACACGGGGCATGAGCGGGGGGTGGGGGGAAGGGAGAGACACACGGGGCATGAGCGGGGGGTGGGGGGAACGGGTGAGACACAAGGGGCATGAGCGGGGGGTGGGGGGAAGGGGAGACACACAGGGCATGAGCGGGGGGGTGGGGGGAAGGGGTGAGACACACAGGGCATTAGCGGGGGTGGGGGGAAGGGGTGAGACACACAGGGCATGAGCAGGGAGTGGGGGAAGGGGAGAGACACACAGTGCATGAACGGGGGTGGGGGGAAGGGGAGAGAGACATGGGGCATGAGCCGGGGGTGGGGGGTAGGGCAGAGACACGGGGCATGAGCGAGGGTGGGGGGAAGCGGAGACACACAGGGCATGTGCGGGGGTGGGAGGGAAGGGGTACACACTGGGCATGAGCGCGGGGTGGGGGAAAGGAGGAAGACACACGAGGCATGAGCGGGGGGTGGGGGAAGGGGAGAGAGACACGGGGCATGAGCGAGGGGTGGGTGGGAAGTTAAGAGGCACACAGGGCATGAGCGGGGGGTGGGGGGAAGGAGGGAGACAAGAGACATGAGCGGGGGAACGGGAAAGAGAAACGGAGCATGGGCGGGGGTGGTGGAAGGGGGAAACACACGGGCATTAGCAGGGGGTGGGGGGGAACAGTAGGGAGACACGGGGCATGAGCAGGAGGTGGGGGGAAGGGGAGAGACACACGGGGCATGAGCGGGGGGTTGGGGGGAAGGGTGAAACGCACGGGGCATGAGGGTGGTTGGGGGAAAGGGGTGAGACACACGGGGCATGAGCAGGGGGTAGGGGGGAAGGGGTGAGACACAAGGGGCATGAGCGGGGGTGGGGAAGGAGAGAGACACACGTGGCATGAGCGGGGGTGGGGGGGAAGGGGTGAGACACACGGGGCATGAGCAGGGGGTAGGGGGGAAGGGGTGAGACACAAGGGGCATGAGCGGGGGTGGGGGAAGGAGGGAGACACACGGGGCATGAGCGGGGGATGGGGGGAAGGGAGAGAGACACGGGGCATGAGCGGGGGTGGGAGGAAGGGGAGAGACACACGGGGCATGAGCGGGGGTGGGGTGGAAGGGGAGAGACACGGGGCATGAGCAGGGGGTGGGGGAAGGGGAGACACACGGGCATGAGCGGGGGGTGGAGGGAAGGGGTGAGACACACGGGGAGTGAGCAGGGGGTGGGGGGAAGGGGTGAGACACATGGGGCATGAGCAGGGAGTGGGGGAAGGGGAGAGACACACAGTGCATGAGTGGGGATGGGGGGAAGGGGAGAGAGACACGGGGCATGAGCGGGGGTGGGGGGAAGGGGAGAGAAACGGGGCATGAGCAGGGGGTGGGGGGAAGGGGAGACACACGGGGCATGAGCGGGGGGTGGGTGGAAAGGAGGGAGACACACGGGGCATGAGCGGGGGGTGGGGGGGAAGGTTTGAGGCACACAGAGCATGAGTGGGGGGTGGGGGTGAAGGAGGAGACAAGGGGCATGAGCGGGGGGAACGGGAAAGAGAAACGGAGCATGGGCGAGGGCAGGGCGGAAGGGGAAACACACGGGGCATGAGTGGGGGGTGGGGAGGAAGGGGGGAGACATGGCGCATTAGCGGGGGGTGGGGGGAACAGTAGGGAGACACGGGGCATGAGCGGGGGTGGGGGGAAGGGAGAGACACACTGTGCATGAGCGGGGGGTGGGGGGGAACGGGTGAGACACAAGGGGCATGAGCGGGGGGTGGGGGGGAAAGGAGGGAGACACACGGGGCATGAGCGGGGGTGGGGGGAAGGGGAGAGAGACACGGGTCATGAGCGGGTTGTGGGGGAAGGGGAGAGACACACGGGGCATGAGTGGGGGGTGGTGGGGAAGGGGAGAGAGACATGGGTCATGAACGGGGGTGGGGGGAAGGGAGAGAGACATGGGGCATGAGCGGGGGTTGGGGGGGAACAGTAGGGAAACACGGGGCGATGAGCGGGGGTGGGGGGGAAAGGAGAGAGACACACGCGGCATGAGCGGGGGTGGGGGGAAGGAGAGAGACACACGGGGCATGAGCGGGGGATGGGGGGAAAGGGAGAGAGACACGGGGCATGAGCGGGGGGTGGGAGGAAGGGGAGAGACACACACGGCATGAGTGGGGGGTGGGGGGAAAGAGAGAGACACGGGGCATGAGCGGGGGTTAGGGGGAAGGGGTGAGACACACGGGGCAAGAGCGGGGGGTGGGGGGGAAGGGGTGAGACACACGGGCATGAGCAGGGAGTGGGGAAGGGAGAGACACACAGTGCATGAGCGGGGGTGGGGGGAAGGGGACAATGACATGGGGCATGAGCGGGGGGCGGGGGGAAGGGGAGAGACACGGGGCATGAGCGGGGGTTGGGGGGAACATTAGGGAGACAGGGGGCATGAGTGGGGGGTGGGGGGAAGGGGAGAGAGACAATGGGGCATGAGCGGGGGGTGGGGGAAGGGGAGAGACACGGGGCATGAGCGGGGGTGGGGGGAAGGAGAGAGACACACGGGGCATGAGCGGGTGGTGGGGGGAAGGGGTGAGACAAACGGGGAATGAGCTGGGGGTAGGGGGGAAGGGGTGAGATACACAGGGCATGAGCAGGGGGTGGGGGGAAAGGCGGGAGACACACGGGGCATGAGCGGGGGGTGGGTGGAAGGGGAGAGAGACACGGGGCATGAGCGGGGGGGTGGGAGGAAGGAGAGGAGAGACACACGGGTCATGAGCGGGGGGTTGGGGGGAAGGGGAGAGACACGGGGCATGAGTGGGGGGAAGGGGAGACACATGGGACATGAGCGGGGGGTGGGGGGAAGGGTGAGACACACGGGGCATGAGTGGGGGGTGGGGGGAAGGGGTGAGACACACGGGGCATGAGAGGGAGTGGGGGAAGGGGAGAGACACAGGTGCATGAGCAGGGGGGTGGGGGAAGGGAGAGGAGAGACACGGGGCATGAGCGGGGGGTGGGGGGAAGAGGGGAGAAACACGGGGCATGAGCAGGGGTGGGGTGGAAGGGTACACACGGGGCATGAGTGGGGGGAATTGGAGAGACACAGGGCATGAGTGGGGGGTGGGGGGAAAGGAGGCAGACACACGGGGCATGAGCAGGGGGTGGGGGGAAGGGGAGAGAGACACGGGGCATGAGCGGGGGTGGGGGAAGGGGAGAGGCACACAGGGCATGAGCGGGGGGGTGGGGGGAAGGAGGGAGTCAAGGGACATGAGCGGGGGGAACGGGAAAGAGAAACGGAGCATGGGCGGGGGGTGGGCGGAAGGGGAAACACACAGGGCGTGAGCGGGGGTGGGGGGGAAGGGGAGAGACACGGGGCATTAGCGGGTGGTGGGGGGGAACAGTAGTGAGACACGGGGCATGAGCGGGGGGTGAGGGGAAGGGGTGAGACACATGGGGCATGAGCGGGGGGTGCGGGGAAAGGAGGGAGACACACGGGGCATGAGCGGGGGGTGGGGGGGAAGGGAGAGAGACACGGGGGCATGAGTGGGGGGTGGGGGCGAGGGGAGAGAGACGCAGGGCATGAGCGGGGGGTGGGGGGAAGGGGAGAGACACGGGGCATGAGCGGGGGGTGGGCGGAAGGGGAAACACACAGGGCATGAGCGGGGGTGGGGGGAAGGGGATAGACACGGGGCATTAGCGGGTGGTGGGGGGAACAGTAGTGAGACACGGGGCATGAGCGGGGGGTGGGGGAAGGGGTGAGACACATGGGGCATGAGCGGGGGGTGGGGGGAAAGGAGGGAGACACACGGGGCGTGAGCGGGGGGTGGGAGGAAGGGGAGGAGAGACACACGGGTCATGAGCGGGGGGTTGGGGGGAAGGGGAGAGACACGGGGCATGAGTGGGGGGTGGGGGGAAGGGGAGACACATGGGGCATGAGCGGGGGGTGGGGGAAGGGGTGAGACACACGGGGCATGAGTGGGGGGTGGGGGGAAGGGGTGAGACACACGGGGCATGAGCAGGGAGTGGGGGAAGGGGGAGAGACACACGGGGCATGAGCGGAGGGTGGGGGAAAGGAGGGAGACACGGGGCATGAGCGGGTGGTGGGGGAAGGGGAGAGAGACACGGGGCATGAGCGGGGAGTGGGGGGAAGGGGAGAGAGACACGGGGCATGAGCGTGGGGTGGGGGAAAGGGAGAGATACACGGGGCATGAGCAGGGGTTGGGGGGAAGGGGAGACAGACATGGGGCATGAGTGGGGTTGAAGGGGGAGAGACACGGGGCATGAGCGGGGAGTGGGGGGGAAGGGGAGAGAGACACGGGGCATGAGCGGGGGGTGGGAGAACAGTAGGGAGACACGGGGCATGAGCAGGGCGTGGGGGGAACAGTAAGGAGACACGGGCATGAGCGGGGGTGGGGGTGGGGGGAAGGGGAGAGACACACGGGTCATGAGCGGGGGTTGGGGGGGAAGGGGAGAGACACGCGGGGCATGAGAGGGGGTGGGGAAGGGGAGAGACACACGGGGCATGAGCAGGGGGTGGGGGGAGGGGAGAGACACACAGGGCAGAAGCAGGGGGAGGGGAGAGACACACGGGGCATGAGCGGGGGTGGGGGGAAAGTAGGGAGACATGGGGCATGAGCGGGGGATGGGGAAGGGGAGAGACACGGGGTATGAGCGGGGGTGGGGGTAAAACAAGGGAGACATGGGGCACGAGCGGGGGGTGAGGGTAACAGGGGAGAGACACACGGGGCATGAGCGGGGAGTGGGGGGAAGGGGAGAGACACACGGGGTATGAGCAGGGGGTGGGGGAAAGGGAGAGACACATGGGGCATGAGCAGGGGGTGGGGGGAAGGGGAGAGAAACATGGGGCATGAGCGGGGGTGCGGGGGAAGGGGAGAGACACGGGGCATGAGCGGGGAGTGGGGGAAGGGGAGAGAGACACGGGGCATGAGCGGGGGGTTGGGGAACAGTAGGGAGACACAGGGCATGAGCGGGGCATGGGGGGAACAGTAAGGAGACACGTGCATGAGCGGGGGGTGGGGGGGAAGGGGAGAGACACACGGGTCATGAGCGGGGGGTGGGGGGAAGGGGAGAGACACACGGGGGCATGAGCGGGGGGTAGGGGGGAAGGGGAGAGACACGCGGGGCATGAGAGGGGGTGGGGAAGGGGAGAGACACACGGGGCATGAGCAGGGGGTGGGGGGAGGGGAGAGACACACAGGGCATGAGCGGGGGGTGGGGGGAAGGGGTGAGACACACAGGGCATGAGCAGGGAGTGGGGGGAAGGGGAGAGACACACAGTGCATGAGCGGGGGTGGGGGGAAGGGGAGAGAGACACGGGGCATGAGCCGGGGGTGGGGGGGAAGGGCAGAGACACGGGGCATGAGCGAGGGTGGGGGGGAAGCGGAGACACACAGGGCATGTGCGGGGGTGGGAGGGAAGGGGTACACACTGGGCATGAGCGGGGGGTGGGGGGAAAGGAGGAAGACACACGAGGCATGAGCGGGGGGTGGGGGGAAGGGGAGAGAGACACGGGGCATGAGCGAGGGGTGGGGGGGAAGTTAAGAGGCACACAGGGCATGAGCGGGGGTGGGGGGGAAGGAGGGAGACAAGAGACATGAGCGGGGGGAACGGGAAAGAGAAACGGAGCATGGGCGGGGGGTGGGTGGAAGGGGAAACACACGGGCATTAGCAGGGGTTGGGGGGAACAGTAGGGAGACACGGGGCATGAGCAGGAGGTGGGGGGAAGGGGAGAGACACACGGGGCATGAGCGGGGGGTTGGGGGAAGGGGTGAAACGCACGGGGCATGAGGGGGGTTGGGGGAAAGGGGTGAGACACACGGGGCATGAGCAGGGGGTAGGGGGGAAGGGGTGAGACACAAGGGGCATGAGCGGGGTGGGGAAGGAGAGAGACACACGTGGCATGAGCGGGGGTGGGGGGAAGGGGTGAGACACACGGGGCATGAGCAGGGGGTAGGGGGGAAGGGGTGAGACACAAGGGGCATGAGCGGGGGTGGGGGAAGGAGGGAGACACACGGGGCATGAGCGGGGGATGGGGGGAAGGGGAGAGAGACACGGGGCATGAGCGGGGGGTGGGAGGAAGGGGAGAGACACACGGGGCATGAGCGGGGGGTGGGGTGGAAGGGGAGAGACACGGGGCATGAGCAGGGGGTGGGGGAAGGGGAGACACACGGGCATGAGCGGGGGTGGAGGGAAGGGGTGAGACACACGGGGCATGAGCGGGGGGTGGGGGGAAGGGGTGAGACACATGGGGCATGAGCAGGGAGTGGGAGACACACAGTGCATGAGCGGGGGAGGGGGGAAGGGGAGAGAGACACGGGGCATGAGCTGGGGTGGGGGGAAGGGGAGAGAAACGGGGCATGAGCAGGGGGTGGGGGGGAAGGGGAGACACACAGGGCATGAGCGGGGGGTGGGTGGAAAGGAGGGAGACACACGGGGCATGAGCGGGGGGTGGGGGGGAAGGTTTGAGGCACACAGAGCATGAGTGGGGGGTGGGGGTGAAGGAGGGAGACAAGGGGCATGAGCGGGGGGAACGGGAAAGAGAAACGGAGCATGGGCGAGGGCAGGGCGGAAGGGGAAACACACGGGGCATGAGTGGGGGGTGGGGAGGAAGGGGAGAGACATGGCGCATTAGCGGGGGGTGGGGGGAACAGTAGGGAGACACGGGGCATGAGCGGGGGGTGGGGGGAAGGGGAGAGACACACGGTGCATGAGCGGGGGGTGGGGGGGAACGGGTGAGACACAAGGGGCATGAGCGGGGGGCGGGGGGAAAGGAGGGAGACACACGGGGCATGAGCGGGGGTGGGGGGAAGGGGAGAGAGACACGGGTCATGAGCGGGGGGTGGGGGAAGGGGAGAGACACACGGGGCATGAGTGGGGGGTGGTGGGGAAGGGGAGAGAGACATGGGGCATGAGCGGGGGTGGGGGGAAGGAGAGAGACATGGGGCATGAGCGGGGGTTGGGGGGGAACAGTAGGGAAACACGGGGCATGAGCGGGGGGTGGGGGGAAAGGAGAGAGACACACGCGGCATGAGCGGGGGTGGGGGGAAGGAGAGAGACACACGAGGCATGAGCGGGGGATGGGGGGAAAGAGAGAGAGACACGGGGCATGAGCGGGGGGTGGGAGGAAGGGGAGAGACACACACGGCATGAGCGGGGGGTGGGGGGAAAGAGAGAGACACGGGGCATGAGCGGGGGGTAGGGGGAAGGGGTGAGACACACGGGGCATGAGCGGGGGGTGGGGGGGAAGGGGTGAGACACACGGGGCATGAGCAGGGAGTGGGGGAAGGGGAGAGACACACAGTGCATGAGCGGGGGTGGGGGGAAGGGGACAATGACATGGGGCATGAGCGGGGGGCGGGGGGAAGGGGAGAGACACGGGGCATGAGCGGGGGTTGGGGGGGAACAGTAGGGAGACAGGGGCATGAGTGGGGGGTGGGGGGGAAGGGGAGAGAGACATGGGGCATGAGCAGGGGGTGGGGGAAGGGGAGAGACACGGGGCATGAGTGGGGGTGGGGGGAAGGAGAGAGACACACGGGGCATGAGCGGGTGGTGGGGGGAAGGGGTGAGACACACGGGGAATGAGCTGGGGGTAGGGGGAAGGGGTGAGATACACGGGGCATGAGCAGGGGGTGGGGGGAAAGGAGGGAGACACACGGGGCATGAGCGGGGGGTGGGTGGAAGGGGAGAGAGACACGGGGCATGAGCGGGGGGTGGGAGGAAGGGGAGGAGAGACACACGGGTCATGAGCGGGGGGTTGGGGGGAAGGGGAGAGACACGGGGCATGAGTGGGGGGTGGGGGGGAAGGGGAGACACATGGGGCATGAGCGGGGGGTGGGGGGAAGGGGTGAGACACACGGGGCATGAGTGGGGGGTGGGGGGAAGGGGTGAGACACACAGGGCATGAGCAGGGAGTGGGGAAGGGGAGAGACACAGTGTATGAGCGGGGGGTGGGGGGGAAGGGGAGAGACACGGGGCATGAGCGGGGGGTGGGGGGGAAGAGGGGAGAAACACGGGGCATGAGCGGGGGTGGGGTGGAAGGGGTACACACGGGGCATGAGTGGGGGGAATTGGAGAGACACAGGGCATGAGCGGGGGGTGGGGGGAAAGGAGGCAGACACACGGGGCATGAGCAGGGGGTGGGGGGAAGGGGAGAGAGACACGGGGCATGAGCGGGGGTGGGGGAAGGGGAGAGGCACACAGGGCATGAGCGGGGGGTGGGGGGGAAGGAGGGAGTCAAGGGACATGAGCGGGGGGAACGGGAAAGAGAAACAGAGCATGGGCGGGGGTGGGCGGAAGGGGAAACACACGGGGCGTGAGCGGGGGTGGGGGGGAAGGGGAGAGACACGGGGCATTAGCGGGGGTTGGGGGGGTAACACAAGGGGAACAGTAGGGAGACATGGGGCATGAGCGGGGGTTGGGGGAAGGGGAGAGACACGGGGCATGAGCGGGGGTTGGGGGGGTAACACAAGGGAGACACGGGGCATGAGCAGGGGGTGGGGGGTAACAGGGGAGACAGGGCATGGGTGGGGGGGTAACACAAGGGAGAATTGGGGCATGAGCGGGGGGTGGGGGGTAACACAAGGGAGACACGGGGCATGAGCAATGGGGTAAACCAAGGGAGACACATGCATGAGTGGGGGGTGGGGGGAACAGGGCACACGGGGCATGAGCGGGTTGTAGGGGAGAACAGGGGAGATACGGGGCATGAGCGGGGTGTGGGGGGAAGGGGAGAGACACACGGGGCATGAGCGGGGGGTGGGGGAAGGGGAGAGACACACGGGGCATGAGCGGGGGTGGGGGGGAAGGGGAGAGACACACGGGGCATGAGCAGGGGTGGGGGGAAGGAGAGAGTCACATGGGGCATAAGCGGGGGGTGGGGGAAGGGGAGAGACACGGGGCGTATTAGCGGGGTGTGGGGGGAATAGTAGGGAGACACTGGGCATGAGGGGGGGTGGGGGGGAAGGGGAGAGACACACGGGGCATGAGCGGGGAGTGAGGGGGAAGGGGTGAGAAAACGGGGCATGAGCGAGGGGTGGGGGGAAGGGGAGATAGACACGGGGCATGAGCGGGGGTGCGGGGACGGGGAGAGAGACACGGGGCATGAGCGGGGGTGGGGGGAAGGGGAGAGAGACACGGGGCATGAGCGGGGGGTGGGGGGGAAGGGGAGAGACACAGGGCATTAGCAGGGGGTCGGGGGAACAGTAGGGAGACACGGGGCATGAGCGGGGGGTGGGGGGAAGGGGAGAGACACATGGGGCATGAGCGGGGGGATTGGGGGAAGGGGAGAGACACACGGGGCATGAGCAGGGGTGGGGGAAAGGATAGAGACACACAGGGCATGAGCAGGGGTTGGGGGGAAGGGGAGAGACACAGGTCGTATTAGTGGGGGGTGGGTAGTTACAGTAGGGAGACACGGGGTATGAGCGGGGTGGGGAGGAGGGGAGAGACACACGGGGCATGTGCCGGGTGTGGGGGGAAGGGGTGAGGCACACGGCGCATGAGCGGGGGAGGGGGAGAGACACACTGTGCATGAGCGGGGGGTGGGGGAAGGAGGGAGACACGGGGCATGAGTGGGAGGTGGGGGGAAGGACAGAGACACACGGGGCATGAGTGGGGGGTGGGGGGGAAGGGGAGAGAGACACGGGGCATGAGCGTGGGGTGGGGGAAGGGGAGAGACACACAGGGCATGAGTGGGGGGTGGGGGGAGGGGAGAGACATATGGTGCATGAGCGGGGGGTGGGGGGAGGGGAGAGACACACGGGGCATGAGCGGGGGCTGGGGGGAATGGAGGGAGACACGGGGCATGAGCAAGGGGTGGGGGGAAGGGGAGAGAGACACGGGGCATGAGCGGGGAGTGGGGGGAAGGGGAGAGACACACGGGGCATGAGCGGGGGGTGGGGAGAAGGGGAGAGACACACGGGGCATGAGCGGGGGTGGGGGGAAGGGGAGAGTGACATGGGGCAAGAGCGGGGGTTGGGGGAAGGGGAGAGACACGGGGCATGAGCGGGAGGTAGGGGGGAAGGGGAGAGAGACACGGGGCATGAGCAGGGGGTGGGGGGAACAGTAGGGAGACACGGGGCATGAGTGGGGGAACAGTAGGGAGACACGGGCATGAGCGGGGGGTGGGGGGCAAGGGGAGAGACACACGGGTCATGAGCGGGGGGTGGGGGAAAGGGGAGAGACACACGGGGCATGAGCGGGGGGTGAGGGGGAAGGGGAGAGGCACACGGGGCATGAGCAGGGGGTGGGGGAAGGGGAGAGACACATAGGGCATGAGTGGGGGGTTGGGGGAGGGGAGAGACACACGGGGCATGAGCAGGGGGTGGGGGAAAAGGAAGGAGACATGGGGCATGAGCGGGGGTTGGGGGGAAGGGGAGAGACATGGGGCATGAGCGGGGGGTGGGGGGTAACAGGGGAGACAGGGCATGGGTGGGGGGTAACACAAGGGAGACTCGGGGCATGAGAGGGGGGTGGGGGGTAACACAAGGGAGACACGGGGCATGAGCAATGGGGTAAACCAAGGGAGACACATGCATGAGTGGGGGGTGGGGGGAACAGGGCACACGGGGCATGAGCGGGGTGTGGGGGAGAACAGGGGAGACACGGGGCATGAGCGGGGGGTGGGGGGAAGGGGAGAGACACACGGGGCATGAGCGGGGGTGGGGGATAAGGGGAGAGACACACGGGGCATGAGCGGGGGTGGGGGGAAGGAGAGAGACACATGGGGCATAAGCGGGGGGTGAGGGGAAGGGGAGAGACACGGGGCGTATTAGCAGGGTGTGGGGGGAATAGTAGGGGACACCGGGCATGAGGAGGGTGGGGGGGAAGGGGAGAGACACACGGGGCATGAGCGGGGGGTGAGGGGGAAGGGGTGAGACACACGGGGCATGAGCGGGGGGTGGGGGGAGGGGGAGATAGACACGGGGCATGAGCGGGGGATGGGGGAAGGGGAGAGAGACACGGGGCATGAGCAGGGGTGGGGGGAAGGGGAGAGAGACACGGGGCATGAGCGGGGGCTGGGGGGGAAGGGGAGAGACACAGGGCATTAGCAGGGGGTGGGGGGAACAGTAGGGAGACACGGGGCATGAGCGGGGGGTGTGGGGAAGGGGAGAGACACATGGGGCATGAGCGGGGGGATTAGGGGGAAGGGGTGAGACACACGGGGCATGAGCGGGGGGAAGGGGAGAGAAACACAGGGCATGAGCGGGGGGTGGGGGGAAGGAGGGAGACACGGAACATGAGCAGGGTGTGGGGGGAAGGGGAGAGAGACACGGGGCATGAGCGGGGGTGGGGGGAAGGGGAGAGAGACACGGGGCATGAGCGGGGGTGGGGGGGAACAGTAGAAGAAGAGAGACACAGGGCATGAGCGGGGGGTAGGGGGAAAGGAGGGAGACACGGGACATGAGCAGGGTGTGGGGGGAAGGGGATAGACACACGGGCATGAGCGGGGGTGGGGGGAAGGGGAGAGAGACACGGGGCATGAGCGGGGGTGGGGGGGAACAGTAGAAGTAGAGAGACACAGGGCATGAGCGGGGGGTAGGGGGAAAGGAGGGAGACACGGGGCATGAGCAGGGGGTGGGGGAAGGGGAGAGAGACACCGGCATGAGCAGGGAGTGGGGGGAAGGGGAGAGACACACAGGGCATGAGCGGGGGGTGGGGAAGGGGAGAGACACACGGGGCATGAGCGGGGGGTGGGGGGAAAAGTAGAGAGACACAGGGCATGAGTGGGGGGTAGGGGGAAAGGAGGGAGACACGGGGCATGAGCAGGGGGTGGGGGGAAGGGGAGAGAGACACCGGGCATGAGCAGGGAGTCGGGGGAAGGGAAGAGACACACGGGGCATAAGCGGGGGGTGGGGGAAGGGGAGAGACACACGGGGCATGAGCAGGGTGTGGGGGGAAGGGGAGAGAGACACGGGGCATGACCGGGGGTTGGGGGGAACAGTAGGGAGACACGGGGCATGAGCGGGCTGTGGGGGGAACAGTAGGGAGACACGGGCATGAGCAAGGGGTGGGAGTGGGGGGAAGGGGAGAGACACACGGGTCATGAGCGGTGGGTGGGGGGAAGGGGAGAGACACATGGGGCATGAGAGGGGGGTGGGGGGAAGGAGAGACACACGGGGCATGAGCGGGGGGTGGAGGGGAAGGGGAGAGACACACAGGGCATGAGCGGGGGGTAGAGGGGAGGGGAGAGACACACGGGGGGTGGGGGGAAAGGAGGGAGACATGGGGCATGAGCGGAGGGTGGGGGGAAGGGGAGAGACATTGGGCAACAGCGGGGGGTGGGGGGTAACACAAGGGAGACACGGGGCATGAGCGGGGGTGGGGGTAACAGGGGAGACAGGGCAAGGGTGGGGGGTAACACAAGGGAGACACGGGCATGAGCGGGGGGTGGGGGGAAAAGGGCACACAGGGCATGAGCGGGGGGTGGGGGAACAGGGGAGACATGGGGCATGAGCGGGTGGAAGGGGAGAGACACATGGGGCATGAGCAGGGGGTGGGGGAAGTGGAGAGACACACGGGCATGAGCTGGGGGTAGGGGGGAAGGGGAGAGAGACACAGGGCATGAGCAGGGGTGGGGGGAAGGAGGGAGACACACGGGGCATGAGCGGGGGGTGGGGGGAAGGGGAGAGACAAGGGGCGTATTAGCGGGGGGTGGGGGGGAACAGTAGGGAGACACAGGGCATGAGTGGGGGGTGGGGGGAAGGGGAGAGACACACGGGGCATGCGCCAGGGGTGGGGGAAGGGGTGAGGCACACGGCGCATGAGCGGGGGGAGGGGGAGAGACACACTGTGAATGAGCGGGGGTGGGGGAAGGAGGGAGACACGGGGCATGAGCGGAGGTGGGGGGAAGGAGAGAGACACACGGGGCATGAGCTTGGGGTGCGGGGGAAGGGGAGAGAGACACGGGGCTTGAGCGGGGGGTGGGGGGAAGGGGAGAGACACGGGGCATGAGCGTGGGGTGGGGGAAGGGGAGAGACACACGGGGCATGAGTGGGGGGTGGGGGGGAAGGGAGAGACATACGGGGCATGAGCGGGGGTGGGGGGAGGGGAGAGGCACACGGGGCATGAGCGGGGGGTGAGGGGAAAGGAGGGATACACGGGGCATGAGCAGGGGGTGGGGGGGAAGGGGAGAGAGACACGGGGCATGAGCAGGGAGCGGGGGGAAGGGGAGAGACACACGGGGCATGAGCGGGGGGTGGGGGGAAGGGGAGAGTGACATGGGGCATGAGCGGGGGTTGGGGGGAAGGGGAGAGACACGGGGCATGAGCGGGGGGTGGGTGGGAAGGGGAGAGAGACACAGGGCATGAGCGGGGGGTGGAGGGAACAGTAGGGAGACACGGGGCATGAGTGGGGGGTGGGGGAACAGTAGGGAGACACGGGCATGAGCGGGGGGTGGGGGTGGGGGGAAGGGGAGAGACACACGGGTCATGAGTGGGGGGTGTGGGGAAAGGGGAGAGACACACAGGGCATGAGCGGGGGGTGGGGGGGAAGGGGAGAGACACACAGGGCATGAGGGGGGGTGGGGGGAAGGGGAGAGACACACAGTGCATGAGTGGGGGGTTGGGGGAGGGGAGAGACACACGGGGCATGAGCAGGGGGTGGGGGGAAAGGAGGGAGACATGGGGCATGAGCGGGGGTTGGAGGGAAGGGGAGAGACATGGGGCATGAGCAGGGGTTGGGGGGATAACACAATGGAGACACAGGGCATGAGCTGGGGGTGGGGGGTAACAGGGGAGACAGGGCATGGGTGGGGGGTTAACACAAGGAAGACTCGGGGCATGAGCGGGGGGTGGGGGGTAACACAAGGGAGACACGGGGCATGAGCAATGGGGTAACACTGGGCAGACACGGGTATGAGCGGGGGGTGGGGGGAAGAGGGCACACGGGGCATGAGAGGGGTGTGGGGGGAACAGGGGAGACACAGGGCATGAGCGGGGGGTGGGGGGAAGGGGAGAGACACACGGGGCATGAGCGGAGGGTAGGGGGAAGGGGAGAGACACACGGGGCGTGATCGGGGGATGGGGGAAGGGAAGAAAGACATGGGGCATGAGCGGGGGGTGGGGGGAGGGGGAGAGACACACAGGGCATGAGCGGGGGTGGGGGGAGGGGAGAGACACACAGGGCATGAGCGGGGGTGGGGGGAAGGAGAGAGACACATGGGGCATAAGCGGGGTGTGGGGGGAGGGGAGAGACATGGGGCGTATTAGCGGGGTGTGGGGGGAACAGTAGGGAGACACGGGGCATGAGCGGGGGTGGGGGGAAGGGGAGAGACACACGGGGCATGAGAGGGGGGTGGGCGGGAAGGGGTGAGACACACGGGGCATGAGCGGGGGGAAGGGGAGAGACACACGGGGGATTAGCGGGGGGTGGGGAGAAGGAGGGAGACACGGGGCATGGGTGGGGGGAAGGGGAGAGAGTGGGGGGTGGGGGGGAAGGGAAGAGACACCTGGGGCATGAGCGGGCGGTTAGGGGGCAAGGGGTGAGACACATGGGGCATGAGCGGGGGGAAGGGGAGAGAAACACGGGGCATGAGCAGGGTGTGGGGGGAAGGGGAGAGAAACACAGGGCATGAGTGGGGGTGGGGGGAAGGGGAGAGACACACGGGGCATGAGCAGGGGGTGGGGGGAAGGGGAGAGTCACGGGGCATTAGCGGGGGGTGGGGGGGAACAGTAGAGAGACACGGGGCATGAGCGGGGGGTGGGGAGAAGGAGAGAGTCACACGGGGTATGAGCGGGGGATGGGGGGAAGGGGTGAGACACACAGGGCATGAGCGGGGGGAAGGGGTGAGACACACGGGGCATGAGCGGGGGTGTGGGGGAAAGGAGAGAGACACACGGGGCATGAGCAGGGGGTGCGGGGGAAGGGGAGAGACATGGGGCATGAGCGGGGGGTGGGGGGAAGTGGAAACACACGGGGCATAAGCAGGGGTTGGGGGAAGGGGTGAGACACACGGGGCATGAGCGGGGGATGGGGGAAGGGGTGAGACACACGGGGCATGAGCAGGGAGTGGGGAGAAGGGGAGAGACACACAGTGCATGAGCGGGGGTGGGGGGGAAGGGGAGAGAGACACGGGGCATGAGACGGGGGTTGGGGGAAGGGGAGAGACACGGGGCATGAGCTTGTGTGGGGGGGAAGGGGAGACACACGGGGCATGAGCAGGGGGTGGGGGGAAGGGGAGAGACACAGGCCAACAGCGGGGGGTGGTGGGAAAGGAGGGAGACACACGGGGCATGAGTGGGGAGCGGGGGAAGGGGAGAGAGACACGGGGCATGAGCGGGGGCTGGGGGGAATTTCAGAGGCACACAGGGCATGAGCGGGGGGTGGGGGGATAAGGAGGGAGACAAGGGACATGAGCGGGGGGAACGGGAAAAGAGAAACAGAGCATGGGTGGGGGGTGGGCGGAAGGGGAAACACACGGGGCATGAGCGGGGGGTGGGAGGAAGGGGTGAGAAACATGGGGCATGAGCAGGGGGTGGGGGGAAGGGGTGAGACACACAGGGCATGAGCAGGGAGTGGGGGGAAGGGGAGAGACACAAAGTGCATGAGCGGGGGTGGGGGGAAGGAGAGAGAGACACAGGGCATGAGCGGGGGGGAAGGGGAGAGACATGGGGCATGAGCGGGGGTGAGGGGGAAGGGGAGACACATGGGGCATGAGCAGGGGGTGGGGGGGAGGGGTACACATGGGGCATGAGCAGGGGGTGGGGTGGGGAGAAGGGAAGAGACACGGGGCATGAGCAGGGGGTGGGGGGAAAGGAGGGAGACACACGGGGCATGAGCGGGGAGTGGGGGGAAGGGGAGAGAGACACGGGGCATGAGCCGGGGGTGGGGGGGAAGGGGAGAGGCACACAGGGCATGAGCGGGGGTGGGGGGGAAGGAGGGAGACAAGGGACATGAGCGGGGGGAATGGGAAAGAGAAACGGAGCATGGGAGGGGGGTGGGCGTAAGGGGAAACACACGGGGCATGAGCTGGGGGTGGGGGGGAAGGGGAGAGACACGGGGCATTAGCGGGGGGTGGGGGGGAACAGTAGGGAGACACGGGGCATGAGCGGGGGGTGGGGGGAAGGGGAGAGACACACGGGGCATGAGCAGGGGGTAGGGGGAAGGGGTGAGACTCACGGGGCATGAGCGGGGGATGGGGGGAAAGGGAGAGACACACAGGGCATGAGTGGGGCATGAGTGTTGGGTGGGGGGAAGGGTAGAGAGGCACGGGGCATGAGCGGGGGGTGGGGGGAAGGGGAGAGACACACGGGGCATGAGTGGGGGGTTTGGGGGAAGGGGAGAGAGACACGGGGCATGAGCGTGGGGTGGTGGAAGGGGAGAGACACACGGGGCATGAGTGGGGTGTGGGGGGGAGGGGAGAGACATACGGGGCATGAGCAGGGGGTGGGGGGAGGGGAGAGACACACGGGGCATGAGCGGGGGGTGAGGGGAAAGGAGGGAGACACGGGCATGAGCAGGGGGTGGGGGGAAGGGGAGAGAGACACGGGGCATGAGCGGGGAGTGGGGGGAAGGGGAGAGACACACGGGGCATGAGCGGGGGGTGGGGAGAAGGGGAGAGACACAAGGAGCATGAGCGGGGGGTGGGGGAAGGGGAGAGTGACATGGGGCATGAGCGGGGGTTGGGGGAAGGGGAGAGACACGGGGCATGAGCGGGGGGTGGGGAGGAAGGGGAGAGAGACACAGGGCATGAGTGGGGGTGTGGGGAAAGGGGAGAGTGACATGGGGCATGAGCGGGGGTTGGGGGAAGGGGAGAGACACACGGGTCATGAGTGGGGGGTGTGGGGAAAGGGGAGAGACACACGGGGCATGAGCGGGGGGTGGTGGGGAAGGGGAGAGACACACGGGGCATGAGCGGGGAGTGGGGGGAAGGGGAGAGACACACGGGGCATGAGCGTGGGGTGGGGGGAAGGGGAGAGACACACAGGGCATGAGTGGGGGGTGTGGGGAAAGGGGAGAGTGACATGGGACATGAGCGAGGGTTGGGGGAAGGGGAGAGACACACGGGTCATGAGTGGGGGGTGTGGGGAAAGGGGAGAGACACACGGGGCATGAGCGGGGGATGGGGGGAAGGGGAGAGACACACAGGGCATGAGTGGGGGGTTGAGGGAAGGGAGAGACACACGGGGCATGAGCAGGGGTGGGGGGAAGGGGAGAGACATGGGGCATGAGCGGGGGGTGGGGGGAACGGGAAACACACGGGGCATGAGCAGGGGTTGGGGGGAAGGGGTGAGACACACGGGGCATGAGCGGGGGATGGGGGAAGGGGTGAGACACACGGGGCATGAGCAGGGAGTGGGGAGAAGGGGAGAGACACACAGTGCATGAGCGGGGGTGGGGGGGAAGGGGAGAGAGACACGGGGCATGAGACGGGGGTTGGGGGAAGGGGAGAGACACGGGGCATGAGCTTGTGTGGGGGGGAAGGGGAGACACACGGGGCATGAGCAGGGGGTGGGGGGAAGGGGAGAGACACAGGCCAACAGCGGGGGGTGGTGGGAAAGGAGGGAGACACACGGGGCATGAGTGGGTAGTGGGGGGAAGGGGAGAGAGTCACGGGGCATGAGCGGGGGGTGGGGGGAATTTCAGAGGCACACAGGTCATGAGCAGGGGGTGGGGGGGTAAGGAGGGAGACAAGGGACATGAGCGGGGGGAACGGGAAAAGAGAAACAGAGCATGGGCGGGGGGTGGGCGGAAGGGGAAACACACAGGGCATGACCGGGGGGTGGGGGGAAGGGGAGACACATGGGGCATGAGCGGGGGGTGGGAGGAAGGGGTGAGAAACATGGGGCATGAGCGGGGGGTGGGGGGGAAGGGGTGAGACACACAGGGCATGAGCAGGGAGTGGAGGGAAGGGGAGAGACACACAGTGCATGAGCGGGGGTGGGGGGAAGGAGAGAGAGACACAGGGCATGAGCGGGGGGGAAGGGGAGTGACACGGGGCATGAGCGGGGGTGAGGGGGAAGGGGAGACACATGGGGCATGAGCAGGGGGTGGGGGGGAGGGGTACACATGGGGCATGAGCAGGGGGTGGGGTGGGGAGAAGGGGAGAGACACGGGGCATGAGCAGGGGGTGGAGGGAAAGGAGGGAGACACACGGGGCATGAGCGGGGAGTGGGGGGAAGGGGAGAGAGACACGGGCATGAGCAGGGAGTGGGGGGAAGGGGAGAGACACACAGGGCATGAGCGGGGGGTGGGGAAGGGGAGAGACACACGGGGCATGAGCGGGGGGTGGGGGGAAAAGTAGAGAGACACAGGGCATGAGTGGGGGGTAGGGGGAAAGGAGGGAGACACGGGGCATGAGCAGGGGGTGGGGGGAAGGGGAGAGAGACACCGGGCATGAGCAGGGAGTCGGGGGAAGGGAAGAGACACATGGGGCATAAGCGGGGGGTGGGGGAAGGGGAGAGACACACGGGGCATGAGCAGGGTGTGGGGGGAAGGGGAGAGAGACACGGGGCATGACCGGGTGGTGGGGGGAACAGTAGGGAGACACGGGGCATGAGCGGGCTGTGGGGGGAACAGTAGGGAGACACGGGCATGAGCAAGGGGTGGGAGTGGGGGGAAGGGGAGAGACACACGGGTCATGAGCGGTGGGTGGGGGGAAGGGGAGAGACACATGGGGCATGAGAGGGGGGTGGGGGGAAGGAGAGACACACGGGGCATGAGCGGGGGGTGGAGGGGAAGGGGAGAGACACATAGGGCATGAGCGGGGGGTAGAGGGGAGGGGAGAGACACACGGGGCATGAGCGGGGGGTGGGGGAAAGGAGGGAGACATGGGGCATGAGCGGAGGGTGGGGGGAAGGGGAGAGACATTGGGCAACAGCGGGGGGTGGGGGGTAACACAAGGGAGACACGGGGCATGAGCGGGGGTGGGGGTAACAGGGGAGACAGGGCAAGGGTGGGGGGTAACACAAGGGAGACACGGGCATGAGCGGGGGGTGGGGGGAACAGGGCACACAGGGCATGAGCGGGCGGTGGGGGGAACAGGGGAGACATGGGGCATGAGCGGGGGGAAGGGGAGAGACACATGGGGCATGAGCAGGGGGTGGGGGAAGTGGAGAGACACACGGGCATGAGCTGGGGGTAGTTGGGAAGGGGAGAGAGACACAGGGCATGAGCAGGGGTGGGGGGAAGGAGGGAGACACACGGGGCATGAGCGGGGGGTGGGGGGAAGGGGAGAGACAAGGGGCGTATTAGCGGGGGGTGGGGGGGAACAGTAGGGAGACACAGGGCATGAGTGGGGGGTGGGGGGAAGGGGAGAGACACACGGGGCATGCGCCAGGGGTGGGGGAAGGGGTGAGGCACACGGCGCATGAGCGGGGGGAGGGGGAGAGACACACTGTGAATGAGCGGGGGTGGGGGGAAGGAGGGAGACACGGGGCATGAGCGGAGGTGGGGGGAAGGAGAGAGACACACGGGGCATGAGCTTGGGGTGCGGGGGAAGGGGAGAGAGACACGGGGCTTGAGCGGGGGGTGGGGGGAAGGGGAGAGACACGGGGCATGAGCGTGGGGTGGGGGAAGGGGAGAGACACACGGGGCATGAGTGGGGGGTGGGGGGGAAGGGAGAGACATACGGGGCATGAGCGGGGGTGGGGGGAGGGGAGAGACACATGGGGCATGAGCGGGGGGTGAGGGGAAAGGAGGGATACACGGGGCATGAGCAGGGAGCGGGGGGAAGGGGAGAGACACACGGGGCATGAGCGGGGGGTAGGGGGAAGGGGAGAGTGGCATGAGCGGGGGTTGGGGGGAAGGGGAGAGACACGGGGCATGAGCGGGGGGTGGGTGGGAAGGGGAGAGAGACACAGGGCATGAGCGGGGGGTGGAGGGAACAGTAGGGAGACACGGGGCATGAGTGGGGGGTGAGGGAACAGTAGGGACACACGGGCATGAGCGGGGGGTGGGGGTGGGGGGAAGGGGAGAGACACACGGGTCATGAGTGGGGGGTGTGGGGAAAGGGGAGAGACACACAGGGCATGAGCGGGGGGTGGGGGGGAAGGGGAGAGACACACGGGGCATGAGGGGGGGTGGGGGGAAGGGGAGAGACACACAGTGCATGAGTGGGGGGTTGGGGGAGGGGAGAGACACACGGGGCATGAGCAGGGGGTGGGGGGAAAGGAGGGAGACATGGGGCATGAGCGGGGGTTGGAGGGAAGGGGAGAGACATGGGGCATGAGCAGGGGTTGGGGGGATAACACAATGGAGACACAGGGCATGAGCTGGGGGTGGGGGGTAACAGGGGAGACAGGGCATGGGTGGGGGGGTTAACACAAGGAAGACTCGGGGCATGAGCGGGGGGTGGGGGGAAGGGGAGAGACACAGGCCAACAGCGGGGGGTGGTGGGAAAGGAGGGAGACACACGGGGCATGAGTGGGGAGCGGGGGGAAGGGGAGAGAGACACGGGGCATGAGCGGGGGGTGGGGGGAATTTCAGAGGCACACAGGGCATGAGCGGGGGGTGGGGGGGTAAGGAGGGAGACAAGGGACATGAGTGGGGGGAACGGGAAAAGAGAAACAGAGCATGGGCGGGGGGTGGGCGGAAGGGGAAACACACGGGGCATGAGCGGGGGGTGGGGGAAAGGGGAGAGACATGGGGCATGAGCGGGGGGTGGGGGGAAGGGGAGACACATGGGGCATGAGCGGGGGGTGGGAGGAAGGGGTGAGAAACATGGGGCATGAGCGGGGGGTGGGGGGGAAGGGGTGAGACACACAGGGCATGAGCAGGGAGTGGGGGGAAGGGGAGAGACACACAGTGCATGAGTGGGGGTGGGGGGAAGGAGAGAGAGACACAGGGCATGAGCGGGGGGGAAGGGGAGAGACATGGGGCATGAGCGGGGGTGAGGGGGAAGGGGAGACACATGGGGCATGAGCAGGGGGTGGGGGGGAGGGGTACACATGGGGCATGAGTGGGGGGTGGGGGGAGGGGAGAGACACGGGGCATGAGCGTGGGGTGGTGGAAGGGGAGAGACACACGGGGCATGAGTGGGGTGTGGGGGGGAGGGGAGAGACATACGGGGCATGAGCAGGGGTGGGGGAGGGGAGAGACACACGGGCATGAGCAGGGGGTGAGGGGAAAGGAGGGAGACACGGGGCATGAGCAGGGGGTGGGGGGAAGGGGAGAGAGACACGGGGCATGAGCGGGGAGTGGGGGGAAGGGGAGAGTCACACGGGGCATGAGCGGGGGGTGGGGGGAAGGGGAGAGACACACGGGGCATGAGCGGGGGGTGGGGGGAAGGGGAGAGTGACATGGGGCATGAGCGGGGTTTGGGGGAACGGGAGAGACACGGTGCATGAGCGGGGGGTGGGGAGGAAGGGGAGAGAGACACAGGGCATGAGTGGGGGTGTGGGGAAAGGGGAGAGTGACATGGGGCATGAGCGGGGGTTGGGGGAAGGGGAGAGACACACGGGTCATGAGTGGGGGGTGTGGGGAAAGGGGAGAGACACACGGGACATGAGCGGGGGGTGGGGGGGAAGGGGAGAGACACACGGGGCATGAGCGGGGAGTGGGGGGAAGGGGAGAGACACACGGGGCATGAGCGGGAGGTGGGGGGAAGGGGAGAGACACACAGGGCATGAGTGGGGGGTGTGGGGAAAGGGGAGAGTGACATGGGGCATGAGCGGGGGTTGGGGGAAGGGGAGAGACACACGGGTCATGAGTGGGGGTGTGGGGAAAGGGGAGAGACACACGGAGCATGAGCGGGGGGTGGGGGGGAAGGGGAGAGACACACAGGGCATGAGTGGGGGGTTGGGGGAGGGGAGAGACACACGGGCATGAGCAGGGGGTGGGGGGGAAGGGGAGAGACATGGGGCATGAGCGGGGGGTGGGGGGAAAGGGAAACACACGGGGCATGAGCAGGGGTTGGGGGGAAGGGGTGAGACACACGGGGCATGAGCGGGGGATGGGGGAAGGGGTGAGACACACGGGGCATGAGCAGGGAGTGGGGAGAAGGGGAGAGACACACAGGGCCTCATTACGACCCAGGCGGTAAGTTACCGCCTGGGCCGTGACTTTACCACCATGGCGTAAACTAGGTTTACGCCATGGTGGTTGGCGGACTTACCGCCCCATTCCGACCTTGGCGGGGCGGTAAGTCCCCAAACCCCATTTACCCTTCCCCATTCCCATTTTTGCCCCATAGGGCATAATGGGAGTGGGGAAGGCGTTAATTACGCCACCGTAAATTACGGTGGCGTAATTAACTCCATGGTCCCTTAGCGCCATGGATTTTAACACCTGCTAAATGCAGGTGTTAAATCCGCCATGGCGCTAAGGGACCTCGTACTCAGGCGGTAAGGGTCGGCGCTGTTTACGGCGCCGTAAACCCCTTACCGCCTGAGTTGTAATGAGGGCCACAGTGCATGAGCGGGGGTGGGGGGGAAGGGGAGAGAGACACGGGGCATGAGACGGGGGTTGGGGGAAGGGGAGAGACACGGGGCATGAGCTTGTGTGGGGGGGAAGGGGAGACACACGGGGCATGAGCAGGGGGTGGGGGGAAGGGGAGAGACACAGGCCAACAGCGGGGGGTGGTGGGAAAGGAGGGAGACACACGGGGCATGAGTGGGGAGCGGGGGGAAGGGGAGAGAGACACGGGGCATGAGCGGGGGGTGGGGGGAATTTCAGAGGCACACAGGGCATGAGCGGGGGGTGGGGGGGTAAGGAGGGAGACAAGGGACATGAGCGGGGGGAACGGGAAAAGAGAAACAGAGCATGGGCGGGGGGTGGGCGGAAGGGGAAACACACGGGGCATGAGCGGGGGGTGGGGGAAAGGGGAGAGACATGGGGCATGAGCGGGGGATGGGGGGAAGGGGAGACACATGGGGCATGAGCGGGGGGTGGGAGGAAGGGGTGAGAAACATGGGGCATGAGCGGGGGGTGGGGGGGGAGGGGTGAGACACACAGGGCATGAGCAGGGAGTGGGGGGAAGGGGAGAGACACACAGTGCATGAGCGGGGGTGGGGGGAAGGAGAGAGAGACACAGGGCATGAGCGGGGGGGAAGGGGAGAGACACGGGGCATGAGCGGGGGTGAGGGGGAAGGGGAGACACATGGGGCATGAGCAGGGGGTGGGGGGGAGGGGTACACATGGGGCATGAGCAGGGGTTGGGGTGGGGAGAAGGGGAGAGACACGGGGCTTGAGCAGGGGGTGGGGGGAAAGGAGGGAGACACACGGGGCATGAGCGGGGAGTGGGGGGAAGGGGAGAGAGACACGGGGCATGAGCGGGGGGTGGGGGGGAAGGGGAGAGGCACACAGGGCATGAGCGGGGGGTGGGGGGAAGGAGGGAGACAAGGGACATGAGCGGGGGAATGGGAAAGAGAAACAGAGCATGGGAGGGGGGTGGGGGGAAAGGGAGAGACACACATGGCATGAGTGTTGGGTGAGGGGAAGGGGAGAGAGACACGGGGCATGAGCGGGGGATGGGGGGAAGGGGAGAGACACACGGGGCATGAGTGGGGGGTGGGGGGGAAGGGGAGAGAGACACGGGGCATGAGCGGGGGGTGGGGGAAGGGGAGAGACACGGGGCATGAGCAGGGGGTAGGGGGAAGGGGAGAGACACACGGGGCATGAGCAGGGTGTGGGGAAGGGGAGAGACACACGGGGCATGAGTGGGGGGTGTGGGGGAGGGGAGAGACACGGGGCATGAGCGTGGGGTGGTGGAAGGGGAGAGACAAACGGGGCATGAGTGGGGTGTGGGGGGAGGGGAGAGACATACGGGGCATGAGCAGGGGGTGGGGGGAGGGGAGAGACACACGGGGCATGAGCGGGGGGTGAGGGGAAAGGAGGGAGACACGGGGCATGAGCAGGGGGTGGGGGAAGAGGAGAGAGACACAGGGCATGAGCGGGGAGTGGGGGGAAGGGGAGAGACACACGGGGCATGTGCGGGGGGTGGGGGGAAGGGGAGAGACACGCGGGGCATGAGCAGGGGGTGGGGGGAAGGGGAGAGTGACATAGGGCATGAGCGGGGTTGGGGGAAGGGGAGAGACACGGGGCATGAGCGGGGGGTGGGGAGGAAGGGGAGAGAGACACAGGGCATGAGTGGGGGGTGTGGGGAAAGGGGGGAGTGACATGGGGCATGAGCGGGGGTTGGGGGAAGGGGAGAGACACACGGGTTAATGAGTGGGGGGTGTGGGGAAAGGGGAGAGACACACGGGGCATGAGCGGGGGTGGGGGGGAAGGGGAGAGACACACGGGGCATGAGTGGGGAGTGGGGGGAAGGGGAGAGACACACGGGGCATGAGCGGGGGGTGGGGGGAAGGGGAGAGACACAAGGGGCATGAGCGGGGGTGGGGGGAACAGTAGGGAGACACGGGGCATGAGTGGGGGATAGGGGAACAGTAGGGAGACACGGGCATGAGCGGGGGGTGGGGGGGAAGGGGAGAGACACACAGGGCATGAGTGGGGGGTGTGGGGAAAGGGGAGAGTGACATGGGGCATGAGCGGGGGTTGGGGGAAGGGGAGAGACACACAGGACATGAGTGGGGGGTGTGGGGAAAGGGGAGAGACACACGGGGCATGAGCGGGGGGTGGGGGAGAAGGGGAGAGACACACAGGGCATGAGTGGGGGGTTGGGGGAGGGGAGAGACACACGGGGCATGAGCAGGGGGTGAGGGGAAAGGAGGGAGACATGGGGCATGAGCGGGGGTTGGGTCGAAGGGGAGAGACACTGGGCATGAGCAGGGGTTGGGGGGATAACACAAGGGAGACACGGGGCATGAGCTGGGGGTGGGGGGTAACAGGGGAGACAGGGCATGGGTGGGGGGATAACACAAGGAAGACTCGGGGCATGAGCGGGGGGTGGGGGGTAACACAAGGGAGACACGGGGCATGAGCAATGGGGTAACACAAGGGAGACACGGGTATGAGCGGGGGTGGGGGGAAGAGGGCACATGGGGCATGAGAGGGGTGTGGGGGGAACAGGGGAGACACGGGGCATGAGCGGGGGGTGGGGGGGAAGGGGAGAGATACACAGGGCATGAGCGGAGGGTGGGGGGAAGGGGAGAGACACACGGGGCATGATCGGGGGATGGGGAAGGGAGAGAGACATGGGGCATGAGCGGGGGCTGGGGGGAGGGGGAGAGACACACAGGGCATGAGCAGGGGTGGGGGGGAAGGGGAGAGACACACGGGGCATGAGCGGGTTGGGGGGAAGGAGAGAGACACATGGGGCATAAGCGGGGGTTGGGGGGAAGGGGAGAGACACACGGGGCATGAGCGGGGGGTGGGGGGGAAGGGGTGAGACACACGGGGCATGAGCAGGGGGAAGGGGAGAGACACACAGGGGATTAGCGGGGGGTGGGGGGGAAGGAGGGAGACACGGGGCATGAGCGGGGGTGGGGGGAAGGGGAGATAGACACGGGGCATGAGCGGGGGGTGGGGGGAAGGTGAGAGAGACACGGGGCATGAGTGGGGGGTGGGGGGGAAGGGGAGAGACACACAGGGCATGAGTGGGCGGTGGGGGGAAGGGGAGAGAGACATCGGGCATGAGGGGGGGTGGGGGGAAGGGGAGAGACACAGGGCATTAGCGGGGATTGGGGGGAACAGTAGGGAGACACGGGGCATGAGCGAGGTGTGGGGTGTAAGGGGAGAGACACATGGGGCATGAGCGGGCGGTTAGGGGGGAAGGGGTGAGACACACGGGGCATGAGCGGGGGGAAGGGGAGAGAAACAAGGGGCATGAGCAGGGTGTGGGGGAAGGGGAGAGAGACACAGGCATGAGCAGGGGTTGGGGGGGAAGGGGAGAGACACACGGGGCATGAGCGGGGGGTGGGAGGAAGGGGAGAGAGACACGGGGCATGAGCGGGGGGTGGGGGGAAGGGGACAGTCACAGGGCATTAGCGGGGGGTGGAGGGGAACAGTAGAGAGACACGGGGCATGAGCGGGGGGTGGGGGAAGGAGAGAGACACACGGGGTATGAGCAGGGGGTGGGGGGAAGGGGTGAGACACACAGGGCATGAGCGGGGGGAGGGGTGAGACACACGGGGCATGAGCAGGGGGGTGGGGGAAAGGAGGGAGACACACGGGGCATGAGCATGGGGTGGGGGAAGAGGAGAGAGACACAGGGCATGAGCGGGGGGGTGAGGGGAAGGGGAGAGACACACGGGGCGTGAGCGGGCGGGTGGGGGGAAGGGGAGAGACACGGGGCATGAGCGGGGGTGGGGGGAAGGGGAGACACACGGGGCAGGAGCGGGGGTTGGGGGGAAGGGGTGAGACACACGGGGCATGAGCGGGGGGTGGGGGGGAAGGGGTGAGACACACGGGGCATGAGCAGGGTGTGGGGGGAAGGGGAGAGACACACAGTGCATGAGCGGGGGTGCGGGGAAGGGGAGAGAGACACGGGGCATGAGATGGGGGTGGGGGAAGGGGAGAGACACGGGGCATGAGCTTTGGTGGGGGGGAAGGGGAGATACACGGGGCATGAGCGGGGGGTGGGGGAAGGGGAGAGACAAGGGGCATGAGCGAGGGGGTGGTGGGAAAGGAGGGAGACACACGGGGCATGAGCGGGGGCGGGGGAAGGGGAGAGAGACACGGGCATGAGCGGGGGGTGGGGGAAGGGCAGAGGCACACAGGGCATGAGCGGGGGGTGGAGGGGAGGAGGGAGACAAGGGACATGAGCGGGGGGAACGGGAAAGAGAAACAGAGCATGGGCGGGGGTGGGCGGAAGGGGAAACACACGGGGCATGAGCGGTGGGTGGGAGGGGAGAGACATGGGCATGAGCGGGGGGTGGGGTGAAGGGGAGACACATGGGGCATGAGCCGGGGGTGGGGGGAAACGGTGAGAAACATGGGGCATGAGCGGGGGTGGGCGGGAAGGGGTGAGACACACGGAGCATGAGCAGGGAGTGGGGGAAGGGGAGAGACACACAATGCATGAGCGGGGGTGGGGGGAAGGAGAGAGAGACACAGGGCATGAGCGGGGGGGAGGGGAGAGACACGGGGCATGAGCGGGGGGTGAGGGGGAAGGGGAGACACACGGGGCATGAGAGGTGGGTGGGGGGAGGGGTACACATGGGGCATGAGCAGGAGGTGGGGAGAAGCGGAGAGACACGGGGCATGAGCAGGGGGTGGGGGAAAGGAGGGAGACACACGGGGCATGAGTGGGGGAGTGGGGGGAAGGGGGAGAGAGACACGGGGCATGAGCGGGGGGTGGGGGGGAAGGGGAGAGGCACACAGGGCATGAGCGGGGGTGGGGGGGAAGGAGGGAGACAAGGGACATGAGCAGGGGGAATGGGAAAGAGAAACGGAGCATGGGCGGGGGTGGGCGGAAGGGGAAACACACGGGGCATGAGCGGGGGGTGGGGAGGAAGGGGAGAGACACAGGGCATTAGCGGGCGGTGGGGGGGAACAGTAGGGAGACACGGGGCATGAGCGGGGGGTTGGGGGAAGGGGAGAAACCATGGTGCATGAGCGGAGGTGGGGGAAGGAGAGAGACACACGGGGCATGAGCGGGGTTTGGTGGGAAGGGGAGATACACGGGGCATATTAGAGGGGGGTGGGGGGAACAGTAGGGAGACACGGGGCATGAGCGGGGGGTGGGGGTGAAGGGGAGAGACACACGGGGCATGAGCGGGGGGTGGGGGGAAGGGGTGAGACACACGGGGCATGAGCGGGGGGAAGGGGTGAGACACACGGAGCATGAGCGGGGGGTAGGGGAGAGACACACGGCGCATGAGCGGGGGGTGGGGGGAAGGAGGGAGACAAGGGGCATGACTGGGGGGTGGGGGGGAAGGGGAGAGAGACACGGGGCATGAGCGGGGGGTGAGGGGGAAGTGGAGAGACACACGGGGTATGAGCGGGGGGTAGGGGGGAAGGGGAGAGACACACGGGACATGAGCAGGGTGTGGGGGGAAGGGGAGAGAGACACAGGGCATGAGCAGGGGGTGGGGAGGAAGGGGAGATACACGGGGCATATTAGAGAGGGTGGGGTGGAACAGTAGGGAGACATTGGCATGAGCAGGGGAGGGGGGAAGGGGAGGGGGGGAAGGGGAGAGACACATGGGGCATGAGCGGGGGTGGGGGGAAGGGGTGAGACACACGGGCCATGAACTGGGGAAGGGGAGAGACACACGGGGCATGAGCGGGAGGTGGGGGGAAGGAGGGAGACACGGGGCATGAGCAGGGGGTGGGGGGAAGGGAGAGACACATGGGGCATGAGCGGGGGGTGGGGGGTGGGGGGAAGGGGAGAGACACACGGGGCATGAGCGGGGGGTAGCGGGGAAGGGGAGAGAGACACGGGGCATGAGCGGGGGGTGGGGGGAAGGGGAGAGACACACGGGGCATGAGCGGGGGCTGGGGGAGAAGGGGTGAGACACACGGGGCATGAGCGGGGGTAGGGGGGAAGGGGTGAGACACACGGGGAATGAGCAGGGCGTGGGGGGAAGGAGGGAGACACACTGGGCATGAGTGGGGGGTGGGGGGAAGGGGAGAGAGATACGGAGCATGAGCTGGGGGTGGAGGGAAGGGGAGAGACACACGGGGCATGATCGGGGGGTGGGGGGAAGGGTAGAGAGACATGGGGCATGAGCGGGGGTGGGGGAAGGGGAGAGACACGGGGCATGAGCGTGGGGTGGAGGGAAGGGGAGAGACGCACGGGGCATGAGCAGGGAGTGGGGGGAAGGGGAGAGACACACGGGGCATAAGCGGGGGGTGGGGGAAGGGGAGAGACACACGGGGCATGAGCGGGGAGTGGGGGGAAAGGAGTGAGACACGGGGCAGGAGCGGGGGGTGGGGGGAAGGGGAGAGAGACATGGGGCATGAGCAGGGAGTGGGGGGAAGGGGAGAGACACACGGGGCATAAGCGGGGGGTGGGGGAAGGGGAGAGACACACGGGGCATGAGCAGGGGTGGGGGGAAGGGGAGAGACACGGGGCATGAGTGTGGGGTGGGGGAAGGAGGGAGACACGGGGCATGAGCAGGGGGTGGGGAGAATTGGAGAGAGACACGGGGCATGAGCAGGGGGTGGGGGGAAGGGGAGAGACACACGGGGCATGAGCGGGGGTGGGGGGTGGGGGGCAGGAGAGAGACACACGGGGCATGAGCGGGGGATGGGGGGAAGGGGTGAGACACACGGGGCATGAGCGGGGAGAAGGGGTGAGACACACGTGGCATGAGCGGGGGAAGGAGAGAGACACACGGCGCATGAGCGGGGGGTGGGGGGGAAGGAGGGAGACACACGGGGCATGAGCGGGGGATGGGGGGAAGGGGTGAGACACACGGGGCATGAGCGGGGGGAAGGGGAGAGACACACGGGGCATGAGCGGGGGTGGGGGGAAGGGGAGAGACACACGGGCCTGAGCGGGGGGTGGGGGGAAGGGGAGAGAGACACGGGGCATGAGCGGGGGGTGGGGGAAGGGGAGGGACACGGGGCATTAGCGGGGAGTGGGGGGAACAGTAGGGAGACACAGGGCATGAGCGGGGGGTATGGGGGAAGGGGAGAGACACACAGGGCATGAGCGGGGGGTGGGGGAGAAGGGGTGAGAAACACGGGGCATGAGCAGGGGGAAGGGGGGAAGGGGTGAGACACACGGGGCATGAGCAGGGGGTGGGGGGAAAGGAGGGAGACACACGGGGCATGAGCGGGGGGTGGTGGGAAGGGGAGAGAGATACGAAGCATGAGCTGCGGGTGGGGGGAAGGGGAGAGACACACGGGGCATGATCGGGGGTGGGGGGAAGGGTAGAGAGACATGGGGCATGAGCGGGGGTGAGGGGAAGGGGAGAGACACGGGCATGAGCATGGGGTGGGGGAAGGGGAGAGACACACGGGGCATGAGCGGGGGGTTGGGGAAGGGGAGAGACATACAGGGCATGAGCGGGTGGTGGGGGGAGGGGAGAGACACATGGGGCATGAGAGGGGAGTGGGGGGAAAGGAGGGAGACACGAAGCATGAGCGGGGGTAGGGGAAAGGGGAGAGAGACACGGGGCATGAGCACGGAGTGGGGGGAAGGGGAGAGACACACAGGGCATAAGCGGGGGGTGGGGGAAGGGGAGAGACACACGGGGCATGAGCGGGGGTGGGGGAAGGGGAGAGACACGGGGCATGAGCGTGGGGTGGGGGAAGGGAAGAGGAACACGGGGCATGAGCGGGGGGTGGGGGGAAGGGGAGAGACATACGGGGCATGAGCGGGGGGTGGGGGGGAGGGGAGAGACACACGGGGCATGAGCGGGGGGTGGGGGGAAAGGAGGAGACACGGGGCATGAGCCGGGGGTGGGGGGAAGGGGAGAGACACACGGGGCATGAGCAGGGGGTGGGCGGAAGGGGAGAGAGACACGGGCAATGAGCGTGGGGTGGGGGGAACAGTAGGGAGACACGGGGCATGAGCGGGGGTGGGGGGAACAGTAGGGAGACACGGGCATGAGTGGGGGGTGGGGGTGGGGGGAAGGGGAGAGACACACGGGTCATGAGTGGGGGGTGGGGGGAAGGGGAGAGACACACGGGGCATGAGCGGGGGGTGGGGGGGAAGGGGAGAGACACATGGGGCATGAGTGGGGGTGGGGGGGAAGGGGAGAGATACACGGGGCATGAGCGGGGGTAGAGGGGAGGGGAGAGACACACGGGGCATGAGCGGGGAATGGGGTGAAAGGAGGGAGACATGGGGCATGAGCGGGGGGTGGGGGAAGGGGAGAGACACGGGGCATGAGCGGGGGTGGGGGGTAACACAAGGGAGACACGGGGCATGAGCGGGGGTGGGGGTAACAGGGGAGACAGGGCAAGGGTGGGGGTGGTAACACAAGGGAGACACGGGGCATGAGCGGGGGTGGGGGGTAACACAAGCGAGACAAGGGGCATGAGCAGGGGGTAACACATGGGAGACACGGGCATGAGCGGGTGGTGGGGGGAACAGGGCACACAGGGCATGAGCGGGGGGTGGGGGGAACAGGGGAGACACGGGGTATGAGCGGGGGGTGGGGGGAAGGTGAGAGACACACTGGGCATGAGCGGGGGGTGTTGGGAAGGGGAGAGACACACGGGGCATGAGCGGGGGGTGGGGGTTAAGGGGAGAGAGACACAGGGCATGAGCGGGGGTGGGGGGAGGGGGAAAGACACACGGGGCATGAGCGGGGGTATGGGGGGAGGGGAGAGACACACAGGGCATGAGCAGGTGTGGGGGGAAGGAGAGAGACACACGGGGCATGAGCGGGGGGTGGGGGAAGGGGAGAGACACGGGGTGTATTAGCGGGGGGTGGGGGGAACAGTAGGAGACAAGGGGAATGAGCGGGGGGTGGGGGGGAAGGGGAGAGACACACGGGGCGTGCGCCGGGGTGGGTGGGAAGGGGTGAGACACACGGCGCATGAGCAGGGGGTGGGGGGGAAGGGGAGAGACATACGGGGCATGAGCGGGGGTGGGGTGGAGGTTTAGAGACACACTGGGCATGAGCAGGGGTGGGGGGAAAGGAGGGAGACACGGGGGAAGGGGCAGGGGGTGGGGGGGAAGGTGAGAGAGACACGGGGCATGAGCGGGAGTGGGGGGGAAGGGGAGAGACACACGGGGCATGAGCAGGGGGTGGGGGGAAGGGGAGAGACACACGGGGCATGAGTGGGGGGTCGGGGGAAGGGGAGAGTGACATGGGGCATGAGCGGGGTTTGGGGGGGAAGGGGAGAGACACGGGGAATGAGCGCGGGGTGGGTGGGAAGGGGAGAGAGACACGGGGCATGAGCGGGGGGTGGGGGGAACAGTAGGGAGACACGGGCATGAGCAGGGGGTGGGGTGGGGCGAAGGGGAGAGACACACGGGTCATGAGCGGGGGGTGGGGGAAAGGGGAGAGATACACGGGGCATGAGTGGGGGGTGGGGGGAAGGGGAGAGAGACACGGGGCATGAGCAGGGAGTGGGGGAAGGGGAGAGACACATGGGGCATGAGTGAGGGGTGGGGGAAGGGGAGAGACACACGGGGCATGAGCAGGGGGTGGGCGGAAGGGGAGAGAGACACGGGCAATGAGCGTGGGGTGGGGGAACAGTAGGGAGACACGGGGCATGAGCGGGGGTGGGGGGAACAGTAGGGAGACACGGGCATGAGTGGGGGGTGGGGGTGGGGGGAAGGGGAGAGACACACGGGTCATGAGTGGGGGGTGGGGGGAAGGGGAGAGACACACGGGGCATGAGCGGGGGGTGGGGGGAAGGGGAGAGACACATGGGGCATGAGTGGGGGGTGGGGGGGAAGGGGAGAGATACACGGGGCATGAGCGGGGGTAGAGGGGAGGGGAGAGACACACGGGGCATGAGCGGGGAATGGGGGGAAAGGAGGGAGACATGGGCATGAGCGAGGGGGTGGGGGGAAGGGGAGAGACACGGGGCATGAGCGGGGGTGGGGGGTAACACAAGGGAGACACGGGGCATGAGCGGGGGTGGGGGGTAACAGGGGAGACAGGGCAAGGGTGGGGGTGGTAACACAAGGGAGACACGGGGCATGAGCGGGGGTGGGGGGTAACACAAGCGAGACAAGGGGCATGAGCAGGGGGTAACACATGGGAGACACGGGCATGAGCGGGTGGTGGGGGGAACAGGGCACACAGGGCATGAGCGGGGGGTGGGGGGAACAGGGGAGACACGGGGTATGAGCGGGGGGTGGGGGGAAGGTGAGAGACACACTGGGCATGAGCGGGGGGTGTTGGGAAGGGGAGAGACACACGGGGCATGAGCGGGGGGTGGGGGTTAAGGGGAGAGAGACACAGGGCATGAGCGGGGGGTGGGGGGAGGGGGAAAGACACACGGGGCATGAGCGGGGGTATGGGGGGAGGGGAGAGACACACAGGGCATGAGCAGGTGTGGGGGGAAGGAGAGAGACACACGGGGCATGAGCGGGGGGTGGGGGAAGGGGAGAGACACGGGGTGTATTAGCGGGGGGTGGGGGGAACAGTAGGGAGACAAGGGGAATGAGCGGGGGTGGGGGGGAAGGGGAGAGACACACGGGGCGTGGGGTGGGAAAGGGGTGAGGACACACGGCGCATGAGGCAGGGGGGTGGGGGGGGAAGGGGAGAGACATACGGGGCATGAGCGGGGGTGGGGTGGAGGTTTAGAGACACAACTGGGCATGAGCGGGGTGGGGGAAAGGAGGGAGACACGGGGCATGAGCAGGGGGTGGGGGGGAAGGTGAGAGAGACACGGGGCATGAGCGGGAGTGGGGGGGAAGGGGAGAGACACACGGGGCATGAGCAGGGGGTGGGGGAAGGGGAAGAGACACACGGGGCATGAGTGGGGGGTCGGGGGAAGGGGAGAGTGACATGGGGCATGAGCGGGGTTTGGGGGGGAAGGGGAGAGACACGGGGAATGAGCGCGGGGTGGGTGGGAAGGGGAGAGAGACACGGGGCATGAGCGGGGGGTGGGGGGAACAGTAGGGAGACACGGGCATGAGCAGGGGGTGGGGTGGGGCGAAGGGGAGAGACACACGGGTCATGAGCGGGGGGTGGGGGAAAGGGGAGAGATACACGGGGCATGAGTGGGGGGTGGGGGGAAGGGGAGAGAGACACGGGGCATGAGCAGGGAGTGGGGGGAAGGGGAGAGACACATGGGGCATGAGTGAGGGGTGGGGGAAGGGGAGAGACACACGGGGCATGAGCAGGGGGTGGGCGGAAGGGGAGAGAGACACGGGCAATGAGCGTGGGGTGGGGGAACAGTAGGGAGACACGGGGCATGAGCGGGGGTGGGGGGAACAGTAGGGAGACACGGGCATGAGTGGGGGGTGGGGGTGGGGGGAAGGGGAGAGACACAGGGGTCATGAGTGGGGGGTGGGGGGAAGGGGAGAGACACACGGGGCATGAGCGGGGGGTGGGGGGGAAGGAGAGAGACACATGGGGCATGAGTGGGGGGTGGGGGGGAAGGGGAGAGATACACGGGGCATGAGCGGGGGTAGAGGGGAGGGGAGAGACACACGGGGCATGAGCGGGGAATGGGGGGAAAGGAGGGAGACATGGGGCATGAGCGGGGGGTGGGGGGAAGGGGAGAGACACGGGGCATGAGCGGGGGTGGGGGGTAACACAAGGGAGACACGGGGCATGAGCGGGGGTGGGGGGTAACAGGGGAGACAGGGCAAGGGTGGGGGTGGTAACACAAGGGAGACACGGGGCATGAGCGGGGGTGGGGGGTAACACAAGGGAGACAAGGGGCATGAGCAGGGGGTAACACATGGGAGACACGGGCATGAGCGGGTGGTGGGGGGAACAGGGCACACAGGGCATGAGCGGGGGGTGGGGGGAACAGGGGAGACACGGGGTATGAGCGGGGGTGGGGGGAAGGTGAGAGACACACTGGGCATGAGCGGGGGGTGTTGGGAAGGGGAGAGACACAAGGGGCATGAGCGGGGGGTGGGGGTTAAGGGGAGAGAGACACAGGGCATGAGCGGGGGGTGGGGGGAGGGGGAAAGACACACGGGGCATGAGCGGGGGGTATGGGGGGAGGGGAGAGACACACGGGGCATGAGCAGGGGTAGGGGGAAGGAGAGAGACACACGGGGCATGAGCAGGGGGTGGGGGGAAGGGGAGAGGCACGGGGTGTATTAGCGGGGGGTGGGGGGAACAGTAGGGAGACAAGGGGAATGAGCGGGGGGTGGGGGGGAAGGGGAGAGACACACGGGGCGTGCGCCGGGGTGGGTGGGAAGGGGTGAGACACACGGCGCATGAGCAGGGGGTGGGGGGGAAGGGGAGAGACATACGGGGCATGAGCGGGGGTGGGGTGGAGGTTTAGAGACACACTGGGCATGAGCGGGGGTGGGGGGAAAGGAGGGAGACACGGGGCATGAGCAGGGGGTGGGGGGGAAGGTGAGAGAGACACGGGGCATGAGCGGGAGTGGGGGGGAAGGGGAGAGACAAACGGGGCATGAGCAGGGGGTGGGGGGAAGGGGAGAGACACACGGGGCATGAGTGGGGGGTGGGGGGAAGGGGAGAGTGACATGGGGCATGAGCGGGGTTTGGGGGGGAAGGGGAGAGACACGGGGAATGAGCGCGGGGTGGGTGGGAAGGGGAGAGAGACACGGGGCATGAGCGGGGGGTGGGGGGAACAGTAGGGAGACACGGGCATGAGCAGGGGGTGGGGTGGGGCGAAGGGGAGAGACACACGGGTCATGAGCGGGGGGTGGGGGAAAGGGGAGAGATACACGGGGCATGAGTGGGGGGTGGGGGAAGGGGAGAGACACACGGGGCATGAGCGGGGGGGAGGGGAGAGACACACGGGGCATGAGCGGGGGGTGGGGGGAAGGAGGGAGACATGGGGCATGAGCGGGGGGTGGGGGGAAGGGGAGAGACACAGGGGTCATGAGTGGGGGGTGGGGGGAAGGGGAGAGACACACGGGGCATGAGCGGGGGGTGGGGGGGAAGGAGAGAGACACATGGGGCATGAGTGGGGGGTGGGGGGGAAGGGGAGAGATACACGGGGCATGAGCGGGGGTAGAGGGGAGGGGAGAGACACACGGGGCATGAGCGGGGAATGGGGGGAAAGGAGGGAGACATGGGGCATGAGCGGGGGGTGGGGGGAAGGGGAGAGACACGGGGCATGAGCGGGGGTGGGGGGTAACACAAGGGAGACACGGGGCATGAGCGGGGGTGGGGGGTAACAGGGGAGACAGGGCAAGGGTGGGGGTGGTAACACAAGGGAGACACGGGGCATGAGCGGGGGTGGGGGGTAACACAAGGGAGACAAGGGGCATGAGCAGGGGGTAACACATGGGAGACACGGGCATGAGCGGGTGGTGGGGGGAACAGGGCACACAGGGCATGAGCGGGGGGTGGGGGGAACAGGGGAGACACGGGGTATGAGCGGGGGTGGGGGGAAGGTGAGAGACACACTGGGCATGAGCGGGGGGTGTTGGGAAGGGGAGAGACACAAGGGGCATGAGCGGGGGGTGGGGGTTAAGGGGAGAGAGACACAGGGCATGAGCGGGGGGTGGGGGGAGGGGGAAAGACACACGGGGCATGAGCGGGGGGTATGGGGGGAGGGGAGAGACACACGGGGCATGAGCAGGGGTAGGGGGAAGGAGAGAGACACACGGGGCATGAGCAGGGGGTGGGGGGAAGGGGAGAGGCACGGGGTGTATTAGCGGGGGGTGGGGGGAACAGTAGGGAGACAAGGGGAATGAGCGGGGGGTGGGGGGGAAGGGGAGAGACACACGGGGCGTGCGCCGGGGTGGGTGGGAAGGGGTGAGACACACGGCGCATGAGCAGGGGGTGGGGGGGAAGGGGAGAGACATACGGGGCATGAGCGGGGGTGGGGTGGAGGTTTAGAGACACACTGGGCATGAGCGGGGGTGGGGGGAAAGGAGGGAGACACGGGGCATGAGCAGGGGGTGGGGGGGAAGGTGAGAGAGACACGGGGCATGAGCGGGAGTGGGGGGGAAGGGGAGAGACAAACGGGGCATGAGCAGGGGGTGGGGGGAAGGGGAGAGACACACGGGGCATGAGTGGGGGGTGGGGGGAAGGGGAGAGTGACATGGGGCATGAGCGGGGTTTGGGGGGGAAGGGGAGAGACACGGGGAATGAGCGCGGGGTGGGTGGGAAGGGGAGAGAGACACGGGGCATGAGCGGGGGGTGGGGGGAACAGTAGGGAGACACGGGCATGAGCAGGGGGTGGGGTGGGGCGAAGGGGAGAGACACACGGGTCATGAGCGGGGGGTGGGGGAAAGGGGAGAGATACACGGGGCATGAGTGGGGGGTGGGGGAAGGGGAGAGACACACGGGGCATGAGCGGGGGGGAGGGGAGAGACACACGGGGCATGAGCGGGGGGTGGGGGGAAGGAGGGAGACATGGGGCATGAGCGGGGGGTGGGGGGAAGGGGAGAGACACGGGGCATGAGCGGGGGTTGGGGGGAACACAAGGGAGACATGGGGCATGAGCGGGGGTGGGGGGTAATAGGGGAGACAGGGCATTGGTGGGGGGGTAACACAAGGGAGACACGGGGCATGAGTGGGGGGTGGGGGATAACACAAGGGAGACAGGGGGCATGAGCAGGGGGGTATCACAAGGGAGACACGGGCATGAGCGGGGGGTGGGGGGAACAGGGCACACGGGGCATGAGCGGGGTGTGGGGGGAACAGGGGAGACACAAGGCATGAGCGGGAGCTGGGGGGGAAGGGGAGAGGCACACGGGGCATGAGCGGGGTGGGGGGGAAGGAGGGAGACAAGGGACATGAGCGGGGGGGAACGGGAAAGAGAAACAGAGCATGAGCGGGGGTGGGAGGAACACACTGAGAATCAGCGTGGGGGGACATTGGAGACACGGGCCATGAGCGGGGGGTGCGGGGAACAAGAGAGAGACACGAGGGCCTGTGCCTCACCGCCTTTTTGTGGCCGATGCAGGGCCGATGCAGAGCCGACGCAGCCCACATCTACACTGTGCAGGCAGCAGATCCCGCTCCGATAAAAAAAGATGGCAGGCGTCTCTGAAAATAGACGCACTGCACGCTTCACGGCAGCCAATAGAAAAGCATGTCAGATGTCCGCGGACATCACGCAAGCTGCTTTCCCAATCACCGTCCTGTCCACGGAGCGTACAGGGAAGTGTGTCCGCGAAGCGAACACAGATATTACTCATTTTTTCTGACCTACTTTTTGGTCATTTAAAAAAAAAACTACTGGACTGATTTTCACCAAATTTACAAAAGCAAGCTTTCGGGACCAAGCCGCTGCCCCATGTCCAAATTAGGTGAAAATCCATCCTGCTGTTTGAGCTGTAGGCGTGAGCAAAGTTTTTTTCCCATTCAGTCTATGGGAAAAAAAAAATTGGGAGCCCCCCTATAACTTTGCCCCCCCTGGACCAAACCTCACCAGACTTTGCAAAGAAATTCCAAGTGGCCCATATACTTTTTTTGCAAAGTTTGGTGTGGATTCGTCCAGGGGGAGCGAAGTTATAAGCCACCCAAAAAGTGCTCTTCCTAAGGAAACAGAAACTTAACCATAACTACATGGCCACTGCCGTGGACATGTACTATATATATATATTCAGTGAAAAAAACTTTGTTAAAGGGACGTTATGGTTCCAAGTAAAATCGAAAAACCCTTGAAATTCGCCAGTTATGGTAAGCTAAGCAACCATAACTCGCGCCAACACCGTTCACTGCTAAGACTAACACCCAGGACATCAAAGATGACATCACAAATGTCATTGATGACATCACTGATGACATCACATGTCTGGCTCACTATTTTTTCTTTTGCTGACATATCTAGGCCACATGGTTTTCTTCAGTAACAGTCAGAAACTGAGAATTTTATTTTATTTGTAGACATATCCTTCTAGTAGGTTCTTACAGTAATTCCCGTAGAGTACAGTCACATCATATGAAACATATACATATGGGAAAACACAAGCTTGAAAGACAGCAATCCTTTTTGTGCATAAAGATAATCACTAGATTTATGAGCACTTTCTGATAGTTCTGTTGTTTTTTTTTTTATGGCTGTACTTTCCCTGTATATGGTCATATTTGTATACATTGTACTCACACTACTTTCCTTAGGGTCCAATCACATCAAGTGATACATATACATAGGGTAAATAGCAGCTTTGAAAAAGAGCAATCATGTATTTGCATGAAACTAATCAGTTAAGTTATGAATTGTTTCTGCTACTACTTGTGTTTTTTTGCTAACTTCACTTTCCCTGTGTATACCCATATTGGTATGTGTTCTTGTGTCTTTGTGTTTTGTCTATAGTAATGCAATTATGTAATACATGGGTTTTATTAGCTACTTATTACATATTTCACAGTACACAAAAATCTATTAAGAAAACAATTATCATTTCATTATTCAACATATTAACATTACGAATATCATACTTTCATTTTGTACGCTGCACACAATGTTATGTTTCTGTATGAGTAGCTTAGTGTACTAGATAGAACCCCATAATAGGATGCTATTTATATCAATGCATCATTCAATGCACTTATTAGGGTATATTTCTTGCAATGATTCTTGACACATTTTTCACAACATAATAAGAATCCCTTCTACACATATTTATTGAGAAGTACATACACATGAGATGTCATCAGTGATGTCATCAATGACATTTGTGATGTCATCTTTGATGTCCTGGGTGTTAGGCTTAGCAGTGCACGGTAGTGGCGCGAGTTATGGTTGCTTAGCTTACCATAACTGGCGAATTTCAAGGGTTTTTTGGTTTTACTTGGAACCATAACGTCCCTTTAACTAAGTTTTTTCACTGAATTTCATAGGTTTTTAGTAGCACAACTTAACAATAACATCCCTTTAACAAAGTTTTTTCACTGAATTTCATAGTTTTTTAGTAGCACAACTTAACAATAATGACTTTGACTTTATATACATGTCATATGGAACTGACTAGATCTCTTCTTATGAACTTGATGTCCGCAAACTTATTTAATGTTCGCGGACATGTTCGGAGAACAGTACCACTACCTAAAAAAGTGGGGGGGGGATGGTGGGGTATGTTTGATTGTTATATCATAATATAGGAACATTTAACAAATTCAAAAAGCAGCACACAAACACATTATATATAGTAATACATAAGAAATGTAACCCATATATGTAACACACTAACCTCTGAAATGGAATATACCACAAGAAGATAAATTGGCTTCCAACATAATTACCTCACAGACACAACAGAACTGAGAACAAGACAAGACCCACTGAATACATAGGACTTATCTTACCAGAAATAGTAAGTGTACTTCATTTTACTCATATATTTATAAACTTTCTGTATTAGATTAAAAATATATATTATCTTTTTTTTTTTTCTCACAGAAATGTCTAGTACTCTGGAATGGCTAGAGGACAATTTCCCACATGAAGAAATGTCACAAGATAGTGAAACTAATGGTAAACACTTTATAATATAAACCATTTATTTATTATTTTTTTTATATACATTTAACATACATATTATTTTTTTGTACAGAGCATACCAAAATAGAAAAAACCTCAGAAAACCCTGTTATGGTTAACAGTCTTCACAATACAGAAGAAAAAATGGATGTATTGTTGGCTAATTTTAATAATTTAAAAACACCCCCATTTTGTTTATTTGCGAACATTTCAGGACACCGCGGGTGTTCTTAGAACACATTCAACTTGACAGAGAACAATACGGACAGCGTCCTCAGGACACCCCCTACAAACACTCCCCGGACACCGCGAGTGTTCTTAGAAGCGTCTTCAGAACACCACCATCTTGTTTATTTGCAAACATTTCAGGACACCGCGAGTGTTCTTAGGACACATTCAACTTGACAGAGAACAATACGGACAGCGTCCTCAGGACACCCCCTACGAACACTCCCCGGACACCGCAAGTGTTCTTAGAAGCGTCTTCAGAACACCACCATCTTGTTTATTTGCGAACATTTCAGGACACCGCAAGTGTTCTTAGGACACATTCAACTTGACAGAGAACAATACGGACAGCGTCCTCAGGACACCCCCTACGAACATTCCAGGACACCGGGAGTGTTCTTAGAAGCTTCTTCAGAACACCACCATCTTGTTTATTTGCAAACATTTCAGGACACCGCGAGTGTTCTTAGGACACATTCAACTTGCCAGAGAACAATACGGACAGCGTCCTCAGGACACCCCCTACGAACACTCCCCGGACACCGCGAGTGTTCTTAGAAGCGTCTTCAGAACACCACTATCTTGTTTATTTGCGAACATTTTAGGACACCTCAAGTGTTCTTAGGACACATTCAACTTGACAGAGAACAATACGGACAGCGTCCTCAGGACACCCCCTACGAACACTCCCCGGACACCGCGAGTGTTCTTAGAAGCGTCTTCAGAACACCCCCATTTTGTTTATTTGCGAACATTTCAGGACACCGCGGGTGTTCTTAGAACACATTCAACTTGACAGAGAACAATACGGACAGCGTCCTCAGGACATCCCCTACGAACATTCCAGGACACCAGGAGTGTTCTTAGAAGCGTCTTCAGAACACCACCATCTTGTTTATTTGCGAACATTTCAGGACACCGCGAGTGTTCTTAGGACACATTCAACTTGACAGAGAACAATACGGACAGCGTCCTCAGGACACCCCCTACGAACACTCCCCAGACACCGCGAGTGTTCTTAGAAGCATCTTCAGAACACCCCCATTTTGTTTATTTGCGAACATTTCAGGACACCGCGACTGTTCTTAGGACACATTCAACTTGACAGAGAACAGTACGGACAGCGTCCTCAGGACAACCCCTACGAACACTCCCCAGACACCGCGAGTGTTCTTAGAAGCGTCTTCAGAACACCCCCATTTTGTTTATTTGCGAACATTTCAGGACACCGCGGGTGTTCTTAGAACACATTCAACTTGACAGAGAACAACACGGACAGCGTCCTCAGGACACCCCCTACGAAAATTTCAGGACACCGGGAGTGTTCTCAAAAACGTCTTCAGAACACCCCCATTTTGTTTATTTGCGAACATTTCAGGACACCACGGGTGTTCTTAGAACACATTCAACTTGACAGAGAACAATACGGACAGCGTCCTCAGGACACCCCCTACGAACACTCGCCGGACAGCGCGAGTGTTCTTAGAAGCGTCTTCAGAACACCACCATCTTGTTTATTTGCGAACATTTCAGGACACCACGAGTGTTATAGGTATGTTTTTGTTTTCCAGTACTAATAGTAAGTACATTAGAAATTGTGGATCTTCCTGTGAGCTTATAGTGAATTTCACCATTCCAGCACAGTAGTCCAATTGTCGTCTTATTCCAAAAACACTATATGTGTTGTCAGGATTGTTTGCTGCATTTCTGTGAAGTACTAACATTTGCAAACACAAAGGGTCTGTACTGTGTATGTAAATGTTGTCAACAATTGGTGGTAATTGAAATAGAATATTCATTGCTACATTTGCATAGCAACTTACACCAACTATGTTTGAGAATTTAAATGGTCCAGGTAGTTCTGTATCTAACTGCTTTTTTTGGAGTTTGTCTTCCTTCTTTAAAGAAGTAACTGGTTTACTTTCTCTAATTGATTCTTTTTTGTTTGTGGTACTTGATGAAGTATTAGTTTCTTTTACTCTCTTTGGAGGATTTGCAATGACGTCCTGTTGCATTTCTGTTTGATTTAGTTTTCTTTTACAACGTTTTAGTTTTTGTGGAACAGAATATGTGTTTAGATGGGGAGTGTATAGTGAGCGAAGTCTATTATATTCTAAAATGCAAGGAATATCAGCGTTTACTTTACTTGCATCAAAGTTGATTAGAAATAGACCGCCAAGTGTACGTAAGCGTGATAGTGCTACGTAGCTCATGCCTTCTTTAAAGACTGTGGGCCTCATTACGACCCTGGCGGAAAGTGACTGACCGGACCGCAACAGCGTAAATAGCGTTTCCGCCATTGCACGAAGGAGCAAAGTGCGGCCAATCACGACCCATCGGGCACGAGCATTACGCCATGGCGGAATCCGAAAGGCTGCGATGGCGGAAATGACCCCAAAACGGCCCTTACCGCCGCCGTACGCTGCACCAGGTGCAATACCGCCACCCATCTTAGCGGTCACCGTAATGAGCGGTCACCGTAACGAGCGTGCACCGCAAATTACGGCCACCGTAAATATACGGAAACGGAAGTAAAAGCATGTGGCCGGAACGGGAAACAGCACGCCGCACAACTATAAAATACGAATCCCAACACAACCATAAAAAATCCGACCCTGACACACATCCCAACCCGTTAGCAACCCCAGTTAAAAAAATAAATATGGGAAAGGTAGCCAAGAAAGCGTGTGACCGCAAGCGGCAGGTACACTTCTCCCGAGAGGAACTGACCCTGCTCACCGAGACCCTCCAGGAAAATTCCGCCGTCGTCTTCTCCAGTCAAATGACCAGGACGGCCCTTGCCAACAAGAAGGCCATATGGGCCCTGGTGGCACAGCGCGTAAGTGCGGTGGGGACAACACCCCGCACGCCACAGCAATGTCGCAAGCGGTGGGACGACCTGCGGATCCGCGTACGCAGCATACTTTCTGCGAACAGGAACATCGCCACAGCTACCGGGGGGGGTTCAGAGTCGCCCATCAAGTTGACCCCCTGGGAGGAAATCTGCGCCTCCACCATAGGAATGGAGAGCATAGAGGGAGTCGGAGGGATGGAGAAAGGAGTGCCGACATCCGGAGAATCAGGTAGGTTGGCCAAGAGAAACAATGCGAAATCCACAAACCACGAACATGTGCAGTACCATGTGACCCCATAGTGCAATACATACTTTGCCCTGACAGCGCCCTCTAAAAGTCAGAATGAACAAACAAATCAATCAAGAAGCCATAAACAACCCCTACATGTGCAGCATGCACCCCCTAACTGCATGCAGCCAAATGAATGCATCCTCAATCCACACGAAAATGAGACCACCTCCAAGGCCCAGTCCCAAATCAGCCTCATGTACCACCCCAATGCATTTGATACGTTGCCATTCCAAATCCGACAGACCCATAACTAACGCTCGCCCCTCTTTACTCCACCACAGGGTCCGATACCAACGACGAGCTGCAGGACACCCCTACCAGCACGCCTGCAAAGAGGGCCAGGACCAACGTCCCAAGAGCCTCCACCTCAGGTGCAAGGATCAAGACACGGCAGCAGCAGGAATCAAGTGGCAGCACACTGGAGGGGACTGCAACAGGCACCCCAGCAGCCAGCAAGTCCACAACCCCAGCACCACAGGTCCCCCCAAAGAACGTATCTGATGGCACTGCCTCTGGTGGTAGCAGCACCATAGGTGACACAGCTGTCATGCCAGCATGCTCCGACACGGAAAACAGTGCTGGCGACGTAGGTACCATCCATGACCTTTCCCAATCCCCCTGCATGTTCCATCCCCTACACCATGACGAAACCACGCAGGGGCACCCTGAAGACGACGACTGGCCAACCCCCACAAGTCCTGTGCCAAGGCAACATGTGTTGAGCAGCCCCCCTGTCACACCACCGCAAATGTCCATGGCCCAGCAGAGGCAACAGTCCCTCGACCTGCTGATCGAGCAACAGCAGGAAGCGTCCACGCTACTCAAGGACCATGCAAATGAATGCGGGGGTTCCAGGGCAGCCATGGAAACATCCACCGAGACACTCAGGGCACAAATAGAGAAAAGTAGTGAGAGCCTCAGGGGAGAAATAGAGAGAAGCACCGAGAGCCTGAGAGCACAAATGGAGAAAAGCACCGAGAGCCTGAGGGGGGAACTGCATGCGACGTCCAAAGACGTTTGTGCTGAACTTGCTGCTGTGCGCCGTGTGCTCTCGGAGCTCTCACAAACCCTCAGAGACATGCATGGACGCGAGCAGGCAGAGACATCATCCGTGGCAAGTTCCGTCCAGGGCAGCCCCCAACGCAGATCTGGCAGGAACCTGCGCTCCACGGGCAGGGGTGCCCCTGATACCCGTAGAGGGGGCTTGCAATAGCGTCTACCCACGGACAGCATGCATATTTGGACACTGGTGTTGGGGGGGGAGGTAGTAGGGTGGAGGGGGTGTGTTGGGCTTCACTGGGTGGCGGGTCCATAGGGTGTATAAATCAAATCACATTAACAATACAGCACCTCATTATCATCCAATGACATGTGTGGACATTGATATTTGCGTACGAGGCCTTCATAGGCGTACAGTCCACAATGTGCCTGTACTACACACACACAGTGCCACAGGTCCCCTTTCCGTGTAATAGGCACCATGCGTGGTTGCTAGAAGCATGCATCTATGATGCTCTGTCGGATTGCACGTACATCCTGTGCCTCATGGACTCCTTGAGGTGCCTCCACATCCCCACCCTCATCATCATCATCATCTTCAGGTGCATGCAGTACAGCGTCAGGGGGCATGGGCACATTCCTACGTATGCACATGTTGTGCAGCATGACACATGCCATGACCATCTTAGAAACCTTCTCATGGCTGTACATGAGTGCCCCGCCAGACCTGCTGAGGCTGCGGAAACGAGCCTTCAGTAGGCCGGATGCCTGTTCAATGACCACACGGGTACGTGAGTGGGCATGGTTGTAGTCCTCCTCATGCTCGTTCTGTGGGTTCCGGATTGGTGTAAGGAGCCATCTCTTCAGTGGATACCCGGCATCACCTGTATGAGACGAATAAAGGGTGTCAGTGGAATGATAGTGCTAAGTAGCCCCCCCCCCCTGCAAGGTCATTGACGCATCAAATGGGCCACGATGTCATGCATGGAATGAGACTCACCGAGTAGCCAGGATCTGTGCCCTGCGTGTCGCTCCATGTAGCGTGGTATTCTTGTGTTCCTCAGGACCATAGAATCATGGGTAGATCCAGGAAATCTGGCACAACAATGCGTAAATATCTTGTTGGAGTCACACACCATTTGCACATTGATTGAATGAAATTGTTTCCGGTTGCGGTACTGGACCTCCATGGCATGTGGGACAACCAATTCAACATGGGTGCAGTCGATGGCACCAATGCAACCCGGGATGCCGCCAAGTGCATGGAATCCCACTTTAGCGTTGGTAATCTCCTGGTACGTGCGTGGTAGTGTGATGTGGTCGTCGGCGTGCTTCAGGAGTGCATCGTGCACTTGGAAGAGTGTCCGTGAGAACAGTGGCTGTGAAATGCCATGCAACTGTCCCACTGTGTGCTGGTAGGTGCCTGTGGCCAGGAAGTGGAGTGCAGACACCACCTTCAGTAGGGGTGGGATGGCGGTTGGGCTATCTATCATGCTCACGAGGTCAGCATGTGTCATGTCCACAATGGCGATTATGGTGTCCCGGTCCAAACGGTAGAGGGTGTGGATCTGCTCAGCAGTGAGGTTGAACGGATCGGCTCGGAGGCGTGGGATTGCGGGCCGCCTGCGTGGTGGTAGTGGCAGTGCTTGTGGGCCTTGCTGACCCTGCCTTGCCCTCCTCCTCCTCCTTCTCCTCCGTCTCCCCTGTGCGCCCGGTTGTTGTACCTGTTGTTGTTCGTCGTCTTCTTGTAGTTGTAGCACTTGCAGTGCAATCTGGTACCCCAGGCCCAACATCGCTAGTCCTGCCGGTAGCATTTTGGAGTGGGAGTGGTTGTGGGAGGGGTTTGGGTCTGCAATATATGTGCTGTCGGCCTGTATGGCCTCCACCTGTGCTGATTGAATGAATCTGTGGCAGATGCAATCCCTTCTGGCCGAGCACGTCCCGCACGTAAGGCTGCATTTGGCCGCATGGCATCTTGGGATTGGAATCATGTATCAAATCCCGATGGCAGTGTGAAGTACTTTGACTGATTTTCATGCTATGCTCCCATTGTTACACATGCTATGATTGCAGCCGCTTACATACCTGTGAAGAGTCAGTGGTATGTAGGGCTCGATCGATGGCCGACCCTCATGCAGCACAGTAACGTACTTCACCGACGGGCGTGGCGTGCCATTTGTGATTGCAGCCAGTTAGCATCATGACACACAGCCGCACTACATTGATGTAATTGTGAATGCAAGCATTCACAGAAGCCTTTTCGACGTAATGTTGCAAGTGAGGAATTCGAAGGCCAGCATTTTGGGTTTTGAAGTAGCGGCGAGGATACGCCCACAGGTCTGGCTGGAAATGTAACGTTCTATTGTAGAATGTCCTTGGGACATGGCCCATAACGAGCAGGCAATGAATGATATGAATTGAATGGGATGCGCAACAGCGTAGTGGACGATAAGGCAGGACGTTCCCAAATCCATCTTGCTTCACAACACTACAGATCCGGCCAGGGGCACAGTGGTTTTTGCGGACTGCATTACGCACAGACGCGATGGAAGTTTCACATATTATGTGAGTGAATATTCATGCGTTTTCATTGCGGGATGAGGGAATGATGTGTGGATGCATGGACTGATGATTCCGTTTAGGGTCTGCCATGTACATGGGTTTTTTGATTCACTCCCCTTCCCCTGCGTTATGTGATGCAAGGCTGCCATAGTGGGACATACGTCTATCTGCCCTTGCCGGATCCTCCCTGTCTCGACGCGCCTTCATACACTTGTGTCTAGGCACGTTACTAATCCCATGTCATGGGTTCTATCTTGACGGACGCATGCACAGTAACCGACGTTGATAATGGTGTATTTAGCTCGATTGGTTTCGTTATGATTCGATACTGATTTAGGGGTGTGTATATTCCTTTGGAGTGGGCTAGCATGCATATGGGTGTGGATTTGGTGTGTTGAATGAAGATTGTAATGCATCATGAGTCCCGTAATGCAATCGGTTAATTTGTGTTTCTTTTGGGTGACAGGTATCTCCTGCCCTATTGCAGATGCCATCTCTACGCCACTCCTCCAGATGGTTTTTACTCTCGACTCCTGCAGCTTCGGGTGAATCAGTGGAGCACCATTTCGATCTTATGGGACGATCGCCAATGGGCCACATGCCCTTACGCTGTACTGGTGGCTAGGTGCAACATTTCGGCCTTTCAGCTCGACTAGTGCCTGCCTCATGGGACGGACCTGCGGTTCTTGCCGCTTCCATGTTGCCTTTTGGAACGTTGATGTAGGCCCTGTGTGCCATGATGGTACAGGGCGTCACACAAGTGGAAGCCGGTCAATTATTGCAGATGCAGCCCTCGGTGATGATGGTTGTTTTGGTGTTATTTTGCAAATTGCTGTGGGGCCTTTGTCATTTGGATGTGCATTTAAATTGTATTCCGATATTTGTCGTGTTGCGTTGTTCTTTGCAGGTGATGTGGCGATTTTCGCTTTGTGGCGGTATGTATTGCGTGATGATCTGCATTGTGTTCCGCCTTCTGAGTTGAGTTGTGTGGTACAGTACTGGCCGCGTTTGCCTACGTAGCACAGTATGGTCACGGATAGGGGCTGCCATTGTGACTGTTTACATGATGTGCTGTTCAGGGGCGGGGGATTGGCTTTTGGCCGACTGGTGCCTGTCAGCCAGGTCGATTGGTGGAATGATGGGTTGTTCAGAATGTGGCTGGTCACAGGTGACTGTGTTTGCGTGCGTTTGTTGGAGGGGGACTGGGGTCATGTCCATTGGAATAGCTTCTGTATTGATGCCATCTGTGCCCTGCAGCTCCCATCGGCCCCTCTTGGGATGAGCCTGGCTGCTCAGTCACTCTGCCGACTTGTGTGGTACATGCTTCTGCTGATGGTTGGTTTGTTTACTGGCATGAGTACAGGGCTGGTGCAATCCCCCTCAGGATGCTGTTTTGGATGTTGCCTTGCGCTGGTGGCAAGCGATGGGGGACTACTGTTGTTTTGTGTCATGTGTTCTTGATTTTCATTTTGATGTATTGTACCTTCACATGCCTGTGCTGCGTCAGTACGGCTATGGTGACATGCCGTACATGGATGCCCACTCACGGGGCGCTTTGAGCCCCTGCATGCTTTTCTACGTTGGCATGCATGGGTGAATTGTGGATTTCACTGGTTGCATAGTGTGGGTACATTGCGCCTGCCAGGAGTTGTGCAATGAGGCCAGGGAGTGGAGTACAGGCACTCAGTGGGCCATTTACGGTTGGTTCGCGTTGCCGTATTTCTCGCCATGGCGGAATGGTACTTTACGACGTGCTTGATGGCGTTCAGTACATGTCCGCTAGGGTCAGAATTCGCGTACCGTTGCGCCATGGCGGTGATTCCGGTTTTGCAAGGCGCGCGTGCGCGTACTTGGTGCAGTTAGCGTTGCCGTTCACTGCGGTGTCGCTAATGGCATCGTACTTTACGGTGACGGGTCATGATCGCAACGAGCGGTGTTCGATGGCGGTATTGCATTTCCGCCATCATTTTTCCATTTCCGCAAGGGTCGTAATGAGGCCCTGTGTTACCAATATCTATCATTGCTTTGTCTAGGGTAAGACCTTGTGATTTATGAATCGTGACTGCGTATGCAAGAGTTAGAGAAAATTGTTCTCTGCGTACATACATATCTTTGAAGAGAAGGAATCTAGCTGTTGAGCGTCCTATCCGTTTTACTTCTGAAAGTTTGTCAAAGAGTATATTGACAAACTGAATTTTGTTGTCAAGTGGGTATGTTTGAAAGCCAACAACTGTACCCAGTGCTCCATTAACTAGTCCTTGGTCCACATCAAGGTTACGTTTAAGCATTACTCTGCAATTTAAGGATAATTTTAACATCTTTTCTAAGCCTGCTGTGCTGAGATTGATTTTTCTAAATTATTTAGTCTTGTTGTGGCTTGGTCACACATGGGTAGTGTCATACCATGTACATCTAGTTTGTCTGTGACGCTAATTTCCATTATTGGTTGCATTTCTTTACTTAACATTATTTCATTGAATTTGAGACAGCTTGCAAGAGTTGGCATTAAGGCCATACAATTGACATTTTTGTGGGCTAATTGTTCCATAACATCTGTAGCACATGCATTATCGCCATAAAGTGCATAAATGTGCCGGGTTTTCAATGTTGCTTCTGCTTCTTTAGAAAGTATACCAACTCTCAAACTTTTTAAAATGTTGGCATAAGTTAGATCTGCAGATTGGCGCATGTTTTCTGTTAATTCTCTGTATTGGAAATGTTGCCAAAGGTTGACATTTCCAATGCTGCCAACAGTTTTACGGCAGAGTTTGTGCCCTAATGTTTTAAAAATAGGTTCACCTTTTACTGGTGTTAATTGAAGCAGATCTCCAAAAACAATAATGTGTTTTCCTGCAAAGAGCTCTTCATAGTCTGTTTTGAGTACCTCTTGTAATCTGAAGTGAATCAAAGCTAACATCAGGTTGGAGACCATGCTCACTTCATCTATTAGTAGCATTTTCATTTTTTCAATACTCTGCGTAATTCCATTGCAGCTTCTGCAGAAAGTTTGTAATAGTCTAATTTGTTCTGGTGTTCTACTGGTAATACTAGTAATCGCTGTAATGTAACACCACCTATGTTGTAGGCAGCTAAACCTGTGGGGGCAGTGACAACCCCTGACAGTTTGTTGTTTGTCAATTGTTGAAGGAACTTACTAATGATTTTGATTAGGAATGTTTTGCCAGAACCAGCTTCACGACTGACGTATAGTAGTATAGGTTTATAATTATGGCAGGAACATTCTTTATTTTCATGTTTTACACCATGTGCAATTTGTTTTGTTACTTCTTGAAAAATGCTACTTTGCTCATTGTTTAGTTTTGATTGTAGTATAGTTAAGTCTTCCTTATCTTCATACTGACACATGGTGTTTTCTACTTCTATCATAGCTAATTCTGCCTCATTTGTTATTAGTGGTTCTCCCAGTGGTTCTTGGCTTCCTGTTACAGGAGGTTGACTACTGTCAGGAGTATCCTTATCTAGTTGGGCTTGGAGTTCTTCTTCATGTTGCTGTTCATTGTGCAACATTGTTTTGTACTGTGTAAAGTTTACATCAGTTATAGTGCTTTCATTTGCTTTGAAAGCATCCTCATATGAGTCATAGTTATCTAGTAATTGTTCTTCTTTTCTCCATGGTTTGAAGAGTTGTAGCAGGGACATGTAATATACTTCTTTATGTTGAGGAGTCTTCAATGACAATTTGATATGATTAATTAAATTTGGTTTAGTGAGTTTAACTAAGCTGCCTTCACAGTCTGTCACTCTATATTTACCTTTTTTTCATCAGGTTTTATATTATTTTTGTATGTGTAGTTTTGGGCTATTTGGTATAGACACATGTTTTCCAAAGTATTACTTCTGTTTGGGTAGTATGTGTCCAATAAATTGTTTTTTAAAATGTCTTGGCTGTTGGGATCATGTTTGGCTATTGTTTCTATATCTTCATATGATTTTAGAACTCTTTTTCTAGATTTAGCTGGACCAAGACTTAGCCATACTATATTTTCAGATTTACCATACAATGAAGTACCAGTTAAACGATCAGCTGCTTCATAAAATCCACATTCTCTATGAGTGAGCATTTTTATTCCCAAGCTGTATAATTTCTGAGATACTGTTTTATCTGATGACAGATCATTCCAGAGGTCTTTGAGCTCTGTCTTTTCTGCTTTAATTAAGTATGCTGTGACATATCGTGCAACTGCAGTAGAATTGTCTGCAATGTACTGCACATCTATGTTTGCATTCCATAAGTGGGCAATGATTGCATTATAATCATTGATATATTTTTCTTCTTCTTTTCTTTTATGTAATATGTATTTTTAGGTGACTTACCTTTAACACTATGTCTAACTGAAGACATGAGGTTGTTTACTTGACCTGTATTTGTAACTGGTCTAGGGAAACCAAATCGGCATTTGGTGTAGTATTTGCCTTTGTTTTTGTATTTGCGACGACAATATTTTCCACATTTGTGTCTTTGAAATTGTAAAATTTGTGCACGAAGATCACTATTTGTGGCTTCTGATGGAATTTCACAAGTGACATATTTTTCAATAAACTGTAAAACAGTGGCATCACTGTCTTGACCAAATTTAGGAGCATCTTTAATCCATAAAAGCATGTGGATATGTGGTGCTCCTCTGGCTTGGTATTCTTTTCTCCAAAAGAAGTGTTGCACTACTCCAAGGGGAGGAACAGTTTTATTACAAATAAAATGTAGCATAGCAATGAAGCAATGGTGAAAATATCTTGAAACATTAACAGGATCCAAAGTACAAAGTTCTCCAGGTGTTAGAATATCTATGTTTGTTTTGTTTTTATTTGATATACGTAGGAAATCATGTAAATCTTCCCATGCATATTCTGCACAACTTAATGTAACAAACCAAGTGGGTGGGCCAAGGTTTCTGATCATACAACGTACATCTCCATGACGTTGAAACCAGTACTCTTTAGTACCACGCATATTTGCTAATATATTTGTAATATTTGATTGTAAAACCTCATCCTTTTGTTGCACTTTCTCTAATAATTGTGTATCTGTCATATTTTGAAAGTGTGATCCTGATTTTAATATGTGTGCAACTCCGTAACATAAAGTTGCTAGTTCACTTTCAAAGAGTAGGTGGAATATGTATTCCACATTTTGTCTAAATCTGGGATCTTCAGAATACATCCGTAATGAGCAGTATTCTGAAGCTGATATTTGAATAGGTCTATCATCATACCTTCCTCCTTTGCCAGTAGGAAAGAGTAGAGGAAAAGCACGTGCTTCTATACTTTTTTCCCATATACTGATTGGCGATCCTTTTGTTTGACGCATTTGGTAAGTTTCCAGTACATCTTGTACGGTGTCATTACAGTGCAAAGGATGAATTGTATAATGGTCTAAAGTATTTGATATTGTAGCAGGATCTAGTAGCTCAAATTGACCAGCTTCTTGTGTTTCTTGAATTATTTCAGTTGTATCTTTCAAGTTTTCTTCAATATTAATTTCTTTGTAATATTCATTATTCTCTTTAAGATATTGGAAGGATTGTCTAACTTTATATAAATCTACCAGCTGTTGCCATATATTTTTTGTCTTTTGTAGGTACTCCATTTACTAATATAATTAAAGATTGCTGCATTGGACGTTGCACTCCTACAGTATGCACATTTTCTTTTAGATTTAATGGTAAATAAACTACTTTTCCATGAATGCCTTTTACCAATTCAGAGGGAGGTAATTTTGCTGTTTTTGGTTGAAGGCGTATTATTGCTTGAAATGGGTGTACTGTTTGAATTATGATGCTCTCATATAAATTAAGTTGTTGTAGAGGTTTTGGTACTGGGTATAATTCCAAATTATTTGTGATAGAACGTGAAGGAGTTTGGTTGTTGTCAAGTTTTGTAGTGCAATAACTGCAAAGTATTAAGGGCTCAGTTATTTCATATTTGTTTTCTGCTACAAGGTAGAGAGCTAATTCAAACCATTTAGAATCTTCATTGTCTTCTATTTTGTATGATAGGTCCACAGTTTTTGTGTTACTTTTATAAAAAATTCTACGGCAACATACACATACATGGTTTGGTACTTCAGCTGATGTACTTTTAAATTTTAGTATTTCTTTTTTGTATGTGTTTAGCAAAAGGTTGCCATGTGTAGAATTGTTGCTTAATTGGTTTAAAGCTATTTCATTCTGTAAATGGCTTTCACTTCCAAAATATTTTTTCTGGATATAGTGAATTTCTTCAAGTAGGTCTTTTGCTGTACCATGTAGAAGGATGTTATTTAACTTTGCTAGCGCTAAAGCAGGACTTTTAGCATAGTACAGTTTATAGACTAGATTTCTTATAGTTGAATGATGTGTTGATATCCTTTTGATATCATGGAAAGTGGTTTTACAAGTAGGTCCTGTAATGCAGGCCAATGAATGTCCTTGTAGTCCTGTGTACTTGCGCACTGGACAGGTATCTATATTTTGCAGTAATTTAATTTTGATTTTGTCTTTGCTTTTTACATATTTATTGAGGAATTGGCGTAAAGATTTGAAACATTGTTTGGGAATGTTACACATTGACGTGCATGGCCATTTGTACACTAGACGTTCTGATTCAGTTGAATGGAGGGGTAATTCTAAGTTTTCAGGGCATATTTTTGTAAGAAGTACTTCTTGTTCCATTATGGTATTATTCACTTTTTCATAACCTCGACCACTGCTGTGTATGGCAATTGTATTCGTTTTCTTTTGTTTGTTCGCTTCTTCATTAAAATATGGTTCTGTGCTTGTAGTGTGATTCCATTCACCTCCGCTGATACTTAAGAAGTTCTTTCTGTTGATATTTCGCTTATTGAGAAGTCTTTTTTGTAATTTAGTTATTAGTTTTGTTAGTGGTTTCATTTTGTTTAACAGTAAAATAAATACATTTCTTTTGAGAAGAATTGTACTGTCCATCAATGCTTCTAAGATTAATTTCCTACGATAGGTTTTAAGCTTTGAACCTGATTTCTCTCCTGTTTTTATAAGATTTTGAAGGACTTTGTGACGGTATATTTTGGCTAAAATACTTTTCTTGGTATGCTTACTTTGCACTATATTAAAATTTGAAGAAATAGTTTTATCTGTACTGATAGCTGATTTTCTGTTAATTGTTTTTTGGTTTGTTTTACATTTTGATAGAGGAAGCGAAGTTGTTGTACTTCAAACGTCTTGTGTTTCACTAAATGATTGTATTAGCTGTTTTGTTTCAACTTTTTTTACAAATTCTGCTAGAGATGGATGCTTACGTTGGACACCTTTATTTTTATTTGCTCTACTTTTGCGTTGCTTTCTACGGACTTGACTTTTGGTAGGCATTCTTAAGGGTCTGTTGAAAAAAATAATGAAGATATGGGTTGGGGTGTTCTGGAATGTATGTGTGCTGTGTGCATGAGTGTGTGAGTAAGATGATAAAGATGTATGTAATGGTGTGTGATTGTGCATTGGGAACTAAAACTAGTAGGGATAGGTATTCTTGAATTTATGTGTTACTAAACTGGGGTTCAGATGACAAAAAAAAAGTAAGCTAGTGGTGTGGAAAAGTACAAATAGTAAATCTAATGTATACAATTAAAACAGTTGTTCTATAATATGAAAATTGTAGTGGTTCAGTTGGGTAATTTGTGTGTCCAAAAATAGAAATTTGTGGGCCATTCTGGCTGTACATCGCTGTTTAAGACATGGACATTTTTGGACAAAATGATACAAAATCTCTATTTTTAGAAACCGAAATAGCTCGTATTAATGTTATAGTATATTTGATTAATAATACAAATATTATGGTGATATTTTACTTACTTTTTTTTTTAATTAACAGGTAACTTCTTAGTTTTTCTTTCTTCTTCGAATTTCGGCTGCTTCTTTTCAGGAAACTGGTCTTCACTGCAATTGTAAAAGCTTCAAATTAGTAACTTTGTTTGTATATAGCACTGTTTTTAATTTAGATATTGATTTTTTTAATTGAAATCCTCAGTGCCTTCTGTAAAACCATTAAATTAATTTATTTACATAAGATACATTGCATCAGTTCAGTACATATGATATGTTCTTAATGAACAAATTGTATTGAATGACTAACTGTAGCAAAAAAAAAATATCTTTACTATGTCTTGTGAAATTTATAATATATTAGTGAATACCACTATTTCTGTAAGTAAACTGTTCTAGGTAATAGCGCCTCAATGTCATGTCTAATTTAAAGTAATTAAGTAAATAAATAAATAAAAACAAAAATTATGAAATTGTATAAGTATTTTTATAAAGATTTAAACATAAATTGTGTTTGCATGCAATTTTGTTTGAATATATGTAGTCTATATATTTCATTTAAAAAATGTTAGTTTAACATGATTTGAGTGTGTGTGTATAAAGAAAGTAAAAAGTATAAAGGTTTAAAAGTGATAGTTGATTTTAGGAAATTGAAAAAAGTACAGTAAATTAATTTTACAGATTTCACAAGGTAAAAGTCTGTTTGAAAATGTGTTCATCTACTATACAGAAAATATGCATACCTGAAGTTTGTGTTCATGCATATGGATATGCATGGAGCTGCAAGTAGAAATCTTGAAGACTTGTACAGTATTTCTGGTAGATGCTGCTTGCCAATGATATGACACTTGTACTCAGAGAGATTCAGAGTACATATGCAGTGGTGATCTATGATGATGCAGTTAGATGTAGAGGTCTTGAATGTGATTGGTGCATGGTCATGTGATTTTTGAGGTACATCCAATGAGGGAATGGCAGAGAGAGTGTAGTGGAAATGGTAGAAGGGCTGTTGATGTTACGATATGTCCACGGACATGGCGGTAGTTCGCGGACATCGGGAGTTACATCTGGGGATTTTTGGGTTCAGAAGTCATGCAAATGAGAATAAGCACTGAAAGGGATTGGTCAGGAAAGTTTGGTGGGTGTGTTGTGCCAGGAGAGATTTTCTCAGATACTCTTTTTGCTGAGAGAACAAAAGATAGCTATGGCTGTGTGTTTCAGAAAACAGATTGTTTGGATTTTAGGAGATTCGTGGATACATTGGTTGAAGGTGCATGCAGAAAGCTGTGGAGTAGCTGTAGATCTTGGATTCCCACATGTGGAAGTACACTGGCATGGAGTACGTGGAATGAAGTGGTTGGACTTGCTACCTCTCTGTGCTACTTTGGAGACAGAGCAACATCCAGGCATAATTGTAATTCATTGTGGAGGGAACAGTTTAGGACATGTGACTAGAATTATTTTGCAATTTGCTATGAAAGAAGGACTTAGGAAGGTTATGGACATGTTTCCTAATTCTCAAGTGATATTTTCACGGATTGCGCAGAGACAAATGTGGCTTTGTTCTTCTTCATTTGGTCCACAAATAAAAAAAGCAAGGCGCAATGTTAATAAGGCTGTTTGTGCCTTTCTAAGAGATTTTGGCATGTCTTCTTTTCACAATGAAAATATTATGTTTTGTGGTACATACATTTTTCGTAGAGATGGAGTCCATCTTACTTATGCTGGCAATCAGATTTTTCTGAGAAATGTACAAAATGCATTGCGACCTTTTTTGGAATTACAACAACGATTTTGAAGTAGATGTTAAGCATTTACAATTTTTGACTTACAAACACCACCCAAAGGCTCTTTTCAGAGCCACCACTTCTTTCCAGAGAAAATTACAATGTTTGTGATGGAGTAGCAACCCAATTTTTTTAATGTTCGCGAACTGTCCGCGGACTTCTAAAAAATACAAAGAGCCCTGCTTCATTTATTTTCACTTCTATTTTTTAACTGGGAAAGGCGGCTCTGAAAAGAGCCTTATTTTTTTTTGATTTTTGCAATTTTTCATTTTTTTTGGTTTTTCAGACACGACACACTAGGAGAGGAGGGTAAAGGAGGGTAAAGGGGGAACACCAACCACAGGGATAAGAAAGGGCGAGCTGAGAGAGGAAGATGTAGAGTGGGTTTTATTTGGGTAGTGAGCAGGGCTTTTCGTGCTCTGAGACGATAGTCTCAAAAGCACTCCGAAGTCGCTCCCCCCTGCAGAGTACTGTGTCACAGTACATACATACAACTGTGACCCTCGAAAGGTAAGGGTCATCAGCATTCTGTATGGACTGTGAGGCAGCTTGAGGAAGACTCTGTCCCACAGAGGTGGTCCTTGTGGTGACAGGATCAGAAATAGAGGATGAAGTAGAGGAAATCAACCTGCTATGTTCTTCGCAAGGTACAACCCTGCGAATAGCCCCAGAGTGAAATGACCTCAGGTGTCGCTTCATAGTAGTGGTCCCAAAGCTGTACTTACCGTGCTTCCCGCGACTGAGTATCATTTTGCACTCATTGCAGGTAACACGGTTCGCACGAGCCTTAGGAACATTACCATGAATGTTAAATAACCGCCACACCCAAGACTCACGCCTAGTGCGGGTAGTAGGGTTTTCCTCTACCTCCTTCTCATCATCCTCTTCTTCCTCCTCCGCATCCTCACTCCTGTTCCCCTCTTCAGGCCCTTGGGGAGGTGGTGGTGGTGGAGGGGGTGGGGGTGGTGCTGAAGCAGGTGCAGCACCAAGCGGCAGTTCAGCAGCCAAGGATGCCATCTCGATGATGGTGTAGTCTGCAGGTGGCAGCAAAAATCACTGTGTTCTGAAGAATAGCCAGAAACACAATGGGAATAAGCTCTTGGGCGTGGTCTTTTATAGGGGTGCTTGTGCGCGGTCCGCGGACATGCGCACTGTCCGCGGACAGATCGAACACAAAAAAAGGATCGGAAAGTTTCAAAAGGTATATAGGAACTCAAGATTGCTATGTGGGACTTGTGCCATGGTGAGATTTTATTGAAAAATATTATGGATTAACTGAAAATGTACTTTTAAATTGTTTGGGGACACGAACAGTGTCCGCATTTCAGGACACACGATGAGCGTGGGCGCGGTCATATGATCCTTTTGCGAACTAGTCCGCGAAAGAAGCGCCTGTCCGCAGGACACCAAGTGCACGGAGATTGGTTAGCGCATGCGCATTGATGTCCTATGGACACTGTTCGGGTTCTGAAGTAATTAAAAGTGCGTCACACGTAAAACGAACATTTCAGGACACCGCGTGTGTTCTTAGAACAGTTTAAACTTGGTAGCGAACAGTAAGGACAGATATAGTGTTCTTCAGGACACGTGTAATGTCGTTTATGTACGAACATTTCAGGACACCAATTGTGTTCTTAGAACAGTTTCAATTGGGTAGCGAACACTACGAACAGGTATAGTGTTCTTCAGGACACCTCCATTTTCGTTTACGTACGAACATTTCAGGACACCAATAGCGTTCTTAGAACAGTTTGAACTTGCTAGCGAACAGTACCGGACAGGTATAGTGTTCTTTAGGACACTTTAATTTTTGTTTCTTTACGAACATTTCAGGACATTACGTGTGTTCTTAGAACAGTTTCAACTTGCTAGCGAACAGTACGAACAGGTGTGGTGTTCTTCAGGACACCTCCATTTTCGTTTATGTACGAACATTTCAGAACACTCGCACTGTCCGCGGACACTTTTATTGTTTTTTTTTTTTAAAAACGGAAACTATTCACAATACAATACAAACATTAAACTTTATTTAACATATATTAATAATTTATGACAGAGAAGGTGAGGCAGAAACAGAAACAAAAACAGGAGAATTTGGGGTTTCAACATGATTGGTATTAGGTGAAGAAGGGATGGAAGTCTCATCAAAACGTTTTGGATTATGGAGAGGGTTTGGGGATAATTGACTGGGATATGGTGAGGAGGGACAAGTACATGTGGGGCAATGGTACGAGGTTTTTGGTTTGAAATGATTTTCTACAAAAGTGTTTAAATTATTAAAATTAGCCAACAATACATCCATTTTTTCTTCTATATTGTGAAGACTGTTATCCATAACAGGGTTTTCTGAAGTTTTTTTTCTATTTTGGTATGCTCTGTACAAAAAAAATAATATATATGTTAAATGTATATAAAAAATAATAAATAAATGGTTTATATTATAAAGTGTTTACCATTAGTTTCACTATCTTGTGACATTTCTTCATGTGGGAAATTGTCCTCTAGCCATTCCAGAGTACTAGACATTTTTGTGAGAAAAACAAAAAAGATAATATATTTTTTAATCTAATACAGAAAGTTTATAAATATATGAGTAAAATGAAGTACACGTACTATTTCTGGTAAGATAAGTCCTATGTATTCAGTGGGTCTGGTCTTGTTCTCAGTTAAGTTGTGTCTGTGAGGTAATTATGTTGGAAGCCAATTTATCTTCTTGTGGTATATTCCATTTCAGAACATATTGTATTTAAATGAATGGTTAGTGTGTTACATATATGGGTTACATTTCTTATGTATTACTATATACAATGTGTTTGTGTGCTGCTTTTTGAATTTGTTAAATGTTCCTATATTATGATATAACAATCAAACATACCCCACCACCCCCCCCCCACAGTTTTTAGGTAGTGGTACTGTTCTCCGAACATGTCCGCGAACATTAAATAAGTTCGCGGACATCAAGTTCATAAGAAGAGATCTAGTCAGTTCCATATGACATGTATATAAAGTCAAAGTCATTATTGTTAAGTTGTGCTACTAAAAAACTATGAAATTCAGTAAAAAAACTTTGTTAAAGGGACGTTATGGTTAAGTTGCGCTACTAAAAACCTATGAAATTCAGTGAAAAAACTTTGTTAAAGGGACGTTATGGTTCCAAGTAAAACCGAAAAACCCTTGAAATTCGCCAGTTATGGTAAGCTAAGCAACCACAACTCGCGCCATCACCGTGCACTGCTAAGACTAACACCCAGGACATCAAAGATGACATCACAATTTTTTTTTTTTTTTTTTTTTTTACCAAAGTGGTAAAGATTTGCCACTTGAATTTGGATGATTCTGAATGCGCGGATGTCGTGGAACGCCATGGGTGTGATCACGTAAATGCATTTGGGTGTTCCATTGGCTCCTTTGTTGATGCATTTGCTTGTGCCATTGGCTCCTTTGTTGATGCAGCTAGGGGAGATAGGAGCTCAGAATATGATTGGTCGGTGGGAAGAGGCGCAAAACTGCGTATACGCATCAACGCAACTTTCAAACCGTTTGGGCCTTCTATTGAAGTGGCTGCTGCCCTGTGCGCAGTCGCGGGCAAACATATTCATATTTGTTAGACGCTGCTATAAAACTGTTCTTAAATAAAAACATATGTACATATACATGTGGGCAGTAGTGTTGTAAAGATTCTTTTTAAGAAATATTGAGTGTAGTATTTTTACACAGTTACTGAAACACTTTGATAACTTTCTATTCCTAAACAGTACATATAATTCTAAACACTTTTAAAAGTTAAATTAATATGGAAAGAAAGGTTTTTAAGAACTGGGTATTTGTTGCGGAATGTGGTTGCACAATTCCTTTTTATTTTACTTTCTACACATGATACATTTTTTTGTTTAGCCAGATTGTCTGTGTTATTAATATTAATTTTGTATGGAATAACAAAACCCTTGAAATTCAAGGAAACAACTTTAGTTGTAGGGGCGTTAAGGTGAGCAATACATTGTAACAAAATCCTGCAAAAATTGCAGGGAAATTTAGGTGAGAACTTACTGCAACAAAACCCCTGAAATTATTCAGCTAAAGTCCCCTTAACATCGCACCCCCGTTGCGCAGCTTATGATGACAATGATGACATCCAGATCACATAACTGACATTACAACAGTAACTGCCATGGTCAGTGTGCATCGCCAAATATATTTTAACACATGAATGGATACTAGTCATGGCCTTCAGTTATGAATATTGGTCACAGCCTTCACCCATGTGCACTGAATATTTTAAAACACTGACAGGCTACCAACCATAGATTTTGGCCTTTACCAGTGGATACAGTTTTCAACCATGTCCACTGTATATCATATACACTGATCAGGCACTAGCCATGGACTGTAGCACAAAGCTGAGCAGTGGCACAATCTTTGGCTGTGCCCACTATATATTCTAACATATAAATGGGCCACTAGCAATGGCCATTGACCTTGAGCAGTGTTTACATCTTTTGGCCATTTCCACTGTATATTTCAAAATAATAAAATGCAATAAGCGATGGCCTTCACAGTGGTGCCCACTGTGTATTATAAAACCCTAACCAGCCACTTACTTTGGCCTTCGGCTGTGTCCACAGTAAATGCCATACACTAACCAGCCACTAGCCATGGTCTTCAACACAATACTATTTATTTATTCATTTTTTTATTTTTTTATTTATTATACGCACAAACCCGGGGGTATCACGGCACAGGTTACAGAATGCTTACGTATCTGGTTGCAAGGATAAAATCAATACAAAGGGCAATGTATTCAATGCATAGTTACATGAGAGTTTCTCAGGTTACAGAAGAGGATCCGCATTTTACTAAAAATGGTGCCTCTGGTTTACATTGTTATGGAGAATTGTTATGGTACTGGGTAACTTATATGGACCAAAGGTTATTCTGGTTTTAGTATTTGTTGAAAAGCCAGTTTTTGATCATTTTCTTGAATTTCTAGTGGGAGGGTTTGTTTCTGGTATTCGAGGGAAGGGAGTTCCACATTTTTGGGGCCAATACTGTGAAACAGTTTCCCCCTGCCCTTGTGAGTTGGTATCGTGGGACAAAGAGTTGAGTATTGTTGCTTGATCTGAGAGATCTTGTGTTCTTCTTACAGGCAATGGCGTTGTTGAGGTAGATGGCCGCTGTTTTATTGAGGCACGTATGGGTAATACTGAGTGTTTTGAAGACAATTATAGCTTTGATCGGGAGCCAATGTACCTCCCTTCTATTCTTTGAGATGTGGTTGGATTTTTTTATACCCAAGGCTGCTTGCAGTCCTTTATTTCGCATGAGTTGGAGTTTGGCTAGGTTAGCGTTAGGTGCGCCTAACAGTAGTACATTACAATAGTCTAATTTAGACAGAATGAGGGTCTGGGCTAGAGTAATGCAGTTTTCTGGGGTCAAGAATTGATGACTAAGTGCAATGAGTTTGGAGGTTTAGGAAGTGGCTGATGAAAGAGCATTCATCCCGTTGGGTCAGTGTTAGGTTAGAATCTAGGTGGATGCGTAGGGCTTTAGCCTGATTGAGTATCGGAATAGGAGTACCGTCGATTGTGGTGGAGGAGTAGTCTGAATGGAGAGATTTGATTTTGACAGGCGAACCAAGGATGAGGATCTCCGTCTTTGGCTATTATTCGCCATCCAATTTTGGATGATGGCATAGATTTTATTTACCGTGATTGTGTCTTGCTCATGGTTACCGGTAATGGGGATAAGTATCTGTGTGTTGTCTGTGAAGTTGGTATAGATCACACCCATTGCCTCTAAGGCTGCAAAGAGTAACTTTGTATAGGCGTTGTAAAGAGTGGGCAAAAGGCAAGAGCCTTGTGGAACTCCTACAGGGACTCAAATGGGGTCGGCAGCATCTTTGCCAATGGCGACTCGTGAGGTATGTTCTGAAAGAAACGATTTTACCCAGAGTGTGGCTTCATGCGAAAATGTGAAATTAGTTTGCAGTGTATCACATAGTTTGTCATGGTCAACCAAACCGAAGGCGGCAGACAGATCTAAAATTAGTAGGATGCACAAGTTACTGGACTCTCTTATGGATTCAATTTGGATTTTTAGGTCCAACAGCGCCGTTTCGGTGATGTGGCTTGGCCTGAACCTGTATTGTCTAGCACCTAGGAGATGGTCCTGCTGTAGATAATGTTGTATTTGGGAGTAGGCAATTTGGTTGATTATTTTGAAGAAGAAAAGAACCGTGGTTATAGGCCAATAATTTGTGGGTACCGATGGGTCAAGTAAAGGTTTTTTGAGAAGTTGGGTGACCCATGCTTCTTTAATACTGGTCGGTACAACATTAGATCATAAAGAGGCGTTGACAAATTTAGTGATGATTGGTGTTAGGGTGGGTGTGCATAGTTTAATTAGTTTAGCCGTTAAAATATCTCCTTTGCAATGGGAGGCTTTAAATCTGGAAATGGTGTCTAAGATCTGCTCTTGGCTGACCTGAGAAAATATTTTCATGTTCTGTGTCCAGCAATGGAGGGGTTGAGTTTTTACTATCTAACAATTTCCTTTTGGCTAGGATTTTGTTTTGGAGCGTGTCTATTTTTGAGGAGAGTGCGCTTTGTATGGTGGTGCACCAAACTTTGCTGGTGTTAATAGGTGCAGCCACCGCTAAGGGTTTTCCAATTCTTTCAGAATAGTGTAGAGCTCTTTGGAGTTCGAGGATGCATTATTTATGCGTGTGTTCAAAGCATTAGCTTTATGTGCTATTATAGTAGATTCGTAAAGTTTATTGGCTTCTGTAACTGCTTTTGCCGAGTCTACAGAGATGTGGATATGTTCCAGAGATCTTTTATTATGCCGTAACACAACAAGTTCCTCATCAAACCAAAAGTTGGAACATTTAGCTAGCCGTGGTATTTTAGTTTTGAGCGGTGCTAAAGCGTTAATGGTAGATTTGAGGCAGGTATGGTAGGAGTCCGCGAGGCACTTAGGATCAGTATCAGTGCTAGGCTGGGCTTCAAGTGCCTCTAACAGTACAGGGGAGATATTATTAACTGTGAGGTTTTGAGTATTTCTTATTTCAATGGGACTGAGGGGTGTGTTGGTTGTGGATAATTTTCCTTGTGTTATAACATGGAAGCAGATTAGATGGTGGTCGGACCAGTTGATTTCCGAGATGGAGTCAATAGATAGGCATGCATTTAGGCTAAGTATCCAGTCTAGTGTTCTACCCTTATCATGTGTAGGTGTATTCACTAGTTGAGTGAAGTTCATGTCAGAGAGGGATGTGTAGAGGGTGCTAGCTTTGTGGTCTAGGGCATCATTTAAACCTAGATTGATGTTTCCTCGAATAATGAATTTAGTGTTACGCTTAATGAAAGGTGTAATGAGTAATGGGATGTCAGTTTCTGGGTGATTGAGGTAGCTGGGTGCTCTGTAAATGATGAGGAAGTTAAAGGTGGTTTTAGGGTTGTTGTCAGTTTAGTGAAGAGTCATTTGTAACCTTCCAATAAGTTAAGTGGGCATGGTCTCAATTGAAGGTTGGTTTTTGCAATGATTGCAACACCTCCCCCTACTGAGGTGGGGTGGTCAACCCTGATTATAGAAAAGTCAGGGGGGATGGCCATTGTGAACAGTGGTCCCGAGGCTTGATGCAGCCAAGTATCCGTAATTACTATGAAATCTAGTTGTTGATCTATAATGAGATTGTGTATCTCAATGGCATGGGCACCTAGGGAACGCACATTGAGGAGGGTGCCTTTGACCGGGGGTCGGTGCGCAGGTGGGGGGGTTAGGACTTGAAATTGGGCTGGTATAGATGCCATAGGGTGGTTATTCAGGTTGCTTTGTGGGGTATGATTAGTTGCAGCTAGTCTCTCGACTGGTGGGGCGGAAGGGGGATGTTGCATTTTAGTGAGCTGTCTTTGTAGACCAGCGTAACTTGTGTTGTATCGGTGGCGGTGAAAGAGTCGTGAAGCAAGTCTAGTGCACCTAATGTGTCCTGTGCAGGGGTACGTAGTGGTAGAAAGTGGAAGTGGCAGTCTGGTTTTGAGCCAGATTACGCGTTGTGTACCTGTTCTAGGGGTGGTATTGTGGCTACGAGTCTGGGTGCTGTTGTTAGGGACAATCTCATAAGGTTTTGTTGAGATTATGGTCCTGCATCTGGGAGTACTGTAGGTGGTCTTCGGGATAAGGTGAATGGGAAAGGGGGTGTTGTGTGTAAGAACGGGGTGGGGCATGGGAGGGGATGATGGCAAAAGCAACCAATTTTTGCTAGGTCATTTGCCATAGGGCGAACACACCTCCTGTGCAGGGTAGAGAATCTTCCTTAATGGGGATGGACGCCATGATGGTGAAGTGCAGCCCTGGTGGTGCTACTGGTGGTATACTGGGTGGCACATGAGCGTGTCCTATGTTAGGTGGGTAAGGTGTGGTGGGGTAAGCGGGTGGTGGTCCAGTGCCATGGCCTTTGGCTGTGCTGACTGTATATTTTAAAATATTAATGGCCACTAGCTATGGCCTTTGGTCATGGCCACATACTACAGCTTTCCTTGTTGCCCTTTGTATATTTTAAAACAGTGATGGGATACTAGGCATGGGTTTTAACCATGCACATTGGTATTTGTGTACACTAATCGACCACCAGCTATGGCCTTAGGTGCTGGCCAGTGACCCCAGACTTTGTCATGGCCAAGTCCATGGCTTAAAATGTTATTAAGAAAATCAAAGTGTTCATGAGCTAACTTATAAATGATGTTATGTTTTATTTAATTATTGATGTAATCAGTTATTACATGGCCTGCGGTAGCAGCCATGTAGTTATGGTTAAGTTGCTAAACCCGTAGGAAGAACACTTTTTGGGCGGTTTATAACTTCGCTGCCCATGGACGAATCCTCACGAAACTTTGGAAAAAACGTATATGGCCCACTTTGCTAAGTTTGGTGAGGTTTGATCAAGGGGGTGGCAAAGTTACACGGGGGTCCCAACATTTCTTTTTTTCCCATAGACTGAATGGAGAAAAAGTTTTGCTCACGCCTACAGCCCAAACCGCTAGTTGGATTTTCACCAAATTTGTGGCAGGCGCGGCGGCTTGGTCCCCGAAATCGTGCCTTTGTAAATTTGGTGAAAATCCGTCCAGTAGTTTTTTTTAAAACGACCAAAAAGTGGGTCTCACAAGATTAGTGATATCTATGTCAGCCATGTCAGCTCCGCGGACACACTTCCCTGTTCGCTCCGCGTACCGGACACCGATTGGCTTAGAAGGCAATGTGTTGTCCGCGGACATCAGATGCGTCCACTGATTGGATGGTGAAAAGCGTGAAGTGCGTCAGATTTTTGGAAACGCCTACCATCTTGGATCCGCGGACAGTGACCGGTGTCCGCGGACATTGTGGTAAAACACATTAAAAAACACAACATTGCACTTGTTAAACTTATCAAATAATCTCTGGGGAGGTGAGGGTTGATGAGGGTGGGATGGGATATGGCTGCAAGAAGCAAAAAAACAGGTGTTTTTCACTGGGAAAGTATGCTAACGGTCTTGAGAAGGTCGCACACATCTCAGCATTACAGGGTTGGTGAAAAGCAGCGGAAATTTTAATTGAAAAATGGCGCTCATTGATGCACCACTGCTCCAACGTTCACTCATGGACAGAAAACCAACATTTTCACAAATGTGAACATGGACCTTTAATGGAGGAGCAGGAACGCAAGAAAAAGTGGTTGGTTCCATCTTCACGAGCACACAAAGCTCCTGAGAAGATTGTGTTTGATAAAACTCTATCAAGCGATCTGAAGGGACTCACAGAATTCTGTCACACTGGAGATTTGGAGATGTTCCACAATATGTGCCTGAAGTACCAGCCCAAGAGATTGCATTTCGGTATACAGGGTATGGAATCTCGCACACTATTGCGTTATTAGCGCATAATGAGAACATAGGCAGACAACAATGTAGAACTGCTGGCAAATTTGGGATGCTTCGATACGGAATGGCCTTTGGAAAAAGAACCAAAAAGTGGGTGGTCAAGCTAATATACCAGGAAATGGAAATCGATTTCGTAGAAGATCTGATTTTGACTGTGTTGGACTTGCATACTTTTGGAATTGTTCGTGGTTTGGTTCCTAGGACACATACATTGCCACAAAACATTGCAAACGTGCCCTGTCCACCAAAAGCAGAACTTGTGTAACAGTTTGCATCCTGATACAAATGATTTTCAGCTATTTGTATGTTCAACAATTTTGATACATTGTACATGACCAATGGAAAAAATATGTAACTTGAATTTCAAAGCTATCAAAAGTACAATTTGTCCAAATAAAGCGTACAAAAAATATCTTTCCAGATGTACCCTGTTGGTGAATTTCTTTTGCAAGAGGTGCCCGTTTGCGCACTCCATATTAGGTATATGGCAGGTGATTTTGAGGCGGTGCGGGGGTAGGGTCTGAAGGCGCAAGGTCCCCAAAATACAAAATGCTGACAGGTGGATTATGAATTCCAAGTGTTTTCATAAAATGCGTAAATCTCTGGAAATTGTGCACGATATTGGTGTATGCAAGCTAACAATTTGTTTGTTTTTCCTAAATATTCCTAATGGTACAGTGGTGCACGCGGGAATCGATGCCATGGGCCTCAAGGTCAATGCCTTGAGCTGCCTACTCCCTCGCGTCCTGCCGAGCTAATTTTTCACTTCCATTTACAAAAAGCAAGCTAGGCAAGCAAGTTTTTGGCCTTGGAAATAAAGGACGTTTTTGTAAGGAAAGGAAAGGAATGGCGTGAGGTATGTAAAAACGACACACATGATAAAGGTCAGCATTCAAAAACTGTACAAAGTAACATTTCATTTCATTTGATGAAAAATCTTTGATCTGAACAGACACTCTGTGTTACGCCAAGAGAATGGAAATGCAGATTATTATGTAAGTTTTACTGTAGACAAATTTGTAGATAAAGGACTCAAGGTTTCATTTTATGACCCGTATGGATGGCAGGCTAACATTGCAATGGGCCTCATTATAAGGCTGGTGGTGACGGTAGGAACAGTGCCAGTAAGGCACCGGCACCGTTCATACCGTCCCGCCACATTATGAGTTCTTCTCGCAGGCTCCTGACAGCCCGCCAGGTCTTACCTGGTGGGCTGTGCGGTACCCGCGAGCATAAATCATAATGCCGCCGGCATTGTTATCAACGGTGCTGGCGCATCCATGCTCCCCACCCCCATTCTGCCCTATCTGGCACAATGGTGATCGGGAGGCCGGTAATACCGACACCCGTGAATGGGCAATTACTGGCCCATTCATCTCGTAATGGGCCGGTTATTGGCCAGTCGCGGGAGGGGCAGTGCCGGTAGCAAGCATGGTGGTAGCCGTGCCTGCCATGCAGGCATGGCTACCGCCATGCCCGTAATGAGGCCCGATGTCTTGTTTGTTTTGCCAATTGGTGAGGAGACTCAGAAACAACCGGTGAGTACTTGTATTTGTCCCATGGCACGTGGGCAGTCCAGCACCGAAATGCATGGTGTCCACGTGTGTGTTCGCACAGGTTCCACCAACGCCCAATTCTAGGCTAATAAAAATGCTGTCTATGTGTTATTCAAATTATTCAGTCAACTTCCGCATTGACCTCCAACTGCGAGCTAAACAATCTTCATAGCACTTACCTCTCAATCACATCGTTGACTCCAACATTGCACGTTGTTTTCTGTGTGTTTGCACTGTTTCTCGTTTGTGTTCATCCTTACTTTTCACACGGTGCATAAGTAATGGATCGATTAGAATAGATTTAAGAACGGCTATTGAGACACATTTCTGTTATGTTTTCTACACAGCCACATCCTGCCCTACTGCGAATGTCATCATTTCCAGATACCAAGTGATTGCTTCTTCGGCCGGCAGTTGATGATACACCTCAATGGTTGGATGAGCATAACGCTGTTTTTTGGATGATCGCCCCGGGCCCATATGCCCTTTCGCGGTACCGGCAATAAGGAGTAGCTTGACATCATTTACGGTGGTGTTGCAACAAGCTGACGCTGAAGCCTTGCTAATCACAGTGCCTCCATCCAATGAGCTCATACCCAAAGGAACACTGTGTGACTCACGATACAAATTTGTGTGTCAAAAACAAAGAAAGACATTTCTTTTTTTGATTGAATATGGAAATTGGCGGATGTTCTCGGAGCGTTTATTGTGAAATAAAAGCACATTTTAAATTACAGAGTATTGCGGTTTTCTTTAAAGATAGTTTTTTGTATTCAGAATTGGGATGCGCTGTGCTGTGAAAGGATGTGTTGATATTCTGAGTTCTGTGTCACCTGATGTCTGGACGTAGGTGATGATTGCCTTTGTTTGGCTACGCTGCATAGTAGCGCCATGGATATAGGTGGACAATATCGCTAAGAATGGTGATGCCATCTTCAGGGGTGGGGACTATGCTTTAGTGACGAAAGGGCACTTGAGGTTAGGGTGATGCCTCAACGGATAATATTAGCACAAAATGGCTGTGCCCTGCTGCCTGATTTTGCCTATGTAAAAGTGAGGCAAACCATGGTAAGGTGCATAGGAAAAAAAATGTGATCGATCAACGTATGCTTAAATACACATGCCCGAATGCTTGGGACAATAATGTTTTTGAGCGGAGTACTTCGTTAATGAAACTGCATGAAATGTTGCATTTTTATTCCCGACAGACTACCGAATGAGTTTGCAAAGTTTGGTGGGATTCTGTGAAGAGGGGGAACAATTAGAGGGGGGGTTGCAAAATAATGTAAAGGCTTATAAATGAGGTGCCATTTGAGGAATCTACAATTAATTTGGCAAACTGATAACAGATCTTTATGTAAATGTTTTTGCGATGTTTGGTTAGATTTTATCGGGAGGGGGAAAAATCAGAGGGGGGCCAGAAAATAATGTAAAGGCTTATGAATGAGGTGCCATTTGACAAATCTATACTTACTTTGGTGAACTGATAATAGATCTAGATATGAATGTTTTTGCAAAGTTTGGTGGGATTTTGCCAAGCAGGGGTAAAATATTGTAAAGGCTTATAAATGATGTGCGATTTGACAAATCTACACAAAGGTTTGCAAAAAGATCATAGATCTAGATATATATGTTTTCGTAAAGTCAGAATGGATTTTGTTAAGTGGGGCTAGGTCACCTGACTATTGTATGTTTATACATTTGACACTTTTGAAAAAATTAAACGTGGGTGGATTTCCACCACACTTGTGTAAGGAACATTGGCAAGGACCTGAAAGTATTGTTTTGCAAAGGTGCCTGTGTTTTATTTTTTGACAAGTGTCACAATGTAGGTACAAAAAATAGTGATATACTTTTGGTGAATGAGGTGTAGCCTATGGCAATGGGCAGTGGCCACATTGTTCGGGTCATGGAATAAGGTCATGATCCGGACAATCTGGCTTCTGGCCATGATCACGAGTGACAACATAAGGGGTTAAGGTGGCCATGTCCACCTGGGACTGGCTTTGTGGCGAAGTTATTAGAAATTGGGATAAGTTTGAAAGGGAAGAAAAATGTGATTGTGGTAATATGATCATAGGGTTCTCTTTTCGCCTTCTGCAGGCTGACATGGAAAGGGAAGAGGGGGGGAAGATAGAATTATATGCAGTACCCTTTGGGAACACCACACACAATTAAGGCTACAAGTGACAGTACAAGTTCACCTTTGGTACAAGCCTGTACTACACAGTAAAGTGGTAGCGATGGCAGAGCAGCCAGACTTATCTCAAGAGCAAGTGAGCAGTATCGATAGTTACACAAAGGACAGCAATTACTATGATTCAAACAAGCACTGATTTAAGGTTTCAGAGTAAAAGAATATATATTTATTTACACATCAGTTATAAAACATTTCATTAAAGTAAATCAGTTGAAAAATCACGTTACCAATACACCACACCACTCTCAATAGATTCTGGACAAGTTAAACTCAAAAGGAAGTATGAGCAAAATGGCACTCCAGCAATTTAAAAAGGGAGGGAAAAACAAAGTTAGACTAAAATTGAGCTGCACCAACAGGCATGTAAGCAGGGCAATCTAGAAAGAATAACTACAGTGATGGAATCAAATCAAAAAGGCTTATGGCCAAAGTCAATAGGACAAAAGTCGTTTGCTCAAGATCACACAGTTCACGGTAGTTTGCGGTTAAGTCTTTGCCAAGAGTTCCAGACGAAGTTGGTCGGCAGAAAAGTTTGTTTAAAGAGAAGAGAAGGACAAGCCCTCGGATTGGCGAAAGATTTCACACACCCAGGGCCATCTTAAGCACTTTTGGGGCACTTGGTATAGACAGCTTTGGGGCCCCCCTCCACCAAACCAAAGGAATTAAGGGATCAAGAATAGTGGTCGCGCCCCCCCACCCGTAGCGCTCACATCATATAAGTTTATATGCTGATTCGCAGCATAATAAGCACATTTACTCCCTTTAGGTTCCCTTGCCCTCTTCATTCTTGCTGTAATCAGAATGATACACAAGCAGCATTTGAAGAGCAAGATTAGTAGTCTACAAAGGGGTTACTGTTCTAGTACATACATGATACTTTTTATCAATAACATCGAGGAAGGTATTGTTTGTTTGTTTGTTTATTTTATTTCTATAGCGCACATGACCCTGAGGGATCTGGGCGCATTTGAGCAGGTAGGAAACGTTACAGGCATAGGTACACAGTTGGTGATACATTTACAGTTGAATAGTACAGAGTCGTAGTACAATATTTACAGGTATATGCATTGGATGGTATTTGCAGCTGTAGAAGTGAGTTAGATGTAGTATTAAGGCAGGACCGTATGTAAAAGGCACATGTAACCCATAATAGACAGAGTTCACATTAGCTGCCTCACAGAATGCAAAAGTACTCATGCATGGATAGAGGAGACCAATTGGAAGGAAGGAGAAAGCTACACATACCGTAGCATGGATAGTGGGTGCAGATTAGAAGCTACCACGAAGGTGTCTTTATCCAGACAGACATGGATTAATAGTGGGATATGGTTATCAAATAGTGTTGCCATTAAATATCAAAGGAACAGATGCCTGTGGTGTTCGATATATATATGCTCACTATTAACACAGTGAAACCATGAATAAGGATTTTATGAAGATCATACCATGAGAAGGAAATCACTCGGAAGGGCTGTCAATTTTGAAAGGTTTAGGGACTGGCAATATGGAGAGGTTAAGCAATACAAGATTAAATGAGATGCCCAGGATCACACATTGGTTAAGGGGTGAAGGGGTGAAACTGGGATTTGTGCCAACTCTGCAATTTCTGCATTTGAACATTTTCTTTTCCAGTTCTTACCATGAACTAAAACAATCTCATTTTAACCAAACATGACCATTTTTAAACAAAATATTATAGAAGGGTGTTGTGCAAAATGGGAATGATTCTAGCTTCATTCTCTACATCATCAAAGGGAGTATATAAGAACCAGCATACCGATCGATGTGATTTAACACATTTAATTTGGGTTTGTCTTTTGTATTTTAAAGCTTTAAATACTTTCAAAACAATGGCTTGTGACATATTCATTTATAAATGTGCATAAAAACCTTTGACTTTTACCAAAAAGCAAACCGTTTTTTTTGTCAAACAAGCACAACTTAAAATATGCTTGCCTGAGGCTGCAACATATGGTCCGCTCTCTTCTGTCTACCAACCCTTCCACCCAAATGGCCTACATAAGAAGAAAGATCAAGTAATGGGCTAAACGATACCAGCAGCATGCAAGAAGGCAAACCTCACAGAAGACAGCACAGTAATGTAAGATAGACTAGATGATTTGACCAGGATCACTGTATCGTTGGTTGGCAAATCCAGGATACAAACATGAACGCTGTTCTTCCATAGTCTTAAATTTGGATACCTATTCACCTCTTGGACTAACGGTTTATGCCATTGTTGGAGGCGATTGCCTAGGTTTTACAACACCCCATCTGAACAAACCAATTTCTAGACCTTCACCAAACGGATGATATGTTAGTTTTTATAGCAACTCCTATCTTGTACAGGTACATTGCTGATAATAGCAGATGTAGTTCTGAAAAACCATGTACATATGCAAGCAGGTTTATCAACTTCAGACATAGGAAAGGCTCAGCCAGCCTTGCTGGACTGTGATATTCTAATTTTGCATATGAACACATATCTCTGCAATGGGTGCTTCACACACTGAGCTAACTTCTGAACCATTGTGGCACTCAATTTCTCAATATGCATTTCACCATTGCCTATTGCACATGATCAACATAATTCCCATAGGAAGTAAAGGATGCTGCAGAGTTGTGCCATAAGGAACACACAAACTAGGTATACCACAGTGAACACAGCAAGCAATACATGATGAATTGATCAAGGCAGAATGCACTTGCAAAAACAGAAAGGCAATGGGTTTAGAGTCTCCGCAGCACCCCATAAAATATCCTGACGTGTTCTATTTTAAAACTGGTGAACAATGGAATCTTACTTCTTCAGATCAGCTAGCCTTATGGGGCTCCCTCCAAGGTGGCGGCCCTGGGCAAGTGCCCCTTTTGCCCTCCCATAAAAACATCTCTGCACACACCTTCACTGCAGCTGAACGAAACGAACAACCAGATTTGCACAGTACCTTTAAATGGAGAAGAAGCTGTAGCTGAGGCAGACGTTCCTGGCAGGTCCTGCAAGCTCAAGGTTCCTGAAGCAACTGTCGGACTGACATGAAGCAGGAAAACTGGAGGGTTCTACACTGCCCAGGGAAGAAAACAGCAGCAGAGCAAAGCAATGAATAAAAGGTGCGCTCCTTAAAACCCAAGCAGGGTCCGACCTTCCTGGCTATCCGGCTCACTGTAGCTCTGTACAGAGAATTCGACCAGAGGAGGGAGTCCTGGCTTGCAGTTTGGGCAAACTGGTTGGTCCCACCAGATCTGGGGAAGAAGATTCCTGGAGGATCTTCTCTGTCGTTGGAGTCTGAAGAGTCAGACCTGCAGCAGGGCTTCACCGTGCGGTTCAGTCGTTGTAGGGATCCTCTTCTGTCAGCTCCTCATCGGTTCTTTTGTTCCAGTGGCGATCTGCCTTTCCAGCAAAAGAGACCTGCTTTTTATGCAGTTTTCCCCCATTCACACAGCCTGCTGTCAATCACACAGCAGGGTGGCTGTCCTGGCGGGACAGTCACCTAGCCAATCAAACAGGAGTGCGACTTGGGTTACCAAGGGAACCCATGGCAGGGGTCCTAAAACCCCTCCCTCACATCCTGCAAACCCAGACTTTCAGGTGCCTTAAGGAGGGCTTCTGTGCAGAAGCCCGCGAAAGGACGGCGAACAAAGGAACCAAACCTGGTTTGGCGTGCCGAGTAAAACACGTGAAAGACATTTTCAGAAAGAAATGGTGACTAAACCCAGCCGGAACCGTATAAAAACGTATATGGTCTAGCGGGTTTAAGTTTGAGGCTACCAAGATAGCCTAAAACAATACCAAGGTTATTTAAGATGACCGTGGTATGAAAAATAGGGTAGTTACCACTGCCACCAGCCACGGCTTGATGAAAAGGGAGCGAAACAGTGCTCCAAGAGAAACAGGCAAAAAGGGATAAGTACTAACCCTTTCCAGTACTCCGTGTAAGATGGTTTGTACTGTGTCTGTGGATTTAAAGAGACTAATAAAGTCAATGGCAACTTTACATGTTCTGGGATACAGTAGTCAGTCCCAGAAAATGGAGTCTGAGTTGGGGAGTCTAAAAGACAACCCTGTGTCACTGCACTGAAGGTGCTGTGTAGCACACAGTAAAAAGACGATGCCTGGGGAGTAGGTGAGGCTCCACAGTCTATGAACACAAACAATGTAAAACACACATAGCAAAACAAATGTAAGAGTGGGAAAAAGGCTCACACTCTTACCAGGTGAAAGGCTCACACTTTTACCCCCCCCACCCCCCCAGACTAAGGGACAGGAGGATTTAATCCACTCCTGGATGAATTTCTCTACCTCTAGTTGGTTAAAAACATCGTAGAGAGACCATCAGCAGTTTGGTGGTGACATCCCGCTCTGTGCTCAATGGTGAAATCAAACCCTTGCAGGCAGATTGACCATCTCACACGTTTTGGGTTTTCCCTTTCATTTACAGTAACCATATCAAGGGTTGGTGGTATGTCTGAATCACAAATGTAGATCCATACAAGTATGGTCTAAACTTCTTCAGAGACAACACAATGACAAAACATTCACGCTCTATGGTTGCCCACCTTGTTTCTGTTTCCTTCAGTTTCCTACTGATGAAGCAAATGGGGTGCTCTCTACCTTTTTCATCCAGTTGACTAAGGACTGCACTTATACCTGTATTGGAGGCATCTGTCTGCACAATGAAGGGTTGGTGGTAATCAGGAGCTCTTAGGACTGGAGCTTGACAAAGGGCTTTCTTCAGGTTTTCAAAGGCTTGAGTGCACTCCTCATTCCATCTAACCTGTTTAGGGAATTTTGGAGAGGATATCACATTCAAGGATATCTCTAGTTTTCATAGAGAACTATGGGACTATGGTCCCATAGTTCTCTATGAAATTCCTATGGTACCCAGTGAGACCTAGGAAAGCTCTCACTTGGGTTTGAGTCATAGGGCTGGGCCAGTTTTGTACAGCTTGTTCTTTGCTAGACAATGGCCTTATTTCACCTCCCCCTTCCTCATGACCAAGGTAGACCACTTTGCTCTGACCAATTTGACATTTGCTTGCCTTTATGGTCAGATGGCCTGCTCAAGAGCCTGCAAAACATATCCTAAGTGGTCAATATGTTCTTTCCACGTAGGGCTGAACACTGCAATGTCATCCAAGTATGCCATGCCGAAGTCCTCCATCCCATTCAGAACTTGATTGACCATCCTCTGGAATGTAGCAAGTGCATTCTTTAATCCAAAAGGCATAAGCTTGAACTGATAGAGGCCTGCTGGGGTTGAGAATGCAGTTTTCTCCTTGGCATGGTCTGTCAGGGCTATTTGCCAATAGCCTGATGTAAGGTCAAATGTGCTGAGGTACTTGGCTGAACCAAGTCTATCCACCAGTTCATCTGTCCTTGGCAAAGGATGGGCACCAGTCTTAGTGACTGCATTTAGGGCTCTATAAACCACACAGAATCTCAACTCCTTGAATCCTGCCTCTGGTACTAGAACAAATGGACTAGACCATGGACTTGTAGATGACTCTATAACCCCGAGATCAAGCATCTTGTTGACCTCTCCTTTGATGTGGGATCTCACATGTTCTGACATTCTGTATCCTCTGCTTTTCACAGGTAGACAGTAACCAGTGAGAATATCATGCTGGCCCCAAGGGGTCAAGCCTGGTGAAAGTGAAAACAGGGAGGCAAACTGATTTAACCGAATTTTGCACTCCTCCCGTTGCTCAGAATTCAGTTGAGAAGAGAGATGAACTCCTTCTATTTTCTCATCCAAAGGTTGGCCTCTGAGGAGGTCAGGTAGAGGTGCACTCTCCTTCTCCTCTTGAGCTGAAGCTAGAAGCAAAGCTCCCACTTCTGGTCTCAAGACATATGACTTCAAACGGTTGGTGTGAAAGACTCTGGGAGCCTCCTTAGGTCTGCCTAAATCCACGAAATAGTTAACATCTCCAAGTTTGCCCACAACCTTGAAGGGTCCTAACCATTTGTCCTGCAATGCCCGCTGCCTTGTTGGCACCATAACTAATACAAGCTGGTCTTGAATAAACTCAACCATGCTGGCCTTCTGGTCATGCCAATGTTTGACCAGAGCCTAACCTGCTTTTAAGTTATTACTAGCTTCTGCCATCATGTGTGACATTCTCCTCCGGAGACCTATCACATTGTCAGTCACTCTGACTGGCTTGGGGGAAGGAGCACACTCCAACCCCTCCTTAATCAGGGCCAAGGGACCTCTGACTGAATGGCCATAGAGAAGCTTAAAGGGACTGTAACCAACTCCCTCCTGACGGACTTCTCTATAAGCAAAGAGAAGGCATGGCAGTAGAAGGTCCCACTTTCTTTTATGGTGTTCCTCTAAAGCACCTATCATGCTCTTCATAGTACAATTAAACCTCTCTACCAGACCATTTGTCTGTGGATGGTAGGCTGTAGAGAACTTGGAAAGTGACACCACAGTTTTTCCTCATGGCTTGCATGTAGTGGGAAATAAAATTGGATCCTGAAACCTTGAGTCAGTGTTTGTTTGAACCATAGTAATTGCTGTCCTTTGTGTAACTGTTGATACTGCTCACTTTACTCTTGAGATACGTCTGGCTGCTCAGCCATCGCTACCACTTTACTGTGTAGTACAGGCTTGTACCAAAGGTGAATTTGTACTGTCAGTTGTAGTCTTAATTGTGTGTGGTGTTCCCAAAGGGTACTCCATATAATGCTGCCTAACACTGGTGTACAGCGGTGAAGATCAAGTATAGAAATTACACTTAGAGTGCTGCTATTATCTTGGATCAACTAACCACAAGTCTAAACATCACTAAAAAGCAATATTATTCATGTCTGATATGGAAAGCAACAGTCAGGGGACACTCCTTAGTTACACTGTGGATTATTTAAAACATCTGTGTAGAGAAAGGAATCTCTCTGTTAAGGGCAAAAAGTTTGAATTGATTGAAAGATTGTTAGAGAAACAAAGTCTGGAGGGTGGGTCTGAAATACCTGGGTCTGACCCCTCAGCAAATATGGAAAATAATGAGGATGATAATGTGTCTATTATTGATGAGGTAGAGGAAGTAGATGTGTCTCAAAATGTAGGCCTCACTGCTCCCTTACCTGCTCAACATCCTCAACCTTTGTCCACTGGGACCCCACCAGGTCCTACCCTCAGTCCTGAATTCATTGCTCTAGAAATTATTGCCTTGTTGGTTGAGATTCAGGGGGAATTGTTAACACTCTGCAATGTGTATGCTCCTACATACGGCAATAATCCTACCATCCTTATCCGCACACTCTCTTAAAACTTTAATAGGTAGTTTCTTCCAAAACAAAATGGCCACGCCCCTTGACCTTGATGAAAAGGAAGAGCCATAAGCAGAACCAACCCACTCTTTTTCCAACCTAGAAATTTCATCCACCAAAATATGAGTCTCCTGTAAGAAACAGATGTCAGCATGCATGTCCTGTAACATGTGAAACACGTTCTTTTTCTTTAGCAAATTATTGACCCCATTCACATTCCAAAAGACAATACATAGATCATTGACTGCCCCACCTGTGCCCCACAAGGCTAGCTAATCTGAAGAAAAGATGAGGCTTGAACTGGAATTCAAACATTTTCATGCTCAAACTGAAAAAAACAACGCTTGGATTTGGAGTTGAGTATCAGGACAAGAAACATCAAATTGGTTGGAATGAACCAGTGAATGAACTTGGTTTAACTCCCCCTCTCCCCCACCATGACTCTTGGATTTTTAATTTCTCTTTTCATCTTTATTTTTACAATGTTTGCTGTGTGTTTGAACATATTTAAAATGGCGCCAATTGAGCATGGCAGTTAACGTTGCCGCATTTTTAAAAAATGCTCTGGAACTTCTTCTTGCCTTTCGTTATGTTATAAGAGCTTTGTGACTTACTGAGGATTCTTTTCACGGTCTCTGTCTGTGCTCCGTGATGTCTCTGACTGGGTTTGAGGAAGGGACCAATCGGCTGTGACGCGCGACGCACGCACGATGCCCCGTCAGCTGATCTTGCAGCAGATTAGTTCCCGGAACGGATGTGGACCGGTCACGCCTCCGATGGAGCCCGCATATGGAGTTGCGGCTAAGGGTGGACAGCAGCGGAGGCGGTCGGCTGGTGCCCCGCTTGATTCGTTGGGAGGATCGGGAGCGGAATGGAACTAGCATGCCCTCGGTTGTGAGGTATGTCCTACAGCTGGAGAGTGTGCGAGGGAACCGGATGGGAGTTGCCACAGACGGCGAGAGACATCATGTGGGGCTGTGCACTGGATGATTTTAGCATGCAGACATTTGCTACATGTGGGACCCTCGCCTAACACTGACTTATGTTTAAATGCACATTGGAGACGTTGTCAGCTTGTCAGCTTCGGAGGCCAGGGGCTGCCTTGAGTGGTTGCTGTGTGCTTATTGAATATACATATGGAAATACTCATTCTGGTTATATGGTTTTTGGATCCCCAGCTCGGCCTTGTCTGGATATTTTTCACTTGATAGGGCAATAACTGAATAACTGTATGGATCTGTAACTGACACACCTTTTGCATTTGCTGCATTTGGATAACTTTTGGATTTGTCCCTTTTGGCTGGAGAGTGCCAGGCATTTTTGCACGCTTCTTTTGTCCCTCATGTATGCGGATTAATACTGCTTTCATTTTATTCTTTTTACAGGTTTTCAATTCTGCTTTGGGAGGTGGTACATTTTTGGTTATGAGGCTGAGGCTCACCTTATACCTCTTGGGTATTTGGGTGTTGTGATGGTTGTTTACCAGTTCAGTTATTACATACTACGGATTTGTTGTTTTAGTTAGGTGCCTAGTTTTTTCTGCCAAATATTGTTATGGTTTTACTGGTGGTTGGGGGCTTTTGGGGTTCTTGTGGGTTGTCTTTGTGGGTTTTGGGTTTTACTTATGCACTATTTCTTGTTTTGTCTTGGAAAGGGTAACTTTGATGCATTATTGATTGTTTTTTCTATTGTACCTTGGGAGGGGTCCTGGGGATGGTTCTGAATGTTGTTTCAATTGTTTTTTGGGCTGAATAGACTTCGCTGTCTTATCTGTTCTTTTTGTTTTGTACTCTTTGTTTTTTGTTCATATTTATGTGTGTGTCATTTTTCTGATTTTTTTTGTTCTGTTTTTACTTTTGATGTTTTGGACCTTTATGGTATAATGATGACTTTCCGCACAGGTGGGGCAGTCAATGATCTATGTATTGTCTTTTGGAATGTGAATGGGGCCAACAATTTGCTAAAGAAAAAGAAAGAGTTTCACATGTTACAGGACATGCATGCTGACATCTGTTTCTTACAGGAGACTCATATTTTGGTGGATGAAATTTCTAGGTTGGAAAAAGAGTGGGTTGATTCTGCTTATGGCTCTTCCTTTTCATCAAGGTCAAGGGGCGTGGCCAATTTGTTTCGGAAGAAACTACCTATTAAAGTTTTAAGAGAGTGTGCGGATAAGGATGGTAGGATTATTGCCTTGTTGGTTGAGATTCAGGGGGAATTGTTAACACTTTGCAATGTGTATGCTCCCACAGTGGACAACGGCTCCTTTTTTAGAATGGTAGCACCGATCCTCTTAGATTTGAATAATTTTAATATTCTACTTGGGGGGCTTTAATACTGTGGTTGATCCTATGCTAGATAGAAGTCAGGTCAGGCGAGTGCTGCGTTGTGATCATCATCAACAGGCGCTTAGATCACTCTTGGAGGAACACAATTTGAAGGATACGTGGCATCTGGAGAACCAGGACAAACGTCAATACAGTTTCTTTTCTAGTGCTCATTGTGTGTTTTCTAGACTAGACATGATTTTTACTGGTGGGAATGTGTCGGAAAGTGTTGTCTCAACTGATATTGGTAATATTATATTGAGTGATCATGCCCCTGTTGTGATGCATTTGAGACTTAAATTTCGTCGTGAGAGGACTTTCTCATAGAAACTGAACACCTCTATCTTATTGGATGATGATATATTGGAGCAGATTGTTTTGGAAGCAAACTATTTTGTTATGGAGGACTGCTCAGAAGAAGTCAGTGTGGCGAACACGTGGGAAGCCTTTAAATGCTGTATGCGTGGTGTTTGTTTAGGGCTGTCTAGTGGTAAACGGAAAAGAGAGGAGAGGAAAAGGCAAGATCTTGATCTACGTATTGGTGAGATCTCTCGGGATCTGATGCTTGATCAAACTGACTCAGTAAAATTGGCAACTTTGAAAAAACTTAAAAAAGAAATGGAAGACTTTTTGTCGCTGAGGGCTGAGCGTGGCGTGTTCTATTCTAAGTGTACTTATTTTGAAAAGGGTGAACGTTGTGACAGATGGCTGGCATACCGGTTGAAGAAAAGCATGTCGGAGTCCGCGATTGCTTCTATGGTTGACCGGGAGGGTAGAATTACATTTGATCCCAAGAAAATTAACTCAATTTTTCGTGACTTCTACGAGAATCTGTATAGCAATGAGGCTGGTATAACTGGTAGGGGTGAGGACTTCTTTGGCAATTTGAATTTCCCTAGGATTCAGGATGCTGAACGTGATCTTCTTGGTGATGTGATAACGGTTGAGGAGATCAAAAGTGCGAGTTTCAGGGCTGAATGTGGGTAAATGTAACGCTCACCTGGCTCCCACGGAGGCGCTGGTCTGGTCTGGGTTGCTGTGGCCTCTTCAAGCGTGATGCGCAGAATTCGGACCACCAATTGAACAGGACCCCCAAATCTTGTTTGTCTGGCCCGTAGGAATATCCTTCTGCAGATGAGAAAGGGGATTAACTGTCTGCTGAATAGTGTGCTTTCTCCCCCCTTACCCCCTTCGTTCTTCTCTGACTTCCTCCAAAACCCCCGGTTTAAGCTCACCTTATGGTTTGGAAGGATGAACTCTCCATCCTGCTTCTGGTGCAGGGGCGCGCGTTCATCCAGTTACTTCACTGGTTTTCCGAATGGCGCTGGCACATCCACTTGACTTTTCTGAGCAATACGCCGTAAGTATGAAGATGCAAAAGTTCAAGTGTGAGCCTCCTTTTATGTTGTTTTTTCTGTCCTTTATTTCAGGTGCAGAACAAAGGCGATGCGTTGAGGGGTTAAATTGCCGGTGGTAAATCAGGTGAGTTAGTGATGGGGGCGACCCCTCTAAATGTCTTTATAATTCCCCAGTAATGTCTTATGTCCTTTCCCCATAGGGGCCGGGGTGCGGTACCTGCCAAAGATGCGGCGCCGACCCGAGATGTGGAATGGTTCACCAAGAAAAGCCGGTAAGTAATATGGCTGAAAATTCGGCTTTCCTCTTGTGTTCCCTTGCTCACCTTTTGTCTCTTCTTCTCTCCCCTAGGTGCAGAGATGTGGCGACCAGTGCTGAGAGCCGCGATGGAGCCGGGCGGCGTCTCGGGAACAGGTGAGTGAAGCGCGGCGCTGCAGCGAGCAACGCGGTGCTTTTAAATGGAAGTCTTCCTTCAGGAATGCTGGCGTGAAGATTCCAGATGCAGGTAAGAAGGTTGAATAAGTTCTTGGTTTTCACCTTTCTCTTCTCTTATTCCCTTACAGGTGTTCCAGGTTCGAGGCGGGCGTGGCTGGAGTCCAGGTGCAGGAGCAGACACGGTGAGCGTTCAGCTGCTGGGATGCAGAACAACGCGAAGCATGTGTGGCTGTCCGGGCGTGGCTTAAATAGCTTTGGAAGAAGTTCCAGGTGAGTATTCTTCCACAGCCCCACCCAAGTAACAAAATAGTTCCTTCAGAAAAATAGTCCCTCCTAAGCCTCATTTGGCTTGGTTCTTCATGCAGCATGGTCTGCATCAGGTGAGTGTGCAGCATGGTCTGCTTCAGGTAAGTGCACCAAACACTTCCCCTTATGAGCCTGGCGCCTATGGCGCCAGGACTGATGTCCAACATGAGCCTGGCGCCAACGGCGCCAGGACAGAGTCCAAAGAGCCCCTATAAAGGGCCGCTGGGCTTTTACCCGGGGGCGTGATGCCTGCTCCCGCGGGTGCTGGGCCTGGCCTGGTTCTCCGGGGGTAGGCATCATGACAGCAAATTCCCAGGCCCAGACGGCCTCACTTGTGAGTTTTATAGGATCCTCCCGAACTCTGCCTTAGAGCTTTTGAGAGATATGTTTGTTTCTAACAAACTGGACGTGACGTTGCCTAAAATTACTAACCATGCATCTATTTCGGTCTTTTTGAAAAAAGGAAAGGACTGTAATCATCCTGCTAGTTATCGTCCAATCAGCCTTATCAATACCGATAATAAGATTCTTGCCAAGGTTCTTGCTATGCGCCTGGTACAGTTCTTGCCTGCTTTGATTGATGAGGAACAATCTGGATTCATGAAAAATAGGCGTATGTCTAGTAATATCAGGAGATTGTTACTTACCATGTAAATTGCGGATAGAATGGCCCATTTCCGATTGGGCTCAATGGGGAATTTTCACGCTCCTACCGCCGGCGGATTTCCCGCTGGTGGTAATAGCGTGAATTTTCAGCGGATTTCCCCCCAGCTCAGAGCTGGGGAGAAATCCCCCGAAGCCCTGATTTGGTGGACCCTTAAATCCGGCGGTAATAGCTCAACCGCCGGATTTAAGGGTTACCGCCAAACTCGTGATGAGGCCCTTAGTCTTTGGAAGTTACAGCTTCCGGTCCATCTAGGTGGTTTAGGAGTTCCGAATTTTAGGGCCTACCATTTGGCGTTTCAGCTCAATATTTTGTTCCGTTTTTGAATGGTGAATTGAACAGCTGGGCGGTAGCGGAGTCGAATGCCTATGGGCCGTTGGGCCCCGAAGCCTTGTTGACCACTAATACAAAGATTTCCGGGGGTAGTATGGAAGAAACGTCATTTTTACGCACCTCATGGATTGAAGTCTTGTCATTGCTAGGTCGTGACGCTTTTAAATGCAGGAGTGCCTCTATCTGGCTGAATCCTATGATTAGGGATAATCCAGGACAGTTTTTTGGCCTGAATGGTTCTTGATGGGTATTAAACAGGTCTCTGATTTGGGTAATGATGTTCTGTGGTTGAAGGCTGCTGAGCTGAGAGAGAGATGGAGTTTTGAGAGTTTGTCAGACTCTGCTTATAGACGCCTGAAGAGGTCTGTGGGTGAGGTGGACTGGTCCGACTCTTTGGATGTGAATATTTTTCTGGCTGATTCTAACGGAAAGGAAGGTGGTCTGGCCAGTAGGCTATACAAGCTAATTGTGTCACATTATTGGAGTAATGACAATTTGCGGAGAGTTTGGAGTGAGAGAATCGGGTCTGAGATTGATATTGAGGCCTGGCAGAATATGTGTGGTAATGTCTCCTTGTGCTCGCTGAATCTGAGTGAAAGGTCTCGACAAATTTAGATTCTAAATTGAGTGTATTGGTGTCCAGAAACACTTCATAAAAGAGGCATGACTGACAATGATGATTGTTGGGGTTGCATCCAGGAAGTTGCGTCACTGGAACACATGCTATGGAGCTGTGTGCGAGTCAGAGATTTTTGGAATAAAGTCTGTGATGTGTGTGACAGGGTTTTGGGTGGAGGGTCTGACCTTGATTTCAGGACGGTGATTCTAGGTGATGACTCAGGGTTGGCTGATGTCAGTTCCGCCCTTAAAAAATTGATTTTTAGAGCTTTCATTGTGGCTAAATGACTAATTCTTCGAGGATGGAAAGGTCGGATGCCTCCTTCATTTGAGGAATGGGTCCAGGAAATGCACTGCCTGTTTAGGACAGAAAAGTTGATTTACAAATTGAAATGTAAGTTGTCTTTATATGAGAAGATCTGGAATGTGTTTAATGATTTCTTTTAGTTTTAGTTTTTATGCTTTTTCTTCTGCTGTTTCTGTCTTTTGGTATGATATCATTACTGTATATACTTGTAAATAAATAAATAAATTAAAAAAATAGTTACACAAAGGACATCAATTACTATGATTCAAACAAACTCTGATTCGAGGTTTCAGAGTAAAAGAATATATATTTATTTACACATCAGTTATAAAACATGTCACTAAAGTAAAGCAGTTGAAAAATCACGTTACCAATACACCACACCACTCCCAATAGATTCTGGACAAGTTAAACTCAAAAGGAAGTATGAGCAAAATGGCACTCCAGCAATTTAAAAAGGGAGGGAAAAACAAAGTTAGACTAAAATTGAGCACCACCAACAGGCAAGTAGGCAGGGCAATCTAGAAAGAGGAACTACAGTGATGGAATCGCATCAAAAAGGCTTATGGCCAAAGTCAATAGGACAAAAGTCGTTTGCTCAAGATCACACAGTTCAGTGTAGATCGCCGTTAAGTCTTTGCCAAGAGTACCGGACGAAGTTGGTCAGCAGAAAAGTTTGTTTAAAGAGAAGAGAAGGACAAGCCCTCGGATTGGCGAAAGGTTTCACACACCTTCACCACAGCTGAACGAAATTAACAACTGGATTTGCACAGTACCTTTAAATGGAGAAGAAGCTGTAGCTGAGGCAGACTCTCCTTTCAGGTCCCGCAGGCTCACTGTTCCTGAAGCGACTGTCAGACTGTCATGAAGACTGGAGGGTCCTGCACTGCCCAGGGAAGAAACCAGCAGCAGAGCGAAGCAATGAATAAAAGGTGCGCTCCTTAAAACCCAAGCAGGGTCCGACCTCCTGGATATCCGGCCAACTGTAGCTCTGCACAGCAAATTCGACCAGAGAAGGGAGTCCTGGCTTGCAGTTTGGGCAAACTGGTTGGTCCCACCAGCTCAGGGGAAGAAGATTCCTGGAGGATCTTCTCTGTCGTTGGAGTCTGAAGATTCAGACCTGCAGCAGGGCTTCACCGGGTGCTTCAGTCATTGTAGGGATCCTCTTCTGTCAGCTCCTCGTCAGTTCTCTCATTCCAGTGGCGACTCTGCCTTTCCAGCCCCAGAGACCTGCTTTTTATGCAGTTTTCCCCCATTCACACAGCCTGGCTGTCAATCACACAGCAGGGTGGCTGTCCTGGCGGGACAGTCACCTAGCCAATCAACCAGGAGAGCAACTTGGGTTACCAAGGGAACCCATGGCAGAGGTCCTAAAACCCCTCCCTCACATCCTGCCTACCCAGACTTTCAGGCGCCTTAAGGAGGGCTTCTGTGCAGAAGCCTGCGAAAGGACGGCGATCAAAGGAACCAAATTTGGTTTGGTGCGCAGAGTAAAACATGAGAAAGACATTTTCAAAAAGAAATGATGACTAAACCCAGCCAGAACCGTATAAAAACATATACGGTCTAGCGGATTTAAGTTTGAGGCTTCCAAGATAGCCTAAAACAATACCAAGGTTATTTAAGATAACCGCAGTTTGAAAAATAGGGTAGTTACCACTGCCACCAGCCAAGTCTTGATGAAAAGGGAGTGAAACAGTGCTCCAAGAGAAACAGACAAAAAGGGATAATTACTAACCCTTTCCAGTACTCCATGTAAGATTGTTTGTACTGGGTCTGTGGATTTAAAGAGACTAATAAAGTCAATGGTAACTTTACATGTTCTGGGAGACAGTAGTCAGTCCTAGAAAATGGAGTCGGAAAGTCTAAAAGACAACCCTGTGTCAGTGCACTGAAGGTGCTGTGTAACACACAGTAAAAAGATGTTGCCTGGGGAGTAGGTGAGGCTCCACAGTCTATGAACACAGAAAATGTAAAACACACATAGCAAAACAAGAGTGTAAGAGTGGGAAAAAAGGGCTCACACTCTTACCAGGTGAAAAAAATAAATCCTAGAAACCCAGCAAAGCTGCTGAGGGACTCATTAGGCAAGGGAAATGAACAATTCTGGAGAGTTCTCCCTAACAAGGGGCCTTTACGGAAGCCTGCCTTCCCTTTCCAAGGTAGCCATCTCAGAAAAGAATGTTCCTTCCTACACCGGGACGCCATAGGCATCCCGTTGTAGGAAGAAAAATCTTTGTTTTAGCACCCCGGGTTTCCGCTTTGGGATTCTAGGGTACTAATGGCCTTTGTCCTCCATTGCAGGGCTGGAATGGGGGTATAATGTTCCGGAGACCTCGTTATCCACCCTTGCTTCGCTAGGGCTGATAACTTGGCCTGCCAGGCCGGTATCCACCTTTGCAGTCCCTGGAACGGGGGATAAAAGCCAAAATATTACCATTAGCATAACACAAAATGCAAATGGAAATGTTGGAAAATCATATTGAGGGAATGTACTTTACTGAGCAATGTAAAGTAGATGGACTCTATACATTTTTTTAGCTCTCTTTTTTAACTGTGAAAGGTGGTTCCTAAAGGAACATTTCTTTTATTGTTTTGGATGGTTTTTTTTGTGGTTTTTTTAGGGTGATCTTAGAACGAAAGGTGGGGAGAGACATCAGGGAAGAGGCACCAAACACTAATATGGAGGGGCAGGTGGACAGGGGAAAATGGTGCACATGTGTTATTTATAAGGTAGGGGGCAGTGTTTCTCATGATCCTTGATTACAGCAGTGGTGGTGTCTGTTGGGGGGAGGGATGGCATTAGCTGATTCCATTATAAGATAAATAGCAGTATTGCTAAAAGTATTTACTGTGTACTAGATTGTTAATGGATGAGTAGGAATAGGTGTTGGGAAATTTTGAAGTTGAAAGTTCCTAGATGAGTAGCAAATGCAGTTCCGAACTGTCCGTGAATTATGGATTTTATCGTGATGTGCGGACAGGTTCTTGGACACGTCATCATGTCCAGTAATTTTGCAATGAAGTCAGATGTTCGTAGATGTCTACGGATGCAAAACTAGTTGAAATTGTTGCAAAAAGTGTATAGAAATGTTAAAAAATATTCTAGAAGGTGGGAAATGGAAAAGTGTTAAGGTTACAATATGTAAAATGGACAAAAAAATATTGCTATATTGGGTTAGTGTGATATTAGTAGGTTGTAGGAAAATAGCATGCACTGGTAAAAAGCGAGGAATTCAACAAACACACGTTGGTAAGGGGATGTTATGGTTAAGTTGCAGTAATAAAAACCTATGAAATTCCATGAACAAACTTTGTCAAAGGGAAGTTATGGTTAAGTTGCAGTAATAAAAACCTATGAAATTCATTGAAAAAACTTTGTTAAAGGGACGTTATGGTTACAAGTAAAACTGAAAATCCCCTGAGATTAGACAGTTATGGTAAACTAAGCAACCAAAACTCACGCCACCACCGTGCACTGCTAAGAATAACACCCATGACATCAAAGATGACATCACAAATATGATTGATAACATCACTGATTTCTCAGGCTAAACTAGTTACAGACATTCAGGTCAAACAATCGATCTAGAGTCAGTTCAACAGATATGTTTTGAGCTTCATTCTGAAAGTGGGATAAGAGGGGTCAGAACATATGCGTAAGGGTAAGGGTAAGGTTTTCCAAAGCTTAGCAGCCAACTTGAAGCTGGGCCCAGCAGCTCTAACTCATTTGAATTTAGGTATATAATAGGAAAAATAGCGGACGAGGACCTAACCATAACCATGAACTTGGCACACCTCTTTCAGAACTTAAAATGGAGCAATGTATTCACCACTCTGACCCAATCCGACCACTGCTGTATTGGGCTTGTGCAATCTTCTGATATGGTTGTGAATTGGGCAGATGGGACTATAACTACTAGGAATGGAAAGGTCACCTTTTTTAAAAATCAGAACGATTTCCACAGTACAAAAACGTGGCGAAACAAAATTGTCTTAGTATAAATAATTAAACAAACAGGTAAAAACAGGACTCAAATGGATGATTTTGCCTTAAAGTTATAAAGGGAGATCGGATCAGGAAGAGGGGCCTTGACCTTCTTTTGTCAGTCAATGGCATTCTTAATGACTATTTCCAAGATTTTGTGATAATCTTGATAAGGGGAGTACTCCATGGCATTATAGCATGTGGTAACCATGTCACAAGAGTAGAGTTGGCTGAAATCGGAGAACAACTCGTTGCTTGGGATAATGTTTTCCTAAAGGTTTCCTATTTTTTGTATTTTATTAATTGAGTAATTGAGCAATTAAGTGGCTAAACATTTTTGTGTCATAGTTGTCTTCGGCTTTGATAAGGATTTCCCATTTGTCTAGGTCTGCAGCCTTCTTTCTACTAGGTATTATGCTCTTGTAGGATGGATGGGAGAGTTTTTGTTTGAATTGTGTGTTGTCTTAATATCTTAGCCAGTCTAAATTATGTATCACAGCATTCCTAATGTTGGTATTAATCTGTCTGTCAGCCAAAGTTACAAATGCAGAATTGATGTTCAATATGGAGAAATAAAATTATTCAGCCATGGTTTATTCATGATTTTTTTCAGAATAATAGGACTCAAACAATGGGATAAGAGCATCATACTGGGTTGGGGCAAAAGAACAGTACTCAATGTCAGTCCATTTCAACCTGTTGCGATTGTTAGATAAACTAACATTAGCGTGAGGCTTGTCTAGTAATGTGTCATCTAGTAGGAAGGGGTCTAAGGCAAGGTAAACAGGCTCATGGTCACTCTCAACCCGGATAACAAATGTTAATGACTTTGTAAAAATATAGTTAATACTACTGAATTGGTTACCTCTCCTAAATTTGGCTGTGGCAGGTTGCTCACCCTCTAGGTGGCTGCATAAGGCCAGACGTAAACAACAACAAGGCTATATTCTCAGCATTAGGGTATGTATGCTTGGGGGCTGGGAAGTTTAGTTTGGCGACCCCAAGAAAATGTTCTTCTTCAGTAATTAAGCAGTCAATAGCAATTGATGGTTCAATCTGTTTGTTAAAGTACTCTACCAAGATGTGTAGTGACATCATCATTTAGATGTAGATTCATTGATTTGAACGGTATCGTTTTTGAACATTTCCAAGACTGGAATCCTTGTTCCAGTCACATTGTGTGTAACATATATATTGTGAGAAACCTGAAGGTTTTCTCACATGTAGTCCCTGGGGATCCTTGTTCCAGGTGGCCATGGAAGGGCCATCGCTATTGGATCCCAACCCTGGGGGCAGACAAGCGAGGGAGGATCACCTGAATAGAGGATCCTTGTGGAGTGCATTTGGGGGACCCTCAGGTGAGAGGCCGGGAGAAGGGAAGAAAGCTTACCCAGAGACTGTTACAGCATATTCAAAAACCTGTCCTCTAGAACTTCGCCCTAAAATAAAACCCTCTCCCGATCAGTTTACCATAAGATCAATTTGAATCGGTCCTCACCTCCCTTAACTATTCCAAGCTGTTGTGAGAACCGGTCACATCATCATATAATATTCCCATTTGAGACATAAAGGGCAAGAGAAAAGACCCCGCTCTCACATCATTATCCCTCCCACCATCATTATAAAAATGGGATGAGACAAGAGAAGTTTAAGAGGTCACCCGACCGTACCCAACAATCTGCCTATCCCCCCTTTTTGAACAACCCCCACCCGACATCCCCTCAGCCTACTGTCAACCAGACCCCTGGTTTCCGTTGAACTCTCCTTGTTTTTCCCATCATGGAATTATGCCGATGGAACAACTACATTCAAAGGAAGTCTACTCTTTTCATGAATGTCTCATTAACGAGGTCAGACGAAATCAGGCACTAAATGAACATTGTAGCCACATGAAAACTGTTAATGCTCCTCAGGTGTATAAAAGGAGCAACTGCATGAGAGACGGGGAGGGAGTTGGAGCCAGAGAAGGAACCCGAGTCCGAGATCGAGCAGAGAGGCTGTGGAGAAGGCCTGAGCACCCCAAGGGAGGCTAGCAGAGAACAGATCGCAGAGAAATTGAGAGGTTGGGGTTTAAAATGGCCCAAGAGAGCGTGTTGAGGGAGCTGTGTCTCCAGGGAGCCAGAAGGGGATGGTGTGGAAAGCTACTCTCTGAAACAGAGTATTTGAATGTTTTTGCTTTCCTGGGCCAGAGAGGCACCCAGGAGTGTCAGAGCATCAGAGGGGTGAAGGAGGAGTCCCTGACATCGACACAGAAGGCTATGCTGATAATAACTGGTGAGTTGAAAGCCACAGGGGAATCCGGTTGGTGAAAGACGCAAAGCACGAAAGATTAAGAATTATTAACTGAAGGACATGCGAGGGATGAAAGCCTTATTGGACAGAAGGCTTCGATTGTCCATTGTGAACTATAAATGTGACATGAGAAAGACTGAAATTAAGTTGCGAAAGAATAGCGTGCTCGTCTACACGTTGAAGAAAGATTCAGTCACAAGTGGCAGTGTTTCTTCGAAGCACTAAGTGGAGCTAAAATAGAGACACAATTGATAGAGTTCTTGGGGCATGATTCCATGAGAGTTAAAGTATCAGTGTAGTCATGAACGAAGGAAAGTAAAAGTGTGCATTCAAAAGTCTCTGATGCAAAGAATTGTACACTTTGAAAACCGAGTGCTGGGGGCACTATCCTATGAAAGCCAAGATGTCGAAGTGATCATGCATAGAATGAGATAAGCCTGTGCGCATTCGAAAGTCTCTGACACAAAGAATTGATGAACTGTGACAAGTTGTTGAGTTGTTGGGGAAAGGTACCCCAATTGATTCAAGAGCAAGAACAAATTGAATGAAAGTCTGGTCCAAGACCAGAAGGCATGGTGATAAATGCTGTAGGGTATGAATTGTGAAATCTAGATGGCTGTTAAGTCTAAGGAAAAGGAAAGGCTGAAGAAGCCCAAAAGGAAATTATGAGAACTGTTTATATCTATGGCACTTTTATTATGGAACTTTTGTTACAGAACTTTGTTGATCCTGAGTGATTCAAACCTGCAGAAGGGAGTTGTGGGACAACTCCAAAATTGTTGAAAAAACACTGAAGAAGAAAACTGCAGAGCCACTGCAGTGCTATACTGATATTTTTGTTGATACACCCTTTTTTATGTTGGCCAAAATCCCTACACAGTATCTATCTAGAAGTGATGGCAAGATTATGTTAGACACTGACATCTTTCTGGTTTTGAGAGACAGACTAAGGACATGTTTTTGTTTTCATTTATGGTTGAGACGGCTCCCATATAGTGTAGGGCAACATAGGAGTAATCCCAACCCCTCATCTTGATAAATAAAGGTTTTACAACTGTATCCTTCTTGTCTGTGTCCACCTCTTTGCACCATGCCAATCTCGCAATATTAAGCAACATAATACAAAAGTCAGTCGGATAACATAATTTTAAATACAGTAAATAACGAGAGCCAGTATCTACATGCTTATCCACAACATTTAGTTTAGTGTCAATCCATATTAACAGACCTCTGTTATGACGTTCCTTACAGTACATTACCACTGGAATGAAAATGCGTGTGTAACCCACTTTGTATAAGCAAGGACGTAATCTCACCAAAATGCCAGGGGTAGCAGAACTGAGATCACACAACACTTCACATCTGATAACATCACAAGACGTGATGTCATTTGAACCCACCCCCAAGTGACATCAAAAGAAATTGTGGCACCCAACATTTCACCCCTTGACAAAACAGGACGTGGTATCCCAAACCAGTGTTCCAGTACACTAAGAAAAATATGATTCCGATATCATTGTAATAGAATATACATGTCATACAAGAATGGATCACCATATGTAGCATTAATATCATTGTGTATAGCGCCAACAACCGTAAGATAATAAAGCACTGTCAAACGGCCGGTCACAAACAGTTGCAGCTGGAATGGAAAACAGTGTATAAACAACCAATAGAGTGAGAAACACTGAGATCAATATATGCCCAGGGCAAAAACTAGGTAACAATACTATGCAACCCGATTGCGTATTCTAGTTGGGATTGTGAGCAAAGTTTGACAGATTTTTTTTTTCCTGCAAAAGCTTTTCTAGTAAATGCCTGGAAGGGATTTTTATTTTCGCCCCTTCGGCTCTGCGTGAATTGGCAGTAGAATATTGAAATTAAAATAATAATGATCCCCTAGTAACTATTATGTAAGCATTCAGATTTCTGTAACGTGTTACAGACACAAATACCTTTTAGGAAAAATCCTAAGATTCAAACTTCATTTTGTACCCCAAACCCCCCCCCCACCCCAGTCATATGCCCCTACCAGATTGGTGCTGCATGTTGAGGTGCCAATACAGAATGCCCAACTGGCATCCCTCGGCCCTGGTCTTCAACTTCAGCAACGACGTGGTCTTGTCCAAAAGGGGCCGTGTAGATCTCATTAGAAAGAACACGAAAATCGTGTTTTATGTTTTATTTATTTTATTAATTTATTTTTTACATTTGTATAGCGCACTGACAGCCCTTGGGTAGCGAGGCGCTGTTACTTGCGGGGAGCTTAGTTACAGGGGAGGCACATCTGGGAAAATGCATGTACACGTTGTACATTAATACATTAGGGTACAGAATAGATGTATAAATACATTTTGTAGTTTACCCAGAGATGCAGGTGATTGTGGCATTTTCATTTGTAGAACTGAAGGCTTTGATATGCAAATGAGGCAGGCTTCCATCTGATGTAGATTTACCCAGTACCGGCCACTTTAACATGAATGCTTTTGTAATGCATGCTTTCTTATGAAAGCAATAAGTAAGGCTTGTTTAGCACTAAACACACGTAGTGCACCAAATACACGTATGTCTCGGTTCCTTTAAAAAGACATTTAAAACACATATGTATTTATTTTTTATGCCAGGGGTAGACTGTGATCTCTAGCGATCGCCAAACGACGTCCATGTGTATAAGCAATCCACCATCCAAGTCTCCTGAAAACAGATAACCTGGAACTGGTCCAGGAATTGGTGCCAGTCAGTGCCCTCCATTTTGTTTTGTATGGCAGCATTGTTCCATGAGATAATATTACGGTTTTGTGAAGCAGCGGAATTGTTCAGGCAGGGTCGATCCACGGAGGTGCTGCCGATATGGGACTCAAGAAGCCAAGCAAGATAACGCTAAAGCAAACAAGAGCACACTCCCCGTTATATGTTAGTGTGACTTGAAGATCAGCTGGAGGTAGGGATCTAAGATTCATCGCAAGGAACCAATCAATCAGCTCTTTACTTCTAAGATTGACTTGAATCACATCAAAGAAGGGGTCGATGGTGTCGCTACTTCTCTGAACACCCATCACGTCTTCTCTAATGATTGATAGACAACCCCTGTTAGGATGCAACCAATGGTCGATAACTGAGTATTGTGGATATTTTGGCTTTGAAATTTAAAGGTGCTAATTACAGTGCTAATGACTCAAACAGTAACATCAATTCGGAGAGGTAATGTGAGAGGCTACAACCACTTGAACATCAATTTCCCTTTCACTGTCTTCTCTTTGACTGACTTTCTGTTCGAAAATAGTAGAACATTATATTGAATTGCTTCCAATAAATAAATGTAACCAATTATTCCAGTCCCCACTATCAATGCAGAACTTGAACTGGGGCCAGTCAAACTATATGATAATCTCTCATATACCTGTGCTTCTTGGTTTACAACAAGAATGCAACAACACATTTTGGTAGTTGTTTTTATAATTTTTACTGAAAAACAGGAAAAGCATAATAACCTGTGGCCAGAAAACGCCCTTTTGTGCCTGAAACATTGGGAATTATGTCCCTTTAATTCTGATCTTAACAATGCATTCTACCCATTCACACTGTTCACACTCTTTCTCAAGATTGTAAAATAGATTAAAACATGGCATATGTCAATATTCTGCACAATTCTGCCTATTGTATGAAAAATTAAAAATATGCAATTCTTAATGCGAGAACTGTTCAATACACAAAGTGTGATATTTGCAGCTTGGTAATCATGTTATAAAGAACATTAATATGATACAAATTGTTCACTGCCTGTTGTCGCTCTGTAAAAACATTTCTGAAGACCACAGCCATTACAGGGTACAGAGACCAGGGAGCTGGAAGACCTAAAGTGGAAAACTGGCGCGCCTTGCGGTTCTGAAGAGGGCTGATGGATACGCTTGAAGGACGCTAAAATAGTATTGTTTGTTACATAGAATACTCCTCCTCCTCTCACTGATAAATATGTATTTCTGTTGGATTCTTTCATGTGGTGCTAAAGTGTCTCACATGAGCTAAACCTGATAATAGATGTAAGGGAAATTATTTAAAATGGACATATCTTTGAAACAAAAAACACAATGTTCAAAGTATTAGTGGAAGATTATCAGGAACAGAAGCACAATAAATATCAGGGAGCATGTATGCTGGGTTAGCCTGACACTCCTTCTTTACCATCATGTTCAATATATTGATGGATAATTACTTACCAAATCAGCGAGTGGCAGCCCGTCAGCAATGCCTGCAATGCACATGGTGAAGAGAACAGGGAGTGATTAAGCAACACTAAATGTGTAATACACTTTAAAGAGAGAGCTTGCCTTAAAAAATAAAAACACATTCTCAATGGAGTAACACGTCACATCAAGCTCGGCAACAAAGCAACATCTGTGCCGATAAAACCAAGCACAGTGAGCATAGGTCCGTAGCCCCTGTTGATTAGTTGGTGCCATATTTGCTAATAGTGCCAGCGCGGGAGGTCCACTGCTCATGTGCTGGGTAGTGGGGAGGTATAGGCGACAGGCAGAAAGGTTTAGGATATGTTGAGATTACAGCACGCAGGCATAATCCATCTGATGTTCAGTCATCCATTTTTGAAATGCTGAGGCATGAGGCAGCGCGATCGGTGTAGCATGTGGAACTTCACTACACCTGACCTGCTCCATCCCACCTCCACCTCACCTCATCCCATCTTAGCATACCACACCCAATTACTGTCAACTGTGGTTGTTGTCGATTCCATGATTTACGTGCCAACACGTTTTCAAGATTTACATTTTTATCTCAGTATTTAACCTTTGCATGATTAAATGCAACTTGTCTTAACTATATTTCTAAATTACATGAGTTCAAATGTGAGGTAGGAAACGTTTTGATACTGGCAATGGAACAACAAATAAGAACATACAATTGTGATGCCGCTCTGTGGATGGAAGTAGAGACCCAAATAACAATTGTAACTGTAGTAGAGGTGCCTGTGAATGAGGAGTGAGCATTAAACCACATATAAACATTCACAAGGAGAGAGAGAGACAGACAGAGAGAGAGAGAGAGAGAGAGAGAGAGAGAGAGAGAGAGAGAGAGAGAGAGAGAGAGAATGCCCTTTTCCAGTTTGCTTTCATTTCATTTTGAGAACAGTGGGACTCATCATGAGTTTGGAAGTAGCTGAAAAAAAATGGAGAACACAAAATGTCCTCCAATTGTTTTCAGTTCTCCTGATAGTGAGTAACAAACCCAGCAGGAGGGGATATGCAAGGCGGTATTACCTCCAAAAATTGAGGGATTACCACGAGTGGAATTACCTCTGGAGGTAATTCCTTCCTTTTCCAATGAGTTGGGATTTATAATCTGGTGAAAACTCCACAGTTACCGGTAGTGGTGAATATAATTCCGTTTGGAGGAATTCGCACATCTAATACTGCCAAACTCCAATGAGGCCCCATTTAATGTACATTTTCAGTGTACAGCACTATTTCTTGTGCTCTGGTTGCATCATCCAAGACACTTCGATGGCAAACATGAGCTCTGAGTGCGCAGAAGAGAAGTAGCCAACGTATTCTCAGTATAAAGAAAAGTAGCAGGAATATCACATTGCTCCTACATCCCCAAACTACAGTGTAGCAATTTTACATACACGACCCTTGAATATGTTGCAATTTTCCAGCTGTGCAATCTCATAAGGAAATCTAAGATGAACTATAACTTTAAGGCATGTGTTCATGTTTCTATTGCATTGGTGGTCTCTGCATTGGCCTGTAGACTTGAGTTTAGCCTGGCTGACCGGCTGCTGCTTCCCAGCTCTGTCTCAGCTTCTGAGCACCATTCATACTTGTGGACCAATTCTCCAAAACTTGGGCATCTAAAATGACACAGAAGATGCCATTTTTCAAGCTGCCCCATTTTTGGAAACGTATTGGTCGCCCTAACCACTATGGTGACATGCGCTTTACAAGCGGTCTGTGCTGAAATGCAAATTATATTCTGGCCAGTATGATTGCATTGATTCATTTCTGGTTTGCTCTGATGGGTTATAGGTCTGAAAAACAGAACAGAGTATTAGTTTACCCAGTGAGATCAATGGATCAAAAGCTAAGGATGGAGCAGCAAATAAAACAGTCTACTCGGCAATCAGAATTGTCGAATCAGATTTCGGGTCATATAGAGAATACAATACAATACCCCCTAAACTTAACACTCAAAATGAGTCCTACTTTTTTCCAGACCTGGCCAGAATCAGGTGCAACTGAATAATCACATTGCATTTGTCACTTACCAATAATGAGACAAGAAGTCCAGAAGAATAGAAAACAGAAAGCGGTAGGCTTCATGATATCGCTGTGAGACGCCGATGTGCTCAGTAAACAATGCCAGAAGCGAATGTAGCCAAGTCGTGGAAAATGTGTGAATATATCCACGTCCTCTTAGAAGGACAGGCTCCGCCTGTGAATCATGACAAACAATGGCATCACGACTGAAACCCCAAACCAGTTCCCCAAGTATTTCTTCACGGAAGATGGAATGTTATAATTAAGGTTTTCTATTTAGGAAAACAATAGTGGAAGAGTGCACATTTCAACTTTAAGCAAAAGCAAAAAGGCTCATGTTCCTGTTTCAGCTTAGTATGAACATTTACTACTCATGTAACAGTAATGCAGACTTTTCAGTTTTGGTGTCTAAGTGGCCTTTGCCAAACCTAATAAAACTTTGCTATAAGTTTGTGTGAAGGGTTGCCATCTGCAAAAGGCATAGACACCCAAGCTTTTTTTTATTTTGATTAGATTAATACAATGATGTGGGAAATTCCATCTCAAAAAAGGGTAACCTGCTAATCAGATTTCCCTTTCAGAAGCTCCATGCCAAAAGCATAAGGCACACCTGTGCCTTGCTGTACCAGCACACTGACCTGCAACACCTGCTCCCCAGGATCACAGAGGCAGGTCAGAGGTCACAGGTAGCCGCTTTGACAACTGCAGTGGCAGGCAAGTCTCTGCAGCACAGAGGCTGCATCTAAGATATGCCCCTTGCTCCAGAAATGACATACCTCTGAGTATACTTACCCGGAGGCATGCTAAACTACAACAATAAACCATACCTGAGTTTAAGGTATGGTGACTTGCATCTATGTTAGGTTTTCAAGCCACATCAATTTGATATATTTGTGTCAGTTCTGTAAGCCACACTATGCTGTGGAAGAGGTATGTGTATTCCCACAGACAGGCTGTCTGCTGCCAACTGGACCATAGCCTTAATTGTTTCCCCTCGTTGTTCCTTTGTGAGGGCAGGTCCCATCCTTCCCAGAGAGACAGCCACTCCTCACACTCAAAAGGAGTAGCCTCACAGGAGGCTGTTTGTGACAAATCGAATTCCGGGGTACCAGTGGTCCAGGGGTGAATATTGGTTTCCAAACCATCAATTAGCCCCAAACCTCTAATACACCAGAATGGATCCAAACAGATTGGCGTAAACAGGCATACAATTCAAATTATGAACCTCCTTGACCAATTTTGGTAAGGTGGATGGAACAGCGGCTTATCTCCTCTGAAGGTTGTGGATCATCGGTTAGTTGCAAAACAGCGAAAATACAATTATTTCCTAATCATAAAAGGAGTGTCCAGTCAAGGTTGCATAAAAACAACTACTTAATTATTACACAACAGACAATCTAACAACACTACACACTACGAAATATAACCCACCATGCAAGATAATGCAGAGAACAGAAAGTTTTAAGAAGGAAAAGGGATGCACTCTGGATACTGACAGTTGGTTAATAGCCACCACAGTTGGTTTCTTGGCTTCTGCACAATGGCAGCAAAGGGTCTTAACATGTCTCTAGAGGCCTTCTGGGAAGAGCCAAGGGGACAGAACCACAATGTACCTTTTGCTATCAGTGTTCTTGGTGCTCGACAGGTTTGAGTCAGCTTCAAGGCAGGCTTCTGTGACAGAGTTCGAGACAGGAGTCAGCTGCGGGTATCAGGTGGCAAAATGATTCGGCGAACTAAGCTAGATGAATGGCTGAAGGCCAGCCTACACAATGTCTCGGGTCAGAGATTGTTATCTCGGTGCTGATCAGTGATTCTGAAGCGCTGGTCGAAACGTCTTGGATGTCTTTAAGGGACTGCGGCTTGACAAAGGTCAGCATTGCAGTCGTATGCTTATTGATGAACTCGACTGGCTCAAAAATGGCCATTAAGGTGGACGGCAGTAGATGCTTGATGAGGCACTTCGTCAATGAGCATGTGTCATTCTTTAAGGCGGAGGGCCCACAGATGTGGAGTGTGTTGCAGGTAGCTGCCTATTCCTTGGTTGTAGGTGCAGAGACTTTCTGGAACTCCCTATCCAGGAAGCTTACTGCAGAGCTTAGCAGGGCAGGCTGTGTGCTGGCTCGGTACCGGTTCTGGAGTAGCTGGAGGGTCCGCTGAGTTCTATTTCTCCTCCTGTTCTCTGGTAGATATTTATGGGAGGGATCCCGCTTCCCTCATTGTAAATCCTGGCCTTGCTTCACTGGTGGAACCATCACCGACCAGGTGGCCTAGGTAAATCACAGTGCCCTGTGCTATCTGACACTTTGTGGCCTTAATAGTCAGACCTACATTCATCAACGCCTGAAGCACTTGTTTCAGGTGGGATAAGGGGTCCTCCCAGGTGTGGCTCAACACAGCAATGCCATCTAAATAGGTGACACTGAGGTTTTCCAATTCAGACAAAACCTGGTTAACCATCCTCTGAAAAGTGCCAGGGGCATTCTTCAATTTGAAGGGCATCACAGTGAACTGATAATGTCCTTCTGGGGTTGAAAATGCTGACCTCTCTCTTGCTCTGTCTGTCAAGCCGATCTGCCAGCATCCTGCCGTGAGGTCAAAGGTACTCATGTACTTGGCAGCACAAAGCATTTCAATGAGCTCATCTGTCCGAAGGATGTAGTGAGAACCTTTCTTTGTGACAGAATTGAGCCCCCTGTAATCCACACAAAAGCACACATCAGTTTTCCCTCCACTGGTCTTCTTAGGGACCAATACCACTGGGACAGCCCAGGGGCTGTGGAATGGTTCTATCACTCCCAGGGCCAATATCTAGGAAACTTCCTCCTTGATGGTGTCCCTTACCTTATCGGACATCCAGTTAATTTGGCTCCAGTGTCAACATCAAGGGTGCACCAATCTGCGCAACCTGGGGTCAGCAAAAACAGAATGGCAAACTGTCCAGGTAAATGGCGACAGTTTGTCAGTTGCTTTTCTGACAGGTCAGTTGTAAGGTTGTGTTGGGATGCATGTCCAACTGCCATGATCCCCAAAACAATTCAGGTTGAGGAAAATGTATTAAGAAAACAAAGAAACAAAGAGGCCCGGCTGTAGGGGGGAGGGAGTATGCACTAGACGACATTTGCGTAGTGTGCAGGGTAAGTGTGTAGTAGGTTATGTGTCCTAAGAAGGGCCATGGGACCCGTGGGGATATGGAATATGGTAGTAAGCAATATGAATAAACCATGTAATAGCCAGTCCTGCAGGAGAAAACACTGATCAAGGCCTAGAAAGGCCCAGGCTACGGCAACAGCAATTGCATATATTGGCCCGCAGCACAAATAAACGTCCCCATCCCTGTTCCCAGCCCAGACATTAGACGAGAAGGCCTTCGAGCCAGGCAGCTAAACCATCCATTGTCTCATGTGTCAGGCCTGTGCAATCAGAGGTGACTGCTGTCTTTGGCAGTCTTTGCTACATTTTTCTCATCGAAGCAGTCTCTTGCTGCTTTCCATTGTTTGTGGGTTGACCCACAAAAGACTTCCTATGGCCGCGGAGCGGCCGCGGAGCTGACCACAAAGGTGACCGCAGAGGTGACTGCATTCTTTGGCAGTATTTGCTAAGTTTTTCTCATCGAGGCAGTCTGTTGCTGCTTTCCATTGTTTGTGGGTAGACCCACAAAAGACTTCCTACGGCCGCGGAGCAGCTGCGGAGCTGACCGCAGAGTTGACTGCAGTCTTTGGCAGTCTTTGTTACGTTATTCTCGTCGAGGCAGTCTGTTGCTGCTTTCCATTGTTTTTTGGGTGGACCCCCAAAAGACTTCCTATGGCAACGGAGCAGCCACAGAGCTGACCGCAGAGGTGACTGCAGCCTTTGGCAGTCTTTGCTACATTTTTCTCGTTGAGACAGTCTGTTGCTGCTTTCCATTTTTCCATTGTTTGTGGGTTGACCCACAAAAGACTTCCTACGGCCGCGGAGCAGCCACAGAGCTGACGTTTCCAACCCCGCCGAAAGGGGAAAACGGCTCAGACATTGGCACTGAGTATGCTTTGTTCTGCCTGTGCCTCGGCACTCCAACAAACAGCAAATTCATCACAGCTTTCGGACACTCTTCCAGATACTCTGGAAGAATTACCCTCACAGAAGGACTGTTCATCGCGGAAAAAAATCATTGAACCCAACGCAAAGTCTAGTGTAAACACAAAGGCCCTGCTATAACCGTCATCACTACTCTTGGAACGCCAGGAATCCATGGGTTCTTTACCTCCCGCAGGATCAGAATCCCCTGCCCCCTGCTCCTGACCTCTGAGCTGCAGTCTGGTGCAGTCTGTCGGAGGACGGACGGCAAAGGTTTCTGCACACAACGGGAATCCTCGGCCAGAGTCAGTACCGCGGAAGAAACCAGAGAGATGACTACCGGAAATGATGGTTTGGGACAAAACCCAGACGAGGGAGCAAACCCACGATCTGCTCACGGCATCCTCGAGGCTCCCTGTGCTCAGGGTAGGATGGGAGTAGGTGACACTCTCCCTATCTCCCCGATCACTGCCAGGTCTTTGGTTTATCCAACCTACCCAACAGAAGCCTCGAAACTGTGAGGTGAGGTGGCTGGGAGAGCGTTTGTTAATGTCGACAAATAGACAAAGGAAATGTCACCTTTCAACCAATTCACGACCAAATCAATCCACACGTGTTAGGAAGAATTCTCAAAATGTGCTAATTCCTTTCTACCTTAGAGACCCCTATCTCTTTTGCTGAACTTTGGGTCTCTGTACTTTTTAATTCTTTTTGTTTCCTGTGTTTATTTTCTTTGGATATGGAGTTTTAGACAACTCCATAGGCATCATCTTTTCTTGTGTGTCACACAGCACCCTCAGTGCAGTGGCACAGGGATGTCTTTCATACTTCCCAAGGTTTAAATACCTTCTCTGGGACTGACTTCTGTCTCCCAGTGAATGTAAAGTTAAATTGACTTTGCTAGTTGTTAGGCAGAATTACATGCAGCACCCTTTGGGAACATGACACACAATTAAAGACTACAGCACAATCTCACCATTTGGTATAAGTCTGTACTACACAGTTTTGTGGTAGCAGAGCTGAACAGCCAGGCTTATCTCAAGAGGGATGTGAGCAGTACAAGGTGTTACACAAAGGACCTGCAATCACAGTGGTTCAAACACACACTTACTCAAGGTTTCTTGGTAAACCAATATTAATTTATTTACACATTTAGCTTGAAAACATTCCCCTAGTAATAAGCAGCTCAATATCACACTATAATACACTCCAGTACCAAACCAATATGTTTCTGAAAAAGTTAGGCTCTCCCTGAAGTGGGAGCAAAATGGCACTTCAGTAAATTTCAAAAAGGAGTAAAAAGACACAGGTTATAAGAATTAAACACAGATACTTTCTCTCAGGCAGGGCAAATAGTTTCAGTCACTACAAGGGGCAATTCAATTCAATAGGCCTGGGCCAAAGTAAATGGGTCAGTGTCTTGGATAGGATAGCACAGTTCTGGTAGTAAACGGTTAACAGGGTAATTCATAGAATTTCGCAGAAAAGTGTCGCAAGCGGCTGGCGCAGAGTGTCCGCATGCGATTGTCTGCGCCAGGCACGTGCGCTAAAACCAATTTCCGCGCACAGCGTATTCATGGATTTTAGGCTCCCAAACCAGCTGTGGCGCAGAGAATCGCAGCGACCCTGCAGCAGCGCCAGTAACGCCCCCAAGAACGCCCTCGCGCAAGGAAAAGCCATCAAAATCGCTAAATCATCGCAAAGGGCTGCGCTAACCCTGGACCAGTTCACCGGGCTGGCAAACAGCAAACGCCAAGCGGGGTACGTGTATTTCAGGGGTGCGCGGGAAGTTCCACACGCGATTGGCCCCGTGCAAGCAGGGTACGTGTATTCCATGGGTGCGCGGGAAGTTCCACACGCGATTTCAGCAGGGTACGTGTATTCCAGGGGTGCGCGGGAAGTTCCACACGCGATTGGCCCCGTGCAAGCAGGGTACGTGTATTTCAGGGGTGCGCGGGAAGTTCCACACGCGATTGGCCCAGTGCGAGCAGGGTACGTGTATTCCATGGGTGCGCGGGAAGTTCCACACGCGATTTCAGCAGGGTACGTGTATTCCAGGGGTGCGCGGGAAGTTCCACACGCGATTTCAGCAGGGTACGTGTATTTCAGGGGTGCGCGGGAAGTTCCACACGCGATTTCAGCAGGGTATGTGTATTTCAGGGGATCTGGGGAGTACTACACGTGAATTGGCCGTGTGGGTCCTCCCAGGTGTACGCTCCACAACCTCCACGGCCCCTGCAGGCAGCCCACACCACGGGGGACTACCCTGCACCCCTGCTCATGTCCCGCAGGCAGCCCATCCACCATGGGCATGCCCCCCTGCCAACCCAGATGTCACCTTGCACTACTGATCAACAATGCATGTCTCCCACCACCCCCACCCCCCAGCAGTGCAGGGGCAGCCTCCACCAGGCCCCCACCCATGTCTCCCACCACCCCCACCCCCCAGCCACCCGGGGCACCCTCCACCAGGCCCCCACTCATGTCTCCCACCACCCCCACCCCCCAGCAGTGCAGGGGCAGCCTCCACCAGGCCCCACTCATGTCTCCCATCACCCCCACCCCCCAGCAGTGCAGGGGCACCCACCACCAGGCCCCCACTCATGTCTCCCACCACCCCCACCCCCCAGCAGTGCAGGGGCAGCCTCCACCAGGCCCCCACCCATGTCTCCCACCACCCCCACCCCCCAGCCACCAGGGGCACCCTCCACCAGGCCCCCACTCATGTCTCCCACCATCCCCACCCCGTGCAGGGGCAGCCTCCACCAGGCCCCCACTCATGTCTCCCACCACCCCCACCCCCCAGCAGTGCAGGGGCACCCTCCACCAGGCCCCCAAACATGTCTCCCACCACCCCCCCCACCCCCCAGCCACCAGGGGCACCCTCCACCAGGCCCCCACTCATGTCTCCCACCCACCCCCACCCCCCAGCCACCATGGGCAGCCCCCACCAGGCCCCCACTCATGTCCCCCTGCACCCCCACCCCCCAGCATCCAGGGGCACCCTCCACCAGGCCCCCACTCATGTCTCCCACCACCCCCACCCCCCAGCCACCAGGGACACCCTCCACCAGGCCCCCACTCATGTCTCCCACCCACCCCCACCGCCCAGCCACCAGGGGCACCCTCCACCAGGCCCCCACTCATGTCTCCCACCCACCCCCACCCCCCAGCCACCATGGGCAGCCCCCACCAGGCCCCCACTCATGTCCCCCTGCACCCACACCCCCAGCATCCAGGGGCACGCTCCACCAGGCCCCCACTCATGTCTCCCACCACCCCCACCCCCCAGCCACCAGGGCACCCTCCACCAGGCCCCCACTCATGTCGCCACCCACCCCCACCCCCAGCCACCATGGGCAGCCCCCACCAGGCCCCCACTCATGTCCCCCTGCACCCCCACCCCCCAGCATCCAGGGGCACCCTCCACCAGGCCCCCACTCATGTCTCCCACCACCCCCACCCCCCAGCATCCAGGGGCACCCTCCACCAGGCCCCCACTCATGTCTCCCACCACCCCCACCCCCCAGCATCCAGGGGCACCCTCCACCAGGCCCCCACTCATGTCTCCCACCACCCCCACCCCCCAGCAGTGCAGGGGCAGCCTCCACCAGGCCCCCACTCATGTCTCCCACCACCCCCACCCCCCAGCAGTGCAGGGGCACCCTCCACCAGGCCCCCACTCATGTCTCCCACCACCCCCACCCCCCAACCACCAGGGGCACCCTCCACCAGGCCCCCACTCATGTCGAACTACCAACCCCCACCCCCCAGCCACCATGGGCAGCCCCCACCAGGCCCCCACTCATGTCCCCCTGCACCCCCACCCCCCAGCATCCAGGGGCACCCTCCACCAGGCCCCCACTCATGTCTCCCACCACCCCCCAGCCACCAGTGGCACCCTCCACCACGCCCCCACTCATGTCTCCCACCCACCCCCACCCCCCAGCCACCAGGGACACCCTCCACATGGCCCCCACTCATGTCTCCCACCCACCCCCCAGCATCCAGGGGCACCCTCCACCAGGCCCCCACTCATGTCTCCCACCACCCCCACCCCCCAGCCACCAGGGGCACCCTCCACCAGGCCCCCACTCATGTCTCCCACGCACCCCCACCCCCCAGCCACCAGGGGCACCCTCCACCAGGCCCCCACTCATGTCTCCCACCCACCCCCACCCCCCAGCCACCATGGGCAGCCCCCACCAGGCCCCCACTCATGTCCACCTGCACCCCCACCCCCCAGCATCCAGGGGCACCCTCCACCAGGCCCCCACTCATGTCTCCCACCACCCCCACCCCCCAGCCACCAGGGGCACCCTCCACTCATGTCTCCCACCACCCCCACCCCCAGCAGTGCAGGGGCACCCTCCACCAGGCCCCCACTCATGTCTCCCACCACCCCCACCCCCCAGCAGTGCAGGGGCATCCTCCACCAGGCCCCCACCCATGTCTACCACCACCCCCACCCCCCAGCCACCAGGGGCACCCTCCACCAGGCCCCCACTCATGTCTCCCACCACCACCAGCCCCCAGCCACCAGGGGCACCCTCCACCAGGCCCCCACTCATGTCTCCCACCCACCCCCACCCGCCAGCCACCATGGGCAGCCTCCACCAGGTCCTCATAATCCCCAATCATGTGCGTTATGGTCAGCCTCCACAGCCAAAAAGCCCTACCAAGTAAACCATTCACCCACATGGAAATGGAAATTACATGTTACACCTCCAATGTTCATAAAGCTAATGAACCCATGTCCGTCACACACAATGGTTGCAATTGAATGGGAAAACACCCAACATGACATGCATGAAACCAATGAGATGATACCACACAGTGAAGTATGAAAACAAAATTGTATTAAAAAAAATAAGAATGCAAAAGAAATTAAACAAACTACAATGGCAATGAAAAAAAGATAAGCTGCATGTCCGTTTAAAAAAATAAAAACACCAAATCCTAATCCAAAAAAATGTTGTCCAAAGTCAAATGAAAAATAAAATCAATCCAATGAAGAACTATGTACAAAACTTCCAAGGGTCCATGAGCCCAACTGAACAAAGGAAACCTACAAAAAACCCTAACTAAAATGCAACTATATACAAAAAGTGGAGCAGTGTCCGTCGACTCCAAATCATAAGAACAAACAAAGGAAACCTAAAACTACAGAACTATATACAAAGGCGGCGGGCAAGTCCAGCTGCTCACTCCGTGGTGTTCCGGGCCAGGGCATCATCGAACTCCTGTTCGATGTCCCGGAGGCGGTCCTGTTCCATGGCCCCGAGGGTCCGCAGGGACGACGCCGTGTCCTCCTCCAACCCCCTGCGGATTGCCTCGAGGCACTCGGCCCGCCTCAGGGCCCTCCACATGGAGTTCTCCGCCCTGACCATTGTGAGCCGCGCCTCTTCCGCCCGCCGCCGCTCCGCATCTATGGCGTGGCCCAACCGCTGCCACACGGAAGACACTCTCTGTCCTGGGTCCTCCTGCCCTCCGGCCGATGCCTGCCCCTCCGATGTCGAAGGCCCCGAGCCTTAATGGGTTCCACCATGTTGCTGCTGCTGCTCTGCCTCTGCCCGTGTACTGCCTCCTGCTGCCTGCACATCCTCCGCCGGCTGGGGTGCAGTCGTAGATGTGGCCACCCCTGCTGGACGTCCGACTCCTGACTGTGGCAGGGATGCCTCCTCCACCAGCCTGGCCGCACCGTCAGAGGCAGCTCCACAGGGCACCCAGGTGACTGATGGGTGGGAAGATGGCACAGAGGACGACTGGCGCGTAGGGGGTCCAGTTGAGGAGGGGGTCGGAGCAAGCCCCATCAGACGGAGGAATCCGGCCTGGGTGACCTGTCCCAGCAGGCTGACGTGGTCAACGAGCCATTCGAGATGACGTGCAGTCTCTCCATGAAAAGACTGCAGGTCACCTCGCATGGCCCGTTGACGCAATGCCACACCAGCCAGGACAGGCTCAACCCGGACCTGGATAGCCACGTCCGCAGGCAGAGGAAGGCCAGTTGACGTCAGCTCATCCCCTGCCTGAAAACCGGTCTGGACGTAGGCATCCCTGCTGGTGCAAGATGATGCAGGGACAGGATCGTGGACAGGATTGCACACTGGCACCTCCGCGGCAGCCTGTGCTGCCTCCTGTCCCTGGTCCTGCACTGCACCACTAGCACCAGTGGGATCCCCACCTCCAGACCCCGTCTCTGGTGCTTGCACGGCCTCCTCCTCCACCAAACCCCCCACCAACCTGGATGACTCCGTGCCATCTACCCCTGTTGGGCCCTGTGGGGTCCCAGCTGCCCCTTCTGCTGCCGAGGAGTCCAACTCCAACCTCTGCCTCTTGGACCTCTCCCCGGCAGCTGCGGCCTGGGACGCGGCACCGGACTCCTCACTCCCCGACAAGATGACAACACGGGAGGGGAGCCGGGCCTTGCGTCTCCGGCTGGCGGTGGGATCCCCGCCGCTGTGCTCCACAGCACCTTCTCCGCCCTCTTCATCAGTTGACGCTGCAGACAGGGAGAAACAAAACACAGGCATCAGGGCACTGTACAATGGACACATACACACATGACAGTTGCACATGAGTGGCATTGGCAAACCTCAGACATGTCATCACAATCCCCAACACACATGTCATTACAACTCGCACACATGAGCCATACCACTGCCATATCGCAACTGCCACCACCATCCCTACACATACAACAGCATGAGCAGCCAAAGGTGAGCCCGACATCACATGCAACACAGGAAGTGCACCACACATGTACACACACCACCACACTTGCATGCATGTGTACACCTCTGCCAAGTGTCGCACTGTTCAGACGGGCATCCATGTCACATCTGCCAATCAGGCTTCCACATACCGCTGTCACATGCATCCATGTTGCACCCTTGTTCAAGACACACACATGAACATGTACACAGTGCTGATACATGCAGCCGAAAACAACATACATGCGTGACATCACGGACATGTCTACTTACATACACATTCATCCAAACATGTGTGCCCACACAACTGCATTTGGCATGCAAGCCTACACACACAAGCACCATCCATGTCTCACACATTACAGCCCTCGCATGTGTCAGCCCCACGACCCTGTACACCCCCACCCATACTCGACCCCATACAAACAGATGTGCAACCTGCACACTACCGAATAATCACCACACGCACTGCTCACAATCAGGATGCATGTACACTCACCGCTCGACTCCAGACGGGTCTGCTTCTCTAGGACCTGGACGTGGAGCGCTGGGGATATGCGTTCCAGGACCCTCATCTGTTCTTCCGACAAGTGGCCCCGGCGCCCCTTGGCATCCGCTGTCTTCAAGAGGCGCCGGGCCTTGTTCAGGGTCCTGGACCTGAAGTCCTCCCAGCGCTTCCTGACATGTTGTAAGTCGCGGACTGCCACCCCCTCCGCGTTGATGGCAGTCACGATGTCAGTCCAGATCCGAGTCCGTCCTTCCTTGTCGGCGCGGGAACTTCCGAAGAGGGCATCATACTGCCCCAGGACTTGCTCCACCAGGACACCAACATCGGTGGCACTGAAGCTGGTGCCCCTCTGCCTCTCTGGCCGGGGGTTGTCAGTGGTCACAGATGGTGTTTGCCCCGACATGACAACCCCAGAGGCAGGAGTGGGTGGGCAACTGGGTCCTGGGGCTGGGCTGTGGAGCGATGGAATCCCAGTCGGGAGTCTTCGGTTCCAGCAGGGGTGGTCACAGCAACAGCACCCCTGGCTGATGTGCAGGCAGCAAATGGCAGTGCACGTGGGCAGCAGGCAGTCAGGCAGCAGCAGATGGCAGGTGGGAGCGTGCTCGGGGCTCTGGGGGGCAGTAGTTCGGCCTTCTGGGCAGGAGCGTGGTCTTCCGTGTGCATACGCGTGGCCAGCTTGATACGGAATGATTTGGCACGTGAAAAATCTGCACGTCAGCGTGTAATTCGAGGAAAGGCCCTTAGCGCGTAAGCGCGTCTGCACGCATATGCATTTTCATTGGACAGAAGGCCCCTCAAGCGCAAGCGCCCCTGTGACGTGACGCGTACAGACGTGCATGCGCATTTCAGCGCGCGTGAAAAACTGCACGTCCGCGTGTAATACAAGGAAAGGGCCATGCGCGTATGCACGGCACCACGCATATGCGATGTCATTGGACCAAAGGCCCTTAGCGCGTAAATGCGTCGCCAGCGTATGCGCGTCTATGAAGTCACGTGCACGTTGAATTGGGCACACGTGTGAAAATGTTGCGTGTTAAAAAAATGAAAAACACGTCCGAGTGTCAAAGCGTGTAATTGGTGGGAATGGCCCTACACGTAGAAGTGACAAAGCGTGTAATTGGTGGAAATGGCCCTACATGCAGAAGTGACAAAGCATGTAATTGGTGGAAATGGCCCTAGCGCGTACACGCCGCGTAAGTGACGCTGGACGTGTGGGCCTGTATAAAAGGTACGTGTAGAACACCATTTCCTTGTACGTGCTTTTCGTGGAGAGCGAGTGGGTGAATTCTGTACTTCTTGTCGTTTCACACGCGATTTACTTCACAGCGTTTCAAGTTCGTATTCCCTGTTACCTCTGACAGCTTTTTCTCTTTTTTCTCTTTTACTGGTTTACCTGGGCCTGTTCCCTCAAACAGTGTTCCCTTCTACTGTTGTCCTGTCTCCTCAGACAGCGTACAAATCTTCTTTTGGCGGGGGTGTTTCCAACCAAACGCGCTCCTTTTTCACGCTCTTTTACCTGGCAGACGGTGAGTCACGCACGTATCTTACATCTGTGCTTGCCCCGTGTGTAGCCTACCCCTTCAGAGGTCATTCTAGGCTGCGTGTGACACGCATACATTCATTCTTGTGTTACTGGGTGCCACAGCGTAGTGCAGGTTTTTCTTTCTGCACAAGTGGTCTAGGAGGGGTTGCGTGCACGTCATCTCCCTTTTTTGGGGCTCCTGTGCGTAGCGTGACCCGTCATCTTTCCCCAGGGGTTACATTCAGCCTTGCTAGAGCACTAGGGTACAATTACCATCTGGTACCCAACCCCTTTGACCCCCAATTGCCCAGGACAATATTTCACAGCCACTCCCATACGCACATTAACATCAGTGCCATGGCTGGGAGGCGAGGATTCCGTAAGGGTGGCAAAGGTGGAAGAGCCACAAGTGGTGGCCGTGGTGGATCCGGTAGGGGACGTGGTCGTTACTTGCAGGGTGAGCCTGTCCCCCCATGTGTGGAGGACCAGTCAAGGGCACCCATAATCCCCCCCCTCCCGTTGAGGCTGATGTGGCTGACACCATCCATGCTCAGCCCTTGTTGGACCAGCCCATTGTGGCACCAGACCTGGCTGACTCCATGGCTGACTTCCAGGTCAGCAGGCCTATGACACGTGCGCTGGTGCACGTTGATGTCATCAGGCCACGTGGATCTGGGGCAGCAAGGTCATCTGCTGCCCCAAGTAGGCAGGGCGGAGAGGCTGCAGGGGCAGCTGCGGCTCCATCCACCCCAGCTCTCACACACCCAGCCAGGACAGTGTCGGTCCTAGTCCATCCTGCTGACATTCCCCCTGACACCATTACACTTGAGCCAATGCCTGCACCAACTCCCATGCTGAGTGTTCAATCCCACACTCCTGATACAGAGTCCACCAGGGCTCCTGCCCCTAGTGTCCAGAGCGGCGCAGGACACTCAGGATCACCACCACCTTCCAAGCGGAAGAGGAAGAGTGCTCGTCCGGCACAGGCTGATGCCCCAGACACAGCTACACAGTCCGGCCCGTCGAGGAAGCCCAGCTTCACGGATGACGAACTGAATGCACTTGTCGAGTATGTGTCCGGACATGATAACGAGATGGTCATTGTTGCAGGATCCAAGACCATATCTGCACAACGCCAGGCACACTGGCAGACCGTTGCGGACATCGTAAGTGCCCTTGGAATCGTGAGGCGCACAGCCAATGATTGCTATAAGCGCTGGAATGACCTAAAGCGCAGGGCAAAGAATAAGCTGGCCTCAAGTCATGCCGCAACTCTAGTGACTGGAGGTGGGTCTCGAGTAGTAGACATGGAACTCACTCCACATGAGTCAGTCGCTGGGACCTACGTCACGGAGGAACAGATCCAAGGCGTGGGAGATCTGCCTGATTACAAGGCATTGTCCGGTGAGTGCACATGCATGTGTGTGTCATCCATGTGCATGGTGTGTGTGTGAGGGCTTCTGTTTGTGTGCCAGGTGAGAGTGTGTGCGCCTGAGTCGTATGGGTCAGCCATGTGCTTCTTGCAATACATCCTGCGCAGCTGCATTTGGCCATAGCAGTATCCCTTCTGCCAACAGTAGACATCTAGCCCAACAGCACGCCAGTTGCCATTGAAGTGTCAACTTGCCACAACATTGTTGCTTATTTTTCTCTGTTCATTCAGGCAGATTGTTTGCATTCCACCACTTTTACTAGGCATTTCTCAGTCCTCTAGTCACATGTCTGGCATGGCTATGGTAAAGTGGAGTGACTTTGTTACCTGGATATCATTTGTTCACACATGTCCCTGTGCAATTGGACCATTTTGGACTGGCAGCTCCAGGTGAAAAATCAGACCTGTTTGAATTAGAAAAGCTATTACATGCGGGAACTGGACTGAATGAATAAGTGCTGCCCTCCTCTCCATCTTCACTCAATAGCAATGGTACATGCCATCTGTGTGATGGCATGTGTGTTTCACCTGGCAATCACAGGCCAATGTGTGATGCCACTGCCAGGCAGCATGCAGAAAATGTGTTCATCTTCCATCTTTGTGTCATCAGTTTGTGCCATTTGCCTGCCCTTCATACGCAGTGAGGGTGCATGCATGGGAGGGTTTTAGTCATGTGGGACATGTGTCAATCAAGTACTGGTTCTCTTGCTTCTCAGCCCTCATTGTGTGCCATGGTGCTAATGCCTGTTTCCATTTCTTTATTTTTATGTCTTTGCAGGGGAAGACGCACCTGATACTGCTGGGGTTGTGGAGATGGTGCAGAGCCAGGAGGGGTCCGAGGGCCGACCAACCACCAGTGAGGGACGTGGTGTGCTGGTGGGTGAGAACCCACAAGTGCTGCAGGTCGTGCTCTCAAGGGGTGTCTCTGGCTGCACCTCCCCCGAGCTGTACTCAGCTGTTGATTCGGATGATGAGACCTACGTGCCGTCGCAGGTCTGTGTTCCAGGGAGGGATTCTGTTCTGTGCCACCCACCTGCACCAGGGTCAGAACCCTCAATGGGGATGTCAGTGTTGGCAGCTACGCCTTTGGTGGTTACGGATGCAGGGTCACACTCCGCGACATCTGATCCTGTTCCTGGGCCAGCAGATCAGAGGGGGAATGCAGTCCTGCAGCCTCAGGCAGTGCCGGCACAGCAAGGCGCAGTCCGCCTTGCCCCAGACAGGTGTGGTGCCCGCCGACGTGGTGGCCATACGCCACCTGGCAATACCGCATGGGAGCAATCCATTTACGGTATGGCAACCCAACAGGCAGCATCATCCGAGATGATGGCTCAGGCCATGGATAGGGTGGCCACTTCCATTGTCCCCCCTGAAAGGCTGATGGAGCGACTACAGCAGGCAACCGACTCCATCTGCCAATCACACAGGGAGGACATGTTGGCGTCCAACAGGGACAGGCGGGCGGCACTGGCGACTCTGCGGGAGGCCATCTCCATAGAGTCCCAGGGCCACAGGGAAGCCCTGAGGCAGGAGCTCCATCACCTCAGGACGACTCTTGTTGAGCTTGAGGCTTCAACACACCAAAGGACAGAACAGCAGCTGGAGCGTCTCACCCGTACGCTCTCAGCTGAGATGCAGGCAACGAGGGCAGAGGTCCGGGCATCCCGTGAGTTGTTGCATGGGGACCTCCGCACACTCATCCTCCAGAACGAGAACTACCACACCCGCATGCTTGCAGCCATGGAGGAACAGACTAGGGCCTTGCGTGGGCTGCCTCCCATAGTGCAACCACCTCCGGATGCAGCTGCACAGGGTGATAATAGCGACAGCAGTGATACTCCCACAATAGGGTAGCCGTGTGGGCCATGAGCACATGGAGGTGTTTTTTTTCCCCAGGATCCACACAGGTGGGTTTTGGTGTGCACCCTGTCCTCGGACCTCCTGGGTGGCCTTCCCAACCCCCCCGGGCCCATTAATAGCCATTTTTTATTTTTTTTATTTTTATTTTTATTTTTCCCAATTTTTTTGGGACAATTTGTTGGCTTCTGTGGTTCCTGTGGGCATACGCTGCATTGTGGCTGGGCACATGCAGGCTTGTCATGTATTTGGTTCAGATGCCTGGGTTTGAGTCACACACACCCCTCCTGCTTCCCGTTTCCATGGGCTTGCAAAGGGTGTGCCCAAGTGACATTGACGTACATGGTGACTTTGGACTCCCACTTCATGTGTGGGTAGTCTAGTCAATACTGTGTATACATTCCTAGTGCATATTGCTGTTGTGTTGTACACTGCATGTTGCATTGATGTGTAACTCATCATCTGTGTCTACCTCCCAATTTGCAGGTCCCTTCCTCATGTCTACACAAGGCCCTCTAGTTTGGAGATGGGGTCCATGTTGGCAGCAGTGCATCTACAACTCTACATGGCGCCAACACTGTACAGTTGGAAGTGGTGGGAGTGCAGGCATTTACAGGTGGTGAGACTACTAATTTATTACATTTGTGATGTCATGTTAATGGTAGAACCTGCTCAAGTTTGTTGTTGGTCCTGCATTACTGTGAGCATTTCAGGTGTTGCAAGTTTCAATTGGGGACACTGTACATTGTGACACTTGTGTCATGTTGTGGGGATTACTTTGTTTACCTGCACATAGCATGACATGGCACGGTGTGTCATGTGGCGGTGCTGGGGATGGGTTGGGTGACATGGCACTGTCCTCTTGTTGCATTTAGCAAGTGGGTATTCATTTTAGCTGCTTGAATGTGTTTCTTCACAAAACTGCATTGGTGGTGTCTGTGTGGGTAGGGATGCACACATTGTAACACTTCCAGGTGAACAATCTCAGGCTGATATGCTTTTCACGGTTGATTCTCCAGACATTCAGGATCAGTGTCAGGTTGAGTCATCATTGATTGTCAGATGGAATGTGCCAGGGCAGTGTGCACTCCACAGGGGTGTGATTTCTATGTGAAGTAATTAGCCACTAGCTGTGTACGGGCTGCCTCCCCCCGTGCCCTTTCCCCTCCCATGCGCAGCGGCTGTGCATGTGGTTGGGGATGTGGGGCCACCACCATGTCCACGGCCAGGCCCCGGCGTGTTGCAACGTTGTGCAGGACACATGCTGCCACTATGATCCTGCACACTACTGGGGGAGCGTATAACAGCTGCCCGCCAGAACGGTCAAGGGAGCGAAAGCGTGACTTTAGCACTCCGAATGTGCGCTCCACTATGCCCCGGGTTGTAATGTGGGCTGTGTTATATCTTACCTCGGGTGACGTGGTGGGGTTCCGAATTGGCGTCATCATGTGGGGGCTGAGAGGGTAGGCACTGTCCCCTGTGGAGGTGGTGATTGGTATCATTGGTGGGGTTGTGACCTTGCTCAGTATCCAACATGCATGCATGTGCAGTGGCATTCATACTCACCAAGCAGCCATGTATCGCCATGCCGCCCAGCTTCTAGGTCCCGGTTTAGGGTGGACATTCGGTAAATGAAGCTGTCGTGGGTGGACCCGGGATAGTTGGCATATACTGAGGTGATTATTCCCTTGGCATTACATACTACCTGCACGTTGATGGAATGCCAGTGCTTGCGGTTCCTATAGATGTGCTCTGATGCCCTGGGGGGACGTAGAGCCACATGGGTGCAGTCGATGGCACCTAGCACTTTGGGGAATCGTGCCACACCGTAAAAATCCAGGGCGGCAGCATGCCTTTCTGCAGGTGTTCTGGGCAGGTATATGTGCCTGCGGACTGATGGGTGTGCAGTGATGATGTTCAAGACCTGGTGTAGGCAGCGTGACTGGGTGGCCTGTGACACCCCACCCACTATGGCACTTGTCCGCTGAAATGATCCAGTGGCTAAGAAGTGCAGTACATTGAGGACCTTCTCCAGGGGGCTGAGTGCTTGGGAGCACAGGGTGGGTGATGTGAGGTCATCCTCCCACTCACTCACCAGGTCCAGTATTATGTGTGGTGGAAACCTGTACCTCCCATGCACCTGGTCATTAGGCATCCCGAAAAGGCTGGTTCTGGGTGTGAATATTCTGGCCCTGACTATCCTCCTCCTCCTCCTTTGGTAGCCCACGGCCACTGCTGCTAGGAACGGTATGTTCATCCTGGCGTCTGAGCTTGTTATTTTGTAAGCGCGCACATGTATGCGTTGCTCGTGTTGTAGGCGAGCGTGTGACCCGCGCACCCCTGAAATCCAGTTCCCAGTCCAATAGCGTGTGGAAATTCCCGCGCACCCCGGGATACAGGTGCGCTGACGTACTTGCGTGTGTAAGTGCCCGCGCACCCCTGAAATACACGTACATAGGCCAATCGCGTGTACGCGCACTTTTGTCCAATTACACGTGATGACACTCTGACGTGCAGTCTTTCCACGTGTGCTCCGTCATCACGTGCTGTGTGGGAAACACCCGTGCGGGTCACGTCACAGACGCGCTTACGCGCTGAGGGCCTTTGGTCCAATAGAATCGCGTATGCGTGCTGACGCGCTTACGCGCTAAGGGCCTTTCCTCGAATTTCACGCTGACGTGCAGGATTTTCACGTGCCAAATCACTCCGTATCAAGCTGGCCACGCGAAAACACACGGAAGACCACGCTCCTGCCCAGAAGGCCGAGTTACTGCCCCCCAGTGCCCCGAGCAGCCTCCCACGTGCCATCTGCTGCTGCCTGCCTGCCTGCTGCCACCGTGCCCTGCCATTTGGTGCCTGCACATCAGCCATCTGCAGGGGTCCAGTTGCTGTGTCCACCCCTGCTGGAACTGAAGACTCCTGACTGGGATTACATCGCTCCACAGCCCAGCCCCAGGACCCAGTTGCCCACCCACACCTGCCTCTGGGGTTGCCATGTCGGGCACTTCCACATCTGGCACCAGTGGCAACCCCAGGCCAGAGGGGCAGAGGGGCACCAGCTTCACTGCCACCGAAGTTGGTGTCCTGGTGGAGCATGTCCTGGGGCAGTATGATGCCCTCTTTGGATCGTCCCGCGCCAGCAAGGAAGGACGGGAGAGGATCTGGGCCGACTGTGTGGTTGCCATCAACGCGGAGGGGGTGGCAACCCGCGACGTCCAGAAGATCAAGAAGCGCTGGGAGGACTTGAGGTCCAGGACCCTTGTGAAGGCCCGGCGCCTCGTGGAGGGGGGCCAGGGCCGCATGAGTTCCATCCAGATGAGGGTCCTGGAACGCGTATGCCCAGCGCTCCACGCCCAGATCCTTGAGAGGGAGACCCGTCTGGAGTTGAGCGGTAAGTGTCCAAGCATTGCTGTGTGACACAAGGCATGTTGCGGTGTGCTGGTTCTCTGATACTTGCCTGTATGTGTGACATAGGCCATGTATGCATGTATGTGTGCAGGGACATCATGGTAATGCATGTGCGACCAGTGATGTGTGAAACACATGGTTGTTGCATGTGTTTAAATGCCACATGGGGAGCCCTATGCAGATTTTAAACATGAGAGCATGCCAGTCTCTGTTCCTGGACATGGGTGGGGGTGAGGGATGGGTGCTGATGCCAGGTTCATATATGGTAGCCATGTCTGTGTGCCTGACCTGCGTGTCTGTGACTTGTGCATGCCATGGATGCATGACACATGTGTGTGACAATGCACAGATTCACTGATGCAGCCTATTTACCCTTGTATCCGCTGTGTTTGGGGTGTATGGGGCCAGATGAATGTGACTGAGGTGAAGTGTGTGCATGTGATAGGCATGACCCATGATGCATGTGAGTTCCATATCATTGTATGTTTCAAGAGTCCATTGGACATGTATGGAAATGTCCATGGCATGCACCATGCTTGTTACTGTGTGTGTTTTGCCTGGACTGACCCATGTGTTGTGGAGGGACATGATGGAAGTGTACTTTGACAGTGGTACTCATCTGCTATTGCTTCCTGTCTAGGGGACCATTGTACAGTACCCTGATGCTTGTGTTCTTTGTCTCCCTCTACTCAGCGGCTAGTGAAGAAGAGGGCGGAGACGGCGCTGTGGAGCAAGGCGGCGGGGATGCCCCCACGGCTGCAGCGGAAGGGGTGGGTGAGCCCCCACAGGGGCCTGCTACGGTGGAAGACGGTGAGGAGCCATCCAGGTTGGTGGTTTCCACAGAGGAGGAGGAGGCCGCCACTGGGGCACACATGGGGCCTGGTGGGGGCATCCCTGCTGGTGCAAGCGGTGCAGTCCAGGGCCAGGGGCAGGAGGCAGCACAGGTCACCGTGGAGGGGCCTGTGCATGTCGCTGTCCCTGACCCTGTGAGTGCACCACCATGCACCAGCAGGAATGCCCCGTCCCAGGCCCGTCCGCAGGTAGAGGGGATGTCCATGTCACCTGACTCCCCTCCACCTGCGGACGAGGGGACCCGTGTCCGTATGGAGAAGGTCCTGATTGGGGTTGCGATGCGCGCGGGTGCAATTCGTGATGACGTGCGTGCTTCCCGGGAGGAGCACGCACATCATTACGAAGAGCACCGTGCCAACGTGGCCCAATTGGGATCTTCAATGTTCGGGGGTTTCCTGCATGTGTCGGCCAATCTGGCGGCCCTCTCCTCCTCTGTGGAGGCTATACGCCGGTCGTTCTCCTTGCCGTCTTCCGGCCCAGATGCCACCAGGGCCCCCTGTGGACCTGCCCTGACCTATGCAGCCAGCTCGGTGGGATCCCATCCCTGCCACAGTCGGGAGTCGGAGGTCAAGCAGGGGTGGACACCACAGCAACTGTACCCCAGCAGATGGAGGATGTGCCGGCATCATCAGGCAGGGCACGTGCACGATGGCGTCGGTGGATTCCATCAGCCTGGATGCCGTCGTGCTGGGAGAGGCAGTTGCGTCGGAGGCAGCAGCAGAGTCAACGTGGGAGGCATCATGGCTCGGGGCCATCAACATCGGAGGGGCAGGCATCGGCCGGAGGGCAGGAGGACCCAGGACAGGAAGTGTCTTCCGTGTGGCTGCGGTTGGGCCAGCAGATAGGTGCGGAGCGGCGGCGGGCGGAAGAGGAGCGGCTCACGATGGTCAGGGCGGAGAACTCCATGCGTAGGGCCCTGAGGCGGGCCGAGTGCCTCGAGGCAATCCGCAGGGAGTTGGAGGAGCAGATGGCGTCGTCCCTGCGGACCCTCGGGGCCATGGAACAGGACCGCCTCCGGGACATAGACGAGGAGTTTGATGATGCCTTGGCCCGGAACACTACGGAGTGAGCCGCTGGACTTGCCCGCCGCCTTTGTATATAGTTCTTTAGTTTTAGGTTTCATTTGTTTATTCTTCTGATTTGGAGTCGACGGACACAGCTCCACTTTTTGTATATAGTTGCATTTTTGTTAGGGTTTTTTGTAGGTTTCCTTTGTTCAGTTGGGCTCATGGACCCTTGGATATTTTGTACATAGTTCTTCATTAGATTTTTTAATTTTTTTAATTTATATTTCTTCTCCATGGAGCAATGGTGTTCGGATTTTTTTTTTCTGTCGGATTGATTTCATTTTTAATGTGACTTTGAAGTACATTTTTTTTGGATTTGGTGTTTTTAATTTTTTTTGCCGGACATGCACCTTTTCTTTTTTTCATTGGCTTTGTAGTTTGTTTCATTTCATTTGCATTCATATTTTTTTAATACAATTTTGTTTTCATACTTCACTGTGTGGTATCATCTCATTGGTTTCATGCATGTCATGTTGGGTGTTTTCCAATTCATTTGCAACCATTGTGTGTGACAGACATGGGTTCATTTGCTTTATGTACGTTGGGGGTGTAACATGTAATTTCCATTTCCATGTGGGTGAATGGGTTACTTGGTAGGGCCTTTTGGCTGTGGAGGCTGACCATTACGCACATGGTTGGTGATTGTGAGGACCTGGGTGCAGGGGGACATGAGTGGGGGCCTGGTGGAGGCTGCCCCTGGATGCTGGGGGGTGGGGGTGGTGGGAGACATGAGTGGGGGCCTGGTGGAGGGTGCCCCTGGATGCTGGGGGCTGGTGGTGGTGGGAGACATGAGTGGGGGCCTGGTGGAGGCTGCCCCTGCACTGCTGGGGGGTGGGGGTGGTGGGAGACATGAGTGGGGGACTGGTGGAGGCTGCCCCTGGTGGCTGGGGGGTGGGGGTGATAGGGGACATGAGTGGGGGCCTGGTGGAGGCTGCCCCTGGCGGTGGGGGGGGGTGGGGGTGGTAGAGACATGAGTGGGGGCCTAGTGGAGGGTGCCCCTGCACTACTGGGGCGTGGGGGTGGTGGGAGACATGAGTGGGGGCCTGGTGGAGGCTGCCCCTGGTGGCGGGGGGTTGGGGGTGGTGGGAGACATGAGTGGGGGCCTGGTGGAGGGTGCCCCTGCACTGCTGGGGGGTGGGGGTGGTGGGAGACATGAGTGGGGGCCTGGTGGAGGCTGCCCCTGGTGGCTGGGGGGTGGGGGTGGTGGTAGACATGGGTGGGGGCCTGGTGGAGGGTGCCCCTGCAATGCTGGGGGGTGGGGGTGGTGGGAGACATGAGTGGGGGCCTGGTGGAGGGTGCCCCTGCACTGCTGGGGGGTGGGGGTGGTGGGAGACATGAGGGGGAGCCTGGTGGAGGGTGCCCCTGGTGGCGGGGGGGTGGGGGTGATAGGGGACATGAGTGGGGGCCTGGTGGAGGCTGCCCCTGGTGGCTGGGGGGTGTGGGTGGTGGTAGACATGGGTGGGGGCCTGGTGGAGGGTGCCCCTGCACTGCTGGGGGGTGGGGGTGGTGGGAGACATGAGTGGGGGCCTGGTGGAGGGTGCCCCTGCACTGCTGGGGGTGGGGGTGGTGGGAGACATGAGGGGGGGGCTGGTGGAGGGTGCCCCTGCACTGCTGGGGGGTGGGGGTGGTGGGAGACATGGGTGGGGGCCTGGTGGAGGGTGCCCCTGGATGCTGGGGGGTGGGGTTGGTGGGAGACATGGGTGGGGGCCTGGTGGAGGCTGCCCCTGCACTGCTGGGGGGTGGGGGTGGTGGGGGACATGAGTGGGGGACTGGTGGAGGCTGCCCCTGGTGGCTGGGGGGTGGGGGTGATAGGAGACATGAGTGGGGGCCTGGTGGAGGATGCCCCTGGTGGCTGGGGGCTGGTGGTGGTGGGAGACATGAGTGGGAGCCTGGTGGAGGGTGCCCCTGCACTGCTGGGGGGTGGGGGTGGTGGGAGACATGAGTGGGGGCCTGGTGGAGGCTGCCCCTGCACTGCTGGGGGGTGGGGGTGGTGGGAGACATGAGTGGGGGCCTGGTGGAGGGTGCACCTGGTGGCGGGGGGGTGGGGGTGGTGGGAGACATGAGTGGGGGCCTGGTGGAGGCTGCCCCTGCACTGCTGGGGGGTGGGGGTGGTGGGAGACATGAGTGGGGGACTGGTGGAGGCTGCCCATGGTGGCTGGGGGGTGGGGGTAATAGGGGACATGAGTGGGGGCCTGGTGGAGGCTGCCCCTGGTGGCTGGGGGCTGGTGGTGGTGGGAGACATGAGTGGGGGCCTGGTGGAGGCTGCCCCTGCACTGCTGGGGGGTGGGGGTGGTGGGAGACATGGGTGGGGGCCTGGTGGAGGGTGCCCCTGGTGGCGGGGGGGTGGGGGTGGTGGGAGACATGAGTGGGGGCCTGGTGGAGGCTGCCCCTGCACTGCTGGGGGGTGGGGGTGGTGGGAGACATGAGTGGGGGACTGGTGGAGGCTGCCCCTGGTGGCTGGGGGGTGGGGGTGATAGGGGACATGAGTGGGGGCCTGGTGGAGGCTGCCCTGCACTGCTGGGGGGTGGGGGTGGTGGGAGACATGAGTGGGGGACTGGTGGAGGCTGCCCCTGGTGGCTTGGGGGTGGGGGTGATAGGGGACATGAGTGGGGGCCTGGTGGAGGCTGCCCCTGGTGGCTGGGGGCTGGTGGTGGTGGGAGACATGAGTGGGGGCCTGGTGGAGGGTGCCCCTGCACTGCTGGGGGGTGGGGGTGGTGGGAGACATGGGTGGGGGCCTGGTGGAGGGTGCCCCTGGTGGCGGGGGGTGGGGGTGATAGGGGACATGAGTGGGGGCCTGGTGGAGGCTGCCCCTGGTGGCGGGGGGTGGGGGTGGTGGGAGACATGAGTGGGGGCCTGGTGGAGGGTGCCCCTGCACTGCTGGGGGGTGGGGGTGGTGGGAGACATGAGTGGGGGCCTGGTGGAGGGTGGCCCTGGATGCTGGGGGGTGGGGGCGGTGGGAGACATGAGTGGGGGCCTGGTGGAGGGTGCCCCTGGATGCTGGGGGTGGGGGTGGTGGGAGACATGAGTGGGGGCCTGGTGGAGGCTGCCCCTGCACTGCTGGGGGGTGGGGGTGGTGGGAGACATGAGTGGGGGCCTGGTGGAGGGTGCACCTGGTGGCGGGGGGGTGGGGGTGGTGGGAGACATGAGTGGGGGCCTGGTGGAGGCTGCCCCTGCACTCCTGGGGGGTGGGGGTGGTGGGAGACATGAGTGGGGGACTGGTGGATGCTGCCCCTGGTGGCTGGGGGGTGGGGGTGATAGGGGACATGAGTGGGGGCCTGGTGGAGGCTGCCCCTGGTGGCTGGGGGCTGGTGGTGGTGGGAGACATGAGTGGGGGCCTGGTGGAGGGTGCCCCTGCACTGCTGGGGGGTGGGGGTGGTGGGAGACATGGGTGGGGGCCTGGTGGAGGGTGCCCCTGGTGGCGGGGGAATGGGGGTGATAGGGGACATGAGTGGGGGCCTGTTGGAGGCTGCCCCTGCTGGCGGGGGGGTGGGGGTGGTGGGAGACTTGAGTGGGGGCCTGGTGGAGGGTACCCCTGGATGCTGGGGGGTGGGGGTGGTGGGAGACATGAGTGGGGGCCTGGTGGAGGGTGCCCCTGGATGCTGGGGGTTGGGGGTGGTGGGAGACATGAGTGGGGGCCTGGTGGAGGGTGCCCCTGCACTGCTGGGGGGTGGGGGTGGTGGGAGACATGGGTGGGGGCCTGGTGGAGGCTGCCCCTGGATGCTGGGGGGTGGGGTTGGTGGGAGACATGGGTGGGGGCCTGGTGGAGGCTGCCCCTGCACTGCTGGGGGGTGGGGGTGGTGGGGGACATGAGTGGGGTCCTGGTGGAGGCTGCCCCTGGATGCTGGGGGGTGGGGGTGGTGGGAGACATGAGTGGGGGCCTGGTGGAGGGTGCCCCTGGATGCTGGGGGCTGGTGGTGGTGGGAGACATGAGTGGGGGCCTGGTGGAGGGTGCCCCTGCACTGCTGGGGGGTGGGGGTGGTGGGAGACATGAGTGGGGGACTGGTGGAGGCTGCCCCTGGTGGCTGGGGGGTAGGGGTGAAAGGGGACATGAGTAGGGGCCTGGTGGAGGCTGCCCCTGGTGGCTGGGGGCTGGTGGTGGTGGGAGACATGAGTGGGGGCCTGGTGGAGGGTGCCCCTGCACTGCTGGGGGGTGGGGGTGGTGGGAGACATGGGTGGGGGCCTGGTGGAGGGTGCCCCTGGTGGCGGGGGGTGGGAGTGATAGGGGACATGAGTGGGGGCCTGGTGGAGGCTGCCCCTGGTGGCGGGGGGGTGGGGGTGGTGGGAGACATGAGTGGGGGCCTGGTGGAGGGTGCCCCTGCACTGCTGGGGGGTGGGGGTGGTGGGAGACATGAGTGGGGGCCTGGTGGAGGCTGCCCCTGGTGGCGGGGGGTTGGGGGTGGTGGGAGACATGAGTGGGGGCCTGGTGGAGGGTGCCCCTGCACTGCTGGGGGGTGGGGGTGGTGGGAGACATGAGTGGGGGCCTGGTGGAGGCTGCCCCTGGTGGCTGGGGGGTGGGGGTGGTAGTAGACATGGGTGGGGGCGTGGTGGAGGGTGCCCCTGCACTGCTGGGGGGTGGGGGTGTTGGGAGACATGAGTGGGGGCCTGGTGGAGGGTGCCCCTGCACTGCTGGGGGGTGGGGGTGGTGGGAGACATGGGTGGGGGCCTGGTGGAGGGTGCCCCTGGATGCTGGGGAGTGGGGTTGGTGGGAGACATGGGTGGGGGCCTGGTGGAGGCTGCCCCTGCACTGCTGGAGGGTGGGGGTGGTGGGGGACATGAGTGGGGGCCTGGTGGAGGCTGCCCCTGGATGCTGGGGGGTGGGGGTGGTGGGAGACATGAGTGGGGGCCTGGTGGAGGGTGCCCCTGGATGCTGGGGGGTGGGGGTGGTGGGAGACATGAGTGGGGGCCTGGTGGAGGGTGCCCCTACACTGCTGGGGGGTGGGGTGGTGGGAGACATGAGTGGGGGCCTGGTGGAGGGTGCCCCTGCACTGCTGGGGGGTGGGGGTGGTGGGAGACATGAGCAGGCATGCAGGGTAGTCCCCTGTGGTGTGTGCTGCCTGCAGGGGCCATGGAGGGTGTACAGGGAATACCTGGGAGCACACAGCCAAATCGCGTGTAGAATTTGCCGCGTACCCCTGTCATACACGTGCCCAGCCAAATCGCGTGTGATACTTCCCGCGCACCCCTGAAATCCACGTGCCCTGACAAATCGCGTGTGGAACTTCCCGCGCACCCCTGAAATCCACGTACCCGGCCAAATCGCGTGTCGAATTTCCCGCGTACCCCTGAAATCCACGTACCCGGCCAAATCGCCTGTGGAAATTCCCGCACACCCCTGTCATACACGTGCCCAGCCAAATCGCGTGTGGAAATTCCCGCGCACCCCTGAAATCCACGTACACGGCCAAATCGCGTGTGGAACTTCCCGCGCACCCCTGCAATCCACGTACCCTGACAAATCGCGTGTGGTACTTCCCGCGCACCCCTGTCATACACGTGCCCAGCCAAATCGCGTGTGGAACTTCCCGCGCACCTCTGAAATCCACGTACCCTGACAAATCGCGTGTGGAACTTCCTGCGCACCCCTGCAATCCACGTACCCTGGCAAATCGCGTGTGGAACTTCCCGCGCACCCCTGCAATCCACGTACCCTGACAAATCGCGTGTGCTACTTCCCACGCACCCCTGAAATCCACGTACCCGGCCAAATCGCGTGTGGAACTTCCCGCGCACCCCTGCAATCCACGTACCCTGACAAATCGCGTGTGGTACTTCCCGCGCACCCCTGTCATACACGTGCCCAGCCAAATCGCGTGTGGAACTTCCCGCGCACCCCTGAAATCCACGTACCCTGACAAATCGCGTGTGGAACTTCCCGCGCACCCCTGCAATCCACGTACCCTGACAAATCGCGTGTGGTACTTCCCGCGCACCCCTGAAATCCACGTACCCAGCCAAATCGCGTGTGGAACCTCCCGTGCACCCCTGAAATCCACGTAGCCTGGCAAATCGCGTGTGGAACTTCCCGCGCACCCCTGCAATCCACGTACCCTGACAAATCGCGTGTGGTACTTCTCGCGCACCCCTGAAATCCACGTACCCGGCCAAATCGCATGTGGAACTTCCCGCGAACCCCTGAAATCCACGTACCCTGGCAAATCGCGTGTGGAACTTCCCGCGCACCCCTGCAATCCACGTACCCTGACAAATCGCGTGTGGTACTTCCCGCGCACCCCTGAAATCCACGCACCCGGCCAAATCGCGTGTGGAACTTCCCGCGCACCCCTGAAATCCACGTACCCTGACGTGTGGGACTTCCCGCGCACCCCTGCAATCCACGTACCCTGACAAATCGCGTGTGGAACTTCCCGCAAACCCCTGAAATTCACATGCCCTGCCAATTCACGTGTGAGACTTCCTGCGCACCCCGGTATACACGCACACGTTTTTTTTCTGTCAGCGGGTGTCCGTGTTTGTGGGTACCCCTTTGCACGTCATTTGTCCTGGAGGGCCACAGTATAGGACATTCATCATGGCTGTATATAGGTGCTATTTGTTGGCGCACCTTTTGGCGCACATTTCTTACAGGCGCAGAGACGCTACCGCCTGCTTTCTTGTGGCGGTCGTGTTTGTGCCTGTGCGCTGGTTTGAGCGTGCGCTTTTTTGCCCTATTCTACAACATGAATACGTGTTGTAGGCGAGCGTGTGGGCGTTCCGCGCACTTGTACCCTGTACTTCCCCCGTGACGCCCACATTTTGGCAAGTTGTTCCCCATTCCGAGTGTTACGCCCCGTGTTCCGCCTACTTTTGTTGCGTGCGCCGCGCTATGTGCGATTTTCGCTGTGGCCTGTGCGATTTTCGCTGTGACCGTTAGATGGCCTGTGCGCCAACGTGCGCCACACACTTTTTTATCGCACTTGCACTGCGATTTTCGCTATTCCACTGCGATTCGCACGTTTTTGGCCACTTGCGCCGCGCCAATTATTCCATGAATCGGCCTGTAAGTCTTTGCCAATGTTCTTAGAAGTAGTTTGCACGAAAAAGAGTTATATGTCGGATTAGGAGCGAACAAGACTCCAAAGTTGTGAAAATTTCACAAACTTTCACTGCGGCAGAGAGGATTTTTCAAACTGGTATCCTTCTCACTGGCTATCCCAGTTTTCAACAGCACTCTGAAGAAATTCGACCACTATGGAGATGGTTTCCAGATGGCTTGCGAGTTGGTTGTTCCCAACAGCTCAAGGGAAGAAGTCGTCCTTGAAGGGGCTTCTCTGTCGAGGGAGTTTCAGGCTATTCGGACCTACAGCAGGGCTTCACCGGGCAAACCAACTGTCCAGGAGATGCAGCAGTCGTCTTCCTTCAGCTCAAATTTGTTTCTTTCGTACCAGTGGTCGACTCTGTCTTCCAAGTCCCAGAGACCTGCATTTAAACAGTTTGCTCCCATTAATTCTAGCCTAGCTGTCACTCACCCAGCAGGGTGGCTGTCCTTAATAGACAGTCATCCAGCCAATCACGCCAGAATGCATTCAAGTCTGCTAGGAGACTAAGCACAAGGAGTTGTGGGCACCTCCCTCACATCCTGTCCGCCCCAGACACTCAGGCGCCAGAGGGGGGGCTTCAGTACTGAAGCCCGCCAAAGGCAAACAAACAAAGGGACGGACCGGGTTTGGCATGCAGAGACAAACACTAGAAGGACCTTTCCAAAAAGAAATGGTGAAAAAAGTCAATCGGAACCTGTTTTTACAGAGGGGGCTCAGACGCCATCTTGAAAAACATGGCTCCGGTGTATTTCAGCTCCTGGAGCGTTTAAACGGGTAACGGTCAGGAAAACCATGGTAATACCACTGCCACCAGCCATTCTGAGAGGAAAGGGTAGCTTTTGAGGGCTACATGAGTTTTCTAGGCATAGGGAATACTAGGTATTCCCTCCAGCACTCTGCTGTAAGGCCGTGTGTGCTGGGTCTAAACAGACAAATGCATATTTAAGCTGGAACAAGAAAAAAACAATTACGATAAACAAAGAAAAAACAAAGATTATGATTTTGGAAAAATCAAGCCAAAGGAATAAAAACCTAAAGTGGAACCTGGAAGGATCTCGCATTGAAAGAGTCCACCAATTCAAGTACCTAGGAGTCATGCTTGACAGCTCAAGATTTGAATCATAAATGTAGCAAGCTCTATGGGAAAAGACGCAAAACTTCACATCTCAAACCCGAGCGATAGTCAAAAAATTTGGCAGGTTTTACACTTCTTCCGGCAATAAAATTCTACAAAGCAAAGGTGGTTCCATCCTTAATATATGGGGCAGACGCAATGCCAAATATCCCGAGTGCTCTATGGCTAAAGTTGGAAGGCTACTTTTGGAGATCGGTATTAAGCCTTCCCAAGTCAACTTCCATTGCAGCTATAAGACGGGAACTGGGTCTACTCTCGCTGAAACCGACGGTTGATTCCAGCAACATGCAGCTCTACAGAAAAACCTTGGTTCAAGAAAGTCCTCTGACCTATCATCTGATCCATAAGGAGGTAAAAGGAGGCCACTGCAAAATGTTGAATAACTGGGCTAACAACAATAAAAGTCAGTTGGAGATGATTCAATGTACCGAGGAAGACCTAATCACAAACCCACAAAGATTAAGAAAAAAAATGAGGAATTGTACTGGATTTACACTCAAGAACATGTGGCAGAAAACAAATTGCTAAGCCACCATCCGATGACCGTAAAAAAAACTAAACCAAGTCCAAGAATATATTAACAAATTCCTAAACAAGCCCTTGACGAACACTTTCTTAAGAGCACGATTAAATCTTCTCGCTACTAATGAAATTTGGAAATAAGATCTCTCTCAAATTCGAACACATGCAGACTATGTAAAAATCAGCAATATCCTGAGACTTTAAGACATCTCCTTATGAACTGTCCTGAAACCAAACCTTTGAGAATTGCATATCTGAAACCGCTGATCTCTTCATCCATGCTTTGCGAGGAGGACACCTGGTGGGCCTGCTTGACATCTGAAGTAAAGATAGCATGGACAATTGCCACCTCAAAAATTCTAGTACCTTAACAAATAACCGACAAACAAGCTTTTTGCATTCCTTGTAAAAATCTTTAATTGATTCAAACAAGTAAATAAACATTTTTTTTTTAAAACAAAGGAATGCGAATAGCCAAGCACTTATAGGGCTGCACCTGTCCTTGAAGGATGATCTCTTGGGAGCCAGGGCACAGGTCCAAAGCTGCCAAAGGAACTCAACCCAGATTTGGAGAACTAGCACCCCCAGGATAATGGTCTCTGTATTTGAACTGCCAGTTGCCCACAAACAGGATACCTAAATCCCAACCTATTTGATTGATAGGTGTGGTCCTGCAGAGTTCTACCTGAAGGCTGGGGAGGGGGCAGCTGCCAGATGGGGAGAACAAAGCAGGATGTGTTGTTAGTTGTAGTATGAGGTGCATGGGGTGATGCCAACAAATCTAGGTCTGTGCTGGGGAGGCATGGCGGGGCACCTCAGTGTCTGGGATTAGAAGAAGCGCCTCTCATCTCATAGGGCCAATTTGAGCTTGAGAGTATACACTAAGCTCATGTCCAACTACCAGGTGCACATCACATGAGGTCTTTCAAGAAGAGGGAAATATTCTTAAGCGGGCAACCAATCATGTTCATAGAATTCGAGGTGGCGAGGCCGAAGTCCACATGGAAGAAGATTGGCATATATTAATTGTAACCAATAACCTACAGTCTTATAGGGAGTGGGTGGTTTGTACATAGGGGACAGCCAATGAGGGGGGAATGAGTACCATTTACTATATACGTCACGGGTAAAGACATTGCCTGTTTTAATGTGTTGCTTTGCATATTTCCTAACCAGTGGGCTCCGTGCCACTCGGGTTTAATTCCCTCTACTGACACGTGTTATTTCTTTCTGTATAAGATATAAAACGTATCCCTGCAAGAGGTGCACTGAGCCTTTTTCCTTAGAGGATTGTTTTTACTCGCCAATTTGTTGGTGGTCTGCCCTACAGTTGACATCTTCAACTGACACATTTGTGGCTTCAGTGTGCATGAGGTCTGGGAAGGGATCGGTCTCCTCCTCAGTCTCTCCATCTGTCACTAATGCCATGACCATCCCGGCAATATAGGGTTTTAGCCGGTTGACGTGAAAAACACTGCACATCTGTTTAGGCCCCTTCACATCAATGAAATAATTCACCTTAATGACTTTTTCCAGCACATAGTAAGGCCCAGTTCACTTGTTCTGAAGGGCACTGCGTATGACAGGTTCCACATAATCCACACCCACTGGCTTGGGGAATAACCTGTCTCTGCAGCCTTCTGGTCATGCCAGTGCTTCATGAGCTCCTGACTGGTCTTCAGATTTTTCTTTGACCATTACATGTAATTTTTCATTCTAGACCAAAGACCAAGTACCTAGTCCACCACATCTCATCTGGGATATGAGCGGTTGTCCTTCCATCCCTCTCTCATTGGACTGAGGGGACCTCGTACAGGGTGTTCAAACAGAAGTTCAAAGCGGGTAAACCATACTCCATTCTGTGGCATCTCACTGTAGGCAAATAGTATGCATGGCAGGGGAATATCCTATTTTCTCCTCAGGTGCTCTTCTAAGCTACCTAGCATGCCTTTCAGGTTCTTTTTGAACCAGTCAACAAGCCCATTGGTTTGTGGAAGGACGGCTGTGGAGAACTGGTAGGTGACTCCATATAGCCTTTATATATGCTGATATGAAGTTTGTTCCCCTGTCAGAAATGACTTCCTTGGGGAAACCAACATGGGAAATATCCCAATCAGAGCCTTCACAAACACTGGGGCTTTGATGTTCCTCAGATGCACCTGTTCCCTGAGCTGGTTTGGGTATCCAAAGGACCCACAATGTCAATGCCTATTCTCTTGAAAGGCCGCCCAACCATGGGTAGTCGAATTAAGGGGGCCTGTGTGGCACCACCTCATTTGCAGTAGCTTGACAAGTTGGGCAGGACTGGACAAATCCCTCAACTTTTACGCCAAACTGGGGCCATTAAAAGTACACAGAGATATGGTCTGGTGTCTTAGCCACTCACAAGTAACCCGCTAAAGAAAACTGGTGAGCCAAATACAAAAGGAACCTTCTGTGGCATTGGAGAATCACCATCCTCCCGGTGTCCTCACACTCAGAGTCTTTTGGCTCACTGTTGTAAGGGAGACATGGTATCACAAGTATGGCAGTGATACAAGAGTTACAAGTTTAAAAACCTTTATTCAATTTTCGGGGTTTGGAAAATCTCCTGCTTTGCCTTCTAGCTATGATGGGAGAAGACTCTACCATCAAATAATGATGAAAACACAGTCCTCGTTAGTCTTTGTCAAATCAAAATGGCCTACACTAATAAAACCTAATGACTGCCCTATTTCTCATACAAAAAGTGGGTAAAGGGGAATATGTATATAAAGGAAAATCAGTGTTATAACATAAAGGATCAAAGTGGCTGAGTCAGCTCTCCTCCCCACATTGACAGCACAGAGTAAGGTGGCCCCCGTAGACAGGTTGACACATTCTGGCCCAGGTTCTCAAAACAAAGGCAGTTCAAAACGTGGATCGAGGCACGCCTGGCCTTCCATGTTACAGTCACTTATTCCAACGTTCCAAAAGTTCTTTCATAGTTCAACAAAATGTTTAAGTAGGTCTCCCTCCCTCAGGCTCGGACATCTCAAAGCTTTAACAGTTCACATAAGTCTCCCTCACCCGGACTCGGACCTCTCAATCAAACAAGTACCTGATTCAATGCAGATCTACCTCAGCCGGGCTCTGAGCTGGCAATCGCAGCACTTGCAGAGGTTCCCTTCCCCAAGCTTAATTCACATGTGTTAGGGGTTCCCTTCCCCTAACTTATCACACTTCCGGTCTCACTCAATCGGGATCGGACCTTTCACTGATGTCAAAGACTTTTGAATGTGTGAGGCTTTTACTATAGACTTCCGCAGGACCACTTTGACTTTCTCTTCAGCTCACACTCTTATGTTATTTGCACCAGTGTCTCTTGGTAGTTCAGCACCATAAGCACAGAAGTTCAAAGAAATAATTCTCTTCAAGCATTCACCTTTTCACTTCCCCTTTTTCCGCGGTTAATCTTCACCATTATGCATTTCAGAGTATGTTCACTTTGCTGCTTTATAACAAAACATTTCACATTTCGTGGAGACTCTCGAGTGGGCTACTTCCTTTAGCCGGACCACTCTGAGACTCTGTTTCACTGGCTTTACAGTTATCAGCCAATAAAAAGTTCATCACGGTTTGGATTTCTTTTGCGTCTGATCAGCATGTATGCAAAGTTTCCTTGTGAGATATACTCTTGAGACTTCAATCTTTCCATTGCACAAACCAGCCTTTCATGTCTTTCACTAACTCACCGGGTGTGCGCATTTCTTTTTTGTCTCTGCAGCTTTGAGTCACGAGTCAAGGTTAATACCACAGACTTGGCCTCGCCTCTCCAACTCGGTCGTTCACCTGGGAGGGTCGCTGGTGTCCTTGAAACTCAATGCAGGTTTCTTCTTGTCTGTGATTTCGCTTTCTCTGCATCTCCTTCACGGTTTCACAGAAGCAACAACCTTCTACATGGATCTTCAGGGTGCCCCTACTGTTTGCTCTAGTACCTCGATCGGTCATCCTGCTCCAGTAGGTTTGCCTTTGCCCTGGAAGTTCTGCTCCTTCTCGTGTTCCACCATGCTCAGAATGTGTCTCTATGTTCCATCTTTATCCATGTGGGGAGAGCTAATGGGTATCAGATGTATGTGATTAAAGTCAAGTGCCTGACTTTGTCTGACACGATTAGCGGGGCATGTCCAATGAGATATGTAGGGTTAGCCTTTTTAGTCTCAGTCACCCTCTTCCTCTGCCCAGTGTTTGTGCAGAAATGGGGGGAGTTGCGACATTGTAGAATACTATAAGATAGGATCGGGCATAGGGACGGGAAAGGGGGGAATACTGCGTCCCACCCCAGTCCCCGAAGACCACTCACCCAGGGGATCCTCCCACACTGGTCCACCCCCAGGTTCTGGATCCAAAGGTGATGACCGTGCCCTGGCCTCCTGAGAGAGAGATCCTCAGGGACTAGTATGCGAGACACCCTTTGGTTTCTCACACTGTACGGAAGTCCAGCCTCCCAGTAAACTTTGAACAGTCGAGGGGCCTCACCCATAGCCTGCTCCTCTGCCTCCTTCTGCAGGCCTGCCAGAGTGGGACACTCTTTCTGGGCTTTATCGAAGTCAGTCTGATCTTTGCACCCAGCTGAAGTAAACTCATCCAGCTTGGTCAGGTCCTTCAGATCTGAATCTACCTGGTCTTCCACCTCAGGTTTATGTGCTGTGCCAGGCAACTCTGAAGTCACTCAGTCCCCTGCTACCAAAGTAGGGTCCTCAGTGGCTAATGGCCCCTCTCCTTCAGGACTAGGCTACCCAGCAGTCTGTGAAACTGAACCAGGAGCTAGCGGCCAAGCCGGTCCCTCACACAAGCACTCTGGAAGCACTCAAGGTCCTAAAGCTCTGAGAGTCTTCAATCTGATGGCCTCTTTGGTCTTCAATATGGTGGCTGCTGCAACTATGTCAGGGTCAGGAAGGACAATACCCAACAGACATGGGACAGGGAGTGAGTCTTTCACCGCTACATGGCACTAGGTAGTTTCACTGTGAAACTAAACTCTACTCTCGCCAAGTGGCACTTACTCTGTTCGTCAAACCCAGTGACTTTACAATCAGGCCCAGCAATATACTGTCCTGGCTGTACCCACTTCCGTGTGACAGCATTGTCGCTAGCTGCAGTGTCTCTGACCGCAGGAGTTTTGTGACCATTGATATACACTTGTTCTAAGAACAGTGAGTATTGTTGGGAACTGAGATCTCCACTGGAGATCTGGTACTGTGCTCAGTCAGTGCAACCAGTCCACATTGAGCCACTCCTTGGCCTAGTGGAAATTCCTCCTCTAGGAGGCCCACACTAATGATGACCTTGTCCATGAGTCCCACATTCACTATTGCTTGCTTGGGTAAGCCCTTGCAAGCAGGATCCCCTTTTCTATGGCCCTGCTCCTTAAACAACGCAAGTGTCCCAGTGCTAGGGGTGCCTGCACTCTTCTTTTCGGGGTACACGGCTGAACTAAAGTTGTGGGATTTCCCTTTTGGGGACCTGACTTAGAAGAGGAGTGGGTTGGACATTTGACCTTCCCATTATTGTTAACATTCTTGTCCGAGTATTTCTCAGCTTGCTTGGGTGTGCTCACCTGAGCCCTTTTGTAACTTGAGTACTGACAAACCTGTCAGCACCTTTTGCAAGCTCCCTAGGGTCTGTAATAGTCTTGTCCACAAGATGCTGGTTCTTCAAGACATGCTCACACGCAATTAAATTGTACATACCTCTAAATGTGTCAACTTTGTTACTAGACACCCACCTGCTCAGATATTTCAACAAGTGTGTGAATGATTCAAAACTCTGCCTAGTTTTCTTTCCAAACTCTCTGAAGCTATTGAGATACTGTTCTGGGGTTTTACAGAACTTCCTCAGAAGGGCTGACTTCTAGCTCTCATAAATGGGCCTTTCCTCAGGGGTTAAGTAGTGAATTGTTTTAGTTCAATGTGTCGAAAAGCGACTCAATAGGGCTGCATCCCACAGTACCTCCTCCACGTCCTGTAGCTGAAAAACCAGCTTGAGCACTATAAACCAATCAAAAATGTCCTTCCCCACTTCATAAGCCTATACTGAATATTTGGGGATGTGGCACCTGGGCCTGTCCCGGGCACCTTGGTTTGAGCCACTACTGCTGCTTTCCCTAGAGGTGGATCTGTTGGCCTCCTTCTTCTCTTCGAGTGCCAGCTTGCACCGCTCTCTGGTGACCATATTCCATTATTTTTGTTCCTTCAGTGCTAGTCTCCTCTCCTCAACAGGAGCTTTCTAGACGCTACAAAATTTACCACAGGAACAATTACTGGGCCACTTAGAGGTAGTGCTGAGGCCAGGGACCTGCAGTATGCTGCACCAGCCCCTGTACTCCCTGACACTGTGGAGTGTTGGGAAACACAAATGTCCCCCTGAGGGATAGTTGGTGACAAACACTACTCATGCTGTCATCTTCGCCATCTTCCAACACCCCTTCTGGAAGGTCTTCTTCATTCGGTTACATGGGGCCAAGCCCATGCCCTAGGGTCTCTTCCCCAGCCGCCCTGCCAACCAAGCTTGCATGCCGATCAGCAGATCAGGTTTATTAATCTTGGTGCTTTGGGGAAGTCCCCTCTCTTGGCATAGGACAGGCAGGACATCTTTGCTCATGCCTTCAACAGTCTCTATGTCAAGATCCTTGATTATTAATAATTACCTGTTAGTGTTCTAAATGTTAACTGCAACCAAACATATTGTTGGGTGACTAAGCTGTGCACAAGGCACCAACTAGATCCGTACATCTGCCAACAATGTGACAAATTGAATTCCAGGTTTCCACTGGTCCAGGGGTGACTATCGGTTTCTAAAACATTAATCAGACCTACACGTCTAATACACCAGAATGGATCAAAAAATATTGGCATAAACAGGCATACAACAAAAATTATAAACCTCCATGTCCAAAATTGGTAACGTGGACAGAACGTCAGACTTATCTCCTCTAAAGGTTGTGGATCATTCGTTAGTTGCAACACAGTGTACAAACATTGCCCAATGATAAAAGTAGTGTCCAGTCACAGCTGTATAGAGGAGCGGCTGCTTGCCTCTGCCAGAAATCCTGCCCCCTTCCTCGCATATGTTGGAGACCTGAGATTGTGCCGTGTTTGACATCTGCAGTTGTGCCAATACCTCAGCGTGTGTTCGAGAAAAGATACCAATGGAGACAACCCTACCAAATGTATACCCTAAGGGATGACAACTTAAGAGAGGTACTCCCTGAAGGAATATGAGAAGGAGCAGAGAAAAGAAGCTAGTGATGTCACCAAACACTATGCATGATGTCACAAAATACTGGCTGAAGAAGATGTATAGCTCCTAAAGAATCTAATGACAAAGTAAAGAATCAAATGAACTTTTAAATACGAAGAAGAAGATTACACATGTACGAAGTGCTGCAGAGAATCAACCATTCAATAATTGTACAGATGTTGAAACACAAGGTAGACTATGTCACAATAGAAGCTGGCTATACGTAGTAAATAGAATGCAGGTGAAGCCGCCATTGTATAGAAGCTGCACATCGGTATCATGAATTTAGTAAGCCAAGACCAATGAAGCTGGAAGGGAAAGCTGTGTCGCAACAAGAATACACTGAATCGTGGAGCTGCATGGCAAGGTTGGAGTCAAGACTGAAGCAGCCCAGGTCAGCTATCTATTCTGGAAAGGAGCGAACGTGCAAATAATTAATCATCCCGTGCTAAGGTGCGAAGAAAAATCTCCAAGAATGATGCAAGTTTAATTCATTTAAAGCATTTAAAACCTGCAAAATTGACCAAATCGTGCTCTCCTGTCATGTTAGCCAATTATGAAAATAGGGTTTGAACTTGGAGTCCCAGAACACGATAGTGAGTGCTGTCCCTCTCTTGTTTTCTAAATACAAGCATGCTTTTGCAAGGCCAAGTTCAAAGACAATCTTAATGGCAGAAGGCATGGGTGATGAAAGATGCTGGGCTAATTGAGTTAGGAGGTAGTGTCATGCCCCAAATATTTGCACCTGGGTCTGAGCTTACGTGCTGGTAAGTGAACCGAATGTTCCAGACCTGGCACAAGCGTGCCAACCAATTGTAGTGGTCCGTATGATCAAGGACCTTATAGTTTGAAAACCAATAAGAAACTGGGTATCTAATGTTTCTGAAGATTACATGTTTTAGAGGAAGGCATATGTTGTCCACCTGACAGTGGGCAGACAATTACTATCCTAGTTTCTATAGAAAATATACTTAGATTTTCCCCTTCAGCCTTCAACCCTTAGCAGGTTTTTCATTATTACTACGTAGTATGACGTCACCTCTGACCTATTTTTGATATGAAAGCTATGATTTGTGTGAAGATCGCTAGAGAACCTGAGCGTACGTCCGTTGATGTTCGTTGTGACTCCCTGTTTTAGATATTTGTTAATAAAACAGTACGTTGCCATCTTCCTGAGCTGGTTTGGTTATTTGGAATTACAGGTATTCTGTGTGATCCCATATCCACGTTCCTAAAGGACCCTAAGCTCATATGTTAGCAGAGGATGGTTTAAAGATACAAACTAGTACAGCTCCAGAATTTCAATCGATCAGGCATCCTTCGCCATTAGCTGGAAGAACGCAGAGGTTCCTGTGGAGAGCGGTTGAATAGAAATAAAAGAAGAACCAAGACGGTGGGCAGGTCCCCCATTGAAGAAATCCCTGCTCGGTTTCCATGGGCGCTCTGCGGACGGAAGACGAAGTGGTTGGATTGGAGGAGGAATCGATACCGAAGGACTCGAGTTGATTAACGAATGGTGAGTAGACTAAGGGCAATGGCAAATAAAGTGGCGGGATTGTGATAATTTTGGGTAACGGGAAAATATTGTGAAGATAAAGAGATACTGCCTAAGAGTTCTAATTCAAGAGAATTAGAAGGAGACATTTCAATCCCCGACAGGAGTAGAGAGAAATATAAAACATACAGATCAGGACCGTGTAAGGTAATGTCTCAAACCCTGTACAGGGGAAAAAGTAAAGTAAAGTAAAGAGGTGATCACAATATTTTATAAAGTGTAATGTGTGACTAGTCTAAATGTTGTTTGCTGAATAAAGTATCGATGAGTATCAAGTATAGAGGAGCGATAGAAATTATGAAGAGTTGAAAAGGTAAGGCGAAGTGGGGCTAAGTGAAGCAGTTTGGCAGGACCGTATTGTCACTGCTCCTCTTGAAATCACTGTGGACATTTTTGGCTTTTATGCTTGGCTTCTCCATTATTTGGATGCTCCTGCACCTTTAACTTTCTACTAACACTGTGGAACCCAAGCCCCTCCCACATTGAAAGCGCGGCTTCCTGCGTCCTCAAAAACCGGAAGTCCCGCGGAGCGAAGTGGGGCTAAGTGAAGCAGTTTGGCAGGACCGTATTGTCACTGCTTCTCTTGAAATCACTGTACACATTTTTGGCTTTTATGCTTGGCTTCAACATTATTTGGATGCTCCTGCACCTTTAACTTTCTACGAACGCTGTGGAACCCAAGCCCCTCCCACATTGCAAGCGCGGCTTCCCGCGTCCTCAAAAAACGTATATCCTGCGAAGTGGGGCTAAGTGAAGCAGTTTGGTAGGCCTGTATTGTCAGTGCGCCACTTGAAATCACCGTGGACATTTTTGGCTTTTATGCTTGGCTTCTACTGTTACGAACAATCATGGTATCTTGGGCAAATGGTCTTTGTGGCGCCGTTGGCGGCGTATAGCGAGAATCCAGATTCCCCAATCCATTATGGCCGCGGTGCCACAGGTAGACGGTGCAGTGTTTCAGAAGGCAGCAGATTACGCTCAACCCATTCATCTCCGGAAGGTACTTCCGGTCCTGGATCGTTTGCAGCATTGCGTTGCTACTGTACACAGAAGCCACGCTTCGTGAGTATCGAATCTAGCTGCCACGGACTCTGAGTATTAGGAAAACTTTACCTTCCAGCTCTTAATCTTTCTTCTCATCTTTCAGGAACTCTCACATTCACCCGGTGCTCTTCGGCCCATCCTCACACGGCTTATCAAGACAAGCAAACCTCCGGGACCCTCCCAACATAAGTAGGCATACTCTCATCACACATTCAACGAGTACCGGTCTCGATTAGCACAAACTTACCCTCTCATTTATTTCTAATTGTACAGCACCACCTGCGCCTCCTGCGCTCACGGACTACGACTCCCAACTCCCACTGCACTCTCAATACCGATCATTTCACTCCTTCCTTCCATCAGTACCACGGTACGGGAGGAAAGGAAGTTCCCATCACATCTTCTTTGCTTTCTTTTTTACTTCCCTCACTGACTAGTGTTTTTCTGCTTCAACACAGAGACGTCCCATCGTCCTCCAGCTGGGATTCAAGCTCTCTACATCTCAGGTTGTCTGATTCATAGGGTAGGATACATCCTTTTGAGAAACTTTTCCTTCCCCTCTCTATCTATTAGAGTTAACTTGTCCCCTCTCGTTGTAGCTACTGCTGGAAACAGAAGGAGGCACTGAATCCAAAATGGAGGGTTGACTGCTACATCTACCCTACGGAGACACTCACCTGAACACAGTTTTGTCCTGTTCCTCTTCCGTTGAACTCCATCGGCAAGGGTTTTCTTCCCCTCGAGGGTTTCACTGGTGTTTTCACTCCGTGCCGAGTTATCAGCACTGGGAGAGAGTGTCAGGTGAATCGCTCCTTTTCTTCCGAATACCCTTTAAAGAAGAGGTAAGCGATTTCTTGTTCATGCACTTGTGTGCGATTAGTGAAGGTGATCGTCAGCGCATCCCTTAGCTTTAGGGGCGCAGTACAACTAATTGGTAAAAGCTAGCAACGCCCAAAAAAGATTTACTCAATCACCTTTGACACGGGTAACAAAAACAAGAATTCTCATAAAAACCATGGATAAACAGGTTCAACAGCTCGTAGCTGCTATGCAGACTCTGTCCACAGAGGTACAGATTCTCAAACAAGAAAATGCCTCTTTAAAGAGTCAAGTAGGTCGATCAGCTCAAAGCTCAGAGGTACCTCCTGGTCCCCTCTCTTCTGGCAGGTTCGATGGGAACCTTTTTCCCTACGGACAGGGATAAGGTAGGGCATATGATTTCCCAAATGACCGGAGCAGCTTTAGCTTGGGCTACCCCATTAGTTACAAATAACAATCCCCTATTGGATTCCTATACTGCCTTTTGCAATAGCGTAAAGAATATGTTTGGCGGACAGAAAGTTACTATAGCTTCTCAAGAACGTCTTCTAGACCTCAAACAAGGCTCACAAGATATTCTGACGTATATCACCCGTTTCAAGCAAATGGCTGGTGATACGGCTTGGGCGGATGATGCTCTGATAACTTTATTCTGTAGAGGCCTATCAGAAGAACTAAAAGATGAGGTTTCAAGGGTACCTCGTCCCCACAACATGAGTGAGTTTATAGCATTAGCCATGCAGCTGGACTATAGACTCCAGGAAAGAAACTGGGAGAAAAAAAGGGGAAAAAGTAGTAGACCACAGTTTGAGGGAGGTACGATGCCTAGCAAGCCGGTGTCAACAGAAGAAACCATGCAGTTGGGTGCCTCACACAGTCCTCTTACCCCAGAAGAATGTTCAGAAGAAAGTCTCTTGGACACTGCATGTATTGTGGGGCAAACTCGCATACAGTCAAAGAATGCCTTCTAGTCCCTACCAAGAAGGCGGGAAACGCCAGTGCCCAGCCGTAAGGGGAACGACGGTACAGGGCTCTCTCTCCACAATCAGTTCCCTCTTCAGTACTTTTTCTGATTCCCAGAGCCCAAAATTGGAAAGCAGAATGGTAGTCTTGGGAGTATCCATCGCCTGGGAAAACATCCGATTGGAGAACATCCCTGCTCTGGTAGACGGTGGAGCCGTGGAAAATGTCATAGATGATTCCTGGGCTCAAAGGCATAACATTCCCAGAACCGCCAAAACCATGTCCACTCCAGTGGAAAGTGTAGACGGTAGTACTCTCATTTCCGGTCCCATAAAGGATCATACAGGTTCCCTGATCTTGACAATAGCTTCACATCAAGAAGCAATAGTTCTAGACATCATACGGACGGCACACTATCCCATCATTCTGGGACTACCGTGGTTAAGAAGACGTAACCCTTACATTAATTGGGCTGCAGGGACTTTATTCTTGGGCTCCGAGATGTGTGTTCAGCACTGTCGAAAGAACGTGACGGCTCAATCTGGAAGAGATTGTGAGACAGGGGACTTGAATCCTCTGGGGACACTTCTAAATCAAGTCTCTACCCTTCCTCCTGAATAACATCAATTCCAGCCAGTCTTTACACACTCTGAATACTCTGAACTACCACCACACAGAAGAGATGACTGTGCCATAGATTTAGTACCTAACAGTCCTCTCCCATTCGGACGTATGTATATTCTCTCCACCAAGGAGAAAGAGGTGCTGAAGGAGTATTTACAAACAAATGTGCAAAACAGGTTAATCACGGAGTCAACATCCCCGGCGGCAGCTTCATTATTCTTTATACCAAAGAAGAACACCTCAGAGCTCCGCCCTTGCATTGACTATCGCGGCTTAAATAAGATCACGGTGCCGGATAAGTATCCGATGCCCCTCATTCCGGACATCCTGGAAGCCGTAAGAGGCGCACGCATTTACACTAAACTTGATCTGCGTGGGGCTTATCACCTTATCCGTACTAAGCCGGGAGACGAGTGGAAAACAGCCTTCCGTACACCATTTGGCCACTATCAATACAGAGTCATGCCATTTGGCTTATCCAACGCTCCAGCAGTGTTTCAGCGCTTTATGGACCACCTATTTGCAGATATTTCCTTACACTATGTAATAATCTATCTAGATGATATCTTGGTCTTTTCCTCCTCGTTATCTAAACATATCTATCATGTACAGGAAGTCCTCTCCCGTTTATAACGAAACAATCTCTTCTGTAAAATAGAGAAGTGCACATTTCATAAACCCTCTATAGCTTATCTAGAATACATACTGTCAGGGGATGGCATTGCAATGGACCCTTCCAAGATCTCAGCTATCACAGAATGGCCAAATCCCAGATCAATCAAAGACATCAAAGATTCTTGGGATTCGCCAATTTTTATAGGCGTTTCATCCTCCATTTTTCCTCTCTTAAAAGGAAGGAAACAGCCATTGACTCACCTCCTTAAGAAAGGAGTGTTTTTTCACTGGTCACCGGAAGTGCAACTCTCTTTCAAGGAACTGAAAGAATTGTTTACCAAAGCTCCAATACTGACAATGCCTGATCAACAAAAAAGATTAATTGTGGAATCAGATGCATCACACCAGGCACTGGGAGCAGTCCTTCTTCAACCAGGAATAAACAACGTATAACAACCCATAGCCTTCCTATCTAAGACACTTTCGCCAGCAGAACTTAACTATACCGTTTCGGAAAAAGAACTCTTGGCCATAAAACGTGCCTTCGAAGAATGGCGACATCTTTTGTTAGGAGCCCAATTCCCTATTGAGGTGAGAACAGATTACCAAAATGTATGCATATTACAATATGCTCAAACTTGTAACAGCCGCCAAGCTCGATGGGCGCATTTTGTTTCTCCCTTCTGTATCAAGTTTACTTTTATCCCTGGCTCGACAAATCTAAAGGCAGATGCATTGTCTCGAAGGGATCCGGTGTAGGAGACTCCATTCAGATCAAAACCTATGTTCCCCAAGACTATGCGGGTGTCAGTGGTACGAGACTTCCTACACAAGATCGAAGATGCATCAAAAGAATGGGAAGCTTCTCATCAAGACTTGATTGCAAGATACAAGCTAACTCACAGCCAAGGCCTTCTACACAAAGGCCAAAGAATTTTCATCCCTGCAAAGACTTACATCTAGAGGTGTTACGTCTTTGTCATGATTCTAACTCGGCAGGACATCAAGGCTATGCAGGCACTCTAGACCTCATTCACAGACAATTCTGGTGGCCAACCATCAAAGGGGATGTTCGAGACTATATAGCATCATGCACTTCCTGTCTACAAACCAAGACCCCCAGACGACCTCCCTTAGGAGAACAAGTCATCACCTGAATACCTACCAAGCCTTGGCAAATCATATCCACTGATTTTATAGTGGATCTACCGATTTCAGAAGGATGCAATACTGTCATGGTCACAGTAGATTCCCTAACAAAGATGGCTCATTTCATTCCATTGCAGAATGTTCCCTCTGCCGCTACGATGGCCCGAGTATTCTTTGACCGTATCTTCTCACTGCATTGACGTCCGGAAGTCATCATATCCGGTCGAGGCCCACAATACACTTCACAGTATTGGAAACAGATATGCCATATCCTAGGTATCTCCAGAGCTTTAAGTTCTGAATACCATCCGCAGACTAACGGACAAACAGAGCGACTCAACCAAACTTTGGAAGCATATCTTAGATGCTACATTTCAGCTGCACAAGATAATTGGAAAGGACTCTATCCCTGGCTGAATTCGCTTATAATAATGCCAAGCATTCAGCTACACGTCTAAATCCTTTCTTTTGTACCTATGGATTTCACCCGTCGGTGTTCAGACCACTTACATCCTCTCCATCCTCCTTTCCGGACATCAACAGTATGATAGAAATCATTCAGAAAGGACAAGCCTTGATAGAGGCACAACTCAAAAGCAAGAAACGAGTTGATAAACATCGAACGCCAGCCCCAACAATACAAGTGGGAGACAGAGTGTGGCTTTCAAAAAAATTTCTCCCAAGAAGACTAGTCACCTCTAAGCTGTCCCCTAAATATTTCGGCCCTTTTCGGGTAGTCAAACTAAAAGGTATGGCTGCTTTTCAATTGAAGCTCCCACACTCCTGGAAACGCATACATACCACATTTCATGTTTCACAATCAAAACCAGATGTATGGAACAAGTTTCATTTTCAAACTAACAGGAATCCTCTTCCAGTGCTTACTGATAGAGGCCCCGAATATAAAGTCTCAGGGATATGTGATTCCCGCTACCATAGAGGCGTGTTACCGTAGAGGGGTGTTCTGCTGGGGAATAACCCTTCCAATAGTAGATTGGAAGGGTTATTCCCCAGCAGAACGCTCTTGGGAGCATGCATCGGCCGTTCATGCCCCCCGGCTGGTGCGTTCCTTTTATCGCTTCCATCCGGCTAAACCCGGCTTTGTCATGCATAAAAGAGGGCATACTGTTACGAACAATCATGGTATCTTGGGCAAATGGTCTTTGTGGCGCTGTTGGCGGCGTATGGCGAGAATCCAGATTCCCCAATCCAAGATGGCCACGGTGCCACAGGTAGATGGTGCAGTGTTTTGGAAGGCAGCAGATTACGCTCCTCCCATTCATCTCGGGAAGGTACTTCCGGTCCTGGATCCTTTGCGGCATCGCGTTGCTACTGTACACAGAAGCCACGCTTCGTGAGTATCGCATCTAGCTGCCACGGACTTTGAGTATTAGGAAAACTTTACCTTCCAGCTCTTGATATTTCTTCTCATTTTTCAGGAACTCTCACGTTCACCCGGGGCTCTTCGGTCCGTCCTCACATGGCTTATCAAGACAAGCAAACCTCGGGGCCCTCCCGACATAAGTAGGTATACTCTCATCACACATTCAACGAGTACCGGTCTCGATTAGCACAAACTTACCCTCTCATTTATTTCTAATTATACAGCACCACCTGTGCCTCCTGCGCTCATGGACTACGACTCCCAACTCCCACCGCACTCTTAATACCGATCATTTCACTCCCTCCTTCCATCAGGACTACGGTACGGGAGGAAAGAAAGTTCCCATCACATCTTCTTTGCTTTCTTTTTTACTTCCCTCACTGACTAGTGTTTTTCTGCTTCAACACAGAGACGTCCCATTGTCCTTCAGCTGGGATTCAAGCTCTCTACATCTCAGGTCGTCTAATTCATAGGGTAGGATACACATCCTTTTGAGAAACTTTTCCTTCCCCTCTCTACCTATTAGAGTTAACTTGCCCCCTCTCGTTGTAGCTACTGCTCGAAACAGAAGGAGGCACTGAATCCAAAACGGAGGGGTGACTGCTACATCTACCCTATGGAGGCACTCACCTGAACACAGTTTCGTCTTGTTCCTCTTCCGTCGAACTCCATCAGCAAGGGTTTTCTTCCCCTCGAGGATTTCTCTGGTGTTTTCACTCTGTGCCGAGTTATCAGCACTGGGAGAGAGTGTCAGGTGAATCGCTCCTTTTCTTCTGAATACCCTTTGAAGAACAGGTAAGAGATTTCTTGTTCATGCACTTGTGTGGGATTAGTGAAGGTGATCGTCAGCGCATCCCTTAGCCTTAGGGCGCAGTACAACTAATTGTTAACATCTACTTTATTTGGATGCTCCTGCACCTTTAACTTTCTACGAACGCTGTGGAACCCAAGCCCCTCCCACATTGCAAACGCAGTTTCCCACGTCCTCAAAAATCGGAAATCCCGCAAAGCGAAGCGAAGTGGGGCTAAGTGAAGCAGTTTGGCAGTTCGGCTGGGGCAGCGCTGGAGGCGCTGAATAACTTGCGCCTCGCTTCTGCTTTTTGATAAGCGGGCCAGCAGCCTCTACATCATCTGTCCAGACCCCACCAAACCGCCATTACTGCCTGCACATGATCTACAAACTGCACTATACTGCTGACTGGAAAGAATTGTGAGTACATGCTCTTGCTGTGGGCAGTATATACTCTATTAGAGGCTCTGTGGGGAAACTGCAGGGCTTGCCCTTTGATCTCCCCGGAGCCTCTTTTGCATAGTGTGAACTGTTGGACTCTGTGGGGAAACTGCAGGGCTCGTCCTTTCATCTCCCCGGAGCCTCTTTTTGCATAGTGTGAACTGTTGGACTCTGTGGGGAAACTGCAGGGCATGCCCTTTGATCTCCCCGGAGTCTTTTCTTCTCTTTTGCTTAGTGTGGATTATTGGATTTATCTTGCCCTGGTGTGAAATAATCTATTGAATTTAGAGCCTAAATCACCGCCATTATGAAAACACGTCAAACGAAAGAGGTCATTATAGAACTTTTGGCTGAGAATAATTCTAGTGGATGCATAGCCCCCTCAATCCAGAACCAACCTTCAAAAACCAGCTCACCTCTTTCTGAGGAGGATGGGTTACTACATATGGACAATCAGTCTAAGGGGTACCCAAAGCAAACCCCACGAACTGTTCCTCAACTGTACTCACTAAATTCTACTACACCACTTGAAACAGAAATTCCACAAACTCAAAAATCACTTGTAGTGAATACACAAGATGATTGTGAAAATAATTTAGAAACATATCCTGAGGACGAAGTCTTTATGCCATCGGTAGATTTGACTGATGATAATGCCATTAATAATGAGGATGCCCAGGAAAGTGGAAACGATAATTTAGATCAAAGTGATAAAAAGCCTCAGCTAACAGAAGGCAACTTCGAAGAGGGGAAAGTGACCCAACTGTGAATAACTTGCCGAGAGATAACCATCCAAGATCTCCGAAGAACTCCAAAATAGCAGGTCAATTAGTGAAAGACTTGACTCTGCTGGCAGAAAAAATATCGGCACAGAAGAGATTAAGGGGCCAATTCATGGAACAAATGTGCGCCGAAAATCTTGGCGCAAGCATGAAAAAGCAGGCGCACGTGCACGCGTACGATTCATGGAAGGCCCAGCGCGTGTTTCCCTCAGGATGTGTGCCAAATCCGTGCGTGGCGCACACGGGCGCACACGTCATTGCAAGATCCTGAACGCCGTGCGCGACACGCACACGGAAAGCGCACAACTTCAGCGCACACACCAAAAAGTGGGCGGAACACGGGGCATAACGTGCGGAATGGGGAACAACGTGTGAAAAACAAGGCGTAACTGGGGAAGTACTGCAGGGAATACACGGAACGCCCACACGCACACGAACCACACATATTCATGGAATCGAATAGGGGAAACCCGCACATGGCCAAACACACGCACAGGCCTAAACACGTCCGCCACACGAAGGCAGGCGGTAATGTCCCTGTGCATTACAAAAATGTGCGCACACAAAAAACACGTATATACAGCAGTGATGAATGTTCCATTCTTTGGTCCCCTAGGAGAAAAGACGTGTCACACAACGCACAGGCATCCCAGAAAAGCAAGAAAAAGAGATAAGCGACCCCTGTTGCCCACGTGCATGTAAAAAAAACACACGCAGTACGCTGTGGCAGCCAGGAACACAAAAAATACATATGTGATCAACACGCCGGCTAGTATGCCCATAAAAAAATGGGGACGCGACAAACATGGACACCCGCATTGGGAAAAATAGCGTGTGTGACTCACCGTCTGCCTTGCGTGTAGAAGAAGAACGCGGAGCCAACACCCACCCGCTGTGAAGTAAACGCGTGTGAACCCCAACACCTGGAAAACACACGCACCGCTTCCCACGAAAATGACGTACAGAGCGATGGAAATCCACATGGGACCCTCAACCCGTGGCAGGGAAATGCCCGCATGTGTTACGTCACATGCGCGCTTACGCGCTAAGGGCCTTTCTTCGAATTACACACTGACGTGCAGTTTTTTCACGTGCCAAATCACTCTGTATCAAACTGGCCACGCAACAATACACGGAAGACCATGCTCCTGCACTGAAGGCCAATTTCCTGACCCCCAGAGCCCCAAGGAGCCTCCGACGAGCCAACTGCTGCTGCTTGCCTGCCTGCTGCCACCGTGCCCTGCCATTTGGTGCCTGCACATCTGCCATCTGCCGGGGTCCAGCTGCTGTGAACACCCCTGCTGGAACAGAAGACTGCCGACTGGTGTTCCATCACTCCACAGCCCAGCCCCAGGACCCAGTTGCCCACCCACACCTGCCTCGGGGGTCGGGGCAAACACCATCAGAGACCACTGGCGACCCCCAGCCAGAGAGGCAGAGGGCTACCAGCTTCAGTGATAAGGAAGTTGGTATCCTGGTGGAGCAAGTTCTGGGACCTTATGATGCCCTCTCCACACCATCGCACACCGACAAGGAAGGACGGGAGAGGATCTGGGAGGACATAGTGGGTGCCATCAACACGGAGGGGGTGGCACCCCACGACATCAAACACGTCCGGAAGTGCTGGGAGGACTACAAATCCAGGACCCTCAAGAAGGCCCGGTGTCTCTTGGAGGCAGTGGATGCAGTGGGGCACCGGGCCCAGTTTAGCACCCAGCAGAGGAGGGTCCTGGAGTGCATTCGCCCAGTGCTTCACCACCAGATCCTCATGATGCAGGCCCATCTGGAGTCGAGCGGTAAGTGCCCATGCATTCACGTTTGAAACAGTGCATGTTGAAGCGTGGTGGTAGTTAGCTACTCGGCTGCATGTGTCACATGGGTAATGTATGGATGTGTGTGTGCAGGGACATGATGGTGCTGCATGTGAGTCTAGTCAGGCGTGAACCACATGGATGGTTTATGTGTTACAATGCATCATGCTGAGCAGCATGCGGAATGCACACATGTATGCATGCCTGTGTCTGTACCGTGACATGTTTGTGGTGTGATAGATGTGTGCTGCTGTCATGGACATGCATGAAGTACATGTCCGTGTGTCAGAGTACTGTGCACGCCATGGATGCATGACACATGTCTGTGACGATGTGTCGAATCACTGATACAGCCTACTCATCCTTGTATCCACTGTGTCTGTGGGCATACTGGGCCAGATGCATGACCCTCCGGTCATGCGTGTGCATGTGATAAGCATGTCCCATGATGCATGTGAGTTTCAGGCCACCATTGGATGTATCTACGGTGTGGTGGACATGGATGCAAATGTTAGTTGCATGTGCCATGCCATTTCCTGCATGTGTGTTGGCTGCACTGACCCATGTGTAGTTGGAAGACATGATGGAAGTGACGATTGACAGTGCCACTCATCTGCTATTGCTTCCTGTCTAGTGGACTATTGTACAGTACCCTGATGCTTGTGTTCAATGTCTCCCTTTACACAGCGGCGATTAAAGAAGAGGGTGGAGACGGCACTGTGGAGGAAACCGGCAAGGAGGCCTCCACCGGCCGGCAACGCAAGGCCCAGTCAGCCTCCCAGGAAACTCCATCATCCGGGAGAGAGGGGACGGGTGCCACATCTGCCACTACAGCTGCAGTGGAAGGGGTGGATGAGCCCCCACAGGGGCTTGCTACGGAGGGAAACGGTGTGGAGCCATCCAGGTTGGTGGTATGTATAGAGGAGGAGGAGGCCACTACAGAGCCGGACATGGGGCCTGGTGGGGGTGGTACCACTGGTGCAAGTGGTGCAGTCCAGGGGCAGGAGGCAGCACAGGTCGCTGCGAAGGTGCCTGTGCATGTCTCTCTCCCTGACACTGTGACTGCATCACCATGCACCAGCAGGGATGCCCCGTCCCAGGCCCGTCCGCAGGTAGGGGGGAGGTCCACGTCATCTGACACTCCTCTACCTGCGGACGAGGGGACCTGTGACCGGATGGAGTCCGTCCTGATTGGTGTCACATTGCGCACATGTGACATTTGTGATGACGTGCGTGGTTCCTGGGGGGACCACGCACATCAACACGAAGAGCTGTGTGCCAACGTGACCCATTTGGGAGGGGCCATGGTCGGGGGTTTCCTCCATGTGTCGGCCAGCCTTGCTGCCCTCTCCTCCTCTGTGCACACTATATGCCAGTCGTTCTCCCTGCCGTCTTCCGGGCCAGATGCCACCAGGGCCCCCTGTGGATCTGCCCCAACCAACGCAGCCAGGCAGGTGGAGATCACATCCCTGCCGCAGTCGGGAGTCGGAGGTCCAGCAGGGGTGGCCACCCCACCAACTGGACCCCAGCGGATGGAGGATGTGCCAGCATCATCGGGCATGGCACATGCACGACGGCGCCGGGGTATTCCATCAGCCCAGATGTCGTGTTGGTGGCAGAGGCAGTTGCGTCGGAGGCAGCAGCAGGCTCAGCGTGGGAGGCATCATGGCTGAGGGCCATCAACACCCGGGCACAGTCATCGGTAAGGGGCAGGAGGACCCAGGACTGGGAGTGTCTTCCGTGTGGCAGCGGTTGGGCCAACAGATAGATGCGGAGAGGCGGCGGGTGGAGAGGGCACGGCTCAGGATGCTCAGGGCGGAGAACTCCATGCACCAGGCTTTGAGGCGGGAAGAGGGCCTCGAGGAAACTCGCAGGGATTTGAGGGATTCAATGGCTGCATCCCTGCGAGACCTCAAGTCCAGGGAACAGGCCCGCCTCCGGAACATCGACATGGAGTTCGATGATGCCCTGGGCCAGAACATCGAACAGTGAGCCGTGGGACTAGGCCGCCGCCTTTGTAAATAGTTATGTAGTTGTAGGTTTTCTTTATTTGTTTTCCTTTGGGGTGCATGGACTATGCCCCGCCTTTTTGTATATAGTTATTCATTAGGTAGGTTTTTTCGTTTGGATTGTTGGGCTCATGGACCCTTGGATGTTCATTTGTAAATAGTTTTGGACCTGCATTCATTTTACTTGGACCCACGGTGGAATGCTTTGCTTTTTTAAACTCAGATTTTTGTTTGATGGACTGACCCATTGGAGCCATTTTACTTTGGATTTTATTGATTTCTGCATTCATTTCTACCCCATCATTTTGCAAATCACGGATATTGTTTATTATTTATTTTTTCTTGTGTGATTTTGTTTTATTCATTCTGTTTTTATATAATACATTTTATATTTACTTCATTTGTGTGGTCTTCTCTCATTATTTTCGTGCATGTCACAATGTGGGTTTTCTCATTCATGTGTCGCCATTGTGTGGGTCTGACGGACATGTATTCATGGGCATACTGGTTATATGGGATATATCATGACATGGGGATTTCATTGCGGAGTGGATGGAATGCTTGGTTGGGTGTTTGGACTGGGGTGGCATGGGGTGGGATCTGGGTGGCCTTAAGGGCCATGGGTCTGGATTGTGATGATGTGTTGGTTGGGGGACATGAGTCGGGGCCTGCTGGCAGGTGCCCGTCACTGGGGGTGGGGCGGGGGACATGAGTCGGGGCTCCCAAGTGCACAGTGCCATTTGGGCTGCCTGCAGGGCATGCCCAGGGGTGTATGGTGGTCCCCTGTGATGTGGGCTGCCTGCAGGGCATGGGCGGGGGGAGGGGCACCCCCGGGAGGGCCCATATTGCAAAATCGTGTGTAAAACTTCACACACACCCCTAGGAATACACATACCCCGCTCGCACTAGGCCAATAGCGTGTAAAACTTCACACGCATCCCTAGAATACACGTACCCCGCTCGCGCTAGGCCAATAGCATGTAAAACTTCACACGCACCCCTAGGAATACACGTACCCCGCTCGCGCTAGGCCAATAGCGTGTAAAACTTCACACGCACCCCTAGGAACACACGTACCCCGCTCGCGCTAGGCCAATAGCTTCTGATACCACACGCGCATGCCCCAGAATTCACGCACGCAGCCCATCCACCCTCCCCATGCCCTGCATGCAGCCCATCCACCCTGGGCATGCCCCGCAGGCAGCCCATCTACCGTGGGCATGCCCCGCAGGCAGCCCTTCACCCTGGCGTTGCCCCGCAGGCAGCCCTTTACCCTGGCCATGCCCCGCAGGCAGCCCACTCCACAGGGGGGACTTTTCCCACATTTTACACGCAATTTCGCTGGCGCGAGCGGGGTACGTGTATTCTGGGGGATGCGCGGGGAGTTTTACACGCTATTGGCCTAGCGCGAGTGGGGTACATGTATTCCTAGGGGTGCGTGTGAAGTTTTACATGCTATTGGCCTAGCGCGAGCGGGGTACGTGTATTCCTAGGGGTGCATGTGGAGTTTTACATGCTATTGGCCTAGCGCGAGCGGGGTATGTGTATTCTGGGGCGTGCGCGGGGAGTTTTACACGCTATTGGCGTAGCCACGTTCGCCACTTGTGCGCTGATTTCTATGAATTACCCCCTAAGTCTGGCCAGCCTAGAGAATAGGCTGGCCGAATTGGAAGGTAACATATCCGTAAATCATTCACTAAGAACTACGCAACCGAATATAAAATCAAAAATGAAGGAGTCAGATATAAACTTGGAGGAATTTGAACATGAAGGAAACGGTTCCCGAGCATTTTTAAGAAATCTACATACCCCTCCTAAACAACCTATGAAAACATCAAGAATTGAACTCACATTAAATGTGAGCGACACTATAAAAAAAAGTGAGAAACTAAGTATGTTTCCAAAACATTCATATATAGAAGAGGATCCTGACGATAATGTGAATCAATCCTCAACACTAAGCAATTTAGTGGAAATTATAGACCAGGAAAAAGATGATTCTAATTGGAATAATTTATCAGAAACAGAATGGGCTGAAATTGAAAATCTCACATCAGAAATTACGAATCATCCTAAAATTATGGCTGACTAAGAAATTAAAAAAACAATCCACCCTGTGAGAAAAGACTCCAAGGATCCTATCGAAAGTAAGACCTTAGAACAAAAAAGAGAGAATTTGGCTAACTTAAACAAAGAACTAGATAAAGACAAAAGAAGCCGTAATGACTCAAATTCAAGATGTTACAAATCTAATTACGGTAAAGAATGCTCTCCACCCAGAGATGATAAATGGAGACCTAGGAGTAGAAGTCCAAGGTGAATAAACAGGGAGGAAATATATGTTACAAGATCTAGGAAATATAAAGAACGTATTATCAGGGAGTCTAACTCCTCTCGATTTAACAAACAAAGGGTGAAAAGTCGAAGTCCAAAGAGAGAAAAAGAGAGAAGTGAAAAAAGTGTACATTTTACATTACAATTGAACAGAGTAAACAAAGACCGAAATGCTCCTTTTTTAAATCGACTAACAATAAGGAAACTATTCCAACAAATCCCTGAATTAAGAAATTTGACTACAGAGGACCTTAAGATCGTCGAATTCCCCTATCAAAAATCCACAGATATTGCTATACTGCATATGATCTTGTGGAAAGCAAAATCCAAGATTCTAGAGCAAAAATACCATCTGAACAAACTTGGATTTAATATTTGAGATCACCATTCAGATCTAAAACAAAGATCAGCAAAGACTGAGAACCCAAAGAAGATCCATGAAAGACATCTCGAAAAACCAGTTGTCTTGAAAAACAAACAATCGATACTCCTGCGACAGAATGAAAAACCCCATGATAACCACACTAAAGAATCATCTACAAGACATCATAATGATGACCGAAACAAGAACGAAAATCTTCACAAAATCTCGTTCACAGTAAAAAATATAAAGAACTTTCATGCAACCATGAGCAGGGAGAATAGAAGATCATGGAACTGGGCAGCTGAAGCTCTAGCAAAGCGATCTGACCAATAGAATATCAACTTGGACACGTCTTCAGAAGTACTCATTGCAAGCTGGAACACAAGAGGATTCAGGAATTTATTCTGTGAGAAGAATCAAAACCTGACAAAATATGAGATAATCTGCTTGCAAGAGACTTGGCTCCGTAACACCCCTGCATGTGACGGCTATGAGTCATTCTTAAACCCGGCAGGGAAAGGTATATTTGGATGGCCCTTTTCGGGCCTACTCACCTTGGTGAAAATAGAGTCCAGTTTTCAAGTAACCTCACACCTCTGCCCCAGTCAGTAAATACAGATCCTGATTTTACATTCAAATGCTAAGAAGAAATCTGAAAAGATAATTCTAGTTAACTTCTATAGGAAACCGAACCTATCGCAAGACATGTACCCACTGACTTGTTTTAGTAAAGAGATTGAGAAACTCAAACTTGATTGGCCCAAACTATGTGGAGACTTCAACTTACATCTACTGGATCAAAAAGGATATCCAAAAACAGAAGATGCCCTTGATAATAAAGCACAGTACTGGCATCATGAAGCAAATCTCCATGAATTGAGGATGCTAAATGGTCAATCGACAGCAGATATTCCAGGGTCATGTACCTGGTGCAATGGTGCACAAAAATATTGCCTTGACTACTTGTTTTTCTCTAACGCCTTGAAGAACTGAGTTAAATCTCTAATAATAGAAAAGCAATGTTCCAGTGACCATGATTTACTTGGTTTAACATTGATGCTGACTATATAAAAACTAAATGAGAATATGTGGGCAGGGCCAACATCACCTCATCCAAGAATTGGTTGAAAATCAACATAGATGACATTATGATCACTGACAATATATTCAACCATTCTGTAAATATGAATCCAAATCAGGTTGAATATTCATGGATATTACAGGACTTCTTGAAACCATGCAAAACGCGAGAAATAAAGGGAATAATATGCAGTGAGCCTCTAGTTTTCAAACAGAAAAAGGAAATGCTGATAGAAATCCGAAAATTAAATAAAGAAAGACCTGAGAATTGGCGGGAATTAAGACGACTTCGGAGACAGAAATATAAAAACTGGCTAATTGCCACTCGAGCACAGAGATTACAAACAGAGGCTGAAAGAATGTGAAAAGCAATTAGCGAAAATAATACTAGAGACATTTGGACTTTGTAAAATAATGGAGGCACTTTCAAATCAGACCCCACGATAAGTCTTGTAAGTGAACAAAAATGGTGTGAACATTTTACCAACTTGTTCACAATAAAAGACGTACCAATCATGAAGCAGAATTTGGAGATCGAAAAACGGAAATTACTTCTAGAGAGAAGTAACAGCCTAGTCCCGAAATTATCAACTACTTGGAAAATAAACATTGACCAAGATGATACTAAGCTAAGAATAAGTCAACTAAGTTCTTCCAGGGCAGCAGGCCCTGATGGGGTCTCAAACTTTCTCATAAACAAAAATCCTGAATAATGGAATAGATTGATACACCAGATATTTCAACAAGTATTACTCACTAAATGTATACCAGACTCTTGGCGTGATGCTTTGGTAGTACCAATACACAAAAAAGGAGATTGAGCGGACCCCAATAATTACCGTCCTATTGCGCTACTTGATTCGATGGGGAACATTTTTGCCACATTTCTGTTGCGAGATCTAACAGCCTGGGCAAATAGCGCACATATCCTTGATTAACATCAAACAGGCTTTATCAAGGGGATAGGACCTTCTCTAAACATCTTCCTATTGGGAATTCTAAAAATCAAAGCTCTTGAAAGTAATTCCAGAATATACACAGCTTTTTTAGATCTTGAAAAAGCTTTTGATTGTGTGAATCAAGATGAGCTTTGGAAGAAGCTTAAGAACTGGAACGACCCTCACGACTTAATCGAGGCTATGCAATCTCTACTCTAACACCTCGATCCGAATATGACTGACCAACACTGGAGCCCTGTCTAAAAAAATTCCAACTCATCGCGGGCTAAAACAGGGCTGTGCACTCGCTGCATTCTTATTTACCCTGTATATTTCTGACCTAGGACACTCTCAAAGCGCCATTCACGCATTCCCTCTGAAAGTAAATGGTAAAGCAATCCCATGGATTCTCTATGCAGATGACATTGTGTTCAACGATTTAACACCAATAGGCCTGCAAAGACGCATCCAATGCTTCTACGAATAACTATGTGAAAATGAAATGAAAAGTAACACCTCTAAGCAAAACATTCTACAGCTAAATCCTGCTAGACTACCAAATCTAAGAAATCAAAATTGGTGGATCAATAATGAAAAATTGGAAATTGTCAATATAATGGTTTACTTGGGAGTAACCATTAACAAAAATATCACTGACACTGGCCATTACCATCTATCTATTAAGAAGCAAAACTAATAACTTAGTAACACAAGGAAGTAGAATCCACCAGCAATATGGGAAACTTTCTGTGATCCTGTTACTAACCTTCTATCGACTAAAAGTAACTGACATACTTACATATGGCGCAGAAGGGATGGTTTGCCTGCCATGGACTATTTGGCCTCTACTAGAAGGCCTGTATTCGAAGAACTGTCTAAATCTTCCTAAATGCCTAAAAATAGCAGTAATCAGTGAAGAACTAAAGCTGCAGTCTTTACAAAGCATGGTACTATGGAAATCCATTGCTCTGTATAGAAAAACCTTACTTCAAGGGGTAAGCTCACCGTTAGACATTCTTCAAGAAAAACAAGGAAAAGATAAAACTATTCAAAATTTGTATTCAAAAATCTCAGTTATAATGAACAATCAGAATTTAAGTAAAGAAGAGCTAATCAGTAATCCTATTAAGATCAAAAGGCAAATAATGGACAACGACTGGATCAGGACAGTAAATGAGAGAAATTGAGATCGTCTAAGACCTGCAAAAGAATTAGAGAAAAGGGGCCTCAATAACATTCCAAACTATTTGAAAAAGTTTCCCTCATTCCATTATCGAGACTTATTGATTCGTGTGAGACTGAATATCTTGCCAACTAAGGAAATTGCTTTAGAGAGAAAGATGATAGCCCAGGAGAACTCAAGGTGTCGCTTTTGTGGAGATGCTGAACTGGTAGAAACTCTATCACACTGGGTGATGAAGTGCCCTACGCTGAGACATTTACGAACTAAATATCTGCAAAAAACCCAGCAACTGAATTCTGTTAATTTAGATCAAAACTGGTGGAGCAGAGTTCTAACGGGTGAACGAATAACAGTGTGTATAGAGATGCTGAAAATTATTGAAGTGATCTTGAGAAAAAAATGAGCAAATAGATCCAGTTGAAGGAAAAACGAGACATATGAACAAGAACATATGAACTTATCCATTTTTACGGGTTCAAAAGAATTAAGGACTGTTAACAAAAAAAGATATGAGATAGGAAGATGTGCAAATTGTGTAAATGTTTAATTTTTAAATTTATAAAACTTTTCTGTGACAAAGTTTTTCTATTTTTTTATTTTTGTAACCAATAAACACTTTAAAAAAAAAGTTGAAAGGGTAACAGTTATTAAAGATAAAGAGTAGCAAAACGATTGGCACCAAATAAAATAAATAGATCAGCAATTGATGGTGCTTGCTCATATTTGTTGTTTCAAACGTTAAAAGTGGTTATTTAAGCCAAGGTAAAAGGCTTATTTAACAATCTGGTAAGTATTAACAGTCAATTGAGACTTGTCATTATGGGAGATACTCTTCTCATGTACCTCTGCAAGACACTGCCAAAACACATGCCCAAGCTCAAACAGTACAGTGCAGGATGGGTAAAGGGCACAGCGGATAAAATGTTCATGCTATGGCCTCAAGGGGGATCTTTGTCAAAAGCGGTATTGCAACACATGATCACATACTTGCACGCTACGTATACAGGGAAGAAATTAGAGAAAAGAATAGCGATTTTAGAACTTTGGAAGCTGTATAAAGAGGAAAGGGAAGATCTGCCGTTTGAAAAGTAGATGCTTAATCAGCATAAGAGGAAAGGTGTTGAGCCCTCAGCTCCCCTTACCTTGTCTAAAGCAAAGAGTGTTGTTATGGAAGAGATAGGAGTGTATCCTTTAAAGGAATTAAGAGCAGCAACGGGGTATAGTAATCTCATATATGAACCCCCGCTTACAGTAGTGATGATAGTCCGGAAGAGAATAAAAGACAGTAAGAGATTTATATAAGTTCATACAAGACAAGGAAGAAAAAAGTGAGCGGTCGAATTTTTCGACAGAAATAATAGACAGGGAGATTAAGAGACAGATAAGGCAGACGAGGCAGCACTCATACCAAATGGATGGATGGCTGGGAGGACAGATATTACTCAAGATAGATGGGAAACGTATTGAGGAAGTTAGGCAAAGAGAAAATAAGGACGAACAAGAAAGGAAGGATAAGGAATGAAAGAAATGTTTGAAAGAGGATGAGAAGAGAAGGAAAAGTAGGGGGCGTTGAGAACAGATATATCAGGAGGAGCAAGAGAAAATTGAAGAACAGGCAGATCAACAAAGAAATTATGACAATAGACAAAGAACGATAGAAGAGAGGGACAGGAAGGAAAGAAAGAGAGAAGAAGAGCAAGCATGAAGATTAAGGGACAATAGATTACAGAGACAAAGAGAAGAAGAGGAAAGAAGGGAAGGAGTAAGGAGAGAGAACATAGACAAGAGGAAGAAAGAGTTAGAAGGGATGCAAGAAAACAAAGGGAAGTAGATGAAGACATTGAACATTAAAGGAGACAGCGAGGTTTCGATGCCAGTCTCATTTGCAAGGAACAAATGAGGCCAAGCCCAGAAATACGATGGGATAGAGTGAACGAGATTCTCCCGATAAAAATAGTAATGCCAGCAGCATCTAGAGTAGCGCTAGAAGAAGAAAGAGATGATGCAGAAAGCGTTGGAGAAAGGATCGATAGGGTCTTTCAACAGTTAAGATGAGATAGCGAGTATGGAACTCGAGGGAATGGTGATCGATCCCCAAAACCACAATCACAAAATGAGGCAGGAAACATGTTCAGTGATCAACGTAGGGCATTGTCTTTGAGCAGACTGAACTTAGACAAGAGTGAGGAGGATGATAGTCACAACAGTTGTGGCCTAGAAATAACGGAAGAAGTACGGTCTTGGGGCAGAAGGAGAGAGCGCGTGCGCCCCGAAGGAAGCTGCAAATGGATAAGGAAGTGAGATGGTCAGATGTGGAACAGCCTAAAGATAGAACGCCAGATACTATAGCATATCCTGAGCATCCCTGAGGACGATCACATAGTGAGAACGGAGAGTCTCTTCCATATGTAAGTAGGTTAAGGTCATTGCCGACTAGGAGATAGGCTAATAGTAGGATTCGACTACGGGATGGGGTTTATGCAGTTCCCCTTGTTAGAAAAGGAGGAGCAAGACCCCAATACATTCTATGGCAACAGATGGACAAGGATAACTTGAAGTGTAAGCTCTCTAGTTTGATTTTGGGGACTGGGAAATGGATATATGAAGTAGAGAAAATCCATAGTGGATATAAAAGGTCTCCTGGCAGCCATTCTTGGAGAGAGGGCTGATGAAATATGGAGGAGTGTGTGATGTTCAAGTGTGACTGCACAAAACACAGCTCATGACGGAGCGCCGTTTAATAGTTGTAGAGCAGCCGTTTGGAGGGCTCTTAGGGTACAGTATCCTGATACATCGGATATGGGTGCAATTATGACTCGTAAAATGAAAGAAGATGAAAACCCTTTTGCTTACATTCAGGATATTCAGGACAAATGGCAGCTTGAAACTCGCGAGGCATGGGAAAAGACAGTGGCATCATTTTACCATATTTTATGTCAGGGGTTGCCTGAGCCAGTAGAGAGGCAGATGAAAAAACAAGTGGAGATGGAAGCGAAGCTATGGGCTGAGATACAGTTGACAATAGTGTGTAGAGGAGCAGCCGAATGCCTCTGCAGGAATTCCCGCCCCCATTTTGCCTATATGTTAGAAGCCATACATTGCGACATGTGCAATGGCAGTAATGGTGCCTATTCCACGAAAAGCTTTGAGACAAAGTATCCATTGAGAAAACCCTATCTGATGTATCCCCGGAGAGCTGACTTTAAGTATCCATTGAGAAAACCCTATCTGATGTATCCCCGGAGAGCTGACTGCCTCCTGTAAGAAGTACCCGAAGGAATATGAAGATGAATGAAAGAGAAGGAATAGTGACATCACACAAAGTATAGGTGACACACTAGAGGAGTGACCAAAGGAAAGGATGTATAGTCCTTATAGAATTTATAGAATCTGATGACGAAGTAAACAATCAGGAAAACTTTGATATGCAGAATGAAGATTGCTCGTGTGAAGAGCACTGCACAAAATGCAAGCTGTTTTATAACGCTCAGATGCAGCAACGCAAGTAGACCAATTAATCATGAGGGCTGGCTATACATATTTAATAGACAGCAGGCGGTGCCGCCACTATATAGATTCTGGATATTCGATGTCGCAACTTTAGTAAGCTCAGAATTATAAAGAAAGAAGGATTAATAGATGAGAGTGTTGGGCAGTGAAGAAAGCAGCTTAAGATCGAGGAAAGATCGAGAAGGCTGTCTGGCCTGGTGTCAAAAGCTGGGGCAGCCAAGAACTGGTTATCTATCCTTGAAGATACAGAGAACATGAGAAGCAGAACCAGCTATTGTTAAGGTACTAAAAAAAGACACCATGAGTGCCAGGTTATATTCATTTACTACTATTAAATATTAAAAGGAGAGCCAAAGCACTGTCTCCTGTCACATAGGTTAGGTGTAAATAGAAACTTGGTATGCAGCACCAGACCTGAAGATAAGAATTTGATTGCGCTACCTTATGTTCTCAGGAGCAATGATACTTTGCAAGGCCAAGTGCAAAGACAATTTGAATGGCAGAAGGCATGAGTGATGATAGATGTTGGGCTAATTGGGTGGGGAGACACGGTCAAGTCCACCCACTGACACCTGGGGTACCAGCTTACGTGCTGCTAGCGAGTCGAATGTTCCAGGAGGGTACAAGCATGCCAACCAATTGTAGAGGGCCGCATAATGAAGAGCCCTATAGTTTGATAGCCATTGGTATCCTGTTTACTTAATACATGATGAAGATGACTTGCACTAGGGGTGGTCAGAAGTTGTCCACCTGACTGTAGAGTTCTCATCACAATCCAATCCCTTATAGAAAGTATACTTAGATGTTCCCCTTAAGCCAACCACAATCTCACATAGGTTTTCTTAGTTTGCCACGTAGTACGAGGAATTTTCATTATATAAGTATGTTTTTTTATGCTGTGTGACATCCGTTGATGTCTGTTGTAACTTCCTGTTTTAGATAATTGAAATTAAAACAGTCTTTCAAGACACTTCCTGAGTCAGTCTTATCATTTGTTGTAAGAGTTACTCTGCATCTGCATCTCCCTCCATAGTACGATGGGTTTCCACGATTGAAAGGACCATAAGGGTTCAAGTACACCATTGTCGGTTATTACAAGAGAAAACAGGAATAAAGATAACAATAGAAAGATCGAGGAAGCCAAGTTGCTTCAGAAAAAGTTGTCAACATTTGTCATGGAAGGGGCGGTATTGACAAGCAGAGAAGGATTAGGAATGCCAGAAGCAATAGGCACATGGCAGAAAAATAATTTGTGCCCAATGCACCAAGGTGGGTATGGGTTTGCACCAAGAGGCATAGGTTTGGGTTATAGGAGAAGAGGAGGCGGATTTCAGAATAACGAAGGTGGGTTTAACAGCCCACAGAACGAGAACCAGAGTCTTCAGGGAGGATATAACCAAGGAGGGATTAACAGAAGGGTTCCCCCAGTATTTTGGAATTGTGGAGTGACAGGACATATTGCATAGCATTTGCGAGAGCCAAGGGAATGTACAAAATGGCCAGTTTTCCAGAGGGGGGACAGCTTATCCCTCGGCATATAGCATGCTGACTAGAGAGGGCTTTGCCCAAGATCACACATCTTATCAGGCTTAAGCACCGCAAATGCAGCAGGTGCCACAGCAGGGGCAGGCACAAATGACTCTGCCTCAGGGGCAGCAGCAACAAGCCCCTATGCAGACACAGCAGTATGCGAATACAGGACAACTATTAACACATAGAAAAGCAGGTGTCACTGTGGTATGAGAAAATCCTTTCACAGGGAAGGGTGTGAGCTTGTACCCGCAATAGGACAGCTCACAGTGTGACTTGATGTGTTCAGTACTATCTGTGACACCAAAACCACAAGAGGAATCAAGGGTCGATGTGACGATAGGAGGCAAATCTTTTTCTTTCCTTGTAGAAAATCGGGAAACTTGTTTGTGTATACAAGAGGGAAAGTATCCAATGACAGGCATTGCCATGAATGCTCAAGGGTTCTCTGGAGCTACAAGTCTAGTTCATTTTACTGATGAATTACTGGTCTCCATAGGAGACTGTGACATGTCTGTCCCTTTGTCATATTCACGACAGATATCAGTTATCATTTTAGGAAGAGGTTTAATGACAAAACTTAACATGACAATTTCATTTACTGATCAAGGAATAGTGTGTTCCACACCAGGAATACACTATTATAGCGTGGGAGAGTTCATACTGGTGTTTACAAGGCAAGTGGCTCTGCGAGGTGCTCCAGTAGATCCAGAGATTTTTCTATATAGAGTAAGCATTTTTCTAACATGGTTACCTGGTCTGGTAGGAAAGATTGTGAGGATACCTGATGAGTTTTTATTTAGACCACAAATATCTATGGATGAGGAAGGTGGACAGACTATTCCTATAGAATTGGAAGCAGCTATAGCATGAAAAGAAATGGCAATGCTCGAAGAAATAGATGATGAGGGTAGACCATGGAGAACAGTGATAGCTCTTTAGGAGGGGTGCAGACTGACTGATATAACTGATGACAATGTGTTCAGGGAAGACCGAAGCGATTACGAAGTGGTGTTCTTTATGAGCATCTCATACTGGATAAAGATAGAAAAAAGGGAAGTCCAACAGAGAATGGCGATAATGCGGCAACGACCAGCATTTTTTCAGGAGGATCTTGAAAAGGTGCCAAGTGTCCTGTGGACCCCAGGCCCCTATGACATAGGTTTATTGAAGGGGATAGGTGAGGTTAAAATAAAGCTTAAGCCAGGGGCAATTTTACCCCGAGTAAAACAGTACCCCATGTCTCGAGAAGCTGATGTAGGTATATTTCAGACTATTTCAGCACTGATGAATCAGGGGATTCTGGTGCCAACAGAATCATTGTGTAATACTGCGGTGTATCCGATAAAAAAATCTAAAGGAAGGTCACAGAGATTTATCCAGGATTTGAGACCTCTTATCCAGGTAGTCAATGCTGAGTTTCCTTTAGTTCCTTATTCAGCGACAATATTGTGTAGTATCCCAGTAGAAGCTCGATACTTTACGGTGATTGATTTGAAAAATGTGTTTTTCTTGATCCGGTTGCACAAGGATTCACAAGACTTGACTTCCTTTACGTTTTGCCAAAATTGACTAAAACACACTTGTTTGCCTCAAGGGTACTGTGAGTCCCCATCGATCTTAAACAGAGTCCTACAGTTTGATCTAGGCAATATCGATCTCAAAAGTACATTGATGCAATATGTAGATGACCTATTGATTTGCAGCAAAACAGAGGATGAGTGTAGACAGGACTCTATCCGATTAATGACTATTTTAGCATGTAAAGGATATAATGTGGAAATGGAGAAGTTACAGTACTGTCAAGAAGAGGTGTTATACATAGGTCAGTTGATTTCGCATGAAGGAAAGAAAGTGACACCCGAGAGAGCTGAGGCAATCATGAAAATATCAAAACCAAACACACTGAGATAGATGCAACAGTTTCTGGGTTTGTGCAATTATGTTAGAGCCTGAGTGTTTGTTTATTGTAAATACACAAGGCCACTTCTGCAAGCATTAAGGAAAGCACAAGTTGGCAAAACAAAACTAGAATGGACAAAAGAAATGGAGGAAGGTTTTGAGGAATTGAAAAAAAGAAATTTGTACAGCCCCAGTTTTAGGGATTACCAATTATGGTGAGGAATTGTATTTGTTTTCACACACAAATGGGTCAGTAATGACAGCAGTGCTTACACAAAGAACCAAATTAGGATATAAACCTTTGGCATATTACAATTTTAGACCCAGTTATCAGAGGATACTTCCCTTGCGAACAATCTTTGGCAGCTGCCGCATTTTCAATTGAGAAGTCCACAAGTATCGTCATGGGCTGCTCTATGACCCTTTGCGTAGATCATGCTCTATTTGCTATTCTAGAGAAACCTAAGGGCACATTGACATCCCAAAGGTCTTCAGGTTATGAGGTAATGATTTCTAATCCAATGATTAAAATTGTAAGATGTAAAATAGTGAACCCAGCCATGTTCATATCTGAGCCAGTAGAAGAAGGTGATCATGTGCATGACTGTGCCAATTATGTTGAATTGTATGATGATATACCCTGTGTAAAGGAGAATACTTTGGAAGGAGGGGAGATTATTTTTATTGATGGTTCTCTGAAAATAGATCAGACTAATGGTGAATGGCATTCAGGCACACAGTAGTAAGTCATAAATTAAATGGGGAATTCATGGTGGTGGCAAGTGTGAGGCTACCGTCTAATTTTTCAGAGCAAGTAGCAGAATTAGTAGCGCTTATTGTCGCGCTCGAGAAACATGGAGGGCAGGAAGTGACGGTGTACAGTGACTCCACCCATTTGACGTCAACTGTACACAGTGGGTTATCACACTGAAAAAGGAGGGGCTATCTCCGCACAGACGGCACCCCAGTGCAACATGCGTCCTTATTGGATAGCCTCATTAAGGCACTACAACTCCCAGTAGCTAAAGCGGTCATAAAATGCACATTGCACACTAAACAAACAGATTTGATCTATTGCGGCAAGGAGGCCGCAGACGTGGAAGCCAAAAGGGTTGCATATTCTCCAGAAAATGTGAGTTTTGATACTAAGAGTATTAAAGAAAGTCAGAATACAACTATGTTAGTACAAGAGTGGTGTAAGAACAGCTGCATTACCCCGTGCATATAACTAGAGAAAGTCTTGCTGCCAATATTGCAGATGACTGGTTCATTCCTAATTTGTTGGAACACATTGCCCTGTTTATGGGGAATTGCATTGTGTGTCAAAAGTTTACTGCTGGGCATACACTGAGAATGATCAGAGGAGTAATACCTTGACCAAATGGTCCATTTCAGAATTTACATGTCGACTCTGTCGATATGCTGCAGACATGTGATGGATATATGTATCTATTAGTGGTGGTGTGTCCCTTCTCCAGGTGGGTCGAACCCGGTCCATGTATACATCCTGATGCCACTTGCGCAATTAAGTTTTTAGTGCGCCAAGTATTCCCGAGGTGGAGTGTGTTTGTGTGAAGTACTAAGATCTGATAATGGGCCACATTTTGTCAATGAGCTATTTGAACAAATAGGGCTTTTATTGAACATAAATCAAAGGTTCTCTTCTGCCTATCACCCCCAAGCAAACAGGATAATTGAGAGACTCAACAGCCTCCTCAAAGAAAGGAATGCCAAGATTAAATTGACTTTGAAAAGGGGATGGGTGTATTGCCTACCCCTGGCCTCATATGCCCTACGGAAACACCCTGGGTCAGACCACCACCTCACCCCGCATGAGCTAGTGACAGGGTGTCGAATACTTAGCCCCTTACACCTCCGTCTAGGTTTAGGAGTGATGCCCAGATTGTAGCTAAAATATTAGGTGATGAGATGCATGATTATTTGACATGTATGACTACCAGTATTTCTTTAATTTTAGATCAAATCAAGCATGGGGGCCAGTCTATGAACATGGAAGAAGATAATTCGGCAACCAATCCAGGTGAACTATTACCACCACATAAGTTATATGTTGGGGACCTGATCCTGATTAGAGATTTCACCCGGAAGTGGCACAAACCTCGCTTTACTGGGCCATTCCTTGTTGAGGACGTGTCCCCTTCTGCTGTCAAAATAACAGGATGACGAGCTTGGTTGCATCTGAACGACATGAAGGTTTATAAAGGTGAGACCCTCCCACGATGCAGAAGCAAGACAAGAAGAAGAATTTCTGAGTATACAGACTCGATTGATGGCTAAGAAGAAGGACGATAAAGCAACAAGTGATTAACAGGTATTTTATTTGGACTGGAATTCTATAGACACTCCTTATATATGTATATATTAGCAGAGAGTGCAAGGGCTTGCAGAGAATTCCAGGAGTTTTGAAATGAACTTTTAGAAATATATTGAAGTAGTGAATAATGCATCAGAATTATGCCTAAATGCCAGTTCTTGATCAGAAATTGAAAAAGAGATCAATATCCAGATTCATTTCATGGAGAATATGTGTTTAAGGTACTAAAACACATGATACCTGCTGACAGTGATGTTCATTGGCTTGTGGTTGCTATCTTTGTGTTCATACTTCAATCTAGCTCAGCTCTTGTTAGAAGAGATGAAAATATTCAGACCTTTTTACAGGATCCTAAAAATGGCCCAGTGATAAGAAGACTCCTTATTGCTATAATTTAACAAATTGTACAGTTTCAGACATGAAAGTAACTTGATGATTGTATTAGAAATGATTAATGAAGAAGACAATACGATTATAAAAAGAGCACGAGTTCAACAAGCAGTAGGATGACACGAAAAATGGCTACCCAGATTTCTATGCATAATATATATTTGCATGATTGTTCTCGTTGTCTTTTTGTTCCTTATCTTTCACAGTCTCTATCATCTTAATGTTTCTACCAACGAAAGCACCCCTATGATTCTCCCAACTATGAAAATGAGTAATGACAAGTTCCTTGATCTCAATAAGTATATTAGGAGACATAACATAGATGCAGAGGAAGATAATGAAGGGATAAATACATATCTAGATATTACAGCTCACCTGGGGAATAACATGTGGTATCAACACAAGAAAAAAGGTGGGGCAAAGAGTGTCTGATGATAGTTGCTTTGTCTGCTCTCCCATCCCCTATGCCACGAATACAGTAAGGACTTTCATTTCAAAGGAGGTTTCAGCACACGATGCAAAATGCCTCAGCCACATTGTAGCATGTACTCCTCGAGGACAGTAGCAAGGAAGTGTGCCAGCCTTGCGATTTTGCGATCAAAATGGTTGTTTCCATATCAGGATGACTATATAAAAATCACACAAATAGAGATAGAGCCTAGATGGACAAGCAAAATGCTTGTATATCCTGCTGCAGGACAGGATGAGGTGATCATTGGAGAAATTAAGAGATTTAATTGTCCTGATGTGACAGAAAAAGCAGAATAACCTGGATGTTGGGAACAAACTCAAATGTTGATCTATGGATGAGTGCATACCACGAAGCAATGGGAAGAAGGAGTGGTATCCTGTGCAGCTCTTCTGCTGAAGACGGGCTATGTACAAAAAATGCAGAAAGTAAATGATGGATGCTTAAAGTCGTGGCACAAGCACTCTAAATTGTTGACATGGGTAGAAGACGAATCAGGCCCAGTAGTTGTAGTCCCATTGGTTAATGCAACACTTTGTTTCCAAAACCATGGGAAGAACCATGTGGGATATAACAAAGAAGGCAAAGCCACAATTGATGTTCCTGGGATGAGAGAAGGGAGAGCCGTCCTTATGGATCGATATTGGGCTTGTAGATCTAGAGACTATATGAAGTTGACCAAGGATTGGGGCGGAGTGTGTTCCCTGGTGCTCATTCACGTTCCAGTATTAGTGATTCCTCAGAGCTATCTAAACATTGGTGAATATCAAAAACTGCATGACCATTTGAGAAAAAGAAGATCGCTTGAACTCCTCCGACGGATGAAAAGCGACAATTATTTCTCAGCCAAATCAATAACAGCGTATGACACCATTCCTGAGGAACACAAGTTGTACAGCAAGAATGCAATGAAAATGACAGCTATATTCGTGCCTGGAATTCAAACAATGGCGAATGCCAAGTGGTTGCAAATCACCAGATGGGAGCTTCTGCAGACAATTAATGCTACCATAAAGGGATTCAACGCCATTAAAGAAGAGCTGAGGGCCATATAACTGATGACCCTCCAGAATAGATATGTCCTTGATATGATCACAGAGATGGAAGGAGGAGTTTGTGCCAAAATTGGGTCATCATGTTGCATATTTATACCTTCTCACGATGACCAGAATGGAATCTTGACAGATGCCATAACGTTGTTGACAGACCTGCAGGCCAAGGTGGAAGACGGGACAGATGACATTGAAGATGACAGCTGGTTTGCCTCTTTGTTTTCATTGATTCCACAGTGGTTGGCGAATAGGTTCTAGGTTCTTGTAGTAATGCTGGTGCTAGTAATGTTTGGATTCTGTATGGTCAGGATGGTTATTGCCCAATGTAAGAATACGGCAAAGAAAGTGGTAGGTATGAAGATCATGATCTATGTCAAATATGATCCAAACGGCAGGGAGTTGACTGATGATGTTGGTAGAAAATACATAGAGGCTAGCATCGTAACACCTGAAGGAACCAAGTTTCTGTATCCAAAGAATCATAAGAAGTACGTGGGACGATGGGTCTATTGTACCCTGCATGGACAATGTAACTACATGACTTGGAGTATAGATGAACATCTCAAATCAGCAGGCACCCTGATGGGGTGATGAAGATAAGGACACCAAAGAAACATTTTGTTAAGAGAAAATACCAGGATGTGGAAACGATTAAGGAGGTGGTTGGGGTCTCGACCAGAGGGGGGAATGTAGAGGAGCAGCTGCATGTCTCTGTAGGAAACCATGCCCTCCTACCTCCCATATGTTGGAGACCTGAGATTGTGCTGGGTTTGACATTTGCAGTTGTGCCAATAACGCAGCGTGTGTTCAAGAAAAGATACCCATTGAGAAAACCCTACCAAATGTATCCCTGAAGGGATGACAATTTAAGGGAGGAACTCCCTGAAGGAATATGAGAAGGAGCAGAGAAAAGAAGCCAGTGATGTCACAAAAGAGTATGTGTGACGTCCCGAGATACTGGCTGAAGAAGATGTATAGATCCTAAAGAAACTAATGACAAGTAAAAAATCAAGTGAACTTTTAAATACAAAGAAGACGATTGAAATGCACAAAATGCTGCAGAGAGTCAACCGTTCAATACTTGTACAGATACTGAAATGCAAGGTAGACTAAGTCACAATCAAAGCTGGTTATACGTAGTAAATAGAATGCAGGCGAAGCCGCCATTGTATAGAAGCTGGACATCGGTATTGTGAATTTAGTAAGCCAAGACCCATGCAGCAGGAAGGGAAAACTGTGTCGCAGCAAGAATAAGCTGAATCGTGGAGCTGAATGGTGAGGTGGTCTGGCCTGCAGTCAAGACTGAAGCAGCCAAGTCAGCTATCTATTATGGAAAGGAGCAAACGTGCAAAGAATTAATCATCCCTTGTTAAGGTGCAAAGAAAGAACACCAAGAGTGCCAAGCTTAATTCATTTAAAGCATTTCAAACCTACAAAATTTACCAAATCGTGGTCTCCTGTCACATGAGCCAAGAATGAAAATAGAGTTTGAACTTGGAGTCCCAGGACACGATAGTGAGTGCTCTCACTCCCATGTATTCTAAAGACAAGGATACTTTTGCAAGGCCAAGTTCAAAGACAATCTTCATGACAGAAGGCATGGGTGATGAGAGATGGTGGGCTAATTGGGTGGGGAGGTAGTGCCATGCCCCAAATCCTTGCACCTGGGTCTGGGCTTACATTGTGCTAAGTGAACCAAATGTCCCAGACCTGGCACAAGCGTGCCAAAATATTGTAGTCGTCCGTATAACGAAGGACATTATAGTTTGAAAACCAATAAGAAACTGTGTATCTAATGTTTCTGAAGATTACATGTTTTAGAGGTAGGCATATGCTGTCCACCTGACAGTGAGCAGCCAATCACAATCCTAGTTCCTATAGAAAATATACTTAGATGTTCCCCTTCAGCCAATCCCGACCCTTAGTAGGTTTTTTATTATTACCACGTAGTATGACTTCACCTCTGACGTATTTTTGATATAAAAGCTATGATTCGGGTGAAGATTGCTTAGAGAACATGAGCGTACGTCCGTTAATGTTCGTTGTAACTCCCGGTTTTAGATAATTGTTAATAAAACAGTACTTTGCTATCTTCCCGAGTTGGTTTGGTTTTTCAGATTTGGAGTTATTCTGTGTGATCCCATCAATTATATATGCACATTCCTAAAGGGCCCTAAGCTAAGTTGTATACAAATATCTACTTTATTGTTACACAACAGATAATCTAACAATAGTACAAAATACAACCCACCCTGTAAGGGAATGCAGAGGACAGACAGTTCTAAGAAGGAAAAGGGATGCACTCTGAATACTGTCAGGAGGGTGTTCGTTATGGTTAATAACCACCACCGTTTGTCAAGGGTTCTTGGCTTTAGCAGAAAAGGAGAAAAGGGTCTTAAAATGTCTCTAGGGGCCTTCTGGGAAGAACCTGTGGAACACAACCACAATGTTCCTTTTGCTGTTGATGTTCCTGGTGCTCGACAGGTTCGAGTCAGCTTCAGGGAGCTTTGCAGGCTTCTATGACAGAGTTTGAGATGGAAGTCATCTGCGGTGGTAAGATCGTAGGGTGAGCAAAGCTAGTTAAATGGCTGCACGCTGTCCTACACGGCTACCTATTGAAAGATTTTTCACCATGCATGCATCAAGTCTACATTCATTTAATTAGATTTTTTTTCAATATGAAAGATTTTGTATAATGAATACGTTTAATTATTGGTGATAGCAGACTTGTAATAAGGGAGTAACGCTTTGGCCACACTATGTAGAATGTCCTACACGGCGGTCCGGGGATAGGAATCATTGTCTCAGTGCTGATCGGTGGTTCTGAAGCTCTGGTCACGACGTCTCAGATGCCTTTAAGCGAGAGTGGCTTGACAACGGTCAGCCTTGCAGTCGGTTGCATTTTGAGGAACTCGAGTGGCTCAGAAATGTCCTGTAAGGCGGACATCGGTAGATGCTTGTTGAGGCACTTCTCTCAGCTTCTTAAATGGGCTTGGGTCGATGACCGACAGCTGTGGAGTTTGTTGCAGGCAGCTGCCTTGCCCTTGGCTGTAGGTTCAGAGATTTTCTAGCACTCACTATCCAGGATGCTTGCTGCAGAGCCTAGCAGGGCATGCTGTGTGCTGGCTGGGTACCAGTTCTGGAGTGGTTGGAGGGTGCTCTGAGTACTATTTCTCCACCCGTTGACTGGGAGAAGATTAGGGGAGGGATCTTGCTTTCCTTTTTGAATATCCTGGCCTTCCCTCAATGGAGGAAGATGTAAGGCGTCTGCCAGGTTCCAAGGTGGAGTTTTTCTTTCTTACTTCTTGTGAAGTTTTCAGATGATCTGCCAAAAGAGGGGCTCAGCTCTATTTTAAAGCCCAGTAGGCCTCAGTGATTGGTGTAGGCTGAGCCTACCTTAGTGAACGAATCCTGGAGTCCCTGCCAAAAATCTTCTGTATTCGCTAGGTCTTAACCAGAGTGCTTTGCAACAGGAAAGGTAAAGGGGTGAAAACAGAAACAAGGTGTGTCCCATAACTAATATGGCGGAACCCTTCACTCAACAGGAAGAGCTCTGGGCTCATGGGCTACTAAGTCCAACCCATCTTCCTGTCTATTGTGTTAGAATATTTTCTCTGGTTAATGGTCCTCCCTGTGTGGTTCCTATTAAAGCGGCATGCCTCCCTTGAACCTTCTGAGAGACCAGACTCTTTGGCTCCTGCAAACCACATTCTCATATTTTATGAATGGGGTCCTTGTAGTGGGGTGGCCTTCTGTAGCAACATCTCCAGACAGGACAGTTCGCTGACATCAATACTCAGAGGCGGGAGCTGACTTCAGGTTGACACAGTCACATATGAAACTTTTTTGGGTTTCATGTCTCCTTTGTTATGCGCCTGTTTGAAATACCCCCTGTTGGTATGATAATTGCTGCCACCAGCTGCAGGGCCTAACAAAAGAGCAGGACATTTCTATGGATCCTTTGTCAGTTAATCAGGCTGACCATGGTAGGGGGAAGGTTAATCCCCCCTTCCTCAGATGACATTGTGGTCTCCTTGGCAGTCACATTCCAATTGACTATGACAGGGGTGGACTGTTCCAGGGCCGGCTAACCAACTTGTCTTCCTCCTAAGTCTAGGGTTGATATCGTTTTGCTGTGTTGATTCGTATGCTATTTGAACTGAGTACAGTTGATGCATTTTAATGGAATCAGAGTAATCGTGGTACCACCGAGAAATGCATATATTTACCATTTTAGAATTGTCGGAGCACAAAGTGTATTATTGTGATTGTGTATATAACCTTGAACCTTATTTATAGAAAGACTGAGTTTTAACTACACTGTACTTAAGAACCAGCACGCATCACCTCCTGAGAAGCTAGACCTTGATTGCTCGACTATAGCTACCTTAATAGAGAATCTTGGCTGGGGTCCTCTGTACCTCTCATCTGCCATATAGAGAGCAGGAGTACAGACACCCCCCTCCGGTCTCACACTGAGCGCATCATTGGCTTGAACCGACACTGGGGGATCCAGGAGCCATGAACATCAGACGCTAATTCAAACTGATCACCAGCGTCTGCACATCCACTTAGCCACCAAACAAACCCTGCAGTCCTCACTCACTTCATCAATCTGATCCCCCAGACCAGTGCATCCAGTCACCAGCATCATCACATTCAAACTGACCTTCAAAACGACCCTGGTGGCCCACACGATTTGCTCTTCTTTAAGCCTCGCTTTCGAACCAATATGAACAGTTGTTCAACCCCTACTCCAAACTGCGAAACGCCTGGAGCATCGCCTTTTCTTTAATTAAAGTATACATCTTTGAATAGAGCCTTGATTGGAAAAATTGCCTTTATTTTGGACTTTCATTCTTTGCTGTTTGGGTTGCAACTGAATCACATTCACACCTCGCTTGAGAGAATAGCCTTCCATCATCCCACGTTACCACAAATGGCAAAGCAGGTATTTCTCTTTGCTCTGTCTGTTTTAGCTTTATGATTGTGATCACTGTTGGTTTTTAGAAGTGTGATGGCTGAGTAGATGGTGAATTCATTACTCACCCCTAGACTTCTGTAAAACAGGAGTCATTTCATGAAAGTGTGGATCATGCTGTTTTAAACAGTGATCTGCCATAAAGTCCTAATTATTAAAGGAATGCTTCGGTCAGAAATGTTTATTGTCCCTGCGGGCCGGCCATGTGTTTTTAAGCCTAAGTCAGTCGATATTAGAAAAATTTCCTATGGACCTTACCCGAGTTTTCGTCCATTAAACACACACGAAAAAAAAAGGCAGCAGGGTGCTGCCATTTTGTGATAATCCTATCACTTACCCCATCACCCTGGGTGACCTGCTTTTGCGGCACTAAATCATATCCCCCACCCCTGAGCCTTTCATCAGCAGATGCATACCGCCCATTTCCCAACGTCAAAGCACGTCTCGTGTTAACATTCGCTGCGCTTCAGCTAATGACGTGTCGCCATGGAAATGGCAGGACGCCTCTTTACGCAATAAGTATAAACAGACCGTTTGACAACACACAGCAGCATATTTTCGATTCCATTCCTCTCTCTGTGTTACTTTGAGTATTCTGTGACTCGTTTCTGTGCTCTGGTCAGCTACCTCCGCCGCTTGTAGCCCGTGTGAACACCTGTACCATCGCTATAAATTATTTTAGTTTGTTTAACACACAATGGCTACAATAATGCCCTACATGTACGAGCCCGAGTATACCGAGGAGGAACTACTGGAAAGGGAAACATGCGAAAATGATGGGGCTTCGGACGGCAGTGGCAGGACGAATCAACGGATGAAGACACTGGACCTAGTCGCATGGACAGTGTTTCCACCTGGTGCACATGCAATCGGTGCAAGCTAATACCAACCGAGGACGAGAACTACTGCTGCTGTGAAAACTCGGGATGCGTGGCCTACATTTCGGAAGGCGAGCCACGGCCGCAATGCATCACCGAGCTGCCAGACTTCAGGGCAGCCTGCCTCACACGGTCCATGTTGAGGATAATGATGGTGCTTATGCACGAACTTCGCACAACTGTTCAACCTCGGAATCCGAGTAACGAGTAAGTATACTCTGGTTGTGATGCCACTACTATTTCATGGTCGTCTCCTATATTCAAAATTGCATCTACATATCATTGTAACGCATGAAAGTCGTTCAATAGTGTGCAGTGTCTAGATAGCATTTGTCCGAGCAGAATGCCATTAGTTACAAGAATTGTCATTGACAACAAAGGTTTAATAAACTTATGTTGGTTATTTAAAAACAGTTTGTATCATTCTTTTTCACAAGTGGTACAGGCTGGTGGCCTATCATTCCTTTACATGGTGGCTTCACGGGAGGCTTGGACACCGCGTTCGAAGAGTAATACCCACCTGTGTGGTTGGTGCCATAAGACAAACTTTCCCCAGTGACAGCGGTCAGTACAGGGGATTTTCCCTCGCTGTGCTGCAAGCTGACCTGTACAATGTGTAAAGTTTTGTATTTTTGTGCCATCAAAATAAGAAACAAAATAAAACACAACATATATTTTAACAATGGTTGTTTCGATTTTTTAAATAAATCAAGTGTGTCTCCGTTCAAGAGTCTTCCTGTGCCTTGTCTGTACGCCCACTGGCCCATCCACCCCCACCCGCTATCAAAGGCAGTTCGCGCCAGGGGATGAGCGCTGCCAAGGTGTGCTGTCAGGGGTAATAACGGCCAAGGTGCCAAACAGCATGTACACTTCAAAAGGTATCCTACACCCAGTGGCCATTGCTCACATGGCCTCCTCAGACCCGTGTCTCCAGGCAGGCCTCCCCTGAAGCAGGCCGCGCCCCTGCAATCCACATAAGTGTGTCTCCATTCAGCAGTCTTCCTGTGCCTTATCTGCACGCCCACCGGCCCATCCACCACCCCCCCTATCAAAGGCAGTTCGCGCCAGGGGATGAGCGCTGCCAAGGTCTGCGGTCAAGGGCGATAACGGCCAAGGTGTCAAACAACATGTACACTTCAAAAGGTATCCCACGCCCAGTGGCCATTGCTCACATGGCCTCCTCAAACCCTGTGTCTCCAGGCAGGCCTCCCCTGAAGCAGGCCGCGCCCCTGCAATCCACATAAGTGTGTCTCCATTCAGCAGTCTTCCTGTGCCTTATCTGCACGCCCACCGGCCCATCCACCCCCCCTATCAAAGGCAGTTCACGCCAGGGGATGAGCGCTGCCAAGGTGTGCTGTCAGGGGCGATAACGGCCAAGGTGCCAAACAGCATGTACACTTCAAAAGGTATCCCACGCCCGTGGCCATTGCTCACATGGCCTCCTCAGACCTGTGTCTCCAGGCAGGCCTCCCCTGAAGCAGGCCGCGCCCCTGCAATCCACATAAGTGTGTCTCCATTCAGCAGTCTTCCTGTGCCTTATCTGCACGCCCACCGGCCCATCCACCCCCCCTATCAAAGGCAGTTCACGCCAGGGGATGAGCGCTGCCAAGGTGTGCTGTCAGGGGCGATAACGGCCAAGGTGCCAAACAGCATGTACACTTCAAAAGGTATCCCACGCCCAGTGGCCATTGCTCACATGGCCTCCTCAGACCCTGTGTCCCAAGGCAGGCCTCCCCTGAAGCAGGCTGCGCCCCTGCAATCCACATAAGTGTGTCTCCATTCAGCAGTCTTCCGGTGCCGTATCTGCATGCCCACCGCCCCAACCCCCCTATCAAAGGCAGTTCGCGCCAGGGGATGAGCGCTGCCAAGGTGTGCTGTCAGGGGCGATATCGGCCAAGGTGCCAAACAGCATGTACACTTCAAAAGCTATCCGACGCCCAGTGGCCATTGCTCACATGGCCTCCTCAGACCCTGTGTCTCCAGGCAGGCCTCCCCTGAAGCAGGCTGCTCCCCTGCAATCCACATAAGTGTGTCACCATTCAGCAGTCTTCCTGTGCCTTATCTACACGCCCACCAGCCCATCCACCACCCCCCCTATCAAAGGCAGTTCGTGCCAGGGGATGAGCGCTTCCAAGGTGTGCTGTCAGGGGCGATAACGGCCAAGGTGCCAAACAGCATGTACGCTTCAAAAGGTATCTCATGCCCAGTGGCCATTGCTCACATGGCCTCTTCAGACCCTGTGTCTCCGGCCAGGATCCCCCCTCACGCTGGCCGCCCCCCTGCAAACCACATAATACCACGACATATACACGTCATTCATTCACAAACACACCCCTGTTTCTAATACTTTATAAACCACTTGATATGTATCGTGAGAACATCTTTGTGCTTTGCAAGTAAACTCCTGAACGTGCTACCTGTGAACCACTGAGATCGGTGCTAATCTGCTCGTCGTCTGTGAACTTCTGTGACCGCTTTCAGCAAACAAACTAACTGTTTGTTGGTCAAGGTAAGGCCATGTATCCTAGTCATATCTCGTTCATTTGTACATTTCTATCTATTTGCGAGTAGAGTACTCAATAGTGCTATGGTCATTGGTCTCATTGCTATTGACTTGAGTTTCAATTGTTATGCTATCAATAGATCTATTTATTTTAATTTGTGTCAATTGTCATCGAATTGCATCCTTCGCGGGTCCTATCTATAATGTAAGCATGTTTCCTTTTCGTGCAAGACAGTACATCCAAGGGACGAGTCACATGTTCAGAGTTTAGTCACATCATTTATTAATTTGTGATAGTTATTGAAATACTAAGCCGCACGTGATGAACTGGTATGGTTCCAGAGATCAAAACAAACCTTGCATTGAACATTGCATGTTTCATTTACTTTTTTATCACATTTTTATTCTTCAAGAATTTATAACAAGGTTGATATTTACTTTTAAGAATTTTCAACAATGCCTGCCTGTTCGATTAGCGGTTGCCCTTCGAAGACCCATGATAAATCTGAAGGCACTACAATGCATGTATTCCCTAAGACTGTAGATCGGATAAGAGAATGGGTCCGATATTGCGGATATGCACCGTCAGAGCTTGAAAGTAGAGTCCAACAAGTCTTTGAAGACAAGATGGGTGATCGATACCTCATCTGCAGCCGGCACTTTCCCTCGAACATGTACGCCACATCCTGGGTAACAAAGAAGAATAAACGGCGAACGACACGGAAATTTCTCGCAAAAGCTATTCCCACTCTATTCGTCCACATTCCACCACTGGTGAGTCAAGTGTCCGGATTTAGCTTTAGGCCTTGCAATGGTATGTCTTTAGCAAACAGAACTTCATATTTCATATTTGCAAAAGCCACACAGCTCCTAACTGCACACTTAAACCTCATTGCAGAAGAGCATTTTTGAAAATCATTTTCAAGTTATTTCATCTGGACCAATTTGCACTCATTTATATTAAGGACATGTTACTGGTTACTGGGAAGGGGTTAGCATGTTAATTTATATTAGTATTTAGGTTCAGTGCAAGCCAGTCAAATGAAATATCATCCTGAACAATAAACACTTTTAAACTCTCTCTTCCTAGACCCTGTGCATTTCCCATCTGGTGCATGTGCTGGCTGCATTTGCCACTGCTTGCATGTGTTTCTATTTCTCTGTTTCTGTATAAAGCCCACTAACACTACATGTGCATGCTAATCTAATAACCCCCTGTAACTCACAGCCCCCAGCTTTTCAGAGCCCCCAACTACTCCTACATAGTCCCTCCTTTTTTACTGCTGGGATCCACTGGACATCATTGCAGGAAAAACAACATCAATTGCTTTAAAATGCATGTGTTGCTCCCAATTTAATTTTCTCCCTCCCCATTGCCATCAATACCCGGATCAACATTTTCATCTTAATGGTGAGAACAATTAACCATATAAGATACATATTTTTGGAACCGCCAAGACCACTAAACCTGTTTCAACCCATGTCCCCCAATTGAACCTATCTGCCTCTTTAAAACCTAGACTGCTCAGAGTAATATTATCCTTATTCAGATTCATTCTAATTGCATGTACACTTTTCGGCATCAGCAAGAATTCAATATCTGGAACAATGGGAAACGTATTTTTCAGAAAAAACTCAATGTTTTCCACCTTCCCCTCCCACAAATCGTCATCAGCGAGAAAAAGGGTCAGTCCACCCACCAACACCACTGTATCCTTAGTGACAGATATGTAAAACACACTATGCAGCAACTGTTTCACAATAAAAGATCCATGGTTAAGGTGACTAATGGTATAATTTGTCATTGAGGTACTCACTAACCACCTATCCTTAATTAATTTAGCATGGGCCGATTCTTCAACCTCAGTATTACTTATGACATCCTCACATCCCCCAGACACTCAGGATCTGACTTCAGTCCACAAATAGAATCTGCTGCATCAGGATTCAATGATTTTGCTCTTTGAATTTCACACAGTTATCCAATTTTGGAATTAGATAGACATCAGGTTCCCATGATTGAAATTCTATCTTTTCCGGAGTCCTAATCTTTAAATATTTATCACCTTGGCAAAAACCTACATTATGTAGTAACTTGGTTTGATAAATCAACTCTGGGGCAATGAACAGGGTGCATAACAGGAAACCTATTTCCATCGTCTCCATATTTACGTATAATCGCATTGCAGTTCCCATCTCAAACCCAATCTTTTCTTGTATCACTTCCACCTCTTTTTGTGTGATCAGTGCCATCATTTGATGGATATCAGATGACACAAAATACAGAGGTATATAGCCTTGAATCAACTGAAATTCCCGCAAGTATTTCTCCATCATCCTTTCAATTGCAGTTACTACATTTAAAATATCATGTAGCAGTTCATCATGTTTAACAATGACATTGGTACTGTGCTCCACAATTTTGGCTTGCTCATTGGCACCAAAATGGTTTCATTCACATAACAAATTGCTTCTTTTTGTCCACCTCTGATTCCATCTAACGTTTGTTGCAGTTCTTTTAAATCATAAGTTAACTCTTGTGCCTTAGCACTTAAGGTACCCACAGAGATGCATTGGCTGTGGATATTGTCGTGCCCACCACAGTGCCTTTTAAAGTCATTACAACTGATGCCACTAGTAACCCAGCCATTTTCTTCCCTCTCTTTTTCTTTATACCGGATGAACTCACAGGTCTTCTCTAACTGTAACATGATTTCCTTGGTTGTCCTATGAGCTTGTTCCTTACGGGGTTGCAGACATTCTGTTACCTGTTTCCAACTCTATTTCTGTCTCATTAAAGAATTTTTCAATGATGAAATCAGGATTTAGGCTAATGTACATGTTCTGATATGACAACTTTCTATTCCCCAAGATGAAACCTGGTGGTTCTGCTACTGCAATTCCTGATGCCGGGCCCGGATCTATCACAACTTGTGCCCTTGCAACCATGGCACATGCAACATTCAGGATCATTATTTTGAAGAGTAGCCAAAATATTTCCTTTTTTATTCTGCAACGTGGAAAGAACAGCCAGTCCTCATCTCTGGTCATCATCTCTGCAGTCTTTGGGGTCTTCATCTTCATCTACTTCTTTGGCCCAGAGGACTTTCCAGGGGACTCCACTGAAGGGGTATCCTCCAGGGGTCCAGCGCTCCAGGAATCTGGCGCAGACGAGGAAAGTAATTAATTTTCTAGAATAAAAAGAAAAAGACACATTAAGTACCAAGCACAATACATTTTTCATTCCATTTTTCACTGGAACATCTGCAATTAAATGATATTATTATTACACAAAAGCAAATTATAGACATAACATGTCATGCAACCAAAAAAAATTAAAAAATACAGACCACCCACATTGTACCTTAGATAAGAGCCCCTTGGTACTTGTCATGCACCAGCAATATTTGCACTTATTCATTTGATAGGGCAAACCCTCCATATTAAACATATGTACATTTTTTTTTAAACTAGCCTCAACTTGCTCAATGTTTATGGTGGAAAGGTTTGAACTGGTTAACATGAACAAACTGTTCCACTGTCAACTCATCCTCCTGTTAAGCTAAACATATACACTACGGGAAAAATCTTATCTATAATTTTATATGGCCCTTGCCACGCTGCAAGAAATTTAGAGTTTTTATGTTTTCCTATCCAAAATTAAAATTATATATCTGATATCCTAGCTCGTATTCTTTTTACCTCATATTCTTTTTACAGATGCATTCCTATCATAATATGTTTTTGCACTGTCAGCGGTCTTTTCCAAATTCTGCCGCACAAATGCAAATGTATGTTGTAAGTACTTCCTCAACTCTTCCACATATTTGTGAATGGTGGATGCATTTACAAGTACCTGCTCATTGGCCTTGTAAAGCAAATGTTGTGGCAGCACCATTGTTCTTCCTGTCAATATTTCATGAGGGCTGAGATTTGTTGATTTAGCAGGAGTCAACCTAATGGCCATTAATACCAATGGTCGCCGAAGGTCCCAACTAGAACCTGCTTCAGCCACACATTTCTTTAACATATCCACTATTGACCTATTACACCGTTCTGCTATCCCTGACGAGTAAGGTCGGTAAGAAAAGTGTAGTTTTCTCTTTACGCCCAAAATCTGCCATATCAATGCACTAGTGAAATGACTTCCACGGTCTGATTCTATCCTTTAAGGTAAACCAAATCTTGAAAAAATATGATTTACAAGCATTGTGGCCGTCGTTTGCGCACTGCAATCCGGTGCTGGAATGCACTCCACCCATTTGGAGATTCAACAAGTTACTATTAACATCTACCTGTTTCCTCTTGCTGATCTTTTTACCTGCACCACATTTTCGATTTGCAAATCAGACCATGGGAGGGTCAGGACCCTTTTCATTCATGGCGCTCTAGGTGACGCAGGTTGAAACTGTGCACTTACTAGACACCCTCTGGTGTATAGTTCAACATCTTGGGACATGTGTTGCCAATAAGCATAATCTTTCAAAATGTCCAACGTTTATTGTGAACCTCTGTGTCCTGCAGTTATAGCATCATGGGCATGATGTAACATCAGTCGCCGAAATGACAAAGGCACTACCCATTTTATTTGACCTGTCACAGATTCTCTTATCATCAGTCCGTCTTGTAACCTAAATCTCTTTTTGTTATTTAGTAATACTCTCAACTCCTCTTGCCCCTTGCAGTCCTCTTCAGTTAGAGGATTTTGATCTGCATCTCTCAAATGGTTATAAAATAGGCCTAGAATAATATCTTCCTTTTGCGCTTTGATCAGGTTCTGATCTGGAGTATCAAAACTCCATTGCACTACAGGCTGCTCAACTATTTTTGGAGACTTGGAGCGTGTCATCGCATCTACCTGTATTTCACCAAGAAGGTGTTCAATAGAACACATTTCCCCTATCACAGCTCCAAATCTGGCTAGCTGATCTGCCTTGTCATTCCCCTCTTTGTCCTCACCTGTCATCTTCAAATGGCCACGTATTTTCTAACAATGTATCATTAGATCATTTTCTGACACAAGTTTGTCTATGGCTTGAATCATCTTGCCATGTTTCAGCGGTTTTCTGTTGTAGATGAGCATGCCTTTTAACTTCCAGCCAGGTAAATATTCTACAAAGCTATTTCGTACATAATCAGAATCAGTTATTATACCTATCTCTTTGAGTTTATATTCCCTGCTGTAGAGACCACTTTGTAAATGGCAGCCAACTCTGCCACCTGACTACTTCTAGGACATATCCTGAGGTTTACCCTTGGATTGTTTTCACATTTAAACCAGATATTTCCTATACCTGCCACAAGCTCTATTCCTGTATTATTTTCTACATAGTATGCACTATACTAGACAGATTTCACGCAGGGCCAATTTGGTAGATATCAAAGTCCTAAAATTTTCAAACAGGTTTTCTATGTGTGAGAACCTTTTTAGGATGTGATCCAGGACAGCAAGGTATGTTGTACCTGACCTTGCCTTCCAGACCCAGAAAATTGCCCAACTCTGCCCAGGCCTCTTCTACACCAGGTTGACTCCCGACTCGCTAAGCCTTGAGGGGGTTTGTTCTGGGTCTATGGAGCTTCCCAAGAATCGGTCGCAGATAACACCCACAACTTTCAGGATCAGGCAAAGGACACCCGGTGGTGGCAGCGTAAAAGGAACACATCCAAGCATGAATTTTGAAAAGCTAACGGGTGCTGACCCTCCTGAATACTCCTGCAAGGAATGCAAGGATTGCAAGGACTGGCTCTTGAGCTCTCCACACCGACAGATGACAAGCAGGCAGGTGCTCTGGCCAGATCTATGGCAACAGCTAGAGTTATCCCCTGGGTCACACCAGGTCCTACCCACTTTTCCATTGGTGCATCATCCAATATAGATTTGTTTGTGATGTTCGTAATGCCCAGGCATCTCTTGTCATACAGCCGATCAATTGATTTTTCCAAGGCTTCTAGCGATGATCTTCCCGATGGCTCACAAATTGATGAATGGCTGACAGTCGACAATCTGCCCCCACAGGTGTCCTTTTCACCTGCTCTTGTGCATGGTTTCCCTGAGGCGCACCCTTGAGAACTCACCAGACGAAGTCCAGGAACAAGTTTAGGCTGTTCCCCTGCTACAGTCTCAGAGGGCATGATAGGGGTATGGAGCAGATACAGCAGCTAGAAATATGAGAGCTACCCCCCCGCTAAAATAGTCATGTGAGGAGGGTCTGCGCTGCTGACAACCCCCACCCCCTTCACCATCACCTTCTCGAGCAACCAGGGGGTGTCCTTAGGGGCCTGCTGGACTTGGCTACGCAAAGGCCATTTTATTGAGGACTGCTGCAGCACTTTAGATGGCAAATCGGTGGCGGGCGTTAATTTTCCCTGACTTGCTTCGCCGGCCAGCCTTTTTGAGGTGCCTAGTTTGCTCTTTAAGACCGTGGACATAGTGAAAAAATACCAGAAGCAGGGGAGCAATGAAGATCAAAGAGTATTGACACGTAGCAAATTAGATAAGAAGGGCAGAAGGGCAATAGGCGGCAATAAGCGGCTGGCCCGTGCTCCTTGCTGTGTAGCTTGCCACTGGTACCTTGCCACTGGTGCACCACCAGCTCCACCTTACTCACGATATTGTCCCCCCTCAGCGCACCATCAAGGCGCTGTCAGGACTGTTCAGACCTTGTGCCTTGTGCCTCAGACCTCTGCATTAAAGCAAGGTGCTGTTGGGCTCGGATCCTGTTACCGGCACACAAGGGAATGCAGGAGTTCGAAAATGCAAAGAAAGGACCTTAGCATGTCCTTGGCATGTCTCAGATGTGAATCAAGCAGTGCCTCCTCTACTGCTGTAACTAGACTGCTTCCGATTCACCCATCCCCAAATGACACATAAGGGCAAATCTTGGTATATGGTGAGAGTATATGAGTACACAATGCCTATATCTGGAGTACTTGGGCATATCATGGAAATTGCTGTCTAATCGCGCAAGTATCTGGCTATATGATGCTAACACCTTTTAAACAGTGGCTATTGCTGGCTTGGGATACAAGTGTGTGGGCAAATTATGAAAATACCTAGCAAACGGAGCAAATTGCATGAGTTGCTGCAGTCTCATAGCAAAAGTGACACTTTGCACAAGTACTTGGTGATGATTTGAGTACGTTTCAGTAATTTGTGAATAACTGTAATATGAGGCAAATATGTGATAATGCGACAAAACATGGTAAATGATGGTAACCAGGGAGTAAATCATGCAGGTACCTGGGCATGTGATTTCAGTACGTAGCAATATCGAAAACATTTTCACTATACACAAATCAAAACGTGTTCATTATTTCTGTAATGTAAGACATTGCATTGGGCACCTAGAACACCAAACAATGGCAGTTGCCCACTTGACAGGAAACCCTACAGTCTTCTAAACTTAACGTGCTGTAACGCATTACCCTTCATGTTTCAGCTTCTGCCCTTTTGCGTAAATCCTGAAGACCACCAAACAACATAATCGATGCAAAAATATCCTACTTGTGCAATTGTTTATTTTTCAGTGTCCCATTAAACTGTGTATGTTGGCCATGAGACTCCAATGGCCCCGATTCATGGAATTTCTGGTGCGGTGCAAAGTGTATTTTTGCAGTGCAAAAGTACTCTTTGCACCACACCAAATGGGCCTAATTCACGGTGCAAAGAGTACTTTTTGCACCGCTCTGTGAATCAGGGTGTTTGCTTGCAGTGCAAATTCACTTTGCACCAGTGAAAAGTAACTTTGCACCACACTAAAAATCCATGAATCAGGCCCATCATGTCACCATGACACGTGTTTTCGAGACATGGGGCCTAATTCATGGACGTTTTAGTGCAGTGCAAAGTGACTTTGCTCTGCAAAAATACAATTTGCACCACTCTGTGAATCGGGGTGTTTGTTGGCAGTGAAAAGTCACTCTGCACAGTGACTCTGTACCTCGCTAAATGTTCCATGAATCAGGCCCAGGGTGATTATTGGCAGTGCAGAGTCACTTTGCACCAGTGCAAAGTCACTTTGCACCGCTCTAAAAGTTACATGAATCAGGCCCATGGGCATTTATGTAGCAGAAAAATGCATGTGGGCGCTCAAGTCTTGGTGGTTTCATTTGTATTAAAGTTCCAGAAATGTATTTTTATTTTTTTCAAAAGAAACCCCTGGTTTGCAGAAGTGGTTTCCCGGTTATGAAGGCTCACTCATTTGATATCTCTTAAACTCCAAGCACAAGAACATAAACTCGGTCACCTGAAATCATAGATTAATGCTAATTCATTTTCCGCTCATGTGTCATGCCTTACACTGGTCCATTGCTCCTGTCTTTCAACCCTACCAACACCCCAAGTCCCCCAAACCCAATAGGCCTCCAACTATCTTCCCATTGCCCACCCCATTATCCGCATGCAGCGTCTAATCCCTTTCCAGCACCAAAAACAAAATTCATTTTTGCCTTTTTAGCCCTTCATGCGCCACAGCCCTCCATTCTGGCAGACCAGTGTATCTGCGGTAACGGTCACTCCCCTTTAGTTTTAAAAAGACATGCCAACTCATTGGAAGACGTAAGTCATCAAAAAAAAAACATTCAGCAGCCAGTTAACACTTTGCCTGCCTCTTCAGGGGTAGCTTGCCATTGACAGGACCGGCTTCAGTCTTCTGCAGCTTTACTCTTTCCTTCTGATGCCTGTTAATGAATAACAAAACACAAAACGTGGTCTCACCTCTCCCTAGAGCAGTGGAATTCAAACATGTTCATACCAAGTCCCTCCACCATGTCCTAGAGTAAAAAAAAATGTTTTTAGGCCCCCCTTCACCTAGCATTTGGTGCCCCTAGGGGGCTCAAAGTAGGCCAGGGTGTCCCAAGTTCTTTAACATATTGCAGAAGGTTGGCTGAGCAAGTGGCAGCTTAACCTTGCAGCTCCTGTCTCCCTGATCTCTGATATTAAAAAGATATCAACTTCAATGAATACTAAAAAGAAGGTTGAAACCCAAGAAAATCCAGCCCCAAAAAAATCCAAGGACGATGTGGAGGAGGCTCCTAGTTCTCAGGATATCTACTCATTGTTGCTCAAGGTAGCCCAGGATGTAGGTGTTATGAAGTCCTCTTTGGTGGACCTTAATCTTAAAGTCTCTAATCTGGAAGGAAGGGTTAGCCAGGCATAAAAATTGTCTGCAGGATTGTCCTCAGAAATTGCTGGCAGTTATAGAGCTTACAATGACTTAAAGAAAGAGCTGGCTGATTTGAAATCTAAAAATCTTAATTTGGATCTTAAAACTGGAATTCAAAATCTCAGACTGGTGGGCCTTCCTGAAGATGCTTCTGGAAATAGGCCATTGGAAGATGTTTAGCTACAAGTAATGACAGGAATTTATGGACATGATGCTTTGCGCCCTGGAGACTTGGACTTTTTTTTTTTGCCTTTAGAGTTGGTAAACCCATTAGTGCAATACCAAGACAGATTGTAAGGGTTTTTACAAAAACAAATGCGAAGCAAAGACTACTAAAGGACGCTAGGGAGAAGGGCCGAGCATACTATAATAAGGCGCAAATTGCCATATTCCCAGACTTCCCAAAGGAATTAGTGGATAAGAGGAAGGCATTTTCAGAGGCAAAGAAGCTGGCTAGGGAAAGGAACCTGAAAACTGCACTTGTTAAACCTGCCATTTAAAATTATTGCTGCCAAATGGGATGAAGTGTACGGAAGACCCGCAAGAGGCTATAAAATGGATAAAATATTTAGGGGCTCCTTTATGCTGAATCCATAGTCCTGCCCTCTGTTAGATTCATGGATGTTTGATATGTATGGGTAAGGATATCTTTGGGAAAGCATGTTTAGGGCTAAAGTGTGTTAATTGTTCTCTTTGCAGTTAGATCAGTGAAATGTATGTGTGTTGTGAGAGGCTGGATGGTAATCTAACTATATAAAAGCTTTAATATATGTAATAAGGAAATGAATGGTGAGAATACATCACATTTCCACATTTTATAGAACATAAATAACGTAGGGGCAAAATGGCGATAAGTGTCAGGAACGGTTTAACAGATCAAATTGTATTATTTCAAAAGATTCACGGTTCGTTTCGCTTCTGCGCCTCTACCGGGCACTGGAATTGGTTTGTAAATCGTCTGATGTACTGAAGGAAGGCAGGTTGATCGTTTTAGAGGGTGCTTTACTCTAGGGTGGAGAGGAAGTGGGCCCAGTTCTGTAAGCAGGGTAATGTTTCCATGATGAGCAGAGAGCAAGGGACGGGAGGAAAAACCTCTCTTAATGAAGGTATTTGCAAAAAAGAAAACCTCACAAAATTGCTTTATGTGTCCAAAAAAGGGCATGGATGATTTATCAGCTGTCTGTGGGGCTGTTGAGTCATTGGTGAGGTACAAAGTGCAGAATATTATGCTGCCGCTTTTTGTGAGAGTGGTTGCTGGATGCAAGGCAATTTGTGCAATTGCGAAAAACGGGGGAAATATAACTTATGACCCACAGAAGATAAATAATGAATTCAGAGATTTTTATAAGGGCCTTTACAGTGAAACTCAGAAGAATGATTCGGTTTTAATTGATGAATTCTTGGGAAATCAACGGTTGGAATGTTGGTCAGAGGATGAAAAGTTGGTTTTGGACAGAGAAATAACAATTGATGAAATTAGAAAAGCTGTGCATGCTTTGAATATGGGAAAGTGCCCAGGTCCAGATGGATTACCCGCATAATTTTACAGGGCAATGACTGAGGTGGTTTCAGATTTGCTGAAGAGCACTTAGACACACTGCAAAGATAAGGGTAAGCTTCCACCTTTACTTAGGCATGCCACGATCTTGGTTCTTCTAAAACCAGGGAAGCCTCCTTTAGATCTGGACAGTTATAGACCAATGTGTTTGATCAACTCTGACTGTAAAATCCTATCAAAAGTGTTGGCTGGCAGGTTGGAGAAAGTTTTATCAAAATTGGTACATCCAAATCGGGCCGGCTTTGTAGAGGGAAGCATCTCAGCAACAAATATGTGAAAGCTTCTGTTAACAATGTCAGAATCAAGCAAGCTAAATGTGGGATCATCTGCTCTTTTCCTAGATGAAGAGTAAGCCTTTGACAGGGTGCGCTGGGAATTTTTATCCGGAACTCTGGAGATAATTAATTTTGGGAAGGAATATTTGAACTGGGTGAGATTGCTTTATATGAACCCAACAGCTGAGGTGTTAACAAATGGCACAGTTTATTCAAAGTTTGAATTGCACCGACGGACACGTCAGGGTTGTCTATTGTCACCTTTGCTCTTTGTTCTTTCTCTAGAGCATCTGGCTGTGGCAATCAGATCAGAGAAGAGAATAGCAGGGGTCAACTTCCATGGAGTTACACAGAAATTATGGCTCTATGCGGATGATCTTCTTGTTTTGCAAGATTTAACAGCATCTATTCCAGCATTAATGGATCTCATTGAGAGATATGGTGTCATTTCAAAATATAAAATCAATTGGTTAAAATCAGAAGCTGTGCCATGTTTGCATGTGTGCAATAGTTGGGAACTACAGAGCCTAGGTTTCAAGTGGTACCCTTCAAAGATGAAATATCTTGGGATCTGGCTTACTAAAGACATAACAGACATGATGGATGTGAACATGAAATTGATGATGGAGAAATTATCAGCTGACTTTGAACGCTGGAATTCCCTTAATTTGTCACTAGGTGGAAAAGTGAATGCCCTGAAAATGACAGCAACGCCAAAGATCATTAATTTCATGAGTATGATCCCCCTTCCACCAAAGAAAACGATGTTGAAAAAAATGTATGGTATAATACAAATGTTTTAATGGGAAAGAAAGATGCCAAGGTTAAAACTTTGGAAACTTCAGCTCCAGAGCGAAAGAGGAGGAATAAATGTTCTGAACTTTGCCAGGTATCACCAGGCATTCATGACTAGGCACTTCTTGACATTCTTAAGGAGCCATTTGACGAATGGTCGATTGCTTAGACGAGCATGGCCGGTCCATTAAATCCGATGGCTTTACTATCCACCACTAGCAAAGGTTGGAGCGAGAGGTCTGTGTTGACTGACTTCCTAAGGCCGACATGGAAAGATATAGCTTTATCTCTTGATATGGACCCAGGATCGATGCTGTAAAAGTCAACAATAAAAACATATTTTGGCCGAATTGGTTTCTGGAGGGAGTGAGGATGGTTGGTGACCTGTTTGAAGGTGGGACCTGGCTCTCGTTTCGTGGGTTGAGAACCAAATATGGCCTGACGGATTGTACATATGGAGAGTATCGGTTGATAAGGGGGGCTCTACCATTGTTGGTCCTAAAGGATTCTGATCTGATGGTTTCTGTTAAATGCACAGGGGACCAAGATCATATGGCGTCAGGGATGTACAAACTGCTGAGTAGAAAAACAAGTGGGAATACAAAACTCTTAGATTCCTGCTCGCAGTGCCTTCAGGAAGAAATTACGACAATTTGTTGGGAGGGATTATGCAGAAATATCCTGCGGATGTCCTTGAACATTGGTGAGAGGGCTTGACAGGTGACGTTGCTAAATAGAGTCTGTTGGACACTGGAACACATGTACAGACAAGGTCTGAGTCCGACAGATACTTGCTGGGTAAGCGGGCATTCAAAAGGTACACTTGAGCCTATGCTATGGGATTGCTATAAAGAAAAAGCATTTTGGCACGGGATTGCAGAGGTGATGAATAAAGTTATGGGTGAAGACAGAGAATATGATTTTGGATCTCTAATTTTGGGTGAGGATACTGACTTATATGTCGTATCATCAAGTAACTTGGATCTTGAAAGCTTTGATGGTGGCAAAAAGGATAATTCTACGAAACTGGAAAAAAGCAACAATTCCATCTTGACATACTTGGGTAGAGGAAATGTATTCAATTTGCAATGTTGAAAGAGTAGTTATGAACTTGCAAAGGAAACAAAATATTTTTGATAAAATTTGGGGAGGATTTCTGAAATATGATTTGAAATGAAGTAGACGTAGAGGAAAGAAGAACTGGAGGAGTCTGGACAATAAGTTTATTTCATTGATTTAATAAATTGATTAATAGCAAATAATGATAATATTTTCTTTTTGCAGGGGTCATTTAAAATGAGGGGTTTACTTGAAAATGTTCAATGTTTATAAATGTTTGTTTAAGGCAATATTTGAAAGTTTGCTAGTTATAAAATATGTATTTTTATGTGTATAAACTGAATAAAATAGGTTTATAAAAAAACATGTGCAGATTGTCTACTGCTTATATTTTCTGTTAAAAGCAGTCACCTTAATCCTGTTCTATATTAAACAACAGTCTCTTAATCCCTTTTTAAAGAGCCTGGGGCCCCATTGACAATCTTCAGCCCCCCACCACCCAGTTTGAAGACCATTGCCCTAGAGGGAGATTCAGCAGACCCCCATTCAAGTGTTCCCCATCCCCCAGGCCGTCACCCAGTTTTCCCACTCTTTGAAACAGTCCTGAATATCCGTTAGATTATGACATTCGTTGATCCATGTCAGTCTGAACACTGCTTACAAACTAACAGGGTAATTCATAGAAATTTGCACAAAAGGGGCGCACGCGGCTAGCGCACAGTGTTCCCGTGTGAATGTCTGCGCCAGCCGCGTGCGCTAAAATCGATTTCCGCGCACAGCGTATTCATGGATTTTAGGCTCCAAAAGCAGCCGTGGCGCAGTGTGGCGCGGCGACCCTGCAGCAGCGCCAGTTACGCCCCCAAGAACGCACTCGCGCAAGGAAAAGCCATCAAAATGCCCAATCCAGCGCAAAGGGCTGCGCCAACCCTGGACCAGTTTATCGGACTGCCAAACAGCAAAGGTCAAGCGGGGAACGTGTATTACGGGTTTCGCGGTGACTTGTGCGAGTGGGGTACATGTATAACTGTTGTTCGCGTGAATTTTTACATGCGATTGGCCTGGGTACGTGTATTTCAGGGGTGCGCGGGAAGTTTCACACACGAATGGGCTGGATACATGTATTTCAGGGGTGCGCGGGAAGTTTCACATGCAAATGGGTTGGGTACGTGTATTTCAGGGGTGCGCGGGAAGTTTTACACGCGAAAGGGCTGGGTACGTGTATTTCAGGGGTGCGCGGGATTTCCACACGCGAAAGGGCCTGGGCGAGTGGGGTACATGTATTCCTGGGGTCCGCGTGAAGTTTCACACGCGATAGGCCATGGGCGAGTGGGGTATGTGTATTTCAGGGGTGCGCGTGAAGTTACACACGCAAATGGGCTGGGTACGTGTATTTCAGGGGTGCGCGGGAAGTTTCAAACGCGAATGGGCTGTGTACGTGTATTTCAGGGGTGCGCGGGAAGTTTTACACGCGAAAGGGCCTGGGCGAGTGGGGTACGTGTATTCCTGAGGTTGGCGTGAAGTTTTGCACGCGAAAGGGCCTGGGCGAGTGGGGTACGTGTATTCTTGGGGTTCGCGTGAAGTTTCACACACGATAGGCCATGGGCGAGTGGGGTACGTGTATTTCAGGGGTGCGCGTAAAGTTTCACACGCGAATGGGCTGGGTACGTGTATTTCAGGGGTATGCGGGAAGTTTTACACGCTAATGGCCTGGGTACGTGTATTACTGGGGTGCGTGGGAAGTCACACACGTGAATTGGCAATGTGGGTCCTCCCAGATGTCCCCTCTATCCCCTCCATGGCCCCTACAGGTAGCACACACCACAGGGGACTACCCTGCACCCCTGGTCATGTCCCGCAGGTAGCCCATCCACCATGGGCATGCCCCCCCAGCCAAGCCACATGTCACGTTGCAATATGATCATCAACCCATGTCCCCCAGCACCCGCACCCCCAGCAGTCAGGGGCACCTGCCAGCAAGCCCCCACACATGTCCCCCAAACACCACGCCATGACTATACAGACCCATGGCCCTAATGCCAACCCAAATCCCACCCCTCCACCCCCCAGTGCAAACACCCAATGATCCACTGCACACACTCCCTATTAAATCACCCATTCCATGATAGACTGAAAAGAACCAGCATGCCCATCAGCAAATGTCCTACAGAGCCCCACAGTTGCAACACATGACTGTGCCAATGTTCATGGAGACATGCACCAAAATCATCACTGTACACCACACCAATAATGTTGAATGAAGAAATGTATTAAAAAGTATAACAAATGTCAAAATGAAAAGCACACATGCAAATGATGAAATAATTTGGGAAATAAGAAAAAGAAAGTCAAATCCAAGCAAGAGAGGAAATTCAAAACATGAAAAAATATAAGTGGTGCATCCCCAAAGTCCATGGTACGAAATCCAAAGATGAAAAGCATAAAAAAAACATTACTCTGAAGGGTCCATTATCCCAAAAGCAAATGAAACCTAGCAAAAACACTATCTAAAATACAACTATATACAAATAGTGGAGCAAAGTCAGTGGACTCCAAATCATAATAATAAAGAAATGAAACCTAAACCTAAACAACTATATACAAAGGCGGCGGGCCAGTCCGACGGCTCACTTGTTGATGTCATGGGCCAGGGCATCATCGAACTCCTGTTCAATGGCTTGGAGGCGGGCATGTTCACTGGCCCCGAGGTCTCGCAGGGATAATGCGGTGTCCAGCTAAAACTCCCTGCGAATACCCTCGAGGCACTCAGCCCGCCTCAGCACCCTGCGCATGGAGTTCTCCGCCCTGACCATTGTGAACCGTTCCTCCTCCGCCCGCCGCCGCTCCGCACCTATCTGCTGGCCCAACCGCTCCCACACGGAAGACACTCCCATTCCAGGGTTCTCCTGCCCTCCGGCCGATGCCTGCCCCTCTGATGTTGATGGCCCCGAGCCATGATGCCTCCCACGTCGAGCCTGCCACTGGCTCCGACGCAACTGCCTCTGCCAGCACGACGGCATCCAGGCTGATGGAATCCACAGATGCCGTCATGCACGTGCCCTGCCTGATGATGCCGTCACATCCGCCATCTGCTGGGGTCCAGTTGCTGGTGTGTCCACCCCTGCTGGACCTCCGACTCCCGACAGTGGCAGGGATGGGATCCCCAACGAGCTGGCTGCGTTGGTCGGGGCAGGTCCACAGGGGGCCCTGGTGGCATCTGGGCCGGAAGACGGCATGGAGAACGACTGGCGCATAGCCTCCACAGAGGAGGAGAGGGTCGCCAGAGTGTCCCACACATGCACGAAACCCCCGACCATGGTCGCTCTTAACTGGGCCACGTTGGCACGCTGCTCTTCGTGATGATGTGCGTGCTTCCCCTGGAAAGCACGCACGTCATCACGAATGACACCCGTGCGCAAGGCGACACCAATCAGGACCTTCTCCATACGGCCAGGGGTGCCCTCGTCTGCAGGTAGAGGAGTGTCAGATGACATGGACATCCCCCTACCTGCGGACGGGCCTGGGATGGGGCATCCCTGCTGGTGCATGGTGGTGCAGTCACAGTGTCAGGGACAGTGACATGCACCGGCCCCTCCACGGTGACCTGTGCTGCCTCCTGACTTGCCCCTGGACTGCACCACTTGCACCAGTGGTACTACCCCCACCAGGCCCCACGTGCGGCTCAGTAGCGGCCTCCTCCTCCTCTGTGGAAACCACCAACCTGGATGGCTCCACACCGTCTTCCGCCGCTTCCGCTGCAGCCGTGGGGGCATCCCCACCGCTTTGCTCCACAGCGCCGTCTCTGCCCTCTTATTCACTTGCCATTGTATAGAGGGAGACATAGAACACAAGCATCAGGGTACTGTACAATGGTCCCCTAGACAGGAAGCAATTGCAGATGAGTGGCACTGTCAAACATCACTTCCATCATGTCCCTCCACAACACATGGGTCAGTGCAGGCAAAACACATGCAGTGACAGGCATGGCACATGCTATGGACATTAGCATACATGTCCAAGGGACTCTTGAAACATACAATGTTGGTTTGAAACTCACATGCATCATGGGTCATGCCTATCACATGCACACACTTCTCCGTAGTTTCATCCATCTGGCCTCGTACACCCCAGACACAGCGGATACAAGGATGACTAAGCTGCATCAGTGAATCTGAACATTGTCACAGACATGTGTCATGCATCCATGGCATTCACAAGTCACAGACACGCAGGTCAGACACACAGACATGGACACCATACATGTACATGGCATCAGCACCCATCCCTCACTCCCATCCATGTCCAGGAACAGAGACTGGCATGCTCTCATGTGTCTATTCCGCATAGAGCTCCCCATGTTGCATTTGAACACATGCACCAACCATGTGGTTCACACATTACTGTTCTCACATGCATGACCATGATGTTGCTGCACACACACATACGTACATGGCCTATGTCACACATACGGGCAAGTATCAGACAACCAGCACACTGCAACATGCCCTGTCTCACACAGCAATGCTTGGCCACTTACCGCTCAACTCCAGACGGGTCTGCCTCTCAAGAATCTGGGCGTGGAGCGCTGGGTGTACGCGTTCCAGGACCCTCAGCTGGATGGTACTCATGCGGACCCGGCCCCCCTCCACGAGGCGCCGGGCCTTTATGAGGGTCCTGGACCTCAAGTCCTACCAGCGCTGACTTGACTTGCTTAATGTTGCGGGTTGCCACCCCCTCCGCATTGATGGCAACCACGAAGTCGTCCCAGATCCTGTCCCGTCCTTCCTTGTTGGCGCGTGATGATCCGAAGAGGGCATCATAATGCCCCAGGACAAGCTCCACCAGGACACCAACTTCCTTCTGACTGAAGCTGGTGGCCCTCTGCCCCTCTGGCTGGGGGTCGCCAGTGGTCTCAGATGGTGTTTGCACCGACATGGCGACCCCCGAGGCAGGCGTGGGTGGGCAACTGGGTCCTGGGGCTGGGCTGTGGAGCGATGGTATACCAGTCGGGAGTCTTCTATTCCAGCAGGGGTGGACACAGCAACGGGACCCCTGCAGATGGCAGATGTGCAGGCACAAAATGGCAGTGCACGATGGCAGCAGGCAGACAGGCAGCAGCAGATGGCTCGTGGGAGGCTGGTCGGGGATCTGGGGGGCAGTAATTCGGCCTTTTGGGCAGGAGCGTGGTCTTCCGTGTGTTTTCGCGTGGCCAGCTTGATACGGAGTGATTTGACATGTGAAATTCTTGCACGTCAGCATGTGATTCGAGGAAAGTCCCTTAGCGCGTAAGCGCGTCAGCACGCATATGCGATTTCATTGGACCAAAGGTCCTCAGCGCGTAAGCGTGTCTGTGACGTATCGCGCACGGGCCTGTACGTGCTTTTCGTGGGGTGCGGTGCATGTGTTTCCCAGGCGTTGGGGTTCACATGCTATTACTTCACAGCGGGTGGGTGTTGGTTACCGTTCTTCTACACGCAAGGCAGACAGTGAGTGGTACCCCGCTCGCCCAGGACCGATCGCGGGTAAAACTTCCCGCGCACCCCTGAAATACACATACCCCGCTCCCCCAGACCCGATTGCGTGTAAAACTTCCCGCGCACCCCTGAAATACACGTACCCTGCTCCCCCAGGCCTGATCGCGTGTAAAACTTCCCGCGCACCCCTGAAATACACGTACCCCGCTCCTCCAGGCCCAATCGCGTGTAAAACTTCCTGCGCACCCCTGAAATAAACGTACACCGCTCCTCCAGGCCCAATGGCGTGTAAAACTTCCCGTGCACCCTTGAAATACATGTACCCAGGCCAATCGCGTGTGAAACTTCACGCGAACCCCTGAAATACACGTACCCTGCTCCCCTAGGCCCGATCGCAGGTAAAACTTCCCGCGCACCCCTGAAATACACGTACCCCGCTCCCCCAGGCCCAATCGCGTGTAAAACTTCCCGCGCACCCCTGAGATACACATACCCAGGCCAATCGCGTGTGAAACTTCACGCGAACCCCTGAAATACACGTACCCTGCTCCCCCAGGCCTGATCGCGGGTAAAACTTCCTGCGCACCCCTGAAATACACGTACCCCGCGCCCCCAGGCCCGATCGCGTGTAAAACTTCCCGCGCACCCCTAAAATACACGTACCCCGTCCCCCAGGCCGGTCACGTGTAAAACTTCCCCCCCACCCCTGAAATACACGTACCCCGCTCCCCCAGGCCCAATCGCATGTAAAACTTCCCACGCACCCCTGAAATACACGTACCCAGGCCAATCGCGTGTGAAACTTCACGCAAACCCCTGAAATACACGTACCCCACTCCCCCAGACTGATCGCGGGTAAAACTTCCCGCGCACCCCTGAAATAAACTACCCCACTCCCCTAGGCCCGATCGCGTGTAAAACTTCCCGCGCACCCCTGAAATACATGTACCCCGCTCCCCCAGGCCCGATCACGTGTAAAACTTCCCGTGCACCCCCGAAATTCATGCACACGCTATTTTTCACACAGCAGTTGTCCGTGTTTGTCGCGTACCCCTTTGTACGTCATTTGTCCTAGGGGGCCACAGTATGGGACATTCATCAGAGCTGTATATTTGTGCTTTTTGTTAGCGCACATTTTGGTGCACATTTTTTTCCTGCGCAGGGCGGCTACCGCCTGCCTTCGTGTGGCGGATGGGTTTGGGTCTGTGCGCGTCTTTGCCCGTGCGCTGGTTTGCCCTATTCGATTCCATGAATACATGTTGTAGGCGAGCGTGTGGGCGTTCCGTGCACTTGCCTCCTGTACTTCCCCCATGACGCCCACATTTTCACGAGTTGTTCCCCATTCTGCCTGTCACGCTCCATGTTCCGCCTACTTTTGTAATATGCGCCACGCTATCTGCGCTTTCGCTGTGGCCTTAGCGCACGCCGTTAGATGGCCTGTGCGCCGGCGTGCGCCGCACACTATTTCAGCGCACATCCCAGCTGTTCTTCGCGCACGGTCTTCCATGAATCGATGTGCGCGGGTTTCTCTGCGATTTTCGCACTTCCACTGCGATTCGCACGATATCGCACGCTTGCGCCAGATTTTTCCGCGCACATTTATTCCATGAATCGGCCTGTAAGTCTTTTTTGGCATGGGGTTTTCTTAAGCAAAAAGGGCCTAAAAAGAGCATTGTCAGAAATGTATCTTGGGACAGGAACCATCATTGGCCAGTCTCCTCCATCCAGTATATAGTAGAAATATAAATCTACAACATCATTCGTCTGAGTAAATTAAAAAACAAAGAAACAAAGTTTAGTTTAGTTTCTTTATTTATACCGCATGTCAAACGCTGAGGTAACTGTGTTTGTCCAACATGCAGCATTTTATATAATGTATGACATATTGGTGGAGATAAATCCTACTGAGGAGCAATTTTTATTATCTATTTTCACATATGATGTTTTGTTTCTCCTGAATCGTATGAACGATGGTTTCTGTGCATATGGGTTGGCTGGTTTTCCATGGGTTTGTTTGATTGAAGGACGATGTTCCAGTGTGTATTTGTTCCTGTTTCAGTGTATGTTTACTCACGGGAACAGTTTGTTCCAGTGTCAGCGGTTGTTTGGCAAAAACAAGTGCTTGTCTGCACAGATTTTTTGAATCTTCAGCTGTGCAAAATGCTAGTAGGCGCGACATCCTTCAACAATATGTATTGATAATAATGTAGATCAGCTGAAATGGGTTGGGGTTAAGCATGTTGTGTGATGTGCCTTGCCTGCTTGTTTGCAGGAGTGTTTCCTCTGAGTTTGATGCTTTCTAGAATTTCCTGTCAGTTATCACTGTATGAGAAATGATCACTAGAACGGCGGTATGGAATGTCATTGTAGCGACCACTGATATGTTTGTTCAAATTTCTTTTTTAGCTAGACCAATAAGACATCTTATAAAATGTTAATGGGTGTTTGGAAAGCGTGCAGCTGCATTTCTATGGCTTCTAGGCATGAATGGGGAGCAGGTCGGTTTGTATAACCCTAAGTAGCACGGATTGGAAATCGTTTACTAAAGCATGTGTGCCAGCAGTCCTTTCTGTGCTATTTTTAATAGCGAAGGGGCACAAACAAGGCATGGAAAAATGGGTGCCGTAAGTTTCCACGCCTGTTTACATCGCTTCAATAAAACGTAAATACTGGTTGACATAAATGCTTACCCTCTTAACCTACCCCTCATCTGCCTGCTGGCTTACATTTTTCCCTTGCCTCTAACCTGCCTCTGTTCCTCACTTCCTCTACCTCCACTCTAAGACTTCACCTATCATGGTTACATCCCGAGCACAGCTGGCCGTAACACCTACCTGCACTTAAAATGTCACATTGTGGTTGTCATTAATCTATGTATGACCACTTTTGTATTGCCCTTGGTGACTGTTCCATTTTCTCCCCTCCACAACCTCATCAGAATGTCCCTCATACTCACCCCTTTGTAAGAAGTTCACTGCTTCCCACCAAATCTGATTTCTTATCTATTGCATGTTCTTTTGTGATCAAGAGTATTGTTCCTCCAGTAAAAAAAATAAAAAAATAAATACATAAACATGTACATGCATGCTGTATGTCATTAACATGAATTTCACCCAGTTCAGCAGAATCCATAGGGAATCCCAGAATCTTAGCATGAATGGGTTTGAAGATGTGAAGGATGCAGTGAAAAAAATACCCACAGATAACAATGTATTGCCAGTGACCACGTCTTTGGTTGTACACTATGATATGTGCATCCTTCTGCCACAAGGAAAATGGTCACCTGTTCTCCTTAACCTAAGTTCAGAGGCAGACACATCCCATGGGTTACATAGTTATACTGGTTACATCGTTGCCGTTTGCCTTTTTTCAAATGACATTTTTATTAGCGTCTTCAGACAAAGATGTAAGATAGAGAGAACATCACAGGCACGTGTAAAAAGAACTGTGGTCCCGATCCCATTAACCAGACACTGAGGATATCCATGCATAAACAGCCGAGGCAAGATATGGCAAGTCTTGAAGGTGAAACAATGGCACACGACAGAGTATACCCAGTGTACAATTGGCGCATTGACATGTCAGTGTACTTTATATGCACGTCATGTTCTGTTCACTAGAATAACAAAAGATACAGTTTGAAAAAGTGCGTGGGGAAATGGGACGAACCATGCTAAACAACTCCAACACAATGAATCATGAAAGTCGCTATTGCAACATTGGGAGTCCCTGTGACACACCCCTAAATGAGTTAGCAGCAGCCTGTGAAACAGAATTCAGCAAGACGCAGTACAAACATAAACCACAAGTATTGATTTATTATAGTGCATATGTTTAATAGTAACACGTATGCTGAAAACATATAACGTTTAAAACATAAAGAAAATCAAATATACATCTAAACTTATTTTACAAACGGAAAAGTCATAACAATACCAATAATTATAAAAAAAATACTGTTTAAGAACATGTAATCTTGCAATATATAATACATCATTGCATTGCATTGGTATGTGTATTCAATAGACATAGGTTGTACGTTTCGGTGACAGGAATTTCCAGAAGTTACATATTGCAAATAATCAAACTTATTTGTCTACGCTTCTCCTCTATCAGTCCCCCAGGGTTGTGCACACATTTATCAAAAAGCAGATCCTAATATGTAATATGACAAGACAATCTATTATCAAATGCTTCAAGTTTTCTTTAATCTCCTGATATCTGCGCATCCGGAACATTCAGAGATTCTGTTCAACCTTGTAACGAGAGTTCACCATCTCGAGGGTCTCCAATACATGAAAGGTAGATTTTGTGTATACACGTCTATGTTCTGTACCAGGGAAATACTTGATATACTTGTATGGTTTGCCAAATGTAGGTAGTATTCTTGTATGCCCTCTTTTGTCTGTGTGTGCCTTATTTTTAAAGACAGGTCCCATATTTTGTTCTTCCCCACTTTTGGATTTGCATGCTGGGAAATTTCTGTATTAAAACCAAAACCTATTTTCTTTAGAAAAGATGCATTTTTCTGGGCATTCTTAAGCAGTGCTGGATTTCTTAATGTATCCATTGCTTCTTTTAAAGGGATATGTATATTTGCAGATTGTGCATTGTGTATCTTCAGGCAAAGCACGATATTCCATATTTTCAGTATTGTGCTTGATATACTTAAATCGAGCTCTATCCGTATAGGCTCTAACGGGCAGGATGTTGGAAAACCAAGACCAAAACGCCATTTACCCTCAATTTTTGCTAGTTCTTTATCAATATATTTATAAAAAATCTCCAGACCATATGTGATCCCGGGAAAATATAACGCTATAAGGTGAATTAGTGAATAGGGGAATTAGTGAGTAACCCAACATTTTATCATTTAACTTTCGCAATAAAGCGCTTAATATGTCTGCTTTGTTGTTCTTTTTTCAAATACTTTATTTTCATTGAATATGTCACGAATTTCCATGCTCAGATATTTGATTTCACTCCCTATATCCAGTGTATGGTTTGCCAGAGTCCATGGGTATATCTTCGTTGGTGGTAGTGCCTCTCATTTGAAAATGTAAAGTAAATTACACCCACTCGAAGTGCAGGCGGATAATGACGTCCGAATTCAGCTCATCTGAATGTGAGAGCAGACCACAAGCAGACTCCAACAGCCACTATCATCATGCCACACACCCCACTGCCCCCACCACTCATAACAGCGGATGACGTTTGTGCATCTCTGCTACCGATAGCAAGCACACCAGAATATAAGGACAGCACATGTGCAATAATGGATGCTGGACACCTGGAGCTTCCTAGAATGTAATCAGTGCAGCATCTTCCATCCACCAAACAGGCAGCACAACATGGATGTTCCCAAACATTGGAACTAATGCAGTCCCTCAGCAAGGGCATTGACACCCTTGTCTGGAAATGCACAAAGTATGAAAGAGATTCATGAGGCCATTTCACAGACTGACATATGTTCTGGGAAGAGGCAATAACAATACAACTGATAACCCTGTCCCAGGCCACAGGATTGTGTGATGTGAACATAATTGATGATAAGGAATCACAAAAATTGATGAGTGCTAGTTATGTGCCAATTTCCGCGGGCAAATATATGCATTGCAGATATCACGGGTGTTGATTTTGTCCCTAACATTTCTTTTTTCAGTTAATTATCACTTGCACCCTGGCTGATAAAGTTTGGCTTGATTGACACTTAACAGTCACCTTTACTTGGAGTAGATTTGAAAATGTATGACAAGATGAATGTATGCCAATGCATCAACGCACACAAAAAAACGAATGTGCAAGGAACACCAGTCGCCAATGCCGCAGGCATGGGAACTTTCAGAGAGGACAGACAACACTCCTTTCGCTGTATGATGCAAAGCTCACACAGGCAGACAGAGGTTTGGTGGTAGTTAGTACATCTTTTATGATCGGATAGAACGGAATGCAGGTGTTGTTATCATGTGGCATGCAGCACTTTGGACAGTGCTTGACAACTGGATGTGTTCAGTATCCTTAAGGGGGCATATTGCGTCACAGCTCCCAGTGGCATTTCTTTGCCGCACATGCGGCCATGGGTGTGCCACAGTTTGTCTTGCTCAGTAGGGATGCCAATCCCTGGTAGTTGCCCGAGTTACCTTACTGTGGGTTCTCTGGCATGCTGTCAGAACCACTCATAGAGAAGGGAATGGCAGCAGTCGTGTCCCCCTCCACAGCATTAGAAATGCATATACACGCAATGGCTATGACCTCCTCCCTTTGTGCCTTCGCCTCTGCGTACCTCTCTATTAGTTTCTTGTGCTCATCAATAGTTTGTTTATGCACCAATGGGCTACAAAGTCCTGCAGCATCAAGGCCCTGATAAAGCCATTGTGCTCCTTTGCCTCATGGACAAATTATGCCATCAAACCTAATTCATCTTCCTGTCTGCTCCACAGGTTTCTCCAAGTAGCCCTCCATGGTTGTCATTCTCTTCTGTGTCGTATCCTTCTGGGCGAAAAAATCGGTTCCCCAATATAGCATGGTCTGTGACTGACTACCACCACCTATACACCGGCCATCTGAAGTGCACTGTGTTCAGAACCATTTGGAATGGCTGGGACCTGAGTGTCTGCGTTGTCTGTGCTGGGTAGGCCATAACATGTCACCATCTGAGGCATCAGTGGGGGCATCCTTTAGCTGTGCATTGACATTTATGTATTTATTTATTTATTTATTTATTTATATATATACAGGAGGAACAATGCTCTTTTGAACACAAAGTAACGTACAATAGATAAGAAATCAGATTTGACCGGAAGCAGCAAGCTTCCTACAATGGGGTGAGGTTGAGGGACATTCGGACCAGATTGTGGAGGGGAGTAAATGGAACTGTCACCAGGGGCAATACATAAATGGGCATACATAGATTAAGGACAACCAACGTTGAACATTTTAAAGTGCAGATAGACGGGATGGCCAGCTGTGCTAGGGACGTGACCAAGATGAGTGAAGTGCAAGAATGGGGGCAGAGGTAGTGACAGGCGAGGGGTCATTTTTAGCTAACAGGCAGATCAGAGGCAGGTTAAAGGGGTACCTCAGAGATGAGGAAGGCTTTTAGCTTGGCTTTGAACAAATCTGTGTGGACTGTTTCTAAAGTGAGGATAAACTGAGCCTGAATGTGCTTTTGAATGCCTACTTATTTAATGTGAAAATGTTTTGCCCCTTATGTTTTCCAGATACAGACATATCCAATGCGTTGGAGAATGATCAGGCAGGGCCAGGGCTTCCAGCCAGTACACCTCATGTAATGCAGCATTTTGACTTTCTGACTTCATGGGATTATGGGTGCCCTTTATGGCCTAATGTGTCCTCTATTGACAGTGCAATGTACTGACTGTCGTGTTTGTTTACAAATTGCACATTAATGGATCCTCATGACATACTTCTGTTTGCCACCTGTCCCTGATTGGTGACCAATATCAGGTATTATATAAACATTGGTGAATAGGTATTTAGAGGCTGCGTTTTGAGGGGCATGTCTGGATGGTTGTAGTATACTGTTTCAACCAGATGGGTGATTGTGGAATATTCTAATGCTACTTATTGGCATACACCATCTGATCGGGATCAGAATATAATATGTGGTTTTAACTGGGTCGTGTTTGCATGAGGGAGCATGTTGCTGCTATTCTATATCATGGCTATGCTTACTGTAGGTTGTGTGCCTCCACATTGCGTGGCAGAAAGTTTCAGTGCCTCTGAAATAGGTTTCTGTTGGTCTCAGGTTGTGTCCTATTTAACCTTGCTCCCTCAGGGAAGGGATTCCAACAGGAAGTTTTACTAGATTACATTGATGTGTCAGGATTATAATGCTATGCTGTGTTATGCCATGCTATGCTATGTTATGCCATGCTTTGCTTTGTTATGCAATTCAGTGCTATGCTATGGTATGCTACCTTAGGCTCTCCCATACGGTTAGGCCTTAGACCCTCCATGTCACCTCCATCTGGCTCTCTCGGCCTCCCTCTGCACGCAGCACCAATGACATGCCCAACACACCTCCTGTGTCAGATGACACGTCAGACCTTCTCTTTTACGTATTCTCTTCAATTATAGCATTAGCACCACATATGGGAGATAACCGCAAGGTTTCTGCAAATGCTGCTTATCCATAATACAACACAATGTCCATGCAGGGCTGCATCACCCCCCCCCCCCCATTATGAAAGTGATAGAAGATATTAGTAATTGCTTATGATATGCTATATAAACTGCACTTTAGCAGTGATCCCTATAGATCTCTGTGTGCTGACTGTTGGGACACGTGTCCCTCTGTATTTTCCTGCTTCTCTGCTGATAATGTCTCTGTATGCTTTGTATTTGCTATCTAATACAAGAAGTTTGCTTTACCATCAGTCTGTGGGCCTCATTTCAACTCAGGCGTTAAGGGTTAACGCCACTGTTAACCCTTAACGCCTGATTCCGATTTTAACGCCTGCTAACCCGCCATGGTGCTAATTACGCCGCCGTAATTTACGGCGGCGTAATTAGCGCCTTCCCCACTCCCATTATGCCCTATGGGGCAAAAATGGGAATGGGGAAGGGAAAATGGGAAATGGGGATTTACCGCCCCACTCACCTTGGAATGGGGTGGTAAATCCGCCATCCACCATGGTGTAAACATAGTTTACACCATGGTGGTAAAGTTGGTGCAACTAGCACCAAGGTCGTAATGACCTCCTGTGTCTCATCCCATTATTTGCTGTAAACTGAGGCTGATGCTGAGAGGCCCTTGGAAGGGGTCCGATCGTGGCCACCACTACAGAATGGCGCTGATGTCTCTGGCCGGGCTCCGAAGGAGTTTTGCTGTGGTCTCCCATCGACCATACATGGCCAATTAGAACAATGTCCTCAACATCGCAGGGCACTTTATAAGCGTGGCACACCATTTGACACCAAAGTTGCCAAATCTGGGGTATGGTTGGAGAGGTCCACAGAGATTCTCCAGCACAGCACATGGCAGTGAACCTGTTTGTTCCCCTCATACTGAGTGGTATGTACAACCTTACGCTTAAGTTTTGTCACTGTGTTTTTCAGGGCACTGCACATTATTTTGACTAAAATCTGATTTTCCATATCATGTATTTCTCTCTCTCTCTCTCTCCCTACACATCCAGGTATGTTTTGTGTTTCTCTGTAACTGGGTAGATAACTACATGGAGAGTTTCAGCTCTGTCAATCGCATTCAAGGTGTTTGTCTATATTCTGTCTGCTTGGCTTCTATGCGCTAGTTGATGTTTTAGTGAAGAGCTCAATGAGTGCAGCAGGCTATATTGTGGCTAAGAATGTTTTTTGTTTGCCATCTGGTGAAAGATCTCTAGGATTAGAATTCAGTGTACAGTTTGTGGCATTCAAATAGACAAAACAGATAGGTGTTCCATATTAAAGCAGATGCACTGTCTTCCATGACAGCCCACAACTCCTCTTGTCCCTGCATCACACTGCAAGACGCGGAAAAGCACTGTCAGGCTGCCACAGCTCAACACTGAAGCCAATGTTTAATGTTTTCGCAAATGTTCTTGACAAACATAAAACAATGATAAAGCCAAGCTCTGAACTACAGAATGCAGGAGATGTCTATTGTGTACATAACATTGCTGTCTGTTTGTCGTGTTCTGATTTAAAACTGCTTCTGTTTCTACTACTGTTAAATTTTGTATCATGTGTTGGATTATATGTTTTGTTTCTCAATTTGTCAGTTTAGGTTTAACAGTTTGGGTTGATGTTCTTTATGCTTCTTACACTGGTTAAAGATGAGGTTTAGATCCTCATTGCATTTTCTTCTGATTTAGGCAGAGGGCCACTCTGTGATGTCACGTTTGATTTTTGGTTTACGAGCTATTGAGACATACTGCTGTCTCCGGGTTGAGTGAGTTTTAGAGTCGCTGTGTCCGGGGTTTATGTGTGCCGCCACATAGATATGGTTTGTGGCTAGAGGGAGGGGGTCCAGGTTTGATGTCACTTGGCCCCCAAGATCGGACGTAGCTTCTGATGGTTTGGCCCATGATTGTCTATTTAGAGTTATTTTCTCAGCATGTTGGCGCTGTATGATGTCCTCCCCCTGCCCCGCCTCCACTTCTTCTGCCAGCAGTCTCTACCTACACACCACCCTGGACTTGCTCCCAACCAAGTGGGTTCCTACCTCAATCTACAGTCACTCCCCTGCCAACCACCCAATCTTGCAGACACTGACCAACTCTTACACTTTTAACTCCAGTCAAGGACAACTTAATAGGCGGAGTCAGCAGAGTCTTGTGGAGTTTACGGAAGGAGCAGACTGATCAGTGTTTTCTTTTTTCTTGCTGCAACAGTCTTTTGCCCAGCTTCACTAGAGGTGGTGGAGCCTTTTTATTTAAAGATCCTGCCTACCGCGGAGCGGCGCAGAGTCAGCGGTGTCTTGTGGAGTCTTTGGGAGTCGTCGGGATTTTGGGGATTGTCGGGATAGACACTACTAGGTGACTGAACAACGGCGCTGGATACCAAGATGAGTGCATTTGAAGCACACTTGAGGGATAGAGACCTATACTTTACTGGCCAAATTAACTTGTCAGTACTCGTAAACAAAATACCCCGTGTTCAGCTAATTGACATCGAGTCTGTGAAATACAAACAAATCATTTGATTGGTGTTCTGATGATGCAAGCTTTTCGAATTTCGAATACACTTGAGTTCTCTCAACACCACTTAGAAGATTTAAATAAAGGAATAACGCATATATTGCTGGAGTGACTGTCTGCAATATTGCCTTCAAACCCAAGCAGGATCCTTGCCCTGAAATCGGAAATTGACTGAAATTTTACGCCAGTAATCACTAACTTGCTGAAGGCACTGGCGCATAGTGAAACTAGAATAACGGCTTACAAAGTGTTTTGAGACCGCCATTTTTGATAAACCGTATACTCAACTGGTTGGTGCCACATAAGACCATCCTGATTATATATAGAGTGTTACATTTATTACAAAACAAAATAAGATTCAATTCTGGCGACTACTTACACTCTGAAAACGGGTATGCTTTCAAAGGCGGAGACACTAAAGCTGATTGAAAAGCAGAAATGAACACCAATTAAAAACAGCACCATCAACAACAACTCAAAGATACTAACAGCACAAATTCAAGCTTGTGCAGCTTCGATGATAATTGATGTTAGAACATTTTACGCAATGTATACTATAAAAGGTAATGCTAAAACGATAGATTCAAGAGTGACACTGACTTTGGAGCCAAAAGGTACACATGCACCGCCTAAGCTAAAAAATTGACAAGTAATTAAATCAAATGAATTGCTAATCAACTTAGCGCCTGCCATTCCACCTAAAAGCCCCAGTGATCAAACTCTGGAGACCATGGAGCTGAATAACAATCTGGATCAATTAAACCAAACTAATGAAGACAAACAGGTTAAGAAAAAACGATGGATGATGAGCAAGATAGTAGAACTAAAGGACAAAAACAGAATTGTAAAGCATTATCTATGAATGTACCGGATGATACGATAATAGAAAAAACATCAATAGACATGGCTCATCCAAGAGAAATAAAGTGGAATGAAATAAATGCCTGTAAAATCGGAAAGTTGCATAGTACCGCGGCACCATTAGGTGTCAATAAACTCCAAACCCCACCACAAATTAATAAAATAATCAAGGAAAAAACACATTCCAATTCATCACAATCTCCATAACGTATGATAGGACAATACAAAATTAATCTATGCTATCAATATCCTTTAGTAATCGGACACCAGAGAGGCAAAAAGGGAATAAAGATAAGCAATTTCTCAATCAATCACTTTATACTCAATCAGATCTTGTGGAGGTGACGCTTGTGGCTATGAATTCAGCTATTACGACACTTACAAAGTTATGAGACAATTGACAAAAAGATGAATGATCAGAATAACTTACTCAAAAAATTAATAAACCCACAAACACCAAAAGTCACAGAAGGGATCTTGGAAAATAATGTAGAAACGCAATTAACTGTAAGCGATAATCAAGCGCAAACAATAAATCTCATAATAAAAGAGACAACATTGGGTATCTGGACTATCCATCGAATACCTTTCCATCGAATGCATGTGCATCGAGGGATTTGCAATGAAAACATATGCATTGAATGCATGTTTTTGGGGGGTAAAGGGTTAATTTTTTTTGTAGCGGGGTTTAAAGGGTAAAAAACAGTGGGGTTGGGGGCGCAACCCCCCCCAAAAAAATGCATTTGATGCACATTTTTTCGATGCAAAAAATTTGATGGAAATGTCCCTTGATGCGAAAAATGCGATGGAAAGACCATACACCACAAAATTGCAACCCAAAATGATACCCCTCAACCATCAATATCAGAGATGTCATTAAAAGAAATTGATGCTAGGAAAACCAAAGAAGAAGCAGAAAGAAAAAAATACTTTGCAATATTTAAGAAATCAAAAGATAAAACAAAAAATAATGATAAGAAGCAACAGGAAAAAAAAATCAAAACCAGCTCAACACAACAAACATAAAGCTCTGGACAATTTCTTAAGGCCTTGACAACTTCGAAGAAAAGCAAATCTGAGCCTATAATAGCAATTACGGAAAAATAGAAAAAAAGGGCCCAATGTAAAAAACTGACCAAAAGAAAATTACAATCAAATTATAATCTGGAAGAGCCCTTGGATAAGCTTTTAGATGAGATTGAACTACAAAGGACAGCGATGAAACAAACACATAACAAAAATAATCAGATGTACGATCAGCAAACCAGAATTAAGGGTTATGTGGAGGCCAGCAAAGCACTTCTGACATTGGAGCAAAGAAGTAATGAAATTGCAAAGTCAGTACTCCAATATATGTCAAACACTCTGCATCCACAAATGACAAACAATAAAGGAGATGCAAATACAGAGGCTCAAGTGAATGGAATCCCCTTGAATGGAACTAAAGTTCATCAAATGAGCAACTATCAACAGGAAATCTCAAAGGCTATCCTAACACAGGGAACAAAAACAAAAGACAGCTGAGCTACAATGTCATAGAATTTTTATGCGATGTAGAGCAGGAGGTTTTCCTATATATCATCTAAATAGGACATCAATACTAAATATCTTTGGGGATGTACAAGAGTTGGACGACTTAATATCATCAGATATTAATCATGTGGAATTTGTAAACGACTCTGACTGTACTATGGTAAAATTATATATTAGATCAGGAATCATCCTCAATACTATTTGGCTAGCCAAAAGAGAGCTATATAATTTGGGATTTGAGATCTCTCTGGCAGACCAGAAGCAAAATGGACAGTTAAAGGAGAAGCCATATGTGCCTAATCTTGAAAAAAAAAAAATATCCGGGAGGGAAAATCCAACATAAAAATTCAATGAGACATCAGAATAACAACAACAAACACGTGCTTGAGTGAACGATAATGGACAGTGGATCCAAACAAAAATCAAGGCTGTGCATGAAACTGACTCCTAGAGGATGCTTAGCAATCAACAAATCAAAAAACTCAAAGTTTCACCCTTACCAGTTAGAACACCCATGGCCATAAACATCTGATAAACTCTCTAAAAATGATTTACACAAAAGCAATATTGTATTATTACAAGAGACGTGGCTTGTCGAAGCACCGGTTTGGAATGATTTTGTCGTGCGAATTATACAACCCATAAGTCAAAAGAAAGGCAGACCCATGGCTGGATTAATGGTGGCTGTGAAAATCTCCACAGGATGTAGGGTTGAGAAATGGGAGCAACCGAATAAATATTTACAACTAGTGAAAATCTATATCCATGATAGAATCATTGCTGTACTGAACATTTATTGGAACCACCGAACCATTCAGACTGATTTTTTTTTGGAAAAGATAGAGAGGTTATTGGATACGATTGCTCTGGAACCGTCCATCACTGCAATTATTGTTGCTGGAGATCTAAACATACATTGTTTAAACAAGTGAAAAAAGAGTCAAACAGCCGAAACCCGACGTTGGATGGTACTGATGGAAAATAGACACCTTATCATGTTAAATGGAACAATCAAAACGAATGTCTCTGCGGCTGCCACCTGGAAGAGAGACAGCCAAAAGGGCATAATAGATTACATCTATACGGATAGATGTCTGTTACCAATGCGTAGAATCTTTCGAGGATCTACAATAAGAGACCACCAACCACAAACAACTGGTACTCAAATGGGTCTGGCCGTGTCTAAGTCGAAATCAGTATCGAGAGAAATACAATCAGAAAATCACAGTTACAGGAGGTCGTAAGCAACTGCATCGGTCCAATGAACAGTTGACTTGTCTACAACAAATTATAATGAAGCAATCGAAATTAAAAAATAAAGGCGAGAGAGACTATGTTAATGCCCTCCAACTATTCAAACTTAGGGCAGGATGTGAACTCAAACCGATGTTTAAGAACAAGCATGTTTATGATAGTGAAATTCAATTGCAAAGAGATGCCTACCGAGGGAAATAAGAAACGTCTGAACATTACCAATAAAGGACAAAATTGCGCAAAGAAGAAAAGTAAAGACCACATATAAGAACTGGATGATTGCCAGGAAAGCATTAATATTCCAAAAGGATAGTCAAGCTATGCTAGAATCATTGGCACAAAAAAACTTGAAGGGAATATGGGAGCTAATAAATCAAAGCACTCAAAAACACAGGTGCCATTACAACTGAATGCAGTGTCAGAAGCTCAATGGAAGAGCCATTTTTCAAATCTATATGCCTCTATCGAAAAAGAGCATTACCAGAGCAATACAGGAACACTGGATAATTATATGATTATATATGATTAAAAAACATCAAATTCCTCATATCAAAGTTAAGTAAATCGAGAGCCCCTGGGCCTCATGGGGCTAACACATTTCATTCTTAAACAAAACCGGGATGAATGGGCTAGTGTTATTCTTAGAATAATTGAGGAAGTGATTCAGACACAAAAGATTCCATCGACATGGCAAAAGTCTATAATTATACCTGTATTTAAAAAAGGTAATAGACAGGAACCTAACAACTACAGGCCGATAGCCTTGTTGGATGCACCAGGAAAATGATTTGCAAGGCTGATCATGAGAGATTTCCATCAATGGCTGAGAGACAAAGATCTTAAAGACCCCAACCAGACAGGGTTTATTAATGGAATGGGTACCTCAGTAAACCTCATGATAATCTCAGCAATTCAGTCACATATGATTAACACCAAACAATCCTTATTTGGCATATGTTGATTTCAAGGCAGCGTTTGACTCAATTTATTGATGAACAAGTTAAGGAATGCAGGATGCCCTGATTTTTTTACACTTTATCTACCAGCTACACCAAAACACCGCCATACAAATAAGACTAACCCAAGAGGGACATCTGACGGAACCAATCTGTACATATATCGAGGTCTGAAGCAGGGCTGCTTAATGGCAGCAACCCTTTTAATTTTTTTATATCAGATATGACCAAAGAATTCAAGACCACTATTTCTGATGCCCTGCGATTGGGGATAGCAAAGATAATGGCACTTCAAAATCTACTTGCAACCTTGGAACAATATGCAAGAATGAACGATCTCGAAATTAATATACAGAAAACAAAATATACAGAAAACAAAAGTCTTACTTGTCCATCCATCAAAAACTTTAAGGAAACAGAAAAACAACAAATGGTATCTGGACAGCAATGCACTGGAGGCAGTTAATGTATATACATATCTTGGAGTTAATATTAATAACTGCATCAACGACAAACCATACCATGAAGATATATGAGCTAAACTCATTACAGCTATATCTAAGGCAAAAATTATCTTATTCAAGTATGGGAAATTTTCAGTTGTGCCAGCAGTTACATTCTATCTTCAGAAAACAGCACCGATTGTTCTGTATGGTTCAGATACTAAACCGATAAATAAAGAACTCTATTGGACCAAAATTGAAAGTTATTATTGGAAATCAGTCCTAAATCTGCCAAATTCATTACCTATGGCAATGTTGCAATATGAATTGGGCATTCCCTCATTGTTTGGGATTTATAAGTGAACACGGAACAAGAAAAACTGTTCTAAATATAATAGTGGAATTTATGAAGAAGGCATACCAACCGTTTCTGCAGAATTGGAGAAAGTTTGTTAAACAAGTTCTACAGGAGGCAGATATATCAGAATACCTATTGATTCAGAATCCATTGCGCTCAAAAATAAAAATGTACCAGCAAGAATGGACTACACCTGTGACAAGAGCTAAATCATATAAATCTGGCCACGTTGGTCTTTTTCTTGAGAAGAAGATGAAGACACTGGAAGGCTATTTACAAACATTTGTGTTTCCTGTTATATAGACAAGCCATTTTACGCTTCTGTTTAAACTTGCATAACACCAGAGAAATACAACTAAGGAGGAAACAAATTAAAGCCGACGAAAATGTTTGCAGATTTGGGTGCGATTCCCAGCAACCAGAAACCCTGAAGCATTTGGTAACAGAGTGTCCAAAACTCAGGAACGCGAGAAATCTATACTTGACTGTATAATATTAACAGTGGAAATGCTGTGGACACAGATTCTCCATGCAAAAAGACTGAAGGTCTAGATAGCAACTGTAAAACTCTTATTTTTCTTGAATTTGGACGGGAGGATGGAGAGTGGACATTGTGAGAACTAATGCTTGTTATGAAGGCTGTTCAGCAAAATGTAGGATGATGACAAGAAAATGAAAATTTAAGATAGCAAATAAGGTTATATTTAATTTAATTTTGTAAATTTTGTTTAAAAAAAAGAAAAAAATATGCAAGATATTTAATTGACACATTCATCCATGTCTGATCCACCATCACTGCACGCGATGGATGGCGCACCATCCTCCCCTGTTGCCACCACCCTTATGCCTATGTGCACCTACCCTCAGGCCATTACCGAGGCTGAAACTGTGAGAAGCCACACTCCCTGGATCACCACTGATTTATACTGTATGGCAAAGCAATTCCCACATTGTCTGACAACCCCACTGCTTTCATGGAACATTTGAAGACGGTGATTGCTGGTTATGATTCCATGCTTGGGGACCTTAAACAACACCTACGAGCTGTGCTCAAAGACACTCTATACAAAAAAATAATGGACTGATACGCTGGTTGATGGCCCTGCTATTACTGCTAATATTATTGCACTTGCTGCCGTCATCAAAGAGAAATACCCTAAGAATACCTATCTAGGCTGACTGACTTTTTTTTTACCAATTGTTCCGGTATTACAAATGCTAGGGAACAAGCTAAACCTGCATTTTGACTGGTCTACTTCCGAACTTCTCTAACAATTTGGAAAGAGTTCAGGTGGGGTGGCAAACTGAATCCAATGAAAAAGCACTTTAAGCAGCTCAACGTTTCTATGACAAACTCAAAAGCCAGGAGCAAGATGGTCTACTTGCCTGATGGCTTTTCAGATACAGCATGCTCAACAAAAGACTGCATGTGGGGGGGGAGGGACACCGGGTACCTCACGCCATGCCTATGCCCAACAGAATCCTCCACCTCCTTTTTCACCACGGCCAGCTGCCACAGCAGACTTTTTCACACCCATTTGTGCCTGCTCAGCAACCCCTGCCAGGGCAAACTTTCTGCAGATATTGTAAGCAGACGGGCCAACTCATCCAGCAATGTCCGACCAAACTATCCAGACCACGACAATATGGTCCCATTGCTCCATGCAATGATTTCATTCCCCCTAGCAGTTCTAATTGCTACCCAACACCGACACAACTTCCGCCTTCGCCTCCTCCTTCTCCTAAAGGGCGCTACCAGGACATTCAGATCTCCTATGGTCAACAATGACATTGCCCGAGGTACCCTGCCGTGCTGTCTGCTGCTTTGCTATCACTGGACCGGTCTAGTCCCTATCTCAAATGTGACATCCAAAGGAGGAGAGTGAAGTGTTTGATTGACCCTTAACAAATGAAATCACCAAAATCATAAAATGAAATTGGCATATTTTAGAAGAAGGTGACTGTCCACTTTCACAACCTAAATGTGTATTTAGGAGATGTAAAAACCTGCAGGAACTGACAACCAGGAATGATGTTTTTATTAAACTGAATCAAACTACACTTACGGAAAAATGGGGTTTACCAAAGACTACCGGACATAGTTTGTGTGGTCAGTGCAGCTGTTTTGCACAAACCAAAAGAACTAAAGAAATCAATCTAGGATTGCCCAAATTGTGGGAACAAAGATCTTTGAGTAACTGTAATTCTACGATGGTAGTATATGCGATCTGGTGTTCATGTGACAAACTGTATTTTGGTAAAACAGAAAGAAAAATAAAGATCAGAATAGGGGAACATAAAAGTTGCATAAGAAATAACACCCTAAATGCACCCTTAACTGGCTATTTCAATAATATGGGCCATAAACCTGAAGAGTTAAAATGGACAGTTGTGATGAAAATTGGACATTCTGGTAGCACTTGTAATCGTAAACAAATGCTCAGCATACAAGAACAGAAAATGATCTTTCTTACGAAAAGTCACCTTACGGGTTTAAATGAAAACATTGACTGGAGTGTGTTTATAACTTGACAAGTATATTAATGTTGAGCCTAACCAATACTCCACACTATTGATGTCCCTATACAGAGCATATGTCGATACTTGTGTTGCCTACCATCTATTTCTGCCCTTCCATCTCTAGAGGGTAACCACTGGGTAATGCCTTATCAAGACTTGTATATGACTACCTCTTTAACCTGAGATGGTCTCACCAATCAGTTTGCCCCTTTTGATCTTGTTCACTCTAACCGTTACATCATTCTTTTTGCCTTTAGATAACTGTTTGAGCTGCACAAATTGTACAGTCACCCATCGATTCATACTTATCTCTGTTTAACATTGTATTGATTTTTAGTACACAACAGCAAGCGCTAGCAGATCGGGGCCACCCTATTCATACACAGTATCTAAGCGCCAATTTGATCTTTTTAGGTACTTTTTTACCCATCTGCACACCGTTTTCTAATCATTAATGAATACTGGATCTTCCGGTCCATGATGCCAAATCGTCCTTGGTGTAACTTATCCTTTGCAATGAGCAGTTGTACTCGAACAACATGGCGTTATGTACTGATTTCGTTTTATGAGTCAATTTTCTATCTCAGTGAATTCCCTAAGCCCAGTACGCTTGTGCGCTTCAAGGCTACGCATTATAGAGCTTGCGCGGCAGTCACAACCATCGGTTCCTCGTATTTGTGCCACAGACCGATCTACAACTTATGTTTGTACCCCCGATGACCGTATATTTATGGTATGTGTACTCGGACGTTATTTTCTGACATCTGAGGTGTTATATTACTACTACACCTTCTTTTACCCATTTGCACGAGTTACGGAATGCTGTAACCATATGTTTACTTTAAGGCACCCCCGTTATATATTTTTTCATAATTATTTCACTGCGGACAATCAACATGGACAGATATTTGATTATCTGACGTTGTTTGCGAGGCGATTGATGGCTCTACTTTTACGTGATTCCTAACCAAGTCGCTGATATATGTGAATTTGAGGTTGTTGAACACAGATTGCATATGTTTGCACAGCCCCCCGAGGCACTAATTGACATAACTCCTTGGGTTACACATGCTACTTTTAGAGTCTATAAAACTGTATAGCTCATGTCCCCTGTGTTATAGTCACGCTAATTGATGGCCTAACTAGCTAGTGCATGTATTTTTTATTCAGACGTGAATATTTTGCTCAGACACACCCCCCCCCCCCCCCAGGTTGTTAATTAGAGCGTGGTTCATCTACTTCTCACACCCAATCATTGAGAATGAAGCCACACTGAACTTACAGTAAGTGTAATAGGTCTTTGACCTGCATTTGTAATTGATGACTTTTTGATGAATTAACTCTCTGAATAACATTGATTTACCAGATTGATGACAGGACCTTTTATGTCTCTCATGTATGTCCACAGGGATAAGTGATGACTGTAACGTAGTGATTACTCACAGCCACCGAGGACGTTTTACCGAGAGTAAGACACGGTAAGCGCCAGCTACATACCATGAATATTTGATATTGTGGGTTTCTAGACAGGTGACCTTCACTAATAGGACCCTCTCTTTTGTTTTTGTATTTAGGTTTGGTCTAGATGCTCAAATTCTACTAACAAGAGAAAAGCTGGTGGAATTAGTTACATTGCAACTTTTCCGCGGGGGAAATATACCAGCGATGTCACTTACTATCTAAACACTTGATACCTTTAAACCCATATTTGGGTGTATTTGTAACCACCGATTGTTGAGACCTCTTGGGTCAACGCTTTGGAAATGTTATGCCCCTGAAGAAGTTCCTGAACCAATGTCAATCCTTGTAGGAACAAAACATGTAGGGTTTACTTCAACACTAAAACAACGTGTCTTGAGTGGGATTTAACACCACACCTGTTGTTAACAAGGCATTAGATAGCAAATGCACCAACTATAGAGTTACTCTCTAACCTAGTACTCTGTATTCTGTTTTCTCTTTATTTTATTTCCTTTCCTTATTTCAGTGGTTTGCTAACTTTTTGACTAGGATACTGACCTTGCAGAAACTAGCGGTTTGTAATAGATATTTGTAAATAGATGTATATATCATTGAAATGATCTTGCATTTTGCACAGTGAGGCACTGTTGAGGTGTCTATTACACCACACTTGTTAATGCACTTGTCACTTTGAGATTTTTTATAATGACTTTTTATGATGTTTTATTAAACTGTCTTTTATAATTGTATATTAAAGATGCTATATATTGTTATCAGTTGAGTGCAATTTGGTTGAATTCTCCATGCACATTTAGAATGCTTTCATGATGTTTAGTGACCACATGTGACATATATCCCATAGTCTAGTGAGTTACCTTACCAAACCTTATGAGACGCGGGGTTTGTTTTATATTTGATTGACACTGGTGCCAGGCACTCCACGCTGTGACCGGCTACTTTTCCAAATGTGGATGTCTCAAAGGCAATTGTCAATGCTGCTGGCATATCTGGTAACACTATCCCACACCCGGTACCACATGAATTGTCTTTTTCACTTGGTCCCATCACTGAACAATATACCTTTCTTTTAAGCCCTGGCTCACCAGCAAATCTGTTAGGTATTGATCTGCTATGCAAGATGAATGTATCATTTATTGTTCTCCTGATGGTATTTGGCTAGAGATACCACTAGCTAGGCAAGCCAAATGTTTATTTCTTCTCCAACAGCCCACTCGACCTACAGAGCCTCCTTCACTCCTCACACCCACACAAGCAACACAACTACAACACCTTAGTGACTCAGTGCCAATGAGGTATTCCACATTCCAATGAGGTATTCAACATTCTCTCTGCTAAACCTGTTTGCATCACTCTCAATACAGAGGTGCCTCTCACACCAGTACAGAATATAACCTCAGGCACAGGAAGGTATCAAGCATGTCATCTTTCCCCTCACTGATCAGAGCATCCTCAACTACAACACTAGCCCTTTCCATTCTCTGGTGCTCCCAAATGAGAAAAAGGGCACAGGCAAATTAAATTTTCCCCATGATTTCCTCATCCTTATGAAGACGGAAATGCCCTCACATCAGGTAGTCCCGGTCTCCCTGACCGTTCTCTCCTGTATTCTGACACACACCCAATGTTTCACTTGCATTGATCTTGCCTCTGCCTTCTTCTCTGTCCCCATCCACCATGACTCTCAGTATCTCTTTGCATTCACATACAATGGACATCAGCTCACCTACAGGTCCCTTCCAATGGGTTTTATTGACTCCCCATCTCTTATCTCCTCGATTCTGCAGGAAGACCTCCAGGATGGCACCTTTCCGGGGGATCCACTATGATCCAATACATGGATGACCTACAGTCAGCATCACCTTCCTTTAAGGTCCCTCTCTCTGACTCAAAGTGCTCCTCACTGCCCTGGCAGCAATTGGTCACAAAGTAAACAAAGCAAAATTTCAGCTCCGAATACCTGCAGTTTGCTACCTAGGACATGACATTTCCCAAAGCGCTAGGCCTCTCCAATGCTCCTGCCCTTCCTGACTACTCTAAATCATTCCCCCTTTTCTATGATGAGATAGATGGGTATGCCTCAGGCGCACTCACACAGAAGCACAGGGACCTACAACGCTCTGTAGCCTATTTTAGCTCAAAAATAGACCCTGTCAATTCTGCATTTTCTGAAATGTCTCAGAGCCGGAGCTGCCTCTGCCATTCTCCTTAAAAAAGATGACAACATCGCCCTAGTGTACCACATAAAAGTAGCAGTGTCACAATCTGTATTAGCACTCCACATCAGGGGTAAAAACAACACCTCTCTGCTGCATGTCTCACCAAAAATGAGAAAAGCTCATCTCTGCCACCAAACATCACTCTCATCACATGTGCCCCACTCAACCCTGCCTCCCTCCTGCCTACACCTGATGACAGTGACTGCATGACTGCCTTGCAGCAGTTGACATTGTATCAGAACCCAGAACAGACCTCAAGGATATCCCCCTCCCCTAGGCAGACCTCATTCACTCTGTTGATAGGTCTTGTCTTAGAGATTCAACAGGTAGTATACAGGCAGGTTTTGCCATTGGCACCACCTTTGAAGTATTAGAAGCTTTTCAGCTCCCATCAGTAGGATCAGCACAAGTTGCTGAACTCATTTCCCTCACACAGGCTTGCACAATCGCCACACAATGCACAGCAACTATATAAACTGATTCACATTACGCTTTTGGTATCTCACATGACTATGGGACCCTCTGGATACAGAGAGGTTGCCTAACTGCAGAAGGTACTCCCATTCTCAATGCACCCTATGTTGAAGCCCTGCTTATTGTGATTGTGCTACCAACTGAGATGGCCATTGTGAAGTGCAAATTGCGGCATGGCTACCTCCAAGGTCGTAATGACCCCCTATGTCTCATCCCATTATTTGCTGCAAACTGAGGCTGATGCATAGGGGTCCCTGGGTAGGCACCTGATCTAATATAAGGCATGCCCCATTTGGCGTGTTTCAATATATTAGATCACATCCATGTACTTATGTGAGGTGTATGTGCTGATCAATGGCATGTATCATGTTGCTCACTTGTGCTAGAGGTGTGTAGGCAATTTGCCTCTTAATGGTGCTGTATACAGTTGTATTTGTTGCATTTGATTTGGATGATTTGTGGTGTCTTGCAAAGGTTCCTTGCTGTGGATTTAATTTTGCCAATGTTAGGGTCGGTCGGTTTGGATCAGACACAGATATGTTAGATTGAGACCCTTGTCATTGGCCATATCATTGGTAGGGTGGAGTTCAGTGGCGGTTGAGGTAGACATCAGCTGACTGGTGGATGGGGGTGACAGGTTGCATCCATGTGAAAAGGGGATTTGACACATGTCTTGTATGATCACAAAATAGGGTTTGGTGAAGGCTGGGCTTAGTTGCAGCATTTTGAGGGAGTGGCATGTGTGTGTGATTAGAGGTTGCTCCTTTTAGGATGATGAGGTGTAGCTCGTGTGAAGTGTTGATGGACAGATCACTGACAGTAGTTTGGATGTGAATTCAGATCGCTTGCTGCATTGTGGTCCATGGCATGATGAGGTGTAGGATTTAGGAGAAGCACTTTCGGAAGAGGGACCTGTCCTATGGGATTTGGAAACACAGTGGTGGTATTTAGGGGTGGAGCAACCGCATATTGCATTGGTAACGGCAGGGTACTCATCTTCATGCATATGTCGTTTAGTGGCTGGATGCGTTTGGTGAAGGGATGACTTTGAAACTTCAATTACCCTGGCCTGAGGGAAGTGTAGGAGGAGTCAGTGGAGCATGGACAACTATCATGTGCTGATGTGGAAACTTTGTTGGGTGAAAAGACTGGATTGGACTTTTAGCCATGTCAAGGGGACAGGATTTCATGCAATGTATTGGATCAGAGTGACAAATTGGATTCTGCTCTGCAGGATTACAAGGGTCAGTAGGGGTAAAATGATCCCCCAGCCCTCACACTTCTAAAACCAAAACACAACACAATCATAAAGATAAACTAGGGATAGTTAATAGGTATACCTCCTTTGCCTTTTGTGGTAATATAGGTTGAAGGAAGGCCATAATCTCAAGAGGTGTGTAAAGGTGAACCTGTAGTGACCCAAACAATACAGTATCAAAGTCCAAAATAAGCAGAATTTCCAATCCAGGTGTTATACAAATATACATATTTTAATTAAACACACCACTTGAATGTAAAATGAAAACAGAATGCTGCACATAAACCCACCCAGAAGGAAGAACAGAGAAGAATCAAAAGAATGGAGAAAGTAGTGGTCTGAACGTAGTTCCAGGGCTGGTAGGTAATTTACTACCATAAAAAGGTTATCTTGTAGAAAACTGGAGCAATCGTGACCTAACCAGTCTTTAGGGTCCAAGTGGACCGAGGGGGCAGTTCAAAGTCAACAGTACCTGGAGTTAGTTCTTAGTGGGCTTCAACACTCAGGTCTGGGGTTGAATGTCAATGTGAGATGAACAGGCACAGTTCGGGCACGTAGAATCGTGGTGGCCCCGGCAGCAAGCAGGCATCGAGTAGTGGCGGGTGCTCTTGTGGTAGAATGACAGCTGTTCAATGATGCAGATCAGGGCAGTCCCAGAAATGCTTTGCAGTTGGCCAGGGCAAGTCAGGCTTTAGCCGCTGGGAGGGGTCGATAAGTGACGCTCCAGCAGATTGAGTCAGCGGTCGACAGTCGTAGAAGTGGAGATCTTTGATGTGTTGATGTGTGATCAATGAGATGGGAGATCAAGGGCTAGCCAGGCCAAGTGTGCTTGTAACCCCTGGTTAGTGTTGGCGAGTGAATCTCCAGTTATTTGGTTTGGGCTCCTGCATTGAGCAGCTAATCGGACCTACAAGGGGGTGAGCTTTGGCTGGGACATGATGCTGTGTTGAGCCCGTCAAAGGTACAATCAAAGGTTCAGATGGTGAAGTAGCGCAGCAACCAGCACTGGCAACTATCATCTTGTTCCAGGTGCGGTGAACATGGAGCGACTGGTTTGGGTCGGTGGCCAGGGAGCTTTGGCTGGTCTGGTGTTCTCCTCTGGTTGCTATGAGGCCCTTTCATGGGGATGCAATGATAGGATGATTCCTGTTATGGATCTGCTCTCACAGATTAGGAGATTCCGGAGCATAGTAGCAGGTCCTGATCCACAGTTGAAGGTAACTCCTAATGTGAAATTGAGTATATGAGAAATTATCCCTGTATTGGAGGTGCGCAAACCCGAAGATCTCATCAAATAAGGTAAATCCACAAACAGTAATAAGAAGATAGGTATGCAGCAGCAGTGAGCATATGAGGGGGTAATTCGTAAAAAAAAAAAAAAATTTGAACCCGCGATTGTATTAGTATTTATATACTTTCAAATAAATCGCATGATTGCGAGTCTGTGCGGGTTACTGCTGAGTAACAGTTTGTTACGTTCCAAGTATTGTGTGATTAAGGGCGTTGGTCAAACTAATACTAACACAATCGCAGGTTCAAATACCCAAACACTGTGGATATGACCACTATGGCGTTTTTTCTGCACAGTGCACAAAATTACCAATAAAATGCCAACAGGCAGAAATCTCGAATTACTGGTATTCTAAATATCAAGTGTATATGCTTCTAATTATTTTGGTGGAACCTTTCCTAATCCATTACTTCGCCTAAAATTGCCTGTTATTTACTCATTTTTACGCCCTGAAGACGACCCAGCAGGGTTGAAACACGTGTTGGCAGCTTTTCAGTTGTTTTGGAACTTGTATTTGGGCGGTCTTTCATTTGTTTTCAACTTGTATTTGTGAATGTATATATCCTTATTAAAACTTGAAGAGTTAAATGCTGACCAATATCAGCATCTAATACCATAAATGGTTGTCCTTTGTTACTCCTTGTAATATGGAATAGTACTTGTTCCTTGTAGGAAGCGCAGACAATGAGGATAACTTTTTCAAAGATGTCTTACTCCTAATGTGCCCTGGGAGCGGTAAGGGGGAGATCTTGCTTCTGACTTGGATGATCCATCTTCACCTAAGGTTGAGGGCATTGGAAGGGGTGGAAAACCCCTTCTTTTAATGACAAAAGTCTGCAGGTGATTGGACTAAAGCTAGCCTTCCTTGCTGGTCCAATCCCTGCTCTTGAACAGAGTGTACACACCCAAAGTGCTTTGATTTAGAGTAATTGGAGGGGAGAGGAAAGAAAGAGACACAGTGAAAATCAAGATGGTGGAATCATCCTTCCCTTGGCCAGATACTTCCTGCCTTTCATGCTCCTGCCCCCTCCCCTTCTTACTAAGAACAAATATGTGTGAGGCTACTTCTTTTGAATGGGTAAGCTCCCTCTAAGACCCAGGCTCAGGACAGTGGCCTGCTGTGCGGCTGTCTTGGTGGAGGGTGTTGACAGCCCTCACAAACAGATCAAAGAGGAGGCCCGGCCTTCCAGGTTCTCGTTCTGTCATTTGGCAGGCTGCTTCCAGCTGACCGGAATATACATCACCTTCCATAGTGGAGCTGGCTCAGAAGAGCTGACACATGTGCACTATCAGTTGAAATGTGGTGGTTGTGATCATAAGTAGTACCATGCACTATGCCTAAACATCAGCATAGGTGTATTTAGAGTTTACCCTGCCAACAGCATAGGCAACTCATGATCACTGTAGTTGTGGGTACAGAAGGGCATATCTATAAGGCTGCCTCTGCTCTGCAGGCACTTGGATGTCTCTGTGGCTGTCAAGTGGGCACTGGTGACCTTTGATCCCGCTTTGTGACACTAGTAGAGCAGTTTATGCAGATCAGTTTACTGATGTGGCCGGGCACACATACACTATGCTTTTGGCATGCAGTCGATGGGAAAGGGGGAATCTGTTTGGCAGATTACCCCTTTCTGAGATGGTATTGCCCTTATCATTCTATATGGTAATCCACATTTAAAAAGCCAGATCTTTGCACTCTTGCCAGATGGCAACTCCTCACAGTCAGTGCTGTCTGCACTGGAGGTAAATTCATGGTAATGGTAACGTTTTGTATTACACCTACAAATGGCACGTGTGTATGTGGTGGGTCTGTTTGCATTGATATGACTCCTTGGGTTGGGTTGATGAAGGTCTGTTTATTTATTTAGTTTATTTGTAACGGGCTGGAATGGCGCCCATAGGCATAGAAGTGAAGGGACAAGACAAACAACACAAAAGAAAAGAAAAGTATCAATCGGGTCCTAGAATCATAGGGAAAAGAAATCATAGAAAACACTGAGATTGTTCTTTGGTGCAGCACTCACTGGGGAGGCCTTGCTTTGCCTATGTGCTTGCCGTCCTCTCCCATAGCTGTCTTTTGTGTCTACGTGCAAAATGTAGGCGTCAACAATGGAACAGCATACCTGTGTAAACCATGCTAATGCTACTGCTGTGTGATCAATATTTCTTGCCGCTCACTTGTCCTATGTGGATATAGTAAGTGCCCTTCATCCACACACCATGCAAAGATGTTTGGTTGGATGAGGATGGAAATAGAACCCTAGTGTGGTTTGAATGTCAGTGTTTGGCCACTTGCAGGAATTATTTGCAGCATGGATGATCATCTTCTTCTTCACCTCATGAACTGTGTCAAATTGCACTACCGAGTGCACACCTGGTCAGTGAATTTCTGTCACAGTTTTGCCTTCCTTGTTTGGGTGGTACAGTTACTATGCAGGCTGTGGAGTGCATCATGGTGTTTCACGCAGAACCTTGTTATGAGGTGCTTCTTTGCCTCTAAGAATTGCTCTTTCTCTTAGGTGCTTTCATCAGTATGCTTCTGTTACCTCCTTGATCCATTGTGGTGTGTGAAGTGTGGGTTGATCTGTTGGATGTTTATGTGTGTGCATTTGTGGATTACTTTCCCATGTTTATTGTGCATTCATTGTGCCTGTCTCTGGGTGTGTACTTGGTGGGATGCACGCATAAATATGGGGCATATGCTTATGAGAGGTATGGTATGTGTTCATGTGTCAGATCATATCGCCAATGTGTTTTTCCTATGTGGGGTTGGCCTTTCATGAAGTTGTGCATGTATCCCACCACATAAGTTCAGAATGCATAGATGTATTCACAAAGATGCAGCTGTTTGGCATGCATGTGTACATGGTGTACAGTGAGGGCGAGCTGTGATTGCTTTGTTGATGAATTGTCATGTAGACATTTGTTTCTGCACCACAACACGTGTAGCATATGAATTGTCGTACCATATGCTTATTCTGGGTACTTTGAAGAATGCGTCCCTGTGTTTTTAATCTTACATTATCAAATATCAAATTTCTGCCTTCCAACCTTGAGCTATGACTCCATGCCCATATTTATGTTTCCCTTAAGGAGGTTCAATGTTTCCTATGTATCCACAGCAAATGTGTTCCCTGTATTTTCTATTGTATGAGCTTGGTCTAATAGTCTTAATTATGAAATTAGCTTCTGTATGGTCAAACCACTTCCTGGTGGTCACGCTCCTTATGTATTTCTAGCTCCAGCTCCAGACGTAAAGCCAACTCCAGACGTAAAGAGAGCTGAACTCACACTTCCAAAAATTGTAGGTTCTTGTTTGGTTCAACTTTACACACACCGCTTCTACTAGCCACATCAGTCCTTCAATAGCTGAGCTTAGTGTGGACTTCCATTTGTATTGTATGATCTTAATTTCTGAGAGGAAGCAGTTACAGACCATTTTGTTTATGTGACAATGTTTTCCTTCTTTCTGTAATGCTTTGTTACATTGCTCTTTCATCAATTCATGGCAATGTCATGTCAGACGTTTGCCAACTTCATTGCAGATGGTGCCCCTTTGGGCAGTCCTGCAATATGAAGCTGTCTTCCTCGGTTCATCTCCAATACTTAACTTGTATCAGTTTTCCCCACGTTGTATGTTTTTCTGCCACCCGATCATGCAGGATATTGCTTCGGACTAGCTTCCAAGAATGTTTGCTGAGCCCTCTCTTGTGTCAATAATGGTTTCTCCAGTGTTGGTAATTGAAGGTCCATGTAGGTGGCTGTCCCATTTCATTCGGCTTTCTGTGAAAACATTTCATAGCATCTGTGAGCAATGGGACTATGGATTCACCGTTTTTTTTTAAATCTATGAAGGAATTTTGCTTTCACTGTTTGCTTTCATTAATACAGAATACAATCCCCTCATCATCTTGCATTATTAGGGCACAATAAAACGTAACCTACTATAGACCATAATTTTTGACATTTTGGGCCTCATTAGGAGTTTGGCGGTACGGTAACAACGGTGCCGGTAAGGCACCGGCAACGTTGCTACCGCACTGCCAAACTCCGAGTTGTGCTCGCGGGTGACTTCCATTCCGCCAGGGACTGCCCTGGCGGAATGGAAGGCACCCGCGAGCACAACTTGTGGATGCACCGGCACTGTTATGAACAGTGCTGATGCATCCACGCTCCCCATTCTCATTCTGCCCTATGGGGCGGAATGGGGAGTGCGTTCACACCGGCACCCGCGAATGGTCAATTACCAGTCCGCCGAACTCGGAATGGACAGGTAATTGCCCATTTGCGGGTGCCGGTGTCGGAACGAATTTGGCGGTAGCCGTGCCTGTTATACAGGCACGGCTACCGCCATACTCCTAATGAGACCCATTGTGTCTGTATAGGGACATTTCTACAAAAAATACACAGTTTATTTCCTCTTCTTTTGTGCATGGCCTATTCTGATAATTTATCTTTCAATATACTCCACTTAACAACCATGTTGGTAACAATCCCGTTGCCAAATAAAAAACCACGCATCCCATATACCTTAGGATATATCGATGCATAAAGCCTATTTCATAAGTGATGCTTAGTTCTTTTTTTCCAAAGATAGAGTATAATAAATTAATTATCCTGACTAAAATCAATTACTTTGCTTACTTCCTAAATTTGATTGTTACCATAGTTAATGAAAATACATATGTTGTCTCATCAGGCCTTATGCTATCTGCTCATCAGACCAAACCAAGTTATGCATTTATCAGGACTGTTTACTTATTTGGCCCCAACAGATGAATTGCTTTGCATGTACAAGGTCCGACAGTTTACTGCCAGGGCCATTCGCATTTGAGATTTGCATAGCATTGGTGCTTCATTGGTTGCTGTAACAATGCCTTTCTTGAAGTCTCCCAAGATTGGTACATAGTTGGCATGGGTGGCCAATTCACTAACTACGCAGTTGACACCAAGCTGCTGATGGAGGTAAGTGGCGACTACACCCAGGACCAGGGTGCATTGACTCTCATTTATGGTGGATGTCATCCAACTGGATGTGCTTGAACAGCTAAGACAGAGCTCATGATCTCTGGTTCCACACGGGCCAGAGCTAAACTGGACTCAATGTACTAAAACTTAATCATTGAATGAAACAGTGTGACAGTAGTAAAACAAGTCAAAACACTGGGGGTATATTTTGAGGCTTCCTTAAGCAATGCAATACTGGCCTAAGCAACTGCGAAAAGCTCCTTGTCTCCAGCAAAAATTACGAAACACTAGTTAGGGCAATAATCATGGCCAGAATTGATTATTGCAATGCTCTCATAGCTGGAGCGAGCAAAGGCATCATTCAAAGGCTTCAAGGGCTTCAAAAAGAAGCTGTTAGGCTCGTTGACCTAAATTGGCTAATTGTAGCTGCTAGAGTCCAGTTCAGGGTGAATACTTTGACCGATACATTCATTTATGGAGATGTCCCCTCCTACCTTAAACAATGCCTGGTGCAGTATGAACCCAGAAGAACTTTACGCTCCAGTAACACCAACAGGTTGATATGCCCACATACCAGATGGATGAGAAAAAATTGACGTTTCTTCCGGTCGAGCTTCTGTAGAAAGGGAACATTTCCATCTTTAAAAAACTCATGAAGACTTGCCGATTTGAGTAAATCATTTTGTTTAAGCTTTCTTTATTGATTTTCATAACAGTTAAACAACAACCGTCATAACCATCTCCCAGATGAGCCCCCCTCACCCCCAGCCCTGCCCACCCACCTTGACACGGCTCGTTGGTATTGTACACATGATATCATGTTTACTGGTCCATTCATTTAAGTGCAGCCATTATTGAGTAAATATTGAATCTGCTCCCATTCTAAGCTCTGTCCCCTTGATGTTGTGCTGTGTCTTTGTGCACCCGGACGCCTGTGGATTCTGGTGTTCTAAAAATAAATAAATAATTCTATTTGTGATCGAAGAATGTCAGCTGAGACAATTGATGCACAAAGTTGAAAGGCATTGTATTTGGTAACTCAGGCCTTGCTGTAATGGTAATTTAAAATTTTATATTTTCATCTCGTTTTCTCATTATTGATAAGTGTGATCATTCCTTCATTAACTTGGTGAAATAAGGACTGAAGCGGGAGCTTACTGAATATATAAGTCAAGGTCAGCATTATGAACATGTTGGCATATCCTAGTATACCCCAGTCTACCCCAACGTGACACTTGCAATCTCTTCATAATCCAAGGTCTAGTTGGAGCTGTATCCCTACACAGGTATGACAGTTTAAACATAATTACTTCTAGTCCTCTGTTTAGTTTGATTCCAGAGTAACACGTGTTTTTCTGTACTAAACCTGATTTTCCCAAAGCATAACTGAATGAATACGTCTTGTGAGCCAAGACATGCATTTACAGTACTTACTAGATCCTCCAATACCTTATGCCTGACAGTGCCCAGATTCACTTTAAAAAGAGCTGGAGGATCCAGCTTTACGGTCCTTGCCTCCCAACTTTGGAACACCCTACCACTTAACATCAAAACTATCGAGTGCTTTCAGTCTTTTAGGAAACAGGTTATTAGATGGCTACTGGATAAAAACTAGTATTTTCCATCTGCTCTCCCCTTTGCCTGACGATACTGCCTTTACTTAATTGTGCTTTACTTAATTGTGCTTTACTTAATTGTGCTTTTTACCTGTAAACTGTATAAATGTAAACTGTATATTATGTACCACGTAACCGTTTCCCGAAGCGCCCTTTTACCTCTGGGTCTGGAGCGCTATATAAATAAATAAAACAAACAAACAAACAAACTTCATCATAAGTGCTCAACATCCAAAGAGGATTTGTATTACAACCATCAATTTTGAGATAGAATACATAGGGCCTCATTACAAGTTTGGCGGTAGCCTTGCCGGTAAACCGGCAGGCTTCTGCCAAACTTGCAATTCTTTCCGGCGCACAGAAATGGGCAATTACCGGGTCATTACGACCTTGGCGGACCCAGTAACTGCCCTTTCCTGGGTGCCGGAAAATATTCTTCCCCATTCCCATTTGAGCCCCATAGGGCTCAATGGCAATGGGGGAGGCTGATGCACCGGCACCGTTCATAACGGTGCCGGTGCATCCGTCGAGTTGTCAGGTCAGACCTGGCGGGCACAAAGGCACCTGCGATCACAACTCGTAGTTTGCCAGTCCGGGAAGTACGGTACCGGCATGCTTACCGGTACCGTACTTCCCGGACTGGCAAACTTGTAATGAGCCCTACAGATTTCAGTAGAACAGTGATGATGACTATAAACAACATGTTCTTTATTTCATCTACTTTTTTTTCCCTTGGCATGGGCATGGCAAACAAGGTGGGTGCTGATTTAGAAAACACAGTTGAAAGTAGACTGTTTTTTGTGTAGTGCCTTAAAGTGAAAATTCCACCGGATAACACATGGCACCAATTATTTGTAGAACAGGTTGACTGTATGGAGGTATTGCGTTGTTATTATGTTATTATGGGCACTGTCCCTAATAAGTAGTCCCATTTACCACTGCTATATGCTATTTTCACATCCAAAGAGTTTGTAACCTGAATATGCATTAAGGAATACTAAAGCCTTATATGTGTTTGCATTTCAGCAGTGCACGTCCTGCTTTCTGAAATAATTTGATAAAGGCACAAGGGGTGATCTTTCTTCTAGGGGGAACTGAAAAATGATGTTAAATGTGTTTATCCACCTCATTTTGGTGTATTTGTATAGTGCAGTTAGGGTGGCGGGAGGACATACCGTGGCCACCCCCATTTTCAGCTCCACCTTATGAATGCGGGTGCATTATCGCCAGAATAGATTTTGATGCTTGTGTTAATGTAATGGATTCCTATTGCATCTGCCTGAAATTACCAACTGGTAAACGCCGTCAGATTCTAAAGGATTCCATTGTATATGCCTCCCAATATCGTTAATTGTGGAGGCATTTATACTTTTTAAATACATTGGGGAAAAGGGGAGATAATAGGCCGATATAACCTTGTTTTTTCTCCTCCATTTTCCACAACGTTGTGTATGAGCAAAATATCACAGAAGGGACTTTTTGCACAAAAGGGCAAAGAGTGGTGGTTACCTCCATGCGATTAACAAAGTTATCAAAATGGCCTACGTTGATAAATCATTTACTCAATTTGTATTGTATTTTTGCTTACTTGAAAATCCTTTCCCAATATGAGTGAAACTTGTTTACAGACAGTTTGGCAGAATGTTTTATACAGGGAATGTTGTGTTGCTATGTGTTGAATAATCTTCAGCCTTTTTACATTTCCTCATTAATAATAGGTGATTCGCTACAAATCATATTTCCTTTGAAATGTTTGAAAGCCTAGTGTTTATATGAATCAATGTTCTCTGCCTTCATGGACACACTATTGATTTTATTCAAGGGCATAAAGATTTGGAAGCAATTGTTTGTTATTTGCAAAGTCTTGGTCATCAGTTTTTTATCCCACTGCAGCAAAATGATTCCTTTGGTCGTCTCTTTCAGTTTGGGTTGAGCTGAATGCACTCAGCATGCTTTTTCTCTACGCTCATAATATTTGTACTGTAAAATACAAGGTTAATACTGTGCTGGCTTGCTGAAATATTGTGGGATACTTATCCTGCCTTTACACATGTTCAAGGTTGATACAATGTTTAAGACATATCTGGGCTTCATCACGAGTTGGGCGGTAGCCATTAAATGCGTTGGTAACGCTATTACCACCGCATTTAACGCTCTGGCCAATCTCGAGTTGGCCGGAAAGTTGGAGTTTTACCTTCAGCTTTTTGCTGGAGGTAAACATCTCCATTTTCCACCGGTTTTTGGCACTGTTACTGCGGTGCTAATTGCGATGGACCCGATTGGGAATGGGGATTAACTACTTACCACTATTCGTGATCCAGCCTAAATTGGGCCGTACCGAGTAGCAGTAACGCTATTTCCTTTGGCGGTATCCCAGCGCATTTACCGCCGGGTATTCCGCCAACCTCCTGATGAGGCCCAATAGTCAGTTGTCCCATACTACATTCCTCCACTTTGCACTATGTCACCAAAGACAGAAAGGGAAGACAAACAATGTGTTTCTTCAGGTGTAAACTGAAAAGTGTTTTTATTTATTTATTTTATTTATTTATTTATTTGCATTTTTAAAGCGCAGCAGCTGCCCTCGGGCATCGTGGCGCTGTTACAAGAAAGTGTACTTGGCATGGTGACTTGGTTACAGGCATGGCTATGGTTCCAGGGTTACATGGGAACCGTGATCATGGTACAGTTGTAATTTACAGACATTGTTGCATGCAATAGAAATATAAGTGGGATTCACTTAAATAGGGTGGTTTTCAGAGCTTTTCTGAAAGCTATGAGGGATGTTTCCGCTCTTAGTTTGGGCGGTAAGGAGATCCAGGCTTTTGGCGCTAGGACTTCGAAACTCGAGCCACCAGCTTTGACTCTAGTGAAGTTGGGGATTGCGAGTTGGTTGGCATATAGGTCCCTTTTGGGTCTGAGTGATTGGACTGGTTGTATGCGTTCATTGAGGTAGCTATGGGCAGATTGGGATATACATCTATGTGTAATGGTGAGAGTCTTGAACTGGATGCACTCTTTAACTGGGAGCCAGTGGGCATTTTGTCTTGCTAAGGAGATGTGTTCCCTCTTTGGACTATTGAGGGCTGCTCTCAAAGCGTTGTTTTGTGCAATTTGGAGTTTATTAATGTTTTTGGCGGAGGTACCTAGTAGGAGGACGTTGCAGTAGTCCAGTTTCGCGCCTACGGTGGCTCTGGCGATGTTGAGGCGATTTGTAGTGGACAGGTGAGGCTTTACTGCATTGATTATTTTGGTTGTAAGAGCTGCTGAGGAGGAGATGTAACTGACATGTCTGTCCATGGACAGGGTAGAATCTAGGTATACCCCCAGTGTTTTTACAGCAGGGGAGACAGATATTACTGAGTTCTCGATTAGGAAAGTACTGTATTTGCTGTCTAACTTGTTGAGGGTTTCCTTAGGGCCCACTAGTAGGATCTCTGTCTTGTCTCCGTTGAGACAGAGGCCATTGGCTGACATCCATGTCTGGATGATGGCATAAGTGTTTTGTAGGGTTTTTAGGTCTTGCTCATAGTCACCAGTTAGTGGGAGAAGATTTGCGTGTCATTGGCATAGTTGGTGAACGTTATGCCGAATTCTTCTAAGTCATTGAATAGTGGGAGTGTGAATAGGTTGTATAGAGTAGGGGAGGTGCAGGACCCTTGTGGTACTCCACAATTGATAGGGGAGGGGGTGGCTGATGCTTGGTCTGAGTAGACCCTCATAGCTCTGCCCTCCAGAAAGGATGAGATCCAAGCTGTGGCTTTATCCGAGAAGTGGGCTGTGTTGGTGAGGTGTGTCCTTAGTGTTTTGTGGTCGACTAAGTCGAACGCAGCCGACAGGTCAAGGAGTAGTAGGATGGCGCATTTGCCTTTATCCATATTTTTTAGGAGTTGGTTCTTTAGGTCGAGTAGTGCTGACTCTGTGCCATGGCGTGGGCAGAAACCAGACTGTCTCTTGCCTAGGATGTTGTGAGATTCAAGGTAGGCTTGTATCTGTAGATAGGTGGCCTTATCGAGGATTTTCACCAGGAATGGCACTGTTGTAATGGGTCTGTAGTTGTTGGGTGAGAATGGGTGTAGCGTAGGTTTTTTTAGTAGTGGGCGAACCCAAGCTTCCTTGAGGGAGGAGGGTACTGAGCCAGTGGCGAATGAGGCATTAATAAAGGTAGCAATGAAGTTGGCTAGGGGTTCAGCGCAGTCTATGATTATGTTTGCTGGACAGATGTCCCCCTTGCAGAGTGAGGGTTTTTTTTGTTTCATGATGCGTAGGACCTCAGGGGCGGTTACCTTTCTAAAGGTGAAAGGCGGTTGAGGATTGTTGTTGTGTTTGCTTTGGGGAGGGTGCTTAGGGCTAGGGGCAGTCGGCGTTTTGTGTGGGGACTTGGGTAGATTTTTTGCTTTTTTTTTTGCTTTTTTTGTCTCTAATGGGGCAATAGTGTCGACAATCTCTTTAATAGTGGTGTCGTAAAGTACGACTAGTTCTTCAGGGTTGTTGGAGGTGGGTGATGCTAATGCTGAGACTTCTAGGAGTGGACACATCCTTTCTCTGGAGAGTAGCTTTTTAGATCTGGCTAAAGCAGCTGGCATAGGAAGGATTTGACTAATAGCTGTCTTTGTTGGGATGTAGAAATGGATGAGGTGGTGGTCGGTCCATGGTTGCGGCGTGTTTGAGCTGATGTTTACCCTGCAGTTTTGGTCGACTAGCCAGTCTAGTATGCGGCCTTTGGTGTGAGTGGCAGAGTTAACTCTCTGGATGAATTGTAGGTCTAGAAGGGCTTTAGCAAGGGTTTTGCTGTGTTTGTCTTTTGTGTCATTGAAACCGAGTTCAGGTCTCCTAGGAGTATGGCTTTCGTGTTAGGTTTGAGGTTGTTCCCTAAGAGGTGTAGGATATCGGCTCAGTTCAGGAGTGGGCCTGGCGGTCGGTAGATGAGGTGCATTGTCATGGTGTCATTAGGCGAGAGGGAGATTTTTACTGATAGGGCATCAAAGTTGTTCTCAGATGTGATGGGTTTAATTTGTCTAACCTTCAGTGTTTCTTTGACTATTAGGGCAACACCTCCGCCTTTGTGTGTTGGTCTATCTTGTCGGAGGATGATGTACCCAGGGGGGAGGGCCTGGCATATGGCAGGTCCAGAGGCTTCATGTAGCCAAGTTTCTGTAATGGCTAGAGCATCTAGCTCGAGGTCAGAGATTAGGTTGTGTATTTCTGTGGCGTGTGCTTGTAGAGATCTAGCGTTCATGAGGGCCAGCTGGATTTGGGAAGGTTTGTCTGTGCTCGGTTTGACAGAGTTGGGGTTGTGTTTGGTGGTGTAGGTGTGGAGTTTAGTGGTAGGGTGTTGGGTTGTAGAAAAAGGAGTGATAGTAGAGGGTGTGGAGTGTGACTGCAGTATGAGTTTGTGAGTAGTGGTGTGAGCTGTGGAGGTGCGGGCTCCTAGTCTGGTGTTTCTTATGTGCACTGGTAGCGTGTGTGATGTGCTTCTGGCCGTGGATTTGAGGTTGGGGACGGTGTTAGTGGATTAGGACTGGTGGATGTGGCGCTCGTGTGTGAGTAGAGCTGGTAGGAACGGAGTAGGGCGGATGGAGTCAGAGCATGGAGGCTTATCGGGGTGGGCGGGGGCCATGTTAAGTATAGTGGGTGTTGCCTGGGTATGGGTGTATACAAGGTGGGCAGTATCGACTTTAGGCTAGGAACATAAAAATATGCAGATTCGACTTTAGGCTAGGAAAATAAAAATATGCAGATTCGACTTTAGGCTAGGAACATAAAGATATGCAGATGTGACTTTAGGCTAGGAACATAAAAATATGCAGATGCGACTTTAGGCTAGGAACATAAAAATATGCAGATTCGACTTTAGGCTAGGTACATAAAGATATGCAGATGTGACTTTAGGCTAGGAACGTAAAAATATGCAGATGCGACTTTAGGCTAGGAACATAAAAATATGCAGATTCGACTTTAGGCTAGGAACGTAAAAATATGCAGATGCGACTTTAGGCTAGGAACATAAAAATATGCAGATTCGACTTTAGGCTAGGAACATAAAAATATGCAGATTCGACTTCATGCTAGGTGTGCATGCTAGTAGGTGCACATTGACGTGGAGCTCGGTGGCTGTGCACAGTCGTGTGGCAGATGTGGGCAGTGTGCTTGGGTGGTGGAGAGTGTGCAGAAGAGTATGAGGACTGGCTATCATGTAGTAAGCTCGCAATTGGATGAGCAGTTATGGCTGCAGGCGGAAGGTTTTTATAAAATGTAAACCACAAGAAAGTCATTCACCCAAAGTTCAAGTGAAAATCCTTAATTTAATAGTCCAAATTAAGTCTGTCATAGTTTCTCTTGAGTTGGGATATATGGTCCTAATACAAGGTTCAGTCAGGCTCTTGCCTTTGTGTTGCAGATTAGTGAGTTCCTGAACCCTCTTCCTACAGACAATTGGAAGACTATAGGCCTTGGTGTGACACCATCTCGGGTCCTCCTCCAATAGTTGCAGATTTTGTAGGGTCATCACCCCAACCCCTCGGCCTGGAAATTTCTGTGCTCATCCCTGTCATAGGGGCTGACGTTAGGAATCACTTTCTTTTTATGGGCCATTGATATAACCTCCCTGACCCCCAGTGCAGTTTCACCATATTTTGCCTCCTCCCACCTCATAGAACTGCCTCTGACTGCTCTTATGTGCCAGAACTTCCTAAGTGGCCTACCTGTCTTTCTCCCGTTTCTCCAACTTTGTGATGCTATCTCCCCCTCTAGTCAGAAGGACCAATCTCATTCGCTCCTCTGCCAGGGCCTGCCTCAATCTAACCCTTTCTGAACCAACATTCCTCTAAAAAGATGGCATCTCTCCTCACCCTCCACCAGAAAGTCTTTCAAATGGTAACTCTTCTCCCCCTTCTCCAACAAATGTACTTTATGTTAACTTCTCCTACAGTCCTCCAACAACTTCTCCTTTGTCCAGCCTCCAATGTCTACCTTAACCTTTGCTTAGAAACACATCTGGTGCACCAAAGTCCACCAAATTTCTGTGTTCAGGTTCTTCTGGAACATTCTGTCCCATCTCACTAAACAAACTGGATTATATAGCAAGATAACTTCACCCCTTGGGTATTTCCTGTGGACAGAGCTTTCACCGGTTTGAGGTGGGTTGGCCTGGCCTGTGTTTGGGCATGTGTCTGTGGTCATGTGGGATAAAAATAGGTGAGCCTGAGATTATGTAAAGACCTGCCGCCATCTTCTCAGTGTTTATTGAATATGCAGGCTCTGGCTATTCTCAATGTTTCAGTCTGCAAGGGCCCCACCACCAGAGTTAACTGTGTTGCTCTCTAAAAACAGAATTCCAAGGTTAATGTGAAACAATCCTTTTGGTGGAGGCTAAAAACCCATGTGTTCCATGTTATTAAGTGTCTGTTTTCAACAGTGATGGGCAAGACATATGTTCTCCTTTCTTCCAGCTTTCATTTAGTTAAGGGGGTGAGTCTGTTCTGGGTATAGGGCCACTGTAGGAGGGAGAGCTATGCTTCATTCTACCGTCCAATTCACCAGATGTGAGAGGTTTGTTGATTTTCCATAACTGCTCGCCACAGGGAGTAGGAAGCATCCCTGTTGGGTACTCAGGTTTTTCCTAATGCCTTCTAGTGCATGAATGTGCATCTGTATGTCTCATGTCCATTTCAGAAAAGAGGCTGATCATGGGAGATGTAATTTTCCCTGTTTTGTCTATTAGCCTTGTTTATGCTTGTGACATATTTTCCAGCAATCTTCCTGTCCTCTGGGACGAGGATAGGACCTCTCTACAGTTCTCTTGCCTCCTGTTTCCAGATCGCTCTTCCAGATCAGGAACAGGTTTTCCCTCTGACAAAGAAGGGAATGATTGCATTTCCGCAAATTTAATTTTTCCAATTGATCCATGTGTCTTGGTTAGGGTAATAGGAAAGCTCACCAGTGCTGATACAAATGTTAAGGCTAAACTTAAGGGAATAATGTCTCCCCATTCACATTTGGTTACTGGGCCTAGTGAGCAAGTGGGTCCTACTATGACAGTACTGTTGTGTCTCATGGCTACCCACTTTACCATAAATGTAAATTGAATTTGACTGTGGACTCCTTTTACTCCCCCTCTTCCCTTGAAGACCTTTCTGGGCTTTGTGTATTTTTTACTTTTACCACAAGTGCGCTACCATCTGTGACACTTCACCTGGGTGGCTTATGCTCCACTGGGATAGGCTGATGGAACTGGAGACCTCATAGGGCTATATAAGGCAAGTCCCAAGTCTGTCATCTACTATCCATTCCTTTGGGCATTGATGGTGTATCTTGAAGGATTCACTCTTGCAGACCCTAAGAAATCAGGTTCCTGGGGAGATGGCATTGAATCATGTTGGCCTCCAGAATTGGCAGGCCAATCCTAGGTCTGTGAGTAGTTTCCATCCCTATGAGTGAGAAATGTAATCTTCTTTCAGGGTTTTAGTAAGGTAGGGGACTGCGTCACTACTCCTTACATCAGCCTGGCTCCCATATATGCCTGCATGGGTCCCTCTATACTGCCATTACTGTTCTCCCACGAATTATTGACAGTCCTTTCCTGGGTCTCTACATTTTATTTCAGCCATTTTGTTATTCAATAAGCATGTCTTCCCATTCAATCTTACGCTTGGTCTTTCTGTATTTATGGCTATTTCTAATAGTTTAGGTGAGTGGTTTGGCATTAAGTTAAGTTGCCTGGTATGTCGAAAAATTGAACTGGTCACTGGTGATATTAATTGTTCAGAATGTATCCCTAACACAGGTGCCAGTATAAGTGTGGCATGCTTTGTGCTTTCTGCCAGTCAGGTACTACGCTCACCAGGGTTTAGTTCGAAAGTTGCAGAGAAAATCTCGTTCTGTAATTCTCTGTCTCAGTTTATTTGAGTGTTATTTTTCCCACATGTATCAAGTACTGGCTACATTTTTATGTCTCTCCTGTCTCACAATGGTGAGGCACACACTCCATTTGAGTAGCTCTCTTTTCTCACAGGGAATAGGGTACCACCTTCATTTTTACATCACCTGTCTTACATGGGTGATGGTACACACTCAATTTTGAAGTCCCTCCTGTCTAGTGGAGGTGAGGACAGACACTCAATATTTACATATTTCCTGTTTTGAAGGAGTGAAGGCACAACCTGAATGCACCAACTCAATTTTAGTTCTCTCATGCCCCACAGGGTTGAGGGCATTGCCTGCATTTGTATGTCTCTGCTGTCTCGCAGGTCTGAAGGTACACTACATTCTTCATCTCTCGGGTCTCTTTAAGGAGGGTGCCTATCCTGCATTTGTACACCTATCCCATCCTGCAAGGGTGGGGCCACAGCTACATTTGTACATCTCTTCTGCCTTGCTTGGTTGTGGGGGCACACTCAATGTTTATGTCTCTCCTGTTCCACAAAGGTGAAGACACAACCTCTACTTTTAGACGTTCCGGTCTCTCAGGTGTGAAGATACAGCCTGAATATGTACCTCTCTTCTGTTTCACAGGAGTGGGGGTACACACTCAATTCGTAGTTGTCATAAAATGACTTCTGTTCTGCAGGAGTAAAGGGATGAACAGTGATTAAACCACTTGCGCTGCCCTCACACTTCTACAAACCAACAGCGATCCCAATTACATAGGTAAAACAGACACAGTTAGGATCTATGCCTCATTCGCTTTTTGTGGTTACATGGACAGAAGGAAGCCTATGCACTCAAGACGACTGTGAATGTGATTCTGTAGCAACCCAAACTGCGAAATATCACAGTCCAAAATAAAGGGAATGTCCAATCAAGCTTCTATAAAAAATGTATATCATTTAATTAAGCACACCATTTGCAAGAATAACTAAATAGAAAAACACTGTACACATCCGACCCCAGTGAAAGAAAAGAGAATATGCAGCAACGTGGGTAAAGAGACAGAGGGGAAAATGCAATACTTTATCACGAGCATTTTGAAAGGATATGTTCTTGAGCAACAAAGGAAAGCAACAAAGGAATGAATGGTGAGCTAGCCAGTGTCTAGTGCCTGAAGTGGACCTAGGGTGAAATTACCAGTCAATACTATCTTTCGTTGGTCTTGGCGGTTTCCACTTTTTCCATCTATGTAAGCAAACACGTAGCTGATGGTAATGGGTTAACCTGTTTTATTACCTGCCTTGACACTATTTTCCATTCAAACTTGAATGAACAAACAACCAGAAGCAGGCCTCATTGCAATAATCATATCGCTTGAGGTTGTCACAGTCAGAGTCTCCCAGACGTCTAATGCCTCATCATCACTACCACTAGGATAATGAAAAGTTTATCTTGACCCGCAAGTAGCAGAGCGGTAGACATTAAAATTACGAATTCAAAGAATATCGTAACCGCAAACAAAATAAGGTAGCATAAAACATAGAAACAATAGTAAAGCGGATACATAAAAATGGCAAAAGTAGGAAGTCAAATAAAAAAACAGATATCGAGGTTAATGAAATTAGGGATAGGCTACATTTGAGTTTAAAGGGCTTCATGAAATGCCACTATGTTGGGCAGAAAAGTAATGCATGGAGGCATCGGTTTTAGAAAAGGACTGCGAAGAAGCATTACTTAAATTTGGCTGTCTGGAGCTTAGCAGCAAATAAGCCAGCTGACCAAATATCACTCCCTTGTAGATGATTCAGCAGTTTTTGAAAAGTGTCCGATTGTGAATTGTAAGCCCGAGAAGAGAAATTAAAATGGGGGAGATGTGCAGTTGGCCAGTGTGTGCAGACCATAATGTACCATCTGCAGTTTAGTAGACTCAGTCCTCGTCGAGGGCCTGAAATCAAGACTGATAGTCCTGCAACAAATAGTGATGTAGTGATCTTAGTAGTGTTAGTAGTTGTAGAGATTTATTTCAGTGAAACACTGTAAACTCCTACATAATCAGGGATGTCATTTGGGGGTTGCCGGGGGTCGCACCTTGCTATTGTGGTCGTCCTTGCCACCCCTAAAAAAAAAGATTTTGCATACAAATTGAAGGTCGTGGGCTGTGGCCTGTGCCACGTGGCTCTTTCTTTCTTGAGTGGCTGGCTTTCTTGTTCAGGCTTCTTAAAAAACAAAAAAAAACAGGTGTTCCACAAGTGTAACACTTTGAGCAGTGACCCTAAATAAAAAATAATAGGTATGAGAAATAATTTGTCTTTCTGGAATTCTATACAATAATTGCTAGACTCATTTTGAAGGTTTATTTCAGGCACATTTCAGGGGGTGAGTCACTGATTTAGTCTGCTCTTAAACACATCAAATTCATAATGCAGGCACAAACTTCCAAAAAGCATTTAGAGTAGAATAAGCATCCATTTTGGACTATGTATTTTTCTTTTCGCAAGTTGCAGTTATAGCATGTTTTTATCTGCCGTTGCCTCAGTGTCCTCGGTCACTTGAAAACCTCCTTGTGCATAAAAGCGTGTGAACAGTGTAGAAATGTTTGAACATAGCACATAAAGTGGCCCTTGCTTTCATTGTGCTACAATGAATGCTTTGTTATAATGTGTCTATCTGTCCTATCTCCATGGCATGCTGTTCAGTATGTTTGTTTGCATGTAGGGGGTAACGAGTGCCCAGAGTACGGGATGACTTGTGAGTGCATTGCTTTACCTGTGCTACTCTAAATTCTTTAATGCACAGTTATGAACCCTCCCAATGATATGTATTTTGCCAACCTACGATGCCTGAAAAGTAGATCCACGCAGGCTTGACATTTGGCCAACTTTGCACCAGACCTGCAAATGAAATGGCCTGCTGTTAAATCTCACTTTTTGCTTTCTGACTTGCTCATTTTACTATAGCGGGTGCGATAGCTATAACCGTTAAGATAGCTCAGGGGGTTGAGCGCCTGCTGCTGCGATGTGTGTGTGATCTGCAGGTTGCAGTTTCGAATCCCGGAAAAAGTCAACACAGCCGTTCATCCTTCTGAGGTTGATAAATGAGTACCAACAGAGGTTGGGTGATATTGTATGTATTTGTTCAATATAAAGCACTTACGCATACGTGCTATATAATAATACATCATTATCATTTGGCCTTGGACATCTGCTTGCATTCACAGTAATATAGGACTATACACACTGATATTAACAATACATATGAGGATCCATCCTTGTATGAGATGTAAATCACATAATGATATTGTAGCCATATTTATTTTTCATAGTGTACTTAGGAACAATGCTATGTGATGCCACTTCCTTTTTTGTCAAGGGGTAAAAGGTTGTGTTGCCTTGCTTCCCGTGATGTTACTTCAGGGTGGGTTCAAATGACATCACTTCCTCTGATGTCCTTTGTCATTTGGTGTCATTTGGTCAAGGGTCATTTGGTGAAATTATGTCCATGTACATAATCCTGAGATTTAGATACCATTCACCTATTTACTACAGCACTAATTACAATACAATTTATGAAATAAACATATATAAAAGGATTAAGTAATAAAACATTAGTAGATACAGATTATTATACTTAAAAAGAATATATAAAACATTTTTTTAAAACACGTAAACCAAAGAAAACATAATATACACTGAATTATTATCTAAGCATACATTACTGTTGTTTTCATTTTTACAATTATAGTCATCTCCCTTGATATTCTCAAATCTCCTTCTTAGTCTCAAGGCCTTATTCAGAAATTGGAGATCCCCCATAGTGATGAGTCATCTCTTGTTTTGGTTGCAAAAAGACATTGCATGCCGTAGAATCCGAATATTATAATTCCTAAATACAGGGAGGAGAGGACTTTTCCTCGGGTTTGCATAAACAGGCAAAAAGAATAAGAAATGATGTATATCTTCGTATACAAACTGTCAGATGGTGCAACTATAACTTATGGCTACCTTCCATTTTATACTAAATACACCCAAATACAGAATTCCAAGTCGAATTTCAAGAATAATAATTTAGCTTCATTATCTTCATTTGTTCCTAAGTAATGTTCTTGGTCTTGCAAACTCTTTCTCTCCAAATGCCCTGCTATTAGACCAGTTCATTGAATTGTGGTCAGTTTAGTTGAGTAATACCTTTGTAAGCTTGTTTAATAGCTCATACGGTGGGGTATTAATCTCCTTCTTACAATTGTGTGTTATCCTAACGTCTCCCTGTATGTACATCTTGGTTAATTTACACAAATTAATATTCCAATGTTACTTAGATGTACCATTTTGGCCTAATACATCCAGAAGAGGTGCACAATATGATACCAAATGCTCAGTAGTCCAAAATCTATGCCAATATAGCATAGGTTGGTCTTTCGCCTCATATGTGACTCTGTGGACATGGAACTGCAGCAAGAGGAGGAAAGTTGGTGTCCCTGCGGAAAGCAAAAATAGAGCTTTCAAGATCTTGTATTTTTTCTTTTCTAAGCTTTGTGTGTTGCTAATGTTGGGAAGGGTGTAGCCCTGTCCCACCCACCTAAGCGCTTAAGAGTGAGGTGAGATGCATTGAAAGCACTATGATGTGCCAGGGTTGTCTAAAAGGAACACCCCCCCAATATAATGGACCACACCTCAATATAATAAAATATTATCAACCCACATAGCCTAGTGCAGGGCGCAAGCAATATTGCTATTTTTGCATAGATGTTAGTAATCATAGTTAAGTGAGAAGGCCTGCGAGGCGAATGCACTAGGCCCAAACTGTGAGACATGGGAAATCTCTAGCCATGTCCAGCCCACACCCCCACCCACCGCAACGCCTATTCATTGTTCTAACAGTGTTGCAAAGATGTGTTTTCTACTCAAGAGGAATGTGCCCTACAAGGCAGCGATCAGAGACTGGCGCCTGGTGTGCATGTTATACTACACTGGTCAAGGCATGAGCCGGACCATCCCCAGGCGACCATGAGTTATAGCCCATATAAATACCTGAGCCCTAAAACCCCAGAATTCCATGGTACCAGGTGCCCTCTGACCACCAACCCCAAAAGTAAAAAGTCCTGAATGTTCAAAGAGTGTGAACATTGTATGTCTTTGAATTACAATCATGTGATTTGTATTGCGAGGTGCTGGAAGGGATACATCATAGTTCAAAATGAAGGCGGATACCTTGGAGCCGGATGGCACAGAAGGGAGTGAGTGAAATGTGTGTGTTGAGGTCAGAGTGCCCCAGAACCTCCTTTGAGCCAGCCCTAAAATCTGTCAGGTGCACAGTATAATGACAACGTAGCATTGTGATAGGAGTGTAGTTCATTTGTTCTTTGACCTCCAACGTGAGAAGAAGATGATCACCACAGCACCCACATGATGGAAAACGGACGGACTGGCCTGGAACCAATGACCTGGCATCTCTTATGGAGCAGGCGGATCATGTATAGTTGCACACCAACCAGCCACGCATGATTCTACTGCATATGATGCTTCTCAAGTGACAATGTTTTTCTTTATAAGATTCTGCTGGTACTACTTTTCGGCAGATTGTTCTTGGCAGCAGAGTACTTTGCTGTTGTGTTCATCTGTGTCTGACATTAAACCGTGTTACTCTTACAATATTGACTTGGGCCTTTCTTCCCTAGCGGGTTGTATTCTCTCTGGTGTCAGCGTTCAGAGACTTGCCTTCTGTTGGTGACCCTGACGTGATCCCAGGGCCCCCTTTACCTGCAGAAGCTTCCAGGCAGCATCACCAGAAGGAGCCATGCCCACCTACAGCAACCGGTCCTGAAAGAACATGTGTTCCGAGTGGTTTAGCATCAGCCATTTTAAGAGAAGTCCTCTCTGCTCTTTGAAGCAGGGTGCAGCTCCGAGGAGAGTGCAGGTCGGTGTTGGAACCCCGTGACGGAGGAGTTCTGTGAGCACGCACATGCGAGTAGACTCTTGTAAGCGATAACAAGTAGGGGAAAGATACATGAGGAAATGTGAGAGGTGTGAGCACGTGGAGAGCGAGGTTGTTAATGTGACGTGTGTGTGGTTTGTGCTATTTCTTGTTGACATTTGTACTGTAAAGAGATTATTTCAGTAGGGCATTATAAGGTAAGGCAAAGTTAAAGCAGGTAGCCTCTCCTCGGAAGAGGAGGGAAGGTGGTGCCACAATAAAATATATTATTTAAAGGAGGACTATGGAAATAAAAGTAGTGGTCTCATATAAGTAATACATCTGCAACAAGTACTGGTTGTTATTTTAGCTTTTTATGTCAGGTTATTGTATTCGTGTTTCATTGGATGAAGCACAGGCCCTAGGAGGGGCATTAATTGTGTGTGTCGTAGTGTGGTGTGTCATTGAATGGTTGTGTGAAGTAGTGTGTGTGCGTGGGGGAGGATAACAAAAAAGTTTGGAGGGTGATTTTCTTGTTATAAGCATCAACATCATGTGTGGCACATTGGCGGGGCTTTGCGGGAGTAGTAATACAATAGACAGCATTAGTATGGGGGAGGAACACCACTAGGGTGTATGTATAAGGCTCTGGTACTGTATAGTGTCAGGTTGGAGAAATACAATAATTAGTGGATCGCAGAGACGGAAAGGAGGGGGGATGCATGCCAGTGGCCAGAGCAGGGATCCCACAATAAGAGCATCCTGGATTATATGTCCGCATTTATTGTAGCTAAGTATAAAGGGAAACAGCTACAGAAAGGAAAGGACATTTTGGACCTCTGGCGCATGTTAGAGGGCGCCGATGAAAAAGGGGATGGAAGAGGGGCACAACAACAGAGAGATGGTAAGTGCAGGAAGGGAGAATGAGAGGTTGGGGTGCAGGCAGGTCACAGGGGACTATATCCCTTGACAGCGTGTCCAGCAGAGGGGTACACAAATCCAATCTATCTACTTGCCATTATAGGGACCCCCTAAGCTGTGATAGGTACCCCTTCAACACCAGTAACACCACAGGCTATTGCTCCCCCACCCGTATAAAGTATTGGCATCCGTGGGTGTCAAGTAAAGAGAGTTCGAAGACAGGTTGTCAGAGTTGTTAGTAGAACTGAACAGGATACAAGCATCTTCAAGAGAGGTAGGAGACGTAGGGGCATCAGAAAACAAATTAGTATAATGGGGATCAAGAGATTATTTGCTCAGAATGGAAAAGCGAGGGATAAGAAATGTATGTTTTGAAAAGGAAGGAGGCAGTGGTAAGTGGGTACACATTGGACAAGAGGATGCAGTTGTGGGGAATGTTGAGAGGGAGGAAAATAGTCATTTGTTTGCTGAGGAACGGGATGAAGAAGAAGGAAGGGGTGAAGAGGCAGCAGAGAATACCCCCCAAGAAGCAGTCACGTGGGGGGGGGCAGGTTGAGGAGTAGAGCCTGCCGAATGGCATTATCAAGAAAAAGGGGAATTTTGAAGAAGGGTGTGGGAAGTGGGGCAAAGATGCAGATGCCCCTTATATGTAAGGGGCAGGGAGAACACAGTATGCGCCCTGGCCCCAGATGGATACGAATAATTTGATTAAGGCTCTCCGACATCTCACAGCAGGGGCGAGCACATGGATATATGAGTTTGAGAAGCAAACACCAGGGGTGCCCCTGGCAGTGGGTGATATTAAGAGCTTGATTTTTGCAATAATTGGGGAACAGGCTGGGGATGTATGTGTCAAAGCTGGGTATCCAGGTATAACCCTGGGGGTGGGGGCTATGAACCTGATGCAGCATCATTTAACAGAATTAGAGCACAGTTAGGTGTTGTGTTACAGAGGGCCTTCCCGGATACCCCCGATTTACAGTCCCTGATCCAGTGTATATTGGGTGATGATGAGCATCCAGCTAAATTCCTTCTTAAATTACAAGAGTTGTGAAGAGCTGAAACGGGAGGACCGTGGGATCATTCAATATCGTTTTTCTATTTTATTGTAAAGAGAGTATTGCTAAAGGAAGTGCAGAAGGCATTAGGTAAGATTGTGGGCATTGAAGCAAAGGGATGGCCGGAGATACAAAGTATAGTAGTACATAATTTCAAAAGGATTTAGGAGTGGGAGAGGCAAACAGCTCAAAGGCATCAGGCGGAGGAAGCAAAATTGATAGAAAAGAAATTGGCAAAGGTTGTTGTTCAGGTACCTGTGTCGACACCTGTACAGGAGGAGGAGACAGAGAGTACCCAACAAGTTGTGAGCATCACCACCACTGTGCTCTGGACAGAAGGACAGTGGGGCAGGGGGCAACAGTACCCCAGCCCACAGTGGCAGGAGGGAGGAATGCAGCGACGAAGAGCGAGCTCCCAAGGAGCAAGAGGAGGAGGATGTGGACCCAGAGGAGGTGGGTTTTGACCATCACAATGTTGGAATTGTTTAAGGCGGGGGCATTTCAGAAGGGAATGCAGGAGTCGGCCTGCAATGGGACCCAATTACGGGTCACAGCAGCAGGGCCCCAAGAGCTCCAAGGGCTGGGGTGACTGCAACAGAGTCAAGTGTATAAGAAACAAGGGTATTCACAGTCGGAGCACCAAACATATAATCCACAGCCTCAAACATCTGATATACAGGTGTGGCACCCACCACAGCAGCACCGGTGTGGTGCTGCCGGGGTTAATAGGGTACCGATTGGGACCACCTCTCACATCAGAGGAGCAGCAGTAATGGGGGGCACCTCCTTCTCATTCCCTGGAATGAACATATACCCTAATTTGGACAGCTCACAGAGAGCACTGGTCTTGTCAACGACCATCCACCCTGAAGAGGAACACTTGGTGGGGGCAGAGATTGCAAACAAATCATTGAGGGGAATTTTCCATTATCAGGCACAAATCTTGACACGCATGGATTCTATGGGGCTCTGTCCAAGGTTCCATACACTGCGGAGCTGGACATAAATGTGGGAGGGAAGGTGGTGCGGGCTCCCTTGCTATATTCCGAATGTTCCCTGTCAATTTGCTGTGCAGGGACCTACTCAGCTAATCAAACATGAGAATATCTTTTACTGATCATGGTATAGTTTGCTCCACACCTGGGATGTGCATGATAAGGGAAATGCTCATAATACACACAATGACAAGGGAGGTAGTGGTTTGCGTGATACCCCCGAAACCGGACCTGCTTGTTTATGGTATTACTGTGCTTGTGGAGGAGGTGCCTCAGATTGCCAAGCAGTGTTGGCGAGTGCCCACAGATTTCATCTTTCATCCAGTTTTGTCACCTGAGACGGTGGCAGGAACAATATTGTCGCCGGATTTACACAGATTGTTGGTCTCTGACAAGAGGGTTGTCATGCTAGGAATTGACAGGGGTGGGTGTGAGTGGTGCACAGTGCTCTATATAGATGCAACAGTACAATTAAAGGAAGTGGTGGATCATGAGCTGTTTGAGACCAATAACAAAGCTGGGGAAATCATATTAGAACTGTGTATCAATTGCGACATAATGGTACAATACGGAAGGGTGCAGTGTCCTCTTATGGCAGTATTAACCCCACCTCTATTTCTTGATGAAGACTTACAACACCTGCCTCTGCATTTGTGGACTACAAATCCAGACTACTGAATGACGTGACCCCTGTGCATATGACATTAAAGCCAGGTGCAGTGCTACCCAGGCTAAAAAAATATCCATTATCAAGGGAGGCATAGGAGGGTATTAGAAAGACAATACACGCCCTACTGGACTAGGGGATCATTGTACCATCAACATCTCCATGTAACGTGGCGATACACCCTATTAAAACATCAACAGGGGGAAATTGGAGAATGACCTTGGATTTGCACCCCCTAAATGACATGGTGCAAAAAGAATTTCCAGTCATTCCTAATCCTGCGACAATGTTATGCAGTATCCCTAAAGAAGCTACATACTCCACTGCATTCTGCTCGATTCCGTTCAATCCTGAATGAAGGTACCTCACAGCATTTACACAGGACCAGATGCGGTTCAAACATACTAGGTTACCTCAGGGGTACAGTGAGAGCCCTAGCATCTTCAAAAGATTTAGGGAATATGCAGGTTCCCAGTACGATTATCCAGTATGTGGACAATCGGTTAGTGCAGGGGTGCACAACTGATTTTGACAGACGGCCGAAAGTACCTTACATGATGGCTATAGTGGGCCAAAAAGTAAATGTGAGTGGGCTGGTAGGCGCGGTGGGGCGTGGCGTGGCAGGAGGCTTTTTCAACCCCCAATTTTTATATTAAACACATGGAAAAAGAATACGTTTTTGAAGTGTAATGATTTTTATTTGTATTTCAAACTTACATTTTGTACTACACATTTTCCATTGTTATTTATTTCTATTTAGTTATTGCATATCGTCTGTTTAATTAAATTATATATGTTTTATTGACACTTGATTGGACATTCCATTATTTTGGACTGCTATACTTTGCTGTTTGGATTGTCCAAGAGGAGAATGGCCTTTGTTGAGTCAGGTTTCCACAAAAAGCAAAGGATGTACATCTCCTAACTGTGCCTGTTTTAGCTTTATTTTTGGGTTCACTCTTGGGAGTGTGACACTATGCCCCATGGTCCCCACCCCCCAACCAAACACTATGCCCCATAGCCCCCACCCCTCAACCAAACACTATGCCCCATGACACCCACCCTTCATGCAAACACTATGCCCTAAAACACCCACCCCTCATGCAAACACTATGCCCCGTGACACCCATCCCTCATGCAACCACTATGCCCCAAGACACCCACCCCTCATGCAAACACTATGCCCCAAGACACCCACCCCTCATGCAAACCCTATGCCCCAAGACACCCACCCCTCATGCAAACACTATGCCCCAAGACACCCACCTCTCATGCAAACACTTTGCTCCAAGACACCCATCCCTCAAGCAAACACTATGCCCCAAGACACCCACCCCTCAAGCAAACACTGTGCCCCAAGACACCCACCCCTCAAGCAAACACTATGCCCCAATACACCCACCTTTCAAGCAAACACTATGCCCCAAGACACCCACCCCTCAAGCAAATACTATGCCCCAAGACACCCACCCCTCAAGCAAACACTATGCGCCAAGACACCCACCCCTCAAGCAAACACTATGCCCCAGGACACCCACCCCTCACCAAACACTATGGCCCACGACACCCACCCCCAACCAAACACTATGCCCCACGACACCCACCCCTCAAGCAAACACTATCCCCCAAGACACCCACCCCTCAAGCAAACACTATGCCCCAAGACACCCACCCCTCAAACAAACACTATGCCCCAAGACACCCACCCCTCAAGCAAACACTATGCCCCAAGACACCCACCTCTCATGCAAACACTTTGCTCCAAGACACCCATCCCTCAAGCAAACACTATGCCCCAAGACACCCACCCCTCAAGCAAACACTATGCCCCAATACACCCACCTTTCAAGCAAACACTATGCCCCAAGACACCCACCCCTCAAGCAAATACTATGCCCCAAGACACCCACCCCTCAAGCAAACACTATGCGCCAAGACACCCACCCCTCAAGCAAACACTATGCCCCAGGACACCCACCCCTCACCAAACACTATGGCCCACGACACCCACCCCCAACCAAACACTATGCCCCACGACACCCACCCCTCAAGCAAACACTATCCCCCAAGACACCCACCCCTCAAGCAAACACTATGCCCCAAGACACCCACCCCTCAAACAAACACTATGCCCCAAGACACCCACCCCTCAAGCAAACACTATGCCCCAAGACACCCACCCCTCAAGCAAACACTATGCCCCAAGATACCCACCCCTCAAGCAAACACTATGCCCCAAGACACCCACCCCTCAAGCAAACACTATGCCCCAAGACACCCACCCCTCAAGCAAACACTATGCCCCAAGACACCCATCCCTCACCAAACACTATGCCCCACGACACCCACCCCCAACCAAACACTATGCCCCACGACACCCACCCCTCAAGCAAACACTATGCCCCAAGACAACCATCCCTCAAGCAAACACTATGCCCCAAGACACCCACCCCTCAAGCAAACACTATGCCCAAAGGCATCCACCCCTCAAGCAAATACTATGCCCCAAGACACCCACCCCTCAAGCAAACACTATGTCCCAAGACACCCACCCCTCAAGCAAACACTATGCCCCAAGACACCCACCCCTCAAGCAAACACTATGCCCCAAGACACCCACCCCTCAAGCAAACACTATGCCCCAAGACACCCACCGCTCATGGAAACACTGTGCCCCAAGACACCCACCCCTCATGCAAACACTATGCCCCCAGACACCCACCCCTCATGCAAACACTATGCCCCAAGACACCCACCCCTCAAGCAAACATTATGCCCCAAAACACCCACCCCTCAAGCAAACACTATGCCCCAAGACACCCACCCCTCAAGCAAACACTATGCCCCATGACACCCACCCCTCACCAAACACTATGCCCCATGACACCCACCCCTCAAGCAAACACTATGCCCCAAGACACCCACCCCTCAAGCAAACACTATGCCCCATGATGCCCACCCCTCAACCAAACATTATGCCCCATGGCTCCCACCCCTCAACCAAACACCATGGCCCCCACATCCCAACCAAACACTATGCCCCATGCCACCAAGCATGCACCATGCATACATACTCATACAGACCCCAATCCCCCCACCCCTGCATACAAACTAATAAGTATACACCATGCACCCATACAGACCCAAACTCCCACCCCCAACTCAGCACACAAACATACACCAATACACTATGCACCCATACAGACCCGAACCCCCACCCCCCAACTCAGCACACAAACTCACAAGCATACATCATGCACCCATACAGACCCGAAACCCCACCCCCAACTCAGCACACAAACTCACAAGCATACACCAATACACTATGCACCCATACAGACCCGAACCCCCACCCCCTACTCAGCACACAAACTCACAAGCATACACCATGTACCCATACAGACCCAAACCCCCCACCCCCAACTCAGCACACAAACTCACAAGCATATACCATGCACCCATACAGACCCCCACCCCCAACTCACCATACAAACTCACAAGCATACACCATGCACCCATGCAGACCCGAACCCCCCACCCCCAACTCAGCACACAAACTCACAAGCATACACCATGCACACATACAGACCCGAACCCCAACCCCAACTCAGCACACAAACTCACAAGCATACACCAATACACTATGCACCCATACAGACCCGAACTCCCACCCTCCAACTCAGCACACAAACTCACAAGCATACACCAATACACTATGCACCCATACAGACCCGAACCCCCAACTCAGCACACAAACTCACAAGCATACACCAATACACTATGCACCCATACAGACCCGAACCCCCAACTCAGCACACAAACTCACAAGCATACACCAATACACTATGCACCCATACAGACCCGAACCCCCATCCCCCAACTCAGCACACAAACTCACAAGCATACACCATGTACCCATACAGACCCGAACCCCCCACCCCCGACTCAGCACACACTCACAAGCATACACCATGCACCCATACAGACCCCCACCCCAACTCACCATACAAACTCACAAGCATACACCATGCACCCATGCAGACCTGAACCCCCACCCCCAACTCAGCACACAAACTCACAAGCATACACCATGCACACATACAGACCCGAACCACCACCCCCAACTCAGCACACAAACTCACAAGCATACACCAATACACTATGCACCCATACAGACCCGAACTCCCACCCCCCCCAACTTAGCACACAAACTCACAAGCATACACCAATACACTATGCACCCATACAGACCCGAACCCCCAACTCAGCACACAAACTCACAAGCATACACCCATACACTATGCACCCATACAGACCCGAACCCCCACCCCCCAACTCAGCACACAAACTCACAAGCATACACCAATACACTATGCACCCATACAGACCCGAACCCCCATCCCCCAACTCAGCACACAAACTCACAAGCATACACCATGCACCCATACAGACCCGAACCCCCCACCCCCGACTCAGGACACAAACTCACAAGCATACACCATGCACCCATACAGATCCCCACCCCCAACTCACCATACAAACTCACAAGCATACACAATGCACCCATACAGACCCAAACCCCCCACCCCCAACTCAGCACACAAACTCACAAGCATACACCATGCACCTATACAGACCCGAACCCCCACCCCCAACTCAGCACACAAACTCACAAGCATACACCAATACACTATGCACCCATACAGACCCGAACTCCCACCACCCAACACAGCACACAAACTCACAAGCATACACCCATACAGACCTGAACCCCCCACCCCCAATTCAGCACACAAACTCACAAGCATACACCAATACACTATGCACCCATACAGACCGTACCCTCACCCCACAACTCAGTACACAAACTCACAAGCATACACCATGCACCCATACAGACCCGAACCCCACACCCCCAACTCAGCACACAAACTCACAAGCATACACCAATACACTATGCACCCATACAGACCTGAACACCCACCCCCCAACTCAGCACACAAACTCACAAGCATACGCCAATACACTATGCACCCATACAGACCCAAACCCCCAACTCAGCACACAAACTCACAAGCATACACCCATACAGACCCGAACGCCCCACCCCCAACTCAGCACACAAACTCACAAGCATACACTAATACACTATGCACCCATACAGACCTTTTAGAGAGAATTCTCTGTTAAAGCTAATTTCCCAAACCTAGTGAGTCCCCCAGCAGCTTTGCTGGATTTTTGGGGTTTATTTTTTTCTCCTGCTAAGAGTGAGACTCTTTTTCTCCCACTCTTAGGCATGATTTCAGATATCCTTTGACTTTGTAATGTGTTTTATGTGCTATGGGGTCTTTTACTCCATAGGGCTTCATTTGTTTTTGGGCTGTGTGTTACCCAGCACCCTCAGTGCAGTAACACAGGGGTGTCATAGTGACCCCCAAACATAGACTCCATACCCTGGGACTGACTACTGTCTCCCAGGGCATGTAAAGTCACCATTGGCTTTATTAGTCCAAATTTGTGAACAGAACCAGTACACACCATCATATTGTGGAAGTACTGGAAGGGGTTAATTAGATTACCCCTGGGTCTGTTTTCAAGGAGGCACTGTGCAGTCCCCCCTTGTCGAGTTTCTGGCTGGTGGCAGTGGTTACCACGCAAAATATTCCTTAAGAATATTTCCTATGGGATTTTCCCATTCATTTTAAACGCACCATTTTTTGGTGCAATGTTAAAGATACCGCCGGGTTATTTATTTAATATTTATTCCCCGGTTGGGTCTTTTTGCCAGGACTCGGTTTTAAAATGGCGTTTGTGTTCGCCTCTGTAACTCCAAACCCAAGTCGAGCCCTTTGTTCCACTTTTGGCGGGCTTCTTCACAGAAGCCTCCAAAAGTGGTGCCACTCTGTGTGGGTACACAGGATGTGTGGGAGGGGGATTTAGGCACCCTGGACTGAGTTGCCTTGGCAACTCAAGTCGCACTCTTGTATGATTGGCCCAGTGGTGAGCCGCCCGGCTCACCACTTAGCATGTTTGATTGACAGCTAGGACTGGTGAATGGGGGTTTTCTGCATAAAAGCAGAGCTTTGGGGACTGGGACTTCAGACGTCACCACAGGACCAAAGAATCCGAAGAGGGAGAAGCTGAGCCGACCTGCAATGACGACACCACCGGTGGAGCCCTGCTGAACCGACTCACCACTTCTTCCAACGAAAGAGGAGATCTTCAATCCGAAGAGATTCTTCCTTTGACTGGTGGGGATAAACAGTTTGCCCGCCTTTTTGCCTTCAAGGACCATCTTGTGGTTGCCTTGCCTGTGCCAAGCACCCCGGCCACCGGGATACCACGTTTTACCACGACCGCGAATAAAAGGGTAGTACCTTTTAACCGGAGAACTCCGCGGCTGGTTTCTTCCCTGGCAGTGCAACGACCTTCAGCTTTCCTCCACGCCGAGATCTTCTCTGCCTCTGGATGACGCTGTGACTTGCACCCGCTGCCAGGAACAACTGCCCCCGCTGGAGGATTCTCCCCACTTTTAAGGTACTGTGTCCGCCTGGCCTCCCTCGCAACGGTCTGTGTGGGGTGTCTCGTAAATCCTCCACTTACCACTTGGGTTGGCCCTAGGCTGGCTAACTGAACTTTTCTGAACTGAACCCCTTCCTTTTTGAACTCTCTTCAAGACTTTCCAAGCCTTTTAAACTGTGTGATCTTGGGCACATTTGTGTTCTACTCTCTCTAAGAGGGAGCCGGGCCTCTGAACTTTTGGCTCACCAGTAGACTTTGACTTTCTTGCCTTGCTGAGTGCTTCTAAAGTATTGTGTTGTGTGCTTTCTCAATTTCTGCCTTTTCCCTCCCTTTTTTGATGACTTATTGGAGTGCCATCTTTAGTTAAGCGCTCACCTATGTCTGGAAATAAGTGGTGTTAACTAAGACTTGTCTAATAAGGATTAAGGGAGGTGTATATACTTCTAAGTGACTGTGTTTGGAACTTGCTTGCCATATTAGTGTTAGTGTATTTTACAAGTGTGTTTTTAAATAAATAATAATATATTTTATACCAAAGCTCTGGTCAGTGTTTGCTTGTGCTACTGTATTTCGGTACCTAATGTGTATACTCTACATACTGTCTAACTCTTCTTGAGAGAAGTCTGGCTGCTCAGCCACAGCTACCAGGTAAATCTGGGTGGTACAGACTGCTACCAATTGGGTTTACTGCCAACACCTGTAGTCTTAAGCCTTTTGCAGTGGCCCCTAAGGGAACTGCACAGGTTTCTGCCTAACACTGGTGTACAGCGGTGGGATTTGTATTGAGTATACATTTTAGTGTGCTTATAGATACCTTAGTGCAACTAACCACAAGGCTTAACACTAAAAAGTTTATTTTCTAAACCTGTCTACTATGGAAACTTATAGTCAAGAGTCCCTTGCTACAAAAACTGCTGATTGTTTGAGAGTTCTCTGTAAGCATAAAAATCTCCTGACTAAAAGCAAGAAAATGGAGCTAATAGAAAGGTTGTTAGCAAACCAAAGGCTTGTTTGCTGGTTCAGAGGAACCTACCACTCCAGCAAATGTAGATAACAGTGATGATGTTGATATGGATCAAAGTATTAATAATCTTGAGGAAGAATCAGTAGAGGAGGTTGAGGCTGTTGTAACTGTCCCCCCTAGGCCTCTGTCTGCCCTACCTGCTGTACCTACTGGACCTTTAACAGGTCCCACATGTAATCCTGCATATTTTGAACTAGAAAAAATGAAGCTTGAATTAGAGTACAAACGTTTTCTTACTCAATCTGAACGAAATCAAGAACTAGAGTTCAGAAGAATCAATGCCCAATCTAAGCAGAAGCAAGCTGAACTGAGGCTCAGACAAATAGAGCTCAATCATGAACTTGAAATGAAAAAGTTGTCTGTTGAAAATGCTTCTCACTCTGGCTCCTCTAGAAGTTCCAGTCCCAAAAGACCCCGGATGCCAAAGGAGTTGATTGGTATGTATGAGCCTAAATTGGATGTGTTGGATTGGTTGAGTTTGTTTGAATATAATCATGGGCTCCAGGACATCACAGGTAATGCTTTACTTACCTGGTTGTTCTCTAGGCTCCCCCCGTTTGCAAATGATGCGGTAATGGAGTTGGGGGAGGAGGATAGGAAGGATTATGAATGTGTGAAGCTAGCTTTGATAGCTAGATTTGGGAAGACCCCTTCCCAGTACCTTAAGAGGTTTAGGACCCTCAAAAAGAATGATGGTACCCCTTGGGCTACCTGTGTGAATGAGTGTTTGAAAAACTTAGAGGGATGGATTAAGGGTTACAAGGTGAACACTTATGAGGGAATGAGAAATCTTGTAATGTTGGAATTTTGCAATTTATGATGCCTGCTCTCCTGATCTCAGACAGCACTTGGCTGATTCAAGGGAATTAGATCCTAGAAGGCTAGCTAAGGCTGCTGACTTGTGGGTTGCAAACAGGGCTACTCACAAGGACTCAGGGGTCACTCAGAAAAAGGATGAGGGAAAGCAGCCACCAAAAGGGAATCCAGAGAATTCTAATACCTCCCAACCCAAAGAGGGCCCCAAACAAATAAATAACCAGGGTAAGTCCCAAGGGAAACCACAACAGGCTAGTGTACCTTCTGGTCACCAACCAGAAGGAGGTCAGACCAAGCCACCCTTCCAGAGAGCATTTGGAACATGCTATCTCTGTGGGGCAACTGACCACATCAAAGGAGGTCCCAGATGTAAGGGTAAACCTGCAGGGGTCAGCACAGTCTCCTTAGCCTTCACTCCTGAGGAGGAAGTCCAAATGGCTAGTGCTCACTTTGAAGTCTTTGCTGAAGAACCTTTGGGTCTTCAAGAAAGTGTAACAGTGGAGTCCATGGGTCTGGTTAGTAATCAGAATAGGAATGTGTACAACTCCATACCAGAAAACTCTAAAGATTATTATGTGGACAGTGTTCTTGTCAATGGTCACGATACTCCTGCCAGGCGAGACTCTGGGGCCAGCAGAACAGTAGTGGATGAAAGCTTCTTCAGGCCTGAGGATGTTGCTAAGGCACCCAAAGGTCCCACTAAGATGTCTGGAAGCCCTGTCTAAATGGTTCCAATTCTACCAGCCCTCATTCAGTGTAATGACATGACAGTGTTGATTCCTGTCAGTGTTCAGACTGAGGTGCCTGGGAGAGTCCTGTTGGGGAATGATCTAAGAACTCTAGGAGTAGTATCCAGTACCCCCAGGCTTCCCAGTATGGAGACCCAGAACCTAACCAAATTGGCTAGAGAGGCCACCTTAAGGTACCGCTCTAAGCCTGTGCGACCCTCTACTGAGAACCCCCACTACAAGCCCTGGTGTTGGTAAGTTGACCTCTGACCCAGGCACATTTCAGGCTAAAATGTTAGGGAAATGGGAGCCCCAACCAAGATCCATCATTGGTCCCCCAGTTTTAGAGTCTTTGACCCCCCCTCCTTCTGAGGAAGAGGTGGATAGACCTACTGGACCCCTAACTAGGCCTAACAGAAATTGTAATTCTCAGTGCTGGTGGAAAACCAGAAAAGAAAAGTCTAAGGCCAAAAACCTTCAGACTGTTGGACCTTCCACAGAAGACTCCAACCCAATTCCTAGTCTTAAGGGGGACACTCCTAAAGTAGGTAAAGGTAGATCTAAGAGGAAGGAGAAGGATGTACCTTGCTTATCTCCAGCCCCTCCAACCAAGAGGCCTAAAACCCAACCTTCTCCCAACAGAGAGGTGGTGAGGACCTCTGGAGGCCCCTATAGATCTAAGGGAATCCTTTATAAGGACCCCTTGAAAAAGCCTAACACAGGTTCAGAAGTTGTACCAACTTCTGAGGGACTGGTCAACCAGACCCCCTATAATTTTAAAAATACTGATGTTCTTCAAAGGGTTTGTAGGTCATATAGCTTACAAAGGAAAACCTTTGTTGTGCTTTTGCCTGACTTGTCGGAAGCGGCCTCAGGTGAAACCTGTTGCAGTGAGAGGTGCGGCTTGACACGCTCACACACGTACAATGGTCCTTTCCTCTAGTCTCCATCCTGGAATTGGACTCGACGGAGGAGACGGTGCGGAGACGAGAGTCGGGCGAGCGAGTGAGCAGGAAGCCTCTCGCGTGGAGATTGAGGCGTGCAGGGCTGACTTGGCAGCCAGAAGGTGAAAAGCGGGTTTGGAGCTGGAAGAACGGAAGCACACGGAAGCTAGCCGCGCCGAGTCCAGCAGTGGAATCTCTTTCCCTGCTGTAATACAGTGCGGCACGGCGCGGCGACTCCCTGTGGCTTCTTGTGGCTCCCTGCAGTAACGGTTCCTGGCAGCCTTTAATCTCAGTACGCGGCCAGTTGCTGCGGTACTGGGTGATAGGCGCCCTCTATGAAAGGAGCCCCCCCCCTGAAAGAGGTGGTCTCTGCTTAGATAGGTAATTACAGTGACCACCTTTAGAGCGAGACTGCGAAGGCCATTGCGGGGCGAATAAATACATAAATCTCTGGCTAATTCAGACCAATCCGTTGCCTTTGAAGTGGGCTGGAGTTGATCCTGAGAAGAAGGGGAACCTGTGAGTTTCCCCCGGAGACTGCGGGCTGTGGCCTTTGATCTGGGCTTGCAAGCTCCCCGGGTCACTATACTGGTGGGGGGGGTGCCAGAAAAAGGTGGGAAATTCAATCTAGTTACCTCACCAGTGCAGATCTGGAGGTAAACCCTTCCCGCCCTCTAGCAGCAGCCCTTATTGCCTTGCTTGCCTGGACTGACCTGCACTTACTGGATATAAACTCTTGAAGTGAATTGAGCCATAACGTAGACATGCAGCGGGGAAGAAGAGCACCCCACTCGATCTATAATCTACGTAAAAATAACTCCCAACCCATAAAGGAACCCAAGGAATCCCATAAGAAAGGGGGCAAACCCAAAAAGAATGCCAAATATGCTCTTCTGGTGGTGCAAGGGGCTATAACTGAGTTCTTTCCTGTGAACCCACCCCCGGCCACGAATTCCACTGTAACTGAGGAAACACCCGTACCGATAGAGAGTGGAGGCATTTCTTTAAAAACCTCCAATTTCGACGACATAGACAATAATTCCCTCTTAGACCTTTGTCTAACGATACAGAGAGGGATGCGAGCACAAACTCCCCAGAGGTTATCCAGTGGCATAACGCCTTTAAAAGAAAACAGCATGAACAGTGTCTTGGGGGAGCATACCGGTGGGGGAATCAGCGGACCTCTGTCTGCTTCTCCTAATCTGGCAATGGCATCGATGGAGGATGAACCGGGTAATGAGATGGAAGATAATATTGAATCACAGCCAAGCTCATTACAGATAACTGAGCTACAATCATCGGTGGCTGCTCTCCAATTTGCCCTTAAAATACTCCTACAAATGTCAGGGCGTATTTTGGCCAATACTAATACCATCACATTGGCTTTGGAGCAAAAGGATCTCCTCCGAGAAGAGGCAGAAATGAATCTATCTGATGCTTTACAGACAGTCGAGGAGATTGATGAGCAGGATGATGTGGTGGAGGGGGGTGAAGCACAATATGTGCCCAACAGCGACAGCATAATTGAGGAAATCCCTGTGGAGGCTGATGATCAAGAGCATGAGCAAAGCCCCCGGTGTCCTCCCACGCGGAAACAACGTAGATTAGCAAAAAAGGCACTCAAAAATAAGTCAGCTGCAAAAGGGGCCCAACCACTTATAATAGTTCCCAAACCGGCACCAGAGACCAGTTTAAAATAGGCCAGGAAAAGACTGGTGAGAGCAGCTCAAAGGGCGGCTGTTAAGACGGATTTCTGAACTCTGTCCTGGTGGCGCAGAAGTTCAGAAGGCCAACCTAATTACTTGGAACAGGGTAACCTCTGGACGAGCCAGACCAATCAAGGTAGCGATCGCGGCGGTCAAGACTAGGTCTCAAGAGGGGTGAGGGTGACTGAAAGCCCGCAATGAGCACACCAAGCAAGATCACTTACAAACTACTCCAAACAGGTGTTATATAAAAAATATATACACATTTATTTTAAGGCCTTTAAAACAACGACCGTAGCGAGAAAATCACAATATCACAATATTAAGCCAACACATACCATATCAACACAATATATATACAAATACGACAGTCGCAAGCGTTATATGCACGAAATGTGTAGTCCACCTGAAAGGGAAGGAAAACAGGCAGTGCGATACAATGCTTTAGACTCAGTTCGCCTTCAGAGGCACCTAACTAGATGGAAGTCCCAGCCCTGCGAAGAGTGGAGCCTTGTGCTCAAAGTACCTGCACGCGCTGGTGCCAACGGGCAAAAGGAGAAGCTCTTCGAAGGAAGTCAGGCAGTTCAGTTTAGTGCATACAGAAGAAGAACAAGTTCTGCGACTCAAGCGCAGCCTCCACAGTGGGCAGAAGCAGAGCGCGAGTACGGACAAAAGGGTGCTGTTTTACACAGCGGGGAAAAGCAATGGGCTCCTGCAGGAGGGCGACCAGATCCTAGCTATACTACTCACCGGTCCCCGATGCAAGCAGACCCAGGCTTCTCCGCGTCAGTTTCAGCAGCTGGCAGGTTCAGAAGAGCAGGGAACGCCTCGTCGTCATGTTGAGTAAAAAGACGTCCCAATCGAAGAAACCTGCACAGTTTTGTCACCACAGCAGGGCAACGGAGCGGCCGTGTGTATCTGAGCCAAATGTACACTACTCACTTCCGACCTGGGAACGCCAAGTGTACGAAGCGTGTGAGAGTGACAAGGACTCGAAATACTACACAACCTGGCGGCGGTTACAGAGCAAGACTCCCGTGTAAGCTGCTCAGTCAACTGGATGGCCCAGAGACGCTTCCGAAGGCTTACTGGCAGGAGATGGTGTAGATGCTGAGAATAGCTGTTCCCGCTATTCCAAGGGACGAAGTACAAGTACAGGCCTTCTGGTTCGATCAAAGGTGAAAAGGTTTTCACAAGGCGACAGCAGTACAGAGGAGAAGTCCTTCAGCGGGTCACCAGCGATTCCTCGGTCCAGCCTCGTGGTTGCAGGATACTTGGCTCCTGTATTCCTTTGTTCGTGAGAACTCAGGAGATCGACATGGTAGTGGTGTTTCCAGCCCCCTCTTATCCACGGTTCCCTTCGCGCCAAAACGGAGGGGACCCAATGGGAGATCCGCTCATCAACACTCACACCATTCGTGGACCAATCACGGACCACGGTGGTCCCAGGCATTCACACCACCCTAGACTCTCTGGCACCCAGGATGTGTATTGGGACCAGACATCCCAGCCCACACCCTGGAGGCACACACAAGACATGTAGAAGCCCTCGAAAGCATCCGTGTTTCGCGGGAGAGTACATGCCCAAATAAGGAAGGCCCTGGGTCGGCTCGACCTGGGGAAGGTGAAGGGAGCAAGACGGTCAGCGGACAGGACAAAGGAGCCTCGTGGTCTTGCCATTTTGGGAGCCAGGCCACCATTTTGGGTTAAGCGCGGAAAACGCGCTTAGAACGCCAAAAGGAGCTCAAAATACAAAGAAACGATCGCTGCCACCATTCCCGTCCCTGAATTACTTGCACCGATCAGATACAATCCTAAACGAGTATCTAGGGCCTGTAGAAGGCTAGAGACCCAAGAGAGCTGTAACTTAGCTTACAGTGCCCTCTTGTGTCATGTTGCACGAAAGCCGCAACATGATAAAAGAAACTACGGGAAACAGCGTTCCCCGGTACTGACTGTCTTAAGGGCATGTCAGTTTCCCCGTAAGAAAGGAGCGAAAGCCCAGAGGAGTGCAGCAGAAGGCTGCACTTCTCTGGCAAAGTCAAGAACAAGGTGAAAAACAACAGCAAAAAGTTTAGGGGTTGCCACATCGAAGGAAAATTACCTACAATTACGAAATCTTTCCTAACACTCGCCCCTCCCAGACTATGGACAGGGGGAACTAATCCACCCCTGGATGAGTCTCTTGTTCAGGTCGGTTAAACATTCTGGACAACCCATCAGCATTGCTATGTTGGACACCTGGCCTATGCTCAATAGTGAAGTCGAAGCCTTGTAGACTTATGGACCACCTAAGCAACTTTGGATTCTCCCCCTTCATGTTCATTAGCCACTTTAACGGCTTATGGTCAGTTTGCACAGTGAAGTGGGTCCCATAGAGGTAGGGCCTCAGCTTCCTTAGGGCCCACACAACAGAGAAACATTCTTTCTCTACCGTGGACCATCTGAGCTCTCTGTCCTTAAGCTGGCGACTAATAAAACCGATAGGATGTTCCTTACCCTTCTCATCTACTTGCGATAGTACAGCTCCTATCCCAGTGTCAGAGGCGTCCGTCTGCACGATAAAAGGTCTTTGATAATCAGGGGCCCTGAGGACAGGGGCCTGGCACAAGGAGTCTTTTAAGCCATTGAAGGCCTTCTCACACTCGTCGGTCCAAGTAACCTTCTTGGGTTTCTTCGGAGTTGTGAGGGCAGTCAGAGGGGCAGCTATGGTGCCATAGTCTGCCACAAAATTGCGGTAATACCCCGTGAGTCCTAAGAAGGCTCTCACTTGGGTTTGCGTAGTGGGGGTAGGCCAGTCTTGTACTGCTTGTACTTTACTGGGTAGAGGCTGTATCCTCCCTCCACCTACTTCATGTCCAAGGTAAACCACTGAGCCTTGTCCAATCTGGCATTTACTAGCCTTTATGGTCAAGTGGGCTTTCGGAAGAGCCTGGAGCACAATCCCGAGGTGTTTCACATGGTCTTCCCAGGTGGCACTGAAAACTGCTATATCGTCCAGATATGCAAGACAGAATTCGTCCAACCCATTCAACACATGATTCACAAGCCTCTGGAAAGTGGCAGGTGCATTTTTCAACCCGAACGGCATTACCCGGAATTGGTAAAGGCCGTCTGGAGTAGAAAATGCTGTCTTCTCCTTGGCATGTTCTGCTAAAGCTATTTGCCAATATCCAGCAGTGAGGTCAAACGTGCTGAGGTACTTGGAGGCACCCAAAGTATCCACCAGCTCATCTGTTCGAGGCAAGGGGTGTTCATCTGTCTTGGTGACAGCATTCAGAGCCCTGTAATCCACGCAGAACCTCAATTCAGAAGTGCCTGCCTTTGGAACCAAAACCACAGGGCTGGACCAAGGACTACTAGAGGGTTCAATCACCCCAAGGTCTAACATCTTGTTGACCTCGGTCTTAATATAAGACCGTACTTTGTCTGACATCCTGTATCCCCTACTTTTGGTAGGTACACTGTCTCCTGTGTCTATGTTATGTTTGCACCAAGGTGTCAAACCAGGCGACTGTGAAAACAGGGGGGAAAACTGCCTAAGCAAACTTTTCACCTCAGCCTGCTGATCAGAAGTCAGGTGAGGGGCCACTCGGACACCCTCAAAGGAGCTATCTGAAGGACCGCTTTGGAACAGGTCGGGGAGAGGTTCAGACTCCTCTTCCTCAACGTCTGAAGCCAGTAGCAGTGCTGCGATTTTGACTCTTGGGACGAAAGCCTTCAGCCTATTCACGTGAAACACTTTTGGAGCCTGTCCAGGCCTTCCAAGGTCCACTAAATAGTTGACCTCACCCAGGGGCTCCACCACTGTGTAAGGGCCTGACCATTTGTCCTGTAAAGCTCGAGGCCTTATGGGATTCATGATCAGGACTTGCTGACCAGGTGTAAAGTTGATGAGGGAAGCTTTCTGGTCGTACCAATGTTTCACCAGCGCTTGTCCTGCCTTCAATTTATCACTAGCCAAGCCCATCAGAAGTACCATCCGTTTTCTGAGCCCTAGCACATAATCAACTATGTTGGTAGTAACAGGGGGAGTGGGCATCTCCCATCCCTCCTTGACGATGGCTAAGGGTCCCCGTACGGGATGACCGAACAGAAGTTCGAAGGGGCTGAAGCCAACACCCTCCTGTGGTACCTCTCGGTAGGCAAACAGTAAGCATGGTAAAAGAAGATCCCATTTTCTTCTCTGACGTTCCTCCAGAGCCCCAATCATGCTTTTTAACGTTCTGTTGAAACGTTCCACCAGACCATTGGTCTGGGGGTGGTATGCAGAAGAGAACTTGTAGGTGACCCACATTCTTTCCACATAGCCTGCATATACTTCGACATAAAGTTGCTGCCACGATCTGACACAACTACTTTAGGGAAGCCAACCCTAGTAAATATGCCGAGTAAAGCTTTTGCAACTGACTTGGCAGTTACAGTTTTCAATGGGATGGCCTCAGGATATCTGGTTGCATGGTCGACCAGCACCAGGATAAACCTATTGCCTGAGGATGTTTGCGGGTCAAGGGGACCAACGATGTCGATCCCTACCCTTTCAAATGGTACCCCCACAACTGGGAGCGGTACCAACGGAGCTTGGATTGTCGCGTCAACCTTACCAGACAACTGGCAGGAGGTACAACTCCTGCAGTGACTTTCTACTTGCACCCCCATCTTGGGCCAGTAGAAGTGCATGGATAACCTTTGCTTGGTCCTCTTCATACCAAGGTGACCAGCAAGGGGAACTTCATGCGCCAACTGCAGGAGGAAGGGCCTAACAGCAAGGGGAACCACCAACCTCCTTCTTCTCCTTCTGTAGACTCTGTGGGCTCGCTATACAGGAGTCCACCTTCCCAATAAATCCTATGCGTCCCAGGAGGTTCACCCTCAAGCTGGGAGCAGGCCTGTCTCCTTAGGCCTTCCAGAGATGGGCACTCACGTTGGCCTTTACTGAATTCGTCCCTATCAGGACCTCCTTCAACTAACAAGTCTTTTAGTTCAGGATGATCGTTGGGGTCGAATACTTCAGGCATCGCCACCTCCTCATCAGGCCCGGGCGATTGACCAACTTCCTCCACCGCAGTGGTAGGCGAGCTCGGGGGAATATTCTCTTTCCCTCGTCGTGACTTGTCGACTCCTTTCGCCTTGGGTTTCCCCTTCAGCTGGGGCGGCGTATTGGACTTGGCCAATGCTGCCCGTGCTTGAGACCGTGTGTAGGGTCTTTCGGCAGTGTCTCCTACGAGCCCTAAAGCTCTGAGATCATTACCTAACAAGACCTTCCCCGGGACGTTTCTCTGAATGCTCACTGGAATCCTGACTGCTGTACCATTTAAAGTAAGATTTACAGGTATTACTGGAAACATACGGAGGGGGCCGTCAGCCAACTTAGTGGGCATCAGAGTAGCTCTGGCAACTTCCTCTGAGTCTACCAAGGTAGAATCCACTACAGTGCGACTGCACCCACTATCCCTAAGAGCTGGAGTATCTACTCCATTGATCAGCACACTGTCTTTAAAGTAGTGCTTGGTATTATCCGGAATCCTAGCATAAGCCTCTGCGACTTTAGGCTCCCAGGAACCCAGGGACACTAAAACTACCTCAGCCTCTATCCCGCTGGGAAATGAGTCTGAGGAGAAGGATGCTCCTGTAATCTCTTCTTCCTCGTAGGAGGAGAAGGCCAGATTAGCGGAGTGGACCCCCAGAGGTCTAACCTTACACCGGGGATCCCCCTTCACGTGGTCAGTTGCTCCACAAGCAAAACAAGATCCATTGGGTCTGTTTACATAGGGAGGCTTATTGTAACCAGAGTTCTGTTTCGGAGGCTGACCTCCACTACCCTGCGAGTTCTCTTGTGTCTTACCCTTATTTTTCTTTTTGTGGCCCTTATGAGAAGAAGATTTAGCAGATTCTCCACCCTCCATATCTTTGGACTTTTTCCCTTCCTCCTGCTTACCAGGATGAGTTTTGTCCTTATGGGACACTCGATGTGACACCCATAAATCTGCTGCAATGGCCAGCTTCTTAGGATCTATCTCCTTCGAATCGGCCAAATGCTGCTTAAGCTCCAGGGAAGAAGATGCAAAAATGTGTTCCAGCATGACAAGATTTATCATGCCTTCGAAGGTAGAAACCTTATAACCTTCGACCCAGCCAGTTAAGTTTTTCAAGGATTCAGTGACATAAGATACCCAAGTACCACCTTCCTTTTTCTTATACTCTCTGAAACGTTTCAAATATTGGGCCGGAGTCTTCCCAAACTTTAAAATGAGAGTTTGCTTTAACATTGCGAAATCAGCTCGCTCAGCCTTCGACATTTCCATAATGGCACTACAGCCAGAATGGGGCAGTCTGCTGAGTAACCATGCAATCTTATCAGCATTGTCAACTTGTTGAACTTCGCATGCACACTCAAACGCATTCAGCCAGTCCATAATGTCATTCCTTTCTTCATACACACTGAGCAGATCTTTCGGAAATCGTGGATGAGAGGAGGCCCCAGACCCATGTCCAGGACCCTTGGACCCATTTGCAACCTGAAGCTTGGCCAGTTCCAACTGGTGATCCCTGTCTTTTTGTTTTTCTGCCTGTTTTTCTTTTAGTTTGGCTATGCTGAATTCAAGCTCCTGCTGCCTAAACCGCAGCTCTTGCTTCTTGAATTCAAGCATAGCCTCCCCATCAGCACTGGCAGAGGAAACATTAGACATCTTGTCCTCCCTGTCCTCGTGGTCGTGATGGATCAGTGCGGCGGCAGAACCGTCGGTTCTACCAGTGAGAGCAGCCCCACCACCTTCCGCACTGTCCTCAGAAGTTATAGCGTCAAGCTGCGCTTCTTGCCACGCCACGATTCTTTGGATCATTTCCAATTTCGTGCCTTGAGAGAAAACCCCTCTCGCCGCACACATCTTCTTCAATGTTTCTGATTTGGAAGCATTTAAAGTTAACAAGGTATTTGTTTCCATACTGTTAGATAGGACTATGGCCTTTTTAAAGTTATACTACAACAATTCACTACGTGTCCTGTTTGGAATAACCTGAAATGCCTTAGTTCGAGCGCAACACTGGATACCTTCAGTCGTATCCCACCGCTGTACACCAAATTGTTAAGACGGATTTCTGAACTCTGTCCTGGTGGCGCAGACGTTCAGAAGGCCAACCTAATTACTTGGAACAGGGTAACCTCTGGACGAGCCAGACCAATCAAGGTAGCGCTCGCGGCGGTCAAGACTAGGTCTCAAGAGGGGTGAGGGTGACTGAAAGCCCGCAATGAGCACACCAAGCAAGATCACTTACAAACTACTCCAAACAGGTGTTATATAAAAAATATATACACATTTATTTTAAGGCCTTTAAAACAACGACCGTAGCGAGAAAATCACAATATCACAATATTAAGCCAACACATACCATATCAACACAATATATATACAAATACGACAGTCGCAAGCGTTATATGCACGAAATGTGTAGTCCACCTGAAAGGGAAGGAAAACAGGCAGTGCGATACAATGCTTTAGACTCAGTTCGCCTTCAGAGGCACCTAACTAGATGGAAGTCCCAGCCCTGCGAAGAGTGGAGCCTTGTTCTCAAAGTACCTGCACGCGCTGGTGCCAACGGGCAAAAGGAGAAGCTCTTCGAAGGAAGTCAGGCAGTTCAGTTTAGTGCATACAGAAGAAGAACAAGTTCCGCGACTCAAGCGCAGCCTCCACAGTGGGCAGAAGCAGAGCGCGAGTACGGACAAAAGGGTGCTGTTTTACACAGCGGGGAAAAGCAATGGGCTCCTGCAGGAGGGCGACCAGATCCTAGCTATACTACTCACCGGTCCCCGATGCAAGCAGACCCAGGCTTCTCCGCGTCAGTTTCAGCAGCTGGCAGGTTCAGAAGAGCAGGGAACGCCTCGTCGTCGTGTTGAGTAAAAAGACGTCCCAATCGAAGAAACCTGCACAGTTTTGTCACCACAGCCGGGCAACGGAGCGGCCGTGTGTATCTGAGCCAAATGTACACTACTCACTTCCGACCTGGGAACGCCAAGTGTACGAAGCGTGTGAGAGTGACAAGGACTCGAAATACTACACAACCTGGCGGCGGTTACAGAGCAAGACTCCCGTGTAAGCTGGTCAGTCAACTGGATGGCCCAGAGACGCTTCCGAAGGCTTACTGGCAGGAGATGGTGTAGATGCCGAGAATAGCTGTTCCCGCTATTCCAAGGGACGAAGTACCAGTACGGGCCTTATGGTTCGATCAAAGGTGAAAAGGGTTTCACAAGGCGACAGCAGTGCAGAGGAGAAGTCCTTCAGCGGGTCACCAGCGATTCCTCGGTCCAGCCTCGTGGTTGCAGGATACTTGGCTCCTGTATTCCTTTGTTCGTGAGAACTCAGGAGATCGACATGGTAGTGGTGTTTCCAGCCCCCTCTTATCCACGGTTCCCTTCGCGCCAAAACGGAGGGGACCCAATGGGAGATCCGCTCATCAACACTCACACCATTCGTGGACCAATCACGGACCACGGTGGTCCCAGGCATTCACACCACCCTAGACTCTCTGGCACCCAGGATGTGTATTGGGACCAGACATCCCAGCCCACACCCTGGAGGCACACACAAGACATGTAGAAGCCCGCGAAAGCATCCGTGTTTCGCGGGAGAGTACATGCCCAAATAAGGAAGGCCCTGGGTCGGCTCGACCTGGGGAAGGTGAAGGGAGCAAGACGGTCAGCGGACAGGACAAAGGAGCCTCGTGGTCTGGCCATTTTGGGAGCCAGGCCACCATTTTGGGTTAAGCGCGGAAAACGCGCTTAGAACGCCAAAAGGAGCTCAAAATACAAAGAAACGATTGCTGCCACCATTCCCGTCCCTGAATTACTTGCACCGATCAGATACAATCCTAAACGAGTATCTAGGGCCTGTAGAAGGCTAGAGACCCAAGAGAGCTTTAACTTAGCTTACAGTGCCCTCTTGTGTCATGTTGCACGAAAGCCGCAACATGATAAAAGAAACTACGGGAAACAGCGTTCCCCGGTACTGACTGTCTTAAGGGCATGTCAGTTTCCCCGTAAGAAAGGAGCGAAAGCCCAGAGGAGTGCGGCAGAAGGCTGCACTTCTCTGGCAAAGTCAAGAACAAGGTGAAAAACAACAGCAAAAAGTTTAGGGGTTGCCACATGGAAGGAAAATTACCTACAATTACGAAATCTTTCCTAACAGCGGCAAAGGCAAAAGGCCCTCTAATAGACTGGCTGATACCCGAAGAGAAGTCAACGGGAATGGACCCAAATGAAGTTTCAGTTATGTCCTCTGAGCCTGATTTGGAAACTAGTATGCATATGCAGCCGGAGCTTCTCCCTGAAATACGGGCGGTGGAAGAACCTGCCGAGCCCTTACCATCGGAACCGAAGAAGGCAGCGAAGGACATAAATACGAATCGTATCTGTTTCATTAAGAATTTGTATCCTAGTGACAAAAATCCCTGGTTATCATGCTCGGAGCTATTAGCAAGAATATATCACATACCTCAACTTCGTGTCCTAAAATCTGAGGATTTCTTATTTATTGAACCCCTGTCGGGCCCCAACCCTAATGTCTCTGCCTTACATTGCATTTTTCCGACTACGGCGCAACTCATCAGAAAATATAAAGAAGATCTGAATGCAGTGGACATTGACATTGATGTGGACCCGCTGGAGAAGGTACCCTCGGCCGATCCAGAGGACACTATGGTAACAGCTCCTGTGGCTAATGTGCTCAAATCTGGGGGAGGGGACAATCCTGCTCTAGTCGAAATACAGCAAGTCCTGAAGTCACTTCTAGAATCCATCCCGCAACTGTTACAGAACCATTGATGTTTGTCTTTACTTTCTTGGAACTGCAGAGGCTTCTCCCATCTCTTGAGGTCGGTGGGCTCTGTAGACTTACTGTCCCAACATAGCTGCATATGTCTACAAGAGACATGGTCTCTTGACCCTTTACTGTTAGATGGTTTTGTTATACATCAAGCGTTTGCTAAACGGGGCAGCAAGGGGCGTCCATATGGTGGTTTACTTACGGGGGTAATGAACACGTTTATGTCCCGAAAGATTCTATGTAAATCTGAGGAGCTGCTGTTGGCAGTAGAGGTCGAATATCATGATGAAAATGGCTCGGGAAGGTTTCTTTTAATCAATCTGTATAATCCCCCAGGAGAACTGTTTCGGGACTCACTGCAAGAGGCAATACAAGATCTATTGTCTTCTTGGCTGCTAAGACTGGGCAATGTCGCTGTGGTGGTTATGGGGGATTTTAATTGCCATATGACGGACGAGACACTTATATCCTCCAACCCTGATCTCAATGCAAGGTGCTGGATGTCCCATGGAAAGAGGGAGGTTGAAGGATTAGGCTGGCTGCAATTGTTTGGAGCCTGGGATATGGCTATGATTAATGGCCGTACTTTGGGAGATCGGCCGGGGAGACACACTTGGGCGAGTGGATCATCAATGAGCACATTAGATTATATATTCATGTGCCCCGAGATGCAGAGTAGAGTAAGCGATATGATAGTTTAGCCTAATATATGGAGCGACCATGCGTCGCTACAGTGTATATTTAGCATTCCTATATCAACTTCCTCTCCTGCTAACATGGGTACCATTCAAGCCAACCGTGCAGGATCTAAAATAGTGTGGTCTGAGAAGAACATAAGATTGGCCACTGAAGCTCTTGAACCTATTTTAGTTTGGGGCATCTGTGACTTCAAACTTATGACGGCAAATGAAATTGAAGACTGGATATCGGGATTCTCAGGTCAGCATGCCACGGCCAACAAAGGACATATGCTAAAAATTGGGGGTGCTATACTTCCCTTTAATAGGGAAATCAGGGATGCCAAGAGAGCGCTAAGAAAGGCAATCCGAGGCCTGAAACACATGAATTTATCTGGAGCTCTATACCGCGAAAAATTAAGAAATATCAAAAACTGTTATAAAGCGAATATTAAGAACATTAAGATAATAGAGAAAAACACCAGATATCAGCGGCTGATACAAACGATTTGCGCTAGAAATTCTCGTAGCATTTGGTCATTACTAAACGAGAATAGAGAGAAGGTAAAAGGCCCCTTAACTAACCCAATAAGTGAGGAGACATGGGTAAAATTCCTACTAAGCCGAAATTCAGGGGGAGTGGAATCCATGAGCAGAGTATTGGAGAAGGTTCCTATCCATCTGCCTTTCGATGTATCAGTAGAGGCAATACTGAATAAAATAGCTACCCTTAAATCCTCTAGAGCCCCTGGCCCTAATGGGCTAGCTAACGTAGTGATCAAGAACCATCCCCTTTTTTGGGCCGACCTGTTCTCTCTACTATTCAATAAGATTCTAGTGCAGGGGACAATTCCCCGGTCCTGGCAGACAGCTATTCTCATTCCTGTATTTAAAAAAGGCAGTCGTTCTGACCCTAATAATTACAGGCTTCTATCCATGCTTGATATTTCAGGTAAACATTTTGCCTCACTATTGCTTTGTGAGATGCAGAAATGGGTAGAAAATGCCAAAATACTCAGCCGAATCCAATGCGGCTTTAGACAGGATTTTTCCACCTCACATAACCTCTTGGTTATGGAAATACTCCGTACACGGGCGCTTAGTAAGGGGCAGCCCCCGTTGTACGCCCTTTACATCGACTTTAAGGCCACATTTGACTCCATCCCACGTGAGAGGTTATGGACTAAGCTAGAGAAATTGGGATGTCCGCCAGGTATATTATATTACCTTAGATTACTCCATGAAAATACTATGGCGCGCCTGAGGTTAGATCAGGGCGGAAATAAGACCAGAAATGTGATCCAAGATAGGGGGCTAAAGCAGGGCTGCGTCACGGCACCCCTTATTTATAATCTATATGTGTACGATATTCCTGCAGTATTAGCTGAGGTTGATAATTGCCCTCCTGAAATTGGTGAAGCATCGTGTGTTGTATTAGCATATGCGGATGATCTGGTTGTCTTTGACAATACCATAGGTGGTTTGAGGCGTTCCGCTTCTGCCCTATGGGACTATGCCAGGACAAACGGATTGACCATCAATCTGGACAAAACAAAAGTCCTTAGATTCACGAGAAGAAGAGTATCGCGAGTGAACCTGAGAGTACATGAAAATCTTATACCCTATGCTCCATTCTTTCACTACCTAGGAGTTGAAATTGAGCCTCTTGGCGATTACTTACTATGTAGACAGGGTCGCATTACTAGGGTGATGCAAGCTATAGCATTAATTTCCTCCTTTACAAACAAGCAGGGTGGCTTTACCCTCTGGGGAACGCACCACCTTTATATTCAAGTGTTTGCCCCCATGATTATATATGGCCTTGAGTCATTGCACACATTAGACCTAGCGTGGCTGCAAGTGCTGGAGGGCAAGTTCTGGCGACGGATATTGGGGCTAACCCCAGGGGTCCCTATGGCCCTGATTAGACTTGAACTGGGTCTTCCCTCTCTGAAGGCAATGGTATTGAAGAAAAGAGCAGGGTTTTACCTTAAGATGATAGGTGGCACTATGAACCCCTTATTAACTGTGATACATCAGGAGGTGACCAAAAAATATACTACTTCGCCCCTACATAATGATATGACCAAATTTCTCGTAGATATTGGATGGACACATAGAGGGGCTACTGTCACCAAGGAATCCTTAAATGCACTAGGAAAAAAAGTGGACCTCTGGGATTGGCTCGAGAACTTTACACACATAGGTAGCCTTAAGACACACCATTTTGTGAAATATAGATTATACAATTTTATGAAACCGCAAGCCTACAAAAATATGTATGCCCCTCGAGAAGACTTAGACGCTTCATCATATTGTTTCGACTGGAGCAATTGCCTACTTTGCACATCAGAGGAGCATGGGATAATATCCCGGCTGCTGAGCTTATATGCCGTCTTTGTAAATCCTCAGAATGTCCGGAGACAGCTAGACATCTTCTTACGGAATGTCTGACTTTGAAGAATACAATCTTACGCTATCTGGGTGAATTTGTGCACAATCCTACAACTATATGCGAAATGTCATTCTGGAGATATTGCACTAACACCTGCAATATGCACTTATTCATTGTATTATATAACGTCTGGCAACAGGTCGAACTTAGCCTGGCCCGTGGACTGTAACTATTCCAAATACTGGGGATATCAAGGAATACACCGAGTACTCTTTATGAGATAGAAATTGATTATGGTCTAAAAAAATACTCACTTCAATGACATCCGAGATGCAAGTTGTTCTATGTAATACATTCAGATATGAACTTCTGTAAATAGCATAAAGAAAGTTGTTTAACTGTCCTTTTTAGTTGATTTCTATATTGTTAATAATTCATGTTTTTTGTGCATTTATGATTTGAGTATATTGTTTGTAATTTGTAATATGTGTAAAGTTTGAATTTATTTTCAATCTATACCACATTAAAGAATTATTATTATTAAAACCTTTGACTCTACCACTGAACATAAGTTAGTGTGTCTCCACCAAAATGCTGATGGTCTCTCTAGGGGGTTTGTAACCGACTAGAGGTATGAGATTCATCCAGGAGTAGATTAAATCCTCCTGTCCCTTAGTCTGGGGGGGGGCGAGTGTTAGGGAGAATTCTCTGTTAAGGCTAATTTCCCAAACCTAGTGAGTCCCCGAGCAGTTTTGCTGGATTTTTGGGGTTTATTTTTTTCTCCTGCTAAGAGTGAGACTCTTTTTCTCCCACTCTTAGCATTATTTGAGATATCCTTTGACTTTGTAATGTGTTTTATGGGCTATGGGGTCTTTTACTCCATAGGGCTTCATGTGTTTTTGGGATGTGTGTTACCCAGCACCCTCAGTGCAATAACACAGGGGTGTTATAGTGACCCCCAAACATAGACTCCATACCCTGCGACTGACTACTGTCTCCCAGGGCATGTAAAGTCACCATTGGCTTTATTAGTCCAAATTTGTGAACAGAACCAGTACAGACCATCATATTGTGGAAGTACTGGAAGGGGTTAATTAGATTACCCCTGGGTCTGTTTTCAAGGGGGCACTGTGCAGTCCCCCCTTGTCGAGTTTCTGGCTGGTGGCAGTGGTTACCACGCAAAATATTCCTTAAGAATATTTCCTATGGGATTTTCCCATTCATTTTAAACGCACCACTTTTTGGTGCAATGCTAAAGATACTGCCGGGTTATTTATTTAATATTTATTCCCGGTTGGGACTTTTTGCCAGGACTTGGTTTTAAAATGGCGTTTGTGTTCGCCTCTGTAACTCCAAACCCAAGTCGAGCCCTTTGTTGCACTTTTGGCGGGCTTCTGCACAGAAGCCTCCAAAAGTGGTGCCACTCTGTGTGGGTACACAGGATGTGTGGGAGGGGGATTTAGGTACCCTGGACTGAGTTGCCTTGGCAACTAAAGTCGCACTCTTGTATGATTGGCCCAGTGGTGAGCCGCCCGGCTCACCACTTAGCATGTTTGATTGACAGCTAGGACTGGTGAATGGGGGTTTTCTGCATAAAAGCAGAGCTTTGGGGACTGGGATTTCAGACGTCACCACAGGACCAAAGAATCCGAAGAGGGAGAAGCTGAGCCGACCTGCAACGATGACACCACCGGTGGAGCCCTGCTGAACCGACTCCACACTTCTTCCAACGACAGAGGACATCTTCAATCCGAAGAGACTTCTTCCTTTGACTGGTGGGGATAACCAGTTTTCCAGCCTTTTCGCTTTCAAGGACCATCTTGTGGTCGCCTTGCCTGTGCCAAGCACCCCGGCAGCCGGGATACCACGTTTTACCACGACCGCGAATAAAAGGGTAGTACCTTTTAACCGGAGAACTCCGCGGCTGGTTTCTTCCCTGGCAGTGCAACAAACTTCAACTTTCCTCCACGTCGAGATCTTCTCTTCCTCTGGACGACGCTGTGAATTGCACCCGCTGCCAGGAACAACTGCCCCCGCTGCAGGATCTCCCCACTTTTAAGGTACTGTGTCCGCCTGGCCTCCCTCGCAACGGTCTTTGTGGGGTGTCTCGTAAATCCTCCACTTACCACTTGGGTTGGCCCTAGGCTGGCTAACTGAACTTTTCTGAACTGAACCCCTTCCTTTTTGAACTCTCTGCAAGACTTTCCAAGCCTTTTAAACTGTGTGATCTTGGGCGCATTTGTGTTCTACTCTCTCTAAGAGGGAGCCGGGCCTCTGAACATTTGGCTCACCAGTAGACTTTGACTTTCCTGCCTTGCTGAGTGCTTCTAAAGTATTGTGTTGTGTGCTTTCTCAATTTCTGGCTTTTTCCTCCCTTTTTTGATGACTTATTGGAGTGCCATCTTTAGTTAAGCGCTCACCTATGTCTGGAAATAAGTGGTGTTAACTAAGACTTGTCTAATAAGGATTAAGGGAGGTGTATATACTTCTAAGTGACTGTGTTTGGAACTTGCTTGCCATATTAGTGTTAGTGTATATTACAAGTGTGTTTTTAAATAAATAATAATATACTTTTATACCAAAGCTCTGGTCAGTGTTTGCTTGTGCTACTGTATTTCGGTACCTAATGTTTATACTCTACATACTGTCTAACTCTTCTTGAGAGAAGTCTGGCTGCTCAGCCACAGCTACTAGGTAAATCTGGGTGGTACAGACTGCTACCAATTGGGTTTACTGCCAACACCTGTAGTCTTAAGCCTTTTGCAGTGGTCCCTAAGGGAACTGCACAGGTTTCTGCTTAAAAAGACATGAACCCCCACCCCCCAACTCAGCACACAAACTCACAAGCATACACCATGCACCCATACAGATCCCCACCCCCAACTCACCATACAAACTCACAAGCATACACAATGCACCCATACAGACCCGAACCCCCCCAACTCAGCACACAAACTCACAAGCATACACCATGCACCTATACAGACGCGAACCCCCACACCCAACTCAGCACACAAACTCACAAGCATACACCAATAGACTATGCACCCATTCAGACCCGAACACCCAACTCAGCACACAAACTCACAAGCATACACCCATACAGACCCGAACCCCCACCCCCCAACTCAGCACACAAACTCACAAGCATACACCATGCACCCATACAAACCCGAGCCCCCCACCCCCAACTCAGCACACAAACTCACAAGCATACACCATGCACCCATACAAACCCGAGCCCCCAACCCCCAACTCAGCACACAAACTCACAAGCATACACCATGCACCCATACAGACACGAACCCCACCCCCAACTCAGCACACAAACTCACAAGCATACACCAATACATTATGCACCCATACAGACCTGAACTCCCACCCCCCAACTCAGCACACAAACTCACCAGCATATACCAATACACTATGCCCCCATACAACCCGAACCCCCAACTCAGCACACAAACTCACAAGCATACACCCATACAGACCCGAACGCCCCACCCCCAACTCAGTACACAAACTCACAAGCATACACCAATACACTATGCACCCATACAGACCCGAACCCCCATCCCCCAACTCAGCACACAAACTCACAAGCATACACCATGCACCCATACAGATCCCCACCCCCAACTCACCATACAAACTCACAAGCATACACAATGCACCCATACAGACCCGAACCCCCACCCCAACTCAGCACACAAACTCACAAGCATACACCAATAGACTATGCCCCCATACAGACCCGAACACCCAACTCAGCACACAAACTCACAAGCATACACCCATACAGACCGGAACCCCCACCCCCCAACTCAGCACACAAACTCACAAGCATACACCATGCACCCATACAAACCCGAGCCCCCCACCCCCAACTCAGCACACAAACTCAGAAGCATACACCATGCACCCATACAAACCCGAGCCCCCCACCCCCAACTCAGCACACAAACTCACAAGCATACACCATGCACCCATACAGACCCGAACCCCCCACCCCCAACTCAGCACACAAACTCACAAGCATACACCATGCACCCATACAAACCCGAGCCCCCCACCCCCAACTCAGCACACAAACTCACAAGCATACACCATGAACCCATACAGACCCGAACCCTCCACCCCCAACTCAGCACACAAACTCACAAGCATACACCAATACACTATGCACCCTTACAGACCCGAACCCCCCAACTCAGCACAAAAACTCACAAGCATACAACATGAACCCATACAGACCCCCACCCTCAACTCACCATACAAACTCACAAGCATACACCATGCATCCATACAGACCTGAAATCCCGCACCCCCCAACTCACCAAACAAACTCACAAGCATGCACCCATACAGACCCCCCACCCCCGCATCTCAATATACACTGAACGTGCACACAACAAGAAACATTCAGGCAGACCCGAGCGCCCCCCCCACGATCCCCCTCCGGCATCTCAACATACACTGCACTTGCACACAAACACATTCAGGCAGACCCGACACTCACCCACCCTCGCATCTCAACATACACTGAACTTGCACACAAAAACAAACCTTCAGGCAGACCCGACACACACCCCCACCCGCATCTCAACATGCACTTTCACACAACAACAAACATTCAGGCAGACCTGACCCCCCCCATCCCCTCAGCATCTCAACATACACTGCACTTGCACACAAACACATTCAGGCAGACCCAACACACACCCCACCCCCGCATCTCAACATACACTGAACTTGCACACAAACACATTCAGGCAGACCCGACACAAACCCCACCCCCGCATCTCAACATACACTGAACTTGCACACAAACACATTCAGGCAGACCCGACACACACCCTCCCTCCGCATCTCAACACACACTGCACTTGCACACAAACACGTTCAGGCAGACACGACACCCCACCCCCCGCATCTGAACACACACTGCACTTGCACACAAACACATTCAGGCAGACCCGACACAAACCCCCACTCCGCATCTCAACACACACTGCACTTGCACACAAACACATTCAGGCAGACCCGACACACAGCCCACACCCGCATCTCAACATACACATACAAGCAGCACAAAGATCCGACACACACACACACAAACAAACAAACATTCCCCTCCCAAAAAAAATCTGCACTTACCGGACGACGTGCTGGAAGGCAGGATAGCTATCTGGAACGCTGGCGAGGTCCGGTACTACGGCTGGCGTGGCAAGGCTGAAATGCCTTCCGGCATCAAGCCTTACTGGCCACGCCAGCCGTAGTGCTGGCCCTCCATTGGTGCAGCACACACACATTGCGTGGCTCGTAGGAGCTTCGTGGTTCGGGTGTACTGAGCCAATGCGGGCCAGTGTTTTGTCCGGCCCGGAAGACAACAAAGACTTTTCCTGATGGAGGGCAGCCGATGCTTCTTGCGGTCCGCCCTCCATTAGGAAAGTGTTTGTTGCTGGTGGACCGGACAAAACGGCATGCCGGGCCGCAACTGGCCCGCGGGCCGTATGTTGTGCACCCATGGGTTAGTGTGTAGTGACAGTGAGCAACACTGCCGAAAAATGATTCCATTACGCTCCTTCATTTGCTGGCCTATAAGGGGTACAAGGTTGATAATGCTAAATTGCAATACTGCCAACAGGAGGTGCTCTATCTATGGCAGTTCATATCAGTGAATGGTAAAAGAATACTTCCAGATAGGGCAGTGTCAGTACGTGCCACCCCCAGACCCGCCTCAGATAAAGAAATGCAGACTTTTTGGGGCTTTGCAATTTATGTAGGTCATGCATCTTAGATAACGTGGCATACACAAGACCACTTTTGCAAGCCCTTAGGGGAGCAATAAAAACAAAGGATCATAAGTTACAGTGGACTGCAGACATGATCAAACAGTTCAACTATTTAAAAGAATTAATTAGTTCGGCACACGTTCTGGCCACCCCAGACAACACACAGGAATTTTGCTTATTTTCACATTCAGATGGCCAATTTATGACAGCAGTATTGACAAAGAAGAGCACCATGGGCCATAAGCCATTGGCCTATTACAGCAGCACTCTGGATTTAGTGATGTAAGTGCAGTTTGTTTGCGAACAAGATTTAGCAGCTGCTGCTTTAGCAATAGAAAAAAGTTCTGCAATTGTAATGAGGTGCTCAGTTACATTTTCTGTGTAACACTCTTTATTTTCCATTCTGGGGGGGTTACAATCTGCCCTGACAGCACAAAGGTCGTTTACGTATGAGATTATCATTTCTAAACCCCATATTCAGGTGGTTAGATGCAAAACAGTGAATCATGCCACCTTCCTAACAGACATGCCTACTACAGAGGATTTAACGGTGCACGACTGTGCCACATATGAGGGGGAGGAGGATGACATCCCTAAAGTGAAAGACTGTGTATTGTCAGAGGGTGAGATACTCTTCAGTGATGGGTCGTCCACAATTGACCAGGAGAGCGGACAAAGACATACAGGGGCAGTAGTGGTACGACTTGAGGAAGGGGAGTACGACATGGTGGTCTTGAAAAGATTGCTCATGCATTATTCTGCACAGGTGGCAGAACTCATAGCACTCATTGAAGCCTTCAGGGCGTCCCAAGGGTCCCATATCACAATATATTCAGACTCGGTATACGTCACAACAACAGTGCATGCTGGTCTATCCTGCTGGAAGAGGAGGGGTTTTCGTAGGGTGGATGGATCCCCGGTGCAGCATGTGGCACTGCTAGAAATAATGATAGAATCCTTATCCCAGCCATCTGTTGTGGTGGATGTCAAGTGCGCCGCCCACACTCACGCGACAGATCAAATATCAATTGGGAATTCAGCTGCTGACAAGTCAGCCAAAATGGTGGCGTATCTGCCAAACAAAATGCCTGCTGAGCACGTTGGGACCACCCCACCAGTAAGCGAACATCCGATACCTTATGCAGCATTGCCATCTCCCAGATTATCAAGTTACAAAGAAGGGCACCAGTAAGGGAGAAATAATTTTGGCTATGAACTCCCTCAGGGTCAGTCGCTTCTCCAAGCAACGAGTTGGTGGTAGATCTCTCTCTTCGGCAGGGGCCTCCCTCTGGAACAGCCTTCCTGCCTCCCTGAAACTTGAGGAGAACCATCTCCGGTTCCGGAAGCACCTCAAAACCTTCCTCTTTGCTTCTGCCTTCACTCCCCCTTTCCCCTGTTGATTTTCCTGACAGATACTGCACTGGATACCTGGCCTCCCTTCTGATCTTGGGCCCATGCCCGCCAGTTGCCCACCTGCACTGCCTCCCTGACAACCCCTGCACCTGGCGACTGTTTTCTGTATTCCTTACAGTCCCCCTACCAGCACTTATGTTCTGCACTTACCGTACACTTGCCACCGGTTGGCCGTTTTTATTTATCTTATTTTATTGTACTTTCCCTTGTATTGCACTTCCCCCCTCTCCCTTCCCCCCCTGCACTTTTCCCTTTCCCCTTCCCATGCACTTGCGCTATCTGAATGACACCTGGCCTAGTAGAATCACTGTCTGTCTTCCCTTTGTTCCCCCTCCCTTGCCTCGTCGCACCTTGAAACACGTGTGTATAGGTGCGTTATAAATGCCATATCATATCATATCATGCGAAGGGGTTGCAAGCAATCCCCAACAGATTTGTTATGGAGATAAGAGAGCTCTGGGAAGACAGTAATGCTGCAGAAGCTGCTAGCAGTGGCATTTGAACAGTTACACTACCCATGTTCCCGTTTGAATCAGCACATAGCAGCAGATATACAGGAGGACTAGTTTATACCAACTATTCAGAAGAGCATCACAGAAATGGTTGTACATTGCGCCACATGTCAAAGTTTCAGTACAGGGATGACACTATGGATGCTATGGGGCACATTGCCCCACCCTACTGGGCTGTTCCGTGAAATACACATAGACTATGCTGATATGGGTGACTGTTGCAATGTCGCCCGGTACCTCATAGTAGTGGTTTGCCCTTTCTCAAGGTGGGTGGAAGTGGACTGTGTGCACATCCGGATGCCAAATGTGCTGCTTGATTTTTGTTACGTGAGGTTGTCCCTCGATGGGCTGTGTGCTAGGTTTTAAGGTCAGACAACAGCACACATGTTTTCAATGCCCTGTTCAGCACATCACAGCACTACTTTGCTTTAAGCACTGGATGTGTTCAATTTACCACCCACAGGCCAAGTTCATTGTGGAGAGGATCAATGGGCTGCTCAAAAGTAAATTGTCCAAATTGTGTACCACATTGAAGAAGAACTGGGTGCACTGTTTGCCCTTGGCCCTCTTCAGTCTACCTACACAGCCCAGCAAAGACTACCATTTTTCACCTCACGAGGTGCTCACTGTTCAGCGTAAGCACACCTCCATATCACTGTACGAAGATATTCAGATGCACATAGGGCAGCAGCAGTGTTAGGCGATGAGTTCAAAGATTATTTGACCACACTAACAAGGGCAATTAAATGTGTCTCCCGACAGATTGCCCCTCCCAAGATTGAGACGACAGAGACACCGGATGTAGCAAGCATGACAGCGACAGATCCCAAGCGCATGACCACACAACCGCTGCTACCTGGTGACTTTGTCTACATTCACAATTTCATGCGCAGGTGGAACAACCCTCTGTTCCACTGTCCTATGAGGTGGTGTTTTGCACTCCCCTCGTGGTAAAGGTAAAGGGCTTGCAATATTGGGTCCACCTCTCTGACATCCGCAGAGCACCTCCAGATAGCACGTTGGCACATCAGGAATGTTAATAGGATGGCCACCCCATCTACCTCACTGGCCTGTCCAGGCATTATATGTGTGCAGTGTCACACTCCTTTGACGGGGTGAAGCCCAGCTGCTAGGTCCATATCCTTCTTTTTTTAGGAGCTCTTTCTCTCTCTCTCTGTCATACCGCCGAGTTCTTGGCGTCTATGGAGCCGCTGGCGACGCGGAACCTAGCTTTGTTCGCTTCGGCCACGCCCCTTGTTTCCTGGTTTTCCTTTTTCTGATTCTGATTGGCTAGACGCTCCGCGGCCCGGTGTTTTAACCAGCCACTTCCGGGTCACGGACGCGTTGCAACGCTTCCGGTTTCGTCCGTAGGCTGAGTTGCTTGCTGCCTGTGGCTTTCGTGCTGCTCTCTCGCTTGCTGCTGGTCGGGTCCTCGTACCCTGTCTGAACCTGTCTGTCATTCATTCCGCTGGATCTGTCTGCCTTTCCCTTTCTCTCCTGGTTCGCAATTATTCTCCTTTGCCCTCCTTCCATCTTGCTTCCCCTCCCACCTTCCCATCTTCACTTACCGCATTTTTCCTTTTCCTGTCTGTTATTCTTCCCGCTCTTCCTTCACCTACCTTCAGTATTGCTTCTGTGACCTCCCGTGTACCAGACTCCGGCCTGTTCCCCTGGACTGCCTTTGCTTGCTGCATCAGTACTTCCTTACTTGGCCTGTGTACCAGTTCCTCGGACCTCTTAACGGACTGCCTGTGTTTCTGAATCTTCACTCCACGTGTTGTCTTCAGTCACTTCTACCAGATCTTACCTAGAGTACTCCTGGTTCCACGTTTACAAGACACCCAACGATTCTACAGGGGTTTTTTGTGCCTAAGGCTTTTTCCCCTCTTGGTCGATCCCGGGGGTGGGCCCCCTGGTCTCCCTTCTTTGGGGAGCACGGTGGCTTCCTTCCGGGGTCGTCCCTATCTTCATAAAAAAAAGGTGTCTACTCGAAGAAAAGAAAAGAAGGGTTCTTGGAAGGAAGAAGAAGGTGAGGAGTCGGGGGAGGGGGAGATTTCAGAAGCTACACTTTCGGACGAAGATATCACCGACCCCGGTGACAGTTTGCAACGCCAAAAAGAGATGGCCACCCCACAGCAGGTACAAGAACTCGTAGCCGCTGTACAAAGTCTAAGTCTAGAGATGCAGAACCTTAAGACTGCTAACGCCACCCTTCAACAGCGTATGACGGACAGAGAAAGACCTTTAGCCGATTTACCTCCACTTCCCTTAGTATCAGGGAAGTTCGATGGATCCCCAAAGAAGGTTAAAGAATTTCTGGACGCATGCAATCTTCATTTTACCTTTCGCCCTCTGACCTTCGCCTCAGATCATGCCAAGGTGGGGTTTATGATCACCCACATGATCGGAAATGCCCTGGCTTGGGCTACCCCTCTAGTAAACCAGTCAGATCCCGTTTTACAGGACTACGATGCCTTTAAGGCCCTGATTCAACAAACCTTTTTGCGAACAGAGAGTACATACTTGGCCTCGGAGGACCTCCTTGACATCCGTCAAGGGAATTCTGATTTACTGACATACATCACCACTTTCAAACAGGTGGCTGCAGAGGCAGGTTGGCAGGAACAGGCTCAGTATGCCATATTTCGGCGAGGTTTAAGGGAGGAATTGAAGGACGAACTTGCCCGAATAGAGAGACCGGTGTCTTTCGCCGAACTTCTGACAGCTACCCTCCGAATTGACTTCAGGATGACGGAAAGACGTCAAGAAAAGAGGAAGATCAGGCTAAGCGTACCCCCTCCCGTGGAGACTCCTTCACCAGCATCTCTACCCTTCCAACGGACAACTAAAGAAGAACCCATGCAGATTGGGACCACCAGAGCCCCACTGACACCGGAAGAAAGGAAACGGCGCAGGGAGGGTTCCTTGTGTATGTACTATGGATCTTCATTACATTTATTAAGAGATTGTCCGGAAGTACCACCCAGAAGATCGGGAAACGCTCGCCCTCGGTAAACATTGGGACGCATTACCGAGGGGCTGCTTTTAGTCCCTACGCACCACTTTCTGTATCCTCTACAGAAACATCTGAAGACTCCCGGTTGATGGTGCTCACAGTTTCTCTCAGAGTAGGCCCCAAAGAAGTAACCGCTTTAGCACTACTCGACTGTGGAGCAGCAGGAAACTTCATGGATACCCATTGGGCAGAACGACATGGAGTCAAGAGGATAGCCAAGAATGAAGATCAAAAGGTGGAAGGAGTTGATGGCGAACCTTTGAGCTCGGGTTTGATCACTCATACCACTAAAGCACTTACTTTATCCATCCAACAACACACCGAAAGTATCACATTCGATATCATCAGAGCTGCTCACTTCCCTCTTATCCTGGGTATCTGTTGGTTACGCAGACACAACCCCTGTATTGATTGGTCTAGAAACCTACTTAGCTTTCAGTCCTCACTATGTAAATCGGAATGTTTGCCAGAACCAAGATTCGAGACCGTCAAGACCACTAATAGCTGCGAAGTCAAAACGGTGCACTGTCTTCCCCACTACCTGAAGGAGTTCAATGAAGTGGCAACTGAAAAGATACCCGTAGAGCTCCCTCCTCACCGGCCTGAAGACTGTTGCATCGATCTCACCCCAGGTGCATTGGTACCCTTCGGTAGGATGTTCCCACTATCATTAGAAGAAAAACAATACCTCCGAAAGTACCTGGACAGCAACATGGAGAACGGGCTAATTAGGCCTTCCAAGTCCCCTGCAGGGGCATCACTGTTCTTCATCTCAAAAAAGGATTCTAAGGAGTTGAGGCCGTGTATAGACTATCGCGGCCTAAACAAGGTTACCATAAAGGACCGGTATCCTATGACATTGATAACCGATATCCTACAAGCTGTACAGGGTGCTACCATCTTTACCAAACTCGACCTGAGGAATGCGTATCACTTACTCCGGGTGCAGAAAGGAGATGAATGGAAGACAGCATTCCGGACTCCTTTCGGACTTTTTGAATACCAGGTAATGCCGTTCGGATTGGTAAATGCCCCGTCGGTATTCCAACGATTTATGGACAGACTATTCTCAGATCTCCTGTGCCAAACCACATTGGTTTATTTAGATGACATACTGATATACTCTCGTACTCCTGAAGACCATGTGGAACATGTTAGGGAAGTATTCAGAAGACTACAGAGAAACCAGTTGTCGGTTAAACTCACCAAATGTGTGTTTTCAGCCTCCTCCATTCCTTATTTAGGATACATTCTGTCAGACCACGGAATCTCCATGGATCCTAATAAGGTGTCTTCCATCCTTGAATGGCCCTCACCCACCTCAGTCAAAGAGATACAAAGATTCCTGGGGTTAGCAAACTTCTACCGAAGATTCATCCCAAATTTCTCTCAAAAGATATTACCTATCACCTCGCTCTTAAAGAAATCTGCAACTCCATTTAAATGGACAACGGAGGCAGAAGACAGCTTTGGTACTCTTAAAGAAGCCTTCTGTTCAGCACCCATTTTACAACAACCAAACCAACATCTACCCTTCATTCTAGAGACGGACGCTTCTTCAGCCGCAATAGGGGCTGTACTTCTTCAAGAAATCCAGGGTACAGAACATCCGGTGGCTTATTTCTCGAAGACCCTAACCTCCAGCCAAAAGAACTACTCGGTTATTGAGCGAGAACTTCTAGCCATGAAAGCGGCCTGTGTAGAATGGCGTCATCTACTTCAAGGAGGAAGGTTCCCGTTCACCATAAGGACTGATCATAAGAACTTACAGGTTCTCAAACAGTTCGAGTGTTACAATACTCGACAGGCCCGATGGGCTCATTTCTTCGCACAATTCGAATTCAGCATAACTTACATCCCGGGAAAAAATAACGTTGTAGCCGACTCTCTTTCCCGCCGGGGTGATTACCTGTCAGAGTCAGAGACGAATCTTGAACGGATGTTTCCCCAGTCCAGGACCATCGGAATAATTTCTAAATTCCTTCAGCAGGTACAGGAGGATTCTGGAGGTCGTTTTGAAATTGAAAAACACTCTAAAGATCTGGCCTATGAAATCAGGAACGGTCTTTACCTTGTAGGAGGAAAACTTTATCTACCCACTCCGGCTTTTCGTAAAACCGCACTTGTCTGGTGTCATGACTCTAAACTAGGAGGACACAGGGGTGTGGCTGGTACTCACGACTATCTTCAAAGACATTTCTATTGGCCTACAATGAGAAAGGATGTAGAGCAGTACGTTCAGTCATGCATCATCTGTCTGAGGAGTAAATCATCCCGAAGAAGACCAATTGGTCTACTGGAACCTAATGCTGTACCAAAGGGTCCCTGGAGCACAATTTCAACTGATTTCATAGTGGATTTACCTCCGTCTGAAGGATGCACCTGTGTCATGGTAGTAGTGGATTCATTTACCAAATTGGCTCACTTCTCCCCATTACCTGGCATCCCTACGGCAGCCAAGATGGCGGAAGTGTTTCTCCAAGACATATTCCGGTTACAGGGTCTACCTAACAAGATTATTTCAGACCGGGGTAGTCAGTACACTTCCCAGTTCTGGAAGGCCCTGTGTAGCAGACTAGGTATTGAAAGAGCTCTCACCTCTGGATTTCATCCACAATCCAATGGGCAAACTGAACGTTTGAACGGAACCCTGGAGCAGTACTTAAGATGCTTTATCAACAGCCAACAAGACAACTGGTGCACACTACTCCCTCTAGCTGAATTCTCTTATAATAACTCCACACATGCAGCTCTGGGGTTCAGCCCTTTTTTTGGTACTTATGGTTTTCACCCTCGCTCCATTCTTCCTGTCTCAGGCCTTTCTACTAACGTACCTTCAGTAGATTCTTCACTCTCCCTCCTTAGAGAGACACACAAAAAGGTAGAAGAAGGCCTTAAGTCAGCCCAAGCCCGATATTGCATTCAAGCCAATAAACATCATAGACCTGTACCAGGATGGGATGTGGGTACCCATGTTATGCTCTCCACTAGATATTTACCTCGTTGGGTACATCCCTCCAAGTTATCTCCAAAATATCTAGGGCCATATGAGATCATACAGAAAATCAATCCTGTGGCTTTTCGCCTAAGACTACCAAATAACCTAAAAAGGGTACACCCTGTTTTCCATGCTTCCCAATTTAAGTCATTTCATGCTGATACATGGGCACGACAGGTTAGACAGACTCCTATTCCCCAGGGTTCCACTCGAGCTGAATATGAGGTCGCCCAACTCTGTGACTCCAGGTATCATAAGGGCAGGCTGGAATATTTGGTTAAGTGGAAAGGCTACCCTTCTTCGGAAAACTCTTGGGAACCCATCACACACATTAATGCTCCTGTCTTACTTCGCAAATACCACTTTTTTCATCCAGGGAAACCCGGAGGAGGAGCGTATAGGAGGGGGCATACTGTCATACCGCCGAGTTCTTGGCGTCTATGGAGCCGCTGGCGACGCGGAACCTAGCTTCGTTCGCTTCGGCCACGCCCCTTGTTTCCTGGTTTTCCTTTTTCTGATTCTGATTGGCTAGACGCTCCGCGGCCCGGTGTTTTAACCAGCCACTTCCGGGTCACGGATGCGTTGCAACGCTTCCGGTTTCGTCCGTAGGCTGAGTTGCTTGCTGCCTGTGGCTTTCGTGCTGCTCTCTCGCTTGCTGCTGGTCGGGTCCTCGTACCCTGTCTGAACCTGTCTGTCATTCATTCCGCTGGATCTGTCTGCCTTTCCCTTTCTCTCCTGGTTCGCAATTATTCTCCTTTGCCCTCCTTCCATCTTGCTTCCCCTCCCACCTTCCCATCTTCACTTACCGCATTTTTCCTTTTCCTGTCTGTTATTCTTCCCGCTCTTCCTTCACCTACCTTCAGTATTGCTTCTGTGACCTCCCGTGTACCAGACTCCGGCCTGTTCCCCTGGACTGCCTTTGCTTGCTGCATCAGTACTTCCTTACTTGGCCTGTGTACCAGTTCCTCGGACCTCTTAACGGACTGCCTGTGTTTCTGAATCTTCACTCCACGTGTTGTCTTCAGTCACTTCTACCAGATCTTACCTAGAGTACTCCTGGTTCCACGTTTACAAGACACCCAACGATTCTACAGGGGTTTTTTGTGCCTAAGGCTTTTTCCCCTCTTGGTCGATCCCGGGGGTGGGCCCCCTGGTCTCCCTTCTTTGGGGAGCACGGTGGCTTCCTTCCGGGGTCGTCCCTATCTTCATAAAAAAAGGTGTCTACTCGAAGAAAAGAAAAGAAGGGTTCTTGGAAGGAAGAAGAAGGTGAGGAGTCGGGGGAGGGGGAGATTTCAGAAGCTACACTTTCGGACGAAGATATCACCGACCCCGGTGACACTCTCTCTCTCTTTTTCTCTCTCTCTCTCTTTCTGTAAAAAGTATGTCTTGTACGTCTCTCCCTTTCAGTGTTTTTTCTGTCTGTGCTTTCATTTCAGGAGATAAAAAAGACGATGGACGTGACTAATGTAAATAAGTTTTTGTTAAGTAGGGATCTGAGGTGTAGATGCACAAATGAGAATATATGGGCCTATGCTTATTATTGTGGGTTGACCATTATTGCTGGTCTCTGTGTGATATTGATGGTACTATTGGGACTGTATTGGGGGAAGGTTGTTATAGGAGGAGGTCCTATAAAAGGGGGAATGGGATTGTACATTATTCAAACACACATTTTGGCTTTTCTCTTGCAGCTGGTCTGGTCGGCGACACCTTTAGATACCTCATTTTCTTTCTATATGGGATATTTTTGTAAATTAGTTTTATGTTTAGATGTCCCGTCTAACTGGTGTGGGCAGCGAAAGGCCAAAAACTGGCAAAATGTATGATGAATGAAAACTCCCGGACACCTGCACCATTTAATTTTTCATCCAAGTTTTAATTTCCTCATTACAAACAGTGCCCTTCCTGATGACACGTGTTTCGGCAAACTTGCCTTTATCAAATTAGGGCATTTTCTAAATAATAGCATTGTTAATTACACAAAGAAAAATTTAAAATATATGCATTGTTACACCTATTTGTACATATGGAAGAGATATATATAGATTCAACCAATATTATGATTCATAGATTTTAATACAACATTCAATGAACAAAAAATGCGGGTTGGTGTAGGGAAGGATGGATCAGGATTGAGAGAAGGGAAAATAAAATGAACAGAAAAGGCCCGTCAGATCACTATATTGGCTTATTACATTCATTTTATCAGTGAAATTCACTTTGTAAGTTATTATTGTATCACAAATCCCTCTGTGTTTAAAGTTTCTTTCCATATCTCATTCAAAGCTCCAATTGCTTTTCGGTTTAGGTATGTATCATGGATCAAATCCCTGCATTATTGAAAATAGTACATGAAAGTGCTTGTTTTAATATTATGCCTTCCAAAATCGTATTAACATTCATCTAGTCCAAAATCGTGCCTATTTCGCTAGGCTCCCTAGTAGATTCAAGTCAATAGTTCTTTGCATTTGCGTTGTTAATGTAATACAGCAATTTACCCACGTTTATTATGTTCAGCACATTCTTTCAGATATCTGCTATTTACGCTTCCAACATTTCTACAACTTATCCTGATTGCACATGTTAGTCTTTCATTATTGCCGTGCGTAATGTGTATTTTATTCCTTTTGACATATTCTTTTTGGCACATACAGTTGCGCAACCCCGTTTAAATATTAATTAATACTACATACTGTGAAGAATTGCTACTTGTTTGTTAATACAGTGGTGCAAAGTGAGTTGTCACGCATAATATTCCTCAACCTTTTGACAGGCGTTAAGGACAGGAACCGCAAAGGGACTCTGGAGCTAATAACGGTACCGCAATTTGCGGTACCGTTATTAGCGCCTTCCCCATTCCCATTGAGCCCTATGGGGGCTTAAATGGGAATAGGAAAAGGCCCTGGTGAATGGGGAATTACCGGTCCCGCCAACCTTGGAATGGACCGGTAATTGCTCCATTCACCAGGGCGGAGTCGGAACGAGTTTGGAGGCAGCCATGGCGCTAATAGCGCCATGGCTACCTCCAACCTCGTAATGAGGCCCATTGTCATATTTTGAAATTGAAAGTATTTCTAACAGTATACCAATACAAATAACAGTAAATATCAGTTGTATCAGCTCTTACATGCTTAACAGTTATGGCAATCATGCTGTTATGTAGCTGTATGTAAGGACATTCAATTTAGGTCCCCTTATCTCTCTGAATTCTTTCACCCAAAGGAAGGAAGCCATTTCATTGTCTGAATTAAGGCCTGTGACTGTTGTATTCAGATGGCAAATCAATCTAGCCTCGGCTTGCCTGAGTATTTTTACTCTATCACCTCCTCTTCTTCCAAGGTCTATCCTTTGTAGTCCTATGAATCTGATATGTGACTTGTTATCAATTTGGTGGTCCGTTTGCCAATGATGTGCTAATGGAAACTTCAGGTCTTGGCTACCAATTTTCGCCAAATGTTCTCTGATCTTAATTCTGAGTTCTCTCTTTGTACTTCCAATATATAATTTGCAACATTTGCATATAATGCCAGAGATCACAATTTTGGTTCTGCAATTAATTGCTTCTTTAGTTGTAATGGTTTTACCATTGATGTCTTGGAATTCTTTCATTTTCTCAAATGCATAGCAACACATTTTCTGTATTTTCTGAATCCCATCTGATCCAATTGCAACCATGTTGTAGCCACTGAGCTAATTATTTTTGGTAGCAGTGATGGACTCACTTTGGTCTTCAGAGTATCTGCTTGCTTAAAGATCATGTTTGGTTTCTCTGCCACATATTCTTTGATGTTCTCATCCAGTCTTAGAAGATACCAATGTTTGCCTAAAACCTTTATTATAACACAATGGTTGCTGCTGTATGTTCTTATGAAACCTACTTTAGTTGGTTCCACCGAATCTTGCTTAACTTTGGTTTGAAGTGTTTGGTCCTGATTAAGCTATCTTGTTCTATATATGCTTCTTTCACACTTTTGGTTGTGTATCCCCTTTGATAGCAACGTGTTTCCAATAAGGCACGTTCTTTTTCAAATCTATCTTGTTTTTGACAATTCTGTTTTGCTCTAATGTATTCACCAATTGGAATATTATTGATAGTTGATTTATGATGACAACTGCTTGCATGCAACATTGAATTAACCTTGGTTTCTTTTCTAAATGTCAGGTTTCTAAAAGCTGACCATCTACATGAATTGTTAGATCCAAAAAAATAATTTGATTGCTATTACATGATCCTGTGAATTCAATTCCATAGTAATTTTTACTAATTCTATTTGAGAAATCTTGATATTTGATCCGCTGTCCCTTTACAAATAAGAAAGACATTGTCTATATAACGTATCCATAATTTTATCTATCAAAATCTTGATCCTTATAGACTACCTGATCCTCAAACAGTCCCATAAACAGGTTGGCCTGGGCCGGGATTGTAGCTTGTGGCCATGGCAATACCTTTTGTCTGTTGATAAAATTAGTTGTTGAAAGTAAACATATTGAAGTCTAATGTTATCTGTAACATTTCTTTTATAATTTCGATTTGTTGATAATATGAAGCGTAATCCTTCGTAAATGAGTAATCAATAGTGATGATTGCCCATTCATGTTGAATCAAGGTATAAAGGGCCTTCACATATAAGGTGGCCAGGTTGTAATTTTCTTTCCATATCACTGTCTTGAGTTTGTTAATCACACTTGTTGTATCTTTCAGGTATGATGGTAGCTGACTTGCTCTTGGTCTTAGAATATTGTCCAAGTATTCAGAAATATGTTCTCTGGCCCATCCAATACCACTGAGAATTGGACGTCCTTCAGGGATTGTTTCAAATTCCTTATGTATCTTTGGTAAAAAAATACATTGCCGGTGTAATAGGTTCCTTGATATTTAGATACATCCTTTCTTAATCTGAAATGATTCCTCTTTTGTGCCAACTTGTAATATATTCCTCTAGTTGGTTAACAATGTCTCATTTGGGATTACCAATGAGTGTTTTATAACAACCTGGAGTTGTGTGGTGGTTATATGCCATTTCTAAGTAGTCATTCATATCCATGATAACAATAGTTCCACCTTTGCCAGCCGGCTTTATTATCAGTGTAGTATCTGAAGCTAGTTGTTTTAAGGCTTGTATTTCCCCGTATGTTAGGTTATTCTCTCGTCCTCTGAATCTCTTGTTATTCCTTGCATCTTTTTCTGATATGGCATACAATTCCTCTGAGACCACCTTGTAGAATGTATAAATTACATTATCCACTGGTAACTGTGGTACACATTTTGATTTAGAGTTTAGTTCTTTTGAACTCAACATATCAGGTCTAATATTCAATTCCTCTATTAGGTTCCTAATTTTGAAACTTTCCAGTTCTTCCGATGATCCTCAATTTCCTGTATCGATAGGTTGCTTCTCTGTATCGGGGTTGTTCTGATGAAATCTCCTGGAGATTTCGTAGCAAAGAATTTTATGAGTTTAAGTTTGTGCACAAAATTGAAAAGGTCAATATGTACATCCACATGGTTATATCTCGTTGTGGGTGCAAACAAAAGTCCTTTATTAACCACCCCCCTCTCCTTCTTGGTAATCACTCGACTTGAAAGGTTCAGTGCTAAGTCTTTCATTTCTTGGTCCTGTTCACCTCTTTTGCGCTGGCCCTTGTGTATCTTTTGTTAAAATGTTCTAGTGCTTCTGGGTTCCTTCAGTCTTCTACCCCCCCACCCCCCTTCCTCTCCTTCTTGTGTGGTTTTGGTAACTACTAAAGGTGCTGGTAATTGAAAACGGACTGATTTCTGTGGGAAATTTCTGTTACCCTTCTTGTACCATTTGATTTGATTGATGTAACTTTGTCTGCTTTTGTCTAATTCTTTGTCTTCTATAGTGCTGATCCTTCTATCTTTTGTACATTATCCAAATGGGACAGTAAATGTAAATGTTAATAATATTGGCAGATTTACATATATCAGTAACAATATGAATGCCAACAATAATAATGGAAATGAATCATTCGAAACAATATGATGTTATTTCTGATAGCACTGTGAAAGCTGGCACCCCTGAGAGCATGTATAGAATAATGAAAAGAGAAGTACGAAAAAAGTAGGAAACATATTAAGGGCTGGGTTTTGGTTGCGATTGAGGATGTTCGTCATCCTGAGTTTACCAACTCATGATATACTGACATGAGTGGTATGGGGAAAAAACGCAGTGAATGGAAGCTGTTATGTGTGTTCACTCATTACGCATGCGGCAAGGGCTCCCAAGGTGCAAGTACTCTAAGCAGTCCCAATTATAGAGGCACAATGCCTAGTTCATCTTGCGCTATGCAGAATAGATGGAACGTTCCAGGCACATGGAGTGCAACTGCAAATGGTGGGTCCAGATCTTCGGAATTGCAAGGACGATCCAAAAAACATCAAGTGTGTGGAGCTACCCTATCTGATGGTGAAAGGATGTAAACATGTCAATAACAACTGGCAGGACACCACACTACCTTATTTGGCAGAAGGACAGGTAACATAAAGCAAGGAAAGGATAGAACGGGTGGACAATTTCTGTGCACAAATCTGGACAGAGCATATCACAAAGCTGAGGTGGATTGCAACAATGGAAAAGCTGCTGCAAATGCACAAGTAAGAAGAATGTAGACTCTGTTTCTGCAGCAAGGGTACACTCTTTGTCGGCTCGAACGAACATTGTAATGAGACTCTCCTGATATCAGATATGAAAAAGTGAATGGCGGTGGTGATGGATTACTAGTGAGACTGTGGCCAACAAGCATACTTGCACCTCCCACCAACATGGAGGGGCTGTTGTTTGTTAGCCACATTGCACCCAGCGCTACTAGTAATGCCAGAAGAATACCTGAAGCGGGGAGCATTGCTTGTCGAGGAAGCAACTAGTCTCCCTGCATTCGGAAATGAAGAAAAGGGCCCATTGCCCACACAAGACATCAGCGTCTTGCCAGGAAAAGGACAGTTCCAGCAACTAAATAGGGAGAAAAGATTGAATTACATATCCAAGATTTGTCTGCAATGCTTGCTGAAATACGCAAAGAATACAGGCTCTTCAGCTCAGCATAATCCTTTTTTGAATCCTTACTTTTGCCAGGAGTGCAGGCCACAGAAAATGCCATATGGTTGCAGATTGTGAGATGGGAGCAGGTCCAGCTCTCAAACGAAACAGAGAACGGGTTCAACGTGATCAAGGTCAAGTTGCGTGCATTAAGACTTATGAGGATGCATAAACGAGATGTGTTGGACATGTTAACAGCAATGGAAGGAGGGGTTTGCAAATAATTTGGTGATTTTTGCTGCACATTTGTGTCTCTAGAGGATGCAGAGAATGCATCGTTATCCCACATCATTGCAGCTGTCCATGGCCTGGGTGTTCGCAAGAAGAAGGAGGGAGGAGTACAGGAATGTGATTGGTTTACCTTGGCATTCAATTGGGCCCTGTCTTGGCTCAGAGCAATTCTAAGATGTTGATGCTCATTATCATGTTCGCCCTAGTCATCCTCTACACCTGCCAACTAGGCCTTCGATGTTGTGCTAGTGCGGCACCCAATAGCACAAGAATGATGACATCAATTGGAATTCCAAAAGCTCCTTGCAAGACAAAAGATAGTGAAGCACAGAGTGATATCCCACAGAGTGGCGCGTAGTATGAAATGTTCCCACTCCTGTATGGAGATGAAGTAGACAATTTATACCACACTTTCATTATTCCACCCCTGATCTAGAGAATTACACAGAGGTTTGGGTGGACCTGGCGGGGGAGAGAGGATGCATCTATATGACTTGCTTACCTGAAGAGTATGCACACAGGGATAGAGTCTGCAGTCAGTATGTAGGGCCTGGGTACCAATAAAGGGAACCCAGCCATATGTGGAAGCAGAGAGGAGGGAGCGAGAGCACATAGGTATTATGGAGTTTGTTACTGTAGAAGTAACAAAAGGGGTGAATGTTGGGAAGGGGGCAGCCCCGTCCCACCCTCCTGAGAGAATTAGAGCAAGGTGAAATCCATTTGAAGCATTATTATGGGTCTGAGGGGGGTGGTGAAAGGACCACCCCCCAATATAATGGACCCCACCTCAATATAATAAAATATAATCAACCCACAAAGTGTAGCGTGGGCACGAGCAACATTGCTATTTTTGCGTAGAAGTTAGTAATCATAGTTAAGAAACAAGGCCTGCGCAGCAAATGCACTAGGCCCAAACTGCAAGACGAATACTCCAGCCATGCCTGAGCTCCCATGAAGACAGCCCACACCCCCAACCACCACAATGCCTATTCAATGTTCTAACAGTGTTGCAAAGATGTGTTTTTTACTCAAGAGGAATGTGCCTTACAAGGCCGCAATCAGAGACCGGCACCCGGTGTGCATGTAATCTCACACTGGCCAAAGCATGACCCGGCCCATCCCCAGGTGACCACGAGTTATAGCCCATATAAATGACTGAGCCGTAAGACCCCAGAATTCCATGGCACCAGGTAACTTCTGACCCACAACCCCAAAAGTAACAAGTCCTGAATGCTCAAAGAGTGCAGGCATTGCATGTCTTTGAATTACAATCATGTGATTTGTATTGCGAGGTGCTGGTAGGGATAAATTATAATTCCAAACGAGGGCGGAGACCTTGGAGCCAGATGGCATGGAAGGGGGTGAGTGAAATGTGTGTGTGGATGTCAGAGTGCCTCAGAAGCTCCTTTGAGCCAGCCCTAAATCTGTCAGGTGCACAGTATAATGACAAAGTAGCATTGTGATAGCAGTGTAGTTAATTTGTTCTTTGACCTTCAATGTGAGAAGAAGATGATCACTGCAGCACCCACATGATGGAAGACGGAAGGACTGGGCTGGAACCAGTAACCTGGCATTATGGAGCAGGCGGATAATGTATATGCGCTCACCAACCAGCCGTGCGGGTATCTACTGTATATGTTGCATCATCAGTGAAGATGTTTTTCTTTATAAGATGCTTCTTGTACTACTATCCAGTACTGATATCCAGCACAACGTATGCCGGTCTGCATTGTGGGCCCCATACAGACACATCAAGGTGAGACGTCCTAAGTACGCTTCATGGCCCATGCGCAATACCGTCACCTACCTACTCAGTTTGCCATGCACTGAACGGTTTACTATTGCCACCACCCCACCTTTGTATGCACCTCCTTTATTCTTGCGCACTCCACCTATAATAGATGATCTTCCAGATCGAGTAGAAACCTTCCCTCTAATGTGTTTATGTAACCCACACCCAGCGAGGCCAGTTATGCACCTTGACCTTAGGTACTACTCAACGTAGTGTATCATGTGAAACTTTATACATATATTTGATTTATGCTGCTCACTATTATCCTATAGCCCCCTCACTGCAAGCATATTATTGTGTCCCATAGATGCATGCTAACCCAGAAGGCCTAAGAGCACCGATATTCCGAATACCAGGGTGTTGTACTCTTTCTATTTTTGACGCTAACTTATTTGATCCTGCACTGTACGTATGTTTTCAACCTATGTCTGCTACTGTACTGTGCCTCATGCTGTTATGTTATAACCAAAGTTTGATCAGACCGACTAGGCACTAACCATTGTCTGTCTTAAACCTTGTTTGCTCCCCACAAACCCAGAACCGTTTGCACATATGTTACTAGCCCAGAAAGCCTAGAGCACCTAGCTGTCCCACGTTTGCCTATTAATATGCATGCAACAATATACTTGTGCCTAACTTATGCACCCGGCCAACTAAAGTGTAGTAGGAGTCACCACCCAAGTCCTTACCTTTCCACAACCAGCATCGATTGGCCCAGCTCGCCCTGACACCAATCCAACATGTCAACCTGGTTCCCCCTCATCATGTTCCCGTTCTGCATTCTTCCTAACCACACACCCTGTTTGGGCAACCATTACTGGCCCCACAAGAACGGCCATAGCAAACCTGCATGCCCCCGGCATCACCCCATCCCATGTCCTACCCTTTCCTTCCCACTACACCACCATTCCTAAACATATCTAGTTATACCCCTATGACTGTCCCGAATACTAACGATCATGCTAACAGCCCTGATCCAATCTCACACGTATTGCCCATTGCAGAGAGTCACTACGTCCCTACTGAAAAACTCTCTCACCCCTTGACAGGTGCAGCAAGACGCTTCCGCTTAAGGTCTCGAACATTCATCCACCCTAACCTTGCTAAATATGAACACACACCTCCCAAACAAACTATGCCCAGAGTACTTCCCCCTCATCAAAACCATACTCCCAGCCAGAAACCTATCACTACTTCCAAACCATCTCCGGACACCCCTAATCAATTGCCAACCACCTTTAAAGGAGACCTTATAAATGCCCGCTCCCTAGGGGCGCATGCCGTAGAAATTCACAACCTCATTATGGAATCCCAGCTCGACCTACTAGTAGTCACAGAGTCCTGGCTTCATCAAGAATCAGGTCCACTACTATCTCTTGCAATCCCATCGGACTACACCATACTTAGAACAGATAGGACCCACTCACAAGGAGGTGGTGTTGCAATAATAGTCAAGACTAAACTACAGCTTAGATCTTGTCCCATTGAAAGTATTGAAGGATATGAAACATTACTTGTAAAATTTCCCATAAATGAAAAAACTACGATTAACTTAATAGTAATTTACAGAGCACCCAGCCCTAACAACCACCCAGAAACCGAAATTCCCCTGCTATTAGCTCCACTAATAAAACCTAACTCAAAATACATTATTTTGGGAGACCTCAATTTAGGTTTTAATGACAGCCAATATGCCAAAGCAGAATCGCTTCATTCCTCCCTGAAGGATATGGGTTTCAGCCAACTAGTGAATGCACCCACACATATCAAAGGCAGGACCCTTGACTGGATCCTTTCCCTTAATACACTCATAACCATTGATGCCATCTCCCCTCTTACTTGGACTGATCATTATAACATTGTATTTACAATCAATCCCACCGAACCCACACAAAAGAAACCTAAAACTATGAATACTTATGAAAATAGAAACGCCCGCAAACTCACGCCAGAAAACTTAACGCGTCTTCTTTCCAAAATCCTAGACTCTACCTTGATCACCAGTGACAACCCCTGCCTCCTAGCAGACACATATCACAACTGCCTCACTGCAACCATTAATGCTATAGCACCGCTCACCACCAAGACTAAATGTTCAGACAAACGATCTTACTTCTGGTTCAATGATGACCTTATCGCCCTTAGAGGAACCAAACGCGTGTGTAAACATGCTTACAGAACGCATCCTACTGCAGAGGCAGAAAAAGCCTACCAAGAGATAAATAAAACCTATAAAACAGCCATTATTACTCACAAATCTAATGTGTATAATAATAGGATCAGCAATGCTACCTCAGATACCAAAGAATTATTGGCCATCCTAAAAGAATTGGAAAACCCAACCCCAGCCATAAACCCAACCATCCCCAGCAAGGAATGGTGTACCACTATTCAAGACGCACTAGCAGCCAAAATAGAACTACTCCAAAAAAAAAATCACATCCAAAAAACAATCACTAGCCAACAAACCTGCCCTTCTTAATTTAACCCGGCCACATCAGGAGTTCACCAGCTCCCCATTCCACTTTACACCAGTCTCCCAAAATGTAGTATTTGACACCATCGCCAAACTCAAAGCTTCTAATTGCAAAGGCGATTCCGTCCCTGCATCAGTAGTTAAATCCTGTGCCCACACTCTCACGCCCATTATCACCAACTTCGTGAATGCTTCTTTTAACACTAACCTAGTACCAGCTAGTATTAAAGAAGCCTGGGTCACCCCGCTCTTGAAAAAACCTACTCTAGACCCTACTGTGCCCACCAATTACAGGCCAGTAACAACCGTCCCATTTCTCCTCAAAATATTGGATAAACTAGCATACAACCAAGTTCAGGCTCACCTCGAACAAAACCATCTCCTTGGCACGAGGCAATGTGGCTTCCGCCCCAACCATAGTACAGATACGGCGCTCCTGGATTTAAAAATCCAGATGGATGCCATCAGAGACTCAGGAAAACTCTGTATCCTCCTCCTACTCTGTCAGAACACTCTGGTCCTAGGCGCAGGAGCGACGCAGTACCAACCACCCCCACTATGGTCGTGGAGCCTGCAAGTCGAAGCTTACGCAGGCTACCCGGACCAGAGCAGGGAAGGAGGGTTAGGGTCTTGTTGATTGGATAGGTTGGGGATTTTAGGGAAACCGGATTGAGGGTTGGGTAGAGGTTGTGGATAGGACGGGGAATTGAAGGGTTGATTGTTGCACACTTTAGATTGTACTTGGTACCAAGTAGCTATTTCCACACCACCTCCACATAGTCAGACTTAGGCTCCCTCACTGTTCGATCTAACATACAAGTCTAAGCCATGCACCTAATTCTGTCCACAACTAATTAGCATTTTCAGCATGCAAACTTAGCTCTGGGTTTCAGTGTCCTGTCCATGATGAAGCCGTCAAGTCTTGTGGCAGGTCCGTAGTGTTCAGTGCTGGTCCAAGAAGCTAAAAGAAATAACACAAGTTAGGGTGTTGCCTCCGCATTCCCATAACCTTCTCATTCATTCCTCACACACACAAACACACAACATTCTAGCTGCCTCCCGGGTTCAAATCACGGGCTTTCGAGTGTGCCAAAGTTCGCCACTCTTCGGGGCTTTTCCACTTGTTCCTGATGTGGAAAAAATGCCAGTGTTAACTCCCACAGGGGTCTTCCTTCAGACCGCCGCGGTAACTTTTGCCCATGTGTTTTCGCCTCCCGTGCGTCGAGTTTTCCCTGGTTCCAGGAGGCGGGAACACACGTACTAGTGTTTCGTACGGTTCACTTCCCCACTACAAAAGCAAGCGCGGATTAGCGACGCGCCTAGGACACGCCCACTTATCTTTCCTGTAGGCGCAGGGGCTAGGAATGGGCGGGCTAAAGCCCCCTGCGCTTCTCCCCCGATCTTTCTGATCCCCAAGATGGGTTTAAAGACTTATCTTGCGGGAGCGAGGGGCCGAACTGCTTCTCCGGTGGGGCGGGGCCCCTCGCGAATGATTCTGGAGGAGCTGGGCTTTGCACGTCCTCTCCTTCCGAAGTCTCAAGCGCAAGCCCCGTGTCTCGGGGCTTGCGCATGCGCGTTGATGTGCCACACCCTGCTGGACTCCTGATTGGCCCGTGGCGCTCCCGAGCATGCTGGGAGTTGTAGGCAGGAGACTGCTTCTGCTGGGAGCTGTAGTTTTTGAAGGCCGCTTTTCTGCAAAAGGGGCACAGCAGCCTTTTAAATGGGTACAGCTTTCTGGACCCAACTTGTACGTTCATCACAGCCCCCACCATGCCCCTCTGCACCCCTTGTCTTGGTTTGGTCTTGGCTTTGGTCCTGACAGCACTCCCCCTCCCACGGAAGGTAGGCCCTCCGGGTTTATCTGGATAATTCTTGTGGAAAGTGCGCAACAATCTCGGAGCATGAACGTGATGTGAGGGCTCCCACGAGCGCTCTTCAGGTCCATACCCCACCCAGTCCACTAAATAATACAATTGGCCGTTAGTGCTCTTTTTGGAGTTTAAAATTGCACGTACCTCATATTCAGGTTCCCCGTGAACAATTATCAGGGTTTTTTTTTTAACGGGAGTTCCATGCGGGGCAGGTTTTAGCAGGGACGTGTGGAACGTGGGATGAATTTTCATTTGGGAGGGTAATTCCAATCGAATTGCAACTGGATTCACGATCCGTACAATTGGGAATGGGACTAAGTAACGGGGCTGTAATTTCCTGGGACCATCCAATCGAATATTGCGGGTGGAAAGCCACACCTTGTCACCCACACGATAGGGAGGACTGGCACGGCGATTTTTGTCTGCATAATACTTATAAGAGTTTTTTGCACTAACGAGATTACCTTGTACCTCCTTCCAAACTTGCTCAATTTCAATCCGCTGTCCCGCTAGTGTGGGCAATTCCACTTCTAAGGACGGGACAGCTACGGGAAGAATACGTGGATGTCGTCCATAAAGACAGTAAAAGGGAGTCTTTTTGGTGGACGTGTGTAAGGCATTATTGTAGGCCAGTTCAGCTAACCAAGTATGCTGGACCCAAGTGGTTTCCCTGCTTGCAGCAAAGCAACGCAAGTATTGCTGGAGCCCTTGATTTACACGCTCGGTTTGGCCGTCAGTCTCAGGATGATACCCGGATGACAAATGGACTTCCATCCCAACGATCCTACAAAATTCACGCCAAAATCGTGAAATGAATTGTGGGCCTCTGTCGGTGATAACATGGTGTGGAAGCCCGTGTAGGCGAATGACGTTTTGCAGGAAGAGTTCTGCAATTGCACTAGCGGTTGGGACTCCCTTGCAAGGAATAAAATGGGCCATTTTCGAAAAGGTATCTACTACAACCAATATTGACGTGTAACCCTGTATAGGCGGGAGATCCACAATGAGGTGCATGGTTACAGTATGCCATGGTACGTCCGGAGTTGGTAAAGGACGCAGAAGGCCTGCAGGTCTTTGGTGACTGGCCTTATTGCGGGCACAGGTGTCACACTTCAATATGTGTTGCTGAACATCTTGTCGCCACTTTGGCCACCAGAAGTATCTAGCCACCAGCTCTTGTGTTTTTGACCTTCCCGGATGACCTACAAGGGATGAATCATGACACCACGACATGGCCTTTTCCCGGAGTGCCGCAGTAGGCAAATACAGAGCATGAGCGTGGTAGGGAAGCCCTGCAAGAACTACGTTCCGAGGGTCCTGTTTGCACCAATGGTGCAGTTCTTCCATAGAGATTTCTTTCTGAATTCCTTCAAAGAAATCAGAGGTCACTCCAATAATATGAGCGGGGGGCATTATTGATTGGGGCGTGGGGTTCGCCTCTCGAATTGTCGGCTCGGGATAGCGTGACAAGATGTCAGCTTTCTGGTTGCTGTTTCCGGGCCTATATGTGATGATAAAGTCGAACTCCGCGAAATACATGGCCCAACGCAGCTGACGCGGGCTCAGGGTCTTGGCGGTTTTGATAAATTGTAGGTTTCGATGGTCCGTGATTACTGTTATCGTATGACGTGCTCCCATCAGATAGTGCCGCCATTCACTAAATGCTGCCTTTATTGCCAGCAGTTCTCGATCTGCGATGATATAATTCACCTCGGCTGGCAGCAGCTTCCTAGAATAATAGGCCACCGGATGTAATAAACCCGTCATGGGATCCCTTTGGAACAGAACGGCCCCCAAAGCTTAACTGGTGGCGTCCGTTTCAACCACAAATGGTCTGGACAAGTCTGGGTGTTTTAGTACCGGAGCGTCAGTGAAGGCCTTTTTGAGCTGTTTAAAACCCTGTTCGGCTGAGGCATCCCAAATAAACGGGCAACTCTTATGAAGAAGCTTCGTGATTGGAGTAACCAATGCTGAAAAATTCTTAACAAAGCGTCTGTAAAAGTTTGCAAATCCTAGAAAGGAGTGTATATCCTTCACATTAGCAGGGGGTGCCCAATCTAAAATTGCCTGCACCTTTTTGGTATCCATTTGTATGCCGGTTGGGGTTAGGAAATAACCTAAGAACTCCACAGTGGTACGATGAAACTCGCACTTTTCTAACTTTGCGTAGAGATGATGTTCTCGCAATTTTTGCAACACCGCACGAACATGTTGGACATGTTCCTGGAGACTACTGGAATAGATGAGGATGTCGTCAATGTACACAACGGCACATACATCTAAATATTCTCGAAGTACCTCATCCAGGAAATGTTGAAAGGCGGCGGGGGCGTTACAGAGGCCGAATGGCATGACCTGATATTCATACAATCCGAACTTGGTTCGGAAGGCGGTCTTCCACTCGTCTCCTTCACGTACCCGTACCAAGTGGTATGCGCCTCGAATGTCCAACTTGGTATAGATGACCGCATCCCTAACTTGGTCAAGAAGTACTGGGATTAAAGGGAGCGGATAACGGTTTTGAATGGTTATCCGGTTCACTCCGCGGTAATCAATATAAGTCCGGAGCTCCCCAGACTTCTTCGGTACGAAGAACAGAGGTGACGAAACCGGAGAATTGGAGTGCCGAATAAAACCACTCTTGAGGTTTGATGCTATGTATTCCCGGAGGTGGTCATTTTCAGCCTCGGTCAAAGCGTAGATGCGGCTGCATGGCAATATCGCTCCTGGCTCCAGGTCTATCCGGCAATCAAAGGGCCGGTGTGGAGGTAAAGACTCAGCAGCCTGTTTATTAAACACATCCACAAAGTCGGCATACTCTTGGGGCAGATCTTCAGGACGTACCTCTGGTTGACTGTTAGCAATGCAGATGGAGGGTATGTCCGGCAAAGCCTTTTTTAAGCAATGTTCTTTGCAATATGGAGAATTCAGGTCTATCGACCCTGAGGTCCATTGAATGTGAGGGTCATGTTTCTTTAACCATGGCAAACCCAGGATAAGCCCGAATTGCGGGGCGGCAATAATGTCAAAGGCAATCTTTTCTGTATGCCCATCTCCACACCGAAGGATCATAACACAGGTACTATGGGTAACGGGACCTGAACTAAGGGGGGTACCGTCAACTGCATGTACCAGTACTGACGTAGGTTTACATTGCACCGGAATTCCTAAAGTACCCACGAACTGGGCATCGATGAAATTGCCAGTCGCACCCGAGTCGATTAGCAGTGTAACCTGTTTCCTTTTTGTCAAGAACTCTAAGCAACCCTTCTGAGTGATATAGGGGCCATGATTCGAATAGAATGCAATTGGGGCCCTGCTGACTAGGCTCGGCCGGGTGACCCCCACTACCGACGAGCCAAGGCGTTTCCCTGGGTTTTTGGTTTGGCGGGGCATTCGCGAACAAAATGCCCAGCCTTACCGCAATACATACAGACCCCGTCTTTTCTTCTCTGCTCTTTCTCTTCTTTTGTTAGGGGGCCCCGGATGGAGCCGATTTGCATCGGCTCATCCCCCTCAGGTTTGTCCACCGTCCCACGAGATCCTTTAAACTGGTCTAACCGTGGTACAGGACGAGATTCTCCTCTTCTCTTGTCGCCTCGCCTTTCCGCCAAGCGGTGGTCAAGACGCAAGGCTAAGTTTATCATATCCGAACACTCTCTTGGCTGTGGATCAACCTGAGCTATAAGATCTTTTAACTCATCTTTTAACCCCTGATAAAATAGGGACATCCTCTTTTCTCTGGGCCATTCGGCTTCTGCTACTAGCCGGTTGAACTGCGTGACATAAGTCACCAGTTCCCTATTGCCTTGCCTTAAACTTAGCAATTCCTGATCCTTACAGAGGGTAGCCGCCTGTCGATTAAAGATCTTCTCAAATTCCCCTAGGAACTCATCCCAGTCATACAGGACGGCATCGTCCTTTTGAACCAAAGGATTCGCCCAAGAGGCGGCGTCCCCTGTAAGGTAGGATATCACAAAGGCAGTACGTGCTTGAGCAGACCGAAAGGCTGATGCCTTGGTGAGAAAGTGGAGACGACATTGGGTCAAGAACGTAGAGAATTTTTGCGGATCCCCTGCATATCGCTCTGGAGGTGCAAGGGGAACTATGGCTTCCGGGGTTACATGTACCTGTACCGGGGTAGACGGTTGACCAGGTAAGGGCGATGCTTGGGCAGCTAGATTCCGCACCTGCGCGGACAAAGTTGCATATTCTTGCCTGGATGCGGCTAACTCCCCTTGCAAATCCTGCAAGGCTTTAGCAATTTCTTCCATGACTTGTTGTGAGGGTTGGCTGTGCCGCTCAGGCACCTGGAAAATACGTGGGCTTGCGCTTCTGTCAGAACACTCTGGTCCTAGGCGCAGGAGCGACGCAGTACCAACCACCCCCACTATGGTCGTGGAGCCTGCAAGTCGAAGCTTACGCAGGCTACCCGGACCAGAGCAGGGAAGGAGGGTTAGGGTCTCGTTGATTGGATAGGATGGGGGATTTTAGGGAAACCGGATTGAGGGTTGGGTAGAGGTTGTGGATAGGATGGGGAATTGAAGGGTTGATTGTTGCACACTTTATATTGTACTTGGTACCAAGTAGCTATTTGCACACCACCTCCACATAGTCAGACTTAGGCCCCCTCACTGTTCGATCTAACGTACAAGTCTAAGCCATGCACCTAATTCTGTCCACAACTAATTAGCATTTTCAGCATGCAAACTTAGCTCTGGGTTTCAGTGTCCTGTCCATGATGAAGCCGTCAAGTCTTGTGGCAGGTCCGTAGTGTTCAGTGCTGGTCCAAGAAGCTAAAAGAAATAACACAAGTTAGGGTGTTGCCTCCGCATTCCCATAACCTTCTCATTCATTCCTCACACACACAAACACACAACATTCTAGCTGCCTCCCGGGTTCAAATCACGGGCTTTTGAGTGTGCCAAAGTTCGCCACTCTTCGGGGCTTTTCCACTTGTTCCTGATGTGGAAAAAATGCCAGTGTTAACTCCCACAGGGGTCTTCCTTCAGACCGCCGCGGTAACTTTTGCACATGTGTTTTCGCCTCCCGTGCTCCGAGTTTTCCCTGGTTCCAGGAGGCGGGAACACACGTACTAGTGTTTCGTACGGTTCACTTCCCCACTACAAAAGCAAGCGCGGATTAGCGACGCGCCTAGGACACGCCCACTTATCTTTCCTGTAGGCGCAGGGGCTAGGAATGGGCGGGCTAAAGCCCCCTGCGCTTCTCCCCGATCCCTCTGATCCCCAAGATGGGTTTAAAGACTTATCTTGCGGGAGCGAGGGGCCGAACTGCTTCTCCGGCGGGGCGGGGCCCCTCGCGAATGATTCTGGAGGAGCTGGGCTTTGCACGTCCTCTCCTTCCGAAGTCTCAAGCGCAAGCCCCGTGTCTCGGGGCTTGCGCATGCGCGTTGATGTGCCACACCCTGCTGGACTCCTGATTGGCCCGTGGCGCTCCCGAGCATGCTGGGAGTTGTAGGCAGGAGACTGCTTCTGCTGGGAGCTGTAGTTTTTGAAGGCTGCTTTTCTGCAAAAGGGGCACAGCAGCCTTTTAAATGGGTACAGCTTTCTGGACCCAACTTGTACGTTCATCACAGCCCCCACCATGCCCCTCTGCACCCCTTGTCTTGGTTTGGTCTTGGCTTTGGCCCTGACATACTCGATCTCTCCGCAGCGTTTGACCTAGTAGACCATAATTAACTGTGTTCCACACTAGCTAAAGACTTTAACTTCTCCACCGAAGCTACCACCTGGATCAAATCGTTTCTTGCTGACCGCACCTCCAGGGTCTCCATAGGTAAAGAAGCCGCCAACCCCATCACAGTACCCATTGGGGTCCCCCAAGGTTCCTGTCTTTCACCAACATTATACAACGCGTATACTAAACTCCTCTTCTCAGCGTTAGACGATATGGGTGTCATCTACACCAACTTTGCAGATGACACCCAGATCCTCATCCCTCTAATGGGAGATTACACTCAACACACCGACACCATTAACAAAATATATGCCATAATCCAAAATTGGATGGCACTAAATAGTCTCTGTCTCAATGATGAGAAGACTGAGATTCTCATCGTGGGCTCCCAGTCCAAAATAGCAGCCTTACATGCCGATTACTCATCCATAAATATTGATGGCACCAAGATACCGGTGCTCAAACAAGTAAAAACACTAGGTGTCTACCTAGATGCCAACCTCACCATGACCAAGCACATCAACGCCCTCTCATCCTCTACCTCCTACACCGCCAAACTTATTGCTCTCAGTCGCCAATTCTTGACACCCACCAACTGTATCACGTTGGCAAGAGCATTAATTTTATCTAGGCTCGACTACTGCAACATACTCTTTCTGGGTACCTCAAAAGCCAACCTTAATAAACTCCAGCTCATTCAAAATAAAGCCCTTCGCGCGGCCCTTGGAATAAGAAAGTCAGATCACATTTCAAATATCAGAAGAGACCACCACTGGCTCCCCATCAAAGCTAGAGTCACTTTCAAAACCCTTTGCTTCACGTTCAAATGCATCCACTCGAGTGCCCCCATCTACCTCAACCACGCCATCACCAAAAAAGTATCAAAGAGGCCCCTCAGATCTAACAGCCAGCTACTCCTATCTATCCCGCGCTACAAGCCAACCAAGGCAGGAGGCAGCAGTTTCCAATACCTAGCCCACACATATTGGAACACTCTTCCCCTCCTAGTCAAAAATGAGCAAACGTTCTCAGGCTTTAAGAAATCTCTGAAAACGTGGCTATTTAGCTAAGGCTAAGACCCCATTCCATGCCTCAGGGAAAATCACTGTATCTCTCTCTCACTGAAGCCCTTCATTTAATGTTATCTTGTAGGCTTTGTTTGTATATATCTGTATTGCGCCCGATTGGCACTCTCCAATAAATGTTTTAACTAAGTTGTCTGTAACCTCGCCTTGGTACCCAAGGGTCTGGGCGAGTAATAAATGCAATAAAATAAATAAATAAATAAATACTTTTCGGCAAAACATTCATGGCAGCAGAGTTCTTTGGTGCTGCACTCATCTGTGTATCAGATTAAAACGTGTTATCCTTACAAGATTGACTTGGGTCTTTCTTGGCTAGCCGGTTGTATTCTCTCTGGTGTGAGCGTTCAGGGACATGCCTTCACTAAACTCTCATATCTTTTGCCACATATATTGATATATTGCAGCAGATTGAACACATCCTTTTAAAACCTCCAACCTAAAAAAGACAGCACATGGTGAACACAGATACAAGCAGCTATGCTTACCAAACTAAAGGTAATTGAACTAAATATCGAGATCATCAAAAAAGCAGGCAGACCAAATAGATGCCCCTTGTACTGTTAATATGCAGAAAACTATGGAACACCAATGTAGTTTTAGACCAGCATCTGAAACTGATTTGGCAGCCGTTATAGGGCAAGCCTAAACCTACTAAGTGCAAAGGGGATGTTTGCCCAGTCATTACCATTAAAGCATGCACCCAGGCATTGATTGAGATTGTGTCTAGATTTGTTAAGTTATCTTTTAAGAATAGTCATGGTCCAGATAAGCGCAAGAATGCCTGTAATACCCCCCTGTTCAAAAAAAACAGGACTGGACCCATTGGTGCCTACTAACTATAGGCCCATTAGCAACACACCTTTTTTATTTAAAATGTTAGATCGTGTTACTTATGTTCACATTTTTTAATATTTGAACACAAATCATATTTTAAATAAATGGCAGTCTGGCTTCAGGCAAGGTTATAGCACTGAAACAGCCTTATTAGATCTAATGTCCAGGCTGTTGTAAGTGATGGATAAAGGGCAGGATGCACTACTCATGCTGCTTGACTTGTCTGCAGCTTTCAACCTTGTAGACCATTCCCTATTGGTCACCAGGTTCATGGAAGTAGGTGGCTTCTCAGAAAAGGTTGCTCTGAGGATTGAATCTTTTTTTAAATAACAGACAGGGTAGGGTTTGAAGTGAGGACGCAGAGGCAGCACCGGGAATCATTGTTGTTTGGGGTGCCACAAGGGCCGTGCCTCTCCCCCTCACTATACAATATTTTTACGGTTCCCCTTTTTGATATGTTGGAGGAAAGGGGCGCCTGGTTCACTAATTATGCAGACGAGATACAATGTGTTATCCCCCTCTTTGGCAGGCACGAGCAGGATGCAGGAAAAGTGAATGAAATAAACAAACTAATACAGGCTTTGATGGAGGAAAGTGCCCTGGCTCTAAATAATGACAAAACCGAACTGATGATTGTAGGAACAGAAAAGAAAATCATCAAGCTCGGAGAAAAATACTCACACTTTAAGATATCAGAATGCATGATTCCCACACAAAAAAGTCAAAATATGTCATATTTTTAGACCAGAACCTCAACATGCAGGCTCAAATAAATAACTTAGTATCGTCATCTGCATATTATATAAAATTGTTGGCCCTGCTACGACCTTACATTCCCAAAGAAAACTGTGAGATGGTTGCTAGGGCTATTGTTGGCTCTAAAATGGACTACTGTAGCAGTTTGCTGATAGGGATTTGCAAGGAGGAGAGTGCCTGGCTCCAACTAATACAAAACAGAGTTTCAGGATCACTCTTGGCCTCAAGAAAAGAGACCATGTGTCTGGGGCTAGAAGAGGCCTACACCGGCTCCCCATTGAGGCATTAATTGAATATCGGCTTATTATGATCACTGTTGGGGAGCAGATGCAAGTGGATCTAGGTCACCTGGCCTCAGCCTCGCCCACCTGTCTATCACTTTAAACTGTTGGTGCCTTCCTGGTTGCCACTCTTTTTCTCTACTTAATCAGTTCTCCAGCTTCTTTTCCTTTGCAGTGGGGGAGCAGGTGCAAGTGGATCTAGGTCATCTGGCCTGAGCACCACCCACCTTCTTAGCCCTGCATCTTCCTTTCTGCTCTTAACTCTTAGATCAAGGGCCATCTTTTGCCTGGGCATCCGAAGTGAAGGGCAGATCAAGAAAAGGGCAATTCCTGTTTGGACCTGTTCGGACCAGGAGGACCCAGGGCCAGAACCCCTGCTCAGGCAGTAGGTAAGCATGCACCAACATGCGTTTTCTCCCTCTTTCCCCACAGGCCATCCCCACCATCATCATGCAACGCCACAGTGAACTTCTCTGGTGCTGGGGTGAGGACAGGTGCTCTGTGGCACAGTAAATTGTGCATTTGTAAGAGCTGTATTCTCGCGCTGCAGCATGTGTGTGCCCACTCCCCCCTCCCTATGTCCCAGTTGTTTCCTTGTTTGTTGGCCCTCCCACCGCCCTCACAATGGTTGGTGGGTTCATTAAATTGTCCAGCCAAGGCACCCCCTGCTGTGGCAACCCCCTTGGCCAAGGACCGGAGGCTGGGGACAGCTAGCTCCAGTGTTGTCTGCAGGTTTCTGCCATTGTACCACCTAGCCTGCCTCCATTGGCCTGCTGCGACTGATCAAGTAAGTCGAATCTGGGTGTGTTCTAATGTACTGTGCTCAAAAACAGAGCCTTTTTTCTCCCTTTAGGGAAAGTCAACTCTGTGTGTGTTGTATTGTGCTGTGCTAAAAAAAATGCCTTTTGTCCCCCTTTTGGGAAAGTCGAATCTGGGTGTGTTGTGTTGTGCTGTGCTCAAATACTTAGCCCACAACTTGATGCGCACAACTTGTCCATGTGCACCCCTTGCTTCTCTAGCTGCGCGTGCTCCCTCGCATCGTAGGTCCCTGCATCCTGTTCCACCCCCCATACTGCATTTCCCTTCCTTCCTCTCGCATCTCAGCCCTTCCCTCTTCAATCTATTGTGTATTATTCTGACACTGTTTCGTGCTCCACTGTTTCTATGGCATTACTTTGCATTGCCTGCATTCTTTTTCTTGCTCCCTTTTGTGTTCTGTGCCTTGTTGACTGTATTGACTTTGTGTTTGCTTTCTACGGTTTTTGATATTGTGTTGTGTGAGAAAGCAAAGGTTGACTCACTGACCAGTCCCCTGGGATCTGTCATTCAAGTGGCCCAGGCACGGCCATCACTATTGGATCCAGACCCCGGGGGTGGACCAGTGCAGAAGGATCACATAGGTGACAGGTTCCAGGGGAGTGGAAGTGGGGCACCCGGCGGAGAGACGCGGTATCCCCTTTCCCATTTCCCTATTGACCCTCCGGGTTCCATGTATTACCTAGGAACTCTACCCCCCGACCCTTTCCTATACACCCACTGCTGCACAGACAAATTACTTGAAAAGAAAACACACTCACAAACAGCCCGTCCATTTGATATGTCCCAATGTTAGGATCAGGCAGGGTCAGGCAATTGATCCTTACGACTCACGCCTGAATCCTGTTACCTTTCCCCACTGGGATAAAAGGAGGAGCATGAGAGCACTTAGAGAGCAAGGCGAGAATGGCAACCGAAGTGAGCAAGACCAGCAGAACGTAAGGTCAGGAAACCCAGGAAGGTGACGTGACTATGGAAGCAGAACAGACAGGACCAGGAGGTGAATGAAAGGCTGTGGTCCTACCAGCTGCAGTATGAAGGTTGCTGCAGAATCCCAAAGGGGCAACTCCACGCTACTGCAGGAGGTCATTGCGGTATCTCCTTCATGCACAGTGTGAGGACTTGAAAGGAGGCGAGCCACACTGGGCCAAAAGCCTTGACCAGACAGAAGGTCTTGATAAATTGTATCAGCCGCTGCCGGTGAGTGAAATGGGAGACTGGCATGTGTTGATAAATGAAAAGGACATTAACGTTTGAAGTGCTTGTTGGGCTGTTGAGAAACAGGGAGTGAAAGCACATTGTAGCAAGACTGAAGAATGCCAAGATTCTGCATGTGAGAGAAGCTGCAAAAGAAATCTGAAACACTTGAGAGTGTAACTGAGAGAGGAGGTGAATAGTCAAAGTGTTCATACAAGGATAAAGTCAAGTGTACAAGCCACCCCCTAGTACTGTCAAAAGTCTTTGACAGAAGCTGAAATGAATTTTAAAGCTAATCTAAGGAATTGTTAGCCCTGTGATGCTAACTAAAAACTGCAGATACCAGAAGGCCTCCAGAAAGGAGGCCGGTATAAATCTTCGAACTGTATCCAGTAGTGTGGGTTGCACGTAGGATGGCAGCCATGAGAAAGAGAAGCCTGATTGTTGAAAGTAAATGCACTTGCTACAATACAACAGAGTGACACAGCGAGACGCAATCACCTATCGGAAGTCTCTGTATTGAACTGGAAAGTACTTTGAAGTGAAAGTGTGAAAGATTGCAAAGTAACAAGTGTGATACTAGCAGTTTGAAGGCTTGCACCCGATTGAGGGAAACCAGAATTGCTTACAGAGGGAGGTCTGAGCCCAGAGGAGTGGTCGGCGAAAGTGAACCAAATATTTGTTTAAAAAGACATTAGGAGCTCCTCAGTGTCATAAGCTAGTAGAACTGGTAAAGTTAACTGAACTGTGATTTGAAGACTACAGTGAACCCGACAGGGGGATGCCAAGTGAAAGCAAAGGAAAGTGAATCCTGCCTTTTGATAAAGTGACTGAACAGTGGTAAAAAGACAAAGATGAACCCAATTAAGGGGTATCACGAGGAAAGCCCGGAAAGAGGGGAATATGCATGGTGAGAGCTTGGGAAAAGTCTTTTGATGCCAAGCATAAGACATTGATTCGAGGGATCCTGCCTTTTCTGAATAAACTGCTTCCTGATGCCTATAGACTAAAAGGGTGCTCACAGTCAGGCCACTGTTCCGCCTTATCCTGTGATGTAACGTGGGGAAGGAAGTGCACTAGTTCAGCAGCCCTGAATTACTGAAACCCTTTTTGGACATTTCAGTTTGCGCTACACTCTTTTGTTACACATATCACTGTCCCACACCCTTTGGTTATATAGAGTACGGATTTGGCAATATTTTCATTATTATAGGCCATTTTTGTTTGACACAACGTCACTAGGACAGGGTTTTCTTTATTTTGATGGTTATAGCTTGCTCCCATCTTACATTTAGGTTTAGATTAGGTGTTTTTCTCACCCATATACTGTTCAGAAAACACTGTCGTACTGCAGGTAACCATGCCTTCCTTACAGTTGCTATACACCGTTTGTGGCATCACATTGCAATTGCCTATATTCTTCATTTCTAGGATCCCTGCAGACCTCTGAGTTTTGCTTTTGGTCCTGTATTGCATCTGCATGCTTGACTTCCAGGTTCCCTGTTGTGCTTTGTGCTTTGCCTTGGTTCTGTACTACATCTGCATTCTCTACTTCTAGGTTCCATGTTGTGCCCTTTTGTTTCTGATGGTTCTGTGCTGCATCTGATTTGTAGGTCTATTATTCTAGTTCTTTGTTGTGCCTGCCTCCCTTTTGTGTCCCTCCATGTGTCTCCCTCCTGTCTGCTCCCCCGCATGACCGCCCCTCAACCCTCCCATGCCTGCGCTCCCCTCTCCCTACCCCCCTCTTTCCTCCACCCACCCCCTCGGGTGCACTCTGACTCACCATTATTTTCTAACTGCTTTTCTATCAACTATCCTATCCCTCTCTCTATGTCTGGCAGAAAGAAGCTCAAAAGGGAAATCCTGGTCTCCAACCCAGGCCTCCCTATCGCTGATATCTATACCAGTGCTTCCTCCAGACAGACCCTTACCGACATACTCTTTGTCGTTCCCTCTCCAGGCCTTTCGAACCCCATAAGGTCTCTGTTCTATCTCCTTGTTCCTCTTCTCCCATTAATGGTGGCACCCGGTGGGATGCCCTCCTGGTCCCTTCCACTCCTATAAGACCGTCATTAATGTCTACTTAAATGGGACCAACTTGGTCCAGGGCCCTCAGGCCAATCTCCTCCTTTTTGATCGACACTTCCCGCCCCTTATCAACTTCCTTACCTCTCTTGCTATCCCTTCTTACCCCTCTCTGGCTCCTCTGCTGCCTCCTTCCCCTGCCACCTCTTCAGCACCCCCTGCTGCTTCTCTGGCCACCCTGTTGCCTCCCTCCTCTGCCACCCCTTTGGCACTCTCTTGTGCCTCTCTGACTACCCTGCCTGCTCATCCCAGGGCACCTCCAACACTAACGCACCCCCTTCTAAAGAAGCCCCCGGCTGATCCTTCCTCTCCGCGTAACTATTGCCCGATCTCCATCACTTCTTTCCTGGGCAAACCCTTGGAAAAGCTGGCCATCTCCTAGCTTAATCTACATACTAAATTTGTTGGTTGCCTCCATGACCACCAGTTTGGCTTCAGAGCTGCCAGAAGCACAGAAACTGCTCTCCTGAATACCCATGTAGACTTGCTCTTCAATCTTGACTCTAATCTCCCTTCCGGCATCATTCTCCTTAATCTATCAACTTATTTTGACACGGTCAACCATGCCATGCTGCTTAATTGCCTCCGCAATAACCTTGGTATTACATGCTAATAATAATATCTTTAATGTGTTTTAGTTTAAATAATAAACTTTACACATATGCATTTTGATAGCGTACAATCTGAAATATACAGTACAATGCAATTAAAAAGAAAAACATTGTCCAAAACAGTATAAAAAGAATTTAAAAACCCTACATATAAGTCAATACAGTATAGTTATATTCAAATATATCATTCATTATCTCTTATGTTATTAACAATGTAAGATACACATACTATTCTTTCTAATCCAATAAACATAACACTTTAAATTGCGCGGTCTGGCCTCATTGACACTGACTCAATTTCCTATGGAACCCGGGTCTAGCCGAAGACTAGCTTTCCTCATATAGATATGCCCAATTTGTCTTCCACTCTTAGCCAGATAGAATATAATGCAGTTAACAAACGCATACTATTGGTGTTAACACAGTAGTTCCAAAACAGCATCTTCCCTATGGTTACCTGATTATGCACAAACTTTCCCAAGTGAAATTTTATATCATCATTCATAACCTGGCATTCAGTGAGGACGTGCTTGGCTGTCTCGGGAAATTCCTGGTTCTTACAAAGACGGCAGTAGCGTTGTTCTCAGGGTGTCTTATCTATTACACCCGTAGTCATCATTGTAGGGAGGTATTCTATTCTCAATAATAATATAAACCTCCTGAGCCTTTGGGACGGACAGATCATCAAATATTTCTGTGGTTTCTTAAACGTAAATAATCTGTTTTGCACAAATTTATACCTTTTTAATTTGCGAAGATGTTCATAGTTCTCAAGCCAGTCCCAGAGCTCTACCCGTCTCCCCATACAAGACTGCATAGCCTCCGTATAAATCCCTTCACGTTGTTTCCAACAGATTTCACTAAGCAATTGTTCCATTTGTTTTTTGAATTCACTAATGGTACGATCTTCATTATTACGCAGGGCAAATGTCGTTAATAGAGCATTGCCCGTATCGTTCATCATTTTTAGGTAAATCCCGGCTCTCTTCCTTAGTATCTGTGCTTTTAATGATATTAGCCCCAGCTCTAGTCTTAACAGAGACATAGGGATACATGCCGGAAGTCCCAATATCTTTCTCCAAAATGTTCCCTCAATGATTTGTAACCAATTTAAGTCCATCTTAGTCAGGGATTCCAGGCCGTATATCATCATGGGCACTAATACTTGTATATAGAGATGCCGTGTACCCCATAAGGTAAAACCGCCCTGTTTAGTTGTAAAACTTTTAAATAGAGCCGTAATTTGTGCTGCTCTTATTTTTTGATTGCGTTTGCATATATAATAGTCACCTCTGGGTTCGAATTCTATCCCTAGATATTTATATTCCGGGACATAGGTGATAACAACACTATCGATGCAGAGCGAGACACGAGCAGATCTCTTACTTGTGTATCTCATCACATGTGTTTTCTCGACATTGATAGTAAGCCTTTTTTTTTCAGAGTAATCCCAGAGGGCTGTGGCTGATCGACGTAAGCCACTAATTGTGTGGTCAAAGATCACCAAATCGTCAGCATAAGCCAGCACAGAGCAGGGGGTTTTGCCAATACTGGGAGGGCAGTTCTTTACCAGGGCTATAATAGCAGGGATGTCATGTACGTATAAGTTAAATACTAGGGGGGCAGTCACACATCCCTGTTTAACCCCTCTATTCTGTTCAACTTCATTCGACATATGGCCTCCGTGATCTAATTTTAATTTCACCTTGGTATTCTGGTGTAACAATCGAAGGTAGTACAATAGGTCATCTGGGCAACCGAGTTTTTGTAGCTTCAGCCAAAGTTTTTCTCGGGGAATAGAATCAAAAGCTGCTTTAAAGTCTATATATAGTGCATATAGGGGTGGTTGTCCACTTTGTAAGGCTCTAGTACGCATATAATCCATAACCAAAAGATTATGGGAAGTAGAATAATCTTGCCTAAAGCCACATTGGAATTTACATAGGATATTGGCCCGATCAACCCAAAGCTGAAGTTTTTTCAATAAGAGAGAGGCGAAAATTTTACTTGTACTATCCAGCATAGAAAGTAATCTATAATTGTTAGGGTCCATTCGATTACCTTTTTTATATATAGGTATTAAAATGGCTGATTGCCAAGAGCACGGGACTTTCCCTTCCCTCAAGATCTTCGAAAACAATATGTTCAAAAGGGTGGCCCAGAAGTCCGGATTGCTCTTAATTACGACATTGGCCAGCCCGTTTGGTCCGGGTGCCCTGGAAGATTTCAGTGATTTAATTGTAGAAAAGATGGAATCGTAGGAGATATCTATCGTGGGCTCAGTTGGAATATTGCCCAGTGGAATTGTCTCCTCATTACTAAGCACTAGATTACGAATTTTCAAGAACCTGGTCCATTCATCACTGGAAATAGGGTTAACTATTTGCCGAATTTTATTCCCTCTGGCTTCGTTAAGAAGTGCCCAAATGCTTCGAGTTTTGCGAGAGCAGATAGTCTGCACTAATCTTTGCCAGGATTTATTTCTATCGGAGCTTCTTTTTGCCTTGATAATAGCCCTGTATCTATTCTTTAATTTCTTAGAAATAGTTTTATAATTGTCCCAAGTTGAGCTAGAGATCTTAGCTCTTCTTAATTCAGCCCTCAATGTTCTTTTAGCATCGCGGATGAATCTATCGTAAATGGGCAATTTTTCTTGTTCGCTAATCATAGTTCTAGCCGGAGTAATAGCATACTTGTCAGAGAATCGGTAAATCCAATTCTCGACTCCATCAATGGACATCATCTTAAATTCTTCCAGATTGGGGTAGCTGTTTTTATGTATGGCTTCAACAGCACGTAGCACATTCTTATCTGACCATCGAATGCATGTCCCGGCGTGATTAACTTTTAGGTCGCCTATAGTACTCAATTGAGTATGAGCTTCAGGGATGTCAAATGAACATGCCATAATGGCGTGGTCACTCCAACTGTTTGGTATTACTATCATATCATCCACTAGTAGGATCATACTAGGTGAAACAAAAATATAATCTAGGGTACTGCTCACGGAACCATTACTCCATGTATGTCTGCCAGGATGATCACTTTTAGTGCGGCCGTTTACCATCACAAAATCCCAGTTATTAAAAAAGTGCTCCCAATCTAGACCTTCCCCCTCTATTTTGTTATGTTCCATAACACATTTTTCAAACAGCTTTGGGTTGGCCGTTTTCCATTCTCCACCTACCATATGGGTGTTGAAATCTCCAACTACACAAATATCTACATTCCCTTCAATAGTTGACCAACTGGCCAATAGCTCATGTAACGCTTCCTGTAGGGACTCTCGACACGCTGCCCCCGGTGGATTATATAAGCACACAACCAGATACTTTTCAAGAGGCGTCCTGTCTTTATATACTATCTCAACGGCCACCATTTGATCATCTTGCCTCCCATCAATCCTCGTCGACCCAAGCCAATTAGCTACACCGATCCATAGCCCCCCAAAGGGCCGTCCCCTATCACCTCGTTTAGCAAAAACCTGGTATCCCTTGTAACCATCCAAAAATAAGGGGTTCATTGCAAATGTTTCTTGTAGACAAATACAGTTGTAACGAGATAGTTGGGCAATTGAACCCGCTTCATTTAAGAGATGGGAAAAACCCCTGCAATTCCATGATGCCAACGATAATTTTCAATGGTCGTGTTCAACCTTCGACAAGGCCTCTGTCAACCATTTCAAAACAGATTGGATCTCGATCTTGTCCATCTTTTTTCCAATTTGCAGATTGGGACAGGCATTTGCTAGACTGTCTGTTACATTTGCAGTCTTTGGGCAACGGGATTCATTATATTTCAGTTCAGCATCAACCTCAATATCTACTGTTTTTAGTTCTTTTTTGTATGTCCTTAATAATTGAGCAGTAGATAAGAATTTACAGTGCAGAGCTGAAACCTTAGGATATGATCCTGACAAGGGCTCAAGAAATTGAAAGTCTTCTGATTGCAAAACTCTCAATTGAGGAACAGCGAACAATCTCTTCAAAAATTCAGAACGTGAGAGCCAGGCACCTTCGTCAGTTTGATATAGATTTTTGATAATGCAAGTACGGTTTCCCCATGCTACATCGTTCTCTTTTATAATATCTGTATAAAAAAAAACTGAATTATGGGGACTACCATGGTCACTCGCTAATTTAGGCGCCTTCTCTGTGATAACATCATCATCAGGTATGGTCTCAGTAATAGAATTTTCAAGTTCCATTGCCCCAACAGGGGCTTCTACGTTCTCTGCAATCAGCCAACTCGTTAAACAACCATTTCCTGCAGCCCTTCGTTTCTTCGCCCGAGCGGCTCTTTTTTTTGCTTTTTTGGAGCGATGGGTAGGCTTATCCGTCACTGATGTGGGAGACCCATGGCTACTTGATCTGACCCCACCAGTTACTTGCTTAGCCACCTTATGCTGCTTGCAAGTGGATGGTATGTTTGCTGTTATGACGATATTGGAATCAGGGAGTTGGTGTTCATGCAATTCATTTGCTATTAAGATGGCTTCAGATAAGTTACCATCCGCCTCTTCAGTCAGATTCTGTCTCTGCTCATTGGCACTCATCAGTGTATTTGTATTTGACAATATGCGGCCCGACATCTGCAATAGTAATTTTAGTGCAAACTGCAGGGATGCCACAGAGGCTTGTAATTCGGCAATTTCTGGCGAGTCCGGGTAATTCCTACTAGCTTTCTCTGCTTCCCTATCCGAAGATGTATCGATGACTAGATTGGGTGATGTAGCTAGTCTCTCCAGTGACCCAGCTTGGTGTAATATTTTATCACTGTCTTTGGCCTGGCTCTCTGTCACAGAAAGGTCAGTATTCCTCGTGGGGCCTACTGTCTGAGGAGTCATACCCCTCTGTATGTTTAAACTTAAATCCAATAGGGAATTATTGTCAATGTCTTCATAATTAATCGAACTGCCCAAATGAGAAGTATTGATCGCTGGTTCCATAGGTGTCTCAAGGGCAGTTGAATTAATTTCAGCTGGTATGTTTAAAGGAAAAAAGCCTGTAATCTTTCCTTGATCTATGGGGATAGCCTTCTTGCCTTTATTCCTCTTACTTTTGGATTCTTCCATTATGGGCATCATAGCTGGTTCCTGTTGTTTCTTCCTTAGATTATATTTGGATGTAGCAGATTTTTTAGGGGGAGCCATCCGCTCTGTTCAAGAGCCAACAGTCTAAATTAATAATTACGGGGTTAATGGAAAAATCCCCCCTATCAATTGCTTGGGTTAGGAAAAAAAAAAATAAATAAATAAAAAATAAATAAATAAATAAATAAATTAAAATAAATAAATAAATAAATAAATTAAAAAAAACTCCCGAATCCAACGTCAAACTAAATTTAAAATATATAGGGAAACGGTCACAAAAGATTAAGATGACAATAGTCACTGGTGCGCCCAATGTGCTCAAATTTATTACAATCAGGCTAGTCACTGAGATCAATGGAGGCAGCAAGCCACAGTTAGAGAAGTATCCAATTCTCACATTAACACCACCAACACTTGGGTTCACCCAAACATTCTCCCAAGAGCTTGATGGAAATGCACCAGCAGTCGATTCAAAGCGCCTCCACTAATTGATAGCCAGATTCACCAGCAATCACAGCGCACCTTCGCCGCTCGCGATGCACAGTCGCTATTAAGCGGTCAATTCACCAATAGCAACAGCAATGTTGCGTTACGCGGCTCCGAGGCTTTGGCGCTGGAGGCTTTTACTTACAGAATCGACGACCAACCTGGATGCCTCCCTCAGGTACTAGGCCGCTCGTGAGCACTCCAAGCAGCAAAACCGGTATCGGCGGCAAGGCGGCCAGCCTCACTCACTTCTCGCCGAGCCACAGCACTAGGTGGAAAAGGGGGCCAAAAACAACAAAAAGAAAAAAAAAAAAAAAATGGCACAGAATCCCTGCACACAAGCACCCCTATGTTTTCCACAGCACACTCTGGCTATCTCGCCACGGAGTCACTCAGCACGGCTCGGCTCGCCAACATCCACGTCCGAGAGTTGTCAGAATAAAGGACCCAGTCTCCAGCCTCAAGCCGCACCTCACGTGATACGCAAGACGTACTGACGATCTGCACGTCTCCACCGAGAGGCCGCTTCCGAAGCAACATGCTAACATGCAACATGTATTACTGATCAGGCCCTGGCCTGGTTGACCTCCTTTCTCACAGACCGACCCTCTAAGGGCCAACTGGGGTCTTTAGGCTATTATATCTCTCTCTCTACTTGTGGTGTTCCCCAGGAGTCTAACCTCTCTCCCTGGCTCTTCAACCACTATCTGACACCTCTCGCCTACCGCATTGCTACTTTCTGCTCAAATTGTCAGTGTTATGCGGATGATGCTCAGCTCTCTTTCAGGCTCCCCTCAGCCACCTCTGCTTCTTCTCTCATACCAGACAGGCTGGCCACAATTCAGGAATGGTGGGCCGCTAATGATTTCTGCCTTAATGCCAGCAAGACTGAGATCCTCCTCATTGTGACACATGCTCCCAACTTTCCTCTCTCTCTCTGGCCACCCGCTCTGGGCCCTCTTCCTGCTCCTTCTTGTGAGGCAAAGAACCTTGGTGTCACCTTTGACTCAACCCTCCTTCTCTCCTCACATCTCTGATCTCTCTAAGAAGTCAAACTATCAGATGCACCTCCTCAGAGGTTTTCTTCCTTTTCTCACTTTCCCCAGGAGCTCACTGTTTCCAGAGCTCTGGCCCTCTCTAGGCTGGACTATTGCAACAGCCTCTTTCTAAGTCATATCTCTCCAGCTCTGACATCTTATCACTGGCTCCCCATGGCTGCAAAGATCAACTTCAAGACCCTCTGGATTGTCCACAAGGCTTTCTGGGTCCTGGGACCACTCTACCTCCAACTTTCTCTTCCATAACATCTTCCTTCTCGAGCTCTCCGCTCATCCACCTACAACTCTCTGAAGGTCAGATGCTTCTCCAAGCAGAGGATTTGCGGCAGATCCATCTCCTCAGCTGGTGCCTCCCTCAGGAATAGCCTCCCTGCCTCTCTCAAATTTGAACAGAACCACATCCGGTTCGGGAAGCAACTCAAGACCTTCATTTTCACTTCTGCTTTCTCTCTTCCTCTCCCCTGCTGATGCACCTGACTGCTCAGCACACTGGTCATTTGGTCACTCTATGAAATCGGGCCCAGGCTTCTGCATGTCCAGTTGCCCTTGCACTGCCACCCGGCTCCCCAGCACTTAAGGGTCTGTATCTGCAACCCTACTGTCTCTTCTATCTGCACTTATGAGCCATTTCTCTGTTCCTCTCCCCTGTTAATGCACTTGACTGCTCTGCCCACTGCTCATTTGTTCACTCTCTGAAATCGGGCACAGGCTTCTGCATGTCCAGTTGCCCTTCCACTGCCACCCGGTACCCCAGCAAGTAAGGGTCTGTATCTGCAACCCTACTGTCTATTCTATCTGCACTTATGAGCCATTTCTCTGTTCCTCTCCCGTGCTGATGCACCTGACTGCTCTGCCCACTGGTCATGTGGTCACTTTCTGAAATCGGGCCCAGGCTTCTGCATGTCCAATTGCTCTTGCACTGCCACCCGGCTCCCCAGCCCTTAAGGGTCTGTATCTGCAACCCTACTATTCCTTCTATCTGCACTTATGAGCCACCTGCTGGCTGCATTTGTGAGTTTACTGCACTACCCGCTTTTCCCCCCTTGGCACTTTTCCCCTTCCCTCATCCCCACACGTGCACGATCTGAATGACACAAGACCTAGTAAGATTGTTATTTTGTCCTCCCTCTGTTTCCCCCTCCTTGTCTTGTCACGCCTAGAAACACTTGTGTACAGGCATGTTTTAAATGCCACATCATGTCGAATCATACCTATAAATGTGCTACATTGAATAAACCGTTATATCTACCTGAAGTACTAAAGAACAATGTACCCAGTCGAGACCGTCGAGTAAAGAGCCGGAACCTATAGAAAGTGCCCACATATAAAATCTATGGGAATCTTCAAAATGCTATTTTTCAGATAGTGTTTATTCCTAATTAGTTTAGCTGCTTGCCTGTTCAGCTATGTATGCACACCCTCTTGTGCTTTCAGTTTTGGGTATCTTTTGTTTTGTCTGTCTGTTGATGCTCCCGTATGCCTCTGGGCCAATTGGTACGCTATTCAAATATATTAAAGTAAAGTACTCAACTGCTTTATCACCATATTGTTGAATTAATGAGCGTAATACCACCATTCCTTGCTAGGAAAAGCTCACTTTTTGTAATGTGTGTGAACTAGTAACCCCTTTCTTTAATTCAAACCCCAAGATAGTCAGAATAGTAAACGCTCTCCCGTGTGGATCCCCTAAAATGTAGTCCTAAACAAAGGACTATCTTCTCAGAACAAATAAGATATTTCGTTTTTGAGCTTTTAACCTCTAAACCTATTGTTCTAAATTCAGTGTCAAACATATCAATCCTTTATTGTAGGCGTTTTGGTGTCTTACTTATTAGTACTACATTGTCAGTGAAAGCAAAATACCAATGTGCTCTCCACCGAGTTGTGTTTCATCCATTTTCATATATCCATATTGAGTGCCAGCTGGTTGATATATAGACAGAACAGAAGAAGAGCCGGCAAAGTGAGGCAAAGTGTGTTCTGCGGTGTGCAGTGCCATATTCTGTTTGTGTGAAGCTATGTCCGACACTCACCCCCTGTGCCTCTGTGCCTTTAAGGCAACTACTAAAAGGACCTTACTGCCTTCAAAAGCTTTGAAGAAAAAGAGAGGCAAAGTGTGTTCTGCGGTGCTCCGCGGGATTCAGCGGAGTTGCAGCACCTGAGAGACCATTGGAACTACTTGTCAGCACTTCTGAAGGACTCTACTCCAAGTCATTAGGTAAACAGGGGGCTGGGGGGGTGGGAAACGAATGCTCAAAGCCACTCTAGCGATTCCTTGCCGACTTCAATTCATTACTCCACCCAGCTGCTCAGAGTGAGCTGAAAGTGAACTGATAAATCTGACACAACGAACCAAATAACAAATTGAGGTTCTGGCAAAGAGTGTGCCGCCTCGGCAGAGTTGCTGCCCACAGTGTCACACCCCTCATTGTTATTCCTCTCTATTTACCACATAATTACCGGCTACTTGCAATCTCATACAAGGCTCACGGGTGCGTGCCCTCATCACTTGAGCTCTGGGAATCAGCGGAGTGGAGGCTCCAATGACTTCCCCCAGCTGCCCCCGACCTCGCACGCGTGCACAGGCCTTGAAGTCTCTCATCAATGAAAGGGTTGAAACCAACTGTAATGAGTGCAGTGTCTACGCCGCACAATCAAATCACCACCCTCTTGGGTGTCCTGCAATTCGACCCCCCAGAGATAGCTCAAAATGCGGATGAGGCTAGTGACTCGGTGTTCCACCCCTCGAACAAGCTTTTGCGTACTGGTCACTCTGGCAACTTAATTGGAAGCCATAGCAGCAAGCAAATGGAAGGGGGCGTGACTGATGGCCTGAATATCAAAAGCAGTCCATTAACCAACCTGAGCCCTCTGCCTTACCCCAGCAACGTTGCCTTAGAGTGCTCTCCACCCACAATCACTACCCTCGACAATGCTGACACTTCTGCATTAATGTGCGAGCAACTGGAGCCAAGCGGGGCCACTGGCAAAAATTGACTTCTGACCTGTAATGAAATGAACGGAAAGGGCCGACTGAAAGCTCCTACAACCGATCTAAGGTTGAGAGCTGCAAAAGCAAAGCAAATCTGGAAACAGAACTTCACATCGAGACTAAGCATGCAAAATATTGTGCTCACTGACAGCCAACTAGACCAACAGCGACAGCAAACTGCACGACTGTCTCTGGACATCACATAAAAATAATCCATAATGTCAAACCACAAAAAACGGAACCACGTTTTTGGCTGCATAACACCAGTCCACCCAAGGAGTTTAAAAGAAGAACTGACCTCTACCCCAATTATGCTCGACCCGAGGACGCCTTCCCAACGCATCAAGCAACCATACGGATGCGCCATATCCAATAGAAAGGAATATGGTAAACCCTGGGTGTAAAGAAGAGGAATAATTACCCAACATGGCACACAATAAGGAACAAACAGAAAAAATAACCAGTAAGTGCATGTGTTACCTATATAATGGAGAATTACACCCCACCATACCGACAACAATGCTTGACTTACAAAACACATTGATGGCGGCTTCAACAATTGCATTAGCTCCATTTCTTAAGCTATATGAGGCCTGTGGTGAAGATATGAAAGTTCAAGCTACCTTACCTGTGCTTGTCCACACTAAACAGATACACATGGAACACATGGAAGCATTTATAAATAAAATCCAAACTTGGTTAGATATAGAGGCTGAAACATCTATGAGATGGCAGCCTCGCCTTTTCGACATTGCCAGAACTGACCATCTGGACAAAGAGTCGCTAACAACGGCTTTGATGGAACTATTGGAAAAGAGACACCAAGATTATCAGCAATCTTGTGGTCAACCCGCAACTGATATAGCATCTGTAACTTCTGCTCATAAATCTTCCCAATAGGATAAAATAGTACTGAATGGAAATGCAGCCCAAATGACTACTCCACTACCACTGTGAGGGCAAAATGGGCCTGGTACTAAGTTAAAGGAGGCCATTATCCCCATGACTCCGAATGAAACCAATCTTACACCGACTATAAGCATTGACTTGGCAAAAACAACATTGTTACTGGCCAAAAGTCAACTGAAACAAACCAGATTTTCAATATTTGTACCCACAAATGCAAAACAGAAAGAAAAAGTCGCCCGACTAAGAAGACACTCATTACGAAAGGGAAAAACCAACCAGCACAACCCAAAAACAACGCAAACGGATCTCGTGTGTTCCAGAGAAAAATAGGCAACGTTCATCAAACCGGGCTAAACAAACCATCAAACCTGCTACCAAGCAGGTCCACAAAACACAAGCAGAGTCGGCCACGAAACCCACTCTTGGAGATGTCGACGACCTGACAAATGAAGAGAGAGACCAACATGACATTTTGCAAATTCTATCAGTCTATTCCGCAGGAAATGAATCTCTGGGAGAAATAACAGGGAGAAATCAAACGTTTATAGGGGATGGACAACTGAGTAGACCCTACCAGGATCGAAGTCAAAATGAAGAATCCACCTTCATTGTCTTCTCTGACTTGACGTGTGAATAAATCTCCGATACAGAGCTGGATAAATCAACACATTCAATGACGGACAAGTCCGAAGACCCTCATGAACATGACCCCTTGAGTGCCTCGCGCGATCTCCACTTTTATACAGTGGAGCAAAAACTAATTTACCCCAATTGTACCAACTCTGCCTCCCCCGCCTGTTAACTCTTGGCAGCTTACTGACTCCAAAGTGATCACCATTGAAAGCTTGATTAAAGGGAATGAAGAGCTCATTCTGAACATAACTTCTACAGTCCTCCCGAACTTACAACATAGTAATTCCAAAGATATTAGAGTTGTCACATTTTTATCAGAAGCTAGAATGGATTGGGTCGCCATTCAATTGACTTCAAATACAGTACACCGAACCATCTTAGATAAACAGAATGCCTTCCAGCAAATGGGATTCGACATAACTGAAATGTAGAGGGGTAGATCAATAGCACAAGAGGCCTCGAAAAAAAACTCTGACATACAACCCACAGATTTACACTGTGGATCAAATATCCCGGCCAACAACAGAAACCCTTCCCCTATATTTTGGGAGGGAAGACACAACACCAGACCCGCTCAAAATTAAAATAAATCCTGGGACCATTGCCTTTTCAATATTAAGTAATGTGGAACTAAAAGACAATACACTCAAAAACCAAACCAAAGCAGACCTGATATGTCAATTTTCACAAAGAGGCCCAATGAAATCATAACAATCGTGGGCAGTCGAAAAAGCACCCTGGACTATGTCCTTGTGGAATACACAAGGGTCCAGGCACCTCTTTACACAGGACAACCAAGATCTGAAGAAATACAATATCCTGTGTTTTGAGGAAACCTGGATTTCCAAAGAACCCACCAGTGAAGGCTTTGTCTCCTACTTGAATCCAGCTATAACCAGAGATAAGGGACAACCCTCTGCAGGCCTGCTTACCCTCATCAATTTCAGAGTACATTTAAGAGTAATCGAAACACAGAATCCGAATCACTTTATACAAGTCATATTACTGGAGCAATTGACTGACTATGACAACAAGGCCCAACTGAACAGTAACACCCTAAGACCGCAAACCATAGGCCTGCTGAATTTATACTGGAACCCTGTAGCTATAAATGACAATATCTTTATAGATAGTGTTTGCACTTCAATTGATGACATCCGTACATGCTATCCAGCTACAGAGTTAATTGCATGTGGAGACATGTATCTGCATCTTTTCACAAAAATGGGAACCCTGATTCCAAAGTCGAAGCTCCCCAAAAAGGCAATGGTCTGGATGAAGGAAATAGCACAAAAGAACCTGGTCCTAATGAATGGCCACACGGAAGGCGATATCCCGCCATTACCCACATGATCCAAGGGAAACTCAAAGGCCCACTTGGACAATATTTTTATGTCCTCTAACATAAGCGCTGCGATTGACTCACTATCAATTGTACCAACAGACACTAGTGATCATCACAAACCGTCGATGACATGGATATCCCACCAACCGAGAGCTCCTGCCCTCCTCCTTCCAGATCTGGAACTCACCCATGGAAATACAAGATTGCGAATCACTGACTCCCAATCAAACCAGCTAAAGCAAACATTTGTTAACAATGAGATGATGGATGTCTAGAAAATAGATTACGACTGGCTCCTGCTGCCCTTTAGACAACCATTGAAACCAGAGATCGGCGGGAAGTCATCACACCTTCACGCCTATAGCAAAGAAATTGCCATTAGGAAAAAGGACCTAAGATCCAACCTTAGGAAAGCGAAACACCTGCCTCCTGATCAACAAAGGGCCTTCATTAAATCACGTAAGCAATCTTACGAAAACTAGAGTCATAGCAATCAGAGTATATAAGTTCAGAACGATGCAGAGCATATGCTTAGAACATTATCAGGCCAAAACACAAGAGACTTGTGGAAGATCCTAAATGGCCAAGATTCCCACCCAGATTTGTTAGCAGCAAATGTTACCGAATCAGCATGGGTCGACCAATTCACCCACCAATTCGATAGAAAATCTAACAAAAAGCCTAGTGAAGGCAAAGAACCAACTCTCCGGCTGAAATGGGATATTGAGCTGGAATATGAACAAATACTTTCACACATAAAATGACTCAACCCTTCCAAAGCCACTGGTCGTGATGGTCTCAGTAACCAAATACTAAAATCAAATCTGGAGGCCTGGGTAGATTTTTGCTACCATCTGTTTGCGCTAGTCATTGCCTACAATCAAATCCCACAAGTGAATGACTATTCTAATACCGATCTACAAAAAAGGAGATAGAACCAGCCCTAGCAATTATTGTCCCATAGCACTACTGGATCCACTCAGAAAAGTGATTGCATCCTTCGTTCTTCAGCGCTTGACTGAATGGACAAAAAACAACAATAGAAGAGACCCCAGGCAAACTGGATTTAAACAAGGAGTGGGAGCTAATATCAACCTCTTGATTTTAAATCTACTCAAGCTAGACGCCATCAAGAACAAACCCCAAACTGTGGCGGTCTTTATAGACTTTAAACTAGCATTCGACAGTGTCAATCAAAACAAACTGGCAAAAATTAATGCCCGCTGGAAATATTGGAGCCGATTAAGGCTTTATACTCAAATACAACAGTCAGACTAGCACAAAGTGGCACATTATCAAATGCCATTCACTCATGTAATGGATTCAAACAGGGCTGTCCCTTGGCTGTGTCTCTAAACAATCTGTATACCTCAGACTTCAAACCAACACAGAACCTGCCTACAGCAATCCCCTGATACTAAATGGAATGCCAGTCCCATACTTAATGTATACGGACAATCTCATCCTATTGGACAGAACTCAAGTCGTATCAAAAACACCTTTTGGCCCTCGAGAGTTATGGAGCAAAAAATGATCTCGAGATCAACACATCAAAATCATATCATATGTCACTAACCCAACAACCAAGGAAAAAGAAAAAGTATATCACACTATTTCTATATACAAAAAAACTGGAATAATTTAAACTTTTTCAATACCTAGGAGTTTGGCTTAACCAAAGTAAAGGGCGAAAACGAATAGGCAGATAATCTCAGAATGAAAACAGAAGCCCTAGCTCCCCAAGGAGCCATCCTAGCAAATTCTAGCTAAAACCACTCATTTCTTTCTATACACTAAAAGTAGTAGCAATACTCACTTGTGGAGCAGAATCCATGTTAAATCTACATTGGAATATATGGGACTTACTTGAAGCAACATTCTGGAGGAAAATCCTAGCTTTACCAAAATAACTACCCATCTCGTGTATTCGATTCGAACTGGCTTTGCAATCATTGATATCCATTGTGACCTGGAAATCCTTGAATCTCTACAGGAAAGTATTACTGGATGAAGTGATTCCATCAATACATCAATAGTTATCATAAGAGACAGAATGATCTCATCTCACGACTCTCTACTGAAAGTATGGAAGGAAGGTTGTAGTCAAATACTAGATGGTCTGGAATGCTCAATGGAAACACTTCTCCAGCGGCCATTGGAAGTTAAAAGAAAAATAAATTCAAAGAACAGACTGGATCAATACAATGAAGAAAAAGGCATCATATAAGCTTGCAATCCGAGGTGTAAACAAAATAAGAGCGCTAAACCAACTGCCATCACATCTAGTCCTCTTTCCGTGACGGCAAACTAGAGATCTCTTTTTAAGAATGTGATTAAACATACAACCTACCAAAGAAGTACTAGCATTAAGGAAACGAGATCGGTCAACCTCCTCTTATTGCCGCTTCTATCAAAAGAAAAAGAAAATTGAATCACTGCATCACATTATCATGCACTGCAAAGCATTGACTGGAGAAAGACGTTGTTATGCTGATATGCTACCGACTGCACTTGTTGAATTGGCTCCCCAAGAAAGATGGTCAACACTGATGATTGGCTCAAACAAGAATCTAACTGCCAGAATCGTTTAATTCTGGTCCCACATGATTGGAAAGGACCAGTTGCCCCTGTTGAACCTCCTCCAGGTCCAAAGAAGGAACTGACTTCCCACAAAATCAAACATTTTGGAAATCCGTATAAATCAAACCTGTTTGACAGGATTCCAAATTAACTTTGCCTTCATAATGTACTTTTTCCCAATTCTCCTTTCCTAATTTTTTTTGTTAATGTTAATTCTAAGATTGGATTTATCAAATGAAAAAAAGATTGTAAATAAAACTATATTCATTAAATAAACATTTCTTTAATTAAAAAAAAAAGAAGAGCCGGGATTCACACCTGTCTAACACCTCTAGCAATGGAGAAAGGTGCTGGGAAAGATAAGATTCTATACACGTTGAAGGACTTAATCTAAAAATGGCAATGAGATAATGAGTCTGTAATTGGCTTTGTCCAGAGAGTTTTGGCTTGGCTTCTTTAGTTAGAGAAGCATTATAGCTTTGTTTAAAAGATTAGTAAATAAACATTGAATAAAAGCAGTGTTGATGAGCAGAGATAAAAGCAATAAAGCCAGTGAGCTAAAGACATGAAGGCATATGCTACCCCCACATTAAGACAAATCGCTCTACCTATACCCCCACATGACAACCCTTTTACCCTCAATTTTATCCTCCGCTTTACTATAACTCATGGAAGTGGGAGGGAAAGATTTGCAGTTTTTGCGGACATCTTTCAGGGGCTGAGAGCTACAGATTCCTCAAAGGTGGCAATGCCGGCTGAGAAGGTGGACTCGTCCAATCCCTAAAACAGTCCTAATGCCCTTCAGTGCTTTTGAGGATTCTGAAACATATGGAGAAATCTGTCATGAACTTTATGATCTTCATCATCCATTGTCCCTGCAGTGTTTTTGTGGCAGTTCCTTCCGTCTACAGCCGGAATCACCTGTTTAAAATGCCATTCAATGTTCCTCTCAACACAAGCCAGGGTGTGCTGCAAACAGCACAGGGTATCCACTTGACAGAATGCCATCTTTAAAAAATATATATTATTATCAATGTGCTATTTATTGAACGCAGGCCTAGCTTGGAGAAGCAACAGAGCACTTTACAGAGGTATACAACAATACAGATAGACAATGGAGCACTTTACAGATGTATATAACAGCAAAGATGCATAACGGAGCACTTATCAGAGGTAACAATAGAACAGATATATTGCGGCGGTAGGATACAGAGGGGAACAGAGGAGGGGTACCGCTGTACAGGGTGCCGGGGAGTCGAGGGGCAGACGGCGTCTAGCGAGTCAGGTGGCACTGGGACAACGTAATGGCCTAGGTGTTGAGGAGGAGAGATTCCTTTAAGTGGAGGGTTTTGACTTCTTTTATGAATTTTAGGATCGTGGGGCGAGTCTGATGTTGACGGGGAGGAGGTTCCATAGTCTTGGGGTGTAGTCAGAGAAGACTTGCTTTCTGGTCCTTTCCTTTTTGCAGCAGCATATTTAAAGTCTGCACATTTCCTGGCTTTTGGTGGTGTGCTGTCTGCCTGAGATGCCGAGTTTCTCCACGAGGTAGCTGGGTGACTTGAGGGCGACTGCCTTATAGATGATGCAGCAAGACTTGAAGGTGATTCGTGCTTGCAGTGGGAGACAGTGAAGGTCGATGAGGGCCGGGGTGATGTGGTTGTATTTGCGTAGACACTTGATGAGTTGTTTGGCCACATGTAGGACACTTCTCACGGGCACAAGGGAGAACAACGGGAGGCATTAGAGGAGGACATTGCACCCAATCAGGTGGGATAGGACCAGTGCTTGAATGGTGGATCGAAAGCTGTCCACAGCGAAGAAGGGCTTGACTTTCCACATGAGGGAGAGCTGATACCAAGCTGTCTTGAATTTTCTATGTGTGTCTTGAAGGAGAGGTGCTTGTCGATGTGGATCCCGAGGGACTTGGCGTCGGAGGTGAAATCGGGTGTGAAGCCCTCAGTGTTCATGGTTGATAGCCAGGTCCATATGTCTGAGTGTTCAGTGTTGTTGGTGAGGAGTAGGAATTCGGTGTTGGAGGAGTTGAGCTTCAAGTATGCAGTGGCCATTCAAGACTGAATCAGCAAGATCTAGGTTTTGAGCCTGTGGATGTCCTTGATGGAGTAGAGCTTGAGGTATATCTGTGGGACATCTGCATATTGGTCGATGTGGATGTTTTGTGTGGACAAGAGGGCTCACAGATGCTCTATGTCTAGATTGAAGATGGAACCCTGCATGGCTCCACAGGGGACCGGTAGCATTAGCGATCTGAAGGAGTTCATCTGAACAAACTGCCGACGGTTGGTGAGGTAGGACTTGAACTAGTGTAGGTCAAGGTCGCGGATCCCCATGCGCCAATGTATGGTGTCCATGAATGCCTGGTGGTCAACTATGTCGAACGTGGCCAAGAGGTCGAGTAGAACCAGGAGGCAAGGGTGACCGTTGTCAAGAATGTTGTTAAGGGTGTCGTCGACCATCTGTAAGATTGCCATCTCTGTGCTTCATCTGGAACGGAACCCGGGTTGGTAGGTTTGAAGGAGACTGTTGGTGTTGATGTGTTGCTGCAGTTGTGCTGCTACAGCTTTCTCAATGATCTTACGTCGGAAGGGAAGATGGGTGATGGGGCGATAGTTTTCTAGGATGTCGAGATCCAGAGTGGATCATCACTTTAGTAGAGGGATGATTTGTCCTGCCTTTAGGGTTGATGGGAAGGTGCTTTGAGTTAGGGAGCTGTTGATGAACTCCAATTACTGAAGGAGCGCTTCTGCTGTGAGGATCTTGAGAATGGATGCTGGTAGGACGTCGTCTGTATGCAATGTGGCTTTGAGGGTGGCCAGGGTTTCTACCAGGTCCTCTGTAGGGAGGGTCTTCAATGTTGTCCAGGGTGTGGAGATTTTGCAAGGAGGGATGTGAGGTGGGTCTGTGGATGCAGAACTGGTTTATCTTGCTGATTTTGTCGATGAAGAAGGTGTTCATGGTGCTCGATTTTTTTCGATGGAGTGTGGTATGGCAGGGTGGGGTAGCAGGTTGACAGCAGTGATTGACCACTTTGGGGAGGGCTCTGCTTTTGTTGTTGGCTTGGTGTTCTGATAGTAGGAGGCCTTGGCAGTATTGACTAGTTAGTTGTCAGCGGGTTGCTTGGAGTTCCTTGAGGAGTACCACGTCAGATGTGGTCCTGGAGTGATGCCAGTTTTTCTGTTGTTTCCCAATTACTTTTTTGTGGATGTACGTGAAAAGTTCAAATAAAACATACGGAGGCAGAGAATGCTGTTTTTAAAAAAAAATCTGTTGTCTTGAAATGCGGGGCAGAATCCCCTCAGCCCCCAACATTCTCCCTATCCTTTTCTATCCCCTTACCACACTCCCCATCTTTTTTTGAACAAAACAGTAAAACATTAAAATACCGACATTTGCATATTTGGGGCAGTGATTTTAACATCAAAATGGGGGTGGTTGAGGATGCATTAGACCCCTGGGAGGATATGTCTGCGAATATTCCGGTCCCATGTATGAGGATGAGAGAGTTTGCTCTAAGGGCCTGCAAATGAGCTTATGGCTGATGGAATGGGGTCTATGCACTGTTAATGGTCGCCTAGCCCGGATATTCCAGGCGAGGTGACCTTTAACTACCATTTGGGCTCCTCAACAATCGACTATTTTTGTATTTCTGTGAGCCTGTGGGAACGCACTGTAAGTTTTGAGGTGATCCTGATGAACATAGTGATCACCATCCCATTCGTTTGTCGCTTAAGGGCTTGCTGGGCGTGGGGGTTTCCAGGGATATTGCACCCTGTCCAATGAAGGGTGTGACCACTGGTTCTAGAAGAATCAAATGGGGGACCATTCTAGAGAAGGAATTACATTACAAATCGATCATGGAGAATGAATCCCTTTTGGTGGACATATTGAGGGATAGTTTACCCCCGAGGGCAATTGTTGATAAATTTGTAGAATTGGCGGCTGCTCTTACTAGTAAATTTACGACAGCATTTAAGGCTAAGGGGAAAGTACAGCAGAAGGGGTGGTTTGATGAGGCCTGTAAAGGGGCGAAGAGAGCCCTGCTGCTGACACTTAAGGACCCAACCTCCAGTAGAAGATCTATAACCCAGGCCAGAACTCAGGAAAATTGAAGGGGCGGCCTTGGAGGGCTTCTTGGACGCTGCCAATAGAAGGGACCAGAAGGCATTTTGGGAGTATGTGAAGGGTGGCCCGGATGGGTGTTGGTCTTATGTGAGTAGTGGGACCCACGTGGAGGAAGGGGCATGGTTAAAACATTTTGGGAGCCTGTTGGAGCGGTGAACACTGAGGGCTGTGTAGATTTAGCTATGTCTTGTTTAAAATTTGAAGTGGAGGAGGTCACATAGGCCATCAACCTTCAAACTCATAATCGGGCACCGGGCCCGGATATGATCCCCTCAGACCTGTTTCAGGATCCCGTGGACATGTGGGCACCACATTTAACGGTGGTGTTCAATGACTGCATGCAATCTGGTAATTATCCCCCTTTGTGGAAAAGGGCTATCATGTTCCCAATTTGTAAAAAGGGGGACAAGGCTAGCCCAAGTGCCTACAGACCAATTTCTCTGCTGGATTCTTCCTTTAAAATCTTTGGGAGAATCTTGTTAGCACTCATTGAAACTTGGTTGGCGGAACAATCTGTTCTATCGGACATCCAGATTGGGTTCCGCCCCGGTGTTGGTACAATGGTCTTAATCTTTATCTCCTAGTGGCCAATTCGGTTTTTGGCAGGGGAGAGGCAGTGTGCCTAGCGTTCATGGACCTGAGCACGGCCTTTGACAAGGTGGACAGGGCAAAGCTCTCGGTCGTGCTCAGGTCCCTGGGCTGCCCGGGGGACATCTTGAGGGTGCTGGTAGATATACACACAGATAATGAGGCGTGCGTGCGCAGTGGTCCGGGGGACACTGCACGGCCTGCTTCAGGGTCTGATGTGGTGTGCGGCAGGGTTGTGAACTGGCCCCTATTTGTTTTTGTTTATACATTAATGGCCTTTCATTGGACCTTATTAACATCCTGGCTGATTATTTAGTCCTGGGGGGACGGGATTTCCCAGTCCTAGCATATGCTGACGATACAGTATTGCTATCCAGAACACCGAGAGCACTACAGTCCCTGATTAAAGCTTACTCAACTTTTATGTGTGAAATGGGGCTAAAAGTCAACACAAAAAAATCGACAGTGATGGCATGTGTGGGAAGAAAACGGCCAGCGGCAATGAGACCGATGCTCTGTGCCGGAGAAGTTATAACCCGGGTTAAGGTTGACTACCTGGGGATAAGCTTCTCGGAAGCTTTAACTGGGTAGGCCCACCTGGCCAAACAATTGGCCAAAATGAGTCAGCAAATAGGGGGCATTTTTCGCTTCATGTCGAGGTGTAAGGGTCAGCCTCTGGAAGTGATCTCTAAGATCTTTGGGGCCCAAACTTTGGCAGTCACAATGTATGGTGCCCCTTTATGGGGATTTCAGAGGGCTGATGAAATCCAAATGAAGGAGAACAAATTCATCAGGAGACTGTTGGGGCTTCTGGTCTCCGCAGCATGCATACCAAACCATAGAGAACTGGGATTGGAGTTTTGGGAGGACCAGTGGGCGCAATTCCCGACTTTATTTTGGGTCCGGTTGTGGGCAAATGAATATGCCTCCCTTTGTCACTTCATTATTCGGTCTGTGTTGGGCAGGGTGGGGTGGCAAAGAATTCCATGGCTTGTCTAGATCTCCAGAGCCCTCGGGGAGGCCAACCTCAGTGCTCTTTTACCGCCAGCTGTAATAGTAACTAAGGCTGAGGGGAACAGCTATAAATCTGTGTTGGATGAGGTTGCTGTGAGGAAAAGAATACTCTTAGAGTATGGTATTAAATCTGGCCAATTTCACACTATGATTAGCAGGCCCTCTGTGATTCAACCATATCTAACCTGGAGCTCCCACAAAAAAGATCGGTGGTTAATAACTAGGGCAAGGTTTGACTGCCTCCTTTTACAAGGGAACACAGCCAATTGGAAATGGTTTTCAGATTCCGCTAGTTGTCCGGTGTGTGGACATCAGCGTGAAGATTTGGCTCATCTATTGTTATTCTGCATTGGATATGCAGGGATTCGAAAAGTAACCCTGATACCGGCCTAAAGAAGACAGAAATCCGTCATTATAAAGTAGCACTCGCATTTCTTCTGAGTGCAGACACCGTTTTCACGGCTTGGGCTCTGCTCTCCTTTCTGAAGAGAGCAATGTACTTTAGAAAGGGGCTGATGAGGCTCCAGGGAGATGGAGGTTCTTAATGAAAAGGTGAAATGTTGGTGGAATTGTTTTTATAGTGACCTAAATCATTTTACCCATATGTAATGGATTCTTTGGATTAGTGGTTTTGTAATACCTATCAATATTATCCTACTGTGCTCCGTTTTTAGAATGTTTGACATGTTTTTTTGCATTTGATTTTAAGGAAGTATTTTATTAACTGTGATATCTATTGGATGTATGTAATATTGTTTTTATGTTTGATGGATTTTTACATCCGAATGAACTTGTTTGACTGACTGACACACATTCGGCATTTTCTGCCTCAGCATTTTCTCATTCTAAATTTTCTATGGATACCTTTTTTGCTGAGGTTGAGTTCTTGCATGTACAAGGGTGCTGACGGTTTTGGTTTGCAGGTGCATTGTTCCAGGGGCACGTGTTGTTCAATGGACGCTAAGAGGGTGGGGTTGAATGCTTCCACTAGAGAGTTGCAGTTGAGTTGGGGGTGTTCGGCGCATGTGAAATGGAGTTTGGCAAGGTTTTCCATGAGGGCTCCACCGGGAAGTTCTTGAAGGACCTGAAGGTTTGCGTGATGGGTTTCTGCTGGGAGTACTTGACTGAGGTGGTGTGCAGGAGCTTGAAAGGTACTGCCAGGTAGTCAGACCTGTCAAGCGGGAGAGGATAACTAAGCTGAGTGTAGTCAGTGCAGAGATGATTTGGTTAAGGAAGTTACCTTTTTTCTTGTGTTGGGTCTTTCAAGTGCTGTGGGAGGCTGAGGGTGTCAAGAAGACTGAGGAGACCTTCCTTCATCGGTTTGGTGGCCTTGTTGCCACAGAGGTTGAAGTACCTAGAAAGATGTTGTTGGCGTGCGTGAGGCACATGGTGATTGCCAGGTCACTGAAGTCTATGATGAAGGCGGCATTGTGTTTGTGTAGTCTGTAAATTAGATGGATGGTGACTCTGACCCTTGGGGAGAGCAGCAAGTGGCAGGAGATGACTTCGAAGGAGCCAATGATGTCGACGTCAAGTCTGGTGCAGGTCCACAGGGTCTTCTGGATGACTGCGAGGCCTCAGTCTGTCTTGTTCGGCCGGCTTCTGTGTGGGATGCTGTAGCCATTGGGGACAAGGACCTCTAGGATGTAGGTGGAGGTTAATCTCAGCCAGGTCTCAGTGATGAAGTTGGCATCACCGTTGTGTGTAGTGATGAGGTCAGTGATGTCTATTTTATGAGTGATGCCTCAGCGGACGTTGTCGAGCAACAATTTCCATGTTGTGGACAGGTGAGGGGTGCTGATGGACTTGAGGCTGATGGGGATGAGGTTGCTGCATTGTGGAGTCCATGCCTTAGAGCAGGGGATACATTGTTGGCATTGCCTGGCGATGGTGGGGATGGCCTGTGAGGACAGAGCAAAAAAATACATGTTGGCTAATGTTTACATGTTGTCTGAGCAGGGGTTCAGGTCCTGGGTTCTCCCGGTCCAGACAGGTACTAACAGGAATTTACCTTTTCTTCATCTGACCTTCACATTAGGCGCCTGGGTGAGATACACACTTAATCTAAGAGTTAAGAGCACCAAGGAAGAGGCATCTGCTCATGGGAATCAAGGTGGTCAACCATGACATAAATACTGGCCAGGATAAACAGATGGGTGGCCTCAGGATCAAAACACCCAGCATTCCTGTGATGCCTGCCTACATCAATTTTAAGTGGTGGAGTGTAGGCATCAGGAGGGGATCTGTGCCACAGCAGCACCCACAAGATTAATGTCATGGACAGCACAAGGGATAGGTTAGAAATGATACTGGTAATGGCATTGCAACATGTTTTGGATGTAGCTCCCATACATGGGTCTGGTACACTTCCTTTGCTATAACCTTGCAGCCCCTCCTACTCCACCGTTCCCCTTTGTGTAACTGTCAGCTGTAGGATCTCCTGGCGGCAAAGCAGGCAGTGCATAGTTACTAGCTGGATTGAGATATTTTAGAGTCTGACTACCACTTATGTAATTTGGGGGCCAACAGCCTGTACTGACAATGGGGAGAAGCCCTGCAAATTTTGTATGTTTGCCTTATGGGGCAGCTTTACTCCAGAATATATATGGCATTCTTTCCCATACGTTCACCTTCACTGTTCCTTCTTCTAACTGTGCATGTTGATGGCATGTGCCACCACGAGAACATGGCTATGTTGTGGTATGTTGCACATATCCATTTTGAATTGAGAACATAAGTGAGGGGATTACTGTTTCTGATCAGTGCATCATGGAAAACATACTATTCGGTGTAGAACTATTGTTGGCTGATGAACTATTCATCCCATTTTACATGGTTGGCACTTTGAATTGTTTCATGCATTGGGTTGTTCTCCATAACAATGTGGACAATGGTTACCTCTGTGGAGACTCTCCTGGTCGTTCTTTCAATGTTGTAACTTCAAGTACCAATAAGCATTGTTTCAATATGTGTCACATGATTTGTGGAAAATAGATTGGTCTGCTTTAAGATGGCTCCACACATTACATGTGGTCGCAAACGCATTCAGCAATATGTGATTCAAATGGTTCTAAGATAGAGGTATGAGTTGTCCTGGTATTCAACAATGTTAGAGAGGGATCGTCATCAAACCTCTTGGCTCTTAATGCCCTCTAAATCAGCTAGGGTTCAGTATTAAGTGACTTCCTCCAAGGGCCAGAAACAGCAGCACAATGCCCACTTCACTGGCAATGATCTATCTATGATCATGCACCTTGAGGATACTTACACACCACCTAAGGTCATTATACCATTTACATATGTTTTTCCCTTGTCTGGCAATGCGATTGGTATTACAAGCTGTTGTTTGTTTTCCTATTCTAGAGGCACTTTGATCTGGTTCAATTTAAGGACCCTCCTCCCCCCCCCGTTTAGTAGACTTTAAACGGCAATGATTGTTTTGTTAGCTGGATTGCATTTATTTCCTTCTCTTTTTCAAGCTTTGCCATAAACGGAATTCGCTTTTCAAGCAGCCATCTTGAACACCCCTCTCCCACAATCCACTTGTTAAATTCAGGCCTCCTATAGGCCCAGAAAGTCACCTTACAAATCGAACAGTCCCATTTCAACAGTTAGCCTCCAGCAGCCATGCCCGGCAGCCCGCCAAAGGCAAAGGCTAAGGTTGACTCCGATTTGCCTGCTTGTGCCCTAGCCGTGTTTTGCAATACCCTCTATCCTGATCCATTGGGCCACACATCATTAGGGTAAGGTAGTGCACTGTGATTAATTCACCACTGTGCTATTTGGCCACTTTGATAGTTTGCTGATTTGTTAATTTACCACTGTGATATTTTGCCACTCTGATTGTTTGTCTTTTTAGTGGGATAAAGTTTATTCGGAATGCAAATTCCAAAACACTCACAATACAGTACAATATTATAAACAATATACAGTTTATAAAACAGTATAAAAACAGTAAAATCCAGAAATAAAAAAGCAAAAACACTGAACTAAATGAACCATTCGTTAACAGAGACTCTCTTCCTCTCAATGAGACTAACATATAGCTGTGGAAAGCATGGGCTGAGGGGATTCATCAAGTCCCATGGACTGTCACCTAAAAGCATGATGCTCATGGAAAGATAATTGTCACTTGCCCCAGGGACAAGACACTACATTCAATTGTTGGATTGTGGGCATTGTATCAAGGAAGGGTAACACACATTTACACATTGAAATAATGGGTTCAGGTGAATTGCCAGGTCTCTAGAGCCATCCATGAAGGATGGATGGCTCTACGGATTTATAGAGGGAAAGATAATCTGTCCCCTGCAGGAAGGGTGGAATCTGGGAATTTGCTCAGGGGAAAATAACCTTTCATTATAGGAAGTAGGGTTGCTGGTGATTCACCAATGGAAAAAGGGAGTATCCGCTATGGGAAGGATGACTTTGGGAGAATCACCCATGAACAAAGACCATGTTGCATGTAGGAAGAATGGGCTCTGGGGATAAGAATGAAGACATGGAACCTTTCATTAAAAGGTGAAGCTGCGCCTGTAAGAGCTATGCAAGCACACATGAATTCTTCTGATGGAAGAATAGGCTGTGATGATTAGCAAAGAGGCAGAAAGCCAGTCACCTATAGGAAGGAGTGGTTCCGAGGACTTGTCAGAATAATCAGCTACTGATTTGTGGGTGGGATGGGGTGGGGAATTCACCAGAGACTAAGTTTCCATGATACCCCGTCCATGATCCATGAGCATTACTCTCTGTGCACCGCACCAGTTCAATATTGCTGAGTGGTTAGGGTCTAATTACCACAGCACTTTATTTATTCTAAAAGTCTTCCTTTATGAGCTCACCAATTTTTGGGCGTGTTAGTAAACACATGTTAATTAAAAAAAAGAAAATTATACTGCGGATCAGAATATCATCTCATGAGTAACCCCAACATATTTGATTGTGTATGTTTATCACATGTACACTTATCGAGTGTAAGGGTTGCAGGGCTCAGGCAGTTCTTTGTAGGGTTCAAAATGTGGGATGCATTAGTGTCAAATCGAGTATGATTTAAAGTTTGCTGTGCTGGCGATGTGGATGTCGTGGCACTCTTTTGCCTCAGTCTAATGTCTGAAACTGCCTTTCTCTCTGGCTTAGTGGCTGGCACTGAGGTGGCACCCAGAAGGCCTCCGTGCAGGGTGCTGTGTGTTGAGATAGTAAAGTAGCAGGCAGATGAAGCGGTTGAAGTCCAAGAAATGAAACAGTCATCATAAGTCAAATACAGACAGTAGCACACCGAAAGGAAGATGAGCGGATATGGACAATCTCATCATCTTGCAAAAGTTATTGCCCGCCCAGCACAGGGCATTAATCGTGTTTAATGTCTGTATGTCAGTAACATAACACAAAATAAGAGGCATGCCATGCTCCTCGAATAAATGCATGCCAGACAACAGACTCCTGGGCTGGCCTAGTGTCGCGAGTTCCCAGATCGTAAGTCCTGGGAACGGCAGAGGGTGCCACCCAAGAACCCCTTAGTGGGTTACCAGGCCACTGATCACCCACAACAAACATGTGTACATGGTCGCAGCATTTGCTGACCTGGAAAATGGGTTTCCAGACTTTTTTCGGGTCTGTGGACCCACCAAAGAGTCAGCAATCACGCGCGTGAACTCAAAAACTACCAATAATATTAAGATATTACATTCAGATTACAAGTAATGCTGGCACCCAAACAGCAGCACCAATCACTACAGAAGCCAAAAAGGAAACAAAAAGGTTGATACAAGTAAAAAAAAAAAATCAAAAAAATGGACACCAGCTCAGCTCCTGAAAGGCCTTAGGCCAGTCCGCTGACAAATCACATGACCCTGGGCACATAGGTCAATCAGGCAACAGACCAGCCACTGTAGTCCATGCGCACAGACCAGCCACTGTAGTCAATGCACAACCAATGCTGAAATACAACCACCAATGGGATGATGAACTTACCTGTAAAAAGCAGGCACCCCAATCGAGAATTGTCATCTCATGGGAGCCCTGCCAGAAAGAAAACTACCAATACTGGGTGACCCCAAGCATTAAGACTTGGCACGAAGAAAGGCCAAAGATAGAGCCTTTGCAACAGGGAGTGGTGTGTGGCTACATGAGAGATGTGTGGGGAATAATGGAAATAATGCAAAGTGTACTGAAGTATGAGTAGGGAGAGGGCTTTCTGGGGAAAGGAATACGTTTGGTTTGGGATATGTTTGCTGAAGTGGGAAAAGAAGGAACATTAAAGTTAGCCACAGAGGGAAAAACTTGTTTAGAAACAGATTACGGCTGGATGGAAAATCCAGATTTGGAACCCTGTCAGAAAGGTTTTAAGATTTTTGAGGTGGAAAGGAGGTGTAGATCATGTTAAAAAGAGAGACAATGATCTGAAAAGTGGAGTAGTTAGGCACAAGGATGTAGAGAGAAGTGTATTTACAGCAGCAATAGCCGGTTAGTGGCTGTAATTTATTTATTTATTTATTTTAATTTTTGTAACGTGCCAACATGCCCGTGGGCCTCAGGGCACACACAGAACAAAACAAGGACAAACACAACAGGCATAAAACAGAAGGATGGAAGAGTCAGAGGATTATTCCAAGTTGAAGAGGTGAGTCTTTATAGCACGTTTCAACACGGTATAGATTTGGATCTGTCGTATTTTTGCTGGAATTGTGTTCCAAAGAAGAGGGCCCTGAGCATCAAGGGTAGTACCTCCAAATTTGGCAGTCCTGAATTTGGGATGTTTGAGAATGATCTCAGAGGAAGAGCGAAGGTTCCTCACATTAGGTTTGGTGCTAATGCGGGATGACAGATAGATGGGGCTGCTTAGACTGAGGCATTTGTGGGTCGTGGTAAGCATCTTGTGTGCTATACTGTTTGACGGGAAGCCAGTGGAGTTTTTTCCTAAAGGTGGAAATGTGTGTATGACGAGACTGATGGAAAATGTTACGCACGGCATTATTCTGCTCCACCTGTAGAGATTGGATATTAGAAGCTGAGGTGCCCGCCAAGAGACTGTTACAATAGTCCAATCTTGAATTAACCAGGGCAGTGGACAAAAGAGCACAGTTCTCTTCTGAGATGAATGGTCGAATATATCTTATTCTCTTGTTTACAAGACCACAGCTGGATTTAATGCTGGAAACATGGGATTTCATGGAGAGTTCTTCATCAAGAACTACTCCTAATGTCTTAACTTTCTTTTGAACGATAATGGTATTGTTGGCTATGTGGAAACTGTCGTAATTAGAATCCAGTTTCGCCCGAGTGTTTTTAGATGCCACGATAAGGAGTTCGGTCTTTTATCGTTCAGGGCAAGAGAATTGCAGGCCATCCAATCTTGTATGACTTTGTATATTTTGTTGATGGTTTCCGTGTCACTGCCATATGAGCCACTCAACTGTATAACAACCTGAGTATCATCGGCGTAATTTGTATATTGCACTCCTAGTTTGTTCAAGAGGTCAAGAAGGGGCCGGATGTAAAGATTAAAGAGCAGCGGCGACAGACAGGAGCCCTGGGGAACTCCACAAGTCTGAGAGATTGGAGAAGATTGATTATCACCAACGCAAACCCTTACCATTCTGGGACCCAGAAAGGAAGCAATCCATTTGGATGCAATCACAGAGCAGTTGGCGACCTCTCCGAGCCTTGACACCAGTAAACTGTGATCAACCAGGTCAAAGGCTGCGGAGAGGTCCAATAGCATGAGCAAAGCAGCTTGGTTTTTAGCAGCTATGCTGGCTAGTGTAGATTTGAGATCCAACATAGCTGTCTCGGTCCCATGACGTGCTCTATATCCCGACTGACGGGCACCCAAGATGTTGTGTTTTTCAACATGGGCCTGTAGCTGTAAGTAGGCAAGTTTGTCAAGTATCTTGAGCACATAGGGCACGTTAGTTATGGGCCTTTAGTTGTCATTGTTGGCTGGATCAAGGTTTTCCTTTTTCAGTAGAGGAGTGATCCATGCCGATTTTAGCATGTCCGGCACCAGACCCTCATCAAAGGAAAGGTTAACCAGTTTGGTGATCCATGGAACCAGCAAGTCCAAGGACTCCTTAAGAATACTAGTGGGGCAGTCGTCAGCAGGACAGGACGTGGCTTTAAGGTCCTGTATGATTTTGGATACTTCGTCTTCCGTATATTGCGTAAACAAAAATTGAGGGATAATGTTTTCATGGGTGTTAAGTGAAGTGGTATCGGCAAGAGATTGTGTGGAAGTTACGTTGCCTAAGGCTTTACTGATTTTTTTCTTTGTGAGAATCAATCTTGAGAAGAAAGGCGTCATGAATGCCCTGACACCACTTGTTATCCTTGATGATGTTATTAGTGGGTGGAGGCTGATTTTGAAATTCTGCTAAGATTTTAAAAAGCTCCCCAGTGTTAGATTTAGCATTCACTATTCTTTCGTTATAGTGTATGGCCTTAGATTCTATGATGAGTTTTTTGTAGTTGATAATGGATTTTTTATATTTAGATAGGGTGTTATCATTAGGGTCTTTCCTCCAGGCTCTTTCAAGAGCTCTCTTTTCTTGTCTGGCAGTAAGAATTTTGTTATTGAACCAAGTTTTCTTTGCGGTTTCGGTCTTAATTGCCTTCATTTTCAAGCAAGATCGTTAACTGCTTCTTTGATGTTAGTAGACAGATGGTTTATACGTTTTGAGGAATCAGCAAAGCTGTCTAGGGGTTGAAGCTTGGTAGACAGTAGTGCAGCAAATTTAGGGGCTGTAAGATTCTTTAGGATACGGGACATTTTTTGTATGCGTGGGTTAGTGTTGAGTTTGGGAGGAGGAGGTGGTAGTGAGATCTTGGCTTGAATGAGAAAATGGTCAGACCAAATGCATGGCGTGATCAAAATGTCAGAGATGTTAGTGTTTTGGGACAGGAGCCAGTCTAGAGTGTGACCCTTACTATGCGTGGGAGACTCCATCCACTGGGTAAGGCCAAAGGAGGTGATTGTATCCATAAGGTCAGTACCTGCTTTGTCCTGTTGGTCGCTGGCCCAGCAGTTAAAATCACCCATAACAATAACGGGGCCCTTAGTGGTACTGATCTGGGCCAGTAGATCACTAAACTGTTCTTCAAAAAGGGGCATGATCTTGGGTGGACAATAAATCGTGAGTGTATTTAATGTGGTGTGCGGGGAAGTTTTTATTTTCACCCATAAACTCTCACAAGAGATAGAGGAGCGTGTCACCTGGAAAGAAGAAGACGGGACAGGGGTACAGAAGGGAACATAGTATTATAAGGAAGGCAGACCACCGTTTTGATGATAGGAAAGGAAACGACTTGGAGAGGGGGAAGAGTGACATTGTTCAAGAGGAGGTGGATGTAGATACTTGACAGGGAGACATAAGGGAGGCACTAGAAGAGAGGCTATAGACAACGATACTCATTTTGGAGAAGAAAAGGCAAGACATCCAAAGAGAATATGGTTGTTGTGAGGAGAGGAAAAAGGATGACAGAAAGTTGGAAGCTACCATCGTTAGCACTCTGTGCGCTGCCATCCACCAATGAAAATGCTCGGCACGCTGACTGTATTCACTATGGAAAGCCTGCGATCCAAGAATTTTCTTTGGTTTAGGGTGCTTCCCTTCCCTTCGCCACTCCCCTTTTCCCATTAGCACCCTGTGCGGGGCTGTCCACCAATGAAAATGCTTGTAACTCTGGCTGTATTCACTAAGGAAAGCCAGCGCTAAATAACCCACTCTCTCATTCAGTATTGACACAATTCAATTAGTCAGGCGCATTTTTTAGAAAGTCACATAACATACTAGCATAAGCGCTTAAATGCTGCAATGTTCCCTCCATAAAATCTTCCACTTTTTCAAAACAAAGTGAATAAGGAAAGAGTAAATACAACCAAAATCACCTTTACTCTTTCATTTTAATATTTGTTATGGTAAACCTTGTAACATGTGTGTGCAACTTACCCTTTACTGGCAACATTTACAAGGTAATCCTGTGTAATCGACCTGCTATTAGAATTTGCTAAATGCAGGTGGAGTCAATAGGAATCCATTCGTGTTATGCCTGCATGAAGCTGCCATACAGGCATACAACTAGGCGGCTTCGCACGTGGAGCAGGAATGAACAACATTACACGTATTTCCCCCTGCCTCAGATTCTGACTGCAATAAATGTTTTCAAACTGCCCGTAGCAGTCAAACAAGTGGAAAGACTGGTGTAAGCCTTTTACGTCTCTATTTACACTTATTTTACTGCACTGTTTATTTTAAAATAACCCCTAATTAAAACAATCACACTCATTCGGTAAACAAATCAGCAATATGAAAGGGGAGGGAGTGAATTGATACTGGCTGATTTGCAGGAAATAAACAAGCATTTCGTGAACATAAGAATGACCGCAGATGAAATATATTTGACAAATATGTGATAGTGACTTGGGCAGAAACTCATCTGAGCAGAGCAAGCACGATGGACTCGGTGCTCATTCCATCTGTCACAAAACTCACCCTAAAAGTAGATCTGTAAACAATGAGATATGTATGCATGTTTGCACAGCATGTGATTTTGTATTGACGCTTGGGCTGTGGATACCCCCTTTTAGCTAACTTTTGGCATCCATAGACACCCTCATATTGAATAATTGTGATGGGGTCAGGACAAACATAACCCTCCTGGTGGTCGCCCCTATGTGTCAGGGCCCAGCACTACCACCACCATTCTACCACAAAACACGGAGACTTACAAACCCACGGCACACACATAAGCACCCTGAGATCATTCAACACAATCCCATATAGTGTAAACATCCTTTCGTGCAGGATCGCCAGAGGCATCTTTCTTTCCGGGAAAAATAACACTTGGGAATAATATAAGACAGTGCCCAAACAGCAAATATTTACCAATGGAGGCGAAGAGTTTTTAAGTAAATATCACATCATGAAAGCCAAAATGATTCAATTACGCAGATTTTATAAACATCCATTAGCCAAAAACTATAACCAAAAGTCACCAGCCTCAAATGGAAGAGAGAGAGACCATGAAATGGTGCTGGGGCCAGCAGAGAGCAGAAGGGGTCTGTTTTAAAATCATGGTAGGTTGCCGCCTAGCCTATGGCGAGGGGAACTCTTTCATCTAGATGCACCGACACATACAATGAACTGGTATGACTAACTTTAGAGGTTTTAATGTAGAAGGGTAAGGGAGAAATATGTTTTAGGGGAAACAATCCGATGTTTCAGTTGGTGAGATTGTGCATGCTGTTGTTCATATCTGGTCACAAATATGACATATGCAGATTAATAATGCATTCTTGCAGTGCATGTTGTGTTTCCCATCATTTTAAGAATTTTTAAATACCAGACTTGGTGAAGTAGAGTGTCCATGTCTGAACCCAAGCTCTTTATTTTGAACCGTTAGAGAGCAGTAACAAATACACGCACAATATGCATTCATGAATACCAATAAGGACAACAAAACAATGATTCAAAGAAAAATCTTCCAGACCACATTGGTTATAAAAACAAAGAGAGAAAAAGAATGCATTCTATAAATAAAACTATTATCAGGACCCACCTATCTACCGTCTCATAGTACCACTCCTGTCTGCTACAGTGGCCCAGGTGTTTCCAGGCCCTGGCCAAAAACTGAAAGACAATAAAAATGATGACAGGTTCCTCGCTGGACACAACTACACTTGAAGCTTCTCTGGCAGAGTGCATCTTACTCTCAAGAAAAGCTGGCACCAATGAGTGCTCATTTTTAAAGGTGTAATAGGGCCTCGTTGCACTGGCAAATTGTTCAACGAGATGGATAAAGGACTGCTTCCAGTTGAGCCTCCTGAATCCAACAGGAAGGTGGATTCCTAGTGTATAAGCCCACAGAATCCACTAGAGGAGATGACAAGAGGTTGTGGGTTATTTATTTATTTATTGATAATTTGGCGCTTATACAACAACATCGCGTTTGCAAGGGAAATGGTGAGGGAACAAGGGGTGTAAATACATTGCAAATGAACAGTAAGTATACAAATACACAAATATGGTCCTACTAGGGCTTGTTGCATTCGGACGTGAACGTGCAGTGAAGAGAAGTGCAGGAGGTAAGGAAGGGAGAGCAGTGGTGGATTAGGGATGGACAGTGCTGGAGAGCCCGGTAGGGAAGTACAAGGGGTGCCGGGGATGAGGCCACTGGCTAAGTGCTGGGCGGAAGGATCCCAAGGAGTGTGATGCACAGCCACCATGCAGGGTGCCCACGGGGTCAGTGCTAAAGGTGGAGGATACTGGGGTTGAGTGGGCAGATGGCCTGGTAAACTCTTAGATTCATGAAGGTACCAGGCCACCAGTCTCGGTGGCAGAGGGGTGGTTAACAGGGAAGGGAAAGAGAGAAAGAGGTAGAGCAAAGCAAAGTTTTGAGAAGTTTCCAGAATTTAAGGAGTTCCGGTTCAAGTCTGGGAGGGAGACTGTTCCAGAGAAAAGCACCCGACAAAGAGAAACCCCCCCCCCCACTCTCTGCGTGGATGAGCGTTTAGCAATCAGAGAGTTGGAATTAGAGGAGTAGAGGGCTCTAGCAGGGAAGTATTTAGGGAGAGAGAGTTGGAGATAGAGTTGTCCCATGCCCCCAAGGCCTTGTGGATGATGCAGAGGGTCTTACATTTGATCCTTGCAGCCGCAGGGACCCAATGGAGAGATCATAAGGCTGGAGAGATACAGTCCCTGGGCTTAATTCCAAGGATAAGTCTTGCAGCCCTATTCTGGGTACGCTGATGGGGGCGTAGGGAAGAAAGGGTGAGATTGAGGAAGGGGCTGTTGCAGTGGTCCAGCCTAGCGAGGACCAGAGAACATTCCTCAGGATGTGTTCCCCTCTCTCCTGCAGTTGGTGCATGAAGTTCCCCTGGCAGTGTAGTTTAATATCAAGATAACTCCAGAGTGGTCATCCATGCAACCCTGATGGCACATGGAGGGGATCCCAGTAGAAAACCACTGCAGGGGTTACACTTTCTGTCAGCAATCTGACAAAAGTTTTACTAGGATCCAAAATCCCCAGGCACCACTAGCAGTAGTGCTTGCATCTTTTGAAGAGACAGGGTGTAACTTTGTTAGACCTCTGAATCTTTATACACCCTCAGGCAATACGATTATCTTAGTGGTTGCTGATCACACCACCAGGTATCCTGATGCTTTTGGTGCACATACATGGAACAATAACCAGGCACCAGACAGACAATACAATGTTTATACATGATGATGAACTCTAATATTAGTGTCATTTTCTGGTCAAAGTATCTGTTTCCCCTTTACTAGATTTTAGCTGCACATGCCTCAGATTTGTATGCATTGATACTCTACGCACACCTTTTATACTAACACATGTGTGCAGTAATTTTAGTTTTGTTAACTGTTGATTCCAAGTTTAACATTAATGATAATGATAATGATGTGTTATTTATATAGCGCCTTAATCCAAAGTGCTTTACAGAGCACTTATTTACATACAATATCACCCAACCGAAATTGGTAGGTTGGGTGATATATTCCAAGCCTAATCAAGATAGGCTTGGAATAATAATTCTACTGGCCAAAAATACTGTTATCCAGCCCACATCGTAGTGTGGGTGGAACGCCGTTGCGGTCCGTGCGTACAGGACGCTACGCTACGCTGAGGCGTGGGAGGGGGCGGGATCCAGGGTTCGGCAGTTGCCGCTTTGAACTTAATAAAGTAAGTTGCATCCTCAAGTGGCTCCGCGTTTGGTCTTTCATGCACGAGCGCGCCAGGCCCGTGAGGCCTCAACAATGGCGACAAGGGGAACACAATCCGCTTTCATAACAGCGGGGCCTGCCGTCGGGCAGTAAAGCGCGTCGGCGCACCCGACGCAAAGAAGGCACCCGGATACGCATCGCAACCCGGACGGAAAAGCTGTTTTGCCTTCACAGACGCCTCAGAGGAAGGCGCCACATCCTGACATCAAGCGCGCACCTTTCTGGATGCATGCCATGTCCCGAGATTCCTGTCGTACGCAGGCGTGAAGATCCTGCAAGAAGTACGCATACGAGGAAGCCCCGTTAAAGTTCCACGGCACGGAATCAGCTGATACAGCACAGTCCCAAGAGGGAACACTGAAGGTCCGTACCCTCACGTGTGTAAGAGGATTCAATTCAACACTACAGCTAAGTCAACGCCTAGTCTAGAATACTGAATGAAAACCCTTATTGATATATCTTTATGTCCAGTTCATGCGTTCTGGATGACTACCCCTATATAACACCCCTCTCTTAGAATCCCCCTGACCCCACTGAGCCAAGAAGTAGTTCTGTTTTGCAAGTTAAAAGGTTTATTTGATAATTTAAACAATCGATATATATATCACACTTTATAATAATTAATAATTGAATATCACACTTAATCTGAGCAGTAATCAATAATGGATAGTCTGGCACTAGCACACTTGTGAATAGGAACAGAAGAATAAGGTGGTAGAGAATACTTTATATAAGTTCAGATGGATGTAATGTTGAATGAAAAATGCAATACAGAAAATACTCAATATGATTTCAACAAAACAATGTAATCACTTTTCTCTGGCAAATGAAAGCACACAGTTCTCAGAAATGCAATCAAATGTAATTCAGTTCACCCCAGCAAGCTTAGACTACAGAAGTTTGAAACACAGGCCCAAAATGCTTTTATATGTGCTGGCAATGAAGTGAAAGATAAACTAAAATGCTTTTAATTCCCTCTAGAGGTTCAGGGTGAGTGGTATCTAGTTAATATTAGTCCAGGCTCACTCTAGCAATGATTCAGGGATGGTTCTTAAGAGGCAAACAAATTTTTAGCAAGGAAAGCAAGGAAGCTGCTGTTTTCACACGTGGAGAAATTTGCAAATCGCGGTAACATTTGCGAGTGCGTTTTTCACGATTGCAGCGAAACTATAAGGGATAGGAATGCGTTTCTAGGTTTGTTGAAAAGCCAAGATTCCCAGCTTTCAGAGGAAAGTTACTGCAAGTCGCTAAGACAAACGGTCACGGAGATATGAGCGATATGGTAAAGGTCGTTTTTCAGATTTGAAATTTTAAAAGTTCTAAGTGACAAGTGACAGCTAGCAGCTAGAAATGACAGGTGACAGTTTTGCAAAATGACAGGTGACAGTTAGGAGGCAGTTCTACTTAGATTAAAATAGATTGAATTATATTATTTTAACTAAGAGATTGGTTCTGCACAGTTCTGCTAGGTACTCACAATATATTTTTGAAATAAATGGGCCTCGCCACGTATCTGGTCAACAGGTTTTCTTCACTCGCCACGGACGGTCTCTGCGCACAGCGTCTGGGTCAGCTCTGCTCTGCTGGTTTGGTCTGGGTCTCTGGTTCTGATCAGGTCTGTGGGTCCGGATACAGCGGTCTCCGGTTCAGCTGGTCTATCTCTGGATACAACACTGCTCTCTGGCAAATGGCAAGGGTTCGTGCAAAGAATTCAAAGAGGGATTTAACTTGTAGTTGACCTCTCTGCTACAAATTCTGAAGTAAAGTCTTGGTCTCTGAAGGTGGATAGATTGAAGTCTCTATGTTGGCTCTCTGGAGGTTGATGGAGGTAAAGTATGGATTTTCCCGGCAGAGCGTCCCGCAGTAGATGGAATTGAATGTCCCTATCTGTCCTGACTGTCTGCTTTTATGTGTTTTGAAAATGGGTGGAGAGGCCAGCTTTCTAGGCCCCATCCCTCTCCACTTGTCATTGGCCACTTCATCCTCTTCCCCTTGATTGGGGGAATGAAATGAAATGAAATGAAGTGTCATCATGATGAGGTCTGTTTATGATACAGAGAACCCACCCCTGTCAAATTACACACAATCTATATTTTGACCCAAAAGACATATTTGCACAGGTACACATTTGTTTAAAATTACATGCACCCATCACATATCACAGGAGGTATACCCTGTCCAAATCTGCTCTTCCTGGGAGCTTGCATTCCGAAATGGCAACATTTGCACTTTTTAACTGGATTCGTAATATCGGACATTACCCCAAATTTATACACATGTGCGCAAGGAGTATGGACATTAATTGATGAAGTGTCAGATTTTTAACATGCATACATTTTAAGTAATACCCTCTTAACTGCTAGTTTGCCCCCAGATCATACCACCGGTTCTAAAAACCTCTTAAAATGTGGGCAGAAAAATCACAATAATTATGGTATCATTTACATAATTTTCACAAGTCCGCTCTATGAATGATCCATCTTTTTAGAGTTATGTTCTGGCCCGAAAGGGGTGTGGTTTCCCCCCAGCACAAGGTTGAATTTCTGGTTTTTCCAGTTCTGCCAAGCCAGCTTGCTTTCACAGGCAGTGCTCCTCCCCTTTCCTTCCAGGAGGAAGCCACTTTTACGGCCCCCATAATAAAACATTTGCCTGAGTCAGGACAGGGCTTTGTTCAATTTCCTGCAGAGCCCAGGTAATTCAATCAGAGAAGTGTCATATCCCTTTTGGTGGGAGCAGCAAAAGGCAGCTAGGCCTGGGAACACAGCTGTTGTGCAAGTCTCATCTCCTGTCGGGGGTAGCTGGTGGGCAGAATTCAGTTCCTTAAGCCAGGTCCCAGCTAATGTCACTTTTAGTTACCCAGTTTTCTGCATTCAAATAAAATTAACCATTTTTACATATGCAGCTAGAATGCTGATTCTAAGTTTAAAACTATGACATTTAAATAATTGCAACCTATGTGACACTCAAAAGTAGGTCACTCATTTCTTTTAAACATTTAGATTTTTAGTGTCTTTCAGTCCAAATTTACTTAAACTGCTGAAATCCACAGCTCAGCCAGTCTTGTTATAAACCTTCAAGTCACTTCAGAATATAACTTTACATTGTATCCACCCCTCAGTAAGTCTTTCTTTGGCCTGCTTTGGGTTCATTTATTCAGTTTTACACAAAAAAAAAAAAAATCTGGTGTTGTTTTAAAACGCCGGCTTTCTGATAGTGGTGAGTACTGGTAATGCACCCATTTTGGGGATTTTTTTTGGATTAATGCATTCCAAACAGGAATGGTTCTTACATGGTAGTAAATCCTTGCTTAACATTGTTTTGATGGGGCTCCTTACAGTAAAATGGTTATGTGGAACCCCACAAAAGGGTTGAATCTTTAAAGTGGTCTGTTGAGCCACGATTTCAGCAACTTTTTGACATCAGTAACAGTGGATTTTGTTAACAAAGATCTTTCTTTACACTGGTGGGTGGCAAGTTAGGTAACCATTTTGGTGTGCGCACAAACTGCGTGGTTCTCCTGGATTCTGGCGCACTTGTGGGCTTTTTGGCCATCTTGGATTTTCTAAGCCCACAGCACCAAATGTTGCAGCATGATAGCTCAAACGTGGGTCAGGACACCCAACAAGTCCCCCCACGTGACTGCCCTTTGAATTTGAGTCGATGGGGAGTCGGGTGCACAAGGGTTTTGACCCACGCACTGGTATGTCCGCATAATCTTCTTCCAATAGATTGCAGAGTTCAGCATCTTTTTCTCCACCCGGTACTGATCGATCGGTTCTCCTCGCCGGTCCTGATGGGAATATTGGGCGGTACCCCGGGCCCCTTGCGTCTCTGCTCCCGGTCTCCGGATCGTCCTCCTTGGCCAGTCTACAGGTTTTCTTTCTCGTAGGACGACAAAGGAAGAGCCGCAATACCTATTCATAGACATTTTTCCCCCACCATTGATATAGTGGGGTGGCATGTAAATTTATAGTCAAAACATATGAACATGCACATTTCTTTTTGCATTCAAAAACGAAAACACCCACATTGAGAAACTCAAAATTTGATAGGCGATATGTAGGATCTTTTAAGTTAGAACTGAATTAATCTGAGACAGCACCCTCTAGGATTCCAGAGGATTCCTCCAGTTGTTGCAGAGTGTGCCTGGCATGGCAACACTTCAACTGGTTAATGTGGACCCACTTGTCTTCCCCCTCTGCCGAACCGCCTTTGGGGATGCGGATCTTATAGGCCACAGGGGAGATTTTGTCTATAATCTCAAAGGGTCCCTTCCATGTAGGCAAAAATTTTCGCTGTTTGGCCTGGTTCCTTTGGAAATTGTATAGATAGACCCGGTCCCCCACCTGATATTCCTTCCTGGAAGTCTTCAGGTCATAGTGGGTCTTCATGCTATGAGCTGATCTTTCTAGATTCCGCTGAGCATAAGCAAACGCATGTTGAAGGTGTTTCCTTAAATTCTCCACATACTCGTGAGTTGTGGAGGCATTTATTAGGGTCTGCTCTTGGGTCCTGTAGAGCAAATGCTGAGGAAGCACCATCTTGCGTCCAGTCATCAACTCAAATGGTGACATTTTGGTTGCAGATGAAGGGGTAGATCTGATGGCCATTAGGACCAGAGGTAATCGGAGATCCCAACTTGGCCCAGAATCTGCCACAAACTTCTTTAATATGCTCACAATGGTTCGGTTATATCTCTCTACTGCCCCAGAAGAAGCTGGCTGGTAAGCAATATGCAACTTCCTTTTGACCCCCAGTATCTCCCACATCTTTGTCATCACTTCACTGGTGAAGTGGCTACCTCTGTCTGACTCAATCCTTTGAGGTAGGCCGAAACAGGAAAAGATGTGGTAATCATCAGGGCAGCTGCAGTTTCTGCCTTGCAGTTTGGGGCTGGGAGACATTCCACCCACTTGGTAAACAAGCATGTAACGGTCAACATGTAGTTGTTTCCTCTAGTCGAGCGAATCACAGGGCCTACGAAGTCGATTTGTAAATCTGACCATGGCAGTGTCATCCCCCTCTTTTGGAGAGGCGCCCGGTGTGTGAGAGATGTTGGCTGAAATTGTGCACACACAAGACAACCCTTCAAGTATTGGTTGAGGTCCTGGCCCATGTGTGGCCAGTATGCAACCTCTCTTAAGATTTCCAGTGTTGTGTGAAACCCCCTATGACCGGCGGTGGCTGCATCATGGGCGTGACTTAACATCAGGCTTCGGAATGAGGTAGGAACCACCCACTGATCGTGGCCAGCTTGGGATTTCCTTACCAGCAAACCGTCTTGGATTCGGAACATTTTTGGACATTTCATCAACACTCTTAGGTCCTCTTTCCCAGTGTAATCGGTATCCGTCAGGGGAAAGTTCTCAGGGTCCTCAAGGTGTTGGTAAAATTTACCAATAATTGGATCCCCCTTCTGAGCTGTAATCAAATCAGCATCAGGGGTCTCCTTACTCCATTGTGTAATTGAAAGATCATTGTGAGCATTTGTCTGGGACCTAGTGATAGCAGTGACCTGGATTTCCCCCAACAGGGACTCAATCTCAATTAGATCCCCTTGGATGGCCCCGGTTTTGGCCAGCTGATCAGCTAAGTCATTTCCAGTTTTGTCTGGTCCCTCTACTTTGGAATGACCCTTGATCTTCTTCCAATAGATGGTCATCTCATTCGAGGTGACCAGATCATCAATGTTTTGGATCAACTTCCCATGTTTCAAGGGTTTGTTGTTAGCACATAACATGCCTCTGGTTTTCCAGTTAACCAGGTGCTCCACGAACCCGTTCCGTACATAATCCGAATCTGTGATTATGACCAGTTCGTGGAGTTGATGCTGGACAGCAGTGAGGATGGCCTGATGCACAGCCATCAATTCTGCCACCTGACTACTTCGGGGAACAATTTTGTATCCAGCGGAGGGTTCTGGGGACTCATTCACCCATGCATTCCCTACGCAGGCCACCAGTTCTTTCCCCCCGTTGTTGTCAACATGGTAAGAGCATCCATCCACATAGATAGTGGGCATTCCCTCACACTTGTCCTCTTCAAAGACTTTGTGTGGGGAATTAAGGTATGCCTCCATGTTGTCCTTGATTTTTAGACTTTCGTCCTCGAGACAGTTTTCTCTGGCACAATCATGCAAGTCAGCCAGACCTTGCGCGAGGGGACTCTTCTTGTTTTGGCCATATCTGACCTCCACAGGAAAGCCTTGCATTGACAGAATCCAGGAAGTAATTCGGGAATTACTCACATTTCCGGCCCGGATTCTGTCACTTTGGAGATATTGCAGAGGCTGGTGTGGAGTCTCCACTATGATGTGTTCCCCCTGGATATACGGGCGGTAATTCTTCAATGCCCACACCGTTGCCAGTGCCTTCTCACAATCGTTGAATTTTTCCTCCCCAGAGGATAAAGTTTTGCTCGCATAGGAGATTACTTTATTGACCTTGTCATGCTTTTGGTATAATACTGCCATCAAGCACGTATTAGAGAAACCCGTCTCCAGGAAGAACTCCTTGTTTCTGACAGGGTAAGCTAGGCAAGGCGCTTTTGAGAGGCTTCTTTTGAGTTGTTTTACTGCCTCGGCTTGTTCTGGACCCCATTCCCACTTGACCCTCCCTTCAGGAGATGAATCAGGGGTCTGGTGATCTCTGCGTAGCCCTCAATGAACTTTCTGCTGTAATTAGTCAGTCCAAGGAGGCTCCTTAGTTCCCGCAGAGTTGTGGGGTCTTTTAATTTTTGGAGGGCTTCCACTTTCTTTTCCTGGGGACAGAGACCCTGAGGAGTAATCTCATGCCCCAAGAAATTAACACGGGTTCTACACCACTGTGCTTTCTGAAAGGAAAGTTTTGCTCCGGCGGCCCTCAACTGCGTCAGAACATAACAGATCTTCGCTATGTGTTCCTCCACAGATGAACTTTTGATGAGGACATCATCTACATAAGCCAGGTTACCCCTCGCACCCAGGTCGGGCATGGCCTTATGTAGGAAAATGTTGAATTCATTGCCGGAGTTGAGGTATCCGAAGGGAGTCCGGGTCCATGTGTATTGCTGGCCCCCAAAGGTAAAAGCCAGCTTGTATTGGTCCTCCCTACTGACAGGCACAGTCCAGTATCCATTGGTCAGGTCTATTGCAGTGAATACCTGTGACCCCTGGATCTGGGCCAGCCCTTGGTCAATGTAGGGCAGAGGCCATCGGGAAGTATGGACCCGTTTGTTGAGCTCCCTGAGGTCGGCGCAGAGTCTCCACTGGCCGTTTGGCTTAAATATTCCCAGCACCGGATTATTGAAGGTGCTGTGGATGGGACGGATTATTCCCCTGGACTCAAGGTTCTTAATTATTTCAGTAAGGGACTCCATTGATGCGAGAGGCAAGCGATATTGCTTCACAAACACTGGAGTCATGCCAGGGTCCGTGGGGATTGTTGTTGTGTGGATGTCGGTGCGACCACAGTCATATGAGTCTACCGCAAAGAGATCTTGGAAATCCAAGAAAACTTGTTTCAACGTTTGCTTTTGTTCCAGAGTCACACAGGCATCAGCTAGGTTGACTCTCTCTTCCACCATCTGCCTGAAGCTTTGAAAGACTTCTGGTTTGGCTATCTCCGCGGCCTCCTCCAGCTGGGTGGAGAAGTCCCTGGTCAGAGTGCTGATTTGGACCAGAGGCTTCAGGTGGGAAAGGCAGCCCTCATGGACCTGGAAAATCACCTCATCCCTCCTGAAGTCACAAGTCACATCTTCCTTACCATAGGGGCAGGAAGTGTACACCAGGAAGTTCCCCCCATGCCGGGTAAAAATCCTGTCTGGTGTTGTATTGTCATCACTGTCACTGTCAAAGCAGTCCTTGGGGATTGGCCCTAACAGTTCATTACCTAAATCTATGGAAAAATGTCGGTCATCAACCGCCATTCCAATAATGGTGCCTGCGGCTAGAGTAATACTCTTTAAGTCGCTGTTATCCACCTCTATTGGAATGGTGTCATGTTCTATGTTGACTAATGGAGTTGGGTTTACCCCCAACCCTTGCTGTTGGAGAGAAGCGTTTAGATGTATGTAAGCATCAGGGTTTTGCAAATATTGTCCTCTTTTAACTTTCACTTCCAGGGAGAATTGTCGGGTCCTTTCTGGGATGGTGACTTCCTCTTTGATCTGAATTTCAACTGCATAAGGTAGCAATTGAGCTGACCTAAATGCTTTTTCTGGATCATCAAAGCCCATGGGATTATCCGCTAATCGGGACCAAGCTTTGAAGTTTATTAGGTCCAAACTAATGGCAAAGAGATTGAGAATGTCACTGCCTAAGTAAAAGGCGGCAGTGACGTCTCGCACGACCCAACAATTATGGACTATGCTCTTGTTGCCAACGGAGATTTTGAGCATACACCTTGGCAGGAGCTGTTTGGAATTAGGTGCTTCCAGGTCCATTTCCCATTTGTCTATCAGTTTGAAGGTGGGAATGGCTGGATCTTTTGGGAGTTGGCGAAACATGGCTTCGCTGATGAAGCTCTTACCGTTGTTCATGCACACTCGAGCGAGAACAGAGTCCTTCCCATCATTTAACTGAACAGGGATGAACAACTGCTCTCCAATTTGCTGAATATCAGCCAGGCTCTGAGCTGATTTCACATCTTTCTGGACTATAGGAGTGGGAGTTTCTGATTGTGGATTAGTAAAGAATTTCAGGGTGTTTCCTTCCAGCGTGGAGTACCACTTTAGACTGGAAGGAAGGTTGATTTTCAGAAATAGAGAGGACCCCTCATCACCAGTCTGTTGTCCTACTGCTATTACTGTCACGTCTGGAATTTGGTTATTCTGGAAGTGAAATTCTACTTGGTCAGATTTCTGTTCAACCATGTGGCATGTGCCGTTTAAACTAACATGGTTGACACTCTGTTTTAATTTTATGGGTCGGCTAGTCTGGGTCCAGAGGACCTTGTTTGCGCAATCTATTAAGGGTGACAACCTCCTCAGGAGGTCATTCCCCAGTAAACAAGGGGTGCCCTCTGGAGTCACTACTATGACCGGGTGTTTCACCTTGTGTCGCACGATCTTAATGTCCAAGTCTGCAGTCCCCTCAACGGGAATTTCCTTCCTGTCAAAGTTCTGCAGTTTTCCAGGAAGAGAGGTGAGAGGAATTTGGTAATTCTCTCCCCTTCCTGCATTCAGTTCGTCAAAGGCCCTTCTGGACAGAAGGGTAGCTTGAGATCCCGTGTCCACCAGTGCCAAAATTGTACCCTGCCCCTGTACTTGTACCGGGGCATAGTATCTTCCCTCCTTCTCCTCAAGGGGGCACAGATAATGCACATTTTTGGACAACTGGTGGGCTAACTTTCTGGTTTTGGACATCGCTAGCGAAGAGATTTGGGCAGAATTCTGTGGAGAGCCTTGGGAATCTGAAAGAAAAAGTTGGCAACTGGAGATCAGAGCCATTGTGGGTTCCCCTGGCTCCGGGTCTGGGCCGCCCCCCCCTTTTTGGAGGCAGTCATCAGGATGGGTTTGAACCAGGGGATTTTGGTATTGTGGGTTCTGGGATGAGATAATGAGCGGCGGTAGCTCAGTCTCCATATCTCCCCAGTCTGGATTGGAATCCCTTGGGGCCCATTTTTCCTTGGGAGGAGATCCCCCATCTCTGAAGGAGAAGATCCTTTTCCCAGGATCTTCTGAGGATCCCTCTCCCTCAAATTGGAAGATCTGTACCTCCTCCTCAAACTGTGTCTGTTTGGGTCTTTTGTTTCTCCTACCCTCCCTCTGCTCCTTAGGAGGCAGACTTTCAGGGGCAGGAGATTTTGTTTCCGGTTCCTGGGTTTCCAGGGGCTGTTTACAAGTGAGGAAGGAAGCTTCCTCCAAGGCTTTACACCCCCCTTCCCCTTGTGCCTCCTCCCTGGGAAACGGTGAGTTATCGGGGTGCTGCCCCCGTCATTGTTCTGGAGCTCCAGGTCCAGAGTTGGGTGCGTTCTGCGCCGGCATGCCGATCTGAGGGTTCTGCTGAGCCCTCAGTATGTGACCCAGATCCCGCGCCATGTTTTGAACCTGGCGCTCTAACTGGGAAACCCGCTCAGGCTGATACGGGGACCTGTTTTCTCCCCTGGGCTGATCCCGGGAAGGGTAGCTATCCCTTCTTTGGTAGTACCCCTGGTTGGGAAGATTTGGATACCCCTCCGCCCTTGGCCTCCCCTCTCCCGGATTCGGTTGTCTGGCCTCAGGGAATTGGGGAAAGAAGGGTGGAGGATTTTGGGGCTGGAAGTTGGGTGGATACCTGGGGAAGAAGTTCTGCCCAGGGTTTGGTGAGTTTCTGCCCTCCTGTGAGAAGTTGGGAGGGAAGTTCTCTGGGTTAGGTGCTTGGCTGGATCCCCCCCCTTGGGCTGGAGGAGTCCACACATAACCCAGGATGGGTCTGTTTCCCTTGTAACGGGGGCTTACATAATCAGGAGAGCGAGGGACCCCATTTGTGGGGCTGCCTCCCTGGCTCCCTGTCTGTGACTGGCCCGAGGACCTTCTGGGCCTAGCATTATTAGGTGCCGGTAGGTTTTTAGGCCCCCCCATCTCCAACTCTAAAACGGGGGTGACCTTTACCTCTGCCACCTTAGCAGCAGCAGGGGTGTTGTTGGCTTTGGGGTTTTTGGGCGCATTATTTTTATTTTCTATTGGCTTCTGCACCTCATAGATCCGGGTCGCCTGTTCAATGACCCAGTCTAAAGATCTTTTCTCGTGAAAATCCCTCACGAGCTGGGTCATTATGTATTTGGGCAAGGCATGGAAAAACGTATTAATAAATTCTCTGCTCTCCGTGCGCACCCTTCTTGTGGTCTGTGCAAAAGCACGCTTTAACTCCTGGACAAATTCTTGTGGGGCCTGATCCTCCCCACATTGTAAATTGTAGGCTGCCTTGCGAGCCTCTTGAGGATTTCTATGAGTAGAAAAATGTTTCAAGATGGCCGCCTTATAGGCGGACCATCTTAAATGATTTTGGTCCTCCAGCCCCGAAAAGAAACTGGAGTATTCCGGGGAGAAGGTCCACTTTACATAATGAATACAGCTTTGGCTGTCCTTCAAATGGAAAGTCTCCATCATTTGCTCAAACAACTCTAAGTGCTCCCAAACAGAATACTTGGCGTTCTTATGATAAGGCGTGATGACGCTCCTGATTGCCTTAATCTGCTTTAAGGGGTCCTTAAGCAAGGCCCTTTTTGTCTTATTGGCCCTTTTGGTCCGGGTAACCCTGGTCCATTCATCTTCTGACTCAGAGGCACTGCTCCCAGAGGTTCCCGTCTGTTCTTCCAGGTTTTCCCGGATTCTGCGAGCCTGGGAATGGCTGGCAGAATGTTGGGACCTGGTCTCCTGTGTCCTGTACCGCTCAGAGGAGTCTTCAGATCCCTCCTTGCTGCCAGGATTTGATGGGTACCCCCCCACTGACCTAACTGGCAGAGGTTTTCAGGATGCCCTTAATGGGCCTACTCTCCTGGGGTTCCCCATCAAATTGCACTGTGCTTGGGTGCCCATACCCGGATGCCCGCCCCTCCATTCCTGGGAGGTACTGGCCTATGAGCCCCATGCTTCTGGCTGGATAGTAATCTGCCATCCTGTGGCCCTGTGCTCATGTGCGCCAGGGGACATGGGGGTGGCAGAGTCCAGGGACTGAGAGAGATAAAGGCCTCTGGTAATAGGGCTCCTGGGGTTACGCTCAGGAGTCTCTCTTTCCCAGCGAACCTCATCTCTATCCGCCCCTGCTCCCTGCTGCAATGCAAGAGCCTGCACCTTCAGTTCCTCAGTTAAGGCCTTACTAGACTCTATCAGTCTCTCCTGCATCGCTACCTGTTGTTGGAGTCTATCATTGTGCTGGCAGAGAGCCTCATTCTCTCTCTGTGCCTCCTGATTGGTCCTGGCGCACTGGGCCAGTCTTTGCTGAAGGAGGGTTACCTCCTGAGCTGTGTCTCTATTGGCCTGCTCCTTTCTTGCCAGAGCATCCTCCACCCTCCTGGTGTGTTCTAACAAGTTCTGGTGTTCTTTTTGGAGGTCACCCAGCCCCTGGAGGGCCAAGTGATTTTCTTCTGTTTTTCTTTTTAAATGGCAGACTTCCTGGCCTAAGGCGTCTCTTTCCTGGCTAAGAGCCTGCATTTGTGCCGCCAGGTCGTCCCTCTGCCTTTGAAAGGCACCAGCTTTCTGGCGTTCTTCATCAAACTCTGCCTGGGTATCCAGGTCTTTCAAAATCAGCTTGTTGCTCTCTGCCTTCACTCTATCTAGATGACTTTGCAGGGTGGCTACCTGCTCCGTGCATGCCCTGTTAAAGTCTAATTGTTGCTCCAGCTTTTTCTGGCTCTGCAGTAAGGAGTCCAAAATGTCTTGGTGCTCCTTCTGCAGGGCCAGACATCTAGTATCCTGGTCAGCCTTTTCCTGTTGCAGTATATCCATGTCCTCCTTTATTTTAATGATATACTGCCTACTATCATTTTCTGACTCCTGGCTCCTCTGCAGCCTCTGCTCAGAAGAGTCCAGATCAGATTGGGCCTTCTGTAATGCCAGCAGTTGCCTACTCGCCAGATCTTGGCCTTCAGCACATTTGTCCTGCATGGCTCCCATATGTAAATATAAATATGCTGCTACCCTGGCAATCTTGTTGTGCTCATCCTTGGCCTTAGAGGACATATATAGTTCACTCAGGGCCACATGTAAGGGACCCTGGTCTCTCCATATATCTGACCCTGTTTCCGTGATCTGGGGTGCAATTGCTTGCAACCAGACCGTCTGGTCCTGATGAGTCCACTCACCTCTCACAAATAACTTATGTAAGAAGTGCTCTCTGGCTATTTTCATGTCTACTAAGGTCGTCATTCTAGAGATTTGAGGTCCTTCTTGACTTACAGAAGTTTGTATTTTATTTTTGCAAAACAGACCTTTTCCTTAGAGCGTTCCTTTGAGGAGTGCTTTACAGCGTAACACAGCGTGGTGATCCGACCGGATATGTGTATCTGGTCAGCTGGCACGCTGTATTAATCTGCACAAATGGTAGATCTAACCCAAACGTCCCGCTCGAGCCCCCAATTTGTAAGAGGATTCAATTCAACACTACAGCTAAGTCAACGCCTAGTCTAGAATACTGAATGAAAACCCTTATTGATATATCTTTATGTCCAGTTCATGCGTTCTGGATGACTACCCCTATATAACACCCCTCTCTTGGAATCCCACTGACCCCACTGAGCCAAGAAGTAGTTCTGTTTTGCAAGTTAAAAGGTTTATTTGATAATTTAAACAATCGATATATATATCACACTTTATAATAATTAATAATTGAATATCAAACTTAATCTGAGCAGTAATCAATAATGGATAGTCTGGCACTAGCACACTTGTGAATAGGAACAGAAGAATAAGGTGGTAGAGAATACTTTATATAAGTTCAGATGGATGTAATGTTGAATGAAAAATGCAATACAGAAAATACTCAATATGATTTCAACAAAACAATGTAATCACTTTTCTCTGGCAATTCACCCCCCCTTTTATGCAATGCAAGGAAATGGAAGGAAAGCACACAGTTCTCATAAATGCAAGCAAATGTAATTCAGTTCACCCCAGCAAGCTTAGACTACAGAAGTTTGAAACACAGGCCCAAAATGCTTTTATATGTGCTGGCAATGAAGTGAAAAATATGCTAAAATGCTTTTAATTCCCTCTAGAGGTTCAGGGTGAGTGGTATCTAGTTAATATTAGTCCAGGCTCACTCTAGCAATGATTCAGGGATGGTTCTTAATAGGCAAACAAATTTTTAGCAAGGAAAGCAAGGAAGCTGCTGTTTTCACACGTGGAGAAATTTGCAAATCGCGGTAAAATTCGCGAGTGCGTTTTTCGCGATTGCAGCAAAACTATAGGGAATGCGGTTCTAGGTTCGTTGAAAAGCCAAGATTCCCAGCTTTCAGAGGAAAGTTACTGCAAGTCTCTAAGACAAACGGTCACGGAGATATGAGCGATATGGTAAAGGTCGTTTTTCAGATTTGAAATTTTAAAAGTTCTAAGTGACAAGTGACAGCTAGCAGCTAGAAATGACAGGTGACAGTTTTGCAAAATGACAGGTGACAGTTAGGAGGCAGTTCTACTTAGATTAAAATAGATTGAATTATATTATTTTAACTAAGAGATTGGTTCTGCACAGTTCTGCTAGGTACTCACAATATATTTTTGAAATAAATGGGCCTCACCACGGATCTGGTCAACAGGTTTTCTTCACTCGCCACGGACGGTCTCTGCGCACAGCGTCTGGGTCAGCCCTGCTCTGCTGATCTGGTCTGGGTCTCTGGTTCTGATCAGGTCTGTGGGTCCGGATACAGCGGTCTCCGGTTCAGCTGGTCTCTCTCTGGATACTACACTGCTCTCTGGCAAATGGCAAGGGTTCTTGCAAAGAATTCAAACAACTCGCCTGGCTGTGAACAGTGGCAATGACTTGAGGCCTGCTAAAGAGGGATTTAGCTTGCAGTTGACCTCTCTGCTACAAATTCTGAAGTAAAGTCTTGGTCTCTGAAGGTGGATAGAATGAAGTCTCTATGTTGGCTCTCTGGAGGTTGATGGAGGTAAAGTATGGATTTTCCCTGCAGAGCGTCCCGCAGCAGATGGAATTGAATGTCCCTATCTGTCCTGACTGTCTGCTTTTATGTGTTTTGAAAATGGGTGGAGAGGCCAGCTTTCTAGGCCCTAGCCCTCTCCACTTGCCATTGGCCACTTCATCCTCTTCCCCTTGATTGGGGGAATGAAATGAAGTGTCATCATGATGAGGTCTGTTTATGATACAGAGAACACACCCCTGTCAAATTACACACAATCTATATTTTGACCCAAAAGACATATTTGCACAGGTACACATTTGTTTAAAATTACATGCACCCATCACATATCACAGGAGGTATACCCTGTCCAGATCTGCTCTTCCTGGGAGCTTGCATTCAGAAATGGCAACATTTGCACTTTTTAACTGGTTTCGTAATATCGGACATTACCCCAAATTTATACACATGTGCGCAAGGAGTATGGACATTAATTGATGAAGTGTCAGATTTTTAACATGCATACATTTTAAGTAATACCCTCTTAACTGCTAGTTTGCCCCCAGATCATACCACCGGTTCTAAAAACCTCTAAAAATGTGGGCAGAAAAATCACAAGAATTATGGTATCATTTACATAATTTTCACAAGTCCGCTCTATGAATGATCCATCTTTTTAGAGTTATGTTCTGGCCCCAAAGGGGTGTGGTTTCCCCCCAGCACAAGGTTGAATTTCTGGTTTTTCCAGTTCTGCCAAGCCAGCTTGCTCTCACAGGCAGTGCTCCTCCCCTTTCCTTCCAGGAGGAAGCCACTTTTACAGCCCCCATAATAAAACATTTGCCTGAGTCAGGACAGGGCTTTGTTCAATTTCCTGCAGAGCCCAGGTAATTCAATCAGAGAAGTGTCATATCCCTTTTGGTGGGAGCAGCAAAAGGCAGCTAGGCCTGGGAACACAGCTGTTGTGCAAGTCTCATCTCCTGTCGGGGGTAGCTGGTGGGCAGAATTCAGTTCCTTAAGCCAGGCCCCAGCTAATGTCACTTTTAGTTACCCAGTTTTCTGCATTCAAATCAAATTAACCATTTTTACATATGCAGCTAGAATGCTGATTCTAAGTTTAAAACTATGACATTTAAACAATTGCAACCTATGTGACACTCAAATGTAGGTCTCTCATTTCTTTTAAACATTTAGATTTTTAGTGTCTTTCAGTCCAAATTTACTTAAACTGCTGAAATCCACAGCTCAGCCAGTCTTGTTATAAACCTTCAAGTCACTTCAGAATATAACTTTACATTGTATCCACCCCTCAGTAAGTCTTTCTTTGGCCTGCTTTGGGTTAATTTAATCAGTTTTACACAAAAAAAAAATCTGGTGTTGTTTTAAAACGCCGGCTTTCTGATAGTGGTGAGTACTGGTAATGCACCCATTTTGGGGATTTTTTTTGGATTAATGCATTCCAAACAGGAATGGTTCTTACATGGTAGTAAATCCTTGCTTAACATTGTTTTGATGGGGCTCCTTACAGTAAAATGGTTATGTGGAACCCCACAAAAGGGTTGAATCTTGAAAGTGGTCTGGTGAGCCACGATTTCAGCAACTTTTTGACATCAGTAACAGTGGATTTTGTTAACAAAGATCTTTCTTTACACTGGTGGGTGGCAAGTTAGGTAACCATTTTGGTGTGCGCACAAACTGCGTGGTTCTCCTGGATTCTGGCGCACTTGTGGGCTTTTTGGCCATCTTGGATTTTCTAAGCCCACAGCACCAAATGTTGCAGCATGATAGCTCAAACGTGGGTCAGGACACCCAACACGTGAATATCCAGCGGTGCAAGACACGCTGAGGCCAATTGTGTACTATGCTTGCACGTGAGACACACGTGTTATATTTGTTTCAGCAGTACATTGCCACGGCCAGAATTACGATAGGGCCCCAGGTTCAAGACATTGTGATTATTTCAGAAATAAATTCCTACGGCCAGAACACCCAAAAGGGCCCCAATTTCCAGTGAAATCGCACACTTCCACTGCGCAGGCATGTCAGACCCAGCGCTTGCGACTGCATCATCCTCAGGAGGGGCTGACAACCCTCAAGGAATTGACATACCACAACCACAGGCCACCAGTGGATCATCACAAGTGATGCACATGCCCAGCCCGTTTGAGATACGAGACACCTCAAACCTAGGACCTCGCTGGACCACATGGCTGCGGGATTTCAAATTCTATGCAGGAGCCATCGGGTTAACAGATGACGATAGACTCAAAAACACACTCTTCATGGCAGTAGGATCGGCAGTAAGAGACATCGCAGGTGAACTGCTGAACGTGGACACTGTAACATACCAGGAACTTCATGTCAAGCTGTCGGAATACTTTGCCCCGCACACAAATGGCGATTATGAACGCCACATCTTTCACACGACATGACAAGAAAAAGGGGAGTCCATCGACAATTTTGTCATGCGTCTCCGCATTAAGCTCAAGCATTGTGAGTTCCACAAATATTCGAACGAAGAGGCGCTCAGATCGCAAGTCATCGCCGGCTGTCTCTCTCAACCATTCCGGAAACAATTGCTGCAGAAGCAGAGATCTCTCGAGGAAATCCTTGCACTGGCCCGCATGGAAGCCGCAGTAGACTCTCAATTAGACAACTTGGGGAAAGTCTCTATTCAACAGCACATGGAAAACGTTGACACGGTAAACAAACTTTATGCGATCCCCCCCCCAAGGAAACAAACTCCCCAACGCCACATGTTACAAGTGCGGCTATGAATACCCGCACATGGGAGACTACCCGGCACTAGGAAAACAGTGTCCCGCCTGCGGGTGCATGGACCATTACAGGGCTATGTGCAAAAACGCACCAGGACCATCCCCGGACAGACATCAACCCCAAGACAGGCGAAGATACGCCCGCCGAAGCCCTACGAGAGCAAGAGGGGACACTGACCGTCCAGTCTACAAGAGGAAAGAAAAGGACCGGAAAAACACCTATTTGCGCGAAGAGAGACGACCTCAGGAAGAAACGAGACGCCCGCAAAAAAGGCATTTCGTTAGATACATCAAAATGCGGTCCCCTACCAGCAGCGAGTCCCCCTCATCGGAGGAGGACCAGAGGAAAAAGGGACATGTGTGGGACCTCAACGACAACACAGCGGCCACACAACACAGTCCCACCCTCATCTTACAAGTCAATAACACCCTGATGAAATTTCTAATAGACACAGGAGCGACAGTTAATATTATTAGTGAACAAGAACTCAAGTCGCTCACACCGATGCCAAAAATAAAACCAGCCACGGTGGACATATACCCATACGGAGCCACGACACCCCTGCCCTGCATAGGTACATTCACAGCATGGTGCACTCACAAAGATCACTCAGCCAAGATTCCTTTGCACATTTTGAAAACTGAAGCCAATAGTGGATGCATACTGAGTTTTCGCACGGCAGTGGACATGGGCCTCGTACACATCCTATACCAGCTGATGGCCCACAAGTACTTTTCCAAACCAGACACCATTGAACAATCATTCCCAAATCTCTTCCATGGACTTGGAAAACTAAAAGGGAGAAAGGTTTGTCTTCACATACCCACTCATCAAACCAGTGGCACAACACTATCGAGGCATTCCCATCAATATACAAAGGCAGGTGGAGGACGATCTGGACAAATTGATCAAAATTAACGTCATTGAACCGGTCTCTGGCCCCACACCATGGGTGTCGCCCATCCCATTGTCCCCGTCCCCAAGAAGTCTCCGGACGGATCCATACGTCTGTGCGTTGATATGCGCAGGGCCAATGTGGCCATTGAAAGGGAAAGGCATCAGGCACCAACAATAAAGGACAGGGGTTTGCTATACTCACTCAAAAGGACCCTACAGATCCACACAACACATACGTAGTGGAATATGCCAGCAGGAGTCTCACGGGCCACAGAACGGGCATACTCGCAAGCGGAAAAAGAAAGTTTGGCGGTAGTATGGGCCTGTGAGTATTTCCATCTATTCCTGTTCGGCAAGGAGTTTACAATAATCACGGACCATCAGGCACTACTTACCATATATGGCGACCCAGAGGCCAGAATGCCACCAAGGATTGCCCGGTGGGGCCTGCGCCTACAGGACTATAAGTTCACAGTGCGGCATCGCCCAGGGAAAGACGAGAATCCGGCCGACTACTTGTCTCGTCATCCAGTGGCATCCGCGGAGACACGACCTTCCATCGCAGACGCCTATATAAATTACGTGATTCACCACCTCCAACCGCTGTCAGTGGGGTGGACAGAGCTCACCACTCAATCTGAATGTGACCCACCCCTTCGCATCGTGCGACACTGTCTCCAGAACAACAAGAAGATGCTCATGAGACAACAAGCAAAGTCAGAGGCAGAAACCACTCAAGACGATGTCAAATGGCTCGATCAAGTGAGAGACGAATTGACGGTAGTGGACGCCCACATTTTACTAAAAGGATTCAAGGTGGTCATTCCGAGAACTCTCAGGGACAAAACGGTACACCTAGCACATGAAGGTCACCGAGGGGTGGGAGCGACGAAACGCCTGCTCAGGCAGAAGGTGTGGTTCCCACACCTGGACAGACTGGTGGAAAACATAGTAGGTGGGTGTCACATCTGTGCACAGGTATCACCACCACCACATCCGAACCCGTTGCAAACATCGCCGCTACCAAAACAAGTGTGGGAGGAACTCGCCGTAGACTTATTTGGACCACTGAGCGATGGCACACACGTAGTAGTACTCATGGATGAGCACTCACGATTCCCAGATGCACAAATAGTGGAAAGCAGCTCAACGTCAAGCATCATGCCAGCACTGGACCGAATGCTGTCCGCCTATGGAATCCCCAAGACCATCAAGTTGGATAACGGCCCCTCATTTGTAAGCCATGACTTACAGAACTTTGCCACATACATGGGTTTACAATATCGCAAGATAACCCCACGCTGGCCACAGGCAAATGGCATGATTGAAAGATTCATGGCCAGCATCAAGAGAACCCTTCAAATTGCTCATGTACAAAACAAACCATTCAAGCAGGCTCTAAATCAACTGCTCAGAGAATGTAGGCACACCCCACATAGCACGACAGGGATATGTCCTGCGGACCTCATGTTCAGGAGACCAATCGCAACGAGGCTACCAGAAGACCCCCGGCCACGAGAACCGACGGCACTTGAGCAGGGGGCAAGGGCGAATGACGACGAAAGGAAAGCGAAAATGAAAGAAGTCACTGACCGCAAAAGACGAGCTCGCGAAAACCTCATACAGCTGGGAGGTGAGGTCCGTTTCCGACAACCAAAGGCACGATGGTGACGGCTCAGAGACAGGACAGCTCAACCTTGACCCGGAACATATCGCATTTCAAGCGAGTGACGTCTAACTGGGGAGAAGAGTGGGAAAGAAACAAGGACAGTGAAGAAGACAGAACCAGCGATTCGTTCACCCTCTGACTCTTCCCCATCACCCAAGTAAGGGTGATGGGGAAGAGTCAGAGGGTGAACGAAACACCATGACGCAGACCATCGAGGAGGCAACCCCAAGCAGGACAAGATGACCACAACGGAGCCGTATGAAACCACTACGCCTCATAGAAGAAATGGGGTAAGAAGTGAGAATGGACTCACACGTTAAAAAGGGGGGAGATGTTAGCCAGCCCACATCGTTGGGGGCGTGGGAGGGGGCGGGATCCAGGGTTCGGCATTTGCCGCTTTGAACTTAATAAAGTAAGTTGCATCCTCAAGTGGCTCCGCGTTTGGTCTTTCACGCGCGAGCGCGCCAGGCCCGTGAGGCCTCAACAAATACCAGATCACAAATAATCTACTTGTATGGTCAATGTCGTGTATGCATTATTAGTTTGCTTTATTAACAACAAGTCTTCAGTAGAACATTTCTGTTTCAAAAGGTACCCTTTGTGATACATGGAATAGTTTATGAGAGGCCTCCCGATCAGCCTTGATTTGTTGCTAGCAACAATCTAAACAAAACCCCTTATAGTAACTTTCCATTAGGATTGCTACAGAACATTGTTGTTCTATGTGATGCCAACAGTGAATTCATCGATGATGCCATTTGCGATGTCATATTTGATATCCTGGGTGTTAGTCTTAGCAGTGCATGGTGATGGCATGATTTATGGTTGCATAGCTTACCATAACAGGCACATTTCTTTGTTTTTTTTATTTTACCTTACAACCATAACATTACTTTCACAAAGTTGTTTCAATGAATGTCATAGGTTTTTATTTTAGTGTAACTTAAACATAACATCCATTTAACTACGTTCTTTTCAGTGAATTTCATAGGTTTTTATTAGTGCAACTTAACCATGACATCTCTTTAACAAAGTACTTTCACTGCATTTCAATGGTTTTTATAAGTGAACATGTTTCATGATGTTACTGCACTGTATATAAGTTATTAATAATTCCTCTTTTAGCATATATCAAAGGACTATAAACCTGCTTTAACAAACATATTTTTTGCAGCACATACTGATGTGTGTCATTTTCAATTGCCTAGGCATGGGTCCCTGTAATGTGTAGGCACCCATTTGGCCCTCCGGTGTAGAAACATGGCATATGAGACACCATGACATGCCAGAATTCCCCTCATATGAGTAACTAGCATAGGCCTGAGAAGGTACTGTTAATTCATTATAGTGCTTTAAACAACAGGAAGCACTCAGTGCACTTAGATGCCTGTATTGATCTGCATTTGCTTTACATTTGAAAAGAAAGCAGTGAGGTGTGTGTTTTTATGTTACTTTTCATTCATGAAAATATGTAACCATTCATTATAGAAAAACACCAAGCAGCGTGAATGCTTATTGAAATATACATGCATGCATACATATTGAGTTTTGCATAGAATCCTGCAACTTGCAGATTGAACCAGCAAGGAGTGCAGGCAACTTCATTTTTATTGAGATCCGTTGGGAACTTTGCTGATGATGGATAACAAGACCGACACTCCGAGCATTGCATTTTGCGTCTAGCAGATATGTCACAGGAAATGGGACGTTATACTACAGATGTTTACACACATCACAACCTGAGGGCAGGCTGTACTGACTCTGGAACATAGGTTTACATTAGAACCTGGGAGACTGTCCATCAAGTGACAAGTATGTTTAACAATTAGGGGGTTTACAATTAGAAAGTATATAAATGGCATGAGAGCACAGCTGCGATGTGCTTACTGATCAGATGGGACAAGCTGAGGAGTTGTTATCAGACAGACCTATCAAGGCAGTCAGAACACAGGGTGTGCTATGCTTCATTTGGAAGGTTGCATCTTATAATGTACATTGCTGGGGACTAACTTGTAATAAATATGTGCTCATGCTAGTCTTTTCATTCTTATGATAAATGATTGATGCATTTAACATTGTGTTTTTTATTATTGCATTTCACTCTTTCATTGATTTATTTTTGATATATGATTTTGTTTTAGTTTGAGTTTGGGACCTTGCCTTGGCAGGTTTTCCTTGAACCTAGTTGGTGTTTAAGCTTTTGCTTTTAGTCTTCCTTAAGGAGAATTGTGATATGCCCATTTGTGAATGAACAGAGACGTTTTTCTTTCAAAGAGATGTTTTTTTTAACCACTGCTCATACATGTGGTTTGGTAGAAACAGGAATTGGACTCTGTATGAGGGTTGAATTGAATTGTTAGTGACTCATTAGAAAACAAACCTTGGGACATTATATTTTGTATGATAAAATGTACGGGGAATTTCGCACAAAAGTGGCGCACACGGCTGGCGCACAGTGTTCCCGTGCGATAGACTGCGCCAGCCGCGTGCGCTAAAATCCATTTCCGCGCACAGCGTATTCATGGATTCCAGCTACCAAAACCAGCCGTGACACACAGTGGCGCAGCGACCCTGCAGCAGGGCCAGTTACGCCCCCAAGTACGCCCCTCACGCAGGGAAAAGCCCTCAAAATACCCAATCCAGCGCAAGGGGCTGCGCTAACCCTGTACCAGCACGGCTAGCGAGGAACGTGTATCACTGGGGATCGTGGGAAGTTTCACACGCGACTGGCCCTGTGCGAGCGGGATGCATGTATTACTGGGGTGCGCGGGAAGTTTCACACGCAATTTCAGCAGGGTACGTGTATTACTGGGGTGCGCGGGAAGTTTCACATGCGATTGGCCCTGTGCGAGCAGGGTATGTGTATTACTGGGGTGCGCGGGAAGATTCACACGCGATTTCAGCAGGGTACGTGTATTACTGGGGTGCGCGGGAAGTTTCACACGCGATTTCAGCAGGGTATGTGTATTACTGGGGTGCGCGGGAAGTTTCACACACGATTGGCCCTGTGCAAGCAGGGTACGTGTATTACTGGGGTGCGCGGGAAGTTTCACACGCGATTTCAGCAGGGTACGTGTATTACTGGGGTGCGGGGGAAGTTTCACACGCGATTTCAGCAGGGTACGTGTATTACTGGGGTGCGCGAGAAGTTTCACACGGGATTTCAGCAGGGTACGTGTATTACTGGGGTGCGCAGGAAGCTTCACACGCAATTTCAGCAGGGTACGTGTATTACTGGGGTGCGCGGGAAGTTTCACACGTGATTTCAGCAGGGTACGTGTATTTCTACACGTGATTTGGCCGTGTGGGTACTCCCAAGTGTTCCCTGTACACCCTCAACGGCCCCTGCAGGCATCCCACACCACAGGGGACTACCCTGTATCCCTGGTCATGTCCCGCAGGCAGCCCACCCAACATGGGCATGCCCCCCAGCAAAGGCACATGTCTCCTTGCACTACTGATCACCAACTCATGTCATCTTGCATCCCCACATCCCAGCAGTGCGGGGCACCTGACAGCAGGCCCCCACTCATGTCCCACTCATGTCCCCCTGCACCCCCACCCCCCAGCAGTGCAGGGCACCTGCCCGCAGGCCCCCACTCATGTCCCCCTGCACCCCCACCCCCCAGCAGTGCGGGGCACCTGCCAGCAGGCCCCCACTCATGTCCCACTCATGTCCCCTTGCATCCCCACCCCCCAGCAGTGCGGGGCACCTGCCAGCAGGCCCCCACTCATGTCCCCCTGCACCCCCACCCCCCAGCATTGCGGGGCACCTCCCCGCAGGGCCTGACACATGTCCCCCAGCAAACACGTCATCACAATCTAGATCCCTGGCCCTTATGGGCAGCCTCCACATGCCAAACACCCACCCAAGTATTGCATCCACCCGCTTAGAAATGCCAATTACATGATACAACCCCAATGGCAAGTATGTAAATGAACACATGTCCCTCACATACACACAATGGGTGTAAGTGAATGTCAAAACCCATATCATGATATGCATGAAACCAATGAGATGATACTACATATTGAAGTTTGATGGAAAAAATGAATTAAAAGCAACATAAATGGAATTAAAAATAAACAAACGACAATGGGAATTAAAAATCAAAAGCAGCATGTCCGTAAAATAATGAAAAAAAACAAATCATAATCCAAAGGAAAGGTGTCCAAAGTCACAGTCCAAAAAAGTAAATCCAAGGGAAAAACAAAACCGAAAACCATTGCTCCATGGGTAAATCCAAAAAAAAACTATAATCCAACAGTCAACTATATACAGATAAACAATCAGGGTCCATGATCCCAACTGAAGAAATGAAACCTATCTAAAAATACTACCTAATAAAAAAACTATATACAAAAATGTGGTCCATTGTCCAAAAGGTCCAAAATAAATAAAAAGCAAAGGAAATCTAACACTAACTACATAACTATTTACAAGGGCAGCGGGCTAGTCCGACGGCTCACTGGTTGATGTCATGGGCCAGGGCATCATCCAACTCCTGTACAATGGCTTGGAGGCGGGCATGTTCCCTGGCCCCGAGGTCTCGCAGGGATAATGCAGTGTCCAGCTCCAACTCCCTGCGAATACCCTAGAGGCCCTCCACATGGATTTCTCCGCCCTGACCATTGTGAGCCGTTCCTCCTCTGCCCGCTGCCGCTCTGCACCTATCTGCTGGCCCAACCACTCCCACACGGAAGACACTCCCATTCCACCGGAAGATGCCTGCCCCCCTGATGTTGATGGCCCCGAGCCATGATGCCTCCCACGTCGAGCCTGCCGCTGCCTCCGACGCAACTGCCTGTGCCAGCACGACAGCATCCAGGCTGATGGAATCCACCGACGCCGTCGTGCACGTGCCCTGCCCGATGATGCCGTCACATCCTCCATCTGCTGGGGTCCAGTTGCTGGTGTGTCCACCCCTGCTGGACCTCCGACTCCCGACTGTGGCAGGGATGGGATCCCCACCGAGTTGGCTGAGTTGGTCGGGGCAGGTCCACAGGGGGCCCTGGTGGCATCTGGGCCGGAAGACGGCATGGAGAACGACTGGCGCATAGCCTCCACAGAGGAGGAGAGGGTCGCCAGAGTGGCCGGCACATGTACGAAACCCCCGACCACGGCCGCTCCCAACTGGGCCACGTTGGCACGGTGCTCTTCGTGATGACGTGCGTGCTCCCCCGGGAACGCAACACCAATCAGGACCTTCTCCATACGGCCCGGGGTCCTCTCGTTCGCAGGTGGAGGGGAGTCAGATGACATGGACATCCCCCCTACCTGCGGACGGGCCTGGGATGGGGCATCCCTGCTGGTGCATGGTGGTGCAGTCACAGTGTCAGGGACAGTGACATGCAGAGGCCCCTCCACGGCAACCTGTGCTGCCTCCTGCCCTGCCCCTGGACTGCACCACTTGCACCAGCAGGGATGCCCCTACCAGGCCCCATGTGCGGCTCAGTAGCGGCCTCCTCCTCCTCTGTGGAAACCACCAACCTGGATGGCTCCACCCCGTCTTCCGCTGTTGCAAGCCCCTGTGGGGGCTCACCCACGCCTTCCGCTGCAGCCATGGGGGCATCCCCGTCGCTTTGCTCCACAGCGCCGTCTCCGCCCTCTTCTTCACTTTGCGCTGTGTAGAAGGAGACATAGAACACAAGCATCAGGGTACTGTACAATGGTCCCCTAGACAGGAAGCAATAGCAGATGAGTGGCACTGTCAAAGATCACTTCCATCATGTCTCTCCACAACACATGGGTCAGTGCAGGCAAAACACAAACAGTAACAGGCATGGCGCATGCTATGGACATTAGCAAACATGTCCAAGGGACTCTTGAAACATACAATGTTGTTTTGGAACTCACATGCATCATGGGTCATGCCTATCACATGCACACACTTCAACGTACTTTCATCCATCTGGACTCGTACACCCCAGACACAGTGGATGCAAGGATAACTAGGCTGCATCAGTGATTCTGAACATTGTCACAGACATGTGTCATGCATCCATGGCAGTCACAAGTCACAGACACGCAGGTCAGACACACAGACATGGACACCATACATGTACATGGCATCAGCACCCATCCCTCATCCCCACCCATGTCCAGGAATAGAGACTGGCATGCTCTCTTGTGTCCATTCCGCATAGGGTTCCCCATGTTGCATTTAAACACATACACCAACCATGTGCTTCACACATTACTGGTCTCACATGCATGACCATGATGTCCCTGCACACACACATGCGTACATGGCCTATGTCACACATACAGGCAAGTATCAGACAACCAGCACACTGCAACATGCCCTGTCTCACACAGCAATGCTTGGCCACTTACCGCTCGACTCCAGACGGGTCTGCCTCTCAAGGATCTGAGCATGGAGCGCTGGGCGTACGCGTTCCAGGACCCTCATCTGGATGGTACTCATGCTGCCCCGGCCCCCCTCCACGAGGCGCCGGGCCTTCATGAGGGTCCTGGACCTCAAGTCCTCCCAGCGCTTCTTGACTTGCTTGATGTTGCGGGTTGCCACCCCCTCCGCGTTGATGGAAACCACGAAGTCGTCCCAGATCCTGTCCCGTCCTTCCTTGTCGGCGCGTGATGATCCGAAGAGGGCATGATAATGCCCCAGGACAAGCTTCACCAGGACACCAACTTCCTTCTGAATGAAGCTGGTGGCTCTCTACCCCTCTGGCTGGGGGTCGCCAGTGGTCTCGGATGGTGTTTGCCCCGACATGGCGACCCCCGAGGCAGGTGTGGGTGGGCAACTGGGTCCTGGGGCTGGGCTGTGGAGTGATGGTATTCCAGTCGGGAGTCTTCTGTTCCAGCAGGGGTGGACACAGCAACTGGACCCCTGCAGATTGCTGATGTGCAGGAACCAAATGGCAGGGCACGGTGGCAGCAGGCAGGCAGGCAGCAGGAGATGGCTCGTGGGAGGCTGCTCGGGGCTCTGGGGGGCAGTAATTCGGCCTTTTGGGCAGGATCGTGGTCTTCTGTGTGCTTACGCGTGGCCAGCTTGATACGGAGTGATTTGGCACGTGAAAATTCTGCACGTCAGCGTGTAATTCGAGGAAAGGCCCTTAGCGCGTAAGCGCGTCAGCACGCATACGCGATTCCATTGGACCAAAGGCCCTTAGCGCGTAAGCGCGTCTGTGACGTATCACGCACGGGCGTTGCCCTGGCAGGGCTTGAAGATCCCACGTGGATTTCCATTGCTCTGTACGTGCTCTAAGTGGGGTGCGGTGTGTGTGTTTTGCAGGCGTTGGGGTTCACACGCTATTACTTGACAGTGGGTGGGTGTTGGCTACGCGTTCTTCTACACGCAAGGCAGACGGTGAGTGGTACCCTGCTCCCCCAGGCCTGATCGCGTGTAACACCACCCACGAGCCCCTGAAATACACGTATTCTGCTCCCCCAGGCCCAATCGCGTGTGAAAACACCTGCGGACCCCTGAAATACACGTACCCCGCTCCCCCAGGCCCGATCGCGTGTGAAAACACCTGCGCACCCCTGAAATACACGTACCCAGGCCAATCGCGTGTAAAACTTCTTGCGCACCCCTGAAATACACGTACCCAGGCCAATCGCGTGTAAAACTTCTCGCACACTCCTGAAATACACGTACCCAGGCCAATCGCGTGTAAAACTTCTCGCGCACCCCTGAAATACACGTACCCAGGCCAATCGCGTGTGAAACTTCTCGCGCCCCCCTGAAATACATGTACCCAGGCCAATCGCGTGGAAAACTTCTTGCGCACCCCTGAAATATACGTACCCAGGCCAATCGCGTGTAAAACTTCTCACGCACCCCTGAAATACACATACCCAGGCCAATAGCGTGTAAAACTTCTTGCGCACCCCTGAAATACACGTATCCAGGCCAATCGCGTGTAAAACTTCTTGCGCACCCCTGAAATACACGTACCCAGGCCAATCACGTGTAAAAGTTCTCGTGCACCCCTGAAATACACGTACCCAGGCCAATCGCGTGTGAAACTTCTCACGCACCCCTGAAATACACGTACCCAGGCCAATCGCGTGTGAAACTTCTCACGCACCCCTGAAATACACGTACCCAGGCCAATCTCGTGTAAAACTTCTCGCGCACCCCTGAAATACACGTACCCAGGCCAATCGCGTGTAAAACTTCTCGCGCACCCCTGAAATACACGTACCCAGGCCAATCGCCTGTGAAAATTCTCACGCACCCCTGAAATACACGTCCCACGCTCCCCCAGGCCCGATCGGGTGTTAAACTTCCCGCGAGCCCCTGAAATACACATACCCCGCTCCCCCAGGCCCGATCGCGTGTAAGACTTCCCGCGCACCCACGAAATAAACGCACACGCTATTATTCACACAGCGGGTGTCCGTGTTTGTCACGTACCCCTTTGCACGTCATTTGTCCTAGAGGGCCACAATATGGGACTTTCATCAGAGCTGTGTATACATGCTTTTTGTTAGCGCACATTTTGGCGCACATTTTTTTCATGCGCAGGGACGCTACTGCCTGCTTTCGTGTGGCGGACGTGTATGGGCCTGTGCACGTCTTTGCCCGTGTGCTGGTTTGCCCTATTCGATTCCATGAATACGTGTTGTAGGCGAGCGTGTGGGTGTTCCGCGCACTTGCCTCCTGTACTTCCCCTGTGACGCCCATATTTTCACGAGTTGTTCCCCATTCTGCGTGTCACGCCCCGTGTTTCGCCTACTTTTGTTATGTGCGCCGCGCTATGTGCGATTTCGCTGTGGACGTGGCGCCCGCCGTTAGATGACCTGTGCGCTGGCGTGCGCCGGGCACTTTTTCAGCGCACATCCAATATTTTTCTCGCGCACGGACTTCCATGAATCGATGTGCGCTGGTTTCCCTGCGATTTTCGCACTTGCACTGCGATTTTCGCTCTTTCACTGCGAATCGCACGTTTTCACACGCTTGCGCCGGAATTTTCGGCGCACATTAATTCCATGAATCGGCCTGTTAGTCTTTTAAACAGTAGTCATTTTTGGCTCAATGTGCAAATGTTGTGTTGAAGTATCATGCCTTTGTTTCAATGATACCCTTCTGTTTTCTTCTCTATCACTTTCTATAATGTGTGCAGGTCCAGTGAGTACATGAGGTAACACGTTACTTAATAAGGTGTTATGGATAAAATATGCTTAAGTGTAAGGGTTGGAAAAGGTCACTTTTTATTAGTTCCTATTAGGTGAACAAACAAGCCCAATCAATAACACCATAGTAGCAGAGCATAAATTGGTGTTGTAATCAGACAAGAAGAGAAATCTTATCGGCTCTGAGCCAGCAATCATTTGCTGCTTGTTCGCGTGAAAAGGTGCTAGGGCTTTACTGCCAGTTCATCTGCAGATTTGGAGTGGGCTTCTTCCCTATTAAGGCCAGCGCTCCTAGTCTAGCCTGGTAGTTCTACGGAACTCACAACAGTTCAACTATGGCCCTGACACTGGCCAACACCTAACCACTGCCTTTATCGGATCTATGTGATCACTGCGCCACCCGTAACTGCGCCGATGAAAATGTCGACGCCAATTATGGCGCGGCGCAGTGCTCAAACAGATCACTTTACCCATGTCCCCCACCCCGCATACCCCTACCTGTCCCCCCTTGCCTTTACAGTGGCACACCTATGTGTGCGCCACTAACTCCCCGCTATCCCTGCAGCGTCAGTTCCTCCCAATTGCACGGGGCAAAGCTGACGCCACAGGGTGCTTATTTTTTTTTTCAACTTTCTTGTCCCCCGCTTACCACAATGGCTCCTGTTACTGCCCCCAAGGAGAGCGGAGTACACCCCTGCAATCCACCCTCTGCTTGGGCGCAATAATTGGAGTCTTTATTTTATGCACCCCCAAAGTCAGAGTGACTGCGGGGGTACACAAATTAGGGCGAAATCTTTTGTATATTCCCCCATTATCCACTGCACCTAGCCAGCAATCTGGTCCAGTGTCTACTGTACCCCCACAATGTGACCAATTGCCAGTATCCATGGGGCATGGGCTTAGGTTGTGCCAGAGGTCCCAATAATCCAATCAGATTAGAAATATGTCCTTGCAGGGGGCCAGGCCCACTGCCCAGGCACCCCATTTATATCACTATTTTTTGGACCTACATTTTGACATTTTGAAAAAAATGAAACACAGGACAGATTTGTAAAACGCATGCGTTCAAGTCCTTGCATATGTTTTCCTCAAACCCATCCAGCACCTCGGGCTGTAATCGCAGGCAGAATTGTTTTATGCATATCCCGATTTTGAGAATGTTACCACATACCCGGACCCTGATGGCAATGCCCACTTTAACCCCATTGCCCATCTCTGGTGGTCATGGCCAGTGGCCAGATTGTGCAGGGCATGGCCTTTGTCCATGCCCCACACAATCTGACCACTGAACATGGCCACATGCTATTCCCCAGCCACCAAAGTTATATCACTATTGTTTTCACCTGTCCTTGCCAGGGCCAGGCCCACTGGCCACTTTAACAACATCACCAGTTCCTAGTGGCCAAACCCACTTTAACCCCATTTCCAGGCTCTGGTGGCCATGGACAGTGGCCAGATGGTCCAGGGCAGCTTTATCATTATTTTTTGTACCTACCTTTTGACACTTTTCAAAAAATAAAACACATGACAGATTTCCAAAAGCATGTTTTCCGGTCCCTGCCAATGCTCCTCACACAAGTTTGCTACAAATTCGTTCAGCACTGCAGACTGTAGCCATTAAAGCCTATTCCAAAGTTATAAGCCATCCAAACATTTTGGAATCCCTCTTCCCATTTTGGCCCTTCTAGATGAATAGGCACCAGCCTTTGCAACATCATTCAGCATTGGGTCTATATTTTTATTGCAATATTTCATACAGTTTTGTTGAACGGCACCAAAGTTATACGCTGTCTAATAACTGTTCTGCATGGATGTCCTCCAACATTTGTCAAGTTTGTTAACATGACAGCAATTTTACCGAACATCGGAGAAGAAAAAACATATGGGGGGTAATTCATAGAAATTCGCAAAAAAGTGGTGCATGCGGCTGGCGCACAGTGTTCCCGTGTGATAGACTGCGCCAGCCGCGTGTGCTAAAATCCATTTCCGCGCACAGCGTATTCATGGATTCCAGCTACCAAAACCAGCCGTGGTGCACAGTGGCGCAGCGACCCTGCAACAGCGCCAGTTACGCCCCCAAGAACGCCCCTCGCGCAGGGAAAAGCCATCAAAATCCCCAATCCAGCGCAAAGGGCTGCGCTAACCCTGTACCAGCACGGCAAGCCAGGAACGTGTATCACTGGGGATCGCGTGAAGTTTCACACACGACTGGCCCTGTGCGAGCGGGTTACATGTATTACTGGGGTGGGCGGGAAGTTTCACATGCGATTTCAGCAGGGTACGTGTATTACTGGGGTGCGCGGGAAGTTTCACACGCGATTTCAGAAGGGTACGTGTATTACTGGGGTGCGCGGGAAGTTTCACACGCAATTTCAGCATGGTACTTGTATTACTGGGGTGCGCGGGAAGTTTCACACGCGATTGGCCCTGTGCGAGCGGGGTATGTGTATTACTGGGGTGCGCGTGAAGTTTCACACACAATTTCAGCAGGGTACGTGTATTACTGGGGTGCGCGGGAAGTTTCACACGCGATTTCAGCAGGGTACGTGCATTACTGGGGTACGCGGGAAGTTTCACATGCGATTGGCCCTGTGCGAGCGGGGTACGTGTATTACTGGGGTGTGCGGGAAGTTTCACACGTGATTTCAGCAGGGTACGTGTATTACTGGGGTGCGCGGGAAGTTTCACACGCGATTGGCCCTGTGCGAGCGGGGTACGTGTATTACTGGGGTGCGCGGGAAGTTTCACACGCAATTTCAGCAGGGTACGTGTATTACTGGGGTGCACGGGAAGTTTCACAGGCAATTTCAGCATGGTATGTGCATTACTGGGGTGCGCAGGAAGTTTCACACGCGATTGGCCCTGTGCGAGCGGGGTACGTGTATTACTGGGGTGCGCGGGAAGTTTCACACGCGATTTCAGCAGGGTACGTGTATAACTGGGGTGCGCAGGAAGTTTCACATGCGATTTCAGCAGGGTACATGTATTTCAGGGGTGTGCGGGAAGTTTCACACACGATTTCAGCAGGGTACGTGTATTACTGGGGTGCGCAGGAAGTTTCACACGCGATTTCAGCATGGTAAGTGTATTACTGGGGTGCGCGGGAAGTTTCACATGCAATTTCAGCAGGGTACGTGTATTTCGGGGGTGCGCGGGAAGTTACACACGCAAATTCAGCAGGGTACGTGTTTTTCGGGGCTGCCGTGGAGTCCTACACGTGATTTGGCAATGTGGGTCCTCCCAGGTGTTCCCTGTACACCCTCCACGGCCCCTGCAGGCAGCCCACACCACAGGGGACTACCCTGCACCCCTGGTCATGTCCCGCAGGCAGCCCACCCTACATGGGCATGCCCCCCAGCAAAGGCACATGTCTCCTTGCACTACTGATCACCAACTCATGTCCCCTTGCACCCCCACCCCCCAGCAGTGCGGGGCACCTTCCAGCAGGCCCCCACTCATGTCCCCCTGCACCCCCACCCCCCAGCAGTGTGGGGCACCTGCCAGCAGGCCCCCACTCATGTTCCACTCATGTCCCCCTGCACCCCCACCCCCCAGAAGTGCGGGGCACCTGCCAGCAGGCCCCCACTCATGTCCCCCTGCACCCCCACCCCACAGCAGTGCGGGGCACCTGCCCGCAGGCCCTGACACATGTCCCCCAGCCAACACATCATCACAATCTAGATCCCTGGCCCTTATGGGCAGCCTCCAAATGCCAAACACCCACCCAAGTATTGCATCCACCCACTTAGAAATGCCAATTACATGATAAAACCCCAATGTCAAGTATGTAAATGAACACATGTCCCTCATATACACACAATGGGTGTAAGTGAATGTCAAAACCCATATCATGATATGCATGAAACCAATGAGATGATACTACACATTGAAGTTTGATGAAAACAATGTATTAAAAGCAACATAAATGGAATTAAAAATAAACAAACGACAATGGGAAGTAAAAACCAAAAGCAGTATGTCCGTAAAAATAATGAAAAACCACAAATCATAATCCAAAGGAAAGGTGTCCAAAGTCACAGTCCAAAACAGTCAATCCAATGGAAAAACAAAACCGAAAACCATTGCTCATGGGTAAATCCAAAAAAAAACTATAATCCAACAGACAGCTATATACAGATAAACAAACCAGGGTCCATGATCCCAACTGAAGAAATCAAACCTATCTAAAAATACTACCTAATAAAAAAACTATATACAAAAATGTGGTCCATTGTCCAAAAGGTCCAAAATAAATAAAAAAGCAAAGGAAACCTAACACTAACTACATAACTATTTACAAGGGCAGCGGGCTAGTCCGACGGCTCACTGGTTGATGTCACGGGCCAGGGCATCATCGAACTTCTGTTCAATGGCTTGGAGGCGGGCATGTTCCCTGGCCCCGAGGTCTTGCAGAGATAATGCAGTGTCCAGTTCCAACTCCCTGATAATACCCTCAAGGCACTCAGCCCACCTCAGCGCCCTCCGCATGGAGTTCTCTGCCCTGACCATTTTGAGCCGTTCCTCCTCTGTCCGCTGCCGCTCCGCACCTATCTGCTGGCCCAACCGCTCCCACACGGAAGACACTCCCATTCAGGGTTCTCCTGCCCTCCGGCCGATGCCTGCCCCCCTGATGTTGATGGCCCTGAGCCATGATGCCTCCCACGTCGAGCCTGCCGCTGCCTCCGACGCAACTGCCTGTGCCAGCACGACGGCATCCAGGCTGATGGAATCCACCAACGCCGTTGTGCACGTGCCCTGCCCGATGATGCCGTCACATCCTCCATCTGCTGTGGTCCAGTTGCTGGTGTGTCCACCCCTGCTGGACCTCCGACTCCCGACTGTGGCAGGGATGGGATCCCCACCGAGTTGGCTGCGTTGGTCGGGGCAGGTCCACAGGCGGCCCTGGTGGCATCTGGGCCAGAAGAAGGCATGGAGAACGACTGGCGCATAACCTCCACAGAGGAGGAGAGGGTCGCCAGAGTGGCCATCACATGTAGGAAACCCCGTCCACGGCCGCTCCCAACTGGGCCACGTTGGCATGGTGCTCTTCGTGATGACGTGCGTGCTCCCCCTGGGAAGCACGCACGTCATCACGAATGACACCTGTGCACAACACGACACCATAAGGACCTTCTCCATACGGCCAGGGGTCCCCTCGTCCGCAGGTGGAGGGGAGTCAGATGACATGGACATCCCCCCTACCTGCGGACGGGCCTGGGATGGGGCATCCTTTCTGGTGCATGGTGGTGCAGTCACAGTGTCAGGGACAGTGACATGCACAGGCCCCTCCACGGCGACCTGTGCTGCCTCCTGCCCCTGGACTGCACCACTTGCACCAGCAGGGATGCCCCCACCAGGCCCCATGTGCGGCTCAGTAGCAGCCCCCTCCTTCTCTGTGGAAACCACCAACCTGGATGGCTGCACCCCGTCTTCCGCCGTTGCAAGCCCCTGTGGGGGCTCACCCACCCCTTCCGCTGCAGCCGTGGGGGCATCCCCGCCGCTTTGCTCCACAGCACCGTCTCCGCCCTCTTCTTCACTTTGCGCTGTGTAGAGGGAGACATAGAACACAAGCATCAGGGTACTGTACAATGGTCCCCTAGACAGGAAGCAATAGCAGATGAGTGGCACTGTCAAAGATCACTTCCATCATGTCCCTCCACAACACATGGGTCAGTGCAGGCAAAACACATGCAGTAACAGGCATGGCGCATGCTATGGACATTAGCAAACATGTCCAAGGGACTCTTGAAACATACAATGTTGTTTTGGAACTCACATGCATCATGGGTCATGCCTATCACATGCACACACTTCACCGTACTTTCATCTATCTGGACTCATACACCCCAGACACAGTGGATGCAAGGATAACTAGGCTGCATCAGTGATTCTGAACATTGTCCCAGACATGTGTCATGCATCCATGGTATTCACAAGTCACAGACACGCAGGTCATACACACAGACATGGACACCATACATGTACATGGCATCAGCACCCATCCATCACCCCCACCCATGTCCAGGAACAGAGACTGGCATGCTCTCATGTGTCCATTCCGCATAGGGCTCCCCATGTTGCATTTAAACACATACACCAACCGTGTGCTTCTCACATTACTGGTCTCACATGCATGACCATGATGTCCCTGCACACACACATGCGTACATGGCCTATGTCACACATACAGGCAAGTATCAGACAACCAGCACACTGCAACATGCCCTGTCTCACACAGCAATGCTTGGCCACTTACCGCTCGACTCCAGACGCGTCTGCCTCTCAAGGATCTGGGCATGGAGCGCTGGGCGTATGCGTTCCAGGACCCTCATCTGGATGGTACTCATGCTGCCCCGGCCCCCCTCCACGAGGCGCCGGGCCTTCATGAGGGTCCTGGACCTCAAGTCCTCCCAGCGCTTCTTGACTTGCTTGATGTTGCGGGTTGCCACCCTTTCTGCGTTGATGGCAACCACAAAGTTGTACCAGATCCTGTCCCGTCCTTCCTTGTCGGCGCGTGATGATCCGAAGAGGGCATCATAATGCCACAGGACAAGCTCCACCAGGACACCAACTTCCTTCTGACTGAAGCTGGTGGCCCCCTGCCCCTCTGGCTGGGGATCGCCAGTGGTCTCGGATGGTGTTTGCCCTGACATGGCGACCCCCGAGGCAGGCGTGGGTGGGCAACTGGGTCCTGGGGCTGGGCGGTGGAGCGATGGTATCCCAGTCGGGAGTCTTCTGTTCCAGCAGGGGTGGACACAGCAACTGGACCCCTGCAGATGGCTGATGTGCAGGCACCAAATGGCAAGGCACGGTGGCAGCAGGCAGGCAGGCAGGCAGCAGCAGATGGGTCGTGGGAGGCTGCTCGGGGCTCTGGGGGGCAGTAATTCGGCCTTTTGGGCAGGAGCGTGGTCTTCCGTGTGCTTACGCGTGGCCATCTTGATACGGAGTGATTTGGCACGTGAAAATTCTGCACGTCAGCGTGTAATTCGAGGAAAGGCCCTTAGCGCGTAAGCGCGTCAGCACGCATACACGATTTCATTGGACCAAAGGCCCTTAGCGCTTAAGCGAGTCTGTGACGTATTGCGCACGGGCGTTGCTCTGGCAGGGCTTGAAGATCCCACGTGGATTTCCAATGCTCTGTACGTGCTTTTCGTGGTGTGCGGTGCGTGTGTTTTGCAGGCATTGGGGTTCACATGCTATTACTTCACAGCGGGTGGGTGTTGGCTACGCGTTCTTCTACACGCAAGGCAGACGGTGAGTGGTACCCTGCTCCCCAAGGCCCGATCGCGTGTAAAACCACCCGCGAGCCCCTGAAATACACATACCCCACTCCCCGAGGCCAGATCGCGTGTGAAAACACCCGCGAGCCCCTGAAATACACGTACCCGCTCCCCCAGGCCAATCGCGTGTAAAAATACTTGCGCACCCCTGAAATACACGTACCCAGGACAATCGCATGTAAAACTTCTCGCGCACCCCTGAAAAACACGTACCCAGGACAATCGCGTGTAAAACTTCTCGCGCACCCCTGAAATACACGTACCCAGGCCAATCCCGTGTGAAACTTCTCGCGCACCCCTGAAATACACGTACCCAGGCCAATCACGTGTGAAACTTCTCGCGCAGCCCTGAAAAACACGTACCCAGGACAATCGCGTGTGAAACTTCTCGCGCACCCCTGAAATACACATACCCAGGACAATCACGTGTGAAACTTCTCGCGTACCCCTGAAATACACGTACCCAGGCCAATCGCGTGTAAAACTTCTCCCGCACCCCTGAAATACACGTACCCAGGCCAATCGCATGTGAAACTTCTCGCGCACCCCTGAAATACACATACCCAGGCCAATCGCGTGTGAAACTTCTCGTGCACGCCTGAAATACACTTACCCAGGCCAATCGCGTGTAAAACTTCACGCATACCCACGAAATACACGCACACGCTATTATTCACACAGCGGGTGTCCGTGTTTCTCACGTACCCCTTTGCACGTCATTTGTCCTAGAGGGCCACAGTATGGGACTTTCATCAGAGCTGTGTATACGTGCTTTTTGTTAGCGCACATTTTGGCGCACATTTTTTTCATGCGCAGGGACGCTACCGCCTGCTTTCGTGTGGCGGACGTGTATGGACCTGTGCGCGTCTTTGCCCGTGCGCTGGTTTGCCCTATTCGATTCCATGAATACGTGTTGTAGGTGAGCGTTCCGCGCACTTGCCTCCTGTACTTCCCCGTGACGCCCATATTTTCACGAGTTGTTCCCCATTCCGCGTGTCACGCCCCGTGTTCCGCCTACATTTGTTATGTGCGCGTGCTATGTGCGATTTCGCTGTGGCCGTGGCGCACGCCGTTAGATGACCTGTGCGCCGGCGTGCGCCGCGCACTTTTTCAGCGCACATCCAATATTTTTCTCGCACACGGACTTCCATGAATCGATGTGCGCTGGTTTCCCTGCGATTTTCGCACTTGCACTGCGATTTTCGCTCTTTCACTGCGAATTGCACGTTTTCGCACGCTTGCGCCGAAATTTCCGGCACACATTAATTCCATGAATCGGCCAAAATATTTTTGTCTTATTCTGAACATATCCCACCCCATCCTCATCACCCTACCTTAATAAGAAATCCTTTAATTTGTTTGACAACTGTGATGTGTTTTTTAATATGTGTTTACTGCAATGTTTGTGGACTACAGGCACAGTTTGAGAATTCAACATGACATCTGTTTCAAAGGTTTTGACGCACTTCACATTTTTAATAGACTAATCAGTGGCCACGAATGATGTCCGGGAATGTTAGGTTAGTCCGTGATTGGTCTAGAGATGTCCGTGGATACCGAACCAAGAAGTCGGCATACCGGACAGAGATATTACACATTTATTTGTACCTATATTTTGGGAATTATTTTTAATCTACTGGATGGATTAACACCAAATGTGCAACAAGTATGCTTTCGGGACCAGACCGCTGCTCCTTGCACAAGTTTGGTGCAATTCTATCCAGCAGTTTTGGCTGTATCATTTTCCATTCATGTCCATTCGGATTTCAAGTTTTGGGATCACCACTATAACTGCCCCGTACTCCTTGATGAAACTGCACAAAATTTTGTGCATAGGATTTGCAAATGCTGACAAAGATTTAAGCCACCCAAAAATATTTGACTTGCATGATGGATTTGGCTGATCCTTTCCAAAAAAAGGATTGTCATGCCACCAAACTGGCCCCAGCCCGACTGGAAATGATGGGAAAGATTAGTTAAAATCCTCGCTGGGGAAGGATGCATACAGTCAAATTAAATTAACAGAGCAAAGGCTCCAAACAATGTTCTAATTCTCTAAACACCAAAGGCTGCTATTCCCAGCGAGGACTAATCCAAAATGGTGGAACTCTTGCTCATGCTGCACACAGCCCTCAAGTTCCTACAGCACACCCTGTACCCTACCTCATTGCTGGAAACCAACACATTCTAAACTTTCCTTGCTGCAAGCAAAACACCACTCCAATCACTACTACTAGCTAAAAAACTATCAATCACGCCTTAGCTTTAACCTCTAAATATATAAGCAACGTTATTACATGTGTTGCTCCTTCTTTCATTGTGTATGGCTCTGTGATGCTCTCTAAAAGTGTGTCAACGCTAACTACAAATAACACGCGTGCAAGGCTGTAAGACCAAAAGGCAAATGTTTTACACACAGAAAGTTTGCCTCACTCCCCTTTCCCCCTCGACTGTTAATTTTGGGAAAGATTCATTAAGAAAGAGAATATTTTTAAGAAACTAAAAAAACACTGTCCACATTCTTGTGTGCTGAAGCGCAAAAACCGCTGGATGGAATTGGACTAAAAAAGAAACCACTTGGGCACAAAGTGTTGATGTACTTCCCAGGACAGGTTTGGGGTTGTCCGGTCCAGTAGGTTTTAAAATATTTGACAGGTAATATGGTGAACCCTTGTCCCATAAATATAGCTATAGCCCTCATGGTACTTTGCAGCAGAGAGGCTGAAAGCCATTTTTCTCAAAATTCTATTGCTAATAACCTTTGACTTGCTGGATGGATTTGGATGCAATTTTCCAAATGAAATGTTTGTCAAAGGCAACGCCGACCCTCCCAAATTTCAAATAATGGAAACAATACGTTTTAAAATAGAAAAGTTTTTAAGAAAAAAAAAAACACCACCATTTTCAGCTCATTCATTTTCCCATAGAGAAAAAGGGCCATTTTTTTAGTAGCGTGAAAGGCGGTGAGCAGTTTTGGACCAAATAAGAAACAACTTGGGCACAAAGCATTGACTTTTATTTACTTGATTGGCTTTAGGTAAATCCACCAAGCTGTTTATAATCTATTCAACATAAAAAGGGGGTGCTTGCTGCACCTTAAAACCTTTATTTCGGCTGGATGGAGGTGGATGAAATTTTCCAAACTAAAGGTTGCCAAGGCAAATCCAGACTGGACATTTTTAGAACAATTAATTAAAACATGTACATGTTATTAAGAAATCATAAAAATGCAGTTTTCTGCCTACTCTGATTCATTTTCACATAGAGAAAAAGTGCAGTTTTTGTACAGCCGTAGTGCAAAAATCGCTTGCAAGATTTGGACCAAGTAAGAAACAGTTTGGGCAGAAAGCATTGAGTTAATTTCCTTGATTGGTTTGGGTCAATCCACCCAGTAGCTTTTAAAATATTCGACTAAAAAATGGTTGTGCAGCCTGTTCCTTCAACCTTTATATATTGCCCTTGGTTCTCTGCAGCAAAGAGGCTGAGAGGCTTTTCAGAAATTTATTTTTTGCTCAAAGCAAGTGATTCCGGCGATATTACCGGGAGGAGCCGCACATGAAAGAACTCAAAATGCTATTTGGAGGAGGAAAAAGTATGCCATTAAACTTTGGAATGAACTTCCCCATGACTTTATAGCGTCTAATAACATTCTCAACTTCAGAAAGAGACTAAAAACTCTTCAGTTTATGAAGTCACGCCTAAGGGAACACTGATTGTTTTGAACCACATATGCGCTGTATAAATACCAATAGCAATAGCATTCACATCAGGCTAAAGGTCAGGAGTGGCGAAGAAGACACCATGTGAAGTTGGGGATTTGGGAGTCAATTTTGGAGCCAGTTACTGGAAGAATATTTTTGGTTTATCTGGGGAAGACCGGAGGAATCTCATGAGATTAGTGCAACAACGGCGCAAGACATGCTTAGTGAAATATTTGTGTCACACAAAGAGATGAGTGATAGGGGCTAATGGGAGAGCAATAGGGAGGGAAAAAGCAATTGAGTGGAGGGAGGGGATCTGGAAAAAAGAAGGTAGACACATGTTGAGTGCCTTTGAGGATGTGGAAGACTTTTTAATTAGGAGTCATTTTTCCCATTATCACAGGATTCATTGAACCATCACTACCACAGTCATTTCTTTTATTGGAAATGATTACTGTGCGATTATCGCGGGGATAAGGAGTTCGAAAAAAAAGGTTTACCATCTGCAGTGCCTACATCTAGTGGCGAGGCAACAATGTGTGCTTGCTAACAATTGATCGTTTGACATGGCCACTGGGCCTCAAGAAATGTATTGGTGCAATACGTACAGAGGCCACAGCCAAAGGCCATAGCTAGTGAGACATCAAGAAATTATGCAACAGGTTTGGATGTAGCCCATGGCCATGGCTAAAAGCCATGGCTAGTGGGCCCACAAGTAAACTATTGATAAAAGATGTACAGTGGCCACGTCCAAAGGCCATTGCAGATGAGACCTGTAAGGATATTTAGCGTGTTACAGCACAGAGTACAACACTACTACACAGGTAGCAAACAGCACAGAGTACAGCACTACTACACAGGTAGCAAACAGCATAGAGTACAGCACTACTACACAGGTAGCAAACAGCACAGAGTTCAGCACTACTACACAGGTAGCAATTTTTTCGCAGCACCACCACAAGGGTGCAGTGCATTGCTATATGGGTTACCAGATTAACAAGGAAAGACAGGCTATTCAGTCAAAAACGATTTTAACATATAAGATGCAAATCTATTTTTACAGTTAAAAGCACACGTGCTCATTTAAAAATGCACACTATTTTTCACCTGAAATGCCTATGGTACGAGAGACACATTTGAAAATTAACAGCTAACCTATTAACCATTAACCTGACTAATAAAACCTTATTTAACATAACCCACTAATAAAATGTGTTCTCCACTGCAGAAATAGGCATACTCTGAAAACCATTTAAATGTGTGTGCAGATTTTTTTTTCTCCGGGTTTTTGTGCACAGTAACTGCAGGAAGAAGGAAGTCAGATTTGCAACAATTGCAAATGTATAAGCGAAGCTATTGTTGAAGAGTAGGAGGATGAGAGATGATGGATTTCATTGGGACACGTCATACAGAGGGCTGAGAGGAAAGTTTTAGTGGGCAGTAACGGGGAAAAAGACAGGGGACATTTTTTCTGCACTACTGGGGAGAAGACCTGGCTGTGGGGCTCCTGACTGAATGCAGATTCCTGTGTCCTGCTGCAGTCGAGATTGGGGAGAGCTGAAAGAAGGACCTTTCCACTGGCTGAGGCATTCCTATCTGCAAAAGCTGAGAATTCCAGGCAATGACCCCGGTTTGAGAAGGCAAGCGTTCCTTTTTGCTGGAGTTAATCCAAGGGAGCCACATTCACAAAGAGAACAGCCAAAGAGAACAACTAAAAAGATAAGGTAATGAGAAGTGTGGGAGCTGAGTGTGTACGGTAATATGCAGTCAGTCTAGGATTCCTGTGCGTGTCTTAATCAAATACCAATGTTGCAATTTGAGTTCTGTTCTCCGCCACGCTCTTTGCAGTGTGTCATAGACAATGCTTTGACTGTACCATTTTATTTCTGTAAAGAATGAGATCGTGTTTAAATACAACTTTCATAATACAGAAAAATATTTGAAAACAGACGGGTGATGTTTATTATTTACCATTACAATGCTGATGATGTGGGGAGATTTTTAAACAGTGCAATGGTCATTTTAAGACAGATGTGTGCATGTCAGAATCAGTATGAATAATTGTGAGTGACTGTAGCATAGCTTGTTGGAGGTACATGAGCCAACGGGAAGAGAGACTCTCTGAACATAGCTCCCTACCGTATATAAGGTAGTGGAAATTACCACAAGACTACCACATATAGCTCTCTGTCGTAAATAAGTCAGTGAGTTCGCCCATGGTGGCACACCAACACTATCACTGGAAAATGTGGTATTCCTAGAATGCAGGTCTGAGGTCTCTCTAGTGATCACACGAAAAATCTAAGCAAAGATAAGGGATTCTGGACATTGGGGCCACAAATAAAACAAGGGAATTATGCTCACCAAAATACCACCAACCACGTATACCCAATATGCAGGTCTGGGTGCTGAAATAATGCATGTCCATTGTATTATTGTTGCACATGGCCAAATCTGAATACAAAGAGTGATTATTGCTAAGTTATTTTTCGGCGGTAATAAAATACCGTCAGGCCCCAAATCTCCACAAAATACCCTACAGACCTCAAAATACTATGCAACATGTTCGCCCGTGGCCACTGGCCCAAAAAAAAACTATTGGTGCAATATGTACAGTCGCCACAGACAATGGACATGGCTAGTGAGCCCTGAGTAAACTATAACAACACCTTTGAAATTCAGCGAAAAGACATTCGTTAATAGTGTCAGATTTAACGCAACAAAACCCCTCAAATTCAGCACTAGTATTTCAAGCAAGTGCACTTTAACTATGCAGCCCCTGTTGTGCAGCATATTCCCATAGTGATATCATCATTGTGCGCATTTACATCACACATGGCATCACATCACACTAATTACATCACACATGACATCACTGATGACATCACTGATAGTTTCACTAATGGTATCACACAAGATATCACGGATGAGATATATAATTCCATCATATATGACATTATTCATCATTTAAATCAGAATATCTTTTTTCACCACTTTTGATAGATTTTTTATTTTATTACACTTCACAATAATAGCATCACAACATGGAACAACACACTGATGCAGAAGTATCATATGATTACACGTGAAGGATTAATTTATAGCACATATTAACTTATAACATTTAACATACCAATATGTAGATATACACATGGGATGAATTGCATGTATTGGTAAGCAATTACAATACTTAATTGCAGGAAACATACCTGATTCTCATATAATATAAAATGTGTGCCTGTGTGCACTGTAATAGTATAGAACCTAAGAATTCAAAATTTTGTAAATATACAAATCACTTTCTTAGAGTACATACTTACATTTATATAAAAGCAATGCAAATTAGAAAGCATATATTTGATTATAGATATGGCAATTGTATTACTAATATTTTTCGTATTTTCTTTTTAAAATAAATTATGAATTTGTATTTCTATATACGAGATTACCTTCCAAAGTATTTAATGCTTTTATTCTACTCTTCATTGTAATAATTTCTGTAAGCAACTACAATTGTGTGCTGTGCACTACATTTAAAGAAACAAGGGTAGAATACAATGTACTGTGTAAGTATGAAATATGTGCATTATATCATGTAACAAAACAAAGTTGTCATATTTCAAAATGTAATTAATCAAACAACTATTATCAGTTATATCATTAGTGATGCCATCCGTGATGTCATCAGTGCTGCAATGTGTGATGTAATTGGGAGCTATGACTACCAAGGAAAACTATTGGTGCAATATGTACAGTGGCATAGGCCAAAGGCTGTGGTAACTGGGAATGGCTAGAAACGTATTGGTGCAACGTGTACAGTGGCCACCTTAGAAAGCTATGGCCACTTTCCATGGCTGAAGGCCATGACCAGTGGGCCCCAAAGATTGCTCTTGTTGCAACTTGGACAGTGGCCAGGGCTGAAGGTCGTTGCTAATAAGCCCACCAATAATTCTATTGGTGCAGCATGTACAGTGACCACAGCTGAAGGCCATGGCTAGTGGGCCCCAAAGAATCCTATATTGGTGCAACAAATACAGTGGCCAGGGACGAACACCATGACTAGTGGCCCCCAAAGAAAAATATTGTTGTAACATGTACAGTGGACAAGGCTAATAGCCGTGAACACTGGTAATGGCCAAAGGCCATGGCTAGTGGGCCCAAAGAAGCCTATTAGTGCAACATGTACATTGGCAACGACTAAGGTCTGTGTTCACTGGTCTTTGCCAAAGGCTTGGCTAGTGAACTTGAAAAGAAACCCAGTGTTGCAACATATGCAGTGGGCACAGCCAAAGGTCATGGCTATTGGGACCAAAAGAAACCTATTGGTGCAACATGTGCAGTGGTCACGGCTGAAGCCCATGGCTAGTGTGCCCCCCAAAAAAACATACTGGTGCAACATGTAAAGTGGACAGAGCCATAGACCACGTTCACTTGTCATGGCCAAAGGCCATGGCTAGTGGACCCTAAAATAACCTATTGGTGCAACATGTAAAGTGGGCAAGGCCATAGACCATGCCCACTTGGCATGACCGAAGGACATCGCTAGTGGGCCCTAAATAAACCTATTGTTGCAACATGTACATTGGCCAAGGCCAAAGGCTATTGCGATAGGGCCCTGAAGAAACCTCTTGGTCCAACATATACAGTGGGCACTGGCCAGGGTGGATGGCCATGTCTAGTGGGCTCCAAATAAAATATAGCATAACAAAACCCTTGATATTAAGTGAATAACTTTAGTTAAGAGGGCGTTGTTGTGATTAACTTTGCATTCATCTGGTGCAAGTGACTAGAATCTTGAGATGGAATGCAGGGCTTAGAATGTTTATCTATGAGTGAGTTCCAGGTTTGTTAGTTGCAAGGATGTAAGCCCTGAGAGAGGATGCCGGTGGGTGTCCTATGTCCCCTTTTACTTACCTGACTCAAAGAACTGTATTTGGTGTACCTAAACTTAAGTAAATAAGTTAACAGTTCACTGGAGTGTCAGAGTCATTTGTGGCCAAACCCTGAACTCAACACTGGCGACGAGGATGGGATCTGGCTGTGCTGGGGGACAGCACCAAAGGGAGACACCCACCTCCCCCCCCTCTGAGAAGTGATCCTCTCTCAGGTAAGAGCGCTGGATGGCTGTGAGGCACTGCAAGTGCAGTGAGGGCAATTGAGGCCCAGACAGAGGTGCTACAGAGGCAGAGGGGGCAAGAAAGGCCCAGACAGAGGCGCTACGAAGGCACTAGAATAACAGAGCAGCTATGGATGTAAAGGTGCTGCATGAGACAGTGGAGAGGTTCTGCCAGGGCAGTGAGGCGCTACAATGGGCAATGAAGAGGCGCTGCAGAGACAGTGAAGCGCTGCTAGGGGCAGTGAGATGCTACAGAGGCAGTGAGGCGCTGCATGAAGAGGTGCTGCAAGGGCAGTGAGGTGCTGCAACAGGCAGTGAAGACGCGCTGCAGGGGCAGTGAGGTGCTGTGTTAGGCAGTGAAGAGGTGCTGCGTGAGGCAGTGAAGAGGTGCTGCATGAGGCAGTGAAGAGATTCTGCAAGGGCAGTGAGGCACTGCAAGATGCAGTTAAAAGGTGCTGCAAGAGGCAGTCAAGAGGCGCTGCAAGAGGCAGTGAGTGGTCGCTGCAGAGGCTGTGAAGTGCTGCATGGTGCAGTGAAGAGGTGAGGCGCTGCGAGGGCAGTGAAGTGCTGCATGGGGTAGTGAAGAGGCACTTCAGTGACAAGGGTGTGCTGCAAAGGGCAGTGGGGACAAGAAGTTCTAGTGTTGAAAGGTACAACGGTCTGCTGTAAAGTGCAGTGGGCTCTGTGAGACTTATGGTTATTAGAAGGAGCTGTGAAGTTCATTGGAGCAGCAAGGTTCATTCATTCATTGGCATGGTGAAGTTCAAGGTGGCAGTCTCTCATAAAGCATTTAAGAGAATTGAGACTGTACAAACATTCAGAAGAGTTGGAAGTTGTTAATGGATCTGGGAGGGGCCTGGGGCCCATGGACTGTGCAAAGATCTGTTGCGCCAAGGCTACAAGCTATTGGTCATAGTGAAGGCAGCTGAGATCACTGACAAAGTTATCCGATGTCAGCGCTTACCTTTGACTGGAACCGAAGGTTGCTGCGGTTGGCTTGAGTGGAGTCCTGGAGGTCGGCATGAGTGCTGCAGCGGGAGGCCTGACTCAGTTATGAAGTTTGATGGGGATGGGAGCTCTGTGTTCCTCCGTTACTCTCTATGCAATGGTGAAGTAGGAGAGAATGCAGAGGTGCTGGCGATTAGAGTTGAGATACTAGAGCTGATATATATTAGTTTATTAGAGTGATGTTGTAGGTACATGTCTCTCTCTTTAATTGAGTTATGTAGTTTAACATATTTCTCTCCACAGGCGGACTACTGTCCATTACATGTGTTGCATGTGTAAAAAGGTGCAATGGTTGAGGTGAACCGTTGAGCGGACTACTGTCCATTACATGTGTTGCATGTGTAAAAAGGTGCAATGGTTGAGGTGAACCGTTGAGCGGACTACTGTCCATTACATGTGTTGCATGTGTAAAAAGGTGCAATGGTTGAGGTGAACCGTTGAGCGGACTACTGTCCATTACATGTGTTGCATGTGTAAAAAGGTGCAATGGTTGAGGTGAACCGTTGAGCGGACTACTGTCCATTACATGTGTTGCATGTGTAAAAAGGTGCAATGGTTGAGGTGAACCGTTGAGCGGACTACTGTCCATTACATGTGTTGCATGTGTGAAAAGGTGCAATGGTTGAGGTGAACCGTTGAGCGGACTACTGTCCATTACATGTGTTGCATGTGTGAAAAGGTGCAATGGTTGTGGTGAACCATTGAGCGGACTACTGTCCATTACACTGTCTGTATAAAAAGGGAAATGTTGTTCCTAGACTTTGGTGCCATTGTTTTGGCATATGTTGGTAGACATGTATGCGGTGATGTGTGAGTGAAATAAGATATTAAGGTTTTGAGTGTTTATTAAATCTTCATTAGAGTTATTAAGTTGATAACAGTGTTCATCATTAGCTGTTCTATTTAGGCATATTAATATGTTCTCTCCACAGGTGGACTTTTAATTTTAATCCACAGATGGACATTGATGTTAATGTTAATAGATTTTGAAGTGGTGACAGGGTCTAAACCTTTTGGAGTTGATTGTGGTTATATATGAAATGCTTTGAATAATCTTTTGTTTTCAGGTGGGACTTTACTGGACAAATCTTTTGATGAAATATTGATCTTGCCACCGATACTTTACTGTTCTTGTTGTTGTCCCTATAGGGGAAAGATGTGTTGTGATTAACTTTGCATTCATCTGGTGCAAGTGACTAGAATCTTGAGATGGAATGCAGGGCTTAGAATGTTTATCTATGAGTGAGTTCCAGGTTTGTTAGTTGCAAGGATGTAAGCCCTGAGAGAGGATGCCGGTGGGTGTCCTATGTCCCCTTTTACTTACCTGACTCAAAGAACTGTATTTGGTGTACCTAAACTTAAGTAAATAAGTTAACAGTTCACTGGAGTGTCAGAGTCATTTGTGGCCAAACCCTGAACTCAACAGGCGTTAAGGTGATCAGATTTAATGTGAAAAATATATAGCAACAAAACCTTTTACATTTACTGAAAAAATGTTTAGTTTGAAAATAGTTAAGATGAACAATACATTGCAACAAAACCTTTCAAATTCAGTGAAATAACGTTAGTTAAAGAAATGTTGACGTAAAAATGTAACGCAAGAACACCCTTGAAATTCAGCAGACAATTCAGTCAAATTCACCTTAACTACTCGCCGCCTGTTGAGCAGCGTATGACCACAATGAGAAAATATTGATGCAACATGTACAGTGGCCACTGTCGAAGGCTATGGCCACTTGACATGGCTAAAGGCCATGGCCAGTGGGCCCCATATAATGCTATTTGTACAACATGGATAGTGGCCAAGGTTGAAGATTATGGCTAGTGGCCATGCAAGGGCTAAGGCTAGTGGGTCCTAAAGAACCCTATTGGAGCAATATGTACAGTAGCCAAGGCCGAAGGCCAAAAGCAATGGCTACTGAGCCCAAAAGAAACTTATTGGACCAACATGTACAGTCACCACAGCCAAAGGCCATGGCTAGAGTGCCTCAAAGAAACCTATTGGTGCAACATGTGCAGTGGCCAGGGCTGAAGGCTATGGCTAGTAGTACACAAAGAAAACAATTGTTGTAACATGTACATTGGCCAAGGCTAATGGGAGTGACCACTGGTAATGGGCAAATGCCATGGCTAGTGGGCCCAAAGAAGCCTATTGGTACAACCTGTACATTGGCCACGGCTAAGGGCTGTGTCTACTGGTCTTTGCCAAAGTCTATTGCTAGAGGGCCCCAAAGAATGCGTTTGTTGCAACATGGACAGTGGCCAAGGCTGACGTCCATTGCCTCTGACCATGGCTAAAGGCCATGGCTAGTGAGCCTACAAGAAACCTATTGGTGCAACATGTACAGTGGCCACAGCTGAGGATCATGGCTAGTGGGCCCCAAAATACATATTGTTGCAACATGTAAAGTGGGAACAGCCATAGACCATGCCTACTTGTCATGACCGAAAGCCATGGCTAGTGGGCCCTAAATAAACCTATTGTGCAACATGTAGTGGTCAAGGATGAAGGCTATTGCGATAGGGCCCCAAAGAAACGTATTGTTTCAACATGTACATTGGCCAATAGACATAGTGGAAGACCATGGGCCTCATTACGAGTTTGGAGGTAGCCATGCCGTTTTTAGTGGCATGGCTACCTTCAATAAATTCGGGTCCGGGTCCTGCAAAAGGGGACTTAACGGGCCATTCCGACCTTGGAAGGCCTGGTAATTCCCTTTCGTGGGACCCGGACACGGAACGTCCCATTCCCATTTGAGCCCCCATAGGGCTCAATGGGAATGGTCTGCTAGCGGGTCCCACTCTGCACATCTCTGTCGGGCCAGGCGTTCAGAGCGGGACCAGCGGCAGGACTTATAATGTGGTGGCCCGGAATGAACGTTGCCGGTCCCTTACCGGCACCATTCATTCCGTGGCCGCCACACTTGGAATTAGGCCCCATGTCTATTGCGCCCCAAATAAAATATAGCATAGCGAAACCCTTGAAATTCAGTGAAAAACTTTATTTAAGAGAAAGTTAAGGTGAGCATATTTAATGTGAAAGCTATATAGCAACTACATCTTTGAAATTCCCTGAAAAAACGTTTAGTTTTAATCCATTTAAGATGAACAGTACATTGCAACAAACCCTTTCAAATTCAATGAAATAACCTTACTTGAACTGATGAGAAGGTGAAAATTTAACGGAACAAAACCCTTGAAAATCAGCAGACAAATCAGTCAAATCCACATTAACAACTCATCGCCTGTTGCACAGCATATGTCTACAACGACATCACATAGTACATCACTGATGACATCCCTGATGACATCACTCGTGACAACACTGATGACATCACTTGTGACATCACAAATCGCATCATATATAACATCAATGATTACATCACGGATGGCATCACTGATGACATCAGAAATGAGATCACTCATTATGTATGTTAAAATATTTTTGGGTCACACTCTTGGTAGATATGTAATTTCAGTATAGGTAAAAACAATAAAAACATGACATACAACAATACACAGGTACACATGTAGTATTAATTAAAGGATGCCATTTAAGTATTTAATATTTTAGAAACGTCTCTAATTTTGTTTAGTAGCAAGCAATTAAAATAGTTCATTCCATAGAATGTACCTGATTATGGCAAATGTACTTTACAGATTTGTGAGATAATATAATATGTATATACAGTAGTGAAAAAGAATATAATAAGAATAAACAGAAAAATAAACATGTTGAATCCTGAGTGTTAGGAAAATAATAAATGTACAGATTTACATTTACATGTTTCTCTTTTTTTAGTGGTATCATTTATAATTAAACCTTTTACCATTAGTACAAAAGTATTAAACTCCATAATAACAATTACATTTAAAACAAATATTTTAGACCATTAGGAAAATAAGTTAATTCAACATTCTGTATAAATGAACATATATAAAAAAAGAAAATCAATCAATTCTAACAAGTATCAGGAAAAATATCCATAATAAACCTCACAATCACCAGGATAAAAGACACATCATCCCTCCATGATGCTATTCCAAAGTTTCATTGATGTAACATGATTAATATCCTGGAAGAACTTAGACGAATACATGTTTCTTTTGTCTGCTAACACTCAGTGGTCAGATGCCTAAGAGTGTCTACAACTGTACTCAACTGACAAAATCAACATGATATCTGGACTCTGGGCATATTATTGTGAGCACCCAAGTCCTCCATCGTTCGAAATAGATTGAATCTGACACGCATATCACATGTCTTATATCCAACGTCAGAAAAATGTACCACATATAATGGAACAAGGCTCTATGGTTTTTCATTTTCACTGATGTGTGAATACAATTTAAGATTCATCATACTACCAGAGGTGGTAATCCATTCCATATTATATAGCATTCTCTTTACTTTATCCAGCAAAGTACACAACATGTCCACAGTGGAGTCAATTGAGGCTAGTAACTCATCATCATAAGAGGTCCACCCACGCAGATCAATATAGCTTGTGTTTTTTAGCAAATCTTAGAGCACTAAATAACGACGCATCAGGAGGAAATAATATTTTTGTGTTTAAACTAAGGTGTTTCCAACCTGCCGTTGCACAAAACAAAGTCAAACCTAGCTCATATGTAATGACCGCAGGCAGGACACAATTCTGAAGACTTAAAACATGCCTTTAAAAAGTCTTCGGAGTTTGTCCAAAAAGTGTCCTGTAAAGGTCCCTGTTACATAAGCTCCATAGGTTAAGATAGGCACAACCTTAGCCTTGTAGAATCGCAAACCTGGAATTAAAGTAAAGCAGCAATATTGGGTGTTCATTCTCTTAGCTTGACTCGCAAGCATAATTCATGTATCTTGAAGCTTCATAAAAATAAGCCAAATTCCCATCTTTGGTCAAAATAGAGAAGCCCAGGCACATAAAAGTCTCATCAACAACAGAGCATTAGGCAAGGTCCAAGTAAATGTGTGTGTGCCTCTTGGTTTCCTAGAATACATTTAAATCCTAGCTTATTCCAGTTAATTTTAAATTAATTACTAGTTACATAACCCTCCAGTGCGTACAGAAGGCATTGCAGGCCTACCAGAGTATAGTCAAGAAGAACTAAATCATCCACATAGGCCAACAATCTAACGGATTCCTGCCCCATTTTTGGCAGAAATGATCTCATCGAAGAAAGTGTCTGGCCAATGTCCGATATAAACAGATTGAAAAGAAATGGGACCAGAGGACACCCTTGCCTTAAACCCACATTCATAGATATTGGGCTTGATAAAGTGATGTGTGAATGTAGCCTACAGTGCACCTGTGTGGCGGGTGTAGATAATGCAATATATTTAACAGCAAGCCAGAACAACCCCAGTCATATAGCTTTGTCCACAATAAAGATATATTAACACAGTCAACATCCATAGACAGATCTATGAATGCCTGATAAATAGACTGCTTTCTGCCCCTTACCTATTTTGGAACAGAGATAAAAACAGCCCATTTAGTGATGTGCCCAATGATGTCTTAAAGCCAGACTGATATGTATCGTACATCCTGGGGAAATAGACCAGTCTCCTCAATGTGCCAGAAGAATAGCTGATATGTTCATGGTGGGCACATCTAACAGGGTTATTGGTCAATAACATTTTGGTAATGTGCTTTCCCCTTTTTTATAAATTGGGACTATATGCAATGTTTTCCAGGTAGGTGGAGAAGAACTACTAGAAATAATGTGATCATATAGTCCATAAAAGCACTTAACACGTTTTAGGGTTACCCCTCCATGTGATGTTTGAAAGACCATCTGGTCTAGAGACCTGGGATGGTTTGCATTTTTAATTACCAAAGAAATGTCTTCCTTGTCAAAGGCCAATGCCCACTTAGAATCCATCCGGGAAAGAGGGTCAAAGTTCATATTTGTGGCATTGCACATAGTTTACCCATTCCTCTTCAGGGATGGGATTAATCATTGAAGATGCTTGAGACACACATTCACTATTTAGTAGCTTCCATATTGATGTAATATTGTGAGAAACCAGAGAACGGAGCATTTATTCTGAATTCACTGGAGCATCTGATGTTCATGACATTTCACCCAATTTTTGTATCTCTGCTTGAGCTTCTGTATTACTGATCGTGTACTCCTAGTAGGATACAATCAAACAGTCATCAGATTATGCCTTAGCTCCCTTTTTTTTTATCTCAAATTAGGCTATCAAATCTATGTTTAGGTTGTGGGACCTCACAACTCCTAGATTTAAAAGGAGTACGAAAACTCCTTAAAAAATCCCTGGAAGCTCTCAGGAGTGAAGACTTCCCCATAGTCTTCTATCGACCAATTCAGAATCATGGCCTTTAGTTGCGAGTTTAACATTTTAACTGTATATGGGTTTCACACTAATCTCTTCTTAATAGCATTTATTTCCACCTGCGAAGCGACAAAAGGTGAATGTAATGGGGCCGAAACACAGACGACATTCCACTCTGCTACCAATGATAGGTGATCACTCTTTAAATGCTCTAAGACCTCAAGAGATAAACATTTTTCCAAAATTCCCATCGAAACAAACATATAATCCAAAACTGATATTTTAGTCTCATAGCCAAGTGTGATGGGGAGTTATGTCCACTTGTACGTTACCATTTAATATCTTTAATCCCCAAAATTGCATAATCTCAGACAAAGCCTGACTACGTATTATATTCCCCCATCCCAAAAGAGATTCCATTGCCCTTCGAAACTAAAACAATTAAGGTCACCAGCAATAAAGACATTACTGGAACCACTTTCGCACATCCACCTATCAACAATAAAAGCAATTTGGGTCACAAATTAATCTGTAGGATTTCAGTAGATAGTCATGAACAATGTTTGATTTATCTCATAGATGGCACGATCATACACAATTATCTTTCTTTTATTAAGGGGGGATTACTTCCCAGCAACCAAAAAAAGATTCCTGAGCTGTTACTGACTCCTATAAGGGTAGCCCACCTCAGACCTTTAAGCACATGACACATCCTTACAGTGTAGCCATCGTGCAATCAGCTTTCTCTTAGCAAGGTTTCTTGTAGTATAATGATGGCAAACTTACTCAAATCTATTGAGTCACTCTGAAATATGTTCATATGTCCACAACTATTCCAGGAAAGGACACAAATACTTTTAAATGCTGCATGGCTAGGCGTCATTTGTAATGCTTTCACTTTGCACAGTTTTACCGAGCTGAGGAGTTGAAGCAAGCAAGGAGCAGTACTTCATTGAAGTTACATTAGACTGTTGGTTAGAAGATTTAATGAACACTCTTCTTTCCTTCCTGTGCTCTAAATTGAAATTAATTACTAGCAGGACCTCAGATTTATTAGCCAGTTCTAATTGCATAGATGACAATCAACTGACTATATTCCTCTCATTTAATTCATGAAGTTTGAATTCATAGAGGTCATAACCTAAGCTAAGAAATTACGGAACTGCCAACAGAAGCGTATCCACTACCAATCTTTCCGGTTAAAGCAGCACAATATTGGAACTCCCTTCCACCTCCTTGCAGGGAGGACCTCCCCTACCACCTATTCCATTGGCTCAAGTTTCATGACACCTAACAAGCTCTCTTGCTGCCCTGACACTCCACTACTATGATTGTAAATATGTATATTTAGGTTGCCAACTGATCAGTGCAGATACCTTGTCACTAGACAACCGATGTATTGTAAATAGTATTGCCTATGTTGTATACTTCTGTAACCCATGCCTCTTCGGCGCGCGTTGTTTCTTTTTGGCGTGTCCAGCATTGTAACCACCGCTGGACTTCTTTTCCCTGTATGTAACCAAGCTTTGCAATCCTCTTGTTGCCCCTGCGCCTTGCTACCCCTTTGGGGTTAGGTGTGCAATATAAATAAATAAAATACAAATACAAATACAATCTAGATCTTAAGTGTAGACATACTGTCAGTAACCTGTTCATTCAAAAATTCTATTTAATCTATATCGTTAAAACTGAGCGACCTTAATGATGGAATCATTTCAAGTGACGATAGAACATTAGAATGATTCAGGATTGCTTCATCCTCACCACCTCCTACTCTTTCAAGGATGACCCGTGATAGGCCATACAATGACCGTTTTAGTCGTTGACTGAATGTCACTTTGGGGCTTGATGGTAAAGATGGCCTTGATATCATACTGCTTATCAAGGGAAGACACAAGTGTGCTTGTTTCTCTTCCAAAGTTAAGAAGACATTGTTGGAAGGCATTACTGTGGTCATAAAGTCATTATCCCTGTAACCATCTCTTACGTGTTTTCCTTGTGCCTCCATAGTAGGAGGGTAATCACTGTTGGAGTAAATTGACATGTTCATTAAGAGGTCTGAATCATCAATTATAAGTATGTCATTCTTAGACTTCATATTATCACTGTTTAGTTTAGTTTATTTATTTATAGAGCACACCTAACCCAAAGATATCCGGACACTTTTGCTTATGCAGTTCAAGATAGTTACATACATGGTTAATAAAGTAAAATACAGTTGGCTGTTAACTTGTGTTACAGATCAAGGAAACATGCCTGATAAGAGCACTACTTACAGAAGTCACACAGGATACAAGTGAAGAGAGTAGACCAAATGAGCCTAGTGTTACAGATCCAGGCGTTTATCCAGCAAGGCATCTGAAATATAATGAGGAAATATTCCTTAGTTTTGCTGGGCAAAGAGCCAGGTTTTTTCGTTTTTTTGAAAGACCAGCAGGAAGGTTCAGCTTTAAGTACTGTCGGCATGGAGTTCCAGAGCTTAGCTGCTAGAACTGGGAAACTGGACCCGCCTGCTTTTTGTAGTTTGCGGTTGGGAATATTTAAGCAATGGGTGTAGTTAGCCCTGGTAGGCCTGGTAGACTGGTTTCTGGTGAATTTGTTGACAAAGTATTTTGGGGCCGAATTGGAGAAGCATTTGTAGGTGATCACTAAAGTTCTGAATGGGATCCTGTCTTGCACAGGGAGCCAGAAGGTATTGCTTCTGGTTGATGAAATGTGGTTAGATCGAGGAATGTTTAGCGCAGTTCTGAGTGTGTTATTTTGGAGCACTTGCAGTTTATTCAGATTTTGTTTATTAATGCCCAAGTATAGGGTGTTGCAGTAATCCAATTTTGATAATGATAGTGCTCTGGCCAGCGCAATGCAACTGTAAGTGAACAGAAAGGGCTTGCAAGCATTGATCAGCTTGGAGGTGTAAGCTGATGCTGAAGCTGTTGTATTGATTTGTCTAGTGAGGGAGAGGGTGGAATCCAAGTAAATGCCTACAGTTTTAACATTGTTGGAGACTTTGATGTTATTCACATCAACGGTTAAGGAATTATATTGGGTAACTAACTTGTTTACATGAGAAGTAGCTTGGTCTTGTCATCGTTCAAGCAGAGGCCATGGGTAGCCATCCATGCCTGAATTTGTAGGTAGATTTCATTCAATAGTTTGGTATCTTTGTCATAGGAGCCCGATAGTGTGATGAGGATTTGCGTGTCATCCACATAGTTAGTGTAGTTGACACCCAAATCGTCTAAGTGGTCAAACAAGGCCTTGCTAAAGATATTGTATTAAGTCGGCAAGATACAGGAACCCTGTGGAACCCCGCAAGAGATAGGGGAGGGTTCAGCCGAGGCCGTTGGAGCGAATACCCTCATAGTCCTGTTTGCTAGGAAGCACTGTATCCAAGCGGTGGCGTTCGAGGAGACAGAGGCTGCTGAGGTCAAGTGACTGGTGAGGTTGACTAAATCAAAAGCTGCTGATAAATTGAGCAGGAGGAGGGGGGCCAGATTTCCTTTATCTTTTAATTCATCCATTTGGGATTTTTAAATCCAGAGGGCTGTTTCTGTGCTGTGTCTTGGTCTAAACCCTGATTGACACAGGCCTAGAAGGTTATTGGCTTCTAGATGATTTTGAATTTGGAGGTATGCTGTCTGTCCAGTATTTTTAATAGGAGTGGTACTGTAGTTATGGGCGTAGTTGGTCGGAATGCTTGGGTCAAGGTTTGTTTTTTTAAGAAGGGGCATTACCCAGGCGTCTTTGAGATTGTTTGATACTGTACATGTTTCAAATGAGGTGTTAATTAGGGAAGTGATGAAAGGAGTGAACTCCTTTGCACCCTCCTTTATGACTGCTGCTGGACATATGTCTCCTTGTCATCTTGAAGGTTTCAGGCTGGCTATGATCGCTTCTGCTTCTGAAGTAGTGACCGGGGAAAATTCAAACGGGTGGCAGATTTTAGAAGGTGGGTTGTGGAATTTGTGGAATTTTGTGCCTGAGTTTGGAAGGTGGGTTGAGTTTTTTGGCTTCTATTTTGGTTTGAAGTAGGGCAATTGTATCTAGTAAGGCTTTTTGAATGTTGGCACACCAGGAGGCATCTCTAGTGCAGGCTTCTGTAGGTGGAACTGGAGACTCTAGCTCCCTGAGGATAGTGAATAGCTCTGTGGAGCCGGACTCAGCATTTTGTATTCTGTCATTGAAAGAGTCAATTTTAGTGTTTTGGATAGCTGCTTTGTAAGCATTAGAAGCAGAACTTTTCCTTGTTCAGGTCAGAGGGAATTGTTTTCCACTTAGCTCCAGAGATTCATTTATCATTGCGTAAAGCTTTCAGGTTTGAAGTGAACCACTTGTTTAGGTGAGCTAGTGCCTTGGCTTTTCTCATTTTTAGCAGGCAATATTATCTAGGTGGGTGTGGTGACATAGTGACATTGCGCATGTTTCTGGTCAGGGCAGGGGGAGCGTGTATGACACTTGGGTTTGGGCACTGGCTATCCTGGATTGTGAAGGAGATGACATGGTGTTCGGACCAGGTGCAGGGAGAGTTGGAAAGGATCTTGATGTTGGAATTTAGGTCTGATAGCCAGTCCAGGGTTCTTCCTTTGCTGTGTGTTGGGCCGAAGATACAGTGTGAGAAGCCTAGCTCTGAGAGTGTGTTCTCTAAAGCTGTTGCATTTGCATTGTTTGTATCATGGAGGCCTATGTTTAGATCTCCCACCAACATGATTTGGTAACCAGGTTTGGTGTTGCGGGTGAGGACTTGTTTGATATCTTCCTCAAAGGAAGCTATTGGGCCAGGTGGTCTGTACAAGAGGTGAATCAATAAGGTAGGTGCCGCTGATAGCTGAAGTTTGACTGAGAGACGTTCTTCAGGGGAAAAAGGTTTGTTGTAGAATTCTTTCAAGCCTTAGTGTTTTTTTGCGATAAATGCGACTCCCCCGCCTCTGATGGAGTCTCTATCTGCTCTGAGTATTGTATAGTTATCAGGTAGGGCTAGAGCGAGGGTTGGCCATGCTGCTGTGTGTAACCAGGTTTCCGTGATTGCTAAGAAGTCTAGGTGATTAGATGTGATGAGATCAGCTATATCTAGAGCATGAGCAATCAGATCTCTGTTGTTGATGAGGGCTCCTTTGATATGAGGAACCTCAGCAGAGGGTGTACCTGTACGTGGGAGTTTGGTTACCTGTGAAGGCAAGACGTTGCTAGTGTTATTATGTTGATTATGGTGGACCTAGTAGGCATAGTATTGTTGTACATGAGAGTTTTCCAGTGTATGTTAAACAACCAGCTGTTTTTTAATCCAGATCCTAGTCTTGTGTTCCTAATGCTTATTGGGCAAGGTTGATTCTGGGTAGGTCGGGAGGCGTATGGTTGGATCCATTGCATAGGTGTGAGGGGGCAGTGGCTTTTAGTTGATGCTTCACAGTTAAAGCTCGACGGAGGTGAGCCAGGCTTGAGAGGTGGGAGGAACTTGGTAGGTGTTATAGTGTTAAGTAAGGGTAAAAAGGTAGGCATGGTTAAAGTTACCTTATGTAGGTTATCCATGTGGGCTAAGGGAGTGGACTGCTGTGTAGGTAGAGTGATTGGTGGCAGTGCAGCTATTCAGTAGAGGGTGCACGGATGATTGAAAGCCTAGAAGTAGTAGTACCGTGAAAGGTTGTGCAAACAGCTCAGGTATGCAGGAGGGTGGGACCTGTGCTAAAAGAGATGTATGCAGAGCAATATTAAGCAAGATACATACGAGGTGCGGGACATTGCAGCAGGCCATTCTGTGACAGGCAGTAGTCATGAAAGAAGGGTTCGCGGCTGATCCAGGATCTACGCAATGCACGGTCGAGCAGAGACAGAACAAGATGTTTCAGAGGCATCAAAATAGTAGGAACGGTGCCGTACTGCTTGTGAATGTAGGTTTACAACTATGTCAGCTAATATGCAGTAGGGCTAATATATAATTAAAATCAGGGGTAGACACAGGATGTGTAGTGGCTACGTACAGCATCTGCTTAGGATTTGCGATTTAAGGCGCTTAGCAGTGTAAGCAGAGAAGACTTGCAGCATACACAGCAAAAGGTCAGTGCCCCATGAAAGGCAATCGTAGTGTGGCATAATGTGGTGAGTGTGGCCAGTGCAAGAAGCATACGGTGCATTGAGCATGTAAAGATCTAGTACGAATGCAGAAATATCAAGCAGTATATGCTGTGAGAGAACAGTATCAAACGGTATATGCAGTGATAGGTCAAAGAGCAATGATGCAGACAGGGAGCATCAACAAAATTATGGCGCACAACCAGTGTAAGCCGAGAAGATTAGAAGCATGTGTAGCAAAAGATCAGTGCACAATGATAAAGCAAATGTGGTCTGACATACTGTGCAACCATTCCTTGAATATTTGGTTAATCAAACTGGTCAACAGTTGTCACTGCAGCGGATACATTATCTAGCCTCCTCCACCGCGACTGCATGTGCCTCAAGACCTCCCAGGTCACACAGAAATGTATGTCAGCCTGCTCCATTCTGTTTTTCACAGCCAATTTGATTCTTTGTTTTCTTTTTCTTTTCCTGTGTTTTGGGCATTTTTGCCTTCTCCTTGTCCTTTGATAAAATATGGAATAATTGCTTAACTCATCACTTTCTGGTGAGACTTTTGTTTGCTCCAAGTCCATTGTAATGACTTCTTCCAATAGATGTGAATCCATTTGAGACTCACTCTCCCGCGGACAGATGCAGGCGATGGAGGCTGAAACTCCTGCTCTGTCACAATGTATTCAAGACAACACACTGCTGACTATATATCAGATGTTGACAAAGACTGCAGAGTCTGTCTTAATGACCTTTATTCACTCAGGAGAATGCTCTATGAAGCTGATTTTGATATTCTCAAACAACTGAACAAATAATTAAGCACAAAGTTCAGTGCCACTTGGGAATGAAGGGCCCAGGGATGCTTTTTGGATCGAACCATCGATCAAGCAAGTGGAGAAGAGTAGAGTTATCGAATTATGCGAAAAGGAGTACTCATTTTAATACTCTGTTGGAGTAAGCTCACCCATGGTCACACCATCAGCCTGATAATTTGTATTATTGGTAGTGTCAAGAAACTTGGGCAATGAATTAATGAGAAGTTTCAGGTGACACATCGTCTAAGGCACTTAGTAAGATGTCATCTGGAATATCTGTGGTAGATACTAGGTCCTTACTAACCCGCGACAAATACATATGAACTTCTTTATCAAATAATCCATCCCTTTCTCCCTTAGTGATTTCTACAGTCATCCCTGGCTCTGGGGTTAAGTACAATTTAATAGAAGATAAGGCCAGCATATCATGCTTCGAACTGCAGCTGATTGCACATTTGTTTGTTTGTTTGTTTTTTTTATTTATTTATATAGCGCTCCTCACCCAAAGGTATCTGGGCGAATTTACAAGAATTTTTTAGTACAAGTTGCATAAAAGGATACATACATAGTGCAATGGTTACATTATTTACATACATTCTAAAATATTATACAGCAGAAATATACACAAGGTTGCATTATTTGTATAAATTCAAAGATATTATACAACAAAATATACAATAGTCAGTATACGTGGATACCAGCAGGGGCATTCTGAAGAAAGTTAAGAATTTTTGTCAAAAAGCCAGCTCTTAGTGTTTTTTCGAAAGCTAAAGAAGGATTGACCAGTTCTTAGAGTTGTAGGCAGGAAATTCCATAGCATGTCAGCCATGACAGGGAAGATACTACCTGCAGATTTTTTCCATTTGTATCTCAGGACTTTGAGGCAAAAGGAGTTTGCTGTTCTCATGGGACGTGTTTATGTATTTTTTACGATTTTTGCCATTAAGTATTTGGGGGCTGAATTGTTTAAGCATTTATAGGTAAGGGAGACAGTTTTGAGATGTATTCTGTTCTTGATTGAGAGCCAATTGTTTTTTCGTGTAGCCTCAGTTATGTGCTGTCTTCTGGGAATATTTAGCGCAGTTCTAAGCACGTTATTCTGTAGGATTTGAAGTTTGCTGACAATGTATTGGTTGGCACCTAAGGAAAGTGCATTACAGTAATCATATTTCGACAGAATCAAGGCTCTCGCTATGGTAATGCAACTGTCTGTGGTAGGAAGTGTTTACAGGGGTGGATGAGCTTACAAGTGTACGCTGTCACTGAGGGTGTGGCGTTAACTTGCTTGAACAGGTTTAGGGCAGAGTCTAAGTAGAAACCCAAGATTTCAACCTCCTTTGCAACTTTGATGTTGATACCGTCAATGTTGAGAGAGAGGTAGTGATTACTGAGTTTGCTTAGACTAGCAGAAGCTCCCAGGATCAGCAGCTCAGTCTTCTCACCATTCAGGCATAGTCCATGAGTGGTCATCCAGACCTGAATGATGAGATTGATTTTGTTCCTTCTCAGGGAACCTTTAGAGAGTGTTCAAACACAATGATTTGGTTTTTCAAATATTGACCATTTGAATTATTCAACCCAGGTACTATACTCTGTATGTCTTAAATATCGAATGTCCTATGTTCCTATAAATTCAAGTATATTTTTTACACTGACTGCAGTCAAAATAAATTCGAATTGCAGTTTACAGATTTTGTGATCATTCTGTGTCTACCAAAACATATGGTGACTGACTCGGGATTGTGTTGTTCGTGTTACAGCAGGTAGATCTCCATGACCTTGCTCACTTGCATTGTTTGATATTAGTATACCCACCTGGGCAGAGCAAGGCATAAACCAGGTTCCCTTTCTCATGTTAGTTTGTTATAGCTAGAAAATCGAGATGTTTTGAAGTGATCAGGTCAGCAATGCCGACAGCATGTGCGTTGATCAAAGCACCCTTGATCAGCATGGGTCTGTTAGTGCTAGGGTTAGACTTAGGAGTAGTATTCTTCTGGACAGGGTGGTTTTTCTTTAGTTTGTTAGTCTTAGGTTTAGACTCTTTCTGGGAGTACTTTTTTTGGTTGGATAAGTGACAGATGGTAGTAAAGAGGGAAGAATGTGTGTTGAGTCTCAAACCGAGCCTGGCATTTCTTACTAGAGTCGGACAGGGTAGGCTCTCTACAGGGTTAATAACACAGCGCTGAATCCATTGGTTTGGAGATAAGGTTCAGTGGGCCCCAATTGAAGGGGATGCACCTGTATTGCCTAGGTTAAATTGGGGCAGGAATGTGTGGGTTCAATGGAGTGGGCCTGATTCATTAGACTAAGGGGAGGCAGGAATTGTGTAGGTTTAACCCATGGGGGCCAGTGGTATGGAAGGCCATGATAGGCTGGGGGTACTTAGTAGGAACCCACAGCTTGCAGGGAGCAGGCCAGTTCTGTGGAAGAGGGGTATATGCACCAAAGGCAAGCATACTGTTGTCCAGGAAGGCTAACAGGAGTCTTAACAAGGTGTAAATGACAGCATACATGGTTTCTAGGTCGGATGGCTAACAAGTGCAACGTTGGTTTGGCCTCTGGAAGTACATGTTTGGCCTCTGGTAGTACATTTGCGGCTCTTTGAGTCACAGAGCAGCTTTTTTACCCAAGCTCTGCCTCCAAGCTCCAGGCTATGCGTCAGGTATCCAATGCCTTGCTCTAAGCACACAGGCACCAACACATACAGCAGCAGGTGAGTTCTGCAGCTGAATGCACGTTCGCCGCTCTTCCACCCACTTATACTTTCTATTGTCCATATTATGAAAATGGTATATAAACATATTGTTTTCTAAATGAGAAGTGTTAAAAAACACATGCAAAACAAAGTACATGGAAATATGTATTGTGATATATTATAAGAATTGTAAGCATGAGTATTCTAAAATAAAATATTCACATCACATAATTCCATATATATACAAAAAAATTGAAGATGTACTTTTGTAATTGGATTTATATTACTTTCAGTTATTTCTTTTTTAAAACATTTTTATGAGTTTGTATTCCCCTCTAACAGATGACATGCCAAAGGAAACTAATCTTTACATAACATACTATGTTTTGTTGTACTCGTTTTTGTATGTACTTAAAATTGTGTACCATACACTACATTTTAAGAAATTACAGGGGAATAAATTGTACTTTGAAAATATGTATATATATTTTATGTAAATGAAAATATTCCTACAAGTTGAAATGAAATTAATGTAATCAGTGCTTTTATCAGTCAAGTCATACATGGTGTAATCTCTGATGTCATCCTTCTGGCCATACGCTGCACAACAGGGGTTGATTAGTAAGGTGGTGTTGCCTGAATTCTCTGACGAATTTCAAGGGTTTTGTTGAGTTACATTTTCACCTTAATGTCTCTTTAACTAAACTTTTTTTTTTCTAAATATGAATATTATACTATTGAGGAATTATTGAGGATCAGTAGTAGACCTCAGGTGCTGCAAAATTCAGCACAGCCCGATTAGTTATTGCTTCCATCGACATATTCCCACATGATGGCCAAGAATGCAATACAATACGCGTTTTGATGTAATGCTCTTGATAAAAGAAATGCAATCAGTAAAAGCAATGCAAATGCTTTGTTATTGAAGCTACAATTTCCCATTACATGCAGTTTTGACAGAGATGAATAGCCCTAGTAAATGTTCCTCAGATGCCTTGTATCAGCATCTATAACTAGTATATATTAATGATTAGAGTGTTCCATTATTTTCTCAAGTAATCTTTTCTATTCCATAAGTATGCAGTGTAGGAAGACCCCCCATAGTGCTTTCGAAATCCCACACCCACATTCTCTTGAATAATGTAAATCTGAACATTTAGAAATGTCTGTGGTGGGAAAATGTATGCACATCTCACAAGCATAAACAGAGTGCACACATGCCAAAAGCATGAATGCTCACATACTTGACAAAAATACCCCACAGTTCAGGTTAAAGCTGAAATGTAGATATCTCCACATAGAAATCGAAATGAGTGGGGAACTATCAGGAGCAGAGTTCCACTTTTTTTTTTGTACTGTTAGCAGTTCCACTAACTTTTACAACCACTTTCACCATTGCAGAACCACACTTTTTTAAACTTAAAGTAAACCTTTTCATTTTATCACTCATCAGCAGTTGCAGCTAAATGGAAATGTTTTTGGCTCTACGGTTACGAACTCTGGATATCTTATCAGCCGGAGTGGCTCTATCTGGTTGAATGCTCAGACATTATAGTTAATGAAGGTCTGGGCCATTCACAAAGGATGCTATTTAATAGCAGGTGTCTTTATGGGATGTGTCTCTTCATGCCACTGGACAAGTGTACAGTTGTGGTAGGAGTGACTGCTCTTTAGTGAAAGCCCCACATCTAAACCATGACACGTGTTGCACTATGCTCTCACCGAGGTCACAGTTCCAATAATGTGTTCAGTACCCTTCCAACACTGGGCCCATATACTGCCCAAATAGGGCTGTTAGAATTTCTGACTACTCAAGAGCCAAACTCCACTCATATGTGTTCACCCACAACCCACAGCTCCTAAACCATTTGTTGGTGTCTAATAACTACCCTGCTTTAAATATTGTTCTGGTAGTCTCTCCTGTCCGGCAAGGCTGCTCTATTTACTGGACTACCAACCTATTGTGGCCACTGTGCCCTGTGCTGTAAACTGTTGCTATTTTGTATACTGCCACCAACAGATAGCACCATGCTTCTTCAGACTACCTTCATCTGCCAGTGAATATTACTGGACAATCTTACTGTCACCTCGAACATTACTATAATATTAGGTTTGTGTCTGTTGAAACCTGAAATAAGTTTTGGGAGAAATAAGTGGGAGAAATTGTAAATAACCCACTATACTGAAGCATGGAAGGCTATGCAGATACATTACAGTCATCCCTTACTATGGTGGTGGCTCACCACCCAACCTGGATCAGAAAAGAGTGGGAACATTGACCTGATGATTCATGAGATGTTTAGAGACCAGGAAAGAGAAGTATAATAATGGTTCCAATGCACACAATCGCTACACATACATGTCAACCATGTCCCCAAACCTGTACAGTGAGACACACTAGGACCCTTGCCTTTCTTACAGGCATAATGCAGAACACAGCAGTGGAAAGCAATGGTCAGGAGGACTGTAATGGGGATGAAGAATCTGATCTGCCAGGGAAGCCAGATAGAATAGGGAGCACTGGCCTCACAAAACCGTCGCCTCTTGCCCACAGCACTTAACACCTACCTCCATCAGAGACATACATCAATGCACTCACTTCAGATCCTAAAGTGCCGCAGATACTGACGCCCCGGGATATACTTCGGGTATTGACAATAGCGTCAAGTACACAGTACCACAGGAGGCTCTGTCAGAAAGGCCAAAGAGGACTCATCTTCTACCCAAAGAGCTGCATGCTCTTGACGTCGAGGGCACTAGCATCACCCTCGTCCCCAAAGACTATCAGTTGGGTTATCCTTGGCTGTCCTGTTCACCTAACCTGGGATGAAGCCATGGAGGTCATACATCAACTAGTGGCCCAAAACAGGCAGAACACTGTGGCTGCCATATCACATTTAACCAGGCATTGGATCAGATCTGGCAGATCAATGTTGGAGGAAGCCCGTTCGGCATGCCAGGAGGATACAGAGTTTAGGAAGGAGGCAGCATAGGCAAGGAAGGATGGCCTTCTGCATGCCACCAGACATGGACAGATGACATCTGGCACAAGAAAATGTGGGTACAGCATAATGTAGGTTTTTCAATGAGAGCTAGACAATCACAGGCCCGAAACACCTCAGTGAACTTGGCCCCTATTATGGGGCTGCTGGTGCCATTTCTACTTTTATATCTGTGCATTTTGATAGTGAGAGTACCACCACATGCCTGTTCCGGAGCTATGTGAAAAATCTGCAGCCGAAATGCCTGAGTCCCAAAAGTCCCAAAAATGTTGCATGCTTTTTATTTTTACATTTGACCACCGCTTTTCATGTAATGTGGGCAAGGGACACCGCCACAACCCCTGAAGCCCATAATCCCGAACTAGGGGATCGGGGTACACCCCTGCATCCCCGCTCCCCGTGCTAGGCATTATGGGATTCAACATTTTCTACTGCGCCGAATGCGCACACAATGTGCATTCAGCATTTGCTTTCCTTATTTTCTGGCACTCCCCCGGTTCCATCCTACTTGCCATCACAGTCATCCCAATATCAGCCTCCATGGAGGCCCAAGAGATGCTTTGACAGCTGCACATCTTATCCTTGCCCAAACGGAGAACCATAAATGTGGAGGATCCATAATTGTTTTATACAAGGTTACATGGGACGGTGAGGAATGACTGTGTATTATTAGGCCTATGGTTTATAATGTGATAGGGAAAAGAAGATTACTTTCTGGGTAGTTTGTGGGTAGGGCGTGATTTGAAATGCGTTCAAAGTGTGTTGGAGTTTATGTGATGGGGAGCACAGTCTGTAGATTTTTACAGTTAGGATGGGGTTGGATGCAATTTGGGAATGTCTCATTTTGATTGATGGAGTTATGAAGGGATTTAAAAAATGTGACAGTGAAACGTTCGTTTTCTTTTTCAAGTTGCTATATTCAGTTAATTAAATTGCAAATGACATTGTTTTTCATCATTATGCGAACTGTTTGTCTACTTTCCTGCACATATAGCAAGCTCATAGCCATCATTGCCTCCACCCTGAAGCAACATAAACACATGGTGCCATATACAAGCAGCAACACCTGTTCTTCGTGAATCCAAAGATCTGCTCAAAGGCATGCCAGGGCTGTGTTAGAAAATTAGCTGTGTTTTATTATTTCCCTGTTTGCAGGTTAGTTGTATCAGAAAGCAGTCACTGGTGTTTGGGTATTCAGAGCCCTCTATGGATGCAATGAAGAAAACATCTTTCGATATCCACGTACACAACCATCGTACAGTTTTGTCCTGCTGTGAATTACACTCTTATAACTGGTCACCAGTGTCATTTGGTCGTGCATGTATGACAGGTATTATCCTCTAGGGAGTTCATTGGATAGTGTCAGTTTCCAACAGGATATCATAGTACTATGTCCTCATAAGCATCCCATTGTGGACTAGTGACATGGAATGCTGTGGTTATCCTGTAGGAAAGTGTTAAGTGGATCCACTGGTGTTGGTATTGTCTGAAGATTGCATGCGTGTATGCATTGTTCATACTCTACCTTTGCACTTGTTGATGATGTGCAGTAACATGATTTGTTGCAGACAGCTGTACCTAAGGAACATGTATTTGTGGCAAAAGCCAGCGAACAGTGCAGTTGCGTGTGCCTGTTGCATGCGTTTTCTAAACACATCATCTGTTTATTTGCAGTGTACCTCATACCCTATCACTATTCACCTGCAACACCACCTTGTATATGTTTATGTTTATGAATTTGTAATGCGCTCCCGGTACCCGAAGGCTTAAGGGCGCAGACAGAAAACAACACAAATGAAAAACACATAGCCTAAGAAGTCTAATTTATTCTAAAGAGGGCTGGCCTAGAGGAGTCTAGGAGAACAGAAAGGTCTTCAATTTCTTCTTAAACTCTTCCGTACAAACAGTGTTTCTAAGGACAGGAGTCCAAGCATTCCATGCTAACGGGGCTGCTGTGCTAAATGCTCCATTGCGTGCTTTGTTTGTGTTACATTGTGCAGTTTTTAGAAGATTTGTGTTATAGTATCTCAAAGATCGAATGCTGTTTTTTTTCACAATGACTTCCTTGAGGTAAACTGGCATCTGACCCCCAGTACATTTGTGGGTTATAAGTAGCAGCCGTGGCATGATTGAGGACGGAATGCGTGAGGTGAACTGAGGATAGCACAGTGAGTGGCACCGTGCGTGTCTTGGAAGAAAAATCACACAGAGCAACAGAGTTTCGAATCTCGAATCCGCGCTTAGAAAACGAACTCCGCTATTAAGCCCAGTTATACATTTAATTAAATAAATACGTTCAAATAATATACATTATTATGGACAGTATGGCCTGAAACCCCCGAATAATATTGATATTGTACTGGCCAAATGGCAATATACTGTGGTCCCACACATATTTCAGCATGATAAACATGTCACGAGAATGTTGCGTGTGTTTGAAATTTTGCAAAACGGATTCACAAGTTATTCATACGCCAGGGATAACTTTATAATGCTTCAGAAGCCAAACAAGAAAACGCTCACCGTCGTAAATGTGAGCATGGGGGAGTTGGATATATCAATGTCACTGTTGAGCTCCATGTCATATTGGATACCGGCCAGAATTTGCTGCTCAGACATTTCACAGCGTGACACCGTGGGTTGGTGGGTGGGTAGACACCAGGTGCCATTCTCATCTCCTCTGCTGTCAATGTACTATTCTTTCCCTTTCTCATCATCCTTCTGCAATGTGGAATGGTATAGAGGCCAGCTTATCATTTTTAAATGTGTGAAATGTCACGGCCAGGAGTAGTTTAATGGTCCAATGGTGATTTCTCGAATAAACGCAATACTAGAAAATAGACACATCCTAAACAAATCAGCTTTACTAGAGGACCATAGTACTCAGTTCTCCTGTGTCTCCCTTAGACGCCATTTCCGCAGTGGGTAAACAGTTAACCACAGTCTTTGCCGTTTTAATTGCTCTTGACGTATGTCTTTGACTCTGGAGTTGTTTGCTTAGCATTCGTAGGTGTATAGAGGATGTTGCACTTCTTCCCAGGGAAAATGACACCATCGCCCTGGTGCCTTGGGTCATCTAAATGTTAGTAAGGCATCATGCATGTTTCACTCTTTTCCATGATTGGGTGTGTCTGCCTTAATCCCATGGTTGGCTGTCAGGAACCAGCCTGGATATTACTCCTCTATCTGACTATGGGTCTCTGCAGGAGTCCAGGACCCGACCAGCCATCAATCCTGTTCTCTTTCTCTCTCTCTCTCCCTCTCTCTCTTGTGCCTCCACCTCTTCCACCATATTAATTCCCAGTTTCGACTCTCTGGACCACACTGCCTTCCTCTCCTTCTGTTTCTGTCACTGCGCCCTACCCTGCTTATCTTATGGCCCTGCATTTCTTTCTCTTGTATTCTCCTCCTCCACTTTGAGTCTTCCCAGTTCCTCCTCAATTCTTCACTCCATGCTGCTAATCTACTTTCTCTTCACCATGCCCTTGCTCCCCCTTACTTCTCTTGTACCATAGTCTCTAATTCCAGTGTGCTAACCCTGACCTCCTTACTGTACTCTTCCACCTACTCCCCTCTTGCGGCTCTATTTTTTAAATGTCCACTCCCTTCTCTTTTCTGATCTTTTCCACTACTCCTGCATTTATCCCCTCTTATTTTCGGATGTTTGGTGCTCTTCCTCTGACTTCCTCCATTCTCTCCTTCTCTGTTGTTCTTCTTTCCACCTTCTTTTTGAAGTTTATTTGCTATTTTTCCTCTCACTTTCTCTAGTGTCTCCCCTCTTAAGTGTTGCTGCTCTGCCAACACTGGTGGACTTGGTGCCCCACAATATGTTTGTCACCAGAATCAGGCACTCCGCCCACTTTTCACCTTCAGCGGCAAGATGGGTGGATGCCTTCTTAACTGGTCGCACGGCCTGGGTCTTCTCTGATGATCACAAGGCTGATGACGATGCAGTGACCAGGGATTGTGATTGTCGCCATCCCTCTTCAATATATTCACTATGCCATTGCTTGAACTGCTTGATTAGAAAGGGGTGCTATATGCAAACTGTGCTCGCGACACTTAGTGTTTCATCGGTATACTGCTTCATACAAAATTGGATGATGGACAAAGGCCTATAGTTTAATGATGCAAAAACTGAGATAATGATGGTGGGCACAACCGCATGATTAAGGAATTTCTTACTGCTGGTTGTGTTATCACTACTCACCCTAAAATTAAAACATTGGGCATGGTGATTGTCCAGGAGCTAAGCATGAAGGATCATGTAAATTGCCTGGTCTCTCCCACCTCCTACTACTTAAAACGTCTTGCATTGCTGAGGTCCTTTCTGTCCCACGAAAACTGTATTACGATTGTCCGGATGATTGTCAGAGCCAAACTGGCCTATGGATCTAGTCTGCTACAAGGCATAAGCAAGAGAGAAATCGTGTGTCTTCAGATCATTCAGAACAATGCAGTCAGAGCCTGAGTATAGGGACTATATTTCAGAGGCCAGACGAGCACTGCATTGGCTCTCTATGTCCATCAGAATTTCTTTTCACACCCAATGCATCACGCACAAATGTCTGTACGGAATTAGGCAAGCCTACCTGTCCAATGGTCTCTCTTGGCTACCGGCTCAAAGGACCCTGAGGTCAAACAATTTAGCCCTGTTGATAACTCCTTGGGCAAGCTGGATGCTATGACTCAGGGATCCTTTTCATATGCTGCTCTCATGAGCTGCAATGCATTACCTCCGGACATGAGACTGTGCCAGTATCTCATGAATTCAAACAGGGGCTAAACACAATTATGTTCTGTTGACCTATGGCTTAATCCTGGATAGAGTACTGCATTCCTAATTCCTGTTGTGTTTTATGTGTGTATGTTTTGGTTTTGTGCTATAGTGCTATACATGAATACACACTGTCCTTCATCCCATGCTGCCAACTCCTGGCTCTCACAAATCTTTCAATGTAACCCTCCTTTTTTATTGTAGCATGATGACACGCTGGGATCCTGTTGGTTCGAACAGCTTCAGCTGTGCATCACAGAGGGGCAAGTACTGCATTAGCTCACTTGTCAGGAAATGACAAACTCACTAGCTGCTTCTGTTTGGTGACCAGGCACATGTGTGGATCCACCGTCCATATTTATTTCGGCAACCATCTTAAACTCAAATTCTTCCTTGTTGTGATCATGCATGTTTTGCAGTCTCTGCATTTCAGCATTGTTTTTTGCGGATACAATAGGTATTGTCTTCCCAGTACGGGCTTCAAAGATCAGTCATCGTTCACCTGAGCATGGTTGACAAATGGCTGTCAATAAAGGCCTCCTTTGAAAGCAGTCTTTCATAGAAGAGTCCTGTGTTCTGTTTACACCCAATGGAATGGGTCTTTGGTTCAACAAGACCAAGGCACAACATCTCTGCAGTTTGTTTCATGTTTTGTTTTCCTGCTTATTAAGAGCAAATTCATTGTATGTTAAATCGGTGGCTTTTCTTCCACTGAATTATCTTTGGCTAGCATTTGGAGATTCATGGCTAAAGTGAACATTAATAACTTCCTGATGTACAAAAATAGGCTTCCATACTAAAGAACACGGGTGTTCACTGGGCCTCTTTGGTGGTCATCTGTGTTAGCATTTCTTCCTGATAGAAATGTGCTTGTAATCTACTATGACCATGGGTTATGTACACTAAACAGTCCAATATAGGATTGCAAGGCTGCTGCTTTCCATGGTCGGATATCTTCCTCCCTTATTTGTAACTTGAGCTCAAATCATGATCTTTGACACGGTTATCTTTCAGGGAACACCTCTTCTCCTTTATCATTTTCTCACACCAGCCAGTGTCACATGACACAGGGTTGTCAAGGTTCCTGGAGGGGACTGAAAACCTAAGACTGGTTATGGATTGGGGTGCTTGGGGATTTCTCCCTATACTTCATCCTGAGTCGCATGAGCCAGTTGATTTGAGCATGGTTTTGTGTGTTATCGAATGTACAGAAGATTACTGATATGTTTTCCCTCTTTGTCCATGTGAACTCCATTCAGCAACTTTGCAGCCATTGTATTTTCCAATGTTTATTGGCTTGTTTACCAAAGCTTTTTCCTGGTGATCCTTTATCTGAAGGTCTATAAGACCTGGGGGTCATGTACCCTATTTTTTCGATGCATGTCTGCACTAACAGTTGGCTGTTTCAGCTCCACCAGTTGATGGATGAAAACTATTTTTTTTAAAACATTTCTTATTTTTTATTTGGATTTTTGCAAACCTTTAAAAAAATTCAGATTTACAGATCTTTCAAGACAAACAACAACCCACATCTCTTAGAGTCTTAACACATGTGTTTGGTCGCCGCACACATCAACAAAACCAGACCTCAGACCGTCTTTCCCATCTGATCAGCCAACGTAGCATGTAGACGCTCTTTTACCGCCTGAAGAAAGGAAACCAAAGCATACAACACAGGTCTATTAGACCCGTCAAACAGGGCTTTCCACCAATCGTCACGGGTTAAGAATTGGTAGTTCTTTGTGACTTTGCCAAAGATGCTGTTTCTTTCATGCTCTAAACCGGGGCATGACATTGTCAGATGTTTGAGCGTTTCGTTCGAGGTGTTACAAAAGCGACACATAAGGTCTGAATCAGATGAATGGGACCAATAGCAGAGCCGTTCCTTGGTCGGCAAAACATTAAGCCTGAACTGCAAGTATAAGGATCGCATCCACTGGTCCGGGAAGCAAGACAAGTATGCCGGCACGCAGCCATAGGCTCTCGCCTCTCCAGGAACTTCTTGCATAGACCTAAATGTTGCTCTTTGGTTACAGGTGTTAATCCAGTCATTTCTCCAGAGCTTCAATTTAGCAGCATCAGGGTTTTCGAGCAGCATTTGTGTCGTGATGTCATATGAGGTGAGAACCTCATGACATAGCTCATTCCATTGATATAGGATTGTGGGAGCTTTCTCGGTCTCTGGATTATGAAGTATTGCAATTTGAGTCGTCGGATTCGTTAGTTTTAGTTTCCTGAAAAGATTTAGGAGATTCCAGGCAACCCTCGCTTGTATAGAGATGTACCCAAGCCCATATCTAACACAGACCGTAGAAGTACCTTTGGGAAGGTGTAGAACTTTAGACCAGAAAATGTTTTCGAGCGAGTTCCACACTTCATTCCCGCAGCCGAAAGCATTTTCACCGGCGTAGATCAGTGAGGGAACCACCTTCTGCTGGAAGAAGTTTAGCGTTGGTTTTAGGGAAAATTTTCAAAATTTTTTGTTAACTAGAGACGCTTGACATGCCAGTTGTCGGCATTTTCTCTTTACTGCTTCAACCCATGGTGCGTCATTTCTACTTGCACTTATTCGCATTCCTAAGTGGCAAGTGTTTAGCTCACGCCCAATGGGTTCTTTGTCCAGATACCATTTAAATTTCTGCCGGTTTGTTTTCGAGCCTTGCAGCTTTTCGAAGACAATGATTTCGCATTTACCCCTGTTGATGTTCAAGCCATTCTCTGTTAGATATGTTTCCACGGAGATTGGTTTACGTTGTAGACCTATAGGTGTTGAGTCTAACAGAATGATGTCATCTGCGTAAACTAAATAATCAACATGAGAACCATGGATTTTGGGTGGAAACGTGCGTAAACCATCGAAGGCGTCTTTGATGTCTGATATAAACAGGTTGAATATACTTGCTGCTAGAGGGCAGCCTTGTTTTACGCCCCTAGAGGTGATAATGGGAGCTGATAAGTTGCCCTTTTGGTCCAGTCGAATTCTGATTGAGGTGTTTGTGTGAAGTTCTCGGATGGCAGCCAACAGGCTAGACGGACAGTTCCATTTGGACATTTTTCCCCATAGTAGCTCTCTGTTTATACTATCAAACGCCTGGGATAAATCTACCAGCGCAAGATAGATCTTAGAGTTTGATCGGAGGGCTTCCATCTTCAGTAGATTTAACAAAAGGAGATTAAAGCAGCAGCCCACACCCTTAACAAAACCTGTCTGTCTTGGATCTACCCGATGGCTATTTGTAGACCACTCCAGAAGTTTTTGTTGGAGAAGGGTGGCGTACACCTTTCCCAGCACGTCAAGGAGTGCGATTGGTCTGTAGTTCTTAGGGTTTCTGCGATCTCCTTTTTTAAATATTGGAATAATCACCGCAGATTTCCATGAGATGGGGGTCTTACAGCACTCAATGATCCTGTTAAACAGCAAAACACAGAAGGCGGCCCATTCTTCTGGCTGGTGCTTGATCGTAAAGTTCGTTAGCCAGTTTGGGCCTGGTGCTCTGGAGTCGTGCACGTTTTTAATGACTCTCAGGATGTCCTCATATTCAAATGCGAGATCCCAGTGTGATAGATTTGAGGGTTCATAATCGTAAGTGTGGTTACCCTTATGAAAAAGATCAGCATAAAAGGCTATCCACTCGGACTCAAGCACCAGGTTAGCCTGAAGAGCATGTTGTGGAGCAAGATTGTCATTTATAAGTCTCCAATAATCAGCTGAGTTAGAGCTCTCCATTTTTGACAGCATAAACTCTGCGTCGTTTTGCAGCATGATGGCCTTGTGAGACTTGAGCCAGTTCTTATAGCCCTGTTTGCACTTCCGTGCTTGAAAGCTGACATCTATGGGAGGTTGTTTCCGTGTCGTTCTCAGCTGCCAGCGTAGAAGGCGTTTTCGTTGTTGCACCTCAAGATCAAATTTAAGTTTAGGTGTGAATTGGGTATTTCTTAGTTTGTTCTTCCCTTCTTGATATTGCGTCAGGAGATGATCATACTCCAGGGATTCAGAGGACTGGAAGCCGGTCAAGATGTGACTCATCTCACTGGAGTCAAGATTTAATCGAATCCGGCCGGTTCCTGGTCTAACTGAGTAAGCCCATCGATCCTGTGAAGGTAGGACGTTTGAAGCAAATTTAAGAACCACCATATCGTGGTCACTGTGATGCATTTTTGTGACAGCGAAACTATTGGTTCTGATGTGGATCTTTCCAGATACGAGAATATAATCAAGTGTGGAACTTTGTTCCCCTCTTCTCCAGGGCACAGCAGCCGGAATATCTCCCAGAGTTTGGCCATTTAGCATCGACAGCTCACGTAGCTCCATTTCCAGGCACCACTGAGTTGTCAGTTGATGCTCCAGGTTGTTGGATCGCTTCTTGTGGCCAGGTAAATTTAAATGGCTAATACAGTCAATGTTAAGATCGCCACAGATGATCAGGTCATGTTGCAGGCCGGTTTCCATGAGGTCATCAAGCGCCAATGTAACCTCATCTATGAAGTATTTAGCATCGGTGGCCCCATGGTTCCAGTAGAGGTTAAGAATACAAAGGTTTGAAGCCATGCCATCGGCTGCCCCTCCAATACCAACCTTCACCACTTGGATAAAGGGGGAGATATTGGCAGAACTCAATATTTGGAGACCTGAGTCGATCTTTACTGCCACCAGGAGACCAGCCATAGGTCTACCCGTGGTCTGTTTAATTGCAGGGTTATGGGTGATTTCAAACCCCTCCAAAATTGGTCTTTCACACAGCCACGTCTCCTGTAGGCAAACAAGATCCAAATCAGCAGTCCAAGCAGTGTTAAACAAGTGGCTGTAACCCCTGGTGTTCCAGGATCCTAATGTGTAATTTTTACATGGAATAGGGGCCTGGCGTTAACATGACTGTTCGTTGTTTAGAGTTTCAGCAACCCAGGACCAGTCATTTCCATTCGCTGTTTGCGGCAAGCAATGCTCGATCAAATCTGCTTTGGAGGATGCTGGGTTCGCTCCTTGGATTGTTATCCTTATGCGATTATTGCTAGTTGCCTCAAACGGTATCTTCCAGTTGTTAAGTGCAGGACATTGTGAATTTGCGGTTGAAGTTGGTTTGGCAAGTTCACTCGTCCTCGACATGTATGCTTGGTTGTTTTTGCTGTCGTCTGCCATATTATGCACTTCTTTCATTCCACTAGTTGAAACACGAGACGGGGCTAGGGAAATGTCAAAACCAACGAAAATAGCACTTGGCCAGCTTGAAGAAGTGTGTCAACTATGAGTTTGGACTGAACGTGTAAAATGACTGCGTCGTTTTTGGTGTCATTGAAGAATTCCATGATTTTTAAGTCTCCAGATTCAATTGCTCTAAGGCTTGGTACAAGATGGCATAGCCACAAAACGTTGTGACGATTCATAATTAGATTGTCTGCAGAGTCGATACGTTTCAAGAGTACTTGATGGAGCAACAGTTCATTTTTTTTAGATTGAATGACCTTATTGGAGTCATTTGGCAGATTCCTTCTGGTTGTTGGTCTTGTTGGTGGACTCCCGTTTGACTTTGGCTGCAGGGACATAGTCGGCTGAGGGTCTCTTGTGTATTTGTTTGAGGAGTCCAACATGGCAGACCCAAACAGCAGCAGCTTTCCACGACAGTCGAGCGGTATCTGAGCGCCGGGCTCTTCAAATTGACAGGCCGATTTGTTGGATAATGTTGACGTCTTGCAACGTTTTTCATCCAACGTCATGAACGTCTTCTTTTGGCAATCCGAGCCATCTGATAAAGCTGTTGTAGGCTGACTGACTTCGCACAATGTTACAACTCTGTTTGACAGCTGAAGTGGTGCGTAAGAGTGAGGCTTAGTTGGACATAAGGATTTTGCAACAGGAACAACATTGATGTCCGGTTTTGGACAAGCTGGTGTCAGGGGAACAGAGTTGTTGTCGACAGACTCGGCCACTTTGGCGGGGCTGCCGTGCGAGGGGTTTGTTTCTTCTACCCCGCCCAGGTCTTCGGCCACTGCATCATCATATACTGACATGTTCAGCAAGTCTTCAGGTATGTCACGTGAGTTGGTTTTTGAACCAGTCGATTGGTCTAGCTCGATAACAACCTCTTTAGTCTGGAATTCTGACTCACCACTTGTTTCTTTCATAAAAGTTTTGTTGACAGTTACGTTGACTGTTTTTAGGTTTCTCAGGAATTTCCTAGAATCGTTGACTCGTTTCGTTTTTTTCAGGGGCATGTTTTTTGATTTTTTGGGCCCGTTGCCTCTACAATTTTTTGCTCTGGATCCAACTGTAGGAGCATTCTTAGAAGACTTAAAAATGTCAAATACTGCTGAGGCAGCACTGATCACATCTTCTGGGCATTGAATCTGGTCCGAGGAGGAAGCCGTTTGGGGAACTAAAAGAGCCAGGTTTCCTGCTGCTTGGCTTACCAAGAGAATATCATGGAAATGAATAGGGTTGCTTTTGGTTGAACCGGCCAAATTTGGAGGTTCGTCGGTTATTTGGGCTCCTGTTTGGCTGACAACGTTGTCAGACGCCAAGGTGGACAAATCTTGAATGCGTGTAGAGGAGGCTTTTTCAGCTGTGACCGGCAAAACATCGTTATTTCTGTATGCAAATGCAGTGGACGCCGAAGGCAGATCACAAGAGGCCTCAGGCAAGCAACTTGAGGGACCAGGTACCAACTGGTGTAGGTCACAAGAAACCCCGTTTCCTCTAACATCCACGGCACCATTGCGAGGGAAATTTACTGGCTTTTGTTGAAAAAGGTTAAGTGCTTGTTTCGCCACTTCTGCCAATAATTTCCTGTCCAAGTTGGCATTTTTGTTACAGTCCATTAACGACCCCATCGCCAGCTCAGCCTTGTTATTGGTATTTAGCACTGCGTCCATGTGGATCCTGTGCGTGTTATCAAGAGCCACAATCTTTGCGTTCATGCCATAGACTACGGCTATCAGATCTTTTAGGCTTTCATTCAAGTGTTCATACATTTGAGAAAGGGTGCCAACGACATAGTCGTTGAGGACATGATGATAGTCTGAAGATCTTTCATATTTGGGATTTGGCGTGCGTTGGCATTGGTCTCTGTTGTGTGACCCGCTTGGCGCTTTCTACCCAAAGGAAGGCGTCTGATTTTTGGGAAAGGGCGCTCCATTAGGGATGAGTCCGAGGATGAAGAGTCAGACGTAGATTCCAAATGTACGTCGTCGACTGAGAGTCCAGCCTCGTGCTGGTGTGAAACATTCAGTAAGCAGTTTTGCGGTTGAGTTAAGACCACCAAACATGTTTTAGAGAGCTTCCTCTGTGAGCATTGAACGCTCGGTGATATACTCGAGTAAACTCTTCTTCTTTTCACCAAGTTGTTTTTGTGTGGGCTCTGCGGTTGACCATGATTTGCCAGCGCATGTGGGTTCATGCTGGCGAGGGGTTCAGACACTTCCTCCAATGGTTCCGAAGCTCCCGTCAATGTGTTCTTTGTGGTTGAATTAGTAAGTCTGCCTTTGTTTATCTGTTTAAGGTCTGTTAGCAGCTTGCTGACAACGTCCAGAGAGTTTCTACGATTAGTGACACATTTGTCTTCCAATTTTTTCGATGTTTCCCATACTACTCTTGTGGATAAGGGACAATTAAAGGTCTCTACGCAAGGATCAAGGCCAGGCTCCACAGCGTCCCTGTGTGTGAAAGTAGCACTATAAGAGTCTGCAGCCTGAGACATGTTAAGGGATGTCACAGGCGAGGGTAACAGTTTGTCATACGCACTATAGAATCTTGGGCGAGGCGGCCCACAGCTTGTTTCCTCATGTGGTATAGTGCGTATTGTGACCAGCACATATGTGCTCGTGTTGGGGAGTTGGTCATCAATAATTACGCAAGTGGACACTGGCTTCAGATCGTTCACAGGTCGCGGTTCTCCCCGGTCACTTGATGAAGTACGGTCAGGAGGCTTATTGGGCCCGTAACCTGTAGCCATGTTTATGGTACTTTCGCGGGCTTCATTTTGGGTAGCGTTCTTATTTAGCAAAGAGGTAGATATAACCTCTTGCGTGGCGCAGTTTTCAAACAAGGATGTTTGGACAGGCAGGACGAGAGCAGTGTTTGCTGTAGTTCGCAGAGCAGATGCAGATGAGTCTACCACAAGCTCATGACTCGAGCCCCCAGCCAAGCCCCCTCCTCGGCACAATACAGTCAAGCATTACTGGGGCTAGTATAGGTGGTGTAGGCACACAAGCACTTACTTCAATGTTGTTCATTGGAGTCCGTTTCGATGCCAGCTGCGTCAGTCGTTCCACTTTCGGGACAGGACCACAATCGGCCGGAGCAAGATCACATAACTCCTCGTGGGCCGCCCACCGGGGAGGCTCAGGAGATTCCGCCGAGAGCCAGGAACGTTCCGATTCAGGGCATGGTGAGTCCCGCGCCCACTTCCTTTGGGCGCGTGTATTCATTGATATGCTCGCTGTCTTTCCTTTGGCAACAGCGGTGACGACATTTACTCGCATCGTTGTAGCAGAGCACGGTGAGCTGAATTGTGAGGCAGAGGAGTCCAAAGAGGAGTCCGGGATTCTACTGACTCCTCAGACTCTGCCAGACCCCGCGCCTGCTCCGCGGGGAGAAACAGATTTAAAATAAATGAACAAACAGGGGATACCTCCACAGTCTCCCGTTCACTGGTCACGCCAAACAGCCGCACAACAGCCGTCGCCCTCTACTCCTACCGGGCTCAACCTGGATGAAAACTGTATAAAACCCAGTGATAAATTACTCATGTGGACATATTTCCTATGGGAGAGTGAATGTAATATAAATATGGAGGCCAGTAATGATGCTGATTTCAGCCTTCCTCCATGTTCATAGCCTTCAGTTGTTATGGCCAGCTTTGACAAGTATTTTAATCGCGCTCAAATTCAATCCTGCAGCTACACTTGGGTGAAAGGCAAAGAAGAATACAGCAAATGTTCAATGTATAGCCAACCCTTTGGATGTCTCCTGGAATGATTGACTGGATTTATTGTGATAGGGGCCTGGTTAGACTCTTCATCCTCTATTCCACACAAATGTGGATGTCCTGTGTCTCTGCTGTGAAGCCGGGGGCAAGTGCCCAAGCTCAGAGGAAGATTCTAAACTGTAGAAGGTACTATCTGAAGTACTGACTGAATGTGCAACTCTCCAAGACCCCTAGGATGTCAAAGCTCTGCTCTAGTAAGAGTTCTATGTGATTTCTGTTTACCAGAGTGAACCCAAGCTTTGTGCTCACGTCATGTGGTCTAGAAAACAGCCTAGTTTCAGAACATTAAGATCAATGCCCTGAAGAAACCGTGTTATTTGTTCATGCACTGACAATGGCAAAAAGCAGTGAGAAAACCAGGGAATGACCACTGCAGCAAGTAAAAGCTCTTGCAACCCATAGTTGAGACCCTGATCTGCAGGTAACAGGCCCTGCAGTGCATTCTGGGCATTATTATTATTATTATTATTATTATTATTATTATTATTGTATTTATTCAGCGCAGACCTGGCTTCAAGAAGCAACAACGCACTTTACTGAAGAATACAACAATACAGATACATAACAGAGTGCTTTACAGAGGTAACAATATAACAGATTTACAGCAGGCGTAGGATACAGAGCTGCACAGAGGAGGGGTACAGATGTACCAGATGGCAGGTAGGAGAGGGGTGGGTGGCGTCTAGTAAGTTAGGTGGTGAGATGGGCGACGTGATGGCCTAGGTGTTGAGGAGGAGAGACTACTTCAAGAGGTGGGTCTTGAGTTCTTTTCTGAATTGTAGGAGCCTGGATGCGAGTCTGTTGCTGATGGATAGAAGGTTCCATAGTCTTGTGGCATAGGCAAAGATGGCTTGTTTTCTAGTCCTTTCTTTTTTGCAGCAGCAGATTTCATGTCTGCACATGTCCTTGCAGAGATGCTGAGTTTCTCCATGAGGCATGCAATTACAACCTCTAAGTTCAAAGGACCGGACTGACTTGTACTTTATGATAGAACTTATTGTACAAGGAAAAACGTACAGAACACACCCCTCTGAGTGTAGAAGGTAAATTTATTTCCTTGCCTTACTCAACAAATATTCGTATTTCCTGTTTTGAGGCATATTCCTCTGTATTTGGGTGTAAACTCCATTATTCAAAGTAATTCTGTTTAATTACGCATTCCTGTCTACACGTCTACTCACCTGAGGATTAGCCATCATCTCACAACTACTGCTTCCCAACATGAGATAAGGAAGCTAAGGGTTAGCATGTGTGCCTAGATTCGAGAAGTTAGCACTGTCTCCTTAATATAGGGCCCGTGGAATCAATCTAATAGGCCAGTCCTCATTCTGAGCAGATGGGTAACTTCTGCATGCTTTGGAAGTGAAACATAGTGTTACTACTGTTATTCACCATTTACATAGCACTTTCCGGCTATCAGACTCCTTCGTCTTCTAAGCACTGGTCAGAGTCAATGCAGGAGATCAGTGCACCAACAAAATGTCCATGCACTGTCCGGCTTGCCTAAACATAGCATATCTTTGGCAATTGCACAAGCAGTCTACCATCTCCGGCAGAATTTGAGGAAGCATGGATTTTCAGCTCAGCAGTCAATCGAAGATAGGAATACATTTTAAGGAAGTTCTGAAGTTCCCCTGTTTAGATCATAATTAGGAAGAGCTACAATTCCAGCAGCACACTCTCACGTTTTCCTTTGTCAGGTTTGGCTCTAAGTGTTTCTTAAGAAAACACTAATTTTAAGGGATGCTATATCATACAGTGGAACTATTGGATTTGATAATCTAGCCTCTGTTTTTTTTCAATCACTCGTCCATTTGTATGTATTAGTTGCAATTGCCACGTCCAAGCAGGAAGTGCTATCACCATCACTTGTCTAATTGCATTGATGTGTGGTGCTAATAGCAGTGGGTGCAGTGGAAGGTTTATTCCTGTCAGTTTCCCTCTTTTCATTGGACCTCTTAGGAAAATGCATGGTTAAGTTGGGCGACTTGCAGGCAACCGTGTTTAATTGTCTATAGATGATAACCTTATTTCCAGCCCTTCTCTTTTAGAAACAACCTTACTGGATACAACGTGTGCCTATTCTTTAGGAGTTTGCCCGACAACATATGTTGTATCAATGGCATGGCATTTTGTTTTCATTTGGAATTCTGCATGACAAATTAAGTTTATCAGATGAGCAGCTCTGGCTATACTTTCCCTTTCTGTTTAGTAGCCCAGCATATGTGAAATGGTGCAAATCCTGGTTTATCATTAAAGTTACTTTTTTTGTGAAGAAAGGGCATTTAAGGACATAAACCTTAATTCTCAATATTTTGTGTTAGTGTTTAATGAAAAGTATGTACACATAGGTAACATGTTTTCGCTCACAAAATACTTCCAGTGCTGCACGGCCATGCAGAGGGCAGATGTGTGCTTTACAAATCCACATATCTTAACATTTTAAAGATGCATGGACAGAACACATAATTGTATAATTTTCAGAAAACATGTGTATATTGTAATAAAAAGGCTGTCTTTGAGAAGCACATCAAAGCATATTAACATACCCTCTGGTTCTGGGATACAAACATATATATTGAAAACACATTCAAAATGGTGCACAGAATAGCAACCTGCTTAGCTTCTATTATAATCCATGTATGAGCATATGCATCCCGTAAAATCTCGTCTGAAATAGTTTCTATGGGGTTCAGATGATGATAAAATGGTCTATGTGCATCTCCTAAAAGGCTAAAGAGGAAGGTCCAGTGGTGATGTTATTATAGAAGTTCATTTTTCATAGTTATATTATCTATCGATCTATCTGTCCATTCATCAACCTGTGAACAAAGCAGATGATCTGGGTGACCAATGGACGACAACACACTTCAGTATTTGTTGAGTTTATACAATGAATGCCATTCTTTTATGGTTGAGCAAATACATTTTAGTTTAAACCAAATGTTTCAATACATGCATTCGTAGTGAGACGAAATTTCAATAGGACAAACAATGGTGAAAGTACAATGCCTATACATAATAAAGTAACATTTCAGTCCATGCATTTTGGTCTGGACAGGCATCTAAAAAACAACAAGGTCCCATGTAACATTCTGGGATCAGGTAATCTAGTTCAAGAAGAAGAAAATTAGTGTAAACCAATTTACAATAGTGACAGTGTTGACACTGAACACTGAGAAGTATGTTGACACAGAAATTTTTCGGCAAATTGATAGCTGGTCTATTGTGCGGAGAAATGGACAAAAGGGGGAATTCGGTGATGGAGTCCTGTTTCTCTTGTGTTTGCATAGTTTCACACAGTATTATCGAGATCCACTTCATGGTTAATGGTGGATGAGCAGCTGTGTTGCTAGAACTTCTTACTGCCGGAGTCTTCTGTAAGCCGGTCAAGTGGCACAGCGAGTAGAGCGCTCGCTTTGACACCCGTGCAGAGCCTGTTAACGCAGGTTCGAATCCCGGCGGGGCCAAACTCAGCCTTTCATCCTTCCGAGGTCGATAAATGAGCACCACACACCGTGGGTAATAATAAGCAGCGCTCGGATACCTGAGGGTTTGTAGCGCTATATAAAAGCCTAATTATTATTATTATTATTAACTTCAGCTGGATATTTTGACGGCCCTCTCCAAGACGTGCAGTGGGGTCCAGTAGCAAAACAGCTGGGATGGAGGTTTGCGTGTAATGATTCAGTTTGGTGATCAAAGTTCAGAGCAGCTGTGGGCGAGAAAAGCTGTCTGCGTGCTCAACCATAAAAGAATGGCATTCATTGTATAAAATTAACAAATACTGAAGTGTGTTCTCTTCGTTTGGTCACCTTGATCACCTGTTTTCTTTTTACTTTTGACCTACCTGGGTAGATCAGGGTTTAGCCAGGAGCCCTATTCATCACCATTCATCAACCTGTCTATCCATCTATCTATCTATCTATCTATCTATCTATCTATCTATCTATCTATCTATCTATCTATCTATCTATCTGTCTATCTATCTATCTATCTGTCTATCTATCTATCTACCCCTCTTTCTGTCGCTATGATGTAAATGCCTTCAATTTATTTAGTAGCTGTAAACCTGGAGCCACCTGAAATATCCCACTGTAGCTATAATCAGCCTCTTAAAGGCATGGTTCCCTGGTAGAATTTCCAGTTTACTATTGCCAGCTCATTTCTACTGGATTTAGATATTCAGAAGTGGGGTTTTGTATTTCTTGAATAGGTATCATAAAGGTTCCAGTTTAAAACATTTTTTTAACGTGATTTCTTAATAGGACAGAAACAACAATGTATGAACATTTTGAACTCTGAAGAAGATGCATTAGCCCAGTGAGCTATGATGGTTGTTCTGAAGTGCTTCATTACCTCCTTTTAGTGCAAGGGACCGAATGTTCAAAAATAACCAGTCTAGAATCTGTATGGTGTAATCCAAACTGTGGGTCTATGTGAAAAAGCTCTACCTGTCATCACCAAAGGAAAAGCAGCATTTTAATTCACAAAGCAAGAAGAAATTCAAAGGACCTTTCACATGAAAATACAGGATTTTTAAAAACTGACACAAAAACGACTTTGCATATGTGTTTTCAAGTAAAAACTGAAGGGCATGTGAAAAAGGCCGACCTGTCATGACCAAAGGAAATGCATCATTTTAATTCATCAAGGAAGAATAAGTTCAAAGGGCCCTTTCACATGAAAAACAGGATTTTTAAACACTGACACAAAAATTGCTTTGTATGTGTGTTTGCAGTTTAAATTTGAAAAATGTACCCCTGCTAACATAAAAATATCAGGGACAAATACATGGCGTGTGTTGACAAAAAGTAATGTATATTATGTTTCGCAGCCAAACTGCCAGCCAACATTTGTAAAGAAAAGCCCACTTTGTTTCCATGAAAAACTTTCTGTAGGCCCAAGGCAAACCTTTTGGCTTGTGGGTGGGCAAACTTCACAAATAACTACCCCCTCGGCCAGCCTGGCTTGTATCCAAGCTGTTTACAACTGCAATAAAATGTGGCCTGCCTGAAAGGTGTTGTCCTCTGAAGGCTGGGATCTGTGTAGAGACAAATTTCCCTGTCTTATGCCTCCCACATGTAGAGAGGAGGTGTAAAAACAGGGACTACAATTAAGAGGAGCTGAACTTTGAAAGAAATACAAAAATGGATGCCTTTCAGATCGAAATAGTGGTTCCTTCCAGATAAGAGGACAGGCCTTGTGACATCACAGGACTGGTCCGGGTCATTACCTAAAGTGGGGGAGCAGGCAACCAACTTCAAAGGGACTAATAAAAATACTGCAAAACAAAGGGGGGGTCTGGGAATCTCTCTACCAGCACAAACACAGCCCAATGCCCTGTTCTTGGGTGAATAACCCCTGGGAGAGACTCTACCAAGTCTTAAGCTCACTGTCCCTTTCACAGAGAAGAAATTTCCCCACATATCAGCCTTTGTCCTGCACAGGGGCAGTCTAGCGCCGACATGCTTGGCAATTCTCCGCCGAAGAAGAGTACCATCAGTAACCCCATACACGTGTTTCAGCTTTGTTGGGCATCATCAGTGAGGTGAAACTGTTGCCTCTCTAAGAACAGTGAGCAAGGGGTCCACGTCTGGATCACCCTGTTAACTTAGGGTGAAACCCAAAGATAATTTATGCAAAACAAAGGGGGGGTCTGGGAATCTCTCTACCAGCACGAACACAGCCCAATGACCTGTTCTTGGGTGAATAACCCCTGGGACAGACTCTACCAAGTCTTTATCTCACTGTCCCTTTCACAGAGAAGAAATGTCCCCACATATCAGCCTTTGTCCTGCCCAGGGGCAGTCCAGCGCCGAAATGCTAGGCAATTCTCCTCTGAACAAGAGTACCATCAGTAACCCCATACACGTGTTTCATCCTTGTTGGGCATCATCAGTGAGGTGAAACTGTTGCCTTTCTAAGAACAGTGAGCAAAGGGTCCACGTCTGGATCGCCCTGTTAACTTAGGGTGAAACCCAAAGTTAATTTCTGCAAAACAAAGGGGGATCTGGGAATCTCTCTACCAGCACGAACACAACCCAATGACCTGTTCTTGGGTGAATAACCCCTAGGAGAGACTCTACCAAGTCTTTAGCTCACTGTCCCTTTCACAGAGAAGAAATTTCCCCACATATCAGCCTTTGTCCTGCCCAGGGGCAGTCCAACGCCGAAATGCCAGGCAATTCTCCTCTGAACAAGAGTACCATCAGTAAACCCATACACGTGTTTCAGCCTTGTTGGGCATCATCAGTGAGGTGAAACTGTTGCCTCTCTAAGAACAGTGAGCAAGGGGTCCACGTCTGGATCGCCCTGTAAACTTAGGGTGAAACCCAAAGTTAATTTATGCAAAACAAAGGGGGGTCTGGGAATCTCTCTACCAGCACAAACACAGCCCAATGACCTGTTCTTGGGTGAATAACCCCTAGGAGAGACTCTACCAAGTCTTTAGCTCACTGTCCCTTTCACAGAGAAGAGATTTCCCCACATATCAGCCTTTGTCCTGCCCAGGGGCAGTCCAACGCCGAAATGCTAGGCAATTCTCCTCTGAACAAGAGTACCATCAGTTATTATTATTTATTTATTTTTTATTTATATATTTATAACGCGCCGGAGCTCGCAAGCATCAGGGCGCGACAAGCACACGAGAGGACAGATCACAGGACAACATAAAAAAGAAAGGATGGGGGACTCAAGGGAGTCCATGCTGAATATGTAACGAATTACCGAAAAAGTAACGTTTTCAGCTGCTTCCTAAATAGCGAGTAGCTACTTTCCAATCTGAGATTGTTAGGTAGCTCGTTCCAGAGCGCTATAGCTTTGGTGGGGAAAGCTCTCCCGAGTCCAGTGGCTTTGACTCTAGTGTGGCTAACTTTGAGTAGCCCTTTTTTTGCTGATCTAAGGCAGCGGCTTGGTTCATACCAACGAAATTCCTTCTCTAGGTATGTGGGGGCCGTGCCAAAAAGACAGCGGTGGACAAGTGTCAAGGATTTGAATTTAATACGCTCCTCAATGGCGAGCCAGTGAAGGCCTATTCGGTCATGGGTGATATGCTCACGCTTGGACTTCCCGGTAATAGTTCTAACAGCGTTGTTCTGGATTATCTGGCATTGTTTAATGCAAGAGTTACTTGAACCCAGCATCAGCGCATTCCCATAGTCCAGTCGGGCGCAAAATCGTGGCTCTAGCAATGGTGGCGCAATTTGTGACATTGAGATACGGCGTAGTAATCTCTGGTAGTATTGACAGTTTTTTTTAAGAAAAGTGACCTGAGCATCTGCTCCTAGTGAGGATTGCAGGTATATGCCAAGTGTTTTCACCTTACTTGAGACCATGATGTTAGAGTCCTTGATAAGAAATGATGAGTAGGCTGGGCCTAGATTGGATAAGGCTTTTGAAGATCCGAATGTCATAAGTTCAGTTTTTGAACTATTCAGACACATCCAGTGGGCTTTCATCCAGCTTTCTATAGTATTATAGATTGCTGAGAGTCTGTTGTTGTCTGTGGTGTGGTCTCCGCTGAGTTCTATAATCAGTTGAGTATCATCTGCGAAGTTGGTAAAGTAAATACCCAAATGTGAAAGGAGGGCGCAGAGGCAACGGATATAAAGATTGAATAGGAGAGGGGAGAAGCTAGCACCTTGTGGGACACCACAATCCACTGGATTCGTGCCAGAGGAATGTCCACCCCAGGTGATTTTGGATTTTCTGTCATCCAAAAAAGAGGATATCCAATCGATGGCTTCCTCGGCACAGTTACCTGCTTTTCCCAGGGCCTCACGGAGCTTCCCATGGTCTAATAAGTCGAAAGCCGCCGAGAGGTCCAATAGAATGAGCAGGCCGGCCTTGCCTCTATCCAGAATTTCTAGCATTTTAGATTGAAGGTCGAGTAATGCTGATTCCGTGCTATGTGCACTTCTGAAACCTGATTGCTGGGGATGTAGCAGGTCGTGCTTGTCCACGTACTCTTGAAGTTGGTGGGTGGCCACCTTATCAAGAACTTTCAACAAGAAGTTGCAATTCGTGATAGGGCGGAGATTGGCTGGATTTTGCTGGTCAAGGCCGGGTTTTTTAACCAATGGTGTAACTGTAACTGTTTTTAGGCTAATGGGGACGGTCTGGTCTCTAAAAGACGAGTTTGTCATGCGGCAAAGAAAGGGTGAAAAAATGTCTGTATTATCTAGGATGAACTTGGGGGGCAGTATGTTTTCAGGGCATGAAGTGCAATTCATGTTAGAGAGAGTCTCCGCCATGATTTCTGGTGTTATTGGTGTGAATCAGTAACCCCATACACGTGTTTCAGCCTTGTTGGGCATCATCAGTGAGGTGAAACTGTTGCCTCTCTAAGAACAGTGAGCAAGGGGTCAACGTCTGGATCGCCCTGTTAACTTAGGGTGAAACCCAAAGTTAATTTATGCAAAACAAAGGGGGGTCTGGGAATCTCTCTACCAGCACGAACACAGCCCAATGACCTGTCCTTGGGTGAATAACCCCTGGGAGAGACTCTACCAAGTCTTTAGCTCACTGTCCCTTTCTTAGAGAAGACATTTCCCCACATATCAGCCTTTGTCCTGCCAGTAAAAATACTGGCTCAGTGTGGCAAATGGCGTGGAGGAAGGGGAGCTCATATTTGCACATATGAAGATTTCCTTTGTTTAAAAGGACTGTTATAATTTAGGCATTTTTCTCAGCCACCATAATTTGAATTTTCTTTTTTTATGTGTCGTTGTTTAGGTAATTTCCAGACGATTTTGTTGATATAGAATTCATCCACCTACGACTCAGGGGATTGTAATGGCCATCTAAAATGGGTTTCTGGCTGATCTGAAAATGTCCCGAATTTAAGAGTTGGTGAACTAGTGAAGGGTGAAATTAGAACTATGGATAATACATTGCATGTTCCTAACTGTTATGCTTTTTGTAAAAACGGCACAAAATTGCTAAACGGCTGTGCATCATGGTGCGAACCCGGCTGTTGTTTTATTAAATTCCCCCTGAATAACAGAAAATATGTATATATATTATGGCAGTTACTAATAAATCACAACATTTTTGATACATAACTAGGTTTTGATAAAATGTTGACATGAAAACAAATGGCGATTACAAATGGGAATTGCCATATGTCTGCTCTAGACTCTTAAACCAATTCATAGAGAGAGGCGGTAGTTGGGAGGAGAGAGAATGGTGACTGTCGAATCCTATTTGCGAGAACTCTTGCAGAGGACTCCCCAAAGATTATATACTTGATGGTGTCATCGCTGCTATATAAAGTGGAATGCACTATGAGGAAAAGCAGAGCTGCTGAATTTTACCATTGATGGAGAACTGCTAAATCTCACCACCTGACAGCAACAAGGAAAGTTGTCTATTGGAGCTGCCTGTTGCTTCGGAGGCCTTCAAATCTGACTAGTCCCTATGGTGGTTAGCTAGATGACCATCCTGGGGAGAGGAGTGTCCAGATTCGGGCCGTATCCTTCCAGAGGGCCATGACATGCAGATGGCTGTCCTGAATTTTAAACAGAGGCATGGGAAACCAAAAGGTGGGGGAGTCTCCTTGCCTTAAACCCTTTCCCTTAATAGTGTGCCGGGGGAATAACTATGTAGATCCTAAGCCTAATTAGCTAAAGATAGTACTTTAATGAATTCCCTTCGGCAGAACACTTTGGGTGATTTTTGTTAAAATTTTAAAATGAACAAAGCTCACTTCACAGTGTGCGCTGAAACACTTTAGCCTATAATTTAATTGGGTAATCCTTTTTGTCCTGATGAACCCAACCTCTTTAGGAGAGGGGTGTCTTGGTCCCTAAACTAAAAAAAAATCCCTGAACCATCCAGCTTCCCGAACACAGGACGTTGAGTGGAGGGTTGTCTATAATCTAAAATTCCCAAATCATTCCAATTTTTTTTCTGTCCTACTTCACCAACAGAGACCAAAGTAGGGGTCGTCTGAAAAACAAACCACTAAATCACCCTCTGTTAATTTTTAACCAAATGTGTGGGTGAAATCAAAATTGCCATTTGCATTTGTACCAATCTAGAAACCCTTTTGCTAGTTTTTTTAAGCATGCAGGAAAATCGAAATTGCACAGCACTAAATTTATAACTGTTTTTGGTTATTGATCAGAGTGAAATTTGAAGAAAAGTAAACAATGGTGATTGGTGTTCCTTTCAACTCACTTGTGTGATGTATTTATTTTGAGAGAAATGTATTGTGTTGTGCCACAGATAAAGTGGTGTTTGACATTTTAGTGTGAGTTTTGTAACATCTAATTCAAATAAACCCTGGTCTAGTTATTGGCTCATTAGTAGCCCAGGGTGAGGGATCCAAGGGGCATGTTATGCATCTGAAATAGGGCTGAATAAAAGAATCCATTAACAATTTGTTGCATGACACCTTGATTGGGGAGGGAAGGAACTCCCTGTGCTGAGGATGGCTTCTCTATAAACTGTTACAAAGCAGCATGGCATTTGATTCGCTGACTTAAAGAGAACTTTCACACTTCCAAACCTGAACCGTGTCATACATTTTAGGTGATGCTGTGAACTAGATGTAGTTTACACTTGCCCTCTGCAAACCATATACCGAGTCCAAAGCAAACACGGGACAATACAGAATGAAGAACCCAGAATAAAACTACTCAACATCCAGAGATCAAATCACCTGAAACAAACTAACCACCCCCTTCTCTTCTCCACACCCTCACACCTCTCATGTACTACGCATATCCAGAAGGCTAGTGAAACAACTCACCAACAAACGTGCACATCGCACGCCCCTCTCTAAACATACTACACACCCAATACCTGCTAACAACGAACAACTCAGACACAGCCTCCACCCTTATGGCCACAAGTCTAGAGCACATAACACAACACACCCAGAAAACTCACACACACAGACATCAGTTCCTCTTAGTTCTGCACGCATCAACAGATGAGCACACATTCTATCCTCCCTCTCTCCCTCACTATACAACCCTAGCTACTTTTCTTACAGAGCCACGTGAGCACCCGGAGACCTAGCAAATGGTAGCGGTGCATCATATAAACCAACATAACATAATGAGCATGCAGTGATTGTGTCTGTCTTCTGGATACCTCTCATTATATTCTGTACGTTTAGCTTCAGTTTGTCACCAAAGATATATGCTCTGTAAGAAAGAAAGATATATTTACACAGAGATCTGTGCAAACTTTCTGTTAGTGTATTCATCTATGATAATGGTGTTGAATTCTCAGGCTTACCCGGTACATATATTTACAACCAGACTGCAACCCTCATAATCTATAATGTTGGGAAATTGCCCTACATCCTTCAGGTTAGGCACACATATCTGCAGAGAGGTACAATAAACCAGGTGAACACTATGTTTTCCCTCACTCCTAGCTCCTTCTTTCCCTCAATTGCCACAGCCCTCGTTCCTCTGCACTGCTCCTTCCATCACTCCTCGCCAACTCTCTTTAGAAGGTTTATAGAAGAGGCAATGGTATTGGCATTGCCCATGGTTGTTCTCATGGATTGTATAGGGTTGTTCCTGTATTCCGTTAGACAAGACCATAGATATTCCTTCATGCCCACAATAATCCTGGGTTCTTACAATACATCTGCATGTACACTAACACATGCTCAGGATTTCTGAAGGTTGTAGTAATACGTCTGTACTGCTCTTGTTATAGAATATGTATTCAATGCCATTACATTGATTAGATGAACTGCTGAACCTAAGGCAGTCATTTTTGCCCTGAAGTAGGCAATATTCCTCCATTCATAGAAATATGTCACCCAGTGCTTTTAGTTAAATGTTTGGAATCGACTCGTTGGCTTCTGTGTCCCTAGAAGAACTCCCAAACAAACTAAAACTGACATGGGGCAACCTCATGGGTCTGAAACATTTCTTCATATGCAGATGTAAGTTACACCACGTTTCCGGTGCACTATTAGTATTTTTTTTTTAATTTCAATTTTATTGGTTTTGTAAAAGTTCGACAGACAATTACATTTAATTTCGAATACTGAGTCGAAAGAAAAAGAATGTTCACAGCAAGTAACATTTTCATATCAAGCGTATAAAGTCTCTTGGAATCAACTAATTAACCAATAACGTCAACAAGACCCACTTTCTTTACCCCATCCCCCTCCCCCCTTCACATGTCACCATCCGGGGATTGAAAACAAATTTAAACATTACCAAAGAACCGCTAATATACTCATGACATAAGGCAAGTGTGCACAGCATAACCCAAGACCCTGGTAAAACAGGCACCAATAGCAGTTGACTAAAATGACACAAAATTCGGCAGTGTTTTGCACACATTCTTTTCACGTAACATATGTAGCACGAAATTCTGACCATGCGTTCTCAACATTGGCACGATCTCCATGTAAGGCTGCAGTCAGGTTTTCCATTCTGTAAATACTCAGAGCAACACCCAGCCACTCAGTCTTGCTAGGGAGTGTGGCTCTTTTCCATACCATGGTTAGACAGGCTCGTGCAGCCATCAACAGAGCTAAAACCATTTCGGGTGCTTTCGTGATGGTGTCCTCTGTTTCAATCAAGCCGAACAAGATCAGCAGTGGTTGTTTCTCTCTTTCGACATCATCTAGGTCCCTAATCCAGCTAAGAACCTCTGACCAATAGGCTTGGACCACTGCACGTCCCCACCACATATGCCAATAATCAGCCCGCTTCCCGCAGCCCCTCCAGCAATATGGGCTTACTCCTTGATACATTTTGGCAAGCCGGGTTGGGTCATATTGCCATCTATACATTAACTTGATAGCATGTAGTTTATACTGACAAGATATAGACGATTTCGCCGTCCGTCTGCATATTTGAAGCCATAACTTCTGTGAAATTTGCCTACCCATATCCGATTCCCATCTGCCTTTGAGTGTCAGGGAGGGTGTAATATCGACCTCAATCAATGCCAGGTACATTGCACTTATCAGGCCGCTGGAGCCCGTGCATGTGTCAAGAATTCTTTCGAATGGGGTAAGGTCCCTCTGCAATTGTTCTTTCCATATCGGCCTTGTCAATACCCCCTTGAGTCTCATGTACAGGAAAACCGAGAGTGAGCCTATGCCAAGTGCCTCCTGAAGTTCCTCAATGGTTAAAAAAGAGCCATCTCTCCATAGTTGACCTGCCCTTTCTAGACCATCCTAGTACCAGGTCTCAAAGCTTCCTGGTTCCGGGATTGCATCTCGGATCCCCGGGGACCATAAGTGGCCCAGAGGAGAGGGCCATGTCGTAACTCCAACCATTTTCTTGCCCGGTTTCCATATTGCCCATATTGTACCTATAATGGGATGAGATTTGATGCTATTACGTAATTGGGACCCAGGCACCCATAGCCATTCACCCAAAATAAAGGGACGGAGGTGATAGTTATCCAGGGCTATCCACTGTGGCTCTGACTGCTGCCTGACATGTGGAAGGAGGACCCGGAGTTGGGCCGCCCTATAGTATGTTTCGATGTCCGGTAGGCCTACCCCTGCATTATCTTTTCGAAGCTGGAGCAAGGATCTCGGAAATCTAGGCTTTTGGCCGTGCCACAAGAAGGCTAGTAGCAATTTTCTTGTGTTGGGGAAGTATTCTGGGGGCATTTTAATCGGAAGCATTTGGAACAAATATAGTATCTTAGGGAGGATCACCATTTTTATGGCATGTAAACGGCCCAGCCAAGGGATGGTGAGCTTGGACCATCTTTGAATATCTTTTTGAAGAGCAAGTGACAATGGTGGGAAATTGGCTTCATATAGGGATCCTAGGTCCCGAGTAACATTAATACCCAAGTATCGGAGCATGGTGAGGCTGACTTTTACTCCTAGGGGGGCAAAGCGTTCGACCTCAGAGTCTCTACTTTTGTCAATTGGGAGGAGGACAGATTTCGCAGTATTAATTTTCAGGCCTGCCAACAGACCATATTCTTCAATTATTTCAAGCGCGGCCGGGACCGAATCTAAGGGATCAGTTAAGTGTAATAAGATATCATCTGCATATAGGCCCAGTTTGTATTCTCAATCACCTACTGTGATACCTTTGACTCTACTATCGTGTCTCAATTTTTGAGCTAACGGTTCAAGGGACATTACAAATAATATCGCTGACAGTGGGCAGCCCTGCCTCGTCCCCCTTTCCAGTGGAAACCATTGTGAATAACCTCCATTCACCACTACTGAAGTTGTGGGGGAGGTGTACAGCACTTTGATGGTGCGGCATAGTTTTGGCCCTAACACGTTCGAGACCAATACCTGTTCCAGAAATTCCCATGACACCCTATCAAAGGCCTTCTCGGCATCTAACGACAAAAGTGATGGGTCACCTCCCATACCATGTGCCTCGTGGAGTAAGTGAAGTGTTTTTCTCATAGTGTCCGCGCCCTGTCTCCCAAGAACGAAACCAACTTGGTCAGATTGTATTAACCTTGGGAGGTGCGTTTCACGCCGGGCCGCAATGACCCTGGCATAAATCTTAGCGTCAATATTGAGGAGAGAAATGGGACGATAGGAGCTGCAGTATTTAGGATCTCTACCCTCCTTCGGAATGACTGCAAGGAGGGCCTGAGAGAAGGATGGAGGAGTGTGACCTGTGTCAAAGAGGTGGTTGAACAAAGATGCAAGAAAGGGGGCAATGAGAGTGGAGAATGTCTTGTAGAAACCTGGCGTGAATCCATCATCTCCTGGGGCTTTACCTGTCTTCAAGCGCTTTATGGCTTCTACAACTTCCTCCTCTGTGACTGACATGTCTAGGGAATCGGCCTCCATGAGTGTGAGTGAGGGGATCCACACCTCCTTGAGGTACGTGTCTATGCTTCCCACAGGAGGGGGGGGTCACTTACATACAGATCTTCGTAGAAGAAGGCAAATGCTTCTTGTACGTCCTCGGGGGAAGTCACTGTCGTGTCCATGAGGGTGCCATCCGTCCTTTCGATAAGCTCAACCCATCTCTCCGCCTTCTGTGCACGGAGACGAGCCGCCAAGAGGGCATCCGCCTTGTCGCCCTTCTCATAATATTTTTGTTTGAGGTATTGTAGGGTCTGGGCAGTTTTGCCCGCGATAAGTATTTTCAACTCCTCTCTGAGTAGTCACGGCACGTTCTCGGTTTTTTTTGGGCCCCTTCCCTTATAAGCACCTCCCTCCAAGTTGCCTTGGCTGCCTCCTATACGGATGTCTTCCCTACCTCCCCTGTGTCATTAGAAGCAAAGAACTGCTCGATCTCGGTTTCCAAAGCTTCCTTGAAGACCGAGTCGGCCCATAAGAAGTCATTACATCTCCATTTGGTATTCCGGGAGGCCAGGTCGTTCCAAAGTATATCCACCATAACCATATCATGATCCGTCCAGGCAGAGGGGTATATAGTTGCTGCTTGCAATGTGTGCAAGAGGCCATCTGAGAGGAAGATGTAATCGATACGCGTGAGCGTGTCGTGGGGGAGGGAGTGGAAGGTGAAGCCTCTGTCCGTCGGGTGCAAATGGCGCCAACTGTCCACGAGACCATAAAGATTAAGGGTTAGTTTAATGTCTGCCTCGTTCCGCGTGTTGGGTGGGTCTGCCACATCAGCTTTAGTTTGTCTATCCTTTGAACTGTCCATCCACGTGTTAAAATCCCCACCGAGAACTATGTGTCCCCTGGCCATGCCGAAAACCTTCTCACTGATTTTGTGGAGGAACCTATTTTGCCCTTGGTTAGGCGCATAAAGCTTAGCAAGGCTAACTGTTGTGCCCCGTATGCTTCCCAAGACTATGAGAGCCCTCCCCACCCTGTCCATCTATTTCTCAAGAATTGTCACCCGGAGGCCTTTGCGGATTAGGATCCCCACTCCTGCATTTTTCGAGATACCTTAGCTCCAGAAGGAGGGTCCGATCTCCCGTGCTGGGATCACTCTCTCCTCACCCTTTCGATATCGCGTTTCTTGGAGGAATAGAATATCTATATTTGATCTCCTAAATTCCCTGGCAACCATGGATCTCTTTGTGGGGAGTTCAAACACTTGACATTGAGTTTGAAAATGTGTAACGTGTCCTTATAGAGTGTAGGTGCCATCTTGAGCTTTGGGTAAGTGTATATGCAGCCAGTTTGTCTGCTTCATGGCCCGTATCATGTTTGATGATGCAGTGTGTGGTTCGTATTCTTCGGAATGGGTCTCAGTTAGTCCTTCGGAGGACAAAACTGATCTGTCCAGTACGTATAATGTCCCTTTATGTATCCAAATTGTGTTTTTGTGCCCCTCAGGTCTGTGTTGTGACAAAGTATGTGTTTCCCACCCGCTCCACACTCACCTCCCCCCCTTTCCCCCTCTACGTTCGGCGCCCGACCCGTCTGAGTTAACATCACCCAGTCGGTCTCAGACCACCAGAGGAGACCGCGAAACAAGCGGTCCTATCTTAATATAGACATCAATAACAGTGAGCCCCCAACTATGTGCTCGTAACTTATCAACAAACCAAAAACAAAAACTCCGACCCCCCAAAGGCATCGTTCCAGCATAAGTGTTACCTCGTATCTCTTTATGGGCATCCTAAACATACATGGTCAAGTTCACCATTCGCACGAAATGAGTAACGCATTAGAGTCTAAAGGTGCGACCAGAGAATCGGGCACATCATTGGTGTATGTTATACAAGAACCCTTCAGTCTGACTCACCCTCATCGCGTCTCTCTGCCTCGGGCAGCGCCCAATCGACCAGCTTCAACCGGATCACTCACCACAAAATTCGTTTGCCCCCAGCGGCCTAGCATGCCAGCCTGGTGGCCAGATTAGTGTTCCATGTCCTGTGAATTGTTCATTCTCCGAAATTTCCTGGAACCTTGGATCCCTCTTCGCCGCGGGCCCTTAGTGTGCCATTCACCTTCCTCCCTCCTCGACTCTCCATGGGAGGGGCCCTCCTCCTGGGTACCCAACATGTCAGATATGCAGTCTGCAATGTCCTTTTCCGAAACCAGTTTCACTGTTGAACTCTCAAAGGTGAGTGAGAACGGGTAACCCCACCGATACCTGGTGCCTTTATCCTTCAGCATTTTCGTAATCGGGGAGCATTTCTTCCTCATTGCGAGCGTGAGCGATGATAGGTCTTGTTAAAGCGAGATGGTAGCGTCGCCGAGAGTAAGCAATGAAGCGTGTCTGGCTTTATCTAAAATCCTGGCTCTGTCCGCATAGTTGTGAAACCTAGCCAGGACTGAATGCGGACCTCCCGGCCTGCCTCCGGCTCAGTGAATGCGATCAAGTTTGGGTTCATCCACTGTCTCATCCTTAAACAGGAGCTTCAGGATGGCGTGCAGGGTCTGTTTCAGGTCTGAATCAGATTCTCCTTCCTTTTCGGGGATGCCGAAGACACGTATGTTATTACGGCGTTCCCTGTTTTCAAGATCTTCAACTTTTAGGCGTAATGCCTCTTCCTTGTGTTCTACTTCCGCTATGCGGTGGTCCATTTGGGCTTCCAACGTATTCAAGGAGGTTTGATTGTGTTCGACCTGCTCCAGCCTGTCCTCCATTTTGTCCATTCTCTGTGTAATTTTGTCGATTTTGCTGCCTATGTCTGCCCTCATGCTTTGCATCTCCGCGAGTTGGTTGCTGCGGCCTCAGACGCAACAGTCGACATCTTAAGGTCAATGGGGGACTTCAGAGTTTCGTGGGTCGGTGTGAACTTGTATTTTGCCAACCTGTCCTTATGGTTCATGGGCGGCGGGACCCCGTCGATGAAGTGGGTAGGTCTCAACAATGCGCCAGAGGTCAGCCCCGCCAGAGTGGGCGCTTGAAAGCTATGAGCTTTTGTGCGAAAGCAGGGTGCCGTGTGAGAATCCAATATCCAATGTTCTCGTTCGCTCGGTGTATTGACCTTCAATTCGGGTCCCGGGCGGTCCCCAAGGAGAGGAGTCGACGCACAGCCTCTTCAGGCCACCCTCATGCGCGCGGCCTAGTCCAGGCCCAATGCTCAGTGTAGTTTGTTTCGATAGTCTCAGGGTTCGATTGGAGGGCTGAGGAGGGCACACGGCCTGAGAAACAGGGGCCCAACCCTCAGCCCTCTGCTGCCTGGAGAAACCTGCCCAGGGCCTCCTCAAGTATCTCCGGTACTCAGAGCACTGCGGTTCTTTCCACCTATGCCACTGGGGGGGAGGGCGGATCACAACGGGCACCTCAACAGCCCCAGGCCCCACTCACCAATCAATTCATCAGCCGAGTTGGAATCCAAAAGGGGGCTCGGCGCACACGGCGAGCAACAGGAGCAGCTCAAGCAAGCGGGGTGAAGAGAGGTGATACCGCATCACCGTAGGACAGGGGTGTTCCACAGGCCTGATCTAACGCTGCACGGGATCCGGCGACCAGACGGCCCTCGTCCGGGCCTCAAATTCACGAACCTGGAGGCCGCGGGACAGCTGGATGGGCCTGCGGGAGGAGATATGCGTGTACTTTAGAGTGGGCCCCAGCAGCGATGTGGGTTGGAGCTGCTGGGGCCCACTCCCCTGTGCCGCGCGTATCACGGCTCTGCGTGTGGAGGAGGCACGCAGGCCCATCCAGCCTTCATACTGCGTGTGGCACAGGGGGAGTTTTCTCTGTGAAAAAGGCTCCGTTTTGCTTCAGGTTTTCTCCAGGTGGTGCCTGGACACTTCCGATGCTGGTTTTCGTCGATGAAGTAGGAGATGGGGGTCTCGTGGTGGGGGCTCAACCTACTTTTCAGGACCCTTGCGCGGAGCCTACACGGAGAGCGATACCATCCGTGCGCCCCCTGGTGGCCAGTCCCACTATTAGTATTTTAATTACTCTTTAGCTGTATAGCTTGAAGAAATGTTCACTACCCACCATAGTGTATTGTCACACGAAGGTTTCCTCAGTTTTAGTTATGAATTTAAAAATGCAATATGAAACACTTTAACCTGATATAGCCAGGAGCTGTACATAAATGACAGAACAATTAACAAGCACAATTTTAAAACAGCCAAATCAACAAATACCAAGGATGTATATGTCCTGTCCCGTTTTGATAGTCCTCGTGTGTATATATAGCGCCCAGATGCTTCAGAGCTTTGGCGCTTTACAAATATGTAAATGAAATAAAATAACTATATAAATGAAAGAAAAAAAATAACAATAAAACAAACAGACAGGAACAAAGAAACTATTTGCTTAAAGCAATAACGTCTACACACTCTCAACAGCCCAGAAGAAGAACGGCTTGTCCTTCGAGAATTATCCCTCAAAATGTGTCTCTTTCTACCAGACAATATAGTACGTTCCTCTCGCTCTAGTAAAAACACATGTCATGGTTACGTGTCTGATACAGTACCTGCTACATGCGATTTCTTCCTAACCTTATAACCATTACCAACAAACATATCCAATTGGAAACAGAGACAATAGGACATTTGTGAAGTTTTTGATACTTTATTTGCGAATAGAGGAGACTTAAAGCTTAAAGTTACAACAGGATGAACGACAATCATATACTTTGCACACACAGAGCTGGAAGATGGTCCCTTGCGTGCAGATGCAGAGTTGAAATGGGAACCAGCAAATAGCAGTTGCCTTGAATCCTTCAGGGGAAAGCAGCGCCATGTACTCCTGAAATAGAGATGCACAAGAAATACTGAGAAGATTATCCTAGGTAAAGGATCAGAACACAAATATCTCCAAACGCAGCACATATAGCATCTTACAGAAAGTGGGTCCACATTTGCTATTTTCTAGCTAATCGGGTGCCCTTTTGTGCCCCCTAGTCGGAATGTTGCAATGCCTTGTAATAGAGTTAACCGTTTCTCTAAGTAAACCATTGCAGGGAATTAAAACCGGGGATTGCGGGAAGAAGAACTAGACATGAATCATATACCAAATAAAATTGCATGAACATTTAGAAATGTAGGAAACTAACCCATAGAGGACTGTTCCAGAAATATAAGGAGAAGTAAGAGATGATTATGTAAGACTGCATGCGCTGGAATGAGAGAAGGTCTCTTGAGAACAGGAAATAAGGATCTATTTTTGAACGAATCTGTACATTCTACGAAAGAAAGTGCTAAGCAGAGAAGTCAGAAGAGCAACACGCGTAGGAGCGAAAGGCCAATGATGACTTTGAGGAAAGGGTCCAATGAAAATGCAGGAGACTCAGAGATGGGGTTTAGGAGGATGAGAGACAGGAAATGAGGTAGAGGGGTAGAATGAGGGAGACAGAAGCCAAGGGGGAGAACATAATAATACTACATTTGGATGAGAACTACAAAGAAAACTGCTAGTGCATCTTCGAGGAAGTAGTAGGGGGAATGCAGAGGAAAAACAAATCAACAGGATCATTTAAAGAGGATTTGGTGGATCTGGGAAGCATGGGAGCAATGAGGGGGTAGGAGGAGCAACACCATATGCCCACACCAAAAGAGAAATGAGTGTGAGATTAAGGACAACCCGATGTTTTCATAGCATTGTAAGCAATAAAGCATGTCTTGATTTGGAAAAGATTTGCACTAATACTTTTTAAAAGGCCGTTGGAAACGTTTTTGAATAGTGGGCAATCCGTTCCCCTGTTTCACAAATGAGAACAGGAACACACAGCCATGTTCCTGAACGTTCTGCTTTTCCCCACTGCACAGAGGAAAGACATGAGCACACCATGTTGCCTCTAGGTGCGCTTTTCAGGAGGTTCCCAGAGATGTCCAATCAATGTGGCCACCACGTGAAGTGATACCAATGTAACAGAATAGACATGTTCTGACCGATTATCTGGAAGGTGGCAAAACCATACATGGGCCGAATTTCGTTTGGAAGAGAACTCCTTAACAGGAACTACATGTAGTGTGTTTCATCTTCATAGACCATTTACACTTTCATACAGAGTGTATAAACGGGGTACACTCTATGAGTTACATTGCAAATCGAGGTGCTCACAGCAATGGTGCAGACCCATGAACCCCTGAGGTGCAGATTCTGCACAAGCAAAATACTTCCTGTTGCTGCCAGCATCTACTGTTTCTCTCTGCCATTATTGCTATCTTTGCTCCCCTGGATTCTTGTAACATTGCCCTTGCACAACCCTGGCTCTTGCAACCTCGCCTATGTGACACCACTTTGACATTTTCAGGGCACCCATCTTAATTGTCCCTTTTTATTTTACAAACTTATACTGCATGCTCTCTTTGTGGGTCAGTTCATTTAACAAAATAGATGCATTTAGCACTCTGGACATAATGTTTTAATGGCAATTATACTTGATGCGCTGGCATACCCTTGTATTAAAAGCACTAAGTACTCAAGCGCGACACTGGTTACAGTTTGTCATGTCAACTTGTACCACCCAATACACACAAACCCCATTGATTATCTACTTATTAGCATCTTGGACAGGCGCAGTAGCCAATCAGGTTGTTATGAAAAAGATGGAATGTGCAGTTATATAATTACACTTTGAGCATTCGTTTGGCTACTTTTTCTCACCTTCTTGTTCCACACCTAAGCACCAACCGCTATTGTCAAAATTACCAACTTCACCCTACGTGGCAAACTACAAAAACCTAACGGAGGGTATGTTTGGGTATATGTGCATGTCTAAGTAAGAGTTATATCTGTATAGAACAGTGGAGGAAGGTAGTAGGATAATTAACATCAGGTGGAGCAACTAAGCCCTCCCCTCAAAATGGCCACTATGAACGTCACTAAATGTACAATATCCCATTGGTTACACAAACTATAGGACCCCTAATTACGTGGTCCTCTACAATTGGTTGGCTTCTAACCCCATCAGTAATTTTCCACCTACGTCTAGCAGCTTGCAGGCTGAACAACCAGGTGTGGATGAGCGTGTCTTAGCACTAGCTTCCCACCAATTACTGTAGCAATTCATCATCACCTCAATGGTTCAGTGTCAATTAGTACTTTGAAGATTGGACTTGAGTTTGTACTGTGCTCCGAGAATTTCAGGCAGTGTGGGCCTCAGCCAGCCACCGTGCGTAGGTGTGACCACCTCGACCGTCCAACTTCCTTCTACCACATGACTGGATACCATGAAATCGAGCTTTTCGTGTACTTGATTTTATTCTCCAATATTCCTCTGATGTCTTTTGTTTTTACCTGACCTTTCTGAACAGGAGCCTCTGTTCTTTCACACTAATTGTATCCAGTGTCAGCCCATTCCAGTTTGATAAGACCTTGGCTTTCTTGGCTCAGTCAACTCCTTAGCTGAGCTTTTATTATGTTTAATTCAATTGCTTTTCTTAACTGCAACACTGAAATGAGGCCTTTTTGCTTTGTTCAGCACTGCTTCATAACGTGGAGGAATCATCCATCCTTTACTGATCCATATGTATCTATATATGTATATATTGGCGCTTACTGCAATATATCTATTTAAAAGCATGTGACTAGCTTCATGATTATTTTGCTGCTTGCGTTTCTGTAGCATCTGTACACGTTAAAACTAACTAAGTATCTTCATCAGGTCTGTGGCATAAGATTCTTTACCTTGATCCCAAGATGTCACTTATCCTTACTTCATCTTAATATTTTATAGATTGTCTGCATTATCTGGTCTGTTTATCTCTTATATGGGTGTCAATTCGGTTTTGTATGACATCACCATTCGCCTTCATCCGTCATCTTCTCTACTTCTTCAGGTATTTCATTCAAATGGCCAACATATTGTCTTGAATGTAGGTATGGTTTTCTCAATGGGTATCTTGCTTCCCAGATTCTCTTAGGTATGGGTATTCTTATGGGTACTGCACAGAGCCCACGCTCTGCTCTTTGCTGGTTCAACTGTTCTGCATACGTCACATACTTCGGTTCCCTTTCGACAGGTAATGCAGGTGGGGCAGTTGGAGTGGGGGTACTTGGCTTCTCCTCTACACAAGTCTACAGATGTGCCACTCAAAAGAGGAGTAGGATTGAGTAGCCATAATAGAAGCACGGACCCACTCTGGGAAGATAAAGGCCACTCCACCTCCTGGCTTGTTAGGTCTAGGTTTGGAGATGATTTTGTAGCCCTCAGGAAGGAGAGTGTCAAGAGCAATGACAGAGCTGGCAATGAACCACATCTCTGTAAGGGCGAGGATGTAGAAGGAGACTTATGTCAGAGAAGGGATAGACAGCAGAGCAAGCATTCAGAGTAGCTAAGTAAAGCTGATTGCCACCTTTGAAAGTTTTCAGAGGGGGGCTACAGGGGTGTGGTACTCTTGTCGGTGGTGGTGGAGAGGTTAGAGGAGAGGAGGAAGAAGGGGTAGCAGGGGAAGAACATGAGAGAAGGCAAGTGCCGGTCAAAGAGGAGGAGAGTCGGTTGAGAACCTTGGGCCATGGCAGTGCCTTTGTCATAGACATTAATGATGCACCTAGAGGAAGAGAAGTATGCCAAAAGTACTTCCCATCTAGTGCCACCATTAATGCGAGAAGAGGAAAAAGGGGAAAGAGTGGAGACCATGTGGAGGTCCATAGATTAGGGGAAGTTACAGAAAAGAGGATGTCAGTGATAGTCTACCTAGAAGTAGCATTGACATAGATTTCAGCAATAGGTAGGCCTGGATTAGAGTCCAGGAGTGCTTTTTAAAGTTTTTTTCTTCCAGACTTTGTGAGAGGGATAGGATAGATGATGGTGTAACATTTAGAATAGATAGGGGAGATGGATAGAAATGTATTGGGGAGGAGGGAGCATAAAGAAGACAGAGTAGCTGCAAAATGCATACATAAATCACCAGATGTGCCTAGCAGCCGTGCAGGCCCAGAAGGAAGCGGGGCTTTACACAAAATATGCACAGGGTTACATAGATTATTAAACAACCCAGACTGGGTCAGTGGTAGAATACAGCAGAAAACATACACTGGGCAGGTTCAAAGGCACACCAAGAATCTACTTTAAGGCAGAGCACTACAATGCAATACAAAAAGCAGAGCACTACAATGCAGCACAAACCATAGACTGTGCAAGCTCAAATGCACACCTAGATTCGATTTTAAAGCAGAGCACAAAAAGCAGCACAAAACATACACTGTGCATGTTCAAAGACACATACAGATTCAATTTTAAAACAGAGCGCCAAAATGCAGCACAACACATACACTGCACAGGTTTGAAAGCATATGAGATACAGGTTACAGGCAGACAGCGACTACAGAGGTGAACAAGGGAAACAGAAGATGGTAACAGGGAGGCAGGGTGAAGTGCAGCAATAATTAAGACAGCCAAGATCTGAATGCAATGCACACATGTACTACGTATATATAAATGCGAAATATAACATACCACACAAGGCATTATTTCCTAAGCAGCTTCCCAAATGCTAACTTGCATGGCATGGCAACATGTTCAATAGCATGAAAATGCAACATCTTTTTTTCTTATACATAACTCTAAATACCTAAATGGGACTATGTGTATATAATGCCAAATATACCTGTGTATTGTTTGTTACATTTCTAAAATACTTTAGGCAAAGCGCTGTACACACATGTATGAGATATAAGCAATGATGAATAATATAATACAGAGCAAAAACAAGGAAGAAAAAGACAAGGAATAAACCACAAAACAAGAAACGATATGGTAATCCACTGAACTGTAGAGATGAACAGCTAGCAACATGATTGAGCCAGACTAATGACATTTAAAATAATAAAACTAGAGGGTAGGAGGAAGATGAACATGGCATCAGATCCCATAAACAGGAGCCTGTAGAACAGTAAAGGCAGCCCTAACAGCGAGAAGAAAGAGAAGGAAGACAGGAGTCCTCGCCAGAAGGACCTGTAACCAACATCAATGCTTGCAGTCCCCGGCACCACCAATTCAGACCACAACCAGTTCCAAGATTCCTGAATGTCCAAAGGCGGCCGCAAGCACACATCAGTCTGAGACCAAATGCCAACTCAGTGCCATCGTGCATGCATCACCGCTAACATCGCATGGTAAGGCGGCATAGGCAGCTCCTCCAAATGCACAGGGAATAGCGAGAGTCGCAAACAACAATAGTGAGGCATAAGGCACCACAATCCCACCAGCAACGGCAGCGTGACACTGCTAAGATTAAACAGGGAGGCAAAAACAGCCCCCACAGCAGATCAGTGACCCACAAAACTCACAGAAGTGAGGACATGGCACAGCCGGCCAGCACAATCGCCCAGGAAGAGCAGTATTGACTCGGTGACCACAAATTAATACTCATTTTCATTTACAAATGACATCATGCATTAGTAATGTGTCAGCATGAAGGTTGAGTGAGTTGATTTTCTACCAGTTATGTCTTAAGTAACCGAGAACAATAATTTGGTATGCCAAGAAATCATTGATATTTGGGATGGAAGGAAGGAGGACGAAGCACTGTAGAGACAGGGAAACTTTGGGCAGACATGGACTTAGCCAAAGGAGCACTACATGTTGGAGATTGACCAATTACTGTGGGGTTCCATGTGGTCAGGAATTATGCTATTGCCGTCATCGTAGGGAAACATGTTATCTTAGATGTGTGCTAGTGTCTGAGTTCATCAGGCTCAAAACTAAAATGACAACACATGATTCCATGGGCTTCAGTAACACTAACTATGATTCTGTCTATTTGTATTCCTCCAGAATCCAGAAGTACTGTGTTCTGAGCATATAAGACTTTAAACCAGTGATGTATGTACAGTATCATTAGCACTGAAATGTTGTTTTAAGCAAATAGATTAGTTGGGATAAAATAAATCTGCTTTTTTTACCAGTTCTCAGTGCACCTGTAAGAGAAAGTAACACAGACAATATATTAGCGGTTTAGAAGTGCACAATTTCCACTGGAGAAAGATCATTTTGAAGGATAGCAAACATATAATATCGTACCATAACGCCACCCACGTCACCCTGTAAGAAAAACATAGTAATAATGGAGATGTTAATGTACATAATTAAGGAAAGAAAACATGTTTTTAAATCTAGTAAAATGAAGTAGATCTTACCACAACTCCATGGTGGTCGAGTCCACCACCAAAGCTCTGTAGAAGACAAGGAGGGAGTCTCTCGATCATGAGGTAAGGACACACAAAATACACGCACAGTTGATTTACAAAGTAGAGCTACAACTGTTGCTTTACTACCTTCCGTACCCACGTAGCTTCACTTCCCAATGAGCCAGTCTATCACGGTAATTATGGGTTTGCCAGTAACCCGCCTGTAATACCCGTGGCTTACTGGCAAGCCTGCCTTACCATTACGGGCACTCGATATCTCAGTGTTACCAGGATACTATGGGAGCCGGCAACAGTGGTAAATTCCAATTCCATGGAGTACCATAAGACTTCATGGAATGGGTTTGCCGCAATCATCGGCACTGGTAGTACCGGTGCCAGTGATTGTGGCAATTATTTGCCAGTTGTTGCCTGAACTGCTCTACCGGCAAACTCAGAGTGTGCTGGTCTGGTAAAAATGCCTGATCCAGTATTACTGGAATTTTTACTGGACCGGCACACTCGTAATGAGACCCAATGTGTTTTCTTTATTTTCATTACTCTCCGTGTTGCACCAGTTACAGTCCCTATGACATTTCAGGGAAAACAAATCCAGAAATGTAGAAAGGAATCTACTCAATTCAGGGAAAGACCTATGAGTAAGAACATGAACATAGTTCGATAAACAAGGACAGTAGAACGTATTGCATTTTGTTTGTTGTTGCCCAAAATAACACCAACCCTTCTATCCCTATGTCTGATTTTTTGGTTGTTTTTGTGAGCCAAGCTCGTTTACAACAGAGTGACTTTAGTTCCCTTTTTGCTTCAAACACCTTTCCACAGAAGGAAGTTAGTTTATTGTAAAACATTTTCAAAATGCCTGTGGGCTTGTTGCCTCCAGTGGATTCTTCTAATCAGAGGTGGGTGTGTGCCTCTTCTGGAGCAGTAGAGCTGGATCACTGGTAATGTGCTAACTGATAACATGCTTGTAGAGGGCTACCTCTAAAACGTGGATTGGATTGCGCTGAATCAGCAGAAAATCAGTCGGGCATGCTAATGACCCTACTCCAGTCTTGCCAGATGTCATTGGCAGCAGCAAATCAGTAAGTTGTCCTATTTCGTCGGAGGCCAGTTGCACCCTTAGCAGGCAATGTGAGACAAAGAGACATGGTGCAGCACAGAGCCCATGGTCCTGATCATGAAAAGCCTCAACTACTGTATTTGGAGAATTCAGTGGACTGGGCTACAGTGTTTGAGCTACTCAGGGGGGCAACATAGAGCACACATCCTTTGCATGGAGATAGCCATTTATTTAATTCCTTTCACATGGCGAGAACAGTGGAGTCTGGGAAAGCCATTCATTGAGCACATTAGGATCAGTGTGAGGTACAGCCAGCAATCAAACATGGCCGACCTGCCCGTTGATCAATTTTTGATGTCAGATTACTAAAGTGTGAAGGGAGTGTAGGTGAATGGAATGGCGTGGTACAGATGGCACCCACACATCCTAAAAGCTATAAGGGTGTGGTAAAGATAGGATTAATACATTTGAATTAAGGAGAATTAAGGGAATAATTGTGCTCTTGGACATTTGCAACCCTCTATAATTGTTCAGCATTACACTCTCTTTCCACTCCCCTCATTCATCATCATCCCAGTATTGTGTCACCTCACCCTGCTTTCACCTCTTTCCATAATATGGGCTTGTTGGCTCCTCTGTCTTTTCTCAGCAAAAACTGCTTTTTATGTCTCCTTCTCCCCTATCATTAAAAATGCCCCCCCCCCACAATGATTTTGTAAAATGTGCTTAGAAATATCACTCCATATATCTTTTCCACATTTTCTTTTCTTTCTCAGCCTGACTTGCTCTACCCTGCTGGGATTCAATTTCTTGCTTAGTCTCTGACTCCTTTTATTTCACTCTCATATTCGTCTGCTGTGTCTTCCGTCTTTGTCTGGTCCACCGCTGCCTCATTCTCAGTAGCTCTGTTTCCTCTATCTCATTGCACACTGACCACTTGCATTTAATTACATTACATTACATCTGCCATTACCCCTCTACATGTATTTGTATTCTTCTGCCCAGTTTGCTTTTTTCTGTTTTTACTGGAGCAGGATTGTGGGATGTTTGGGCTCTTTAGGAACTGTGAGATGCGCTGACTGCCTGCGATGAAAGTTACGGCATGTTGTGTGAAGTACAACACAATTTCACAGTAAAAACCATACAAGTGCTGGCAGGCAATTGGTTCTCTGGTCTTCTTGGAGTGGTTATTTGATTTACCAGGGCATTTACATCTATCATTCATGCCTATTCTACCATGCTATCCACATGTAATGGGCATGCTTATGACTTATCAGCCATGTTGCAATACCCATGTAACACATTCCACCAAAATGTACAGGGATAGATTCCAAAACTCATTAGTTCAGTGCAAGAACATTATGAGGAAAAATCATTGCAAATTGATGTAAGTTTATTTAAACTTTATTCTGCTCTTTTCTGCCGCTTTTCATGATATCCCTTCTGATTCTGAGGAGACCTCAATACATGGCAGATAGATATGTTTGGAACAGTGCAAATCATTGGTTGTGCAGGGGAAATGGGATTCTGTTGAGTAGGTTCATGTTTGAGAGGATATCATGTGTTTTTGACTGCCCACAAGCTTGACAGGAAGCTATTTACCCACACGATTGACAATTTTCATGCGTGGAAGCTATTGTTTTACTTTTCTAAAATTACTACTGCAAAATATTTAAGTCATTTTTGTTTAATTATTTTGATGGGCCCTCCCTTACCAACACCCTACTCTAACTGTGCTATTTTAGTGAACTATTCAAAAGCCAGGAGCGGTCAAGTATATGGGACCTCTTTAGATTCGGCCAAAGGGTTTTAACTCTATTGATAATAATATTTGAAACCAAAATTTAGATGGGATGTGGGTTCCTGCAGGTGTTTTACAGTTAATGCAGCATGAGGGTACGTCAGCAGCATTATGATGCTCTAGATTCAATGACTATTGTAAGGAATTCCGCACAAACATGGGGTTAAGCAACTCTGCCCCCAACACTGCTGCTGTTTGTTCTTTTTTTGTGCAAATTTAATCCCATGGATCAACAGTGTATTCTGCCTTTTCTAAATGGTAGCCAATCTAGCATGCTGATGTATGCCGAAAATATAGTCTTAATAGACATTACTTTAATAGGCTTGCAACTGACCAACTATGACCCTACACCAAAATGCTGGGACTTTCAGAAAATCCCTTAAAACGTTGCTATTTAAGCCCCACTCGACTGATCAGTGATCCTGCCCCATCTCTTGTGTCCGTCCTTTTGTGTCTGTGCTGCACCCTGATGCCTGCAGGCTTTTCAGCGCATAAGAAATAAATAAAAAATAAATAAATGCATTTGTATGCAAGTACATTTTTTAAAGATCATGGTTTGAAATTCATCAAAGATCACGGTTTTCGGCAAAGGAGGGTTGGTCCAATGACAACAATAACATCGAGGCAGTTAGATGCAATAAGTACTTTTGACAGCAGTGGTGATGGGGTCATGCATGTAAAGACGGTTGCTAAGCACTGTGCCCCAGGGTTTAGTGGGCCCCTATCCATTTATGGGGTATACGGGGGTGGAGACTAGACAAGTGCCTATCAATGCTGGAGGCTAAAACCCAGATGGCAATGTTTTATGGAGTGAGATCTGGTAGTATATGAACCGTACTCTAGAGGTGATGCAGACTATATTTTATCTGAAACTGGCTGGTTTGTCCCTGAGTACTCTGGCGACCAATGAGTACAGCAGAGATTCCTTTGAATGTTTTCTAAAAATTCTGCTAGACCCTCTTGTAAATCATTATATAGGTAATGCACTTATTGAGATTGTGCCTTCACTCGCTCAGTGTCAATTGTGTGGTATTTATGATTGACTACTTTGTTGCAGAGTTGGGGTTTCAGGGAAGTTTCAGTTTTTAGTAACACAGGCTCTCCTGAAAAAATGTTTGCAGAAGTGGAGCAATGTGCAACTGTGCAACACATCGAACATCTACCTTAATTAAAAGACTTTACAAACGTTTGCTTGGGAGGCGAGCTCAGCAACGTTATAAGGAAAGTCAAATCACGAGAGTGAAGAAGGATAGCACTGATGATTTGGCTAAATGCCTTTCCCCTTAAAGTGCGTATGATTTGATTTGGTATAAAAAAAAAGTCATGCGCATGTGGGATGGGCAAGAAGATATTTAGCAAATGTCATTGATTTGCAAAAATGGTATTGACTTTAAGAAGAAATAGATAAAGCTTACCTTTATTGAAAATAATATTAGTGCATGCATGGACGCACTGACGCTGTTCAATAATAATAATGATTTAGATTGATTGTATGATGCTTTAAATCTTGTTTAAGATGCTTTTTGGAGAAGTCTTAGAGTATTTGACATTTTTATAGGTACTGCTTATTTGTACTGTGTTGTTTTTTATGGTCTGTTTTTACATTTATTATTTTAATGGATGTGTTATGAATAAAACCATTAACCTGCCGAAGTGTGAGTAGTAATCGCTGCATATATGCCCTGTTCAGAACTTCTGCATTGAAAGTACATTAAGTAATTCCTCAAATTAATATCAACTGAGATTAGACCTGTATTCTGGCCGCTTTGAAATATATGTTGTCAATCATTTTAGGAATGTGTGTCTTTAAAGGTCTGCTGTGAACTGTGAGTGGGAAGTTTAAAAAAACATATTGGTCAACACAATTAGTTAGATGTGATAACATTTTTAACAGTAGCAAAAACAACAACAAAAAAGAGCCGCCTTCTCCTGTCTGGAAGATAACAAAAACATAACTATTAGATAGATCCCCATTCATTAAAAGATACATTAATATTAGCGTTTAGAAAAACTAAATAGTAGTTTTTTGACATTTGGACTTCTTTCATACTGCTCATAGCTCCCGTTCCTGGAATAATGAAGAACATGTTCGAGTGGTGAAAAAAGATGAAGACAACGTGATGCAGAAACACAGTGTGCGTATTATATTACGAGGTTCTATTCTTGCTACTTTTTACATGTCAATCAAGTCCCTCACGCAATTCTCCTATATGTTTAGCACATGTGAATTTCTCTCTGTGGGTTGTGGGACAGAAGAACATCAAACAAATAGCTGTTATTGAAAGGATTGATGCGCTCCCAAAAACACAATACCGACTTACAGACACCGCATAGAGCTAAACCAACTTCAAAGTCTCTTTACCTTTAGCATGAGCCAATAGAGCGGGAGCAGGCCTTAATTCCTGCGTGGCTGCCACAGTAGACGTTTGGGGTATTTAAAAAGTCTTTGAAGATGGCAGAATTTTTAATAACCAAATCTTCTGAGCGTAAATTCATAGGGTGTCAAAGAGCCAAGTAAGTAGCTCTCTGTGTCTTCCACATCGCTCCACCCACTGTGCCCAAGTAATTGACTGACAGCTGCAGCATGCAGCACATTTCACTGGGTGCAGTCCACCTGTATCCCAGTTGCAGCAATATCCAAGTGTTGGAGTTCTGAAAGTTGTTCCTTTGCCTCAATTCCGGACTTGGCAATTTGAAACCACTTTATCTGTTTTACAACCTTTCCATTGTGTCTGGGAGAAAGGCAATGTCAGACAGAGGTATTTGGAAGACCTGAAGGTGTGTGGGAAAGGCATGATTTTGGCATTTACTATCGTCTTCCTTGCTGTGCCCCACATCAAAGGAATCCCAGAGAATTGAAAGAGTATTGCAATGGAGAGGCCACGATGCCCTCCCCTCTCCACCTGCTGCCCTGCTAGGGATAACTGTTTCTGTTTTTCCCAGCCACATTTATTTTACTGATTTACTTTTGAGTTTTGTAATGTGCTAATTCACGGGAGTTGCTGCTTCAAAGCGCCTTAAAAAAACAAAATAGGGCATTGGTTACAATACAGATGCTTGCCATATATACAAAGAATAGGAAGCATGGGGTGATGTTGCATGTATCCTATACTTAGTTAAAGTTTGTATCAGAGACCTGGGCTGACAGCTGTGTTACATAGTGTAGTAGATGATTTTGCTCAGGCACCATTGGTCACAACAATTCTGGTGTTTGCAGGCTATTCATTTTACACAAAACATCAAACAAGGCACCACCAGGCAACCTTTTTGCAAAACCAAGGCAGTAAAATTCGAGGCTATCATGTAATTTGTAAAAATGTAACCATGGGGCAGAAGTGCTAGTCATAAGATATAAGTGTGGTGGAGCCAAGTATAGGAGTCACTGGTGGAGGAAAGGTTGTTTGGTTAATGTACGTGAGCATATCTAAGTCTTGCATTCCTCGCAAGAACATGAGGTAAGATACAACCTTTGTCTTGGTTTCTGTCAATTATAACTTGATGAGGAGACCCTAATTTACTGATAGCACTTTTGAACGTATACTGTGAACTCTGAGGGTGAAGTTAAAAAAAACTATTATAGGTTAATCTTATGCATTAAAATTTGACCCAATATTCAAAACTAAAAAACATTTAAAAAGTTTAATATTACCCAGAAGCCACCACCACCATCATCAAGTTTATTTCAAACCATATCTTCATCAACAAGTCATACACTTTAAAATCCGTCACATTTTAAAATCACAATGCCATAACACAAGAAAAGAAAGATAGAAGTTACCGACATATCTAGAGTCTAACAACTTCTCCTAACAATGTGCATTTATAAATTTGTTCTACATCCGAAAAAACCCTGTCACCAACCATCTTCAGTTTGCTCTTCCTCGACCAAGCATTCATAAGGAAGTTAGCAAACACAAACATAGCCACTATCCTTGAAAAGCTTAATAAGAACATCAGTGCTGGACGATGTGACCTAACACCACGTTCTCTTCAATTATGCAATAAACATGTGCTCTGATATCAGGAAACAATTGGGCAAAACAGAATGAAGTGGCTGAGTGTCTCAGAGGCCCCACACAAACACTTCCAGTTGATAGTCTCCTCCTTACAAATGGCAGATTATTAACTCTGGGAGTGAGCAATAAACATACAGTGCAAAAGCACAGAGTCCTGCAATAATTACTCATTATGCCCTGACAGATAGCCTAGACACAGCTTCGACCTCTCTTGCCGATGCCGAGAAGTTCATGGATCATTTTTTTTACTAATTGTTGGGGTTATTGCTGGAGCTCAATTGGTCCTCAAAAATGCTTTGGCCATGATAATTAATGTAACAAAAGTTTACTGTGTGCAAGCCAGCCTATTTTATTAGAACCCGGCATGGCGTTCAAGTTCAAACTCATATCTTTTGTCAGAAGTCTGTGGTTATCAGACCATAGGGCATTCCAGAGTCTAATGAATATAATATCAGAAAGGTATACCATGGCGTTTTCCAAATGAATACATATCAAGGGATATAGTTTGCTTAAAAAAAGATATTCAGTTTGCTGATGATTGTATGCCCTAGTAAAACCCCAGACCTCACACCCATTAATCCCTCTAGCAAAGGCTTTACCCTCATATGTATTCAATATGTGTTCGGCTGAGGCGTTTCCCAGAGTTTTAGACAGTTTAAAAATGCCATCAACAATCTGGTTCATCTAAAAATTATTTTTCGTAATATGGTCTCACAATAGCTGTCCTTCTAGATACATAGTGGGAATACCTTTTAGGTATAATGGAAACACACTTTGTAAAACACTTTTGGATAATTACCATCGGGCCTCTGTCCCTCATAAACTCTGCATTAGCCCGAAATGAAAAGCTGTAATGACCTTGGAGTCCTGGCTAGGAGAACAGCATCTTTAGCATAGCTGACAGCTGGCAATCTCCTTGCACCACATCTTGGTACATCGACAGTGCATGACTTCAAGTGAGCGGTGAGCAGGTTAACATATAAGTTAAGAAGAAGGGTTGCAGGAACACAGCCTTATCGACCTCCCTTTTCTACCTCAAGCACTAGGTCAATTCGCCATGTTTCCAATATCAAATACATATTCTTAGTTTTCATATAGGTATTCCTTCAGCCTTATCAACAGTCTGGGAGCCCCAAGGTCACAAAGAATCCTCCAAGGTACTCACCTGTCTGCATGGTCAAACCCTGAGATGAGATCCATGAATGCCATGTAGAAAGGCGGACATGTTTTGCCAAAAGCAAGTAAAAATGAAGGCATTGATTTATGCCAGTTCCCAGTCTCAAGCATAGTTGGGTATCTGAGAGAAGGTATTCATCCATAACCCATTCTTCCAAGTGATTTTTAGTCCTGTCTAGAAGTGTCATGGGGTGGTAAGAGGATGGTGCAGATGTATTCCATTTTTTGTAAATTGGTACTATAAATCCCATTTTCCAACTATCTGGCATTTGATTAGTCCAAATGAGGGCATTTAGCAACTGATCAAGGAAGTCGCCCCATATATATGGTGTTGTAAAAAATCAATAATTCGGGACACCATCTATCCCAGTGATTTGAAGGGTTTCTGTCTCTGAAAAACCTGCAACCCTTCACACAGTGTTACTGGATCCATAGGTTTGTCTCTGCTCCACCCAATACAATGAGACCCTTCCATTCAATCTCAGTCATAGCCTTGTTACTAATTAAAGTGCTGTAATGTCTTAACCATGTCTTTTCATCTATGTGTACCTCAAGGGGCCTTGAACACCCTTTATCTAGACCTGCCCTGTTCCTGGCCACAATACCCCAGAAAGTTTTAGAGTCCACCCTCTCTACTGCCTCATGCAAAGTTTCCATTTTTTATTAGCCAGCACTCTTTTCCTCTCAGATAGAGCTAGCTTCAAATCACGCTGCCTAACTCGAAGTCCCCCAATGTCCACCATAGGCTTTTTGAAGGCCACCAGAAGAAGTGTTCTCATGTCCTTATAGTGATCAAACAGCAAGATTTGGTATGGCGTTTCTCATGATCCCATGAGGAAACCATGGGTCTAGAAATTCACTTAGATATAATCAGGAAGTCCCCAAAGCCCTTCATGAGGATAGCTAGTATTGCAACTGGGAGTAAACCTATGTTGACCTAACATATTTCCATTGGCGTTATTCCACCATCCTAACCTAAATCTGGGTCCCTTTATGAGCAATGCAGAAAGTACCTGTGGCTTCCTGAACAAAATATCATCTGTCACCCAGATGGGAGATAGCGGATTGTGATCACTCTCTGGCCTTCTATTAATTTTGAAATCAGGTATGCACCCCCACTAACTCATTGGTACTGAAAAATAATCAATAATAATTCAGAACCTACCATTATTAAATGTATAGTCCCCAGCTGAGCTCAATTTAGATCTTCCGTTGACTGCCCGGTATCCAAGTTTAGCGAATATCTCCCATAATATCAATGCCTAATACAAGGTAATTGGAGCAATTATCAAAGCTGAGGGACAGAAAATGCCCTTTCCTCTTCACGAAGGGTAAAAAACTGTGTCTCCACTCCCAAGGCGGTGATTAAAATCTCCCCCCACAATAATGGGGAAAGTTGAGCGTGCACACCCCAAGGCGGAGATTAAAATATCCCCCTACAATAATGGGGAAAGTTGAGCGTGCACACCCCGGCATACCCAAGATGATGTGCTTTAGCTACAACAATAACTATACAAATATGAATGGTGATGTAAGAGGTAGAAGACACAATGAATTAATATTGTGTACACATTTTAGTAAAGAGATCTAACGTTGTGGTTGTTTAAAGCTAAATCACTTCCCCCATGCAGCATTCCGAGGTGTTTTTGGGCCACTTTTTTAATTCTTCTATGTGTGTTGTGCTCCAGAAACACAACATATCAATAGCATCTGGGTGAAAGTGTTGATGCCGTTTATACCATCTCAACACTTCTTATATCCAAGAGAGGGATATAACCGCGCACCCTCCGCGGTGGGATAAACTGAGAACAAAGTCCTGCTATATTTAGCAGAGGTATGTAATGTCGACATTGTCCATATTACTGCTGCAGCAGGCTGCAAGATCATTTGAACCTTTTGTGAGCACTCGGCAAAATGTTCTAATCAACAAATCAATGCCAAGAAGCTCCATGTGGAGTCCAATAATCGTAAATCGCCCCACCCCCTGTTCCATTCCCTCCAAACTGAATGAACGGACTTTTGGCAGCAGTATGGCATTGCATGTCACTGTGCATGGGTCAGCTGGAAATTCTACTGAGACACACCAGGACCGAGATCGTGAAGTGAGGAAAGCCAACAAAGCAATATTGCACAAACAATGTCAGGCATTGCTCATGGGAATGACCTTGGACACATTTTATTCTTGATAACATCAACTGGAAGAAGCATTTAGGATAGAAATAACCACATTTAAAACCTACATTTGAGCGTTTCTAAGGAGCTTAGAATCTCCCGCATCATCATCATTGCTCCTAGGGCAACATAGTATTTTCATTTGGGAGTAGCTCATATCATGTGGGTCTGGCAACCAACCTGTTTTAACATTTAACAATGACACAAATATTTTCATTCAGACCCTCATTATTACTTTGGGAGTTTATGGGAAGTAATACAAACAGGCTTCATTTCAAATTGTGTCGGTTTTTACCCGGTCCCAAGTAATGGTGAGTGGGGTATTTCACACATGCAACATTCCTACATATACTGCATTTTGTAAATTTCAAATGAGTATGAAGACAAACACCTAGCCTAAATAACTTACATTCCTTCAGAAGCATTGTGAAATAACAAAAGTGTCGATTTTGTTTCATGACGTGAACGCAGGTACTAGTTCTTCCCTCATCCCTGCTGGAGAACAGAACACCCGGTTTCCATGAGGATATAAGTTGCAGAAGTCCCAATGGACTAACAGGGTTTGCAAATTTTATTAAGGGCTCTGTATTTGATACTTTCTAATTGCCATAACTTTCCCATTCAGTTTTCCTCAGGGACTGATAATCATTCCTAGCCCTGTGCTGTGATCCAGGAAAACTGAATACGTTTCTACCGCCGCTGTACATCCTCTGCTCCCTAGAGATCCCAGTGCTAGCGTGCACTGCACACCCCAAGCTAGCCAAGGGTACAACAACCCTCCCCCCGGCAATGTACTGTAACACCAGTGCAACATCATTCCCCTACCCCACCACCCACCTCATTTCTGCTGCCACTGCATATTGCCATTACTCTGAGACGCACTCCCCAAGGGACCCAGTGCAACACTGTGCAATACTGACTAAACCAGATACCCAGAGTCAAGTATCTCCCTTACCACCCCTGGCTCACCTGTCCCCTCGCCCTTCCTCACGCTGACTCTCACCTACACCCCTACTGGACCTACCGCGTATCCCCCAGCCATACTCACTGCCATCCTTCCCAGCCTCTCGCTCACCTACAACACTAGGACATTGCCACTAGACCAGACTGCCATCCTCTCCCTCCCATGCTCTGGAACACATTGGGCCTCATTACGACCCTGGCGCTAATGATTTAACGGTGCCGTAAAGAGCGTCGGCGCCGTTAAATCATTAGCGCCTGATTACAAGGTCCCTTAGCGGGTTGGAGGCTTTAACGCCTGCTTTTTGCAGGCGTTAAAATCCAACCCGCTAAGGGACCTTGGAGCTAATTACGGCAACCGTAATTTACGGTGCCGTAATTAGCACCTTCCCCATCCCCATTATGCCCAAATGGGGCGAAATGGGAATGGGGAAGGGCAAATGGTGAATGGGGAATTACCGCCCCCGCCAACCTTGTGATGGGGGTGGTAATTCCGCCATCAACCATGCCGGAGGCCGGCATGGACCATGGTGCTAATAGCACCATGGTCCAGCGCCTGGGTCGTAATGAGGCCCATTGTCTCTGAAAGCTCTGGACTCATACTTCAGGAAGCAGCTTACTACCCCCTGGGCTTACTGCACTCATTGATGGCAAATTCAGACACCTAAGGCTCTCCTCATGAACGTCTCCACCATCCTTCCCACCTCCCCCTTACCACCACCACCCTTACCCTCCTGGCCATGCCAAAACCCTCCACTCTCATACGCTCATGTCTGCAGCCAACCAGACTGTGACCATCAGCTGAGCCTTTTCAAACGTACACTCTCTGGGAGCCCACTCCATTGCTGTCCATGATCTTATTATTGACCACCACGTATACATCCTTATGACAACTGAATCCTGGTTCCATAGTGCCTCTGGCCCATCTCTATCTCTAGCCATTCCACCCAACTACTCTCTCTTTAGAGCAGACTGCCCCAATTCACCAGGAGGTGGTGTTGCCCTTATCGCCAAATCATCTCTAAATATCAGGCAGACCTCACCCCACTAGTTCTAGGCTACGAAATACACTTAAGCAAGCTTACTATCAACCCCCAAACCTCCTACAACCTCCTACTCCTCTACCGGCAACCCGACTCATCAAGCACCGCCAAATCTGACATCCCCCTGTTGCTAAACCCCCTCATCAAGCCCACAACCAAATGCATACTATTGGGTGACTTCAACCTAGGTTTTAGTGACACTGATGACACTAAAGCTACAGCCATTGCCAATTCTCTTGCTGATATGAGCTTTACTCAGCATTTCTCCACCCCCACAGATGCCAAAGTTTGCATCCTTGACTGCATCCTCACCATAAATGCTCCCATTATCATCTCAGCTGTGAACTCCATATCTTGATCTCACCACTCTCTGGTAGAATTCAACTTGACTCACTCCGCCCCCTGACCTACCTCACACACCCTGTAATTCCATTATGGCGCATAATACCTGCAAGCTCACTGAGGAGTAACTTGCACCCGCTCTGCAGACCCTCCTCACCACGTTGCCCCTGACAAAATACATTCCTAATGACGTAGCCATCCTATGGACGTGCACCCCCCCCTTCAAACCCAAAATACAAAATCTAGATAAGCCATCTAAAATCTGGTTCTTGTTATCCTCCACAGACACAGAGACCAGGAACACTTATGGAGGAAGCATCCCACTCCATCTAATCATGATATTCTCTCCAGAGCCACCAAAACCTACAAAAAGGCTGTTATATTGTCAAAAGCCAACTCTTATAACTCCAGAATCACCAATGGTAGCTCCAATGCCTAAAAACTCGTTTCCATTCTCAAAGGGTTAGAGAACCCTACTTCCCCCTGCTAACAGGCTCATTCAGACAAAGACTGGTGTTCCACCATCCAAACCGCCCTCACAAACAAAATAGACACAGTAAGAGACAACATCACTGCCAAAGAAGCACAACTCACTGCAGAACCCTCATAATGGAACTCTTTGGCACACCTAATCCCACCTAATCACCCCCACCAACTTTCTAGAGCTTTTCCAAAGTATCACAAGCCAATGTACTCGAAAGTATCTGCTCTCTCAAATCATTCAACTGCAAGGGAGACGCCTGCCCAGCTCATATTGTCAAGCCCTGCACCTCCATACTTACCACTGTCATTATTGACTTCATCAACTCCTTCTTCTACACCAGTTCAGTGCCCAAAGCTGCCTGGTTTACTCCTCTACTTAAGAAACCATTGCTCAACCCTACCCTTCCCACCAACTACCACCCCATCAGCACCTCCTTCCTCTTCAGAATTCATGATTGCAAGGCCTAGTCCCATATTCAACCCTTTTTGAAAATTCATCACTTGCTAGGAGCAAGGCAATCAGGCTCTAGGCCCAAACACAGCACTGAAACTGCCTTGCTGGATTTCAAAATCCAGATAGACAACATCTTTGACTCAGGTAATCTGGCTATTCTCCTCCTTCTCAACCTCTCTGCTGCCTTCAATCTGGTGGATCATGATACACTCTTCCACCAACATAGCTCTAATTTCCTTTTCTCCACATGTGCCATCACTTGGGTCAAATCCTTCCTAAGTGATCACACCTCCAGAGTCTTCATTGGAGACTGTGCAGCAGACCCCATCTCTGTCTCCCTTGGGGTCCCTCAAGGTTCCTGCCTCTCCCCAACCCACTACAACACATACACTAAGCCCCTATTCGACCTTCTTGACTCCCTTGGTATTACATATACCAACTTTGCAGGCGATAGCCAGATACTCACCTTCATCACAAGAAACTGCCAGGCTGACACCTCTGCTATAAATATGGTCTACAGCATCATCCAAAATTGGATGACCACCCACAATCTTTGCCTCAATGATGACAAAACAGAGCTGCTCATTGTGCCCCCCCCTTCAGCTCAAAAACCTAGACTCTGCCTTTGCGTCCTCTGTATTGATGGCGCAAATATCCCAGTCCTGAAACATGTAAAAACTCTAGGCTTTTACCTGGATGCAGCTCTCTCCATGACCAAACATATTAACACCCTGGCCTCGTCCACTACTTACACCTCCAAGCTTAATTCTCTCAGTAGACAGTTGGTCCCTCCAGAAAATTGCCTGACGTTTGTGAGGGCAACATTAATAAAAAGCTGGACTACTGCAACGCACTGCTCATGGGTACCAATGCAAAAAACCTTGCTAAACTCCAACTCCTTCAAAATAAAGCCCTTTGTGCAGCCCTGGGTTTACGTTGCACCAATAACATCTCAGCACTCAGATGAGACATCCACTGGCACCCCATCAGGGCCCGCATTTAATTCAACATGTTGACTGTTGCACACCACTGCTTGTACAAAGAGGCTGCACTTAATCTTCACAACAGTGTTGCTCTGAAATCCCCTGTTGCTCCCCCAACGATCGTCAGCGAGCCTGACCCTATCCACCCCGAGATTCAAAACTAAAAGTGCTGGAGGGATGAACTTTTGTGTCACAGCCCCCTCACTCTGGAACTCCCTGCCACCTAAAATTAGAAATGAATGCTTGCAGAAAACCTGGCTGTTTAACAAATATGACCACTGCCTATCTGTTTCTCTACCTTAGCGCTAACCCCTATGATTTCTGTACAAACGTTGTGATACCTCCCGGTCTGGGCCATACATAAATGTGATAAATACATAAATAAATGCATTGATTAATTAATTGATACAAATAATCAATAGCTGTTGTTTGAAATGTTTGGTGTGCTTGGCATCTAAGAAAATAATATAGCCCTACAGTTACAACAGTGGGCTACACTGACATTAACTTACCTCCCCATTCAGCAAAGGCCAATGATGCAGTAGTTGGCCTTTAATGCACTTGCAGCCTAGGTGTGTGGTAGCAGGGTATTAGCTCATTCTGCCAGAACATAGCAGAACATTTTTCCTGGTAAATTGATTTAAACCTTTAACATCCCACCATCCATGCAATTAATCGGATACCAGATTATTTGTGGCTAATACTAATAGTTGAAAATAACTTTGGCTGCTAAGGTCAGGTTCATTCGATTATTGGTGATAACAGTACCATATACATGACACCAGAATTATTCTTATTATTATTTGACAGATCCTTCTAAAAAGGCTGTGATGATAACAATAATTATCTCCATGTGCTAACACCATACATTGCCTTTTCCTTTTGAAGACCTACTAACTGATTATATAAAACAAGCCAGAATACCTTGAATGCTCCATTGTGTGCAAGGAGAATAACTTAATATAATGTTAGTGTTTTTACACCTAATACACACTTCCATAACACAATCAATACTGTGATGACCCAGCAGCTCCAAACAAAATAGGTTATGTGGCCTAGACCCTGCCCACCTGTCAATCACTTTAAACGGTTGTGTCTTCCTGTTTTGCTGCCCTTTTTCCCTACTTAAGCAGCACTTTAGCCTCTTTTCCATTGCAGTTGGTGAGCAGGTGCAAGTGTATCATAGTCACCTGGCCTAAGACCCACCTACCTTCTTAGCCTTGCCTCTTCCTTTCTCCTCTTAAGTTTTAGCTCAAGGTCATCTCTCGCTGAGGCATCCAAAGTGAAGGGTAGGCAACAAAAAAGGCAATTCCTTTTTGAACCTGTTCAGACTGGGAAGACCAAGGGACCTAACCCCTGCTCAGACAACAGGTAAGCGAGCGCTGGCATGTGTTTTCTCCCTCTTTCCCCACAGGCCATCTCCACCATCACCAGACAACATCAACAACATCACCCCTCCTCTAAGGCATGGACTCCACAATGCAACAACTTCACCCACTTTAGCCCCAATCCCATCAGCACATCCTCACTATCCAAAAAGTTGATGCTCGCCAATGTCCGCTCTGCTATCACTCATAGAGTAGGCATCGCCAACCTCATCACTACACATGACCTTGATGCCATCTTCATCACCGGGACCTGGCTGGCACCCACATCCTAGACGTCCTTGTCCCTGATGGCAACAGCATCCAACACAGAGGCCGGCCAAACAAGACAGGCGGAGGCCTCACAGTAGTCCACAAGACGTTGTGGCACTGCACTAGATTTGACATCGACAACATTGGCTCCTTTGAAGTCCTCTCCTGCCACTTCTTGCTCTCCCTGACTGACAGAGTCATTTTCCATCACATCTACAGACCACCCAAACCCAACCCTGCCTACAGGGGACACATCACCAACCTGGTCACCACCATGTGCCTCATGCACGCCAGTAACATCTTAATAGGTGACTTCAACCTCCCAGGCAAGAAGGCCACCAAACCGATGAAAGAAGCTCTCCTATGCCTTCTTGACACATTTAGCCTCACACAGCACATGAAAGACCCAACATACGAGAAAGGTTACATCCTCGACCTAATCATCACTGCACTCTATTCCCTCAATGGCAGCTCTCCTCTCCCACTAAAATGGTCTGACCACCTAGCGGTAACTTTCAACATCCTGTACAACATCCCAGTCATGCAATCCCAGTAGAATGTCTTCAGACAAGCCTTCAGGTCTTTCAAGAACTTCCTGGTGGAAGTCCTCATGGAAGACCTCACTAACCTCCACCTTACATGTACCGAAAACACCCCCAACTGAACTGTGACTCTATACTGGAAGCACTCAATGCCACCCCTTAGCCTCCATCAACTGATACACACCTCTGAAACAACGCACCTACAAACTGTAACCGTCAGCAACCTGGTACGTGCAAGAACTCAACCTCAGCACAAGAGACATCAGAAAACAAGAGAATACTTGCCACCACTCCAGGACTGCCTCCGACCTGGCACTCCCCAAGGAACTCTGAACAACCCGTTGACAACTAATTAACAAAACCAAGACCTACTACTATCCAAACACCATAGTAGAAACGAACAACAAAACCAAACCAGAGCCCCTTTCAAAGGGGTCAAGCTCTGTGTCAATCCGCTTCCCGACACTGCCATAATACAATCCATCAAAAAATTCACCACCATCAAAACCTTCTTCATTGACAAAATCAACAAGATTTGCAAGCACATAGACACCAGCTATGCATCCACAGACCCACCTCATGTCCCTCCTCGCAAAATATCCACACCCTGGACAACATTCAACACATTCTCGACAGAGGACCTGGTAGAAATACTAGTCGCAGTCAGAGCCATATCATATACAGACGACATCCTCTACCATCCATCCTCAAGACCCACCCTTCAGAAACTCTCCTTCCCTGCCTGGAGATCATCAACTGCTCCTTTAGCATCAACCCTAAAAAGAGGACAAATATTCCTTCTACTAAAGAAACCCACTCTGGATCCCGAAAACCTAGGTAACTACCACCCCATCACCCATCTTCCCTTCCTAGGTAAGTTCATCGAGAAAGTGATAGCAGTGTAAATGCAGCAACACATCGACACCAACAATCTTTTCCCAACCTACCAATCCAGGTTCAGACCCAGATGCAGCACAAAGATGGCAACCATACAGGTGGTCAACGACACCCTCAAAATTCTTGGCGACGGCCACCCCTGCCTCCTGGTTCTACTCAACCTCTCCGATGCTTTTGACATAGTAGACTTCCAGGTGCTGACGGAGACCCTACATCAGCACATGGGGATAAGCGACCTTGCCCTACGATGGTTTGAGTCCTGCCTCACCAACCACAAGCAGTCTGGGTGCTTTGAAACACAATGGGCCTCATTACGACCATGGCGGAGGACCATGGCGCTATAAGCACCATGGTCCATGGCGCTAAGCTGCCAACTCCGCCATGGTGGTTGGCGGACTTACCGCCCCATTCCGACCTTGGCGGGGCGGTAAGTCCCCAATCCCCATTTTACCCTTCCCCATTCCCATTCTTGCCCCATAGGGCATAATGGGAGTGGGGAAGGCGTTAATTTCGCCACCGTAAATTACGGTGGCGTAATTAACTCCATGGTCCCTTAGCGCCATGGATTTTAACGCCTGCAAAAAGCAGGCGTTAAAATCACCATGGCGCTAAGGGACCTCGTAGTAAGGCGGAAGGGGTCGGCGCTGTTAGCGCTGGCGTAAACCCCTTTCCGCCAGGGTCGTAATGAGGCCCAATTTACTGATGTATGAGCGCATTACAAATTCACAATAAAATAAATAAAAATACATTGTTGAGATGGACTCCTCTAGATCACCAATGCTACCCATCACCTGCAGAGTCCTGCAGGGTTCCATCCTCTCCCCAGTGATCTTCAATCTATACATGGAGCGGCTGGGAGCCCTCCTAGCCACACCCAACATCCACATCCACCTATACGCCGATGACGCACAGCTTTACCTTAAGATCGACTCGATCAAGTACATCAATAGGCTCAAAACCTGCCTCTCACTGATCCATTCTTGGAAGCCCAGTGCATACTTGAAGCTCAACCCCTCCAAGACCGAATTCCTACTCCTCACCAACAACACGAACACCCAGATATACAGACCTGGTTTTCAACCATGAACTCTGAGGGCTTCACACCTGAGCTCACCTCCTGGGCCAAATCCCTCAGGTTCCATATCAACAAACACCTCTCCTTCAAGACACAGATAGCTAAGAAAACTCAGACAGATTGATATCAGCTCTCCCTCCTGCAGAAAGTGAAGCCCTTCCTCCTCCACACAGCTTATGATCCACTGTTCATGCACTCGTCCTATCCCACCTGTATGGGGCCAATACACTCCTCAAAGGCCTCCTGTCGCTCTCCCTTGTGACCCTGAGAAGTGTCCTACACAGGGGCATACACCTAATCAAGGGTATACACAGATACAACAACATGACCCCCGGCCCTCATCAACCTTCAATGGCTCCCACTGCATACACAAATCACCTTCAAGTCTTGCTGCATAATCTATAAGGCAGTCGTCCTGAAGTCACCCAGCTACATTGCAGAGAAACTCAATGGGCCTCATTACGAGTCAGGCGTTAAGGGGTTAACGGCGCTGTAAACGGCGCTGACCCTTAACGCCTGATTCCGAGGTCCCTTTGCGCCATGGTGAGTTTAACGCCTGCTTTTTGCAGGCGTTAAAATCCATGGCGCTAAGGGACCATGGTGCTAATTACGCCACCGTAATTTACGGTGGCGTAATTAGCGCCTTCCCCACTCCCATTATGCCCTATGGGGCAAAAATGGGAATGGGGAAGGGTAAATGGGAAATGGGGATTTACCGCCCCACTCACCTTGGAATGGGGCGGTAAATCCGCCATCCACCATGGTGTAAACGTAGTTTACACCATGGTGGTAAGGGTATGACCCAGGCGGTAACTTACCGCCTGGGTCGTAATGAGGCCCAATATCTCTGGTGGACAGCGCACCACCAGAAGCCAGGACATGTGCAAACCTGAAATCCACTGCTGCAAAAGGGAAATGACCAGAAAACCAGCCTTCACTGCCAACACCCCAAGACTATAGAACCTCCTCCCGTCAGCATCAGGTCACCCCAACGCTCCTACAATTCAGAAAAGAACTCAAGAGCCACCTCTTCAAGGAATCTCTCCTCCTTAACACCTATTCCATCACGTGATGTCACCTGGCTTGATAGATGCTGACTGCTCCTCTCCTCCCCATCACCCGGAACGGATGTAACCCTCCTTTGTTCTCCTCTGTATCCTACCCCCAGTGTCTGTTCTGTTGTTACCTCTAAAAAGCGCTCTGTTATGCATCTATACTTCTGTATACCTCTGTTATGTATCTGTATTGTTGTATACCTTTGTAAAGTGCTCAATTGCTTCTCGAAGCTAGGTCAGCGCTCAATAAACACCATAATAATAATGATTAAATATATACAGTCTTGCTGTTGACTGAGTTAGCTTACACAAAGCACTATTTCTACAAATACATTCAATAAATAAGAATCTTTACAGGATCCAAATAAAGTATTGACTTGGTTATGTTTGCTCCCAAATGTAACCTGATATCTATAAATAAAACATGATTTAACTAATTTACTGCCATGGTTTCAATGATTTCCTATAGGGACAACGACATAAATATATTTCCTAAGGGCATTGAAAGGGTTACTGTTCAAGATGTGTCACACTGGAAGGGCGGGTGTTATCCATGAGGAAAGGTAAAACGTTATCAAGGTTACTACATTTTGAAAAAAAGAAATACAAACATGTTTTACCATAGAGCCCCCACCGCTGACCTGGAAGAGGAAAAAGCAATATTGAAGTGAACATGTTCCCTCAGTTTAGGACACTATTTTAAACGTTAGTTCAACATAGTTATTTGACTTACAAGTTTGATGTCTTTGGTGTGGAAACTGTGGCTCTGTAAGAGAAGGAAAGAATATCTTTCAATGATTAAAGTAAGTTAATCTAGATATATCTTCAAGTTTTAATAGAGGAAACATCTGCCCCCCTTCAATTGTCCATCACCTTCTTCTGGTATTTGTTCCATAGGCTCACAGTTCATGAAAACAACATGGAGGTTTGGACCGAAATAAATATTGTTAAGGAAGACAATGATTTAGGTCCCTTTCATGGGCACAAATTGACCTGATACATTATTTTGTCCTAAAACCAAACACAGCACTATCCTTCTCTTAAGATAGTGTTTACAATTCTATTTATGAACATTGCGGCAACCTGATAATAGATATTTTGACAGCACATTCCCCAACTATATATAAAATCAGACATATAAGCAGAGAACATCAAAAGTTCTAATTTTCTATAGCTAAGGCATGCTCTGATCACGTAGGACAAATTCAAAAGTATGTAAAAGCCATTTAAGTGGAATACTGCACAATGTTCAGAAAAGAAACATAGTTTACCCATGAGCCGCCGCTGGTAACCTGGAAGAGAAAACAACATGTTTTAAAGTAATTTCTGCTGTTCAAAAGATAACTGAATTGTACAATTCAGAAGGAAAGACTGTTTCTTCCCATCACACTGCAAACACTGCTCCATTTCTTTTCATAAGATAGGTTCAGAAATCACACTTTAATTTGCAATAGATTCCATGACACTTCCCACCGTGTTTATTAATGTACACGTATCTCTTGGTGTCTTAAGTCCCTTCAATATTTTGACAAGATTTAAATCAAGGCTAAGCAGATTGTCATTCCAGGAAAGGGGGAAGGACCATCTGATACATATGGGTGGGATACGTGGGATGGCAAATTTCCACTGCCTATGTTCTAAGCCAGTAGAACAATGACAACAACACCTGTAGCATCAATACCATCAAACAGGAATGATAAAACAACAAACTGGAACAATCACCCAAAACTAAAATGCAAAAAACATATATTCCTTCTACATTAACATGGATCCCCTTTTTAATTTGGAGTCACCCTATGACAACCCATTTGATTGCGAGATGTGTATTATTTACAATCCCTTCCTCTATACATGGGTGCTCTGGACTACTTTATAAAGGGCATTTTAGAGCACAAAGAAACAATATCTATAAATATAAGTATTTGCATGAACAATATGAAATGACCTGATGATTGACTGGACTTTGAGAACATTGACCATTATTCAAGTGTAAGTCTGATTTGCCTTCTCATTATACTTTGTAGTTTTGGTTTTGTCCTTGATGGCTGATTCATAGAATTTGTGCGTCGGAAAACGGGGATTTGTGTGCCATTCTGGCCACAAATCCCTGTTTAACAAATGGGGATTTGCGGGCAGGATGGAGCACAAATCCCTGTTCTTCGGCGCACAAATTCCATGAATCAGCCCCTTAGAGTCTGGAGCATGCACTCTTAAGAAGGTTCTGTGTAGTGCACCCATACCATTACTTTAAATTCATTCCTTCATATAAGAAACACTTTCTCTTATTAGATTCCCTATCCCTGGCAACTGAACATATGATTTCTGGTTCTTTGATGAGGTTTTTTGTTCTTAGATAGGATTGTGTGTTTAAATAATGAAAAGTAAGGCTGTTCTTTCTTCTACGTATGCACTTGACAGCCCTTTTTGAGATGTTAATTTTGATTCTGTGCAATCAAATCATGGGCATCACTACTAATATTTCTAATGTGGTTATTTCCACTGGAAATGCTTTGTGAGTTTGGGAAATGCAATAGCAGCTCCTATTTATAAGATGGCCCTTAACCCACTATCAACCTTTTATAGGCCTATGTCGCTTCTGGATACATTGGTTAGGTTGTTCAGTACACACAATTCTTGGCACTGCTTAGATGAATTAAAATAAATGGATGTTATTTGTCGATTATACATTCATGGTGAGTGTTGCACAGCCCCTAGGAGCCAATATTGTAAAATCAATGTGTCAATGGATCCCCCTTCACTTAGCATTCATGGATCTCACATCTCCTTTTGGTTGTGTTGACCATGGTATGAGGTGGACCACAGTTGCAGACCAGGGATTCCCTCCCAACTCTTGGCTGTCTTTATTGAAGTACATAGTTGAACCTAGATATCAAGCAAAGAGTGGCTATACCATGTTAATTGAGGATGACAGTACAAGTGTGAGCTGGCCCCAGATGGGACAAGCTGAGGGTCTGGGTCTAGGTAGTCACGGTCCTCTGTGATCATTTCTCATCAGAGCAGGAGCTAATGATCTCAGGTGTTCAATAGATATTTCAGTGAACGGTCCTTGATTACTTTCCTGAACTGCAACAAAGATGTGGTTGCCCTGTTTGGGACACTGATTGTGCTCCAGAAGGCTGGTACATGGCAAGAAAATGCTTGATCGCTGGTGTTTGCATACACATTTAGATGCACTGGTCTGGCACAGTTTCTTGAAAGCTAAACAACGCTTCTATAGTATCACATCATGTTGCTCATGTGGCTGTTTGATCCCTACAAATTTCCCTCTGTTAATTCCCTCACTAGCAATGTTGTGGGGACTAGCAGATGTGCTACAAGTCAGGCTGCATTATCATACTCTTATTTTAAGGAAACAATACTATACTGATGACTCATGTCCATATGTTCGACATACGTTTGTGAAGAATAACACACCATTTATCAAAGCCAGGGAGATTGTGGGCAATGCCCTTAACTTAAATGCAAAGTGCCAAGAGAAAATAAGAGTAATTCACATAGCTGGGAAGAGCCTTCAGCAATATGCAAGCTATAATTATCTTGTTCTATTATTTTTCTTTCAGAATCATTCATGGGCATATACCATAGATAGACAGGCTGGAAAAACGTTTCAACAAAGGAAGTCCAAGATTTGCAAATTACATTAGAACAGGTTTGGTGATGAGTTTATCCAGTTTCAAAATACAAAACAATCCAAATCTTGATACCTTAAATTGGACTAACTGAAACTATGGCAGTTCCTTAGATATCTCCTTTAGCTTTCACAGTCCAAGAGACGTTTTCATCAGATGGTGGCCACTCAATAAATGAGTAAAAAAGAAAATCACACACAGAGCTGGTCATCGCTTTTACATAGATGACAAAATGACAAGGGATTTGTTGACCTTGAACTCCATTTTCTGCAGGAGGAACGTATGAAAGCAATTTAGTCCTGCATGGCCTATTTATCTTAAGGCCCATTCAATTAGAAAGAGACAGACTTATACTCAAACACTGCAAAGCAGTTCTCATCGCTCACACATTACATTACAAGTAGATTCGTGTTATTGACCCAGTGTGTTGTCACTCCAAAAACTTAAGCTCATCAAGTCTAATAAGTGTAAGCTAAAATGAAAAAAAACAGTGATGCAGAGAAATTCCAGAATGTTAGAAGCAAAGGCACACAGTTTGAAAAAAAAAAAGGATATGCTTTCCCAACCTTCTCTTGCAGTGATTGTAATTCCCAACCAGACTAACAAAGGCACACTGCACCAGTGTGTTGGAACCAAAACATTTTCATATGTGAGTGCATGTTTTTGCAGGCTACATGCTCTGCTAGTGTTGCCTAGTACGGTAACCTGACATGTGACATGCATTAATGAATTATTTTCATACTTTCTTCCTGCAGCCAAAGCACTTGAAAGTGTGGGAATCCCTTAATCCATTCTAGTCTGAAGCGTCATTGCTCTATTTACCTACTGTAATATAGAGACCACTATGAGTTTATTTCATTCTTATTTAGTAAAATGGGCTTTATTTCAGAAATGTAGAGGACATATTTTATATCTGTCACTTTTATGGACATTTCCAATTATGAAATACCGCTTTTTTATTTAATTTTTAAAGAAAAACTATGCTCTAAAAACCTTTTCATACACCATTATTTATGAATGAGGTGTTTTAGAAAGCACTCGTTTGCACAAAAGCTTACCGACAGTGCATATTAAGGGATGTGATGGAAGAAGACCAGCATAGAATAGTTAAGAGCTGAGCTGGATTTTGGAATTTAAAGTTGAATACAAGGAAAATAAAAGGCAGGAAAATATGCTAAGCTAAAGTGTTAGAGTAGAAGAGAAGAATATTCTGTTTTGTAGATGCATTGTGAGGTGTGGCGGTTTAGTAGAGTAAAATTATTACTTACATACTTACAAAAGTTGCGGAAGGAAGGTAAACTCAAATGATATGAACATATAGTTCGGGTTGGACTGCCCTTTTTGGGGTGGGATGAAGCCTGATTTGCATATGGTCTTTCCCCTTCTGTTATGGCTTGGCAGGCTGAAAAACGATGTTCTGGGGGGTTGCCCAGAGTTGTGCCAGTGGTTATGATTTATTCAATACCTTTCAGCCACCATCATTTGGTTTTACATGATATATAGATGCAGACATTTTTTGCGATGAGACTTACGGGTCGATCTATCACAAGTGATTACAATCAGGATAGATGTGTTTGCGTAAGTTAGAGAAATATGAAGGACCTCCATGTGGGAATCGTAGATGACACAGCATAGTGAAAGTCAATGAATCGGACGGAGGTCGAGGGAATGTGGAGGACAGCAGATATGCTTTTATTCTCTGGTTGAAGAATTTGCAAGATTATACTTTTCTGATTTCAGTTAGGAGCTTGGTCATGTGTTTGGAGCCTAGCATAGCCAATGAGTGGCTCTCATGTCTGTTTTCTGTGGAGTTTGTGGGTGCAAAGTAAGTTCTCAGTAGCTGGTATTGAGTTCTTGGAAGGGGTGTGGCTCCTGATCATTTATGGTGCGGTAGAGTGAACTTTTGTTAACCAAATCTATTGTGTGATACAGAGCGATGTGAATGCAATTCTGTATTCAACAGGATATTAGTTCAAAGTGCTTGTGGAAGGAGGGAATTGTGGTGCCTTGTAGAATGCCACAATGGATTTAGTAGGGAGCAGATGTGAAGTCACACAGTATGACAACACAGCAGCATATTTTCAGGAAAAAGATGAATTTTTGAGAGCTAAACAGATAAACCGATGACACTATTCGTTAATGAGATTGCCATGGTTAAATGTGTATTGAAATCCTTTGTGAAATCAAGGAAGACAAGCATGACGTTATTGTTCTTGTCAAGGGCTACCAGGAATGCTTCTCTCAGTGAGAGCAGAATAGGGTCTACCCTTTTGTATTGCCGAAAGCCAGATTGAATGTAAAGGAAGAAGTTCTTTGTTTCGCTGCGAGTCATCAACTTGATGCATTTTTCTCTAGGATCTTTCCTATTAAGGAACAGTTTTAGATAGTCCGACAAGTGCCAGGTACTATGGGACCGACTGAGGGTTTTCAGGAAGAGGGTTGATGGTGGCTGATTTGGTTATGTGTGGGACTAGAGCAAAGACATTGCAGAAAATGGTGTTCGTTTTTCCAAGGATGTCCATGGGCCTCATTACGACCCTGGCGGTAAGGGGTTTACGCCAGCGTTAGCTGCGCCGACCCCTTACCGCCAATTACGAGGTCCCCTAGCGCCATGGTGCTTTTAACACCTGCTTTTAGCAGGTGTTAAAATCCATGGCGCTAAGGGACCATGGAGTTAATTACGCCACCGTAATTTACGGTGGCGTAATTAACGCCTTCCCCACTCCCATTATGCCCTATGGGGCAAAAATGGGAATGGGGAAGGGTAAATGGGGATTGGGGACTTACCGCCCCGCCAAGGTCGGAATGGGGCGGTAAGTCCGCCAACCACCATAGCGTAAACGTAGTTTACGCCATGGTGGTAAAGTCACGGCCCAGGCGGTAACTTACCGCCTGGGTCGTAATGAGGCCCCATGACTTCTTTCCTGAGGGAGGCCGGGCAAGAGAAGCATTGAGTAGCTGATGCCTTGAGGTTTTTGGTGGCATTCAGGATTTCAGAGTTGATGACAAAAATGAAGATCCAGAAGGAGCGTATGATGGGAATGTCTGGGGTGGGGTGGGGGAATGAAGAATGAAGAATATTGTTGCTGCTTGGCCAAATGGTGACCTGGAATTACATTTTCTTGGAAGCAGGGTTGTCAACAAGATCAGTGGAGGAAGGCCTGATACATTGAGTTTGGTTAGATTTACTGAGACTTGACTAGGTCCTAAAGAAATCCGAGTCTCTGTTATCTTTGGAGATACGACTCTGGTAAATGAGTCTCTTTTTTGGTTAAGTGGTGCAGTTGTATGCCTGGCTCAGGGTTCTGCAGGCAAGTGCCTGAGCTGAATAGAATAGAGTTTATGCCAAGGATTTTGCAAGTTCCTTGTTAAAGCATTAGTTTGCTTACTTGATCAGGGGTTCAACACAACACAGTTTAGTCAGTGCAAATGAGTGCAAACATCAGGTGTTGCAATTTAATCTACTATGAAATTGGTATAGATGAAGAATGTGTGATGCCTGAATGGGAATTTGTTACACTACTTAATGGACATGCAGGGAGTGGCATCTGTCTAATTGAGGGGCACATGATAAGTGGCACCCAAAGATTAAAGGAAGCAAACACAACATTTATCCAGTGACCATTCTGTTTGTTTGCCTTGAAGTCCCACAGAGTGAAACCAATGTTGAGCCTGAGAGATTGAAACATTAAGAATGAGGGATATCTTGGTAACTGGGCCAGATATTGAAGTCACATAGGATGAGAATGTGCTTTGCCATGAAGTGCAGCATGGAAAGAGGATCAGACCGCACATTGAGGATGCAATGGTTAGAACACGGGTATGGGTAAGTAGCAATCATGAAAAAAGAAGTGTTAGTAATGACAAGAAGTTTGACAGCATTTTCCAGAAGGCAGGGTAGTTTGAATGGTGATGATGGTAGGAAGGGTTGAAAATCAAGAGCTGCTACTCCTACTTTTTTCCCTACGATTTTGAGTAATAATATTGAAGCAGTGGAGATCACAGTTGAGATGGCAGTTGTGTGGAATAAATGAGTGAGGAACTGAGGAAGGGTGGCATTGTAAAAATGAAGAATTGGGGAAGAGGTGGGAAGAAGAGAGTTGGTTGTTCAATGTGGAGAGTGGGCTTCAAGGGGGATGCCATGTGTCCTGGTGTCTGTGAACATGATCTAAACATAGTCAGTGAAGGGCATGAAGGAGTATAATTTGCTGAGGGTAAAATGATTTGCTTGGATCATGACAGTGTCAATATTATAGATATTTTTATGGTTAACTTGAAAGATTTAAAATGCAGGTTGGAAGTGGACCAACGGGTGCCAGCATTGATAGGTTTGGAAAGGGAACAATGAGGATTGGCCATCAGGATGGAGGACCATGTTTCTGATTTGACGGAGAATAGGAGGATATCAGTGCAGGGTTCATTATAGTGTCACTGGATTTGCAAGTGTCTTTGTGAATCCAGACAGGGTTACTTGAGAGGGTACCAATTTGGAATGTATGCCTGTAAGAATTGGTGGAGGGTTCAGAGGGAAATTGAAATGGGCACAGTGTGCCTTTTCCAGGAGAGTCTATTTGATGCACCTTGATGGCTCCTGGAGAGGAGACAGCCAAGGAGATACATGGAGGGATATGAGGCTAGAAGCAGAAAGCACCAGGGCAAACAGTTTACATATGTTCAATTTACTCTGGTTGGTGCCAAGGATAACACTTTAGGGTGGGGTGAATCAGTGTGCATGCCTGCCGATTGAGACCTGGTGTTTCAGCCGAAGGAAAGTAGAAATGGTGAGCAGGTAGAGTCTTAGCTAAGAGCTATAAATGTGGGGAGGGCAGTAGTGTGGGTAGGTATACAGTGTAGCATTTGGGAGAAGCTGATAATGGCAACATGATGACCGGGAATAAGTAGAAGCAGTTTGTTGCAACTGTGGGGAAAATTTGGTCTCAGGGCATAAAGGGAAAATGGCTATGGACGTTAGAATAGTCAAATAGTATAGTAACGGAAGACATTTGAGCACAATATACAATATGATAAACAAGGAGAGCTGCAGATGAGCAAAAGCAGTTCTAGGATTTAGAGTGTTTGATATTATTAGACAGCCAGTAAATACAGTATAAGGAGACAAGCATTTGACGTTGAAACAATTCAGTGCTAAAATGTAGACTAAGTTATATGATCAAATAATGGTAGGGTGGAAATACAATGAAATTCATGCAAGTATTCAATCAATATAATAATACATGCAAGTATTCAGTCAATATAATACTAACTAGTGACTAGGAAAGATGCAGGTGAAAGCAACCATGGTAGCATTTGACCAACCAATAGAAGTGTTCATGGAGCATAAAAGAAAGGTTGGCAAGTTAGACTTGGGAGACCATGTTGAAAGACAGAAAGCACACGTTCCCCACATGGTAGTATTGTATGACTTTGGTTGTGGACCTGCACTGACGAGTGATTGAAGGGTGAGCAGAATTAGGGTGTTTGAGAGAAAGGGAGAGGCGAGAGGGTGGTGATGACAATAGAGAAATTGTGTAGTGTGAGAATTAAGCCCTTAAGTGCTAAGGTGTGTATATTTGTCCTGAATTCCCATAGTAAGTCATTGTAGGTTCTGCCCACTCCCGCAGTTAATTAAAACACTGTTTTGAGGGGAATACTGCAAAGAGGTAGATGCAATGAAGGTGAGTAGGGAGGGTTGGGGGAAGAGGGGAGATCAAAAGGAAAGGAATACTTACCATATGTTCCATCACAAGGTCAGACTTCCATAATAGGGTGGGCGATCTCGGCAGAAAGAGAAGATTTCCTTTTGCTAATCCTACCTTCACTAAGGTGAAGAGATTTTGAGAGTCTTTAAAAATGCTAGTCCCAGATACACTAATGTAAGTGGCAACAATAGTTAGGACCTTATTTTCGAGATTTAGACACCAAAAGTCATTATGATTCCACTGCTAATAATAGCCTTCCCTACCCACAAAATGTTATGCACTGACATGATGAGCAGCTTTGTGGATCACTTTTGCATTTGCACGGCCTACTCATTGATTCTGTGAACTGGAATTGAATGTTTTAAATATTTTTTTAATTGCCAACTGATGCCGATTTTGTGTAAAAGGAACGCTGTTGGTGTTTATTAAGCCCAGTCTTTGTTGAAAATATTATTTGTCAGCAACTGGGGAGAATTTGCTGATGCAAGCATAATAAGCACTATACAAATACAAAGTTCTGCAACCCCTATGCGGGGATGAGATCTTTGTTTATATTGTTTTAAAGTATTGGAGCATGTTGGATAGATACTTGGTCGTTCTGCTCCTCACTATAACCTGAGATCTATGAAGAAAACATGGAAATAGGTGGCAGGCTGTGATTGTGCAAGTGGTAATGTGATCTCAGAAAATGTTCAAAAAGTTATTAGAGTTAAACAATTAATTAGATGCACATTTCATTTTCAAATATTTAACAATAAATGTTTTACCAATGATCCGCTGCTGCTACTGCCACTCTGAAAGATGAAAAACACGTGATTGAAGTTAATCCTCTATAGCACGTTAAGGCATCTGTATCATCAAATGTTCACTATGGAAACAACTCTAAAAGAGAAATAAAATAACATGCCTATAATAACACAAGTTCAGGTAGAGCCCATCACGCAATGTTTCCAAGGCACTATGCCCAATGCAAGTGAACATCCCTTAGCTTCCACTAGCAGGTTTTCTATAGGTTTGCACCACTACCTTGCACTTATGTGTCAGATGTTACCATGAAATATCACTTAGCATCTAGGAGTCTTCAAACAGGCTACATGCATTGGAGAAGCCCATTAGTAGCAGCTTCACTCTAACATACTGCAATCCTGCATTTACTGCACAATTTGCGGCTGGCCGAGATGATATGGGACAAGAGGAGAGGAGATTTATGGGTTTTGGTGGGGGAGGGGTGTGTGATTCTTTTGTTGCCTGAAGGGAAAGGGAGCAGGAAGGTGTAAGTATCCTGGGGGCATACAAACAAATTTGAACACCCAGATGAGGCACTAAGCGGGTAGAGATAAAGTGGTGAATACTGTTGTATTCTCCCCATAGTCAAGGTCATCTAAGTCACCTGCCCCTCTCCCCAACCTGCTAGTTTTTGCCATTTCCTGATGTATGTATCTTCCAAAACTCCTTGCTGCCATTGTATTCTGCTGCCATGATGACTTTTTCCAATTTCTTGCATTATATGGTAGTTTCTTTATTCAACAGATTGGTGTGTTGGCATAAAACTATCCCTATTCTTTCATTTTCATGACTTGTTTGTTTGTTTTGTTTTGTTTATTTATTTGGTAATGCGCGCCAAACCCTTAGGTAGCCGGGCGCAACAATATACAAAAGAAATCTTAAGCTTCATTACAGTGTTTGGCATGAATATATAAAACACATAGGCAAGAATATGTACAACGATATATACAAAAATATATACAGGTTCAGGGCATATCTTGGGATGTCCAGGGCACTCTATGAAAGTTTATCTATATAGGCAGTATATAATCAAGTTTATGAGTCAATCTCATAAGTCTGTGTATCATACAGGGCCTAGTAGGTGATGGTGCATGCTCAATGACCTAGAGTACAGAGTAGTTCATGGATGCAGAAGGTTCGGTATGGGCCAGGTGTAGAGGGCTCAGTGTAAGTCAGGTTATGTGTCATTTGCGCGCAGCCATTTAAGTATCTTATATCTGAATATAGGGTAGGGTTGTTCAGTTCTGAGGTCAAGAGGTAACATGTTCCAACATTGTGCAGCTTTGACAGGAAAACTGGTTCCTCCCTCAGTCGAGCTTTTGAACCTAGGAGTCTCTAATTTAAAGGTTTTAGTAGATCTCTTGGGGTGGGTGGATGTTTTCCTATTGATTTTTTCCACAAGATACGGGGGAGCTAGGTTGTTAAGACATTTAGATGTGAGGGAAGCTGTTTTGAGGAGGATTCTGTCCGTTATCTTCAGCCAGTTAACCTCTTTCCTGAATTTGGTAATGTGCTCTCTATGAGGGATGTCTAATGCTGCTCTTAAGGCATTGTTCTGCAGTCTTTGAATTTTGTCTGTGATGTATTTATTGGCTCCTGAATACAGGGCATTGCAATAGTCTAATCTGGACAAGATAAGAGCATTGGCTAGGGTGGTACAACTAGCACTGGGGAGGTACGGTCTAGATGGGCGGATGAGTTTGCAGGTGTAAGTGGTAGAGGAGGCAAGGGAGTTGACTTGCTTCTTGAGAGTGAGGGAGGAGTCCCGATAGAATCCAAGGGTTTTACCGCAGTCATCACCTTAATAGGGTTGTTATCAATGCTGAAAGATGTGTAGTTTGGGCTTAATTTTTGGATGTTACCTTTAGAACCTAAGATTAGTATGGGAGGCCATCCATGCCTGAATGAGGGTGTAGATCTTGTTCACCATGGCTGAGTCTGCCTCGAAGTCGCCCGAAAGGGGTATGAGGATCTGGGTGTCATCTGCATAGTTTGTGTAGGTGACCCAAGTCTGTCCAACTTGTCAAACAAAGGCTTGGTGAAGATGTGGTACATGTGGTACATGGTAGGGGAGACACAAGATCCCTGTGGGACACCACAGGTTATTTTGATAGGGTCAGCAGAGTCGGATGTGGAGAAGACACGCATAGTGCGATTCGCTAAGAAGGATTGGACCCAGGCTATAGCATCTCCGGTGAATTTAGCGGCAGATTTGAGGTGGTTGCATAAGACTGCATGGTCCACCATGTAGAAAGCTGCCGACAAATCCAGTAGGAGGAGCAAAGCTATTTTTCCATTGACCTTTAGTGCCTCAATGTGTGTCTTGAGGTCTAACAGAGCTGTTTCCGTACCATGGAGTGGGCGGAAACCAGATTGCCGTGAGCCAAGCAGGTGGTTGGCTTCCAGGTAGTCCTGGATTTGTATGTAAGCAGCTCTGTCTAGGATATTAAGTAAAAATGGCATGGTGGTGATTGGTCTATAGTTGGTAGGGATAGTGGGGTCCAAGGTTTGTTTTTTAAGTAATGGGAGGACCCAGGATTCTTTGAGGTCGGTAGGTACTGTGTTAGATTTAAAGGAGGAGTTTATAAGCTTGGAGATAAAGGGAGCTAGGTCCCTAGCTGTGTCCTTTATTATTTGTGCTGGGCAGGAGTCGCCTGCAAACTTGTCCTTCACTAGCATATTTCTCTTATGATATATTGTTCTTTATCAGACCATAATGCTTTTTGTAGTCTGGCATTACATTTGAGATGATGGTTTTGATACATGTAATAAATAGCGTATGTGAGCTTTTTATGCAAATCCCAGACTTCTTAACTCGGAATAACATTGGCACTGAACTGGGATCAAGAATAGGTGTCAGGTTAGGGGAAATCCTAAGAGTTTCAGTTGTTTACACCTAATTCTACAGCAGTTAATTGATGTTCACTCCCTCAGTTAATTAAAAGCAGCACAAATGAGGGGAAGGCGCAGATAACTTAATGTGAAACAAACATGTAAATTGAAATCTCTAAAAAATGAAGAGCTTAAGTAAGTGCTCAGGGAAGCATGAGGAACACTGGCAGACAGCCAAAGGTTAAGATCTATAAGAGGTCTTCTGGAGTTAATAGGCAATAGCGCTGGCAATTGGGAGTGCATAGAGGGGGCAAGCACATGAGGAAAAAGAAAACATGGATACTAGCTGGGGCTGTTGAGCATCAGAAAGATATGCGGAGGTCAAAGGAGCAGTGAACATGTCTGGAAAGAAGAGATGTGGAGCCTTTCAGGGCATTGGAAAGGAAAGCAGATGTGGAGGCTGGGATAGGCAAACAGAGAGATGTAGTGGAAATGACAATGATAAGCAAAATGGGAAGTCATCGAGGGAATGGAAGAGGAGGGATGAACAGGGGATTGTGCACAAGTACAAACGGAAGGTAAAGCAAGAAATGGGAATACAGAAGGGATTATGGCAAGAGCAAGTGAAGGGGCTTGCAGTGGAAGACTGGAACGAGGCAGATCAAATGGAGGTGAGTAAGAGGGTTGGAGGAAGCGGGGAGATCAAAGGGAAAGCAATACTTACCAAGGACACACTTCCATATGAGGTAGGGTGACCTTGGCAGAATGGTGTGATTTTCTTTTGCTAATCCCACCTTCACTATAGTGAAGAGATTTTGAGATTCTTTAAAAATGCTAGTCTCAGCTACATTAATGTATGTGGCAACAATTATTAGGACCTTATTTTCCAGGTTTAGTCACCAAAAATGATTATGATTCCTGTGCTAATAATAGCGTTCACTGCACACAAAATGTAATGCACTTTGGATTACTTGGAACTGGGCCATATATATGCAGAAGATTTGGCGATCTCTACACATATAATATTGTTCCTTCATAGAGTGTATTGTCCTCCCTAAATGATTCCCAATAGAACGGCAGCATGATGAAGACTGTCCTAGCAGCTTTGTGGATCACTTTTCCATTTGCAAGGCCTACTCATTGATTCATTGAACTGGAATTTAATGTTTTAAATATCATTTTAAGTGCCAACTGATGTTGACTTCGTGTAGAAACTCGCTGTTGGTGTTACTTAAGCCCAGTCTATTTTGCAAATTTTGTTTGTCAGGAACTGAGGAGAATTTGTTGATGCAATTTTATTGTGCAGTATCAACATACACAGTTCTGCATCCCTATGCTGGGATGATGTAGTTGTTTATATTGCTTTCAAAGCCTTGCAGCATGGTGGATGGATCCTTCATCTTTCTGATCCTGGAAATACCATGAGATCTATGAAGAAAACATGGATAACAGGTGGCAGGGTGGGATTGTGCAAGGGGTAATGTGATCTCGGAGACAATGTTCAAAAAGTGATTAGAGTTAAACTATTAATTAGATGCACATTTCATTTTCAAATATTAAAAAAAAAGTTTTACCAATGATCCGCTGCTGCTACCACCACTCTGAAAGATGAAAAACATGTGATTTAAGGTAATCCTCTTCATCAGGTGGTTTTCATTTTGTAATCTAGCACATTAAGGCATGTGTATCATCAATTGTTCACTATGAACACAACTCTAAAGGAGAAGTGAAATAAAATGCCCATAATAACACAGGTTTAGGTCGAGTGCATCATGCATTGTTTCCAATGCACCTTGTCCTCTGCAAGTGAACATCCTGTAGCTACCACTGGCAGGTTTTCTTTGGGGATTGAATTACTACCTTGCACTTATCTGTCAAATGTTAACATGAAATATGACTTAACATCTGATAGTCTTCAATAACTCAACATGCTTTGGAGAAGCCCATAGTTAGCAGCTCCACACTAACATTCTGCAATCCAGGATTTACTGCACAATTTCCAAGTGGCCGAGATGATGTGGGACAAGAGGAGAGGAGATCAATTGTTGTTGGTGGGGGGAGGGGTGTGTGATTCCTTTGTTGCATGAGGGGAAAGGGAGCAGGGAGGAGTAAGTATATTGGGGGCATCCAAACAGATGTGATCACCCAGAGTAGGCACTAAAAGGACAAAGAAAATGTGAGGGTTAATGTTGTATTCTCCACATTTTCTTGGCCATCTATTTCATCTGCGCTTCTCCCCAATCTGATAGTTATTGTTCTTTCTTGATGTAAGTGTCTTGCAAAACAACCTGCTGCCACTGAATTCTGCTGCCACTGAATTCTGCTGCCATGATGATGTATTCCCAATTGCTTGCATTATATGTTAGTTTCCTTTTATTCAACTTATTGGTGTGTTGCCATAAAGCTAGCTATATTCTTTCTCTTTCATGACTGTCCTTCACTAGCATATTTCGCTTACAATATGTTGTTCTTTATCAGACTATAATGCTTTTTATTGCCTGTAATTGCATTTGAGATGTTGGTTTTGATGGAAAGAATGCATAGTGTTTGTGATCTTTTAATGCAAATCTGGGACTTCGTAACTCGAAATAACATTGGCACTCAACCCGGATCAAGAATAGGTGTCAGGTTAGTGAAAATGAAAAACAGTTTCAGTTGTTCACACCTAATTCTACAGCAGTTATTGGATGTTCAATCCCTCAGATAATTAAAAGCAGCACAAATGTGTGGAAGGCACGGATAATGTAATGTGAATCAAACCTGTGAATTGAAATCTCAAGGAAATTAATAGCACAAGTAAGTGCAAGTGTTCAGGGAAGCATGAGGAACACTCCAGACAGACGTAGGTGATGATCTATTAGAGGTCTTCTGGAGCTAAGAGGCAATAGTGTCGGCCGGTGGGAGTGCATAGAGGGGGCAAGCACATGAGGAAAATGGAAACATGGGTGCTAGCAGGAGTTGTTGCGCATCAGGATTATATGGGGAGGTCAAAGGAGCAGTGAACTTGTCTGGAAAGAAGAGAGGTGGAGCAGCTGGAGGCACTGGAAAGGAAAGATGATGGTGAGGTAGGGATAGAGAAACAGAAACAGAGCGATGCAGTGGAAATGACAATGATATACAAAATGGGATGGACGAGTGGAAATGGGAGAGGTGGGCTGAACAGGGGATTGGGCACAAGTGCAAAAGAAGTGTAAAGCAAGAAACGGGAATACAGAAGGGATTAGGGCAAGAACAAGTGAAGGGCCTTGGAGGGGAAACTGGAACGAGGCAGATCAAATGGAAATGAGTAAAGAGGGCTGGAGGAAGAGGGGAGATCAAAGGGAAAGGAATACTTACCATATTTTCCATCACAAGAGCACACTTCCATATTAGGGAGAGAGAGCTTTGTAGAAAGGGGAGATTTCCTTTTGCTAATCCTACCTTCACTAAGGTGAAGCGATTTTGAGATTCTTTAAAAATGCTAGTCTCAGCTACATTAATTTGTGTGGCAATAATTGGCAGGTCCTTATTTTCCTGCTTTATTCACCAAACATGACTATGGTTCTACTGCTAATAATTACCTTCACTGCCCACACAATGTAATGCACTTTGGTTTACTTGGAACTGGACCATATATATGCGGACAATTTGGCGATCTGAACACATATACTCTTGTTCCTTCCTTGAGTGTGTTGTCCTCCCTAAATAATTCCCAATAGAAAGACAACATGATGAGGACTGTCCTAGCAGCTTTGTGGATCACTTTTCCATTTGCAAGGCCAACTCAATAATTTGTTCAACTGGAATAGAATGCATTAAATATCGTTTTCATTTCCAACTAATGTTGACTTTGTGTAGAATAACGCTGTTGGTGTCACTTAAGCCCAGTCTATGTTGCAAATATTGTTTGTCGGCGACTGGGGAAATTTGCTGATGCAAGCATAATGTGCTGTATCAAAATACAAAGTTCTGCCTCCCCTATGCTTGGATGAGATCTTTGTTAATATTGTTTTTAAAGCATTGCAGCCTTGTGGATGGATCTTTTATCTTTCTGATCCTCACTATACACTGATATCTATGAAGAAAATATGGATAACACATGGCAGGGTGTGACTGTGCAAGGGTTAATGTAGTGATTAGAGTTAAACAATTAATCAGATGCACATTTCATTTTCAAATATTTAAAAATAATGTTTTACCAAGGATCCGCTGCTGCTGCTACCACCACCCTGAAAGATGAAAGACACATGATTGAAGTTAATCCTCTTCATCAGGTGATTTTCATTTTGAAATATAGCATGTTAAGGCATGTGTATCATCAAATGTTCACTATGGACACAACTCTAAAGGAGAAAGGAAATAACGTGCCCATAATAACACAAGTTCAGGTAGAGCCCATCATGCAAGCAATGTTTCCACGGCACTATGCCCGATGCAAGTGAACATGCACAATCTGCGGATGGTCGAGATGATGTGGAACAAGAGGCGAGGAGGTAAATGGTTTTTGGTGGCGGTAGGGGTCTGGGATTCCTTTGTTGACTGAAAGAAAGGGAGCAGGGAGGGGTAAGAGCCCATGGGGCATACAAACACTTTGGAACACCCAGATGATGCACTAAGGGGGCAGAGAGAATGTGGGTGAATACTGTGGTACTCTCCCCATATTCTAGGCCATCTAACACATCTGTATTGCTCCAAAACCGTCTAGTTATTGTTATTTCCTAATGTAAGTATCTTCCAAAACACCCTGCTGCTATTAGATTATGTTGCCATGATGACGGTTTCCCAATTTCTTGCATCATAAGGTAGTTTCCTTGTATTCAACAGATAGGTGTGTTGCACTAATGTTATCTCTATACCTTCTGTTTCATGACTTGCGCTGCACTAGCGGTTTTCTCTTATGATATGTTGTTCTTCATCAGACCATAATGTTTTTGTTGTCTGGAATTACATTTCAGATGATGGTTTTGATGCAAAGAGTACATAGTGTATGTGATCGTTTTATGCAAATCCCAGACTTCTTATCTTGAAAAAAACATTGGTACTCAACCCAGCTATACGTTAGTGAACATTCTAAAGAGTTTCAGTTGTTCACATCTAATTCTAAAGCAATTTTGGGATTTCCAAGAGGGACTGGTGCACCAGGATCGAGCTAGTGGCTGTCTTGCTCTAATGTATAAGTGTAGATCATGGTAGCTTTCTGTTTGACTGTCAAGCAGTATGAATGTCTCTCTCGGGTACCTGGAGGACTGTATATTTAATCAACATGACATAGGCTATGGATTCCGTTGAAGGTTGGCTTCACAGGAATATCACCATTTATGTCACCATTTTAATCCTTAAAGCCTTCCCAGTGCCAGAGGTGGGTCACATATACTGCAACATATTGTTTCACGTTTGGGTAGTCAGCTGAAAATTCAGATATTCCCTACAAGACATCCACTCCATTGTGGATTTCAGATGTGATTTCTAGTAGTTCATATTTTACATTCAGGACCACAATTATTATAATATTTTATAATATGAGTTTATTGTCGTTTTGAGAGTATTAGTCCAGGTGTCAAGGAGAACTTTCAAGTCAATTCAAAGATACACTCCTGGCCTATTATACCTTGGACTGTCTCCACTACAAGACTGTGTATGTCTGAACATGTGCTTTTAAGGATCTTAACATTTTTAACTAAATTCATCTTAACCCAAGTCATCATGTCTCTGTTTGGTCAGCCTCTTGGCCCCTTTTTGGCTGGAATGTGTAAACAAGCACAGGCTTCTATGGGATTGACCCTGGTTTCTTGAACAAACATAATAACATATTTCATGATATCTTTTGACCAGCTTTTGAGGCATAATTTCAGAGCCAAATCTGTGATATTCCCTGATGTAATATTAATGTCAGAGGGTCAATGCCCCAGCAATCTATAGTGCTCAGATAATCAGCAATATGTGCAGCCTCTGTCACCATGGCAAAGCACATTTACATGTAATCAAATTCATATTTAGCTGGATATAGATGGCAAGCTGTTTCCAAATTGTCTTCTCTTATAGAGTAACAGCCTTTTACTCTGCATATTAAATGCATATTTGATTTAAAAGTTAATCCATGTAGTGTGCATATGGGCACTTTTGGTACATTGACCATACAGATCATATCTCTTGTACGGTGTATCCTGTGCTGAAAGGAAAAATTATTGTCATTCATCTGGCATTGTAAAGCTTTTGATGTAAAATCTGGGGAACAAAACCATGATCTAAGATGACATGTATAGTGGATTACTGACTGGATGATACTGTTTCAAATGTTGGTCAATGATTGAATTCATGTTGTTAAAGATGCAGTTGGGTCTTGCTGGGAAGACTGTGGCTTCTTTTGAGAAACCTGACCATGTTGACAGTGTCCCTCATGTGAGTGTTTTGGCGCATGCATGTACGCATTTGTGAAATAACTCAGCAACAATCAAATGTATATTTGTTTCTACAGATGAGCCACAAGTTGATATGGACTATCCCTATCTTACATTAAGAAAACAATGCCATACTCATGGCTCATACCCGCTAGTCTTTAATGCAACAAAGTAGCAAATTAATAGACACAGTAGAGGGAATATGACATATCTATGATGGTAAAACAGTTTCCTATGCCTCGTATGTAGCAGCAGATGATTAGAGGTGATGATTCAGCATTTGTATTGTAAAAGCATCTTTTCTTTGATGGGCTCTCGGGCAATCGAACACCGTTCAGCTTATAATATCCACATGGAGCTTCAAAATCAGACTAACTAGCTATCAAAGTCATATAGACGTGGCCAGGCTTATGACACAATCAGCATTTTGTTCTAATAGGCTCCATTGTCCAGCAATACAAATGCTTCAATTGGTCACTTGGTATATGTCCCACATACCAAAATCAACAAGAAATGTAATTTAATATATATTTCTGCAACATCTGTGATGAGCAAGAAGGAACAAAGATAGAATCAAATCATCAATAAGGGCATAATTAGTTTTTACCTAAGATCCAAAGTGCTACTTGATGTGGATAAGCCAAGGTAGGCACACAGCCTAAATGTACATTTCTGGTTTAAATGTGTTCCCTTTGCTGTCTACAGGAGGAACTGTAAACTATCTGCAGAGCTAGACCTATTCCTCCCAAGTACTGTAGTTCTCATGAATTGTTACTAATTTTGATGTTTTTCTAAATTGGCTATATCCCTAGTTTCCTTACTGCATACATGAGGCATTAACAATCTCCTCTGTCTCTCTACTGCTGTCTGCTATTATCAGACATGGAAAATTAAGCTCGGAGGAATTTTTCATTGCAAACCACAAATCCCCCAATTTTCAGGTGATTTGACTAGGTCGAACCTCCAGAGAACTCTTTGAAAATTCCTTATGAAGTTAAATCACATGGCTTAAAGTAGGCCACATCGTTGGAGTTCCTTTTCATTTCCAGTCAGCTTTCAAAATGGCACTAGGTTGTTGCTAGAGCCATGCGTAATATAAATAAAAATGGTTCATCAAACTGGAGTATAGTTAGAGTAGATGGGAGATGTAGTGATTGATTGGGACTAGTCAGATATTAGATGTATGGTTGGTTTTGCTTATGTAGTGCAGTGTGATTAATTCAGTAATTGGAAGGGGATGAACAACATAAGTGCCATCTGGAGAGAGTTTATGGAAAATACATTTCTGAGAAGGAGAGAAGCTTGGGTGACTTCATGAAACACACACATATGACTCTTGATTTCCCTAAGAGAACCTTTGTTGAAAGTCAAACTCACTGGATTCTGCTGGGAGGGAGAGGAAAAAATATGGGGAGGCAGGAGACACAGCAATCAGAGTCTGTCTCAGGAAGTGAGTGTATGAGACATGTGCTTTCAGTTGACAATTTGGAGGACGAGCAGAAGAGGAGCTGAAATTCCATGAGGGCAGCTTGTGACAAAGTCACATGTGCCTGTATTTTCTGTGAGGAAGCAGCAGAGGTTCAGGGAGGCAGGTGGCAGAATGTCTGTCTTTCAAGGTGAGTAGATGAGATTTGCACATTCAGGTGACATTTGCAAGAGGGAGAGTCATGTTCACCTGATTTTGCTGGGAAGTCCAGTAAAGATTCGGAGATTCGGGGATGATGATGAAACACAAGTCAGTGCGTGAATGAACCATATATGCAAATGGTAGTGTAGTTGTGCTGCTTGAGATTTCTTTAACTTCTGGAGCAGACCTTTCCCTGTCACCTAGGTATTACATAATTGCATATGGTCAACTAAAGGCATCAACTAACTTTCATTCAAAATCCCTGTTATAAATTGTTTTGGGGTACTTGGACTGGTACATGTAAATGTGAGGGTATAGCATCCTGATGGCAGACATCTGTATTGGAAATCCCAGGTCTCTTATCTCTGTCACCACCACCCGCTGATAAGTCAGACAAGACTGATGATGTTGAGATCGATGACGATCAAGACGAATATTAGGAGCCATCAGTGACAGTATCCAGGATGGGAATGAACATGTCTCCTGGAAAGAATCAATACTGTTTCGTAGAGGAGGAGGACACCACAGACACAGAGGCTGTAGTTATAAGGCAGATAATTACCCAGTACATTGGACTATTTAGCATCTACTATTGCCAGTAATAGGTACGTGCATGCTTTAAAAATGATGAATCATATAGTTTCCATGTCAGACAAACAAATGTCCGGATGCTATAGTGCCATTAAATAGTGCAAAAGGCCATGAACATTGTTGTCCCACCTTTTTACTTTGAGTGTGCTTTGTCAAAATACAAAATCAAAACTGCCACAACTAGACATCATCTTGGTTTACAAATCCTTGCTGTATGATTCGATCCTTGGACTTTCCATCCCATCTGCAACTTGAAATCTGTTAACCGATAGGGGCTGTCATTGCTATAATTATATCTCTGAAAAAAATGTTCAAGCAGTGACTAAAGAAGAACAATAAATGAGAAGAACAGTTCATGTTCAAATATTTTAGAAATATTGTTTTTTTACCAAAGATAGACCACCACCAGCCTGAAAGAGAAAAAAAAAACATATGATTAAAGTTAATCCTCTACGTTAGACGATCTTCATTTTGAAATGTAGCTAATTAAGACAGTTGCATTTCCAAATGTTCACCATGAGCAGTGATACCACTGCCCTAAAGGATAAAGCAGAACACAGTTCCATGATAGCATAAGGGCAGTTAGGGTGCATCATTTACTGTTTACAAAGCACCATAATGTATCCTGGTTTTCCTCCATTACCTCCCACTGGCAAGTCTCCTCTTGGTTTGAATTATCATTACTCCCCCTTATGTATCGGCATGGAATATCAGTTTTGATAACCTTAAAATGTATAGAATCTTCCAATAAACATGGGTCATAGAAATAGAGGTATTTTCCATATCCAAGTATCCTTACACGATTATCATGGACAATAATGAAGAAAACCAAACCATGTAAGGCGGAAAATTAGGCTGTAAGCTTTATTGCACAATAAGCTACTCATAAACCAAACCAGATAAGAAAACAGCAATGGTAAAAGCATTTTGGGAACATGGGATCAGGTGAGCGGGCACACTGCTCCATCGTAGGGTCTGACGCCCTTAATAAAGCTCACGACTTTTACTTGAATGGCATTGAGCTGTGTCATATTTTCCATTTCACAACTTCCTTTAGCATTTCTTGTCATTCATAAACCTTATTTTCCGTGCCTCTTTTCGAGGCGTTTGAGCTGTGCCACGGTTTTCTATTTGTGATGTCATCTTTGATGTCCTGGGTGTTAGCATTTTTAAAGAATCTCAAAATCTCTTCACTATAGTGAAGGTAGGATTAGCAAAAGAAAATCACACCATTCTGCCAAAATCACCCTACCTAATATGGAAGTGTGTCCTTGGTAGGTATTGCTTTCCCTTTGATCTCCCCGCTTCCTTCGACCCTCTTTACTCACCTCTATTTGATCTGCCTCGTTCCAGTCTTCCACTCCAAGCCCCTTCAATTGCTCTTGCCATAATCCCTTCTGTATTCCCATTTCTTGCTTTACCTTTCATTTGTACTTGTGCACAATCCCCTGTTCATCCCTCCTCTTCCATTTCCACGATGACATCCCATTTTGCTTATCATTGTCATTTCCTCTACATCTCTCTGTTTGCTTATCCCTGCCTCCAGATCTGCTTTCCTTTCCAATACTGTGAAAGGCTCCACATCTCTTCTTTCCAGACACGTTCACTGCTCCTTTGACCTCCGCATATCTTTCTGATACTCAACAGCCCCAGCTAGTATCCATGTTTCCTTTTTCCTCATGTGCTTGCCCCCTCTATGCACTCCCAATTGCCAACGCTATTGCTTATTAGCTCCAGAAGACCTCTTATAGATCTTAACCTTTGGCTGTCTGCCAGTGTTCCTTATGCTTCCCTGAACACTGCACTTACTTATGCTCTTCATTTTTTAGAGATTTCAATTCACATGTTTGTTTCACATTAAGTTATCTCAGCCTTCCCCTCATTTGTGCTGCTTTTAATTAACTGAGGGAGTGAACATCCATTAACTGCTGTAGAATTAGGTGTGAACAACTGAAACTCTTAGGATTTTCCCTAACCTGACACCTATTCTTGATCCGGGTTCAGTGCCAATGTTATTCCGAGTTAAGAAGTCTGGGATTTGCATAAAAAGCTCACATACACTATTTATTACTTGTATCAAAACCATCATCTCAAACCATCATCTCAAATCTGTGACTTCTTAACTCGAAATAACATTGGCACTCAACCCGGATCAAGAATACGTGTCAGGTTAGTGAAAATGAAAAACAGTTTCAGTTGTTCAAACATAGATATGTCTTCCTATAGCAGGATGCCTGCGGCATCCCGCTGTAGGAAGGAAAATCCTTTACCAAGACAGCCAACATGGAAAGAGAAGGCGGGGCTCCATACACAGCCCCTCTTCCCTTGCCATGGCAGCCTGCAAAACCCTATGAACATATTACCACAAGCAGTTTTTTTCCCTTTCAACCCTATCCTACTTTCGAATAACTTTACCACATAGCCAGTCCCATGTAGACATAGCCACTTTAACACCATTTTCCGTCCCTAGTGGTCATGGCCAGTACGCGTCATGACCTTATGCCATGATCCAGACAATCTGGCTACCGCTCACGGCCACAGGCTACACCTCAGTCACCAAAGGTATAAGACTATTTTTTGTACCTACATTATTACACTTGTCAAAAAATAAAACACGGGCTTATTTGGAAAACCATGCTTTAATGTCCTTGCCAATGCTCCTCACGAGTTTGCTCGAAATCCGCCCATGTTTTATTTTTTAAAAAGTGTCAAAATGTATGTATATACAATAGTCATATAACTTAGCCCCCACTTGACAAAATCCATTCAGTCTTTATACAAACATTGAAGGTTGGGTCTATAATCTTTCTCAAAACTTTTGTCCATATTGGTCAAATAGCAACAAAGTTATAAACCATCTAAAAATGTTAAGACCCCTCTCTAATTTCACCCCTGTTGAGAAAATCCCACCAAACTTTAGAAAACCATTTATATCTAGATCCAAAATCGTTTTGCCAAATGTTGTGCAGATTTGTCAAACGACACCACATTTATATGCCTTTACAATATTTTGGGATCCCCCTCTAATTTTTCCCCCTCTTGACAGAATCCCACAAAACTTTGCAAAACCATTCAAGATTAGTTCTAGAATGCAAAATTACATGCAGTTTAATTGAGTGGCGCAAAAGTTATAAGCCCCCACATCCCCAGAGATTGTTTGTTGAGTTTGACAAGTATAATGCTGCTTTGTTTTTAATGTTTTCACTGCGCTGTCCGCGGACCCCAAAAAAGTTCGCAAATCCAAGATAGCGGGTGTTTCACAAAAACCGACGCATTTCACTTGTTCTCACCAGCCAATCAGCAGCCGCGTCCCAATGTCCGTGGACCACGTAAAGCTTGCACATTTTCTGGCCAATCGGAGGCCAGTCCGCGGACAGAACAGCCTATCAGAGGCCAGTCCGTGGACCGAACAGGGATGTGAGTCCGCAGAGCGGACATAGATATCACTATTTTTTTTGCCTCACATTTTGGTCATTTAAAAAAAAAAACTACTAGACTGATTTACACCAAATTAACAAAAGCATGCTTTTGGGATCAAGCCGCCGCTCTTGCCGCAAATTTAGTGAAAATCTGTCCAGCGGTTTGGGCTGTAGGCGTGAGCAAAGTTTTTTCCCATTATGTCTATGGGAAAAAAAGAACCCCCCCTATAACTTTGCCCCCCCTGGACCAAACCTCACCAACCTTTGCAAAATAATTCAGAGTGGGCCATATACTTTTTTTTGCAAAGTTTGGTAGGGATTCGTCCCGGGGGAGCAAAGTTATAAGCCGCCCAAAAAGTGCTCTTCCTATGGGTTTAGCAACTTAATCATAACTACATGGCCGCTACCAGAAAGGTGTAGAATATCACTAGGTTTGGTGATGTGAGGTTCAGGGGCGGGGGATATGATTTTGTGAGTCAGGGCAATTTACCTTAGGCAGATGCAGCAATGGATAAGAATAGCAGAAGATGGGCGCGCCCTGCTGCCAGATTTCGTGTTTTTAAAAGAGGAAAAGTGACGTAAGGTGAATTGGAAATGTTTGCAATAGATCAACGTATGTATAAAAATACATGGCCGAACGCTCGGGACAATAATATTTTCTGAGCATTGCACTTGTGAAACTTATGACATAATGTCTGGGGAGGTGAGGGGTGATGAAGATGGGTGGGATATTTCTGACCTGATTTCGAATGAGTTTACAAAGTTTGGTGGGATTTTGTGCAGAGGGGCTAGCTTATATGACGATTGTTTGTGCATTAATTTGACACTTTTGCAAAAATAAAACGTGGGTGGATTTCAAGCAAAGTTATGTAAGGCGCATTGGGAAGGATCTACACGCATGGTTTTGCAAATGTGGCAGTGTTTTCTTATTTGTCATAATGTAGTTAAAAAAAATAGCGGTATAGCTTTAGTGACAGAGGGGTAACATAGTGGTCAAGGTAGAAAACATAGGATTAAAGTGGCCATGTTCACCTGGGACTGGCTTTGTGGTAAAGTTATTCGAAAATAGGATAGATTTGAAAGGGAAGAAAAATGTGCTTGTGGTAATATGGTCATAGGGTTCTCTTTTTGCCTTCTGCAGACTGGCATAGAAAGCGAAGAGGGGTTCTGTATGGAACCCCTGCCTTCCCTTTCCATTGTGGCCACAGGTGTCCCGGTATAGGACTAAAAATCCTCTTTTTTAGTTACACAGTCCCGCTTTGGGAACCTAGGCTGCTAATGGCCTTCATCCCCCATTTCAGGGGGCTGATAAGTTGGGCTGCTGGGCTGGTATCCACCGTTATAGTCCTTGGAACGGAGGATGAACGCCACAATATTGCCATTAGCATAACACAAAATGCAAATGGAAATGTGGGAAAATCTTATTGAGTCTATGTACTTTACAGAGAAATATAAAGTAGATGGAGTCTCTACGTTTTTTTTTAGTTCTATTTTTTAACTGTGAAAGCTGGTTCCTAAAGGAACATTTCTTTTGTTGTTTTTGGATGTATTTTTTTTTTTTTTGCAGGAGAGCTAAGAACGAAAGGTGGGGAGGGAAATGAGGGAAGAGGCACCATGCACTAATATGGAGGGGCAGGTGGACAGGGGAAAATGTTGCGTGTGTGTTATTTCTAAGGTAGGGGGCAGTGTTTGTTATGCTCCTTGATTACAGCAGTGGTGGTGTCTTTTGGGGAGGAGGGATGGCCTTAGCTGATGCCATTTTAAGATAAATAGCAGATTTTCTAAAGTATGTACTGTGTACTAGATTGTTAATGGATGAGTAGGAATAGGTGTTGGAGCTGTGCAAGGGAAATGTTGAAGTTGAGAGTTCCTAGATCAGTAGAAAAAAAAGTTTCAAACTGTCCACGAAGCACAGATCTTATTGTGAAGTGTGTATGGGTTCTCGGACACCTCATCATGCTGCGCGCCAGCGTATGGTCATGTGGCACTCTCCGGAAGGTCTGCAATGAAGTCAGATGTTCGTAGACATTATGGTTAAGTTGCACTAATAAAAACCTATGCAATTCAGTAAAAAAATGACATTTGTGATGTCCTGGGTGTTAGTCTTAGCAGTGCACGGTGATGGCGCGAGTTATGGTTACTTAGCTTACCATAACTGGTGAATTTCAGGGGTTTTTCAGTTTTACTTGGAACCATAACGTCCCTTTAACAAAGTTTTTTTACTGAATATATATATATGTGTGTTGCCATGTGTGCTTCTCAGAGCTCTCATTGGTATTATATTGTATTTGGTTATTTATTCCTGGTTGGAACTCCCTCGGTGACTGTAGTCAATGTGCCAAGGAAAGTTCTAGAAGTTTAGAATTAGGAGATGCGTGTGTGCATTTTTGCCCTTCTAGGACTTGGGTGGCTGGCTAGGCTTGACTAATCAGCCCAATGGTCCAGGCACATGGGAGGGCGCTGTTGGAGGTTGCGATGGAGAGCTATTGTTGAGAGATTCGATGTGTGGCCAGCTATACCTAATTTCTTTTTGTTGGTAGTCACTGTATGCTAGCGGCAGAGGTGTTGAGGTATGTCCGCTGGTAGATTTATATCTGAATGCATTTTCTGTCTGCTAGCATTTTTTTTTTTTAAAAGAACAATCCAATTATTAATCGTTATAAACTATCTGTACTCAGCATAAATATGCCGATCTAGCACTCTAGTATGCACCTCATTCCGAATTTGGTAGTAATTCAGTGATAACCCCGCCAAATTACTGCCAAAATTGGTCACTGTTACTGCAACTTGCTCCTATGCACTTACCATGGGATTCCGAGTGGTGGTATGGTGGTCTTAGTCCCCATTGTTTAAGTCCCAAAAATTCCAATGGGGATTTTGCAGATTTACAGCAAGCGGTTATTCCTCTGTGGTAAATATGCCAATTTTTGGTTTAAGGTGGAGGATTTACATCCAGCATCACTCTTGAGGTAAATCAACCACTTCAAAAACAAGCTTGTAGTTTGGTGGAACGATAAATGCAGTGATAATTCAGATACTGGCCAAAAAAGTGGGGGTAACAAATTACCACCCTTTTTTTTACCACACCAGCAAACTTGTAATGAGGCCCTTGTCTCTCTCTCTGTGTCTCTCAGTGCTGTTTCTCTCTCTGTGTCACTCACTATCTCTCTCTATGACTTTGTCCGTCCCTCCCTTTGTAAATGAATGTCATGTTGTCACATTCTCATTTCCAGGTGTCAACCTGGGTGTTGCTGACAGCAGCATGACAAGGTTAGCAGGCTGAGCAACAATATGAGATTCATTGTGGTAAAATAACACAGAAAATGATGAGCTTTGGTTCAGTGTGTGAACACATTTAATCTCCAAATCCTTCAGTGGTAGGTGGAATAACAGCAGAATTGTTTGCTTGTGGTCCAGCAATAGACCACAGGTCATGGCTGTGAAATAGACTCATGTCTTCAAGACACAAGTGATTTGGGTCTCCACATGTGCACACTTTGCTAACATGCTATACAGAGAATAACTCCCTAAATTGATTAATGGAAGGCCTAAATAGAATCATGGCACCTCCATGGCACTGAATGCACCCCATTTTCCAGGGTAAGTACAATATGTAGGTGTGTTTTATACAGTTGTAATCATTGATTTGTTTTATTTAGCTCAACTTCTAAATATTTTAAATACTGTTCGTCCAATGTGCGTCATTCCTTTTCAATTAAAATAATTTAATCAAGCGTAACTGTGGTCCTCAACACCTTGTACAGTGCTCTATTCCACAATTCTACCTTCAGCAATAGAAATTGCATTGTGATACCTCCCATAATCCTTCCAAGACATCTACGACCTGACAATCATAATGTGGATATGGAAGTTACACAAGGAATATTGTGAAATGAATTATGGTGAAATTCCGACGTATGGTACCTCCAAGGATGTGGTCATTATATGATTAGAAGCCAATACTCCTCCCAGAGGATTACAACTTCTTGAAATATTGCAATAATATATGTGATATTTACCATATGGCCACCTCCAACTCCACCTCCAACTACCTATAGGACACAATAAGCATTTATTTCAATGGTGAGGCAAAGTCAATTCAAATGCAGAAGATTAAAATAAAAGCCATAATATTCACAATGAAATGTAGTCCCCCAACACAATTCAGTTTGGTAATGCTTCTCCTGGCATGAGGCCATATGACCTACAGTAATTTTGTTTCTTTCTTTTAAAACCTTGTATATATTTATTTTACAATTCATGTTTACAAATAAAAAATGCATACCTGGGGCTCGGTAGATTTAGCACAGGTTTTTTACCACAATGCCAAACTTGTAATTATGCCCTAGCGTTCCCGCTTTGTCTCTCTCTCTCTCTGCTCTGTTTCTCTCTCTGTGCCACTCTCTACTCTATCTCATGCAATGTCTATGTTCCTCTGTACCTTTGTGAGTGAAAGCCACAGTGTTAGGGGATAATTTCCTGGGGTAAACCCTGGCGTTGCTGACAGATGTTTGACCCAAGGAAAAACACTATTATCTTGATTGGACCTTGAAGGACGGTACCAGGAGCTATGGGTTATGAGATTGAGTTTAATGTCTGAGCTAAGCAAACAGCGACCAGGGTCTATATTTCCTGGTACAGCCTGGAGACGTGGTTGATAAAACTATTATGTTATGATGATAGATATTGCAAAACAAATGATGAAATCCTCTGAGGTGGTTGCAGGGAACTGGCTGAGTTGAATAGGAGAACATATCAACATGCCAAAGGGCAGGGGAGAGCCTTGCCTTGAAATACTGTGCTGTGTCATGTCAGCAGGTTTTGGCCCGGAAAGGGAACAGTTTGCCAGATGCAGCTGGATGAAGAATCAGTATGGATGTCGGGGGAAAATTCATGTACCTGGGTTGCGTATCCCAGTAGTGACCCAGGTTAAAGTTAAGGACTGGGTTGGGGATTTTGAGGTGCCAGAGTGGGCTGTTCAAGATTGTCAATCTATATTCTATCATATAGACAGAATATTGACCAATGGGGGAATGGAATTCACTTTCCCCATGTCATAATATGCAACAGGAAATGCACACATTCAAAAAGGGAAGTCTAGTAATTTACATCAAGTGCATATAAATGCTCATGTGGAACATTGATTTCTGTGATCCTGGTTTGTTTGAAAATATCATGTAATGGGAAATCAGGCCCCATATCTGATTGTCAACTGTGAGGTAGCATACTGTGTGGCGTCTGCAATGTGAGGCGGACAACTGGCTTTTATTAAAGAAAAAATGATATTAAATGCCTTACTATCCCTACTCTGATCAGGTTTTGCCTACATAACAAAACTAATGGGAAACACTTTAACACAGGATGTCTGGTCTCACACTTAAACATCAAATCATATACACAAGGATTCCCGAGGATTCATCGTAGATTTCATTTTCAATTTTCAACAAAAGAAAAACAGGACATCAACATAGGTAACCGTCTCAAATCAGTTCTTTTCAAAGTTATAATAAAGTTTTGTTAACCAAAGTTCCAACACACATCTCTTCTGGTTTTCCCAACCATGATGTTTTACCACCACTTCCAGTTATCCAAGAAGACTTGTCCACAAATGTTTTTGAAATACCAGTCTTGGTTAACAGCTATTATAACTTCATTCACAAGATTAGGATTTACAATAGTATATTTGTCAGGATGACTTCACAGTGCTGCTGCTTCTAATTCAACAACTTCATTAATACTAGAGTTTACCATGAGGACATTCTATGTTGCCCCATAGTATTCCACTTCATATTCACCACAACACTGAAGTCTTGCATCTACTGGCAACCAGATGTTCCACAACTGTTTTAGTGCTTTGGAATTCATTATAGATGCTGGCAAGTTTCACTTTAAAGCACTACAACACCTTAATGTAGGCAAGGCACTCTTCCTATCAATATCTCTCTTCAGAAGAGTCAGCCTATGTGCATCTGTTGTCTGTCGGTCAATAACTTCAGTGCTTTGGAAATTAAGATAATTTTTATGTAGACCAAAATTCACTTTCAGGCACTTGACCTCCGTCAAGTAGACAAGGCACTCTTCTGCATAACAGAGGGACAGCTTCTTTGTCTTTCTTGTCTGCCTACTACAGCAAAAACCCAAGAATGCCTTTAAGACCCACTTGTATCCTTCTCCTACAGTCTTTGGTAATTCAGGCTGTATCAACTTCAAGATGTATGTATGCGTCAAGGTTTCCCTTCCCCAGCTTTGCCTACACCTCTATGCCAACTGTTAGCCAAATGATTACTCAGAAGCTTTGGTGCCACTCTCTTGGCTTCAGGTAATAATTGTACACTTGTAACTTAAGCAAGTCTGAACTTCTATTGGGCTCGCAGTAATTGTCAGAAAGTTTTCTGACTTTGAGAAGGTTGCTTTCAATCTCAATAACGGAATACTCTTGGCTTGGCCAATACTTGCACTCTACCCAAATGCAGATACAATTTAAACACTTAACCTCTTTTATGAACAATGTGTGTTCATGTGAATTAAGAGATAAAGTTCACTCTACACCTGGAAAACGAAATTAGACACATTCAACCACCTCTTCTCAAGTTTCACAATGTTTAAATGTTAAATAATAGTTCTTCTCAGCTTTCGTTTTGATTAATGAGAGCCATGCAGCCACTTGTTCATAAAGTTTAAGGGTTTAGCAATGGCTTTCAACAGTGTTAACTTTCACACAAGGAAAAAAGATTTCTTATGACATGGGAGTGCGAATTTTCATTATCCCCTTGTTAATGAACAACTTCAACCGCTTCAGTTTCTATGCGAGTGACATTAGAATTGGATACTGTTGCCGACAGTGCTCGTGCAAGGGATCAAAATGGCAGGTTTGACTCATTGGCTTCTGCAATTCTCTTTCCATGTGTTGCACAATTTCTACTGCTACTGGCTCACTTGGGACCCACGCCCTTTCTCTCAGAAGGTGTCTCCGGCACGGCCACTCGAATACAGAGTCCCTCTCGCTCCTGATACCCACGGCTTAACAAGAGATCCTTGCCTCGGTGTCCGACAAGTTTCCTGCATGGCAACCGCTCCAATCAGGCTCACATGGGGAAAAGCAGCCTTCCTGCACGCCTTCCGCTGTGCAGCCTCTGCACTTCAGAGTTTGGGAAAACAGGACCTCCTCAGAACAAGTGAAATCTGCTGCATCCATGTTCCGGAGTCCCTCTGCTTCTTCCACTTCTGCAGGGTGCCTTCTTTTTTCTGCCTCTGCGACTACTTCAAGCACTGCATTCACAGTTCCAACTCCTTCTCATTGCCTTCACCTGAGGGCGCCTTTTATGCAATGTTCACGGACATCAGAGAAGAAAAGACACCTGACTTTTGGCTTTTAATGTCCATATCCCATCCCATCCTCATCACCCCTCATCTCCCCAGAGATAGTTTCATTTGTTTGACAAGTGCAGTGTTGTGTTTTTTAACATGTTTTTACTGTGATGTCTGCAAACTAAGGGTGCAGTTCGCAAATCAAATATGGTGTCCATTTCAAATGTTTTGAAGCACCTCACATTTTTAATTGACCAATAAGCAGACACGTATGATTTCCGCGAATGTCACGCTGCTCTCAGATTTGTCCAGAGTTGTCCATGGACCCGAATCAGGAAATGAGTCAGTGGACCGGACCCAGCTATCACCCATTTTTTTGTGCCTACTTTGTTGCCCATTTTTAAAAATAACTACTGGACGGATTCACACCAAATTTACAAAAGCACACTATCAGGAACAAGCCACCTCTCCTGGGGCGAATTTGGTGAAAATCCGTCCAGCGGTTTCGGTTGTAGGCACAAGCAAACATTGTTTTCCATTGTGTATATGAGGATATCCATACATTTTGTGAAGCCCCAACAACTTTGCCCCCCTGGACGAAAACGCAGCAGACTTCACAAAATCATTATAAGGGGACAATACACATTTTTTGCAAAGTTTGATGAGGATTCGTCTGATGGGGGAGGTATAAGCTGCCCATATAGTGCTCTTTCTATGTGTTGAGCAACTTAAGCATAACTACAGGGCCGCTACCACAGGCCCTACAGGTAAGGTGTGTCGGACTCCAATAGGAATCCCTTCAAATTCTATTGTTAATAACTTTTGATTTGAGTAACGGATTTGACCAAAATTTCAAAAGAGTTTTGTGACCCGCGGGCCCCTCACACTTCAAAGTTTCGTAAAGATATGTTAAAGAATAAGAATGTAACTAGGAAGACAAAAATAATGTTTTTCCAATGTTGCAGCCTATTTCCCATTCATTTTCCCATCGACAAACAAGGTACATTTTCGCCAAAGCGCACAGTCCAAACTGCTGGAAGGATTTGGACCAGGTCTCAAACAACTTGGCCATGAAGCATTTGAAAGAGGTCTTTTTTGTGGTTTGGGATTATTCTGTGCAGTTGTTATTCAAATATTTGACAGAGATGGGCGTGCCTCCTTCTTAAAACTAGATAGCTACTTCTCTGAGATTTACCCCAAACTGGGTGTTTTTAGAAATGAAACAGCGCCCATCTTGTTTTTCTCACAATGTGAGAGATAGTCGAGGTTATAACCGAGGTTATGGAAAAATGAAATGTGGGGAAAAGCCATTTGCAGGTCAAGAAAGATGCAAATGCCAAGCGGACGATATGTGGTGGGGCAGGGGGTAGAGGACACCAAGTGAAATGTGGGAGTTTGGGGGGTCTAGGGACTGAGTTTGCAACACAAAGCTTTCTGTAGCCTCAGCTGTAGTCGACATCTCAAAGCAAACTGTGTCACAGAGACAACCGGTGTTGTGGGGGGAAAGGCGGAGGGAAGGGGAGGTGAGGAGGCCTTCTTGGGAGTGGGGGGAGCTGGCACAGATGAGGGGACACTCGGTGAGGCAGGAAAGCATTTCTTGGGCCGTGTTTCCGATATTCGCCTCTATAAAGAACCGCAGACCAAGAATATGTATAGTTCAGTACCTGCGGTTACAGGTTTTTACAAAATATATATTTTTGCAGCTATAATGATGTTGGGGATTGAAAATCACTGGCCATTGCCAAAGGCCAGTGACATGATTGCCATCCAGGTCTACCATCCATGCAGTAACCAGGACAGGCCATGCTTAGCTTCAAAGTGAGGAAGGGGCCAGCCTGCTCAGCCATGTTGACTGTAATGTTAAATGAGCCAATCTTACAAGACCACTTAGAGAAAAGGGCCCGCCCTTCCCTTGCTTTGAAGCTAAGCAGGGTCAGTCCAGTTAGTGCATGGATGGGCGATCGAATGCTCATCCAAATTAATATTTTTTTCAAACCGTGCTCCTGTCAGTCCAGAAACCATTTTTTGCCTTTTGCTGAATTGCATTCTGGTATTTGTAGTCTCCCAATAAAGATAGGGGGAATAATGACACTACTGCACACGTTTAGGATTTTAAATATTTCAGTGACACTAAAGTAGGTGTAATTTTGAATGTAGCTTTATAAATCAGACTATTGTAGACAGACGGATATGGGGTGGGGAGGGGAAATGATAAGGGGGCAAGTAAGTCATGAATATTTGCACACAGTGTGGCAAGAGAATTTGCAATCCTGGACACTGGTGCAGTTATTTTCCCCTAGTTGTGGCTTCTTTTCAGGGCATCAGTAAAGGACACATTTGGTTGGACAGCATAACGTTTCTTCAGAGGGCAGACACCACCCCTTGGGTATTTTTGAGGTTGGCAAGCTTGCTCAATTATTTGGCTACCAGGATTTTACTCAGGTTGTCATGTTCCCAGTGCGGACACTTATCCACAAGACCATACGCTATTGTTTCATATCAGGATTTTTTTGAACAGGGAACATTTCATGACAGATCGCTGGGTTTAAAAGGTGTGTACCTTTCCATACTTTGCCAGCATATGTATTGGAACATTTCCTCTCTCAGGTTATTTTTCTGGAGTTCATTACTTTTTAAAAGTCCAATGCTATTTTTTCATGCGCCCCTTCTTCTAAGGGGAAGGTCAAATGAACTATTTTGTATATTTCACTTTAAGATATATGTTCACTTACTGAGTGTATTTGTGGGTGGCAGCTTTTGATTTTTGATATGGGTGCTGAAAGTACCTGGGCATATATTAGTCTTGCAACTGTCAGTTTTTTCCTTTTTCTGTACTGCTTGAATGTGGTCAGTTGGGGCTGTGCAATGTATCACAACAGTCACCAAGAGACTGGCCATAAAACAAGGGGGTTGGAGCAGGCTGCTTAACCAAAGTGTGTGGTCAATATTGAATAATTTAATCTCACTGTGCATTGCTTAAAAACATTGGGAGTTCTCAACGCATGCAATATTTTATATTTAACATTACCAATGTCAAAACAGGACAAAATCAGTTTGTGATTGATGAACATCTTTGAGTGATGGGTTGCAAATGTTTGGCTAGTGGTTTGGTAGTGTTTGGCCATGCCCATCAGCCATGGCCGAAGCTTTTTAAAATGGACACTGGGCATAGCCAAAAGCTGCACCCACTGACCTGTTGTGCAGCCTATGACCACAATGATGACATCACAGATCACATCATTGATGACATCACTAATTACATTACAACAGTAACTGACAACTAAAGTGTTTTCCTTGAAAATGTATCTATAGATATGTGTATACATTGAAAAAACTTTGTTAAAGGGACGTTATTGTTAAGTTTTTTCTAATAAAATCTATGAAATTCATGAAAAAACGTTGTTAAAGGGACGTTTTGGTTACAATTAAAAGCGTGCATGCTAAAACTAACAGCCATGACATCAAAGATTGTTGATAACAGCTTAATGGTAAGTGAATATTTTCTTTGAAATTTGCGAGAATACAAACTTCTAATACCAAGCAGCTTCAATTTGATTTCTTTCATTCTACAAAATCTAAGGGCACAGAGAATTATCAGGTGTATTTTTTTTGATCAGTACTTCATTAACACTGGGCAGCCTCAGTGCCAACACCACACACCGCAGTCCTTAAGACCAACAAATACAAGAAGAGCTATGAGCATTTAATCCTTCCAACTCCCTAAAGGTTGCCTTCAAGGCTGAAACGTTGTAGTTTTTTCTCATATCACAGTATATACGTTATTAATAATTCCTCTTTTAACATATATTAAACAACTATAAACCTCCTTTAACAATTTTTTGCAATGCATACTTATGTGTGTTGTTATCAGCAGCGCATGCTGGGATGCAAATCATTGTTAAATTGCGTACGGTATGAGGCTCGACCATGACCCCAGCCCCATTAAACCACCCCTATTATTCACTGCACCTACCCTGCATCCTAGCTCAGTGTCCACTATACGCTTATAATGTGAGCAAAGGCCAGTGCTCATGGCTTGCAGCCATGGCCAGTCTTCAAAATCCATGGGGCATGGACTTCGCTCATGCCGCATTCCCCAGTAAGCAAATTAGAGTAAACATTTGCGTTTGCCGAGGGCCAGGCCTACTCCACAGACACCAAATTCATAACACTAGTTTTCTACTTACATTCTGACACTTTGGAAAAATAAAACAGACAGATTTACAAAAACAAGTTTTCAGGTCCTTGCTGATGCTCGTTGCACAAGTTTGTTGTAAACCAGTCCAGGACTTCACGCTGTAGCCGCAAGCAGAATCATTTTCCAATCCAAACCAATGGCTTCGGCCATGCAACATGCCCCAATAAGCAAATTACTGTACTCATTTCTCCTTGCTGAGGGCCAGGGCCATTGCCCAGGCAGCAAAGTTATATCACTGTGTTGTGTACTTACATTTTGACACAAAACATAAAACACAGGACAGATTTGTAAAACCATGCTTTGATGTTCTTGATGATGCTCCTTGTGCCTATTTGCTGCAATCCCATCCAGCGCTTCAGCCTGCAGCCACAAGCAAAATGTTCTTTCCCATTCAAACCTACCCCGATTTCAAAAAGCTTTACCACATAGCCGGTCCCTAGTGGTTATGCCCACTTTAACCCCATACGCAGTCCCTCATGACAATGGCCACTATCCAGATTGTCCGGGTCATGACCTTTGGGATGTAAATGGTAAGGCAGATTGCCCCCGTTTGTTTTACAGCTTGTACCTGCTCTATTTTTAGCCTGTGACACATTTAATTTCCTTTTGGGCAGCACGATTTCCTGCGGCTGTGGCATGTGACTGGATGCCCCCTTATCCTCACTCAGCTCCTGAATATTTTATTAGTATTTATTTTCTTATTTTTATTATCTATCATTTCCTTTTGTGTGGCTCGGGGCTGCCAGACCTTTTATTTCTTCCCTGCACACTAGTCTGCATTCTACCTCTACTACCACTACCAACTGATTGGCTCTGGTAATACCATCTGTAGGCCATATGTTGCTGTCTGCCGACAGCACAGTGGTTAGGTGCAGTGTGAGCGCTATTATTTTTAAGTCCAAACTAGCAGTTTCTCATCTCTCACTTTCCCATTCTGTCGCCGTGGGAGCACTATTGCTGCAATGTATAGTCTCGCCATCTTATATGTGCCACTTCTTAATTATTTTTCGACCCACTGGGTCACATGTTGGTTTTCTCAAAACTTTTTTTGATTTTTAGCAGAGTTTCAGATTAAGTTTTCTCACTTAGTGGTTCTCAGTGATTTTAATCTTAAATTTAACAGCCCTCTGGCCCCATTCTAAATACATTTTTGATGGCATGCTTGACTTGGGTCTCCATCAATATGTGAGGGATTCTACCCATAAGCTCGGGAACACGCTTGATCTTGTGCTGGCTGACAAATCTGAATTATTCATCTTCCCTGCAGAACCTGTGCTGTGGTGGGATCATTACCTCCTGACCTTGTCTCTGAACTCTGTGTGCCCGTCGCCTAAGAGTTTCCTGCATCGTAGCTGGCACTGGGCCAATCTTAAGGTAGCTGTGGAGGCTTCCCTCTGAACCTTGGTTCTCCGAGCGGCTCAAACTAGCTTGCTTCAAGCCGAAATGGTGCCGCACTTAGAGTGCACAATAGGCAATGCGCCACTGGCTATTTTGCTGCCATTTTGGAAGATAAGAAGGCCTTCTTCAAACAAAAAATCAGCAAAGCCCTTTGTAAGCCAATAGAATAATTTTCAGTGGTCAGATCATTGTCTTCCACTGACAACCTTACCACTTCTGTGATCCCGTCACAAGAGCTTTGTGATTTGCTGTGCCAATTTTTCATCACTAAAATTGACACTATTCTGGCTAATATTTTGCTCGCAGCTCAGGCTTTCGGCGCAAAAAGTGCCAATCCAGTTGCTACCGTGGAGTCTGGCCACCCCGAATGGTCCCTTTTTCCCGTGTTTTCAGAGACATTGGTCAGTGTATCGATAAAGTCAGCAGCCCATTCAGAACCGGTGCCGCTGTCGGTGATGAAAGATATATCCACTGGTCTTTTGAGTGAGATCACACAGGCCATTAATATATCCTGCCAGTCATGTTACATTCCATGGGAGCTGAAGCTAGCCACTTTTAGTCCACTTCTCAAGAAGCCCTCTCTAGATCCCTCGATGCCATCTCATTTCTGTCCAATCTCACTGTTGCCCTTTTTCCTGAAGCTTTTAGAAGCCTTGATCTCCCCACTTCTTTCATCTTTCCTGGTGATCTCAGAGCTTTTTGACCCTGTCCAGTCTGGATTCCGGCTGGGCCCTGCACATAGAGTGTCTTGGTGTTGGTCCCGGACTATATGGCAAGGCTGGTCGACGCTAGTGGGGGCACTGATTCTGCTCGATCTGTCAGCGGCATTTGACACAGTTGACCACCCGACCTTGCCTGCCTGCCTTGCCCAGGCCGGCATTGTCGGCCTAGACGTTGCTTGGTTTACTTTGTTGCTGGTGGAGAGAGGCAAAATACTCTCTCTTCCTCCCTTTCTTTCACGCCTCTTCTATCTCTTCTGTGGTGTCCCGCAAGGCTCCGCCTTTTCCCCTATACTTTTGAACATCTACATTCGGCCACTTGTGGGTCTCATCTGCTCCTTCGGCATTAGCTGCTACTGGTATTCTGACGACACTCAGATCCTGATCCGGCTAGATCTTGAGCAGGTTTAGGTGTTGTCATGCCTTTGCCAGTGTCTGTCTGCCATGGGAAATTGGATGAACCACAACTGGCTGAAACTTAACAGAGACAAGATGGAGGCTATGGTGGTGGGTGCTCCTCCTGATCCCTCACTTTGGGTGTCCTCTTTCTCGCCATCCACTCTTGGCCCCCCCCCATTCCAGTCACTACGGTAAAGAATCTTGGTGTTGTGGTCTCCTCTTCTCGCTCCATGCATCACCAGGTCTCAGCCGTGTGAATACGGGACACTTCCAACAGAGGATCCTGCAAAAAATGCTCCCCTTATTCCTCCTAAACTCAGGCCACCAGTCGTAGCCGCCTTGGTCCTTAGCCACTTGGACTACTGCAATGCGCTTTATCTATTCCAGCCCAAAGGTCTTGTCCAGCAGCTGCAGCACCTACAAAATCTTGCTGCCCGAGTTCCCACAGGATCTCCTTATGGATCTCATATCACCCAGTCTTGTGTGCTCTGCATTGGCTACCTGTAGCCCAGCACATTACATTTAAATCACTCTGCCTGGTTCATTGCGCCCTTCATGATCAAGGGGCTGAATTCTCTGAGACAAATGTGTCCGTTATCTTCTAATCGTATGCTTCGTTCCAGGTCTGCTGGTCTGTTTTGTGAGCCTTCTTTCCTCCGCACGGTGGTAGGTGATCGGGCCTTCTCTTTGGCAGAGACTCAACTATGAAACTATCTGCCACTGCCATTAAAAAATCTTCCTAACCATCTGCTATTCAGGAAATTCCTGAAGATACTTCTTTTCTAGGATGCACTGTCCAGCCTGCCCTTTGCCTTCCCAGCACCAAGATACCTTTGGATGACCATGCACTTTATAAGCTTTGTTAACATAACATAACATGACCCGGACAATCTGGCCATTGTCAATGGCCACAGGCAATACCTCACTCACCAAAGGTATATTACTTTTTTTTTTACCTACGTTATAACACTATTCAAAAAATAAAACACGGACACATTTGTGAAAGCATGCTTTCAAAGCCTTGCCAATGCACATTCCACAGGTTTGCTGCAAATATGTCCATGTTTTAGTTTTTGAAAAGTGTCAAAATGTATGTATGAAGAATTGTCATATAAAGTACATCTGTTGACAAAATTCATTGTACATACGTTATGACACATTAAAAAAAATATAACAGACACATTTGCTTTCAGATCCTTGCCAATACAGGCTTGCTGCAAATGCCTCTGTTTTATTTTTGGAAAAGTGTCAAAATGTATGTACAGAAAATAGTCATATAACTTAGCCATACCTTGACAAAATCCATTCAGACTTTGCATGAACATTCAAAGTTGGGTCTGTAATATTTCTGCTAACTTTTCTCTCTTGACAAAATCCCACCAAACTTTGCAAAAACATTGAAATCTGGGTCTTAAATATGTTTGAAAACGTGTGTGCAGATTGGTCAAACACCACCAACTTTATAAGACTTTCAAACATTTTTGGACCCCACCTCTAATTTTACCCCCTCTTGTCAAAGTTGCTCAACCTATGGTAAGAATACTTTTTGAGTGGCTTTGCCTCACATGAACGAATCCTCAGAAATCTTTGCAAGAAAAGTATATGGCATCCTCAGAAAGAGTTTGCAAAGTTTGGTGGGGTTTCGTTCGGGGGGGGCAAAGTTATAGCGGGGTCCCAACATTTGTGGAAATTCTCATGGACGCAAATGAAAAATGTTTTACTTGTATCTGCAACTCAAACCGCTGGACTTATTTTCACCAAATTTGAGCCAGGAGCGGCAGCTTTGATGGAATGTGATCCTGTATTTTTTTTTTAAATGGCCTAAACGTAGGTCAAAATAAATTAATGGTATTTGGTTTCGGTCTGCGGACTGATTTAATGATTCAGAGTCCACGGATGCCTCTGGTCCAATCACAGAGCAGCGTGACGCCCACAGACATCATATGTGCCTGCTAATTGGATGGTAAACAACGTGAGCTGCGTCAGATATTTTGAAACGGCTGCCATGTTGGATTTGCGGACAGCCGCCGGTGTCCGCGGACATGCGGCATAAACATGTTGAAAAACACAACATTGCACTTGTCAAACTAATGAAACTATGGGGTTTATTACAAGCTTGACGATCCGGGAACTACGGTACCGGTAAGCATGCCGTTACCGTAGTTGAAGGAATGGCAAACTACGAGTTCAGCAAGGACTGACATGGCGGGCATACCGCCACCCGAGCAGAGCATGTCAGATGCACCGGCACCGTTCATAACAGTGCCGGTGCATCCGGCTTCCCCATTCCCATTGAGCTATATGGGGCTCGAATGGAAATGGGGAAGAATATTTTCTGGTGCCCAGGAATGGGAAAATACCTGGTCTGGCAAGGCCGTAATGACCTGGTAATTGCCCATTCCTGTGCACCGGAAAAAATAAAATACCGCCGGCAGCCGTGCCTGTAATACAGGCACGGCTACCGCCAGCCTCGTAATGAGGCCATATGTCTGGGGTGGTTAGGGGTTATGAGGATAGGACAGGATATGGCTATTAAAAGACAAAAATCAGGTGTTTTTTCTTCTAAGACGTCTGCTGACATTTCAGATGTTCGGGACATCCATGCATATTTCTGCATAATAGGGTCGGTGAAAAGGAGTTTTTGGATGGCTTATAACTTTGGTGCCACTCAAACACTGCAAGACATTTTGCAATATTATTTTAGAGGAGTCTGATAATATATTAAATAATTGTGATGTTGTATGTTCTTGTGGATTATAATTAGCCTCTTATTTGCCTAAAGACAGTGGGCCTGATCACAACCTCGGCAGTAACGCTAACGCTATTAGCGTGGGGGCTATTAGCGCGACCGCCATAGCCCCGGTGCTCATAGCGGGGGATCACGAGTTGGGCGGACTTGGAAGTCCCCATTCCCCATTGAGCCCATTCAGGAATGCCCCATTCGCCATTGGGCACAATGGGGAAAATGTGCGCTCTTACCACCGGCGGATTTCCCACCGGCGATAATAACGCGAATTTTCAGCGGATTTCCCCCCAGCCAAGAGCTGGGGCGAAATCCGCCAAAGCCCTAATTCGGCGGACCCTTAAATCTGGCGGTAAAATGCTACCGCTGGATTTAAGGGTTACCGCCGAGGTCGTGATCAGGCCCAGTACATGTAGAATGTGGCATATCTAGGTGCCACACATACATTAAATAATATATCATATTTTGTTGCTGATCTGTGAGAAAACACCTACTTATTTTTCTTGTATTTTGTCACCCCAGGTTCTGGGGTTTTGTGAGGTCACCCCATCCATTAGTATAGGTTATTAATTTCAGCATATTTCCACAACTCCCCAGCTGTTCTCACTAATCCAGAGAAGGTGAGGACGAAAACCCACACGGTCATCCGCGTACTGTAGTCATACAAAGTGGCAAGTTTCTATCTTTGGCGTGCAAACCACCGTCCTGAGCAAACACTTTGGGAGATCGGACAAATACAAGTTGAATAAAAGAGGGGCAGGGCACAGCCCTGCTTGACCCTTCGTGTTTTCGCGGTAGGACTTGTCAAAGCCCCCCCTGTGTCAAACTTAACCTGGATTGTGTTGTCCTCGTGGAATAGCTTTACAAAATGCATGATGTAATTAGGGCATCCATAGGCCTCGAGTTTCAGCCATCATTTTTCTCTACATACCAAATCAAAAACCACTTGGAAGTTGATGAAGAGAACATGCAGCCCTGGGTTTGTTTTTATTTTTGCTCTTTCCTTCAATAGGTTCATGAGCCTTAGATTATGGGCAGTAGATGACCACAATCTGAATCCTGTTTGAAGCCTGTCTAATAAACCTGACGCTTCAGACCATTTCTGAAGTTTGTATAGAATAAATTAGGTGAATATCTTACCCGTGATATCTAGCACAGACAATACTTTATAATTTACAGGATCTGTATGGTCCTCTTTTCTTTAGACTGGTATCAATATTGCTGTTTGCCAGGATGAATGAATTCTGCCTGTACTTATTGCCTTAGCAAACATGATTTCTTAAATATCAGCCCAGGATTTGGGGTCACTCTTTAATACTATACTGGCTATATCATTCAGTTCTTGAGATTTTGATGTCTTAGCCTGCCAATTTGACTTATTATATAATTATTTTCAATCTGGGGAATAGCTTTATAACTGCTGTTCTTAAATGGCTGTACATTTTCATTTTTTTTGTGTGCAGAATGGACTTCTAAGTGGTCATGCGATTGGATCTCACTTATAGGGTTGAAAGACTTGTTATTGTTGTTCTCTTTTGCCTTGCCCAACAGGTTCCATATAATTCTGGTATCTCTGGAAATCAAGGCTGCTGCCATTCTCTGCCATCAGGCACTTTGGTGTGACGACCGCCACCACCAAACCCAATTTGGGTATTTGTTTTTGATGATCTTTATTCTTACTAGTGCATTTTGGAGGGTATATTCACCACTTTAAACACCGATAATTTATTTTCAAATGCTCCTCCTTCTATCTCCCATGGTTCCATCAAACGTTATGGTACTCTTATCTTCTCGTAATACATAGGCAGTTTTATGGATCACAATACCTAGACTGATCTCCAGAAACCAGATTTCAATTCCATCACCATCTAATGATTTAAGATTAGAGTACTGATGGCCTCCAATTTCACTAATGAGCCTGCTAGTTCTCGTTACATTGTTGGCTGACCAGTTAATGCGGTTTCCCCCATGATTGACTTCTATTGCCCACTTTTTATGTAGATAATTGTTCATGCCGTCCATGCAAAGTAAAATAGTGATGATTGCATGATCACTAAACTTATAGGGACCTTCTCCATACTTTGAATTATATGTAGGCACATTAACAAAGAAGTAGTCCAAAGTTGCCTTATTCGCTCCGGTGAGCCATGTATAATTGCACAGCATATCACTCTTCGTTTGTCCTGTAAACATGCTTAATTCCCACTCATCCAAAACCCTTGTCCAGAGTCTGCCCTTTAGATTAGAGTTTTTCAGACTCATGACATTTTTACTCTTCACCCAGACATAATTTCTTTGGTGCAAAATACAAAGGTCATTAAGGTCTCCAACCAGTATGACAAATTCACCATTGTTCTCTTTAGAACAACCTGCAGCTCTGTTAAGATTTCAAAAGTATTTTCCATGGAGGTGGAGCCCGGGGGTTCGTAGATGTTAATGACCAGCATCTGGCCTGCACACTCCAGGCCTACCTCTTCCAGGGCTACTGCTAGTGTACAATACAGGCTTTATGCTACATTAACCCCTCAGGCAATATAAGAGTGTATGTCTCCTATCCTCAGTACTCAATAGGGTCTGCCTCTATGACCCTTTCAAGCCAGGGTTTGAAATGTAGTATAACCATTGAAAAACAGTTCAGCTTTCAACAAAGTCTATTGCAGGATGTATACTTGATTAGGAGAGCTAATGACTTCCTGGGCCCCATAAAATGTCCAAATTTGCATGTATTCTAGCACATTAGGGTGAAACCTCAGTGCGCATTGATCGTTGTATTGGGATTGAATCAACTTGCCACTTCAGCACCCACTGAATATCGTCCCACTCCATGCTTTTCTCACACTGGCATATGGTGTTAGGGTTTAGATCTTTCACTTGCAATGTAGTCAGGTTTGTGAAAGTCCATGTCCAGTTCTAATCCCAAGTTCAACATCTGCCTTTTATGGTTGCATATCAACAAGGCCATTTTGTGGTTCTTACAATGTACCCACGTTCCATTGGGATTTACACATTCCAGGTGCTCAATAAAGTCAAAGTCATCTGTTACTAAGACACACAGTATGGGGATTTGAGCTAATACATGCAACAAGGTTGAAAGATGCATCCATCTATTTCTGGTTTTCTTTTCTTTCACCTTGTATAGGGTTATTCCTGGATGATCTCCAGCTGTCAATTTCACAGGGAACTCTGGTATGTCGATTGCTCTATTCATGTGCCCTCGCTTCGGGCTGTACTCAGTGATTTTGATTCTATTTGATGTCGTTTTATCTGATTCCCACACTGAGATGCCCAAGTCCTCCTTCATATTAATGCTATTCACAGTTTGATCACCGTTCAGTAACCAACACGTAAGGGTCCCGGCTTGATTCGACTGGCACTTCTTTTTGTGTGCCATATTCTTTCGCGATTTCTTTGATGGTTTTCCCATGGGATTGGACATTTACTGCTACGCTGTAAGTTTCTGTCTGGACTGGACTTTGCGGTTTTTGATTGCCAGTCTTCATTGCTTTCGGGATAAGTATATTTCAGAGGATTCTGAGAGTTTTCGTTCTTCTCTCACTTCACTTTCAATTTAAACCCTGCTCATACCTGCCTTTTCGATTGTCCTATCCTCCGTTTTCCCCCATGTGGAATGTAGTTGCAGATTGCTCTGCATCATACACCTGCCCCAAGGGACCATCAGGAGATATGGGTGAGGCAGAGTTTGCAGCGCCATTGATCTTTTGATTCTCATGGATGTTTTCGCATAGCTTTAGGAGAATCTTCATGGCAAAATGAATAGTCACCATGAAGTATTGCATTTCACTGAATGGCTCCAATTGAGTATTCTTTTCTTCCACTGACACCAATGAGTCAGAGGAGGGAAATAAATTTGGCGAAGCCAAAAGTCTATTTGGATCTGTAATTATGGCCATTGTGCCACCCTCTCATTTTAGCAATGGTTCATTAGAGTCTCCTGTATGCGTTACAAAATGTTTCCATCGCCACTGCAATGCTTCGCTGCAACAAGTAGCTCAAGACCAGTAAGGAATAGTTATCAATGTCCTCTAGGTTTGTGCTCTCCTCATTGGTGTGTTCACCACTGCTTGGTGGCATTGTGTTAGTGATAACTATAGCAGTTCCTTCATTCTGACTCTCTCCTGTGGTATGTTTTATAGGTTCTGCTTGAAAAAAAGATTTGATTTTACGCTTAGGTTTGGTGCTAACTTCTGTTGTCTGTATGTTAGTAGGGGATGTTGCTGTTGCAAGCTGAATATTTAATTCTGTCTGGGGCATCTTCCCTATCTGGAATGTATATCTAGTAACTTTAGATTTCCCCTTAACCGTTATAGTCACTCAGAGTTTAACCCTCCACCAATGGGTCCTTTGAATTCTCTAACGAACACAATGCAACATTAATGTAATTATATTATTAGAGGCCAATACTTCTAGAGGATGACAACATATTGAAATATTACAACAATATATGTGATATTTACCATATGGCCACCTCCAACTCCGCTACCAAAGACCTATAGGAGACAATAAACATGTATTTCAACTGTGAGGCAAAGTCAACTTAAATAATGACATTAAAAAAAAGGCATGTAAGTCACAATGAAATTGAGTCCCCGCAACGCACCAACGTTTCATAATGCTTCTCCTGGTATGTGTCCATATGACCTGTGGGCCTCTTATTCCTTTGTTTTATAAACCTTGTATATGTTTATTTAACAATTTGTGTTTATATTTAAAAAATCAAATGTATGGCCTGTTTGATGAAGTAGACGTTTGTTGGTGTGGTAAAAGCAGTAGTAATTCCGTTACTGCCAAAGAGTGGGAGTAACAAATTACCACCACTTTTTTACCTCACCACCAAACTGGTAATGAGGCCTATGTATCTCTCTCTATCTCTCTCACTCTCTCTCTCTCTTTCTCTCTCTCTCTGTGCTCTGTTTCTCTCTCTGTACCATTCTCTATCTCTCACAATGGGGGTCATTCCGAGTATGGTGGTAGCCATGAAGCAATTAGTTCCATGGCTGCCTCCCATACCGGTACCGACTCCGGTTTGGTTCAATGGGGATTTACTGGTCCATTCCGACACTGGAGGAATGGGTAATTCCCCATTGACCAAACCATTCCCCATTCCTATTTGAGCCCCCATAGGGCTAAATGGGAATGGGGAGGGCGCAAATAACGGGCTCACGAATGGCAAGCCCCTTATTTGTGCACACGTCCCTTACGGTTCCCGCTAAGGGACCTCAGAATTGGGCAGTAGGGGATTACCGGCACCGGTCTCCTTACCGGTGCCCGGTATCCCCTACCACCCACCTCGGAATGACCCCGTGTCTCTGTCCCTATCCACCTTTGTGAGTTAAAGACACGTTAGGTACTCATAACTATAGCAGTTTCTTCAGGCTGACTCTCTCCTGCGGTAGGTTTTATAGGTTCTTCTTGAAAAAAAGATGTGATTTTATGCTTAGGTTTGCTGCTAACCTCTGTCGTCTGTATGTTAGGAGTGCTTTCCACCGGGGATGTTGCTGTTGCAAACTGAATATTTAATTCTGGCTCGGGCATCTTCCCTTTCGGGAGTTTATATCTGTTAACTGTAGATTTCCCCTTAACCATTATAGTCAATCATAGTTTTACCCTCCACCAAAGGGTCTTTTGAATTCTCTAACGGACACAATGCAACGTTAATGTCTAAAACAGGGTTTCGTGGATAGCAAAGTTATTTTCATTATCAAGCACTCACTTTGTGTGTTTGCGCCTCCACGTCTGAAGGCTGCAGGACAGCGAGACAGCACTCACCCTGCACTCCACCAATGCGCGTGTCCCAATGCATGCTGACATTGAATTTATTCGAGGTACAGGTCAGGAGGTGGTACTCCAAATGTTAATCCAATGGAATTGATGAATTCTGTTCCACAGTTGAATCTCGATTCACAGAAACTCTCACAGAGGAGTATGGACCAGCGAGACAGCACTAGCCCATCACTCCACCAATGCGCAATCTCATAGACCTTCAGTTGTCATAGGAATAATAGCAGGTTTGTTTGCTTAAAGTTCAGCAAAATATCATTGTTCAGGGTTGTGAAATAGCCTCATGTCTTCAAATGATACGTAATACAGGTATCCACATGTACAAACGTTACTAACTTACTACCCATAGAGCAACTCCCTAAGTTTATTCCTGGAAGGCATACATATAGTCATGGCTCTTCCATGTCACTAAATGCACCCCAATTCCCAGCTTAAGAAAAATATGTACGTATAATGCAACAGTTGTTATTATGGATTTATTTTAATTAGCTCCAATTTTAAATATTTTTAAATGATGTTTCCACCATTTGCGTCATTCCTTTTCAATTAAAAGAATGTAATCAAGAATAACTGTGCACCTCAACACCATGTGCAGTCCTGTATTCCACAACTCTACCTTCAGCATTAGAAATTGTACTGAGATGCCTTACATAATCCTTCTTAGACATCTAGGCGCTGACAATCATAATGTGGAAATGGAAGCTACACAAGGAATACTGTCAAATGTATTGTGTTGAAATTCAACCTCCAAGGATGTAGTCATTATATGATTAGGAGTCAATACTTCTCGAGGATGAAAACATCATGACATATTACAACAATATATGTGATATTGACCTTATTGCCACCTCCAACTCCGCCACCAACGACATATAGGAGACAATAAGCATTTATTTCAATTGCGAGGCAAAGTAACTTAAATGATGACATTTAAAAAAATGGCATACAAGTCACAATGAAATTGAGTCTCCCAACGCACCAAAGTTTTGTAATGCTTCTCCTGGCATGTGTCCCTATGACCTGTGGGCTTCTTATTGCTTTGTTTTAAAACTTTGTATATGTTTCTTTTTCATTTTTTGTTTAAATATAAAAAATCAAATGTAGGGTCCGTTTGACAAAAGTATAGGTTTAGTGGTGCAGTAAAAGCAGCAGTAATTCTGTTACTGCCAAAACAGTGGCAGTAGCAAATTACCACCACGTTTTTACTGCACCACCAAACTGGTAGTGATGCCTTTTTATCTCTCTGTCCTTCATTCTCTCTCTCTCTCTCTCTCTCTCTCTCTCTCTCTCTCTCTCTCTCTCTCTCACTCTCTCTCTCTTTCTGTGCCATTCTCTATCTCTCGCAATGTCTCTGTCCCTCTCTACATTTGTGAGTGAAAGACACGTTGGGTTCTCATTTCTCGGTGCAAACCCAGGTATTGCTATCTGCAGCTTGACCCAAGAACATATACTATTATTATAAACGGCACCAGAAATGATCGGTTCTGAGGCCAAGATAAATGTCTGAGTTCAGCCAACAGGTTATCTCGGCCGTGTCTCCTGCTACAGCCTCAGGGCATGGTAAATAAATCTATTATGTTGTGATATTTGATTTCTTTATAAAAAATGGGAAATCTCCGTGGGTGTTTTCGCAGACCAGTTGCCTAGGGGCACATAACAAAGGGCGAGTTGCAAATGAGAGGCTTGTCTAGAAACATTGTGCTGTGCCATATCAGCAGTTTGTTGCCCAACAAAGACCCAGTCTGCAAGATCCGGCTAGAAGAAGATTCAATGCAACCATGGGGATCAAATTCATGTAGCAGGGTTGCGTATGAAAGGGGAAACCAATATTTAAAGTAAGGAGTGGGGAGTGGGCTGGGAATTTCTAGGTGCCAGATCTGGCAATATGAGCTTTTCAATCTATACTGTTTCATATAGCCAGAATATCGACCAATGGGGAAATGGAATTCACTTTCCAAGGACATAATTAAGCAATATGACCCGAGCAGCGGGGGCATTACCGACTCAGGTAATGCCCCGGGGCCCATAGTTATCGAATTGCCTGAGTCGGTAATGCTCCCGCCATGAGGGTCATATTGCTATTGGTACCCCGGCCAGCATTATGTGCATGACTAAAAGCCTTTTAAAAAGGATTTTTTGAACATTTAAAAAAAATAAAAACGACCAAGAGAATGGCCGCAATGGAAAGGGAAAACGGAGTCAGTTTTCGCTTTCCATGGCGGCCATCGGGAGTGGACGCGCAGGAAACACAAGCGGACCCAGCGCGTCCGCTCCTGAAAAAAAATGAAAAAAAAGAAGCAGATGGTAAGTGGGGTTGGGAGGGCGGAAGGGAGGGAGGGGAAGAAAAAATTAAACAAAATTAAAAAACATACTTGCGTCCCTGCTGGGGGACGATGGAAGCCTCCAGCCGTGTGGAGATGTGGAGCGAGGATGGCCCGCTCTGAGTCTCCACACTGCTGGAGCCTGCTATCGTTCCCCAACTGGAACGCAGGAGCAAAAAGGTAAGTGGAGTGGGGAGGGCAGGGAGGAGGGAGGGAAGAAAAAAAAAAGAAAAAGCTTACCCGAGTCCCCGGTGGGGGTGAAGGCAGCTCTGAGCCCTGGGGAGGCTCGGAGCGGGGATGGCCCCGCTTCGAGCCTCCTCATTGGCTGAGGGGTTGCCACACCCCCGCCAGGGACAAAGGCCATGGAATCCCGACAGAGGGATGCTCGGCCTGGTAATGACTCGACAAGGGCCAATAAGAATGGCTCTTGCATTCTGATTGCGCCCTCGCAGGGTACTAATATGTAATATGAAATGCATGCACACTGGCTTTACAGGCACGTCTTCAACGAGGGGTGTTCCTTTGATTACATGGAGTGTATGCCATGTACATATGGAACACGGATTCCTGGTTTGCTTGAAAAAATCATGCATATATCAGGGGCGAGATCTGTTTGTAAATAAGGAGATATCATACACAGACACAGTTAGTGCATTCACAGGGTGCTCTTTTCAAAGGGCATATGAGATTCCTAAGATCTCTGCCCCCTACAATGGTGAGGGAATGAAATTCTAATTGTCAAAGCCCCACAGAATGGTTCCAATTTCAAGGCCTCAAAAGACCACTCCAATGGATCTAAGCAAGTATGTGAGTGAGGCAGCAACATGCTATCACAATAGTAAGTGTGAGAGCTTCTTTCTGGCAGATTCATGGTGCTTAGCAATTCATAACTGATATGTGTCTAATTGGTTGCACCATTTCTCTATGATTATGCAGCAGACAACCACAGGCATTGCCTGGCACAGTTTCTGTGTACATTACTAGGCACAACACAGGGCGTGATCAATTGGAAGCTTATTTACTCAAACCATATTCTGTTAGTGCTATAGAATACACCATGGATGTAAAACAGTTTAACTTTAATGCATCATGAATGTCTTTAATATATTTGAATACAAATATATATTTTGTTTTAAAAACACTGTATGTTGATTTATGTGTATATATATTCAGTAAAAAAAACTTTGTTAAAGGGACGTTATGGTTCAAAGTAAAACCGAAAAACCCCTGAAATTCGGCAATTATGGTAAGATAAGCAACAATAACTCGCGCCACCTTGCACTGTTAACACTAACACCCAGGACATCAAAGATGACATCACAAATGCGGGGGTAGGGCAAGGTGGGGCCCCCACCCCCGCTCATGCCCCGTGTCTGCCCTGTTCCAACAGAGCAGACACGGGCCATGAGCGGGGGGTGGGGGGGAAAGAAGGGAGACACGGGGCATGAGCGGGGAGTGGGGGGGGAGGAAGACAGGGCATGAGCGGGGGGTGGGGGGGAAGAAGGGAGACACGGGGCATGAGCGGGGGGTGGGGGGAGGGGAGAGACACATGGGGAATAAGCGGGGCTGGGCGGCGGGAGGGGTAGAGACACGGGGCATGAGCGGAGGGTGGGCGGCGGGAGGGATAGAGACACGGGGCGTGGGCGGTGGGAGGGATAGAGACACGGGGCATGAGCGGGGGGAGGGATAGAGACACAGGGCATGAGCGGGGGGTGGGCGGTGGGAGGGATAGGCACACGGGGCATGAGCAGGGGGTCAGGGCGTGGGGGGAAGGGGAGAGACACATGGGGCATGAGCGGGGGGTGGGCGGCGGGAGGGATAGAGACACGGGGCATGAGAGGGTGGAGGGATAGACACACGGTGCATGAACATGGGGTGGACGGCAGGAGGGATAGAGACACGGGGGGTGGGCAGCGGGAGGGATAGAGACACGGGGCATGAGCGGGGGGTGTGTGGCGGGAGGGATAGAGACACAGGGCATGAGGGGGGTGGGCGGCGGTAGGGATAGAGACACGGGGCATGAGCAGGGGGTGGGCGGCGGGAGGGGTAGACACACAGGGCATGAGCGAGGGTGGGCGGCGGGAGGGATAGACACACGTGGCATGAGCGGGGGTGGGCGGGAGGAATAGACACACTGGGCATGAGCGGGGGGAGAGACACACGGGGCATGAGCGGGGGGTGGGCGGAGGGAGGGATAGACACATGGGGCAAGAGCGCAGGCTCGGGGTTTTGGGAGGTCGGAGGAGGGGAGAGACACACGGGGCATGAGCGGGGGGTGGGCAGCAGGAGGGATAGAGACACGGGGCATGAGCGGGGGTGGGCGGCGGGAGGGATAGACACACGGGGCATGAGCGGGGGTTTGGGGTGTGGGGGGAGGGGAGAAACACACGGGGCATGAGCTGGTGGGGGGGAGGGGAGAGACACACGGGGCATGAGCGGGGGTGGGGAGAAGGGGAGAGACACACGGGGCATGAGCGGGGGTGGGGGGAGGGGATAGACACACAGGGCATGAGCGGGGGGAGAGACATGGGGCATGAGCGGGGTGGGGGAGAGGGGAGAGACACACGGGGCATGAGCGGGGGGTGGGCGGCGGGAGGGATAGAGACACGGGGCATGAGCATAAGGGAGAGAGACACACGGGGCATGAGCGGGGGGTGGGCGGGAGGGGGAGGGACACACGGGGCGTGAGCGGGGGGTGGGCGGCGGGAGGGATAGACACACGGGGCATGAGCGGGGGGTGGGCGGGAGGGGGAGAGACACACGGGCATGAGCAGGGTGTGACCAGTGGGAGGGATAGACACGCGGGGCATGAGCGGGGGGTGGGCGGCGGGTGGGATAGACACACGGGGCATGAGCGGGGAGGGATAGAGACACGGGGCATGAGCGGGGGGTGGTCGGTGGGAGGGATAGACACACGGGGCATGAGCAGGGGGTCGGGGGGTGGGGGGGAGGGGAGAGTCACACGGGGCATGAGCGGGGGGTGGGCGGCGGGAGGGATAGAGACACGGGGCATGAGCGGGTGGAGGTATAGACACACAGGGCATGAGCGGGGGGTGGGCGGCGGAGGGATAGAGACACGGGGGGTGGGCAGCGGGAGGGATAGAGACACGGGGCATGAGCGTGGGGTGGGTGGCGGGAGAGATAGAGACACGGGGCATGAGGTGGGTGGGAGGCGGTAGGGATAGAGACACGGGGCATGACCGAGGGTGGGCGGCGGGAGGAATAGACACACGGGGCATGAGGGGGGGAGAGACACATGGGACATGAGCAAGGGGTGGGCGGCGGGAGGGATAGACTCACAGGGCATGAGCGGGGGGTGGGTGGCTGGAGGGATAGAGACACGGGGCATGAGCGAGGGGTGGGCGGCGTGAGGGATAGACACACGGGGCATGAGCAGGGGTTTGGTGTGTGGGGGGAGGGGAGAGACACACGGGGCATGAGCAGGGTGGTGGGGAGGGGAGAGGCACATGGTGCATGAGCGGGGGGTGGGAGGCGGGAGGGATAGAGACACGGGGCATGAGCGAGGGGTGGGCGGCGTGAGGGATAGACACACGGGGCATGAACAGGGTTTTGGGGGTGGGGGGAGGGGAGAGACACACGGGCCATGAGCGGGGTGGGGAGGAGGGCAGAGACACATGGGGCATGAGCGGGGGTGGGGGGAAGGGGAGAGACACACGGGGCATGAGCGGGGGAGGGGAGGAGGGGATAGACACACAGGGCATGAGCGGGGGGAGAGACACACGGGTCATGAGCGGGGGTGGGGGAGAGACACACGGGGCATGAGCGGGGGCGGGGGGGAGGGAGAGAGACATATGGGGCATGAGCGGGGGTGGGCGGGAGGGGGAAAGACACACGAGCAATGAGCGGGGGGTGGGCGGAAGGGGGAGAGACACACGGGGCATGAGCAGGGGTGGGGGGAGGATGAGAGACACACGGGCATGAGTGGGGGGTGGGCGGGAGGGGAAGAGACACACGGGGCATGAGCGGGGGGTGGGCGGAGGGAGGGATAGACACATGGGGCAAGAGCGCAGGCTCGGGGTTTTGGGAGGTCGGAGGAGGGGAGAGACACACGGGGCATGAGCGGGGGGTGGGCAGCAGGAGGGATAGAGACACGGGGCATGAGCGGGGGTGGGCGGCGGGAGGGATAGACACACGGGGCATGAGCGGGGGTTTGGGGTGTGGGGGGAGGGGAGAAACACACGGGGCATGAGCTGGTGGGGGGGAGGGGAGAGACACACGGGGCATGAGCGGGGGTGGGGAGAAGGGGAGAGACACACGGGGCATGAGCGGGGGTGGGGGGAGGGGATAGACACACAGGGCATGAGCGGGAGGAGAGACATGGGGCATGAGCGGGGTGGGGGAGAGGGGAGAGACACACGGGGCATGAGCGGGGGGTGGGCGGCGGGAGGGATAGAGACACGGGGCATGAGCATAAGGGAGAGAGACACACGGGGCATGAGCGGGGGGTGGGCGGGAGGGGGAGGGACACACGGGGCGTGAGCGGGGGGTGGGCGGCGGGAGGGATAGACACACGGGGCATGAGCGGGGGGTGGGCGGGAGGGGGAGAGACACACGGGCATGAGCAGGGTGTGACCAGTGGGAGGGATAGACACGCGGGGCATGAGCGGGGGGTGGGCGGCGGGTGGGATAGACACACGGGGCATGAGCGGGGGAGGGATAGAGACACGGGGCATGAGCGGGGGGTGGTCGGTGGGAGGGATAGACACACGGGGCATGAGCAGGGGGTCGGGGGGTGGGGGGGAGGGGAGAGTCACACGGGGCATGAGCGGGGGGTGGGCGGCGGGAGGGATAGAGACACGGGGCATGAGCGGGTGGAGGGATAGACACACAGGGCATGAGCGGGGGGTGGGCGGCGGAGGGATAGAGATACGGGGGGTGGGCAGCGGGAGGGATAGAGACACGGGGCATGAGCGTGGGGTGGGTGGCGGGAGAGATAGAGACACGGGGCATGAGGGGGGTGGGAGGCGGTACGGATAGAGACACGGGGCATGAGCGAGGGTGGGCGGCGGGAGGAATAGACACACGGGGCATGAGCGGGGGGAGAGACACATGGGACATGAGCAAGGGGTGGGCGGCGGGAGGGATAGACTCACAGGGCATGAGCGGGGGGTGGGTGGCTGGAGGGATAGAGAAACGGGGCATGAGCGAGGGGTGGGCGGCGTGAGGGATAGACACACGGGGCATGAGCAGGGGTTTGGTGTGTGGGGGGAGGGGAGAGACACACGGGGCATGAGCAGGGTGGTGGGGAGGGGAGAGGCACATGGTGCATGAGCGGGGGGTGGGAGGCGGGAGGGATAGAGACACGGGGCATGAGCGAGGGGTGGGCGGCGTGAGGGATAGACACACGGGGCATGAACAGGGTTTTGGGGGTGGGGGGAGGGGAGAGACACACGGGCCATGAGCGGGGTGGGGAGGAGGGCAGAGACACATGGGGCATGAGCGGGGGTGGGGGGAAGGGGAGAGACACACGGGGCATGAGCGGGGGAGGGGAGGAGGGGATAGACACACAGGGCATGAGCGGGGGGAGAGACACACGGGTCATGAGCGGGGGTGGGGGAGAGGGGAGAGACACACGGGGCATGAGCGGGGGTGGGGGGGAGGGAGAGAGACATATGGGGCATGAGCGGGGGTGGGCGGGAGGGGGAAAGACACACGAGCAATGAGCGGGGGGTGGGCGGAAGGGGGAGAGACACACGGGGCATGAGCAGGGGTGGGGGGAGGATGAGAGACACACGGGCATGAGTGGGGGGTGGGCGGGAGGGGAAGAGACACACGGGGCATGAGCGGGGGGTGGGCAGGAGGGAGAGAGACACACAGGGCATGAGCGGGGGTGGGGGGGACGGAGAGAGACACACGAGGCATGAGCGGGTGGTGGGGGGAAGGGGAGAGACACGGGGCATAACCGGGGGCGGGGGGGAGGGAGAGAGACACACGGGGCATGAGCGAGGGAGGGGGGAAGGGGAGAGAGACACACGGGGCATGAGCGGGGGTGGGCGGGAGGGGGAGAGACACACGGGGCATGAGCGGGGGTGGGGGGGAGGGAGAGAGACACACGGGGCATGAGCGGGGGTGGGGGGGGAGAGAGACACACGGGGCATGAGCGGGGGTGGGGGGAAGGGGAGAGAGACACGGGGCATGAGCGGGGGTTGGGCGGGAGGGGAAGAGACACATGGGGCGTGAGCGAGGGTGGGGGGGAGGGTGAGAGACACACGGGGCATGAGCGGGAGTGGGGGAGAGAGACACACAGGGCATGAGCAGGGGGTTGGGGGAAGGGGAGAGAGACACACGGGGCATGAGGGGGGGGTGGGGGAAGGGGAGAGAGACACACGGGGCATGAGCGGGGGTTGAGGGGAGGGAGAGAGACACACGGGGCATGAGCGGGGGTGGGGGGAGGGAGAGAGACACACAGCGTTCGTGTGCAGTCGGCAGATCCTGCTCCTCGGCCCTCCGCTGGCCACCGTGTGCTGATGGTATGAGCGGGGGGCTGGAGGAACAGGGGAGACACAGAGCATGAGTGGGGGTGGGGGGAACAGGAGACAGACACAAGACTTACTGTGCAGGCGGCGAGGAACAAAGATGGCGGGCGTCCCTGAAGTCAGATGCACTGCACACTTTCACCGCTTACAATGAGAGAGCACGTCAGATGTCCGCGGACATCACGCAAGCTGCTTACCCAATCACTGTCCTGTCCGCGGAGCGAACAGGGAAGTGTGTCTGCGAAGCGAACACATATATCACTAATTTTTTTCACTTACATTTTTGTCATTTTTTTAAAAACTACTGGATGGATTTACACCAAATAAAGCAAAGCACGCTTTTGGGACCAATCCGCCACCCCAGCTGCAAATTTGGTGTAAATCTATCCAGCGGTTTGGGCTGTAGGCGTGAGCAAATTTTTTTCCCATTATGTCTATGGGAAAAAAAACATTTTGGGACCCCCTCTATAACTTTGCCCCCCCTGGACGAATCCTCAACAAACTTTGAAAAAAATTCAGAGTGACCCAAATACTTTTTTTGCAAAGTTTGGTGAGGATTCGTCCAGGGAGAGCAAAGTTATAAGCCGTCCAAAAAGTGCTCTTCCTATGGAAACACCAACTTAACCATAACTACATGGCCATGTAATATATATATATATATATATATATATATATATATATATATATATATATATATATATATATATAGATATATTGCAAGCAATTTTAAGTGACAATGGGGGTCATTCTGAGTTTGGTGGTAGCCATGGTTCTAATAAGCACAATGGCTGCCTCCAAACCCGGGTCTGGTGTCTCTGAATGGGGACTTACTGGGTCATTCCAACCTTGGAGGACCCGGTAAGTCCCCACTCAGAAAACCATTCCCAATTCCCATTTGAGCCCCCATGCAATGCAGATCAGGGACTAGATCTGTTTGTAAACAAGGAGATATCATACACAGACACAGTTAGTGCATTCTCAGGGTGCTCCTTTCAATGGACATATGATATTCCTAGGATCTCTGCACCCCATAATAGTGATGGAGCAAAATTGTAATTGTCATAGCCCATAGAATGGTTCCAATATCAAGGCCTCGAAGGACCACTCCAAGGGATCTAAGGAGAGACACACGGGGCTTGAGCGGGGGCGGGGGGAGGGGAAAGACACACAGGGCATGAGCGGGTAATGGGCGGCGGGAGGGGTAGAGACACGGGGCATGAGCGGGGGGTGGGCGGCGGGAGGGATAGAGACACGGGGCGTGGGCGGTGGGAGGGATAGAGACACGGGGCATGAGCGGGGGGAGGGATAGAGACACGGGGCATGAGCGGGAGGTGGGCAGCGGGAGGCATAGAGACACGGGGCATGAGTGGGGGGTGGGTGGCGGGAGAGATAGAGACACGGGGCATGAGCGGGGGGTGGGCAGCGGGAGGGATAGAGACACGGGGCATGAGCGGGGGGTGGGTGGCGGGAGGGATACAGACACGGGGCATGAGGGGGGTGGGCGGCGGTATGGATAGAGACACGGGGCATGAGCGGGGGGTGGGCGGCGGGAGGGATAGACGCACAGGGCATGAGCGAGGGTGGGCGGCGGGAGCTATAGACACACGGGGCATGAGCGGGGGTGGGCGGGAGGAATAGACACACGGGGCATGAGCGGGGGGGAGAGACACGGGGCATGAGCGGGGGGTGGGCGGCGGGAGGGATAGTCACACGGGGCCTGAGCACAGGCTCGGGGTTTCAGGGGGTCGGGGGAGGGGAGAGACACATGGGGCAGGAGCGGGGGGTGGGCGGCGGGAGGGATAGAGACACGGGGCATGAGCGGGGGGTGGGCGGCGGGAGGGATAGAGACACAGGGCATGAGCGAGGGGTGGGCAGCGTGAGGGATAGACACATGGGGCATGAGCGGTGGTTCGGTGGCTGGGGGGGAGGGGAGAGACACACGGGGCATGAGCGGGTTGGGGGGAGGGGAGAGACACACGGGGCATGAGCGGGGGGTGGGCGGGAGGGGAAGAGACACACGGGGCATGAGCGGGGGGTGGGCAGGAGGGAGAGAGACACACAGGGCATGAGCGGGAGTGGGGGGGACGGAGAGAGACACACGAGGCATGAGCTGGTGGTGGGGGGAAGGGGAGAGACACGGGGCATAACCAGGGGCGGGGGGGAGGGAGAGAGACACACGGGGCATGAGCGAGGGTGGGGGGAAGGGGAGAGAGACACACGGGGCATGAGCGGGGGTGGGCGGGAGGGGGAGAGACACACGGCGCATGAGCGGGGGTGGGGGGGAGGGAGAGAGACACACGGGGCATGAGCGGGGGTGGGGGGAGGGAGAGAGACACACGGGGCATGAGCGGGGGTGGGGGGAAGGGGAGAGAGACACGGGCATGAGCGGGGGTTGGGCGGGAGGGGAAGAGACACATGGGGCGAGGGTGGGGGGGGAGGGTGAGAGACACATGGGGCATGAGCAGGGGGGTGGGGGGAAGGGGAGAGAGACACACGGGGCATGAGCGGGGGGTGGGGGAAGGGGAGAGAGACACACGGGGCATGAGCGGGGGTTGAGGGGAGGGAGAGAGACACACGGGACATGAGCGGGGGTGGGGGGAGGGAGAGAGACACACAGCGTTCGTGTGCAGTCGGCAGATCCTGCTCCTCGGCCCTCCGCTGGCCACCGTGTGCTGATGGTATGAGCGGGGGGCTGGAGGAACAGGGGAGACACAGAGCATGAGTGGGGGTGGGGGGAACAGGAGACAGACACAAGACTTACTGTGCAGGCGGCGAGGAACAAAGATGGCGGGCGTCCCTGAAGTCAGATGCACTGCACGCTTTCACCGCTTACAATGAGAGAGCACGTCAGATGTCCGCGGACATCACGCAAGCTGCTTACCCAATCACCGTCCTGTCCGCGGAGCGAACAGGGAAGTGTGTCTGCGAAGCGAACACATATATCACTAATTTTTTTCACTTACATTTTTGTCATTTTTTTTAAAAACTACTGGATGGATTTACACCAAGTAAAGCAAAGCACGCTTTTGGGACCAATCCGCCACCCCAGCCGCAAATTTGGTGTAAATCTATCCAGCGGTTTGGGCTGTAGGCGTGAGCAAATTTTTTTCCCATTATGTCTATGGGAAAAAAACATTTTGGGACCCCCCTCTATAACTTTGCCCCCCCTGGACGAATCCTCAACAAACTTTGAAAAAAATTCAGAGTGACCCAAATACTTTTTTTGCAAAGTTTGGTGAGGATTCGTCCAGGGAGAGCAAAGTTATAAGCCGTCCAAAAAGTGCTCTTCCTATGGAAACACCAACTTAACCATAACTACATGGCCATGTAATATATATATATATATATATATATATATATATATATATATATATATATTGCAAGCAATTTTAAGTGACAATGGGTGTCATTCTGAGTTTGGTGGTAGCCATGGTTCTAATAAGCACAATGGCTGCCTCCAAACCCGGGTCTGGTGTCTCTGAATGGGGACTTACCGGGTCATTCCAACCTTGGAGGACCCGGTAAGTCCCCACTCAGAAAACCATTCCCAATTCCCATTTGAGCCCCCATGCAATGCAGATCAGGGACTAGATCTGTTTGTAAACAAGGAGATATCATACACAGACACAGTTAGTGCATTCTCAGGGTGCTCCTTTCAATGGACATATGATATTCCTAGGATCTCTGCACCTCATAATAGTGATGGAGCAAAATTGTAATTGTCATAGCCCATAGAATGGTTCCAATATCAAGGCCTCGAAGGACCACTCCAAGGGATCTAAGGAGAGACACACGGGGCTTGAGCGGGGGTGGGGGGAGGGGAGAGACACACGGGGCATGAGCGGGTAATGGGCGGCGGGAGGGGTAGAGACACGGGGCATGAGCGGGGGGTGGGCGGCGGGAGGGATAGAGACACGGGGCGTGGGCGGTGGGAGGGCTAGAGACACGGGGCATGAGCGGGGAGAGGGATAGAGACACGGGGCATGAGCGGGGGGCATAGAGACACGGGGCATGAGTGGGGGGTGGGTGGCGGGAGAGATAGAGACACGGGGCATGAGCGGGGGGTGGGCAGCGGGAGGGATAGAGACACGAGGCATGAGCGGGGGGTGGGTGGCGGGAGGGATACAGACACGGGGCATGAGGGGGGTGGGCGGCGGGAGCTATAGACACACGGGGCATGAGCGGGGGTGGGCGGGAGGAATAGACACACGGGGCATGAGCGGGGGGGAGAGACACGGGGCATGAGCGGGGGGTGGGCGGCGGGAGGGCTAGTCACACGGGGCCTGAGCACAGGCTCGCTGTTTCGGGGGGTCGGGGGAGGGGAGAGACACATGGGGCAGGAGCGGGGGGTGGGCGGCGGGAGGGATAGAGACACGGGGCATGAGCGGGGGGTGGGCGGCGGGAGGGATAGAGACACGGGGCATGAGCGAGGGGTGGGCACCGTGAGGGATAGACACATGGGGCATGAGCGGTGGTTCGGTGGCTGGGGGGGAGGGGAGAGACACACGGGGCATGAGCGGGTTGGGGGGAGGGGAGAGACACACGGGGCATGAGCGGGGGTGGGGGAAGGGGAGAGACACACAGGGCATGAGCGGGGGTGGGGGGGAGGGGATAGACACACGGGGCATGAGCGGGGGGAGACACACGGGGCATGAGCGGGGGTGGGGGAGAGGGGAGAGACACACGGGGCATGAGCGGGGGGTGGGCGGCAGGAGGGATAGAGAAACGGGCCATGAGCCCGAGGGAGAGAGACACACGGGGCATGAGCGGGGGGGGGGCGGGAGTGGGAGGGACACATGGGGCATGAGCGGGGGGGTGGGCGGCGGGAGAGATAGACACACGGCGCATGAGCGAGGGTGGGCGGCAGGAGTTCTAGACACACGGGGCATGAGCGGGGGTGGGGGGAGGGGATAGACACACGGGGCATGAGCGGGGGGAGACACACGGGGCATGAGCGGGGGTGGGGGAGAGGGGAGAGACACACGGGGCATGAGTGGGGGGTGGGCGGCGGGAGGGATAGACACATGGGGCATGAACGGGGGTTGGCGGCGGGAGGGATAGAGACACGGGGTATGAGCAGGGGGTGGGCGGCGGGAGGGATAGAGACACGGGGCATGAGCGGGGGATGGGCGGCGGGAGCGATAGAGACACGGGCCATGAGCGGGGGGAGGGATACAGACATGGGGCATGAGCGGGGGGTGGGCGGCAGGAGGGATAGACACACGGGGCATGAGCGGGGGGGTGGGCGGCATGAGGGATAGACACATGGGGCATGAGCGTTGGGTGGTGGGAGGGAGAGAGACACACAGCGTTCGTGTGTTCGTGTGCAGGCGGCAGATCCCACTCCTCGGCCCTCCGCTGGCCACCGTGTGCCAATGGCGTGAGCGGGGGGCTGGAGGAACAGGGGAGACACGGAGCATGAGTGGGGGTGGGGGGGACAAGAAGGACACACGGGGCATGAGCGGGGGTGGGAGGAACAGGAGACAGACATGGGCGGATTTACTGTGCAGGTGGCAGATCCCGCTCCTGCTGACAAAGCCTCTCATGCGAGGAGCAAAGATGGCTGGCGTCTCTGAAGCCAGACGCATTGCACGCTTTCACCGCATCCAATGAGTGAGCCCGTCAGATGTTCGCGGACATCACACAAGCTGCTTGCCCAATCACCGTCCTGTCCGCGGAGCGAACAGGGAAGTGTGTCCAAGAAGCGAACACAGATATCACTAATTTTTTTCACTTACATTTTTGTCATTTTTTAAAAAAACTACTGGTCGGATTTACACCAAATAAAGCAGAGCACGCTTTCGGGACGAAGCCGCCGCTCCTGCCGCAAATTTGGTGTAAATCCGTCCAGCGGTTTGGGCTGTAGGCGTGAGCAAAGTTTTTTCCCATTATGTCTATGGGAAAAAACAAAAGTTTTGGGACACCCCCTATAACTTTTCCCCCCTGGACGAATCCTCACCAAATTCAGAGTGGGCCATATACTTTTTTTGCAAAGTTTGGTGAGGATTCGTCCAGGGGGAGCAAAGTTATAAGCCGCCCAAAAAGTGCACTTCCTATGGAAACACCAACTTAACCATAACTACATGGCCATGTAATATATATATATATATATATATATATATATATATATATATATATATATATATATATATATATATATTGCAAGCAATTTTAAGTGACAATGGGAGTCATTCTGAGTTTGGTGGTAGCCATGGTGCTAATAAGCACAATTGCTGCCTCCAAACCCGGGTCCGGTGTCTCTGAATGGGGACTTACTGGGTCATTCCAACCTTGGACGACCGGGTAAATCCCCATTGAGAAAACCATTCCCATTCCCATTTGAGCCCCCATAGGGCTCAATGGGAATGGGGCAGGAGCTAATAATGGGCCCGCAAATTGCGGGCCCGTTATTGGCTCCATGGTCCCTTAACGGGTCTCTCTAAGGGCGGCAGGTCAGATGAGCCGTTCCTGGTGGGACTCGCTAAGGGACTTCGGAATGTGGTGGTAGGGGGTTAACGGCACCAGCATCCTTACCAGTGCCATTAACCCCCTACCGCCAGGGTCAGAATGACCCCCAATCTCTGGTTTGGGACATCTTAATACATTTTGTTTATTATGATTTGGTTTGTGATAGCTAAATATCTCCACCTAATATGGCTAATATAGAAGATAATGGGCTTTACATCTCCCAATGGGCTGAAGCATATACAGCAAAAGTAACAAATCTGCCCGAAAAAACTGACAAGCTGTCAAATAATGTTGCACTCAAAAATGATAATCAGGGACATGTCATGCATGGATGATGAGCTTTGGTGTAGTCTGTGTGAAGCATCTATCTGAAAGAGTTCACATTTCTGAAAAAATAAGGGCAGCATTTTCTGGTGTGGTTGAACATGATTTAGTTCCTTGAAATATCCTCAAATAAGTTAAGGTTAAGGAGTTTCCAGGGAAGTAGTAGCACTCACTTGTCATAGGCAAGTGAATAGTGAGATTCTTCGTTGTTAGACTGTACTTGCCAGTGCCTCCATATATTTGTAATTCGTCTTCTTCTTTTGTGTCTGACTGAATGGTATTGAGTGCTTCTTATCACTGGGGAAGCCTAGCAACCTAGGGCTAATAGAGTTTGAAATACTATTCCACCGTTATCAGCGCAACTCATAAATAATCCACGTCATGCGGTTTATATATTTTACAAATGTATGTGCAAATACATTTTGACACACTAAACCAACATGTCAGGATGTTAAAGTCTCAAAGTTACTATCCCACTGCAATTTGTGATTTAATAAAACAGAATTTACACATACATTTAACAATATATAAACCACATGACATGGAATGTTTGTGAGCTGTGCTGATAATGGGTGAATTTCCTTATAGGCAAGTTAATGGTCTGTTTCTTAGAATCATTCTTGAAATGTAGGAGTATCTGCATTAGTGTGAGGTGATCTTTGATGCTGTACTTAATATTGTCATTAAGAATAATGTGTATTATTTTATTGCAATCCTCAACCTTCCCACTTCAGATATAGGATTTTGCTGCCCTCCAACCATCTGCTACATGACAATCTAATAGGCTATGAAAAACGTGTACATCGGTGATACTATGAGATGAGTTGCTGTGAAATGTCAGGTGGCATCTCTTGGAACATAGTCATTATAGCATTAGAGGAGATTCTGCCCAGCCAATAGCATCATCTTTGATTTTTGCAACCATAATGTAATATTTACCACATGGCCACCACCAGCTCCACCTTTCCTGCCCTTTGGGTAAAACAAAACAAATATTTAATTAGTGAGGTAAAGCAAATTGATATATTGACATAGAATATACATGTATGATTGTTACAATGGAACCCAGCTATGCCTCATCCTTTTATCATATGAATATATGCAGATTTTCACTGGCAGGAATTCAATGTGCTTCATGTTCCTTTGTATAAGAATATGCTGAAGAATATCCTTTCATTTCATCATCTAAATGAATACATGAAATCTACTTATCCGGGATTCATTTTGTAAAGAACCCCTTCCTACATGAACAAATGATTGTAGTATTTGTGCTTCAATTAGTGTCCTTGGTATTAAAGCAGAGGCCATAAAATTCTTCTATGAAATAAAATGTGCAACCCTGCTGTTGTAAGGAAGTTTTATTGATGAGTGATTCCTTCATATTCATTGCTGTGTTCCATTCAGGTGATGGACAGAGCAGGAGTTTATGAACAAATTCTGCATTATGACTATCAAGAAAAGTGTGTCTGTGTGTGTGTGGTGGGAGTGTGGGGTCTGTGTCGGTCTGCGTGTGTGGGAAGGGCCTGTGTGTACCAGGGGCTGTGGGGGATTTGTGGTTCTGTGTGTGTATACATGTGTCTGTGTGGTTCTTTGAATTGTGATGTGCACAATCTTCCATCTTGAACATGAGAGTGCAATTACAGATTCTGAATGCTCCTTGTCCAATTGGAATGGGACCTTGCACCTTCAAGGGAACACTTTAAATGACACTTCAAAATGTGTGAGCAAGGCAGTTAAATGTTCACATGATAATATAAATCATGATTGCTTCAATGGAATTGCTGCAATGCCTGACTTGGGAATGCATATGTACGTAGCCACTTCTTGACAGACTGTGGGCTTCCTTATTCTTCGTTTTATTGACAAAAATATGTACTTGTATTTTAGCATTTCTGATTATATCTCTGCTTTGACAAGCTCCTCCCCTGACTTGGGGGACCGCCGGAAAGGTGTATCGGTCGGCCTGGTCGCCTGGTTACACCATCTAGCTTCGTTTTGAGTTGCCAAGGTAATTATTTTTTATTAGGATTACATATATAATAGCTACAGAATGTCCACTTCATTATTTTTTTATGAATGAGGCTGTGTGTAACTGCTCACAGTGTTTCGAAGTAGACACATGTACGACAGCACAGGTGTGCTGTGAAAAGACTGACAGGCTGATTAGCAATATGAGAAGCAAACATGTCAATGTAGAAAAACAACATCTAAAATGAGGAACTTTGGTGTAGTTCGTGAGAAAATTAAACCTCAAAGACCTTAATTTGTCATACAAATATCAGCAGAATTGTTTGCTTGGGGTTCAGCCGAAGATCATTGTTCAGGTCTGTGAAATAATATCATGTCATAAAAACCAAGTAATTTGGGTCTTCAACAAGTACAAACTTTGATAACTTACTATCCATAGAACAACCCCCTAAATTTATTGCTTGAAGTCATGCGTAGTGTCATGACTCTTCCATGTCCCTAAATGCACCCCAAGTTCCAAGGTAAGTAAAATATGTAGTGTGTTTGCAACAGTCAGTTGATATCATGGACTTTATTTATTTAGATTAACTTTTAAATATGTTTAAATGATGTTTCCCACATTTGTTCACTTCTCTTCAATTAAAAGAACGTGATGAAGCATAACTGTGGACCTCTAAACGTTGTGAAATGTTGTATTCCAGAACTCTACCTTCAGCATTAGAAATTGTACTGTGATGACTCCCATAATTGTTCCAAGGCATCTAAGACCTGACAGACAATACATATGTGGAAATTGAAGCTACACAAGGAATTCTGTGAAATGTATTGTGGTAAAATTCAACCAGATGGTACCTCCAAGGATGTAACCATTATTTGATTAGGAGTCAATACTTCTCGAGGATGAAAACATCATGAAATATTACAACAATATATGTGATATTTACCATTTCGCCACCTCCAAGTTCACCACCAACGACCTATAGGAGACAATAAGCATGTATTTCAAATGTGAGGTAAAGTAACTTAAATGATGACATTTAAATAAAGCAATACAAGTCACATTTAAATTGAGTCCACCAACGCACCAAAGTTTCGTAATGCTTCTCCTGGCATGTGTCCATACCTGGAATGGATACGATGGCTTAAGGAGTTTCCAGGGAAGTAGTAGCACTCACTTGTCATAGGCAAGTAAATAGTGAGCTTCATGGTTGTTCGACTGTACTTGCAAGTGCCTCCCTATATTTGAAATGTGTCTGCTTCTTTTGTGTTCGTCTAAACGGTATTGAGTGCTTCTTATTACTGGGGAAGCCTAGCAACCAAGGCCTAACAGTAAAGAGTTTGTAAGAATATTCCCCCGTTATCAGCGCAACTCATAAATAATCCACATCATGCAGTTGATATATATTTCCAATGTATTTGCACATTCAGTGTGACACACTAAACCAAAATGTCAGAATGTTAAAGTCACAAAGTTACTAACCCACTGCAATTTGTGATTTAATTAATCAGAACTTGCATACATATACATTTGAACAATATATAAACCACATGACATGTGTTATTTGTGATTTGTGCTGATAACGGGGGATCTCGGTATAGGCAAGTAAATAAACTGTTTCTTAGAATCATTCTTGAAATGTACAAATATCTGTTTTAGTGTAAGGTGATTTTTGATGCTGTACTTCATATTATCATTAAGAATAATGTGCATTGTTTCATTGCAATCCTCAACCTTCCCACTTCAGACTTAGCATTGTTCTGCCCTTCAACCATCTGCTACATGACAATCTAATAGGCTATGAGATAATTGTCCATCAGTGATACTAAGAGATGATTTTCTTTGCAATGCCAGGTGGAATCTCTTGGGACATATTCATTATAGCATTAGAGGACATTGCTACCCAGCCAATAGAACCATTGTTTTGCAGCAATAATGTAATATTTACCACATGGCCACCAACAGCTCCACCTTGTATGCCCTTTGGGAAAAACAAAACAAATATTTAATTAGTAAGGTAAAGCAAATTAATATATTGACATAGTAAATACATGTATGATTATCACAATGAAGCTCAGCTATGCCTCATTCTTTTATCATATGAATATGCACAGCTTTTCACTGGCAGGAATTATATGTGCTTCATGTTCCTTTGTATACGAATATGCTGATGAGTATCCTTTCATTTCATCAACTAAATGCACACATGAAATCTACATATAAGGGATTCATTTACTAAATAACCCCTTCCTACATAAACAACTGGTTGGGGTGTTTGTGCTTCAATTAGTGCCCTTGGGGGGGTGTGTTTGTGTGGTTCTTTGAATTGTGATGTGCACAATCTTCCATCTTGCACATGAGAGTTCAATTACAGATTCTGCATGCTCCTCGTCCAATTGGAATGGGACCTTGCCCCTTCAAGGAAACACTTTAAATGACTCTTCAAAAGGTGTGAGCATGGCAGTTAAATGTTCACATGATAATATAAATGATAATATAAATCATGATTGCTTCAATGGAATTGCTGCTATGCCTGACTCAGGAATCTATAGGAAACTAGCCATGTCTGTGCTGACTGTGGGCTTCCTTCTTTGTTTTGATGACAAAAATGTGTTCTTGTATGTTAGCATTTCTGATTATATCTGTGCTTTGACAAGCTCCTCCCCTTGCTTGGAGGACTGCATGAAAGGTGTATCGGTCGGCCTGGTCGCCTGGTTACACCGGCTAGCTAGCGCAACACAACTCCTTTTTGAGTCGCCAAGGTAATTATTTTTGATTAGGATTGCATATTCAATAGCTAAACAATGTCCACTTCATAATTTTTATATGAGTGAAACTGTGTGTAACTTGTCACAGTGTTTTGAAGTAGGCACATGTATGACAGCAAAGCTGTGCTGTGAAAAGGCTATCAGGCTGATTAGCTATATGATATATGATATATGATATATGATATGGCATTTATAACACGCCTATACACAAGTGCTATATGAGATGCAAAAATATCAATGTAGAAAAACAACATCTAAAATGAGGAGCTTTGGTGTAGTCCGTGAGAAAATGAAATCTCAAAGACCTTCATTTGTCATACAAATAACATCAGAATTGTTTGCTTGGGGTTCAGCAGAAGAACAGGTCTGTGAAATAGTCTCATGTCTTAAAAACACAATTAATTTGGGTCTTCACAAGTACAAACTCTGCTAACTTACTACCCATAGAAAAAACCCTCTAAATGTATTCCTGGAAGTCCTGCACAGTGTCATGGTTCCTCCATGTCACTAAATGCACCCCAAGTTCCAGGGAAAGTAAAATATATAGGAGTGTTTTCAACAGTTGATATCATGGCTTTGTTTTATTTAGATCAACTTTTAAATATTTTTAAAAGAAGGTTCCCCCATTTGTTCATTCCTCTTCAATTAAAAGAATGTGATCAAGCATAACGGTGGACCTCATCACATTGTGCAGTGTTGTATTCCACAACTCTACCTTCAGCATTAGAAATTGCACTGTGATGACTCCCATAATTCTTCCAAAGACATCTAAGACCTTTTCCCCTCTGCTTCTTGATGCTGAAGGAAGTGTCCCCCCTCCATCGGGGTACAGTGTCAGATCCTGCCTCCCCCTTTCATGGTATCTAGTGGCCTTACATTCACTATGAAGATGGACACCAGCTTTGCACTCTTGCTTCGCCTCCCCAAACTGCCTGTAGAGGCACACCACATCATTCAGCCTCCTGAGTGGCTGCAAGACCCAGCAAATCCCCAGACCTTACAGAGTCGCATGGCGAAGCCGGGCATAGGCAGAAGGGCCGAGTTTAAGGGCTCTGTCTTTCCCCGTCTAACAATGGCTACCCTACCTCTGTACCGTCTGTACCTCTCTGCGGACTTGCACTTAGGTAAGGGTGACGGCATCTGCATTTCACTCTTCCACTATTGTAAGAAACACTTCTTCTGCAACTATCCTCCTCAGGCAACTTGTCCCATACCTACGCACACCCGTTGCATGTTTCGGAGCACCACATCATTACAACACTACCTCTCCCACTTTTGGCATCTGTTCTCCAAATATCCCATAATTGGCTCTCAGCCACCGCCTGTAATTATACTCCCCTCGTCACCTTCACCTCCTTTACCTCTCGCAGCTGAAAGTTCAAAGGATTCTCCAGTAGCTCAGTTCCGAGCTGTGTAGCCGTACGACCCGCATTCCACTGCGAAACACTGATTGAGCACAGCCTGTTGTGCAACCACATCGCCTATTTTTACTGTGTCCCGCTCGACCGGACAGTAATGACCCAAACTATGCTCATGATGCTTAACTTTATCTACACCTCTATATCGTACAAGAAATCGCCTTATCTACCGCCTTTGAACTCTGCGCCCATCCCTCCTTCAAGACTGCCCATCTGTACTCTCACCGGAATGACTGGTATAACTTTACGTTCCTTCTTTTGTTCTACACCCCATGGTAATATGGAAATATAAGTTACCTAAAGAACATGTAAGCTGCTTTCTTCTGTGTTTTTGAAGCATGCCACTTCGCATAGCTCTACTACATCCTGCTGCATACCAACCTTTAACTTGCTATCAGACTTCCCTCCCTTCCAGCATCCTTCTGCCATTACTCTGTTACATCTTTTGTCTCACATATGCTACTCCTATGCATCTTTCATAGTCAGAGAGGAAGCTTACAAGTCTTGCCTACCTAGCCTACTATGTCTTTATGCATGTCTGTTGTAGCTGCCCACAACAAGAGGTGAGCCCCAGTATGTATTATTATGCCTACTATGACTTTATGCATATCTGATCTAGCTCCCTGCAATAAGAGGTGAGCCCCCAGTATGTATTATCACGCCTACTTTGTCTTTATGCATGTCTGTTGTAGCTCCCCGCAACAAAAGGTGAGCCCCAGTATGTATTATTAAGCCTACTGTGACTTTATGCATGTCTGATCTAGCTCCCCACAACACGAGGTGAGCCTCCAGTACGAATTATCATGCCTACTATGACTTTATGCATGTCTGTTGTAGCTCCCTAACAAGCGGTAAGCCCCAGTATATATTATTACGCCTACTATGTCCTTGTGCATGCCTGATGTAGCTCCCTGCCACAAGAGGAGAGCTTTCCAGTATGTATATTTCTGCATATGCCTGTACGAGCACTTCTGTAACTAGCGCCTAGATACCTCAGGGTTTTGTGCGCTGTAAATATATGCAATAAACTAAGACCTGACAGACAATCAATATGTGGAAATGGAAGTTACACAAGGAATACTGTGAAATGTATTGTGGTGAAATTCAACCTGATTGTACCTCCAAGGATGTAGTCATTATATAATTAGGAGGCAATAGTTCTAGAGGATGAAAACATCATGAGATATTCCATCAATATATTTACCATTTGGCCACCTCCAGCTCCACCACCAACGACCTATAGGAGACAATAAGTATGTATTTAAATTGTGAGGCAAAGTCAACTTAAATGATGACATTTAAAAAAAGGCATACAAGTCACAATTAAATTGAGTCCTCCAAAGCACCAAAGTTTTCTAATGCTTCTCCTGGCATGTGGCCATATGACCTGTGGGCTTCTTAATTCCTTTGTATTAAAACCTCGTACATGTATCTTTTACAAGTTGTGTTTATATATAAAAAATCAAATGTATGGGCCGCTTGTCGAAGTATAAGTGTGGTGCGGTATTAGCAGCAGTAATTCCGTTACTGCCAAAATAGTGTCAGTAATGAATTACCACCACATTTTTACTGCACCACCAAACTGGTAATGATGCCTATCTCTCTCTCTCTCTCTCTCTCTCTCTCTCTCTCTCTCTCTCTCTCTCTCTCTCTCTCTCTCCCTTGTCTCTCTCTCTCTCTCTCTCTCTCCCTCTCTCTCTTTCTCTCTCGCTCTCTGCTTCTCTCTCTCTGAGCTCTGTTTCTCTCTCTGTGCCACTCTCTATCTCTCCCAATGTCTCTGTCCCTCTCTGACTTTGTGTGTGAAAGGCATGTTAGGTACTCATTTCCCAGTGCAAACCCAGGTATTGCTGACAGAAGCTTGACCCAAGAACAAATACTATTACTATGAAGGACGGCACCAGAAATGATGGGTTCAGAGATCAAAATAAATGTCTGAGTTCAGCAAACAGGGTAACTGGGCCTGTGTCTCCTGCTACAGCCTCAGGGCATGGTCGATAAATCTATTATGTTGTGATATTTGATTTCTTTTAAAAAAATGGGAAATATTCTTGGGTGCTTGCACAGACCAGCCTCAGTTGCCTAGGTGCACATAGCAAAGGGTGAGATGCCAATGAGAGGCCTGCCTTGAAACATTGTGCTGTGCCATATCAGCAGGTTGTTGCCCAACAAAGACCCAGTCTTCAATATCCAGCTAGATGAAGATTCAGTGCAACCATGGGGATAAAATTCATGTAGCAGGGTTGCGTATGAAGGGACCAACCAATGTTTAAATTAAGGAGTGGGGAGAGGGATGGGAATTTCTAGGTGCCAGACCTGGCCAATATGAGCGTTTCAATCTATACTGTTTCGTATAGCCAGAATATTGACCAACGGGGATATGGAATTCACTTTCCCAGGACATAATATGTAAGATGAAATGCATGCACTCTGGCTTTTCAGGCACGTCTTCAGCAAAGGGTGTCCCGTAATGTGCATAGAGTATATGCCATGTACATGTGGAACACTGATTCCTGGTTTTAAAAAATTATGCAATGAAATATCAGGGGCCAGATCTGTTTGTAAACAAGGAGATATCATACACACACACAGTTAGTGCATTCACATGCTGTTCCTTACAATGGGCATATGAAATTCCTAGGATCTCAGCGCCCCACAATGGTGAGGGAGTGAAATTGAAATTGTCAACGCCCCACGGAATGGTTCCAATTTGAAGGCCTCGAAGACATATTCATTATAGCATTAGAGGACATTGCTACCCAGCCAATAGAACCATCGTTTTACAGCAATGATGTAATATTTACCACATGGCCACCACCAGCTCCACCTTTTATGCCCTTTGGGAAAAATAAAACAAATATTTCATTAGTAAGGTAAAGCAAATTGATATACTGACATAGTAAATATATGTATGATTGTCACAATGAAACTCAGCTATGCCTCATACTTTTATCATATGAATATACACAGATTTTCACTGGCAGGAATTCTATGTGCTTCATGTTCCTTTGTATAAGAATATGCTGATGAATATCCTTTCATTACATCAACTAAATGCATACCTGAAATCTACATATAAGGGATTCATTTACTAAAGAACCCCTTCCTACATGAACAACTGGTTGTGGTATGTGTGCTTCAAATAGTGTCCTTTGTTATTAAAGCAGAAGCTATAAGATTCTTCTCTGAAATAAAATGTGCAGCCACTGCTGTTGTAAGGAAGTTTTATTGATGAGGGATTCCTTCATATGCATTGCTGTGTTCCATTCAGGTGATGGACACTGATTTCCCCATGACCATTAGTTAACGAACAAATTATGCATTAAGACTATCAAGCACAGTGTGTCTGTATGTGTGGGGGCAGTGGGGGGACTGTGTGGGTCTGCGTGTGTGGGAAGGCCCTGGGGGTCTGTATGTGTGTTTGTGGCAGGGGCTGTGGGGGATTTGCGAGTCTGTGTGTGTCTACATGTGTCTGTGTGGTTCTTTGAATTGTGATGTGCACAATCTTCCATTTTGCACATGAGAGTTCAATTACAGATTCTGCATGTTCCTTGTCCAATTGGAATGGGACTTTGTCCTTTCAAGGGAACACTTTAATTGACACTTCAAAATGTGTGAGCAAGGCAGTTAAATGTTCACATGATAATATAAATCATGATTGCTTCAATGGAATTGCTGCAATGCCTGACTTGGGAATGCATATGTACGTAGCCACTTCTTGACAGACTGTGGGCTTCCTTATTCTTCGTTTTATTGACAAAAATATGTACTTGTATTTTAGCATTCTGATTATATCTCTGCTTTGACAAGCTCCTCCCCTGACTTGGGGGACCGCCTGAAAGGTGTATCGGTCGGCCTGGTCGCCTGGTTACACCATCTAGCTTCGTTTTGAGTTGCCAAGGTACTTATTTTTTATTAGGATTACATATATAATAGCTACAGAATGTCCACTTCATTATTTTTTTATGAATGAGGCTGTGTGTAACTTCTCACAGTGTTTTGAAGTAGACATATGTACGACAGCACAGGTGTGCTGTGAAAAGACTGACAGGCTGATTAGCAATATGAGAAGCAAACATGTCAATGTAGAAAAACAACATCTAAAATGAGGAACTTTGGTGTAGTTCGTGAGAAAATTAAACCTCAAAGACCTTAATTTGTCATACAAATATCAGCAGAATTGTTTGCTTGGGGTTCAGCCGAAGATCATTGTTCAGGTCTGTGAAATAATATCATGTCATAAAAACACAAGTAATTTGGGTCTTCAACAAGTACAAACTTTGATAACTTACTATCCATAGAACAACCCCCTAAGTTTATTGCTTGAAGTCATGCGTAGTGTCATGACTCTTCCATGTCCCTAAATGCACCCCAAGTTCCAAGGTAAGTAAAATATGTAGGAGTGTTTGCAACAGTCAGTTGATATCATGGACTTTATTTATTTAGATTAACTTTTAAATATGTTTAAATGATGTTTCCCACATTTGTTCACTTCTCTTCAATTAAAAGAACGTGATGAAGCATAACTGTGGACCTCTAAACGTTGTGAAATGTTGTATTCCAGAACTCTACCTCCCAGCATTAAAAATTGTACTGTGATGACTCCCATAATTCTTCCAAGGCATCTAAGAACTGACAGACAATACATATGTGGAAATTGAAGCTACACAAGGAATTCTGTGAAATGTATTGTGGTAAAATTCAACCAGATGGTACCTCCAAGGATGTAACCATTATTTGATTAGGAGTCAATACTTCTCGAGGATGAAAACATCATGAAATATTACAACAATATATGTGATATTTACCATTTCGCCACCTCCAAGTTCACCACCAACGACCTATAGGAGACAATAAGCATGTATTTCAAATGTGAGGTAAAGTAACTTAAATGATGACATGTAAATAAAGCAATACAAGTCACATTTAAATTGAGTCCACCAACGCACCAAAGTTTCGTAATGCTTCTCCTGGCATGTGTCCATACCTGGAATGGATACGATGGCTTAAGGAGTTTCCAGGGAAGTAGTAGCACTCACTTGTCATAGGCAAGTAAATAGTGAGCTTCTTGGTTGTTCGACTGTACTTGCAAGTGCCTCCCTATATTTGAAATGTGTCTGCTTCTTTTGTGTTCGTCTTAACGGTATTGAGTGCTTCTTATTACTGGGGAAGCCTAGCAACCAAGGCCTAACAGTAAAGAGTTTGTAAGAATATTCCCCCGTTATCAGCGCAACTCATAAATAATCCACATCATGCAGTTGATATATATTTCCAATGTATTTGCACATTCAGTGTGACACACTAAACCAAAATGTCAGAATGTTAAAGTCACAAAGTTACTAACCCACTGCAATTTGTGATTTAATTAATCAGAATTTGCATACATATACATTTGAACAATATATAAACCACATGACATGTGTTATTTGTGATTTGTGCTGATAACGGGGGATCTCGGTATAGGCAAGTAAATAAACTGTTTCTTAGAATAATTCTTGAAATGTACAAATATCTGTTTTAGTGTAAGGTGATTTTTGATGCTGTACTTCATATTATCATTAAGAATAATGTGCATTGTTTCATTGCAATCCTCAACCTTCCCACTTCAGACTTAGCATTTTTCTGCCCTTCAACCATCTGCTACATGACAATCTAATAGGCTATGAGATAATTGTCCATCAGTGATACTAAGAGATGATTTTCTTTGCAATGCCAGGTGGAATCTCTTGGGACATATTCATTATAGCATTAGAGGACATTGCTACCCAGCCAATAGAACCATTGTTTTGCAGCAATAATGTAATATTTACCACATGGCCACCAACAGCTCCACCTTGTATGCCCTTTGGGAAAAACAAAACAAATATTTAATTAGTGAGGTAAAGCAAATTAATATATTGACATAGTAAATACATGTATGATTCTCACAATGAAGCTCAGCTATGCCTCATTCTTTTATCATATGAATATGCACAGCTTTTCACTGGCAGGGATTATATGTGCTTCATGTTCCTTTGTATACGAATATGCTGATGAGTATCCTTTCATTTCATCAACTAAATGCACACATGAAATCTACATATAAGGGATTCATTTACTAAATAACCCCTTCCTACATAAACAACTGGTTGGGGTGTTTGTGCTTCAATTAGTGCCCTTGGGGGGGGGGGTGTTTGTGTGGTTCTTTGAATTGTGATGTGCACAATCTTCCATCTTGCACATGAGGGTTCAATTACAGATTCTGCATGCTCCTCGTCCAATTGGAATGGGACCTTGCCCCTTCAAGGACACACTTTAAATGACTCTTCAAAAGGTGTGAACATGGCAGTTAAATGTTCACATGATAATATAAATGATAATATAAATCTTGATTGCTTCAATGGAATTGCTGCTATGCCTGACTCAGGAATCTATAGGAAACTAGCCATGTCTGTGCTGACTGTGGGCTTCCTTCTTTGTTTTGATGACAAAAATGTGTTCTTGTATGTTAGCATTTCTGATTATATCTGTGCTTTGACAAGTTCATCCCCTTGCTTGGAGGACTGCATGAAAGGTGTATCGGTCGGCCTGGTCGCCTGGTTACACCGGCTAGCTAGAGCAACACAACTCCTTTTTGAGTCGCCAAGGTAATTATTTTTGATTAGGATTGCATATTCAATAGCTAAACAATGTCCACTTCATAATTTTTATATGAGTGAAACTGTGTGTAACTTGTCACAGTGTTTTGAAGTAGGCACATGTATGGCAGCAAAGCTGTGCTGTGAAAAGGCTATCAGGCTGATTAGCTATATGATATATGATATATGATATATGATATGGCATTTATAACACGCCTATACACAAGTGCTATATGAGATGCAAAAATATCAATGTAGAAAAACAACATCTAAAATGAGGAGCTTTGGTGTAGTCCATGAGAAAATGAAATCTCAAAGACCTTCATTTGTCATACAAATAACATCAGAATTCTTTGCTTGGGGTTCAGCAGAAGAGCAGGTCTGTGAAATAGTCTCATGTCTTAAAAACACAATTAATTTGGGTCTTCACAAGTACAAACTCTGCTAACTTACTACCCATAGAAAAAACCCTCTAAATGTATTCCTGGAAGTCCTGCACAGTGTCATGGTTCCTCCATGTCACTAAATGCACCCCAAGTTCCAGGGAAAGTAAAATATATAGGAGTGTTTTCAACAGTTGATATCATGGCTTTGTTTTATTTAGATCAACTTTTAAATATTTTTAAAAGAAGGTTCCCCCATTTGTTCATTCCTCTTCAATTAAAAGAATGTGATCAAGCATAACGGTGGACCTCATCACATTGTGCAGTGTTGTATTCCACAACTCTACCTTCAGCCTTAGAAATTGCACTGTGATGACTCCCATAATTCTTCCAAAGACATCTAAGACCTTTTCCCCTCTGCTTCTTGATGCTGAAGGAAGTGTCCCCCCTCCATCGGGGTACAGTGTCAGATCCTGCCTCCCCCTTTCATGGTATCTAGTGGCCTTACATTCACTATGAAGATGGACACCAGCTTTGCACTCTTGCTTCGCCTCCCCAAACTGCCTGTAGAGGCACACCACATCATTCAGCCTCCTGAGTGGCTGCAAGACCCAGCAAATCCCCAGACCTTACAGAGTCGCATGGCGAAGCCGGGCATAGGCAGAAAGGCCGAGTTTAAGGGCTCTGTCTTTCCCCGTCTAACAATGGATACCCTACCTCTGCACCGGCTGTACCTCTCTGCGGACTTGCACTTAGGTAAGAGTGACGGCATCTGCATTTCACTCTTCCACTATTGTAAGAAACACTTCTTCTGCAACTATCCTCCTCAGGCAACTTATCCCATACCTACGCACACCCGTTGCATGTTTCGGAGCACCACATCATTACAACACTACCTCTCCCACTTTTGGCATCTGTTCTCCAAATATCCCATAATTGGCTCTCAGCCACCGCCTGTAATTATACTCCCCTCGTCACCTTCACCTCCTTTACCTCTCGCAGCTGAAAGTTCAAAGGATTCTCCAGTAGCTCAGTTCCGAGCTGTGTAGCCGTACGACCCGCATTCCACTGCGAAACACTGATTGAGCACAGCCTGTTGTGCAACCACATCGCCTATTTTTACTGTGTCCCGCTCGACCGGACAGTAATGACCCAAACTATGCTCATGATGCTTAACTTTATCTACACCTCTATATCGTACAAGAAATCGCCTTATCTACCGCCTTTGAACTCTGCGCCCATCCCTCCTTCAAGACTGCCCATCTGTACTCTCACCGGAATGACTGGTATAACTTTACGTTCCTTCTTTTGTTCTACACCCCATGGTAATATGGAAATATAAGTTACCTAAAGAACATGTAAGCTGCTTTCTTCTGTGTTTTTGAAGCATGCCACTTCGCATAGCTCTACTACATCCTGCTGCATACCAACCTTTAACTTGCTATCAGACTTCCCTCCCTTCCAGCATCCTTCTGCCATTACTCTGTTACATCTTTTGTCTCACATATGCTACTCCTATGCATCTTTCATAGTCAGAGAGGAAGCTTACAAGTCTTGCCTACCTAGCCTATTATGTCTTTATGCATGTCTGTTGTAGCTGCCCACAACAGGAGGTGAGCACCAGTATGTATTATTATGCCTACTATGACTTTATGCATATCTGATCTAGCTCCCTGCAATAAGAGGTGAGCCCCCAGTATGTATTATCACGCCTACTTTGTCTTTATGCATGTCTGTTGTAGCTCCCCGCAACAAAAGGTGAGCCCCAGTATGTATTATTAAGCCTACTTTGACTTTATGCATGTCTGATCTAGCTCCCCACAACACGAGGTGAGCCTCCAGTACGTATTATCATGCCTACTATGACTTTATGCATGTCTGTTGTAGCTCCCTAACAAGCGGTAAGCCCCAGTATATATTATTACGCCTACTATGTCCTTGTGCATGCCTGATGTAGCTCCCTGCCACAAGAGGAGAGCTTTCCAGTATGTATATTTCTGCATATGCCTGTACGAGCACTTCTGTAACTAGCGCCTAGATACCTCAGGGTTTTGTGCGCTGTAAATATATGCAATAAACTAAGACCTGACAGACAATCAATATGTGGAAATGGAAGTTACACAAGGAATACTGTGAAATGTATTGTGGTGAAATTCAACCTGATTGTACCTCCAAGGATGTAGTCATTATATAATTAGGAGGCAATAGTTCTAGAGGATGAAAACATCATGAGATATTCCATCAATATATTTACCATTTGGCCACCTCCAGCTCCACCACCAACGACCTATACGAGACAATAAGCATGTATTTAAATTGTGAGGCAAAGTCAACTTAAATGATGACATTTAAAAAAAGGCATACAAGTCACAATTAAATTGAGTCCTCCAAAGCACCAAAGTTTTCTAATGCTTCTCCTGGCATGTGGCCATATGACCTGTGGGCTTCTTAATTCCTTTGTATTAAAACCTCGTACATGTATCTTTTACAAGTTGTGTTTATATATAAAAAATCAAATGTATGGGCCGCTTGTCGAAGTATAAGTGTGGTGCGGTATTAGCAGCAGTAATTCCGTTACTGCCGAAATAGTGTCAGTAATGAATTACCACCACATTTTTACTGCACCACCAAACTGGTAATGATGCCTATCTCTCTCTCTCTCTCTCTCTCTCTCGTCTCTCTCTCTCTCTCTCCCTCTCTCTCTTTCTCTCTCGCTCTCTGCTTCTCTCTCTCTGAGCTCTGTTTCTCTCTCTGTGCCACTCTCTATCTCTCCCAATGTCTCTGTCCCTCTCTGACTTTGTGTGTGAAAGGCATGTTAGGTACTCATTTCCCAGTGCAAACCCAGGTATTGCTGACAGAAGCTTGACCCAAGAACAAATACTATTACTATGAAGGACGGCACCAGAAATGATGGGTTCAGAGATCAAGATAAATGTCTGAGTTCAGCAAACAGGGTAACTGGGCCTGTGTCTCCTGCTACAGCCTCAGGGCATGGTCGATAAATCTATTATGTTGTGATATTTGATTTCTTTTAAAAAAATGGGAAATATTCTTGGGTGCTTGCACAGACCAGCCTCAGTTGCCTAGGTGCACATAGCAAAGGGTGAGATGCCAATGAGAGGCCTGCCTTGAAACATTGTGCTGTGCCATATCAGCAGGTTGTTGCCCAACAAAGACCCAGTCTTCAATATCCAGCTAGATGAAGATTCAGTGCAACCATGGGGATAAAATTCATGTAGCAGGGTTGCGTATGAAGGGACCAACCAATGTTTAAATTAAGGAGTGGGGAGAGGGATGGGAATTTCTAGGTGCCAGACCTGGCCAATATGAGCGTTTCAATCTATACTGTTTCGTATAGCCAGAATATTGACCAATGGGGATATGGAATTCACTTTCCCAGGACATAATATGTAAGATGAAATGCATGCACTCTGGCTTTTCAGGCACGTCTTCAGCAAAAGGTGTCCTGTAATGTGCATGGAGTATATGCCATGTACATGTGGAACACTGATTCCTGGTTTTAAAAAATTATGCAATGAAATATCAGGGGCCAGATCTGTTTGTAAACAAGGAGATATCATACACACACACAGTTAGTGCATTCACATGCTGCTCCTTACAATGGGCATATGAAATTCCTAGGATCTCAGCGCCCCACAATGGTGAGGGAGTGAAATTGAAATTGTCAACGCCCCACGGAATGGTTCCAATTTGAAGGCCTCGAAGACATATTCATTATAGCATTAGAGGACATTGCTACCCAGCCAATAGAACCATCGTTTTACAGCAATGATGTAATATTTACCACATGGCCGCCCCCAGCTCCACCTTTTATGCCCTTTGGGAAAAATAAAACAAATATTTCATTAGTAAGGTAAAGCAAATTGATATACTGACATAGTAAATATATGTATGATTGTCACAATGAAACTCAGCTATGCCTCATACTTTTATCATATGAATATACACAGCTTTTCACTGGCAGGAATTCTATGTGCTTCATGTTCCTTTGTATAAGAATATGCTGATGAATATCCTTTCATTACATCAACTAAATGCATACCTGAAATCTACATATAAGGGATTCATTTACTAAAGAACCCCTTCCTACCTGAACAACTGGTTGTGGTATGTGTGCTTCAAATAGTGTCCTTTGTTATTAAAGCAGAAGCTATAAGATTCTTCTCTGAAATAAAATGTGCATCCACTGCTGTTGTAAGGAAGTTTTATTGATGAGGGATTCCTTCATATGCATTGCTGTGTTCCATTCAGGTGATGGACACTGATTTCCCCATGACCATTAGTTAATGAACAAATTATGCATTAAGACTATCAAGCACAGTGTGTCTGTATGTGTGGGGGCAGTGGGGGGACTGTGTGGGTCTGCGTGTGTGGGAAGGCCCTGGGGGTCTGTATGTGTGTTTGTGGCAGGGGCTGTGGGGGATTTGCGAGTCTGTGTGTGTCTACATGTGTCTGTGTGGTTCTTTGAATTGTGATGTGCACAATCTTCCATTTTGCACATGAGAGTTCAATTACAGATTCTGCATGTTCCTTGTCCAATTGCAATGGGACTTTGTCCTTTCAAGGGAACACTTTAATTGACACTTCAAAATGTGTGAGCAAGGCAGTTAAATGTTCACATGATAATATAAATCATGATTGCTTCAATGGAATTGCTGCAATGCCTGACTTGGGAATGTATATGTACGTAGCCACTTCTTGACAGACTGTGGGCTTCCTTATTCTTCGTTTTATTGACAAAAATATGTACTTGTATTTTAGCATTTCTGATTATATCTCTGCTTTGACAAGCTCCTCCCCTGACTTGGGGGACCGCCTGAAAGGTGTATCGGTCGGACTGGTCGCCTGGTTACACCATCTAGCTTCGTTTTGAGTTGCCAAGGTACTTATTTTTTATTAGGATTACATATATAATAGCTACAGAATGTCCACTTCATTTTTTTATGAATGAGGCTGTGTGTAACTTCTCACAGTGTTTTGAAGTAGACATATGTACGTCAGCACAGGTGTGCTGTGAAAAGACTGACAGGCTGATTAGCAATATGAGAAGCAAACATGTCAATGTAGAAAAACAACATCTAAAATGAGGAACTTTGGTGTAGTTCGTGAGAAAATTAAACCTCAAAGACCTTAATTTGTCATACAAATATCAGCAGAATTGTTTGCTTGGGGTTCAGCCGAAGATCATTGTTCAGGTCTGTGAAATAATATCATGTCATAAAAACACAAGTAATTTGGGTCTTCAACAAGTACAAACTTTGATAACTTACTATCCATAGAACAACCCCCTAAGTTTATTGCTTGAAGTCATGCGTAGTGTCATGACTCTTCCATGTCCCTAAATGCACCCCAAGTTCCAAGGTAAGTAAAATATGTAGGAGTGTTTGCAACAGTCAGTTGATATCATGGACTTTATTTATTTAGATTAACTTTTAAATATGTTTAAATGATGTTTCCCACATTTGTTCACTTCTCTTCAATTAAAAGAACGTGATGAAGCATAACTGTGGACCTCTAAACGTTGTGAAATGTTGTATTCCAGAACTCTACCTCCCAACATTAGAAATTGTACTGTGATGACTCCCATAATTCTTCCAAGGCATCTAAGACCTGACAGACAATACATATGTGGAAATTAAAGCTACACAAGGAATACTGTGACATGTATTGTGGTAAAATTCAACCAGATGGTACCTCCAAGGATGTAACCATTATTTGATTAGGAGTCAATACTTCTCGAGGATGAAAACATCATGAAATATTACAACAATATATGTGATATTTACCATTTCGCCACCTCCAAGTTCACCACCAACGACCTATAGGAGACAATAAGCATGTATTTCAAATGTGAGGTAAAGTAACTTAAATGATGACATTTAAATAAAGCAATACAAGTCACATTTAAATTGAGTCCACCAACGCACCAAAGTTTCGTAATGCTTCTCCTGGCATGTGTCCATACCTGGAATGGATACGATGGCTTAAGGAGTTTCCAGGGAAGTAGTAGCACTCACTTGTCATAGGCAAGTAAATAGTGAGCTTCTTGGTTGTTCGACTGTACTTGCAAGTGCCTCCCTATATTTGAAATGTGTCTGCTTCTTTTGTGTTCGTCTAAACGGTATTGAGTGCTTCTTATTACTGGGGAAGCCTAGCAACCAAGGCCTAACAGTAAAGAGGTTGTAAGAATATTCCCCCGTTATCAGCGCAACTCATAAATAATCCACATCATGCAGTTGATATATATTTCCAATGTATTTGCACATTCAGTGTGACACACTAAACCAAAATGTCAGAATGTTAAAGTCACAAAGTTACTAACCCACTGCAATTTGTGATTTAATTAAACAGAATTTGCATACATATACATTTGAACAATATATAAACCACATGACATGTGTTATTTGTGATTTGTGCTGATAACAGGGGATCTCTTTATAGGCAAGTAAATAGCCTGTTTCTTAGAATCATTCTTGAAATGTACAAATATCTGTTTTAGTGTAAGGTGATTTTTGATGCTGTACTTCATATTATCATTAAGAATAATGTGCATTGTTTCATTGCAATCCTCAACCTTCCCACTTCAGACTTAGCATTTTTCTGCCCTTCAACCATCTGCTACATGACAATCTAATAGGCTATGAGATAATTGTCCATCAGTGATACTAAGAGATGATTTTCTTTGCAATGCCAGGTGGAATCTCTTGGGACATATTCATTATAGCATTAGAGGACATTGCTACCCAGCCAATAGAACCATTGTTTTGCAGCAATAATGTAATATTTACCACATGGCCACCAACAGCTCCACCTTGTATGCCCTTTCGGAAAAACAAAACAAATATTTAATTAGTAAGGTAAAGCAAATTAATATATTGACATAGTAAATACATGTATGATTCTCACAATGAAGCTCAGCTATGCCTCATTCTTTTATCATATGAATATGCACAGCTTTTCACTGGCAGGAATGATATGTGCTTCATGTTCCTTTGTATACGAATATGCTGATGAGTATCCTTTCATTTCATCAACTAAATGCACACATGAAATCTACATATAAGGGATTCATTTACTAAATGACCCCTTCCTACATAAACAACTGGTTGGGGTGTTTGTGCTTCAATTAGTGCCCTTGGGGGGGGGGTGTGTTTGTGTGGTTCTTTGAATTGTGATGTGCACAATCTTCCATCTTGCACATGAGAGTTCAATTACAGATTCTGCATGCTCCTCGTCCAATTGGAATGGGACCTTGCCCCTTCAAGGACACACTTTAAATGACTCTTCAAAAGGTGTGAACATGGCAGTTAAATGTTCACATGATAATATAAATGATAATATAAATCTTGATTGCTTCAATGGAATTGCTGCTATGCCTGACTCAGGAATCTATAGGAAACTAGCCATGTCTGTGCTGACTGCGGGCTTCCTTCTTTGTTTTGATGACAAAAATGTGTTCTTGTATGTTAGCATTTCTGATTATATCTGTGCTTTGACAAGCTCCTCCCCTTGCTTGGAGGACTGCATGAAAGGTGTATCGGTCGGCCTGGTCGCCTGGTTACACCGGCTAGCTAGAGCAACACAACTCATTTTTGAGTCGCCAAGGTAATTATTTTTGATTAGGATTGCATATTCAATAGCTAAACAATGTCCACTTCATAATTTTTATATGAGTGAAACTGTGTGTAACTTGTCACAGTGTTTTGAAGTAGGCACATGTATGACAGCAAAGCTGTGCTGTGAAAAGGCTATATGATATATGATATGGCATTTATAACACGCCTATACACAAGTGCTATATGAGATGCAAAAATATCAATGTAGAAAAACAACATCTAAAATGAGGAGCTTTGGTGTAGTCCGTGAGAAAATGAAATCTCAAAGACCTTCATTTGTCATACAAATAACATCAGAATTGTTTGCTTGGGGTTCAGCAGAAGAGCAGGTCTGTGAAATAGTCTCATGTCTTAAAAACACAATTAATTTGGGTCTTCACAAGTACAAACTCTGCTAACTTACTACCCATAGAAAAAACCCTCTAAATGTATTCCTGGAAGTCCTGCACAGTGTCATGGTTCCTCCATGTCACTAAATGCACCCCAAGTTCCAGGGAAAGTAAAATATATAGGAGTGTTTTCAACAGTTGATATCATGGCTTTGTTTTATTTAGATCAACTTTTAAATATTTTTAAAAGAAGGTTCCCCCATTTGTTCATTCCTCTTCAATTAAAAGAATGTGATCAAGCATAACGGTGGACCTCATCACATTGTGCAGTGTTGTATTCCACAACTCTACCTTCAGCATTAGAAATTGCACTGTGATGACTCCCATAATTCTTCCAAAGACATCTAAGACCTTTTCCCCTCTGCTTCTTGATGCTGAAGGAAGTGTCCCCCCTCCATCGGGGTACAGTGTCAGATCCTGCCTCCCCCTTTCATGGTATCTAGTGGCCTTACATTCACTATGAAGATGGACACCAGCTTTGCACTCTTGCTTCGCCTCCCCAAACTGCCTGTAGAGGCACACCACATCATTCAGCCTCCTGAGTGGCTGCAAGACCCAGCAAATCCCCAGACCTTACAGAGTCGCATGGCGAAGCCGGGCATAGGCAGAAGGGCCGAGTTTAAGGGCTCTGTCTTTCCCCGTCTAACAATGGCTACCCTACCTCTGCACCGGCTGTACCTCTCTGCGGACTTGCACTTAGGTAAGAGTGACGGCATCTGCATTTCACTCTTCCACTATTGTAAGAAACACTTCTTCTGCAACTATCCTCCTCAGGCAACTTGTCCCATACCTACGCACACTCGTTGCATGTTTCGGAGCACCACATCATTACAACACTACCTCTCCCACTTTTGGCATCTGTTCTCCAAATATCCCATAATTGGCTCTCAGCCACCCGCCTGTAATTATACTCCCCTCGTCACCTTCACCTCCTTTACCTCTCGCAGCTGAAAGTTCAAAGGATTCTCCAGTAGCTCAGTTCCGAGCTGTGTAGCCGTACGACCCGCATTCCACTGCGAAACACTGATTGAGCACAGCCTGTTGTGCAACCACATCGCCTATTTTTACTGTGTCCCGCTCGACCGGACAGTAATGACCCAAACTATGCTCATGATGCTTAACTTTATCTACACCTCTATATCGTACAAGAAATCGCCTTATCTACCGCCTTTGAACTCTGCTCCTTCAAGACTGCCCATCTGTACTCTCACCGGAATGACTGGTATAACTTTACGTTCCTTCTTTTGTTCTACACCCCATGGTAATATGGAAATATAAGTTAGCTAAAGAACATGTAAGCTGCTTTCTTCTGTGTTTTTGAAGCATGCCACTTCGCATAGCTCTACTACATCCTGCTGCATACCAACCTTTAACTTGCTATCAGACTTCCCTCCCTTCCAGCATCCTTCTGCCATTACTCTGTTACATCTTTTGTCTCACATATGCTACTCCTATGCATCTTTCATAGTCAGAGAGGAAGCTTACAAGTCTTGCCTACCTAGCCTATTATGTCTTTATGCATGTCTGTTGTAGCTGCCCACAACAAGAGGTGAGCACCAGTATGTATTATTATGCCTACTATGACTTTATGCATATCTGATCTAGCTCCCTGTAATAAGAGGTGAGCCCCCAGTATGTATTATCACGCCTACTTTGTCTTTATGCATGTCTGTTGTATCTCCCCGCAACAAAAGGTGAGCCCCAGTATGTATTATTACGCCTACTGTGACTTTACGCATGTCTGATCTAGCTCCCCACAACACGAGCTGAGCCTCCAGTATGTATTATCATGCCTACTATGACTTTATGCATGTCTGTTGTAGCTCCCTACAACAAGCGGTAAGCCCCAGTATATATTATTACGCCTACTATGTCCTTGTGCATGCCTGATGTAGCTCCCTGCCACAAGAGGAGAGCTTTCCAGTATGTATATTTCTGCATGTAACTAGCGCCTAGATACCTCAAGGTTTTGTGCGCTGTAAATATATGCAATAAACTAAGACCTGACAGACAATCAATATGTGGAAATGGAAGTTACACAAGGAATACTGTGAAATGTATTGTGGTGAAATTCAACCTGATTGTACCTCCAAGGATGTAGTCATTATATAATTAGGAGGCAATAGTTCTAGAGGATGAAAACATCATGAGATATTCCATCAATATATTTACCATTTGGCCACCTCCAGCTCCACCACCAACGACCTATAGGAGACAATAAGCATGTATTTAAATTGTGAGGCAAAGTCAACTTAAATGATGACATTTAAAAAAAGGCATACAAGTCACAATTAAATTGAGTCCTCCAAAGCACCAAAGTTTTCTAATGCTTCTCCTGGCATGTGGCCATATGACCTGTGGGCTTCTTAATTCCTTTGTATTAAAACCTCGTACATGTATCTTTTACAAGTTGTGTTTATATATAAAAAATCAAATGTATGGGCCGCTTGTCGAAGTATAAGTGTGGTGCGGTATTAGCAGCAGTAATTCCGTTACTGCCGAAATAGTGTCAGTAATGAATTACCACCACATTTTTACTGCACCACCAAACTGGTAATGATGCCTATCTCTCTCTCTCTCTCTCTCTCTCTCTCTCTCTCTCTCTCTATCTCTCTCTCTCTCTCTCCCTCTCTCCCTCTCTCTCTCTCTCTTTCTCTCTCGCTCTCTGCTTCTCTCTCTCTGAGCTCTGTTTCTCTCTCTGTGCCACTCTCTATCTCTCCCAATGTCTCTGTCCCTCTCTGCCTTTGTGTGTGAAAGGCATGTTAGGTACTCATTTCCCAGTGCAAACCCAGGTATTGCTGACAGAAGCTTGACCCAAGAACAAATACTATTACTATGAAGGACGGCACCAGAAATGATGGGTTCAGAGATCAAGATAAATGTCTAAGTTCAGCAAACAGGGTAAGTGTGCCTGTGTCTTCTGCTACAGCCTCAGGGCATGGTCGATAAATCTATTATGTTGTGATATTTGATTTATTTTAAAAAAATGGGAAATATTCTTGGGTGCTTGCACAGACCAGCCTCAGTTGCCTAGGTGCACATAGCAAAGGGTGAGATGCCAATGAGAGGCCTGCCTTGAAACATTGTGCTGTGCCATATCAGCAGGTTGTTGCCCAACAAAGACCCAGTCTTCAATATCCAGCTAGATGAAGATTCAGTGCAACCATGGGGATAAAATTCATGTAGCAGGGTTGCGTATGAAGGGACCAACCAATGTTTAAATTAAGGAGTGGGGAGTGGGATGGGAATTTCTAGGTGCCAGACCTGGCCAATATGAGCGTTTCAATCTATACTGTTTCGTATAGCCAGAATATTGACCAATGGGGATATGGAATTCACTTTCCCAGGACATAATATGTAAGATGAAATGCATGCACTCTGGCTTTTCAGGCACGTCTTCAGCAAAGGGTGTCCCATAATGTGCATGGAGTATATGCCATGTACATGTGGAACACTGATTCCTGGTTTTAAAAAATTATGCAATGAAATATCAGGGGCCAGATCTGTTTGTAAACAAGGAGATATCATACACACACACAGTTAGTGCATTCACATGCTGCTCCTTACAATGGGCATATGAAATTCCTAGGATCTCAGCGCCCCACAATGGTGAGGGAGTGAAATTGAAATTGTCAACGCCCCACGGAATGGTTCCAATTTGAAGGCCTCGAAGACATATTCATTATAGCATTAGAGGACATTGCTACCCAGCCAATAGAACCATCGTTTTACAGCAATGATGTAATATTTACCACATGGCCACCACCAGCTCCACCTTTTATGCCCTTTGGGAAAAATAAAACAAATATTTCATTAGTAAGGTAAAGCAAATTGATATACTGACATAGTAAATATATGTATGATTGTCACAATGAAACTGAGCTATGCCTCATACTTTTATCATATGAATATACACAGATTTTCACTGGCAGGAATTCTATGTGCTTCATGTTCCTTTGTATAAGAATATGCTGATGAATATCCTTTCATTACATCAACTAAATGCATACCTGAAATCTACATATAAGGGATTCATTTACTAAAGAACCCCTTCCTACATGAACAACTGGTTGTGGTATGTGTGCTTCAAATAGTGTCCTTTGTTATTAAAGCAGAAGCTATAAGATTCTTCTCTGAAATAAAATGTGCATCCACTGCTGTTGTAAGGAAGTTTTATTGATGAGGGATTCCTTCATATGCATTGCTGTGTTCCATTCAGGTGATGGACACTGATTTCCCCATGACCATTAGTTAATGAACAAATTATGCATTAAGACTATCAAGCACAGTGTGTCTGTATGTGTGGGGGCAGTGGGGGGACTGTGTGGGTCTGCGTGTGTGGGAAGGCCCTGGGGGTCTGTATGTGTGTTTGTGGCAGGGGCTGTGGGGGATTTGCGAGTCTGTGTGTGTCTACATGTGTCTGTTTGGTTCCTTGAATTGTGATGTTCACAATCTTCCATCTTGCACATGAGAGTTCAATTACAGATTCTGCATGTTCCTTGTCCAATTGGAATGGGACTTTGTCCTTTCAAGGGAACACTTTAATTGACACTTCAAAATGTGTCAGCATGGCAGTTAAATGTTCATATGATACTATAAAGCATGATTGCTTCAATGGAATTGCTGCTATGCCTGACTCAGGAATGTATATGAAACTAGCCACTTCTGTGCTGACTGTGCGCTTCCTTCTTTGTTTTATTGACAAAAATATGTTCTTGTATGTTAACATTTGTGATTATATCTGTGCTTTGACAAGCTCCTCCCCTAGCTTAGAGGACTGCATGAAAGGTGTATCGGTCGGCCTCGTCGCCTGGTTACACCGGCTAGCTAGATCAACACAACTCCTTTTTGAATCGCCAAGGTAATTATTTTTGATTAGGATTGCATATTTAATAGCTAAACAATATCCACTTCATGATTTTTATATGAGTGAAACTGTGTGTAACTTGTCACAGTGTTTTGAAGTAGACACATGTTTGACAGCAAAGCTGTGCTCTGAAAAGGCTGATAGGTTGATTAGCAATATGAGATGCAAAAATGTCAATGTAGAATGACAGCAAAGCTGTGCTGTGAAAAGGCTGATAGGTTGATTAGCAATATGAGATGCAAAAATGCCAATGTAGTAAAACAACACCTAAAATGAGGACCTTTGGTGTAGTCCGTGAGAAAATGAAATCTCAAAGATGTTAATTTATCATACAAATAACAGCAGAATTGTTTGCTTGGGGTTCAGCAGAAGATCCGGTCTGTGAAATAGTCTCATGCCTTATAAACACAATTAATTTGGGTCTCCACAAGTACAGACTCTGCTAACTTACTATCCATAGAACAACCCCCTAAGTTTATTCCTGGAAGTCCTGCGTAGTGTCATGGTTCTTCCATGTCACTAAATGCACCCCAAGTATCAGGGCAAGTAAAATATGTAGGAGTGTTTTCAACAGTTGATATCATGGCTTTGTTTTATTTAGATCAACTTTTAAATATTTGTAAATGATGTTTCCCCCATTTGTTCATTCCTCTTCAATAAAAAGAATGTGATCAAGCATAACTGTGGACCTCATAAACTTGTACAGTGTTGTATTCCACAACTCTACCTTCAGCATTAGAAATTGTACTGTGATGACTCCCATAATTCTTCCAAAGACATCTAAGACATTTTCCCCTCTGCTGACTGATGCTGAAGGAAGTGCGCCCCCCCTCCATCGGGGTTCAAAGTCTGATCCTGCCTCCCCCTTTCATGGTATCTAGCAGTCTTATATTCACAATGAAGATGGCCACCAGCTTTGCACTCTTGCCTGGCCTCCCAAAACTGCCTGGAGAGGCACACCACATCATCCAGCCTCCTGAGTGGCTGCAAGACCCAGCAAATCCCCAGACCAAACAGAGCCATGAGGCGAAGACGGACCTAGGCCGAAGGGCTGAGTTTAATGGCCCTTTCTTTCCCCATCTAACCATGGCTACCCTACCTCTGCACCGGCTCTACCTCTCTGCGGACTTGCACTAAGGTAAGATTGGCAGTATCTGCATTTCACACTTCCACTATTGTAAGAAACACTTCTTTCTGCAACTATCCTCCTCAGGAACCTTGTCCCATACCTACGCTCACCCGTTGCATGTTTCGGAGCACCGCATCATTACAACACTACCTCTCCCACTTTGGGCATCTGTTCTCCAAATTTCCCATAATTGGCTCTCAGCCTGTAATTATACTCTCCTCGTCACCTTCACCTCCTTTACTTCGCGCGGCTAAAATTTCAAGGGATTCTCCAGTAGCTCAGTTCTGAGCTGTATAGCCGTACGACCCGCCTTCCTCTGCGAAACACTGATTGATCACAGCCTGCTGTGCAACGACATCACCTATTTTTACCGTGTCCCACTCGGGAGGACAGTAATGACCCAAACTAAGCTCACGCTTCTTAACTCTTTCTGCACCTCTATTCGTACAAGAAATCACCTTACCTACCGCCTTTGAACTCTGCGCCCATCCCGCCTTCAAGACTGCCATTCTGTACTCTCACCGGAATGACTGGTATAACTTTACGTTGCTTCCTTTGCTCTACAACCCATGGTAATTTTGAAATATAAGTTACCTAAGCAACATGTAAGATGCTTTCTTCTGTGTTTTTGAAGCATGCCACTTTGCATAGCTCTACTACATTGTGCTGCATACCAAACCTTTAACTTGCTATCAGACCTCCCTCCATTCTAGCCTCCTTCTACCATTACTCTGTTACATCTTTTGTCTCACATATGCTACTCGTATGCATCTTTGATAATCAGAGAGGAAGCTTACAAGTCTTGCCTACCTAGTGTATTATGTCTTTATGCATGCCTGTTGTAGCTGCCCGCAACAAGAGGTCAGCCCCAGTATGTATTATTACGCCTACTTTGACTTTATGCATATCTGATCTAGCTGCCCGCAATAAGAGGTGAGCCCTCAGCATGTAGTATCACGCCTACTATGTCTTTATGCATGTCTTTTGTAGCTCCCTGCAACAAAAGGCAAGCCCCAGTATGTATTATTACGCCTACTGTGACTTTATGCGTGTTTGATCTAGCTCCCCACAACAAGAGGTGAGCTTCCAGTATGTATGATCATGCCTACTATGACTTTATGCATATCTGATCTAGCTCCCCGCAATAAAAGGGGAGCCCCCAGCATGTATTATCACGCCTACTGTAACGTTATGCATGTCTGATCTAGCTCCCCACAACAAGAGGTGAGCCTCCAGTATGTATTATCATGCCTACTATGACTTTATGCATGTCTGTTGTAGCTCCCGCAATAAAAGGCAAGTCCCAGTATGTATTATTACGTCTAATATCTCTTTACGCATGTCTGTTGTAGCTCCCTGCAACAAGAGGCGAGCCCCAGTAAATATTATTACGCCTACTATGTCCTTGTGCATGCCTGATGTAGCTCCCTGCCACAAGAGGTGATCTTTCCAGTATGTATACTTCTGCATATACCTGTACATGCACTCCTGTAACTAGCGCCTAGATACCTCAGGGTTTTGTGTGCTGTAAATAAATGCAATAAACTAAGACCTGACAGACAATCAATATGTGGAAATGGAAGTTTCACAAGGAATACCGTGAAATGTATTGTGGTGAAATTCAACCAGATGGTACCTCCAAGGATGTAGTCATTATATGATTAGGAGGCAATAATTCTAGAGGATGAAAACATCATGAAATATTACAACAATAGATTTACCATTTGGCCACCTCCAGCTCCACCACCAACGACCTATAGGAGACAATAAGCATGTATTTAAATTGTGAGGCAAATTCAACTTAAATGATGACCTTCTCTCTCTCTCTCTCTCTCTCTCTCTCTCTCTCTCTCTCTATGTCTCTGTCCCTCTCTGCCTTTGTGAGTGAATCACATGTTAGGTACTCATTTCCCGGTACAAAGGACGGCACCAGAAATGATGGGTTCTGAGATCAAGATAAATGTCTGAGTTCAGCAAACATGGTAACTGGGCCTGTGCCTCCTGCTACAGCCTCAGGGTGTGGTCGATAAATCTATTATGCTGAGATATTTGATTTCTTTTAAAAAAATGGGAAATATTCTTGGGTGCTTGCACAGACCAGCCTCAGTTGCCTAGGTGCACATAGCAAAGGGCGAGATGCAAATGAGAGGCCTGTCTTCAAACATTGTGCTATGCCATATCAGCAGGTTGTTGCCCAACAAAGTCCCCATCTTCAATATCCAGCCAGATGAAAATTCAGTGCAGCCATGGGATTAAAATTCATGCAGCAGGGTTGCGTATGAAATAAGCGACCAATGTTTAAATTAAGGAGTGGGGAGTGGGATGGGAATTTCTAGTTGCCAGATCTGGCCAATATGAGTTTTTCAATCTATACTGTTTCGTATAGCCAGAATATTGACCAATGGGGAAATGGAATTCACTTTCCCAGGACATAATATGTAAGATGAAATGCATGCACACTGGCTTTTCAGGCACGTCTTCAGCAAAGGGTGTCCCGTAATGTGCATGGAGTATATTCCATGTACATGTGGAACACTGATTCCTGGTTTAAAAAAATATGCAATGAAATATCAGAGGCCAGATCTGTTTGTAAACAAGGAGATATCAAACACAGACACAGTTAGTGCATTCACAGGCTGCTCCTTTCAATGGGCATATGAGATTCCTAGGATCTCAGTACACCACAATGGTGAGGAGTGAAATTGAAATTGTCAAAGCCCCACAGAATGGTTCCAATTTCAAGGCCTCAAAGGACCACTCCAAGGGATCTAAGCAAGTATGTGAGTTAAGTAGCAACATGCTATCATGATTGCAAATCTGAGAATATCTGTCTGGCACATCATGGTGCTTTGCAATTCATGACTGATGTGTGTCTCATTGGTTGCACCATTTCTCTATGATTATGCTTCAGACACCACCGGCGTTGCCTGGCACAATTTCTGTGTGCATTACAAGGCACAACACAGGGTGCGATCAATCCAGACATTGGATGCTCATTTACTCGAACCTTATTTTGTTAGTGCGATAGAATACACCATAGATGTAAAACAGTTTCATCAATGAATGTCTTTAATACATTGAATACAAGTATATATTTTGTTTTTAAAAACACTGTATGTTGATATATGTATATATGTTTTGTATGCAATGTTAAGTGACAGTGGGACTCATTATAAGTTTGCCGGTCCGGAATCTACGGTACCAGTAAGCTTGCTGGTACCATAGTTCCCGGACTGGCAAACTACGAGTTTTGGGTCGAGTGTAGTTTTTTTTTAGTAGTGGGGGTACCCACTCTTTTTTGAGATCGACTGGTACCATGTTGTTTTCAAATGAGACGTTGATAAGGCTCGTAATGAAAGGGGTGAGGACAGGGGCAGGGTTTTTGATAACCGTAACTGGGCATTGGTCGCAATGACACCTAGAGGGTTTAAGGCTAGGGATTATTTTGAGTATTTCATCGCTGGAGACAGCCGAGAATTCATATTGTGGCACTGTGCTGTTTCCTGGTGAGGGTCATAGATGAAGGTGGGTGAGGATGGATAGGCGTATTTATGGTCAATTTTCGATTGAAGTAGTGCTATTTTGTCATAGAGGTCATATTGAATGTTACAGCACAATTTTGTGTCCTTATTACAGACTTCTTCTGGTGGTATGGGTGACTCTAATTCCCTAAGGATGGCAAAGAGCTCCTTTGTTTTAGAATGTGCATTGGTGATTCTTTCATTATACAAGGCACTTTTTGTCTGCAGGGCCGTTTGTCTGTACTTCAGAGCGGTTGCAGTGAATTCGACTTTATTTAGTTGCTTGGCACTTACCTCCAGAGAGTCTCTGCTTTTCTCTTGGAGTTCCAAAGTACTTTTAGGGTAGGTTTGAACCAAGCATTAAGGTGGGCTATTGGTTTGGCCTTGCGAATGGAGAGCGGTGCTAATTTGTCAATTTCAGCAAGTACTGTCTCAATGTATAGTATAACTAGGAGGAGAGGGTCTTTAGTTCCTAAATTTAGGGGTGCCAGGATGGGTTGTATTGATGGTAGTATATTGTCTACCATGATATTTCTTTTGTTTCTATATGGGGTTGCAGGGGCCATCTGTGGGGAGTTGGTGCGGCCACACATCGAGGTGATGGTGAAATTTATAAGGTGATGGTCGGATCATTGGCAATGAATGTTTGAAGTTATGGTGGTGTTGCAGTAAAAGTCTGCTAGCCAGTGAATGGTGCAGCCTTTAATGTGAGTAGGGTTTTGGATACAGTCTGTGAAGCGTAGTGTGGAGATGGTTTTAAGTAGGGATAGAGCATTCTTGTATTTCGGGTCATTTAGACCTAAATTGAAGTCGCCTAAGAAGAAGGTCTGTGAGGTAAGTTTAGTGTTGGTTGATAGAAGCTGGGCTACCTTGTTCTCAAAAGATAGAACAGGGCCCGGAGGTCTGTAGAACAGGTGGATGTTCAGTGTTGCAGTGGAGGAGGGTGTCGTTTTTATTGAGAGTAGTTTGCATGAAGGTAGTAGTATGTTTGGTATTTCTCCAATGTCTGGGAGTTTTTTTGCTATGATGGCTATGCCTCCTCCTTTCGAATGCAGTCTGTCCATGCTGAAGATCGCAAATTGTTCTGGCAAGGGCAGAGCAGACAGCTGTGTGGAGCCATGACTCTGTGATAGCCAGGAAGTCATGATTTTGCATGGAGATAATGTCAGCGATGTCTAATGCATGGGTCAGTAAGGATCTGGCGTTAATGAGGGTGCCCTGGATTTCTTAGTTGGATTTGTATGTGCTTTTATGAGAAGCAGCTGTGGATACAGGAGTATGTGGCATGGGTATAGGATTGTGTTTTGTTTGGTTGTAGAACTGGTGTTGATAGAGGTAAGATGCAGCTTTTCTTTATTCTGTCTGAATGTTTTTTTGTAGCAATGATGAGGGAGCAAGCTGTTCTGTAAGTAAGGTGAGTGTTCCTTCTCATGATGGCAAGGGTTGTGGAGGATAAGTGGTATCTGTGATGCATGGGTTTTGTCGCTAACCTCTGGTTTCAGGTGATTAGGTTGCATGGGTGGCTGTAGCTTGGGTTGTTAGGCACGGCCCACATTCTTTCCACATTAGGATGTTGAGCTAAGCTTATGTTAGTATGAGGTGAGTTTTGAAGGGAATAGAGGCAAGTTGGGAGGAAGTGAGTCGGTGGGATGGTGTTAGAGTCAGGGATGTGATGTGGTGTGGAGAAGTGTAGGGTGGATCTGGCGCAGGTCTGGGAGATGGCAGCGCTCAGGTGCAGGTTATTCTTGCTTAAGGAGGCAGAGATATTGGGTAGTCTGGCTGTCATGCTCCTAGGGTGTGAGAGCTGACTTAGATATCTTATGTAGACCACCTTATGTTTGCAAAGTGTCAGCTGTGCAGATATATGTATAAAGGCATGCTGAGTCTTCCTCTAGTATGCACCTGGCAAATTAACTATACATGAGCAACCTTCCGAGCATTAGAGATGGCAGAAACAGCTATCCTAAACATAGGTATTGGTTATAGATAGTGCTGTTTGTCTAGTACATGCAGCAGTCTTTATCTTTGAGCAGGGCCTTCTATGTTAGAGTTGGAACATCAATAAAAAAACGATTGCCTATCATATGGAGTAATCAGAAAAAGTAAGAAAAGAAATGCATTCAACGTAAGAGAGGTTGCGAGTTGATCGACGTTGCTGGTGAGGTGAGTAGCAAATAGCCTAACACGTGCAACAATTAATATTTTATAACGGGACGTCACAGGTAAACCTTGAATAATAACAATTGGCCCAGCATCTATGATGATCTGCCTATGTGCATGCATTGTAAAAAAAGTTGCATATCAACCGCCTGTGCAAGGTTTGAGTGAAGTTAATTTCAATTGGATAGCTCATAGCACATATAACGTCAGTATTTTCTGTGCCGGATAGGTTATGGTTAATAACAGTTGGCTGGCAGGTATAACAGTCAGTATTTTGATCATGGACTTTGGTGTGATAAGGTGCATATAAATCATCAATTTAACAGTTTAAGCCATCAACATTGCCAGTATGCTAGTTAATGTTTATCAAATGGAGGAGATAGCAGGATGCATGTGTGTGGCTTTCGGCATTAGGACGGACAGAAACACCTTTATGAGCCCAGCAGATGGGTTGTGAGCAGGATGAGCAGATTTTTACAAACTATTGTGATAACATTGCACACCTCCTTGAGGAGCTCCGGTAGGCTAGGCATAGCAAGTGGTGATGCTGTGTAGTACATTTAAGGATTGAAATGGTGATCTAGTCAACAGTCATAAGTATATCACTCACTTGTTGAGGGTTCATTCCAAAACGGTTATTAGATGAAAGTCATTATGTCAGTCTAATCGGTTGGTTTCACTAGGCGCTCTGTCCAGATGTCAAAATGATTATCTATGGAGGTGGAACTGGGTGAGGGGGCGTTGAATATGTGAATAACCAGCATCCGGCCTGCACAATACAGGCGTACCCCCTCCAGCTCTACAGCTGCTATACATTCCTGGCATTATGCTACATTAACCCCTCAGGCAGTCTAAGAGTTTATCTCTCCTATCATCAGTCCTCTATAGGGTTTGCCCCTATTACCCTTTCAAGCCAGGGTTTGAAATGTAGTATAACCATCGACAAACAGTTTAGCTGTCAACAACGTTTATTGCAGGATGTATAGTTGATTACAAAGCAGGAGAGCTAATGACACTATGGATCCAAGAAGATGTCAAAATATGCAGGTATTCCAGGACATTAGGGTGAATGCGTATTGATCATCGCAGTAGGGATTGAATCAACTTGCCACTTCTGCACCCACTGAATATCCTTTCAGTCCATACTTTTCTCACGCTGATTGTGGTAATGTCTGCATAAGAAATGGCATTTGGTGTTAGGGTTTAGGTCTTTCACTGGCAAAGTTCATCCAGCTTGTCAAAATCCACGTCCAGTTCTACTCCCAACTTCAACATCTGCCTTTTTTGGTTGCATATCAACAAGGCCATTTTGTGGTTTTCACAATGTACCCACATTCCATTGGGATTTACACACATTCCAGGGGCTCAATAAAGACAAAGTCATCTGTTACTAAGACACACAGTTTGGGGATTTGAGCTAATACCTGCAAAAAGGCTGAACATTTTATCCATTTATTATTGGTTTTCTGATTCAGATTTTTGATGGTGAGTTTATTATCTTTTACCTTGTTATAAGCTTATTCCAGGATCATCTCCAGTTGTCAATTTCACGGGAACGCCTGCATGCAGGTGGCTCTTTTCATGTGCTCTCGCGTTGAGCTGTACTCAGTGATTTTGATTCTATTTGATGTTGTCCTTTCTGATGCTCACATTGAGATGCCTAAGTCCACCTTAATATTTATGCTAGCTACTGTTTGATGTCCGTTCAATAACCAAGTGTAAGTTTCCTGGCCTGATTCGATTGGCACTTCTTTTTGCGTGCCATCTTCTTTCTCGATTTCTTCGATGGTTTTCCCATGGGGTCGCACATTTGCTGCTACACTGTAGGTTTCTTCTGGACTGGGCCTCGCGGTTTTTAATTGCCAGTCTTCATTGCTTTCAGGAAAAGTACATTTCAAAGGATTCTGAGAGTTTTTGTTCTTCTCTCACTTCACTTTCAATTGAAACCCCTGCTTATACCTGCCCTTTCGGATGTCCTATCCTTCAGTTTTTTCCCCCATGCGGAATGTAGTTGCAGATTGAACTGGATCATACACCTGCCCCAAGGGAGCATCAGGATATATGGGTGTGTCAGAGTTGCAGATCCATTGATCTTTTGATTCTCGTGGATGTTTTGCATAGCTTTAGGAGAACATTCATAGCAAAATTAATAGTCACAGTGAAGGATTGAAATTCTACAAGTGTCTCCAACTGAGTATTCTTTTCTTCCGCTGACACCGATGAGTTAGAATGGGGAAATAAATTTGGCAAAGCCAAAACTCTATTCGGGTCTTTAATTATGGCCATTGTGCCACTCATTTCAGCAATGGTTCATTTGAGTCTCTGTATACGTAGCAGACTTGTCCATCGCCACTGTAATGCTTCACTGCAACAAGTAGCATAAGCCCAGTAAGGAATAGTTATCAATGTTTGAGCTCTCCTCATTAGTGTGTTCACCGCTGCTTGGTGGCATTGTGTTAGTGATAACAATAGTAGTTTCTTCAGTCTGACTCTCTCCTGCGGTACGTTTTATAGGTTCTGCTTGAAAAAAAGATGTGATTTTAGGCTTACATTTGTCCCTAACTGCACGCGTCTGTACGTTAGTAGTGCTTTCCACATGGTATATTGCTGTTACAAGCTGCATATATAATTCTATCTGGGGCATCTTCCCTTTCAAGAGGTTATATCTGGTAACAATATATTTCCCCTTAACCATTATAGTCACTCAGAGTTTAACCCTCAACCAAAGGGTCCTTTGAATTCTCTAACGGACACAATGCAAATCCAAATCAGTGTTTTGTGGAGAACAGAGCTCTTTTAATTATCAAACACTCACTTTGTGTGTTTGCTCCTCCACGTCAGAAGGCTGCAGGACAGCGAGACAGCACTCACTCTGCACTTCACAAATGCGCTTGTGCCAATGCCTGCTGACGTTTAATTTATTCAATTTACAGGTCCAGAGGCAGGACTCCAAGTGCTAATCCAATGGAATTGATGAATTGTGTTCCACAGTTGAATCTCGCACGATTCAAAGCAACGTTCACAGAGGAGTATGGACCAGCGAGACAGCACCAGCCTTTCACTCCACCAATGCACAATCTCAAAAACCTTCCATGTCATAGGAATAATAGCATATTTGTTTGCTTGGGGTTAAGCACAAGATCATTGTTCAGGGTTGTGAAATAGCCTCATGTCTTCAAAGCGTACCTAACATTGGTCTCCACGTGTACAAACCTTGCTAACTTAGTACCTGTAGAGAAAATCCCTAAATTTATTCCTAGAAGGCATAAAGAGAATCATGGCTCTTCCATGTCACTAAATACTACCAAATTCCCAGGTTGAGTAAAATAAGTTGGTGTAATGCAACAGTTCTAATGATGGATTTCTTTCAACTAGCTGAACTTTTAAATATTTTTAGATGATGTTTCCATCATTTGCATCATTCCACCATTTCACTTCAATTAAAAGAATTTAATCAAGCATAGCTGTGCACCTCAACACGTTCTGCAGTGCTTTATTCCTAAACTATACCATCAGCATTGGAAATTGTACTGATATACCTCCATAATCCTTCCAAGACATCTAAGACCTGACAATCATAATATGGAAATGGGAGTCACACAAGGAATACTATGAAATGAATTACGCCGTTATTCGGCCAGATGGTACCTCCAAGGATGTAGCCATTATATGATCAGGAGGCAATCATTCCAGAGGATGAAAACATCATGAGATATTACATCAATATATTTACCATTTGGCCACCTCCAACTCCGCCACCAACAACCTAGAGTAGACAATAAGCATGTATTTCAATTGTGAGGCAAAGTCAACTGAATTGATGACATTTAAAAAAAAGGCATACAAGTCACAATGAAATCGAGACCCCCCAGCGCACCAAAGTTTCGTAATGCTTCTCCTGGCATATGTCCATATGACCTGTGTGATTGTATTCCTTTGTTTTAAAACCTTGCACATGTTTCTTTTACAATTTGTATTTATATATAAAAGAAACATGTAGGGCCCGTTTGATGAAGTAGAAGATTGGTCTTGCGGTAAAAGCAGCAGTAATTCCTTTACAGCCAAAACAGTGGCAGTAACGAATGACCACCACGTTTTTTTAAAATTTGTTTATTTATAATTCAACACACAGGAGAGCTTATACATTCACATTGCTTATAGCTTCGCAGAACACAAAAGGCACAAAATCCCCTCCTCCCGCCCCATGTGTTCCTCAGTGGGCATTGTTCTCAGGCCTCATTCAGCCTGGTCCAGCGGCAGCGACCGATCATCCATCGAATGAAGGGCTCCCGCAATCAGGCATGGTTTATATGTCAGGTCCGGATAGTTCTGATCATAGACCAAATCCGGTGCCCAAGTGTCAATAAATCGGTGAAGCAACCCCGCTTTAGCTGCCGTAACCTTCTTGGCTATCAGAATGTCGAGAGTTTGACCGAGCAGAGGGTCATCAAGGGCCCTTCCATGGATTTCCAAGTGCGGGCCATCATGATTTTTGTTGCCAGCAAAAATTGGGTTACTAGCGTTGCTCTCCTCCCTGTTCTCGGGTATGAGTCTGGCAGCGGGATCCCTAGAAGGACTTGCTCTGGTGTTAGAGGAATGGTCACCTGGATGACATCCTTTATAGTCGCTAGGCAGCGGGTCCAGAACTCCTTTACTCTGGGTCAGGTCCACCACATATGGAAGTAGGATCCTGGGAGGCCGCAGAGAAGCCAGCAGTGAGGGTCCAGGGCCTTTTGCAAGTGATGGAGTCGCAGGGGGGGGGTAATACCAGCGCAGAAGCAGTTTGTGGGCGCACTCCCGGTTGGTAATGTAGCGGGATGCTGTGCGCATTCTGGTCCAGATGTCCACCCACGCGTGATCGTCTAGAGCGTGCCTAAGGTCCATTTCCCATTGAGACATATAGGAGGGGTTAGAACGAAAAGGGTCATCTTGTAGCAGTTTATAGAGGGCTGACATCTTTCCCCGGGCCGGCAGGTCATACACTGTTACCTCTAGTGGAGTAAGGGGTGTTGTGGCCGCCATTCAGGTCTGGGGGTGGGAGCACCAGTGTCTGAGTTGGGCGTAGGTGTATCTATCTGTCTCTGCTAGCTGGAATGTCATTTTACAGCGTTCGAAGTTAGGGGGGAGTCCCCTTCAAAGAGTTGCCCCAGCGTTTCAAGGCCTCCTGTGAGCCAGTTCCTAAGGTTCCTTAGATGGTCTCCGGGGGAAAAGGCTGGGTTGAGGAAGATTGGAGAGAGTGCACTCAGGTCTCCTGGAACACCACAATGTCTGCGGGACCACTCCCAAGCCTTTATCGATTGTTTTGTGGCAGTCAGTACTCCCGGCCAGCTCCGGCATAAGGCAGTGGGGAGAAACGGGAGGAAGCAGAGAGGGAGAGGGAGGCAGGATTGTTCAATCTCCACCCATTTCGGCCACCCTCTGGTGAGCCCCCATGCTTGGAGGTGGGCCAGCTGCGCTGCCATTTGGTATTTACGGAGGTCAGGCACCCCTAGTCCACCTAGTCTCGTGCTGGCCATCATCTATCTTCACGGGATACATGCTTTCTTCCCCTTCCAGATGAAGTCAACCATCTTCCTTTGGAGCCGCTGTAGTGGGGGGAGCGGGACTAAGGTTGGGAGGGAGGCGCAGGCATAAAGAAAGCGAGGGAGAAGGTTCATTTTGCATGTCGTGATGCAGGCTAGCAGGGAGATTTCCTGCGACTGCCAGCGGGTCAGGTCCTTTTCAAGTTCCTCGAAGAGTGGCGGAAAGTTAGCCTGATAGACTTTCGTAGGGTGAGCAGGGATCTGGCCCCCAGCTATGGGATCGATTGGGTGCTCCATTGAAACGGCCGCGCTCCTCTAAGGCCTCTCGTTCAGCTGTGGTCAGGCCCACTCTGAGCACCGCTGACTTTTAGAAGTTAATGGCGAATCCCGATGCCCTCCCGAAGTCGTGGATTTCAGTCAGGGCCGTCCTCATGGACCCTTCGATGTTTGTGATGGTTAACAGAACATCGTCTGCGTAGAAGGCAACTTTTTGTTGCGCAGAGCCGATCTTCAGTCCACTGATCCGGGGGTTTCTGCAAACTCGCTAGTCTAGCGGCTCCATGGCCAGAGCAAAGATCAGCGGGAGTAATGGGCATCCCTGTCTCGTCCCGCATGTGAGAGGGATTGGGTCCAATAGGCGGAAGTTGACTTTCAGCCTGATTTTAGGGGCCTGGTAGTTCGCAAGGATCATCTTCCCGGAGGTTGGGCCAAAGCTGAAAGCCTCTAGAGTGAGGCGCAAGTAAGACCAGTCCACCTTGTTGAAAACTTTAGTAGCATCTAGCGCTAGTAGGGCCAGTTGTTGGGAGTCCCAATTGGTGATCTCTATTAAGTCCAGTGCCCTGCGGATGTTGGGCCTCATTCCGAGCTTGGAGGTCAGTACAGGTACTTTCTGGCATGGCGGAAACTACGAGACCGGCCTGGTAACAGACCGCTAATTACGGCGCATTACGACCTCGCGGGCACGCGTTTTCCGCCATGCCGAAAAATTACCTAGCGGCATGCCACTAAATGACCCGTAAAACCTCCTACCGGCATGCTGCAAGACCTACTTAAAAACACCGCCATGGAAGCAGCAGCATCTGTAAATAACGGTGACTGTAATTTACGGATCCCGCAAATTATGGTCACCCCAAAACAACGGAAGCAGAAATAACGTCATCGCACATGAACGGGAAGGAGCACAGCGGCCATCTTTAAATACACAATCCATTGCCATCCTCATCAGGCAGCACCCTTGGGAGCAATCCGAAGTCTGGGAAAGGACCACATACCCAGGAACAATGCCTAAAGCCCCAAAGAAGTCTGAGGACCGGCTCCGCAAGAAGAGATTCAGCCCTGAAGAGCTTCAGTCAATGGTGGACAACCTGGCGGAGCACGCTGATGTTGTGTTCAGCACCAACATGCGTCGAGAGGCAATAATCCGGAAGAAAAACATCTGGGCACAAACCGCCCAAAGGGTGAACACAGTAGGCACCATCCCCCGCACCCCCAAGGACTGCTGCAAACGGTGGGATGACTTGCGGGTGCAGAGCCTCCTCTCCACCAACCGGAGTCTGGCACTGCAGACCGGCGTGGCCCAAGTTCCCCAATGAGACTGGAGCCATGGGAGGAGACATGCACCTAATTGATCGGGACTGAATCGATAGAGGGCGTCGACGATATGGAGTGCAGGGCAACGTCGTCTGCCGATGGAGGTGAGTGTCCAAAGACAACACTGGCAATGGCATTTACATGATGTATACTCCCCCAAGGGCCGTCAAAGACACCTTGTCATGCTGCCTTCCCCCATCCAAATAATGCAGAGCCAACTGCAACGCAATCAAGGGACAAATGCAAGTACATAACGCACATCAACCATAGTGCACTAACTTGCACATCCCATTATGCACACTGTGCAGCAGGTTTGGCAGTGTGCGAGCCAGACTGCACATTACCAGGGCAGGATGAGTAAATCCAACACCTGCGTCCATGTCATGCACATGCATATGTACTAGTTGTGTTGCAACGCCCAAAAGGCCACAAACCCCAAATGACTGAAATGTGAATGCAGCCATCAATGTAATTAGCGTCTCAAACAATCACTCATGTCGTCCCTCTCTTCTACCCCCACAGGCACAGAGCATGAGAGCGGGGAGCCCAAAACAAGCCGTCCAACCACCTCCACGGGCAGAGGCAGGGTCCGACGCATACCAGCCCGGACAAAAACAGCCACCCCAGCTCCCCAAAGGTCAGTGGAGGATGCGCCACCCCAAACCCTCCCTGCATCGGCGCCTGCCACAATGCCCACCCCAGCGTCAGAGGAGTCTAGCATTGCTGGGGAGGTGGCAGCTACGGCAACCCAGGAGAATGTGCACAGCCCCTTGTCCATCTGTGGGGCATCTGAGGAGGAGGTCTACCCCACAGTCCACACCCCGGAGCCAAGCAATGTCCCCCAGGCATCGTGCAGTGACTCTGGGGAGCCTGAAACACCTGGCCATAGTTCACGTGCCGATACACAGGGAGATGCTGATCCGGGCCCCAGTTCCCCAGTTGAGGACATGCCAGGGCATGTAGGCCCAATACCCTGCAGGGATGAGCAAGCATTAATGGATGCACTACGTGCAAGTCAGCGGACTGCCCTCATCACTGGGTTCATGGAGGACAACCTCCAGGCCAGAGTGGAGTGGCTAGGTGAGCTCAGGGACATGCATCAGGCGGTCACAGAGAGCAGCAACAGATTATGTGCCATCCTAGGAAGCATTGCAGATGCCCTTAAGGCTTTGAATACCAATCAGCAGTCTCAGCAGGAGGACACGCCCTCATCCAGCCGATCCACTCCAGCAAGCCCACCGCAACACACTCTGTGTTCCATGCGGTGCCAGGACATGCCTCTCCCGGGCCCCGGGAGCATGGATTAATCGCCATTGCTGCCACATGTGCCCTTAATGGAGAACACGGGACTACTGTTGTGGAGTTGGTGGGAGGTGGGTGGGGGGGTGAGGGTTTGTTGTGGAGTTGGGGGGGGTCGGTGGGGGGTGAGGGTTTGTTGTGGAGTTGGGGGGGGTTGGTGGGGGGTGAGGGTTTGTTGTGGAGTTGGGGGGAGGAGGGTGGGAGGGTGGATGGAATGTTCACACTCATCCATTCATATTTTCAATACACCATTAGAGTTGCAAAGTTTAACCTGTGTGGACATTTATCATTGAGCATGTGTATAATGACGTCTGACAGTGCATGGTCTACAAGTATACATACATCCAGTGCCCTGTGTGCCCATGTGATGCCACCCTCTGCTGACTTGTGTTGTGGTTATTATGTCCAACCAATGTTTGCTACACAACATGTCCCTCCCATGCACCACCTCCATGATGCTGTCTTGCCCCTTCTTCCTCCTCCTTCACTCCATCTTCATCTGGTGCTAGCAGTCCCATGTCAGGGGACAGAACCACATATTCCAATGGATGCACATTTTGTCCAGCTTTACACATGACATGGGGGTCTTGGACACCACATTGCAGTGGATGGGTCCCCCACCAGTCCAGCTTCGGCAACTCATATGTGCCTTATGCAAGCCAGGTGACGGCTTCATCTGCACGCATGCACGGGTATGGCCAGTATTTCAGGGCTCCCTGGGCCTGTTCTGTGGGTTTCTGACAGGGGTCCCGTACCATGGTGTCAAGGGACATCCAACAACACCTGCATGTCTAGCCAATTACGGTAAGTATTTGGTCTGTCATGGTTGAGAACTGAACTTGTCTGACATGGCAGCAGGTCACTGATGCCTATACGCACATGTCCATGGATGCATTCAGGCCATTCATGGACACAATATGTGTCCAGTGCAATGGAATGCTGTAGGGGGGCGCGTCTACGAGATGTCTATGAACGATGGCATGCACATCTCGTGGTACGTGCTTCGTTGATGCATGCAGCAGTCTTGATTTTATTTCCATGAAGTGCTGTGTACTGTGTGAATCCGTAGTTGGGTGTGCTGGCTGTAGTCGGTGGCTCATATTCATCATACTGCTCTGATCCATACCATGGTGAATTCCACCACTCCTATGGGTGTGCCGAACCGGTGATGTGGTGTGGTTTCCCTGCTGCCCTCAGTTCAATCCACTCCCAAGGATGACTCTCCGGTGTGGTGACATGCTCGAGGCAGCCACATGATGCATATGCAGTGTGTCTTCGTACATGTTCTTACGGTTGTGGGGGCCACCAATGAGTGGTGCATGTGTTGTGGGATTTGGTCTTGTCAGATGTTGGTAATGATGTCTTTGGTGTGTGCCTTACTACATCGATGTGGGAATCTGTACTCATGTGCCATTACACTGGTCTGTGACACAGTGTTTGGTGGGGTGAACATCGTGCGCTGGCTTCATCATTCCAACCAAGTTTGTTCATGCAGGCACCCACCTCATGGCACCAATGCACTGGCATGACACAGTCAGACGACTCACCAAGCAGCCAGGCACGTCACCCTGCATGTCGCCCCATGCGGCACGGTAGCGTGGAGTTCAGCTGGCCCATTGAGTCATGAGTTGTTCCTTAATGTCGAGTCCACCCCTGTGTGATGTTCTTGCTTGCGTTGCATTCCGTCTGCATGTTGAGAGAGTGTGATTGCTTGCAGTTGCGATCTGCCAGCTGCATGCCATGCTAGTCCACCTAATCCACGTGGGTGATGTCAGGTGCACCCATGTAATTTGGCATGCCTGCCACTTTTGTGTCGTATATCTCCTAGGTAGTCCATGTTAGGGATTTGTAGCCCACTGTGTGCTTGGGGAGGTGATCCAGCACTTGTTTCTGAGTCCGTATAATGGACGGTTGTCACATGCCATGCATGGGCCCCACTGTGTGCTGGTAGGTGTCTGTGGCATGGGTGTGGGACACAGGCAACACCTTCAGTTGTGCTGGGATAGCGGTGTGTATTTGTATGCTGCTCGTTTATCTCATTATTTCGTGGCCCAAATATGGTGGTGATGGTGTCACAGTCAAGCTGGTAGGAGGCGTGTATCTGCTCAGGGGTTTCCTTGAGGGTCCGGACCTGCTGCGTTGGAATGGGGGCTGCTGGGGTGGTGACGGAGGCTGCACTGGTGCTGCATGCTGGGCCTGTCTCCTCCTCCTTCTCCCCTTGTGTCTCCTCAGTGGGGGGGGCTGGTGTTGTTGGTGTAGTTCTTGTGGTTGGGCCCTTGCTGGAAGGGCCTCCTGCTTAATGTACTGCTACCACTATTGGTCTCATCTTGGTGTGGGAGGGGGTGCGGTGTGTGGGTGTGCTCCTTTTCTGCTTTGGCAGACTCCATTGCCTCCACCTGTGCTGATTGTGTGCACGTGTGGCTCTGGGTACCACTGCTCAGGGATCTTTACTCCTTCTCTGAGATGCCTGTATGTACTCAATGCCAGTAAGGTACTTTACGGCCTTAAGGAGGGCGTTATTTACGTGTGCTCCTTACTTGTAATCAGCTCCGGGTTACGCCATGCCGCTCCTTTCGGCATGGTGGGGCGCGCGTGCGACCCGAGACCGATAATTACGGCATCATAGTTTGTGGTGCCGTAAATAGTGGTCTGACAGGTCAGAATAGCCCATAGCGGAAAGCGATGCTGGTAATCCCTTACCTACATCGTTTTTCCCTTACCTCCAAGCTCAGAATGAGGCCTGTTTTCTTTTGTCGACCTGTGATTTATAAACCCCGTTTGGTTCGGGTCTATAATGCTCGGAAGGATATGTGCGAGGCGATTGGCCAGGATCCTAGAGTATATATTGGCATCCAAATTCAACAGAGAGATGGGTCTATACAAACTGTTTTCTTGGGGACCCTTTCCAGGCTTAAGGATGAGGACTGTGATGGATTCCTGCATCGTTGGGGTGACCGTTCCAGTGGCCGCAAATGAATTGAAGAGGTGGGCCAGGGGGGCCACTGGTTGGGGCAGGAAGAGTTTGTAGAAACGGGTGGAGAATCCATCCGGGCCTGGGGCTCTGGATTTTAAGCTTTTAATGGCTGCCTCCACTTTCTCGGTTATAATAGGCGCTTCAAGTTCTTCCCTGGCCGCCGGAGTCAGATGCGGGAGAGCCGCCTCTTGAATGTACAAGCGCTGCTCGTCCAGGTCCCTCGGGGCTGCCGTCATTATTCCTCACTGGTGGGCGACCGCCAGGTGTAGTTTCTCGTGGTCCGCATAGTGGATCGCACCCTGCGGGTCGCAAAGGCCCAGGATGGTATTTCTGCTGTTCTCCTTGGCCAGCTTGTTAACCAGCAGCTTGTTAGCCTTATTGTTATGGACATAGTACCATTGCTTGGTTTTAGTTAGTAGGTTCGCTGTGGCATTGGCGTAATGCATTTCAAGCCTCTTCCTTGCCATTTGTAAGACCCTGTAAGATTTCAGGGCCCAGCCCTTTCTTTTGTGGGTGGCTTCGGCTTCACAGACTTCAGCTTCCAGGACGGCAGGGGTCGCTTGCTTTCTTTTATGGAATGCAGCCCTTGGGCGATCAGTTCCCCTCTGAGCACTACTTTCATGGTGTCCCAGGTGTTGGCCGGGGAAGTGTCCTCGTCACGGTTTTCCGCAAAGAAGTTTTTTAGTGTTCTGGCGATTGAGTCTCTCACTACTATGTCCCCCAGGATAAGGTCATATAGGCTCCACTGGCGGCGAGGAGAGGGGTCCGGGTCATGGGACCGCAGGGTCAGTGTGACTGGAGCGTGGTCCGAAAGGATCCAGGGCCAATCGCCACATCGTTAGTGAAGGTCAGGATCTAAGGGGAGGTCAGGAGCAGGTCGATCCTGGAGAAGGTGCGATGCACATATGAGTAGAAGGTGAAATCTTTCTCTTCCGGGCACAATGCCCTCCAGGAGTCCACAATGTTCAGCATGCGGAACAGGTGAAGCAGGCCTGTGGCCAACTTCAGATCTCTGGATGTCGGGGGGTGGGATCTGTCCTTGAGGGTTTCCGGGACCCCGTTGAAGTCCCCTCGCATGGCAACATGGCCCTCAATGAATGGAAGGAGGGAGTCTTCTAGGTCTTGGTGTTCGTGCAGAGCGTAGGCCGAGCTGAGGGTATAAAGTTGACCAAGCACGGTGCATTTTACCACCACTTTTTACTGCACCACCAAACTGGGAATGATGCCTATTTATCTCTCTCTCTCTCTCTCTCTCTCTCTCTCTCTCTCTCTCTCTCTCACTCTCTCTCTCTTTCTCTCTCTCTCTCTCTCTCTTTCTCTCTCTCTCTCTCTTTCTTTCTCTCTGTCTCTGTCTCTCTCTCTGTGATCTGTTTCTCTCTCTGTTCCACTCTCTCGCTCTTGCAATGTCTCTGTCCCTCTCTACCTTTGTGAGTGAAAGGCACGTTAGGTACTCATTTCCCAGTGCAAGCCCAGGTATTGCTGACAGCAGCTTGACCCAAAAACAAATACTATTATTATGAAAGACGGCACCAGAAATTATGTGTTCTGAGACCAAGATAAATGTCTGAATTCAGACAACAGGGTAACTGGGCCCGTGTCTCCTGCTACAGCCTCAGGGTGTGGTTGATACATCAATTATGTATAAAGTAAGGAGTGGGGAGTGGGCTGGGAATTTTAGGTGCCAGATCTGGTCTATATGAGCTTTTCAATCTATACTGTTTCGAATACACAAACTATTGACCAATGGGGAAATGGAATTCACTGTCCCAGGACATAATCAATGGATTTGTTTTATTTAGATCAACTTTTAAATATTTTTAAATGATGTTTCCCCCATTTGTTAATTCCTCTTCAATTAAAAGAATGTGACCAAGCATAACTGTGGACGCCAACACTTTGTGCAGTGTTGTATCCCATAACTCTACCTTCAGCTTTAGAAATTGTACTCTGATGACTCCCATAATTTTTCCAAGACATCTAAAACCTGACAGACCATCAATATGTGGAAATTGAAGCTACACAAGGAATACTGTGAAATGTATTGTGGTGAAATTCAACCAGATGGTACCTCCAAGGATTTAGTCATTATATGATTAGGAGTCAATACTTCTCGAGGATGAAAAAATAATGACATATTACAACAATAGATGTGATATTGACCTTATCACCACCTCCAACCCTGCCACCAACAACCTATAGGAGACAATAGGCATTCATTTAAATTGTGTGGCAAAGTCAACTTAAATTATGACATTTAAAAAAAGGCATAAACATCACAATAAAACTGAGTCCTCCAATGCACCAAAGTTTCCTAATGCTTCTTGTGGCATGTGGCCATATGACCTCTGGGCTTCGTATTCCCTTGTTTGAAAACCTTGTATATGTTTCGTGTTTATATATAAAAAATCAAATGTAGGGCCGGCTTGACGAAGTATACATTTGGTGGTTCGGTATAAGCAGCAGTATTTCTGTTAATGCCAAAACAGTCTCAGTTATGAATTAGCACGACATTTTACTGCACCACCAAACTGGCAATTATGCCTATCTCTCTCTCTTTCTTTTTCTCTCTTTTTCTCTCTTTTTCTCTCTTTTTCTCTCTTTTTCTCTCTCTCTCTCTCTCTCTCTCTCTCTCTCTCTCTTTCTCTCTCTCTGTCTCTCTCCCTCTCCCTCTCTCTCTGTGCTCTGTTTCTCTCTCTGTGCCACTCTCTATCTCTCCCAATGTCTCTGTCCCTCTCTACCTTTGTGAGTGAAAGACTTGTTAGGTACTCATTTCGCGGTGCAAACCCAGGTATTGCTGACAGCAGCTTGACCCAAGAAAAAATAGTATTACTATGAAGTATGGGTTCTGAGATCAAGATATATGTCTGATTTCAGCAAACAGGGTAACTGGGTACATGTCTCCTGCTACAGCCTCAGGGGTGGTGGATAAATCTATTGTGATATTTGATTTCTTTAAAAAAAAATCGGAAATATTCTTGTGTGCTTGCACAGACCAGCCTCAGTCGCCTAGGTTCACATAGCAATGGGCGAGATGCTTCTTTTGTGTCTGACTGAACAGTATTGAGTGCTTCTTATCACTGGGGAAGCCTAGCAACCTAGGCGTAACAGTAAAGAGTTTTCAGGAATATTCCTCTGTTATCAGCGCAACACATAAATGATCTACATCATACAGTTTATATATTTTTCAAATGTATGTGCAAATTCAGAGTGACACACTAAAGAAATGTCAGGATGTTAAAATCAGAACGTTACTAACCCACTGCATTTTGTGATTTAATTTAACAAAATTTGCACATACATTTCAACAATATATAAACCACATGACCTGGATTGTTTGTGAGTTGTGCCTGATAACAGGGAATCTCCTTATAGGCAAGTACATAGTCTGTTTCTTAGAATCATTCTTTAAATGTAGGAATATTTGGATTAGTGTGAGGTGATTTCTGATGCTGTACTTAATATTGTCATTAAGAATAATGTGCATTGTTTCATTTTAATCCTCAACCTTCCCACTTCAGACATAGGATTTTTGCTACCCTCCAATCATCTGCTACATGGCAATCTAATAGGCTATTATAAAAGGGTACGTCAGTGATACTATGAGATCAGTTAATGTGAAATGCCAGGTGGAATCTCTAGTCATTATAGCATTAGAGGACATCGCTGTGCAGCCAATAGCACCATCTTGTATTTATGCAACAATAATGTAATATTTACCACATGGCCATGACCAGCACCACCTTTTATGCCCTTTGGGAAACAACAAAACACATATTTCATTAGTGAGGTAAAGCAAATTAATATACTGACATAGTAAATACATGTATGATTGTCACAATGGAACTCAGCTATGCCTCATACTTTTATCATATGAATATACACAGCGTTTTAACTGGCAGGAATTCTACGTGCTTCATGTTCCTTTGTATAAGAATGTGCTGATGAATATCCTTTCATTTCATCATCTAAATGCATACAGGAAATCTACTTATTAGGGATTCATTTTCTAAATAACCCCTTCCTACATGAACAACTGATTGTGGTCTTTGTGCTTCAATTAGTGTCCTTTGGTATTAAAGGAGAAGCCATACGATTCTCTTCAGAAATAAAATGTGCGCCCACTGCTGTTGTATGGAAGTTTTCTTGATGAGGGATTCCTTCATATTCATTGCTGTGTTCCATTCGGGTGATGGACACTGATTTCCCCATGACCAGGAGTTTATGAACAAATTATACATTAGGACTATCAAGCACAGTGAAGGATGGGCCTGGGTGTCTGTGTGTGTGCATGGGGAGGTTAGTGTGCAGCAGGAGTTGTGTGGGATTTGTGAGTCTGAGTGTGTGTACATGTTTCGGTGAATTGTGATGTGCACAATCTTCCATCTTGAACATTAGAGTGCAATTACAGATTCTGCATGCTCCTCGTCCAATTGGAATGGGACCTTGCCCCTTCAAGGAAACACTTTAATTGACGCTTCAAAATGTGTCAGCATGGCAGTTAAATGTTCACATGATAATATAAAGCATGATTGCTTCTATGGAATTGCTGCTATGACTGAATCAGGAATGTAGATGTAAGTAGCCACTTCTGCGCAGACTGTGGGCTTCCTTCTTCTGTGTTTGAAGTGCTGTGTACTGTGTGAATCCGTAGTTGGGTGTGTTGGCTGTAGTCAGTGGCTCATATTCATCATACTGCTCTGATCCATACTATGGTGAATTCAACCGCTCTTATGGGTGTGCCGAACCGGTGATGTGGTGTGGTTTCCCTGCTGCCCTCAGTTCAATCCACTCCCAGGGATGACTCCCTGGTGTGGTGACATGCTGGAGGCAGCCACACAATGCATATGCAGTGCGTCTTCCTATATGCTCTTACGGTTGTGGGTGCCGCCAATGAGTGGTGCATGTGTTGTGGGATTTGGCCTTGTCAGATGTTGGTAATGTTGTCTTTGGTGTGTGCCTTAGTCCATCGATGTGGGAATCTGTATTCATGTGCCGTTACACTGGTTCTGTGGTACGGAGTTTGGTGGGGTGAACATCGTGCACTGGCTTCATCATTCCGACCCAGTTTGTTCATGCAGGCACCCACCTCATGGCACCAATGCACTGGCATGACACAGTCAGACGACTCACCAAGCAGCCAGGCACGTCATCCTGCATGTCGCCCCATGCAGCACGGTAGCGTGGAGTTCAGCTGGCCCATTGAGTCATGAGTTGTTCCTTAATGTCGGGCCCACCCATGTGTGATGTTGCTTGTGTTGCATTCCGTCTGCATGTTGGGGAAGTGGTATTGCTTACAGTTGCGATCCGCCACCTGCATGCCATGCTGGTCCACCTAATCCATGTGGGTGCTGTCAGGGGCACCCATGTAATTTGGCATGCCTGCCAATGCATGGGGGCCAACCTTTGTGTCGTATATCTCCTGGGTAGTCCATGTTAGGGATTTGTAGCCCCTTGTGTGCTTGGGGAGGTGATCCAGCACTTGTTTATGCGTCCGTGTGATGGACGGTTGTGCCATGCCATGCATGGGCCCCACTCTGTGCTGGTAGATGCCTGTGGCATGGGTGTGGGGCAGAGGCAGCACCTTCCGTTGTGCCAGGATAGTGGTGTGTATTTGTATGCTGCTCGCTTATCTTGTTATTTTGCGGCCCAAATTTGGTGGTAATGGTGTCACAGTCAAGCTGGTAGGGGGTGTGTATCTGCTCAGGGGTTTCCTTGAGGGTCCGGACCTGCTGCGTTGGAATGGGGGCTGCTGGGGTGGTGACGGAGGCTGCACTGGTTCTGCATGCTGGGCCTGTCTCCCCCTCCTTCTCCCCCTGTATCTCCTCAGTGGGGGGGGGCTGGTGTTGTTGGTGTAGTTCTTTTGGTTGGGCCCTTGCTGGCAGGGCCTCCTGCTTCATGTACTGCTACCACTATTGGTCTCATCTTGGTGTGGGAATGGGTGTGGTGGGTGGGTGTGCTCCTTTTCTGCTGTGGCTGGCTCCATTGCCTCCACCTGTGCTGATTGTGTGCACCTGTGGCTTTGGGTACCACTGTTCAGGGTTCTTTACTCCTTCTCTGAGATGCCTGTATGTACTCCATGCCGGTAAGGTACTTTACGGCCTTAAGGAGGCCGTTATTTACGTGTGCTCCTTACTTGTGATCAGCTCCGGTTTACGCCATGCCGCTACTTTCGGCATGGTGGGGCGCGTGCGACCCGAAACTGATAATTACGGCATCGTAGTTTACAGTGCCGTAAATAGTGATCTGACAGGTCAGAATAGCCCGTAACGGAAAGCGATGCTGGTAATCCTCTACCTACATCATTATTCCCTTACCTCCAAGCTCGGAATGAGGCCCGTTGTCTTTTGTCGACCTGTGATTTATAAACCCCATTTGGTCCGGGTCTATAATACTCGGAAGGATATGTGCAAGGCGATTGGCCAGGATCTTAGGGTATATATTGGCAGCCAAATTCAACAGAGAGGTGGGTCTATACAAACTGTTTTCTTAGGGACCCTTTCCAGGCTTAAGGATGAGGACTGTGATGGATTCCTGCATCGTTGGGGTGACCATTCCAGTGGCTGCAAATGAATTGAAGAGGTGGGCCAGGGGGTCACTAGTTGGGGCCGGAAGAGTTTGTAAAAGCGGGTGGAGAATCCATCCTGGCCTGGGGCTCTAGATTTTAAGCTTTTAATGGCTGCCTCCACTTCCTCGGTTGTAATAGGTGCTTCAAGTTCTTCCCTGGCCACCGGAGTCAGATGCGGGAGAGCCGCCTCTTGAATGTACAAGCGCTGCTCGTCCGGGTCCCTCGAGGCTGCCGTCATTATTTCTGACTGGTGGGCGACCGCCAGGTGTAGTTTCTCGTGGTCCGCGTAGTGGATCGCCCCCTGCGGGACGCGAAGGCCCAGGATGGTATTTCTGCTGTTCTCCTTGGCCAGCTTTTTAACCAGCAGTTTGTTAGCCTTATTGTTATGGACATAGTACCATTGCTTGGTTTTAGTTAGTAGGTTCGCTGTGGCATTGGCGTAGTGCACTTCGAGCCTCTTCCTTGCCATTTGTTAGACCCTGTAAGATTTCGGGGCCCAGCCCTTTCTTTTGTGGATGACTTTGGCTTCACGGACTTCGGCTCCCTGGACGGCACGGGTCGCTTGCTTTCTTTTATGGAATGCAGCCCTTGGACGATCAGTTCCCCACTGAGCACTGCTTTCATGGCATCCCAGGTGTTGGCCGGGGAAGTGTCCTTGTCACGGATTTCCGCAAAGACGTTTTTTAGTATTCTGGCGATTGAGTCTCTCACTGCTATGTCCCCCAGGATAGGGTCATATAGGCTCCACTGGCGGCAAGGAGAATGGTCCGGGTCATGGGACCGCAGGGTTAGTGTGACTGGAGCGTGGTCCAAAAAGATCCTGGGGCCAATCGCCACATCGTCAGCGAAGGTCAGGATCTGGGAGGAGGTCAGGAGCAGGTCGATCCTGGAGAAGCTGCGATGCACATACGAGTACAAGGTGAAATCTTTCTCTTTCGGGGACAATACCCTCCAGGAGTCCACAATGTTCAGCGTGCGGAACAGGTGAAGCAGGCCTGTGGCCAACTTCAGATCTCTGGATGTCGGGGGGTGGGATCTGTCCTTGAGGGGTTCCGGGACCCCGTTGAAGTCCCCTCCCATGGCAACATGCCCCTCAATGAATGGAAGGAGGGAGCCTTCTAGGTCTTGGTAGAAGCCTTCTTGGTGTTCATTCAGAGCGTAGGTCGAGCTGAGGGTATAAAGTTGACCAAGCACGGTGCATTTTACCACCACTTTTTACTGTACCACCAAACTGGGAATGATGTCTATTTATCCCTCTCTCTCTTTCTCTCACTCTCTCTCTCTCCATTTCTCCCTCTCTCTCTCTTTCTCTCAATATCTCTCTCTCTCTCTCTCTCTCTCTCTCTCTCTTTCTCTCTCTCTCTCTCTCTCTCTCTCTCTCTCTCTCTATCTCTTTCTTTCTCTTGGTCTCTCTCTATCCCTCTCACTCTCTCTCTTTCTCTGTGTGATCTGTTTCTCTCTCTGTTCCACACTCTCGCTCTTGCAATGTCTCTGTCCCTTTCTACCTTTGTGAGTGAAAGGCACGTTAGGTACTCATTTCCCGGTGCAAACCCAGGTATTGCTGACAGCAGCTTGACCCAAGAACAAATACTATTACTATGAAGGACGGCACCAATAATTATGGGTTCTGAGATCAAGATAAATGTCTGATTTCAGCAAACGGGGAAATTGGGTACATGTGTCCTGCTACAGCCTCAGGGCGTGGTCGATAAATCTATTGTGATATTTGATTTCTTTAAAAAAAATGGGAAATATTCTTGTGTGCTTGCACAAACCAGCCTCAGTTGCCTAGGTGCACATAGCAATGGGCGAGATGCTTCTTTTGTGTCTGACTGAACAGTATTGAATGCTTCTTATCACTGGGGAAGCCTAGCAAACTAGGCATAATAGTAAAGTGTTTGCAAGAATATTCCTCTGTTATCAGTGCAACACATAAATAATCTACATCATACAGTTTATATATTTTTCAAATGTATGTGCAAATTCAGAGTGACATACTAAACAAAATGTCAGGATGTTAAAGTCAGAACGTTACTAAACCACTGCAATTGGTGATTTAATGAAACAGAATTTGCACATACATTTGAACAATATATAAACCACATGACCTGGATTATTTGTGTGTTGTGCCTGATAACAGGGAATCTCCTTATAGGCAAGTAAATAGTCTGTTTCTTAGAATTATTCCTGAAATGTAGGAATATTTGGATTAGTGTGAGGTGATTTTTGATGCTGTACTTAATATTGCCATTAAGAATAATGTGCATTGTTTCATTTTAATCCTCAACCTTCCCGCTTCAGACATAGGATTTTCGCTACCCTCCAATCATCTGGTACATGACAATCTAATAGGCTATGAAAAAAGGGTACATCAGTGATACTATGAGATGAGTTAATGTGAAATGCCAGGTGGAATCTCTAGTCATTATAGCATTAGAGGACATTGCTACGCAGCCAAATGCACCATCTTAGATTTATGCAACAATAATGTAATATTTACCACATGGCCAGCACCACCTTGTATGCCCTTTTTGAAACAACAAAACAAATATTTCATTAGTGAGGTAAAGCAAATTAACATACTGACATAGTAAATACATGTATGATTGTCACAATGGAACTCAGCTATGCCTCATACTTTTATCATATGAATATACACAGCTTTTTAACTGGCAGGAATTCTACATGCTTCATGGTCCTTTGTATAAGAATTTGCTGATGAATATCCTTTCATTTCATCATCTAAATGCATACAGAAAATGAACTCATCAGGGATTCATTTTCTAAAGAACCCCTTCCTTCATGAACAACTGATTATGGTCTTTGTGCTTCAATTAGTGTCCTTTGGTATTAAAGGAGAAGCCATGCGATTCTCCTCTGAAAAAAATTTGCAGCCACTGCTGTTATATGGACGTTTTCTTGATGAGGGATTCCTTCATATTCATTGTTGTGTTCCATTCGGGTGCTGGACACTGATTTCCCCATGACCAGGAGTTTATGAACAAATTATACATTAGGACTATCAAGCACAGTGTGGGGTGGGCCTGGGTGTCTGTGTGTGTGCATCGGGAGGTCAGTGTGTGGCAGGGGTTGTGGGGGATTTGCGAGTCTGAGTGTGTCTACATGTGTCTGTGTGGTTCTTTGAATTGTGATATGCACAATCTTCCATCTTGAACATGAGAGTGCAATTACAGATTCTGCATGTTCCTTGTCCAATTGGAATGGGACCTTGCCCCTTCAAGGAAACACTTTAATTGACGCTTCAAAATGTGTCAGCATGGCAGTTAAATATTCACATGATAATATAAACATGATTGCTTCAATGGAATTGCTGCTATGACTGACTCAGGAATGTATATGTTAGTATCCACTTCTGTGCAGACTGTGGGCTTCCTTCTTCTTCATTTTATTGACAAAAATATGTTCTTGTATTTTAGCATTTCTGATTATATCTGTGCTATGACACGCTCCTCCCCTGACTTGGGGGACTGCATGAAAGGTGTTTCGGTCGGCCTGGTCGCCTGGTCACACTGGCTAGCTAGATCAACACATCTCCGTTTTGAGTCGCCACGTTCACTTCATGATTTTTATATGAGTGAAGCTATGTGTAACTTGTCACAGTGTTTTGAAGTAGACACATGTACGACAGCAAAGCTGTGCTGTGAAAAAGCTGACAGGCTGATTAGGAAAATGAGATGCAAAAATGCCAATGTAGTAAAACAAAACCTAAAATGAGGAGCTTTGGTGTAGTCTGTGAGAAAATAAAATCGATTAATTTGGCAGCGGTTCTTCCATTTCACTAAATGCACCCCAAGTTCCAGGGTAAGTAAAATATGTAGGAGCGTTTGCAACAGTTGATATCATGGATCCGTTTTATTTCCATCAAATTTTAAATATTTTTAAATGTTTCCCCTATTTGTTCATTCCTTTCCAATTACAACAATGTGATCAAGCATAATTGTGGACCTGAACACCTTGTACAGTGTTGTATTCCACAACTCTACCTTCAACATTAGAAATTGTACTGTGATGACTCCCATAATTCTTCCAAGACATCTAAGAACTGACAGACAATCAATATGTAGAAATGGAGGTTAAAGAAGGAATACTGTAAAAGGCCTTATTTAGTTTAGACAGAAGGAGTTGTGAACTTATGAGGAGCAGTTCTGTCTTTTCATCATTCAGGCACAGACCATAGTGCACTATCCATGCTTGGATGGTTAGATAGATCGTATTGAGGGTATCCGTCTCCGTTGCATGGTCACTTGTGATTGGGATGAGGATGTGGGTGGCATTGAAGCGGTCGAAAAGAGGTTTAGTGAAAATGTTGTAAAGCAATGGAGAAACGCAGAAGCCTTGAGGTACTCCACATGTGACCTGCGTTGGTTGAGCTTCTGCACTTGGGGAGAAGACGCTCATTGTTCTGTCTGTCAGGAAGGATTGTATCTGTTGTGTGGCATTTGATGAGAAGTGGCTGCTGAGGCTAGGTATTTGCATATGATTTTGTTGTCGAAAATATAGAATGCTGCGGATAGGTCGAGTAGCAGTAGTAGGACTAATTCACGTCTGTCTTTTAAGTCATCCATTTGGATTTTTAAGTCCAGTAGGGCTGTTTCCGTCCCGTGTCTTGGACAGAAACCGGACGGTCGAAGGCCCAGGAGGTTGTTCACTTCCTAATGATTTTGTATTTGTAGATACGCTACTCTGTCCAATATTTTTAGTAAGAATGGGACTGTTGTGGTGGGGTGATAATTTGTTGGCATGTTTGGGTTGAGAGTAGTTTTGTTTAGTAATGGGAGTACCCAGGCTTTGTTTAGGTCAACTGGGACCATGTTGTTTTCAATTGAGGCATTGATGAGGCTCGTGATGAAAGGGGTGAGGACAGGAGCACAGTCTTTGATAACCGTAACCATGCATGGGTCTAATTGACACCTAGAGGTTTTAAGGCTAGTGATTATCGTTGGAGACAGCCGTGAATTCAAATTGTGGCACTGTGCGGTTTCGTGGTGAGGGTCATAGATGAAGGTGGGTGAGGATGGATAGGCGTTTCTTATGGTCAATTTTCGATTGAAGTAGTGTTTTTTTTTGTCATAGAGGGCATATTGATTGTTAGAGCACCATTTTGTGTCCTTGTTAGAGACTGCTGTTGGTGGTAAGGGAGACTCTAATTCCCTAAGGATGGCAAAAAGCTCCTTTGTTTTAGCATGTGCAGTGGTGATTCTTTCATTATACAAGGCACTTTTGTTTGTACTTCAGAGTGGTTGCAGTGAATTTTTCTTTCTTGAGTGCTTGGCTCTTTCCTCCAGAGAGTCTCTGCCTTTCTCTTGGAGTTCCGTAGTACTTTTAGGGTAGGTGTGAATCAAGCATTAAGGTGGGCTATTGGTTTGGTCTTGCGAATGGAGAGCGCTGCTAATTTGTCAATATCGGCAAGTACTGTCTCAATGTATAGTATAACTAGGAGGAGAGGGTCTTTAGTTGCTAAATTTAGGGATGCCAGGATGGGTTGTATTAATCTTAGTATATTGTCCGCCATGATATTTCATTTGTTTCTAGATGGGGCGGTCGGGGCCAACTGTGGGAGTTGGTGAGTTCACACATCGAGGTAATGTTGAAAGTTATAAGGTGATTGTCGGACCATAAGCAATGATTGTTCGAAGTTATGGTGGTGTTGCAGTAAAGGTCCGCTAGCCAGTCAGGGTGCAGCCTTTAATGTGAGTAGGGTTTTGGATTCTGTCGGTGAAGCCTAGTGTTGAGATGGTTTTAGCTAGGGATAGAGCATTCTTCTCTATCGGGTCATTTAGACCTAAATTGAAGTCGTCTAGGAAGATGGTCTGTGAGGTAAGTTTAGCGTTGGTTGATAGAAGTTGGGCTACCTCGTTCTCAAAAGATAGAACAGGGCCCGGATGTCTGTAGAACAGGTGGTTGTTCGGTGTGGTGGTGGAGGAGGGCATCGTTTTTATTGAGAGTAGTTTGCACGAAGTTAGTAGTATGTTTGGTATTTCTCTAATGTCAGGGAATTTTTTGCTATGATGGCTACGCCTCCTCCTTTGGACTGCAGTCTGTCCATTCTGAAGATTGCATAGTTGTGTTGGATGGCTAGGGGCAAGGGCAGGGCCAGCAACTGCGTGGATCCATGACTCTGTGATAGCCAGGAAGTCAAGATTTTCCGTGGAGATAATGTCAGCGATGTCTAATGCATGGGACAGTAATGATCTGGCGTGAATGAGGGTGCCCTGGATTTCTTGGTTGGATTTGTATGTGTTTCTAAGAGTAGCAGCCGTGGATACAGGAGTATGTGCCACTGGGTATGGGATTGTGTTCTGTTTGGTTGTAGGACTGGTGTTGCTAGAGGTAAGATGCAGCTTTTTATTTATTCTTTCTGAATGTTCTTTTGCAGTAGTGATGCAGGAGCAAGCTGTTCTGTAAGTAAGGTGACTGTTTCTTCTCAGGATGGCAAGGGTACTGGAGGATAAGTGGTCTCTGTGATACCTGGGTTTTGTCGCTAAGCTCTGGTTGAATGGGTGGCTGTAGCTCGGGTTGTTAGGCACGGCCCACGTGCATTTCACATTAGGATGTTGAGCTAAGCTTATGTTAGTCTGAGGTCAGTTGGGAAGGGGATAGAGGCCAGGTGGGAGGAAGTGAGTGTTAGAGTCGGGATATGATGTGGTGTGGAGAGGGATAGGGTGGATCTGGCCCAGGTCTGGGAGATGGCAGCGCTCAGATGCAGGTAATATTTGCTTAAGGAGGCAGAGATATTGGTTAGTCTGGCTGTCATGCTCCTTGGGTGTGAGAGCTGACTTAGATATCTAATGGAGACCGCCTTAGCCTTATGTTTTCAAAGTGTCAGCTGTGCGGAAATATGTATAAAGGCCAGCTGAGTCTTCCTCTAGTATGTACCTGGCAAATTAACTATATATGCGCATCCTTCCGAGCATTAGAGATGGCAGAAACAGCTATCCTAAACAAAGGTATTGGTTATAGATAGTGCTGTTGATCTAGCACATGCAGCAGTCTTTATTTGTGAGCAGGGCCTTCTAAATTAGAGGTGGATCATCAATAAAAAAAACTATTGGCCTATCATATGCAATAATCAGAAAAAAGTAAGAAAATTAATGCATTTAACGTAAGAGAGGTTGCGAGTTGATCGACGTTGCTGGTTAGGTGAGTAGCAAATAGCCTAAAACGTGCAGCAATTAGTATTTTCTAACGGGACGTTCTGCTTGGAACATCACAGGTAAAACTTCAATAATAACAATTGCCCTAGCATCTATGATGATCTGCAGATATACATGCAGTGTAAAAAAGTTTGCAGATCCACCATGTGTGCAAGGTTTGGGTGATGTTAATAACAATTGGATAGCGCATAGCACATATAACGCTCAGTATTTTCTGTGCAGGTTAGATTATGGTTAATAACAGTTGGCTAGCACGTATAACAGTCAGTATTTCGATCATGGACTTTGTTGTGATATGGTGCATATAAATCTTCAATGTAACAGATTAAGCCATTAACATTGCCAGTATGCGTATTAATGTTTATCAAATGGAGCAGATTGCAGGATGCATATGTGTTGGTTTCGGCATTAGGACGGACAGAAACATCTTTATTAGCCCAGCAGATGGCAGGTGAGTAGGATGAGCAGATTTTTACAAACTATTGTGATAACATTGTACACCTCCTTGAGGAGCTCCTGTTGGCTAGGCATAGCAAGAGGTGACGTTGTGTAGTACATTTAAGGATTGAAATGGTGAGATAGTCAACGGTCATAAGTATATCACTCACTTGTTGAGGGACCATTCCAAAACCGTTATTAAATGAAGGTCATTATTTTAGTCTGATCGGTTGGTTTCACTATGAGCTCTGTCAAGATGTCAAAATTATTCTCCATGGAGGTGGAGCCCTGGGAGGGGTGGGGGGGTTGAAGATGTGAATGACCAGCATCTGGCCGGCACAATACAGGCTTACCCACTCCAGCTCTACTGCTAGTATACATTACTGCCATTCTGCTACATTAACCCCTCAGGAAGTATAAGAGTTTATTTCTCCTTTCATCAGTCCTCTTTAGGGTCTGCCGATATCACCCTTTCAAGTCAAGGTTTGAAATGTAGTATAACCATTGAAAAACAGTTGTTTAGCTGACAACCTAGTCTATTGCAGGAGGTAAACTTGATTACACAGCAGGAGATCTAATGACACTCTGGACCCAAGAAGATGTCCAAATATGCAGGTATTCCAGGACATTACAGTGAAACCTCAGTGCGTTTTGGTCGTTGCAGTAGTGATTGCATAAACTTGCCACTTCAGCACCCGCTGAATATGCTCTCACTCCATGCTTTTCTCACCCTGATTATGATAATGTGTGCATAAGAAATGGCATATGGTGTTAGGGTTCAGGTCTTTCACTTGCAAAGTTGGGTCAAGCTTGTCAACATCCACGTCCAGTTCTACTCCCAAGTTCAACACCTGCCTTTTTTGGTTGCATATCAACAAGGCCATTTTGTGGTTTTCACAATGTACCCACATTCCATTGGGATTTACACACATTCCAGGGGCTCAATAAAGACAAGGGGCCTCATTACGAGGTATGCCGGTAGCCATGCCGCTATTTGCGGCATGGCTGCCGGCAAAACCGCATCCGTGTCCGTGTCCTCGGAATGAGGACTTACCGGACCATTCCGAGTTCGGATGGCCGGGTAATTCCTCACTCGAGGACACGGACACGGTTCATCCCCATTCCCATTTCAGCCCCCATAGGGCTGAATGGGAATGGGAGAGGGAGTAAACAACCGGCCATTACGAGTTAGCCCGTTGTTTGCTCCCTCTTCCCCTCGCGGGACCCGGTATGCACACCTGGTTTTCCCAGGCGTGCTTAACGTGTCCCGCGAGGGGACCACGTAATGTGGCGGAACGGGTTGAACGGCGACGCAGCCTTTTACGGCGCCGTTTAACCTGTTCCGCTACGGTCGTAATGAGGCCCAAAGTCATCTGTTACTAAGACACACAGTTTGGGGATTTGAGTTAAAACCTGCAACAAGACTGAACAATTTATCAATTTATTTCTGGTTTCCTGATTCAGATTTTTGATGGTGAATTTATTATCTTTTACCTTCCTGGATCATCTCAAGCCGTCATTTTCATGGGGAACTCCTGTATGTAAGTTGCTCTTTTCATGTGCTCTCGCATTGAGATGTACTCAGTGATTTTGATTCAATTTGATGTCCTATCTGATTCCCACACTGAGATGCCCAAGTCCACCTTAATATTTATGCTAGCTACAATTTGATCACCGTTCAGTATCCAACTCGTAAGGGTCCCAGCTTGATTTGATTGGCACTTCTTTATGCGTGCCATCTTCTATATCGATTTCTTTGATGGTTTTCTCATGGGATCAGACATTTTCTACTACATTGTAGGTTTCGTCTGGACTGTGCCTCGCAGTTTTTAATTGCCAGTCTTCATTGTTTTTGGGAAAAGTACATTTCAGAGGTTTGTGAGAGTTTTGTTCTTCTCTCACTTCGCTTTCATTTTAAACCCCTGCTTCTACCTGCCCTTTCCGATGTTCCATCCTTCCGTTTTTTCCCCCATGTGGAATGTAGTTGCAGATTGATCATACACCTGCCCCAGGGGAGCATCAGAAGATATGGGTGAGGCAGAGTTTGCATAGCCATAGATCTTTTGATTCTCGTGGATGTTTTGCATAGCTTTAGGAGAATCTTCATGGCAAAATTAATATTCACCATGAAGGATTGAAATTCTACGAGTGTCTCCAATTGAGGATTCTTTTCTTCCACTGACACCAATGAGTTAGAGTGGGGAAATAAATTTGGCAAAGCCAAAAGTCTATTTGTATCTTTAATTATGGCCATTGTGCCAACCTGTCATCTTTTCTTTTTTAATAACATATTTTATTGAAGGTTTTTGAACATTCATACACCATACCAACTGTTTCCCCCACCCTCCCTCTCCCTTTGCCGGGTCGATCGTCGATCTGTACGTCTCTTGCCATTATGTACATCACCTTTCCAGTAATATGTTCTTTGCCGTGTCCATGTTGTGCTCCTGCGCTTCCCACTCTCCCACCCCTCAGACCGATCTCAGGTCACACGTTCTTCCCACTTTCCCCAGATTTTTGTGGCCTTTGCCGGACATCCCCGTGCTGTATAAATTGTGAGTTCTTTCGCCACGTTGATGTTCATTTCGTTGGACCACTGAGCCGCTGTTGGGCACTCCGGGGCTCCCCATTTCTGTGCAATGTCACGTTTTATCAGGCCCATTGCTGTGGAGAGAAGAATGCGCTCCCATTTGTTTGAGATATTCTCATCTGGGACCCCCAGTAACATTATTGCGGGTCGCAATTCTATCGTGCGACCCAAAATTTGTAAGTATTGTGTCCAGAAGGCCTTGATTTTAGGGCAGTCCCAGAGGAGATGGATGAAGGTGCCCTCTTCCCCCGGCATTTCAAACAATTTGGATCCGTTGCCCTTTCCCAACAAAAAAGGGCCACTCGGGGGTAGTATAACCTGTGAAGTATCTTTAGCTGTATCATTCTTATTCTGGAGTCTATAGAGATTTCACGTGGATGCATGAGAACCTGGATCCAGTCCTCAGGCTCAATGTCCCCGACATCCCGCTCCCATCTGACTTTGAGGCTGGTCAGCTCTGGGGTGGCGAATGCATTAATAGCTTTATATAGAGTGGTAGTTACCTTGGTGGGGATGTGTTTTGAAAGTAAGATGCGTTCCAGGGGCGTGTAATCTGGGGCATCAGCAAGTGGTTGCCTGTGGCCACTAAGTGCATGTGATAATTGTGTGTAGTGGTAGTGTTCTGCTGCCGAAATACCATATTCCTGCTGGAGCATTTAAAATGAAAGAATAGAGCCCTCTGTTAAGATATTTCCTATCATGGTTATTCCGGCCCTCACCCACCGGGTCCATGCGGGCAGCTTCCACACTTCCGTCAGCATGTGGTTATTCCATAGTGGTTGTGCCATGGTAATCTTGTTCCCCCAGCCTATGTGCTTGTGTGCCTGCCTCCAGACGATTGCGATGTGAGAGGACATTGTCTGTGCGGGGGGTCTGGATAGGCGTTGATACTTGTTGCAAGTGGTGGTTATCTTGCCTGAAGGGTAGTTCTGCTCTGATGTGTGGTAGGTCGTGGTCCCCATGGAGGAGGTCATTGACTATGTTTAGTTGACTGGCCCAGTAGCAGGATTTCAGGTGTGGGACTCCAATACCCCCCTCCCAGATTGATTGCTGCACCGTGGTCAGCGCAATTCGAGGTTGCCCCCCCTTCCATATCAATTCCCTGAGGAGGCGTTCCACCGGGACAAATTCCGAGTTTGGTATGGCCAGTGGGGCGTTCTGCAGTAGATAGAGAAACTGTGGAAATGCCATCATTTTTAAGAGGGCTGACCTTCCCATAAGTGTGAGGGGGAGGTGCATCCAATGTTGTACATCCCCCGCGAAGCGGGCCGTTAGTGGGTGCAGGTTGTGATGCACATAGTCTGAGAGAACCCCGGAAACCCATATGCCCAGATAGCGGAAGCCTTCTCTTTATATTCGGTATGGGGAGTCCCGGGTGATTGCCAGATCATCCTCTTTTACTGGGAAGAGAACTGATTTCTCCCAGTTTACTCTAAGGCTACTGAAGTCTACATAGGTCTTTAACATTTGGGTTATGATTGGGCATGCTTGGTCTGGATTACTCACGTAGAGAAATAGGTCGTCTGCATAAAGGGAACGCTTGTCCTCCCATCCATTTGGACAACGGAATCCGGACCAAGTGGTGACCTGTCGGAGCCATCGGGCCAGTGGCTTGATTGCTAGAGTGAAGAGGAGGGGAGATAGAGGACAGCCCTGCTGGGTGCCTCTGCCCACCGGGAAGGTCCCGGAGGTCCAGCCGTTCACCCTAACTGTAGCTAGTGGGGTTTCATATAGGAGTTGAATCCAGCTCTAAGGAAAGTTTTGCCGATGCCCATGCGCCTCTTGTTGTCCAGAGGCTAGCCCACACCACTGAATCGAACGCTTTGTTGAAATCAATTGCGAGGAGTGCGAGTGGAGTGTTAAGGGTTGGGGCCTCTTCCGATAGCAGGTGTAATCGGCGTAGGTTCATTCTGGTCGATCTTTGCGGCATGAAGCCACATTGATCTTGATGGACCAGTGAGGATATTAACCCTTGGAGCCTGTTGGCCAGTACTTTGGCCAGGATTTTAGTTTCACTATTGAGAAGCGATATCGGTCTATACGATGTGCACTGATCAGGGGTTTTGCCTTTTTTGGGAATGACCACTATGTTGGCCGTTCGTAGATCCGGTGGGAGGGTGCCCTGTTCTTTGGCGGTGAGGAATAGGTCCCGGAGGGAGGCGGCCATCTTATTGCTGCCCAATTTCTTCCAGGTCTCGGTCGGGAAGCCATTCGGGCCAGGTGTCTTCCCAGTTTGTAGCTGGGTGATGGCTTCCATTATTTCGGTTTCGTCTAATCCCCTGTCTAAGTGAATCCTCTGCAATTCCGATAACTGCGGAAGCACAATCTCATCCAGGAGGGAAGCGTCTGTGGGGACCGTTGGGGCGGCGTAAAGCGTAGTATAGAATTTGGCAAAGGCCTCCGCTATCTCTGGGTCTGTTCGGGCTGGCTCATTCGGGCCGGCAGTGATCTTTCTGACATGCCTTTGCCCCTCCTCCCGTCTTTCCAGAAATGCCAATAGTTTGCTGGGTTTGTCCCCTTGCTCATAAATTCTGGTCTTTGATTCCCAAAGCGCCTGCAGTGCGTTATCAAGTGCCGTGTTATGGAGTGATGCTCTAGCCTTCAGGAGGGAGTGGTGTATTTCCGGGGAAGCGCTAGATATATATCTGGTTTCCCATTTCTGTACTTCCTCCTCTGCCTCCGTCACCTTCCAGTGATGTTCTCTCTTTTGGTTACAGATCCAGGCTGTCATTTCCCCCCTAAGCACTGTTTTATGTGCCTCCCATAATTTCACAGGGTCCTCTACCAAGCCCGTATTGATCTCAAAGAATTCATTGGATTTGTCTGTGATGTGCTCCACATACTCGGGGAGGCCCAGGTAGTAGCCATTTAGCCGCCATGTTTTGGGCGGCAGGGGACGATCCGTATGGAGTGTCACCTCCAGGGGAGAGTGGTCTGATATGCCCCGGGGAAGGAAATCTGCCGATATAACCCTATATGCTTCTGGGGCCGGGAGGAAGAGGTAATCCAACCTCGATAAGGATGCATGGACCCCCAAGTGGAAGGAAAATCCTTGGTCTGTAGGGTGGAGTTCTCTCCACATGTCGCTCAGACCAGTCGCTGATGTGAAGGTCGCCAGCCGCGTGGGACTGTCTGGGTTCCGGCTGCGGATGTGGGTCCCGTCAAGTGTGTTGCACATAACATTGTTAAAATCCCCCCCCCACGATCCACACCTATGCTTGCTGTTGTGCCATCAGGGTCATCACCTCCCTCAGGAGACCCTCCCCCAACCCCAGTGGGGAATATATCTCTAGAATGGCCACTGTCTCTCCCCTCAGCACGCCCCGGATTATCACAAAACAGCCCGAGGGGTCCTGTACCACAGCATATAAATCAAACGGCAGTTGCTTATGTAAAAGGATCAGGGTGCCCCAGGAGCCGATCGTGTACCCTGCATTGTATGCTAGTCAGTAATTAGTTGAACCCGCTAAGTGGGTCTCGGTTTGGAGGGCTATGTCAGGAGAGGAAACGCGTGACTAATCGTCGTTTCATACTTGAGCCCATGCCATTTACGTTCCAAGTAATGATTTTGAGTTACCTATGGCGTTCGTTGGTTGTTATTGGGGCTAGTGCGTTTCCATAAGTGGGGTCATCTTGGTGCTGTGTGGTCATTGCTGTCTAGAGATTTGGAAGGTTGTGCCAGTTGGGTGCATGGTGTGTTTGGCCATGGAGATGTGGCATATGTGTGAGGTGGAGGCGTTGGCATCGGACAAGGTGTGTTCGTGGCATCTTGATCAATGTGGATATAGTGTGATTTCCCGGAAAGTAACTAACATAGAACTGTATCCATTCCCCCCTCCCCATACTCCTCCCCAACATGAAGTATCTCTCGGCCAAACTCTACTGGAGCTCAAAACTGTGTTGCCAGATTAACTTAATGTGAACTGTGGTCACCTTCCCACCAACTTACTACTCACTTGCGGGTCTGGTGACTCGGGTCAGGGGCGTGGTGTCCGCCAATGGCATGGTGTGTTAGCGATGGCAGCACATGACTCTCTGATCAATTGTGTGGGAGCGACGGCATCACATCACTGGTGTCGTCCCGGGAGGAGCATTGCATTGCAAATGGTTGCCAAGAAAAGGATCGATCGTTGAGGGTACTGATGTTACCGTGAGTTCCCCTCTCTGGTCAACATGACTTTCCAAGAACCTTATCAGGGATCGCGGTCTTCGTCCAGGTCCGCTGGGATTTCCGGTATGGGTCGTTGGGCGGGTCCCTCTCGCCGTGGTCGGGGTCTGGGTCTACCGCTGCGGTTTTGAACGGGTGCAGTCCAGTCCACTACGATGTGGGTCTCGGCCCATTTCCAGGCTTCTTGAGGATCGGTGAAGTAGACGGTTTTACCTTCATGCTGGATTTTTAACTGGGCCGCGAACAGCAGCCCGTATCTCACGTTCATACAGTGGAGCTTCCTTTTAATGTATCATTGTCCCTTTGGTTCGGGCCATTTGTAAGATGGCGTCCCAGTCTCGATAATTGAGGAGCCTTGCAATGATTGTCCTTGGGGGTGCACCCGGGGTCGGGCGGCCTGCGGGTATGCGGTGTGCACGTTCCACCGACAAAAAGTTCGAGAGAGTCTTTGGCACATACAGGTCTGCCAACCATTCCTCCAGAAAAAGCTGCATGCTGGGTCCCTCTTCGTGTTCCAGCCGTCCCAGGATGCGAATATTGTTGCGGCGGGACCTGCCTTCTCCCTCATCCACTCCGGCCTCCAGGGTTTTCAATCTGGTTAGTGCTTGCGCCAATTGTTGGTGCACCCGACCGAGGCCATCCTCCACACCGGAGATACATTGTTCTGCCTCCCCAGTTCAGGATGACAGTTTTTGGAGGTCAAGGCAGAGGAATGAGACCTCGGTAGAGATGGCGTCCATTTTTTGCTCCACCGAGGAACGCAAGCTGGCGATGGCGGCCATCAGATCCTTGAGCGAGAGGGTCTCGTCTGGCGGAGGGGGGTCACCCCATGGTCCTCAGTGCCCTGTATGGTGGATGTGCTTGTGGCGTGTTGGTCCATGGTACTTTGTGTCGAGGTCTTTCTGCTTTTTTCTTTGCCCATGGTGTTGATTTGTGTAGGGCTGCGTATATCTGTCAGTGGAGGAGGCCCCGTTTATCAGCATTGGCTTCTTTTGCGCACTGGAGGTGTCGGTATGCTCCTGCCCTTTTTGCGTGTACGGGCGTAAGTTGCTGTTTCCCCTAGGGGGACGCCCTATGGGCACATTGGATTCGGGTTGGCAGGGCCTGCGTGGCGGCTTACCTGTGGCCGTTCACTTTAGTTCTGAGGTCCAGGGGGCGGAGGGGTGGATTCCGAGCTGTCATCACCTGCTTTGGGTTCCCCCTCTGGGGGGATCCGCTCTCCGTCTCCGGGGGCGGGCCGAGTCGTCCGCACCCCGTCCCCTCGCAGCACCACATCCGGCAGCAGTTCCAGCTGATGTCACAGGCCGGGGGCTCGTCCACTCTGGTCTTCCCCGACCCGGCCGTACCGGGGACAGATGACAGGATTCGGTGGCGGCGCACCCTCGGATCGCCCCGGGGATGCTGGCGCGGCTGCTGTCGGGGCTCGTGGGCTGCATTTGCTAATCCCCGTCACGTTTCAGCGGGTCTTGGAGGCGGCTATCTTGTTCGGGCTCGGGTAGTTCCCGGGCGAAACTTCCAATGCCGATATTTCATGTTTCCCTTTGCGAAGTTAGCTCTGTTCTCCGCCGGGTATTGCTCCGAGGTTCAGCCGCCCGGTGTTATCTTTATTTTGCTTTTACATGATCCATATGGCAGGATTTTGCAGGATGTTTCAGGCGGCCACTGGAGCGACGAAGATTCACGTCTTCATCGCGCGCTCACTGGCCATGCCCCCCTAACCTGTCATTTTAGCGATGGTTCATTTGAGTCTCCTGTATACGTAGCAGACTTGTTCTTCGCCACTGTAATGCTTCTCAGCAACTAGTAGCACAAGCTCGGAAAGGAAGAGTTATCAATGTTTCAGCTCTTCTCATTAGCATGTTCACTGCTTCTTAGTGGCATTTTGTTAGCGATAACAATAGCAGTTTCTTCAGTCTGACTCTCTCCTGCGGTAGGTTTTATAGGTTCTGCTTGAAAAAAGATGTGATTTCACGCTTGCATTTGTCACTAACCTCAGGCGTCGGTATGTTAGAAGTGCTTTCCACATGGGATGTTGCTGTTACAAGATGCATGTTTAATTCTGTCTGGGGCATCTTCCTGTTCCAGAGGTTATATCTGGTAACATTAGATTTCCCCTTAACCATTATAGTCACTCATAGTTTAACCCTCCACCAATGGGTCCTTTGAATTCTCTAATGGACACAATGCAACATTAATGTCCAAATCTGCGTTTTGTGGATAAAAGAGTACTTTTAATTATCAAGCACTCACTTTTTGTGTTTGCACCTCCACGTCTGAAGGCTGCAGGACAGTGAGACAGCACTCACTCTGCACTTCACAAATGCGCTTTCCCCAATGATGCTGCCATTTAATTTATTCAATGTACAGGTCCGGAGGCAGGACTCCAAGTGCTAATCCAATGGAATTGATGAATTTTTGTTCCACAGTTGAATCTCGCTCGATTATTATGGACCAGCGAGACAGCACTAACCTTGCACTCCACCAATGCACAATCTCAAAGACGTTCTGTTGTTATAGGAATAATAGCAGGTTTGTTTGCTTGGGGTTCAGCAAAAGATCATTTTTCAGGTTTGTGAAATAGCCTTATGTCTTCGAAGCATACCTAACGTTGGTCTCCATGTGTACAAACATTGCTAACTTAGTACCCATAGAGCAACTCCCTAAGTTTATTCCCAGAAGTCTTAAGTAGAATCATGGCTCTTCCATGTCACTAAATACACCTCAATTCCCTGGTTAAGTAAAATAAGTCAGTGTAACGCAACAGTTGTAATGATGGATTTCTTTCAATTAGCTGGCCTTTCTGCAGTGTTTTATTCATAAATTATTCCATCAGCATTGGAAATGGTACTGATATGCCTCCATAATCCTTCCAAGACATATTGGACCTGACAATCATAACGTGGAAATTGGAGTTACACAAGGAATACTGTGAAATGAATTACAGCATTATTCGGCCAGATGGTACCTCCACGGATGTAGTCATTATATGATTAGGAGGCAATACGTCTAAAGCATGAAAACATCATGAAATATTACATGAAATTATTTACCATTTGGCCACCTCCAACTCCGCCACCAACGACCTAAAGGATACAATAAGCATGTATTTGAATTGTGAGGAAAAGTCAACTTAATTGATGACATTTTAAAATAAATGCATACAAGTCACAATGAAATCGAGTCCCCCCAACGCACCAAAGTTCCGTAATGCTTCTCCTGGCATGTGTCCATATGACATGTGAGATTATCATTCCTTTATTTTAAAACCTTGCACATGTTTCTTTTACAATCTGTGTTTATATATAAAAAAGAAAATGTAGGTCCTGTTTGATGAAGTAGAAGTTTTGTCTTGTGGTAAAAGCAGCAGTAATTCTTTTACTAACAAAACAGTGGCAGAAACAAATTACCACCACTGTTTTACTAAACCACCAAACAGGTAATGATGCCTATTTATCTCTCTCTCTATATCTCTCTCTCTCTGTCCCTCTGTCTCTCTGTCTCTCTGTCTCTGTCTCTCTGTCTCTCTCTCTCTCTCTCTCTCTCTCTCTCTCTCTCTCTCTGTGCTATGTTTCTCTCGCTGCTCCACTCTCTCACTCTCGCAATGTCTCTGTCTCTCTCTACCTTTTGTGAGTGAAAAGCACTTTAGGTACTCATTTTCCGGTGCAAACCCTGGTATTGCTGAAAGCAGCTTGACCCAAAAACAAATACTATTATTATGAAGGACAGCACCAGAAATGATGTGTTCTGAGACCAAGATAAATGTCTGAATTCAGCCAACAGTGTAACTGGGCCCGTGTCTCCTGCTACAGCCTCAGGGCGTGGTCGATAAATCTATTATGTTGTGATATTTGATTTCTTAAATAAAAAAAAGGGAAATCTTCGTGGGTACTTGCACAGACCAGCCTCAGTTGCCTAGGTGCACATAGCAAAGGGAAAGATGCAAATTAGAGGCCTGTCTTGAAACATTGTGCTGTGCCATATCAGCAGGTTGTTGGCCAACAAAAACCCAGTCTGCAAGATCCGGCTAGATGAAGAATCAGTGCAACAATGGGGGCCAAATTCATGTACCAGAGTTGCGTGTGAAAGGAGCGACCAATGTATAAAGTAAGTAGTGGGGAGTCGGCTAGGAATTTTAGGTGCCAGATCTGGTCTATATGAGCTTTTAAATCTCTACTGTTTCGAATAGACAAAATGTTGACCAATGGGGAAATGGAATTCACTTTCCCAGGACATAATATGTAATTTGAAATACATGCACATTGGCTTTCCAGGCACGTCTTCAGCCAAGGGTGTCCCGTAATGTGCATGGGGTGTGTACCATGTACATGTGGAACACTGATTCCAGGTTTGTTTTGGAAAAATCATGCAATGAAAAATCAGGGGCCAGATCTGTTTGTAAACAAGAATATATCAAACACAGACACAATTAGCACATTCACAGGATGCTCCTTTCAATGGGCATATGAGAGTCCTAGGATCTCTGCACCCCATAATGGTGAGGGAGTTAAATTGTAGTAGTCAAAGCACTGTAGAATTGCGCCAATGTCATGGCCTCAAAGGACCACTCTAAGGGATCTAAGCAAGTCTGTGAGTGAGGCAGCAACGTGCTATCATGATTGCAAATGTGAGAACTTCTGTCTGGCACAGTTGTGTTGCTTTCAATTCATGACTGATGTGTGTCTAAGTGGGTGCACCATTGCTCTATGATTATGCAGCAAATAACCCCAGGCATTGCCTGGCACAGTTTCAGTGTGCATTATTAGGCACAAGACAGGGAGTGATGGATCCAGACATTGGAAGCTCATTTACTCGAACCTTATTCTGTTAGTGCTATAGAATACACCATAGATGTAAAACAGTTTAACTTGTGTATGAATCATCCATGAATGCCTTTAATAGATGTCAATACAAATATATATTTTGTTTTTAAAAACAGTGTATGTTGATATATGTATATATATCTTGTAAGCAATTTTAAGTGACAATCTCTGGTTTGGGACATCTCAATACATTGGGCCTCATTACGACTTTGGAGGTAGCCATGGAGCTATTAGCTCCATGGGTGCCTTCAAACCGGGCTCCTTTACCGGGTTCCTGCAATGGGGACTCACCGGGTCATTCCGACAAAGTCCTCCTTGCAGGAACCATTCCCCATTCCCATTTGGGCCCCCATAGTGCTCAAAGGGAATGGGGACGGAGGTAACAACATGCACATTACAAGTGTCCTGTTGTTATCTCCCTCTTCCCCTCGCAGGACCCGAAAAAGACATCTGGTTTTACCAGACATCCGATCGTGTACCGCAAAGGGAAACTCCTAATTGGCGCTCCCGTAATGAAGGGGGCCGGTCCAGTACCAGCCTGCTTCATTACGGGAGCGCCAGGGTCGTAACGAGGCCCATTGTATTTATTATGATTAATTTTGTGATAGATAAATATCTCCACTGAATATGGTTGATATAGAAGATAATGGGCCTCATTCCGAGTCCGGCGCTAACCAATGGCGGTAGTAGCGCCTTGGTCGGCACCGGACCCGTACCAGCACCGCCCTGGTGGAATGGGAAATGACTGCCCTATTCCGAGTTGACCAGGGCGGTAATTCCCCATTCCCCAGGGCTCTTCCCCATTCCTAAATGAGCCCCCATAGGACTCAATGGGAATGGGGAAATTGCAAATAACGGTGACCGTACTTTACGGTCATCGTTATTGGCTAAAAAGCCCCTTTGCACCCTCGTCCATAACGCCTGCTAAAAGCAGGCGTTAAGGACGAGGGCGCAAAAGGAACTCGGAATGTGGCGGTAAGGGATTACCGGCACCGGTCTCGTTAACGGTGACCGGTATCCCTTACCGCCATACTGGGAATGAGGCCCAATGTGTATTACAGCTTCTAATGCGCTGGAGCAGATTCAGGAAAAGGAGCAAATCTGACAAGAAACAAACTGATAAGCTGACATAGAATGTGGCACTCAAAAATGATAATCAGGGAAATGTCATACATGGATGACGAGCTTTGGTGTAGTCTGTGTGAAGCATCTATCTGAAAGAGTTTACATTTCTGGAAAAATAAGGGAAGTATTTTCTGGTGTTTTTGAACATGATTCAGCTCCTTGAAATATCCTCTAATATTTCCAAGACATGTAATGTGGGTTGCCAATGGCACTTATAATGGTGACTCATTATCCAGTGTACCACTCTGTAAAGGATACCTGAAATGGGTATGATGGGTTAAGGAGTTTCCAGGAAAGTATTAGCATTCACTTGTCATAGGCAAGTAAATAGTGAGATTCGTGGTTGTTCGAGTGTACTTGCCAGCGTCTCCCCATATCTATAATTTGTCTGCATCAATACTGAACGGTATTGAGTGCTTCTTATCACTGGGGAAGGCTACCAACCTAGCCCTAATAGTAAATAGTTTGTAAGAATATACCCCGGTTATCCGTGCAACTCATAAATAATCCACATCATGGAGTTTATATATTTTTCAAATGTATGTGCAAATGCAGGGTGACACACCAAACCAACATGTCAGGAATGTAGTCACCAAGGTACTAACCCACTGCAATTTGTGATTTAATGAAACAGAATTTGCATATACATTTGAACAATATATAAACATTGACATGGGTTATTTATGACTTGTGCTGATAACGGGGGACTCTCCTTATAGGCCAGTAAATAGTATGTTTCTTAGAATTATTCTTGAAATGTAGGAATATTTTCATTAGTGTGAGGTGATCTTTGATGCTGTACTTAATATTGTCATTAAGAATAATGTGCACTGTTTCATTGCAATCCACAATCTTCCCACTTCAGACATATGATTTTGCTGCCCCCCAACTATCTGATACATGACAATCTAATAGGCTATGAAATAAGGGTACATCAGTGATATTATGAGATGAGTTACTGTGAAATGTGATGTGAAATCTCTTGGGACATAGTCATTATAGCATTAGAGGACATTGCTACCCAGCCAATAGCACCATCTTGGATTGATGCAACAGTAATGTAACATTTACCACATGGCTACCACCAACTCCACCTTTTTTGCCCTATGGGAAAAACAAAACACATATTTCATTAGTGAGGTAAAGTGAATTAATATATTGACATAGTAAATAAATGTATGATTGTTTCAATGGAACACAGCTATGCCTCAATCATATGAATGTACACAGCTTTTCACTGGCAGGAATTCTATTTGCTTCATGTTACTTTGCAATAGAATATGCTGATGAATATCCTTTCATTTCATCAACTAAATGCATACATGAAATCTACGTATCAGGGATTCATTTTCTAAAGAACCCCTTCCTGCATGAACAACTGATTGTGGTATTTGTGATTCAATTAGTGTCCCTTGGTATTAAAGAAGAGGCCATACGATTCTTCTCTGAAATAAAATGTGCACCCACTGCTACACTAAGGAAGTTTCTTGTTGAGGGATTCCTTATTTTCATTGCTGTGTTCCATTCAGGTGATCGACACTGATTTCCCATGACCAGGAGTTTATGAACAAATTATGCATTAGGACTATCAAGCACAGTGTGTATGTGTGTGTGGGGGATAGTGGGGAGTCTGTTTGGGTCTGCATGTGTGGGATGTGCCTGGGTGTCAGTGTGTGTGTGTGTGTGTGTGTGTGTGTGTGTGGTGTGGGTGGGGAGGTCAGTGTGTGGCAGGGGCTGTGGGGGATTTGCGGGTCTGTTTGTGTCTACATGTGTCTAAGTGCTTCTTTGGATTGTGATGGGCTAAATCTTCCATCTTGCACATGAGACAGCAATTAGAGATTCTGCATGCTCCGTGTCCATTTGCAACGGGACCTTGCCCATTCAAGGTAAACTTTAATTGACACTTCAAAATGTGTCAGCATGGCAGTTAAATGTTCACATGATAATATAAAGCATGATTGCTTCTATGGAATTGCTGCTATGACTGAATCAGGAATGTAGATGTAAGTAGCCGCTTCTGCGCAGACTGTGGGCTTCCTTCTTCTTTGTTTTATGGATAAAAATATGTTCTTGTATTTTAGCATTTCTGATATCTGTGCTTTGACAAGCTCCTCCCCTGACTTGGGGGACTGCATGAAAGGTGTTTTGGTCGACCTGGTCGCCTGGTCACACTTGCTAGCTAGATCAACACATCTCCGTTTTGAGTCGCCATGTCCACTTCATGATTTTTATATGAGTGAAGCTGTGTGTAACTTGTCACAGTGTTTTGAAGTAGACACATGTACGTCAGCAAAGCTGTGCTGTGAAAAGGCTGACAGGCTGTTTAGCAAAATGAGATTCACAAATTTCAATGTACTAAAACAACACCTAAAATGAGGAGCTTTGGTGTAGTCAGTCAGAACATTATCGTAATACTTCCCCTGGCATTTGGCCATATGATCTGTGGGCTTGTTATTTCTTTGTTTTGAAACCTTGTATATGTTTCTTTTACAATGTATGTTTATATATAAAAAAAAGTCGAATGTAGGGCCTGTTTCACGAAGTATAAGTTTGGTGGTGCAGAAAAAGCAGCAGTAATTCCCTTACTGCCAAAACAGTGTCAGTAACGAATTACCACCACTTTTTTACTGCATCACCAAACTGGTAATGATGTCTATTTCTCTCTCTCTCTCTCTCTCTCTCTCTCTCTCTCTCTCTCGCTCTCTCGCTCTCTCGCTCTCTCTCTCCCTCTCTCTCTGTGCTCTGATTCTCTCTCTGTGCCACTCTCTATCTCTCCCAATGTCTTTGTCCCTCTCTACCTTTGTGAGTGAAAGGCACTTTAGGTACTCATTTCCTGGTGCAAACCCAGGTATTGCTGAAAGCAGCTTGACCCAAAAACAAATACTATTATTATGAAGGACAGCACCAGAAATGATGGGTTCTGAGATCAAGAAAAATGTCTGAGTTCAGCCAACAGGGTAACTGGGCCCGTTTCTACTGCTACAGCCTCAGGGCGTGGTCGATACATCTATTCCGTTGTGATGTTTGATTTCTCTTTTTAAAAAAACGGAAAAGGTTCTTGGTTGTTTGCACAGACCAGCCTCAGTTGCCTAAGTGCACAAAGCAAATGGCCAGATGCAAATGAGAGGCCTTTCTTGAAACATTGTACTGTGCCATTTCAGCAGGTTGTTGCCCAACAAAGATATGTAGGAGCGTTTGCAACAGTTGATATCATGGATTTGTTTTATTTACATCAACGTTTAAATATTTTTAAATAATGGATCCCCCATTTGTTCATTCCTCTTTAATTACAAGAAGGTGATCAAGCATAACTGTGGACCTCAATACCTTGTACAGTGCTGTATTCCACAACTCTTCCTTCAGCATTAAAAATTGTACTGTGATGACTCCCATAATTCTTCCAACACATCTAAGACCTGACTGACAATCTATATGTGGAAATGGAAGGTACAGAGGGAATACTCTGAAATGTATTGTGGTGACATTCAACCAGATGGTTCCTCAAAGGAAGTAGTCATTATTTGATTCGAAGTCAATACTGCCAGAAGATGAAACTTCTTGAAATATAGCAACAATATATGTGACGTTTACCATATGGCCACCTCCAACTGCGCCACCAATGCCCTATTGGAGACAATAAGCAAGTATTTCAATTTTGAGGCAAACTCTTTTAGAATGGTCACTTTTTTTTTAAAAAAAGGCATAATAGTCACAATGAAATGTAGTCCCCCCAACACAACGCACCTCAGTTTTTTAATGCTTCTACTGGCATGTAGCCATATGACCTACGTGTGTCTTGTTCCTTTCTTTTAAAACCCTGCATATGCTTCTTTTCATTCATGCTTATAAATACAATACTATCTCAGGCTCGTTGGATGAAGTAGTGGTTAGGTGGTGTGATAAAAGCAGCAGTAATTTTGTCACTGCTAAAAAAGTGGCAGTAATGAATTACCACCACATTGTGATGTTTGATTTCTTTTTTTTTTTTTAAAGGAAAAGGTTCTTGGTTGTTTGCACAGACCAGCCTCAGTTGCCTAAGTGCACAAAGCAAATGGCCAGATGCAAATGAGAGGCCTTTCTTGAAACATTGTACTCTGCCATATCAGCAGGTTGTTGCCCAACAAAGATATGTAGGAGCGTTTGCAACAATTGATATCATAGATTTGTTTTATTTACATCAACGTTTAAATATTTTTAAATAATGGATCCCCCATTTGTTCATTCCTCTTCAATTACAAGAAGGTGATCAAGCATAACTGTGCACCTCAATACCTTGTACAGTGTTGTATTCCACAACTCTTCCTTCAGCATTAAAAATTGTACTGTGATGACTCCCATAATTCTTCCAACACATCTAAGACCTGACAGACAATCTATATGTGGAAATGGAAGTTACAGAGGGAATACTGTGAAATGTATTGTGGTGACATTCAACCAGATGATTCCTCAAAGGAAGTAGTCATTATTTGATTAGAAGTCAATACTCCCAGAGGATGAAACCTATTGAAATATAGCAACAATATATGTGACGTTTACCATATGGCCACCTCCAGCTGCGCCACCAATGCCCTATGGGAGACAATAAGCAAGTATTTCAATTTTGAGGCAAACTCTTTTAGAATGCTCACATTTTTTTAAAAAAAGGCATAATAGTCACAATGAAATGTAGTCCCCCCAACACAACGCACCTCAGTTTTTTAATGCTTCTACTGGCATGTAGCCATATGACCTACGTGTGTCTTGTTCTTTTCTTTTAAAACCCTGCATATGCTTCTTTTCATTCATGCTTATAAATACAATACTATCTCAGGCTCGTTAGATGAAATAGTAGTTAGGTGGTGTGATAAAAGCAGCAGTAATTTTGTCACTGCTAAAAAAGTGGCAGTAATGAATTACCACCACTTTGTTACCGCACTGACAAACATGTAACGAGGCTCTATGTCTGTCTCTCACTCTCTCTTTCTCTATGTGCTCATGTTGTTTCTCTGTTTCTCTCTCTGTGCCACTCTTGTAATTTTTCTTTTCTTCTCTACCTTTGTGAGTGAAAGACCTGTTGTTGGGTGTTCATTTCCTGTGGCAAACCGGGTGTTGCTGACAGAAGCTTGACCCAAGAACAAACACGATTTTTATGAATTGAACTCACGGACAGTACCAGGGGATATGAGTTCTGTGACCGAGTTAAATGTTTAACTTCAGCCAACAGTGAACAGGGCCTGTACCTCCTGTTACAGCCTGAGGGTGTGCAATGAACGGGATGGATTGCATAGGTTCACATACCAAATGGCAGAGGTGCAAGGCAGAGGCCTGTCTTGAAAGACTGTGATGTTCCATATCAGCAGGTTGTGGCCCAACAAAGAACAGTCTGTCAGTTGTGGCTAGATGAAGATTAAGTGCTGCCAACGGGTTTCAAAGTCATGTATCTGGGTCGCATATAAAAAGATTGACCCATGTTAAAAGTAGAGAGTGGGGATTGGGCTGGGATTTTGAGGTGCAAAGGCTGGGCTATATGGGGTTTTCAACCTATACTGTTTTGGCCCGAATATGGACCAATGCGGAAATTAAATTCACTTTCCCAGAAATAATATGTAATAGGTATTGCATGCACACTAGTTTCCAGGCACATCTTCAGCGAGTGGTGTCCCATGATTTATAAGGGGAATATGTCATGCACATGTGAAACACTGATTTCTGTGATCTTGGTTTGTTTAAAAAATCATTATGAGGTTGGCGGTAACTGGCCGGTTCTACTGCCGGGTTGCCGCCAACCCTGTAACACCCCTACCGCCACCTAATATACCGCTGCCCATTTCCATGTAGTCCAGTAGGACTCCATGGAAATGGGTTCACTGAAGCACCGGCACCATTGCTAACGGTGACAGTGCTTCAGTGAGAGACATGCCAGTAGAGGTCTGAAAACTGGGCAAGGCAGGTCAGGCATTCGCGTAGTATGGTGGTCCACAAAGGGTGCTGTTACGTTGCTACCGGCCGTTGCTACCGGCACCCTTATTTCCAGACCGCCATTCTTAAAGTGATGCCCACATTCTGTGCAATCAGGGGTGCACCTTTCTATGGGTATATGAGATGCCTATGATCCCACAACCCTGATATGGTGAGGGAGTGAAATTTAAATGGTGAAATCCCCATAGAATGGTGCCAGTTGCAAGGCACTGTTCCTTAAAGGACCACGCCAATTTATCTAAGCAAGTCTGTGGGTGAGGAAGCAACATGCTCACTATTGCAAGTGTGAGAACTTTGGTGTGGCAAGTTCATGATGCTTTATGGTTCCTGATAGATGAGTGTCTAATTAGGTGAAGCATTATTCTATGATCATGGACCCCAATTTTTGAGTGCAGTACTAGGCACAACAAAGTGAGTGATCAATCCAGACATTGGGAGTACATTTACTCAAAGCATATTCAGTTAGTGCTATACAATACACCATTCAGGTAAAACTGTTTCACCTTCACATTTGATTTATTATGATTTATTTTGTGATAGCTACATATCTCAGCAGAATATGGTTCATATAAAAGACGCTGTGTTTCACATCATCCAAGGTTTTGAAGCAGATTCGGGAAAAGGAGAAAATATGAATGAAAAAATGATCAGCTGTCAAACAACGTGGCAATCAAAAATGACAATCAGGGAAATTGTATCCAGGGATGAAGATATTTGGTGTAGTCTGTATGAAACATCTTTCTGTATGTGTTTAAGTGTCTGGAAAAAATAAGGGCAGCATTTTCTGGTGTGTTTCCCACCATTGGGTGGTGGCTACCTTAAATGCAAGGCCACTTTGGTCGGTAAGAAGGAGATCCCGATGGTGAAGCTTGTGGTTTGACATCATGAAATTTCAGGGGTTTTTCCCATTTGTTTCAAAAGGTGAGCATGGATATTTTAACCTCTGACTTGTTTAGCTTACAAGAGGTCTGACTGATAGAGGCCCCTACAGTTGTTGGGTATTCTGCTCTCCTCTCGCCAGATATCAGAGGTGATCGTGGACGTCCCGTGGCTGGGTTGCTGATAGTGGTGTCAAATAAGGTTTAGGATGAGGTGGGGTGTTTCTCAAACCCTAACCCATACGTTCAGGGAGCCAAGCTTGTATGGAATAAATTAACTTTTCCAGGAAGAAAAGATACTCTGCTACTAAATATGTGCTGGAATAATGTAAAAATCATACAAAAAAGATCTCTTGCTATCAGTCAAAGAGGTCTTGTTTAGCTGGCTTGCTATGGGGCAAAAGTGAATCATTATATGTGGAGATTTAAATAGTCAGTGGGCCTCATTACAAATCGCCCGGCATGGAAACAACGGTGGCGGTAAACCCGCCGCCACCGTTGTTTCCATGCCGGACGATCACAACTCCTGCAGGCGGGAGGTGATGTTCCCGCCAGGTCTGACCTGGGGGGTTTAACAACGCCCGCCTGCAGGCGGACGAAGAAACACCGGCAGCATTACGAGATGCTGCCAGTGTTTCCATGATCCCCATTCCCATCGAGTCCCATAGGACTCGATGGGAATGGGGATTAACACCATTCCGCCTCCGTGATTCCCGGAAAACCAGGGTTGTAATGCCCCGGTAATTCCGGGAATCACGGAGGAGGAATGGTAATACGAGTTTGTCGGTAACCAGGCGGTTTTACCACCACGGTTACTGCCGGACTCGTAATGAGGCCCAGTGTCTGGAATGGCCAGTGGAAAAAGGTCTTACGGGCCCAAAAATTCAGCTTGGAAAAGGTGGCGGGCCTGGAGGGAATTTATGGAGGAGTGGGGTCTTCTAATCTTAAATGGGACATTAAGGGGGACGAGTCTCCATACCACACTTGGGAGAGGGGCATGCAAAGAAACGTTTTGGATTATTTCTATGTTTCTGAGGATATTTACTGTGAAATAGAGCAATTGACCATGGAAGAAACATCAGCGAGTGACACTTGCCTCTCAAAGTTGTGTGGGCAGTAAACTCCAGTAAGCAGAAAATTGGAAGATATGCATTTGACGTGGATGGGAATATAGAGGGGTAATATAATGCGTTGGAATGAGTACCAAATTATGTTTTTTAACACCATACTGACATCAGGGGAATTTAATGTTTGCTTTGAGGAAGGGTTTTAGGGGAACAACTATCGAGGAGTTTGGGAGGAGATTTTTAAGAGACTACCAAAAAGGAAGGTGGGTAAAGTGGTGCATAGGCATACATTTGACAGGGTGATTATGCTTAAAAGAGAGTTAGGGTGCTCCTTTAATGGGTATGTCATGAGGATGTGGTTGGTAGAAGTAAACACCTATACATCACTATCTCCACCAGCTGCTACTGAGGGATGCTCGCAAAATGCTGGAGGTCATGGCGAGTAAAAACTTGTATGACCTTTGGAATCTATTGAAAGATAATGACACTGCACAAACAGGGTCACAAACAAACCTGATAACAGATGAACTGTGGAAGGCTCGCTTCACTGAGATCTAGAAAGCACACAGTGACATCACGTGTGAGTTTGGTTGGACAGCTAAAAGAAAGACAGAGTGGGTGCTAACGTGGGATGGAGATGATCTGTTTGAGTAAAAACTCTATGGCACCGGGGCCAGATGGATTGGCTATGACTGTAGTCAAGAACAACCCTTTAGTGTGGGTAGTTATTCTAAACAGGATTTTTAAGGTGATAAAAAGGGAGAAAGAGCTGCCAGAGTCTTGGTTAATGGCAATAGTGATCCTGATATTTGAAAAGAGCTCAGGTCTAAGTAATACCACCCATAGGGTTATCTCCCTGCTGGATTGTCCAGCCAAGATCTTCACAGGTTTTGTACTGAGAGACCTGAAGAATTGGGCAAACAATAATAGAAGGATGGACATATTTCAAACAGGGTTCTGTCGAGGTGTAGGGACAGAGATGAACGGCTTTCTTTTGGAACTGTTGAAGGATGTGTTCAAACATAGCAAATCCCTTTATGTTGCCTTTATAGACTTCTTAATGGCGTTTGACACTGTGCCAAGGAATAAGTTATGGGCCCAACTTGAGAAGTGGGGTTGTCCTCCTGCTTTACTGGCGATCTTAATAGCGTTACACACGGATACTTCTATGTGTGCAAGATTGGATAGACAGGGCAAATTATCTGCCCCGATTAATTCGGCAACAGGCCTGAAACAAGGTTGTTTGCTGGCACTTATCTTATTTATTCTGTTTTTATCCAACCTGGGAGAAGCCTTCTGGGACATTAATGTTTCTCCCCAAAAATTAGACGGCACACTGACTATGTATTGTATGCCAATGAGTTGATATTAATGGATCATATGCCCATTGGGCTGCAGCGCTGGTTAAATGCTTTAGATGCATAGACCAAAATGAACAACTTAATGATCAGTGTCACTAAATCAACAATCCTCATCCTAAAAAAGGGGTCAGAGAGAGCAGGAGGACAATTCAAGAGGTTCATAGGTGAGAAGCCCTTGGAGAAAGTGGACTATTGCATTAGCTGCTTAGTCAGTGCTCATAAATAAGAAATTCAGGTATTTTTCAATAATTCTGGTACGAGAGTTTTATTGTAAAAAGGTGGTTCTTGTTATGATGTATATGGAGCAGAGACAACCTTGTTTTCAAGAGGGCAATGGGGTAAACTAAAAGGGGCTTTTTGGAGGAGAATTGCAAAATTACCAAACAGTGTTGCAGTCCGGGTACTAAGGTATGAATAGGGCCTAGTGTCCATGGAAGCACTGGCCATGTGGAAAAATGTAAACTTCCTTCGGAAGATCTATCTTGAGGAAGAAGGATCTAGCTGAGGGTTGTTAAAGTGTGGTTTAGAAAATAAGTCCTCGGCCCCTCCTGCAAAAATGGCAGTCACAGTGTCTTGTAATTTTAGCTGCATTGATTCTTTGGTGGAGTATTTGTTAACTAATTCAACAAAAGTAAAAAAGAGGCTTTGGGAGAATGATTGGGTTCACACTGTCAAATGTGTCAGGCATTATCATCAATTTGTGGGGGTATTGTTAGATGTTAGCGCTTATAACACAATGCCACACTACCTGAGTAGATGTTCAGGGAATATTGGTGAAGTCAATGTCTACGCGTACGCCTGAACTTATATCCAACCAACGAAATCATAGGAGCAAAAGGATGGACGGTGTAATTCGTCACTTAGGGTGGGGTAGGTTTGATAAAGTGGACAATATCATAGAAACAATATATTCCCTGACGGTGAACTGCCATGGGTTGAGCGCCTAATGCCAGACAAACTTTGCGCATGCTTAAGGGATTTTAAGGATTTAGAGGCAGGATGGTTATGGCAATGCATTTTTCTAGAAGAATCTTTTAAATGGCCATTGGCTGTAATACTTGTTATGCAAGATGTTCTTGCCCTACCAGAAGGAGTGTAAGTATTGATAAGATTTAACAGAAGCTTATTTTAAATGTTATCATAAAGTGTAACAAACAATTGATTTGTAGTGCTTTTAAGTGTTTGTTGAAGTGAATAATAATTTGTGTTTCTATTGTGTATGTTAAAGCTAAAATGGATTGCTGTCTCTTTAGTTTTTATGTATGTATAAAGTGAAAAGTTCACTGTGATCTATAACACAAGAAGAAAAAAAATGAAGAAAAAAAGGACAGTATTTTCTGGTGTGTTTCCTGCCATTGAACATGATTCAGCTCCTTGAAATATCCTCCAATCTTTCCAACTCATGTAATGTGGGTTGTTAATGGCATGTGTAATGGTGATTCATTCTCCTGTGTACTACTCCCTAAATGATACCTGGAATAGGTATGATGGGTTAAAGAGTTTCCAAGGCAGTATTGGCACACAATTGTCATAGTCAAGTAAATAGTCTGTTTCTTAGAATCATTCTTGAAATGCAGCAATATTTGCTTTAGTGGTTAGGTGACCTTTGATGCTGTACTTAACATTGTCAATAAGAATAACATGGATTATGTATTGCAATCCTCAACCTTCCCACATCAGACATAGGATTGTGCTGCCCTCCAACAATCTGCTTCATGACAATCACATAGGCTACAAAAGAAATGGACATCAGTTATACTATGAGATGCGTTACTGTGAAATGCCAGGTGGAAACTCTTAGGTCATAATATTATAGCATTAGAGGACAAGGCTACCAAAGCCAATAGCAGCACCTTGGACTTTAGCAACAACAATGTCATATTTACCACATGGCCACGAACAACTCCACTTTTTACGTCCTATCGGAAAAAACAAACAAATAATTAAATGATGAGGTAAAGTGAATTGATATATTCACAAAGTAAATACATGTATGTAAGTGGTCTACATTGGGAACTAATACATCGAATGTCATGAATAAAAATTCAACGCATTGAATCTATTGTTAAAAACAATTGTAGCTTTATGTATACATTAGACAAGTGTGGTCAACTAGTATAACCACTTAAATACATGTCCTTTTTGAGGTTAAAGGGGCAGCCTCAGCCTACTAGTTACACTGCATGCCATAGCACTCATTATAAGAGGGCGCAGCCCGACACATTTGTTTTTAAAAAAAAACATGTATAATTGTCACAATGGAATTCAGCTATGCCGTACCCCTTCATCATGTGAATATATACAGCTTTCCACTGGCAGCAATTCTATGTGCTTTATGTTCCTTTGAATATGAATCTGCTGATGCATATCCTTTAATTTCATTATCTAAATGCATACATGAAATCTACTTATCAGTGATTCATTTTCTGAAGAACCCCTCCCTGCATGAACACTTGATAGTGCTAATTGTGTTTCAATGTGTGCACTTTGTTTTTAAAGAAGAGGCCATTCGATTCTTCTCTGAAATTCTAGGCGTGCCCATTGGTGCTTTAGGGAAGAATTCATGATAAGTGCTTCCCCTATTTTCATTGTTGTTTCCCATCCAAATTGTGCACACTGATTTCCCATGATAAAGATTTTATGAACTAATGATGAATTAGTATTATCAAGTACAGTGTGTCTGTGTGTGGAGGGGGTGTCTGTGGGTCTGTATGTGTGGGCAGGGCCTGAGGGTCTGTGATGGTTTCTGTGTGTGTTTGGAGTGTGGTCAGTGTGTGTCATTGATCTGCGGGTATGTGTCTGTGTGTATCTACATGTGTCTGTGTGGTTGTTTGAATTGTGATGTGCACAATCTTCCATCCCGCACAAGATAGTGCAGTTACAGACTATGTATGCTCCTCATCCAATAGCAATGGGACCTTGCCCCTTCAAATGAACACTTTAATTGAAATTTCAAAATGTATCCGCCTGTATTTTAAATGTTCACATGTTAATTTAAAGCATGATTGCGTCAATGGAATTGCTACTGTGCCTGACTCAGGAATGTATATGTAAGTAGCTACTTATGGGCAGACTGTAGGATTCTTTGTTCTTTGTTTTATTGACAAAAATATGTTCTTGCATTTTAGCATTTCTACTTATATATATGCTTTGACAAGCTCCCCCTGGCCCCCTGGTCACACAATTTGGGTCACACAATTGGGCTTTCCGCCTGAACAAACTTTGCCTACCTACTATCCAGTGAGCAACTCCCTAGGTTTATTGCTGAAAGGCATAAGTGGAGTCTTGGATCTTCCATTTCACTAAATGAGCCCCGATTCTCAAGGTAAATAAAATATGTAGGAGTGTTTGCAACAGTTCTAATCATAGAATTGTTTTATTTAGCTAAACGTGTACATATTTTTAAATTATTTTTCCTCCAATTGCATCATTCCCCTTCAATTAAAAAAATGTAATCAAGCATAATTGTGGACCTCAACACCGTGTGCAGTGCTGTATTCCACAATTCTACATTCAGCATTATAAATTGTACTGTGATGCCTTCTGTAATCCTTCCAAGACATCTATGACATGAAAATCAGGGTTGGAATGGAAGTTACAGAAGAATTACTGTGGAATGAACTATGGTGAAATTCCACGAGATGGTACCTCCAAGGATGTAGTCATTACATGATTAGAATTTAATACTCCCCAGAGGATGAACATTTCTTGACATATTGCAAAAATATATGTGATATTTACTTTATGGCCACCACCAACACCGCAACCAATGGCCTATAGGAGACAAGAAGCATGTATTTCAATTGTGAAGCAAAGTCCATTAAAAAAGCTCACATTTTTTTAAAAAATTGCATAATAGTCACAATAAAAATGTGTCCCCCAAACACACCTCAGATTTGTTATTCTTCTCCTGGAATGTGGCCATTTTACCTATGGGCTTCCTGTTATTTTTTTTTAAACCTTCGATCTATTTCTTTTACAATTCATGTTTATAAATAAGAAAATAATATCTTGGGTTTGATGGAAGAAGTAGTAGTTTGGCAGTGTGGTTAATGCAGCATTAATTTCGTTACTGTCAAACTAAAGGCAGTCACGAATTACCACCACTTTGTTACTGTACTGCCAAACATGTAATGAGGCCCTATATCTCTCTGTCTCTCTCTCTCGCTCTCTCTCATTCTTTCACTCCATCGCTCTCTCTCTCTCTCTCTCTCTCTCTCTCTCTGTGCTGTTTCTCAGTTTCTCTCTATGTGCCGGTCTCTCTCTGGCAGTGTCTCGGTCCCTCTCTACATCTGTGAGTGAAACACGTTCTTAGATACTCAATTCCTGGTGCAAACCCAGGTATTGCTGATAGCAGCTTAACCCAACAACAATCACTATTATTATGACTAGAACTTGAGAACAATATCAGGAATTATGGGTTCTGAGACTGAGTTAAATGTCACAGTTCAGCCAACAATGAACTGGGACTGTGTCTTCTGCTTCTGCCTGTCACGGCTCGCTCCCTTCACTCCAGTTCCCGTCACTTTGGGGCATGTTTTGGAGTTTTTTCCCTACTGGACATTTCCTCCGAACCTTATGCTACAGTGCTGTGATGAATTGGGAGCGCTAAAACTTTATTTTCCAAGTTACTTCCCTTCCTGATCCATTCCAGGTTTTTGGCAGCCAGCATGCTACGTTAATCTAATGACTATGCTTCCCAGAATGCCTGGCTCACTGCCTCACCTCCTCCCTTGCAGGACAAGGTTGGGTGGAGGATAGGCAACACCTGTGGCTGCAGGTGCAGCAGGCGACACACCTGAGGGGTGTGCTCGTTAAGGAGCTTTAAAAGCCTCAGTTTACTTCAGTCCAGCGCTGGTCATTGTTGCAGTGTTCCTGTTGTGACTGGTCCCTTGTTCTTGGTTCCTAGTTTTTGTGCCTGGTTCCTAGTTCCTGTTTCTTGTTCCTCTGCCCTGGATTTCGAATTTATGTGCTTAATTGATTTCTGCTTTCTGGATTTCCCTTTCTGTCTTCCTCTGTCTGCAGGCAGCCTTTCTCTGTGCTTTACCCTTTGATGCTGCCCAATTTGCCTGTGTTCTCTGTTTCTTTGAAGCCGCCCTTTGCTACTGAAAAACGTGATGCATTAGTCTTTCCCTTTATAGATTTAGCTTTCTGCCTTTTCTCCTTGGATGGGTGGGAAAGGTTTCCTTTTGTGATATCATTTTCCCTGCTCCTGATCCTTACTTTCTATTGGGATCCATTCCATGGTTTCCATTGCACTTCTGCATTTAATTCCCATTGATTATTAGGTGTTGGGTGCTGTTGTAATTAGTCCCAGTGTGAATGCCCTTTGTTTTCCTCACTATTCTATAATCACTATTCCTACTTGCCACTTGCTAGGGTCTTATGTATTTAGTTTCCTCCACCCATTGCTGTTATAGCCTTCAGGGTCCCAGCTTGATCAACTGGGTTTGTGGGTTTACTGACATTCAAGTGGTCTTTCCAGTCCTTGTGAGTACTGTTTCTAAATTCCTTATTCAGTATCATCCAGAGTGTCAGCTCACAGATCCTGTCCTTGCTTGCCCTCTACGTGGGCTTAGCGCTGTCAGTATCTGTAATAGCATAGTGGGTAAGGAGTTTGCCGACTTTCCTTTCAGTCATAAGGAGGTACTAAGTGCTTACCCCACATCCCTTTTCATATATTGGTATTATTGTTCCACTCTATTTGCACTCCTGGGTTTTAGTATACACAAGTCTTGGGTATTGTATGCACATTGTTAGATTCAAAGTTGTTCACTGTGTGATTCCGTGCACATTTCCCTTGCCATATGCATTGCCTTCTTCCTTTCTTAACAGAATGACCAGCCATTATTCCCGTTTGAATATGGCCAGATTAAGAAAGAAAGGCAGCAAGGCCACTAACAAGTTTGTACAGAAAGCTTCCCTTAAGTTTACCTGTGACAATCAAATCACTGATCCTGACTTAAATGAACTCCTTGTTACAAATGGGTATTTACGTGCAAAGTATTTTTCCCACAGGATGGCCCATCGTACATTGCCTGATCCTAGTTCTGTCTTTAATTTTGATCCAGATTCTATGTCCGCACAAGCCTTAGCAGCAGAAAACAACACACTGCAAGATTTACTACACACAAGTACATCTGTTGTTGAACCCCATGATTCCGGTTGTGCTTTACCTCAGATTGAAGAGTTTCATGATTCAAACATAAAGAATGCAGGGGTTCATTGCATATCTTCTGTTTTCAGCCCTCAGTCTACTGCTTACTCCTCTGCACAAGTACTTACTGTAGTCCCTAATGCCAAGAGGTCTGATGTCAGTAGTCTGCTTAAGGGAAACACAGACCAAGTCGGTAAGAGAGAGTATAGATCACAAAACCTGCAAGCAGTAAATGACAATGTACAATCAGAGCTCATCCGGATGGCTAGGGCAGGATCCAGCCCTGATGCCACCATGCCTTCCCCTGTACCTACTGATAGGGATGTACAGTTAAGGTGGGGCATGCTAAAAGCTGAACTTGAGGAGTTAAAACAAGAATACATTACTTTACAAGAGGAGAATAAAACCTTACAGTCTTTTCTGAATACACCTCAACCTTTATCCGTTGATGAAGTGAATACTGTTCAGTCCCTGAATGCGGAGGTTTTTGTAGGTCATGATACTTGTCAATATGTAAAATCTATTGGGAGTGAAAGTCCTTTTTCTAGCACAACACTTATTCAGGGCACAGGTTCTGACAATTGTTCTACCGTTTGTCAGGAAATGCTGTTAGCTGAAGGTTTACAAGCCACTCCTTTACGTAAGATTTCCTGTGTAGCAGTTTGCCATAATTCTGAGCTTGAACACATACATGCTTCTGATTTCCAAACACAATCCACAATGGTGGCATACACAGAATCAGTCACTACTGTAGGCTTAGGTTCTGCCCTTGATCTAGTTGCTAAGACTGAAGTAGACATTCAAGCTGATGTGGAAAACGATGCTACCTCTGTGTTCGCTCCTCTTTCTGCCAATTTTTGTCACAATGAACAGTCAAAGACAGTACAGAATTCATGTTTTGATGGACTCATTCCACAGTATACTGAACCAAAGAACCGGCAGGCAATTCCTGAACTGTTGATTGTTGATATGCCACTTTCAGAAGCTAAGACAGAGGAATGGACATTTGACAAAATCCTGATTAACAGAGACTTTACTATGGTGATTCCTCTGGTTGATTTTGACTTCTACAAAGGAAGAGACTCTGTGTCATCCACTAAGGAGAAGGACAGCAGGGGTACAGCTCAGTCTTTGGTTACTGGTGCCAAGGAGTCAGCCGTGCTAAAGGTGCTTTCCATTCCTGAGCCACAAATGTGTCTGTCGACTTCTGGGACTTCAGTCTGTCCTCCTAGAACTATTGACTCTTCGATTATCCAGTCCACGGCTCTGCAGTCATCGTTGTCAAACGTGTCTTCAATCAATGAGCAATTGCTGTGTCTGCCAGTCACTCAAGAGCCTTCACCATGTACTTGGTCAGAACCAAAGACCTTGACAAGTTTGTCTTCAGCAAACGAGACGGCTCCAGCTTGCATGCCCTCAGCCTCAGAATTTCCTCTGGCATGCCTGTTTTCGGCTACAGTGACTCATCCAGCGGATTATCCTTCAGCCATGGAGCCTCCGGTAGCACATCCTGAGTGCCTGTCTTCGGTCCCAGAGCCTACTGCTAGTTTGGCTTCAGTTCTTGAGAGATCTGTATCCTGCTCAGCCTCGCTGCCAATATCGGAGGTGCACCTGTCTACTCTGTCTGATCATGTCGCATATTCTTCTACTTCAGAGTTACCTCCTGAATCCCAACCATTTATCAGAGATGAACGTCCAGCCTGCCCTTCTTATGCTTCAGGAGGATCACCAGAAGGCCTGCCTTTGACACAAGTTGATTCTCCTAACTGCTTGACTGTAGAATCAGCGCCTCCCGAATATGCAACATCTGAGTCTGAGACTTCTGCCAGCTCTCTCTTCAGAAACATCAAGCTGGATCACGACTCGGGAGGGCCTTACATGCAAGGCCGTTGGACTTGTCTGGAGTGTTACGAGAGGGAGACGGATACCATCCGCCATGGCCCAGGCATCGAACAAGTAGCCGACCAGAATAACAGGCTGGACGGTTCGCATTTGGGGGCCGGTTTGGATCAGCTGCTTGACAGCTTTTTTGTTGCCGGATCCCACATGAGCCTGAGGGAGGGGACGGGCACGGCCCCCCAGCTGCTGCACCATCCGGGTGCTAGTAGCCAAAGGAAGGGTATGACTGCTGCAGTTCAAGATGTGCCTGTTATTGCTCCTGTTGCGAGTGTGCCTGATGTACCAAGTACTGCGTCCATCACTCCTATCGGTATGCCAAACGTCCCTGCGGTTGTATCCCATGTGCAACAAGGTGGCTACATGACTGACACCAGGAGTGCCAGCCTCGTACAACCCATTGGACTTCCAGGCCCCCAAGGCGTGGAACAGATGCAGTCGAACCTTGGTCACCCTCAACCACAGGCCTTTAACCAGATGGATGATGGGAGAAAATACGAACCTCTACCTCAGCCACCACCTTCTTTTTCTGAACATGAACATTTCCTGAAACCTGCTATTTTCTCACCTCCTGTGTGTCTGCTCTCAGCAGGGAGGCTACCAGAGCATCTACCATTGTCTAAAGCATGTTGCACCAGCCTGCCTCCCTCCTCAATGATGTATGAGTGTTCGCTCCCAGAGACTGAGCTTCCCGGACCTTCCAACTCTGTTTCGGGTCCTGCAAGTCCTTCATGCCTTTCTTCGACCCATGAGTCTCTTCCTCACTGAAAACCTGCCCATGGCTCTTCTAGACTGCGGTCTGATTCTATTCATTCCAGTCCCTCTCCTTTCGCCCGCGGGTCATCGTTTCCGTCAGTGCCACCTCCGAAGACAAAGTGCTCCTGTCATGGAAGGAAGATGTTTTGTGCGGGTGACGGCCGCCTGGAGTCGGCCGTGGGAGGGGGTATAGTGTCACGGCTCGCTCCCTTCGCTCCCGTTCCCGTCACTTTGGGCTTGTTTTGGAGTTTTTATTCCCTACTGGAAATTTCCTCTGAACCTTATGCTACAGTGCTCTGATGAATTGGGAGCGCTAAAACCTTATTTTCCAAGTTACTTCCCTTCCGGATCCATTCCAGGTTTTTGGCAGCCAGCATGCTACGTTGATCTAATGACTATGCTTCCCAGAATGCCTGGCTCACTGCCTCACCTCCTCCCTTGCAGGACAAGGTTGGGTGGAGGATAGGCAACACCTGTGGCTGCAGGTGCAGCAGGCGGCACACCTGAGGGGTGTGCTTGTTAAGGAGCTTTAAAAGCCACAGTTTACTTCAATCCAGCGCTGGTCATTGTTGCAGTGTTCCTGTTGTGACTGGTCCCTTGTTCTTGGTTCCTAGTTTTTGTGCCTGGTTCCTAGTTCCTGTGTCTTGTTCCTCTGCCCTAGATTTCGAATTTATGTGCTTAATTGATTCTGCTTTCTGGATTTCCCTTTCTGTCTTCCTCTGTCTGCATGCAGCCTTTCCCTGTGCTTTACCCTTTGATGCTGCCCAATTTGCCTGTGTTCTCTGTTTCTTTGAAGCCGTCCTTTGCTACTGAAAAACTTGATGCATTAGTCTTTCCCTTTATAGATTTAGCTTCCTGCCTTTTCTCCTTGGATGGGTGGGAAAGGTTTCCTTTTGTGATATCATTTTCCCTGCTCCTGATCCTTACTTTCTATTGGGATCCATTCCATGTTTTCCATTGCACTTCTGCATTTAATTCCCATTGATTATTAGGTGTTGGGTGCTGTTGTAATTAGTCCCAGTGTGAATGCCCTTTGTTTTCCTCACTATTCTATAATCACTATTCCTACTTGCCCCTTGCTAGGGTCTTCTGTATTTAGTTTCCTCCACCCATTGCTGTTATAGCCTTCAGGGTCCCAGCTTGATCAACTGGGTTTGTGGTTTAATGACATTCAAGTGGTCTTTCCGGTCCTCGTGAGTACTGCTTCTAAATTCCTTATTCAGTATCATCCAGAGTGTCAGCTCACAGATCCTGTCCTTGCTTGCCCTCTACGTGGGTTTGCGCTGTCAGTATCTGTAATAGCATAGTGGGTAAGGAGTTTGCCGACTTTCCTTTCAGTTATAAGGAGGTACTAAGTGCTCATCGCACATCCCTTTTCAAATATTGGTATTATTGTTCCACTCTATTTGCACTCCTGGGTTTTAGTATACACAAGTCTTGGGTATTGTATGCACGTTGTTAGATTCAAAGTTGTTCACTGTGTGATTCCGTGCACATTTCCCTTGCCATATTCATTGCCTTCTTCCTTTCTTAACACTGCCTGAGGGTGTGGTCGATAAAACTATTATTTTGGGGTACTTTCTGTTTGATTAAATGGGAACTCTTCTTGGGTGCTTGCACAAGCCAGACTGTGTTGCCTAGGTGCATATAGCAAAAGGGAGAGAGACAAGTGAGAGGTCTGTCTTGAAACACTCTGCTGCACCATGTCAACAGGATGTTACCCAACAAAGAAACAGCCTGCCAGATGCAGCTAGATGAAGATTCAGTGCAACCGTGAGTGGCAAACTCATGTATCCAGTTTGCGTATAAAATGAGCGACCCATGTTAAAAGTAGTGAGTGGCCTTGGGATTCTTAGGTGCCGGAGCTAGGCTATATGAATATTTGAATCCATACTGTTTTGTATAGCCAAAATATTGACCATGGAATTCACTTTACCAGGAGATAATATTTAATATGAAATGCATGCACACTGGCTTTGCAGCCACGTCGTCAGCAAGGGATGTCCTGTAATTTACATGCAGTGTATGCCATGCACACGTGGAACACTGATTTCTGTGATCCTAGTTTGTTTGAAAAAATGGTGCAATGGGAAATCTGGCCCCAGATCAGTTTGCAATTTCGAGGTAGCATACACAAACACAATCCTTGCATTCAGATGTGTTCCTTACAATGGACATATGAGATTCCTAGGATCTTTGTGCCCCACAATGGTGAGGAAGTAAAATTGCAATTGTCAAAGCACCATAGAATGGTGCCATTTTGAAGGCCCACTCCAAAGGATTTAAGAACGCTGGGAGTGAGGCATGTAGGAAGAGCGGGCTCCAAATTTCGACAAAGATTAACACTGACCCAACTTGCTTACAAGAGTATGCGACTGAATTGCAAGACTTTAGGCTGAATCTGAATCAGTTTTGTGAGTGCATATTAAACATACATTATATGTCAAGTAAAAGGTGGGGTGTTGAATTTGCTACTATAAAAGCTGGTATTTTCATTTGGACACTATACTATGGTTTTCAATATAGTCAGATTTGCTAAACTAACAACATAATTACTCACTAATGTCCTAAACTACTTATATATCCCCTCACTAATGTTAAAGGTAACTCAGTCCCAAGCTCTTTGGTCCAAAGCATTGGTACAAAACTATGGTATAAGCCGGCTCATTTTAAGAGTATATATGCGCAGAATGAAAGCTGTCTTTTTGCAAGGAAGACATGACGAGTTGGAGTTGTGGAATGTGAGAAGCCAAGTATCCCCATTGCTCATTTTCAGAACAGGAAAACGGAGCAGAGAAATGTAACAACACTTTTCATCTGTTGCTGCATTCTAAATGCCAGGCTGATCATGTATTTCTAGAACATGCTAGTGAGTTGGTTTGTCAATGGGAGGTGGTTCTGATTAGCACATGACATCACTTCAAGGGTGGTATTTTCTTACATTTTATGTAAGCAAACATACATTCATGGGAGGTCACAGACAGAGGGTTTAAAAAGAGCTGAAGTCTGAAGGCTTGGCTCTCTTGGGCACACTCTCGCTGCCTGGCTGGGAGTCGATGTGCTGCTGATATCTTCCTTTGACTAGTGGGAGATATCCAGGTAAAGGAATTCTTCAGTGCGGACTCCATCCAGAGAGACGGAAAGGGGTCCTGGATTCACTGTACCAGGGGGTACACAGAACCAAGTGTGTTTTTTGGTGACTTCCAGTAAATTGAGGAGCTCGAGATGAAGGAATGAATGAATATCTTTACAAGAATAATTTACAAGCATTTACAGTATGAAGAATTTTATTTAAAAATTGACAGATTAGAAGAGTGTCCCATTCTTAAACCTAGAAAACTATTTTTCATGTGTTTTTTTTTTTTTCGTTCACATAAAAAACTTATGTTCATTATACAAAAAAAGCTATCTAGCGTGGGGGAAATTTCTAATGAAATATATGTTCGGTTTTATCTAGGTTCATTTTGAATCACAGAGAATGCAAAATAGCTCAGTGCATTGCATATGTTTGTAATTCTTTTATAAATTGTAACCTTTAATAAAGCGCAAAAGGAAAGAAACAATTCAGTCTCAGATTACTTATTGTATGTCCTGGTTCCTTCTGGTAAAACACAGACAGCTGTTAACCGGATGGTAATTGCGTATTACTGCATAGGATGATGTATTTTACCGCTTGTAGTAAGACGCATAACCAAATTGGTCACTGTGAATTGGGTCTATCTCAGGGGCTGTTTACATGAAAAATAGAATTCAGGTGTCCTGGTAATTGTATGCTGGTTTACTGCCAATGTTGTATTATAAATAAAATATCACACGCTGATGAATTTATGATTTAGATTGTACCAAGTCCAGTTTTAGCTTACTGTTTATGGACCCGGTATAAGAACAGTATCAGGCAGTCCCGTGTATTTAGGGCTCACACCATGCCCCAACAAGCTCCCTCAAAACATAGCAAAATACCTCTGACAGATGTATGATGTGTTGGCCGGGAATCAGCTAAAATTACTGGACGTGGCCTTGCATCATAAAGCATTACCATATTGTGCACTCATTCTCCAAACTAGAACTGTGAGGGCAGTGCCAACAACTGTTCTGTGTGCACATAGACCTTTGTTATTGTGTTATTGGCATTATTGTGTCATTGGTGCTAGTCCCAACATGTCGGAGATAGAAGTTGGGATTTCAAAACTATCAGCTTATCTCGAAACCAGAATCTATGCTTTCGACACATGGTCATTTAAAAATCTGATAACCAGGAAAATACAGGATTATTCCTCCGCCACCCGATGCAGGGTCGAGAAATGGATCTGCCATGGATAAAGACTGCTCCCATCACCCAAATTTTAAACATCGCCAATTTGTCCTCTTATCAACGTGGTCCACTGCCTCCACAAAATAAATGATGATGTGCAGAGTCTGAAGAGGTGGAGCAAAGTAGTAGATCCAAAGGGTCAATAACTGACCTATGTGATCTCTCTACTTACCCAGACGAACCTAAGGAGCCTTGGTCGGTTTTGCAGCACAAAAACAGTGACCCCAAAGGTGAAAACCGCAACAAAACAACAACCTAGATGCTCGCAGGGATGCAAAGGAGCTTGAATCTAGGAATCGATTGAAGAACAACGGTGGAATGAGCATTACGAACAATACTGCTCTAGTTTCAAAACTGAATCCCAAACAGACTTCTATCCAATGAAAGAGTCAAACTCACTACTCAACTCAAGTTCACTCTACATCAAATGGCAACAACTCAAATTCAACTTGCAAACTAAGACTTCAAAATCTTCATGCAGAGGATGGTGAGCTTAAGTTGAACCGACACAATGTGATGAAACTCTTCAACTGTGTGCCGTCATTGCGCACAGTTGTGTCCGAGGACATTAAAATCGTAGAATATGCAACTGAGAAGTGCTGTGACCAAGTGCTTCTTCATATTACACCTGCTTCAGTACGAAATACTATTCTGAAAGCCACAAACTAATTATTAATATTCAGCTTCAATATCACCCTTGAACCAAGAGCCGATGATGACCATCCAAAAAGCCAAACTATAAATCGAGGTCTGCAGGAATCCCAAGTAGAACGACGTGCAACAGTGAGAAGTTCCATGAAAGCCTTTGACAATGGAAGTAAAAGAGATGGTAATCCTCATAATAATCCCAAGGAGTTTCATTTGAGGAAACATGACGCCTGTAATTAGCAACAAAAGGAGTCGAGGGAAATGCAGTGCATCTTTCTATCCTGGAACACAAGAGGCTTTGCTCACTTATTCGATGTTCCCTGGAGAGGGAAAGAGTCCCCCTTTGTAATGTGTCTCTAGGAAACCTGGTTAAGTGAGCCTCCATCACGAGACGGGTATGTCATTCTATTGAATCCTGCAATAAAAAAACCCTATAGGTAGACCATCATCAGGATTGTTAATGTTAATCAAAATAACTCCATGGTGGTCCATCACAGACACATTTTGTCCAAATCCATTTCTTCAAGGTGGCATACTAGGAACTGCCAACCCAGATGCCGAGCAAAGGAAACACCTGTTAGTATTAAATGGTTACTGGAATCCGAAACAAATCAGTTGTAAAAACTTTGTAAATTCGGTTACCAGACACATTGACATATTTTGTGGGGATCTAAATTGCACCTGGTTTAAGTTAAATCAATCAACTCGGTCGTTTTGACCACTAGTTAAAGATGAGGAAACAGTAAAAAATCACATATGGAGAAGTGCACTCAAAATTTGTAACTGCTCAATGGTAAATGAACAAGTGAAAGGTGACCAACCTCCACAGGCAACCTGGTCAAAAAACAATTCACAGTCTATAATTGACTATTTCTGGGTCTCCCAAAATCTCTTTGAACAGGATCTTTCACTCGAAATTTGTGAAATGCAGAATAGTGATCACAAGCTTCTACGATTTTCCTGTGCGATTGAATGGCTAGAGATAACTAAGAAATATTGTGTTCCAGCGATGATCAATGCAAGTGGAAACCGACTGCGAATAAATGCTCCTTAAATCCGGCTTATGAATCAACACCTATTAAATCAGCCTAATGGGTCACCGTTACTTTCAAACTGCAGTTGTAAAAAATCATCTAACATAACATTCAGAACACAACACAAACATTGTTACACCATGCAAATTACAAATGCTAAGAGAATGATGCAAAGAGACATTTGACTGATAAAATGAGCAGGAGCCTCGAAATTGAGTGCAAAGGATATAAAGGCTGCCATTGGAGAACGAAGATCAAAATATAGAAATTGGCTAAGATCGCAAAGAATGATTATCGAGCAGGACCAAGCAGAAATCTTTTTGAAACATCTGATTACATTGAATTCCTAAGAAATCTGGAAAATATTAAATTCAGGAGATGTGCAAAATCAATCTTCTGTAGTGCATGAAATCGACGCTTCAAGGTGGGAAGCACACTTTGCAAAAACGTTTTTCAAGCCTATGAAGGAGTCAATCAAAGAGAGACACATTAATACGACAACTTGGGGCATGCAAATTTCATCGACTGACATTGAACTTGCTATAAGAGATCTAAAAAGTTCCCGTGCAGCGGGCCCCGACATGATTTTGAACGTAATGTTAAAAATGAACGCAGTCGAATGGGCTGTCCTAATCGAGACACTTTTTCGGTGATTATCTGTCCAAATGGAAATACCAGACTCTTGCCGAGAAGCCATAGTTGTACCAATCCACAAAAAGGGCAATCGGGCTGATCCAAACAATTATCGCCCAATTGCCCTTTTAGACACTATTGGCAAAATCTTTGCATCTTTCTTACGACGAAGACTGGTCTCTTGGACATTGAGTGAACAGATTTGCGACATCCGACAAACCGGATTCACCAAGGGCGTCGGAGTGGATGCAAATCTACTGATACTTTTAATGTCATGAAACTTGAAACCTTGAAAGCCAAGAAGAAAATACATCTGGCATTTATTGATTTGCGTGGCGCTTTTGATAGTGTCAATCGCGAACTACTATGGAACAAAATTGTTGCATGGAAATGCCCACCAGACTTGATTGCTCCAATAAAAGCATTGCACACTGAGACCTCAATTCGAATTTGCTTGAACCATCAGGGCGAGCTTTCAAAGAGGGTACCTATTAACAGAGGTGTCAAACAAGTTTGCCCATTGGCAGCTGAGTTATTTAAATTGTTCATTTCCGACCTGCCTAAGCATCTAGAGCCTGCACGCTGCTTTTCACCAAAAATAAATAACACAGAAATTCAGTGTATCATTTATGCAGATGATGTGGTCCTAATAGACTCAACATAGATTGGCCTGCAACAGCTTTTAAACAAGTTACAAGAGTACTTGACAACAAACGAACTAGACTTGAACTCTGACAAAACCAAAATTATGTCAATTGGTGCTGGGACCTCAAAAAAGCAAAGATCACACAAATGGTACTTTAATGGAATACCATTAAGTTCAACAAATTCCATCAAATATCTGGGCATAATGTTCAATACTTCAATAAATGAAAAACACTGGAAGGCGGATTTGATGAACAAAATGAATCAATTCAGCATTCAAGGTCTCAAATTATACAAATCACATGGCAAATTTAGTCTAACACCGATCATTACTTTTTATTGCAAAAAAGTTATACCGGCAATTACATTTGGATCAGAATCTGGATGGAACATTGAAACACAGTTTTGGCAGAAGTTGGAAGGTCTTTTTTGGTGAAGAGTGTTGAAATTACCTTCTTATACATCAATGATCCAACTACGATATGAGCTGTCACTGAACTCCCTGCACACGAGTGTCATGTGGAAATCTTTAATGTCCCTCCGAAAAATAAAATTAAGTCCAGTAGCTCCAGCTTACAAACTATTCACGGAAAAACCAGACCAACGACAGTCCCTACTTTTGCAAGAGTGGTGTCGGCTGCTACTAGGCAAATTGACACATGCAGACTTAGAGCTAGCTGAACTAATTTCTCGACCACAACGTGTTAAAAAGAAGTTCGAGCTTTGGAGCTGGATACAGAATTATGATCAGCGATTGACAATGCCTATGATGCTGAAATCAGGAATTGGAGCTCATAAACTAAATGTGCAGAGCCGTTATCTAACCAACTGTCCATCACGACATCATTGCGACCAATTCTTGAGACTACGACTGAATGCACTGCAAACCAAAGAGATGCAAACCTGTCGCCACATTAATTAGGCAGGGAACAATCTTTGTCGATTCTGCAGCCTTCAGATCGAGTCAATAGAACATCTTATGACTGGTTACACTGCGTTAGTAACCCGGCGGACGCAACATTTAGGCACTTTTGCCCCAGCTACCCTGAACAATCAAGACTGGTGGCAATATGCAACCTGTGGCCAAAATATTAAATTGACGTACGCTGTTGTACATTTTATGGATTCATTGAATAAGGCACATAATCTCACATAAGCAAAGTGGCTGCTCTATGAGTAACAAATTATGGCCTGTGAATTTGAATATGTGCTGATGTTTTGAGCTGAAAATGTGTAATAAAAGTACGGGGCCAGTATGTTTACATGCAGGCCTGTCGAGCTGAAACTTTCACAAAAAATAAAAATTAAAAAAGGGGTTTGAACAAATACATGACCGAGAGGAAACTTAAAATTTAAAATTCAAAATCAATACATTTTTGGGCTGGATGACCTGAATTTGGGCAAAGAATTGTGGAATGATGTATGCTAAAGATTGCAATTGGCTCTAAAAGCATTCATCACAATATTTGGATTGTAAGTGGAGCACAAAATAAATTATATTTGCAAAATGACATCATGCACAAAATGTATGTATTCATAAAGAGCCAACACTCACAAGCACCTGGGCGCTACAAATACACATGAGACTAGAAGAAACATGTGTATGTTTAGATTTCTTAAACCAAAGGGCCTGGTCTATACTGGGTGGAGTTGTACCTCAATTTGAAAACAAAAGACAAGCTTACCATTGTGCCCAAATTATGCTATATTTGATTTAGCTCCAAATAAAGAAGGATGCCACTATTCCTGCATTTACCAGACAGTTTACAGTAGCATTACCGAAGAAAAAGGGGCAACCGATGAACGCCCTGATGCAGTTGTCTGCCTAAATTAATCCATGAGACATCAAAGATTAGAAACCAAAAAATACCATTTGTGGTCATTAGGAATGTCCTGGTTTGAATATTGGTGAACAAGAAAAGGGTGTCAGCACTTCATCTGGATGTAAACACAGTGTCAGGGATTGCAGCGCAGGAATCGTACTTCACTGCAGAATTCAGCAACCAATTTATTGGGAATATCCTTGAAACTACGTGAATTCACAGGGTTAATTATCTAAATCATAGGACTGTAAACCAAAGGGAATTTTTTTAATTCAGTCTGTATACCCATATGAGCCAAATTAAGTGATATGCTGTCATCAGGATAATTGTGTTCTATTTCAATTGGGTGAATCCGAAAGAGAAAAAAAGCAAGGTGAATATTCCAAAATATTTGAGGGTTGTGGCTCTCCAAAGAGATACTGCCACACAATTAGAAGGGAGTACAGAGGTTCCTCCATTGGCGTAGTTCCCAGAATGTTCTAAGATCGGTAGAGGAGCAGATTCAAGCTGCAGATGCTTGCACAAATGAAGAAGAGAGAGATCAATTAAGGAACATATTTATGGAGTTCAAAGAGGTTTTTGCCAAAGATGCTTATGATTGTGGGCTGACTGATTTGCAAGTTGCCACACTACCAGAAGGATATGGTAGGGAGCTAGTATTTGTGTGACAATATAGGTTACCCTTGGCATGTCTGGAGTCACTGGCTGAAGTAATTAAACATTTTGAATCTAGAGGCATCTAGAGGCATCATTAGGCCCATTCATAGTACTTAAAATACTCCAATATAGGGTGTACTAAAGTCGCATGGCTTAAGTGAATTGAACAAGAGGGTATCAGTTTCAACGTTGCCCCTCCCATTTATTGATCAGGGTCTTGCACAGGTTCAAGGATTACAGGTTTTTACCACCTTGGATCTTACAGCTGGTTACTGGTGTGTACCATTAGGGGTGAAAGGAGAGAAACATCAGTTGAGTAACTTAGTGTACGTTTTAAAGTGAATGTGAAAAGGGGGATTCAGGGTGGACCATGGGGTCTCAGAAGGAGGTGAATTGTCTATAAGTGTCTATAAGTAACCCAAAGAATGAGGAGTTAACCGATGCTAGATTAATTAAAAACAGGTAGTTGGTGAGAACTTCAGTAACACATCAATTACTCGCCTCAATCATGGTTCTTTCATTGTCTATCAATTACAGCATAATGTGTTCTACATATCAGTCCCTATATCTGTACACTCTAAATCAATAACTCTGGTAGGAAGCAACATGGTATCACTATTACAAGAATGTGAACTATTGTGTGGCACATTCATGGTGCTTTGTGATTCCTGACTGATGTGTGTTTAATTGAGTGCATTCTTTCTCTGTGATAATGCAGAAGACAACCCCAGTCTGTGCTTTGCACAGTTTGTGTGTGCAGTACTAGGCAAAACACAGGGCATTATCAATCCAGACATTGATAGCTCATTCACTTAAAGCATATTCTGTCAGTGCTATAAAATACACCATAGAGGTAACACTATTTCACTTTTGATATTAATCCCATTAATAGATTTGAATACAAATATATGTTTTGTTTTTAAAACACTGTATGGAACATTTTAATTCACTTAATACACTGTATTCATCATGATTAATGTTGTGATAGCTAAATATCTCCACAGAATATGGTTAATGTAATAGATGCTGTGTTTCACATCATACAATGTTTTGAAGCAAATTCAGGAAAATGAAAACAGCTGCCCTGAAAAAACTGATAAGCTGTCAGACAATGTGATAATCAAAAATGATAATCAAGGAAATGTCATGCCATCCTCGGATGAAGAGTTTTGGTATAGTCTGTGTGAAACATCTATCTGGAAGGGGTTAAGTGTCTGGAAAAATAATGCATTTTCTGGTGTGTATCCTGCCATTGAACATGATTCAGCTTCTTGAAATCTCGTCAAATCTGTCCAATTAATAAATGTAATTTGGCTTGTCAATGGCATGTATATGACTCATTATCCTGTGTACTGCTCCCTAAATGATACCCTAAATGATACCCGGAATGGGTATGATGGGTTAAGGAATTTCTATGGTAGTAATGGTACCCAATTGTCATAGGCAAGTAAATAGTCTGTTTCTTGGAATCATTCTTGAAATGCACTAATATTTGCTTTAGTGGTGAGGTGATGTTTGATGCTGTACTTAACATTGTCATTAAGAATAACAGGGATTGTTTCATTGCAATCCTCAACCTTCCCACATCAGACAAAGGATTTTGCTGCCCTCCAACAATCTGCTACATGACAATCACATAGGCTAGGAAAGAAAGGTACATCAGTGATACTATGATATGAGGTACTGTGAAATGCCAGGTGGAATCTCTTAGGACATATTCATTATAGCAGTAGAGAACAACAATACCCAGAGAATAACACCGTCTTGGATTTTAGCAACAACAATGTAATATTTACCACCCGGCCACCACCAACTCCACTGTGTACGCCCTATGGGGAAAAAAACAAATAGTTCAATGATGAGTTAAAGTGAATTGATATGTTGACAAAGTAAATACATGTATGATTGTCGCCTTGTCACACTGGCTAGCTAGATCATTGAATCTTAAGTTTGAGTCACCAAGGTCATTATTTCTTAATAGGATTACATATTTAATAGCTAAAAATCCGTCCACTTCAAGATGTTGATACAAGTGAGGCTGTGTGTAACAGCTCACAGTGTTTTGAAGTAGACACATGTATGACAGCAAAGCTGTGCTGTGAAAAGGCTGCAGGGACGTCATCCTGGGGTTGCCAGGGGTTGCAAGTGCAATCTCTGCCGATTTGTTTGCAACCCCTAATAATGTCTTGTGACTCCAGCATCCTCCTCGAATCAGAGGATGCTGGAGCAGTGGCTAAGGGAGGTGTGCTTCGGCTGCAGGATCCTCCATTTTGTTCTTGGCCCGTTTGCAGTTAGGAGCTGTGCAGAAGACATCTCTCCCGAGCTCAGGCTGACGGCCTTGTGGTGTCGTTGGAGAGAAGCTGAGCAAAGCTTTGAAGCAACCGAGCCTTGCTTCTGCCAATGAGGTAGGTTTTAGTTGTGTGTTTGTTATAAATTAAAATTGTTGAGGTTGAAGACCTCTGATGTCCTTCCGCTCCACCCAGCCACCTCACCCGGTCCCGACACCTGAGTGCCGACGATGCACTCAGGTTTTGGGACCTGGTGAGCTGTAGCAGAAAGGACCTTACATCTAACTGTGACGCAGCAAGCTGCTGCTGGCTAGCTGCCTGCACTGCAGAAGGCCCTGTCAGAGCCTTCTGCACTGCAGGCAAATTAGGCCACCAGCAGCGTTGCACTTGCTTCCTGAGTTTGTATGTGTACCCACTGCCATTAACAACCATCATGTGAGTGATTTGGTGAGCAGGCTTAAATGGTGTCATATCACAGATCCCAATCACCTTTTCAACAGGGACAGGTGCGGCAGAAATGCAACCACTTGAGTGGTTTTTGGCTTGCATCCTCATATCCTATATGAAGAATGGCTTCCTTAAAACGTTAAATGGTTTTCTCTTCGTAAAACAGGTATTCAGAGAGGAGTGCATCTTGATAGGATCAGCGACAGGAAGTTATATGTAAACGTAAATCTGGCACACTCGTTCATTCATATGCACTAATAAAAAGCCCCATAATGTGCCTACATATTTAAAAGCACACCCCAGCTCACTTGTGCCCACTCGTAAGCACCACATGCTCTGACTCTCCGATGAAGGCTCTCAATCCCACAGCATACATGATGTGGGCTTCACACATCTGTCAGGCTTGGTAGTTCAGTGGGTGGACAGTTTGAGGCAGAGAGCCTGATTTACAAAGTCTTTTACAATGGCGCAATCCCATTGAATAACGCTTTGTAAATCATGCCCAGCGTGTTTGTATAACCCGCAGCCGACAGGATTAGATCCCGGAACGACTGGCTCAGACTTTAATCTGCAAGATGCTAATCAAATGAGCGTCACTAAATTGTTTGATGTTGGCAGCTATGTTGTACAGTTTGTAAATGGTTAGTACTAATATCACCCGTCTTAATAAGCAATAGTTTCATGCAGTAAGCATGGGCCTTTGTCTGGAAACGATTTGAAAGTGCCAGGAAAGCAAAGGGAAATTCAAAAATGTTAATCCTATTAATATTGTTGTGTTTTAATGACTAAATAACTTGCAATAAGAGCTGTAGTTTGCTGTTTAAATCCCGGCTACTGCACTGAGAAAAACTGTGTGACCATTTCCTTTATCCACTTTCCAATAATGGGAGCATTCAGAAACCTGTTCTTCAGCACAATCAATGACTCTAAAAAAAGCTGTACGTTTAATGTGCATGACACAAACAAAGCCCATTTTTAGAATTAATGATTGAATCTGTCAATCAATACAACCTTACTGGCATCAAATTGGAGCATCCAAGACATTTAGTCCAGGTGTTTCAAACCCCTTAGGTTTTCTTAACAAATGTTGTACATTTATTTTACAGTAAACAAGATTCTGAAAATAACTCTAGGAGCTATAACGCTGGGTGTTACTTCCATCAAACTAAATGGTACTCATTTTATTAACCTGGATACAATGACAATCTGAGTTGATGGCCTGATTAGGAAACAAGTAAGTGAGCTACGGGACATACATGATTCTCATTAGCAGTCACTTAACCCACTGAGCTAATCTTCTCGCTTTCAGTGACTGTAAGATGTAAGAAAGAAGAAAGGTTGCTGAAAACTCCAATTGTGTAATTGTGTGTTTCTGTCTCATGGTCTAAGTGAGCTCTTCCTGACAGTTTCATCACACATTTTGCTAAAAATGTAACCTCTGTAATCTTAATCCGCAGCCGTACGAGGGTAATCATTTTTCTGCAACAGGGACACATTTTCGGTTAATCCCCAGAAATTCAGACATGTAGGAAGGCTAAAAGTGAAAAAGATAAAGAATTTCCTGCCATGGAAAATGAAATATTTAAACTATTAGATGAGAATGAAGGAAAAATCAAAGCAGTTGACTATTACCATGCACAAATCATTGAGTTGCGAGAAATATTCACTTAAGTCAGGAATGAGAATTCTGCCCTTTGCCAAGAAGCACAGCAGCTCCATGCACATCGCAGAGAAATGAAACAGCAGATCACTAATTTCAAATCTCAAGAAAAGCAGCAGTGCACCGCGTTCACTGAAGCTGAATTTAATCACAGCCTTAGCAAGAGACTTTGTCAGCATCTGTCCATGTGGCAAGGCCTGACTATGGTTCAGTATTTAAGTCGGAATTACCCACAATTGCTCACACATGCTTATCCAAAACAAAACCGGAGTGGGGGACAAAATGACACATTCCACAATGCATCATGTAGCGCCTTGAACATTATGAAATCTATCAAAGCTTTGATGAAATCATTTAAAAAGAAAATGGATAGCTATATCGTCGAACATCTAGGGGTGGTCTCTGATATATTTAAGACCCTTCAGATTCCTTGGGAACAATATGGACAGTATTTTCACCTCACTTTAGACATTGCTTCTGTCAGTAACTTCTGTGGCATGAATGAACAGAAAAATATGTCATATGCGGATTTTGAGAAAGAAATAAGACACCAATTCTCACTCTATCAATCTAGTAGCACCATGGCTGCCTGCAAACCAGGCTCCTTTACCGGGTTCCTGCAATGAGGACTTACCGGGTCATTCCGACAGAGGAGGACCTGGTAATTCCTCCTTGCAGGAACCATTCCCCATTCCCATTTGAGCCCCCACAGGGCTCAATGGGAATGGGGAGGGAGGTAATAAAGGGCACATAACAACTGGCCCATTATTACATCCCTCTTCCCCTCGCGGGACCCGGAAAGGGCGCCTGGTTTTACCAGGCATCCTTACAGGGTCCCTCAAAGGGAACCTCATAATCGGTGCTCCCGTAATGAAGGGGGGGCGGTCCCGTACCGGCCCCTTTCATTACGGGAGTGCAAAGGTCGTATTGAGGCCCATAGTCATTATAGCATTAGAGAACAACAAATACCCAGCCAATAGCACCATCCTGAAGTTTAGCAACAACAATGTAATATTTACCACACGGCCACCACCAACTCCACCGTGTACGCCCTATGGGGAAAAAAACAAATAGTTCACTGATGAGGTAAAGTGAATTGATATGTTGAGATGTAAGAAAGAAGAAAGGTTGCTGAAAACTCCAATTGTGTAATTGTGTGTTTCTGTCTCATGGTCTAAGTGAGCTCTTCCAGACAGTTTCATCACACATTTTGCTAAAAATGTAACCTCTGAATTCTTAATCCGCAGCCGTACGAGGGTAATCATTTTTCTTCAACAGGGACATATTTTCAGTTAACCCCCCGATATTTCCTTGCAAACAAGGAGCACAGACTCAAATCACTCGTTTTGCAGATAGCCGAAGGAGAATACGACCATCGACTTGAGAACCATGGGTGAGTGCCAATGTGTGCAATGTATCAATTAATGGTAACTTTAACATCTCATTCTCAACAATAGAAAACCTGGAGATTTGGACTCATTGTGACATGCTATTTTGCAATCTATGAATGTCTATCGCTCTGAAATATTTTTAAAATATGTATACAACATCAGAGTTGTAAACATGACAATGGAGCTGGCTCAGGTCAAGTTTATTCAAATAATGTTAATTTGAGGTGCAGCACATCAATCAGTCTACTCCATGTTTAGGTTATGGCTTGGGTCTCAGTCACGTATGTGACACCTATTGGGGTAAAACTTAGTGTGAATAGTGTTAGATGTCCAAGGTGTATGAATTTGCATCTGCATTACTGATGTGTCATTACCCCTAGCAGAAGTGTTGTGCAAAAAGTGTCATTTGTGTTGTGCATGAAAGCAGATGATGCCACTTCCTGTGATGTCAATTGCCAAATGACGTGCACCAGCACATCCTGTGATGTCATTTTGGGGCAGGGATCAAACGACATTACCCCACTTCCTTCAATGTACTTGGGGGCGGGTTCAATTGACATCACTTCCTGTGATGTCATTAGGGGGGTCAAGGACCATGTGATGTCGCCTTCGCTACCCCTGGCCTTTTGGTGAAATTACGTCCCAGAAAGGCTGACAGGATCAGTACCAATATGAGATGTCCAAATGCTAATGTGGTAAAACAAAATCTAAAATTAGGAGGTTTGGTGTAGTCTGTGAGAAAATCAATCTAAAAAATCTTCATTTGTCGTAGGAATAACAGCAGAATATGGGGTTTATCATACAAATAATTGTTTAGGTCTGTAAAATAGCCTCTTCAAAACACAAGTAATTTGGGACTCCACATGAACAAAATTTGCAGTCTTACTTTGCAGAGAACAATTCCCTAATTGTATTCCTGAAAGGCATACGTGGAGTCATGCATCTTCCATGTCCACAATATCTAGATCAATACATCTCAGTACAGATGACATTTTCACAGGTAGGAATATGGTTTTGCCACAGCATTTGCTTTACAGAACCAATGAGCAGGTCCTAATAAATGCATCCACAATCCACAAATATATGGAAGAGCTGAGAAAACACTAGCAAGATGTTTTTTTGCGTTTGCGCAGAGGAATTTTGAAAAAGCTGCTGACAGTCCAACTCATACTATGACAAGAAAACATCTGTGAGGGAATAAGAGATATGCAAGAAGGTATATAAGTTTGACTTTGGTAAAGATAAACATAAAAATGCAAATGTCCTCGCATCATGGTGCGTGCCATTTAGAATTGTAGATAAGGTTTCGCCTGTAGTCTACAGAATAGCCATAAAAGAGGGAAAGTTAACTGTGGAACAATTTGTCCATGTTAACCAAATTAAACCATTCCACCCAAAACAGGAGGTTAGAACACATTGATGAAACTAGTAGGGAGTGAAAAGTGTAATTCTGTTCTGAAAATGAAGTGCTTGCACCTCAAAGGGATTCACCATTGCACGTAAGTCGGTGTGAACAATATACAAAATATCAATCTGGAGTGTAAAGGAGTGAAAGGAAAGATCAATTAGTTGAGTAACTGTGTGTACGTTTTAAAGTGAATCTGAAAAAGGCGGAATGAAACAGATGAGTATATACATTTATAAAATGAGAACAATGGGTATAAAAAAATAAAGTATATTCAGGAAAATGATCAAAATGTTCTAGGTGTCCAGTTGACTTGCATTTTGATTGCTAGGTCCCAAGTCGATGTGTGAGACCAATGGCATAGGGAATTACTTATAGGGGATGATCATTTATTTTATTTCATTTGAGAATGTCATATTGAGGTCTGTTATGTTATCCTGCATTTTCCTAAAGCCAATAATGGAAGATGTGCCATATTGTATCTCTTATAATCAAGGTGAATATTCCAAAATATTTGAGTGTTGCAGCTCTCCAAAGAGATACTGCCACGCAACTAGAAGGGAGTACAAAGGTTCCTCCATTGGCATAGTTCCCAGAATGTTCTAAGATCGGGAGAGGAGCAGATTCAAGCTGCAGATGCTTGCACAAATGAAGAAGAGAGGGATCAATTAAGGAACATATTTATGGAGATCAAAGAGGTTTTTGCAAAAGATGCTTATGATTGTGGGCTGAATGATTTGCAAGTTGCCACACTACCAGAAGGATATGGTAGGGAGCTAGTATTTTTGTGACAATATAGGTTACCCTTGGCATGTCTGGAGTCACTGGCTGAAGTAATTAAACATTTTGAATCTAGAGGCATCTAGAGGCATCGTTAGGCCCATTCATAGTACTTAAAATACTCCCATATTAGGTGTACTAAAGCCCCATGGCTTGAGTGAATTGAACAAGAGGGTTTCAGTTTCAAGGTTGCCCCTTCCATTTATTGATCAGGGTCTTGCACAGGTTCAAGGGTTACAGGTATTTACCACCTTGGATCTTACAGCTGGTTACTGGTGTGTACCATTATCTGAAGGTATATAACATGTATTTGCATTTTCCTTTGACAAATTACAATATGCATGGTCCCAGACCCCTTTTGGGTATGTCAGTAGTGGGAGTGAATTTGGGATATTCCTGAGCAAGGCACTCCCAGATGCAGCTGGGATAAACTTTCTAGGCCATGAAGTGACAGTACATGGGTTAAACCTGCAAAAGAAATAAGTGGAAGCAATTCAGAAATGAAAAGATCCCAAGAACCTAAAAAGTCTAAAGAGTTTGCTAGGATTGACAGGTTACAACACGAAATGTATTGGACTTTACGCAGAGATTAAGCAGCCTATAAGCAAATTACTAACAGAGAGTGTGCCCTGCAAATAGGAAAAGGAAAAATGGGCAAGTAAAACAAAAAAAAAACTTTTTGATAAACATGCCATTTTCGGCATATCCAATAAAAATGAAGATTTCTTTGTAGAAATAGGAATCACAGATCAATGTATGTCAGCAGTACTCTACCAAAAACAAGATGCAAATAACAATTCTATTGCATATACAAGAACAGCATTGTCACAGGAAGCAACCAAATTTAGTGAATATGAAAAGGCACGTTTGACGTCTGTATGGCCATTGCAACATTTCTGTCCCATTATTCAAGGGATATGGGTGATTGTTGAAACACATCACCAGCCTCTCTAATGTTTACATAGTAAAAGAATCAGATCAGGGAATTTGACCAAGTCAAGAATGACTTCATGGATGTTAGCACTACAGGGATTCCCAGTGGAAGTGAGATGTGGACCAAACAAAAAGAGTCCAATTGGTCAAGGGCTATCAGATTACATGATTGTGAAGCTGTCTGTATGCCTGAAGACACTGACGTAGAAACTCATTTAAGGGAATTTGAGATATCCCCACACAATGCTTTCAATGAAGAAACATGCAATGATCATCCAACCATTTATGTAGATGGATGTGCATATCACATGGAAGGTGATTCTGAAAAAGAACCGGTGGCAGTGATACAAAATCTTTGGGGATAATGCAATGACATTCCAAGAGTAAGCATGAAGTTAGGACCCAAAAGCAGTCAAGTTGCAGAATTGGCCACCATTTATAAGGGAATATCTACAGCCATAGAAAGTAATCTTTAAGAAATAGTTGTAGTGACTGATTCTTATTATGAGCTAAATAGTTTTATGGAATATTTACCCAGCTGGAAATTGAGAGGAATGCTCTCATCTAACTAGAAACCATTTAACCATGTCAAAATAATCCAAGCCAAAGACAAACGGGTTTCAGTAAATGGCATGATCATCCACTGGAGGAAAATACATGGTCATTTGAAAACACCACGCGAAGAAAAGGAAGGAAATGACAAGGCTGATTAGTTAGCCGAAAATGGAACTGGGATGGCAGAGTTGCTTTCTATTATAAACAAAAAGAGAATTAATTTACAAGAAGGGCTGATGATTCACAAATCAGTATTGGGCCAAATCCAATGGGATTTTTTCATTTTGATGGTTGATGCTATGTCATGCCCACAATGGAATAACTGCAGGCCGAAGAGGCTCCCAGAAAACTTTGGACATTTTAAAAGATTATCCTTATTGGCCTCACATGTCATAGGATTTAGAACTCTATACGAGAGAATGTCTAGTGTTTGCACAATTTCAACCTGCTTCCCCAACACACAGGGTACCATTGCTGAAAAAAGTTTTGACACTCCCATGGTCACACCTACAAATAGACTTCATTGGGCCTTTGCAAAGGCCAGCACAGGGAAACAGGTAATTCTTTACAATTGTTTGTTTAATTTCTAAATGGGTGTGGTGCATCCCAGCCCCAGATTGCAGTGTGCACATGGCAGCCACTTTGCTAGTCAATCATTTGGATTACCTCAGAGAATAGAATCAATCCACATAAGTCATTTTACTAGTGCAATAATGACAAACATATGGCAAATCATGATTGTGAAGAGAAAGTTGCACATTTCATACCATCCCTCTTTTTCTGGGGGTAAGAAACAGTGCAACATATCAATAGTTGAACTATTGAAAAGGTTTGTAGGTGAGGCAGGATCCATTTGGGATCTTCAACATCCTTTAGTGTTAATGGCTATTAGGACAACACAATCTAGATCAATACATCTCAGTCCACATGAAATTTTGACAGGTAGGAAAATGGTTTCTACCACAACATCTGCTTTACAGAACCAATGAGCAAGTCCTAATAAATGCACCCATGATCAACGAATATATGGAAAAGCTGAGAAAGCACTTGTAACATGCTTTTGTTTTTGTGCAGAGGAATTTGTTAAAAGCGTATGACAGTGCAAAATCATACTATAACAAGAATCACCTGTGAGGAAATATGAGATAGGCGACCTGGTATATAAGTTTGACTTTGGTAAAGAAGAACATAAACATGCAAATTTCCTTGCATCATGGTGTAGGCCATTTAGAATTGTAGATAAGGTTTCACATGTAGTCTACAGAATAGTCATAAAAGAGGGAGACTTAACTGTAGAAAAATGTGCTAATGTTAAGCAAATGAAACCATTCCACCCAAAACATGAGGCAAGGTGGTTAGAACAAATTGGACAAACTAGTACGGAGTGAAAAGTGCACTTCTGTTCTGAAAATGAAGCGTTTAAAAGTGTAATTCTGTTCTGAAAATGAAGCGTTTGTATCTTAAAGGGATTCACCATAGCAAGTAAGTAGGTGTGGAAAATATTAAAAAGTATAAAACTGGATTGTAAAGGGGTGAAAGGAGAGATACATCAGTTGAGTAATTTAGTTTACGTTTTATAGTGAATGTGAAAAGGGGGGAATGAAATATGTGAGCATATACATTTATAAAAATGAGAACAATGGGTATAAAAAATATAATGCATATTTAGGAAAAGAATTAACACATATAGGTGTCCAGGTGACTTGCATTTTGATTGCTAGGTATACCAGGTCGATGTGTGAGAACAATGACATAGGGAATTGCCTTAAGGCAATGATCTTTTATTTTATTTCATTTGAGAATATTACATTGAGCTATGTTATGTTAACCTGCATTTTCCGACAGCCAATAACAAAAGATGTGCCATATTGTATCTCTTATACTCAACCCACATATTTCCAAGTCCAGAAAAGTTATTATTGACTGTTATTTATATTGTATGTTTCTGTGCATAATACAACATTTTACTTCAGATGATATCAAAATGAAAGGGAAAAATTAATGAATCAGTGTATTTGATTCTTAATTGTTTTTTTTCTCGCTTTAATCTAGATACTATTTCCACACCAGCGGTCCGGGAGTTGGAGGCAGCCAGATCCGGAGAAACCACCTCCGAACCGGAGTCCCTTTGGAAAAACCCATGCACTGAAGAAGGGGAGAGAAGGTGGTGACACCTGCTTACAGAGGAAAGGTGAAGTGGCTCTAGCCCATGCATAGTGGAATAAGACAGCACATTTTCTGGTCTTTCTTGGTACTTATACTTATGACGAACATTCCATGTATCACTTTAGTGAAAGGACAAGTTCTAATAGACCTGGGACCAGTCTCAGGAATTGCATTTGGAAGAAGCTCTGCGTTTTATATTGGGGATTACAAGACTCTTATATCAAAACAGGTATACTAGCTTGAACCCAAATTTGGTCATTGAATGGATCAGAGATACAATTGGTGCAAGTAGAGGAATGGGGCCCATAGTCATTATAGCATTAGAGAACAACAATACCCAGCCAATAGCGCCATCCTGGAATTTAGCAACAACAATGTAATACTTACCACACGGCCACCACCAACTCCACCGTGTACGCCCTATGGGGAAAAAAACAAATAGTTCACTGATGAGGTAAAGTGAATTGATATGTTGAGATGTAAGAAAGAAGAAAGGTTGCTGAAAACTCCAGTTGTGTAATTGTGTGTTTCTGTCTCATGGTCTAAGTGAGCTCTTCCTGACAGTTTCATCACACATTTTGCTAAAGCCATAACCTCTGTAATCTTAATCCGCAGCCGTACGAGGGTAATCATTTTTCTTCAACAGGGACATATTTTCAGTTAACCCCCTGATATTTCCTTGCAAACAAGGAGCACAGACTCAAATCACTCGTTTTGCAGATAGCCGAAGGAGAACACGACCATCGACTTGAGATGGTATCAATTAATGGTAGCTTTAACATCGCACTCTCAACAATAGAAAACCTGGAGATTTGGACTCATTGTGACATGCTATTTTGCCATCTATGAAGGTCTATCGACCACCAACCCACTCCCTTCCACAATTAACCCACTAACTGATGTCTCTGACGATTGGCCATGATTAGGGTGATGTTGCTTTTAAAACATTCCATGGACAACAAAGTACAGTACTTTGTCGCGGACTGGGGGGAAATAGTAACTTTTCTTAAGGATGATTTTAGAGTGATGTGGTTCCCACAACGCCTGAGACTATTAGATCTGCAATGAGCGTGAAGTGCGAACCCAGGAAGAAAGCGAATCCGGAATGGAGTAGTAGTCGCCTCAGACGTGAGTTGGGGTGGGGGTTTTGTTTAGGGAATGTTTCCAATTTGTTTAAAAATTCAATAAAGAGAGTTTTCAACAAAAGAAAAACATTCCACTTAACGTTATGTTCATTTTGAATTCTGTTTATTAAAATGACTCTGTCTAGTGTCATGGCGAATTACTGAAGTAATCTGTTGTATCTGCCTTTCAATTCTCATATACTCATGCTGATATATTGAATTAATACTGATCAGTGAGTTCATATGTGTAATGTCTCTGTGAAATATTTTTAAAATATGTATACAACATCAGAGTTATAAACATGACAATGGAGGTGGCTCTGGTAAAGTTTATTCAAATAATGTTAATTTGAGGTGCAGCACATCAATCAGTGTACTCCATGTTTAGGTTATGGCTTGGGTCTCAGTCACTTATGTGACACCTATTGGAGTAAAACTTAGTGTGAATAGTGTTAGATGTCCAAGGTGTATGAATTTGCATCTGCATTACTGATTTGTCATTACCCCTAGCAGAAGTGTTGTGCAAAAAGTGTCATTTGTGTTGTGCATGAAAGCAGATGATGCCACTTCCTGTGATGTCAATTGGCGAAATGACGTGCACCAGCACATCCTGTGATGTCATTTTGGGGCGGGGATCAAACGACATTACCCCACTTCCTTCAATGTACTTGGGGGCGGGTTCAAATGACATCACTTCCTGTGATGTCATTAGGGGGGTCAAGGACCATGTGATGTCACCTTCGCTACCTCTGGCCTTTTGGTGAAATTACGTCCCAGAAAGGCTGACAGGATCAGTACCAATATGAGATGTACAAATGCTAATGTGGTAAAACAAAACCTAAAATTAGGAGGTTTGGTGTAGTCTGTGAGAAAATCAATCTAAAAAATCTTAATTTGTCGTAGGAATAACAGCAGAATATGGGGTTTATCATACAAATAATTGTTTAGGTCTGTGAAATAGCCTCTTCAAAACACAAGTAATTTGGGACTCCACATGAGCAAAATTTGCAGACTTACTTTGCAGAGAACAATTCCCTAATTGTATTCCTCCCATACGTGGAGTCATGCATCTTCCATGTCCACAATATCTAGATCAATACATCTCAGTCCAGATGACATTTTCACAGGTAGGAAAATGGTTTTGCCACAGCATTTGCTTTACAGAACCAATAAGAAGGTCCTAATAAATGCATCCACAATCCACAAATATATGGAAGAGCTGAGAAAACACTTGCAAGATGTTTTTTGCGTTTGCGCAGAGGAATTTTGAAAAAGCTCCTGACAGTCCAACTCATACTATGACAAGAAAACATCTGTGTGGGAATAAGAACTATGCAACCAGGTATATAAGTTTGACTTTGGTAAAGATAAACATAAAAATTCAAATGTCCTCGCATCATGGTGCGTGCCATTTAGAATTGTAGATAAGGTTTCGCCTGTAGTCTACAGAATAACCATAAAAGAGGGAAAGTTAACTGTGGAACAATTTGTCCATGTTAACCAAATTAAAACATTCCACCCAAAACAGGAGGTTAGAACACATTGATGAAACTAGTAGGGAGTGAAAAGTGTAATTCTGTTCTGAAAGTGAAGTGCTTGCACCTCAAAGGGATTCCCCATTGCACGTAAGTAGGTGTGAACAATATACAAAATATCAATCTGGAGTATAATGGAGTGAAAGGAAGGATTGATTAGTTGAGTAACTGTGTGCACGTTTTAAAGTGAATGTGAAAAAGGCGGAATGAAACAGGTGAGTATATACATTTATAAAAATGAGAACTATGGGTATAAAAAAATAAAGTATATTTAGGAAAATGATTAAAATGATCTAGGTGTCCAGTTGACTTGCATTTTGATTGCTAGATCCCAAGTAGATGTGTGAGACCAATGACATAGGGAATTACTTATAGGGTATGATCATTTATTTTATTTCATTTGAGAATGACATATTGAGGTCTGTTATGTTATCCTGCATTTTCCTAAAGCCAATAATGGAAGATGTGCTATATTGTATCTCTTATAATCAAGATGAATATTCCAAAATATTTGAGGGTTGCAGCTCTCCAAAGAGATACTGCCACACAACTAGAAGGGAGTACAGAGGTTCCTCCATTGGCGTAGTTCCCAGAATGTTCTAAGATCGGGAGAGGAGCAGATTCAAGCTGCAGATGCTTGCACAAATGAAGAAGGGAGGGATCAATTAAGGAACATATTTATGGAGTTCAAAGAGGTTTTTGCCAAAGATGCTTACGATTGTGGGGTGACTGATTTACAAGTTGCCACACTACCAGAAGGATATTTTAGGGAGCTAGTATTTTTGTGACAATATAGGTTACCCTTGGCATGTCTGGAGTCACTGGCTGAAGTAATCAAACATTTTGAATCTAGCGGTATCTAGAGGCATCATTAGGCCCATTCATAGTACTTAAAATACTCCCATATTAGGTGTACTAAAGCCCCATGGCTTGAGTGAATTGAACAAGAGGGTTTCAGTTTCAAGGTTGCCCCTTCCATTTATTGATCAGGGTCTTGCACAGGTTCAAGGGTTACAGGTATTTACCACCTTGGATCTTACAGCTGGTTACTGGTGTGTACCATTAGCTGAAGGTATATAACATGTATTTGCATTTTCCTTTGACAAATTACAATATGCATGGTCCCAGACCCCTTTTGGGTATGTCAGTAGTGGGAGTGAATTTGGGATATTCCTGAGCAAGGCACTCCCAGATGCAGCTGGGATAAACTTTCTAGGCCATGAAGTGACAGTACATGGATTAAAGCTGCAAAAGAAATAAGTGGAAGCAATTCAGAAATTAAAAGATCCCACCCACCTAAAAAGTCTAAAGAGTTTGCTAGGATTGACGGGTTACAACAGGAAATGTATTGGACTTTACGCAGAGATTAAGCAGCCCATAAGCAAATTACTGACAGAGGGTGTGCCCTGCAAATAGGAAAAGGAAAAAAAGGACAAGTTAAAATAAAAATGCCATGTTTGGCATATCCAATAAAAATGAAGATTTCTTTGTAGAAATAGGAATCACAGATCAATGTATGTCAGCAGTACTCTACCAAAAACATGATGCAAATAACAATTCTATTGCATATACAAGCACAGCATTGTCACAGGAAGCAACAAAATTTAGTGAATATGAAAAGGCACGTTTGACGTCTGTATGGCCATTGCAACAATTCTGTCCCATTATTCAAGGGATATGGGTGATTGTTGAAACACATCACCAGCATCTATAATGTTTACATAGTAAAAGAATCAGATCAGGGAATTTGACCAAGTCAAGAATGACTTCATGGATGTTAGCACTACAGGGATTCTCAGTGGAAGTGAGATGTGGACCAAACAAAAAGAGTCCAATTGGTCAAGGGCTATCAGATTACATGATTGTGAAGCTGTCTGTATGCCTGAAGACACTGACGTAGAAACTCATTTAAGGGAATTTGAGATATCCCCACACAATGCTTTCAATGAAGAAACATGCAATGATCTTCCAACCATTTATGTAGATGGATGTGCATATCACATGGAAGGTGATTCGGAAAAAGAACCGGTGGCAGTGATACAAAATCTTTGGGGATAATGCAATGACATTCCAAGAGTAAGCATGAAGTTAGGACACAAAAGCAGTCAAGTTGCAGAATTGGCCACCATTTATAAGGGAATATCTACAGCCATAGAAAGTAAACTTTAAGAAATAGTTGTAGTGACTGATTCTTATTATGAGCTAAATAGTTTTATGGAATATTTACCCAGCTGGAAATTGAGAGGAATGCTCTCATATAACTAGAAACCATTTAACCATGGCAAAATGATCCAAGCCACATACAAACGGGTTTCAGTAAATGGCATGATCATCCACTGGAGGAAAATACATGGTCATTTGAAAACACCATGCGAAGAAAAGGAAGGAAATGACAAGGCCGATCAGTTAGCCGAAAATGGAACTGGGATAGCAGAGTTGCTTTCTATTATAAACAAAAAGAGAATTAATTTACAAGAAGGGCTGATGATTCACAAATCAGTATTGGGCCAAATCCAATGGGATTTTGACATTTTGATGGTTGATGCTATGTCATGCCCACAATGGAATAACTGCAGGCTGAAGAGGCTCCCAGAAGACTTTGGACATTTTAAAAGATTATCCTTATTGGCCTCACATGTCACAGGATTTAGAACTCTATTCGAGGGAATGTCTAGTGTTTGCACAATTTCAACCTGCTTCCCCAACACACAGGGTACCATTGCTGAAAAAAGTTTTGACACTCCCATGGTCACACCTACAAATAGACTTCATTGGGCCTTTGCAAAGGCCAGCACAGGGAAACAGATACTTCTTTACAATTGTTTGTTTAATTTCTAAATGGGTGGGGTGCATCCCAGCCCCAGATTGCAGTGTGCACATGGCAGCCACTTTGCTAGTCAATCATTTGGATTACCTCAGAGAATAGAATCAATCCACATAAGTCATTTTACTAGTGCAATAATGACAAACATATGGCAAATCATGATTATGAAGAGAAAGTTGCAAATTTCATACCATCCCTCTTCTTCTGGGGGTAAGGAACAGTGCAACATATCAATAGTTGAACTATTGAAAAGGTTTGTAGGTGAGGCAGGATCCATTTGGGATCTGCAACATCCTTTAGTGTTAATGGCTATTAGGACAACACAATCTAGATCAATAAATCTCAGTCCACATGAAATTTTGACAGGTAGGAAAATGATTTTTACCACAACATCTGCTTTACTGAACCAATGAGCAGGTCCTAATACATGCACCCATGATCAACGAATATATTGAAAAGCTGAGAAAGCACTTGCCACATGCTTTTGTTTTTGTGCAGAGGAATATGTTAAAAGCGTATGACAGTGCAAAATCATACTATAACAAGAATCATCTGTGAGGAAATATGAGATAGGCGACCTGGTATATAAGTTTGACTTTGGTAAAGATGAACATAAACATGCAAATTTCCTTGCATCATGGTGTAGGCCATTTAGAATTGTAGATAAGGTTTCACATGTAGTCTACAGAATAGTCATAAAAGAGGGAGACTTAACTGTAGAAAAATTTGCTAATGTTAACCAAATGAAACCATTCCACCCAAAACATGAGGCAAGGTGGTTAGAACAAATTGGACAAACTAGTAGGGAGTGAAAAGTGTAATTCTGTTCTGAAAATGAAGCGTTTAAAAGTGTAATTCTGTTCTGAAAATGAAGCGTTTGTATCTTAAAGGGATTCACCATAGCAAGTAAGTAGTGTGAAAAATATTAAAAAGTATAAAACTGGATTGTAAAGGGGTGAAAGGAGAGATACATCAGTTGAGTAATTTAGTTTACGTTTTATAGTGAATGTGAAAAGGGGGGAATGAAATATGTGAGCATATACATTTATAAAAATGAGAACAATGGGTATAAAAAATATAATGCATATTTAGGAAAAGAATGAACACATATAGGTGTCCAGGTGACTTGCATTTTGATTGCTAGGTATACCAGGTCGATGTGTGAGAACAATGTAATAGGGAATTGCCTTAAGGCGATGATCATTTATTTTATTTCATTTGAGAATATTACATTGAGCTATGTTATGTTAACTTGCATTTTCGGACAGCCAATAACAAATGATGTGCCATATTGTATCTCTTATACTCAACCCACATATTTCCAAGTCCAGAAAAGTTATCATTGACTGTTATTTATATTGTATGTTTCTGTGCATAATACAACATTTTACTTCAGATGATATCAAAATGAAAGGGAAAAATTAATGAATCAGTGTATTTGATTCTTAATTGTTTTTTTCTTGCTTTAATCTAGATACTATTTCCACACCAGCGGTCCAGGAATTGGAGGCAGCCAGATCCAGAGGAAACCACCTCCGAACCGGAGTCCCTTGGAAAAAACCCATGCACTGAAGAAGGGGAGAGAAAGTGACACCTGCTTACAGAGGAAAGATGAAGTGGCTGTAGCCCATGCATAGTGGAATAAGACAGCACATTTTCTGGTCTTTCTTGGCACTTATAGTTACGACGAACATTCCATGTATCACTTTAGTGAAAGGACAAGTTCTAATAGACCTGGGACCAGTCTCAGGAATTGCATTTGGAAGAAGCTCTGCATTTTATATTGGGGATTACAAGACTCTTATATCAAAACAGGTATACTAGCTTGAACCCAAATTTGGTCATTGAATGGATCAGAGATACAATTGGTGCAAGTAGAGGAATGGGGCCCATAGTCATTATAGCATTAGAGACAACAATACCCAGCCAATAGCGGCATCCTGGATTTTAGCAACAACAATGTAATACTTACCACACGGCCACCACCAACTCCACCGTGTATGCCCTATGGGGAAAAAAACAAATAGTTCACTGATGAGGTAAAGTGAATTGATATGTTGAGATGTAAGAAAGAAGAAAGGTTGCTGAAAACTCCAGTTGTGTAATTGTGTGTTTCTGTCTCATGGTCTAAGTGAGCTCTTCCTGACAGTTTCATCACACATTTTGCTAAAGCCGTAACCTCTGTAATCTTAATCCGCAGCCGTACGAGGGTAATCATTTTTCTTCAACAGGGACATATTTTCAGTTAACCCCCTGATATTTCCTTGCAAACAAGGAGCACAGACTCAAATCACTCGTTTTGCAGATAGCCGAAGGAGAACACGACCATCGACTTGAGACCCATGGGTGAGTGTCAATGTGTGTAATGTATCAATTAATGGTAGCTTTAACATCGCACTCTCAACAATAGAAAACCTGGAGATTTGGACTCATTGTGACATGCAATTTTGCCATCTATGAATGTCTATCGACCACCAACACACTCCCTTCCACAATGAACCCACTAACTGATGTCTCCAACGATTGGCCATGATTAGGGTGATGTTGCTTTTAAAACATTCCATGGACAACAAAGTACAGTACTTTGTCGCGGACTGGGGGGAAATAGTAACTTTTCTTAAGGATGATTTTAGAGTGATGTGGTTCCCACAACGCCTGAGACTATTAGATCTGCAATGAGCGTGAAGTGCGAACCCGGGAAGAAAGCGAATCCGGAATGGAGTAGTCGTTGCCTCAGATGTGAGTTGGGCTGGGGGTTTTGTTTAGGGAATGTTTCCAATTTGTTTAAAAATTCAATAAAGAGAGTTTTCAACAAAAGAAAATCATTCCACTTAACGTTATGTTTATTTTGAATTCTGTTTATTAAAATTACTCTGTCTAGTGTCATGGCGAATCACTGAAGGAATCTGTTGTATCTGCCTTTCAATTCTCATATACTCATGCTGATATATTGAATTAATACTGATCAGTAGAGTTCATATGTGTAATGTCTCTCTGAAATATTTTTAAAATATGTATACAACATCAGAGTTGTAAACATAACAATGGAAGTGGCTCTGGTCAAGTTTATTCAAATAATGTTAATTTGAGGTGCAGCACATCAATCAGTGTACTCCATGTTTATGTCATGGCTTGCGTCTCAGTCACTTATGTGACACCTACTGGGGTAAAACTTAGTGTGAATAGTGTTAGATGTCCAAGGTGTATGAATTTGCATCTGCATTACTGATGTGTCATTACCCCTAGCAGAAGTGTTGTGCAAAAAGTGTCATTTGTGTCGTGCATGAAAGCAGATGATGCCACTTCCTGTGATGTCAATTGGCAAAATGACGTGCACCAGCACATCCTGTGATGTCATTTTGGGGCGGGGATCAAACGACATTAGCCCACTTCCTTCAATGTACTTGGGGGCGGGTTCAAATTACATCACTTCCTGTGATGTCATTGGGGGGGTCAAGGACCATGTGATGTCACCTTCGCTACCCCTGGCCTTTTGGTGAAATTACGTCCCAGAAAGGCTGACAGGATCAGTACCAATATGAGATGTACAAATGCTAATGTGGTAAAACAAAACCTAAAATTAGGAGGTTTGGTGTAGTCTGTGAGAAAATCAATCTAAAAAATCTTCATTTGTCGTAGGAATAACAGCAGAATATGGGGTTTATCATACAAATAATTGTTTAGGTCTGTGAAATAGCCTCTTCAAAACACAAGTAATTTCGGACTCCACATGAACAAAATTTGCAGGCTTACTTTGCAGAGAACAATTCCCTAATTGTATTCCTGAAAGGCATACATGGAGTCATGCATCTTCCATGTCCACAATATCTAGATCAATACATCTCAGTCCAGATGACATTTTCACTGGTAGGAAAATGTTTTTGCCACAGCATTTGCTTTACAGAACCAATAAGCAGGTCCTAATAAATGCATCCACAATCCACAAATATATGGAAGAGCTGAGAAAACACTTGCAAGATGTTTTTTGCGTTTGCGCAGAGGAATTTTGAAAAAGCTGCTGACAGTCCAACTCATACTATGACAAGAAAACATCTGTGAGGGAATAAGAGATATGCAACCAGGTATATAAGTTTGACTTTGGTAAAGATAAACATAAAAATGCAAATGTCCTCGCACCATGGTGCGTGCCATTTAGAATTGTAGATAAAGTTTCGCCTGTAGTCTACAGAATAGCCATAAAAGAGGGAAAGTTAACTGTGGAACAATTTGTCCATGTTAACCAAATTAAACCATTCCACCCAAAACAGGAGGTTAGAACACATTGATGAAACTAGTAGGGAGTGAAAAGTGTAATTCTGTTCTGAAAGTGAAGTGTTTGCATTTCAAAGGGATTCACCATTGCACGTAAGTAGGTGTGAACAATATACAAAATATCAATCTGGAGTGTAAAGGAGTGAAAGGAAAGATCGATTAGTTGAGTAACTGTGTGCACGTTTTAAAGTGAATGTGAAAAAGGCGGAATGAAACAGGTGAGTATATACATTTATAAAAATGAGAACTATGGGTATAAAAAAATAAAGTATATTTAGGAAAATGATTAAAATGATCTAGGTGTCCAGTTGACTTGCATTTTGATTGCTAGGTCCCAAGTCGATGTGTGAGACCAATGACATAGGGAATTGCTTATAGGGGATGATCATTTATTGTATTTCATTTGAGAATGTCATATTGAGGTGTGTTATATTATCCTGCATTTTCCTGAAGCCAATAATGGAGGATGTGCCATATTGTATCTCTTATAATCAAGGTGAATATTCCAAAATATTTGAGGGTTGCAGCTCTCCAAAGAGATACTGCCACACAACTAGAAGGGAGTACAGAGGTTCCTCCATTGGCGTAGTTCCCAGCATGTTCTACGATTGGGAGAGGAGCAGATTCAAGCTGCAGATGCTTGCACAAATTAAGAAGAGAGGGATCAATTAAGGAACATATTTATGGAGTTCAAACAGGTTTTTGCCAAAGATGCTTACAATTGTGGGGTGACTGATTTACAAGTTGCCACACTACCAGAAGGATATGGTAGGGAGCTAGTATTTTTGTGACAATATAGGTTACCCTTGGCATGTCTGGAGTCACTGGCTGAAGTAATTAAACATTTTGAATCTAGCGGCATCTAGAGGCATCATTAGGCCCATTCATAGTACTTAAAATACTCCCATATTAGGTGTACTAAAGCCCCATGGCTTGAGTGAATTGAACAAGAGGGTTTCAGTTTCAAGGTTGCCCCTTCCATTTATTGATCAGGGTCTTGCACAGGTTCAAGGGTTACAGGTATTTACCACCTTGGATCTTACAGCTGGTTACTGGTGTGTACCATTAGCTGAAGGTATATAACATGTATTTGGATTTTCCTTTGACAAATTACAATATGCATGGTCCCAGACCCCTTTTGGGTATGTCAGTAGTGGGAGTGAATTTGGGATATTCCTGAGCAAGGCACTGCCAGATGCAGCTGGGATAAACTTTCTAGGCCATGAAGTGACAGTACATGGATTAAACCTGCAAAAGAAATAAGTGGAAGAAATTCATAAATTAAAAGATCCCACCCACCTAAAAAGTCTTAAGAGTTTGCTAGGATTGACGGGTTACAACACGAAATGTATTGGACTTTACGCAGAGATTAAGCAGCCTATAAGCAAATTACTGACAGAGGGTGTGTCCTACAAATAGGAAAAGGAAAAAAATGACAAGTTAAAATAAACATGCCATGTTTGGCATATCCAATAAAAATGAAGATTTCTTTGTAGAAATAGGAATCACAGATCAATGTATGTCAGCAGTACTCTACCAAAAACATGATGCAAATAACAATTCTATTGCATATACAAGCACAGCATTATCACAGGAAGCAACCAAATTTAGTGAATATGAAAAGGCACGTTTGACGTCTGTATGGGCATTGCAACAATTCTGTCCCATTATTCAAGGAATATGGGTGATTGTTGAAACACATCACCAGCATCTATAGTGTTTACATAGTAAAAGAATCAGATGAGGGAATTTGACCAAGTCAAGAATGACTTCATGGATGTTAGCACTACAGGGATTCTCAGTGGAAGTGAGATGTGGACCAACCAAAAAGAGTCCAATTGTTCAAGGGCTATCAGATTACATGATTGTGAAGCTGTCTGTATGCCTGAAGACATTGACATAGAAACTCATTTAAGGGAATTTGAGATATCCCCACACAATGCTTTCAATGAAGAAACATGCAATGATCTTCCAACCATTTATGTAGATGGATGTGCATATCACATGGAAGGTGATTCTGAAAAAGAACCGGTGGCAGTGATACGAAATCTTTGGGGATAATGCAATGACATTCCAAGAGTAAGCATGAAGTTAGGACCCAAAGGCAGTCAAGTTGCAGAATTGGCCACCATTTATAAGGGAATATCTACAGCCATAGAAAGTAAACTTTAAGAAATAGTTGTAGTGACTGATTCTTATTATGAGCTAAATAGTTTTATGGAATATTTACCCAGCTGGAAATTAAGAGGAATGTTCTCATATAACTAGAAACCATTTAACCATGGAAAAATAATCCAAGCCACAGACAAACGGGTTTCAGTAAATGGCATGATCATCCACTGGAGGAAAATACATGGTCATTTGAAAACACCACGCGAAGAAAAGGAAGGAAATGACAAGGACGATCAGTTAGCCGAAATTGGAACTGGGATGGCAGAGTTGCTTTCTATTATAAACAAAAAGAGAATTAATTTACAAGAAGGGCTGATGATTCACAAATCAGTATTGGGCCAAATCCAATGGGATTTTGACATTTTGATGGTTGATGCTATGTCATGCCCACAATGGAATAACTGCAGGCTGAAGATGCTCCCAGAAAACTTTGGACATTTTAAAAGATTATCCTTATTGGCCTCACATGTCACAGGATTTAGAACTCTATACGAGGGAATGTCTAGTGTTTGCACAATTTCAACCTGCTTCCCCAACACACAGGGTACCATTGCTGAAAAAAGTTTTGACACTCCCATGGTCACACCTACAAATAGACTTCATTGGGCCTTTGCAAAGGCCAGCACAGGGAAACAGATACTTCTTTACAATTGTTTGTTTAATTTCTAAATGGGTGGGGTGCATCCCAGCCCCTGATTGCAGTGTGCACATGGCAGCCACTTTGCTAGTCAATCATTTGGATTACCTCAGAGAATAGAATCAATCCACATAAGTCATTTTACTAGTGCAATAATGACAAACATATGGCAAATCATGATTATGAAGAGAAAGTTGCAAATTTCATACCATCACTCTTCTTCTGGGGGTAAGGAACAGTGCAACATATCAATAGTTGAACTATTGAAAAGGTTTGTAGGTGAGGCAGGATCCATTTGGGATCTGCAACATCCTTTAGTGTTAATGGCTATTAGGACAACACAATCTAGATCAATAAATCTCAGTCCACATGAAATTTTGACAGGTAGGAAAATGATTTTTACCACAACATCTGCTTTACTGAACCAATGAGCAGGTCCTAATACATGCAGCCATGATCAACGGATATATTGAAAAGCTGAGAAAGCACTTGCCACATGCTTTTGTTTTTGTGCAGAGGAATATGTTAAAAGCGTATGACAGTGCAAAATCATACTATAACAAGAATCATCTGTGAGGAAATATGAGATAGGCGACCTGGTATATAAGTTTGACTTTGGTAAAGATGAACATAAACATGCAAATTTCCCTGCATCATGGTGTAGGCCATTTAGAATTGTAGATAAGGTTTCACATGTAGTCTACAGAATAGTCATAAAAGAGGGAGACTTAACTGTAGAAAAATTTGCTAATGTTAACCAAATGAAACCATTCCACCCAAAACATGAGGCAAGGTGGTTAGAACAAATTGGACAAACTAGTAGGGAGTGAAAAGTGTAATTCTGTTCTGAAAATGAAGCGTTTAAAAGTGTAATTCTGTTCTGAAAATGAAGCGTTTGTATCTTAAAGGGATTCACCATAGCAAGTAAGTAGGTGTGAAAAATATTAAAAAGTATAAAACTGGATAGTAAAGGGGTGAAAGGAGAGATATATCAGTTGAGTAATTTAGTTTACGTTTTATAGTGAATGTGAAAAGGGGGGAATGAAATATGTGAGCATATACATTTATAAAAATGAGAACAATGGGTATAAAAAATATAATGCATATTTAGGAAAAGAATGAACACATATAGGTGTCCAGGTGACTTGCATTTTGATTGCTAGGTATACCAGGTCGATGTGTGAGAACAATGTAATAGGGAATTGCCTTAAGGCGATGATCATTTATTTTATTTCATTTGAGAATATTACATTGAGCTATGTTATGTTAACCTGCATTTTCCGACAGCCAATAACAAAAGATGTGCCATATTGTATCTCTTATACTCAACCCACATATTTCCAAGTCCAGAAAAGTTATCATTGACTGTTATTTATATTGTATGTTTCTGTGCATAATACAACATTTTACTTCAGATGATATCAAAATGAAAGGGAAAAATTAATGAATCAGTGTATTTGATTCTTAATTGTTTTTTTTCTCGCTTTAATCTAGATACTATTTCCACACCAGCGGTCCGGGAGTTGGAGGCAGCCAGATCCGGAGGAAACCACCTCCGAACCGGAGTCCCTTTGGAAAAACCCATGCACTGAAGAAGGGGAGAGAAGGTGGTGACACCTGCTTACAGAGGAAAGGTGAAGTGGCTCTAGCCCATGCATAGTGGAATAAGACAGCACATTTTCTGGTCTTTCTTGGTACTTATAGTTACGACGAACATTCCATGTATCACTTTAGTGAAAGGACAAGTTCTAATAGACCTGGGACCAGTCTCAGGAATTGCATTTGGAAGAAGCTCTGCGTTTTATATTGGGGATTACAAGACTCTTATATCAAAACAGGTATACTAGCTTGAACCCAAATTTGGTCATTGAATGGATCAGAGATACAATTGGTGCAAGTAGAGGAATGGGGCCCATAGTCATTATAGCATTAGAGAACAACAATACCCAGCCAATAGCGCCATCCTGGATTTTAGCGACAACAATGTAATACTTACCACACGGCCACCACCAACTCCACCGTGTACGCCCTATGGGGAAAAAAACAAATAGTTCACTGATGAGGTAAAGTGAATTGATATGTTGAGATGTAAGAAAGAAGAAAGGTTGCTGAAAACTCCAGTTGTGTAATTGTGTGTTTCTGTCTCATGGTCTAAGTGAGCTCTTCCTGACAGTTTCATCACACATTTTGCTAAAGCCGTAACCTCTGTAATCTTAATCCGCAGCCGTACGAGGGTAATCATTTTTCTTCAACAGGGACATATTTTCAGTTAACCCCCTGATATTTCCTTGCAAACAAGGAGCACAGACTCAAATCACTCGTTTTGCAGATAGCCGAAGGAGAACACGACCATCGACTTGAGACCCATGGGTGAGTGTCAATGTGTGTAATGTATCAATTAATGGTAGCTTTAACATCGCACTCTCAACAGTAGAAAAACTGGAGATTTGGACTCATTGTGACATGCTATTTTGCCATCTATGAATGTCTATCGACCACCAACACACTCCCTTCCACAATTAACCCACTAACTGATGTCTCCGACGATTGGCCATGATTAGGGTGATGTTGCTTTTAAAACATTCCATGGACAACAAAGTACAGTACTTTGTCGCGGACTGGGGGGAAATAGTAACTTTTCTTAAGGATGATTTTAGAGTGATGTGGTTCCCACAACGCCTGAGACTATTAGATCTGCAATGAGCGTGAAGTGCGAACCCGGGAAGAAAGCGAATCCGGAATGGAGTAGTCGTTGCCTCAGATGTGAGTTGGGCTGGGGGTTTTGTTTAGGGAATGTTTCCAATTTGTTTAAAAATTCAATAAAGAGAGTTTTCAACAAAAGAAAAACATTCCACTCAACGTTATGTTTATTTTGAATTCTGTTTATTAAAATTACTCTGTCTAGTGTCATGGCGAATCACTGAAGTAATCTGTTGTATCTGCCTTTCAATTCTCATATACTCATGCTGATATATTGAATTAATACTGATCAGTAGAGTTCATATGTGTAATGTCTCTCTGAAATATTTTTAAAATATGTATACAACATCAGAGTTGTAAACATGACAATGGAGGTGGCTCTGGTCAAGTTTATTCAAATAATGTTAATTTGAGGTGCAGCACATCAATCAGTGTACTCCATGTTTAGGTTATGGCTTGTGTCTCAGTCACTTATGTGACACCTACTGGGGTAAAACTTAGTGTGAATAGTGTTAGATGCCCAAGGTGTATGAATTTGCATCTGCATTACTGATGTGTCATTACCCCTAGCAGAAGTGTTGTGCAAAAAGTGTCATTTGTGTCGTGCATGAAAGCAGATGATGCCACTTCCTGTGATGTCAATTGGCGAAATGACGTGAACCAGCACATCCTGTGATGTCATTTTGGGGCGGGGATCAAACGACATTACCCCACTTCCTTCAATGTACTTGGGGGCGGGTTCAAATGACATCACTTCCTGTGATGTCATTAGGGGGGGGTCAAGGACCATGTGATGTCACCTTCGCTACCCCTGGCCTTTTGGTGAAATTACGTCCCAGAAAGGCTGACGGGATCAGTACCAATATGAGATGTACAAATGCTAATGTGGTAAAACAAAACCTAAAATTAGGAGGTTTGGTGTAGTCTGTGAGAAAATCAATCTAAAAAATCTTCATTTGTCGTAGGAATAACAGCAGAATATGGGGTTTATCATACAAATAATTGTTTAGGTCTGTGAAATAGCCTCTTCAAAACACAAGTAATTTCGGACTCCACATGAACAAAATTTGCAGGCTTACTTTGCAGAGAACAATTCCCTAATTGTATTCCTGAAAGGCATACGTGGAGTCATGCATCTTCCATGTCCACAATATCTAGATCAATACATCTCAGTCCAGATGACATTTTCACAGGTAGGAAAATGGTTTTGCCACAGCATTTGCTTTACAGAACCAATAAGCAGGTCCTAATAAATGCATCCACAATCCACAAATATATGGAAGAGCTGAGAAAACACTTGCAAGATGTTTTTTGCGTTTGCGCAGAGGAATTTTGAAAAAGCTGCTGACAGTCCAACTCATACTATGACAAGAAAACATCTGTGAGGGAATAAGAGATATGCAACCAGGTATATAAGTTTGACTTTGGTAAAGATAAACATAAAAATGCAAATGTCCTCGCATCATGGTGCGTGCCATTTAGAATTGTAGATAAAGTTTCGCCTGTAGTCTACAGAATAGCCATAAAAGAGGGAAAGTTAACTGTGGAACAATTTGTCCATGTTAACCAAATTAAACCATTCCACCCAAAACAGGAGGTTAGAACACATTGATGAAACTAGTAGGGAGTGAAAAGTGTAATTCTGTTCTGAAAGTGAAGTGTTTGCATTTCAAAGGGATTCACCATTGCACGTAAGTAGGTGTGAACAATATACAAAATATCAATCTGGAGTGTAAAGGAGTGAAAGGAAAGATCGATTAGTTGAGTAACTGTGTGCACGTTTTAAAGTGAATGTGAAAAAGGCGGAATGAAACAGGTGAGTATATACATTTATAAAAATGAGAACTATGGGTATAAAAAAATAAAGTATATTTAGGAAAATGATTAAAATGATCTAGGTGTCCAGTTGACTTGCATTTTGATTGCTAGGTCCCAAGTCGATGTGTGAGACCAATGACATAGGGAATTACTTATAGGGGATGATCATTTATTGTATTTCATTTGAGAATGTCATATTGAGGTGTGTTATATTATCCTGCATTTTCCTGAAGCCAATAATGGAAGATGTGCCATATTGTATCTCTTATAATCAAGGTGAATATTCCAAAATAGTTGAGGGTTGCAGCTCTCCAAAGAGATACTGCCACACAACTAGAAGGGAGCACAGAGGTTCCTCCATTGGCGTAGTTCCCAGCATGTTCTACGATTGGGAGAGGAGCAGATTCAAGCTGCAGATGCTTGCACACATTAAGAAGAGAGGGATCAATTAAGGAACATATTTATGGAGTTCAAAGAGGTTTTTGCCAAAGATGCTTACGATTGTGGGGTGACTGATTTACAAGTTGCCACACTACCAGAAGGATATGGTAGGGAGCTAGTATTTTTGTGACAATATAGGTTACCCTTGGCATGTCTGGAGTCACTGGCTGAAGTAATTAAACATTTTGAATCTAGCGGCATCTAGAGGCATCATTAGGCCCATTCATAGTACTTAAAATACTCCCATATTAGGTGTACTAAAGCCCCATGGCTTGAGTGAATTGAACAAGAGGGTTTCAGTTTCAAGGTTGCCCCTTCCATTTATTGATCAGGGTCTTGCACAGGTTCAAGGGTTACAGGTATTTGCCACCTTGGATCTTACAGCTGGTTACTGGTGTGTACCATTAGCTGAAGGTATATAACATGTATTTGCATTTTCCTTTGACAAATTACAATATGCATGGTCCCAGACCCCTTTTGGGTATGTCAGTAGTGGGAGTGAATTTGGGATATTCCTGAGCAAGGCACTGCCAGATGCAGCTGGGATAAACTTTCTAGGCCATGAAGTGACAGTACATGGATTAAACCTGCAAAAGAAATAAGTGGAAGCAATTCAGAAATTAAAAGAACCCACCCACCTAAAAAGTCTAAAGAGTTTGATAGGATTGACGGGTTATAACAGGAAATGTATTGGACTTTACGCAGAGATTAAGCAGCCTATAAGCAAATTACTGACAGAGGGTGTGTCCTACAAATAGGAAAAGGAAAAAAAATGACAAGTTAAAATAAACATGCCATGTTTGGCATATCCAATAAAAATGAAGATTTCTTTGTAGAAATAGGAATCACAGATCAATGTATGTCAGCAGTACTCTACCAAAAACATGATGCAAATAACAATTCTATTGCATATACAAGCACAGCATTATCACAGGAAGCAACCAAATTTAGTGAATATGAAAAGGCACGTTAGCCGTCTGTATGGGCATTGCAACAATTCTGTCCCATTATTCAAGGAATATGGGTGATTGTTGAAACACATCACCAGCATCTATAGTGTTTACATAGTAAAAGAATCAGATCAGGGAATTTGACCAAGTCAAGAATGACTTCATGGATGTTAGCACTACAGGGATTCTCAGTGGAAGTGAGATGTGGACCAAACAAAAAGAGTCCAATTGGTCAAGGGCTATCAGATTACATGATTGTGAAGCTGTCTGTATGCCTGAAGACACTGACGTAGAAACTCATTTAAGGGAATTTGAGATATCCCCACACAATGCTTTCAATGAAGAAACATGCAATGATCTTCCAACCATTTATGTAGATGGATGTGCATATCACATGGAAGGTGATTCTGAAAAAGAACCGGTGGCAGTGATACGAAATCTTTGGGGATAATGCAATGACATTCCAAGAGTAAGCATGAAGTTAGGACCCAAAAGCAGTCAAGTTGCAGAATTGGCCACCATTTATAAGGGAATATCTACAGCCATAGAAAGTAAACTTTATGAAATAGTTGTAGTGACTGATTCTTATTATGAGCTAAATAGTTTTATGGAATATTTACCCAGCTGGAAATTGAGAGGAATGCTCTCATATAACTAGAAACCATTTAACCATGGCAAAATAATCCAAGCCACAGACAAACGGGTTTCAGTAAATGGCATGATCATCCACTGGAGGAAAATACATGGTCATTTGAAAACACCACGCGAAGAAAAGGAAGGAAATGACAAGGCCGATCAGTTAGCCGAAAATGGAACTGGGATGGCAGAGTTGCTTTCTATTATAAACAAAAAGAGAATTAATTTACAAGAAGGGCTGATGATTCACAAATCAGTATTGGGCCAAATCCAATGGGATTTTGACATTTTGATGGTTGATGCTATGTCATGCCCACAATGGAATAACTGCAGGCTGAAGAGGCTCCCAGAAAACTTTGGACATTTTAAAAGATTATCCTTATTGGCCTCACATGTCACAGGATTTAGAACTCTATACGAGGGAATGTCTAGTGTTTGCACAATTTCAACCTGCTTCCCCAACACACAGGGTACCATTGCTGAAAAAAGTTTTGACACTCCCATGGTCAAACCTACAAATAGACTTCATTGGGCCTTTGCAAAGGCCAGCACAGGGAAACAGATACTTCTTTACAATTGTTTGTTTAATTTCTAAATGGGTGGGGTGCATCCCAGCCCCAGATTGCAGTGTGCACATGGCAGCCACTTTGCTAGTCAATCATTTGGATTACCTCAGAGAATAGAATCAATCCACATAAGTCATTTTACTAGTGCAATAATGACAAACATATGGCAAATCATGATTATGAAGAGAAAGTTGCAAATTTCATACCATCCCTCTTCTTCTGGGGGTAAGGAACAGTGCAACATATCAATAGTTGAACTATTGAAAAGGTTTGTAGGTGAGGCAGGATCCATTTGGGATCTGCAACATCCTTTAGTGTTAATGGCTATTAGGACAACACAATCTAGATCAATAAATCTCAGTCCACATGAAATTTTGATAGGTAGGAAAATGATTTTTACCACAACATCTGCTTTACTGAACCAATGAGCAGGTCCTAATACATGCACCCATGATCAACGAATATATTGAAAAGCTGAGAAAGCACTTGCCACATGCTTTTGTTTTTGTGCAGAGGAATTTGTTAAAAGCGTATGACAGTGCAAAATCATACTATAACAAGAATCATCTGTGAGGAAATATGAGATAGGCGACCTGGTATATAAGTTTGACTTTGGTAAAGATGAACATAAACATGCAAATTTCCTTGCATCATGGCGTAGGCCATTTAGAATTGTAGATAAGGTTTCACATGTAGTCTACAGAATAGTCATAAAAGAGGGAGACTTAACTGTAGAAAAATGTGCTAATGTTAACCAAATGAAACCATTCCACCCAAAACATGAGGCAAGGCGGTTAGAACAAATTGGACAAACTAGTAGGGAGTGAAAAGTGTAATTCTGTTCTGAAAATGAAGCGTTTAAAAGTGTAATTCTATTCTGAAAATGAAGCGTTTGTATCTTAAAGGGATTCACCATAGCAAGTAAGTAGGTGTGAAAAATATTAAAAAGTATAAAACTGGATTGTAAAGTGGTGAAAGGAGTGATACACCATTTGAGTAATTTAGTTTACGTTTTAAAGTGAATGTGAAAAGGGGGGAATGAAATATGTGAGAATATAAATTTATAAAAATGAGAACAATGGGTATAAAAAATATAATGCATATTTAGGAAAAGAATGAACACATATAAGTGTCCAGGTGACTTGCATTTTGATTGCTAGGTATACCAGGTCGATGTGTGAGAACAATGACATAGGGAATTGCCTTAAGGCGATGATCATTTATTTTATTTCATTTGAGAATATTACATTGAGGTATGTTATGTTGACCTGCATTTTCGGACAGCCAATAACAAATGATGTGCCATATTGTATCTCTTATACTCAACCCACATATTTCCAAGTCCAGAAAAGTTATCATTGACTGTTATTTATATTGTATGTTTCTGTGCATAATACAACATTTTACTTCAGATGATATCAAAATGAAAGGGAAAAATCAATGAATCAGTGTATTTGATTCTTAATTGTTTTTTTCTCGCTTTAATCTAGATACTATTTCCACACCAGCGGTCCGGGAGTTGGAGGCAGCCAGATCCAGAGGAATCCAGAGTTCCTTGGAAAAAACCCATGCACTGAAGAAGGGGAGAGAAGGTGGTGACACCTGCTTACAAAGGAAAGATGAAGTGGCTGTAGCCCATGCATAGTGGAATAAGACAGCACATTTTCTGGTCTTTCTTGGTACTTATAGTTACGATGAACATTCCATGTATCACTTTAGTGAAAGGACAAGTTCTAATAGACCTGGGACTAGTCTCAGGAATTGCATTTGGAAGAAGCTCTGCGTTTTATATTGGGGATTACAAGACTCTTATATCAAAACAGGTATACTAGCTTGAACCCAAATTTGGTCATTGAATGGATGAGAGATACAATTGGTGCAAGTAGAGGAATGGGGCCCATTGTCATTATAGCATTAGAGAACAACAATACCAGCCAATAGCACCATCCTGGATTTTAGCAACAACAATGTAATACTTACCACACGGCCACCACCAACTCCACCGTGTACGCCCTATGGGGAAAAAAACAAATAGTTCACTGATGAGGTAAAGTGAATTGATATGTTGAGATGTAAGAAAGAAGAAAGGTTGCTGACAACTCCAATTGTGTAATTGTGTGTTTCTGCCTCATGGTCTAAGTGAGCTCTTCCTGACAGTTTCATCACACATTTTGCTAAAACCGTAACCTCTAATCTTAATCCGCAGCCGTACGAGGGTAATCATTTTTCTTCAACAGGGACATATTTTCAGTTAACCCCCTGATATTTCCTTGCAAACAAGGAGCACAGACTCAAAACACTTGTTTTGCAGATAGCCGAAGGAGAACACGACCTTCGACTTGAGACCCATGGGTGAGTGTCAATGTGTGTAATGTATCAATTAATGGTAGCTTTAACATCGCACTCTCAACAATAGAAAACCTGGAGATTTGGACTCATTGTGACATGCTATTTTGCCATCTATGAATGTCTATCGACCACCAACACACTCCCTTCCACAATTAACCCACTAACTGATGTCTCCGACAATTGGCCATGATTAGGGTGATCTTGCTTTTAAAACATTCCATGGACAACAAAGTACAGTACTTTGTCGCGGACTGGGGGAAATAGTAACTTTTCTTAAGGATGATTTTAGCGTGATGTTGTTCCCACAACGCCTGAGACTATTAGATCTGCAATGAGCGTGAAGTGCGAACCCGGGAAGAAAGCGAATCCGGAAAGGAGTAGTCGTCGCCTCAGACGTGAGTTGGGGTGGGGGTTTTGTTTAGGGAATGTTTCCAATTTGTTTAGAAATTCAATAAAGAGAGTTGTCAACAAAAGAAAAACATTCCACTTAACGTTATGTTCACTCTGAAATCTGTTCATTAAAATTACTCTGTCTAGTGTCATGTCCGAATCTCTGAAGTAATCTGTTGTATCTGCCTTTCAATTCTCATATACTCAGGCTGATATATTGAATTAATACTGATCAGTAGAGTTCATATGTGTAATGTCTCTCTGAAATGTTTTTAAAATATGTATACAACATCAGAGTTGTAAACATGACAATGGAGGTGGCTCTGGTCAAGTTTATTCAAATAATGTTAATTTGAGGTGCAGCACATCAATCAGTGTACTCCATGTTTAGGTTATGGCTTGGGTCTCAGTCACTTATGTGACACCTATTGGAGTAAAACTTAGTGTGAATAGTGTTAGATGTCCAAGGTGTATGAATTTGCATCTGCATTACTGATGTGTCATTACCCCTAGCAGAAGTGTTGTGCAAAAAGTGTCATTTGTGTTGTGCATGAAAGCAGATGATGCCACTTCCTGTGATGTCAATTGGTGAAATGACGTGCACCAGCACATCCTGTGATGTCATTTTGGGGCGGGGATCAAACGACATTACCCCACTTCCTTCAATGTACTTGGGGGTGGGTTCAAATGACATCACTTCCTGTGATGTCACTAGGGGGTCAAGGACCATGTGATGTCACCTTCGCTACCGCTGGCCTTTTGGTGAAATTACATCCCAGAAAGGCTGACAGGATCAGTACCAATATGAGATGTACAAATGCTAATGTGGTAAAACAAAACCTAAAATTAGGAGGTTTGGTGTAGTCTGTGAGAAAATCAATCTAAAAAATCTTCATTTGTCGTAGGAATAACAGCAGAATATGTGGTTTATCATACAAATAATTGTTTAGGTTTGTGAAATAGCTTCTTCAAAACACAAGTAATTTGGGACTCCACATGAGCAAAATTTGCAGACTTACTTTGCAGAGAACAATTCCCTAATTGTATTCCTGAAAGGCATACGTGGAGTCATGCATCTTCCATGTCCACAATATCTAGATCAATACATCTCAGTCCAGATGACATTTTCACAGGTAGGAAAATGTTTTTGCCACAGCATTTGCTTTACAGAACCAATAAGCAGGTCCTAATAAATGCATCCACAATCCACAAATATATGGAAGAGCTGAGAAAACACTTGCAAGATGTTTTTTGCGTTTGCGCAGAGGAATTTTGAAAAAGCTGCTGACAGTCCAACTCATACTATGACAAGAAAACATCTGTGTGGGAATAAGAGCTATGCAACCAGGTATATAATTTTGACTTTGGTAAAGATAAACATAAAAATGCAAATGTCTTCGCATCATGGTGCGTGCCATTTAGAATTGTAGATAAGGTTTTGCCTGTAGTCTACAGAATAGCCATAAAAGAGGGAAAGTTAACTGTGGAACAATTTGTCCATGTTAACCAAATTAAACCATTCCACCCAAAACAGGAGGTTAGAACACATTGATGAAACTAGTAGGGAGTGAAAAGTGTAATTCTGTTCTGAAAGTGAAGTGCTTGCACCTCAAAGGGATTCACCATTGCACGTAAGTAGGTGTGAACAATATACAAAATATCAATCTGGAGTGTAATGGAATGAAAGGAAGGATCGATTAGTTGAGTAACTGTGTGCACGTTTTAAAGTGAATGTGAAAAAGGCAGAATGAAACAGGTGAGTATATACATTTATAAAAATGAGAACTATGGGTATAAAAAAATAAAGTATATTTAGGAAAATGCTTAAAATGATCTAGGTGTCCAGTTGACTTGCATTTTGATTGCTAGGTCCCAAGTCGATGTGTGAGACCAATGACATAGGGAATTACTTATAGGGGATGATCATTTATTTTATTTCATTTGAGAATGTCATATTGAGGTCTGTTATGTTATCCTGCATTTTCCTAAAGCCAATAATGGAAGATGTGCTATATTGTATCTCTTATAATCAAGGTGAATATTCCAAAATATTTGAGGGTTGCAGCTCTCCAAAGAGATACTGCCAAACAACTAGAAGGGAGTACAGAGGTTCCTCCATTGGCGTAGTTCCCAGAATGTTCCAAGATCGGGAGAGGAGCAGATTCAAGCTGCAGATGCTTGCACAAATGAAGAAGGGAGGGATCAATTAAGGAACATATTTATGGAGTTCAAAGAGGTTTTTGCCAAAGATGCTTATGATTGTGGGGTGACTGATTTGCAAGTTGCCACACTACCCGAAGGATATGGTAGGGAGCTAGTATTTTTGTGACAATATAGGTTACCCTTGGCATGTCTGGAGTCACTGGCTGAAGTAATTAAACATTTTGAATCTAGCGGCATCTAGAGGCATCATTAGGCCCATTCATAGTACTTAAAATACTCCCATATTAGGTGTACTAAAGCCCCATGGCTTGAGTGAATTGAACAAGAGGGTTTCAGTTTCAAGGTTGCCCCTTCCATTTATTGATCAGGGTCTTGCACAGGTTCAAGGGTTACAGGTATTTACCACCTTGGATATTACAGCTGGTTACTGGTGTGTACCATTAGCTGAAGGTATATAACATGTATTTGCATTTTCCTTTGACAAATTACAATATGCATGGTCCCAGACCCCTTTTGGGTATGTCAGTAGTGGGAGTGAATTTTGGATATTCCTGAGCAAGGCACTCCCAGATGCAGATGGGATAACCTTTCTAGGCCATGAAGTGACAGAACATGGGTTAAACCTGCAAAAGAAATAAGTGGAAGCAATTCAGGAATTAAAATATCCCACCCACCTAAAAAGTCTAAAGAGTTTGCTAGGTTTGACGGGTTACAACATGAAATGTATTGGACTTTACGCAGAGATTAAGCAGCCTATAAGCAAATTACTGACATAGGGTGTGCCCTGCAAATAGGAAAAGGAAAAAAGGACAAGTTAAAAAAAACTGTTTGATAAAAATGCCATGTTTGGCATATCCAATAAAAATGAAGATTTCTTTGTAGAAATAGGAATCACAGATCAATGTATGTCAGCAGTACTCTACCAAAAACATGATGCAAATAACAATTCTATTGCATATACAAGCACATCATTGTCACAGGAAGCAACCAAATTTAGTAAATATGAAAAGGCACGTTTGACGTCTATATGGGCATTGCAACAATTCTGTCCCGTTATTCAAGGGATATGGATGATTGTTGAAACACATCACCAGCCTCTATAATGTTTACATAGTAAAAGAATCAGATCAGGGAATTTGACCAAGTCAAGAATGACTTCATGGATGTAAGCACTACAGTGATTCCAAGTGGAAATGAGATGTGGACCAAACAAAAAGAGTCTAATTGGTCAAGGGCTATCAGATTACATGATTGTGAAGCTGTCTGTATGCCTGAAGACACTGATGTAGAAACTCATTTAAGGGAATTTGAGATATCCACACACAATGCTTTCAATGAAGAAACATGCAATGATCTTCCAACCATTTATGTAGATGGATGTGCATATCACGTGGAAGGTGATTCTGAAAAAGAACTGGTGGCAGTGATACAAAATCTTTGGGGATAATGCAATGACATTCCAAGAGTAAGCATGAAGTTAGGACCCAAAAGCAGTCAAGTTGCAGAATTGGCCACCATTTATAAGGGAATATCTACAGCAATATAAAGTAAACTTTAAGAAATAGTTGTAATGACTGGTTCTTATTATGAGCTAAATAGTTTTATGGAATATTTACCCAGCTGGAAATTGAGAGAAATGCTCTCATATAACTAGAAACCATTTAAACATGGCAAAATGATCCAAGCCACAGACAAACGGGTTTCAGTAAATGGCATGATCATCCACTGGAGGAAAATACATGGTCATTTGAAAACACCATGCGAAGAAAAGGAAGGAAATGACAAGGCCGATCAGTTAGCCGAAAATGGAACTGGGATGGCAGAGTTGCTTTCGATTATAAACAAAAAGAGAATTCATTTACAAGAAGGGCTGATGATTCACGAATCAGTATCGGGCATAATCCAATGGGATTTTGTCATTTTCATGGTTGATGCTATGCCATGCCCACAATGGAATAACTGCAGGCCAAAGAGGCTCCCAGAAAACTTTGGACATTTTAAAAGATTATCCTTATTGGCCTCAAATGTCACAGGATTTAGAAATCTATACGAGGGAATGTCTAGTGGTTGCACAATTTCAACCTGCTTCCCCAACACACAGGTTACTATTGCTGAAAAGAGGTTTGACACTCCCATGTTCACACCTACAAATAGACCTCATTGGGCTTTTGCAAAGGCCAGCACAGGGAAACAGATACTTCTTTACAATTGTTTGTTTAATGTCTAAATGGGTGGGGTGCATCCCAGCCCCAGATTGCAGTGTGCACATGGCAGCCACTTTGCTAGTCAATCATTTGGATTTCCTCAGAAAATAGAATCAGACCACAGAAGTCATTTTACTAATGCAATAATGACAAACACATGGCAAATCATGAGTTTGAAGAGAAAGATGCACATTTCATACCATCACTCTTCTTCTGGGGGTAAGAAACAGTGCAACATATCAATAGTTGAAATATTGAAAAGGTTTGTAGGTGAGGCAGGATCCATTTGGGATCTGCAACATCCTTTAGTGTTAATGGCTATTAGGACAACACAATCTAGATCAATAAATCTCAGTCCACATGAAATTTTGACAGGTAGGAAAATGGTTTTTACCACAACATCTGCTTTACAGAATCAATGAGCAGGTCCTAATACATGCACCCATGATCAACGAATATATTGAAAAGCTGAGAAAGCACTTGCCACATGCTTTTGTTTTTGTACAGAGGAATTTGTTAAAAGCGTATGACAGTGCAAAATCATACTATAACAAGAATCATCTGTGAGGAAATATGAGATAGGCGACCTGGTATATAAGTTTGACTTTGGTAAAGATAAACATAAACATGCAAATTTCCTTGCATCATGGTGTAGGCCATTTAGAATTGTAGATAAGGTTTCACATGTAGTCTACAGAATAGTCATAAAAGAGGGAGACTTAACTGTAGAAAAATGTGCTAATGTTAACCAAATGAAACCATTCCACACAAAACATGAGGCAAGGCGGTTAGAACAAATTGGACAAACTAGTACGGAGTGAAAAGTGTAATTCTGTTCTGAAAATGAAGCGTTTGTATCTTAAAGGGATTCACCATAGCAAGTAAGTGGGTGTGAAAAATATTAAAAAGTATAAAACTGGATTGTAAAGGGGTGAAAGGAGAGATACATCAGTTGAGTAATTTAGTTTACGTTTTAAAGTGAATGTGAAAAGGGGGGAATGAAATATGTGAGCATATACATTCATAAAAATGAGAACAATGGGTATAAAAAATATAATGCATATTTAGGAAAAGAATGAACACATATAGGTGTCCAGGTGACTTGCATTTTGATTGCTAGGTATACCAGGTCGATGTGTGAGAACAATGACATAGGGAATTGCCTTAAGGCGATGATCATTTATTTTATTTCATTTGAGAATATTACATTGAGGTATGTTATGTTAACTTGCATTTTCGGACAGCCAATAACAAATGATGTGCCATATTGTATCTCTTATACTCAACCCACATATTTCCAAGTCCAGAAAAGTTATCATTGACTGTTATTTATATTGTATGTTTCTGTGCATAATACAACATTTTACTTCAGATGATATCAAAATGAAAGGGAAAAATTAATGAATCAGTTTATTTGATTCTTAATTGTTTTTTTCTTGCTTTAATCTAGATACTATTTCCACACCAGCGGTCCAGGAATTGGAGGCAGCCAGATCCAGAGGAAACCACCTCCGAACCGGAGTCCCTTGGAAAAAACCCATGCACTGAAGAAGGGGAGAGAAGGTGGTGACACCTGCTTACAGAGGAAAGATGAAGTGGCTGTAGCCCATGCATAGTGGAATAAGACAGCACATTTTCTGGTCTTTCTTGGCACTTATAGTTACGACGAACATTCCATGTATCACTTTAGTGAAAGGACAAGTTCTAATAGACCAGGGACCAGTCTAAGGAATTGCATTTGGAAGAAGCTCTGCGTTTTATATTGGGGATTACAAGACTCTTATATCAAAACAGGTATACTAGCTTGAACCCAAATTTGGTCATTGAATGGATCAGAGATACAAATGGTGCAAGTAGAGGAATGGGGCCCATAGTCATTATAGCAATAGAGAACAACAATACCCAGCCAATAGCGCCATCCTGGATTTTAGCAACAACAATGTAATACTTACCACACGGCCACCACCTACTCCACCGTGTACGCCCTATGGGGAAAAAAACAAATAGTTCACTGATGAGGTAAAGTGAATTGATATGTTGAGATGTAAGAAAGAAGAAAGGTTGCTGAAAACTCCAATTGTGTAATTGTGTGTTTCTGTCTCATGGTCTAAGTGAGCTCTTCCTGACAGTTTCATCACACATTTTGCTAAAGCCGTAACCTCTGTAATCTTAATCCGCAGCCGTACGAGGGTAATCATTTTTCTTCAACAGGGACATATTTTCAGTTAACCCCCTGATATTTCCTTGCAAACAAGGAGCACAGACCCAAATCACTCGTTTTGCAGATAGCCGAAGGAGAACACGACCATCGACTTGAGACCCATGGGTGAGTGTCAATGTGTGTAATGTATCAATTAATGGTAGCTTTAACATCGCACTCTCAACAATAGAAAACCTGGAGATTTGGACTCATTGTGACATGCTATTTTGCCATCTATGAAGGTCTATCGACCACCAACCCACTCCCTCCCACAATTAACCCACTAACTGATGTCTCTGACGATTGGCCATGATTAGGGTGATGTTGCTTTTAAAACATTCCATGGACAACAAAGTACAGTACTTTGTCGCGGACTGGGGGGAAATAGTAACTTTTCTTAAGGATGATTTTAGAGTGATGTGGTTCCCACAACGCCTGAGACTATTAGATCTGCAATGAGCGTGAAGTGCGAACCCGGGAAGAAAGCGAATCCGGAATGGAGTAGTAGTCGCCTCAGACGTGAGTTGGGGTGGGGGTTTTGTTTAGGGAATGTTTCCAATTTGTTTAAAAATTCAATAAAGAGAGTTTTCAACAAAAGAAAAACATTCCACTTAACGTTATGTTCATTTTGAATTCTGTTTATTAAAATGACTCTGTCTAGTGTCATGGCGAATAACTGAAGTAATCTGTTGTATCTGCCTTTCAATTCTCATATACTCATGCTGATATATTGAATTAATACTGATCAGTGAGTTCATATGTGTAATGTCTCTCTGAAATGTTTTTAAAATATGTATACAACATCAGAGTTATAAACATGACAATGGAGGTGGCTCTGGTCAAGTTTATTCAAATAATGTTAATTTGAGGTACAGCACATCAATCAGTGTACTCCATGTTTAGGTTATAGCTTGGGTCTCAGTCACTTATGTGACACCTACTGGGGTAAAACTTAGTGTGAATAGTGTTAGATGTCCAAGGTGTATGAATTTGCATCTACATTACTGATGTGTCATTACCCCTAGCAGAAGTGTGCAAAAAGTGTCATTTGTGTCGTGCATGAAAGCAGATGATGCCACTTCCTGTGATGTCAATTGGCGAAATGACGTGCACCAGCACATCCTGTGATGTCATTTTGGGGCGGGGATCAAACGACATTACCCCACTTCCTTCAATGTACTTGCGGGAGGGTTCAAATGACATCACTTCCTGTGATGTCATTAGGGGGGTCAAGGACCATGTGATGTCACCTTCGCTACCCCTGGCCTTTTGGTGAAATTACGTCCCAGAAAGGCTGACAGGATCAGTACCAATATGAGATGTACAAATGCTAATGTGGTGAAACAAAACCTAAAATTAGGAGGTTTGGTGTAGTCTGTGAGAAAATCAATCTAAACAATCTTCATTTGTCGTAGGAATAACAGCAGAATATGGGGTTTATCATACAAATAATTGTTTAGGTCTGTGAAATAGCCTCTTCAAAACACAAGTAATTTCGGACTCCACATGAACAAAATTTGCAGGCTTACTTTGCAGAGAACAATTCCCTAATTGTATTCCTGAAAGGCATACGTGGAGTCATGCATCTTCCATGTCCACAATATCTAGATCAATACATCTCAGTCCAGATGACATTTTCACAGGTAGGAAAATGGTTTTGCCACAGCATTTGCTTTACAGAACCAATAAGCAGGTCCTAATAAATGCATCCACAATCCACAAATATATGGAAGAGCTGAGAAAACACTTGCAAGATGTTTTTTGCGTTTGCGCAGAGGAATTTTGAAAAAGCTGCTGACAGTCCAACTCATACTATGACAAGAAAACATCTGTGAGGGAATAAGAGATATGCAACCAGGTATGTAAGTTTGACTTTGGTAAAGATAAACATACAAATGCAAATGTCCTCGCATCATGGTGCGTGCCATTTAGAATTGTAGATAAGGTTTTGCCTGTAGTCTACAGAATAGCCATAAAAGAGGGAAAGTCAACTGTGGAACAATTTGTCCATGTTAACCAAATTAAACCATTCCACCCAAAACAGGAGGTTAGAACACATTGATGAAACTAGTAGGGAGTGAAAAGTGTAATTCTGTTCTGAAAGTGAAGTGTTTGCATTTCAAAGGGATTCACCATTGCACGTAAATAGGTGTGAACAATATACAAAATATCAATCTGGAGTGTAAAGGAGTGAAAGGAAAGATCGATTAGTTGAGTAACTGTGTGCACGTTTTAAAGTGAATGTGAAAAAGGCGGAATGAAACAGGTGAGTATATACATTTATAAAAATGAGAACTATGGGTATAAAAAATAAAGTATATTTAGGAAAATGATTAAAATGATCTAGGTGTCCAGTTGACTTGCATTTTGATTGCTAGGTCCCAAGTCGATGTGTGAGGCCAATGACTTAGGGAATTACTTATAGGGGATGATCATTTATTGTATTTCAATTGAGAATGTCATATTGAGGTCTGTTATATTATCCTGCATTTTCCTAAAGCCAATAATGGAAGATGTGCCATATTGTATCTCTTATAATCAAGGTGAATATTCCAAAATATTTGAGGGTTGCAGCTCTCCAAAGAGATACTGCCACACAACTAGAAGGGAGTACAGAGGTTCCTCCATTGGCGTAGTTACCAGCATGTTCTACGATTAGGAGAGGAGCAGATTCAAGCTGCAGATGCTTGCACAAATTAAGAAGAGAGGGATCAATAAAGGAACATATTTATGGAGTTCAAAGAGGTTTTTGCCAAAGATGCTTACGATTGTGGGGTGACTGATTTACAAGTTGCCACACTACCAGAAGGATATGGTAGGGAGCTAGTATTTCTGTGACAATATAGGTTACCCTTGGCATGTCTGGAGTCACTGGCTGAAGTAATTAAACATTTTGAATCTAGCGGCATCTAGAGGCATCATTAGGCCCATTCATAGTACTTAAAATACTCCCATATTAGGTGTACTAAAGCCCCATGGCTTGAGTGAATTGAACAAGAGGGTTTCAGTTTCAAGGTTTTCCCTTCCATTTATTGATCAGGGTCTTGCACAGGTTCAAGGGTTACAGGTATTTACCACCTTGGATCTTACAGCTGGTTACTGGTGTGTACCATTAGCTGAAGGTATATAACATGTATTTGCATTTTCCTTTGGCAAATTACAATATGCATGGTCCCAGACCCCTTTTGGGTATGTCAGTAGTGGGAGTGAATTTGGGATATTCCTGAGCAAGGCACTCCCAGATGCAGCTGGGATAAACTTTCTAGGCCATGAAGTGACAGTACATGGATTAAAGCTGCAAAAGAAATAAGTGGAAGCAATTCAGAAATTAAAAGATCCCACCCACCTAAAAAGTCTAAAGAGTTTGCTAGGATTGACGGGTTACAACAGGAAATGTATTGGACTTTACGCAGAGATTAAGCAGCCTATAAGCAAATTACTGACAGTGGGTGTGCCCTGCAAATAGGAAAAGGAAAAAAGGACAAGTTAAAATAAACATGCCATGTTTGGCATATCCAATAAAAATGAAGATTTCTTTGTAGAAATAGGAATCACAGATCAATGTATGTCAGCAGTACTCTACCAAAAACATGATGCAAATAACAATTCTATTGCATATACAAGCACAGCATTGTCACAGGAAGCAACCAAATTTAGTGAATATGAAAAGGCACGTTTGACGTCTGTATGGGCATTGCAACAATTCTGTCCCATTATTCAAGGAATATGGGTGATTGTTGAAACACATCACCAGCATCTATAATGTTTACATAGTAAAATAATCAGATCAGGGAATTTGACCAAGTCAAGAATGACTTCATGGATGTTAGCACTACAGGGATTCTCAGTGGAAGTGAGATGTGGACCAAACAAAAAGAGTCCAATTGGTCAAGGGCTATCAGATTACATGATTGTGAAGCTGTCTGTATGCCTGAAGACACTGACGTAGAAACTCATTTAAGGGAATTTGAGATATCCCCACACAATGCTTTCAATGAAGAAACATGCAATGATCTTCCAACCATTTATGTAGATGGATGTGCATATCACATGGAAGGTGATTCTGAAAAAGAACCGGTGGCAGTGATACGAAATCTTTGGGGATAATGCAATGACATTCCAAGAGTAAGCATGAAGTTAGGACCCAAAAGCAGTCAAGTTGCAGAATTGGCCACCATTTATAAGGGAATATCTACAGCCATAGAAAGTAAACTTTAAGAAATAGTTGTAGTGACCGATTCTTATTATGAGCTAAATAGTTTTATGGAATATTTACCCAGCTGGAAATTGAGAGGAATGCTCTCATATAACTAGAAACCATTTAACCATGGCAAAATAATCCAAGCCACAGACAAACGGGTTTCAGTAAATGGCATGATCATCATCTGGAGGAAAATACATGGTCATTTGAAAACACCACGCGAAGAAAAGGAAGGAAATGACAAGGCCGATCAGTTAGCCGAAAATGGAACTGGGATGGCAGAGTTGCTTTCTATTATAAACAAAAAGAGAATTAATTTACAAGAAGGGCTGATGATTCACAAATCAGTATTGGGCCAAATCCAATGGGATTTTGTCATTTTGATGGTTGATGCTATGTCATGCCCACAATGGAATAACTGCAGGCCGAAGAGGCTCCCAGAAAACTTTGGACATTTTAAAAGATTATCCTTATTGGCCTCACATGTCACAGGATTTAGAACTCTATACGAGGGAATGTCTAGTGTTTGCACAATTTCAACCTGCTTCCCCAACACACAGGGTACCATTGCTGAAAAACGTTTTGACACTCCCATGGTCACACCTACAAATAGACTTCATTGGGCCTTTGCAAAGGCCAGCACAGGGAAACAGATACTTCTTTACAATTGTTTGTTTAATTTCTAAATGGGTGGGGTGCAACCCAGCCCAAGATTGCAGTGTGCACATGGCAGCCACTTTGCTAGTCAATCATTTGGATTACCTCAGAGAATAGAATCAATCCACATAAGTCATTTTACTAGTGCAATAATGACAAACATATGGCAAATCATGATTGTGAAGAGAAAGTTGCACATTTCATACCATCCCTCTTCTTCTGGGGTAAGGAACAGTGCAACATATCAATAGTTGAACTATTGAAAAGGTTTGTAGGTGAGGCAGGATCCATTTGGGATCTGCAACATCCTTTAGTGTTAATGGCTATTAGGACAACACAATCTAGATCAATAAATCTCAGTCCACATGAAATTTTGACAGGTAGGAAAATGAATTTTACCACATCATCTGCTTTACAGAACCAATGAGCAGGTCCTAATACATGCACCCATGATCAACGAATATATTGAAAAGCTGAGAAAGCACTTGCCACATTCTTTTGTTTTTGTGCAGAGGAATTTGTTAAAAGCGTATGACAGTGCAAAATCATACTATAACAAGAATCATCTGTGAAGAAATATGAGATAGGCGACCTGGTATATAAGTTTGACTTTGGTAAAGATGAACATAAACATGCAAATTTCCTTGCATCATGGTGTAGGCCATTTAGAATTGTAGATAAGGTTTCACATGTAGTGTACAGAATAGTCATAAAAGAGGGAGACTTAACTGTAGAAAAATGTGCTAATGTTAACCAAATGAAACCATTCCACCCAAAACATGAGGCAAGGCAGTTAGAACAAATTGGACAAACTAGTAGGGAGTGAAAAGTGCAATTCTGTTCTGAAAATGAAGCGTTTAAAAGTGTAATTCTGTTCTGAAAATGAAGCGTTTGTATCTTAAAGGGATTCACCATAGCAGGTAAGTTGGTGTGAAAAATATTAAAAAGTATAAAACTGGATTTAAAAGGGATGAAAGGAGAGATACATCAGTTGAGTAATTTAGTTTACGTTTTAAAGTGAATGTGACAAGGGGGAATGAAATATGTGAGCATATACATTTATAAAAATGAGAACAAAGGGTATAAAAAATATAATGCATATTTAGGAAAAGAATTAACACATATAGGTGTCCAGGTGACTTGCATTTTGATTGCTAGTATACCAGGTCGATGTGTGAGAACAGTGACATAGGGAATTGCCTTAAGGCGATGATCATTTATTTTATTTCATTTGAGAATATTACATTGAGGTATGTTATGTTAACCTGCATTTTCCGACAGCCAATAACAAAAGATGTGCCATATTGTATCTCTTATACTCAACCCACATATTTCCAAGTCCAGAAAAGTTATCATTGACTGTTATTTATATTGTATGTTTCTGTGCATAATACAACATTTTACTTGAGATGATATCAAAATGAAAGGGAAAAAATAATGAATCAGTGTATTTGATTCTTAATAGTTTTTTTCTCGCTTTAATCTAGATACTATTTCCACTCCAGCGGTCCGGGTGTTGGAGGCAGCCAGATCCAGAGGAAACCACCTCCGAACCGGAGTCCCTTGGAAAAAACCCATGCACTGAAGAAGGGGAGAGAAGGTGGTGACACCTGCTTACAAAGGAAAGATGAAGTGGCTGTAGCCCATGCATAGTGGAATAAGACAGCACATTTTCTGGTCTTTCTTGGTACTTATAGTTACGATGAACATTCCATGTATCACTTTAGTGAAAGGACAAGTTCTAATAGACCTGGGACCAGTCTCAGGAATTGCATTTGGAAGAAGCTCTGCGTTTTATATTGGGGATTACAAGACTCTTATATCAAAACAGGTATACTAGCTTGAACCCAAATTTGGTCATTGAATGGATGAGAGATACAATTGGTGCAAGTAGAGGAATGGGGCCCATTGTCATTATAGCATTAGAGAACAACAATACCAGCCAATAGCACCATCCTGGATTTTAGCAACAACAATGTAATACTTACCACACGGCCACCACCAACTCCACCGTGTACGCCCTATGGGGAAAAAAACAAATAGTTCACTGATGAGGTAAAGTGAATTGATATGTTGAGATGTAAGAAAGAAGAAAGGTTGCTGAAAACTCCAATTGTGTAATTGTGTGTTTCTGCCTCATGGTCTAAGTGAGCTCTTCCTGACAGTTTCATCACACATTTTTCTAAAACCGTAACCTCTGTAATCTTAATCCGCAGCCGTACGAGGGTAATCATTTTTCTTCAACAGGGACATATTTTCAGTTAACCCCCTGATATTTCCTTGCAAACAAGGAGCACAGACTCAAATCACTCGTTTTGCAGATAGCCAAAGGAGAACACGACCTTCGACTTGAGACCCATGGGTGAGTGTCAATGTGTGTAATGTATCAATTAATGGTAGCTTTAACATCGCACTCTCAACAATAGAAAACCTGGAGATTTGGACTCATTGTGACATGCTATTTTGCCATCTATGAATGTCTATCGACCACCAACCCACTCCCTTCCACAATTAACCCACTAACTGATGTCTCCGACAATTGGCCATGATTAGGGTGATCTTGCTTTTAAAACATTCCATGGACAACAAAGTACAGTACTTTGTCGCGGACTGGGGGAAATAGTAACTTTTCTTAAGGATGATTTTAGTGTGATGTTGTTCCCACAACGCCTGAGACTATTAGATCTGCAATGAGCGTGAAGTGCGAACCCGGGAAGAAAGCGAATCCGGAAAGGAGTAGTCGTCGCCTCAGACGTGAGTTGGGGTGGGGGTTTTGTTTAGGGAATGCTTCCAATTTGTTTAGAAATTCAATAAAGAGAGTTGTCAACAAAAGAAAAACATTCCACTTAACGTTATGTTCACTCTGAAATCTGTTCATTAAAATTACTCTGTCTAGTGTCATGTGCGAATCTCTGAAGTAATCTGTTGTATCTGCCTTTCAATTCTCATATACTCAGGCTGATATATTGAATTAATACTGATCAGTAGAGTTCATATGTGTAATGTCTCTCTGAAATGTTTTTAAAATATGTATACAACATCAGAGTTGTAAACATGACAATGGAGGTGGCTCTGGTCAAGTTTATTCAAATAATGTTAATTTGAGGTGCAGCACATCAATCAGTGTACTCCATGTTTAAGTTATGGCTTGGGTCTCAGTCACTTATGTGACACCTATTGGAGTAAAACTTAGTGTGAATAGTGTTAGATGTCCAAGGTGTATGAATTTGCATCTGCATTACTGATGTGTCATTACCCCTAGCAGAAGTGTTGTGCAAAAAGTGTCATTTGTGTTGTGCATGAAAGCAGATGATGCCACTTCCTGTGATGTCAATTGGTGAAATGACGTGCACCAGCACATCCTGTGATGTCATTTTGGGGCGGGGATCAAACGACATTACCCCACTTCCTTCAATGTACTTGGGGGTGGGTTCTTCCTGTGATGTCACTAGGGGGGTCAAGGACCATGTGATGTCACCTTCGCTACCGCTGGCCTTTTGGTGAAATTACATCCCAGAAAGGCTGACAGGATCAGTACCAATATGAGATGTACAAATGCTAATGTGGTAAAACAAAACCTAAAATTAAGAGGTTTGGTGTAGTCTGTGAGAAAATCAATCTAAAAAATCTTCATTTGTCGTAGGAATAACAGCAGAATATGTGGTTTATCATACAAATAATTGTTTAGGTTTGTGAAATAGCTTCTTCAAAACACAAGTAATTTGGGACTCCACATGAGCAAAATTTGCAGACTTACTTTGCAGAGAACAATTCCCTAATTGTATTCCTGAAAGGCATACGTGGAGTCATGTATCTTCCATGTCCACAATATCTAGATCAATACATCTCAGTCCAGATGACATTTTCACAGGTAGGAAAATGTTTTTGCCACAGCATTTGCTTTACAGAACCAATAAGCAGGTCCTAATAAATGCATCCACAATCCACAAATATATGGAAGAGCTGAGAAAACACTTGCAAGATGTTTTTTGCGTTTGCGCAGAGGAATTTTGAAAAAGCTGCTGACAGTCCAACTCATACTATGACAAGAAAACATCTGTGTGGGAATAAGAGCTATGCAACCAGGTATATAATTTTGACTTTGGTAAAGATAAACATAAAAATGCAAATGTCTTCGCATCATGGTGCGTGCCATTTAGAATTGTAGATAAGGTTTTGCCTGTAGTCTACAGAATAGCCATAAAAGAGGGAAAGTTAACTGTGGAACAATTTGTCCATGTTAACCAAATTAAACCATTCCACCCAAAACAGGAGGTTAGAACACATTGATGAAACTAGTAGGGAGTGAAAAGTGTAATTCTGTTCTGAAAGTGAAGTGCTTGCACCTCAAAGGGATTCACCATTGCACGTAAGTAGGTGTGAACAATAAACAAAATATCAATCTGGAGTGTAATGGAATGAAAGGAAGGATCGATTAGTTGAGTAACTGTGTGCACGTTTTAAAGTGAATGTGAAAAAGGCAGAATGAAACAGGTGAGTATATACATTTAAAAAAATGAGAACTATGGGTATAAAAAAATAAAGTATATTTAGGAAAATGATTAAAATGATCTAGGTGTCCAGTTGACTTGCATTTTGATTGCTAGGTCCCAAGTCGATGTGTGAGACCAATGACATAGGGAATTACTTATAGGGGATGATCATTTATTTTATTTCATTTGAGAATGTCATATTGAGGTCTGTTATGTTATCCTGCATTTTTCTAAAGCCAATAATGGAAGATGTGCTATATTGTATCTCTTATAATCAAGGTGAATATTCCAAAATATTTGAGGGTTGCAGCTCTCCAAAGAGATACTGCCACACAACTAGAAGGGAGTACAAAGGTTCCTCCATTGGCGTAGTTCCCAGAATGTTCCAAGATCGGGAGAGGAGCAGATTCAAGCTGCAGATGCTTGCACAAATGAAGAAGGGAGGGATCAATTAAGGAACATATTTATGGAGTTCAAAGAGGTTTTTGCCAAAGATGCTTATGATTGTGGGGTGACTGATTTGCAAGTTGCCACACTACCCGAAGGATATGGTAGGGAGCTAGTATTTTTGTGACAATATAGGTTACCCTTGGCATGTCTGGAGTCACTGGCTGAAGTAATTAAACATTTTGAATCTAGCGGCATCTAGAGGCATCATTAGGCCCATTCATAGTACTTAAAATACTCCCATATTAGGTGTACTAAAGCCCCATGGCTTCAGTGAATTGAACAAGAGGGTTTCAGTTTCAAGGTTGCCCCTTCCATTTATTGATCAGGGTCTTGCACAGGTTCAAGGGTTACAGGTATTTACCACCTTGGATATTACAGCTGGTTACTGGTGTGTACCATTAGCTGAAGGTATATAACATGTATTTGCATTTTCCTTTGACAAATTACAATATGCATGGTCCCAGACCCCTTTTGGGTATGTCAGTAGTGGGAGTGAATTTTGGATATTCCTGAGCAAGGCACTCCCAGATGCAGCTAGGATAAACTTTCTAGGCCATGAAGTGACAGTACATGGGTTAAACCTGCAAAAGAAATAAGTGGAAGCAATTCAGGAATTAAAATATCCCACCCACCTAAAAAGTCTAAAGAGTTTGCTAGGTTTGACGGGTTACAACATGAAATGTATTGGACTTTACGCAGAGATTAAGCAGCCTATAAGCAAATTACTGACATAGGGTGTGCCCTGCAAATAGGAAAAGGAAAAAAGGACAAGTTAAAAAAAAACTGTTTGATAAAAATGCCATGTTTGGCATATCCAATAAAAATGAAGATTTCTTTGTAGAAATAGGAATCACAGATCAATGTATGTCAGCAGTACTCTACCAAAAACATGATGCAAATAACAATTCTATTGCATATACAAGCACATCATTGTCACAGGAAGCAACCAAATTTAGTGAATATGAAAAGGCACGTTTGACGTCTGTATGGGCATTGCAACAATTCTGTCCCGTTATTCAAGGGATATGGATGATTGTTGAAACACATCACCAGCCTCTATAATGTTTACATAGTAAAAGAATCAGATCAGGGAATTTGACCAAGTCAAGAATGACTTCATGGATGTAAGCACTACAGTGATTCCAAGTGGAAATGAGATGTGGACAAAACAAAAAGAGTCTAATTGGTCAAGGGCTATCAGATTACATGATTGTGAAGCTGTCTGTATGCCTGAAGACACTGATGTAGAAACTCATTTAAGGGAATTTGAGATATCCCCACACAATGCTTTCAATGAAGAAACATGCAATGATCTTCCAACCATTTATGTAGATGGATGTGCATATCACGTGGAAGGTGATTCTGAAAAAGAACTGGTGGCAGTGATACAAAATCTTTGGGGATAATGCAATGACATTCCAAGAGTAAGCATGAAGTTAGGACCCAAAAGCAGTCAAGTTGCAGAATTGGCCACCATTTATAAGGGAATATCTACAGCCATAGAAAGTAAACTTTAAGAAATAGTTGTAATGACTGGTTCTTATTATGAGCTAAATAGTTTTATGGAATATTTACCCAGCTGGAAATTGACAGGAATGCTCTCATATAACTAGAAACCATTTAAACATGGCAAAATGATCCAAGCCACAGACAAACGGGTTTCAGTAAATGGCATGATCATCCACTGGAGGAAAATACATGGTCATTTGAAAACACCATGCGAAGAAAAGGAAGGAAATGACAAGGCCGATCAGTTAGCCGAAAATGGAACTGGGATGGCAGAGTTGCTTTCGATTATAAACAAAAAGAGAATTAATTTACAAGAAGGGCTGATGATTCACGAATCAGTATCGGGCATAATCCAATGGGATTTTGTCATTTTGATGGTTGATGCTATGCCATGCCCACAATGGAATAACTGCAGGCCAAAGAGGCTCCCAGAAAACTTTGGACATTTTAAAAGATTATCCTTATTGGCCTCACATGTCACAGGATTTAGAAATCTATACGAGGGAATGTCTAGTGGTTGCACAATTTCAACCTGCTTCCCCAACACACAGGTTACTATTGCTGAAAAGAGGTTTGACACTCCCATGTTCACACCTACAAATAGACCTCATTGGGCTTTTGCAAAGGCCAGCACAGGGAAACAGATACTTCTTTACAATTGTTTGTTTAATGTCTAAATGGGTGGGGTGCATCCCAGCCCCAGATTGCAGTGTGCACATGGCAGCCACTTTGCTAGTCAATCATTTGGATTTCCTCAGAAAATAGAATCAGACCACAGAAGTCATTTTACTAATGCAATAATGACAAACACATGGCAAATCATGAGTTTGAAGAGAAAGATGCACATTTCATACCATCACTCTTCTTCTGGGGGTAAGAAACAGTGCAACATATCAATAGTTGAAATATTGAAAAGGTTTGTAGGTGAGGCAGGATCCATTTGGGATCTGCAACATCCTTTAGTGTTAATGGCTATTAGGACAACACAATCTAGATCAATAAATCTCAGTCCACATGAAATTTTGACAGGTAGGAAAATGGTTTTTACCACAACATCTGCTTTACAGAATCAATGAGCAGGTCCTAATACATGCACCCATGATCAACGAATATATTGAAAAGCTGAGAAAGCACTTGCCACATGCTTTTGTTTTTGTACAGAGGAATTTGTTAAAAGCGTATGACAGTGCAAAATCATACTATAACAAGAATCATCTGTGAGGAAATATGAGATAGGCGACCTGGTATATAAGTTTGACTTTGGTAAAGATAAACATAAACATGCAAATTTCCTTGCATCATGGTGTAGGCCATTTAGAATTGTAGATAAGGTTTCACATGTAGTCTACAGAATAGTCATAAAAGAGGGAGACTTAACTGTAGAAAAATCTGCTAATGTTAACCAAATGAAACCATTCCACCCAAAACATGAGGCAAGGCGGTTAGAACAAATTGGACAAACTAGTACGGAGTGAAAAGTGTAATTCTGTTCTGAAAATGAAGCGTTTGTATCTTAAAGGGATTCACCATAGCAAGTAAGTGGGTGTGAAAAATATTAAAAAGTATAAAACTGGATTGTAAAGGGGTGAAAGGAGAGATACATCAGTTGAGTAATTTAGTTTACGTTTTAAAGTGAATGTGAAAAGGGGGGAATGAAATATGTGAGCATATACATTCATAAAAATGAGAACAATGGGTATAAAAAATATAATGCATATTTAGGAAAAGAATGAACACATATAGGTGTCCAGGTGGCTTGCATTTTGATTGCTAGGTATACCAGGTCGATGTGTGAGAACAATGACATAGGGAATTGCCTTAAGGCGATGATCATTTATTTTATTTCATTTGAGAATATTACATTGAGGTATGTTATGTTAACTTGCATTTTCGGACAGCCAATAACAAATGATGTGCCATATTGTATCTCTTATACTCAACCCACATATTTCCAAGTCCAGAAAAGTTATCATTGACTGTTATTTATATTGTATGTTTCTGTGCATAATACAACATTTTAGTTCAGATGATATCAAAATGAAAGGGAAAAATTAATGAATCAGTTTATTTGATTCTTAATTGTTTTTTTCTCGCTTTAATCTAGATACTATTTCCACACCAGCGGTCCAGGAATTGGAGGCAGCCAGATCCAGAGGAAACCACCTCCGAACCGGAGTCCCTTGGAAAAAACCCATGCACTGAAGAAGGGGAGAGAAGGTGGTGACACCTGCTTACAGAGGAAAGATGAAGTGGCTGTAGCCCATGCATAGTGGAATAAGACAGCACATTTTCTGGTCTTTCTTGGCACTTATAGTTACGACGAACATTCCATGTATCACTTTAGTGAAAGGACAAGTTCTAATAGACCAGGGACCAGTCTAAGGAATTGCATTTGGAAGAAGCTCTGCGTTTTATATTGGGGATTACAAGACTCTTATATCAAAACAGGTATACTAGCTTGAACCCAAATTTGGTCATTGAATGGATCAGAGATACAATTGGTGCAAGTAGAGGAATGGGGCCCATTGTCATTATAGCATTAGAGAACAACAATACCAGCCAATAGCACCATCCTGGATTTTAGCAACAACAATGTAATACTTACCACACGGCCACCACCAACTCCACTGTGTACGCCCTATGGGGAAAAAAACAAATAGTTCACTGATGAGGTAAAGTGAATTGATATGTTGAGATGTAAGAAAGAAGAAAGGTTGCTGAAAACTCCAATTGTGTAATTGTATGTTTCTGCCTCATGGTCTAAGTGAGCTCTTCCTGACAGTTTCATCACACATTTTGCTAAAACCGTAACCTCTGTAATCTTAATACGCAGCAGTACGAGGGTAATCATTTTTCTTCAACAGGGACATATTTTCAGTTAACCCCTGATATTTCCTTGCAAACAAGGAGCACAGACTCAAATCACTCGTTTTGCAGATAGCCGAAGGAGAACACGACCTTCGACTTGAGACCCATGGGTGAGTGTCAATGTGTGTAATGTATCAATTAATGGTAGCTTTAACATCGCACTGTCAACAATAGAAAACCTGGAGATTTGGACTCATTGTGACATGCTATTTTGCCATCTATGAATGTCTATCGACCACCAACCCACTCCCTTCCACAATTAACCCACTAACTGATGTCTCCGACGATTGGCCATGATTAGGGTGATCTTGCTTTTAAAACATTCCATGGACAACAAAGTACAGTACTTTGTCGCGGACTGGGGGAAATAGTAACTTTTCTTAAGGATGATTTTAGTGTGATGTGGTTCCCACAACGCCTGAGACTATTAGATCTGCAATGAGCGTGAAGTGCGAACCCGGGAAGAAAGCGAATCCGGAAAGGAATAGTCGTCGCCTCAGACGTGAGTTGGGGTGGGGGTTTTGTATAGGGAATGTTTCCAATTTGTTTAGAAATTCAATAAAGAGAGTTGTCAACAAAAGAAAAACATTCCACTTAACGTTATGTTCACTCTGAAATCTGTTTATTAAAATTACTCTGTCTAGTGTCATGTGCGAATCTCTGAAGTAATCTGTTGTATCTGCCTTTCAATTCTCATATACTCAGGCTGATATATTGAATTAATACTGATCAGTAGAGTTCATATGTGTAATGTCTCTCTGAAATGTTTTTAAAATATGTATACAACATCAGAGTTGTAAACATGACAATGGAGGTGGCTCTGGTCAAGTTTATTCAAATAATGTTAATTTGAGGTGCAGCACATCAATCAGTGTACTCCATGTTTAGGTTATGGCTTGGGTCTCAGTCACTTATGTGACACCTATTGGAGTAAAACTTAGTGTGAATAGTGTAAGATGTCCAAGGTGTATGAATTTGCATCTGCATTACTGATGTGTCATTACCACTAGCAGAAGTGTTGTGCAAAAAGTGTCATTTGTGTTGTGCATGAAAGCAGATGATGCCACTTCCTGTGATGTCAATTGGTGAAATGGCGTGCACCAGCACAGCCTGTGATGTCATTTTGGGGCGGGGATCAAACGACATTACCCCACTTCCTTCAATGTACTTGGGGGTGGGTTCAAATGACATCACTTCCTGTGATGTCATTAGGGGGGTCAAGGACCATGTGATGTCACCTTCGCTACCGCTGGCCTTTTGGTGAAATTACATCCCAGAAAGGCTGACAGGATCAGTACCAATATGAGATGTACAAATGCTAATGTGGTAAAACAAAACCTAAAATTAGGAGGTTTGGTTTAGTCTGTGAGAAAATCAATCTAAACAATCTTCATTTGTCGTAGGAATAACAGCAGAATATGGGGTTTATCATACAAATAATTGTTTAGGTCTGTGAAATAGCTTCTTCAAAACACAAGTAATTTGGGACTCCACATGAGCAAAATTTGCAGACTTACTTTGCAGAGAACAATTCCCTAATTGTATTCCTGAAAGGCATACGTGGAGTCATGCATCTTCCATGTCCATAATATCTAGATCAATACATCTCAGTCCAGATGACATTTTCACAGGTAGGAAAATGTTTTTGCCACAGCATTTGCTTTACAGAACCAATAAGCAGGTCCTAATAAATGCATCCACAATCCACAAATATATGGAAGGGCTGAGAAAACACTTGCAAGATGTTTTTTGCGTTTGCGCAGAGGAATTTTGAAAAAGCTGCTGACAGTCCAACTCATACTATGACAAGAAAACATCTGTGTGGGAATAAGAGCTATGCAACCAGGTATATAATTTTGACTTTGGTAAAGATAAACATAAAAATGCAAATGTCCTCGCATCATGATGCGTGCCATTTAGAATTGTAGATAAGGTTTTGCCTGTAGTCTACAGAATAGCCATAAAAGAGGGAAAGTTAACTGTGGAACAATTTGTCCATATTAACCAAATTAAACCATTCCACCCAGAACAGGAGGTTAGAACACATTGATGAAACTAGTAGGGAGTGAAAAGTGTAATTCTGTTCTGAAAGTGAAGTGCTTGCACCTCAAAGGGATTCACCATTGCACGTAAGTAGGTGTGAACAATATACAAAATATCAATCTGGAGTGTAATGGAGTGAAAGGAAGGATTGATTAGTTGAGTAACTGTGTGCACGTTTTAAAGTGAATGTGAAAAAGGCGGAATGAAACAGGTGAGTATATACATTTATAAAAATGAGAACTATGGGTATAAAAAAATAAAGTATATTTAGGAAAATGATTAAAATGATCTAGGTGTCCAGTTGACTTGCATTTTGATTATTAGGTCCCAAGTCGATGTGTGAGACCAATGACATAGGGAATTACTTATAGGGGATGATCATTTATTTTATTTCATTTGAGAATGTCATATTGAGGTCTGTTATGTTATCCTGCATTTTCCTAAAGCCAATAATGGAAGATGTGCTATATTGTATCTCTTATAATAAAGGTGAATATTCCAAAATATTTGAGGGTTGCAGCTCTCCAAAGAGATACTGCCGCACAACTAGAAGGGAGAACAGAGGTTCCTCCATTGGCGTAGTTCCCAGAATGTTCCAAGATCGGGAGAGGAGCAGATTCAAGTTGCAGATGCTTGCACAAATGAAGAAGGGAGGGATCAATTAAGGAACATATTTATGGAGTTCAAAGAGGTTTTTGCCAAAGATGCTTATGATTGTGGGGTGACTGATTTGCAAGTTGCCACACTACCCGAAGGATATGGTAGGGAGCTAGTATTTTTGTGACAATATAGGTTACCCTTGGCATGTCTGGAGTCACTGGCTGAAGTAATTAAACATTTTGAATCTAGCGGCATCTAGAGGCATCATTAGGCCCATTCATAGTACTTAAAATACTCCCATATTAGGTGTACTAAAGCCCCATGTCTTGAGTGAATTGAACAAGAGGGTTTCAGTTTCAAGGTTGCCCCTTCCATTTATTGATCAGGGTCTTGCACAGGTTCAAGGGTTACAGGTATTTACCACCTTGGATATTACAGCTGGTTACTGGTGCGTACCATTAGCTGAAGGTATATAACATGTATTTGCATTTTCCTTTGACAAATTACAATATGCATGGTCCCAGACCCCTTTTGGGTATGTCAGTAGTGGGAGTGAATTTTGGATATTCCTGAGCAAGGCACTCCCAGATGCAGCTGGGATAAAATTTCTAGGCCATGAAGTGACAGTACATGGGTTAAACCTGCAAAAGAAATAAGTGGAAGCAATTCAGGAATTAAAAGATCCCACCCACCTAAAAAGTCTAAAGAGTTTGCTAGGTTTGACGGGTTACAACATTAAATGTATTGGACTTTACGCAGAGATTAAGCAGCCTATAAGCAAATTACTGACATAGGGTGTGCCCTGCAAATAGGAAAAGGAAAAAAGGACAAGTTAAAAAAAAAACTGTTTGATAAAAATGCCATGTTTGGCATATCCAATAAAAATGAAGATTTCTTTGTAGAAATAGGAATCACAGATCAATCTATGTCAGCAGTACTCTACCAAAAACATGATGCAAATAACAATTCTATTGCATATACAAGCACAGCATTGTCACAGGAAGCAACCAAATTTAGTGAATATGAAAAGGCACGTTTGACGTCTGTATGGGCATTGCAACAATTCTGTCCCGTTATTCAAGGGATATGGGTGATTGTTGAAACACATCACCAGCCTCTATAATTTTTACATAGTAAAAGAATCAGATCAGGGAATTTGACCAAGTCAAGAATGACTTCATGGATGTAAGCACTACAGTGATTCCAAGTGGAAATGAGATGTGGACCAAACAAAAAGAGTCTAATTGGTCAAGGGCTATCAGATTACATGATTGTGAAGCTGTCTGTATGCCTGAAGACACTGACGTAGAAACTCATTTAAGGGAATTTGAGATATCCCCACACAATGCTTTCAATGAAGAAACATGCAATGATCTTCCAACCATTTATGTAGATGGATGTGCATATCACGTGGAAGGTGATTCTGAAAAAGAACTGGTGGCAGTGATACAAAATCTTTGGGGATAATGCAATGACATTCCAAGAGTAAGCATGAAGTTAGGACCCAAAAGCAGTCAAGTTGCAGAATTGGCCACCATTTATAAGGGAATATCTACAGCCATAGAAAGTAAACTTTAAGAAATAGTTGTAGTGACTGGTTCTTATTATGAGCTAAATAGTTTTATGGAATATTTACCCAGCTGGAAATTGAGAGGAATGCTCTCATATAACTAGAAACCATTTAAACATGGCAAAATGATCCAAGCCACAGACAAACGGGTTTCAGTAAATGGCATGATCATCCACTGGAGGAAAATACATGGTCATTTGAAAACACCATGCGAAGAAAAGGAAGGAAATGACAAGGCCGATCAGTTAGCCGAAAATGGAACTGGGATGGCAGAGTTGCTTTCGATTATAAACAAAAAGAGAATTAATTTACAAGAAGGGCTGATGATTCACGAATCAGTATTGGGCATAATCCAATGGGATTTTGTCATTTTGATGGTTGATGCTATGCCATGCCCACAATGGAATAACTGCAGGCCAAAGAGGCTCCCAGAAAACTTTGGACATTTTAAAAGATTATCCTTATTGGCCTCACATGTCACAGGATTTAGAACTCTATACGAGGGAATATCTAGTGGTTGCACAATTTCAACCTGCTTCCCCAACACACAGGTTACCATTGCTGAAAAGAGGTTTGGCACTCCCATGTTCACACCTACAAATAGACCTCATTGGGCATTTGCAAAGGCCAGCACAGGGAAACAGATACTTCTTTACAATTGTTTGTTTAATGTCTAAATGGGTGGGGAGCATCCCAGCCCCAGATTGCAGTGTGCACATGGCAGCCACTTTGCTAGTCAATCATTTGGATTTCCTCAGAAAATAGAATCAGACCACAGAAGTCATTTTACTAATGCAATAATGACAAACACATGGCAAATCATGAGTGTGAAGAGAAAGATGCACATTTCATACCATCACTCTTCTTCTGGGGGTAAGAAACAGTGCAACATATCAATAGTTGAAATATTGAAAAGGTTTGTAGGTGAGGCAGGATCCATTTGGGATCTGCAACATCCTTTAGTGTTAATGGCTATTAGGACAACACAATCTAGATCAATAAATCTCAGTCCACATGAAATTTTGACAGGTAGGAAAATGGTTTTTACCACAACATCTGCTTTACAGAATCAATGAGCAGGTCCTAATACATGCACCCATGATCAACGAATATATTGAAAAGCTGAGAAAGCACTTGCCACATGCTTTTGTTTTTGTACAGAGGAATTTGTTAAAAGCGTATGACAGTGCAAAATCATACTATAACAAGAATCATCTGTGAGGAAATATGAGATAGGCGACCTGGTATATAAGTTTGACTTTGGTAAAGATAAACATAAACATGCAAATTTCCTTGCATCATGGTGTAGGCCATTTAGAATTGTAGATAAGGTTTCACATGTAGTCTACAGAATAGTCATAAAAGAGGGAGACTTAACTGTAGAAAAATATGCTAATGTTAACCAAATGAAACCATTCCACCCAAAACATGAGGCAAGGCGGTTAGAACAAATTGGACAAACTAGTACGGAGTGAAAAGTGCAATTCTGTTCTGAAAATGAAGCGTTTAAAAGTGTAATTCTGTTCTGAAAATGAAGCGTTTGTATCTTAAAGGGATTCACCATAGCAAGTAAGTAGGTGTGAAAAATATTAAAAAGTATAAAACTGGATTGTAAAGGGGTGAAAGGAGAGATACATCAGTTGAGTAATTTAGTTTACGTTTTAAAGTGAGTGTGAAAAGGGGGGAATGAAATATGTGAGCATATACATTTATAAAAATGAGAACAATGGGTATAAAAAATATAATGTATATTTAGGAAAAGAATGAACACATATGGGTGTCCAGGTGACTTGCATTTTGATTGCTAGGTATACCAGGTCGATGTGTGAGAACAATGACATAGGGAATTGCCTTAAGGCGATGATCATTTATTTTATTTCATTTGAGAATATTACATTGAGGTATGTTTTGTTAACTTGCATTTTTGGACAGCCAATAACAAATGATGTGCCATATTGTATCTCTTATACTCAACCCACATATTTCCAAGTCCAGAAAAGTTATCATTGACTGTTATTTATATTGTATGTTTCTGTGCATAATACAACATTTTACTTCAGATGATATCAAAATGAAAGGGAAAAATTAATGAATCAGTGTATTTGATTCTTAATTGTTTTTTTCTCGCTTTAATGTAGATACTATTTCCACACCAGCGGTCCAGGAGTTGGAGGCAGCCAGATCCAGAGGAAACCACCTCCGAACCGGAGTCCCTTGGAAAAAACCCATGCACTGAAGAAGGGGAGAGAAGGTGGTGACACCTGCTTACAGAGGAAAGATGAAGTGGCTGTAGCCCATGCATAGTGGAATAAGACAGCACATTTTCTGGTCTTTCTTGGCACTTATAGTTACGACGAACATTCCATGTATCACTTTAGTGAAAGGACAAGTTCTAATAGACCAGGGACCAGTCTAAGGAATTGCATTTAGAAGAAGCTCTGCGTTTTATATTGGGGATTACAAGTCTCTTATATCAAAACAGGTATACTAGCTTGAACCCAAATTTGGTCATTGAATGGATGAGAGATACAATTGGTGCAAGTAGAGGAATGGGGCCCATTGTCATTATAGCATTAGAGAACAACAATACCAGCCAATAGCACCATCCTGGATTTTAGCAACAACAATGTAATACTTACCACACGGCCACCACCAACTCCACCGTGTACGCCCTATGGGGAAAAAAACAAATGGTTCACTGATGAGGTAAAGAGAATCGATATGTTGAGATGTAAGAAAGAAGAAAGGTTGCTGAAAACTCCAATTGTGTAATTGTGTGTTTCTGTCTCATGGTCTAAGTGAGCTCTTCCTGACAGTTTCATCACACATTTTGCTAAAACCGTAACCTCTGTAATCTTAATCCGCAGCCGTACGAGGGTAATCATTTTTCTTCAACAGGGACATATTTTCAGTTAACCCCCTGATATTTCCTTGCAAACAAGGAGCACAGACTCAAATCACTTGTTTTGCAGATAGCCGAAGGAGAACACGACCTTCGACTTGAGACCCATGGGTGAGTGTCAATGTGTGTAATGTATCAATTAATGGTAGCTTTAACATTGCACTCTCAACAATAGAAAACCTGGAGATTTGGACTCATTGTGACATGCTATTTTGCCATCTATGAATGTCTATCGACCACCAACCCACTCCCTTGCACAATTAACCCACTAACTGATGTCTCCGACGATTGGCCATGATTAGGGTGATGTTGCTTTTAAAACATTCCATGGACAACAAAGTACAGTACTTTGTCGCGGACTGGGGGAAATAGTAACTTTTCTTAAGGATGATTTTAGTGTGATGTGGTTCCCACAACGCCTGAGACTATTAGATCTGCAATGAGCGTGAAGTGCGAACCCGGGAAGAAAGCGAATCCGGAAAGGAGTAGTCGTCGCCTCAGACGTGAGTTGGGGTGGGGGTTTTGTTTAGGGAATGTTTCCAATTTGTTTAGAAATTCAATAAAGAGAGTTGTCAACAAAAGAAAAACATTCCACTTAACGTTATGTTCACTTTGAAATCTGTTTATTAAAATTACTCTGTCTAGTGTCATGTGCGAATCACTGAAGTAATCTGTTGTATCTGCCTTTCAGTTCTCATATACTCAGGCTGATATATTGAATTAATACTGATCAGTAGAGTTCATATGTGTAATGTCTCTCTGAAATGTTTTTAAAATATGTATACAACATCAGAGTTGTAAACATGACAATGGAGGTGGCTCTGGTCAAGTTTATTCAAATAATGTTAATTTGAGGTGCAGCACATCAATCAGTGTACTCCATGTTTAGGTTATGGCTTGGGTCTCAGTCACTTATGTGACACCTATTGGAGTAAAACTTAGTGTGAATAGTGTTAGATGTCCAAGGTGTATGAATTTGCATGTGCATTACTGATGTGTCATTACCCCTAGCAGAAGTGTTGTGCAAAAAGTGTCATTTGTGTTGTGCATGAAAGCAGATGATGCCACTTCCTGTGATGTCAATTGGCGAAATGACGTGCACCAGCACATCCTGTGATGTCATTTTGGGGCGGGGATCAAACGACATTACCCCACTTCCTTCAATGTACTTGGGGGCGGGTTCAAATGACATCACTTCCTGTGATGTCATTAGGGGGGTCAAGGACCATGTGATGTCACCTTCGCTACCCCTGGCCTTTTGGTGAAATTACGTCCCAGAAAGGCTGACAGGATCAGTACCAATATGAGATGTACAAATGCTAATGTGGTAAAACAAAACCTAAAATGAGGAGGTTTGGTGTAGTCTGTGAGAAAATCAATCTAAAAAATCTTCATTTGTCGTAGGAATAACAGCAGAATATGGGGTTTATCATACAAATAATTGTTTAGGTCTGTGAAGTAGCCTCTTCAAAACACAAGTAATGTGGGACTCCACATGAGCAAAATTTGCAGACTTACTTTGCAGAGAACAATTCCCTAATTGTATTCCTCCCATACGTGGAGTCATGCATCTTCCATGTCCACAATATCTAGATCAATACATCTCAGTCCAGATGACATTTTCTCAGGTAGGAAAATGGTTTTGCCACAGAATTTGCTTTACAGAACCAATAAGAAGGTCCTAATAAATGCATCCACAATCCACAAATATATGGAAGAGCTGAGAAAACACTTGCAAGATGTTTTTTTGCGTTTGCGCAGAGGAATTTTGAAAAAGCTCCTGACAGTCCAACTCATACTATGACAAGAAAACATCTGTGTGGGAATAAGAACTATGCAACCAGGTATATAAGTTTGACTTTGGTAAAGATAAACATAAAAATTCAAATGTCCTCGCATCATGGTGCGTGCCATTTAGAATTGTAGATAAGGTTTCGCCTGTAGTCTACAGAATAACCATAAAAGAGGGAAAGTTAACTGTGGAACAATTTGTCCATGTTAACCAAATTAAACCATTCCACCCAAAACAGGAGGTTAGAACACATTGATGAAACTAGTAGGGAGTGAAAAGTGTAATTCTGTTCTGAAAGTGAAGTGCTTGCACCTCAAAGGGATTCCCCATTGCACGTAAGTAGGTGTGAACAATATACAAAATATCAATCTGGAGTGTAATGGAGTAAAAGGAAGGATTGATTAGTTGAGTAACTGTGTGCACGTTTTAAAGTGAATGTGAAAAAGGCGGAATGAAACAGGTGAGTATATACATTTATAAAAATGAGAACTATGGGTATAAAAAAATAAAGTATATTTAGGAAAATGATTAAAATGATCTAGGTGGCCAGTTGACTTGCATTTTGATTGCTAGGTCCCAAGTCGATGTGTGAGACCAATGACATAGGGAATTACTTATAGGGTATGATCATTTATTTTATTTCATTTGAGAATGTCATATTGAGGTCTGTTATGTTATCCTGCATTTTCCTAAAGCCAATAATGGAAGATGTGCTATATTGTATCTCTTATAATCAAGATGAATATTCCAAAATATTTGAGGGTTGCAGCTCTCCAAAGAGATACTGCCACACAACTAGAAGGGAGTACAGAGGTTCCTCCATTGGCGTAGTTCCCAGAATGTTCTAAGATCGGGAGAGGAGCAGATTCAAGCTGCAGATGCTTGCACAAATGAAGAAGGGAGGGATCAATTAAGGAACATATTTATGGAGTTCAAAGAGGTTTTTGCCAAAGATGCTTGCGATTGTGGGGTGACTGATTTACAAGTTGCCACACTACCAGAAGGATATTTTAGGGAGCTAGTATTTTTGTGACAATATAGGTTACCCTTGGCATGTCTGGAGTCACTGGCTGAAGTAATTAAACATTTTGAATCTAGCGGCATCTAGAGGCATCATTAGGCCCATTCATAGTACTTAAAATACTCCCATATTAGGTGTAGTAAAGCCCCATGGCTTGAGTGAATTGAACAAGAGGGTTTCAGTTTCAAGGTTGCCCCTTCCATTTATTGATCAGGGTCTTGCACAGGTTCAAGGGTTACAGGTATTTACCACCTTGGATCTTACAGCTGGTTACTGGTGTGTACCATTAGCTGAAGGTATATAACATGTATTTGCATTTTCCTTTGACAAATTACAATATGCATGGTCCCAGACCCCTTTTGGGTATGTCAGTAGTGGGAGTGAATTTGGGATATTCCTGAGCAAGGCACTCCCAGATGCAGCTGGGATAAACTTTCTAGGCCATGAAGTGACAGTACATGGATTAAAGCTGCAAAAGAAATAAGTGGAAGCAATTCAGAAATTAAAAGATCCCACCCACCTAAAAAGTCTAAAGAGTTTGCTAGGATTGACGGATTACAACAGGAAATGTATTGGACTTTACGCAGAGATTAAGCAGCCTATAAGCAAATTACTGACAGAGGGTGTGCCCTGCAAATAGGAAAAGGAAAAAAGGACAAGTTAAAATAAAAATGCCATGTTTGGCATATCCAATAAAAATGAAGATTTCTTTGTAGAAATAGGAATCACAGATCAATGTATGTCAGCAGTACTCTACCAAAAACATGATGCAAATAACAATTCTATTGCATATACAAGCACAGCATTGTCACAGGAAGCAACAAAATTTAGTGAATATGAAAAGGCACGTTTGACGTCTGTATGGGCATTGCAACAATTCTGTCCCATTATTCAAGGGATATGGGTGATTGTTGAAACACATCACCAGCATCTATAATGTTAACATAGTAAAAGAATCAGATCAGGGAATTTGACCAAGTCAAGAATGACTTCATGGATGTTAGCACTACAGGGATTCTCAGTGGAAGTGAGATGTGGATCAAACAAAAAGAGTCCAATTGGTCAAGGGCTATCAGATTACATGATTGTGAAGCTGTTTGTATGCCTGAAGACACTGACGTAGAAACTCATTTAAGGGAATTTGAGATATCCCCACACAATGCTTTCAATGAAGAAACATGCAATGATCTTCCAACCATTTATGTAGATGGATGTGCATATCGCATGGAAGGTGATACGGAAAAAGAACCGGTGGCAGTGATACAAAATCTTTGGGGATAATGCAATGACATTCCAAGAGTAAGCATGAAGTTAGGACACAAAAGCAGTCAAGTTGCAGAATTGGCCACCATTTATAAGGGAATATCTACAGCCATAGAAAGTAAACTTTAAGAAATAGTTGTAGTGACTGATTCTTATTATGAGCTAAATAGTTTTATGGAATATTTACCCAGCTGGAAATTGAGAGGAATGCTCTCATATAACTAGAAACCATTTAACCATGGCAAAATGATCCAAGCCACAGACAAACGGGTTTCAGTAAATGGCATGATCATCCACTGGAGGAAAATACATGGTCATTTGAAAACACCATGCGAAGAAAATGAAGGAAATGACAAGGCCGATCAGTTAGCCGAAAATGGAACTGGGATGGCAGAGTTGCTTTCTATTATAAACAAAAAGGGAATTAATTTACAAGAAGGGCTGATGATTCACAAATCAGTATTGGGCCAAATCCAATGGGATTTTGTCATTTTGATGGTTGATGCTATGTCATGCCCACAATGGAATAACTGCAGGCCGAAGAGGCTCCCAGAAAACTTTGGACATTTTAAAAGATTATCCTTATTGGCCTCACATGTCACAGGATTTAGAACTCTATACGAGGGAATGTCTAGTGTTTGCACAATTTCAACCTGCTTCCCCAACACACAGGGTACCATTGCTGAAAAAAGTTTTGACACTCCCATGGTCACACCTACAAATAGACTTCATTGGGCCTTTGCAAAGGCCAGCACAGGGAAACAGATACTTCTTTACACTTGTTTGTTTAATTTCTAAATGGGTGGGGTGCATCCCAGCCCAAGATTGCAGTGTGCACATGGCAGCCACTTTGCTAGTCAATCATTTGGATTACCTCAGAGAATAGAATAAATCCACATAAGTCATTTTACTAGTGCAATAATGACAAACATATGGCAAATCATGATTGTGAAGAGAAAGTTGCACATTTCATACCATCCCTCTTCTTCTGGGGGTAAGAAACAGTGCAACATATCAATAGTTGAACTATTGAAAAGGTTTGTAGGTTTGGCAGGATCCATTTGGGATCTGCAACATCCTTTAGTGTTAATGGCTATTAGGACAACACAATCTAGATCAATAAATCTCAGTCCACATGAAATTTTGACAGGTAGGAAAATGATTTTTACCACAACATCTGCTTTACAGAACCAATGAGCAGGTCCTAATACATGCACCCATGATCAACGAATATATTGAAAAGCTGAGAAAGCACTTGCCACATGCTTTTGTTTTTGTGCAGAGGAATTTGTTAAAAGCGTATGACAGTGCAAAATCATACTATAACAAGAATCATCTGTGAGGAAATATGAGATAGGCGACCTGGTATATAAGTTTGACTTTGGTAAAGATGAACAAAAACATGCAAATTTCCTTGCATCATGGTGTAGGCCATTTAGAATTGTAGATAAGGTTTCACATGTAGTCTACAGAATAGTCATAAAAGAGGGAGACTTAACTGTAGAAAAATGTGCTAATGTTAACCAAATGAAACCATTCCACCCAAAACATGAGGCAAGGCGGTTAGAACAAATTGGACAAACTAGTACGGAGTGAAAAGTGCAATTCTGTTCTGAAAATGAAGCGTTTAAAAGTGTAATTCTGTTCTGAAAATGAAGCGTTTGTATCTTAAAGGGATTCACCATAGCAAGTAAGTAGGTGTGAAAAATATTAAAAAGTATAAAACTGGATTGTAAAGGGGTGAAAGGAGAGATACATCAGTTGAGTAATTTAGTTTACGTTTTAAAGTGAATGTGAAAAGGGGGGAATGACATATGTGAGCATATACATTTATAAAAATGAGAACAATGGGTATAAAAATATAATGCATATTTAGGAAAAGAATGAACACATATAGGTGTCCAGGTGACTTGCATTTTGATTGCTAGGTATACCAGGTCGATGTGTGAGAATAATGAAATAGGGAATTGCCTTAAGGCGATGATCATTTATTTTATTTCATTTGAGAATATTACATTGAGGTATGTTATGTTGACCTGCATTTTCGGACAGACAATAACAAATGATGTGCCATATTGTATCTCTTATACTCAACCCACATATTTCCAAGTCCAGAAAAGTTATCATTGACTGTTATTTATATTGTATGTTTCTGTGCATAATACAACATTTTACTTCAGATGATATCAAAATGAAAGGGAAAAATTAATGAATCAGTGTATTTGATTCTTAATTGTTTTTTTCTCGCTTTAATCTAGATACTATTTCCACACCAGCAGTCCGGGAGTTGGAGGCAGCCAGATCCAGAGGAATCCAGAGTTCCTTGGAAAAAAACCCAGGCACTGAAGAAGGGGAGAGAAGGTGGTGACACCTGCTTACAAAGGAAAGATGAAGTGGCTGTAGCCCATGCATAGTGGAATAAGACAGCACATTTTCTGGTCTTTCTTGGTACTTATAGTTACGACGAACATTCCATGTATCACTTTAGTGAAAGGACAAGTTCTAATAGACCTGGGACCAGTCTCAGGAATTGCAATTGGACGAAGCTCTGCGTTTTATATTGGGGATTACAAGACTCTTATATCAAAACAGGTATACGACTTGAACCCAAATTTGGTCATTGAATGGATCAGAGATACAATTGGTTCAAGTAGAGGAATGGGGCCCATAGTTATTATAGCATTAGAGAACAACAATACCAGCCAATAGTACCATCCTGGATTTTAGCAACAACAATGTAATACTTACCACACGGCCACCACCAACTCCACCGTGTACGCCCTATGGGGAAAAAAACAAATAGTTCACTGATGAGGTAAAGTGAATTCATATGTTGAGATGTAAGAAAGAAGAAAGGTTGCTGAAAACTCCAATTGTGTAATTGTGTGTTTCTGTCTCATGGTCTAAGTGAGTTCTTCCTGACAGTTTCATCACACATTTTGCTAAAACCGTAACCTCTGTAATCTTAATCCACAGCCGTACGAGGGTAATCATTTTTCTTCAACAGGGACATATTTTCAGTTAACCCCCTGATATTTCCTTGCAAACAAGGAGCACAGACTCAAATCACTCGTTTTGCAGATAGCCGAAGGAGAACACGACCATCGACTTGAGACCCATGGGTGAGTGTCAATGTGTGTAATGTATCAATTAATGGTAGCTTTAACATCGCACTCTCAACAATAGAAAACCTGGAGATTTGGACTCATTGTGACATGATATTTTGCCATCTATGAATGTCTATCGACCACCAACCCACTCCCTTCCACAATTAACCCACTAACTGATGTCTCCGATGATTGGCCATGATTAGGGTGATGTTGCTTTTAAAACATTCCATGGACAACAAAGTACAGTACTTTGTCGCGGACTGGGGGGAAATAGTAACTTTTCTTAAGGATGATTTTAGAGTGATGTGGATCTCACAACACCTGAGACTATTAGATCTGCAATGAGTGTGAAGTGCGAACCCGGGAAGAAAGTGAATCCGGAATGGAGTAGTGGTCGCCACAGACGTGAGTTGGGGTGGGGGTTTTGTTTAGGGAATGTTTCCAATTTGTTTAAAAATTCAATAAAGAGAGTTTTCAACAAAAAAAAAACATTCCACTTAACGTTATGTTCACTTTGAATTCTGTTTATTAAAATTACTCTATCTAGTGTCATGTGCGAATCGCTGAAGTAATCTGTTGTATCTGCCTTTCAATTCTCATATACTCATGTTGATATATTGAATTAATACTGATCAGTAGAGTTCATATGTGTAATGTCTCTCTGAAATAGTTTTAAAATATGTATACAACATTAGAGTTGTAAACATGACAATGGAAGTGGCTCTGGTCAAGTTTATTCAAATAATGTTAATTTGAGGTGCAGCACATCAATCAGTGTACTCCATGTTTAGGTTATGGCTTGGGTCTCAGTCACTTATGTGACACCTACTGGGGTAAAACTTAGTGTGAATAGTGTTAGATGTCCAAGGTGTATGAATTTGCATCTGCATTACTGATGTGTCATTACCCCTAGCAGAAGTGTTGTGCAAAAAGTGTCATTTGTGTTGTGCATGAAAGCAGATGATGCCACTTCCTGTGATGTCAATTGGCGAAATGACGTGCACCAGCACATCCTGTGATGTCATTTTGGGGCAGGAATCAAATGACATTACCCCACTTCCTTCAATGTACTTGGGGGCGGGTTCAAATGACATCACTTCCTGTGATGTCATTAGGGGGGTCAAGGACCATGTGATGTCACCTTCGCTACCCCTGGCCTTTTGGTGAAATTACGTCCCAGAAAGGCTGACAGGATCAGTACAAATATGAGATGTACAAATGCTAATGTGGTAAAACAAAACCTAAAATTAGGAGGTTTGGAGTAGTCTGTGAGAAAATCAATCTAAAATATCTTCATTTGTCGTAGGAATAACAGCAGAATTGTTTGCATGGGTTTTTATCAAACAAATAATTGTTTAGGTCTGTGAAATAGCCTCTTCAAAACACAAGTAATTTGGGACTCCACATGAACTAAATTTGCAAACTTACTTTGCAGAGAACAATTCCCTAATTGTATTCCTGAAAGGCATACGTGGAGTCATGCATCTTCCATGTCAACAATATCTAGATCAATACATCTCAGTCCAGATGACATTTTCACAGGTAGGAAAATGGTTTTGCCACAGCATTTGCTTTACAGAACCAATGAGCAGGTCGTAATAAATGCATCCACAATCCACAAATATATGGAAGAGCTGAGAAAGCACTTGCAAGATGTTTTTTGCGTTTGCGCAGAGGAATTTTGAAAAAGCTGCTGACAGTCCAACTCATACTATGACAAGAAAACATCTGTGAGGGAATAAGAGATATGCAACCAGGTATATAAGTTTGACTTTGGTAAAGATAAACATAAAAATGCAAATGTCCTCGCATCATCGTGCGTGCCATTTAGAATTGTAGATAAGGTTTCGCCTGTAGTCTACAGAATAGCCATAAAAGTTAACTGTGGAACAATTTGTCCATGTTAAGCAAATTAAACCATTCCATCCAAAACAGGAGGTTAGAACAAATTGATGAAACTAGTAGGGAGTGAAAAGTGTAATTCTGTTCTGAAAATGAAGTGCTTGCACCTCAAAGGGATTCACCATTGCACGTAAGTAGGTGTGAACAATAAACAAAATATCAACCTGGAGTGTAAAGGAGTGAAAGGAAAGAGCGATTAGTTGAGTAACTGTGTGTCCGTTTTAAAGTGGATGTGAAAAAGACGTAATGAAACAGGTGAGTATATACATTTATAAAAATGAGAACAATGGGTATAAAAAAAATAAAGTATATTTAGGAAAATGATTAAAATGATCTAGGTGTCCAGTTGACTTGCATTTTGATTGCTAGGTCGCAAGTCGATGTGTGAGACCAATTACATAGGGAATTACCTATAGGCAATGATCATTTATTTTATTTCATTTGAGAATCTCATATTGAGGTCTGTTATGTTATCCTGCATTTTCCTACAGCCAATAATGAAAGATGTGCCATATTGTATCTCTTATAATCAAGGTGAATATTCCAAAATATTTGAGGGTTGCGGCTCTCCAAAGAGATACTGCCACACAACTAGAAGGGAGTACAGAGGTTCCTCCATTGGCGTAGTTCCCAGAATGTTCTAAGATCGGGAGAGGAGCAGATTCAAGCTGCAGATGCTTGCACAAATGAAGAAGAGAGGGATCAATTAAGGAACATATTTATGGAGTTCAAAGAGGTTTTTGCCAAAGATGCTTATGATTGTGGGCTGACTGATTTGCTAGTTGCCACACTACCAGAATGATATGGTAGGGAGCTAGTATTTGTGTGACAATATAGGTTACCCTTGGCATGTCTGGAGTCACTGGCTGAAGTAATTAAACATTTTGAATCTAGAGGAATCTAGAGGCATCGTTAGGCCCATTCATAGTACTTAAAATACTCCCATATTAGGTGTACTAAAGCCCCATGGCTTGAGTGAATTGAACAAGAGGGTTTCAGTTTCAAGGTTGCCCCTTCCATATATTGATCAAGGTCTTGCACAGGTTGAAGGGTTACAGGTATTTACCACCTTGGATCTTACAGCTCAGCTGGTTACTTGTGTGCACCATTAGCTGAAGGTATATAACATGTATTTGCATTTTCCTTTGACAAATTACAATATGCATGGTCCCAGACCCCTTTTGGGTATGTCAGTAGTGGGAGTGAATTTGGGATATTCCTGAGCAAGGTACTCCCAGATGCAACTGGGATAAACTTTCTAGGCCATGAAGTGACAGTACATGGGTTAAACCTGCAAAAGAAAGAATTGGATGCAATTCAGAAATGAAAAGATCCCACCAACCTAAAAAGTCTAAAGAGTTTGCTATGGTTGACAGGTTACAACAGGAAATGCATTGGAATTTATGCAGAGATTAAGCAGCCTATAAGCAAATTACTGACACAGGGTGTGCCCTGCAAATAGGAAAAGGAAAAAAGGCCAAGTTAAAAAAAAAAACTGTTTGATAAACATGCCATGTTTGGCATATCTAATAAAAATGAAGATTTCTTTGTTGAAATAGGAATCACGGATCAATGTATGTCAGCAGTACTCTACCAAAAACATGATGCAAATAACAATTCTATTGCATATACTATTTAGCATTGTCACAGGAAGCAACCAAATTTAGCGAATATGGAAAGGCACGTTTGACTTCTGTATGGGCATTACAACCTTTCTGTGCCATTATTCAAGGGATATGGGTGATTGTTGAAACACATCACCAGCCTCTACAATGTTTACATAGTAAAAGAATCAGATCAGGGAATTTGACCAAGGTAAGAATGACTTCATGGATGTTAGCACTACAGGGGTTTTCAGTGGAAGTGAGATGTGGACCAAACAAAAAGAGTTCAATTGGTCAAGGGATATCGGAATTACATGGTTGTGAAGCTGTCTGTATGCCTGAAGAGACTGACATAGAAAGTCATTTATATGAATTTGAGAAATCCCCACACAATGCTTTCAATGAAGAAACATGCAATGATCTTCCAACCATTTATATATATGGATTTGCACATCATGTGGAAGGTGATTCTGAAAAAGAACTAGTGGCAGTGATCGGAAATGTTTGGGGATAATGCAATGACATTCCAAGAGTAAGCATGAAGTTAGGACCCAAAAGCAGTCATGTTGCAGAATTGGCCACCATTTATAAGGGAATATCTACAGCCATAGAATGTAAACTTTAAGAAATAGTTGTAGTCACTGATTCTTATTATGAGCTAAATAGTTTTATGGAATATTTACCAAGCTGGAAATTGAGAGGAATGCTCACATATAACTAGAAACCATTTAAACATGGCAACATGATCCAAGCCACAGACAAACTGGTTTCAGTAAATGGCATGATCATTCACTGGAGGAAAATACATGGTCATTTGAAACCACCACGAGAAGAAAAGGAAGGAAATGACGAGGCCGATCAGTTAGCCAAAAATGGAGCTTGGATGGCAGAGTTGCTTTCTATTAAAAACAAAAAGAGAATTTATTTACAAGATGGGCTGATGATTCAGGAATCAGTATCGGGCCAAATCCAATGGGATTTTGTCATTTAGATGGCTGATGCTATATCATGCCCACAATGGAATAACTGCAGGCCAAAGAGGCTCCCAGAAAACTTTGGAAATTTTAAAAGATTATGCATATTGGCCACACATGTCACAGGATTTAGAACTCTATACGAGGGAATGTCTAATGTATGCACAATTTCAACCTGCTTCCCCAACACACAGGGTACCGAAAAGAGGTTTGACACTCCCATGGTCACACCTTCAAATAGACTTCATTGGGCCTTTGCAAAGGCCAGCACAGGGTAACAGATACTTCTTTACAATTGTTTGTTTAATGTCTAAATGGGTGGGGTGCATCCCAGCCCCAGATTGCAGTGCACACATGGTAGCCACTTTGCTAGTCAATCATTTGGATTACCTCAGAGAATAGAATCAGACCACATAAGTCATTTTACTAGTGCAATAATGACAAACATATTGCAAATCATGAGCGTGAAGAGAAAGTTGCACATTTCATACCATCCCCCTTCTTCTGGGGGTAGGAAAACAGTGCAACATATCAATAGTTGAAATATTGAAAAGGTGTGTAGGTGAGACAGGATCCATTTGGGATCTGCAACATCCTTTAGTGTTAATTGCTATTAGGTCAACACGATCTAGATCAATAAATCTCAGTCCACATGAAATTTTGACAGGTAGGAAAATGGTTTTTACCACAACATCTGCTTAACAGGTCCTAATAAATGCATCCATGATCAACGAATATATAGAAAAGCTGAGAAAGCACTTGCAACATGCTTTTGTTTTTGTGCATAGGAATTAGTTAAAAGCGTATGACAGTGCAAAATCATACTATAACAAGAATCATCTGTGAGAAAATATGAGATAGGCGACCTGGTATATAAGTTTGACTTTGGTAAACATAAACATAAACATGCAAATTTCCTTGCATCATGGTGTAGGCCATTTAGAATTGTAGATAAGGTTTCACATGTAGTCTACAGAATAGTCATAAAAGAGGGAGACTTAATTGTGGAAAAATGTGCCAATGTTAACCAAATGAAACCATTCCACCCAAAACATGAGGCAAGGCGGATAGAACAAATTGGAGAAACTAGTAGGGAGTGAAAAGTGCAATTCAGTTCTGAAAAGGACGCGCTTAAAAGTGTAATTCTGTTCTGAAAATGAAGCATTTGCATCTTTAAGGGATTCACAATAGCAGGTAAGTAGGTGTGAAAAATATAAAAAAGTATAAAACTGGATTGTAAAAGGGTGAAAGGAGAGATACATCAGTTGAGTAACTTAGTGTACATTTTAAAGTGAATGTGAAAAGGGGGAATGAAATGTGTGAGCATATACATTTATAAAAATGAGAACAAAGGGTATAAAAAATATAATGCATACTTAGGAAAAGAATGAACACATATAGGTGTCTAGGTGACTTGCATTTTGATTGCTAGGTATACCAGGTTGATGTGTGAGAACAATGAAATAGGTAATTGCCTTAAGTTGATGACCATTTATTTAATTTCATTTGAGAATATTACATTGAGGTATGTTATATTAGCCTACATTTTCCTACAGCCAATAACAAAAGATGTGCCATATTGTATCTCTTATACTCAACCCACATATTTCCAAGTCCACAAAAGTTATCATTGACTGTTTTTTATATTGTATGTTTCTGTGCATAATACAACATTTTACTTCAGATGATATCAAAATGAAAGGGAAAAATGAATGAATCAGTGTATTTAATTCTTAATTGTTTTTTTTTCGCTTTAATCTAGATAATATTTCCGCACCAGCGGTCCGGGAGTTGGAGGCAGCCAGATCCAGAGGAGACCACCTCCGAACCAGAGTCCCCGGAAAAAAACCCATGCACTGAAGAGGGGAGAGAAGGTGGTGACACCTGCTTACAGAGGAAAGATGAAGTGGCTGTAGCCCACGCATAGTGGAATAAGACAGCACATTTTCTGGTCCTTCTTGGTACTAATAGTTATTATGAACATTCCATGTATCACTTTAGTGAAATGTCAAGTTCTACTAGACCTGGGACCAGTCTCAGCAATTGCATTTGGAAGAAGCTCTGCGTCTTATATTGGGGATTACAAGACTCTTATATCAAAACAGGTATACTAGCTTGAACCCAAATTTGGTCATTGAATGGATCAGAGATACAATTGGTGCAAGTAGAGGAATGGGTGCAGACTCACAAACAGGGGTCTCAAAGGGCAATTAAGGAGGTGATGTTACAATTGGAAAAAAAATGATTGAGTTCATCTAGTACCAAGAAAATGAGGGGAAAGTGAGTGGCCAGTCTTTTGGTTGCAATGATTGTAATGACCATAATTGGTGCTGTGGTGGGCAGAACAATAACAACAGCTAACGCTGTATCTGTAAACACATTAGGCAGCAACACACAATAATTGGGACATGATTTGAAAATGTTACACCATGCTTTAGGTGAATTTAAGGGTGCACAGAGTGAAGTGATTCATGTGAATCAAACAATTTAGACCCTCAATGAGCAGGCCACGATATTGGAACATACTACCAGTATTATTGTAAAACATGATAAGCTGCTGCAAGACATGTTAAATGTGGTAAACCCATTTGAAAATATTCTGACATAGTCTGTACAGGAAATTCACGGTGCAGTGTCTCAATTGATTCAAGTCTGTACATCTCTATATTTTGTATCATCTGACTTCACTCGTCAAATGATGGCACTGATCACAAAAAGAGAGGTGGACATCATCCAAGAAAAGTTTGAATGTTAAATGTGGAGTGCAATCCCATTGTACATTGATATAGAAAGATTGGAAATAGGTTATCTATATTCCGGTTGTTACTCCAGAATTGATTCATCAACTCATTTAATACATAATGTGGGTGTTTTGCAAGAAGACAAGTACGTCAAAATTGTGACTCCTGAAATGCTATTTCAACCTTGGGAACCTGACTTATATCTGATCCCAAAATTAGATGTCTGTGAGGAGTTCAAAGAACATACATAAATATGTCCTGCAAAGCCATTTATATCTGATGCAGTGGTGCTATTTGCGTATGTGAATTGTCTACATTTCCTATAAGTAACCCAAAGAATGAGGAGTTAATCGACGCTAGATTAATTAAAAACAGGTCGTTGGTGAGTACTTCAGTAACACATTATACAATTACTTGCCTCAATCATGGTTATTTCCTTGTTTATCAATTACGGCATTATGTGTTCTACATATCAGTCCCTATATCTGTACACTCTAAATCAATACCTCTGGTTGGAAGCAACATGGTATCACTATTAAAAGTATGTGAACTATTGTGTGGCACATTCATGGTGCTTTGTGATTCCTGATTGATGTGTGTCTAATTGAGTGCATTCTTTTTCTGTGATAATGCAGAAGACAACCCCAGTCTGTGCTTGGCACAGTTTGTGTGTGCAGTACTAGGCAAAACACAGGGCGTGATCAATCCAGACATTAACAGCTCATTCACTTAAAGCATATTCTGTTAGTGCTATAAAATACACCATAGAGGTAACACTGTTTCACTTTTTATATTAATCGCATTAATAGATTTGAATACAACTATATGTTTTGTTTTAAAAAACACTGTATGGAACATCTTAATACACTTAATACACTGCATTCATCATGATTAATGTTGTGATAGCTAAATATCTCCACAGAATATGGTTAATGTAATAGATGCTGTGTTTCACATCATACAATGTTTTGAAGCACATTCTGCCTTGGAAAAACTGATAAGCTGTCAGACAATGTGATAATCAAAAATGATAATCAGGGAAATGCCATCCTTGGATAAAGAGCTTTGTTATAGTCTGTGTGAAACATCTATCTGGAAGGCGTTAAGTGTTTGGAAAAAAAAATACGTTTTCTGGTGTGTTTCCTGCGATTGAACATGATTCAGCTTCTTGAAATCTCGTTGATTTCTGTCCAACTCATGTAATTTAGCTTGCCAATGGCATGTATATGACTCATTATCCTGTGTACTGCTCCCTAAATGATACCCAGAATGGGTATGATGGGTTAAGGAATTTCTATGGTAGTAATGGCACCCAATTGTCATAGGCAAGTAAATAGTCTGTTTCTTAGAATCATTCTTGAAATGCACTAATATTTGCTTTAGTGGTGAGGTGATGTTTGATGCTGTACTTAACATTGTCATGAAGAATAACAGGGATTGTTTCATTGCAATCCTCAACCTTCCCACATCAGACATCAGATTTTGCTGCCCTCCAACAATCTGCTACATGAAAATCACATAGGCTACGAAAGAAAGGTACATCAGTGATACTATGATATGAGGTACTGTGAAATGCCAGGTGGAATCTCTTAGGACATATTCATTATAGCATTAAAGAACAACAATACCCAGAGAATAACACCGTCTTGGATTTTAGCAACAACAATGTAATATTTACCACACGGCCACCACCAACTCCACAAATAGTTCAATGATGAATTAAAGTGAATTGATATGTTGACAAAGTAAATACTGTTATGGAGAATTCTCTGTAAAGGCTAATTTCCCAAATCTAGTGAGTCTCCCAGCAGCTTTGCTGGATTTTTTGGGGTTAATTTTTTTTCCTGCTAAGAGTGAGACTCTTTTTTCTCCCACTCTTAGACATGATTTGAGGTGTCCCTTTGACTTTGTATGTGTTCTATGGGCTATGGGGTCGTTCACCCCAAAGGGTTTCATGTGTTTTTGATATGTGGGTCACACAGCACCCTCCGTGCAGTAACCCAGGGGTGTTGTAGCGACCCCCTAAACATAGACTCCATACCCTGGGACTGACTACTCTCTCCCAGGGCATGTAAAGTCACCATTGGCTTTACTAGTCTTAAATTGTGAACAGAACCAGTACAAACCATCATATTGTGGGGTACTGGTCAGGCAATTCGATTGCCCCAGGGTCTGTTGTTCGAGGGGGCACTGTCCAGTCCCCTGACCGAGTTTTGGTTGGTGGCAGTGGATACTATTTTTTATATTTGAGCGCAAATATATTCCTATGGGATTTTCCCATTGTTCGAGGGTGCCACTTTTTAAAATAGCCTCGAACATACCGCCGGTTTATTAAATTAATATAATTTTACCGGTTGTTTTTTTCTGCCGAAACATGGTTCCAAAATGGCGTTTGTGTTTGCTTCTGTGACTCCAACCCAAGTCGAACCCTGTGTTCCACTTTTTGGCGGGCTTCTCACAGAAGCCTCCAAAAGTGGTGCCACTCTGTCTGGGTAACACAGGGGGGGTGGGAGGGGGTTTAGGCACCCTGGACTGAGTTGCCGCGGCAGCTCAAGTCGCACTCTTGTGTGATTGGCCCAAGTGGTGAGCCACCCGGCTCACCTCTTAGCATGTTTCAGTGACAGCTAGGCTGAATGAATGGGGGTTTTCTGCATAAAAGCAGGGCTTTGGGGACTGGAACTTCAGAAGTCGCCACAGGACCTAAAGAATCCGAGGAGGGAGAAGCCTGCAACAACGACACCACCCCTGGACCCTGAACTGTCTCACCTCTTTTCCTGACGACAGAGGATATCTCCAGTCCGGAGAGTCTTCTTCCTTTGACTGGTGGGGATAACTGGTTTGCCCATCTTTTCGCCTTCCTGGAGCATCTCGTGGCCGCCTTGCTCATGCCAAGCACCCCGGCAACTGGAATGCCACGGTTTACCACTACCGCGAAGAAAAGGGTAGTACCTTGTAACCTGGAAACTCCGCGGCTAGTTTCTTCCCTGGCAGTACACCAACCTTCATCTTTCCTCCACGTCGGGACCTCCTCTTCCTCTGGACGAAACACTGACTTGCATCTGCTGCCAGGAACAACTGCCCCGCTGGAGCGTTCTTCCCATTTCAGGTACTGTGTCCCGTCTGGCTTCCCTTGCGACAGATCGTTCGGAGTGACAGTTAATCCTCGATTTTCTAACCTGGGTTAGCCTGGGGCCTGTTAACTAACTTTTCCTGACTTGATCTCAATCTTTTGTGAACTATTTACAAAGACTCTTTGGGCATAACCCCACTGTTTGATCCTGGACACATTTCGCTTGCTCTCTCTAAGAGTGGGCCTCGCATTTGAACTTCCTTGCTCTCCAGTAGACTTTGCCTAACTTGCCTCACTGTGGTTCTTTGAAAAGTATTGAAATGTGTGTGCTTTCATAACTTTGCCTTTTCCCTCCCTTTTTCTATAACTTATTAGAGTGCCATCTTATATTAAGCGCTCACCTCTGTCTGAAAATAAGTAGTGTTTCTCATTAAGACTTTTCTAATAAGTAATTAGGGTTGTACATATATAATAGTGACTGTGTGTTGAATTTACTTACCCCTTTTTGTGCTAGTGTAATTTACAAGTGTGTCTTTAAATAAATAATTATATACTTTTACAACAAAGCTCTGGTCAGTGTTTGCTTGTGCTACTGTATCTCTGTACCTATTGTGTATACTCTATATACTGCCTAACTCATCTTGAGAGAGGTCTGACTGCTCAGGCACAGCTACCAGGTAAATCTGTGTGGTGCAGACTGCTACCAATTGGGTTTACTGCCAATCACCTGTAGCCCTAAATCTTTTGCAGTGGTCCCTAAGGGAACTGCACAGGTTTCTGCCTAACAAATACATGTATGATGGTCACCTGGTCACACCAGCTAGCTAGATCATTGAATCTTCAGTTTGAGTCACCAAGGTCATTATTTCTCATTAGGATTACATATTTAATAGCTAAGAATTCTGTCCACTTCAAGATGTTGATACAAGTGAGACTGTGTGTAACAGCTCACAGTGATTTGAAGTAGACACATGTATGACAGCAAAGCTGTGCTGTGAAAAGGCTGCAGGGACGTCATTCTGGGATTGCCAGGGGTTGCAAGTGCAATCTCTGCCGATTTGTTTGCAACCACTAATAATGTCTTTTGACTCCAGCATCCTCCTCGAATCAGAGGATGCTGGTGGCGTGGCTAAGGGAGGTGTGCGTCGGCTGCAGGATCCTCCATTTTGTTCTTGGCCTGCTCAGGCTGACGGCCTTGTGGTGTTGTTGGAGAGAGGCTGAGCAAAGCTTTGAAGCAACCGAGCCTTACTTCTGCCAATGAGGTAGGTTTTAGATGTGTGTTTGTTATAAATTTATATTGTTGAAGTTGAAGACCTCTGATGTCCTTACGCTCCACCCAGCCACCTCACCCGGTCCCGACACCTGAGTGCCGACGACGCACTCAGGTGTTGGGACCTGGTGAGCTGTAGCGGAAAGGACCTTCCGTCTAACTGTGACGCAGCAAGCTGCTGCTGGCTAGCTGCCTGCAGTGCAGATGGCCCTGTCAGAGCCTTCTGCACTGCAGGCAAATAGGGCCACCAGCAGCGTTGCACTTGCTTCCTGAGTTTGTGTGTGTGCCCACTGCCATTGACAACCATCATGTGAGTGATTTGGTGAGCAGGCATAAATGGTGTCATATCACAGTTTCCAATCACCTTTTCAACAGGGACAGGTGAGGCAGAAATGCAACCTCTTGAGTGGTTTTTGGCTTGCATCCTCATATCCTATATGAAGAATGGCTTCCTTAAAACGTTATATGGTTTTCTCTTCGTAAAACAGGTATTCAGAGAGGAGTGCATCTTGATAGGAGTGTACAGTTTCGGATCAGCGTGAGGAAGTTATATGTAAACGTAAATCTGGCACACTCGTTCATTCATATGCACTAACAAAAAGCCCCATAATGTGCCTACATATTTAAAAGCACACCCCAGCTCACTTGTGCCCACTCGTAGGGACCCCATGCTCTGACTCTCCGATGAAGGCTCTCTATCCCACAGCATACATGATATGGGCTTCACACATCTGTCAGGCTTGGTAGTTCAGTGGGTGGACAGTTTGAGGCAGAGAGCCTGATTTACAAAGTCTTTTACAATGACGCAATCCCATTGAATAACGCTTTGTAAATCATGCCCAGCGTGTTTGTATAACCCGCAGCCGACAGGATTAGATCCCGGAACGACTCGCTCAGACTTTAATCTGCAAGATGCTAATCAAATGAGCGTCACTAAATTGTTTGATGTTGGCTGCTATGTTGTACAGTTTGTAAATGTTAGTATTAATATCACCCGTCTTAATAAGCAATAGTTTCATGCAGTAAGCGTGGGCCTTTGTCTGAAAACGATTTGAAAGTGCCAGGAAAGCAAAGGGAAATTCAAAAATGTTAAACCTATTAATATTGTTGTGTTTTAATGACTAAATAACTCGCAATAGGAGCTGTAGTTTGCTGTTTAAATCCTGGCTACTCCACCGAGAAAAACTGTGTGACTATTTCCTTTATCCACTTTCCAATAATGGGAGCATTCAGAAACCTGCTCTTCAACACAATTAATGACTCTAAAAAAAACTGTACGTGTAATGTGCATGACACAAACAAAGTCTATTTTTAGAATGAAGGATTGAATCAGTAAATCAATACAACCTTACTGGCATCAAATTGGAGCATCCAGGACATTGAGTCCAGGTGTTTCAAAACCCTTAGGTTTTCTCAACAAATGTTGTACATTTATTTTACAGAAAACAAGATTTTGAAAATAACTCTAGGAGCTATAACGCTGGGTGTTACTTCCATCGAACTAGATGGTTCTCATTTTATTAACCTGGATAGAATGGCAAGCTGAGTTGACGGCCTGATTAGGAAAGTAAGTGATCTACGGGGCATACATGATTCTCATTAGCAGTCACTCAACCCACTGAGCTAACCTTCTCGCTTTCAGTGACTGTAAGATGTAAGAAAGAAGAAAGGTTGCTGAAAACTCCAATTGTGCAATTGTGTGTTTCTGTCTCATGGTCTAAGTGAGCTCTTCCTGACAGTTTCATCACACATTTTGCTAACAATGTAACCTCTGTAATCTTAATCCGCAGCCGTACAAGGGTAATCATTTTTCTGCAACAGGGACACATTTTCGGTTAACCCCCAGAAATTCAGACATTTAGAAGGATAAAAGTGAAAATGATAAGGAATTCCCTTCCATTGAAAATTAAATATTAACAGGGTAATTCATAGAATTTAGCGCACAAGTGGCGCACGCGGCTGGCGCACAGTGTGCGCGTGCGAATTTCTGCGCCAGCCACGTGCGCTAAAATCCATTTCCGCGCACAGCGTATTAATGGATTTCAGCATCCAAAACCAGCCGTGGCGCAGCAGCGCCAGTTACACATCCAAGAACGCCCTCGCGCAAGGAAAAGCCATCAAAATCCCCAATCGAGCGCAAAGAACTGCGCTAACCCTGTACCAGTTTACAGGGCCGCCACACAGCAAACGCTGAGTGGGGAACGTGTATTTCTGGGCTTCACGTGAAGTTTCACATGTGATGGGCCCTGGGCGAGTGGGGTAAGTGTATTTCTGGGGTTCGCGTGAAGTTTCACTCGCGATAGGCCCTGTGCGAGCGGGGTACGTGTATTTTGGGGTGCGCATGAAGTTTCACACGCGATATGCCATGTGCGAGTGGGTTATGTGTATTTCAGGGTTGCGCGGGAAGTTTCACACGTGATTGGCCCTGTGCGAGTGGGGTACGTGTATAACGGGTTCGCGTGAAGTCTCACACGCAATTTGAGCAGGGTACGTGTATTTCGGGGGTGCACGGGAAGTCTCACACGCGATAGGCCCTGTGTGAGCGGGGTACGTGTATAACTGGGGTTCGCGTGCAGTCTCACACGCGATTTGAGCAGGGTACGTGTATTTCGGGGGTGCATGGGAAGTCTCACACATGATAGGCCCTGTGCGAGTGGGGTACGTGTATTTCAGGGGTGCGCGGGAAGTTTCACATGCGATAGGCCCTGTGCGAGTGGGGTACGTGTATTTTAGGGGTGAGCGGGAAGTTTCATAAGCAATAGGCCCTGTGCGAGTGGGGTACGTGTATAACTGGAATTCGCGTGAAGTCTCACACGCGATTCGAGCAGGGTACGTGTATTTTGGGGGTGCAGGGTACCTGTATTTCAGGGGTGCGCGGGAAGTTTCACACCCGATAGGCCCTCTGCAAGTGGGTTACGTGTATTTCAGGGGTGTGCGGGGAGTCCTACATGTGAATTGCAGTGTGGGACCTCCCAGGTGTTCCCTCTACACCCTCCACAGCTCCTGCAGGCAGCTCATACCACGGGGGACTACCCCGCACCTCTGGTCATGTCCCGCAGGCAGCCCATCCACCATGGGCATGCCCCCCAGCCAAGCCACATGTCAGCTTGCACCACTGATCACCAACTCATGTCCCCTTGCACCCCCAGCAGTCATGGGCACCTGCCAGCAGGCCCCCACTCATGTACCACACATGTCCCCCTGCACCTCTGCCCCCCAGCAGTGTGGGGCACCTGCCAACAGGCCCCCACTCATGTCCCACACATGTCCCCCAGCACCCCCGCCCCCCAGCAGTCAGGGGCACCTGCCTGCAGGCCCCCACTCATGTCCCACACATGTCCCCCTGAACCCCCATCCCCCAGCAGTCAGGGGCACCTGCCAGCAGGCCCCCACTCATGTCCCACACATGTCCCCCTGCAGCCCCAGCAGTCAGGGGCACCTGCCAGCAGGCCCCCACTCATGTCCCACACATGTCCCACTGCATCCCGCCCCCCAGCAGTCAGGGGCACCTGCCAGCAGGCCCCCACCCATGTGCCCCTGCAGCCCCAGCAGTCAGGGGCACCTGCCAGCAGGCCCCCACACATGTCCCACACATTTCCACCTGCACCCCTGCCCCACAGCAGTCAGGGGCACCTGACAGCAGGCACCCACTCATGTGCCCCTGCACCCTCACCCCCCCGCAGTCAGGGGCACCTACCAGCAGGCCCCCACTCATCTCCCACACATGTCCCCCTGCACCCCTGCCCCCCAGCAGTCAGGGGCACCTGCCAGCAGGCCCCCACCCATGTCCCACACATGTCCCCTTTCCCCCACGTCATGACGATCCTCAATCATGGCCCTTATGGCCAGCCTCCCCAGCCCAAAGACCCAACCAAGTATTGCATCCACCCACATAGAAAAGGCAATTACATGATACAACCCCAAAGGCAAGTATGTAAAAGAACACATGTCAGTCACACACACACAATGGGTGCAAGTGAATGTGAAAACCCATATCATGACATGCATGAAACCAATGCGATAATACCACACATTGAAGTATGAAGAAATAAATGTATTAAACACAACATGAATGTAATTAAAAGAAAACACACAACAATGGGAATAATTAAAGAAATGCTGCATGTCCGTAAAAGAATAAAAAACAAGAAATCAAAATCCAAAGAAATCCAAAAGAAATGGTGTCCAAAGTTACAGTCCAACAAAGCAAATTCAAGGGAAAAAAGAAAGTGAAATCCATTGCTCCATGGTGAAAATAAAAAAATGAGAATAATCCAATGGTGAACTATATACAAATGAACAATCCAGGGTCCATGAGCCCAACTGATGAAATGAAACCTACCAAAAATACTACCTAATAAAAAACTATATACAAAAACGTGGTGCATTGTCCAAGCGTAACCAAAATAAAAAAGAAAAGGAAAGGAAACCTAACACTATCTAACTATATACAATGGCGGCTGGCAAGTCCTGTGGCTCACTCTGTGGTGTCCCGGGCCAGGGCATCATCGAACTCCATGTCGATGTCCCGGAGGCGGGCCTCTGCCCTGGCCCCGAGGTCTTGCAGGGAGGCACTCATGGCCTGTTCCAACTCCCTGCGAGTCGCCTCGTGGCACTCTGCCCGCCTCAAAGCCCTGACGCAATGAGAACTCTGCCCTGACGATGGTGAGCCGCGCCTCTTCCTCCCGCCGCCGCACCACATCTATAGCATGGCCTATCCGCAGCCACATGGAAGACACTTCCAGTCCTGGGTCCTCCTGCCCTCTGGACGATGCCTGCCCCTCTGATGTTGAAGGCCCCGAGCCATCATGGCTCCCACCTTGTTGCTGCTGCTGCTGTGCCTGTGCCTGTGCCCTGGCTCCTGCTGCCTGCACATCCTCCTCCGGCTGGGGTACAGTTGTTGAGGTGGCCACCCCTGCTGGATGTCTGACTCCCGACTGTGGCAGGGATGTGTCCTCCACCAGCCTGGCCGCAGGGTCAGAGGCAGCTCCACAGGGTACCCAGGTGATACATGGGTGGGAAGATGGCACGGAGGACGACTGGCGCATAGGGGGTTCAGGTGAGGAGGGGGTCGGAACAAGTTCCAGCAAACGGAGGAATCCAGCCCTGGTGACCCGTCCCAGTAAGTCAACGCAGTCAACAAGGCATTTGAGGTGACGTGCAGTGTCCTCACGAAAACACTGCAGGTCAGCTCGCATGGTCCGTTGACGCAACGCCATCCCACCCAGGACAGGCTCAATCCGGTCCCGGATAGCCACGTACGCAGGAAGAGGAAGGCCAGTTGTTGTAAGCGGATCCCCTCCCTGAAAACGGGTCTGGACGTAGGCATCCCTGCTGGTGCAGGATGATGCAGTCACAGGATCGGGGACAGGATTACACACAGGCACCTCTGCCCCGGCCTGTGCTGCCTCCTGTCCCTGCCCCTGCACTGCACCACTAGCACCAGTGAAATCCCCACATCCAGACCCCGTCTCTGTCCCTTGCACTGCCTCCTCCACCAAACCCCCCACCAACCAGGATGACTCCGTGCCATCTTCCTCCATCGGACCCTGTGGGGTCTCAGCTGCACCTTCTGCTGCCGAGGAGTCCAACTCCGACCTCCGCCTCTTGGACCTACCCTCGGCAGCTGCGGTCTGGGATGTGGCACCGGACTCCTCACTCCCTGACGAGATCACAACCTGGGAGGGGAGCCGGGCCTTGCGTCTCCGGCTGGTGGTGCTATCCCTGCCGCTGTGCTCCACAGCACCCTCTCCGCCCTCTTCATCAGTTAACGCTGAAGACAGGGAGAGATAGGAGACAGGCATCAGGGCACTGTGCAATGGACTGATACACACATGACAGTTGCACATGAGTGGCAGTGTCAAACTTCAGACATTCAGAATCCCTGCCAGAAACACTTACCTGCGACTGCACATAGGTCTCATCATCCGAATCAGCACCTGAATAAAGTCTGGGGAGGTGCACCCACAGACACCCATGGACAGAATGGTCTGCAGCAAGATTGGGTTCTCACCCACCACCACACCACATCCCCCACTGGTGCCCGGTCGTGCCTGAGAATCTTCCTGGGTCTGCACCATCTCCTCAACCTCAACAGCATCAAGTGTGTCATCCCCTGCAAAAACATGAAAGACAAAAAATGGAAACAGGCATTAGCACCATAGCACACAAATAGGCCTGACAAGCTACAGAGCCAGTACATGATTTACACATGTCCCACATGACTATAACCCTCCCATGCATGCACTGTCACTGAGTTTGAAGGGGAGGCAAAAGGCAGACAATGATGACACCAAGATGGAAGAGCAACATATTTGCTGCATGCTGGGTAGCACTGCCATCACACATTGGCCTGTGAGTGGCCATTGGCCTGTGAGTGGCATGTCCAATACACATACATGACATATGCCATCACACAGATGGCATGTACCATATCCATGGTACATTCCACAAGTACATCCATATGTTAGTGAATGAGTACTTTCAGCCATCCATGTGAGATGGACATGATGAGACGCGAAAAATGCTACATAGTGTGACAAAATACGCATGTGCCACACACTGCAACACATCCAGTGTACACAAATACAGTGATTGCAGGCCGATGTACACATCAATGGTTGTGCACTTCAACATGACAGGAAACAACTATCATGTTCCACATTCAAACAGGCCCCAAAATGTATGTGATCAGGCCAATACTCAATCAGCCTGAATGTTCAAATCATTCACCTAACAAGGTAACACATGTGGGCCAATGTGGGGTTCATCAATGACAGAAAATGTCACATATGTGACAATAGGGCTGAGGAATGCGTAGCAAAAAAGGGAGAATTGAAACAATCAGCCTGAACGAACACTGAAAAATACAAACAATGTTGTTGCAAGCTGCCACTTCAAGGGCAACTGCCATAATGTTGCGCTAAATTACTACTGTGGGCAGACGGGATCCTGTCACACCCAAATCCAAGGCCGCTGAATGTTTTGGATGAAGCACATGGGTGACCCATACCACTCAGGCACACACACCCTCACCTGGCACTCAATCAGAACCCGTCACCCAAACAACATACACATGGATTACACACACATTCATGGGCACTCACCGGACAATGCGTCGTAATCAGGTAGTTCTCCCACACCTTGGATCTGTTCCTCTGTGACGAAGGCCCCTGCAACAGACTCATGTTCAGTGAGTTTGTTGTCGTCTGGTGGAGACCCACCGCCAGACACCAGAGTAGCGGCATGATTTGAGGCTAGCTTGTTCTTTGCTCTGCGTTTCAAGTCATTCCACCGCTTGTAGCAATCATCATCTGTGCGCCTCACAAATCCAAGGGCACTTATGCAGTCCGCGAGGGTCTGCCAGTGTGCCCTACGTTGACCAGGTGTGGTCTTGCACCCTGGAGTCACCAACATTTTGCAGCTATGTGCTGACACATAGGTCACAAGGGCATCAAGTTCCGGGTCATTAAAGCTAGGCTTCCTTGACGTGCCGGAGTGTGTAGCCTTCTCTGGGGTCTCAGCCTGTTGTGCCAAAGCACCCTTCTTCCTCTTTTTTGAAGGTGGAGCGGAGCCAGAGTGGTTTACCCCGCTCTGGTCAGTAGGGGCAGGCGCACCGGTGGATTGGGTATTAGGAGTGGGAATGCACAATGACCATAGGTCTTGGTGCAGGCATTGGTTGCAAGGTGTTGTTGGCAGGGGGAATGTCAGTTTGATGGACCTGGACCATCACTGTCCTGGCTGGGAGAGTCAGAGCTGGGGTGGATGGAGCTGCAGCTGCCCCTGCAGCCTCCCCACCCTGCCTACTTGGGGCAGCAGATGACATAGCTCTTCCATTTCACTAAATGCACCCCAAGTTCCAGGTTAAGTAAAAATATGTAGGAACGTTTGCAACAGTTGATATCATGGATTTGTTTTATTTCCATCAACTTTTAAATATTTTTAAATTATGCTTCCCCCATTTGTTCATTCCTCTTCAATTAAAAGAATGTGATCAAGCATAACTGTGGATCTCAACATCCTGGGCATTGTTGTATTCAATAACTCTACCTTCAGCTTTAGAAATTGTACTGTGATGACTCCCATAATTTTTCCAAGACATCCAAGACCTGACAGACAATCAATATGTGGAAATTGAAGCTACACAAGGAATACTGTCAAATGTATTGTGGTGAAATTCAACCAGATGCTACCTCCAAGGTTGTAGTCATTATCTGATTAGGAGTCAATACTTCTCGAGGATGAAAACATCATGACATATTACAACAATAGATGTGATATTGACCTTATCGCCACCTCCAACTCCGCCACCAACGACATATAGGAGACACTAAGCATTTATTTCAATTGTGTGGCAAAGTCAACTTAAATTATGACATTTAAAAAAAGGCACACACGTCACAATAAAATGGAGTCCTCCAAGGCACCAAAGTTTCGTAATGCTTCTTGTGGCATGTGGCCTCTGGGCTTCGTATTCCCTTGTTTTAAAACCATGTATATGTTTCTTTTACAATTTGTTTATACATAAAAAATCAAATGTAGGGCCTTCTTGACTAAGTATACGTTTGGTGGTGCGGTATAAGCCGCAGTAATTCCGTTACTGCCAAAACACTGTCAGTAATGAATTAGCACCACATTTTACTGCACCACCAAACTGGCAATGATGCCTTTCTCTCTCTCTCTCTCTCTCTCTCTCTCTCTCTCTCTCTCTCTCTCTCTCTCTCTCTCGCTCTCTCTCTCTCTCTCTCTCGCTCTCTCTCTCTCTCCCTCTCTCTCTCTCTCTCTCTCTCTGTGCTCTGTTTCTCTCTCGGTGCCACTCTCTATCTCTCCCAATGTCTCTGTCCCTCTCTACCTTTGTGAGTGAAAGATTGGTTAGGTACTCATTTACCAGTGCAAACCCAGGTATTGCTGACAGCAGCTTGACCCAAGAACAAATACTATTACTATCAAGGACGGCACCAGAAATGATGGGTTCTGAGATCAAGATAAATGTCTGAGTTCTGCAAACAGGGTAACTGGCTACATGTCTCCATCTACAGCCTCAGGGTGTGGTCGATAAATCTATTATTTCGTGATATTTGATTTCTTTAAAAAAAATGGGAAATATTCTTGGGTGCTTGCACAGACCAGCCTCAGTTGCCTAGGTGCCGATAGCAAAGGGTGAGATGCCAAAGAGAGGCCTGCCTTGAAACATTGTGCTGTGCCATATCAGCAGGTTGTTGCCCAACCAAGTCCCCGTCTTCAATATCCATCTAGATGTAGATTCAGTGCAACCATGGGGGTCAAATTCATGTAGCAGAGTTGTGTATGAAAGGAGCAAGCAATGTTTAAATTAAGGAGTGGGGAGTGGGATCGGAATTTCTTTGTGCCAGATCTGGCCAATATGAAATTTTCAATCTATACTGTTTCGTATAGACGGAATATTGACCAATGTGTAAATGAAATTCACTTTCCAAGGACATAATATGTAAGATGAAATGCATGCACACTGGCCTTTCAAGCACGTTTTCAGCGAAGGGTGTCCCTTAATGTGTATGGAGTGTATGCCATGTACATGTGGAACACTGATTCCTGGTTTAAAAAAAAATATGCAATGATATATCAGGGGCCAGATCTGTTTGTAAACAAGGAGATATCATACACAGACACAGTTAGTGCATTCACAGGCTGCTCCTTTCAATGGGCATATGAGATTCCTAGGATATCAGTACCCCACAATGGTGAGGAGTGAAATTGAAATTGTCAAAGCCCCACAGAATGGTTCCAATTTCAAGGCCTCAAAGGACCACTCCAAGGGATCTAAGCAAGTATGTGAGTGAAGCAGCAACATGTTATCATGTTTGCAAATCTGAGAATATCTGTCTGGCACATTCATGGTGCTTTGCTATTCATGACTGATGTGTATCTAATTAGTTGCACCAATTCTCTATGATTATGCAGCAGACAACCAAAGGCCTTGCCTGGCACAGTTTATGTGTGCATTACTAGGCACAACACACGGCGTGATCAATCCAGACACTGGAAGCTCATTTACTTGAACCTTATTCTGTTAGTTCTATATAATACACCATAGATGTAAAACAGTTTAACTTTCATATGCATCTTCAATCAATGTCTTTAATAAATTTGAATACAAGTATATATTTTCTTTTTAAAAACACTCTATGTTGATATATGTATTTACATTTTGTAAGCAATGTTAAGTGCGGGTTGGCCTCATTATGAGTTTGCCTGCCCGGGAACTACGGTACCGGCAAGCTTGCTGGTACCGTAGTTCACAGACTGGCAAACTACGAGTTGTGATCGCGGGTGCCTTTCTGCCCGCCATGTAGGACATGGCGGGCAGAAAGACACCTGCGAGCATAGGATGTAGGATGCACCGGCACCGTTATCAGCAGTGCTGGTGCATCCGACCTTGCCATTCCCATTCAGCCCTATGGGGTCGAATGGGAATACGGAGCATCTTTTTTCCGGCACCTGCAAATGGGCAATTACCGGGTCCTGCAGGGCTGTAATGACCCAGTAATTGCCCAATTGCGTGTGGCGGAAAAAATTGCAAATTTGGCGGCAGCATGCCAGTTGTACCGGCAAGGCTACCACCAAACTTGTAATGAGGCACAATCTCTGGTTTGGGACATCTTAATACATTTTGTTTATTATGATTAATGTTGTGATAGCTAAATATCTCTACCTAATATGGTTAATATAGAAGATAATTTACTTTGCATCTCCCAATGTGCTGAAGCAGATTCAGGAAAAGTATCAAATCTGCCCTGAAAAATACTGATAAACTGTCAAATAATGTGGCACTCAAAAATGATAATCAGGGACATGTCATGGATGAATGATCAGCTTTTGTGTAGTCTGCGTGAAGCATCTATCTGAAAAAGTTTACATTTCTGGATAAATAAGGGCAGTATTCTGGTGTGGTTGAAAATGATTCAGTTCCTTCAAATATCCTTGAATATTTCCAATTCATGTAATGTGTGCTGCCAATGACAATTACAATGGTGATTCATTATACTGCGTACTACTCCCTAAAGGATACCTGGAAGGGGTACGATGGGTTAAGGAGTTTCCAGGGAAGTAGTAGCACTCACTTGTCATAGGAAAGTAAATAGTGAGATTTGTGGTTGTTCGACTGTACTTGCCAGCGCCTCCATACATTTGTAATTTGTCTGCTTCTTTTTTGTCTGACGGAACGGTATTGAGTGCTTCTTATCACTTGGGAAGCCCAGCAACCTACGCCTAATAGTAAAGAGTTTGCAAGAATATTCTCCTGTTATCAGCGTAAATCTACGCCATACAGTTTATATATTTTTCAAATTTATGTGCAAATTCAGAGTGACACACTAAACAAACGTGTCAGGATTTTAAAGTCAGAACGTTACTAACCCACTGCAATTTGTGATTTAATGAAACAGAATTTGCAAATACTTTTGAACAATATATAAACCACATGACACAGATTATTTATGAGTTGTGCCTGATAATCTCCTTATAGGCAAGTAAATAGTCTGTTTCTTAGAATCATTCCTGAAATGTAGGAATATTTGGATTAGTGTGAGGTGATTTTTGATGCTGTACTTAATATTGTCATTAAGAATAATGTGCAGTGTTTCATTTTAATCCTCAACCTTCCCATTTCAGACATAGGATTTTTGCTACCCTCCAATCATCTGCTACATGACAATCTAATAGGCTATGAAAAAAGGGTACATCAGTGATACTATGAGATGAGTTAATGTGAAATGCCAGGTGGAATCTCTAGTCATTATAGCATTAGAGGACATTGCTACGCAGCCAATAACACCATCTTGGATTTATGCAACAATAATGTAATATTTACCACATGGCCACGACCAGTACCACCTTGTATGCCCTTTTTGAAACAACAAAACAAATATTTCATTAGTGAGGTAAAGCAAATTAACATACTGACATAGTAAATACATGTATGATTGTCACAATGGAACTCAGCTATGCCTCATACTTTTATCATATGAATATATACAGCTTTTTAACTGGCAGGAATTCTACGTGCTTCATGTTACTTTGTATAAGAATATGCTATGCTGATGAATATCCTTTCATTTCATCATCTAAATGCATACATGAAATCTACTTATCAGGGATTCATAAATAACCCCTTCCTTCATGAACAACTGATTATGGTCTTTGTGTTTCAATTAGTGTCCTTTGGTATTAAAGAAGAAGCCATACGATTCTCCTCTGAAATAAAATGTGCGCCCACTGCTGTTATATGGAAGTTTTCTTGATGAGGGATTCCTTCATATTCAATGTTGTGTTCCATTCGGGTGATGGACACTGATTTCCCCATGACCAGGAGTTTATGAACAAATTATACATTAGGACTATCAAGCACAGTGTGGGGTGGGCCTGGGTGTCTGTGTGTGTGCATCGGGAGGTCAGTGTGGCAGGGGTTGTGGGGGATTTGCGAGTCTGAGTGTGTCTACATGTGTCTGTGTGGTTCTTTGAATTGTGATGTGCACAATCTTCCATCTTGAACATGAGAGTGTAATTACAGATTCTGCTGCTCCTCGTTCAATTGGAATGGGACCTTGCCCCTTCAAGGGAACACTTTAATTGACGTTTCAAAATGTGTCAGCATGGCAGTTAAATATTCACATGATAATATAAACATGATTGCATCAATGGAATTGCTGCTATGACTGACTCAGGAATGTATATGTAAGTAGCCGCTTCTGTGCAGACTGTGGGCTTCCTTATTCTTCATTTTATTGACAAAAATATGTTCTTGTATTTTAGCATTTCTGATTATATCTGTGCTATGACAAGTTCCTCCCCTGACTTGGGGGACTGCATGAAAGGTGTATCGGTCGGCCTGGTTGCCTGGTCACACTGGCTAGCAAGATCAACACATCTTTGTTTTGAGTCGCCACGTTCACTTCATGATTTTTATATGAGTGAAGCTGTGTATAACTTGTCACAGTGTTTTGAAGTAGACACATGTACGACAGCAAAGCTGTGCTGTGAGAAAGCTGACAGGCTGATTAGCAAAATGAGATGAAAAAATGCCAATGTAGTAAAGCAAAACCTAAAATGAGGAGCTTGGTGTAGTCCGTGAGAAAATGAAATCGCTTAATTTGACATACAAATAACAGCAGAATTGTTTGCTTGGTGTTCCGCCGAAGATCATGGTCCAGGTCAGTGAAATAGTGTCGTTGGAAGTGATAGGTAGTGTCATGGCTCTTCCATTTCACTAAATGCACCCCAAGTTCCAGGGTAAGTAAAATATGTAGGAGCGTTTGCAACAGTTAATATCATGGATTCGTTTTATTTCCATCAAATTTTAAATATTTTTAAATTTTGTTTCCCCTTTTTGTTCATTCCTTTTCAATTACAACAATGTGATCAAGCACAAGTGTGGACCTGAACACCTTGTACAGTGTTGTATTCCACAACTCTACCTTCAACATTAGAAATTGTACTCTGATGACTCCCATAATTCTTCCAAGGCATCTAAGACCTGACAGACAATCAATATGTAGAAATGGAGGTTACAGAAGGAACACTGTGAAAAGGCCTCATTTAGTTTAGACAGAAGGAGTTGTGACCTTATGAGGAGCAGTTCTGTCTTTTCATCATTCAGGCACAGATCATAGTGCACTATCCATGCTTGGATGGTTAGATAGATCGTATTGAGGGTATCCATGTCCGTTGCATGGTCACTTGTGATTGGGATGAGGATGTGGGTGGCATCGAAGCAGTCGAAAAGAGGTTTAGTGAAAATGTTGTAAAGCATTGGAGAAACACAGGAGCCTTGAGGTACTCCACATGTGACCTGCGTTGGTTGAGCTTCTGCACTTGGGGAGAAGACGCTCATTGTTCTGTCTGTCAGGAAGGATTGTATCTGTTGTGTGGCATTTGATGAGAAGTGGCTACTGAGGCTATGTATTTGCATAAGATTTTGTTGTCGAAAAGATAGAATGCTGCGAAGGGGTTGAGTAGCAGTAGTAGGACTAATTCACGTCTGTCTTTTAAGTCATCCATTTGGATTTTTAAGTCCAATAGGGTTGTTTCCGTCCGGTGTCGTGGGCGGAAACCGGGCTGTTGAAGGCCCAGGAGGTTGTTCACTTCCTAATCATTTTGTATTTGTAGATACGCTACTCTGTCCAATATTTTTAGTTAGAATGGGACTGTTGTGGTGGGGTGATAATTGGTTGGCATGTTTGGGTCGAGAGTAGTTTTTTTAGTAATGGGAGTACCCAGGCTTTTTTGAGGTCAACTGGGACCATGTTGTTTTCAATTGAGGCATTGATGAGGCTCGTGATGAAAGGGGTGAGGACAGGAGCACAGTCTTTGATAACCGTAACAAGGCATGGGTCTAATTGACACCTAGAGGTTTTAAGGCTAGTGATTATTTTGAGGACTTCATCGTTGGAGACAGACGTGAAGTCAAATTGTGGCACTGTGCTGTTTCCTGGTGAGGGTCATAGATGAAGTTGGGTGAGGATGGATATGCGTTTTTTACGGTCAATTTTCGTTTGAAGTAGTGCTTTTTTGTCATAGAGGGCATATTGAATGTTAGAGCACTATTTTGTGTCCTTGTTACAGACTGCTGTTGGTGGTAAGGGAGACTCTTATTCCTTAAGGATGGCAAAAAGCTCCTTTGTTTTAGCATGTGCAGTGGTGATTCTTTCATTATACATGACACTTTTGTTTGTACTTCAGAGTGGTTGCAGTGAATTTTTCTTTCTTGAGTGCTTGGCACTTTCCTCCAGAGAGTCTCTGCCTTTCTCTTGGAGTTCCGAAGTACTTTTAGGGTAGGTGTGAACCAAGCATTAAGGTGGGCTATTGGTTTGGCCTTGCCAATGGAGAGCGGTGCAGATTTGTCAATATCGGCAAGTACTGTCTCAATGTATAGTATAACTAGGAGGAGAGGGTCTTTAGTTCCTAAATTTAGGGATGCCAGGATGGGTTGTATTAATCTTAGTATATTGTCCGCCATGATATTTCATTTGTTTCTAGATGGGTCGGCCGGAGCCAACTGTGGGAGTTGGTGAGTTCACGCATCGAGGTGATGTTGAAAGTTATAAGGTGATTGTCGGACCATAAGCAATGAATGTTTGAGGCCCGGATATCTGTATAACAGGTGGTTGTTCAGTGTGGTGGTGGAGGAGGGCGTCGTTTTTATTGAGAGTAGTTTGCACGAAGTTAGTGGTATGTTTGGTATTTCTCTAATGTCAGGGAATTTTTTGCTATGATGGCTACGCCTCCTCCTTTGGACTGCAGTCTGTCCATTCTGAAGATTGCATAGTTGTGTTGGATGGCTAGGGGCAAGGGCAGGGCCAGCAGCTGCGTGGAGCCATGACTCTGTGATAGCCAGGAAGTCAAGATTTTGCATGGAGATAATGTCAGCGATGTCTAATGCATGGGACAGTAATGATCTGGCATTAATGAGGGTGCCCTGGATTTCTTGGTTGGATTTGTATGTATTTCTGAGAGTAGCAGCCATGGATACAGGAGTATGTGCCACTGGGTATGGGATTGTGTTCTGTTTGGTTGTAGGACTGGTGTTGCTAGAGGTAAGATGCAGCTTTTTATTTATTCTGTCTGAATGTTCTTTTGCAGTAATGATGCAGGAGCAAGCTGTTCTGTAAGTAAGGTGACTGTTTCTTCTCAGGATGGCAAGGGTACTGGAGGATAAGTGGTCTCTGTGATGCCTGGGTTTTCTCGCTAAGCTATGGTTGAATGGGTGGCTGTAGCTTGGGTTGTTAGGCACATCCCACGCGCATTTCACATTAGGATGTTGAGCTAAACTTATGTTAGTCTGAGGTCAGTTGGGAAGGGGATAGAGGCCAGGTGGGAGGAAGTGAGTGTTAGAGTCGGGATGTGATGTGGTGTGGAGAGGGATAGGGTGGATCTGGCCCAGGTCTGGGAGATGGCAGCGCACAGATGCAGGTAATATTTGGTAATGGAGACAGAGATATTGGGTAGTCTGGCTGTCATGCTCCTAGGGTGTGAGAGCTGATTTAGATAGCTAATGGAGGCCGCCTTATGTTTTCAAAGTGTCAGCTGTGCAGAAATATGTATAAAGGCCAGCTGAGTCTAACTCTAGTATGTACCTGGCAAACTATACATGAGCATCCTTCCGAGCATTAGAGATGGCAGAAACAGCTATCCTAAACAAAGGTATTGGTTATAGATAGTGCTGTTGATCTAGCACATGCAGCAGTCTTTATTTGTGAGCAGGGCCTTCTACATTAGAGGTGGATCATCAATAAAAAAAAACTATTGGCCTATCATATGCAATATGATGAAAAAAGTAAAAAAATAAATGCATTTAACGTAAGAGAGGTTGCGAGTTGATCGACGTTGCTGGTTAGGTGAGTAGCAAATAGCCTAACACGTGCAGAAATTAGTATTTTCTAACGGGACTTTCTGCTTGGAACATCACAGGTAAACCTTCAATAATAACAATTGCCCTAGCATCTATGATGATCTGCAGATATACATGCAGTGTAAAAAAGTTTGCAGATCCACCATGTGTGCAAGGTTTGGGTGATGTTAATAACAATTGGATAGCGCATAGCAAATATAACGCTCAGTATTTTCTGTGCAGGTTAGATTATGGTTAATAACAGTTGGCTAGCATGTATAACGGTCAGTATTTCGATCATGGACTTTGTTGTGAAATGGTGCATATAAATCTTCAATGTAACAGATTAAGCCATCAACATTGCCAGTATGCTTATTAATGTTTATCAAATGGAGCAGATTGCAGGATGCATATGTGTGGCATTCGGCATTAGTACGGACAGAAACATCTTTATTAGCCCAGCAGATGGCAGGTGAGTAGGATGAGCAGATTTTTACAAACTATTGTGATAACATTGTACACCTCCTTGAGGAGCTCCTGTAGGCTAGGCATAGCAAGAGGTGACGCTGTGTAGTACATTTAAGGATTGCAATGGTAAGCTCGTCAACGGTCATAAGTATATCACTCACATGTTGAGGGACCATTCCAAAACGGTTATTAGATGAAGGTCATTATTTTAGTCTGATCGGTTGGTTTCACTATGAGCTCTGTCAAGATGTCAAAATTATTCTCCATGGAGGTGGAGCCCTGGGAGGGGGAGGGGGGTTGAAGATGTGAATGACCAGCATCTGGCCTGCACAATACAGGCTTACCCACTCCAGCTCTACTGCTAGCATACATTCCTGGCATTCTGCTATATTAACCCCTCAAGAAGTATAAGAGTTTATTTCTCCTTTCATCAGTCCTCTATAGGGTCTGCCGATATCACTCTTTCAAGTCAAGGTTTGAAATGTAGTATAACCATTGAAAAACAGTTGTTTAGCTGTCAACCAAGTCTATTGCAGGAGGTAAACTTGATTACACAACAGGAGATCTAATGACACTCTGGACTCAAGAAGATGTCCAAAAATGCAGGTATTCCAGGACATTAGAGTGAAAACTCAGTGCGTATTGGTCGTTGCAGTAGTGATTGCATCAACTTGCCACTTCAGCACCCGCTGAATATGCTCTCACTCCATGCTTTTCTCACCCTGATTGTGATAATGTGTACATAAGAAATGGCATATGGTGTTAGGGTTTCAGTCTTTCACTTGCAAAGTTGGGTCAAGCTTGTCAACATCCACATCCAGTTCTACTCCCAAGTTCAACATCTGCCTTTTTTGGTTGCCTATCAACAAGGCCATTTTGTGGTTTTGACAATGTACCCACATTCCATTGGGATTTACACACATTCCAGGGGCTCAATAAAGACAAAGTCATCTGTTACTAAGACACACAGTTTGGGGATTTCAGTTAATACCTGCAACAAGACTGAACAATTTATCAATTTATTTCTGGTGTCCTGATTCAAATTTTTGATGGTGAGTTTATTATCTTTTACCTTCCTGGATTATCTCCAGCCGGCATTTTCATGGGTGGGGAACTCCTGTATGCAAGTTTTTCTTTTCATGTGCTCTTGCATTGAGATGTACTCAGTGATTTTGATTCAATTTGATGTCCTATCTGCTTCCCACACTGAGATTCCCAAGTCCACCTTAATATTTATGCTGGCTACAGTTTGATCACCATTCAGTATACAACTTGTAAGGGTCCCAGCTTGATTTGATTGGCACTTCTTTATGTGTGCCATCTTCTTTATCGATTTCTTTGATAATTTTCTCATGGGGTCAGACATTTGCTACTACATTGTAGGTTTCGTCTGGACTGGGCCTCGCAGTTTTTAATTTCCAGTCTTCATTGTTTTCGGGAAAAGTACATTTCAGAGGATTCTGAGAGTTTTGTTCTTCTCTCACTTCACTTTCAATTTAAACCCCTGCTTCTACCTGCCCTTTCCGATGTTCCATCCTTCCGTTTTTTCCCCCATGTGGAATGTAGTTGGAGATTGATCATACACCTGCCCCAGGGGAGCATCAGGAGATATGGGTGAGGCAGAGTTTGCAGAGCCATTGATCTTTTGATTCTCGTGGATGTTTTGCATAGCTTTAGGAGAATCTTCATGGCAAAATTAAGTCACCATGAAGGATTGAAATTCTACGAGTGTCTCCAATTGAGTATTCTTTTCTTCCACTGACACCAATGAGTTAGAGTGGGGAAATAAATTTGGCAAAGCCAAAAGTCTATTTTGATCTTTAATTATGTCCATTGTGCCAACCTGTCATCTTTTCTTTTTTAATAACATATTTTATTGAAGGTTTTTGAACATTCATTAACCATACCAACTTTTTCCCTCCACCTTCCCTCTCACTTTGACGGGTCGATCGTCGATCTGTTCGTCTCTTGCCACTATGTACATCACCTTTCCAGTAATATGTTCTTTGCCGTGTCCATGTTGTGCTCCTGCGCTTCCCACTCTCCCATCCCTCAGACCGATCTCAGGTCACACGTTCTTCCCACTTTCCCCAGATTTTTGTGGCCTTTGCCGGGCATCCCCGTGCTGTATAAATTCTGAGTTCTTTCGCCACGTAGATGTCCATTTCGTTGGAGCACTGAGCGGCTGTCGGCCACTCCGGGGCTCCCCATTTCTGTGCAATGTCACGTTTTATCAGGCCCATTGCTGTGGAGAGAAGAATGCGGTCCCATTTGTTTGAGATATTCTCATCTGGGACCCCCAGTAACATTATTGTGGGTCGCAATTCTATCGTGCGACCCAGTGCTCTTGCCAACATTTGTAAGCATTGTGTCCAGAAGGTCTTGATTTTAGGGCAGTCCCAGAGGAGATGGATGAAGGTGCCCTCTTCCCCCGGCATTTGAAACAGTTTGGATCCGTTGCCCTTCCCCAACCAAAAAGGGCCACTCGGGGGTAGTATACCCTGTGAAGTATCTTTAGCTGTATCAGTCTTATTCTGGAGTCTATAGAGATTTCACGTGGATGCATGAGAACCTGGATCCAGTCCTCAGGCTCAATGTCCCCGACATCCCGCTCCCATCTGGCTTTGAGGCTGGTCAGCTCTGGGGTGGCAAATGCATTAATAGCTTTATATAGAGTGGTAATTACCTTGGTGGGGATGTGTTGTGGAAGTAAGTTGCGTTCCACAGGCTTGTAATCTGGGGTGTCAGCAAGTGGTTGCCTGTGGCCACTAAGTGCATGTGATAATTGTGTGTAGTGGTAGTGTTCTGCTGCCAAAATACCATATTCCTGCTGGAGCATTTAAAACAAAAGAATAAAGCCCTCTGTTAAGATATTTCCTATCATGGTTATTTTGGCCCTCATCCACCGGGTCCATGCGGGCAGCTTCCACACTTCCGACAGCATGTGGTTATTCCATAGTGGTTGTGCCCCCAGCCTATGTGCTTGTGTGCCCGTCTCCAGACGATCGCGATGTGAGAGGACATTGTCTGTGCAGGGGGTCTGGATAGGCGTTGATACATTGTTGCGAGTGGTGGGGTATCTTGACTGAAGGGTAGTTCTGCTCTGATGTGTGGTAGGTCGCGGTCCCCATGCAGGAGATCATTGACTATGTTTAGTTGACTGGCCCAGTAGTAGGATTTCAGGTGTGGGACTCCAATACCCCCTCCCAGATCGATCACTGCATCGTGGTCAGCGCAATTCGAGGTTGCCCCCCGCTTCCATATCAATTCCCTGACGAGGCGTTCCACCCGGACAAATTCCGAGTTTGGTATGGCCAGTGGGGCGTTCTGCAGTAGATAGAGAAACAGTGGAAATTCCATCATTTTGAAGAGGACTGCTCTTCCCATGAGTGTGAGGGCGAGGTGCATCCAATGTCGTACATCCCCCGTGAAGCGGGCCGTTAGTTGTTTCAGGTTGTGATGCACATAGTCTGAGAGAACCCCGGAAACCCATATGCCCAGATAGCGGAAGCCTTCTCTTTCTATTTGGTATGGGGAGTCCCGGCGGATTGCCAGATCATCCCCTTTTACTGGGAAGAGAACTGATTTCCCCCAGTTTACTCTAAGGCCACTGAAGTCTACATAGGTCTTTAACATTTGGGTTATGATTGGGCATGCTTGGTCTGGATTACTCACGTAGAGTAATAGGTTGTCCGCATAAATGGAAAGCTTGTCCTCCCGTCCGTTTGGACAACGGAATCCGGACCAAGTGGCGACCTGTCGGAGCCATTGGGCCAGTGGCTTGATTGCTAGGGCGAAGACGAGGGGAGATAGAGGACAGCCCTGCCTGGTGCCTCTGCCCAGCGGGAAGGTACTGGAGGTCCAGCCGTTCACCCTAACTGTAGCTAGTGGGGTTTCGTATAGGAGTTGAATCCAGCTAAGGAAAGTTTTGCTGATGCCCATGCGCCTCTTGTTGTCCAGAGGCTAGCCCACACCACCGAATCAAAAGCTTTCTTGAAATCAATTGCGAGGAGTGCGAGTGGAGTGTTAAGGGTTGGGGCCTCTTCCGATAGCAGATGTAATCGGCGTAGGTTCATTCTGGTCGATCTTTGCGGCATGAAGCCGCATTGATCTTGATGGACCAGTGAGGATATTACCCCTTGGAGCCTGTTGGCCAGTAATTTGGCCAGGATTTTATTTTCACTATTGAGAAGCGATATCGGTCTATACGATGTGCACTGATCAGGGCATTTGCCTTTTTTGGGAATGAATACTATGTTGGCCGTTCATAGATCCGGTGGGAGGGTGCCCTGTTTTTTGGCGGCGAGGAATAAGTCCCGGAGGGAGGCAGCCATCTTTTTGCTGCCCAATTTCTTCCAGGTCTCGGTCAGGAAGCCATTCGGGCCAGGTGTCTTACCATATTGTAGATGGGTCATGGCTTCCGTTATTTCGGTTTCGTCTAATCCCCTGTCTAAGTGAATCCTCTGCAATTCCGATAACTGCGGAAGCACAATCTCATCCAGGAGGGAAGCGTCTGTGGGGACTGTTGGGGCGGCGTAAAGCGTAGTATAGAATTTGGCAAAGGCCTCCGCCATCTCTGGGTCTGTTCGGGCTGGCCCGTTCGGGCTGCCGGTGATCTGTCTGACATGCCTGTGCCCCTCCTCCCGTCTTTCCAGACATGCCAATAATTTGCTGGCTTTGTCCCTTTGCTCATGAATTCTGGTCTTTGATTCCCAATGCGCCTGCAGTGCGTTATCAAGCGCCGTGTTATGGAGTGATGCTCTAGCCTTCAGGAGGGAGTGGTGTATTTCTGGGGAAGCATTAGATATATATCTGGTTTCCCATTTCTTTACTTCCTCCTCTGCCTCCATCACCTTCCTGTGATGTTCTCTCTTTTGGTTACAAATCCAGGCTGTCATTTCCCCCCTAAGCACTGTCTTATGTGCTTCCCATAATTTCACAGGGTCCTCTGCTGAGCCCATATTGATCTCAAAGAATTAATTGGATGTGTCCGTGATGTGCTCCACGAACTCGGGGAGGCCCAGGTAGTAGCCATTTAGCCGCCATGTTTTGGGTGGCAGGGGATGATCCGTATGGAGCGTCACCTCCAGGGGAGAGTGGTCTGATATGCCCCGGGGAAGGAAATCTGCCGATATAACCCTATATGCTTCTGGGGACGGGAGGAAGAGGTAATCCAACCTCGATAAGGATGCATGGACCCCTGAGTGGAAGGAAAATCCTTGGTCTGTAGGGTGGAGTTCTCTGAAGGTCGCCAGCCGCGTGGGACATTCTGGGTTCCGGCTGCAGATGTGGGTCTGGTCAAGTGTGTTGCACATAACATCGTTAAAATCCCCCCCACGATCCACACCTCTGTTTGCTGTTGTGCCATCAGGGCCGTCACCTCCCTCAGGAGACCCTCCCCCAACCCCGGCGGGGAATATATCGCTAGAATGGCCACTGTCTCTCCCCTCAGCATGCCCCGGATCATCACAAAACAGCCCGAGGGGTCCTGTACCACAGCAGATAGATCAAATGGGAGTCACTTATGCAAAAGGATCAGGGTGCCCCAGGAGCCGATCGTGTACCCTGCATGGTATGCTAGTCAGTAATTAGTTCTGCGAAAGAACTGGCAGGTTGAACCCGCTAAGTGGGTCTCGGTTTGGAGGGCTATGTCAGGAGAGCTTCTGTTAAGGAATTGCATGACTAATCGTCATTTCATATTTGAGCCCATGCCATTTACGTTCCAAGTAATGATTTTGAGTGACCTGTGGCGTTTGTTAGGTGTTATTGTGGCTAGTGTGTTTCCATAAATGGGGGCATCTTGGTGCTGTGTGATCATTGCTGTCTAGAGATCTGGGAGGTTGTGCCAGGTGGGTGCATGGTGCGTTTGGCCATGGAGATGTGGCGTATGTGTGAGGTGGAGGGGTTGGCATTGGACAAGGTGTGTTCGTGGCATCTTGATTAATGTGGATATAGTGTGATTTCCCAGAAAGTAACTAACATAGAACTGTGTCCATTCCCCTCTCCCCATACTCCTCCCCAACATGAAGTATCTGTCGGCCAAACTCTACTGGCACTCAAAACTGTGTCACCAGATTAACTTAATGTGAACTGTGGTCACCTTCCCACCAACTTACTACTTGCTTGCGGGTCTGGTGACTCGGGTCAGGGGCGTGGTGTCCGCCAATGGCATGGTGTGTTAGCGATGGCAGCGCGTGACTCTCTGATCAATTGTGTGGAAGCGACGGCATTCCATCACTGGTGTCGTCCTGGGAGGAGCGTTGCATTGCAAATGGTTGCCAAGAAAAGGATTGATCGTTGAGGGTACTGATGTTACCGTGAGTTCCCCTCTCTAGCCAACATGACTGTTCCAGGAACCTTATCAGGGATCGCGGTCTTTGTCCGGGTCCGCTGGGATTTCCGGTATGGGACGCTGGGTGGGTCCCTCTCGCCATGGTCGGGGTCTTGGTCTACCTCTGCGGTTTTGAACGGGTGCAGTCCAGTCCCCTACGATATGGGTCTCGGCCCATTTCCAGGCTTCTTGAGGATCAGTGAAGTGGACGGTTTTACCTTCATGCTGGATTTTTAACTGGGCCGCGAACAGCAGCCCTTATCTCACGTTCATACAGTGGAGCTTCCTTTTTAGGTGCTTGAAGGATTGTCTGGCCTTCTGGACCTCGCGGGTATAGTCTGGATAGAATGCAATTCTGGCTCCGTTATATATCATTGTCCCTTTGGTTCGGGCCATTTGTAAGATGGCGTCCCAGTCTCGATATTGAGGAGCCTTGCAATGATTGTCCTTGGGGGTGCACCCGGGGTCGGGCGGCCTGCGGGTATACGGTGTGCACGTTCCACCGACAAAAAGTTCGAGAGAGTCTTTGGCGCATACAGGTCTGCCAACCATTCCTCCAGAAAAAGCTCCATGCTGGGTCCCTCTTCGCGTTCCGGCAGTCCCAGGATGCAAATATTGTTGCGGCGGGACCTGCCTTCTCCCTCATCCACTCCGGCCTCCAGGGTTTTCAATCTGGTTAGTGCTTGCACCAATTGTTGGTGGACCCCACTGAGGCCATCCTCCACACTGGAGATACGTTGTTCCGCCTCCCCAGTTCAGGATGACAGTTTTTGGAGGCCATGGCAGAGGAATGAGACCTCGGTAGAGATGGCGTCCATTTTTTGCTCCACCGAGGAACGCGAGCTGGCGATGGCGGCCATCAGATCCTTGAGCGAGAGGGTCTCGTCTGACGGAGGAGGGGTCACTACATGGTCCTCAGTGCCCTGTACGGTGGATGTGCTTGTGGCGTATTGGTCCATGGTACTTTGTGTCACGGTCTTTCTGCTTTTTTCTTTGCCCATGGTGTTGCTTTGTGTAGGGCCACGTTTATCTGTCAGTGCCAGTGGAGGAGGCCCCGTTCATCAGGATTGGCTTCTTTTGCGCATTGGAAGTGTCGGTATGCTCCTGCCCTTATTGCGCGTACGAGCGTAAGTTGCAGTTTCCCCCAGGGGGACTCCCTATGTGCACATTGAATTCGGGTTTGCAGGTCCCACGTGGCGGCTTACCCGTGGCCGTTTACTTTAGTTCTGGGATCCAGGGGGCGGAGGGGTGGATTCCGAGCTGTCACCGCCTGTGTTGGGATCCCCCTCTGGTGGGATCCGCTCTCCGTCTCCGGGGGTGGGCTGAGTCGTCCGCACCCCATCCCCTGGCAGCACCACATGGCTCCGGCAGCTCTTCCAGCTGATGTTGCAGGCCGGGGGCTCGCCCACTCTGGTCTTCCCCGCCCTGGCCGTACCGGGGACAGATGACAGGATTCGGTGGCGGCGCACCCTCGGATTGCCCCGGGGATGCTGACGCGGCTGCTGCATTCAGCAGTCGGGGCTCCTGGTCTGCATTCGCTAATCCCCATCATGCTTCAGCGGGTCTTCGAGGCGTCCATCTTGTTCGGGCTCGGGTAGTTCCCGGGCGAAACTTCCAACGCCGATATTTCGTGTTTCCCATTGTGAAGTTAGCTCTGTTCTCTGCCAGGTATTGCTCCGAGGTGCAGCCGCCCGGAATTATCTTTATTTTGCTTTTACATGATCCATATGGCAGGATTTTGCAGGATGTTTCAGGCGGCCACTGGAGCGCCGAAGATTCACGTCTTCTTCATTGCGCGCTCACTTGCCACGCCCCCCAAATCTGTCATTTTAGCGATGGTTCATTTGAGTCTCCTGTATACGTAGCAGACTTGTTCTTTGCCACTGTAATGCTTCGCAGCAACTAGTAGCACAAGCTCGGAAAGGAAGAGTTATCAATGTTTCAACTCTTCTCATTAGCATGTTCACGGCTTCTTGGTGGCATTTTGTTAGTGATAACAATAGCAGTTTCTTCAGTCTGACTCTCTCCTGCGGTAGGTTTTAAAGGTTCTGCTTGAAAAAAAGATGTGATTTCACACTTACATTTGTCACTAACCTCAGGCGTCTGTATGTTAGAAGTGCTTTCCACATGGGATGTTGCTGTTACAAGCTGCATGTTTAATTCTGTCTGGGGCATCTTCCCTTTCAAGAGGTTATATCTGGTAACATTAGATTTCCCCTTAACCATTATAGTCACTCATAGTTTAACCCTCCACCAATGGGTCCTTTGAATTCTCTAACGGACACAATGCAACATTAATGTCCAAATCATCGTTTTGTGGATAAAAGAGTACTTGTAATTATCAAGCACTCACTTTTTGTGTTTGCACCTCCACGTATGAAGGCTGCAGGACAGTGAGACAGCACTCACTCTGTACTTCACAAATGCGCTTTCCCCAATGCGTGCTGCCATTTAATTTATTCAATGTACAGGTCCGGAGGTAGGACTCCAAGTGCTAATCCAATGGAATTGATGAATTTTTGTTCCACAGTTGAATCTCGCTCGATTAGTATGGACCAGCGAGACAGCACTAACCTTGCACTCCACCAATGCAAAAGCTCAAAGACCTTCCGTTGTCATAGGAATAATAGCAGGTTTGTTTGCTTGAGGTTCAAAAAAGATCATTTTTCAGGTTTGTGAAATAGCCTCATGTCTTCAAAGCGTACCTAACGTTGGTCTCCATGTGTACAAACATTGATTACTTAGTACCCGTAGAGCAACTCCCTAAGTTTATTCCGAGAAGTCTTAAGTAGAATCATGGCTCTTCCATGTCACTAAATACACCCCAGGTTAAGTAAAATAAGTCGGTGTAACGCAACAGTTGTAATGATGAATTTCTTTCAACTAGCTGAACTTTTAAATATTTTAAGATAGTGTTTCCAACATTTGCATCATTCCTCTTCAATTAAAAGAATGTAATCAAGCATAACTGTGCACCTCAACACCTTCTGCAGTGCTTTATTCATAAACTATACCATCAGCATTGGAAATGGTACTGATATGCCTCCATAATCCTTCCAAGACATATTGGACCTGACAATCATAACGTGGAAATTGGAGTTACACAAGGAATACTGTGAAATGAATTACAGCATTATTCGGCCAGATGGTACCTCCACAGATGTAGTCATTATATGATTAGGAGGCAATACTTCTAGAGCATGAAAACATCATGAATTATTACACTAATATATTTACCATTTGGCCACCTCCAACTCCGCCACCAAGGACCTAAAGGATACAATAAGCATGTATCTCAATTGTGAGGAAAAGTCAACTTAATTGATGACATTTAAAAAAAAAAGGCATACAAGTCACAATGAAATCGAGTCCCCCCAACGCACCAAAGTTCCGTAATGCTTCTCCTGGCATGTGGCCATATGACCTGTGAGATTATCATTGCTTTATTTTAAAACCTTGCACATGTTTCTTTTACAATTTGTGTTTATATATAAGAAACAAAATGTAGGTCCCGTTTGATGAAGTAGAAGTTTTGTCTTGTGGTAAAAGCAGCAGTAATTTTATTACTAACAAAACAGTGGCAGAAACAAATTACCACCACTGTTTTACTAAACCACCAAACAGGTAATGATGCCTATTTATCTCTCTCTCTATATCTCTCTCTCTCTGTCCCTCTGTCTCTCTGTCTCTCTGTCTCTGTCTCTCTGTCTCTCTCTCTCTCTCTCTCTCTCTCTCTCTCTCTCTCTCTGTGCTATGTTTCTCTCGCTGCTCCACTCTCTCACTCTCGCAATGTCTCTGTCTCTCTCTACCTTTTGTGAGTGAAAAGCACTTTAGGTACTCATTTTCCGGTACAAACCCTGGTATTGCTGAAAGCAGCTTGACCCAAAAACAAATACTATTATTATGAAGGACAGCACCAGAAATTATGTGTTCTGAGACCAAGATAAATGTCTGAATTCAGCCAACAGTGTAACTGGGCCCGTGTCTCCTGCTACAGCCTCAGCGCGTGGTCGATAAATCTATTATGTTGTGATATTTGAGTTCTTAAAAAAAAAAAGGGAAATCTTCGTGGGTACTTGCACAGACCAGCTTCAGTTGCCTAGGTGCCCATAGCAAAGGGAAAGATGCAAATGCTAGGCCTGTCCTGAAACATTGCGCTGTCCCATATCAGCAGGCTGTTGGCCAACAAAGACCCAGTCTGCAAGATCCGGCTAGATGAAGAATCAGTGGAACAATGGGGGCCAAATTCATGTACCAGAGTTGCGTGTGAAAGGAGCGACCAATGTATAAAGTAAGTAGTGGGGAGTGGGCTAGGAATTTTAGGTGCCAGATCTGGTCTATATGAGCTTTTAAATCTCTACTGTTTCGAATAGACAAAATGTTGACCAATGGGGAAATGGAATTCACTATCCCAGGACATAATATGTAATTTGAAATACATGCACATTGGCTTTCTAGGCACGTCTTCAGCGAAGGGTGTCCCCGTAATGTGCATGGGGTGTATACCATGTACATGTGGAACACTGATTCCTGGTTTGTTTTGAAAAAATCATGCAATGAAAAATCAGGGGCCAGATCTGTTTGTAAGCAAGAATATATCAAACACAGACACAGTTAGCACATTCACAGGATGCTCCTTTCAGTGGGCATATGAGAGTCCTATGATCTCTGCACCCCATAATGGTGAGGGAGTTAAATTGTAGTAGTCAAAGCACCGTAGAATTGCGCCAACGTCATGGCCTCAAACGACCACTCTAAGGGATCTAAGTAAGTCTGTGAGTGAGGCAGCAACGTGCTATCATGATTGCAAATGTCAGAACTTCTGTCTGGCACAGTCGTGTTGCTTTCAAATCATGACTGATGTGTGTCTAATTGGGTTGCACCATTGCTCTATGATTATGCAGCAAATAACCCCAGGCATTGCCTGGCACAGTTTCAGTGTGCATTATTAGGCACAAGACAGGAAGTGATGTATCCAGATATTGGAAGCTCATTTACTCGAACCGTATTCTGTTAGTGCTATAGAATACACCATAGATGTAAAACAGTTTAACTTGTGTATGAATCATCCATGATGCCTTTAATAGATGTCAATACAAATATATATCTTGTTTTTAAAAACAGTGTATGTTGATATATGTATATATATCTTGTAAGCAATTTTAAGTGACAATCTCTGGTTTGGGACATCTCAATACATTGGGCCTCATTACGAGTTTGGAGGTAGCCATGGAGCTATTAGCTCCATGGGTGCCTCCAATCCGGGCTCCTTTACCGGGTTCCTGCAATGGGGACTTACCGGGTCATTCCGACATAGGAGGACCCGGTAATTCCTCCTTGCAGGAACCATTCCCCATTCCCATTTGGGCCCCCATAGTGCTCAATGGGAATGGGGAGGGAGGTAACAACATGCACATTACAAGTGTCCCGTTGTTATCTCCCTCTTCCCCTCGCGGGACCCGAAAAAGACATCTGGTTTTACCAGACATCTGATCCGGGTCCCGCAAAGGGAAACTCCTAATTGGCGCTCCCGTAATGAAGGGGGCTGGTCCTGTACAAGCCCGCTTCATTATTGGAGTGCCAGGGTCGTAACGAGGCCCATTGTGTTTATTATGATTAATTTTGTGATAGATAAATATCTCCACTGAATATGGTTGATATAGAAGATAATGTGTATTACAGCTTCTAATGCGCTGGGGCAGATTCAGGAAAAGGAACAAATCTGACAAGAAACAAACTGATAAGCTAAAATAGAATGTGGCACTCAAAAATGATAATCAGGGAAATGTCATACATGGATGACGAGCTTTGGTGTAGTCTGTGTGAAGCATCTATCTGAAAGAGTTTACATTTCTGGAAAAATGAGGGAAGTCTTTTCTGGTGTGTTTGAACATGATTCAGCTCCTCTAATATTTCCAACACATGTAATGTGGGTTGCCAATGGCACTTATAATGGTGACTCATTATCCAGTGTACCACTCTGTAAAGGATACCTGAAATGGGTATGATGGGTTAAGGAGTTTCCAGGAAAGTATTAGCATTCACTTGTCATAGGCAAATAAATAGTGAGATTCGTGGTTGTTCGACTGTACTTGCCAGCGTCTCCCCATATCTATAATTTGTCTGCATCAATACTGAACGGTATTGAGTGCTTCTTATCACTGGGGAAGGCTAACAACCTAGCCCTAATAGTAAAGAGTTTGTAAGAATATACCCCGGTTATCAGCGCAACTCATAAACAATCCACATCATGGAGTTTATATATTTTTCAATGGTATGTGCAAATGCAGGGTGACACACTAAACCAACATGTCAGGAATGTAGTCGGTAAGGTACTAACCCACTGCAATTTGTGATTTAATGAAACAGAATTTGCATATACATTTGAACAATATATAAACCATGACATGGGTTATTTATGAGTTGTGCTGATAACGGGGGACTCTCCTTATAGGCAAAGTAAATAGTATGTTTCTTAGAATTATTCTTGAAATGTAGGAATATTTACATTAGTGCAAGGTGATCTTTGATGCTATACTTAATATTGTCATTAAGAATAATGTGCATTGCTTCATTGCAATCCACAATCTTCCCACTTCAGACATATGATTTTGCTGCCCTCTAATTATCTGGTATATGACAATCTAATAGGCTATGAAATAAGGGTACATCAGTGATATTATGAGATGAGTTACTGTGAAATGTCAGGTGGAATCTCTTGGGACATAGTCATTATAGCATTAGAGGACATTGCTACCCAGCCAATAGCACCATCTTGGATTGATGCAACAATAATGTAATATTTACCACATGGCTACCACCAACTCCACCTTTTTTGCCCTATGGGAAAAACAAAACACATATTTCATTAGTGAGGTAAAGTGAATTAATATATTGACATAGTAAATAAATGTATGATTGTTACAATGAAACACAGCTATGCCTCAATCATATGAATATACACAGATTTTCACTGGCAGGAATTCTATTTGCTTCATGTTACTTTGCATTAGAATATGCTGATGAATATCCTTTCATTTCATCAACTAAATGCATACATGAAATCTACGTATCAGGGATTCATTTTCTAAAGAACCCCTTCCTGCATGAACAACTGATTGTGGTATTTGTGCTTCAATTAGTGTCCCTTGGTATTAAAGAAGAGGCCATACGATTCTCCTCTGAAATAAAATGTGCACCCACTGCTACACTAAGGAAGTTTCTTGTTAAGGGATTCCTTATTTTCATTGCTGTGTTCCATTCAGGTGATCGACACTGATTTCCCATGACCAGGAGTTTATGAACAAATTATGCATTAGGACTATCAAGCACAGTGTGTATGTGTGTGTGGGGGATAGTGGGGAGTCTGTTTGGGTCTGCATGTGTGGGATGTGCCTGGGTGTCAGTGTGTGTGTGTGTGTGTGTGTGTGTATGTGGTGTGGGTGGGGAGGTCAGTGTGTGGCAGGGGCTGTGGGGGATTTGCGGGTCTGTTTGTGTCTACATGTGTCTAAGTGCTTCTTTGGATTGTGATGGGCTAAATCTTCCATCTTGCACATGAGACAGCAATTAGAGATTCTGCATGCTCCGTGTCCATTTGCAACGGGACCTTGCCCCTTCAAGGTAAACTTTAATTGACACTTCAAAATGTGTCAGCATGGCAGTTAAATGTTCACATGATAATATAAAGCATGATTGCTTCAATGGAATTGCTGCTATGCCTGACCCAGGAATGTATATGTAAGTAGCCGCTTCTGCGCAGACTGTGGGCTTCCTTCTTCTTTGTTTTATTGATAAAAATATGTTCTTGTATTTTAGCTTTTCTGATTATATCTGTGCTTTGACAAGCTCCTTCCCTGACTTCGGGGACTGCTTGAAAGGTGTATCGGTCGGCCTGGTCGCCTGGTCACACTTGCTAGCTAGATCAACACATCTCCGTTTTGAGTCGCCATGTCCACTTCATGATTTCTATATGAGTGAAGCTGTGTGTAACTTGTCACAGTGTTTTGAAGTAGACACATGTACGCCAGCAAAGCTGTGCTGTGAAAAGGCTGACAGGCTGATTAGCAAAATGAGATTCACAAATGTCAATGTACTAAAACAACACCTAAAATGAGGAGCATTGGTGTAGTCAGTGAGAACATTATCGTAATACTTCCCCTGGCATTTGGCCATATGATCCGTGGGCTTGTTATTCCTTTGTTTTAAAACCTTGTATATGTTTCTTTTACAATGTATGTTTATATTTAAAAAAGTCGAATGTAGGGCCTGTTTGACAAAGTATAAGTTTGGTGGTGCAGAACAAGCAGCAGTAATTCCATTACTGCCAAAACAATGTCAGTAACGAATTACCACCACTTTTTTTTCTGCATCACCAAACTGGTAATGATGTCTCTCTCTCTCTCTCTCTCTCTCTCTCTCTCTCTCTCTCTCTCTCTCTCTCGCTCTCTCTCTCCCTCTCTCTCTGTGCTCTGATTCTCTCTCTGTGCCACTCTCTATCTCTCCCAATGTCTCTGTCCCTCTCTACCTTTGTGAGTGAAAGACACTTTAGGTACTCAATTCCAGGTGCAAACCCAGGTATTGCTGAAAGCAGCTTGACCAAAAAACAAATACTATTATTATGAAGGACGGCACCAGAAATGATGGGTTCTGAGATCAAGAAAAATGTCTGAGTTCAGCCAACACGGTAACTGGGCCGTTTCTACTGCTACAGCCTCAGGGCGTGGTTGATACATCAATTACATTGTGATGTTTCATTTCTTTTTTTTTTAAAAGGAAAAGGTTCTTGGTTGTTTGCACAGACCAGCCTCAGTTGCCTAAGTGCACAAAGCAAATGGCCAGATGCAAATGAGAGGGCTTTCTTGAAACATTGTACTCTGCCATATCAGCAGGTTGTTGCCCAACAAAGATATGTAGGAGCGTTTGCAACAATTGATATCATGGATTTGTTTTATTTACATCAACGTTTAAATATTTTTAAATAATGGATCCCCCATTTGTTCATTCCTCTTCAATTACAAGAAGGTGATCAAGGTTAACTGTGGACCTCAATACCTTGTACAGTGTTGTATTCCACAACTCTTCCTTCAGCATTAAAAATTGTACTGTGATGACTCCCATAATTCTTCCAACACATCTAAGACCTGACAGACAATCTATATGTGGAAATGGAAGTTACAGAGGGAATACTGTGAAATGTATTGTGGTGACATTCAACCAGATGATTCCTCAAAGGAAGTAGTCATTATTTGATTAGAAGTCAATACTCCCAGAGGATGAAACCTCTTGAAATATAGCAACAATATATGTGACGTTTACCATATGGCCACCTCCAGCTGCGCCACCAATGCCCTATGGGAGACAATAAGCAAGTATTTCAATTTTGATGCAAACTCTTTTAGAATGCTCACATTTAAAAAAAAAAGGCATAATAGTCACAATGAAATGTAGTCCCCCCAACACAACGCACCTCAGTTTTTTAATGCGTCTACTGGCATGTAGCCATATGACCTACATGCGTCTTGTTCTTTTCTTTTAAAACCCTGCATATGTTTCTTTTCATTCATGTTTATAAATACAATACTATCTGAGGCTCGTTAGATGAAGTAGTAGTTAGGTGGTGTGATAAAAGCAGCAGTAATTTTGTCACAGCTAAAAAAGTGGCAGTAATTAATTACCATCACTTTGTTACCGCACTGACAAACATGTAACAAGGCTCTATGTCTCTCTCTCACTCTCACTCTCTCTTTCTCTATGTGCTCATGTTGTTTCTCTGTTTCTCTCTCTGTGCCACTCTTGTAATTTTTCTTTTCTTCTCTACCTTTGTGAGTGAAAGACCTGTTGTTGGGTGTTCATTTCCTGTGGCAAACCGGGTGTTGCTGACAGAAGCTTGACCCAAGAACAAACACGATTTTTATGAATTGAACTCACGGACAGTACCAGGGGATATGAGTTCTGTGACCGAGTTAAATGTTTAACTTCAGCCAACAGTGAACAGGGCCTGTACCTCCTGTTACAGCCTGAGGGTGTGCAATGAACAGGATGGATTGCATAGGTTCACATACCAAATGGCAGAGGTGCAAGGCAGAGGCCTGTCTTGAAAGACTGTGATGTTCCATATCAGCAGGTTGTGGCCCAACAAAGAACAGTCTGTCAGTTGTGGCTAGATGAAGATTAAGTGCTGCCAACGGGTTTCAAAGTCATGTATCTGGGTCGCATATAAAAAGATTGACCCATGTTAAAAGTAGAGAGTGGGGATTGGGCTGGGATTTTAAGGTGCAAAGGCTGGGCTATCTGGGGTTTTCAACCTATACTGTTTTGGCCCGAATATGGACCAATGCGGAAATTAAATTCACTTTCCCAGAAATAATATGTAATAGGTATTGCATGCACACTAGTTTCCAGGCACATCCTCAGCGAGTGGTGTCCCATGATTTATAAGGGGAATATGTCATGCACATGTGAAACACTGATTTCTGTGATCTTGGTTTGTTTAAAAAATCATTATGAGGTTGGCGGTAACCGGCCGGTTCTACTGCCGGGTTGCCGCCAACCCTGTAACACCACTACCGCCACCTAATATACCGCTGCCCATTTCCATGTAGTCCAGTAGGACTCCATGGAAATGGGTTCACTGAAGCACCGGCACCATTGCTAACGGTGACAGTGCTTCAGTGAGAGACATGCCAGTAGAGGTCTGAAAACTGGGCAAGGCAGGTCAGGCATTCGCGTAGTATGGTGGTCCACAAAGGGTGCGGTTACGTTGCTACCGGCCGTTGCTACCTGCACCCTTATTTCCAGACCGCCATTCTTAAAATGATGCCCACATTCTGTGCAATCAGGGGTGCACCTTTCTATGGGTATATGAGATGCCTATGATCCCACAACCCTGTTATGGTGAGGGAGTGAAATTTAAATGGTGAAATCCCCATAGAATGGTGCCAGTTGCAAGGCACTGTTCCTTAAAGGACCACGCCAATTTATCTAAGCAAGTCTGTGGGTGAGGAAGCAACATGCTCACTATTGCAAGTGTGAGAACTTTGGTGTGGCAAGTTCATGATGCTTTATGATTCCTGATAGATGAGTGTCTAATTAGGTGAAGCATTATTCTATGATCATGGACCCCAGTTTTTGAGTGCAGTACTAGGCACAACAAAGTGAGTGATCAATCCAGACATTGGGAGTACATTTACTCAAAGCATATTCAGTTAGTGCTATAGAATACACCATTCAGGTAAAACTGTTTCACCTTCACATTTGATTTATTATGATTTATTTTGTGATAGCTACATATCTCAGCAGAATATGGTTCATATAAAAGACGCCGTGTTTCACATCATCCAAGGTTTTGAAGCAGATTCGGGAAAAGGAGAAAATTTGAATGAAAAAACTGATCAGCTGTCAAACAACGTGGCAATCAAAAATGACAATCAGGGAAATTGTATCCAGGGATGAAGATATTTGGTGTAGTCTGTATGAAACATCTATCTGTATGTGTTTAAGTGTCTGGAAAAAATAAGGGCAGTATTTTCTGGTGTGTTTCCCACCATTGGGTGGTGGCTACCTTAAATGCAAGGCCACTTTGGTCGGTAAGAAGGAGATCCCGATGGTGAAGCTTGTGGTTTGACATCATGGAATTGCAGGGGTTTTTCCCATTTGTTTCAGAAGGTGAGCATGGATATTTTAACCTCTGACTTGTTTAGCTTACAAGATGTCTGGCTGATAGAGGCCCCTACAGTTGTTGGGTATTCTGCTCTCCTCACGCCAGATATCAGAGGTGATCGTGGACGTCCCGTGGCTGGGTTGCTGATAGTGGTGTCAAATAAGGTTTAGGATGAGGTGGGGTGTTTCTCAAACCCTAACCCATACGTTCAGGGAGCCAAGCTTGTATGGAATAAATTAACTTTTCCAGGAAGAAAAGATACTCTGCTACTAAATATGTGCTGGAATAATGTAAAAATCATACAAAAAAGATCTCTTGCTATCAGTCAAAGAGGTCTTGTTTAGCTGGCTTGCTATGGGGGAAAAGTGAATCATTATATGTGGAGATTTAAATAGTCAGTGGGCCTCATTACAAATCGCCCGGCATGGAAACAACGGTGGCGGTAAACCCGCCGCCACCGTTGTTTCCATGCCGGACGATCACAACTCCTGCAGGCGGAAGGTGATGTTCCCGCCAGGTCTGACCTGGCGGGTTTAACAACGCCCGCCTGCAGGCGGACGAAGAAACACCGGCAGCATTACGAGATGCTGCCAGTGTTTCCATGATCCCCATTCCCATCGAGTCCCATAGGACTCGATGGGAATGGGGATTAACACCATTCCGCCTCCGTGATTCCCAGAAAACCGGGGTTGTAATGCCCCGGTAATTCCGGGAATCACGGAGGCGGAATGGTAATACGAGTTTGTCGGTAACCAGGCGGGTTTACCACCACGGTTACTGCCGGACTCGTAATGAGGCCCAGTGTCTGGAATAGCCAGTGGAAAAAGGTCTTACGGGCCCAAAAATTCAGCTTGGAAAAGGTGGCGGGCCTAGAGGGAATATATGGAGGAGTGGGGTCTACTAATCTTAAATGGGACATTAAGGGGGACGAGTCTCCACACCACACTTGGGAGAGGGGCATGCAAAGAAACATTTTGGATTATTTCTATGTTTCTGAGGATATTTACTGTGAAATAGAGCAATTGACCATGGAAGAAACACCGGCGAGTGACCACTTGCCTCTCAAAGTTGTGTGGGCAGTAAACTCCAGTAAGCAGAAAATTGGAAGATATGCATTTGACGTGGATGGGAATATAGAGGGGCAATATAATACGTTGGAATGAGTACCAAATTATGTTTTTTTAACACCATACTGACATCAGGGGAATTTAATGTTTGCTTTGAGGAAGGGTTTTAGGGGAACAACTATCGAGGAGTTTGGGAGGAGATTTTTAAGAGACTACCAAAAAGGAAGGTGGGTAAAGTGGTGCATAGGCATACATGTGACAGGGTGATTATGCTTAAAAGAGAGTTAGGGTGCTCCTTTAAGGGGTATGTCATGAGGATGTGGTTGGTAGAAGTAAACACCTATACATCACTATCTCCACCAGCTGCTACTGAGGGATGCTCGCAAAATGCTGGAGGTCATGGCGAGTAAAAACTTGTATGACCTTTGGAATCTATTGAAAGATAATGACACTGCACAAACAGGGTCACAAACAAACCCGATAACAGAGGAAGTGTGGAAGGCTCGCTTCACTGAGATCTAGAAAGCACACAGTGACATCAAGTGTGAGTCGGGTTGGACAGCTAAAAGAAAGACAGAGTGGGTGCTAACGTGGGATGGAGATGATCTGTTTGAGTAAAAACTCTATGGCACCGGGGCCAGATGGATTGGCTATGACTGTACTCAAGAACAACCCTTTAGTGTGGGTAGTTATTCTAAACAGGATTTTTAAGGTGATAAAAAGGGAGAAAGAGCTTCCAGAGTCTTGGTTAATGGCAATAGTGATCCTGATACTTGAAAAGAGCTCAGGTCTAAGTAATACCAACCATAGGGTTATCTCCCTGCTGGATTGTCCAGCCCAGATCTTCACAGGTTTTGTACTAAGAGACCTGAAGAATTGGGCAAAAAGTAATAGAAGGATGGACATATTTCAAAGAGGGTTCTGTCGAGGTGCAGGGACAGAGATGAACGGCTTTCTTTTGGAACTGTTAAAGGATGTGTTCAAACATAGCAAATCCCTTTATGTTGCCTTTATTGACTTCTCAATGGCGTTTGACACTGTGCCAAGGAATAAGTTATGGGCAAACTTGAGAAGTGGGGTTGTCCTCCTACTTTACTGGCGATCTTAATAGCATTACACACGGATACTTCTATGTGTGCAAGATTGGATAGACAGGGCAAATTATCTGCCCCGATTAATTCGGCAACAGGCCTGAAACAAAGTTGTTTGCTGGCACTTATCTTATTTATTCTGTTTTTATCCAACCTGGGAGAAGCCTTCTAGGACATTAATGTTTCTCCCCAAAAATTAGACGGCACACTGACTATGTATTGTATGCCAATGAGTTGATATTAATGGATCATATGCACATTGGGCTGCAGCGCTGGTTAAATGCTTTAGGTGTCTAGACCAAAATGAACAACTTAATGATCAGTGTCACTAAATCAAAAATCCTCATCCTAAAAAAGGGGTCAGAGAGAGCAGGAGCACAATTCAAGAGGTTCATAGGTGAGAAGCCCTTAGAGAAAGTGGACTATTGCATTAGCTGCTTAGTCAGTGCTCATAAATAAGAAATTCAGGTATTTTTCAATAATTATGGTAAGAGAGTTTTATTGTAAAAAAGTGGTTCTTGTTATGATGTATATGGAGCAGAGACAACCTTGTTTTTAAGAGGGCAATGGGGTAAACTAAAAGGGGCTTTTTGGAGGAGAATTCCAAAATTACCAAACAGTGTTCCAGTCCGGGTACTAAGGTATGAATTGGGCCTAGTGTCCATGGAAGCACTGGCCACATGGAAAAATATAAACTTCCTTTCGGAAGATCTATCTTGAGGAAGAGGGATCTAGCTGAGGGTTGTTAAAGTGTGGTTTAGAGAATAAGTCCTCGGCCCCTCCAGCAAAAATGGCAGTCACAGTGTCTTGTAATTTTAGCTGCATTGATTCTTTGGTGGAGTATTTGTTAACTAATGCAACAAAAGTAAAAAAGAGACTTTGGGAGAATGATTGGATTCACACTGTCAAATGTGTCAGGCATTATCATCAATTTGTGGGGGTACTCTTAGATGTTAGCGCTTACAACACAATGCCACACTACCTGAGAAAATGTTCAGGGGAATATTGATGAAGGCAATGTCTACGCGTACGCCTGAACTTATATCCAACCAACAAAATCATAGGAGCAAAAGGAGGGGCGGTGTAAATCCTCACTTAGGGTGGGGTAGGTTTGGTAAAATGGACAATATCATAGAAACAATATATTCCCTGACGGTGAACTTCCATGGGTTGAGCGCCCAATACCAGACAAACTTTGCACATGCTTAAGGGATTTTAAGGATTTAGAGCCAGGATGGTTATGGCAATGTATTTTTCTAGAAGAATCGTTGAAATGGCCATTGGCTGCAATACTTGTTATGCAAGATGTTCTTGCCCTACCAGAAGGAGTGTAAGTATTGATAAGATTTAACAGAAGCTTATTTTAAATGTTATCATAAAGTGTAACAAACAATTGGTTTGTAGTATTTTTTAAATGTTTGTTGAAGTGAATAATAATTTGTGTTTCTATTGTGTATTTTAAAGCTAAACTGGATTGCTGTCTCTTTAGTTTTTATGTGTGTATAAAGTGAAAAGTTCACTGTGATCTATAACACAAGAAGACAAAAAAATGAAGAAGAAAAGGACAGTATTTTCTGGTGTGTTTCCTGCCATTGAACATGATTCATCTCATCGAAATATCCTCCAATATTTTCAACTCATGTAATGTGGGTTGTTAATGGCACGTGTAATGGTGATTCATTCTCCTGTGTACTACTCCCTAAATGATACCTGGAATAGGTATGATGGGAGGTATGATGGGTTAAGGAGTTTCCAAGGCAGTAGTGGCACACAATTGTCATATTCAAGTAAATAGTCTGTTTCTTAGAATCATTCTTGAAATGCAGCAATGTTTGCTTTAGTGGTAAGGTGACGTTTGATGATGTACTTAACATTGTCAATAAGAATAACATGGATTGTTTATTGCAGTCCTCAACCTTCCCACATCAGACATAGGATTGTGCTGCCCTCCAACAATCTGCTTCATGACAATCACATAGGCTACGAAAGAAATGGACATCAGTTATTCTATGAGATGCGTTACTGTGAAATGCCAGGTGGAAACTCTTAGGACATAATATTATAGCATTAGAGGACAAGGCTACCAAAGCCAATAGCAGCACCTTGGACTTTAGCAACAACAATGTCATATTTACCACATGGCCACGAACAACTCCACTTTTTACGTCCTATCGGAAAAAACAAACAAATAATTAAATGATGAGGTAAAGTGAATTGATATATTCACAAAGTAAATACATGTATGTAAGTGGTCTACATTGGGAACTAATACATCGAATTTCATGAATAAAAATTCAACGCATTGAATCTATTGTTGAAAACAATTGTAGCTTTATGTATACATTAGACAAGTGTGGTCAACTAATATAACCACTTAAATACATGTCCTTTTTGAGGTTAAAGGGGCAGCCTCAGCCTAGTAGTTAAACTGCATGCCATAGCACTCATTATAAGAGGGCGCAGCCCGACACATTTGTTTTAAAAAAAAAAAACATGTATAATTGTCACAATGGATTTCAGCTATGCCGTACCCCTTCATCATGTGAATATACACAGCTTTCCACTGGCAGCAATTCTATGTCTGCTGATGCATATCCTTTAATTTCATTATCTAAATGCATACATGAAATCTACTTATCAGGGATTCATTTTCTGAAGACCCCCACCCTGCATGAACACTTGATAGTGCTATTTGTGTTTCAATGTGTGCACTTTGTTTTTAAAGAGGAGGCCATTCGATTCTTCTCTGAAATTATAGGTGTGCCCATTGGTGCTTTAGGGAAGAATTCATGATAAGTGCTTCCCCTATTTTCATTGTTGTTTCCCATCCAAATGGTGCACACTGATTTCCCATGATAAAGGTTTTATGAACTAATGATGAATTAGTACTATCAAGTACAGTGTGTCTGTGTGTGGAGGGGGTGTCTGTGGGTCTGTATGTGTGGGCAGGGCCTGAGGGTCTGTGATGGTTTCTGTGTGTGTTTGGAGTGTGGTCAGTGTGTGTCATTGATCTGCGGGTATGTGTCTGTGTGTATCTACATGTGTCTGTGTGTTTTTTTGAATTGTGATGTGCACAATCTTCCATCCCGTACAAAATAGTGCAGTTACAGACTATGCATGCTCCTCATCCAATAGGAATGGGACCTTGCCCCTTCAAGGGAACACTTTAATTGCAATTTCAAAATGTATCCGCCTGTATTTTAAATGTTCACATGTTACTTTAAAGCATGATTGCGTCAATGGAATTGCTGCTGTGCCTGACTCAGGAATGTATATGTAAGTAGCCACTTCTGGGCAGACTGTAGGATTCTTTGTTCTTTGTTTTATTGACAAAAATATGTTCTTGCATTTTAGCATTTCTACTTATATATATGCTTTGACAAGCTCCCACTGCCCCCTTGGTCACACAATTTGGGTCACACAATTGAGCTTTCCGCCTGAACAAACTTTGCAACTCCCTAGGTGTATTACTGAAAGGCATAAGTGGAGTCGTGGATCTTATATTTGACTAAATGAGCCCCAATCCTCAAGGTAAATAAAATATGTAGGAGTGTTTGCAACAGTTCTAATCATATAATTGTTTTATTTAGCTAAACTTGTACATATTTTTAAATGATGTTTCCTCCAATTGCGTCATTCCCCTTCAATTAAAAAAATGTAATCAAGCATCATTGTGGACCTCAACACCGTGTGCAGTGCTGTATTCCACAATTCTACATTCAGCATTATAAATTGTACTGTGATGCCTTCTGTAATCCTTCCAAGACATCTATGACATGAAAATCATGGTTGGAATGGAAGTTACAGAAGAATTACTGTGGAACAAACTATGGTGAAATTCCACAAGATGGTACCTCCAAGGATGTAGTCATTACATGATTAGAATTTAATACTCTCCATAGGATGAACATTTCTTGACATATTGCAAAAATATATGTGATATTTACTTTATGGCCACCACCAGCACCGCAACCAATGGCCTATAGGAGACAAGAAGCATGTATTTCAATTGTGAAGCAAAGTCCATTAAAAAAAGCTCACATTGTTTTAAAAAATTGCATAATAGTCACAATGTAAATGTGTCCCCCAAACACACCTCAGATTTGTTATTCTTCTCCTGGAATGTGGCCATTTTACCTATGGGCTTCCTGTTATTTTTTTTAAAACCTTCTATATATTTCTTTTACAATTCATGTTTATAAATAAAAAATAATATCTTGGGCTTGATGAAAGAAGTAGTTTGGCAGTGCGGTTAATGAAGCATTAATTTCGTTACTGTCAAACCAAAGGCAGTCACGAATTACCACCAGTTTGTTACTGTACTGCCAAACATGTAATGAGACCCTATATCTCTCTATCTCTCTGTCTCTCTCTCTCGCTCTCTCTCTTTCTTTCACTCTATCGCTCTCTCTCTCTCTGTGCTGTTTCTCAGTTTCTCTCTATGTGCCACTCTCTCTCTGGCAGTGTCTCGGTCCCTCTCTACATCTGTGAGTGAAACACGTTCTTAGATACTCAATTCCTGGTGCAAACCTAGGTATTGCTGATCGCAGCTTAACCCAACAACAATCACTATTATTATGACTAGAACTTGAGAACGGTATCAGGAATTATGGGTTCTGAGACTGAGTTAAATGTCACAGTTCAGCCAACAATGAACTGGGACTGTGTCTTCTGCTTCTGCCTGAGGGTGTGGTCAATAAAACTATTATTTTGGGGTACTTTCTGTTTGTTTAAATGGGAAATCTTCTTGGGTGCTTGCACAAACCAGACTGTGTTGCCTAGGTGCATATAGCAAAAGGGAGAGAGACAAGTGAGAGGTCTGTCTTGAAACACTCTGCTGCACCATGTCAGCAGGATGTTACCCAACAAAGAAACAGCCTGCCAGATGCAGCTAGATGAAGATTCAGTGCAACCTTTGGTGGCAAACTCATGTATCCAGTTTGCGTATAAAATGAGCGACCCATGTTAAAAGTAGTGAGTGGCCTTGGGATTTTTAGGTGTCGGAGCTAGGCTATATGAACTTTTGAATCCATACTGTTTTGTATAGCCAAAATATTGACCATGTAATTCACTTTACCAGGAGATAATATATAATATGAAATGCATGCACACTGGCTTTGCAGCCACGTCGTCTGCAAGGATTGTCCTGTAATTTACATGTAGTGTATGCCATGCACACGTGGAACACTGATTTCCCTGGTCCTAGTTTGTTTGAAAAAATGGTGCAATGGGAAATCTGGCCCCAGATCAGTTTGCAATTTCGAGGTAGCATACACAGACACAATCCTTGCATTCAGATGTGTTCCTTACAATAGATATATGCGATTCCTAGGATCTTTGAGCCCCACAATGGTGAGGGAGTAAAATTGCAATTGTCAAAGCCCCATAAAATGGTGCCATTTTGAAGGCCCACTCCAAAGGATTTAAGAACGCTGGGAGTGAGGCATGTAGGAAGAGCGGGCTCCAAATTTCAACAAAGATTAGCACTGACCCCACTTGCTTACAAGAGTATGAGACTCAGGTGCGAGACTTTAGGCTGAATCTGAGTCAGTTTTGTGAGTGCATATTAAACATACATTATATGTCAAGTAAAAGGGGGGGTGTTGAATTTGCTACTATAAAAGCTGGTATTTTCCTTTGGACACTATACCATGGTTTTCAAGATCGTCAGATCTGCTAAACTAACAACATAATTACTCACTAATGTCCAAAACTACTTATATATCCCCACACTAATGTTAAAGGTAACTCAGTCCCAAGCTCTTTGGTGCAAAGCATTGGTACAAAACTATGGTATAAGCCGGCTCATTTTAAGAGTATAAATGCGCAGAATGAAAGCTGTCTTTTTGCAAGGAAGACATGATGAGTTGGAGTTGTGGATTGTGAGAAGCCAAGTAGCCCCATTGCTCATTTTCAGAACAGGAAAACAGAGCAGAGAAATGTAACAACACTTTTCATCTGTTGCTGCATTCTAAATGCCAGGCTGATCATGTATTTCTAGAACATGCTAGTGAATTGGTTTGCCAATGGGAGGAGGTTCTGATTAGCACATGACATCACTTCAAGCGTGGTATTTTCTTACATTTTATGTAAGCAAACATACATTCATGGGAGGTTACTGACAGAGGGTTTAAAAAGAGCTGACGTCTGAAGGCTTGGCTCTCTTGGGCACACTCTCGCTGCCTGGCTGTGAGTCGATGTGCTGCTGATATCTTCCTTTGACTATTGGGAGATAACCAGATAAAGGAATTCTTCAGTGCAGACTGCACCCAGACAGACGGAAGGGGTCCTGGTTTCACTGTACCAGGGGGTACACAGAACCAAGTGTGTTTTTTTGGTGACTTCCAGTAAATTGAGGAGCGCGAGATGAAGGAGTGAATGAATATCTTTACAACAATAATTTACAAGCATTTACAGTATGAAGAATTTTATTTAAAAATTGTGGGTAATTCATTTTTCAGTGCTGCACAGAGCATTTGCTATATTTCAAAGGTCTTTGATAAATGTTACACACAGTCACAGATTAGAAGAGTGCCCGCATTCTTAAACCTAGAAAACTATTTTCATGTGTTTTTTTTTTTTTCCGTTCATATAACAAGCTTAAGTTCATTATACAAAAAAAGCTATCTAGCATGGGGGAAATTTCTAATGAAATATATGTTCGGTTTTATCTAGTTTCATTGTGAATCACAGAGAATGCATAATAGCTCAGTGCATTGCATATGTTTGTAATTATTTTATAAATTGTAACCTTTAATAAAGCGCAAAAGGAAGAGAAACAATTCAATCTCAGATTACTTATTGTGTGTCCTGGTTCCTTCTGGTAAAACACAGACAGCTGTGAACCGGATGGTAATTGCGTATTACTGCAGAGGGTGATGTATTTTACTGCTTGTAGTAAGACGCATAACCAAATTGGTCACTGTGAATTGGGTCAATCTCAGGGGCTGTTTACATGAAAAACAGAATTCAGGTGTCGTGGTAAGTGTATGCTGGTTTACCGCCAATGTTGTATTGTAAATAAAATATCACACGCTGATGAATTTATGATTTAGATTGTACCAAGTCCAGTTTTAGCTTACTGTTTATGGACCCGGTATAAAAACAATATCGGGCAGTCCTGTGTATTTGGGGATCACACCATGCCCCAACAAGCTCCCTCAAAACATAGCAAAATACCTCTGACAGATGTATAATGTGCTGGCCGGGAATTAGCTAAAATTACTGGACGTGGCCTTGCATCATAAAGCATTACCATATTGTGCACTCATTCTCCAATCTAGAACTGTGAGGGCACTGCCAACAACTGTGCTGTGTGCAGATCAACCTTTGTTATTATGTTATTGGCATTATTGTGTTACTGGCACTAGTCCCAACATGTCGGAGATAGAAGTTGGGATTTCAAAACTATCAGCTTATCTCGAAACCAGACTCTATGCTTTCGACACATGGTCATCTGAAAATCTGATAACCAGGAAAATACAGGATTATTACTGAAGTTGAAATAGAGGCCCCGAAAAAGAATCTTGATGAAGGAAGCATTGTACACACGTGTCTTCTCAGACTACTTCAAGCTTTGGAACACAAAGAGGAGAAATATCATATGATCAGATTGTGCACCAAATTGTGGTTTTCTCTACATAAGTTCATACAGTTGCAACAAAAAGATATTGTGGTCATTTGTAAGTTACAGTGTAGTTTTGATGCTGTACAGGAATGATTGCTACATGGGGAGCTGGACACGCAGCTGCAAGCCAAATGTAGCGGTTGGCTCAAAGGGACAAGCAATTTGCTGAAAGTGAGGGAGAATGAATTCATTTCAAAACCATGTTAGACAGTGTGTGAAATGATAGCGATGTAGCGATCTCAGAAATTCAGACATGTAGGAAGGATAAAAGTGAAAAAGAAAAGGAATTCCCTGCCACGGAAAATGAAATATTTAAACTATTAGATGAGAATGAAGGAAAAATCAAAGCAGTTGACCATTACCAGGCAAAAATCATTGAGTTGTGAGGAATATTCACTAAAGTCAGGAATGAGATTTCTGCCCTTTGCCATGAAGCACAGCAGCTCCATGCACAGTGCGGAGAAATCAAAAAGCAGATCTCTAATTTATAATCTCTCAAGAAAAGCGGCAGTGCCCCACGTTCCCTTAAGATGAATTTAATCACAGCCTTAGCAAGGGACTTTGCCAGCATCTGTCCATGTGACAAGGCCTGACTACGGCTCAGTATTTAAGGCTGAATTACCCATAATTGCTCACACATGCTTATCCACAATAAAACAGGAGTGGGGGACAAAATGACACATTCCACAATGCATCATGTAGCATCCTGAAAGATTATGAAATCTATCAAAGCTTTGATCAAATAATTTAAAAAGAAAATGGATAGCTATATCATCGAACATCTAGAGGTGGTCTCTGATATATTATAGACCCTTCAGATTCATAGGGAACAATATGGGCAGTATTTTCACATCACTTTAGATGCTGCTTCTGCCATTAACATCCGTGGCATGAATGAACAGAAAAATATGTCATGGGTGGATTTTGAGAAATAAATAAATCACCAATTATCACTCTATCAATCTATACAACAAGCCAAGATGGCTGCTTATAGCATGTCTGCACAGCCAAATGAATCCCCTCACCAATTATTTCAAAACTTAAAAAGGGCATTGTCACATTTTGATGTGGCTTTAACCCTCACTAAGTAGAATAAAAAAATGCTTACTTCTTTGGGCTTCAAAGAGATATTGTATATCAATTAATCCATGAATTTGACAGGGAAAACCCTTAGAATGGATCATTGAACAGGTAGCCAAGATCTATACGGTAATATCAAATGAGGAAGAAGAGGGAAAAAAAAGTAAATAAACTAAATAAAAGAATAAAGAATCTACACAAGCAATTCTAGAGGTAAAATCGTGGAAGATGCCACTAGAATCAGCCCAAATTCAGGCGAGGAATGACACAATACACAGTCAAAGGTGAGTGGCTACACCAGCCTGAACTCCTGCATTGCAATCCATTGATTCCAGTCAAAGATGTTCATTCATTAGCCTTAGGTATCTTGGTATTGCTCCTAAGATGGGGTTTTACCATGGTATGCCAGGACTAAAGAACAACCAGAATAAGATGTACTTGATAACCAATATACTGTTCATACCTCCACAGAAATGAAAATTCCCCAAAAGACAGATCCATGTCAGTCACCTGATGAGTATTTTGAACCCCAGATATTCCAAGAGACAGAAAAGACAGATACCGTGAAAAATGCAGCTAAGTGTCACGTACCAAAAACAGACATTCTGTCACCTGACATTTGTGAAAATACACAGTCAATGGGTTCCAGAGTGGAAGTAAGTGGAAAGGACCCAGACGATGGGGAAAGTACAATAAGTACTGGGAGGTTTACGCTAGTGGCCCCTAATCAAAGGGACATTTAGTGACTACACTTCAAATGCATTCTGAACCCAGGAAAATGGACAAAGACATTTTAAAAGAAATCAGAAAAACATGGGGTAAAATGTAATTTCATATGCCCCTTTGCCTAGTAAAAAGCCAGGCTGGCCTATGGAAAGTAAGCCCTGAAATCAGTAACAATTCACACGTTCTATGTGTACTAGAAGAATATCAGGACAAATAGTATGCTCTTATCATTATTGAAGAGAAATGTAGTGCATTTGTAATGACAGCGGCATCTTCGACCGCATTACTTCCATTTATTTAAATGTATGAAGCTCTGCATGATACCCTAAAAGATCAATCTTCTGTAATCATCAGTTTGAAAGAAAAAATTGACAGGTTTAAATCAACGACCACATTTCTTCAAAATCAATTGTTACGTGAAGCAGATCACACATCACGATGGCAAGAGAGGCTAAGTGATCTCCCAGCTCGACATCACTGTCAGAACAATACACTGACAGAAGGTTTGCTGGAAGCCGTGAAATGGATGTGTCATTCTGACTCAGGAACATCTCGCGAAGGAAAAAAACATCTTGAGCATGTCACGAAATCTACAACTTTAAAGGATACGCTGTTATCTCAACAACAATCACAAGTGACTGAGATTCAGCAGTTATGTGACAATGCACAACGAACCAATAGCTTGGAAACGAGGAAAATAGATCAATCCTCAAACCCTAATGACAATATAACAGTGGAGATTCAACAATCAGATGTCAATCAAACAAACCAAATGGTCTTACCCATCCTGTCCGAAATCAATACAACAAATGAGAACGCAAGACCAACTGAGATAATTGTTTTGATAGACAATGCAAGTCAATCAAATTCTGGACAAATTGCAAGCTCAATTGTGTCCAAACCATTGGTTTCTTTTGGAATATTCAATGGCGCGACAAAATCTATCGAATTACGTCCGAGGTACAATCCCAAAACCACAAATAAAAATGTTTCAAATCTGCAGGCGGCTCTGTTAAGCAAGAAAACGTTAGGGCCCACGAGATCGAAAGTTGCACGTCCAAGAAAGACATACATAAGAAATATACCTCCGCCACCCGATGCAGGGTCGAGAAATGAAACTGCGATGGATAAAGACTGCTCCCATCACCCAAATGGAAACATCGCCAATTTGTCCTCTCATCAAAATGGTCCACTGCCTCCACAAAATAAACGACGACGTGCAGAGTCTGAAGAGGTGGAGCAAAGTAATAGATCCAAAGGGTCAATAACTGACCTATGTGATCTCGCTTCTTACTCGACGAACCTGAGGAGCCGTGGTCGGTTTTGCGGCACGAAATCAGTGACCCCAATGGTGAAAACCAGCAACGAAACAACAACCTAGATGCTCGCAGGGATGCAAAGGAGCTTGAATCTAGGAATCAATTGAAGAACAACGGCGGAATGAGCATTACGACCAATATTGCTCTACTTTCAAAACTGAATCCCAAACAGACTTCTATCCAACGAAAGAGTCAAACTCACTACTCAACTCGAGTTCACTCTACATCCAATGGCAACAACTCAAATTCAATTTGCAAACTAAGACTTCAAAATCTTCATGCAGAGGATGGTGAGCTGAACTTGAACCGACACAATGTGATGAAATTCTTCAACTTTGTGCCGTCATTGCGCACAATTGTGTCCGAGGACATTAAAATCGTAGAATATGCAACTGAGAAGTGCTGTGACCAAGTGCTTCTTCATATTACATCTGCTTCAGTACACAATACTATTCTGAAAGCCGCAAATGAATTATTAATATTCGACTTCGATATCACCCTTGAACCAAGAGCCGATGATGACCATCCAAAAAGCCAAACTATAAATCGAGGTCTGCAGGAATCCCAAGTAGAACTACGTGCAACAGTGAGAAGTTCCATGAAAGCCTTTGACACAGGAAGTAAAAGAGATGGTAATCCTCATAATAATCTCAAGGAGTTTCATTTGAGGAAACATGACGCCTGTAAAATGTGGGTATCTAAATTGCACCTGGTTTAAGTTAAACAAATCAACTCAGTCGTTTCGACCACTAGTTAAAGATGAGGAAACAGTAAAAAATCACATATGGAGAAGTGCACTCAAAATTCGTAACTGCCCAATGGTAAATGGACAAGTGAAAGGTGACCAACCTCCACAGGTAACCTGGTCAAACAACAATTCACAGTCTATAATTGACTATTTCTGGGTCTCCTGAAATCTCTTTGAACAGGATCTTTCACTTGGAAATTGTGAAATGCAGAATAGTGATCACAAGCTTCTACGATTTTCCTGTGCGATTGAATGGCTAGAGATAACTAAGAAATATTGTGTTCCAGTGATGATCAATGCAAGTGGAAACCGGCTGCGAATAAATGCTCCTCAAATCCGGCTTATGAATCAACAACTATTAAATCAGCCTAATGGGTCAACAGTTGATTATGTGCCGTTACTTTCAAACTACAGTTGTAAGAAATCATCTAACACAACATTCAGAACTCAACACAAACATTGTTACACCATGCAAATTACAAATGCTAAGAGAATGATGCAAAGAGACATTTGACTGATAAAAAGAACAGGAGCCTCGAAATTGAGTGCAAATGATATAAAAGCTGCCATTGGAGAACGAATATCAAAATATAGAAATTGGCTAAGATCGCAAAGAATGATTATCGAGCAGGACCAAGCAGAAATATTCTTGAAACCTCTGATTACATTGAATTCCTAAGAAATCTGGAAAATATTAAATTCAGGAGATGTGCAACATCAATCTTGTGTAGAGCATGACATCGACACTTCAAGGTGGGAAGCACACTTTGCAAAAACGTTTTTCAAGCCTATGAAGGAGTCAATCAAAGAGAGACACATTAATACGACAACTTGGGGCTTGCACATTTCATCGACTGACATTGAACTTGCTATAAGAGATCTAAAAAGTTCCCGTGCAGCGGGCCCCGACATGATTTCGAACGTAATGTTAAAAAAGAACGCAGTCGAATGGGCTGTCCTAATCGAAACAGCAAATTCTACAAACCAGCTTCCTATCCATTTCACTAAGAGCGAGTGTTCACAGATACCAATGCATCAGGTCATGATAACCCCCTACTCAAAAGAAGGGCGGATAACCATGCAGTTTATCAGAAAATATACATATTTTAATTTTTCAACAACACATTGTACTCACCATTGTTGTACTAAAAACAATTATACAAGAACACCATTTGGAATTCATTCCTCTGTTTATATATGACTTGTCTATCTGGACTCGGAATTCATATACCAAAAACCCTTTCTGTACCCCACTCGGGGGTCTCTGTGTTAACCCTCAATGATATTATTTATGCCCTTCCTAATTTACATGGGCAAGAAGAGTGTTCCTATAATTTTGAACATGTTTTTTAAATTTCCATAATTTTTTGTCCATCATGAGGGTCTTAAATTTACCCATATCCTCTTCAATTTTCTCTAACAGTGTTTTTACATCAGGGATTACAGACTCATCTTGAATCTTTTTCTCTAAGACTGCTAAGTCTGATTTTTGTTTCTTAGCTTCTTCCTCTGCCGTCCTAATCGAGACACTTTTTCAGCGATTATCTGTCCAAATGGAAATACCAGACTCTTGGCGAGAAGCCATTTTTGTACCAATCCACAAAAAGGGCAATCGGGCTGATCCAAACAACTATCGCCCGATTGCCCTTTTAGACACTATTGGCAAAATCTTTGCATCTTTCTTACGACGAAGACTGGTCTATTGGACATTGAGTGAACAGATTTGTGACATCCGACAAACCGGATTCATCAAGGGCATTGGACTGGATGCAAATCTACTGATACTTAAGGTCCTGAAACTTGAAACCTTGAAAGCCAAGAAGAAAATACATCTGGCATTTATTGATTTGCGTGGCACTTTTGATAGTGTCAATCGTGAACTACTATGGAACAAAATGGTTGCATGGAAATGCCCACCAGACTTGATTGCTCCAATAAAAGCATTGTACACTGAGACCTCGATTCCAATTCGCTTGAACCATCAGGGCGAGCTATCAAAGAAGGTACCTATTAACAGAGGCGTCAAACAAGGTTGCTCATTGGCAGCTGAGTTATTTAAATTGTTCATTTCCGACCTGCCTAAGCATCTAGAGCCTGCACGCTGCTTTTCACCAAAAATAAATAACACAGAAATTCAGTGTATCATTTATGCAGATGATGTGGTCCTAATAGACTCAACAGAGATTGGCCTGCAACAGATTTTAAACAAGTTACAAGAGTACTTGACAACAAACAAACTAGACGTGAACTCTGACAAAACCAAAATTATGTCAATTGGTGCTAGGACCCTTAAAAAGCAGAGATCACACAAATGGTACTTTAATGGAATACAATTAAGTTCAACAAATTCCATCAAATATCTAGGCATAATGTTCAATACTTCAATAAATGAAAAACACTGGAAGGCGGATTTGATGAACAAAATGACTCAATTCAGCATTCAAGGTCTCAAATTATACAAATCACATGGCAAATTTAGTCTAACACCGATCATTACTTTTTATTGCCAAAAAGTTATACCGGCAATTACATTTGGATCAGAATCTGGATGGAACATTGAAACACAGTTTTGGCAGAAGTTGGAAGGTCTTTTTTGGCGAAGAGTGTTGAAATTACCTTCTTATACATCAATGATCCAACTACGATATGAGCTGTCACTGAACTCCTTGCACACGAGTGTCATGTGGAAATCTTTAATGACCCTCTGAAAAATAAAATTAAGTCCAGTAGCTCCAGTTTACAAACTATTCATGGAAAAACCAGACCAACGGCAGTCCCTACTTTTGCAAGAGTGGTGTCAGCTGCTACTAGGCAAATTGACACATGCAGACTTAATGCTAGCTGAACTAATTTCTCGACCACAACTTGTTAAAAAGAAGTTCGAGCTTTGGAGCTGGATACAGAATTATGATCAGCGATTGACAATGCCTACGACGCTGAAATCAGGAATTGGAGCTCATAAACTAAATGTGCATAGCCGTTATCTAACCAACTGTCCATCACGACATCATTGCGACCAATTCTTGAGACTACGATGAATGCACTGCAAACCAAAGAGATGCAAACCTGTCACCACATTAATGAGGCAGGGAACCATCTTTGTTGATTCTGCAGCCTTCAGATCGAGTCAATAGAACATAGAACTGTGTTATTATCTCGGCGGATGCAAGATTTAGGCACTTTTGCCCCAGCTACCCTGAAAAGTCAAGACTGGTGGCAATATGCAACCTCTGGCCAAAATATTAAATTGACGTACGCTGTAGTAAATTTTATGGATTAATTGAAACTAAATGAGAAATGACTAAGAAGAAAGACAATAGGATGCAAATAAGGCACATAATCTCACATAAGCAAATTGGCTGCTCTATGAATTTGAAGTCTGTGCTGATGTTTTGAGCTGAAAATGTGCAATAAAAGCAAGGGGGCCAGTATGTTTACATGCAGGCCTGTCGAGCTGAAACTTTCACAAAAAAAAAGAAAAAAGGTGTTTGAACAAATACAAGACAGAGAGGAAATTTAAAATTTAAAATTAAAAATCAATACATTTTTGGGCCGGATGACCCTGAATTTGGGCAAAGAATTGTGGGACAATGTATGCTAAAGATTGCAATTGGCTCTAAAAGCATTCATCACAATGTTTGGATTGTAAGTGGAGCACAAAATAAATTATATTTGCAAAATGACATCATGCACAAAATGTATGTATTTGTATGTATGTATTCATAAAGAGCCAACACTCACAAGCACCTAGGCGCTACAAAGACACATGAGACTAGAAGAGACATGTGTATGTTTAGATTTCTTAAACCAAAGGGCCTGGTCTATACTGGATGGAGTTGTACCTCAATTTGGAAAAAAAAAGACAAGCTTACCATTGTGCCCAAATTATGCTATATTTGATTTAGCTTCAAGTAAAGAAGGATGTCATTATTCCTGCATTTACCAGACAGTTTACAGTAGCATTACAGAAGAAAAAGGGGCAACCGATGAAGCCCCTGATGCAGTTGTCTGCCTAAATGAATCCATGAGACATCAAAGATTAGAAACCAAAAAGCACCATTTGTGGTAATTAGGAATGGTCTGATTTGAATATTGGTGGACAAGAAAAGGGTGTCAGCACTTCATCTGGATGTAAACACAGTGTCAGGGATTGCAGCGCAGGTATCATACCTCACTGCTGAATTCAGCAACCAATTTATTGGGAATATCCTTGAAACTACGTGAATTCACAGAGTGAATTATCTGAATCGTAGGACTCTATACCAAAGGGAATTTTTTTAATTCAGTCTGTATACCCATATGAGCCAAATTAAGAGAAAGGCTGTCATCAGGATAATTGTGTTCTATTTGAATTGGGTGAATCCGAAAGAGAAAAACAGCAAGGTGAATATTCCAAAATATTTGAGGGTTGTGGCTCTCCAAAGAGATACTGCCACACAACTAGAAGGGAGTACAGATGTTCCTCCATTGGCGTAGTTCATAGAATGTTCTAAGATCAGAAGAGGAGCAGATTCAAGTTGCAGATGCTTGCACAAATGAAGAAGAGAGAGATCAATTAAGGAACATATTTATGGAGTTCAAAGATGTTTTTGCCAAAGATGCTTATGATTGTGGGCTGACTGATTTGCAAGTTGCCACACTACCAGAAGGATATGGTAGGGAGCTAGTATTTGTGTGACAATATAGGTTACCCTGGGCATGTCTGGAGTCACTGGCTGAAGTAATTAAACATTTTGAATCTAGAGGCATCTAGAGGCATCATTAGGCCCATTCATAGTACTTAAAATACTCACATATTAGGTGTACTAAAGCCCCATGGCTTAAGTGAATTGAACAAGAGGGTATCAGTTTCAAGGTTGCCCCTTCCATTTATTGATCAGGGTCTTGCACAGGTTCAAGGGTTCCAGGTATTTACCACCTTGGATCTTGGAGCTGGTTACTGGTGTGTACCATTAGCAGAAGGTATATAACATGCATTTGTATTTTCCTTTGACAAATTACAATATGCATGGTCTAAGACCCCTTTTGGGTATGTCAGTAGTGGGAGGGAATTTGGGATATTCCTGAGCAAGGCACTCCCAGATGCAGCTGGGATAAACTTTCTAGGCCATGAAGTGATAGTACATGGGTTAAACCTGCAAAAGAAATAAGTGGAAGCAATTCAGAAATTAAAAGATACCACCACCCTAAAAAGTCTAAAGAGTTTGCTAGGAATAACAGGTTACAACAGGAAATGTATTGGATTTTACGAAGAGATTAAGCAGCCTATAAGCAAATTACTGACATAGGCTGTGCCCTGCAAATACGAACAGGAAAAAGGCCAAGTTAAAAGAAAAACTGTTTGATAAACATGCCATGTTTGGCATATCCAATAAAAATGAAGATTTCTTTGTAGAAATAGGAATCACAGATCAATGTATGTCAGCAGTACTCTACCAAAAACATGATGCAAATAACAATTCTATTGCATATACCAACAGATATTGTCACAAGAAGCAACCAAATTTAGCGAATATGAAAAGGCATGTTTGACGTCTGTATGGGCATTGCAACATTTCTGTCCCATTATTCAATGGATATGGGTGATAGTTGAAACACATCACCAGCCTCTACAATGTTTACATAGTAAAAGAATCAGATCAGGGTATTTGACCAAGTCAAGAATGACTTCATGGATGTTAACACTACAGGGATTCCCAGTGGAAGTGAGATGTGGACCAAACAAAAAGACTCCATTTGGTCAAAGGCTATCAGAATTACATGATTGTGAAGCTGTCTGTACGTCTGAAGACACTGACGTAGAAACTCATTTAAATGAATTTGAGAAAACCCCACATGAAGAAACATGCAATGATCTTCCAGCCATTTATGTAGATGGATGTGCATATCACATGGAAGGTGATTCTGAAAAAGAACTGGTGGCAGTAATAGGAAATGTTTGGGGATAATGCAATGACATTCCAAGAGTAAGCATGAAGTTAGGACCCAAAAGCAGTCAAGTTGCAGAATTGGCCACCATTTATAAGGGAATATCGACAGCCATAGAAAGTAAATTGAAGAAATAGTTGTAGTGACTGATTCTTATTATGAGCTAAATAGTTCTATGGAATGTTTACCCAGCTGGAGAGGAATGCTCACATATAACTAGAAACCATTTAAACATGGCAAAATAATCCAAGCCACAGACAAACTGGTTTCAGTAAATTGCATATCATCTACTGGAGGAAAATACATGGTCATTTGAAAACACCACGCGAAGAAAAGGAAGGAAATGACAAGGAAATGACCAGGCCGATCACAATGGAATAACTGCAGGCAAAAGAGGCTCACAGAAAACTTTGGACATTTTTAAAGATTATGCATATTGGCCACACATGTCACAGGATTTAGAACTCTATATGAGGGGATGTCTAGTGTTTGAACAATTTCAACCTGCTTCCCCAACACACAGGGTACCATTGCTGAAAAGAGATTTGTCACTCCTGTGGTCACACCTACAAATAGACTTCATTGGGCCTTTGCAAAGGCCAGCAAAGGGAAACAGATACTTCTTTACAATTGTTTGTTTAATGTCTAAATGGGTGTGGTGCATCCCAGCCCCAGATTGCAGTGCGCACACAGCAGCCACTTTGCTAGTCAATCATTTGGATTACCTCAGAGAATAGAATCAGACCACAGAAGTCATTTCACTAGTGCAATAATGACAAACATATGGCAAATCATGAGTGTGAAGAGAAAGTTGCACATTTCATACCATCCCTCTTCTTCTGGGGGTAGGAAACAGTGCAACATATCAATAGTTGAAATATTGAAAAGGTTTGTAGGTGAGGCAGGAAACATTTGGGATCTGCAACATCCTTTAGTGTTAATGGCTATTAGGTCAACACGATCCAGACCAATAAATCTCAGTCCACATGAAATTTTGACAGGTAGGAACATGTTTTTTACCACAACATCTGCTTTACAGGTCCTAATAAATGCATCCATGATCAACAAATATATGGAAAAGCTGAGAAAGCACTTGCAACATGCTTTTGTTTTTGTGCAGAGGAATTTGTTAAAAGCGTATGACAGTGCAAAATCATACTATAACAAGAATCATCTGTGAGGAAATATGAGATAGGGGACCTGGTATATAAGTTTGACTTTGGTAAAGATAAACATAAACATGCACATTTCCTTGCATCATGGTGCAGGCCATTTAGAATTGTAGATAAGGTTTCACATGAAGTCTACAGAATAGTCATAAAAGAGGGAGACTTAACTGTGGAAAAATTTGCCAATATTAACCAAATGAAACCATTCAATCCAAAACATGAGGCAAGGCGGTTAGAACAAATTGGGGAAACTAGTAGTGAGTGAAAAGTGCAATTCTGTTCTGAAAATGAAGCGTTTAAAAGTGTAATTCTGTTCTGAAAATGAAGTGTTTTTATTTTAAAGGGATTCACCATAGCAGGTAAGTAGGTGTGAAAATTATTAAAAAGTATAAAACTGGATTGTAAAGGGGTGAAAGGAGAGAAACATCAGTTGAGTAACTTAGTGTACGTTTTAAAGTGAATGTGAAAAGGGGGATTCAGGGTGGAGCATGGGGTCTCAGATGGAAGTGAATTGTCTATAAGGGTCTATAAGTAACCCAAAGAATGAGGAGTTAACCGATGCTAGATTAATTAAAAACAGGTAGTTGGTGAGTACTTCAGTAACACATTATACAATTACTCGCCTCAATCATGGTTCTTTCATTGTCTATCAATTACAGCATAATGTGTTCTACATATCAGTCCCTATATCTGTACACTCTAAATCAATAACTCTGGTAGGAAGCAACATGGTATCACTATTACAAGTATGTGAACTATTGTGTGGCACATTCATGGTGCTTTGTGATTCCTGACTGATGTGTGTCTAATTGAGTGCATTCTTTCTCTGTGATAATGCAGAAGACAACCCCAGTCTGTGCTTGGCACAGTTTGTGTGTGCAGTACTAGGCAAAACACAGGGCGTGATCAATCCAGACATTAATAGCTCATTCACTTAAAGCATATTCTGTTAGTGCTATAAAATACACCATAGAGGTAACACTATTTCACTTTTGATATTCATCGCATTAATAGATTTGAATACAAATATATGTTTTGTTTTAAAAACACTGTATGGAACATCTTAATACACTTAATACACTGTATTCATCAAGATTAATTTTGTGATAGCTAAATATCTCCACAGAATATGGTTAATGTAATAGATGCTGTGTTTCACATCATACAATGTTTTGAAGCAAATTCACGAAAATGAAAACATCTGCCCTGAAAAAACTGATAAGCTGTCAGACAATGTGATAATCAAAACTGTTAATCAGGGAAATGTTATCCTCGGATGAAGAGCTTTGGTATAGTCTGTGTGAAACATCTATCTGGAAGGGGTTAAGTGTCTGGAAAAATAATATGTTTTCTGGTGTGTTTCCTGCCATTGAACATGATTCAGCTTCTTGAAATCTCGTCAAATCTGTCCAACACATGTAATTTGGCTTGCCAATGGCATGTATATGACTCATTATCCTGTGTACTGCTCCCTAAATGATACCCGGAATGGGTATGAGAGGTTAAGGAATTTCTATGGTAGTAATGGCACCCAATTGTCATAGGCAAGTAAATAGTGATATGAGGTACTGTGAAATGCCAGGTGGAATCTCTTAGGACATATTCATTATAGCATTAGAGAACAACAATAGCCAGAGAATAACACCGTCTTGGATTTTAGCAACAACAATGTAATATTTACCACCCGGCCACCACCAACTCCACCGTGTACGCCCTATGGGGAAAGAAACAAATAGTTCAATGATGAGGTAAAGTGAATTGATATGTTGACAAAGTAAATACATGTATGATTGTCGTCTGGTCACACCGGCTAGCTAGATCATTGAATCTTCACTTTGAGTCACCAAGGTCATTATTTCTTAATAGGATTACATATTTAATAGCTAAAAATATGTCCACTTCAAGATGTTGATACAAGTGAGGCTGTGTGTAACAGCTCACAGTGTTTTGAAGTAGACACATGTATGACAGCAAAGCTGTGCTGTGAAAAGGCTGCAGGGACGTCATTCTGGGGTTGCCAGGGGTTGCAAGTGTAATCTCTGCCGATTTGTTTGCAACCCCTAATAATGTCTTGTGACTCCAGCATCCTCCTTGAATCAGAGGATGCTGGTGGCGTGGCTAAGGGAGGTGTGCTTCGGCTGCAGGATCCTTCATTTTGTTCTTGGCCCGCTCGCAGTTAGGAGCTGTGCAGAAGACGTCTCTCCCGAGCTCTGGCTGACGGCCTTGTGGTGTCGTTGTAGAGAAGCTGAGCAAAGTTTTGAAGCAACCGAACCTTGCTTCTGCCAATGAGGTAGGTTTTAGTTGTGTGTTTATTATAAATTAAAATTGTTGAGGTTGAAGACCTCGGATGTCCTTCCGCTCCACCCAGCCACCTCACCCAGTCCCGACACCTGAGTGCCGACGATGCACTCAGGTGTTGGGACCTGGTGAGCTGTAGCGGAAAGGACCTTCCGTCTAACTGTGACGCAGCAAGCTGCTGCTGGCTAGCTGCCTGTAGTGCAGAAGGCAAATAAGACCACCAGCAGCGTTGCACTTGCTTCCTGAGTTTGTGTGTGTGCCCACTGCCATTGACAACCATCATGTGAGTGATTTGGTGAGCAGGCTTAAATGGTGTCATATCACAGATCCCAAACACCTTTTCAACAGGGAAAGGTGAGGCAGAAATGCAACCACTTGAGTGGTTTTTGGCTTGCATCCTCATATCCTATATGAAGAATGGCTTCCTTAAAAAGTTAAATGGTTTTCTCTTCGTAAAACAGGTATTCAGAGAGGAGTGCATCTTGATAGGATCGGCGTGAGGAAGTTATATGTAAACGTAAATCTAGCACACTCGTTCATTCATATGCACTAACAAAAAGCCCCATAATGTGCCTACATATTTAAAAGCACTCCCCAGCTCACTTGTGCCCACTCGTAAGCACCCCATGCTCTGACTCTCCGATGAAGGCTCCGAATCCCACAGCATACATGATGTGGGCTTCACACATCTGTCAGGCTTGGTAGTTCAGTGGGTGGACAGTTTGAGGCAGAGAGCCTGATTTACAAAGTCTTTTACAATGACGCAATCCCATTGAATAACGCTTTGTAAATCATGCCCAGCGTGTTTGTATAACCCGCAGCGACAGGATTAGATCCCGGAACGACTGGCTCAGACTTTAATCTGCAAGATGCTAAACAAATGAGCGTCACTAAATTGTTTGATGTTGGCTGCTATGTTGTACAGTTTGTAAATGGTTAGTATTAATATCACCCGTCTTAATCAGCAATAGTTTCATGCAGTAAGCGTGGGCCTTTGTCTGAAAACGATTTGAAAGTGCCAGGAAAGCAAAGGGAAATTCAAAAATGTTAAACCTATTAATATTGTAGTGTTTTAATTACTAAATAACTCGCAATAAGAGCTGTAGTTTGCTGTTTAAATCCCGGCTACTCCACCGAGAAAAACTGTGTGACCATTTCCTTTATCCACTTTCCAATAATGGGAGCATTCAGAAACCTGCTCTTCAACACAATTAATGACTCTAAAAAAGCTGTACGTGTAATGTGCACGACACAAACACAGCCCATTTTTAGAATGAATGATTGAATCTGTCAATCAATACAACCTTACTGGCATCAAATTGGAGCATCCAGGACATTTAGTCCAGGTGTTTCAAACCCCTTAGGTTTTCTTAACAAATGTTGTAAATTTATTTTACAGTAAACAAGATTCTGAAAATAACTCTAGGAGCTATAACGCTGGGTGTTACTTCCATCGAACTAAATGGTACTCATTTTATTAACCTGGATAGTATGACAAGCTGAGTTGACGGCCTGATTAGGAAAGTAAGTGAGCTACTGGGCATACATGATTCTCATTAGTAGTCACTCAACCCACTGAGCTAACCTTCACGCTTCGCAGCGACTGTAAGATGTAAGAACGAAGAAAGGTTGCTGAAAACTCCCATTGTGTAATTGTGTGTTTCTGTCTCATGGTCTAAGTGAGCTCTTCCTGACACACATTTTGCTAACAATGTAACCTCTGTAATCTTAATCCACAGCCGTACAAGGTTAATCATTTTTCTGCAACAGGGACACATTTTCGGGTAACCCCCAGAAATTCAGACATGTAGGAAGGATAAAAGTGAAAAAGATAAGGCATTCCCTGCCATGGAAAATGAAATATTAATAGGGTAATTTATAGAATTTAGCGCACAAGTGGCGCACGCGGCTGGCACACAGTGTGCACGTGCGAATCTCTGCGCCAGCCGCGTGCGCTAAAATCCATTTCCGCGCACAGCGTATTCATGGATTTCAGCATCCAAAACCAGCCGTGGCACAGCAACCCTGCAGCAGCACCAGTTACGCCCCCAAGAACTCCCTCGCGCAAGGAAAAGCCATCAACATCCCCAATCGAGCGCAAAGGGCTGCGCTAACCCTGTACCAGTTTACAGGGCCGCTAGACAGCAAACGCCGAGTGGGCTACGTGTATTTCTGGGGTTCGCGTGAAGTTTCACACGCGATGGGCCCTGGGTGAGCAGGGTACGTGTATTTCCGAGGTTCGTGTGAAGTTTCGCACGCGATAGGCCCTGTGCGAGCGGGGTACGTGTATTCCTGGGGTTTGCGTGAAGTCTCACACACGATAGGCCTTGGGCGAGCAGGGTACGTGTATTTCGGGGTGCGCACGAAGTTTCACACGCGATAGGCCATGTGCGAGTGGGGTATGTGTATTTCAGTGGTGCGTGGGAAGTTTCACACGTGATTGGCCCTGTGCGAGTGGGGTACATGTATAACGGGTTCGTGTGAAGTCTCACACGCAATTTGAGCAGGGTACGTGTATTTCGGGGGTGCATGGGAAGTCTCACACACCATAGGACCTGTGCGAGTGGGGTATGTGTGTTTCAGGGGTGCGTGGGAAGTTTCACATGCAATTTGAGCAGGGTACGTGTATTTCGGGGATGCGCAGGCAGTCTCACACGCGATAGTCCCTGCACGAGTGGGGATGTCTATTTCCTGTGAGAGTGGGGTACGTGTATAACTCACGTTCGCGTGAAGTCTCGCACGCAATTTGAGCAGGGAACGTGTATTTCGGGGGTGTGCATGAAGTCTCACACGCGACAGGCCCTGTGCAAGTGGGGTAAGTGTATTTCAGGGGTGCGCGGGAAGTTTCACACGCGATAGGCCCTGTGCGAGTGGGGTACGTGTATTTCAGGAGTGCGTGGGAAGTTTCATACGCAATAGCCCTGTGCGAGTGGGGTACGTGTATAACTGGGATTCGCGTGAAGTCTCACACGCGATTTGAGCAGAGTACGTGTATTTCGGGGGTGCGCGGGAAGTCTCACACGTGATTTGAGCAGGGTACGTGTATTTCAGGGGTGCGCGGGGAGTCCTACACATGAATTGGCAGTGTGGGTCCTCCCAGGCAGGAAGCTCATACCCCAGGGGACTACCCTGCACCCCTGGTCATGTCCCGCAGGCAGCCCATCCACCATGGGCATGCCCCCCAGCCAAGCCACATGTCAGCTTGCACCACTGATCACCAACTCATGTCCCCTTGCACCCCCACGCCCCAGCAGTCATGGGCACCTGCCAGCAGGCCCCCACTCAAGTATCACACATGTCCCCATGCACCTCCGCCCCCTGGAAGTGCGGGGCACCAGCCAGCAGGCCCCCACTCATGTTCCACACGTCCCCCAGCACCCCCACCCCCCAGCAGTCAGGGGCACTTGCCAGCAGGCCCCCACTCATGTGCCCCTGCACCCCCACACCCCAGCAGTCAGGGGCACCTGCCAGCAGGCATCCACTCATGTCCCACACATGTCCCCCTGCGCCCCCGCCCACCAGCAGTCAGGGGCACCTGCCAGCAGGCACCCACCCATGTGCCCCTGCACCATCACCCCCCAGCAGTCAGGGGCACCTGCCAGCAGGCCCCCACCCATGTCCCACACATGTCCCTCTGCCCCCACGTCATAACGATCCTCAATCATGGCCCTTATGGCCAGCCTCCCCAGCCCAAAGACCCAACCAAGTATTGCATCCACCCACATAGAAAAGGCAATTACATGATACAACCCCATAGGCAAGTATGTAAATGAACACATGTCTGTCACACACACACAATGGGTGCAAGTGAATGTGAAAACCCATATCATGACATGCATGAAACCAATGCGATAATACCACACATTGAAGTATGAAGAAAAAAATGTATTAAACACAACTTGAATGTATTAAAAGAAAACAAACAACAATGGGAATAATTAAAGAAATGCTGCATGTCCGTAAAAGAATAAAAAACAAGAAATCATAATCCAAAGAAATCCAAAAGAAATGGTGTCCAAAGTCACAGTCCAACAAAGAAAATCCAAGGGAAAAAAGAAAGTGAAATCCATTGCTGCATGGTGAAAATAAAAAAAAAATGAGAATAATCCAATGGTGAACTATGTACAAATGAACAATCCAGGGTCCATGAGCCCAACTGATGAAAAGAAACCTAGCAAAAATACTACCCAATAAAAACTGATATACAAAAACGTGGTGCATTGTCCAAGCACAACCAAAATAAAAAAGAAAAGGAAACCTAACACTATCTAACTATATACAATGGCGGCGGGCAAGTCCTGCGGCTCACTCTGTGGTGTCCCGGGCCAGGGCATCATCAAACTCCATGTCGATGTCCCGGAGGCCAGCCTCTGCCCTGGCCCCGAGGCATCTCGCAGGAAGGCACTCATGGACTGTTCCAACTCCCTGCGAGTCGCCTCGAGGCACTCTGCCCGCTCCAACGCCCGATGCATTGAGACTCTGCCCTGACCATGGTGAGCCGTGCCTCTTCCTCCCGCCGCCGCTCCGCATCTATAGCATGGCCTATCCGCAGCCACACAGAAGACACTTCCAGTCCTGGGTCCTCCTGCCCTCTGGCCGATGCCTGCCCATCCGATGTTGAAGGCCCCGAGCCATCATGGCTCCCACCTTGTTGCTGCTGCTCTGCCTGTGCCCTGGCTCCTGCTGCCTGCACATCCTCCTCCGGCTGGGGTGCAGTTGTTGAGGTGGCCACCCCTGCTGGACGTCCGACTCCCGACTGTGGCAGGGATGTGTCCTCCACCAGCCTGGCCGCAGGGTCAGAGGCAGCTCCACAGGGAACCCAGGTGATACATGGGTGAGAAGATGGCACGGAGGACGTCTGGCGCATAGGGGGTTCAGGTGAGGAGGGGGTCGGAACAAGGTCCAGCAAACGGAGGAATCCAGCCCTGGTGACCCGTCCCAGTAAGTCAACGCAGTCAACGAGGCATTCGAGATGATGTGCAGTGTCCTCACGAAAACACTGCAGGTCACCTCGCATGACCCGTTGACGCAACGCCACCCCACCCAGGACAAGCTCAATCCGGAACCCGGATAGCCACGTCCACAGGGAGAGGAAGGCCAGTTGTTGTAAGTGGATCCCCTCCCTGAAAACGGGTCTGGACGTAGGCATCCCTGCTGGTGCAGGATGATTCAGTCACAGGATCAGGGACAGGATTACACACAGGCACCTCCGTGCTGGCCTGTGCTGCCTCCTGTCCCTGCCCCTGCACTGCACCACTAGCACCAGTGGAATCCCCACCCCCAGACCCTGTCTCTGTCCCTTGAACGGCCTCCTCCTCCACCAAACCCCCCACCAACCTGGATGACTCCATGCCATCTTCGTCCGTCGGACCCTGTGGGGTCTCAGCTGCCCCTTCTGCTCCGACCTCCGCCTCTTGGACCTACCCTCCGCAGCTGCGGCCTGAGACGCGGCATCAGACTCCTCACTCCCTGACGAGATCTCAACCTGGGAGGGGAGCCGGGCCTTGCATCTCCGGCTGGCGGTGCGATCCCTGCCACTGTGCTCCACATCACTCTCTCCGCCCTCTTCATCAGTTGACGCTGCAGACAGGGAGAGATAGGAGACAGGCATCAGGGCACTATACAATGGACTGATACACACATGACAGTTGCACATGAGTGGCAGTGTCAAACTTCAGACATGGCATCACAATCCCCAACACACATATCATGTCAACTCACACACATGAGCAATTCCACAGCCATATCGCAACAGCCAGCACCATCCATACACATACAACAGCATGAGCAGCCAAAGGTGAGCCAGACATCACATGAAACATAGGGCGTGCCCTAGACATGCACATATGCCACCACACTTACATGCATGTGTACACCTCCACCAACTGTCGCAGTAATGAGATTGGCATCCATGTCACATCTGGCAATCAGTCTTCTACATATCAGTGTCACATGCATCCATGTTGCATCAATGTTGCACCCTTGTCAAATGCACACACATGCACATGTACACTGTGCAGATACATGCAGCTGGAACCAACATCCATGTGTGACACCACAACCATGCCAACTTACATACAAAGTCATTCAAACATGTGTGCTAACACATCTGCATTTGGCCTGCATGCTTACACACACATACACCATCCATGTGTCTCACACATGAGAGGACTCGCATGTGTTAGCCTCACGGCCCTGTACATACACATCCATACATGGCCCTACAAAACCACATGTGCAACCTGCACACTACTGGCACACCACCAGAATCCCTGCCAGAAACACTTACCTGCGACGGCACATAGGTCTCATCATCCGAATCAGCACCTGAATAAAGTCTGGGGAGGTGCACCCAGAGACACCCCTGGACAGAATGGTCTGCAGCAAGATTGGTTTCTCACCCACCACCACACCACATCCCCCACTGGTGCCCGGTCATGCCTGAGAATCCTCCTGGATCTGCACCATTTCCTCAACCTCAACAGCATCAAGTGCGTCATCCCCTGCAAAAACATGAAGTCAAAAAATGGAAACAGGCATTAGAGCCATAGCACACAAATATGCCTGACAAGCTACAGAACCAGTACATGATTTACACATGTCCCACATGACTATAACCCTCCCATGCATGCACTGTCACTGAGTTTGAAGGGGAGGCAAAAGGCAGAAAATGATGACACCAAGATGGAAGAGCAACACATTTGCTGCATGCTGGGTAGCACTGCCATCACACATTGGCCTGTGAGTGGCATGTCCAATACACATACATGACAAATGCCATCACACAGATGGCATGTACCATAGCCATGGTACATTCAACAAGTACATCCATATGTCAGCGAATGAGTACTTTCAGCCATCTATGTGAGATGGACATGATGAGATGAAAAATGCAACATGCTGTGACAAAATACGCATGTGCCACACACTGCAACACATCCAGTGTACATACAAAAATACAGTGATTGCAGGCCGATGTACACATCAATGGTTGTGCACTTCAACATGACAGGAAACAACTATCATGTTCCACATTCAAACAGGCCCCAAAAATGTATGTGATCAGGCCAATGCTCAATCAGCCTGAATGGTCAAATCATTCACCTAACAAGGTAACACATGTGGGCCAATGTGGGGTTCATCAATGACAGAAGCATGTCACATATGTGACAATAGGGCTGAGGAATGTGTAGCAAAAGTGGGAGAATTGAAACAATCAGCCTGAACGAACACTGAAAAATACAAACAATGTTGTTGCAAGATGCCACTTCAAGGGCAACTGCCGTAATGTTGCGCTAAATTACTACTGTGGGCAGACGGGATACTGTCACACCCAAATCCAAGGCCGCTGAATGTTTTGAATGAAGCACATGGGTGACCCATACCACTCAGGCACACACACCCTCACCTGGCGCTCAATCAGAACCCGGCACCCAAACAACATACACATGGATTGCACACACATGCATGGGCACTCACCGGACAATGCGTTGTAATCAGGTAGTTCTCCCACACCTTGGATCTGTTCCTCTGTGACGAAGGCATCTGCAACAGACTCATTCAGTGAGTTTGTTGTCCTCTGGTGGAGACCCACCGCCAGTTACCAGAGTAGCGGCATGATTTGAGGCTAGCTTGTTTGTTGCTCTGCGTTTCAGGTCATTCCACCGCTTGTAGCAATCATCAACTGTGCGCCTCACAAATCCAAGGGCACTTATGTGGTCCGCGATGGTCTGCCAGTGTGTCCTACGTTGACCAGGTGTGGTCTTGCACCCTGGAGTCACCAACATTTTGCGGCTATGTGCTGACACATAGGTCACACGTGCATCAAGTTCCGGGTCATTAAAGCTATGCTTCCTTGACGTGCCGGAGTGTGTAGCCGTGTCTTGGGTCTCAGCCTGTTGTGCCAGAGCACCCTTCTTCCTCTTTTTTGAAGGTGGAGTGGAGCTGAGTGGCTTACGCCGCTCTGGTCAGTAGGGGCAGAAGCACCGGTGGATTAGGTATTAGGAGTGAATATATAGTCATGGAGACCTCGGAAACTGATCAGTTGGCCCAATTATTAGGGGAATTAAGGGCCGAAGTGCATTCCGCCCACCAAGAAACCAATGCCCTCAGGAGGGAACTGATAGTGTCAAAAGAACAAACTGATGAGTTAGCCAGACAACTATTACAGAGCCAGGCTGGACAAACACCTCTACCAGGACTTGGGGCAAGTCCAGCTCCTGTACCATCGAGTAACCCGGTGCAGATAAATTTACCGGGAGCAGTTCCTTTGGTTCCGCCTGAACGCTTTGCCGGAGACCCAAGAGGGTTTGCAACATTCATGAATCAATGCCGCTTGCACTTTTTATGTAGACCTGGAGCTTTCCCAAATGTTCAGGCCAAGGTAGCCTTTGTACTGTCATATCTCAGCGGCAGTGCGGCGGATTGGTCCATTCCACTAGTTAACCAGGATGACCCGATTCTTCGAGATTTCCAGGGTTTTCGAACAAGCATGGAAAGACTATTTGCTCGACACTCGCGATGACAGGCTTTGGACAACAAACTTTTATCCCTACGTCAGGGTAACCAGGATCTTTTATCTTACATTGCAACTTTCAATAGATTAGTAGAGGAAACCGAAGGGCCTGAAGCCAAGCGAATCACATTATTCCATCGAGGACTTCGAGGAGAACTCAAAGATGTTTTGGCCCAAATCGTGAACCCGCCTCAAGACTGCTGAATATATAGATCTAGTGGTCCAGCTCGATCACAGACTTCAGACCAGGAAGGCTGACCGAACCAAGTTTGAGAACAGGGTGTTGGTTAAAACCCACGTAAACTCCAAGGGAGTAGATGTCTCAGAACCAATGCAAATTGGGGGGAGTTAAAGGACCCCTAACCCAAAAGGAGAGAGATAGAAGACGGCAACTGCAATTATGTTTATATTGCGGAACTGCTGGTCATTTTCTTCGGAACTGCCCTGTAAAACCACCCAAGAAAGTTATAGGAGCAGCAGATGAAAACCATGTGAAATCTGACTCGGGAAATGGCCACACCCGGCAAGCGTAGAGATCCGCTTGCCGAGCTTAAAGAAGGACACTCTGATCTTGCATTTCACCATACCCATGGTCCTTGTAGATCCAGAGCAGCCATCACGCATGCACGCGGTAAAGGCGTACGTAGGCAGTGGAGCCATAGGAAATTACTTGGACTGGGAATTGGCTACCAGGATGAATCTATCTCTCACCCGCAAGACCACGGCCGATGTTGTCACCACTTTAGATGGAACGGAAATTGTCTCTGGACCCGTAACTCATTCCACTGCAGAGATGACATTGCTGAGTCAAGATGGGCATCGAGAGGCTATGATGTTTGACTTAATCAAGGCCCCACAGTTTCAGCTGATACTGGGGATACCTTGGTTGGAAAACATAATCCCTGTATTGATTGGCGAGAGAAGAGACTAACCTTCCCAGAATGTGCTCACACCTGCTACCCAAGGAAAACTCAAAACTCAGTCCTGGCCCCAGTAATTCCAGTAGCCATGAATTACCTGTTGAATATCAAGACTTTCAGGATGTCTTCCAAAAGGAACAGGCAAACACCTTACCACCTCACAGATCGTATGATTGTCAAATAGATCTTGTACCTGGAACACAACCACCTTGCAGCAGAATCTATGCCCTTACGGAATCCGAAAATCTTCATTTGCGCCAGTACCTAGACCAGTACCTTGCTAATGGCTTCATTCGCCCGTCCAAATCCCCTGCATCTTCAGCTTTGTTCTTCGTACCGAAAAAGGAAGTCGACCTTAGAACATGTATAGACTACCGCGCACTGAATCAGATAACCATAAATAATCGATACCCACTGCCTTTGATCCCAGAACTACTAGACCAGGTGAAGGACACTTGTATATACACGAAACTAGACCTTCGGGGGGCATGTCATCTGGTACGTGTCAAAGAGGGTGACAAATGGAAGACTGATTTTCGCACCAAGTACGGACTATTTGAGTACCAGGTGATGCCCTTCGGACTATGCAATGCACCAGCAGCCTTCCAGTTCTTCATGAACGATGTCCTCCGAGAGCTTATCAACGTTTGTGTGGTCGTTTACATCAATGACATTTTAGTATACTCTTTATCAGAATCTGAGCATGTAAAACACGTCCGAGCAGTCCTAGAGAAGTTACACCAGCATAAATTATATGCTAAACTGGAAAAATGCATCTTCCACACTACGGAAGTGGAATTCCTAGGATTTATTCTGACCCCGAGAGGAATCCGGATGGATACACGAAAGGTGGATGCCATTCTTAATTGGCCTTTGCCAAGTTCAATCAAAGGAGTTCAAAGCATGCTTGGCTTTGCCAATTTCTACCGCAGGTTTATCCCGGACTTCTCGCACATTGTACATCCCATCACAACACTATTGCGAAAAAACAAACGCTTTGTGTGGACAGAGGAAGCCGAGGACGCCTTACAAGAGTTAAAAGCTAAATTCACATCTGCTCCTATATTAAGACACCCGCGCCCCGAGCTTCCCTACATAGTGGAAATAGATGCATCCAGTTCAGCCATGGGAGCAGTCCTTTCCCAAAAGGATCCCGAAACTAACCAGCTTCACCCAGTGGCGTTCTGGTCAAGAAAATGTTCAGCCCCCGAATTAAACTATGCCATAACCGACAAGGAGCTGCTGGCCATCAAGTCCGCCTTCAAGGCTTGGCGGCACTATCTACTGGGTGCCAGACATACCATCACGGTCATCACCGATCACCGCAACTTACAATACCTAAAGACAGCCAAAGCCCAATCTTCGCGCCAACTCTGTTGGGCATTGTTCTTCGCCGAGTTTGATTTTGTAATAACCTATCGACCAGGCTGTAAGAATGGTAAAGTAGATGCCTTGTCCCGGATTGGAATGGGAGAAGCAGAAATAACTTTAGAACCCGTACCCATAATTCTGGAACAGAGAATCCTTGGCCTGACTTCCATACAGACACTGGAGAACATTCAAAACAAGATCCACCAACTCTTTGATTCCGTTGCCCTAAAGGACTGGGCAAAGAAAGGTCCAGAGTACTCTGTCATCGATGATTTACCTTATTACCAAGGCCGTCTATTTTTACCGCAAAAGGAACTACAGGAACTTGTCATTTCCCATTACCATGACACCTTAATAGAAGGGCATCCGGGTATTGCAAAAACCAAAGCTAAAATTAGGAAGCAATTTTGGTGGCCTATCTGGCGAAAGGATGTCAAGTCATTTGTCATGTCTTGTGGCATTTGCGCACAAAATAAAGGGTAAAAGAAAAACCTGCTGGATTATTGCAACCATTAGACATACCACCTACCCCTTGGCATACCTTGTCATTAGACTTCATCACGGATTTACCCCCGTACCAAAGTTACAATACCATTCTAGTTATTGTAGATCTTTTTTCTAAAATGGCCCACTTCATTCCTTTAAAAGGGATACCTTCAGCTTCAATCCTGGCCAAGGAATTCCTTGAAAATGTTGTCCGCCTGCATGGCTTTCCTTCCGTGTTAATTTCAGATCGGGGCAGTCAATTCATTTCACATTTTTGGAGGAAATGCTGCCAACTAGCACAAATTGATGTTAGGCTTTCGACCAGTCACCACCCTCAAACCGACGGTCAAACGGAGAGGACCAAACAGACTCTTGAACAGTACCTCCGTTGTATGCTACATCAGTCTGAGGGGAATTGGAAAGACATTCTGTGGATCGCAGAGTATGCGTACAATAATTCCGTACACTCAAGAACTGGACAAAGTCCTTTTTTTACCAATTATGGGCACCATCCTCGAACCTCGGATTTGGACTCTCCCCAGCATTTAGAGATGCCCGCAGTGGACCATCTCCACGCTGTTATTACACAAGCCTTTAAAGAAGCAACCATCCATTTGCAAAAGGCTAAGGAAAAATACAAAAGGGATGCAGATCAGCACAGAAGTGAAGCTCCTCAATACCAAATAGGGGACCAAGTATGGTTAGCCACTAAGCACTTCTCACTCAAGGGGACTCGGACCTTTAACCCCAGATATTTGGGACCTTTTTCTGTCAAGGCAATTATTAACCCAGTGGCCGTCAAGTTGGACCTACCTGCTCATATGCGAATCCATCCCGTTTTCCACATGTCTCTTTTAAAGCCAGTGCAACCAGGAACAAGGCTAACCACTCCACCTGAACCTATCCTCATAGACGGGGAGCCCGAGTTCGAAGTCAAGAATATTTTGGACTCAAAAAGAGTGAGATTAAAACTCTTTTACCTAATTGACTGGAAAGGGTATGGTCCACAGGAAAGGTCTTGGGAACCTAGTGACCACATGCATGCACCTCGTTTAGTGAAGAGGTTCCATCGGGAATTTCCAGACAAACCACGGCCAAGGGGGAGAACGACTTTAGGAGGGGCCTTGAGGGGGAGTGCTGTCATGATGCCTGCCCCCGGAAGACCAGACCAGGCCCAGCAGCCCCGAAAGCAGGCATCATGCCACTTGGAGCATGCCCAAAAGCCCCAGTTAGGGGCTGTTTGGGTACAGTCCTGGCACCTATGGTTCCAGGCTAATAAAGATAAAGTCAGTCCTGGCGCCATGGGCGCCAGGCTCATTATTGATAACTTACCTGAAGCAGACCATGCTGCATACTCACCTGAGGCAGACCATGCTGCTTGAAGACTCAAGCCAAATGAGGCTTAGGAGGGACTATTTTACTGAAGGGACTATTTTGTTACTTGGGTGGGGCTGTGGAAGAATACTTAGCTGGATCTTCTTCCAAGGCTATTTAAATCACGCCCGGACAGCCACACGTGCTTCGTGTTATTCTGCTTGCTGCAGCGTAACGCTCACCGTGTTTTCAGCAGCTCCAGTCTTCAGCCACGCCCGCTTCAGTCCTGGGACTCCTGAAACAAGAAGACAAAAGGATAAAGGTTAGAACAGGAGTTTTAACTTTAATCCTTATCTGAATCCTGATCCGTTTCGCCACGGAATTGAAAGACAGAAGTCTTTGAAGCATCGCTTCGCTTTCTACGGTGCCGCGCTGAACTCACCTGCGTGGTGGTACTTCAGCATTCCATCACACTCTCTCCATCTCACGCCCGCCCTCCGACACCTAAGGAGACAAAGACAGCAAGGTGAGCGAGGGGACTCTCTAAGTCCATACAAGCTACCCCCAAGGACTTACCTGATTACCACGGGAGGTACTCACCTCATTTCGGGTCGGCGCAGTCAACTCTGCTTCACCGCCGTACCCCAGCCCCTAAGGGGAGAAAGCAAGGACAATACCAGTTACCCCCCTCCACAAAACTTACCTGATTTACCACGGGGGTTTCACCTCATCTCGGGTCGGCACAGTCAACTCTGCTTCATCGCCGTACCCCGGCCCCTAAGGGGAAAAACACAATAGACTTACCTGAATCTTACCGAGTGCCATTTGGAAATCTTCGAGTGGATTAATCGGCAACCTGCAAGGAATCGGACAGAGTGAAGAGCAGACATTTGAACTCTTATGAACAATTGGACTTTAGAGTCAATACTGGAACTCACCAATTCCTCTACGCCAGTGAAGTAACTGGTCATCAACGCGCCCCTGCGGTCGACGCAGGTTGGAGAGCTCATCCTTCCAAACCATCAGGTGAGACTAAGGAGGGGACATCAAGAGTGATCAGTGGGAAGACAACGGGAGTGGGGAAGGTGGGTTGACACTCAATTCCACGGGTGGGTAATTCCTCTTCTCCTTTGCAGAAGAATATTCTTGCGAGCCAGACAAACTAGGCTAAGCGGGCCAGTCCAGTCAGTCATCTCGGCACTACACGTCACGCTGGTGGAAATAACAGCGGCCCAGTTCCGGTCGACGCCCCCGTGGGAACCAGGTGAGCGTAACAGCTAAAGCAGGCAACAGACTCCATTTGCCAATCACACAGGGAAGACATGTTGGCATCTAACAGGGACCGACGGGCGGCACTGGAGACTCTGCGCCAATCCATCTCAATAGAGTCCCAGGCCCATAGGGAAGCCCTGAGGGAAGAACTCCATAACCACAAGGAGACTCTTCATGACCTTGAGGCTTCCACTAATTTCAGAACAGCAGCTGGAGCGGCTCACACGTTCGCTCTCAGCTGAGATACAGGCAACACGTGAGGAGATCCGGACATCACGGGAGGCCATGCGTGCAGAAACATGCAACCAGTGAGGTGGTGCATGGGGATCTGCGCACTTTAATCCTCCAGAATCAGACCTTCAACACCCACATGCTTGCTGCCATGGAGGCTTTGCTTGGGCTACCTCCCATAGCACCACCACCTCATGATGCAGCAGCAGAGGGTGATGAGAGTGACAGCAGCAATTCTCCCACAATAGCGTAGCCGTGCAGGCCATGAGCCCATGGAGGTGTTTTTTTTCCCCCAACGTCCACACAGGTGGCTCTTGGTGTGCACCCTGTCCTCGGACCTCCTGGGTGGCCTCCCCCTCCCCCCTGGCCCCCACATGGCCATTTTTGATTTTTTTTTCATTTTTTTACAGTGTGTTGCCTTGTGTGGCTCCCGTGGGCATCCACTGTATTCCAGCTGGGCACATGCAGGCTTGTCCTGAGTTTGGGTCAGATACTTGGGTTCGTGAGACACACACCCCTCCTGCTTCCCGTTTCCATGGGCTTGCAAAGGGTGTGCCCAAGTGACAGTGAATTACACAGTGACGTTGGACTCCCATGAGCTGTGTGGGCAGTCTGTAGTCAATACTGTGTATACATTCCTAGTGGATATTCTTGTATTGTACACTGCATGGTGTATTGATATGTGCTTGTGCTTCCATGTCTCCCTCCAAATTTGCAGGTTCATTCCTCATGTCTTCACAAGGCCATCTACTTTGGAGATGGAGTTCATGTTCTATGCAGTACACTGACAAATTTGGAAGACTGCAACACTACAGTTGGTAGGGGTTGATGTGCTGGCATATTCAGGCTGTAAGACTACGACTACTTTAACTTAGTACTGTCATGTTTTTCCTATGTTTGAGGTTGTGTTGCTGCATTGTATTGTTGGTATTTGGTCATGTGTGTTGTTAGTTCTACATTACTTTGAGCATATTGTGTGTGGCCAGTTGCCATTAGGGACAGTGTACTTTGTGACACTTGTGTCAGGTTTTGGGGATTGCTTTGTTTGCTTTCACATAGCATGACATGCCATGGTGTGTTGGGTGGCGGAGCTGGGGAGGGGTTGGGTGACCTGGCGCTGTTGTCATATTGTATTTTGTAAGGGGGTCACAAATTTAGCAGCATAGAAGTGTCTTTTGATGATACAGCATTGGTGGTGTTTGTGTAGGTAGGGATGCACACAATGTGACACTTCCAGGTGACCAATCCCAGGCTGGTATGGTTGTGACAGTTGACTGTCCCTTATGTCATAATCATTGATTGTCAGCTGGTATGTGCCAGGGCTGTGTGCACTCCACAGGGGTGTGATTTTAGGTGAAGTAATTAGCCACCAGCTGCGTACGGCTGCCATACCCTGTGCCCTTTCCCCTCCCATGCGCAGCGGGCGTGCATGTGGTCGGGGATGTGGGGGCACCACCATGTCCACGGGCAGGCCCTGGCATGTTGCAACGTTGTGCAGGACACATGCTGCCACTATGATCCTGCACACTACTGGGGGAGCGTATAACAGCTGCCCGCCAGAACGGTCAAGGGAGCGAAAGCGTGACTTGAGCACTTCGAATGTGCGCTCCACTCTGCCCCGGGTTGCAATGTGGGCTGTGTTGTATCTTACCTCGGGTGGTGTGGTGAGGTTCCGAATTGGTGTCATCATGTGGGTGCTCAGAGGGTAGGCACTGTCCCCGAGGAGATGGTGATGGGTATCATTAGTGGGGTTGTGACATTACTCAGTATCTGACATGCATGCATGTGCTGTGGCATTCATACTCACCAAGCAGCCATGTATCGCCATGCCGCCCAGATTCTAGGTCCTGGTTTAGGGTTAACATTCGGTAAATGAAACTGTCGTGGGTGGACCCTGGATAGTTGGCATATACTGAGGTGATGATTCCCTTGGCATCACATACTACCTGGACGTTGATGGAATGCCAGTGCTTGTGGTTTCTATAGATGTGCTCAGATGCCCTGGGACGACGTAGAGCCACATGAGTGCAGTCAATGGCACCTAGCACTTTGGGGAAGTGTGCCACCCCGTAAAAATCCTGGACGACAGCCTGCCTTTCTGTAGGTGTTCTGGGCAGGTATATGTGTCTGCTGACTGAAGGGCGTGCAGTCATAATACCCAACAACTGGTGCAGGCAGCGTGACTGCGTGACCTATGACACCCCCCCCACTATGGCACTTGTCTGCTGAAATGATCCAGTGGCCAAGAAGTGCAGTACATTGAGGACCTTCTCCAGGGGGCTGAGTGTTGGGAGCACAGGGTGGGTGATGTGAGGTCATCCTCCCACTCGCTCACCAGGTCGAGTAGTATGTGAGGTGGAAACCTGTACCTCCCATACACCTGGTCATCAGGCATCCCAAAAAGGCTGGTTCTGGGTGTGAAAATTCTGGGCCTGACTATCCTCCTTCTCCTCCTGCGGTATCCCACGACCACTGCTGCTAGGAACGGTATATTCATCCTGGCGTCTGAGCTTGTTTGTTGTTTGCATGCACTTTTATGCTGCGCCGGTCCACGTATGCCTGCTTCCTGCTGGCGTATGTGTTTCCGGATTAGCGTGTCTTTTTTGGCACACGCGTTAGCCCCGTTTGATTCCATGAATATGTGTTTTAGGCGAGCGTATGGCCATTCTGCGCACTTGCCTCCTGTACTTCCCCCGTGACGCCCACATTTTCACGTGTTGTTCCCCATTCCGCGTGTCACGCCCCGTGTTACGCCTACTTTTGTTGTGTGCACCGCACTATGTGCGCTTTCGCTGTTTGAAGACGTGTGCGCCAGCGTGCGCCAAGTAGGATTTTGGCGCATATCCATGGATTTCCACACGCATGGACTACCATGAATCGCTGTGTGCCGGTTTCACTGTGATTTTCGCACTGCACTGTGATTCACACGCTTTCGCTGAAAAATTTCGGCGCACATTGATTCCATGAATCGGCCTCTTAAACTATTAGATGAGAATGAAGGAAAAATCAAAGCAGTTGACCATTACCATGCACAAATCATTGAGTTGCGAGGAATATTCACTTAAGTCAGGAATGAGAATTCTGCCCTTTGTCATGAAGCACACCAGCTCCATGCACATTGCAGAGAAATGAAACAGCAGATCACTAATTTCAAATCTCAAGAAAAGGAGCAGTGCACCTCATTCACTGAAGCTGAATTTAATCACAGCCTTAGCAAGAGACTTTGTCAGCATCTGTCCATGTGACAAGGCCTGACTATGGTTCAGTATTTAAGGCTGAATTACCCACAATTGCTCACACATGCTCATCCAAAACAAAACAGGAGTGGGGGACAAAATTCCACATTCCACAATGCATCATGTAGCGCCTTGAACATTATGAAATCTATCAAAGCTTTGATGAAATCATTTAAAAAGAAAATAGATAGCTATATCGTCGAACATCTAGGGGTGGTCGCTGATATATTTAAGACCCTTCAGATTCCTTGGGAAAAATATGGACAGTATTTTCACCTCACTTTAGATGCTGCTTCTGCCAGTAACATCTGTGGCATGAATGAACAGAAAAATATGTCATGTGCAGATTTTGAGAAAGAAATAAGACACCAATTCTCACTCTATCAATCTATAGAACAAGCCAAGAAGGCTATTAGCACCATGGCTGCCTCCAAACCAGGCTCCTTTACCGGGTCATTCCGACATAGGAGGACCCGAAATTCCTCCTTGCAGGAACCATTCCCCATTCCCATTTGAACCTCTATAGGGCTCAATGGGAATGGGGCAGGAGGTAATAACAGGCACATAACAACTGGCCCATTATTACCTCCCTCTTCCCCTCGCGGGACCCGGAACGGACGCCTGGTTTTTGAAGGCATCCTTACAGGGTTCCGGAAAGGGAACCTCGTAATGGGCGCTCCCGTAATGAAGGGGGCCGGTCCCGTACCGGCCCCCTTCATTACGGGAGTGCAAGGGTCGTAATGAGGCCCATAGTCATCATAGCATTAGAGAACAAAAATACCCATCCAATAGCACCATCCTGGATTTTAGCAACAACAATGTAATATTTACCACACGGGCACCACCAACTCCACCGTGTACGCCCTATGGGGAAAAAAACAAATAGTTTACTGATGAGGTAAAGTGAATTGATATGTTGAGATGTAAGAAATAAGAAAGGTTGCTGAAAACTCCAATTGTGTAATTGTGTGTTTCTGTCTCATGGTCTAAGTGAGCTCTTCCTGACAGTTTCATCACACATTTTGCTAAAAACATAACCTCTGTAATCTTAATCCACAGCCATACGAGGGTAATCATTTTTCTGCAACAGGGACACATTTTCAGTTAACCCCCCGATATTTCCTTGCAAACAAGGAGCACAGACTCAAATCACTCGTTTTGCAGATAGCCGAAGGAGAACACAACCATCGACTTGAGACCCATGGGTGAGTGCCAATGTGTGCAATGTATCAATTAATGGTAACTTTAACATATCACTCTCAACATTAGAAAACCTGGAGATTTGGACTCATTGTGACATGCTATTTTGCCATCTATGAATGTCTATCGACCACCCACCCACTCCCTTCCACAATTAACCCTCTAACTGATGTCTCCGATGATTTGCCTTGATTAGGGTGATGTTGCTTTTAAAACATTCCATGGACAGCAAAGAACAGGACTTCGCCGCGGACTGGGAGGTAATAGTAACTTTTCTTAAGAATGATTTTAGAGTGATGTGGTGCCCACAACGCCTGAGGCTATTAGATCTGCAATGAGCGTGAAGTGCGAATCTGGAAAGAAAGAGTAGTCGTCACCACAGGGGGCGAGGGGGGGTGGGGGTTTTGTTGAGGGAATGTTTCCAATTTGTTCAAAAATTCAATAAAGAGAGTTTTCAACAAAAAAGAAACATTCCACTTAACGTTATATTCACTTTGAATTCTGTTTATTAAAATTACTCTGTCTAGTGTCATGTGTGAATCACTGAAGTAATCTGTTGTATCTGCCTTTCAATTCTCAGATACTCATGCTGATATATTGAATTAATACTGATCAGTAGAGTTCATATGTGTAATGTGTCTCTGAAATATTTTTAAAATATGTATACAACATCAGAGTTGTAAACATGACAATGGACGTGGCTCTGGTCAAGTTTATTCAAATAATGTTATTTTGAGGTGCAGCACATCAATCAGTGCACTCCATGTTTAGGTTATGTCTTGGTTCTCAGTCACTTATGTAACACCTATTGGGGTAAAACTTAGCGTGAATAGTGTTAGATGTCCAAGGTGTATGAATTTGCATCTGCATTACTGATGTGTCATTACCCCTGGCAGAAGTGTTGTGCAAAAAGTGTCATTCTTGTTGTGCATGTAAAAGATAATGCCACTTCCTGTAATGTCAACTGGCGAAATGACGTGTACCAGCACATCCTGTAATGTCATTTTGGGGCGGGGATCAGGCGACCTTACCCCACTTCCTTCAATGTCACTTGGGGGCGTGTTCAAATTACATCACTTCCTGTGTTGTCATTAGGGGGGGGGGGTCAAGGACCATGTGATGTCATTTCCGCTACCCCTGGCATTTTGGTGAAATCACGTCCCAGAAAGGCTGACAGGATCAGTACCAATATGAGATGTACAAATGCACTTACAGCAGAATAAGAGCGCACATTTGCTGGTCTTTCTTGGTACTTATAGTTACAGTGGATTTACATGTATCATTTTAGTGAAAGGACAAGTTCTTATAGAACCCGGACCAGTCTCAGGAAGTGCAGTGGAAGACATTCTGGGTTTTATATTGGGAAATAGAAGACTCTTATATAACAACATATAGACTAGCTTGAACCCAGATTTGCTAATTGAAAGGTTTCTCAATGGATCAGAGATAACATTGGTGCAAGTGGAGGAATGAGTGCAGACTTGCAAATAGGGGGCTCAAAGGTCAATTAAGGAGATGATGTTACAATTAGAAATAAAATGTTTATGAGTTCATCTAGAGCCAAGAAAATGAGGGGAAAGAGAGTGGCCAATCTTTTGGTTGCGTCAATTGTAATGACCATAATGGGCGCTGTGCTGGGCACGACAATATCAGCAGCTAATGTTGTGACTGTAAACACATTAAGTAGCAAAGCACACACATTGGTACATCATTTGAAAATGTTACAACATGCTTTAGATGGACTCAAGGGTGAAAAGAGTGAAGCGATTTGTTACTTCAATACAACAATCTTGACCCTCAATGATCAAGCAATGATATTGGAACATAGTACCAAAGTTATTATAAAACATGATGTGGTAAACCCATTCGAAAATATTCTTACAGAGTCTCAACAGGAAATTCAAGGCACAGAGTCTCAATTGATTCAAGGCCGTATGCCTCTATATTTTATATTATCTGAGATCATTTGTCAAATGATGACACAGATTACACAAAGAGAGGTGGACATGATCTAAGAAAAGATTGGATTTGAAACGTGGAGTGCAATCCCTTTGTGCGTTAATATACAAAGAATGGAAATATGTTTTCTACTGTTCATTCCAATTGTTACTCCAGAATTGATTTGGCAAAAAAAGTGAGTGAATAATGTGGGTTTTTGGCAATAAGACAAACATGTCCACATTGTGACTCCTGAAATGGTGGCATTTCAAGCTTGGGAACCTGACTTATATCTGATTCCAAAATCATATTCCTGGTTTAAGTTCAAAGAACAGACATATATATGAACTGGGAAGCCATTCATGTTGAATGCAGTGGTGCTATTTGCAGGATAACGTGTGGACCAATCTTAGAAGGATGTGAAGTGTCTATAAGTAACCAAAAGAATGAGGAGCTAACCCATGTTAGATTAATTAAAAACAGGTGTTTGGTGAGAACTCCGGTAACACATTATACAGTTACTCTCCTCAATCATGGTTCTTTCATTGTCAAGCAATTACAGCGTAGTGTGTTCTGCACATCTATCCCTTTATCTGTACGCTCTAAATCATAAAAATACCTCTGATAGGAAGCAAAATGCTATCACTATTACATGTATGTGAACTCCTGTGTGGCACATTTGTGGTGCTTTGTAATTCCTGATTGATGTGTGTCTAATTGGGTGCAGTCATTCTCTTTGATTATGCAGCAGACAACCTGAGGCTGTGTCTGGCACAGTCTGTGTGTGCAGTAGTAGGCAAAACAGAGGGTATAATAATTCCAGACATTAGTATCTCATTCACTCAAAGCATATACTGTCAGTGCTATAAAATACACTATAATGGTAAACATGTTTCACTTTCATATGAATCATCAATGAATGTCATTATTAGATTTCAATACAAATATATATTTTGTTTTTATAAAAACACTGTATGAGACATCTTAATACATTTGATTTATTATGATTAATTGTGTGATAGCTAAATATCATCACAGAATATGTAAAAGCTGCTTTGTTTCAAATCATTCAATGTTTTGAAGCAAATTCAGGAAAAAGAATCTGCCCTGAAAAAACGGATAAGCTATCAGACAATGTGGCAATCAAAAATGATAATCAGGGAAATGTGATCCACGGAGGAAGAGCTTTGGTATAGTCTGTGTGAAACATGTATATGGAAGGGTTTAAGTGTCTTGAAAAATAAGGGCATTATTTTCTGGTCTGTTTCCTACCATCGAACATGATTCAGCTCCTTGAAACATCCTCAAATCTTTCCAACTCATGATATGGGGGTTGCCAATGCCACGTATGATGGTGACTCATTATCTGCTCCCTAGATGATACCTGGAATAGGTATGATGGGTTAAGGAGTTTTCATGGAAGTAGTGGCACCCAATTGTCATAGGCAAGTAAATAGTATGGTTCTTAGAATCATTCTTGAAATGCAGCAATGTTTGCTTTAGTGGTGAGGTGATGTTTGATGCTGTACTTAACACTGTCATTTAGCATAACAGGAATTGTTTCATTGCAGTCTTCAACCTCCTCACATCAGACATAGGATTGTGCTACCCTCCAACCATTTGCCACATGACAATCTCATAGGCTAGGAAAACAAGGAACATAAAATATACTATGTGATGAGTTAGTGTGAAAAGCCAGTTGGAGACTCTTAGTACATAGTCATTTTAGCACTGGAGGACCATGCTACCCAGCCAATAGCAACGTCTTGCATTTTTTCTACACTAATGTAATATTTCCCACATGGCCACCAGCAAATCCACCGTTTACGCCTTATGGGGAAACACACATAATTCAATGGTGAGCTAAAGTGAATTGATATATAGACATAGCAAATACATGTATGTTTGTCGGAATGGAACTCAGCAATGCCTTGCCCCTTTATCATGTGACCATACACAGCTTTACACTGGTAGTAATTCTATGTGCTTCATGTTCCTTTATATAATAAACTGCAGATGAATATTCTTTCATTTCATCGTTTAAGGACATACATGAAATCTACTTATCAGAGATTAACTTTCTAAAGAACCCTGCATAAACAACTGATTGTGCCATTTGATAGTGTGCTAAAGACTCTGGGTAAGGCTCTTGTAACCAGGATTAATGTCTGGAAGAGAGTCTCCCAGGACCCCCCCGCCTCTTGTTATTTGCATATTTCAAGTAACTTTGGGTCTCACCCTAAATTACTAGGGGAATCCAGACGTGGACCCATTGCTCACTATTCCTAGAGAGGCACAGCTACACCCTACTGATGAGGTTCAACCAGACCAAAACACGTGTCTGGGTTGCTGTTGGTACTCTTGTTCAGAGGAGAATTGCCTAACATTTTGGTTCTGGACTGCCCCAGGGCAGGACAAAGGGCCTCATTATGAGTTTGGAGGTAAGCATGGCGCTTTTAGCTCCATGGCTGCCTCCAAATCCATACCGACTCCGCCCTGGTGAATGGAGGTATTACCGCCCCATTCCAAGGTTGGTAAAACCAGGCATTAATGGAGGACCCTCAAAGGGAACTCATAATAGGGCAGTAAGGGATTACTGGTACCGGTGCCCTTACCGGTACCGGTAATCCCTTACCGCCCACCTTGTAATGAGGCCCAAAGACTGATATGTTTGGGATATTTCGCCTCTGTGAAAGATAGTGAGCTAAAGATGGGTAAGGCTTTTGTAACCAGGACTAATGTCTGGAAGAGTGTCTCCCAGGACCCCCCTTGTTATTTGCATATTTCAAGTAACTTTGGGTCTCACCCTAAGTTACTAGGGGAATCCAGATGTGGACCCCTTGCTCACTATTCTTAGAACGGAATAGCTACACCCTACTGATGAGGTTCAACCAGACCAAAACACGTGTCTGCGGTTGCTTTTGGTACTCAAGTTCAGAGGAGAATTGCCTAGCATTTCAGTTCTGGACTGCCCCAGGGCAGGACAAAGACTGATATGTTTGGGATATTTCTCCTCTGTGAAAGATAGTGAGCTAAAGACTATCGGTAAGGCTCTTGTAACCAGGATTAATGTCTGGCAGAGAGTCTCTTGTCCCACTTGTTATTTGCTCATGCCGAAGAAGCCAAGAGTGTGCTGTGCTTGAGTGAACAGCACATGGGGAAAACGCGGTGAAAATGTGGGGAAGGGAAACCCATGGTCTGAACATCCTGATTTATTATTTGTGAACACTTCTTTATTTTTTGTGACCATTATCCCCCAATATTTGTAAATAAGCAGTAAGGATTGGCAATAGGTTTTTTAGTATAGGCCTTTTTTATTTTGACAAGACATCACTAGGACTGCGTTATTATTATTTGATGTTAGCTTGCTCTAATCTTAGATTTAAGTTTAGATAGGCGTTTATCACACCCTTGTTAAAAGTACAACAAACACACTTGAACCGTGGTCACTTGTGACTCTCTTGCTTCCAATACCATGCCTTCCTTGAAACCCCCAGGTATAGCTGTGAGCAGCTTGACCCAAGAACAAACAATATTATTATTAATTGAACTCAAAGACGGTACCAGGAATTAGGGGTTCTGCGACCCAGTTAAATGTCTGAGTTCAGCCAACAGTGAACTAGGCCATTGTCACCATATTTGATTTCTTTTTTTTTAAACAGGGAAAATCTTCTTGGGTGCTTGCATGGACCTGTCTGAGAGGCCTAGGTGCATGTAGCAAAAGAGTGAGTGGCAAGTGAGAAGGCCTGTCTTGAAACACAGTTCTGTGCCATGTGAGCAGTCTGTTGCCCAACAAAGAACCAGTCTGTCAGATGTGGCTTGATGAAGATTCAGTGAAACTTTATCGGGGAAATTCATGTACCCAGATTGCTTATAAAAGGAGCAACCCATGTCAAAATCAAGGAGTGTGTAGTGGGCTTGGAATGTGTAGGTGCCAGGGCTGGGCTGTATGAATTTTTCAATCTAGACTGTTTTGTACAGCCAGAATACTGACCAATGGGGGAATGGATTTTACTTTGCCAGGACATTATTTGTAATGTGAAATGCAAGCACACTAGGTTTCCAGGCTTGTCTTCAGTGAGGGGTGTCGAGCAATTTACATGGGGTGTGTGCCATGCACAAGTGGATCACTGAATTCAGTGATCCTGGATTGTTTGTAAAAATCGTACAATGGGAAATGAGGCCTCATATCTGTTTGTATACTCTGAACTAGCATGCAAAGCCACTGTCTGTGCATTCAGAGGGTGCTCCTTTCAATGGGCCTATGCCTTTCCTAGGATCTCTGCTCCCCACAATAGCAAGGGAGGGAAATTGCAATTGTCAAATCCCCATTGAATGGCACAGTTAAATGCCAGATAGGACCCCTCCAATGGATCTAAGCAGGTCTGTGAGTGAGACAGCAACATCCTATCATTATTAACATGTAGTAGTTTATGCAGCAGTTGTAATCATGGATTTGTTTTATTTATTTCAACATTTTAATATTATTAAATGATGTTTCCACCATTTGCGTCATTCCACTTCAATTAAAAGAATGTAATCAAACATAGCAAACAACCTTGTACAGTGTTGTATTCCACAACTCTATACCTTCAGCATTAAAAATTGTACTGTGATGCCATCCATAATTCTTCCAAGAAATCTATCACCTGACAATCATAATGTGGAAATGGTAGTTACACAAGGAATGCTGTGAAATGAATTATGGTGAAAATCCACCCGATTATACCTCCAAGGAAATAGTAATTATATCATTAGATGTCAATACTACCAGAGAATGAATCCTCTTGAAATATTGCAATAATATGTGTGATATTTACCATATGGCCAACTCCAACTCTTCCACCAGCGCCCTATAAGAGACAATAAGCATGCATTTCAATTGTGAGGCAAAGTCAATTAAAATGCTCGCGTTTAGAAGAAGGCATAATAGACACAAGGAAATTGAGTCCCCCCAATGCACCTCCGTTTTTTAATGCTTCTCCTGGCATGTGGCTATATGACCTATGTGTTCTTTGCTCTTTTGTTTTTAATCCTTATATATGTTTCTTTTACAATTCATGGTAATAAATACATAAATCATTTCTCAGGCTCGCTAGATGAAGTAGTAGTTTGGCGGTGCAGTTAAAGCAGCTGCAAATTTGCTATTTTGCTACTGTAAAAAAAAAGGCAATAACGAATTACCACCACTTTTTTACTACACCGCAAAATATGTAATGAGGTCCATTATGTCTGCCTCTCTCTCTCTCTCTCTCTCTCTCTCTCTCTCTCTCTCTCTCTCTCTCTCTCTCTCTCTCTCTCTCTCTCTCTCTTTCTCTCTCTCAATATTTGTAAATAAGCAGTAAGGATTGGCAATAGGTTTTTTAGTATAGGCCTTTTTATTTTGACAAGACATCACTAGGACTGCGTTATTATTATTTGATGTTAGCTTGCTCTAATCTTAGATTTAAGTTTAGATAGACGTTTATCACACCCTTGTTAAAAGTACAACAAACACACTTGAACCGTGGTCACTTGTGACTCTCTTGCTTCCAATACCATGCCTTCCTTGAAACCCCCAGGTATAGCTGTGAGCAGCTTGACCCAAGAACAAACAATATTATTATTAATTGAACTCAAAGACGGTACCAGGAATTAGGGGTTCTGCGACCCAGTTAAATGTCTGAGTTCAGCCAACAGTGAACTAGGCCATTGTCACCATATTTGATTTCTTTTTTTTTTAAACAGGGAAAATCTTCTTGGGTGCTTGCATGGACCTGTCTGAGAGGCCTAGGTGCATGTAGCAAAAGAGTGAGTGGCAAGTGAGAGGGCCTGTCTTGAAACACAGTTCTGTGCCATGTGAGCAGTCTGTTGCCCAACAAAGAACCAGTCTGTCAGATGTGGCTTGATGAAGATTCAGTGAAACTTTATCGGGGAAATTCATGTACCCAGATTGCTTATAAAAGGAGCAACCCATGTCAAAATCAAGGAGTGTGTAGTGGGCTTGGAATGTGTAGGTGCCAGGGCTGGGCTGTATGAATTTTTCAATCTAGACTGTTTTGTACAGCCAGAATACTGACCAATGGGGGAATGGATTTCACTTTGCCAGGACATTATTTGTAATGTGAAATGCAAGCACACTAGGTTTCCAGGCTTGTCTTCAGTGAGGGGTGTCGAGCAATTTACATGGGGTGTGTGCCATGCACAAGTGGATCACTGAATTCAGTGATCCTGGATTGTTTGTAAAAATCGTACAATGGGAAATGAGGCCTCATATCTGTTTGTATACTCTGAACTAGCATGCAAAGCCACTGTCTGTGCATTCAGAGGGTGCTCCTTTCAATGGGCCTATGCCTTTCCTAGGATCTCTGCTCCCCACAATGGCAAGGGAGGGAAATTGCAATTGTCAAATCCCCATTGAATGGCACAGTTAAATGCCAGATAGGACCCCTCCAATGGATCTAAGCAGGTCTGTGAGTGAGACAGCAACATCCTATCATTATTAACATGTAGTAGTTTATGCAGCAGTTGTAATCATGGATTTGTTTTATTTATTTCAACATTTTAATATTATTAAATGATGTTTCCACCATTTGCGTCATTCCACTTCAATTAAAAGAATGTAATCAAACATAGCAAACAACCTTGTACAGTGTTGTATTCCACAACTCTATACCTTCAGCATTAAAAATTGTACTGTGATGCCATCCATAATTCTTCCAAGAAATCTATCACCTGACAATCATAATGTGGAAATGGTAGTTACACAAGGAATGCTGTGAAATGAATTATGGTGAAAATCCACCCGATTATACCTCCAAGGAAATAGTAATTATATCATTAGATGTCAATACTACCAGAGAATGAATCCTCTTGAAATATTGCAATAATATGTGTGATATTTACCATATGGCCAACTCCAACTCTTCCACCAGCGCCCTATAAGAGACAATAAGCATGCATTTCAATTGTGAGGCAAAGTCAATTAAAATGCTCGCGTTTAGAAGAAGGCATAATAGACACAAGGAAATTGAGTCCCCCCAATGCACCTCCGTTTTTTAATGCTTCTCCTGGCATGTGGCTATATGACCTATGTGTTCTTTGCTCTTTTGTTTTTAATCCTTATATATGTTTCTTTTACAATTCATGGTAATAAATACATAAATCATTTCTCAGGCTCGCTAGATGAAGTAGTAGTTTGGCGGTGCAGTTAAAGCAGCTGCAAATTTGCTATTTTGCTACTGTAAAAAAAAAGGCAATAACGAATTACCACCACTTTTTTACTACACCGCAAAATATGTAATGAGGTCCATTATGTCTGCCTCTCTCTCTCTCTCTCTCTCTCTCTCTCTCTCTCTCTCTCTCTCTCTCTCTCTCTCTCTCTCTCTCTTTCTCTCTCTCAATATTTGTAAATAAGCAGTAAGGATTGGCAATAGGTTTTTTAGTATAGGCCTTTTTATTTTGACAAGACATCACTAGGACTGCGTTATTATTATTTGATGTTAGCTTGCTCTAATCTTAGATTTAAGTTTAGATAGACGTTTATCACACCCTTGTTAAAAGTACAACAAACACACTTGAACCGTGGTCACTTGTGACTCTCTTGCTTCCAATACCATGCCTTCCTTGAAACCCCCAGGTATAGCTGTGAGCAGCTTGACCCAAGAACAAACAATATTATTATTAATTGAACTCAAAGACGGTACCAGGAATTAGGGGTTCTGCGACCCAGTTAAATGTCTGAGTTCAGCCAACAGTGAACTAGGCCATTGTCACCATATTTGATTTCTTTTTTTTTTAAACAGGGAAAATCTTCTTGGGTGCTTGCATGGACCTGTCTGAGAGGCCTAGGTGCATGTAGCAAAAGAGTGAGTGGCAAGTGAGAGGGCCTGTCTTGAAACACAGTTCTGTGCCATGTGAGCAGTCTGTTGCCCAACAAAGAACCAGTCTGTCAGATGTGGCTTGATGAAGATTCAGTGAAACTTTATCGGGGAAATTCATGTACCCAGATTGCTTATAAAAGGAGCAACCCATGTCAAAATCAAGGAGTGTGTAGTGGGCTTGGAATGTGTAGGTGCCAGGGCTGGGCTGTATGAATTTTTCAATCTAGACTGTTTTGTACAGCCAGAATACTGACCAATGGGGGAATGGATTTCACTTTGCCAGGACATTATTTGTAATGTGAAATGCAAGCACACTAGGTTTCCAGGCTTGTCTTCAGTGAGGGGTGTCGAGCAATTTACATGGGGTGTGTGCCATGCACAAGTGGATCACTGAATTCAGTGATCCTGGATTGTTTGTAAAAATCGTACAATGGGAAATGAGGCCTCATATCTGTTTGTATACTCTGAACTAGCATGCAAAGCCACTGTCTGTGCATTCAGAGGGTGCTCCTTTCAATGGGCCTATGCCTTTCCTAGGATCTCTGCTCCCCACAATGGCAAGGGAGGGAAATTGCAATTGTCAAATCCCCATTGAATGGCACAGTTAAATGCCAGATAGGACCCCTCCAATGGATCTAAGCAGGTCTGTGAGTGAGACAGCAACATCCTATCATTATTAACATGTAGTAGTTTATGCAGCAGTTGTAATCATGGATTTGTTTTATTTATTTCAACATTTTAATATTATTAAATGATGTTTCCACCATTTGCGTCATTCCACTTCAATTAAAAGAATGTAATCAAACATAGCAAACAACCTTGTACAGTGTTGTATTCCACAACTCTATACCTTCAGCATTAAAAATTGTACTGTGATGCCATCCATAATTCTTCCAAGAAATCTATCACCTGACAATCATAATGTGGAAATGGTAGTTACACAAGGAATGCTGTGAAATGAATTATGGTGAAAATCCACCCGATTATACCTCCAAGGAAATAGTAATTATATCATTAGATGTCAATACTACCAGAGAATGAATCCTCTTGAAATATTGCAATAATATGTGTGATATTTACCATATGGCCAACTCCAACTCTTCCACCAGCGCCCTATAAGAGACAATAAGCATGCATTTCAATTGTGAGGCAAAGTCAATTAAAATGCTCGCGTTTAGAAGAAGGCATAATAGACACAAGGAAATTGAGTCCCCCCAATGCACCTCCGTTTTTTAATGCTTCTCCTGGCATGTGGCTATATGACCTATGTGTTCTTTGCTCTTTTGTTTTTAATCCTTATATATGTTTCTTTTACAATTCATGGTAATAAATACATAAATCATTTCTCAGGCTCGCTAGATGAAGTAGTAGTTTGGCGGTGCAGTTAAAGCAGCTGCAAATTTGCTATTTTGCTACTGTAAAAAAAAAGGCAATAACGAATTACCACCACTTTTTTACTACACCGCAAAATATGTAATGAGGTCCATTATGTCTGCCTCTCTCTCTCTCTCTCTCTCTCTCTCTCTCTCTCTCTCTCTCTCTCTCTCTCTCTCTCTTTCTCTCTCTCAATATTTGTAAATAAGCAGTAAGGATTGGCAATAGGTTTTTTAGTATAGGCCTTTTTATTTTGACAAGACATCACTAGGACTGCGTTATTATTATTTGATGTTAGCTTGCTCTAATCTTAGATTTAAGTTTAGATAGGCGTTTATCACACCCTTGTTAAAAGTACAACAAACACACTTGAACCGTGGTCACTTGTGACTCTCTTGCTTCCAATACCATGCCTTCCTTGAAACCCCCAGGTATAGCTGTGAGCAGCTTGACCCAAGAACAAACAATATTATTATTAATTGAACTCAAAGACGGTACCAGGAATTAGGGGTTCTGCGACCCAGTTAAATGTCTGAGTTCAGCCAACAGTGAACTAGGCCATTGTCACCATATTTGATTTCTTTTTTTTTTAAACAGGGAAAATCTTCTTGGGTGCTTGCATGGACCTGTCTGAGAGGCCTAGGTGCATGTAGCAAAAGAGTGAGTGGCAAGTGAGAGGGCCTGTCTTGAAACACAGTTCTGTGCCATGTGAGCAGTCTGTTGCCCAACAAAGAACCAGTCTGTCAGATGTGGCTTGATGAAGATTCAGTGAAACTTTATCGGGGAAATTCATGTACCCAGATTGCTTATAAAAGGAGCAACCCATGTCAAAATCAAGGAGTGTGTAGTGGGCTTGGAATGTGTAGGTGCCAGGGCTGGGCTGTATGAATTTTTCAATCTAGACTGTTTTGTACAGCCAGAATACTGACCAATGGGGGAATGGATTTCACTTTGCCAGGACATTATTTGTAATGTGAAATGCAAGCACACTAGGTTTCCAGGCTTGTCTTCAGTGAGGGGTGTCGAGCAATTTACATGGGGTGTGTGCCATGCACAAGTGGATCACTGAATTCAGTGATCCTGGATTGTTTGTAAAAATCGTACAATGGGAAATGAGGCCTCATATCTGTTTGTATACTCTGAACTAGCATGCAAAGCCACTGTCTGTGCATTCAGAGGGTGCTCCTTTCAATGGGCCTATGCCTTTCCTAGGATCTCTGCTCCCCACAATGGCAAGGGAGGGAAATTGCAATTGTCAAATCCCCATTGAATGGCACAGTTAAATGCCCGATAGGACCCCTCCAATGGATCTAAGCAGGTCTGTGAGTGAGACAGCAACATCCTATCATTATTAACATGTAGTAGTTTATGCAGCAGTTGTAATCATGGATTTGTTTTATTTATTTCAACATTTTAATATTATTAAATGATGTTTCCACCATTTGCGTCATTCCACTTCAATTAAAAGAATGTAATCAAACATAGCAAACAACCTTGTACAGTGTTGTATTCCACAACTCTATACCTTCAGCATTAAAAATTGTACTGTGATGCCATCCATAATTCTTCCAAGAAATCTATCACCTGACAATCATAATGTGGAAATGGTAGTTACACAAGGAATGCTGTGAAATGAATTATGGTGAAAATCCACCCGATTATACCTCCAAGGAAATAGTAATTATATCATTAGATGTCAATACTACCAGAGAATGAATCCTCTTGAAATATTGCAATAATATATGTGATATTTACCATATGGCCAACTCCAACTCTTCCACCAGCGCCCTATAAGAGACAATAAGCATGCATTTCAATTGTGAGGCAAAGTCAATTAAAATGCTCGCGTTTAGAAGAAGGCATAATAGACACAAGGAAATTGAGTCCCCCCAATGCACCTCCGTTTTTTAATGCTTCTCCTGGCATGTGGCTATATGACCTATGTGTTCTTTGCTCTTTTGTTTTTAATCCTTATATATGTTTCTTTTACAATTCATGTTAATAAATACATAAATCATTTCTCAGGCTCGCTAGATGAAGTAGTAGTTTGGCGGTGCAGTTAAAGCAGCTGCAAATTTGCTATTTTGCTACTGTAAAAAAAAAGGCAATAACGAATTACCACCACTTTGTTACTACACCGCAAAATATGTAATGAGGTCCATTATGTCTGCCTCTCTCTCTCTCTCTCTCTCTCTATCTCTCTCTCTCTCTCTCTTTCTCTCTCTCTCTCAATATTTGTAAATTAGCAGTAAGGATTGGCAATAGGTTTTTTAGTATAGGCCCTTTTATTTTGACAAGACATCACTAGGACTGCGTTATTATTATTTGATGGTTAGCTTGCTCTAATTTAAGATTTAAGTTTAGATAGGCGTTTATCACACCCTTGTTAAAAGTACAACAAACACACTTGAACCGTGGTCACTTGTGACTGTCTTACTTCCAATACCATGCCTTCCTTGCAAAACCCAGGTATAGCTGAGAACAGCTTGACCCAGGAACAAACAATATTATTATGAATTGAACTCAAGGACGGTACCAGGAATTGGGGGTTCTGAGACCCAGTTAAATGTCAGACTCCACCAACAGTGAACTGGGCCTTTGCCACCTGCTACTAAATTGAGCGTGTGGTTGGTAAAACTATTGTATTGTGATAGTTGATTTTTTTTTTAAACATAGAACATCTTCTTGGGTGCTTGCATGGACCTGTCTGAGTTGCCTAGGTGCATGTAGCAAAAGAGTGAATGTCAAGTGAGAGGCCTGTCTTGAAACACGGTGCTGTGCCATGTGAGCAGTTTGTTGCCCAACAAAGAACCAGTCTGTCAGATGAGGCTTGATAAAGATTCAGTGCAACTTTGTCGGGCAAATGTATGTACCCAGATTGCTTATAAAAGGAGCAACCCATGTCAAAAGCAAGGAGTGGGTAGTGGTCTTGGAATGTGTAGGTGCCAGGGCTGGGCTATATTAGATTTTCAATCTATACTGTTTCGTACAGCCAGAATACTGACCAATGGGGAAATGGATTTCAATTTGCCAGGACATTATTTGTAATATGAAATGCATGCACACTAGTTTTCCATGCATGTCTTCCGTGATGGGTGTCGAGCAATTTACATGGGGTGTGTGCCATGCACAAGTGAAGCACTGAATTCAGTGATCCTGGATTGTTTGTAAAAATCGTACAATGGGAAATGAGGCCCCATATCTGTTTGTATACTCTGAACTAGCATGCACAGACACTGTCTGTGCATTCAGAGGGTGCACCTTTCAATGGGCCTATGCATTTCCTAGGATCTCTGCTCCCCACAATGGCGAGGGCGAGAAATTGCAATTGTCAAATCCCCATTGAATGGCACATTTAAATGCCCAATAGGACCCCACCAATGGATCTAAGCAGGTCTGTGAGTGAGACAGTAACATCCCATCACTATTAACATGTAGTAGTGTTTGCAGCAGTTGTAATCATGGATTTGTTTTATTAATCTCAACATTTTAATATTATTAAATGATGTTTCCACCATTTGCGCCATTCCACTTCATTAAAAATATGTAATCAAACATAACTGTGGACCTTAACACCTTGAACAGTGTTGTATTCCACAACTCTACTTTCAGCATTAAAAAATGTACTGTGATGCCATCCATAATTCTTCGAAGAAATCTATGACCTGACAATCATAATGTGGAAATGGTAGTTACACAAGGAATACTGTGAAATGAATTATGGTGAAAATACACCCGATTATCAGGGTAATTCATGTAAATTCACACAAAAGTGGCGCAGGCGGCTGGCGCACAGTGTTCCCGTGCGATAGACTGTGCCAGCCGCGTGCGATAAAATCCATTTCAGCGCACAGCGTATTCATGGATTTTAGCCTCCAAAACCAGCCGTGGCGCAGAGTGGCTCAGTGACCCTGCAGCAGCGCCAGATACGCCCTCAAGAACGCCCTCGCGCAAGGAAAAGGCATCAAAATCCTCAATCCAGTGCAAAGGTCTGCGCCAACCCAAAACCAGTTTACCGGACTACCAAACAGCAAATGCCAAGCGGGGAACGTGTATTACGGGTTTCGTGGTAACTTCCACACGCGAAAGGGCCTGTGCGAGTGGGGTACATGTATAACTGGGGTTCGCGGGAAGTTTCACACGCGATTGGCCTAGGTACGTGTATTCCAGGAGTGCGCGGGAAGTTTCACATGCGGATGGGCTGGGTACGTGTATTTCAGGGGTGCGCGGGAAGTTTCACACGTGAATGGGCTGTGTACGTGTATTCCAGGGGTGCGTGGGAAGTTACAACCGCGAATGGGCTGGGTATGTGTATTTCAGGGGTGCGTGGGAAGTTTCACACGCGATAGGCCCTGTGCGAGTGGTGTACGTGTATTCCTGGGGTTCGCGTGAAGTTTCACATGCGAATGGGCTGGGTATGTGTATTTCAGGGGTCTGCGGGAAGTTTTACATGCGAATGGGCTGGGTATGTGTATTTCAGGGGTGCGCGGGAAGTTTCACACGCGAATGGGCTGGGTATGTGTATTACAGGGGTGCGCGGGAAGTCTCACACGCGAATGGGCTGGGTACGTGTATTTCAGGGGTGCGCAGGAACTCTCACACACGATTGGCCTGGGTACGTGCATTTCAGGGGTGCGTGGGAAGTTTCACACGCGAATGGGCTGGGTACATGTATTTCAGGGGTGCGCGGGAAGTTTCACACACGAATGGGCTGGGTACGTGTATTACGGGGGTGCCAGGGAGTCCTACACATGATTTTGCAGTGTTGGTCCTCCCAGGTGTTCCCTCTATGCCCTTCACGGCCCCTGCAGGCAGCCCACACCACAGGGGACTACCCTGCACCCCTGGTCATGTCCCACAGGCAGCCCATCCACCATGGGCATGCCCCCCAGCAAAGCCACATGTCACCTTGCACTACTGTTCACCAACTCATGTCCCCCTGCACCCCCACCCCCCAGCAGTGCGGGGCACCTGCCAGCAGGCCCCCACTCATGTCCCCCTGCACCCCCACCCCCCAGCAGTGTGGGGCACCTGCCAGCATGCCCCCCCTCATGTCCCCCTGCACCCACACCACCAGCAGTGCGGGGCACCTGCCAGCAGGCCCCCACTCATGTCCCCCTGCACCCCCACCCCCAGCACTCAGGGGCAACTGCCAGCAGGCACCCACTCATGTCCCCCTGCAACCCCACCACCAGCCATCAGGGGCACCTGCCAGCAGGCCCTCACACATGTCCCCCTGCACCCCAACCCCAGCAGTCAGGGGCACCTGCCAGCAGGCTCCCACTCATGTCCCACTCATGTCCCCCTGCACCCCCACCCCCCAGCAGTGAGGGGCACCTGCCAGCAGGCCCCCACTCATGTTCCACTCATGTCCCCCTGCACCCCCACCCCCCAGCAGTGCGGGGCACCTGCCAGCAGGCCCCCACTCATGTCCCCCTGCACCCCCACCCCCCAGCAGTGTGGGGCACCTGCCAGCATGCCCCCACTCATGTCCCCCTGCACCCCCACCCCCCAGCAGTGCGGGGCACCTGCCAGCAGGCCCCCACTCATGTCCCACTCATGTCCCCCTGCACCCCCAACCCCAGCACTCAGGGGCAACTGGCAGCAGGCACCCACTCATGTCCCCCTGCACCCCCATCACCAGCCATCAGGGGCACCTGCCAGCAGGCCCTCACACATGTCCCACTCATGTCCCCCTGCACCCCAACCCCAGCAGTCAGGGGCACCTGCCAGCAGGCTCCCACTCATGTCCCACTCATGTCCCCCTGCACCCCTACCCCCCAGCAGTGAGGGGCACCTGCCAGCAGGCCCCCACTCATGTTCCACTCATGTCCCCCTGCACCCCCACCCCCAGCACTCAGGGGCAGCTGCCAGCAGGCACCCACTCATGTCCCCCTGCACCTCCACCCCCAGCAGTCAGGGGCACCTGGAGCAGGCCCCCACACATGTCCCACTCATGTCCCCCTGCACCCCCACCCCCAGCAGTCAGGGGCACCTGCCAGCAGGCCCCCACACATGTCCCACTCATGTCCCCCTGCACCCCCACCCCCAGCAGTCAGGGGCACCTGCCAGCAGGCCCCCACTCATGTCCCACTCATGTCCCCCTGCACCCCCACCCCCCAGCAGTGAGGGGCACCTGCCAGCAGGCCCTCACACATGTCCCACTCATGACCCCCTGCACCCCAACCCCAGCAGTCAGGGGCACCTGCCAGCAGGCTCCCACTCATGTCCCACTCATGTCCCCCTGCACCCCCACCCCCCAGCAGTGAGGGGCACCTGCCAGCAGGCCCCCACTCATGTTCCACTCATGTCCCCCTGCACCCCCACCCCCAGCACTCAGGGGCAGCTGCCAGCAGGCACCCACTCATGTCCCCCTGCACCTCCACCCCCAGCAGTCAGGGGCACCTGGAGCAGGCCGCCACACATGTCCCACTCATGTCCCCCTGCACCCCCACCCCCAGCAGTCAGGGGCACCTGCCAGCAGGCCCCCACTCATGTCCCACTCATGTCCCCCTGCACCCCCACCCCCCAGCAGTCAGGGGCACCTGCCAGCAGGCCCCCGCTCATGTCCCCTTGCCCCCAGGTCATGACGATCCTAAATCATGGCCCTTATGGCCAGCCTACCCAGCACAAAGACCCAACCAAGTATTGCATCCACCCACATCGAAAAGGCAATTACATGATACAACCCCAATGGCAAGTATGTAAATGAACACCTGTCCGTCACACACCGTCACACACCACAATGGGTGCAAGTGAATCTCAAAACACAAATCATGACATGCATGAAACCAATGAGATAATACCACAAATGGAAGTATTAAAAAACATATATTGAAGATAACATGAACGTAAATCAAATCAAACACACAACAATGGGAATAACTAAAGAAATGGTCCATGTCCGGTAAATAATGAAAACCAAGAAATAATAAGCCAAAGAAATCCAAATAGGAATGGTGTCCAAAGTCACAGTCCAAATAATAAAATGCAAGGTTTAAAACAAAGTAAAAACCATTGCTCCATGGTGAACACAAAAAAAATCTAAAAAAAGATGAATCCAATGTAGAACTATGTACAATCGAAGAATCCAGGGTCCATGATCCCAACTCAATAAATGAAACCTACAAAATACTACTACCTAGTAAAAATAACTACATACAAAAATGTGGTTCAGTGTTCAAGCGGTGCAAAATAAAGAAAAAACGAAAGGAAACCTAACACTAACTAAAAAACTATTTAGAAGGGCAGCGGGCAAGTCCAACGGCTCATTGGGTGATGTCCCAGGCCAGGGCATCATCGAACTCCTGCTCAATGTCCTGGAGGCGGTCCTCTTCCATGGCCCCGAGGGTTCGCAGGGACGATGACATCCGGATCGCCAGGTCCCTGCGAATGGCCTCGAGGCACCCGGCCCACCTCAGGGCCCTCCGCATGGAGTTCTCCGCCCTGACCATCGTGAGCCATGCCTCTTTCGCCCACTGCCGCTCCGCATCTATGGCATGGCCCAACCGCTGCCACACGGAAGACACTTCCCGTCCAGGGTCCTCCTGCCCTCCGGCCGATGCCTGCCCCTGCGATGATGAAGGCCCCGAGCCATCATGGCTCCCACCTTGTTGCTGCTGCTGCTGTGCCGCTGCCTGTGCCCTGGCTCTTGCTGCCTGCACATCCTCCTCCGGCTGGGGTGCAGTTGTTGATGTTGTCACCCCTGCTGGACGTACGACTCCCGACTGTGGCAGGGATGTGTCCTCCACCAGCCTGGCCGCAAGGTCAGAGGCAGCTCCACAGGGTACCCAGGTGATACATGGGTGGGAAGATGGCATGGAGGACGACTGGGGCATGGGGGTTCAGTTGAAGGGGGGGTCGGAACAAGGTCCAGAAAACAGAGGGATCCGGCCCTGGTAAGCTGTCCCAGTGGGTCAACGCGGTCAACGAGCCATGCGAGAAGACGTGCAGTCTCCTCATGAAAAGACTGCAGGTCAGCTCGTGTGGCCCGTTGATGCAACGCCACCCCACCCAGGACAGGCTCAACCCGGTGCCGGATAGCCACATCTGCAGGGAGAGGAAGGCCAGTTGGTGTAAGCCAATCCCCTCCCTGAGAACGGGTCTGGACGTAGGCATCCCTGCTGGTGCAAGATGATGCAGTGACAGGATCAGGGACAGGATTGCACACAGGCACCTCCGCTGTGGCCTGTGCTGCCTCCTGTCCCTGCCCCTGCACTGCACCACTAGCATCAGTGGAATCCCCACCTTCAGACCCCGTCTCTGTCCCTTGCACGGCCTCCTCCTCCACCAAACCCCCCACCAACCTGGATGACTCTGTGCCATCTTCCTCCGTCAGACCCTGTGGCCCTTCTGCTGCCGAGGAGTCCAACTCCAACCTCTGCCTCTTGGACCTCCCCTCAGCAGCTGCGACCTGGGATGCGGCACCGGACTCCTCACTCCCCGACGAGATGACAACCTGGGAGGGGAGCCGGGCCTTGCATCTCCGGCTGGCGGTGCGATCCCTGCCGCTGTGCTCCACAGCACCCTCTCCGCCCTCTTCATCAGTTGACGCTGCAGACAGGGAGAGATAAGAGACAGGCATAAGGGCACTGTACAATGTACTCATACACACATGACAGTTGCACACGAGTGTCATTGTCAAACTTCAGACATGGCATCACAATCCCCAACACACATGTCATTTAAACTCACACACATGAGCTATTCCACAGCCATATTGCAACAGCCAGCACCATCCATACACATATAACAGCATGAACAGCCAAAGGTGAGCCTGACATCACATGAAACACAAGTGCAGTAGATACGTACACACGCCACCACACTCACATTCATGTGTACACCTCCTACAACTGTCGCAGTGATGAGATTTGCATCCATGTGACATCTGGCAATCAGTCTTCTACACATCAGTGTCCCAGGCATCCATGTTGCATCACTGTTGCACCCTTGTCAAATACACACACATGCACATGCACACGGTACAGACACATGCAGCTGGAACCGACATCCATGTGTGACATCACAACCATCCCAACTTACATACACAGTCATCCAAACATGTGTAACCACACATCAGCTTTTTGCATGTAAGCTCACACACACATGCACCATCCATATGTCACACATGAGAGGCCTCGCATGTGTCAGCCTCACTGCCCTGTACATACATGGCCCGACAAAAACACATGTGCAACCTGCACACTACTGGTACACCACCACACGCACAGCATACAATCAGTATGCATGTACACTTACCGCTCGACTCCCGACGGGTCTGCCTCCCAAAGACCTGGACATGGAGCGCTGGGGATATGTGTTCCAGGACCCTCATCTGATCTTCCGACAGGTGGCCCCGGCGCCCCTTAGCATCCGCTGCCTTCAAGAGGCGCCGGGCCTTGCTGAGGGTCCTAGACCTGAAGTCCTCCCAGCGCTTCTTGACATGATGGAATAGGCGGACTGCTACCCCCTCTGCGTTGATGGCAGTCACAATGTACGTCCAGATCCGGGTCCGTCCTTCCTTGTCGGCGCGAGAACTTCCGTAGAGGGTATCATCCTGCCCCAGGACTTACTCCACCAGGGCACCAACTTCTGTGGCAGTGAAGCTGGTGGCCCTCTGCCTCTCTGGCTGGGGGTTGCCAGTGGTGCCAGATGGTGTAGTGCCTGACATGGCAACCCCAGAGGCAGGAGTGGGTGGGCAACTGGGTCCTGGGGCTGGGCTGTGGAGCGAGATGGTACTCCAGTCGTGAGTCTTCGGTTCGAGCAGGGGTGGTCATAGCAACTGCACCCCTGGCTGATGTGCAGGCAGCAAATAGCAGGGCACGTGGACAGCAGGCAGGCAGGCAGCAGCAGATGGCAGGTAGGAGAGTGCTCGGGGCTCTGGGGGGCAGTAATTCGGCCTTCTGGGCAGGAGCGTGGTCTTCCGTGTGCTTACGCGTGGCCAGCTTGATACGGAGTGATTTGGCACGTGAATATCTTGCACGTCAGCGTGTAATTCGAGGAAAGGCCCTTAGCGCGTAAGCGCGTAAGCGCGTCAGCACGTGTACGCGATTTCATTGGACCAAAGGCCCTTAGCGCGTAAGCGCATCTGTGACGTGCGTGCGCAGGCGTTTCCCTGTACACAGATGCATGTTACACGTCCAAGAACTGCACGTCCGAGTGTCAGCTCGTGTAATTGGAGGATAGGGCCTTAGCGCGTATACGCGGAAGTGACGTGGGACGTGTGGGCCGGTTCAAAAGGCACGTGTAGGACATAATTTCCTTGTACGTGCTTTTTGTGGAGAGCGAGTAGGTGAATTCTGTACTTCTTGTCGGTTCACACGCGATTAACTTCACAGCGTTTCTAGTTCGTACTCCCTGTTACCTCTGACAGCTTTTTTCTGATTTTCTGTTGGGCCTGTTTCCTCAAACAGCGTTCACTTCTTCTTTTGTCCTGTCTCCTCAGACAGTGTACAATTCTTCTTTTGGCGGGGGTGTTGCCAACGCGCACACGCACATATTTTTCATTCTCATTTTCCAGGCAGACGTTGAGTCGCGCACGTATTTACCAACTGTGCTTGCCCCGTGTGTTGCATACCCCTTCAGAGGTCATTGTAGGCTGCGTGTAACACGCGTACCTTCATTTTTGTGTTTCTGGGTGCCACACCGTAGTGCAGGTTCATTTTTCCATGCACGTGGTCTACGAGGGGTTGCGTGCACGTTATATTCTGTTTTTGGGGTGCCTGTGCATTGCGTGACCCGTCATCTCTCCCCAGGGGTCACATACAGCCTTGCTAGAGCACTAGGGTACGAATTCCATCTAGTACCCTACCCCTTTGACACCCAATTGCCCAGGACAATAGTTTACTGCAACTCCCATATGCACAACAACATCAGTGCCATGGTTGAGAGGCGACCAAGCGGTAAGGGTGGCAAAGGTGGCCGAGCCTCAAGAGGTGGCCGTGGTGGGTGCGGTAGGGGATGTGGCCGGGATTTGCAGGGTACCCCTAGCCTCCCATGTGTGGAGGACCAGCCAGGGACACCCATGCCCCCCCACATAGTTGAGGGAAATGTGGCTGACACCTCTCTGATCAGCCCTTGTTGGACCGGCCCATTGTGGCACCTGACCTGGCAGAGGGTGACTCCCAGGCTGACTTCCAGGTCGCCAAATCTAGGCCACGTGTGGTGGTGCAAGTTGGTGTCACCAGGCCACGTGGATCAGGGGAAGCCATGTCATCTGCTGCCCCAAGTAGACAGGGTGGGGAGGCTGCAGGGGCAGCTGCAGCTCCATCCACCCCAGCTCTGACTCTCCCAGCCAGGGCAGTGTTGGTCCCAGTCCATCTTGCTAACGTTCCCCATGACTACGTAACACTTCAGCCAATCCCTGCACCAAGTCCCATGCTCAGTGTGCATTCCCACACTCCAACTACCCAGTCCACCGGTGCTCCTGCCCCTAGTGGCCAGAGCGCCGTAGGCCACTCAGGATCCCCACCACCTTCCAAAAAAAAGAGGAAGAGTGCTCGTCCACTACAGGCTGATGCCGAACGTGATGCACTTGTGCAGTATGTGTCCGCACACGACAGCGAAATGTTGATCACTTCAGGGTGCAAGACCACACCTGCCCGACGTCAGGCACACTGGCAGACCGTCGCGGACATCATAAGTGCCCTTGGATCAGTGAGGCGCACAGCTGGTGAGTGCTACAAGCGCTGGAATGACCTTAAGCGCAGGGCAAAGAAAAAGCTGGCCTCAAGTCATGCCGCTACTCTGGTGACTGGAGGTGGGTCTCCACAAGAGGACATTGAACTCACTGTACATGAGTCTGTTGCTGGGACCTACGTCACAGAGGAACAGATCCAAGGTGTGGGAGATCTGCCAGATTACGAGGCATTGTCCGGTGAGTGCACATGCATGTGTGTGTGATCCATGTGTATGTTGTGTGTGTGAGGGGTTCTGATTGAGTGCCAGGTGAGGGTGTGTGTGCCTGAGTGGTTTGGGTCACCCATGTGCTTCATCCAAAACATTCTGCGCCTCTGGATTTGGGTATTACAGTATCCCTTCTGCCCACAGTAGACTTTTTGTGCAACATCACGCCAGTTGCCCTTGAAGTGGCATCTTGCAACAACATTTTTTCCGTATTTCTCATTGTTCATTCAGGCTGATTGTTTCGATCCCCCCACTTTCACTACGCATATCTGAGCCCTATTGTCAAACGATATGTGACATGCCTATGGTACATGCCATCTGTGTGATGGCATGGTCATGTATGTGGATTGGACATGCCACTCACAGGCAAATGTGTGATGGCTCTGCTAGCCAGCATGCAGCTAATGTGTTGCTCTTCCATCTTGGTGTCATCAGTGTCTGACATTTTCCTCCCCTTCAAACACAGTGACAGTGCATGCATGGGAGGGTTATAGTCATGTGGGACATGTGTCAATCAAGTACTGGTTCTGTACCTCATGAGGCCTAATTGTGTGCCATGGTGCTAATGCTTGTTTCCATTTTTTGTCTTTCATGTTTCTGCAGGGGATGACACACTTGATGCTGTTGAGGGTGAGGAGATGGTGCAGACCCAGGAGGGCTCTCAGGCACGACCGGGCACCAGTGGAGGACGGGGTGTGGTGGTGGGTGAGAACCCACTATTGCTGCAGACCGTTCTCTCCAGGGGTGTCTCTGGGTGCACCTCACCAGACCTCTTTTCGGGTGTTGATTCGGATGATGAGACCTATGTGGCTTCGCAGGTAGGTGTTTCTGGGAGGGATTCTGTTCTGTCCGACCCACCTGCACCAGGGGTACAGCCCACTATGGGGATGTCAGTGTTGGTAGGTCCGCCTTTGGTGGTTACGGATGCAGGGCCACACTCCGCAACATCTGATCCTGTTCCTGGGCCAGCAGATCAGAGGGGGAATGCAGTCCTGCAGCCTCAGGTAGTGCTAACACAGCAAGGCACAGCTCGCCTTGCCCCAGACAGGTGTGGTGCCCGCCAACACGGTGAACGTACGCCGCCAGGCAATACCGCATGGGAGAGATCCATATACGGTATGGCAAACCAACAGGCAGCAGCATCTGAGATGATGGCTCAAGCTATGGAGAGGGTGGCCACTTCCATTGTCCCCCCAGAGAGGCAGATGGAGCAACTACAGCAGGCAACAGACTCCATTTGCCAATCACTCAGGGACGACATGTTGGCGTCCAACAGGGACAGACGGGCGGCCCTGGACACTCTGCGGGAACCCATTTCTTTAGAGTCCCATGGCCAGAGGGAAGCCCTGAGGGTAGAAGTTCGTCACCTCAGGCAGACTCTTGTGGAGCTTGAGGCTTCCACTGTCACAAGGACAGAACAGCTGCTGGAGCGTGTCACACGTACGCTCTCAGGTCAGGTGGTGCATGGGGATCTCCGCACCATAATCCTCCAGAAGAAGACCTTCCACACCCGCATGCTTGCTGCCATGGAGGACCAGACTAGGGCTTTGAATGGGCTGCCTCCCATAGCACCACCACCTCCTGTGGGGGCAGCAGCACAGGGCGATGAGAGCGACCACAGCGATTCAGAATCTCTCACATTAGCATAGCCGTGCAGGCCATGAGCCCATGGAGGTGTTTTTTTTCCGCAACATCCATACAGGTGGCTGTTGGTGTGCACCTTGTCCTCGGACCTCCTGAGTGGCCTCCCCCAGCCCCCCCCCCCAGCCCCTACATGGCCATTTTTTATTTTGGATTTTTGGATTTTGGTTTTTGATTTTTGGTTTTTTGTTACAGTGTGTTGCCTTGTGTGGCTCCCGTGGGCATCCACTGTATTGTGGCTGGACACATGCAGGCTTGTCCTGAGTTTGGGTTGGATGCTTGGGTTTGTGAGACACACACCCCTCCTGCTTCCCGTTACCATGGGCTTGCAAAGGGTGTGCCCAAGTGACAGTAACTTACACAGTGACGTTGGACTCCCATGACATGTGTGGGCAGTCTGTAGTCAATACTGTGTATACATTCCTAGTGCATACTGTTGTAGTATTGTACACTGCATGGTGTATTGATGTGTGCTTGTGCATCCATGTCTCCCTCCTAATTTGCAGGTTAATTCCACATGTCTTCACAAGGCCGTCTACTTTGGAGATGGAGTTCATGTTGTAAGCAGTGCACTTCCAGATTTGCGTGGCACCAACACTGTACAGTTGGGGGTGGCCGATGTGCTAGCATCACCAAGTTGTAAGTCTACGTATCCTTTAACTTAGTACTGTCATGTGAATACTATGTTTGGGGTGGCTAGCTGCCTTGTATTGTGGTAAGTCTTTGGTCATGTGTGTTGTCAGTTCTACATTAATGGGGGCACATTGTGTGTGGCCATTTTCCCATCGGGACACTGTACTTTGTGACACTTGTGTCATGTTTTGGGGATTCCTTTGTTTGCTCTCACATGACATGCCATGGTGTGTTGGGGGCGGTGCTGGGGAGGTGTTGGGTGACATGGCACTGTTGTCATGTTGTATCTTGCAAGGGGTTAATGATTTTAGCAGCATAGAAGTGTTTCTTTTGATGACACAGCATTGGTGGTGTTTGTGTAGGTAGGGATGCACACAATGGAACACTACCAGGTGAACAATCTCAGGCTGGTATGGTTGTGACAGTTGACTGTCAGTTGACTCATCATCATTGATAGTGAGCTGGTATGTGCCAGGGCTGTGTGCACTCCACAGGGGTGTGATTTTAGGTGAAGTAATTAGCCACCAGCTGCGTACGGGCTGCCTCACCCCATGCCCTTTCCCCTCCCATGCGCAGTGGGCGTGCATGTGGTTGGGGATGTGGGGGCACCACCATGTCCACCGTCAGGCCCCTGCGTGGTGCAACGTTGTGCAGGACACATGCTGCCACTATGATAATGCACACCACTGGGGGAGCGTATAGCAGCTGCCCACCAGAGCAGTCAAGGGAGTGAAAGCTATGTTGTATCTTACCTCGGGTGGCGTGGTGAGGTTCCGAATTGGCGTCATCATGTGGGTGCTCAGAGGGTAGGCACTGTCCCCTGGGGAGGTGGTGATGGGTATCATTAGTGGGGTTGTGACATTACTCAGTATCTGACATGCATGCATGTGCTGTGGCATTTATACTCACCAACCAGCCATGTATCGCCATGCCGACCAGCTTCTAGGTTTCGGTTTAGGGTTGACATTCTGTAAATGAAACTGTCGTAGGTGGACCCTGGATAGTTGGCATATACTGAGGTGATGATTCCCTTGGCATCACATACTAACTGGACGTTGATGGAATGCCAGTGCTTGCGGTTTCTATAGATGTGCTCAGTGGCCCTGGGGGGACGTAGAGCCACATGGGTCCAGTCAATGGCACCTAGCACTTTGGGGAAGTGTGCCACCCCGTAGAAATCCTGGACGGCAGCCTGCCTTTCTGCAGGTGTTCTGGGCAGGTATATGTGCCTGCAGACTGATGGGCGTGCAGTCATGATGGCCAAGACCTGGTGTAGGCAGTGTGACTGCGTGGCCTGTGGCACCACCCCCACTATGGCACTTGTCCGCTGAAATGAAGTGCAGTACATTAAGGACCTTCACCAGGGGGCTGAGTGCTTGGGAGCAGAAGGTGGGTGATGTGAGGTCATCCTCCCACTCACTGACCAGGTCCAGTATTATGTGATGTGGAAACCTATACCTCCCATACACGTGGTCATCAGGCATCCCAAAAAGGCTGGTTCTGGGTGTAAAAATTCTGGCCCTGGCTATCCTCCTCCTCCTCTTGCGGTATCCCACGGCCACTGCTGCTAGGAACGGTATAGTCATCCTGGCGTCTGAGCTTGTTTTTTGTTTGCGCGCACTTTTATGCTGTGCGGGTCGATCTACGCCTGCTTCCTGCTTGCGTACGTGTTTCCGGTTTAGCGCGACGTTTTTTGCGTTTGCGTGTGGGCGTTCCGCGCATTTGCCTCCTGTACTTCTACGCCCACCACAGTGATACACGTACCCCGCTCAGCCAGGCCCAATCGCGTGTGAAACTTCACACAAGCCCCTGAAGTACACGTACCCCGCTCGCCCAGGCCCAATCGCATGTGAAACTTCCCGCGAGCCCCTGAAGTACACGTACCCAGCTCGGCCAGCCCCAATAGCGTGTGAAACTTCCCGCGAGCCCCTGAAGTACACGTACCCCGAGCGCCCAGGCCCAATCGCGTGTGAAACTTCCCGCGAGCACCCGAAATACACTATTTTTTGACACAGCTGGTGTCCGTGTTTGTTGCGTACCCCTTTGCACGTCATTTGTCCTAGAGGGCCACAGTATGGGACATTCATCGAGCTGTATATACGGCTTTTCGTTAGCACACATTTTTTCAATGCGCAGAGACGCTACTGCCTGCCTTCATGTGGCGGACATGTGTTGATGTAAATAGTGTTAGGGAGAATTCTCTGTTTAGGCTGAATTTCCTAACCTAGTGAGTCCCCCAGCAGCTTTGCTGGATTTCTGGAGTTTGTTTTTTTCATCCTGCCAAGAGTGAGACTCTTTTCTCCCACTCTTGGACATGATTTGTGGTATTTCTTTGAATGTTAATGTGTTCTATGGGCTATGAGGTCTTTTACTCTATAGGGTCTCATGTGTTTTGTTATGTGTGTTACACCGCACCCTCCTTGCCGTAACACTGGGGTGTCCTAGGTGATCCCCACCATAGACTCCATACCCTGGGACTGACTACTGTCTCCCAGGGCATGTAAAGTCACCATTGGCTTTACTAGACCTAAATGTACTAACAGAAACAGTACAAACCATCCTATTGTGGACATACTGGTAGGGGTACTTCGATTACCCCTGGGTCTGTTGTTCGAGGGGGCACTGTCCCGTCCCCCCTCGTCGAGTTTTGGCTGGTGGCAGTGGATAGTACTTTTTATATTCGACCGGGAATATATTCCTATGAGATTCTTCCCATTGTTGGAGGCTAATACTTTTTCACATTAGTCACTAAAATACCGCTGGTTTATTTGTCTTAAATAAATCCACCGGTTGGTATTTTCTGCCAGAACTCGGTTTTTAAAATGGTGTATGTGTTCGCCTCTGTAACTCCGAACCAAAGGTTGAGCCCTTTGTTCCACTTTTGGCGGGCTTCAGCACAGAAGCTCTCCATAGTGGTGCCATTCTGTCTGGGTACCACAGGGAGTGTGGGAGGGGGTTTAGGCACCCTGGACTGAGTTGCCTTGCCAACTCAAGTCGCACTCTGGTGTGATTGGCCCAAGTGGTGAACCGCCCCGCTCACCACTTAGCGTGTTTGACTGAAAGCTAGGCTGAATTAATGGGTGTTTTCTGCATAAAAGCAGGGCTTTTGGGACTGGAACTTCAGAAGTCGCCACAGGACCTAAGAATCCGACGAGGGTAAAGCTGAGCCGACCTGCAACGACGACACCTCCGGTGGAGCCCTGCTGAACCGACTCACCACTTCCCAATCTCCTTGCTGGAGAGTCTTCTTCCCCTGACTGGTGGGAACAACCAGTCCCTTGCTTTTTCTTCGCTTCCAGGACGACTAGTGGTCGAATTGCCCGTGCTGAACACCCCAGCAACCGGGTAGCCACTAACCACTGTACCGCGACCAAAAGGTGGTGCCTTGTGACAGAGCACTCCGCGGCTGATCTCTTCCCTGGTGGTGCAACGATCTTCAACTTTCCTCGATGACGAGACCCTCTCATCTTCTGGCAAAGCCCCGACTTGCATCCAATACCAGGAACAACTGCCCCCGCCAGAGCTGTCTCTTCACTTACAAGGTACTGTGTCCGCCTGGCTTCCCTTGTGACGGTTAGCGTGAGGTGTCTTAAATCCTTAGCTTTCCACTGGGTCGCCTCCAGACCTTCTTAACTTTTGTTCTAAACTGGTTCAACCTTTCTGTGACATTTTACTTGAAGTGCATTTCCACTGTGGTATTCTTTCGGACATACCGCCTTGCCTCTCTCTGAGTGGGCCTGGCCTCTGAACTTTGATCTACAGCAGACCCTGCCTTGTTTCCCTTGCAATTGTTTCATAAAAGTGTTGGTACTGAGTTGGTTTCATACCCTGCCTTTTTCTCTCCCTTGCTAACGAATATTAGAGTGCCATCTAGGTTAAAGCACTCACCTCTGTCTGCAAATAAGTGGTGTCTTTGAACCCAGACTTGTCGAAATATTGTTAGGGGATTGATATATATTTATAGTGATTGTGATTGGAGTTGTTTGCCATATTAGTGCCAGTGTGTTTTTCATAGATGAGTTTTTAAATAAATAATTATATATCTTTTACACCCAAGCTCTGATCCGTGTCTGCTTGTTCTACTGTGTAAATTGCCCTATTCTGTATACTCCAAATACTGCCTAACTCGTCTTGAGAGAAGTCTGACTGCTCAGCCACAGCTACCAAGTAAATCTGGGTGGTGCAGACTGCTACCATTTGGGTTTACCGCTAACTCCTGTAGTCTTAAACATTTTGCAGTGGTCCCAGAGGTAATTGCACAGGTTTCTGCCTAACACATAGTTGACTTTTGGTTTGTGTCGTGGGATCCCCATTTCACTGCTGGGGGGTGGGTGTGCAAGGGGACATGAGTGGGGGCCTGCTGGCAGGTACCCCACATTGCTGGGGGGTGGGGGTGCAGGGTGTCATGCGTTGGTGATCAGTAGTAGTAGTGGTGCAAGCTGACATGTGGCTTGCCTGTTGGCCATGCTCATGGTGGATGGGCTGCCTGCGGAACATGAAGTCCCCTGTGGTGTGGGCTGCCTGCAGGGGCCGTGGAGGATGTAGAGGGAACACCTGGGAGGACCCAAACTGCTAATTCACGTGTAGAACTCCCCTGCACCCCAGATATACACGTACCCCACTCGCACAGGGCCTGTCGCGTGTGATAATTCCCGCGCCCCCCCGAAATACACGTTCCCTGCTCGACCAAGGCCAATTGCGTGTGAAACTTCCCACGCACCCCAGATTTACACGTACCCAGCCCAATTGCGTGTGAAACTTCACGCGAACCCCAGGAATACACGCACTCCACTCGCACAGGGCCTATCGCGTTTGAAACTTCCCACAAACCCCTGGAATACACGTATCCCGCTCCCCCAGGCACGATTGCGTGTGGAACTTCACGCGCACCCCTGAAATACACGTACCTCGCTCCCCCATGCCTGATCGCATGTGAAACTTCACGCACACACACGAAATACACACACTAGCTAATTTTTCACACAGCGGGTGTCGCTGTTTGTCGCGTACATCTTTGCACGTCATTTGTCATAGGGGGCCACAATATGGGACATTCATCAGAGCTGTTTATTCGTGCTTTTTGTTAGCGCACATTTTGGCGCACATTTTTTTCCTGCGCAGGGACGCTACCGCCTGCCTTCCTGTGGCAGACGGGTTTGGGTCAGTGCGCGTCTTTGCCCGTGCGCTGGTTTGCCCTATTCGATTCCATGAATATGTGTTGTAGGCGAGCGTGTGAGCGTTCCGCGCACTTGCCTCCTGTACTTCCCCCGTGACGCCCACATTTTCACGAGTTGTTCCCCATTCCGAGTGTTCCGCCCCGTGTTCCGCCTACTTTTGTTATGTGCACCGCGCTATGTGCACTTTCGCTTTGGCCTTGGCGCACGCCGTTAGATGACCTGTGCGCCGGCATGCGCCGCACACTTTTTCAGCGCACATCCCGGATTTTACTCGCGCACAGACTTCCATGAATAGATGTGCGATGGTTTCCCTGCGATATTCGCACTTGCACTGCGATTTTCGCTCTTTCACTGCGAATCAAACGTTTTCGCACGCTTGCGCCGGAATTTTCGGTGCACATTGATTCCATGAATTGGCCTGTATACCTCCAAAAAATAGTAATTATATGATTAGATTTAGTGTCAATACTACCGGAGAATGAATCTTCTTGAAATATTGCAACAATATATGTGATTTTTACGTTATGGCCAACTTCAACCCTGCCACCAGAGCCTTATAGGAGACAATAAGCATGCATTTCAATTGTGAGGCAAAGTCAATTAAAATGCTCACATTTAGAAGAAGGCATAATAGTGACAAAGAAATTGAGTCCTTCCAATGCAGCTCAGTTTTTTAAAGCTTCTCCTGGCATGTGGCTATATTACCTATGTGTTTCTTGCTCTTTTGTTTTTAAACCCTGTATATGTTTCTTTTACAATTCATGTTTATACCTACAAAAATAATTTCTCAGGCTCGTTAGATGAAGTAGTAGTTTGGTGGTGCGGTTAAAGCAGCTGCAATGTTTCTATTTTGCTACTGTCAAAAAAGAGGCAATAACGAAATAACTACCACTTTGTTACTACACTGCAAAAGATGTAATGAGGTCCATTATGTCTGCCTCTCTCTCTCTCTCTCTCTCTCTCTCTCTCTCTCTCTCTCTCTCTCTCTCTCTCTCTCTCTCTCTGTCTCTCTCTCTCTCTCACACTCTCTCTCTTTGTGAACACTTTATTTTTTGTGAACATTATCCCACAATATTTGTAAATTAGCAGTAAGGATTGGCAATATGTTTTTTAGTATAGGCCCTTTTATTTTCACAAGACATCACTAGGACTGCGTTATTATTATTTGATGGTTAGCTTGCTCCAATCTTAGATTTAAATTTAGGTTGAGCAATTTACATGGGGTGTGTGCCATGCACAAGAGGAACACTGAATTCAGTGATCCTGGATTGTTTGTAAAAATCGTACAATGGGAAATGAGGCCACATATCTGTTTGTTTACTCTGAACTAGCATGCACAGACACTGTCTGTGTATTCAGAGGGTGCTCCTTTCAATGGGCCTATGCGTTTCCTAGGATCTCTGCTCCTCACAATGGCGAGGGAAGGAAATTGCAATTGTCAAATCCCCATTGAATGGCACAGTTAAAGGTCCGATAGGACCCCTCCAATGGATCTAAGCAGGCCTGTGAGTGAGACAGCAACATCCTATCACTATTAACATGTAGTAGTGTTTGCAGCAGTTGTAATCATGGATTTATTTATTTATCTCAACATTTTAATAATATTAAATGATGTTTCCACCATTTGCGTCATTCCACTTCAATTAAAAGAATGTAATCAAACATAACTGTGCACCTTAAAACCTTGTACAGTGTTGTATTCCACAACTCTACTGAAGTGGGAGAATGGAAGACCAGGCTCCCGCCCTTCCCCCCTCGCGCTTGGCCTAGAGGATCACGGCCTAGACACCCGCCACGAGAGGAGTTTGCCTATCTACCAGACGACCAAATACCCTGGTATAGGAACATACGGATGTGCCCATCTACCTGCCCAGCAGCCCGCCCTGTCCATGCCAACACCTGCGGCACGGATCAACTCGACTAAACCTACACGTCGTTAGAGATGCCATGACGACCTAGCCAACGGTCAGCACTCCTGTGCAAATATACAGACTGGACACTCCCACACCAATCCACACGAAGAATATACTCAGTGCTATGACGTAGGCGACAGACATACTCACGGACGTGCATCTTTATTATTTTCCACATAGGCTCTCAAAATGCAGAAACGCAAGACGCATCATGAACTTATCTAAAAAGGCTTGCTCACGCTTCTTCTAAGAGCCATGTACCATAATGAAGAATATAACGGGGACACGATACTGAGGAAAAACAATATATGATACCGTAACCTAAAGCGCTCTGCATCAAACGGTTCCACCTATGCACCAGGCCCAAGTAGGCCGCAAGCAAAAGCTTCCATGAACATTGAATGAGCAAGAACTGGGCTGCTGACCCTGCAAAATGAGCCCGGCGAAAGCACAACGCCAAGGGCACGATGTTGCAATCTCGCACGCTGCAAGCCAACGCCAAGGTCGCACCTGCAAGATAAACCAGGCACACAGTAGGAAAAACAATATTAATTATGTTGAATTTTGCCTCAAACACGGTCCCACCTCACGTGACAAAGCCAAACCTGACAAGATGCCAAGCCCAGGAGGAAGGAGACGCCTGAATCCCACGTTTCAAGACACAGGCAGATACAATTAAAAGACTCATTGGACATCTGCAGCAGTGGGAGTAGTCGACCTCCCAACATATGAATAAATCCTCACATTGTTTACACCTACCCATATTAAAACATTGTTGCAAATGACAGGTGCACCGCGAGCTGGGAACAGCGATAGTCCCAGACTGGGAGGCTCGCGAGCGGACCAATTAGAACATGGGGTTCTTATCACTGACGCCATTAACATTGACCAATCCTCAGAGGTCTTCATGTAACAATTTTCATGTATCAAATTGAAGGGACAGCCCTGGTATACCACCTGACTAACCCTCAGCCACTAACACCGTTCTCTTTATGTGCGCTATACTAACCCTACCACTCGAGAACCAATCCAGAGTGGAAATAGGTTTTTTACTAAACTTTGTAAGATGACGCAAGTAGCGCGTCATACTAAGGTAAAAAGGGCCTGCGAGCCCCACGATTGTGTGTGTGTCAGGACGGACGCGTACGCTCCTTGACCCATCCCTGCCTTTTTGTCTAATAAACAGCAGAGTCACCTTGCTTCTTGCGTGTGTCTCATACTCTATCTCTTTTGGGATATACGGGAGGAGTTGGGGCCTCCCTGCCCGGAGGTCTGCGGACGGTCCGGCCGACCCCGGCAGAATTTCCCCCCGACAAGTTGGAGGCACTGCTGAGATCTGTTTAAGATCTGCTTTTATTTTTACTTTTTCCAGTTACTACTGTTGCGAGGAGGCCCGGCGGCGCAGCCCCCTCTGCCGTTGCCCCCTTCTGAGGACTACAGGACCATCGCGGAACTGCGAGAAGACCGGACAGCGCAATCCGGATATTGGCCTTCGGGAGCCGGTTGAGAAGTATCCCGCCCGCGGTTGGCGAGTGTCCAGACCTGGTCCAGACGAGGGGAGGTGGCGAGCCGCTTGGAGGGGTGCACGCAGTCGAGCGGCCCCGCATCGAGAGAACTTGGTGAGCATGCCACGCACAACAAGCAATTTGAAATTGTGAGGGAGGGTGGAGGAATTAAATACGGGAGGTGGGAGGTGCTGCACAGGTGCGCGGCGAAGGTTTTGACAATTTAGTGTTGGCAATGAAATGAATGGTAGCCAAACGAGTGCGAGAGCAGTCGGCTACATTACGCGAGAGAGGGGGGCGGAGCACGAAAACATCACGTGCGGCCGCTCGTAGACACTGATTGGCCTAGGTCGCGACTACGTGTAAGGGTGTGTGTGTGGTTTCCTACGATTTGGCATTTATTGATCAATGAGTAGATGAGGATCCCTATTGTTCGAGCAAGAAACTCGATAGGTAGATGACGTTTCCCTGTAGGCGGTAGCTAGTCAGTTGCCCAATCCTGAAGATAATTGGCTGGTTAAGCCCTCCTGTCGAGGGGCGTATCACACGTGAGGCGACGCAGCGTGCGCAGTCCGATTATATTATTGATTACCTTGTTCCAGGAGTGACAGGAAGACAGCTGTGAGGTTAACGGGGGTAGATTGCAAGTGTATTTTGAACTTAAAGAATATATGAAAAACTTACCAGTAGCTCGAAGAGATCGGTGACGTCACCAATAGGGCTTTCATAGGATATCCCGAGCACAAGGCATCTTTCCTTCTGAGAGTGGTGGGGAAGAGAACTGTGGTAAGGGAGTGGGAACAGAGATAAACGGTCATGAATTGATCAAGGAAAGGCGAAACGGGGGACGTGGCGGCGCACGGAGAATGCCAGCCACGGCAAGTGTAGAAGAAGGAGGAGGAGCAAGTGAAAATAGGGCGACTGTATAAGAACGTCACAAGGGGTGCGCAGCCGCAGGGGGCTACGTGCGCCTCGGCCGCAGGGGGCCGTAAGGGTGTTGTGTAAAGGAAGAAAGAAAGAAGAAAATATACAAATGTAAATACTATATTTTAATAATTTTCCTTAAGCGGACTATCGCAAGTCCCCAAACTTACGGGGCCAGGTAAAGGTATAAGGCTGTGCATTGTAAGTGTTAGCAAGATAATAGCTACCAAATAGGGGAAGGATAACAAGTGGAGCGCTACTATGTCACACGGGACAGGATCGGGAGGGTGGGGGAACACCCTCACTACCCCACTACAACACATATGTACCACACTGTCACCCCATAGGGAGAAACTGATCAAGTATAGCATAGAATGGACCCAGGGGACGGACAACAAAATGATAACACCGTGGCCGCCTAATGGTAGCTTCGATCCATATGCCCAACATTCACTACTAAACCATCTGCATAATACATACAAAGGGAAGAAGTTGGCAAACCACGTGGAGGTGTTTAACTTATGGAGGATGTTCCAAGGGTCCCGACCAGGACCAAATGGAATGTTCACTGTGGGGGAAATACCGGAAGAAAAAGAGATTAAGGAGGAAGGAGAGGATGGGAAAAAGGGGAGTGAAGACCCAAAGAACACGGGGAATGGACAAGAGGGAGGAGAAAAGAATAATAAATCAAATGAAATAAAAAAGGAACCGAGCAAGGATATACCCCTAGCAAAGGGAGTGAAAACAGAGGGAGGGGGGTTGTACCCTTTAAGAGAGTTAGGAGAAATAGAAAGAGGTCAGTTAAGGGCGGCTGAGGGGTACTCAAACCCGGCATACAGCCCTCCACCATATGTGGCTCATAGGAAGATGCCAGCAGAGGAGGGGAGGACTGGAGAAGAACAAACTGTGGAAATAGGAAATGATGAGTGGGTAGCTGCACAGATACTATTAAAATTACGAGGTTCATTAACAGGAGAAGAGAAGGAGGTAGTAAGGAAAACAGACAAGGATAATACCAGGGAGAGTGGAATGAGAGGGGAAGAGCTGTTACGACAAAAGGAAGAGATTTTGGAGGAACGACTAGCAGAGTTAAGGGATGAGCAGAATGAACTGATTAAACAGCTCGAGAGGGAGGAAAGAGAGAGAGCGAGGAAAAGGAAAGAAGGTAAGAACGAATTGGAAAAAATAAGGGAACGAACTGAGGAGCAAAGGAGAGAAGCTGAACGGGTAAAAGCAGCAGCAGAAAGGGTATCAAGAGCAGTGCTGCGAGAAAAGAAAAGGGAAGAAGAAGAGAAAGAAAAAGAAATGGCAATGTGGAAGAGGAGATTACTATCAGAAACGACTAAGAAATACGAAGTAGGGAGGGTGATAGAGAGCATATTAGAAAGGGAAAGGATGAAATGGGAAAGGAAGAAAGAGGATGAAAGAATACTGGAACAGATGAGTAGTGAAGTAATGGAGGAATTAAAAAGGAAAAGGGAGGAAAATGGTAGGGAGATGGAGGAGAGAAATGAAGGAGAAAGAGAAGATAGGAGAAGGGAGAGTGAAGTGTGGGGGGATGTATATAGGAACACAGAGGTAGCAACAACATCAGCGCAAAGGGGAGCGGTTGATAAAGGAAAAAAAGGAGGACTGGACCTAATAGACTTAAAAACAGTAACAATCAAGGGGAAGAAGACCGAGTGGGGGTTACCTTTTATGACTGACTTTTGTAGTGAGGAAGAAGAAGGAATGGAGAAGGAAGAAAGAAACAGTGAAAGGGAAAGTCTAGATAAACTATACACCACCCGGACCAATACAGACTCACCATGGATCTGTAGGAGAAAGGATGAACTGGAGAGAAGTGAGGAGGAAGAGCAAGGAATAGTGGAAGACAGACACATGAGGCCACACCGTCCCCATCACGCCCTCTCCCGTCCCACCCTACATGCTCAACCACCTCACGCTCATTACGTACAATAAAACTTGCGCCCTTTACAGACAAACTGACACCCTATGCATGTCGGCTTAGAGACCTCCCTAGACGCAGGCAGGAAGGACGAATACACATGCCCATATTAAATGCAGGAAGTGATGGAAGAAAGGGAAAAGATGGAGAAGAAAGAGTTACGAGCAGGGGAAATACAGACGAAATTGACGATGTAGAAGAGAGGGAAGAAGAGGAAGGGTGTGAGGACTCGATTTTATGGAACACAAAGGGTAAAACGAGACATAACTTAATGCCACTTCTGGAGAGGGGAGGGGTTAGACCACAGTACGTCCCTTGGAAGCATACAGACAAAGAAAATATAAAGTGCAGGCTCCCATCATTAAGTGGAGGTGCGGGTAAATGGATATATGAAATGGAAAAACACACCGCAGGACAGAAACTGGCAGTGGGAGATGTAAAGGGCCTTCTAATATCGATATTAGGGGATGCAGCGGATGACATTTGGAAGAGAGCGGGATTCCCTGGGGTAACAATAGCAAGCACATCGCATGATGGGGCACCATTCGCAAACTGCAGACATGCACTATGGCAGGCACTGAGGGTACAGTACCCAGACACATCAGACATAGGAGCAATTACCTCACGCAAGATGCGTGAGAACGAAGATCCTGTTGATTATATCCAGGAAATCCAAGAGAAGTGGCGCATGGAAACTAGAGAACAATGGGATAAAACACCAGCAATATTTTATCATATACCAGTACAAGGGCTCCCGGAAGGAGTTCAGAAACAACTGAAGAAAGTAGTGGGAATGGAAGCAAAAGCATGGCCAGAAATACAACTGACTATAGTGCATCATTGCAGGACATGGCAAGGAAAAATGAAACAAAAGGAAGAGGACAGGAAAACGGAAGAGGCTAAACTAGTACAGAAAAAACGTACTAAATACACAATGGAAGGGGCACTAATAACTACACCTACAACAATGACCCAAAGCCCCACACAAGTAGTGGCTGCACAAGATCCCTCCCTAATACCACCTTCACAGACTATACCACAACAGGTGCCGCCACTCCAACCATACACGACCAACATGGGAGGAGGATACTCAATGCCAGGAGCTGGGTATTATAAATACAACAGGGGAAGAGGAGGAATTATGAGAGGGAGAGGATACGGATATAACACACAACAGCAGGTGGGAGGACTTAGATATTCCTACCCCACCGGACAACCAGTATACCAGGACAACCCAGGAAGCTTTCCATGGCAGAGTAGGGAACCACCGGTGTGTTGGAGTTGTGGATTAATAGGGCACATGTCACGCACGTGTAGAGTAAGACCAGGAACACCATCATGGAGCGAACAGGGACAACCAAGGCCCACACAGGAACAGCAGGGCATACAGCAACAGCAGACATTGCAACGGGGAAATGAACAGCAACAACTAATAACACAGCAACAGCCACAGACATATTCACTGCCACAACAACAGGTAGCGATAACACAACAACCCCAAGCACAACAAACACAACTGGGTAGGGTGACGGTTCTGGGACACAACCCTTACACAGGAAATGGACAATCGTTGTATCCTCAATAGGATAGCCCACAGACGGCCTTGGTGTGTCCCATCCTGTCAGTAACACCTAATAGTGCGGAGGAACCACGCATAGAGGTAACGATAGGTGACAAAAAATGATCATTCCTTGTTGACACCGGGGCGACCCGGTCCTGCATAAGGGAAGGTAAATTTAAGATGTCGGGCGAAGCCATTAACACCCAAGGATTCTCTGGGGCTAGAGGGTTGGTTGCCTTTACTGATAATATTCCCTTATCTATAGGAGATTATGACATGTCAGTCCCACTCTTATATTATAGTGCCTCACCAGTAAATATACTGGGCGAGACATCATGAACAGGTTGAATATGACAATCTCCTTTACGGAGGACGGCATCATTTGCTCTACTCCAGGAATTAACATGCTCACAGCACGACAGATTATGCAAGCCTACTGCGGACAGGCAGCGATTAGGGCTGAGCCAGTAGATGGTGAACTATTCCAGTACGGGACAGATATGGCATTTGCATGGATGCCAGGGATAGAGGGAAAGATCTGGAGGAGGCCAGCCGCCTATTTGTTCAGACCAGAAACACCAGTCAATGAACCAGAAGGAAAGGTGGTTCCAGTGGACATTGAGAGCATTATAGCTACAGCTGATTACATTGCGATACATGCCCAAGACAGAGAAGGAAGAGCATGGAGGGCAGTGATAGCACTAGCAGAAGGATGTAGACTCACCCAGGTGTCAGATGAGGAGCTGTTCTCAGAAGAAAAGGCGGAAGGTGAAATGGTGTTCATGATGAGTGTGGAAATATGGCTAAAAGTGGCGTACAAACAAGTAGCACAGAAAATTGCAATGGCACTTGAGGCACCCGCATGCACCCCAGTCCCCTTCTTTAAGGAGGATATGACCAAGGTACCCACATCATTGTGGACTACTAGCCCCTATGACGTGGGGTGCATAAAAAGTATAGGGGGAGTAAGGATAAAATTGAAAAAAGGTGCAATACTCCCCAGAGTGAAACAGTACCCACTATCAAAAGAGGCAGATGAGGGCATATATGAAACCATAACGGCCCTTATAAATAATGGCATATTGGTCCCCTCAGAATCACCATGTAACACGGCTGTATACCCAGTGCGCAAGGCTAAAGGGGGTTCTTGGCGCTTCATACAGGATCTCAGGCCCTTGAACAACATAGTAGAAGCAGAATACCCCATAGCAGCAAACCCGGCCACAATATTGTGTGGCATTCCAGCAGAAGCATCACGATTTACAGTGATCGACCTTAAAAATGCATTCTTCTCAATACCATTGCACCCAGACTCACAAGATCTGACAAGCTTCACTTACAGAAACACAAAGTGGAAACACACCAGATTGCCACAAGGGTATTGTGAATCACCCTCAATTTTCAACAGAGTAATACAGATGGATTTGGGTAACATTGAAGTGGAATGCACAGTGTTGCAGTATGTCGATGACATAATAATTTGCAGTACAAACGAAAGAACAAGCAGAGAGGATTCATTAAAGATGTTGACAATATTGGCTGAGAAAGGTTACAAGGTAGACATGGAAAAGTTACAGTACTGTCAAGAACAGGTACTTTACATTGGTCAGCTCATATCCCAACATGGAAGAAAGATTGCACCACAAAGAGCACAGGCCATTTCAAACACACCAGTGCCACAAACAGTGAGGGAACTGCAGCAGTTCCTGGGTCTGTGCAACTACTGTAGAGCATGGGTATTTGATTACAGTTCATACATAGGGCCCCTGCTTGAGGCGTTAAAGGAAGCTAATAAAGGAGAGAAAAAGCTGAGGTGGACAATGGAAATGAAAGAGGCTTTTGATAAGTTGAAAGATGCGATATCAACTGCTCCGGTACTGGCATCCCCAGACTATGAGCGACAATTTTTTATATTTTCACATTGCGACTCAGCAGTAATGAAAGCAGTGTTGGCCCAAAAAACAAGCATGGGCTACAAACCAGTAGCATTTTACAGCGGCCACTTAGATCCTGTGATGCTAGGTCATTTCCCTTGCGAACAAGGTCTTGCCGCAGCTGCTTTTGCGGTAGAGAAAGCATCAGCAATCACCATGGGGTGCCCAACTACGTTGTTTGTGGAACATGCACTTTTTGCCATATTGAATAAACCTAAGTCCACCCTACCCACGCAAAGGGCATCAGGTTATGAGATCATCTTATCCAGAGCTGAACTATCAATTGTTAGATGTAGCACATTCAACCCTGCAAGGTTCCTAGCAGAAGTAATTGAGGAGGGAGATTATGCCCACGACTGTACGCAAATAACTGAAATGTACTCATGTACTAGAAAGGTTGAAGAAAACGCACTAGAGGGAGGTGAGCTCTTGTTCATTGATGGGTCATCAACTATCGACCAAAGGGATGGTATATGGAGGACTGGGGCAGCAGTGGTAAAAATGATGGAGGTACCGGTGTGTGTGGCAATGAAATGTGTACAATTACCACAGCATTACTCCGCTCAAGCAGCGGAATTAGTTGCACTGATCTTGGCGTTGAAGGAAAGCTTTGACAAACGAGTGACCATATATTCCGACAGCGCATATGTTACATCCACTGTCCACTCAGGGCTGTCGAAATGGAGAAGAAGAGGGTTTAGGAGAGCTGATGGCACTCCAGTGCAACATGCCCTCCTATTGGCTGAACTAATTGAAGCAATAAATGACCCCCAAGAATTAGCTTTGGTCAAATGCACCGCACACACCAATGGTGAAGACCACATCTCAAAAGGGAATGCAGCAGCAGACGCACATGCGAAGTATGCTGCATACTTTGGTGAGATATGGAACCCCCCCAGAGTCACAGAGAGGGAGAGGGAGGGGAATGGCTAAGGAGATGTTGATAAGAGAAGGGTACACCCATCTCCCAGCCACACAGATTATGGAGCTACAAGCGGCTACACCAATGGCCGAAAAAGAAATATGGGTAAAAAGAGGATGCACAATGTCACCAACCGACGCACTATGGCGCCAGGGTGACACTGGAAAGATTGTAATACCACTGGCACTATTGAACACCGCCCTGAGCCAACTACACTACCCAGCCCACACAGGCAAGGAAGTAATTGCAGCACGAATTAGGGAAGACTGGTTCTGCCCCGAGTTAAATTCTCATGTGTCAAATTTTATCAGCAATTGTCTCACATGTCAACAGTTTACGGCCGGTCATACTCTGAAGGTGATAAGAGGTACTATACCCCGGCCAGAGGGACCTTTCCGGCATCTCCATATTGACTATGTTGATATGATCAACGTATGTCAAGGAAATAGGTATATGATTGTAGTAGAATGCCCATTCTCGAGGTGGATTGAAGCAGGGCCCTGTTCACACCCAGATGCATTTAGAGCAGCTAAATTCCTAGTGAGGGAGGTCTTCCCCAGGTGGGGAGTGTGCGAGGTACTGAGGTCAGACAATGGCCCACATTTCGCAAACAAAATGTTCCAGCACATCACATCCTTGCTGAACATCAAGCATACATTTGCATGTGCATACCACCCACAGGCCAACGGTGTATGTGAACGCCTGAATGGCCTATTAAAGGAGGCAATTGCAAAGATACAGCAAACAACAAAGAAGAGTTGGTTATATTGCCTTCCATTAGCCCTATTTGAGCTAAGGAATAGACCAGGGTCCGACCACCACCTCACCCCTCACGAGGTGGTTACCGGACGTCAAATGCGCCTTCCCCTAACGCCAACATCACGAGCATTTACTGACCACGAGAGTACTGCGAGTGTTCTTGGTGATGAAATGTACCAATATGTGTCTTCTTTGATTACTAGTGTAGTGTTTGTGTCTCAACAGCTCGAGCGCACGTGGGGCGGGTCCAACAGCGATCAGCAAGAAGACGTGGATAAAGAATTGGAAAAGGAAAGACTGTGCAAAGTTGCTAAAGGTGACCACGTACTACTTCGCAATTTCAACAGAAAGTGGAACAGTCCACGATTCACTGGCCCCCATCTGGTAGAGGAGGTATCAACGAGAGCAGTAAAGTTACAGGACAAACGTGCTTGGAACCACCTACACGACGTAAAGATCTACAAACCCCAGAACCGCCCCAGCGCCACCGACAGGGCCTCTGGAAGAACAACAACAGCGTCACCAACGGAGGAAGAGACTTCTACCACAACTAACAGCCTAAGTGTCCCCATACCCTGCCACCCCCCAGATTCCCCAGAGACAACTATTAGAAAAGAAAGGGGTGATCCCCATACCGCCCACCCCATGGTTACACGATCAAAGGGTAAAGAGACTTCCGCCAGTTGAGCCCAAACCCTCTGCCCATTGACCCCCTGCCCACTGTAGTAACAATTGTACTGAAGGACATTGTTTTGCACATATACACATGTAAACACCTGAATGTTCTCTTCCTTTTCTCTCGCACATGCAGGTACAGCGTATTATTGTACTGTTAAGAAAGTAGATAACTAACCAATTCACTGCCCAGGAGCAGATGGTACCCTCAGACGATAATTACCTGGAGGAATTGTCACACCAATTTGTATATGAAGTAAAAAGGCCAACGTACCTGAAAAGAAGGAGGGTACGTGTCTACTACACAGCATTCCTCTTGGCCATAGAACATTCAATGCCCCACCTCCAACCATATTTGCCTGCCCTAAAAGATAGATCGCTTAGATTGGCGTGGGAACAGCTCTTCGCCTGGGCACTGAATGACTACTTGATAGGGAGAGCTAAATGACAATAACTAACCTTAATAACGAGCATATTAAGAATTTTCAGGCGGGCAACTGTAACGTCGCAAGAATACGCTGCCGGACTGCAGCAAGGTAAGAGCAAAATGCCGGTGAAATTAGCATTTGTAATAGAATTGATGGGGATTTTAATGATCACCGGATTTTTGGCTGCCTCTGTATGGCAGTACAGCTATGCTATCAATATTATTGCTGTACCCAAACCTAATACACCCACACCCCAGCTGCAACAGGTGTTACGTCAGGTGGTACTAGTAAAATCCCACACAAGGAAAATAGAGTTAAACGCAGCACATACTCAGATAATAAAGGTATTGATGATTACATACAAGATTCAGCACACATCTCAAACAACATATGGTACCAACACATGACCCACATAGGTAAGCAGACAACAGAAGACAGCTGCTACGTTTGCTCATTAATACCATACGCCATGAGCGCTTCTCGAACATTTGTTGCCACGGAGATAGATGAAAAAATAGCACGATGTAGAATATACCTGGCACTGTTCCAGACGAAAGGAAGATTTCAAGGGACAGTGGTGCAATTGGTGTGGAAAACACGAGATACATATCCATATGAAAACAACTTCCTCAAGACTTATTTGAGTTACCACAAGAGCAGTTTACATGCTGAAGGATTCAGATACATAACAAGTGGTCCTGAAAAAGGAGAAACAAAGAAAGTAACACTACAGTACCTACCATGTGATTGGTACGCCACTGACGTCCCTGGTAAGAACGGATGTTGGGAAAGACCACTGGTGATAATAACGGGGAAGGTGTACATGAACAACAAATGGGACATAGGAGTGGTTGGTAGCAACATGGTAACAAGAGAAAATATTTCAACTATTGATGGACACAACCACAGATGTTGGATGACCTGGGTCAAGTACGTACCCATGCTCACGTGGATGGAGAAGGATGAAGACCCAATAACAATACTGCCGCTAACTGTGCCTAAGGTATGCTACCAAAATAAAGGGGAGGTGGACGTAGGATACAACACCAACTGTGAAAGCGTGATGGAGCTACCTGAGGGGGGAGCAGGAACAGCAGTAGTAATGGACCATTACTGGGCCTGTGGAGAAAAAGCATACCACACACTGCCCCCTCTGTGGAATGGTATATGCACAATAGTGCACGTTAATGTACCATCACTAGTGGTACCCCAGAAACATGTCAATATGGCGAACTTCCCCAAAATGGATGAAGGGAACAAAAGGAAGAAGAGATCTGTACAACCTCAGAAGGAGCCAGAGAGCAAAACCAACGGCAATAATACTGTCCTGAATAGAAAGAAAAGACAAGGAGAACCTCTGACAGGAAATTACCTATGGGGGAGGTCGGAAACAGCACTCACTTCAATTCCACCAGAGCACAGACTATTCAGCAGAGCAGCAATGTTCTTCTCCTCAATAATACATCCAGGACTACAGGCTTACGCAAACGTAAAATGGCTCCAGATAACTCGATGGGAACTAATGATGACTATTAATTCTACGGTAAATGGATTCAACGCAATAAAAGAGGAACTGCGAGCTGTGAGGATGGTAGCACTTCAGAACAGATATGTACTGGACCTCCTCACAGCAATGGAAGGAGGAGTTTGCGCAAAGATAGGACAATCATGCTGCACATTCATCCCTGCCAACGATGCTGACAATGGTACACTGACAGAAGCAGTTTTACAATTGGCCCAGATGCACTCAAAAATGATGGATGAAAGTAAAGGTGTGAAAAAGGATGAGAGTTGGTTTTCAATATTATGGTCATGGATGCCATCTTGGCTGTCAGATGGACTGAAAATTATAGTTGGATGGAGCTACACTGATCATAATAAGATTTTGGAAGGCCCGGAAGGCACGCACCACAGACGAGATGATCGAAATGGTTGGTATGCACCTCTTGATGCCAACAGATGACGGCCAACACACAGGCACAATCATAACAGAGAGAGAGAAGTTGCGCAACCAGATCATCACCAACCACCTGGACCCACCATCTGTCAAGCTCGAAAACCCAAGAAACCCAAGGAGCTACATAGGGAAATGGGTATACTGCACTCCTGGAGGAACCTGTGAATATATGTATTGGTCATTTGAAGACCATGTTAACCACTATGGACATTTGGGAGGAATAACTAAAATATGGAGAGTAAGAGGAGATAAGGAAAAGGATATGTTTGTGGTCGACAAGTCGACCAGAGGGGGGACTGAAGTGGGAGAATGGAAGACCAGGCTCCCGCCCTTCCCCCCTCGCGCTTGGCCTAGAGGATCATGGCCTAGACACCCGCCACGAGAGGACTTTGCCTATCTACCAGACGACCAAATACCCTGGTATAGGAACATACGGATGTGCCCATCTACCTGCCCAGCAGCCCGCCCTGTCCATGCCGACACCTGCGGCACGGATCAACTCGACTAAACCTACACATCGTTAGAGATGCCATGACGACCTAGCCAACGATCAGCACTCCTGTGCAAATATACACACTGGACACTCCCACACCAATCCACACGAAGTATATACTCAGTGCTATGACGTAGGCGACAGACATACTCACGGACGTGCATCTTTATTATTTTCCACATAGGCTCTCAAAATGCAGAAACGCAAGACGCATCATGAACTTATCTAAAAAGGCTTGCTCACGCTTCTTCTAAGAGCCATGTACCATAATGAAGAATATAACGGGGACACGATACTGAGGAAAAACAATATATGATACCGTAACCTAAAGCGCTCTGCATCAAACGGTTCCACCTATGCACCAGGCCCAAGTAGGCCACAAGCAAAAGCTTCCATGAACATTGAATGAGCAAGAACTGGGCTGCTGACCCTGCAAAATGAGCCCGGCGAAAGCACAACGCCAAGGGCACGATGTTGCAATCTCGCACGCTGCAAGCCAACGCCAAGGTCGCACCTGCAAGATAAACCAGGCACACAGTAGGAAAAACAATATTAATTATGTTGAATTTTGCCTCAAACACGGTCCCACCTCACGTGACAAAGCCAAACCTGACAAGATGCCAAGCCCAGGAGGAAGGAGACGCCTGAATCCCACGTTTCAAGACACAGGCAGATACAATTAAAAGACTCATTGGACATCTGCAGCAGTGGGAGTAGTCGACCTCCCAACATATGAATAAATCCTCACATTGTTTACACCTACCCATATTAAAACATTGTTGCAAATGACAGGTGCACCGCGAGCTGGGAACAGCGATAGTCCCAGACTGGGAGGCTCGCGAGCGGACCAATTAGAACATGGGGTTCTTATCACTGACGCCATTAACATTGACCAATCCTCAGAGGTCTTCATGTAATAATTTTCATGTATCAAATTGAAGGGACAGCCCTGGTATACCACCTGACTAACCCTCAGCCACTAACACCGTTCTCTATATGTGCGCTATACTAACCCTACCACTCGAGAACCAATCCAGAGTGGAAATAGGTTTTTTACTAAACTTTGTAAGATGACGCAAGTAGCACGTCATACTAAGGTAAAAAGGGCCTGCGAGCCCCACGATTGTGTGTGTGTCAGGACGGACGCGTACGCTCCTTGACCCATCCCTGCCGTTTTGTCTAATAAACAGCAGAGTCACCTTGCTTCTTGCGTGTGTCTCATACTCTATCTCTTTTGGGATATACGGGAGGAGTTGGGGCCTCCCTGCCCGGAGGTCTGCGGACGGTCCGGCCGACCCCGGCAGAATTTCCCCCCGACACTACCTTCAGTATTTAAAATTGTACTGTGATGCCATCCATAATTCTTCCAAGAAATCTATGACCTGACAATCATAATGTGGAAATGGTAGTTACACAAGGAATACTGTGAAATGAATTATGGTGAAAATCCACCCGATTATACCTCCAAGGAAAGAGTAATTATATTATTAGATGTTAATACTACCAGAGAATGAATCTTCTTGAAATATTGCAACAATATATGTGATATTTACCATATGGCCAGCTCCAACTCTGCCACCAGCGTCCTATAGGAGACAATGGGCCTCATTACGACCCTGGCGGAAATCGAAAAACGATGGCGGAAATGCAATACCGCCATCGAATAGCGCTCGGTGCGATCATGACCCGTCACCGCAAAGTACGATGCCATTAGCGACACCGTAGTGAACGCCAACGCTAACTGCACCAAGTACGCGCGCGCGCGCCATGCCAAACCGTAATTACCACCATGGCGCAACGGTACGCGAATTCCGACCCTAGTGGACATGCACCTAACGCCATCAAGCACGGCGGAAAGTACCATTCCGCCATGGTGAGAAGTACGGCATCGTGAACCAACCGTAAACGGCCCTACTGAGTCCTTGTACACCGCTCCCTGGCCACATTGTACAACCCCCCGTAGGTGCAATGAAGTCACACAATGCAACCAGTGAAATGCACTAGTCATCCATGCCTGCCAACGAACAAATGAATCTCAAGAGGGCCCAATGGGAGCTGCAGGGCACAGATGGCATGAATACAGAAGCTATACAAATGGACATGACCTCAGTCTCCCACCAAGAAACGCACGCAAACACAGGCACCTGTGACCAGCAATATTCCGATAATCACATCATTCCACCAATCCAACTGGCTGACCGGCATCTGTTACACAAAAGCTAATCCCCCGCCCCTGAGCATGACATCATCAAAACAGTCATAATGGCAGCCCTTATCCCTGACCTCACTGGGCTTCGTAGGCAAACGCGCCCAGCACAGTACCACGCTACTATACCCCGAAGCTGGAACCCAATGCAGATCTCCTCACAATACATCACTCCCCAAATAGTAATATGCCACATCACTTGCAAAGAAGAACGCTACACGGTTCATATCAGAATAGAAATTTAATGCACAACAAATTCTCCAAGCCCATACAGCCATTAGGCCATGAACTCCAAAATACATTTCACCATTGTGGGCTGCATCCGCAATAAATGACCAGCTACTTCTTGTGTGACGCCCTGTTCCTTCATGGTACACAGGGGCTACATTCCCGTACGAAAAGGCAACATGGAAGTGCCTAGAACCGCAGGGCCGTCCCAATAGGGAGGCACTAGTCCAGCTGAAAGGCCGAAATGTTGCTCCTAGCCACTAGTACTGCGTAAGGGCATGTGGCCCATTGGCGATCGTCCCATAAGATCGTAATGCTGCTCCACTGATTAACACGAAGCAGCAGGTGTCGGGAGTAAAATCCATCTGCAGGAGTGGCATACAGATGGCAGTGGCAAAAGGGGAGGAGATACCTGTCAACCAAATGAAATGAAAAAGAATAGTATGGCCATCAGAACTACATTTGAATTACTCACTTCAATGATCACCCCAAATCCACAGCCATATGCATGCTAGCCCACTCCAAAGGATCATCACCACCCAAAAACCACTTGCGAATCATAACTATCTATATCGAGGTGAAAACACTATCACAAACGAGTGTACCTGTGCATGCGTCTGTTAAAACAGAATCCATCAGATGGGATTGGTAACGTGCATAGACACAAGTGTCTGAAGGCGCGTCGAGACAGGGAGGGCTCAACAAGGCCAGATAGACGATGGTCCCACTATGGCAGCCCTGCATCACATAGCGCAGGGGAGGCGGATAGATTCCAAGAAGCCCTGTACATGGCAAACTCTGTATCAAATCATCTGTCCATGCATCCATACATCACTCCCTCATCCCGTAATGAAAACGCCTGTTTCCATACTCACATAACATGTGAAATTTCCATTGAGTCTGTGCGTTATGCAGCCTGCAAAATCCACTGTGCCCCAGCCCGTTATTGCAGTGTTGTGAAGTAACATGTATTTGGGAACGTCCGGCCTCATCGCCCACGTCGCTATTGCGCATCCCAAACTATTCATATCAATCATTGCATCCTCGCCATGGCCCCTGTCCCAAGGACATTGAACAATAGAACGTTATATTTGCAGTCAGACCTGTGGGCATCTCCTCGCCGCTAGCTGAAAACCGAAAGCGCCGCCCTTCGAATTCCTCATTTGCAACATCACGTCGAAAAGGCATCTGTGGCCGCTTGAAATCACAAATTAATCCATCTAGTGCGGCTGTGTGTGAAAATGGCAACTGCCTTCACTCACAAATGGGACGCCCCGCCCGTCGGTGAAGCTCGGTACAGTGTTGCATGAGGGTCCACCGTTACTCGAGTACTACGTTCCACTGACCCTTCACAAGTCTGTTCGCGACTGCAAAGATAGTATGTGAAACAATGGGACCATAGCCGAATGAACATATCAACCAATGTTACACTGCCATCGGGTACAAATACATGATTGCAATAGCAAGATGCCATTCGTCGAATTGCAGCGTTGTGTGCGGGACGTGCTCGCCCAAAGGGGAGTGCAGCTTGCACAGGTGGAATGAATCACCACAGGTGGAGGCCATACAGCCTGAAAACACATAAATTGCACACCCAGTCTCCTCCCACAACCACACCCACTCCGAAATGCTACCGGCAGGACTAGCCATGTTGGCCCTGGGGGACCTGATAGCACTGCAAGTACTCCAACTTCAAGAAGAAGACGAACACCAACTACAACCGGCCGCACGGCGGAGACGCAGGAGGAGGAGGAGGCCAAGGCAGGGCCAGCAAGGGCCGCCAGCACAGCCACTACCACCACGCAGGCAGCCCGCAATCCCACGCCTCCGAGCACATCCGTTCAACCTCACTGATGAGCAGATCCACACCCTCTACCGTTTGGACCGGGACACCATAACCGCCATTGTGGACATGACACAGGCTGACCTTGTCAGCATGATAGATAGCCCAACCGCCATCCCACCCCTACTGAAGGTGGTGTCTGTACTACACTTCCTGGCCACAGGCACCTACCAGCACACAGTCGGACAGTTGCATGGCATATCACAGCCACTGTTCTCACGGACACTATTGCAAGTGCTCGATGCCCTCCTGAAGCACGCAGACGACTACATCTCTCTACCACGCTCGGAGCAGGAAATTACCAACACAAAAGTGGGATTCCATGCACTTGCCGGCATACCGGGTTGCATTGGTGCCATCGACTGCACCCATGTGGAATTGGTCGTCCCACATGCCATGGAGGCCCAGTACCGCAACCGAAAACAATTTCATTCCCTGAATGTACAAATGGTGTGTGACTCCAACAGGATCATTACACATTGTTGTGCCAGATTCCCTGGATCAACCCATGATTCTATGGTCTTGAGGAACTCTACTATACCACGCTACATGGAGCGACACGCAGGGAACAGATCCTGGCTACTCGGTGAGTCTCATTTCATGCATGATGATGTGGGGTATGTGATGCGGCAATGATCTGGCAGGAAGGGGGGGGTGTGCGTACGTAGCAATGGCATTCCTCAATATTCCTTTCTTGTCCACATACAGGTGATGCCGGGTATCCACTGAAGAGATGGCTCCTCACACCAGTCTGGAACCCACGGGACCAGCATGAGGAGGACTACAACCATGCCCACTCACGTACCCGTGTAGTCATAGAACAGGCATTCGGCCTACTGAAGACTCGTTTCCGCTGCCTCAGCAGGTCTGGCGGGGCACTCCTGTACCGCCATGTGAAGGTTGCAAAGATGGTCATGGCATGTGTCATGCTCCACAACATGTGCGTACGTAGAAATGTGCCCATGCCCCCTGACGCAGAACTGCAAGCACCTGATGATGGTCATGATGAGGGTGGGGATGTGGCAGCACCTCAAGGAGTCTGCGAGGCACAGGAGGGCCGTGACATTCGTCAGCATCTCATAGATGCATGCTTCTAGCACTCACGCCTGGTGGCTGATACATGGACACGGGATTCGTGGCACTGTGTGTGTCTGGAACATGCACAATATGGACTGTACGCCTATAATGGCCTCGTACACAAAGATCAATGTCCACACATCTCATTGCATGATCGTGCATTGTTTATGGCATATGTGATATCATGTTAAACACTCTATCGACCCGCCACCCAAGTGAGCCCAACACACCCCCTCCACCCTCCTACCTCCCCCCCGAACACCAGTGTCCAAAGATGCTCATTGTCAGTGGGCTGTCGCTATTGCAAGCCCCCTCTGCGGGTATCAGGGGCACCCCTGCCTGTGGAGCGCAGGTTCCTCCCAGATCTACGTTGGGGGCTGCCCTGGACGGAACTTGCAACGGATGATGTCTCTGTCTGCTCACGTCCATGCATGTCCCTAAGGGTTTGTGAGAGCTCAGTGAGCACACGGCGCACTGCGGCAAGTTCGGCACATACGTCTTTGGACGTCGCATGCAGTTCCCCCCTCAGGCTCTCGGTGCTTCTCTCCATTTGTACTCTCAGGCTCTCGGTGCTTCTCTCCATTTCTACTCTCAGGCTCTCGGTGCTACTCTCCATTTGTGCCCTTAGTGTCTCTGTACTTGTCTCCATTTCTGCCCTAAGTGTCTCAGTTGATGTTTCTATGGCTGCCTTAGTGCCCCCACATTCATCGGCATGGTCCTTGAGGAGCGTGGCCAGTTGCTGCTGTTGCACGATTACCTGGTCGAGGGACTGTTGCCTCTGCTGGGCCATGGCCATTTGCGGTGGTGTCACAGAGGGGCTGATCACCTCATGTTGCCTTGCCACAGGGCTTGTGGGGGATGGCCAGTCGTCGTCTTGTGGGTGCCCCTGCGTGGTATCCTCATGGTGTACGGGATGGAACAGACAGGGGGATTGAGACAGGTCATGGATGGATCTAACTTCGACATCCCCGTTTTCTGTGTCGGAGCATGCTGCCATTAATGCAGTATCACCTATGGTGCTGCTGCCACCAGAAGCAGTGCCTACTGTGGCATCCATTGGGGGGACCTGTGGTGGTGTTGTTGTGGGCATGCTGGCTGCTGGGGTGCCTGTTGGAGTTCCCTCCTGTGTGCTGCCACTTGATTTGTGCTGCTGCCGTGTCTTGATGCGTGCAGCTGAGGTGGAGGGTCTTTGGCCGTTGGTCTTGGCCCTCTTTGCAGGTGTGCTGGTAGGGGTGTCCTGGAGCTCGTCGTTTGGATCGGACCCTGTGGTGGAGTAAAGGAGGGCGAGCGTTATTTATGGGTCTGTGGGAATTGGAATGGCAATGTATCACATGCATTGGGGTGGTACCTGAGGGTGATTTGGGTCAGGGCCTTGGAGGTGGTTTCATTTGTGTGTGGAGTGAGGGTGCAGTTGTTTGGCAGCCTGCAGTTAGGGTGTGCCTGCTGCACGTGTAGAGGGTGTTTTTAGGATTTTTAATTATTTATGTATTTGATGTTAGTTTTAAAGTGTGCTATCAGGCCTATGTATGTGGACGTTCTCCTGGACATGTGTTCCTGTTGCACTATGTGGGCACGTGGTACTTCACATGATTGGACATTGTGGTTTTGGCATTGTTTTATTTGGGACACCTACCTGAATCTTCGGATGTCTGCACTCCTTTCTCCATCCCTCCGACTCCCTCTATGCTCTCCATTCCAATGGTGGAGGCACAGATTTCTTCCCAGGGGGTCAACTTGATGGGTGATTCCGATCCTCCCCCGGTAGCTGTGGCAATGTTGCGGTTGGCAGAAAGTATGCTACGGACGCGTATCCGCAGGTCGTCCCATCGCTTTCTGCATTGCTGTGGGTTGCGGGGTGCGGTCCCCACCGCACTTACCCGCTGTGCCACCAGGGCCCATATGGCCTTCTTGTTCGCAAGTGCCGTCCTGGTCATTTGCGTGGAGAAGACGACGGCAGCATTCTCCTGGAGGGTCTCCGTGAGCACCGTGAGTTCCTCACGGGAGAAGTGGACCTGCCGCTTGCGGTCGCACGCTTTCTTCGCTACTTTTCCCATTTTTCTTGGTTTCACTAGGGTGGATGACGGGTTGGGATGTGTCTCAGGGTAGTATTTTTAATGGTTGTGTGGAATTTGTGGTTTTATAGGTGTACGGCGGGATGTTTCCCGTTCCGGGACCATGCTTTTACTTCCGTTTCCGTATATTTACGGTCACCGTACTTTCCGGTTGGCGCTCACTGCGGTGTCCGCTGAGATGGGCGGCGGTATTGCACCTAGGGCGCCGTACGGCGGCGGTGTGGGCCGTTTTGGGGTCATTTCCGCCATCGCAGACTTTGCACTTCCGCCATGGCGTGGTGCTCGTGCCCGATGGGTCGGAATGAGCCGCACTTTGCTCCATCGTGCAATGGCGGAAACGCTATTTACGCTATGGCGGTCCGGTCGGTTGATTTCCGCAAGGGTCGTAATGAGGGCCAATAAGCATGCATTTAAATTATGAGGCAAAGTCAATTAAAATGTTCGCATTTAGAACAAGGCATAATAGTCACAAGGAAATTAAGCCCCCCCCAATGCACCTCCATTTTTAATGCTTCTCCTGGCATGTGGCCATATGACCTATGTGTTTCTTGTTCTTTTGTTTTTAAACCTTGTATATGTTTCTTTTACAATTCATGTTTATAAATACAAAAATAATTTCTCAGGCTCATTAGATGAAGTAGTAGTTTGGTGGTGCGGTTAAAGCAGCTGCAATTTTGCTATTTTCCTACTGTCAAAAAAGAGGCAGTAACGAATGACCACCACTTTGTTACTACACCGCTAAACATGTAATGAGGTCCATTATGTCTGCCTCTCTCTCTCTCTCCTTCCCCTTTCTCTCTCCCCCTCTCTCTCTCTCTCTCTCTCTATTTCCCTTTCTCTCTCTCTCTCTGCCACTTTCTATCCTCGCAATGTCTCTGACCCACTCTACCTTTGTGAGTGAAAGACACTTTGTAAGGTACTCATTTCCCCGTGAAAACTTTGTCAGTGTCTCACCCGCTAATCCCTGTGGACCTGTCATCCAGGTTGCCTGGCATGGGCATCACAGTTGGATCCAGTTCTTGGGGGTGGACTAGTGGGGGAGGATCACATGGATGAGGGTTCCTCAGGGAGTGAAAGTGGGACACCGAAGGTTGCAACACAGTATTCCCTTCCTTGTGACACCTTTTCCCAATCCTATCAGGTCGGATATGTAGGAACTCAACCCGCACCCCTTTTCTGATATGAACACTTTTTCATGGACAGCCCAACAAGACAGAGAAAGCACTAACACCCGAGCCATATACCTAACATGTCCCTTCACAAGGGTCAGGCAGAGTCAGGTAATTAGTCACAATTACACACACCTGACTTCCATCACACTTCCCGAGCAAATAAAAGGCTGAGCACAAATGCACACTGGGAGCGAGGAAAAACACCCAAGGAAGCAGCAGTTCCGAGATGGTGTTTTAAGATGAGGAGAAAGGCGGCGAGACCAGAAAAGGTTGCAAGGAGCGAATTGCCCATGGCCTTTTCATCAAGAGAGGGAAAAGGTTACATTCAAGAATCCTTAAAGTTAAGAAACATGGGAAAGGGAACTAATGCTGAAGACAGGTGCGTTGTGTGCCGAAAGTACACATGGTTCTCCCGCATCAATAGCCAAGGAGGGGAAAAGAGCCATGGTACTGTCCTTGGCTCCTGCAACAAAGCCACTCCTGTAAAGTCAGCACAACCGGTGACTCGTGGGAGACCAATAGCAGACCAGACTGTGTTACACCCAAGGTCGGAAGCAAAATTTGTACATAGACAATTGCATATCTAAGGAGTGATTGAACTTTTGATACAAATACTGCACAGAGTGATCTGGCACAATGTGGGTGCTCATTCGTAAGTCTCTGCTAGTTATCCACCTGAGAGTGCAAATTGTGTTTTGAACTGTAATGTAAAAGGCAAGCGTGAACCGGATAGAGGGATGCCAATATTGTACAGCATAAAGTCGCAGTTGTCCTGCAACTGGTCGAGCCAAATCCAGTGCACATTTGAAGGTTTTCGACAGCAATAGTGAATTTGAGATTGGTCCAAACCCAGCTGATGGAGTCTAATTGCCAAAAGGGATCTGAGCCCAACGAATGGGGATATGGGGTGAACCGTTCACAACCTGAAAGAAGATTGTAGTTACCAAACTGGATCTGAGCCTATCCGAGGGAGATCCAAGGTGTACAGTGAATCGTCCTACTTTGAATACGTGTAAAGGAACTTTTTGTTTGAATACTTGTGAAGGATGTTTTCATTTGTTTGACGCATCAGGCCTTCTCAGTCAAGAGACATTTAATTACTAAAGACTTGGACATAGAGGGCCTTGATATTGCTATTGGAACTGTGTCCTCATGCTGAAGAAGCCAAGAGTGTGCTGTGAACCCCCTTTTCCCGTGCTGAAAACATGGGGACGCGAGATCCATGGTCTGAACATCCTGACTTATTCTTTGTGAACACTTCTTTATTTTTCTTGAGCAATATACCACACTATTTATAAATTAGCAGTAAGAATTGGCAATAGGCTTTTTTAGTATATGCCCTTTTATTTTGACAAGACACCAATAGGACTGCATTATTTTTATTTTATGGTTGTAGCTTGCTCCCATCTTAGGTTTAGGTTTATATAGGTGTTTATCACACCCTTGTTAAAAGTTCAAAAAGACCCTTGAACTGTGGTAACTTGTGCCTGTCTTGCATCTGGTAGCATGCCTTCTTTATATATGGTGTCAGGAGGTGGATGTGATTCAACTGATACAAATTGAAATCCATTGTGATCATTTTCATACCGCCAGAAGGGGAAAATAGAATCGCTAAACTCCTCGATTCTGACTGTGTATCCACGCTCAATTGCGTATCCCAAACGGTCAACAGGATCTGTTCTTTAAAACTCAACTCTTATTAGATACCCTTCCTATTTTCCATTAAAATATCCAACAGTGGCACTGAATCATACTGAAAGATCAATCAGCCTTTACCTTTATAATAGGTAGTGCCTTAAAACTCCTGCTCCTGAACCTTTTTTTTATTTTGGTACCCAATTTATTTTGGTTACAGGGCCAATCAGGTTAGAAACCTACACACTGAAATCAATCCGTTTGGCGGAATCAGACTCCGAAGAATCAAACGACTTCACAACTTTATCTGATGGAGTCCAGACCTGTTTCTTTTCTGATTCAGAAAAGAACACAGAAGGAACCCTTACCGCACTGGTAGAAATGGCCAACCTGGCTAATGTCACAGCCCAGTTGGTAGCCCAAATCTACAATCCAAGAAAATCTAACTAAATTAGATGAAATGCAAGCTAGACCCCTACTACCTTAAGGGGTACTCCAACCATACCTAGAAGGGGTAGATCTAGGACATGTTTTTTTCATTTCGAGTGCCTAGCCAAAGAACTAGGATGGGAAGAGAACCTTAAAAGATGCTATTTGGTTCCTCTTGTCACGACCCGTATCCTAAAACCCCCCTGGCCAGCCCATGGGCCAGAAGGGGCCTTGGACAGGGTCTCTAACAAACTCAGGCATCCTATGCTGAATCCCTCTTTGGGCCAGTCCTGCTGCCATTGGCGCCAGGCTCATACTTCGTGAGGACTTGTGTTTTTGGGGACTACTTTGTTTCCAGTGCCAGCCAACATGGAGGCACCCACATAGCTTGGTTCCCTTGGAACCAAGCTATGCGTGCGGTATAGTGTTTTGGGTGTGGTAGCCTAGGAACTACTTTTCCTGGACTACTTTTCTGAAGCTATTTAAACCACACCCGACTTGAATGACACACTTCGCGTTACTTTGCAATCCTGCAACGTGACGCTCAACGTGTTCAGGTGTACATGCCAACCTCGGAAGAACAGCATCTGAAAAACCAAATGACATTTTTAATAGCAGCAGCTTACCTGTAATTCCATCGCTAGCTGCCCTCAGCTCCTGCAAACAGCATCCAAAGATCAGCGAGCCTCCCGGACCGACGGATCTGCAAAAAAGGGAGAAACAGGACATTAGACATTTTACAATCGTGCCGGAAGCTTACCTCCCGAGTCGCCCATCGACCAGCATCGCCTTGGGACTTCTTGCCCAGGGTGAGCACCGCAATCTACGGGAACGAAAAGGCAACAGGTTAGCAAAGGCAAGGCATCATAGCGCTGCGCATAGCACCTACTTACCGCATTAAGGTGCTCTCAATGCACCATCACTTACAGGCGAGTGCCAACTCAGCCAACGTTCCACCGTGAACTTCCGCGCACCTAAGGAAAGAGAAAAGACATTATTTAAACCAAAGAAAGGCATACAAGCATAACAGTAATAAGACCTACCTGAAAGACTCAAAAGGGCCGGCATCAGTGAAGTAACTAGATTGCACTCGCCCACAAAGGACAACGCGCCCCTTCCAAGAAGGCAGGACGGAGAGCACGCCAAAACCCATAACAAGGTGAGGAAAGCTCCGGGGGGGCTGCGGGCATACAGGGTGTTGGGAGGCTCTTACCCCAGTTGCCCAGTCTTGAACATTGCCCACCTGTATTCCAGGTAGAACTTCTCCGCTGATCATACCTGGGAGCCGTTGAGAAGGATACCAGAGTCCCCACAGCTGGGTGCCGTCCCTGTGGATCCCAGGTGAGCTTAACACCTCTCCTGAAAGGTGAATTGCAAACCGTCTATCAACCACTCCACTCAATCTTTCCCAAGGAGCCATCTTTGTATCCATCAAAGAAGGTTTGTTGAAAAGAGTTGTGCAAACTTGCAATTTTTATTGGCAGAAATTGAGGGCCATTAGGCTAAATCCGGGAGAACCCCCCTTAGAAATGGGTGAGCGTGCTAAAAACACAGCAGCCCTTTGGGTCAATAATAAATCCGTAGATGGCCACCTTAGAGCAGTTCACCAAGTCTGTACCCCCTTTTTTGCAAAAAGCTTTCTTACAGTTAAGTCCACCTACTCTGGCCATTGCCATTGAAAACTGCACAAAACCACTCAGATTAAGCTCAACACTTCCATTCAGCACATCGAGGGGATGAACGGAAAGATTGCAAACCCATCCACTGACCTGAAACTCAAGGAATACACAAACAAGGGGTGTTGTACAGAATTAAGGAATGGATGCCAAAGTAAATAAAGAGGTCTGACCCTAAAACAAAAGACGAAAGCAGAATGGAGGAAACTAAAGGTAGCCGACCGCCCCGTCTAATTTTCTTTTCCTGTAGTCAAATGGGGCATTTAGCTAAACACTCACCGAAAAATATAAGGGACAAATCTATGGAAATAGGCTGTTAAAGGGGACAAGAGTGGGCCGAACCCGGAGAGGATTTAGAGACCTTCTGTTTATGTCAGTATTCTATGGTCTTCACCAATGAACAGGCGTGGGTAAACGGGAAGCATCCAAGGACATTAATTGACTTGGGTAGCAAACAAACTGCTATACGAGGTGACTTGGTTACAAAGAAAAGAAATTGAGAACGCTGCCCTAGTTAGAGTTACTTGTGTACACAGGGACAATTAAGTGTACACCAAAATACCGGTATGCATTACTGTAAGGGGCGAGTCCTGTTTAATATCCTCAGCCATCATTCTAGGGAGTTTCCCTACATTTTCCACTCCCTTACAGGAAACCCCATCTCCATTTGTAGATATTTTGCCCATAATTGCTGGCAGTCAAATTATTACTCCCAAAACTCTCCAACATGGGACAGGGAAAAATGAAAATCCTATGAAACCCTGTCAACAGGGAAGACCTTACATAGCCCGAGTCAACCCGTAGGGACTAGTTTGTGGGTCACTTTAAAAAGAGCAATAAAACCACTCCACCTCTACCTACATTGGAGACAATCAATTGATGGAATATGAAGACTTCTTGGACATATCTCTTCCCTGTTCTGTCACAGATCTTAACAACGAGGAACCTGGACAAAGAACAGGCTTATCCACCTTGCATAGGGAAATGGTATGTGAGAAACCTGAAGGTGTCTCACCCGCTATTCCCCAGGGATCTGTCATCTAGGTGGCCAGGACACGAGCATCGCTTTTGGATCCAGTTCCTGGTGGTGGATTAGTGTGGAAGGATCCCCTAGATGAGAGGTCCTTGTGGAGTGGAAGTGGGACACCGAAGGTTGAGATGTGGCATCTCCCTTCTTATGACACCTTTTCCCCATCCTACCAGGTAGGATACCCAGGGACTCAACCACCCCCCTTATCCGACATGAACACTTTTTAATGGAGAGCCCAACAAGACAGACAATGGACTATCACCCGAGCCGTATAACTGACATTTCACAACACAATTATCAGGCAGGGTCCAGCAACTACTGACAATTACAAACACCTGACTTCCATCACACTTCCCTATATGAATATAAGGCAGAGCCCAAAAGCATACTGGGAGTGAGGCAAAAACCCTGAGGAAGCATAAGTTCCCATATGGCGGTTTAACACATGGAGAAAGGCAGCGAGTCTGGATAAGGTTGCAAGGAGGGAATTGCCCTTGGCCTTTTCATCAAGAATGGGAAACTGTTACTTTCAAGAATCCTGAAGGTTAAGAAACATAAGACCGTGAACTAACGCTGAAGAAAGGTGCACTGTGTGCCAAACGCAAAAAGGGCTCTCCCGCATTGATAGCCGAGTTGGGAAGAGAGATTGCTGCCATGGTACTGTCCTTGGCTCCTGCAGCAAAGCCGCTCCAGTAAAGTCAGCACAACCAGTGAGTCGGGTGAGACCGATGGTAGACAGGGCTGTGTTACACCCATTGTCAAAAGCAACAATGTTGTACAAAGATCATTGAACATGTAAGGAGTGAGTGAACTTTTGAAACAAATACTAAACAGAGTGGTCTGGCACCTTGTGGGTGCTCATTCGAAAGTCTCTGCTAGGTGTGCACCTGAGAGTGTAAATTGTGTTTTGTGCTTTAATGTAAAAGGGAAGTGTGAATCACATAGAGATATGCCAACATTGTAAAGTATAAAGTTGAAGTGGACCTGCAACGGGTCGAGCCAAACCCGTGCACATTCAAAGTCTTTAATAACAAAAGGGAAGCTGAGATTGGTCCGAGCCTGGCTGAGGGAGACTAATTGCCCAAAGGGATCTGAGCCTGACGGAGGGGGACCGGAGGAACCGTGCATCACCCGAAAGAAGATTGTAGTTACCAAAGGGAATCTGAGCCCAGTCGAGGGGGATCCAAGGTGAAGAGTGAATCGTCCTACTTTGAATACTTGTAAAGGAACATTTCATTTGAATACTTGTGAAGGAACTTTTCATTTGTTTGACACATCAGGCCCTCTGTGACAAGAGACTTTTAATTACCAAAGACCTGGACTAGAAGGCCCTGATATTGGTATTGGAACTGTGTCCTCATGCCCAAGAAGCCAAGAGTGTGCTGTGCTTGAGTAAACAGCACATGGGGAAAATGCAGTGAAAACGTGGGGAAGAGAAAAACATGGTCTGAACATCTTGACTTATTCTTTGTGAACATTTCTTTATTTTTTGTGAACATTATCTCACACTATTTGTAAATTAGCAGTAAGGATTGGCAATAGTTTTTTTTTAGTATAGGCCCTTTTTATTTTGACAAGACACCACTAGGACTACGTTATTATTATTTGATGGTTAGCTTGCTCCAATCTTAGATCTAAGTTTAGATAGGCATTTATCACACCTGTGTTAAAAGTACAACAAACACACTTCAACCGTGGTCACATGTGACTGCCTTGCTTCCAATACCATGCCTTCCTTGCAAAACCCGGGTACATGCGACAGCAGCTTGACCCAAGAACAAACAATATTATTATGAATTGAACTCAAGGACGGTACCAGGATTTAGGGGTTCTAAGACCCAGCTAAATGTCTGAGTTCAGCCAACAGTGAACTGGGCCATTGTAACCTGCTACAAGACTGAGGGTGTGGTGGTAAAATTATTATATTGTGATATTTGATAATTATTTTTTTAAACATGGAAAATCTTCTTGGGTGCTTGCATGGACCTTCCTGAGTTGCCTAGGTGCATGTAGCAAAAGAGTGATTGGCAAGTGAGAGACCTGTCTTGAAACACTGTGCTCTGCTATGTGAGCAGTTTGTTGCTCAACAAAGAACCAGTCTGTCAGGTGTGGCTTGATGTAGATTCAGTGCAACTTTGTCAGGTACATTCATGTACCCAGATTCCTTATGAAAGAAGCAACCCATGTTAAAAGCAGGGAGTGGGGAGTGGGCTTGGAATTTGTAGGTGCCAGGGCTGGGCTATTTGAGAATTTCAATCTATACTCTTTCGTACAGCCAGAATATTGAGCAATGGGGAAATGGAATTCACTTTGCCAGGACATTATTTGTAATATGAAATGCATGCACACTGGCTTTCCAGGCACGTATTCAGTGAGGGGTGTCACATAATTTACATGGGGTGTGTGCCATGCACATGTGGAACACTGAATTCAGTGATCCTGGTGTGTTTGTAAAAATCGTACAATGGGAAATGATGCCCCATATCGGTTTTTAAACTCTGAAGTTGCAATGCTTAGACACTGTCTCTGCATTCAGAGAGTGCTCATTTGAATAGGCCTATGTGTTTCTTAGGATCTCTGATCCCCACAATGGTGAAGGAAGGAAATTGCAATTGTCAAAGCCCTGTTGAATGCCCCCCCATTTTGAAAAAAAAACGTATTGAAAAAGAAATTCGATTTTTTTTCAACATTTATTTTTATATATTTTGACTTTCGACATTATTTTTTTCGACTAAATGACTATAAACCATTTTAGGGGACTGAATCTCTGGTTGGGACATTTTAGTACATTTTGTTTATCATGATTAATTTGTGATAGTTAAATATCTCCACTGAAAATGGTTACTATAAATGATGCTGTGCTTCACACCTCCTAATGTTTTGAAGCAGATTCAGGAAAAGGAACAAATCTGCCCTGAAAAAAAATGATTAACTATCAAACAATGTGGCACTCAAGAATGATAATCTGGGAAACCTATCATCGGATGAAGAGTTTGGGGTAGTCTGCATGAAGAATGTATCTGAAAGAGTTTAGTGTCTCTAAAAATAAGGGTGTTATTTCTGGTGTGTTTCCTGCCATTGAACTTGATTCAGCTCCTTGAAACATCCTCAAATCCTTCCAACTCATGTAATGTGGGTTCCCAAAGGCAGGTTTAATGGTGACTCATTCTCCTGTGTACTATTTCCTAAATGATACCTGCAATGGGTTGATGGTTTAAGGAGTTTCCAAGGCAGTAGGGGCACACAATTGTCATAGTCAAGTAAATAGTCTGTTTCTTAGAATCATTCTTGAAATGCAGGAATATTTGCTTTAGTGGTGAGGTGATGTTTGATGCTGTACTTGAGAATGTCATTAAGAATATGGGCATTGTTTCATTGCTCGCCTCAATCTTCCAACTTCAGACATACAATGTTGCCGCCCTCCATCCATCTGCTAAATGACAATCTAATAGTCTAGGAAAACAAGGTGCTACAGCTATACTATGTGATGCGTTACTCTGAAATGGCAGGTGTAAACTCTTTACATAGTCATTATTTCATTAGAGGACAATGCTACCCAGCCAATAGCGTTATCTTGGATTTTTGCAACAATAACGTAATATTTACCACATGGCCGCCACCAAATCCACCTTGTATGCCCTATGGGGGAAATACAAAAATGTAAATGTCAAGGTAAAGTGAATTAATATATTGACATAGTAAATACATGTATGATTGTTGGAATGGTGCTCAGCTATGCCTTGCCACTTTATCATGTGAATTTACACAGCTTTCCACTGGCAGCAATTCTATGTTTCATGTTCCCTTGAATAAGAATCTGCTGATGAAAATAATTTCATTTCATCCTCTTAATGCATACATATTATCTAATTATCACAGATTCATTTTCTGAAGAACCCCTTCATGCATGATCAATTGATAGTACTATTTGGCCTTCAATGAATGCACTTCGGGTTTAAAGAAGAGGCCAACAGATACGTCTTTGAAATGAAATGTGTGCCCACTGCTGCTTTAGGGACAGAATTAACGACAAAGGCTTCCCTCATTTTCATTGCTGTCTATGTAGGAAGAGTCTAGGCTCTGCATTTCAACATCTAGACTCTGCATTCCAACATCTAGACTACATTTCAGTACTCACTTTTTATCGAGGGTTTGAACTTTAACTAGGTCCAAGGGTGTGAGACTAATTGCTGGGCTCAAGGGTATGAGTCTCAGGCTGAATTTAAATAGATGCCAATGCACTGAGCACATAATAGAAAATTATACCTTTGCTCCATGATGCTATTTTAATGAAATGAGTTGCATTAAAATATAATACTAACATGAATCTAATCTACTAATTAACCCAACCCCATTTAACATGTAACAGATTTGCTTAATAACATATAGTGTAAAATAGTCCATGAACTAATCTGGATGCACATTGAGCAAAATGCATGATGCTCTGAAAATGGGAATTTAAACCTGCAGGCTGGGTCTGTGTTGTAAGTTGAAAAATGTGCATTGTATTGGAGCAGGAAGCACAATAAAATGTATCAAGTTCTATTTAGCAATGTAGTTAGCACAATGAGACACACACAGAGGAAATCACATTTAGCAGGAGGATCTGGTCAATGGGGAGGTGTTCTTGACTGAAAAGGGTTTGAGGCAGAGTTAAAGAGGCATTCTGATTCTTGCACTGACTGACGAAGGAGGTAGAACTGCTGGTTCCTGGGCAGAGTGAGTTCAGTGCTTGCAGGCTGACTAAGGCTGAAGCTGTCTCTCTCCTGCTTTGGCATTTTTTTGAAGGGCTGCAAAATCTCAGGCGCCCCTAACTGTGAATGACCCTGGAACACTGCCAAGCTGAGTCAGGGAATATCACCAGCTTAATCGTGTTTATTATGAAGTACTAATTGAGGTGCTGGTGAAGTGAATGATACTACATAGCACTCCAGATAATTCAGTTAATTTTTAGGTGATGCAATAGAGATTAACATTTAAATGAGCATTTAAAACTGTATTTATATTTCTCAAAGTCTTACTGCTATTCACTGTATTTTTTCCTGCCAGGTTTTGTGCAAAGCCAAGGTTGATTTGGCAGTGCTTGGCACATTATCACAGATAGAGCGTTGAAAAATATTGCAAAAAATGTTTTGCTCACATTGTGAATTATAACTTGGGTGTACCCGTCATTTGTGTAACTTGCATAATTCTAATTTGTGATAAAGAACAAGTTCAAAAAGGTAATTTAGTCTTGTATTTCTTCTGCATTCAGTCTCTTTGATTTGACATGTCTAGAGAGATAAACTTGCGGAAAGAAGTATCACAAAGCTAAGTTAGCCACAGTAAATTGTTTTACTTAGAGAGGCTGAATGAATGTTTTGTAGTTCATTTGCCTGCTTTACATTTGTTGAAATACATCTAGAAGGGCAAACATGTGATGTTGCATATAAAGCATCACAGCAGAGCATGAACCATTAATTAAGAGTGCATTAAATCCAGTATGTGTTTGTTGTTAGTGACCCAGGTAAAATAATTATAAGGCAGTATTCTGAAATTAGTCTCAACACTATAAAAATACCACAAACATACCACCATAGCAAAGTACAGCAAAATACCACAAAAATACCATACGATAATTACTGCCCGTGTCCTTGCATCCTAAAGCATAACCATATTGTGCACTCATCAATTGAATTAGTACTGTGAGGTTGTGCAGTAATGTGTACGCATTTGACTCTCATAATAGTGTCATTGACAATAGTTCCACAATGTCCCAGATTCAGACTGAGTTTTCTGATTTGTCAGATCACCTCGAAGCAAAGCTTTATGCCCATTCAATTTGGTCCGCAGAAAATGTGACAATATGGAAAAATAAAATTACCAAAGAGGTAGAAAAGGAGGCATTTGAAAATATTTGTGATGAAGGAAGCATTGTGCAGGTGTGTATCCTTAGGTTACTCTGAGTGACAGAACGCACAGAGGAGAAAAACGGCATCATCACACTGTGCGCACAACTGTGGTTTGTAATACACATATCTATAAAGATGCAAAGGAAATGCAATGAAGTTATGAGCAAGTTACAATGCAGTTTGGAAAATGAATGTGATCAGGTGCAGCTATTAAAAGTGGAATTAAAGTAGAGGCAGCTAGACAGGAATTGCAAGACAAATGTAGCAATCCTGCTACTCAATTGGCTCAGAGAGAGAAACAATGTAATGAGAGTGAGCAAGAAGTAACCCACGTAAAAGCAATTTTAGATGTCATAAGACAAGATAAAGGTGTTGCTGTTTCAGAAATACAAGCCCTTAGAGAAGATGGCAGGGAGAAAGATAAAGAATTATGTGCAGGAGATATTTAAATTACTTGAAGAAAATGCCAAAAAGGCAAAAAGGTGTAATCAGTTTCAGATACAAATCAACTAATTGCAAGCGATAATCAATAAGGTCATGTATGAGAATTTTGATCTCTGTCATGAGGCAGAACAACTTCATGGACAGTGCAAGAACCTGAAACAGCAAATATTTTATCTGAGATCTCAGGAAAATCGACAGGGTGCTACATTCAATGGCCAGACCTGGTTATAGCCCAATGGTGGGGTCTGAATCACCTGCAAATATTCACACACATTCTTGCCCATACGAGAACAGGAATGAGCGTTCAAATGACACATACCAGAACACACCATGTAGTTCTAAAAAAAAATATGAAATCCATCAAGGCTTTAATTAAATCATTCATAAAGGGATGTGATTGTTGCATGGAAGACAATTTAAAAAGCATTCATGATATATTCAAAGCCCTCCATATACCTAGGGAACAACATAGACAGTACTTTCACCTCACCATTGATGCAGAATCTGCTATTATCATTCCTGGTCTCAATGAACAGGACAGTTTGTCATGGTCAGACTTTGAGAAGGATGTTAGACATCAATTCTCACCTTACCAGTTTGTTCAGGACACCAAAAAACTGCTTAAACTAATACGGCAAAGCCAGATATGTCACCTCACCAATAATTTCAAAATGTAAAAAGAACATGTTCACACTTTGATGTGGCCTTTGACCCTAAGTTTGTAGGATTTAAGACTGCATACATTTTTAGTGTTCCAAAATAAATTGTCTCCTAGTGAATTTGTGAATTTGACAGGGAAAATCCCTAGAATTGATTATAGAACAGGGGACCAAACTGTACGAAGTGATATTTGGTCAGAGAGAGGAGGAGCCTAAGAATAAAGAAACAAAACCAAAGTCTAAGGAATCCACAACAGCGATTTTGGAGGTAAAATCTGTAAAGATTCTGCTAGAATCAGCCCACCTCAGGAAAGGAAGGAACATGACATCTAGTCAAAGGGGCATGCCTCCACAGAGAACATCACCCCAATCCCCTATGTTCCAATCCATTGATCCCAGCAATAGCAATTCTTACATTAGCTCTAGATATCTTGGTAATTCTCCCAGAGTGGGATTTCGCCATGATATGCCAGGCCTAAATATCAATCAAAATCAAATGTACAATAGCCCATACCAGACACCAAGATCCCAGAGTAGATTTGACCCTAATACAATGGTACATGGCCACGAAGAGGGACCAAGATATGTGGATGGATTCATTGAAAATGGAAGCAATCCAGCATAGGGAACAATTGCCACCAAATGAAAGACAAAATATGAATTTGGTCCCTTCCCAATATTATCAATCACCACCACTAGTCGACCATGGTCAAACAATGGTCAATCTGTGTTCTCCAACTCCTGTAACACATGAATTCAGAGGTAACACAAATAAAAATCAATCTCCTGCGAGAAATCAGAACAGACCTAATCAGAGTAAGTGTAATCATTACCAGCCCAGGCAACAAAAAGAGGAATTCAGGGATATAGACAGGTTTCAATGCTTACAGGCCCAAGTCAAAATGTTGTCTGAACAGATAGGAAAATGAGGTGCAGTTGAAAAGCAATAGCCAATTGAAGGTAGAGAAGGCCATATGAGTGAGCTTGTATGTATAAATCACCTTTGAATAACAGTACTGAATTGCTTGCTGATTTAAAAATGAGAAAACAAATGAATAAAAATGAGAAAGGGAGTCTGGTTCAATTTAGAGTTGAATCAGACTATTCAGGTGTGTGAAAATGAAGAACAAAAGGGGCACAATAACAAAAAAAAAACCAAAGAAGAGAAAAGCAGATTGAAAAAGAGCATCACATGTGAAAATAAAATATAAAATAAAGAATTAGAATCAACAGATAGATGTTCCTTACTTGATCATCAAAATAATGTTGATACCCACACAGAGGAATCAATGGCCGAAAAGGAAGGTGCAGGTCAGTCACCTGAGGAGTATTTTGAACCACAGATATTCTAAGGGACAGAAATGACAGGTTCCATGCATAACGCAGATAAGTGTCATACGCCAGAAGTTGACAGGCTGTCATGTGACACTGTGAAAACACACAGTCAATAGGTTGCAATGTAGAAGTTAGTAGAGAGGACCCAGAAAATGAGGAAAGTACAATAAGAAATTGAGGTGTGAACACTAGTGGTCCCAGGTCAGAGGGGCATTCAGTGGCTACACTCCAATTGTTTTGAGCACAGGAAAATAGACAAAGAAATTCAAAATGAAGTAGGCAAAAAACAGGGTAAAATGTCATTTCATATGCCCATTGTCCTAGCAAAGAGTAAAAAAGAGATTAGAAAATTAAGTACTGAAATGAGCACAAAATCACACTGTTTAAGCTTACGAGAAGAGGTTGAATATAGGTACTATGCATCAATCACTATTGAAGAAAAATATAATGCATTTGCAATGATTGACACAGGTGCCCAAGCAACCATAATGTCAAAACAACTGGTGGAAAGTATCAATGAAGGGAGATCCTCACAAACTCATGTTAAGGTCAGTCAAAATGAATGCCCTTTACACAATTTCAATGGGGAGAAAATACCTATAGAAGGTGTCAATGAGGTTGACAAAAAGATAGGGAAGCATCAGATGAGACAGGAAGTGCATTTCTCATAGGGACAAATTGCCTGAAGAGGTTGTTGCCCCTCATTGATGGGGTAAATGGAGAATTGTGGTCCTTAGCTAAAAATCCATTGAGACACAAGAAAATAATGACCCAAAGCAGCAGTGTAATAAAAAATGCCACAATGTTGCTAAATCAGAAAGTGCAGTGGAAGTATATCTTCAGAATGGTTGTGTGCCTAGCATCAATGTCATTCTCATGTAGCAGGATGAATTGCAAGGAGAAAAAGAGAAGCCGTCTTTGCAGATTTATTTGGACCCCAAGAAAAACTGGCAAACAGAAACAGATGAAAACACGCTGCATTTTTATCTAAAAGAAGAAAAATGCAAACCAAATGTCACTCCAGTGGTAAATAAAGAAAAACACATTTCAATAATCTCAGAAATACACATGGAAGAAGGGCATCCGTGGATCCCTTTTCATGTGAATGGGCAACCTTAAATGATTGAAGCCACTTTGGCACTTGAACATGAATGGAATTTCATTAATCAAATGATACTCTGGCTGATAATTGACAGGGAGGAGATCCCAAAGTTCAGAATAAAGAAATAACATATTTTGGCTTAGATGATCCCAAGTTGGGACAAAGAATTGGAGGAAGATGCATGTTAAATATTACAATTGGCCCTAAGAGTATTCATTACAATGTGTGGATCGTGAGCGGGACACAAAACAAATTCTATTTGGGGAATTACATCATGCACAAGATGTGTAAGTTATTAGACTTTCTAAATCAACAGATTTTGTCCAGATTGGGTGGAGCCGCATCTAAATTTGAAGACAAAAGATAAGCTCAAATGACGCCATATGCAATTGAGCTGCAGGTGAAAAAGGATGTAACAATTCCACCATTCACCAAACAATTTACAGTAGCATTAAAATACAGGAAGGGACAACAGATAAAAGGTTGTGAGGAATTTGTATGCCTAAATGAATCCATAAGGCTGCAAGGGTTAGAATGCGAGTAAACACCACTGAGAGATTGGGGATGGACCCATTCAAATCCTGGTGTACAATAACGCGTGTCAAGCTATGCGACAGCACAGGGTGAGTTACCAGAAACAATGGATTCGAAGCCTATAGGAATCTTTAAAATTCAGTCTCTGTACCCTTATGAGCCAAGTGAAATAGTGTGCTGTCATCAATATGATTGTATCCTATTCGAATTAGGTGTATCTAAAAGTGAAAAATACCAGATTTAAATGGAGGTCAATATTCCAAAATATTTGAGCATAGTTATTCTCCAAAGAGACACTGCCACACGATTAGAGGAATGCACAGAGGTTCCTCCTTTGGCGGCTTTCCCATAGTTTTCTAAAATGGTAGAGGAGCATATTCAAGCAGCAGATGCTTGCACAATTGAAGGAGAAAAAGACCTTTGAGAAAAATATTTATGGAGTTTTACACAGGTTTTTGCCAAAGATGCCTAGGACTTTGGGCTGGCCAGTTTACATGTTGCCACACTACCAGAAGGACATGGTAGGCAGCCAATATTTGTGTTACAATGTAGGTTACCCCAGGCATGTTTGGAATGACTAGCTGAAATAATCAAAAATGTAGAATCTGGAGGAATCATTCGGCCTATTTATAGTACATCAAATACCCTTTATTAGGTGTGCTAAAACCCAATGGCCAATGAGTTTAGGTTTGTGTGCAGATCTACGAGAATTAAACAAAAAGGTACCTGTTTCAGGGTGGCCCCTTCCATTTATTGATCAGGGTCATGCAAAGGTTCACATTTAAAAAGTATTTACCACATTAGACATTACAGCTGGATAGTGGTGTGTGCCTCTAGCTGAATCTATTCAACATTTGTTTTCGTTTTCATTTGACAAATCAATATATGTGTGGTCCCGGACCCCTTTTGGGTATATCAATAGTGGGAGTGAGTTTGGGATATTCCTGAGCCAGGCATGTCCGGATACAGCTGAAAGAGCTAAAATAGTCTATGTGGATGATGTGCTAATCAAAAATGAAGATCTGAAAAGCTACTTCAATAAGATTAGGCATGTGCTCAGTCAGCTACAGAAGGCTGGAGCAAAGGTATCTTTTCAGAAAGCACAGTGGTGCAGAAAAAGGGTAAACTTCCTCGGTCATGAAGTGACAGAACATGGGATAAATCCACAAAAGAAAAAAGTGGAAGTGATTTATAACTAACTTGAAAAGTTTAAAGAGCTTGTTAGGAATGACAAGTTACAACAGGAAATGTATTGAAAAGTATGCAGAGATTAAACAACCTTTAACGAGATTACTGAAGCGGCATGCCCTGGAAATGGGAAAAGGAACAACATGAGGCAGTAGCCAGGCTAAAAGAGTGTCTAATGAAAGCGCCATGTTTGGTATATCCAATAAAAAAACATGATTTATTTGTAGGGATAGGATGCACAGATCAATGCATGTCAGCAGTAATAACACAATTGCATATGATAGCAAAGCATTGTCACATGTAGAGACCAAATTCAGTCAATTTGAAAAAGCACTTCTGACCACTTTTTGGGAATTACAACATGTCTGCCCCATATTCAAGGGGAGTGGGTGATTGTTGAAACAAGTATCCAGCCTCTGCAATTTTTGCAAAGTTAGATAATCAGATCAGGGAATTTGGCCCAGTCAACATTTACTTCCTGGACATTAGCACTTCATGGATTTCCTGTAGAAGTGAGATATGGAAAAAATAAAAATAGCCCTTTTCTCAAGGAGCAGCAGAGTTGCATGATTGCGCAGCTGTCTGTGCGCCTGATGACACAGAGCTAGAGACAAGTTGGAATGAATTTCAGCAATCCCCGTACAAGGCATTCAACTAAGAAACATGTAAGGATTTACCAACTGACTATGTAGATGGATGTGCATACTATGTAGAAAATGATACAGAAAAAGAGCTTGTGGCAGGAATAGAAAATGTGTGGGTTAAATGTGACAACATTCCAAGAGTAAGCTTGAGGCCCCAAAAGCAGTCAAGTGGCAGAATTGGCCGCTATTTATAAGGCAATATCTACAGCAGTAGAAAATAAACTCAAAGAAATAGTTCTAGTCACTGATTCTGATCATGTATGAAATAGTTTTGTGGAGTATTTACCTGGCTGGAAGGCAAAAAGCATGCTCAACTACAACAAGAAGCCACTTTAACATGGCAAGGTGATTCAGACTATAGACAAGCTTGCGCCAGGAAACGACCTGATAATCCATTGGAGGAAAACACATGGTCATTTGAAAACACAAGGTGAGGATAAATAAGGAAATGATAAGACAGATTATTTAGCCAAAATTGGAGCTGTAATGGGGGATTTATTTCCTATTGAACACCTGATTGGTGAAATACAGGTAGATGTGATAATACGTTCCAAACTCCAAAAATAATTGAACAGCTTGTGGCACAATGGTGTTTTGATACTGCAAATCAAGATTTGATCAAGTCACAAAAGAAAGATCTTGTTGTAGGCCTATTTTACAACCATTTGCTAAATGCAGAACAAAATCCTCTGACTGAAGAGGACTGCAAAGGGAAATAGGAATTAAGGGTGCTATTAAAAAACAAAAAGAGAATTAGGTTACAAGACGGACTGATGATTAGGGAATCTGTGACAGGCCAAATCTAATTGGTATTGTCTTTGTCATTTCGGGGGTCAATGTTACATCATGCCCACAATGCCAAAACTGCAGGACACAGAGGTTCACAGAAAACTTTGGACATTTTAAAAGATTATGCCTATTAGCCACACATGTCCCAAGATGTTGCACTCTACACCAGAGGATGTTTAATTTGTGCACAGTTCCAACCTGTGTCACCAGCTCATAGAGCACCATTGATGAAAAGGGGCTTGACACTTTCATGTGTCTGATTTAGAAGTCGATTATGTCGGGCCCATGAGGAGATCAGCAAGGGGAAACAGGTACATGCTGACAGTAGTTTGACTAATGTCTAAATGGGTGGAGTGAATTCCAGCTCCAGACTGCAGTGCTCAAACGGCACCCACTTTACTTCATATTTTTTCAAGGTTTGGTTTACCCCAAAGAAGAGAATTAGACCGAGGCAGTCATTTCACTTGTGCATTATTGACAAAAGTATGGAAAATCTTGGGTATTAAGAGGAAGCTACACATGTTTTACCGGCCCTCCTCTTCAAGCGGAGGAGAATAGTGTAACAGATCAATAGTTGATATGTTGAAAAAGTTTGCAGCTGAAGCAGGATCTAGTTGGGATTTGCGGCTTCCATTGGTACTAATGGCTCTCCGGTCGACGCACTCATCACAACAAATCTCAGTCCCCATGAAATCCTGACAGTAAGAAAAACTGTTTTGCTACAACACTTACTTTACAGAACAAATGAACAGTTGCTTGTAAATGCATCAACAATTCATGAAGATGTGGAAGAATTGAGAAAGCACTTGCAATATGTGTTTGTGTTTATGCAGCAAAATTTGGAAACGGACAATGATGGTGCAAAGACATATTATGATAGGAAGGCATCTGTGAGAGAATATGACATAGAAAGAGTAAACATAAAAACTCTAAATTCCTTGCAGCATGTTGCGGGCCATATAGAATTGTAGATAAGGTTTCTGCTGTGATCTACAGAATTGCTAAAAAGGAGGAAGAATTACGAGTGGAACAGTTTGTCTATGTCAATCATATTCAGCCCTTTCACCTGAAACATGAAGTGAGTGAGTGAGTGAAAAAAGACCTCAAGAGTGTGGTCTATACCCTTTTTCCCACCTCTATGCAACTACGGCCAAAGGCACCTGACCCTCATGTAAATGGAGCACTATTAGAGGTTAACAAATTATTGGGCGCCGAGTCTCTGTCAGTCCAGCAGCTAACAACTAAATCGGAGCACCCCGGAGAAGAATCTATAGAAAGATCTGATAGGTGTTTGGTGGACCCTAATGCACCTGAAAACTGGTTGACTCTTAAAGAACACATGCTGTGGGACCTTGCGGCATGCTCAAATGCCGAAGATCTTCAGTCCTGGCTGGTCTCTGTGGGCGCAAACATATCTATGCCACATCAGTCCGTCTTGCAGAAGCCTAGTCAAAAGGCTCTTAAAGGGACGGATAAGCCTTCCCAAACTTGCATTTTTCAGAAAGGGCCTCATCAGGGCTGCCAAACAGACCCCATGGAGTTCTCACAAAAAGGTTTTTTCTTGCAGATGAAAGTTGTTCATCCTGCTCTCTGCCCACAGGGTGAAATTATGCTGGAGGGTTCTCTGCCTCCTTCCTATCTGGTTATTTTGCCGACTATTCCCCTCTTAAAGGACATTGGCCTAAAAAAAGGATAAAAATGGCGAAGATTATTGACACTAACCTACGGAGCTTTGTACAGGATTCGAGAAATATTATTATTATTACTAATGCTGACAAGCCTACTCACCCTGAATCAAGGGAGGCATTGAAGAAAAAAATCTTAGTGTGACTCAATCAAAAAGCTGGGCGCAATTGTATTAGAACTCAGGATTTGAACGACCTCCGTAGAACTCAATTCCACCGTTAATACCGATGGTATTATAAGGGGTTGTGGTCTCAGTAGCTTACCTATGTTCCTGAATGGGAACACAAAATTGCAGGACTTGCCCTTTCCTACCAAGCTAAGCATTGTCCCATTTTTACCTATTTGCCTGTATGTATTTGTACTATACTTGCTGTTTGCATTATGTTTGGTGATATTGTCTAATTTGCTGTTGTTTTTAGATTTTAGGTGTAGCATTTGGCCTTTTGATCTCTGTAATTGTTTGTATGTCAGCACCCTTAATCCTCAGGATCAGTGGTGTGTGGTAGAAATAAAATCAAAAACAAAAAAAATTTAAGCGTTTACCTATTAAATAGAATTACCAGAACAGCTGGATAGGTGTAAATAGTGCAAAGCTGTCAAAATTAAATTTAAAGTGGTAGAAAAAGGGGAAGAATATATCAAGTTAGTGAACACAAATGTTACTGAGTAACTAAGAGAAAGGAGTGTTGTGTTTGAGACTGTTACCGGAAAATATCATGTGTATAAGTGTGCTTAATTCATGATATTTTCAGTTGGTCATAAGGAGATGTCTTGGATGTTTTATGTGTTATGGTATAATTTGAATGTGTGTGCATAACTGATTTGGATTTCAGATACCCCAGCGAGAAAGTAAAAGAACAAGTTTTGATGTGCTTGATTCTTAAGTTGTCTTTTCTTTTTACTCTAGAAAAATAATTGTTTTCCACTCAGCGCCAGATCCTTGGAGCACCAGCTCCCAAGAGGATACCACTGGAAAGCCCCATGGACCAAAGAAGGGGGTGAAAATGATGACCAGGAAAGATGTGAAGATGAATGAAGTCCCATGAAGTCCCGGAATGAAAGTTCATTTCACCAGGAATGGTTTCCTGGGCGATTTTTAAATTATTTAAAGACTATTTTTACTATTGTTATCACAAGCTAATTTTCATCACAAAATGATTTTTATAACAAACTGATTTTTACTGCTTTTTGCATCTGATTAAGGCCAATTGCGCAGTTTTATGGACTTATGTTGTGTAAATGTGAATCTGCTTTTCTTTAATAGTTTAAACAAATAGATCACCAATTAGAAGAAGAGGAGGCCCCCTAGAATTTGCGACTCACCTCTAGGCTGGAAATATGTTCCCTAAGAATACCCAGTTGATCCTATTATCGCGTACCCTACTAATAACCATCCAGCAGATTACAGCCCTAAAAATGACCAACACTAGGTGATCACCCTGTCCTTTATCTGCTAGAAAAATAGTCTCCGGGCCCGACTACCCTGCCTCTATGAACCTCGGAGTAGTAAGAATGTAAATCCTTGCCTCCACTTCAACAAAAAGGCCCCCTGGCTCAAATCCACTCTCAGTCTAGACAATGAGAGCTCGCCCAGAACCTTGAACTCTGTAACCAACCTCCTCCTCAAGACCAATACTAAAACTTATCCACCAAAACCTGAACTCACTATATCTCAGGATCCTAAAAATATGACCATGATCACTGGAGCACTAATTAATGCTAGATCTCTAGTGGCACATGCCACCGAAATTGCAGACCTGGTCTCCACGGATGACATTGACATCTTAGCCATCACAGAGTCATGGCTGCACGACGCAGCTGGCCCAGCCCTTACTTTAGCCTTCCCTGATAATTACCAAATACTCAGAGCAGATAGAACGAATGCCAGAGGAGGCGGCTTAGCCCTCATCGCTAAATCCAATCTTGCTAGAAGACCCGCGCCATCACCTTCACTCAAATCTTGCAAAATTCTCTCTGCCAAACTTCCAATTTCTAATTGTTGCACTCTAACTATTTACCTATTATATAGACCTTTGGGCCCTATTGGTCCCTTTGAGGAGGATATATCTAGCATTCTTGCAAATAACACCAAAGACTCATCACAACTATTAACGTTGGGTGACTTTACTCTTGGATTTAATGATCCTGTGGACAAAAATGCTCAGGCAGTAGCCAACATCCTCTCAGAACAAGGAGTGACCCAAACAGTATCTATACCGACCCATGTCAACGGAAGGACTTTAGACTAGTTGGCTGACCTGAATTGCTAAACCTCTATCACCTCCATAACTCTGCAACCGTGGACTGACCGCCACCTGATTGACTTCACCTTACCAATAAATAGACAATTGGCCAAAGATAATGTTATGGCACCAAGACTCCCCACTAGGAGCAAAATAAATATCATGGTGGATACACTACTACCACATACCCTACCATCTCGAAACCTACTCCCGAGTGCCTCTGACCCCAACCTTCTAGTCGAAGCGTACAATAATTCTATGTCCAAAACCTTAGACATTATTGCACCTATCAAAATACGTAGAAGCAAACAGCGTGCACATCTTATTGCCTGGTTCACACCACAACTTAAAGCCCTTAGATAACAAAAAAGAAAACTGGAAACCTTACGGCGACATATCCCCTCTGATGAAAATAAGTTGCACTTGACCAACTTCAAAAACAACTATAAAAAAGAAGTAATTCGTACCAAAAAAGACCTTTACAACGAAATAATCACCAATGCCAGCTCCAATACAAAGGAACCATTTGTGATTTTTACGAGAAATGGAATCTCCCATTCCTCCCACAGACAACGTGCCCAAGGACAAACCTTGGTGCACAAGCATTCAAGAAAGCCACCCTGCCCAATCACGAGTTGCCATTTACAAGCACCAATGTATCCCCAGCACATTAGATCCATTTAGATTTTCTAAAGTATCCATCCTTGAAACTGAAAAAATGTCTCTCTTCCTTGAAACCATCCAACTGCAAGGGTGACAACTGTCCCGCCCAAATATTCAAAGACGCAGCTAGACACTTAGCGCTGTAAATCTCAAAATTAATTAGCGGCTCCTTCACGATTAAATCTGTCCCAAGTAACCTAAAAGAGTCCTGGGTCTTACCTTTGCTAAAAAAAACAGACTCTGGACCCTTCTATCCCTACAAACTATAGGCTTATCACAACGGTGCCCTTCCTTCTTAAAATAATTGATAAAGTAGCGTATATGCAAATACAGAAATACCTTGAAACTAACCATCTCTGAAACACTTGTGTACGAGCGCGATAGAAATAAAATATCAATCAATCAATCAATCAATCTCCTAGGTTCCCGCCTTTCATGCATCAGCCCTGGAAGTACTGGCATAAATGAAAATTCGGTTTATAGTGGCTATTTCGAATGTAATTTTTTCGAAATGCCATTTTCCCGAATCAATTTTGCTGGAAAAAATGTTTTCGAAAGTTTTTTTATTTTTATTTTATGTTTAAAATGGGGGGGTTCCCCCCCAATCCCTGCTTTTTTTTAAAAACACTTTTTTTAACTTCCGAAACCCCCCCAAAAAATATAAAACAAAAAATAATACATTCGAAAAAAAATGCAGATAAAATGTTTTCGAGAAAATTGCATTCGAAAATATGACCGGATACCTGGAAATACACCTAACATGATGGCCTATGCTCCATTGTGACTGTCTGTGCTATTTCCAAGATGGCCACAGCAGCGTATTTATGTCCATTTCTCTTGAGAGCCGGGGCGTTGTATCGTCTCTGTATCCATTCGCTGCTAGTTCCGGTTTTCTAGTGACTCGCTTACTCTTTCCTCCTTGTAGCCGTCTGCTTGGACGTCTGTTGGTTCCTTTTCCTGTCTACCAACACACTCAGGATCTTCTTCCAGTCTGAAGGTAACAATTTCTGTGATCTTTCTCTTGTTTGTTCACGAGTCTCGTTACTTTTGTTTTCTTACTATTTTCTGCGGAACCTTTGCCGGTCTATCTTCTGCCGCTTTTGTTACTCATTCTTGTCTTTCCTATTCTTAGGTACTGTTTTATCAGTCCAATGGGGAACCGTTTCAAATCTCTACGGTTTCTCTGTTGGACTGATCCGAGCACTTTACTTGATCTATTCTATAATTTCTTCTATAGTCTGTTCTCTCTGCTTCTTCCATGGTTTGCACTCTCTTCCTTGCCAGTTCCTTTGACCCCTCCTTCCGCTCGTGTTCTATCTGTTACACTTTTATGTATCTTTTCAGTTTTAGCCTTCTATCTTTTCTTGTTTCTTTTTTTCTTTCCACGGCTTACCTTTTTCCTCGCAAGCCTCTAAGGAGCAGTATTTTTTCTATTTTATTTGGCGTGCTCCTGCAGTATAAGACTACATCCTCATAACAGCATGTCCCTTCCTTGGGTCTGTGCTGATTGGATCTTTGGCACCGTTCACAGTGTCATTACTCTCTCTGAACATTGCCTCAGTCTGTTCATTGAACCTGAAGAAGACCTATCTGATATTCTGTTACTCCACCACGCCGCACAAAGGAAAAGAGTGGACTGAAATCTGTTCACCCAGGGTTCTTTCTGCCAAAGGCTTTTTCCCTGAAAGGGGCTTGCTCCTCGGTGGTCCCCTAGACATTGGTCTCAATCTGGTCAAAGTGGCCACCAAGGGAGCTTGTCCCTATTTGCATCACAAGAAGGAGAAAAAAGGCAAGGAAGTCAAGACAACACGATGGAAGAAGGGTTCAGAACCCCCAGAAAACTCACGTGAAGATACAGGTCAGGAGCAGTTGGAGGAGACACCAGCTAGTTCTGACACCACCAATCAGGCTTCAGGCCACAACACAGCACGGAAACAGCACTAATCGATTTAAAAACTCAAATTGATGTTCTCAAGAACAAGGGAAAACTGCCATGGTATGCCTCCTCAGCCTGCCGGCCGCCTTTGACTTCGTGGATCAAAAAGTTCTGTGCAAACACCTGGCCTCGGCTACCCACTTCTCGAAGGACACAATAGCATGGGTCCACTCCTTCTTAAATAACATAACCATGATAGTTTTCTCCCCATCAGCATCAGCAGACCCTATCCAGACTACATGCGGCATTCCACAATGATCTTGTGTATCGCCAACCATGTATAATATATTTACAAATCCTCTGTTTGACAAATTGGACAGGCTTCGTGTCACCAACACCAACTATGCACATGACATCCAGATCCTCATACCCCTTTCAGGGCGATTACTGTAAGGGCACAGCTTTGATAAATAAAATCTACCTTCTCATTCAGGCATGGATGGCAGCCCATGCCCTTTGTTGGAATGACGACAAAACGGAGCTCCTGATTCTTGGGAGAACTACCAACCTAAAAAAAACTGAATCCCAACTACTCTGCCTTCAACATCGACAAAAACACAACTAAGGTAGTAAAAGAAGTGAAAACTTTAGGCTTATACCTCAACTTCCCACTAAACCTAAGTAAACAGTTAAACTCCATGGCATAAGCTTCTGCTTACACGTGTAAGCTAATCAGGGCCTCTAGACCATTTTTATCCAAAGCCAGCTGTATTAGCCTTGCTAACACCCTGATACTTTCAAAACTGGATTATTGTATTGCCCTATACGCCAAAAGGTATCTCCTATACAAGATCCAAATCGTACAGAATAATGCGTTAAGAACCGCGCTGAATATACCCAATAGAGAACATGTATCAGAATTTATAAGAGAACAGCATTGGTTGAAGATAAATGACAGACTTTTGCTCAAAACAGTGTCCCTTACTTTCAAGTGCCTCAACAATGTGGCACCCCTGTATACTAACTGAGAGAATAGTTAGAAAATCTTCCACCCACCCCTCTAGTGCGGCTAACACTTTTTGCCTGAATATACTCAGATTTTAGCTACAATAATCTTGAGGTAACAGCTTCCCAGTAAAAGCCGCTCAGTCCTGGAACACACTACCTCTGTCACTCACAGTGGACCAATCCTTCCTCAGTTTTGGATACCAATACCTTGAACTGGTTGCGATCCAATGACATTTGATTTTTTCTGTACCTTTTGCTTTGTGTATGTTCTACCTACCTACTGTATAATCCCTTTGCACTCTTTCCTGTATAATCTTGTTGCCTACCTGTCTTACTGTGTAACCTAAGCTTAAAGTATTCTTGTACTCGTTGCACCCAGTTACCTCTGGGTTTGGTGCGCCTTACAAATTACTAAACAAACATACAAACAAGATAAAAGATAAAGGTGATCAAAAGATAAAAAAAAACATTGTTTGGGTTTTCTTAAAGATGTTGGGCCGGATTCACAGTGTTTTCCGATGGTACTGTGCCATTATAAACTGCTTCTGTGAATCAGGTCTTTTGTTTCTTTCTTTTGCTCAAGACTCACAACTCTTTTGCTCAAGACTAGAGCTACATACATAATGTTTCTAGTGTATGAATATTACCATTTACATGCTATTTATTTGTGACTATTAAGATGGTTTATTATGTTTTAGAGCATATATGTTTGTTTTTCCTGCAGAGATTTTGGGTTATATCCCAGCAGGAAACAAGAAGGGACACATTTATTCAGAGTGTATAAGTCCAGTATTTGTTTGTTGTTAGTGACCCTGGTAAAATAACTATTAGGCAGTATTCTGAAATTAGTCTCACCACTATAAAAATACCCCAAACATACCACCACAGCAAAGTACAGCAAAATACCACAAAAATACCACCATACAAAAATACCACAACATCCTAGACATAACCCCAAAATATATCCTACATTTTGTCTTTCATTTGGTGGGAATTGTTCCCTATGCTGGTTTCCATTTTCAATGAATCTATCCACATATGTTGGTCTTTCTTGGTGTACCCAAGACCCTATATACCATTGTATTAGGGCCAAATCTACTCTAGGCCCCTAGTGTCCGGTATTTTGTTTGTTGATTTGATTGGCATTTAGGCCTGGTATATTGTGGCAAATCCCATGCTGGGAGACTTTCCAAGATATCTAGGGCTCATGTAATAATTCCTATTGCTGGGATAAATGGATTGGTACATAGGAGTTTGTGGTGATGTCCTCTGTGGAGGCATGCCCCTTTGGCTAGATGTTATGGCATTCCTTGTCTGATTGGGCTGATTCTAGCGTCATCTTTACAAATTTGAATTCATCAATTGCTTGTTTGGATTCCTTAGACTTTTGTCAGTTCTCTTTATTCTTAGGCCCCTCTTCTCTCTGACCAAATATCACTTCATACAGTTTGGTCCTCTGTTCTATAATCCATTCTAGGGGTCTTTCTCTGTCAAAATCACAAATGAACTGGAAGACAATTTATTTTTGATGTCCATAAAAATATGTAGTCTTATATTCTACAGAGTTAGGGTCAAAGGCCACATCAAAGAGTGAACATGCTCTTTTTAAATTGTGAAAGTATATCTGGTTTGCCGTCATAGTATACACTTCTTTTTTGGTGTCCTATATAGACTGGAAAGGTGAGATTTGATGTCTAACCTACTTCTCAAAGTCCGCCCATGACAAATGTTCCTGTTCATTGAGACCACGAAAGATACTAGCAGATGCTGCATCTAGGGTTAGGTGAAAGCACTGTCTGTACTGTTCCCTAGGCAACTGGAGGGTTTTTAATGTATGATGACGCTCTCTAAATGGTCTTCCATGCAACAATCGCCTCCCTTTTTAAATGGTTTAATTAACGTCTTGAAGGATTTCATAATTTTTAGAGGACTATATGATGCATTCTGGTATGTATCATTCCGTCACTCATGACTTTGTAAAGTCAATTTATATATTGGCATATTGACATAGTAAATACATGTATGATTGTCGGATGGAATTCAGCTATGCCTCGTCCCTTTATCATGTGAATATACACAGCTTTCCACTGGCAGGAATTCTACGTGCTTCGTGTTCCTTTGAATAAGAATCTGCTGATGAATATCCTTTCATTTCATCACCTAAATGAATACATTAAATCTAATTATCAGGGATTCATTTTCTGAAGAACCCATCTGTTCATGAACAATTGATAGTGCTATTTGGCCTTCAATGAATGCCCTTCAGTTTTAACAAAGAGGCCATCAGATTCTTCTTTGAAATTAAAGATGTGCCCACTGCTGCTTTAGGGAAGAATTCATGATCAGGTATTCCCTCATATGTGTGTGTGTGTGTGCAGTTACAGACTCTGCCTGCTCCTCGTTCAATAGGATCCAAACATCTCACAGTGTAAAAAAGGCTGATGTGGTAAAACAACACCTAACATTCATTTTACAAAGAAATAACAGCATAATTGTTAGCTTGGGGTTCAGAATAAGATAATGGTTCTGAGAAATAGCAAAATTTTTTCAAAACACAAGTAATGTGGGTCTCCACCTGTACTAACTTTGCTAACTGACTATGCATAGAACAACCCCATACGTTTATTCCTGGAAGGCATAAGTAGAGTCATGGCTCTACCATGTCACTAAATGCACCCCAATTTCAAGGGTAAGTAAAATATGTGGGAGTGTTTGCAATAGTTGCAATTATGGATTTGTTTTATTTAGCTCAATGTTTAAATATTATTAAATTATATTTACCCCATTTGTATCATTCTTCTTCAAGTAAAATAATGTAATGAAGCATAACTGTGGATCTCAACACCTTGCACGGTGTTGTATTCCACAACTCTACCTTCAGCATTAGAAATTGTACTCTGATGCTTTCCTTAGTTCATCCAAGACATCTATGACCTGACATTCATAATGTGGAAATGGAAGTTACATAAGGAATACTGTGAAATGAATTATGCCGAAAATCCACCCGATGGTATCTCCGAGGATGTAGTCATAATATGACTAAACATCAATACAAACAGAGAATAAAACATCTTGAAATATTGCTACAATATAATGAGATATTTACCATATGGCCACCTCCAACTTTGCCACCAATGCCCTATAGGAGACAATACACATGAATTTGAATTGTGAGGCAAATTGAATGAAAATGCTAACATTTAGAAAAAGGCATAATAGTCACAATGAAATTGAGTCCCCCCCAATGCACCTGTTTTTTAATGCTTCCCCTTACATGTGGCCATATGACCTATGTGCTTCTTGTTCTTTTATTTTAAGACCTTGCATATGTTTCTTTTACAATTGATGTTTATGAATAAAACATTTGAATCTAAGGCTCGTTAGATAAAGTAGTGGGTCGGCGTTGCTGTTAATTCAGCCGCACCTTTGTTACTGCCAAAAAAGTGGCAGTAACAAATTACCCTCACTTTGTTACAGCACCGCTAAATATGTAATGAAGCCCTATGTCTGTCTGTCTGTCTGTCTCTCTGTCTCTCTCTCTCTTTCTCTCTCTCTCTCTCTCTCTCTCTCTCTCTCTCTCCCTCTCTCTCTCTCCCTCTCTCTTTGTCTCTTTCTTTCTCTCACACTCTCTCTCTCTCTCTCTCGCTCGCTCTCTCTCTCTCTGTGCTCTGTTTCTCTGGTTCTCTCTCTGTGCAGCTCTCTATCTCGCACAATGTCCTTGTCCCTCTCTACCTTTGTGAGTGAAAGACATGTTGTTAGGTACTCATATACCGGTATTGCTGACAGCAGCTTGACCCAAGAACACACAATATTATTATGAATTGAACTCAAGGACAGTGGTAGGAATTATGGGTTCTGAGACCGAGTTAAATGTCTGATTTCAGCCAACAGTGCACTGGGCCCTTGTCTCCTACTCGACTGAGGGCGTGGTTGGTAGAACTATTATATTGTGATATTTGTTTGGTTTTTTTAAACATGGATAAATCTTCTTGGGTGCTTCCTTGACCTGCCAGAGTTGCCTAGGTGCATGTAGCAAAAGGGTGAGAGGCAAAGAGGTCTGTTTTAAAACAATGTGCTGTACCAGGTCAGAAGGTTGTTGCCCAACAAAGAAACAGTCTGTCAGATGTGGCTTGGGCTTGGAATTATTAGGTTTCAGGGCTGGACTATATGAGCTTTTCAATCTATACTGTTTCGTACAGCTAGAATATTGACCAATGGGGAACCAAAATTCACTTTCCCAGGACATTATTTGTAATATGAAATGCATGCACACTGGCTATCCAGCCACATCTTCAGTGAAAGGTGTCAAGTAATTTACATGGGGTGTATGCCATGCACATGTCGAACACTGAATTCAGTGAACCTGGTCTGTTTGTCTAAATCTTACAATGGCAAATGAGGCCCAACATCTCTTTGTAAATTCTGAGGTAGCATACATAGACACTGTATGTGCACACTGAGGGTGCTCCCATCAATGGCTTAATGTGTTTCCTAGGATTTCTGCTCCCCACAATAGAGAGGGAGTGAATTGCAATTGTCAAATCCCCATTGAATGACACCAGTTTCAAGGCCCCAAAGGACCCCTTCAATGTATCTAAGCAAGTCTGTGAGTGAGGCAGCAACATCCTATCACTATTACTATCACTATTACAAGTGTGAGAACTCTTGTGTGGCACCTTCATGGTACTTTGTGATTCCTAATTGATGTGTGTCTAATTGGGTGCACCATTTTTCTCTAATTATGCAGCAGACAACCCCATAGTATGGGTGGGCAGTAGTTGGCACAACACAGGGCGTGATCAATCCAGACATTGGAAGCTCATTTACTCAAAGCTTATTCTGTTAGTGCTTTAGAATACACAATTGATGTAAAACAGTGTAACTTTCAATTGAATCATCAATGAATGCCATTCATAGATTTGAACAAAACATATATATTTTGTTTTAAAGAAACTTTATGTTGATGTATGTACATGTATTTTATTGACTGAATCTCCGGTTTGGGACATCTTAGTACATTTTGTTTATTATAATTAATTTTGTGATAGTCAAATATCTCCACTGAATATGGTTAATATAAAAGATGCTGTGCAGACCTCCTAAATTCTGGAAGCAGATTCAGGAAATGGAACAAATCTGCCCTGAAATAAATGATAAGCTATCAAACAATGTGGCACTGAAAAATTATATTCTGGGAAACCTCTCATTGGATGAAGAGTTTTGGGGTGGTCTGTGTGAAGCATCTATCTGAAAGGGTTTAGCTATCTGGAAAAATAAGGGATACTTCCTGACATTGAACATGATTCAGCTCCTTGATACATCCTCATATCTTTCCAACTCAAGTAATGTGGGTTGTAAATGGCACGTGTAATGGTAATTCATTTTCCTGTATGCTACTCCTTAAATGACACCTGGAATGGGTTGATGGTTTATAGAGTTTCCATGGCAGTAGTGGCACACAATTGTCATAGTCAAGCAAATAGACTGTTTCTAAGAATCATTCTTGAAATGCAGGAATATTTGCTTTATTGGTGAGGTGATGTGTGATGATGAACTTAACAATGTTGTTAAGAATATCAGGCATTGTTTCATTGCACTCCTCAACCTACCCACTTCAGCCATACGATTTTGCTGCCCTCCATCCATCTGTTAAATGACAATTTCATAAGCTAGGAAAACGATTTACTTCAGCTATATATTATGAAATGAGATGCTGTGAAATGTCTTTGCAGCATTAGAGGACAATGCTAGCCAGCCAATAGCACCATCTTGGATTTTGGCAAAAATAATGTCATATTTACATGTCTAACAGCATAACACCTTTTACACCCTATGGAAAAAGAAAAATAGTTCCAATGGTGAAGTGAAGTGAATAAATATATTGAGATAGTGAACACATGTAAGATTGTCAAAATGGAACTCAGCTCTCCCTCTTCCCTCTTTAATAAGATAATCCAACAAGCTGAATCTCAATCTAAAGAAATATTTTCAATTCTTAAAGAATTGAAAGACGTCGTCCCCCCCACCCCCCGGCTACTAACTTAGCCCAAGAGAGTGACAAGTGGTGTCAGGCAGTTCATGAAGGTTTTTCGGAAAAAACTTGCAAACATCAACAGGCTATACGTCTCACATGATTAAGGGCAACCCATCTGACAGCCTTCCAGATTCTTTCTTTTTTGAAAGGGTCTCTGTTTCAGAGGTTCTGGGGGTTATCCATAAACTAAGGCCATCCTCTTGTCAAGGGAACATCTTCACTGCAAAACTATTCACGGACTACACCGATACTTTAGCACCCTGGCTAGAGCAATTTGTCAATCAGTCATTTGAAGAGGCATATGTTCTAGCAGACTTGAAAGAAGCATGGATTACACCCCTTCTATAAAAAGGAAAATCTTGTCCCCTCAATTCCTGGTAACTTTAGGCGAATAACAAATGGGCCTTTCTTGCTTAAGATCATCGACAGGATTGCCTACTTAAAGTACCAAAAATGTATAGATACAAATGATCTATTGGCTAATGAGCAGTCCGGTTTTAGGACAAAGCATGGAACCGAAACTGCTGTTGTGGATCTTCAGTCAAACATCGCCAGCATTATTGATCGAGGAAATACTGCCCTGATTATGCTGCTTGATCTTTCCTCAGTGTTTGATCTTATTGATCATGATCTCCTGGCTGAGAGACTGAGAACAACTGGCAGATGCTCCCCCTCAGCAACTAACTGGTTTAAATCATTTTTTGGGCCCAGGAATGGCTGCAATTGTAAACGGTAATTTTAGCTCCCTAAAGACACTGTTGACCTGTGGTGTTCCGAAGGGATCATGTTTGTGGGTTTTGTTCTTCAACGACTTCTCGAAACTGTTGTGCGACATGCTTCAAAAGATGGGTTTCCAATTCACGAACTGCGCTGATGATATCCAGTTGGTGTTTGAACTGTCAGGTTCCTATGAAAACGATGGTCTAAGAATGAATGAAGTGTTCAATGCTATCCAGACATGGATGGCTAATAATTCTTAACAAAGCAAAAACAGAACTCCTAATACTTGGCACACCTCAGAAAATAGGAAAATTAGATCTACAATATAATAAACTTAAGATTAATAATAGTTTCATTGAAGTTTCGGAGCATGTGAAGACCCTGGGTATTTTCATGGACTTGCATCTCTTGTACACGAAACATGTCTCCTACTTAAAATCCACACGTGCTTTTTACACTAATCTTATATGGCAAATCTGACCATACTTAACTGACCAAAACTTGGCGCTGATTGCAGGAGCCATAATTAATGTTAAACTGGATTACTGTTATAGTCTCTTGATGGGTACTTCCAAAGGCAATACCGCTAAGTTACAGACCATACAGAATGGTGCGGTTAGGGCTGTCTTTGGATTGAATCGTCGGGAAAAAATGTCAGCAGCCAGAAAACAGCGGATTCAGTTTAAATGCTCCGTTATGATTTTTAAGTGCTTAGCTGCCACTCCCCCTAGCTATCTGGCAAAAAAACTAATCAAGGGCCCCCATTCGAAGAGTTCTTCGATCTAACAATAAACATAATCTACAACAACCACGTAAAATCATGGAAAGAGTAGGTGGCACACATTTTGTTCATAGGGCTCCTATGATCTGGAATTCTACGCCTCTTTTGATTAAAAACAGTGTGTCTCTTGTCATTTTTAAGAAACTTCTTAAGGCACTTGTTCGATGATGGAGAAACTTAATAGTCCCCTTTCCTTTTCCTCCCTTTGACTTGAGCTTCTGGTTTATGTTGTCTGTTCTTGTGAGCGCTTTGAGGCCTATGGGCGATAGGGAGCTATATAAAAAACATAATAGATAGATAGATAGATAGATAGATAGATAGATAGATAGATAGATAGATAGATAGATAGATAGATAGATAGATAGATAGACAGATAGATAGATAGATAGATGTGCTTCATATGTCTTTGTATGGGAAATTGCTAATGAATATTCTTTCATTTCATCATTTAAGAACATACATGAAATGTACTCACCCAAGATTCATTTCCTAAAGAACCCCTCCCTCCTTAAACAACTGATGTGGCTATTTGTGCTTCAATGAGTGCTCTTTACTATTAAAGAATAGGCCATAGTATTCTTCTCCGAAATTAAAGGTGTGCCCACTGCTGCTTTAGGGAAGTATTATCAATGAGGGATTCCCTCAGGTTCATTGTTGTGTCCCATCCACATGGTATACACTGATTTCCCATAATCTGGATGGTCTGAACATATTATGCATTAGGACTATCAAGTCAAGTGTGTCTGTGCGTGTGTGGGTGGGGGGTCTGTGTGGGTCTGTGTGTGTGTGTCTACATATGTCTGTGTTGTTCTTAGAAATGTGAAATGCACAAACGTCCATCCCGCACAAGAGAGTGCAGTTACAGACTCTGCATGCTCCTCGTCCAATAGGAATGGGACCTTGCCCCTTCAAGGGACCACTTTAATTGACATTTCAAAATGTGTCAGCATGGCAGTTAAATGTTCACATTATCGTTTAAAGCAGGGTTGTCCAACTCCAGGCCTAGAGGGCTGGGAACCTGACAGGTTTTCAGGATATCCCTAATGAATATTCGTGAGCAAAAATATGCATACATTTAGAAACATTGAATGCAAATGTATCTCTTGATTATTAAATGGGGGTATCCTGAAAATCCTTCATGGATCTGGCCCTCGAGGCCTGGAGTTGGACAACACTGGTTTAAAGCATTGTGCTTCAATGGAACTAGTGCTATGCCTGACTAAGTAATGTATATGTAAGTACCACTTCTGTGCAGAGCGTGGGCTTCCTAATTCTTTGTTTTATTGACAAGAATATGTTCTTGTATTTTAGCATTTCTGCTTATATTTTATAGTGGCTTTGACAAACTTCCCTCCCTGACTTGGGGGACTGCATCAACAGTGTCCCCATCGGCCTGGTCGCCTGGACACACTGCTAGCAAGATCAACAAATGTTGGGTTTGAGTAAGTCGCCTGGACACACTGCTAGCAAGATCAACAAATGTTGGGTTTGAGTAACCATGTAATTATTGTTTATTAAGTTTACATTTTCATAGCTAAAACATGTCCACTTCATGATTTTGATATGGGCGAGGCTTTGTGTAACATCATGAAGTGTCTTGAAGTAGACAAATGTATGACAGTGTGCAGTGAAAAGGCTGACAGGAAGATTACCAATATGAGATGAAAAAATTCCAATGTGGTAAAACAACACTTCAAATGAGAAGGTATGGTGTAGTTTGTAAGAAAATTCAATCTTAAAGACATTCAGTTTCCTTAGGAATAAATGCACAATTGTTTGCTTGGGGTTCAACAAAAAAGCATTGTTTATGTCCATGAAATAGCCACATTTACAAACTTTGCTAACTTACTATCCAGAGACCAACTCTCTAAATGTTTTTCTGAAAGGCATACGTGGAGTCATGGATCTCCCATGTAACTAAATGCACCCCAATGTTCAGGGTAATTAAAACATGTAGGAGTGTTTGCAACAGTTGTAATAATGGATTTGTTTTATTTAGGTGAACTTTGAAATATTTTTAAATGATGTTCCCCCCGTTTGTGTGATTTCTCTTCAACTAAACACATTTAATGAATGCATAACTATGGACCTCAACACCTTGTGCAGTGCTGTATTCCTCAACTCTAACTCCAGCGTTAGAAATTGTGCTGTGATGCCTTCCATAATCCTTCCAAGACATTGCTGTGAAGGTGTAGATTCAGAGCTGTCAAGGGTGGCGCACCTACCAGCTGTGGGAATGATGGAAGTGGGGCGTGGTATCCCTGGATGGGGAAGGGACATTGTTGATGGCTGAAAATTGTAATATATGTGACGAGTGCGCACGTGCATCTCAAGACATCTGGGGGCAAGAGAGGAGTGGGGCACTCAGGGGGGACTTATGGGGACAAGGGGACTTTGACCAGAAGCAAGTGGTAGACATGGTCGTATAATGCAGTGGGAACTACATAACTGCCATTGCAGAGCAAAAACCACAGATAAGCAAACCACTTGCGTTTCACACTGACAGGCCCTGCATAGCGGACAGACATGAATTTCACGTGTGCTTCACAACAGCGGTGCGCTGGAAAAAGGTTGCAATCTGTCTGTTCCCAGGAGACAGCAGTCACTGGGAAAGGTGATCAGCAGATACAATAAGTTCAGTGAGCCAGGCGCTACCAGGGAAAGGAAAAAATTAAAATGCATAAATGCATACTATGAGAGGCATACTGACAGTTCTGCCAGGGGTTTTGAAATTGCTCCTTGGGAGATGGACCTGGGAAGAAGTTTTCCGGGCAAGAGGATGAGACAGGAGGGAGCCAATCAGCATATGAGGACTGCCATCCCTGAGATGCAACAGTGTTTTGTGTTCTTACCTTAATGGTTGTATCCCACGCAAATGCCTCCCTCCCACAAGATCAGGGTGTCGCGTGTTTCTCATGAGTGCTGACCAACGGCAGATTAATGAAGTTCTGGAGGTCAGCACAATTACGTAGTGCTAATAAACAGTAATTCCTTGGTGGAGCGGGAAGATGTGTGACATCATATGGATGGTAATGAACAGAGGGGTCAAGATTGTTTGTTCAAATCATTTATGATAAACCTATGTCTAGCTATAGGGGACTGACCTAATTCCACCATTCAGCTTCATAGGATGAAACAATACTTGCCAATCTTTCTGACCATGCAAATAACATGTAACTATATTGAAGATTTGGCTGCATTGGGCGTTTTTTTCTGCTCCAATCAACCAGTTCTGTTCCATGGTGCTGTTTGTTTTGTGCTTGCCCAGCTGTAAATAACAGTGTTACTTCTTGCTGGGTGTACACTCGTTTATGGATTGGTTTTGGTACAGCAGTGATTACTTGCTTTTGCAGGACCCCTGATACATTTTGGAGGCCCGAACGAGATCCTCGGCTCCCTTGTAGCTGAGGATATTCTGGCTGCCCTCCCAGGGGGGTGGGTCTGATGACCGCAGACCGGTCTTGCGCACACCACCAAGGAGGTCATGCAGACACTGAGTTCACAAAGGTCTGCCTGGTTCCGAATGCCGCCCGCATTCAGGTGGAGTGAGCCAGCAAGGAAGGCTCAGCACTGAGATGGCTCAACGATCTCTAGGATGCATGAGTGTACCCTCGCACGAACACGCTGTATTGTGGTTGCAGGGAGGGAGGTATTTTCTTTAATGGTGTTTAGGACACATCCTCAAGGAGGGAGGACAATCGGCCATAGTAGTCATAGATTTTAGTTCCATCTACCCTGATAGTGTGGCAGGCACGTCTGCAGTAGAGCAGAAGAGTGCGTAGTAGATGGTGGACCCCACCAGATGGGAGTTGCTTGTAGTGCAGGTGATTGTGTAGTTGTGTCATTGGAGAAGAAGGATGTTATTGATCTGTGGGAGTGTTGGAGGAAGTGCACGGTTGAAAAGTACATATGGGTCATTAGTTGTGTTACAATTTTGCTCAGTATACATTGGATGGGTCTGATGAGGTGGAAGGGTCGACACCTGAGATAACATGCATATAAATTGCACTTGGCACAGTAGCAGCAGACACCAGCAAGGAGGAGTTGCATAGGCTGGCGTCTGAATACTAACAAAGGGACAGATGGGCATGGGCCGATGCTGTACTAACACTGAGTGAGTGGGCGGGCATGAGGAGTAGGCCGGTGTGTATGGTAGGTGTGAGTGGGCAGGCCTGTGGAGAGGGCCAGCATCTGTGAATAGATTGTATGACGAAGGAGACGTAAGATTGAATGTTTGAGAAGTGAATGGGGGTGAAGTTGTGAGTGAGGAGGAGGTGAAGCAAGGGTAAGGGTGACGGGAATAAGGGTGATTTGAAAAAAGGGGAAGGGGTTATTAGGGTATAGATGGAGAGGGAATTTTTAGCAAATAATGGGGAGGACACATCAGCAGGGGGTTAATGTCATTCAGGTACAGTTACCTTAACCCTATGTGTGATAAGTTGCCCCAATAGTGTGATAAAATATACAAATATAATTTCCAGTGGGTTCAGGACACTGCAGGTCAGTGCTTTCAATGCATGGCCAGTGGAGGGAACGTTTGACATCAAGGTTATAGAACACGTGTTCTTATACCTGTTAACAAAGTACAAAAGTTCATATGGTAAGAGCAGACACAATATTGTATGGCTTTGGAAACTCTATGAAGAAAAAAAGGAAGAGCCTGTGACAGAACAGCCCAGTGCCCCACCTACGCCATATGGAGTGTACCCAGCATTAAAACCAGCAGCACAATATACATACCAATGCCGTGTGTCCCCATGTAGGGGGCAGGGGGTAGGGAAAGGGGAAGAGAACAGGAAGGGGAGCGAACAGGGGGAAAGAGCAGAAATGGGAGACAGAAGGTAATTGGCTGATATAGGAAAGAGTATACAGAAAAAGGTGGATGCTTTGTTCAATGATGCAGCAATGGTAATTTAGAAAGAGGTAACGAGGATGGAAAAAGATTGGGGGACACAGAAGATGGAGGAGGGTGGACATCAGGGGGGATAACATTTAAATGGGATAGTGAGGAGTACGACAAGGGGGTGAAGCAGATGGAAATGTTGGATGATGGCATAGCTGTCTCAGACGAAGGAGACGAGGGAGGAGAACACAGGGACACCGAACTGTGGACAGTGGAGGAAGACATGGGAAGGGGATGAAAGCAGAGGAGGGAGGGAGACAAGGGGGAACCAAGCAGAAACTGGTCCACGATCCTCTGCCACCGGAGGAGAAGACAAAGATAGGAATGGCAATGGCAAAGAAAGGGGGAAGGGAAGAAGGGCCCTGGACAATGCAAATGACACTTTTACAGAAAGGGAAGGGAGATGCGCACTATGAACCATGGCAGACAACTGACAAAGACAATCTCATTTGCAGCTTTCCCTCCCTCATGTCAGCATCAAGGAAGTGAATGTACGTTCTTGAAAAGGAAACAGCAGGGATAATGCTAACAATAGGATACACAAAGAGCCTATTTGCAGCCATGATAAGTGAACGAGGGGCCAAAATATGTGAACAAGCAGGGTACAACTGCGTGATATTAAGCACAAATACACACGTTGCAACCCCATTCAACAATTGCTGTGCCAAATTGTTTAGAGTATTGAGGAATATGTACCCAGATAGTTCGGCTTTTGGGACTGTATTGGCCCATAAGATGAAACCAGGACCCTGCACGGCATATAAAACAGCCATAAATCCTCCAGCAATCTACCCTTGTGGTGTATGCCCACTGGTGTTCAGGGCACTGTTGTCTGAGCTGTCCCTCAGCTCTTTCTGTGTGCTGTTGGCTATGCCACCCTGCCAAGGAAAGAACGGGATGAGGAAGCCATAAATCATCAAGCTCGCTGGTGTTAAGGGCACGGCTGTCTGAGCTGTGTGCATCTGGCAGCATCTGGCGGCATCATCTTTGTGGAGGACTTGGCCCTGGATCTGTCACTGTGTTGGAAAGCGCGTCGCCATTCACAGACTGCACATTGGCATTTGTTGGTGTGTTGCTGCTCTGCATGGAAAGGCAGTGGAAGGAGCAGTGAGTATCTAAACCACCCACTCTAACTCCTTGATGCAGAAACAATTGCTCTGTTCCTGTGGGCGACTTGGTGAAAATAATCTCTTTCTCAGTGAACTAATCCCATTGCGAATTGGTTGCATTGTCAGGACAGGACAAACCACATGCCTAATTAAAAGGAATGGACCTGAGGGACAACATTAACATTAACGTTGCTGACAAGCCATTATAGGGCTTCTCTTTCTCACAGAAGTTCTTTGTTCACAAGTTCCTTGCATTCATATAATGTTGCCGAATGCAACCTTCGGCTTAACACAGTTTGGTTGGCTATCAGCTTTCTTTGACTCACCAGCTGTGTTGAACCCGTTGGCTTGTCTTGCTTCTGGAGACAAGGACGGTACCATGGTAGGCAGTGTGTCTCCCTACCTGTGCTTTCAATGTAGGAGGCACCTGTTCACCGTTGACATCTGTTACCCCACATGTCAACTGCAAATCCCGGTCTTATCTTTACATTTCTATAGGCTTTGCGAGTTTGGGTCTAAAAAGGCAATGGCACTTCCCTCCTTGTCATTCCTTCAGCTTTCACTGCCTTTCTCCTCCATTTGAACTTCCGCTTGGGAACAGCTGTTTCCTTGTGCGTCTGGCCTTGCTCGTCGTGTGCTTTTGTGCTCCAACTTTCATCATGTGGGGAAGGTAAAGGGCCGTCAAGTGTTTGGGGTTAGTATCAATTGCCTGACACTGCCTGACCCTTGTGTTGGGACATGTCAGGTAAACAGCTCTGGTGTTAGTCTGTTGTCTGTCACGGTGTAAGAAAGTGTTTGTGTCAGAAAAGGGGGTAGAGCTTCTAAATATCCTACAGAGTAGTATGGGGAAACAGGGTTAGAGGGCAACGGGTACCGTGTCTCACCCGTCTGTGTCCCACTTCCACTCCACGAAGTCCCCCCAACAAGGTGATACTCCCCACTGGTCCACCCCCATGAACTGGATCCAATAGAGATGGCCATGTCCTGGCCACCTGAATGAAATATCTCTGGGGACTAGTGGGTGAGACTCCTTCAGGTTCCTCACAGTACCCATGATGATTGCAGGGGGAAAAAAGAAATAAGACCTTGGAGGATATAGAGCATGTTAACATGTTGTCCATTATACATATAATTGACATTCGGAGGGAAGCGCCCCAGGACGAAAAGGATCTATGGATACAGAGGGGGTGCTCTCTCTCTCTTCCCTACTGATTTGGTATGAAGGCAAAATAGCACAAGGAAACCAGTTCTGCCTAGAAGATTATTTGATGAAGCATTGGAGCAACTTCACTTTCCTGGTCATGTATCCAAGGAATATGTGGCAGCAGGAATAAATTAAAGATAGTTTGTCTCAAGACTCCTTGATTTGGTAGCTGAATTTATGAATCGTTTGACATGTCAAAAATGTCTAGCAGGACACACCTTAAAAACAATAAGAGTAACACTACCATGACCGGAGGGACACTTTGACACTCAGCCTCATCACGACTTCGGCGGTAGGGCCGGCGCTATTAGGCGGTGGCTATTAGCGTGACCGTCATAGACCCCGGCGCTAATAGCGCAGGATCACGAGTTCGGCGGACTTGGAAGTCCCCATTCCCCATTGAGCCCATTCGGGAATGCCCCATTCCCCATTGGGCTCACTGGGGAAATTTCGCGCTCATATCATACCGCCGGCAGATTTCCCGCCGGCGGTATGAGCATGAATTTTCGGCAGATTTCACACCAGCCCAGAGCTGGGTTGAAATTCGCTGAAGCCCTGATTCGGTGGACCCTTAAATCCAGCGGTAATAGCGCTACCGCCAGATTTAAGGGTTACCGCCGAGGCCCTATGTCGATATGCAAGATCAGTGTTCTTCTTACAGGTATATGATCCTCGTTGTCTGTCCTTTTCATGTTGGCTTGAAGCGGGACCCTGTGCTCATAATGATGTAAAGTTGGCAGCAACATTTTTGGGTTGGTAGGGGTTCTCAAGATGGGAAATATGTGACAATTTGATGTCAGTTAATGGATAACACTTTGCCAATGTCATGTTGCAGGAGGTTACAAACCACCTGGGGATAATACACCACCAATGCACAGTGTACTGCACACAAACAAACCGCATTGTGGAGTGACTAAATGGCCGGCTAAAGGAACATTTAGCAAACTTAACAACATTCCCTGTATTGCCTCCCTTTAGCACTTTTTGAATTACGTAAATGACTTGGCATTGATCATCATTTGACTTTGCGTGAAATTGTTACTGGAGGGAGAATGCATACAGCGTTCTCTCCTGCATGTAGATTTTTGGATGCTAATACAAATGCACTAGTTTTGGGAGAGGAATTCAACACATATCTGACTGACCTTACTAAAGCTGTAAAATACGTATATCAGCAGGTGCAACCACGATCAACATGGCCAGCCAACAAAACAACCCCCACAGGCACACACCCAAAGGACATCTTTCCACAAGCAGCACCCCTCTATCCAGGAGTGAAGTATTGATATGTACTTTCATCCAGAAGTGAAGGGAGCCGAGGTTTACTGGGCCCCATGAAGTAGGATAGGCAACACCTACAGCAGTAAAAGTAACCAACAGTTGCACATGGATTTACCTTTCTGACATTTGCAGAGACAAAAGTGTTGACCCCTCTGGAGAAGAGGAGATGGGCCCAATTTGATGGGGAGCAACAGTCAACTGTCGTTATGTTTTCTCTCCAAGTAGACTTTACAGGAGGACTGTGGAGGAGGAGGAATTGTGCATGGCAGCAGGGGGGGCATGGGAGAAAGTATACACATGTTGTGCATTGGATATGGGTGGGGTTGCTTTACCTTTTTCTGTTTCTTTTCTTCTTTGGTTTTTATTGCATGAAGAATCAGACAGTGGCCCTCATTACGAGGTTGGAGGTAACGCCTCCTTACCGCATACCGGGCCCGGGTTCCTCAAATGAGGACTTACCGGGCCATCCCAACCTTGGAGGACCCGGTAATTCCTCGTCTGAGGAACCCGGACCCGGTCCATCCCCATTGCCATTCGAGCCCCCATAGGGCTCAATGGGAATGGGGAAGGAGCTAACAATGCCGTTGTTAGCTACCTGGTCTCCTCGCGGGACCCGCAAAGGGTGCCTGGTTTTTTACCAGGCGCCCTTTGCGGGTCCCGTGAGGAGACCTCGTAATAGGCCGGAATGGGTTTACCGGCACCGGCACCATTACCGGTGCCATTAAACCCATTCTGCCAACCTCTTAATGAGGGCCAGTGTGTTTAAACAATTGATTAAAATGTATGAGCTTAAAGGAGTATATTTAACATAGAAACGTTTCATGAAACAATTGGGGAGGGCAGGACATGGCATCCGGGAACAAGTGGTACAAGTAAATGAAACATGTGAGGCAAGACAGCGCTAAAGGTACCTGCTATGGTTGCTCTCTAATCCCATAGGTTACCGGGACACCAAAACAATTCTTGGCTTAAGAAGTAACCTCACGGGTGGATGGATGCACAAGGCAACTTTTTTAAAAAAAAAAAACCTGTGAACTTTTGCAAGGGCGGATGGTATCTGGCCATTGGACAGAAGAAGGAGAGGAGGTGTAGGTAGATAATTACATGCAGATAGAAAGTATGGTAAGAAAGGAAAGTAAAAAGCATATTAGACTATATAACATAGGGGGCAAGAAGGGGTGAGCAATGTTTTATGACCCAGAGCAGAGTATACTGTAAATATTCCATGATGATACACCAGACCCTTAAAGAGAATACGAGGAGCTGTGTTTCACAATGGAAGATGGGATGGGGGCATTGTACAGTGCCGGGCAGACGGATTAGTGGGAATTCAGGAAGATGTGACAGCAAATGAGAGTAGTCAGGGCGTGTGGAACATCACGTGCATTCTCTGACTTGGATAGATGAGAGATATCAATCAGTTCATCTAAAGACTCTTACACATTTCTCCTTATGTTTCAGGGCTACGGGATGAATGCTCCTGGGCGCCAACACTAGCTGCGTGAAGATGATGGGCACTCTGGAACTACAGAGTGGAACAGTGGCAGTGATGGACCACTTGTGTCCATGCGGGTCCAAGGCATCTGACCAGCTGCCTGTACATTGGGGAGGCATTTTCTCCCTCATCAAACTCCACAGCCCTTCATTGGTCATCCCTCAAGCAGATATAAAACCTTTTGACGACCACCAAGTGTTACTGCAAAGAAAGATTATGAAGGTACAAAAGGCATATTAAGGGACGGAGCACACAATAAGAAGGCAAAGGAGAAGCAGTAACTAACTGTTGAAGGAATCATCACTAATTTTGGACGCAAACCCTCTCTGTTTTCAGCTGTTCACAAAAGCTTCTGTTTTTTCTGTGTCACTGTTGCTCCCTGGAGTACAAACAGCCACTAATGCTGAGTGTCCCTAGATTGGAAGGCATGAAGTGCTACAGCTTGCTAACTTGACTGAAAAGGGACTGAATGCAGTAAGGGAAGACCTTTGTGTGGTACGATTGGTAGCACTTCAAAACATATTTGTTTTGGACATGGTGACAGCAATGATAAGATCAGAAGCAGGTGCTGCACGGAGAACCCTGCCAACGATGCATTCAATGGGACACTGACTGAGGTCATCAAAGACATTTTCACTCTCCACGAAAAGATGGCAAAGGAGAAACATGCTATCACATAAAACAGTTCTCCAGAATGACTGTTCGCCTGGGTGCCCATGTGGTTAGCAGTGATGTTCAAAGTGACTGTCCCCATGCTCATTCTGGTGCTCATTGCCTTCTGTACATGCCAGCTGATTATAAAAAAAGTGTAACTGTAATAAAGGAAGGATATGCTATATACTGTTTATAACTGATGATGGGAATGAGGGTAAAGAAAAGTATATGAAGATAGAGGCCCCATCTTAACAAATTAATGAATGTGATACAACGGCAGTTCTTGCAGTACCGCTGGCAAACGTGGAAGAGTATGATGCATTAGAGGTAGCATGTTCAGTAGATGCATGATCATATGGTCCACATCAGAAGGATATGAAGCAAGGCACCTGATTGGTTGGATGCCATCTGAATGCCTTCCTTCCCACAAGATCAGGGTGTCTTGTGTTGCTCATGTGTGCTGACCAAGAGCAGATTCATAAATTTCTGCAGGTGAGTACAATTACATATTGCTAATAAACAGTCATTCCTGTGACAAGCAGGAAGGTATGTAACGTCACATGGTTGGTAATGAACGGAGGGGTCAAGAATGTTTGCTCAAATCATTTTTGATTAAACTATAGCTTGCTATAGAGGACTGACATTGTCCAACCATTCAGCTTTGTAGGGTGTCAAACATGTTGAAACAATACTTGCAAATGTTTCTGACCATGCAAATAACGTGTAACTGTATCAAAGATTTGGCTGCAGCTCCTGTCAAGCAGTTCTGTTCCACTGTGCGGTTTGAATGTGTTTCCCCAGCTGTAATAAACAGCATTACTTCTTGCTTGGTGTACGTTCCTTTTGGGATTACTTTTTTTACACCAGTGATTTACCTGCTTTTGATGGATCGCTGATACGAAATCTAGACCTGACAATTATAAGGTGGGAATGGAAGTTATAAAAGGAAAACTGTGAAATGAATTATGGCAAATTTCCACCAGATTGTACCTCCAAGGAAGTAGTCATTATTTGTTTAGAAGTCAATGCTACCAAAGGATGAAAACTTCTTCAAATATTGCAACATTATATGTGATATTTACCATATGGCCAACTCCAACACTGCCAACACCCTATAAGAGACAATAAGCATGTATTTCAATTGTGAGGCAAAGTCAATTAAAATGCTGACATGTAAAAAAAAAGCAGACTAGTCACAATGAAAATGAGTCTCCCCAACACACCTCAGTTTTGTAATTAGTTTCCTGGCATATGGACAAATGACCTATTGTCTTTAAAACCTTGTATATGGTTCTTTTACAATTCATGTTTATGAATAAATAAAACATATCTAGGTCTCGTTAGATGATGTAGTATTTTGGTGGTGTGGAAAATCCAGCAGTAATTCAGTTACTGCCCAAAAAGTGGAATTAACGAATGACCACCACTTTTTTTTTACTGCAACACAAAACTTGTAACATGGTCCTGTCTCCCTATCCCTCTCTCTCTCTCTCTCTCTCTCTCTCTCTCTCTCTCTCTCTCTCTCTCGCTCTCTCTCTCTCTTTCACTCTCTCTCCCACTCTCACTTTCTCTCTCTCTCTTCCTCAATCTCCCATCCTCAGTTTCTGTGCCACTCTTTATCTTTTGTAATGTCTCTGTTCTTCTCTACCTTTGTGAGTGAAAGACATTTTGTTAGGATCTCTTTTCCCTGTGCAAACCCAGGTGTTGCTTGCAGCAGTTTGACCCAAGAACAAACACTATTATGAATTGAACACGAGGACGGTACCAGGGGCTATGGGTTCTGAGATCAGTTAAATGTCTGCGTCCAACCAACAGTGAGCAGGGCCTGCCTTCTGCTACAGTCTGAGGGTGTGGTTGATAACACTATTATGTTGTGATATTTGATGTTTTCTATTTTGAATGGAAAATCTAGAGTGCTTGCAGGGAACTGGCTGAGTTGCCAATGTGCCCATAGCAGAGGGGCGATGTAGAGACATGTCTTGAAAGACAGTGCCATGTCAGCCGGTTGTTTCAGTACAACGGTGGGGGGAAAATGTCATGAACAAAGGTCAAGTATAAAAGTAGGGACTCATGTCAAAAGGAGAGGGGAGTGGGTTGGGAATTTTGAGGTGCCAGGTCTGGGCTATATGAGCTTTTCAATCCTTGCTGCTTCGTATAGCCAGAATATTAACCAATGGGGAAAAGGAATTCCCTTTCCCAGGACATGATATGTAATATGAAATGCTTGCAGACTAGCTTTCAAGGTACATCTACAGCAAGGGGTGTCTCATAATTTACAAAGGGTCTATGCCATGCACATGTGGAACACTGATTTCTGTGATCCTGGTTTGTTTGAAAATATCCTGCAATGGGTAATCAGGCCCAGAACCAGTTCGTAAATTCGGAGGTAGCATACACAGAAACACAGTATGTGCATTCAGAGGGAGCACCTTTTAATGGGCATATGTGATTCATAGGATCTCTGCACCCCACAATGGTGAGAGAGTGAATTTGCAATTGTCAAAGCTCCACAGAACCGTGCCAGTTTCTAGGCTTCAAAGGACCACGCCAATCGTTCTAAGCAAGTCTGTGAGTGAGGGAGCAACCTGCTATCACAATTGCAAGTGTATGAAATCCTGTGTGGCACATTCATGTTTCTTTGAGATTCCCTTTTAATGTGTGTCTATTTGTATGCAGGATATCTCTATGATTATGAAGAAGACAACCCCAGGCTCTGCCTGGCACAGCATTGGTGTGCAGTACTTGACACAGTACATGGTGTGATCAAGCTAGGCAGTGCTTGCTCATTTACTTTACGCTTATTCTGTTCTGCACCACTATGGTGCAATAGAGTACACCATATAAGTGAAACTGTTTAACTTTCATATGACTCATCAATGGATGTCATTAATAGATTTGAATAATACACTGTGGGGATGATTAATGGAATTATTTGCATGGCAAATCGGGATTTGCACACCATTCTGCATGCAAAATCCTGTTCATTGATGCATGCAATCGACTGCACAGAAGTTTTTCCTGACTTGCGTGTTCTTCACGCAAGCACAGCATTTCTTTGCGTGCGGTCGAGTGCCTTCCACGAGACACCACGCAATGCATGACTGAGGCCTGCGCAGTGGGCGGAGTAGGGGCGGAACTCAGAAAACAAGGAAGAACAAGGGGAAAAGTGGGAGATACCAAGGACGGGCCACCGGCAGCCCATGGCATGCCCACAAATGTGCATGACAAAGCATATTCATGGATGTGACCACACAAACACTCACCTGCGTAATGCCCATGCATATCTCTCCATCTCTCCACCACTCGGAGGAATTGCAACGAGGAGGTGGGTTTGCACGTTGTAATTAGAGGTGGGTGTGAATCCAGGGATCTGATCGGAGTGAGGGGTGTGTGTACACAATGTAGTGTGGTGCAGGAACAGTTTACAGGGGTTCACACACAGATTTTCTGAGTTTTACCTGAGTTGCGATACATGGTACGCATGTTGCCTGGGTACCATTGACAGTTATGGAGGACCCTGTGCAGGGTCCCTGACATGCAGGACCGCTTACTAGCAACCACGTGCACTGGCTGTTTTTCGTTTGCATGGGGGCATGTCAGGGGCATTCCAGCTATGACTTGCGTAATGGGTTACTTGGACCAGGAAATTCCATGAATACGCAAGACACATTTCCATGAATCGGGCCCTGTATGTTGATATATATATTCAATGAAAAAACGTAGTTAAGGGGACGTTATGGTTAAGTTGCACTAATAAAAACCTATGAAATTCAATGGAAAAACATTGTTACAGGGACGTTATGGTTACAGGTAAAACTTCATAAATTCGCGAGTTATGGTAAGCTAATCAACCATAACTCGCACCACCACCGTGCACTGCTAAGACTAACACCCAGGACATCAAAGATGACATCACAAATGATGTACGCCTTGTCGGTATTCAAAATGGAGGTACCCCCGAACAGCATGCCTGTGCGCACATGTCAGCAAAATCATGATGCACCTTTCTATAGTTCGGAGGCCCATGTCCTGTCCTGCAGACACCTGGGCACATGCGCTTTAGATCCCCTGAGCGCTCCAAACATCGTGCATGTCTGCAGATGTCCGTAAAATTGTGTTGCAATTTTCATTATTTCAGGGGTCCCACCCTTGTCCTACGGACCCCTGAGCGCATGTGCATCTGACCCCCTGTGCCCTCCGAACACCGCACCTGTCTGCAGATGTCTGTAACATTGTGTCATACCCTTATTTAGTTCAGGGGTCCAGCCCCTGTCCTACAGCAACCTGAGCGCATGCGCATTTGATCCCCTGTGGCCTCCAAACACCACGCCTGTCTAGAACTGTCCACTGCATGTGTCACACTTTTAATACGTTTTGGGGCCCCACCCCTGTCCGACGGACACCTGGGTGCATGAAAACACTGCATCCTGCACAATAGGAGTCCGGCGGATAGCCATCCTACTCGCAGAAGACCGGGGATGTCATCCTGTGACAGCACCCGTGCTGATCGTCAAGCCTATCTATGGACACTATCCTTACCCAAGGACACTTAAAATGTGCATTTGTGACCAATCCAGGGTTTTTTAAGCTGGGACATCACCCCTGCAATGGTCCCAGACTATGCCCTGGTCAATCTGGAGACTTATTACAACTTTTTGCACCCAGCCTGGCATTCAAAGTGTTTGCAAAGCGCACGACTGTCCGTGTAGCACACCCATATAGAAAGCCACACCCCAGTGCTGCTTGTCATTCTGTTTTTGGATACCCAGGACAGAGGACTTGCTGAGATTGCTTTTCTGCTATGCTACTTTGGGTGTGCTGATCTGCAATGGCAACCATGGCTACTGCTGATGCTGCTGCTGTCGCCACAGCAACACCCACACCCTGACCACCACCTTTTGGAGGACCTGGAGAGGGGAAAAGGCATGGTGATGTAGAGGGGGATCAAGATGAAGAAGAGGATGAGGGAGTGGAATCACTACTTCCAGATGCCAGCGTGAGTCTTGGGTGTGGAGGCTATTTACCACCCTTAGGTTGTACTCAAGGAGCGTGCGGTCAAGGTTCCCTGCACTGAGTGCAATATGGTGCATGGGCTGTACAGCTACAGGACCACCTCCATGCAGTGACAGCTGAGGTCAAACAACAAGGCAGCAGTTCAGAGGGTTGCCCCCTTCGAAGGTGGTAGTAGGTTGAGTTCCTCTGTCGCATTCTTGACATCTGCTCCTGTCACCACAAGAGACACTCCTGTGGGGCAGCGGATCCCTGAACATGCCTCACAGGCCATTCATAACGAAGTGGACCCTTGCCTTTCGTGGGTCATTGTACTATGTGTTTAATGTGACACAGTACTCTGCAGGGGAGGACAGTTTTGGAGTGCTTTCGAGGCTGTGGTCCGGAAGCACGAGAAACATTGCCCCCTACCATCTTCATCTCTCCACCTGCCCCTTCATTCCTGTGTTTGGTGCACCTTCCCTAACTTCCCTACCCTTCCCCTAATTGTGTGTCCTGTATAAAAATACCAAAACAGTTATAAAAAAACAAAAAACACAGCTCTTTTCAGAGCCATCGTTAACAGTTCAAAAACAGAAGTACCAAAGAAATGGTGCAGGCCACCGCACAGCCAGCTAAGTCTGCGGACAGCGTGGCAGTCTGCAGACTCCAAAACAATTTAGGTGGCTGCGGCATCCAAACCATTGCACTGTTTTGCAGAAGAAAGTGGCTGCTCTGAAAAGAGCCTTTTTTGTTGTTTTTTTGGTTTTGGAAGTTTTATTTCAAGATTCAGAGTAAAGTAGGCAACACCTACTGTAAAATGCTTGCTATAGTTGCAAAAAGGGCTGCAAAGCATTTTAGATATTTTGCAAAAAAAGCTGTTTGCCATCATCAGTAAGATGGACTCCATCTCTGCGAAAAATATTAGTACTACGAAATGTAATATTTTCATTGTGGAAGGATGACATGCCAACATCTCTCAAAAATGCGCAAACAGCCTTGTTGACATTGCGCCTCGCATTCTCCATTTGTGGACCAAATGAACTGGAGTGCAGCAACATCTGTCTCTAGGCAATGCGAGAAAATATTACTCGGAGGTTTGAAAACATGTCCATGACTTTCCCAAATGCCTCCTTCATCGCAAAATGCAGTGAGATTCCAGTAACATGGCCTAAACTTTTCCCTCCACAATGAATGATAATAATGGCTGGATGATGGCACGGCACCAAACTGGCACTAAGGGGAAGCAAATACATCCACTTCATGCCGCGCACCCCATACCACTGCACATCAACATGATCAAATCCAAGATGCACTGTTACTCCACGTTGTTCTGCATACACCTGCAAGCAGTGGATCAACGAGTCCCCCAAAATCCACAAGCTCTGCCTCCTGGAAGACACAGCCATTGCCATTTGCACTCCTCTCAGCAAACAGACCTTCTGCCACACACTGTCCTTGCAATCCACACCCGGGAAACCTTATTGGCCAATCCCCTGGCCTTCACAGTCCCATTTCCATGCTTGTAATCCTCGAAAGCCCCGGATGTGGCACCTGTGATGCACGGACTACCGCAGTGTCACAGACATATCATCCAATTTGAGGGGGTGGGGACAGGAATTTAACCCAGGGTAGGAGATTTCCTCTTTAGTGGTGGCTTTGAAAAGAGCCTTTTTTCATTTTAAAAGGTGCTTGAAAACAAACACCATTTCTTTTGTATGTTTTTTTTTATTTGTATCTTCTTTTCTTCCTTGCAGTCTTACATGAACCTCTGCAAAGTACCCCTTACATTTCCAATGGTGGACAAAAACATGCCATCTTCAGTGAAACAGTTCACACTAAGAGAATTAATGCTCTCATTGTGCAAAGAGAACATCCCAGCAATACACAAAAATGCAGACATGCCTCTATTTACAAGACACCTTCCTACTTCTTGATGGGGACAGAGGACATTGGGGTTATTCCATACTGCTCTTGGTGGTATGTGTGAGAAAACCACCTTTGCACTGGGAAAACGCAGCATCAGTGGCTTCACCAAGTCCTTCAGTGCACTGAGCAAATGTGCAGCACTGATCTAACCCAAATGCAGTGTTCCACAAGGCACCACTACAACATTAGGAGTACTGAAAGAGGCCATATTTCTGCAAAGTGCAAGCACTTCTTGCAAATTGTGGCCAAGCACACTGCCCAACAAATTCTCCACTCCCTGAAATTCAAGATTGTCAGAAATACCTCTTGCCTCTGCATACCTCTGCAGATCACTCACAAAGGAATCTCCCACCATCAACACACTCACTCTCTGCATCTCTGCCCTCTTTACTACACACAGCAATGAAAAACATGTTACCCTCACTTCCTATAAAGTACAACCTCAACACCTGATTGGCTAATCCCCACAGTCCTATTTGCATGCCAGGCATGCTGAGAAGCCCCGGTGGACTACCACAGTGTCTGTGGACCCCGTAACACAGGAACAGCCCTTCTTCCCATTCCACTTCACTCTTTGCAGTACTTCCTCATTAGCTACTGTTAAGCAGTCGAACACCCATGCACCAATCACAGCTGAGAACTCTACATCTAACTCTGTCATCTCAGTTCAACACAGCAGGTGTACTGTTGAATACTCAGAGTACCAGTCTCCTGTCATTCCCAACACCTGCATTAAAAAGTACTGTAACACACTGCAAGATTTCTACTTCCAGATTCATCCACATCTGCATCCATCAACACAAACTACAGGTGTGCATATATTGTGTACAGTACATTTGCAATTTTTTTACAAATGCATGTAAACAGGGTTTCTACCATGTACCCTGCATAACCTACTCAATAATCATACTCTCATATGTCCCATCTCCTGACATGAAGTGGCAGTTACTTACAATACTGTTTGTTTTTAAAGTTGTCTTTTAATACCCACTTTCATGACAGATTCAAGCCACATATTTCAATGTTAGCAGCACTCTGTGATTTTTTTTGTAAAAAAAAAAATAAAACACATTAGGTCCACAGCATGTTCAAGTGCCAGATCCTATGTGAAACCTCCATATATTACCACGACATGCATGCTAGCCCTTATCACTCATTCTATTGTGCAAACCCTTATTTTCTTCTTTAATTCTGTCACTTTTAAAACCACTTCTCCCACTAACACACCTGCAGTAAAACTCTGACAATGCACACAGAAAACGAAAAGAGCATGTATGTTACCAAAGCATGCCAGGTTCATGGATTGCAAAATTAAGAAAATGCACTGTGCTTACAATTACTCATTTCAGCACCATTTGAAGGAAACCAAATAAATGCATGCGTACATTTACGACAGTGCTGTCTGTAAATTTTAATAAATAAACGAAAGGAACAGGAACTGATTTCTCCAACATACTGCAATGGCACTCATGTCACAAGCATCTATGTGTAGCAAAGTTAATACAATTGCACACATTAACATTCTTCTTTCTAATCTGTCCACCTTTCTGGGCGTCTGCCTTTTTCTCAGCCTAATAGGACTTGCACTACTCCTTTTCCAATACAACTAGTGCAACAACAACTCTCACACTTGGAAAGCTGCAGCCCCGTAAGGCATACTTATCACAGGACCACCGGCCCCAATACCAACAATGCTGATGCTCCCAAGTCCCCATTTCTATTAAGTGCTGTGCAATTGCACACAAATACATACTAACATTTTCCAACACCTGACTTTCCAGGGCAACATGGCCTGTAATCTCCTAGTAACACTGGGAAGTTTGGTGCCAAACAAGTATTAGGAATCTAGTGGCAACTCGTCTGCACCAACAGCAGTGCTACAACCATACTCATAATGACGTGCAATGTTACTAACTCTTCTTCCCAACAAATCCTCCTACAGTGCAAAATAATGTGTTCTGCTAGTAGAATTATTTTGCCATTATCACACATACCCACACATTTTCTTCTTTCACAATTGCAATGAACAACCTCCTAAAAGACAGAAACATCTCTACTAGAAGATAAAACCTGGAAGAAAACTACTCCTCACATCCAACACAGTAAGTGCAATAGTGTAGTAGTAGTATTCTTGTTACTCATACAGTCCAGTGTTGTTGTATACTTGCCTACAAAATTCTATCCAATCCAACAGCATTTGCTTCACCCTTACTCATTGCAGCTCAGCAGGTACACTCTTGGTATTCTCATCTGAACACTATTATAGTAACACCCACCAGTATTGTGAAAACATCATAATGTCCTTACTTTTTCATGTAAAGTACACTGTCATACACAATGAAACAAACACTTCACACAGCAACACACACAGCTACTAGTACAACCTTCCCAACCAGGACTAACAGCCCATTGCACAATCACACACCCCTCTATTTATGCCCCCCGATAATCAGACACTCATGCACAGTGCACACAAATACAGTGCACAACCTTCAAACCCAAACTTTCCTTTTCTCCTTTGCCTACAAAAAAGTAACTTCATAGAAAACAAAGAAAAAATAGAGCAGATAAAACTAAAAGCATGCACAATAGTCATCCACCTCTAGTACAGTTTGTAGCAAATGTTCAAACAAAACAGCTAATACTGTCACTCAACAGAATTCAACCAGCTAGCAAGAAAGAATGTAAGGCCCCTCTTTCAAAAAGTAAAAATAACAAGAAATGCATTAAGAAGAATAAACCTACCAACAGCGCTAGCACTGCATCTACTAAAGTTAAAGTAGCCACAGTGAAGCAGTCCAAAAAATTAATTTTACAAAAAATGTTCCACAGTATAGTACTGCAGAAACTTACAAAAATGGCAGAGAAATCACACTCAACCCTTATTAATCCTGGAAGCGCGCATTGACAGTGCAATGCCCCTGAAAAGAAAATTGTTTATAATAATTTTGACCAGAATGAAACTACTAACAAAATTAATCAGTAAACTACAAAAAGTAGTTCTCAACCTGTGCAAAGTCAACATACATACCTTTACAAACTTCTGTGCTGGTGAGGGGATTCACGCAACCAGCACAGAACCATTTTTCAATGAAGAGGCATACAAAAAGATCAGACAAGCCAAATTGCGACACATAGCAGTGGTTGAGGGTATGAAATGATGAACAACAACATTATGGCACAAGAAAACCTCATTCAAAGAATGTCCCCAACAAACTTACAATCAACTGTCCATTCCACCAAACCAATCCGTCCTGTCTACAAATGGCCCTGCACCTCAATGTGTAATGTACAGAAGCAATCCTTCAAATCTTTACGGCAATTCCTCAATCACTATGTGAAAGTAAAAGGGAAAATAAGAATACAAACTTTGCAAACCATGGACGCCTGTCCAGTGAGCAGCTACAAAGGACTGCAAGGAAATTCATTAGCCTGCATTTGCGGACCTGCTTGCAAAAGCACCTTCCACCACATCAAAATGTTATTGACACACCATTCCACTATACGGAATCTTGTCCAGAGACTATACTATGCACAAGTCCTGCTTTACAGCTGGAACATTTTAATCACATTCTCCTACATGGCACAGCTAAATAACTCCTTGAAAAAATAGATCACACCCAAAGCAAATATATTGGAAGTGAAGATCACTTAGAAAATCCAGTCACTTTAGAGAAGAGTAGCAAACATCTTAGAAATGGCAACCTTCTAATATACACTTACACAAAATATATAGCAAAGTTCAAAAGCACATCTGCTGAATTACCAAACCAAATAGGTGTGTGTTTTTGCAGAACTTTTTATACAAAGAGCACCAACACTGTAGATATAGCGTACAAAATAGAAGACAATGAGGGATCCCAGTGGTTCCAATTAGCCCTCCATCTTATAGCAGAAAACAAATACGAAATTACTAAACACTCAATACTTTGCACATACTGCACTACAAAGCTTTATAATAAACAAATGCCTTCACAAGCTATTACTAATCCCAACCATGGGGAAAGAAAGTACAGATGGCGGACATCCAAAATACTTTGAAATGGTTGGCAGATTCACTTCCTTTGGTTTTACAACAACCATGAGATTATACCATACTAAGTTGGAATACTCATGGTCACCAACATTTTCTTTCTGATAAGGGTTCCCTTTCACTGATTAACAACTACGCCATTATTCTATTACAAGAAACTTGGTTGTTGCAGCCAACAGCCATTGATGGTTACACTACACACCACACCCTAGCTAAGAAAGGATTACGCGGACGTCCTTATGGGGGCCTAGCTATTGGGGTGTCAAATAAGATCAAAAGTAAAATGATTCCAGTGGACAGTAATTATAAATGTGCTGTTGCTCTGACCCTTAGAATAAAAGCAATATGGGAAGAAATATTGTTAATAAATATATATAATCCCCCAGGCTCTTAAGTACAGAGAACACACACAAGATGCCCTGCATGATCTTCTGAGTAATTGGAAATTAATTAACGATAAATACTCTGTCATTGTGGCTGGGGATTTAAATTGCAGGATTCATTGTGGGGGGGCATTAGTAACAACCGGCACTTATCTAACAACAGTCTCTGGAATCAGGCTTTTACTGATAGTGAGGGGGTGTGTTGGAGGGGCTTTTTTGATTGTTGGGATCTCGAAATAATCAATGGACGAACAAGAAGTGACAGACCCGGAAAATTCACCTGGAAGAGTGGGAGAAGTACCCTTGATTATATTTTGACCAGTGTGGAGATTGCAACAATTGTCAATGATATGATGGTGAGGGATTGTAAATGGAGTGACCACGACCCCTTGATACTGACTCTGGGATGTTGTTCTCCCAGAGCGGAAGTGGCCAACCTGGGTGATCTTGCAACTAACCACTCTTTAAATCGTATTTCTTGGTCGGCGAATAATGTGATAAAGGCTTCTAAGGCTTCCGGTGACTGGGGGATTGAACAGGCAAATCTGTTTTTGCAGATGTCACCTGAACAAATTGAGAGCTGGATCAGCAAATTCTCTGGTTTACACGGTTCTTGTAAAGTGGGGTTGAAGGTGGGTAAGGTGCCACATAAGGCAAAATATGACCGTGCAATCAGAGATAAGAAGCGTAAGCTCAGAGGTGATATTCGATTTATAAGAAAGGGTCCTGACCCCAGAAATGCTATAGCTCTTAAAACAAGAAAGCTGAAGGCTGCTTACCGATTATGGCTAAAAATGCATAAAAGATATAGGAAATTGGAGAGATGGCAGCATACGGTTAGAACCTTATGCAGTAAGAGCACCCGTAAAATCTGGTCTATATTAGGAGAGCTGAAAGGGAAGACCATTTCCAGTATGGGGAATCCTATAGGTTGTGACAAATGGATCTCCTATTTGGAAAAGAGGAATGTGGGGATTAGTAACAAGATCAACATCCCACCACTTCTAAACCCTTATCCCCCCTTTTATGTATCTATTGAGGACCTACAAGACAGAATCAAGGTATTAAACACTTCACAAGCCCCAGGGCCTAATGGCCTCTCTAGTGTGGTGATGAGAAACAACCCCCCCTTCTGGGCTAACCTCCTTAAAGTTCTGTTTGATAAAGTACTTTATGAGGGTCGCATACCAGCATCTTGGCAGGCAGCCATTATTATACCCGTTTTCAAAGAAGGTAGCAGGACTGAACAAGAGAACTACCGGCTCCTATCTATGCTGGATTGCTCGGGGAAGATGTTCGCTGCTCTTATTCTTAACGAACTGTTAAAATGGGTAGAGGGTGCGGGTATATTAGATCAATTCCAAAGTGGTTTTAGAGCTGGCTACTCCACCTCACATAACATATTTGTTATGAATGCTTTGAGAAGTAAGGCTCTGGTCCATGCCAATCCCCCACTCTATGCACTTTATGTAGATTTCAGGGCTGCCTTCGATTCGGTAAATCGCTCCCTTCTATGGAATAAATTGAGGAATCTGGGCTGCCCTGAATCTCTGCTATATTATCTTGAGCTTTTACACTCCAATAATATTGTCCAAGTTAGGCTGGACAATCAGGGCTCCGTGCCTAAACCCATCCCCCTGATCCAAGGGGTAAAGCAGGGGTGTGTGACAGCTCCTACCCTCTCTAACTTTTTTGTATCTGATGTACCTAAGTGTCTCTTAGGGATTAATAATTGCCCCCCTAAAATAGGCTCTTGCCACTGCCCCATTCTGGCGTACGCGGACGACTTGGTGATCCTGGATCACACCTTCAGTGGGATCCTAAGGTCTGCCAACCAGTTATGGCGGTATGCAGAGAATAACGAACATGTTATTAACAACAGCAAAACCAACCTATTGCTATATACTGCTGGCAGAGTTGCCAGGCCTCGTATGATGGTGGGTCTGACTGAAATTGATTATACTTGTACGTATAAATACTTGGGTGTAGAATTCGACAATAAAGGAATCTACCTCACTTGTATCCAGGAGCGTAGAACAAAAGCAGCCCAACTCACAGCCTTAATATACAAGTTTACACGTGACCAGTGTGGGTTTTCAATCTGGGCAGCACGTCAGCTGTATATCCAATGTCTGGCTCCTTGTGTTATGAACCCACACAACTAGTCCATAAAGATAATCATAGGGACTTTCTTTCAAGAGGGATTTGCCAATTATGTGTGCTTTATTTCCCCACACGGTTTTATTATCCCTAATTATAGATTGCATAAAACTCTGGCTGTGTTTCAGAAGTGTCATAATTTGTGTCATAAGGTGTTACGAAACAGAACACGTTACCGTGAATACAATTGCGATCACTTTTTGACAGTTCGGTCTACTAGATAAACGCATATCCGCGGCAAGAAATGCTACCGGGGTAAAAACACACTTAGCACCCGAAATAACCAGAGAGAGTTGGAGGCAAATATCATAGGCAATATGTTGGCTAGGCAGACAGAATCGAAGAACACACATATACAGGAATTCAAGAGTCAAAGGGCCGGAGCCAAAGTCAAGTGACACCGGGTGCCTGTTGTCGAGGATCACACCGTCGGACAGTTTGATATTCAATGTTGCCAAGAGTACTTTGATATTGTCAATGTTCGGAAGCAAAAGTTATAAGAAGGAGGGAAAAGTAAGGACAAGCCTTAAAGTAGAGAAATAGGGATTTCACCCAAAATTCCTCAAACAGGACACAGTACCTTTCTCAAAGAACGAAGCTGGTGTCACGGCAGTTTTTCCTGTTGGTTTCCTGCAGACCCACACTTTCCTGTAGCTTCAGCACGAAGAAGGACAATGAGGGGGTCCGCACCACACAGGGATGAGGCCGGCAGCAGCGACAATGAATAAAAGATGCGCTGCTTAAAAACAGGAGAGGGTCTTCAGGTGGCTATCCGGACCACTACAGCAGTGTGCAGCGATTTTCGACCACAAAGGCGACCTCGGACTGAAGAAGATGAGCTGGTTATCCCCACCAGGCTCAAGGGAAGAAGACTCCGGACTGGATCTCCTCTTAGTCGTTGAAGGGTAGATAGCTCAGGACTTCAGTAGGGCTTCACCGGTATGGGGTAGTTGCAGCAGTTGACCTCTCCTCCACTTCTCATCGGTTCCTTGTAGTTCCAGTGGTGACTCTCTGACTTCCAGCCCAAGGGACCTGCCTTTTATGTGAAAAACCCCCATTCACACAGCCTGGCTGTCAATCACCCAGCAGGGGGGTTGTCCAGCCCGAACAACCACCCTGGCCAATCATGACAAAGTGCGACTTGGGTTTCCTAGGATACCCTGTGCAGGGGGTGACTACACCCCTCCCTCACATTCTGCCCACCTAGACACCCAGGCGCCTTGAGGAGGGCTTCTAGGCAGAAGCCCGCCAAAAGACAGTGAACAAAGAAGGCAAACCTAGTTTGCTGCGCAAAGTAAAACACAAGAAGGAGTTTAACAAAAAGAAATAGCGAATAAACCACACCGGATCCAAATGAAAAAGGATTTGGTCAAGCGGGTTTAAGCTTGAGGCTAACACAATAGCCTACAATATTACCACAGTTATATAAGATGAACGCGGTAGAAATTTAGGGTATATACCACTGCCACCAACCATGTCTAAATGTTAAAAGAGCGTAACAATGCTCTAGGAGGTACAGATAAAAAGAGTTATGAGTTAACCCTTCCAGTACTCCATGTAAGATGAGGTGTACTGGATCTGTGGTTACTTTTGACTAAGTACAGTTAATGGTAACTTTACCCTTTTCTTGGGGACAGTAGTCACCTCAGAAATGAAGTCGGTGGGAAGTCTGAACGACAGCCCTGTGCCATGCACAGAAGGTGCTGTGCGACACACAAAGACGGAGGTACTCCACAGCCCACAATCACAAAAACAGGTAAAAACACATAGCAAAATACAGGTAAGAGTGGTGAAAAGCTCACACTCTTACCAAGTGGAAAAGAAACAACTCCAGAGATCCAGCAAAGCTGCTGAGGGACTCACTAGGTAAGGGAAATTGGCCATGAAATTAGAATTCTCCCTAACACTTGCCCCCCAGACTAAGGGACAGGACGATTTAATCCACTCCTGGATGGTTCTCATACCTCTAGTCAGTTACAAACATCCTAGAGAGACCATCAGCATTTTGGTGGTGACTTCCTGCTCTGTGCTCAATGGAAAAATCAAATCCTTGGCGGCAGATTGACCATCTGAGTAACTTTGGGATTTCCCCTTTCATTTGCATCAGCCATCTGAAGGGTTGGTGGTCAGTCTGAATGGTGAAGGTAGATCCATACAAGTATGGTTTAAACCTCTTCAGTGCCCATACAATAGCAAAATATTCACGTTCTATTGTTGCTCACATTGTTTCAGGATCCTTTAACTTCCTGCTGATGAAACAAATGGGGTGTTCCCTACCTTTCTCATCCAGTTGACTAAGGACTGCACCTATACCTACATTTGAAGCATCAGTTTGTACAAGGAAGGGTTGGTGTTAGTCAGGAGCTCTTAGGACTGGAGCTTGACAAAGGACTTTCTTCAGACCTTCAAAGGCTTGATTGCACTCCTCATTCCACTTGACCTTTTTAGGAAATTTGGGAGAAGAGATGACATTCGATGGAGAAGGTATGGTCCCATAGTTCTCTATGAAGTTCCTGTAATACCCAGTGAGACCTAAGAAGGCTCTCACTTGGGTTTGAGTAGTAAGGGTGGCCCAGGTTTGTATAGCTTGTACTTTGCTAGGCAATGGCCTTATTTCACCTCCTGCTACCTCATGTCCAAGGTAGACCACTGAACTCTGACCAATTCAACATTTGATTGCCTTTATGGTCAGATGGGCCTGTTCCAGAGCCTGTAATACATAGCCTAGGAGTTCAACATGTTCTTTCCATGTAGGGTGGAACACTGCAATGTCATCCAAGTATGTCATGCAGAAGTCCTCCATCCCATTCAGAACTTGATTGACCATCCTCTGAAATGTATCAGGTGCATTCTTTAATCCAAAAGGCATCACCTTGAATTGGTAGAGGCCAACTGGGGTAGAAAATGCAGTTTTCTCCTTGGCATGGTCTGTAAAGGCAATTTGCCAATAGCCTGACGTTAGGTCAAATGTGCTGAGGTACTTGGCTGCACCAAGTTTGTCCACCAGCTCATCTGTCCTAGGTAAAGGATGGGCATCAGTCATGGTGACTGCATTCAGAGCTCTATAGTCCATGCAGAATCTCAACTCCTTGGATCCTGCTTTGGTACAAGCACAACTGGGCTAGACCATGGGCTAGTAGAGGGCTCTATAACACCGAGATCAAGCATCTTGTTGACCTCATTCCTTATATGGGCTCTGATATTGTCTGACATTCTGTACCCCCAGCTTTTGACAGGCAAACAGTCACCAGTGAGAATATCATGCTAGCCCCAAGGGGTTAAGCCTGGTGAAAGTGAGAACAGGGAGGCAAACTGATTCAACAGTAACTTGCACTCATCATGTTGGTCAGATGTGAGACTGGAAGAAAGATTAACTCCTTCCACTTGCTCATCTAAAGGTAGGCCTCTGAGGAGGTCAGGCAGAGGTTCTCTCTCCTCCTCCTCCTGAGCTGAAGCTAGAAGCAAAGCTCCTATGTCAGGGCGAGAGGCATATGCCTACAAACGGTTGGTGTGAAAGACTCTGGGAGCCTCCTTAGGTTTGTCTACGTCCACCAGATAGTTCACCTCTCCAAGTTTACCCACAACCTTGAAGGGTCCTATCCATTTGTCCTGCAAGGCCCTCTGCCTTGTGCGGACCATAACAAGAACAAGATGGTCTTGAGTGAACTCAACCATGTTAGCCTTCTGGTCATGCCAATGTTTAACCAGAGCTTGACCAGCCTTCAAGTTATCAGTTGCCTCTGCCATCATGTGTGACATTCTCCTCCGGAGACCTATCACATAGTCAGTCACTCTGACTGGCTTGGGGGAAGGAGCACTCCCCAACCCATCCTTAATCAGGGCCAATGGGCCTCTGACTGGATGAATATAGAGATGTTCAAAGGGACTAAGGGCCTCATTACGACCCAGGCGGTAAGTTACCGCCTGGGCCGTGACTTTACCACCATGGCGTAAACTACGTTTACGCCATGGTGGTTGGCGGACTTACCGCCCCATTCCGACCTTGGCGGGGCGGTAAGTCCCCAATCCCCATTTACCCTTCCCCATTTCCATTTTTGCCCCATAGGGCATAATGGGAGTGGGGAAGGCGTTAATTACGCCACCGTAAATTACGGTGGCGTAATTAACTCCATGGTCCCTTAGCGCCATGGATTTTAACACCTGCTAAAAGCAGGTGTTAAATCCGCCATGGCGCTAAGGGACCTCGTACTCAGGCGGTAAGGGTCGGCGCTGTTTACGCTGCCGTAAACCCCTTACCGCCTGGGTCGTAATGAGGCCCTAAATCCTACTCCCTCCTGAGGGACTTCCCTATAGGCAAAGAGAAGGCATAGCAGTAGAAGCTCCCACTTCCTTTTAAGTGGTTCTTCTAAAGCACCTATCATGCTCTTCATAGTTCTGTTAAACCTCTCTACCAATCCATTGGTTTGGGGATGGTAGGCAGTTGAGAACTTGTAGGTTACTCCACAGGTTTTCCACGTGGCTTGCATGTAGTTGGACATACTATTTGATCCCCTGTCATATATCACCTCCTTAGGAAAACCTACTCTGGTAAAAATACCAAGCAGGGCCTTAGCGACAGCTGGAGCCGTAACAGTCCTCATAGGTATGGCTTCAGGAAATCTAGCGGCATGATCCACTACAACCAGGATAAACCTGTTGCCTGAAGATGTGGGAGGATCAAGAGGACCAACAGTGTCAATCCTGACCCTCTCAAAAGGAACTCCCACCACTGGGAGAGGCACCAAGGGTATCACATTCTTGGATCCACTCTTGCTAGAGGTTTGGCAAGTTTGACAGCTTCTGCAGAATGTGTCTACTTCTGACCCCATTTTAGGCCAATAGATGTAAAGTGAGAGCCTTTCCTTGGTCTTCTTAAAACTTAAGTGACCAGCCAAAGGTATCTTGTGGGCTAACTGCAGAAACTGGAGTCGGTTCACTAGAGGTACTACAAGTCTTTTGCAGTCTCCAGGGGTTGACTCAGTTGGTTCACTGTAGAAGAGGCCATCTTCCCACTGCAACCTATACTTCCCAGGCTTAGTTCCATTGAGCTGAGAAGTTGCTGTTGGCAAAGACCTTCCAAGGTAGGAAATTCCCTTTGTCCCTTACTGACATCTTCCCTGTTGGGTCCACCTCTACCAGTAAAGACTGCAGCTCAGGATGGTCAACAAGGTCTAGATCTCCTACCAAGGTAAAATCTTCTTCTAGATCTGATTCCTCAGTATCTAGTTTGACCATACAGGGTTGAACCTCACACTCAGCCTCAGCTGGTGTGGGAGTCACAGATGTGACTTTGGACAGTCTCAGATATGTCCTTCTGGGCACAGGAGTGTGTGCTGGCTTCTTTCTGGCAGACATTGGTTTCCCCTTGGTCTTTCCTTGCCCTGCAATGGCAGTAAGTAAGTCCTGTGGACTTGGGGTGATAGTTTCCTCTATCATGTCCCCAGGAGAGCTTCTCAAGGCTCTCTCCCTGGCAGACCTTGTGAGCTCCTGCTTCCTTCTGCTGGGGGGGGCTGGGGGTACTAGACACAAAACCAAGAGTTTTAAGGTCATTACCCAGCAGGATCCTCCCAGGTACGTTATTTTGCACACTTACAGGTATCCTGACAGTGATGTCATTACACTGGATGAGAGCTGGTAACTGGGGAACCATTTGCACAGGACCTCCAGCTAACTTGGTTAAATGTATGGGTGCCTTAGCAACATCCTCCACCTTGAAAAAAACATTCATCAACCACAGTTATGCTGGCTCCAGTGTCTCTGATGGCAGGGGTCTCCTGACCATTCACAAGAACACTATCTTTGTAATACTCTTTAGTATTATCTGGGATTGAGTTATAGACATCTAAGTTCTGTTGTTCCCAAAGACCCAATGACACTAAAGAAACACTAGCTGAGACTCTCATGGGCTCATCAGCTAGTAACTGAATGTTTCCACTGGTCATAGGTACTCCATCCACCTGGGAGAAGGCTAAGGAGACAGTGTTATTCCCTGAAGGTTTACCCTTACACCTGGGATCTCCTTTCACATGGTCAGGTAGCCCACAAACAAAGCATTTTCCAAATGCTCTCTGGAATGGGGGTTTACTCTGACCTCCATCTGGTTTGGGACCAGATGGTACACTAGCCTGATTAGGTTTTCCTTGTGGCTTACCCTGGCTATGTTTGGGGTCCTCTTTTGGATTGGAATTATTGGAATTCTCTTTGTTGTCTTTCTTTGGCTGCGTTCCCTCATCCTTTTTCTGAGTTGCCCCAGAATCCTTGTGAGTGGCCCTGTTGGCAACCCACAAGTCAGCAGCCTTAGCTAGTTTGTTAGGATCTATCTCCTTTGAATCAGCCAAGTGCTGTCTAAGCTCAGGGGAGCAGACATCAAAAATAGACTCCAACATTACAAGATTCCTCAAACCTTCATAAGTGTTCACTCTGTAACCCTTAACACAACCATTTAAGTTTTTCAAACATTCACACACCCAGGTAGCCCAAGGGGTACCATCATGCTTTTTGAGGGTTATAAACCTCATAAGATACTGGGAAGAGGTCTTCCCAAATCTAGCTATTAATGCTAGCTTTACACAATCACAATCCTGTTTATCCTCCTCCCCCAACTCCATTACAGCATCACTTGCAACAGGGGGAAGCCTAGCGAAAAGCCAGGGAATCAGCTGATTCCCTGTGATACCTTGAATCCCATGAGTGTACTCAAACATTGCTAACCAATCCAAAACATCAAGTTTAGTCTCATACATACCAATCATTTCCTTTGGGATACATGGTCTCTTAGGGCTGGCAGACCTAATAGACTCTGGGAGAGAAGCATTTTCTACAGACCATTTCTTCATCTCTAGTTCATGATTCAGCTCCATTCCTCTGAGCCCTACCTCTTGATGTTTCATGGCAGTTTGTGCATCAATACGTTTTACTTCCAATTCAGGTCTCATTTTCTCAAGTGCAATACATTCAGGAGTAAGTGCAGGACCTGTGGGGGTCCCGGTGGACAGAGGTTGTGCTTTCTGGGCAGGCAAAGTAGTTGTAGGGTTACCTAACAAGGACTCATCTACTTCTTCCAAATCAACACTTTCAGAATCAGAAACATCATTATCCACATTTGCTGGAGGGGTAGGCCCTTCTGACCCACTCTCCAGACTTTGTTTTCCTATTAACTTTGCAATCAATTCAGATGTATTTCCTTTACCAGAGAGACTCCTCTCCCTGCACATGGTTCTCAAAACCTCAACAGTGTAGTTCAACTCACCTCTTCAGTGTAGCTTTCCATATTTGACATGGTTTCTTAGTTAAAAATAGAATTAGTGGTGTTAACCTTGTGGTTAGTTGAACCCAAGCAATAGCAACACTCTAAGTGTAATCATTCTACTTCCAAATCCTCACCGCCGTATACCAGTGTTAGGCAGAATCCTGTGCAGTGCACTTAGGGACCTCTACACACAATTAAGACTACAGGTGGCAATACAAGTTTTACCTTTGGTACAAGCCCGTACTACTATGTTAGAGTGGTAGCAGTAGCAGAGCAGCCAGGCTTATCTCAAGAGTATATGAGCAGTAGCAGAGATTACACAAATGGACCACAATTACTGTGACTCAAGCAAACACTGACTCAAGGGTTTAGGTAAAAAGATAAGTACATTTATTTTTAAACCATTTGTTATCAAAACAACACTTCTATAAATTCAAAAACCACATGTAAAATATACTACAACTAACCAATTCACTTTGTACAGTATTATTCGAGGTAAGTACCCTGTGTTTGAATGGACCGGTGTTACAAAACAGAACACGTTACCATGAATACAATTGCGATCACTTTTTGACAGTTCGGTCTACTAGATAAACGCGTATCCGCGGCAAGAAATGCTATCGGGGTAAAAACACACTTAGCACCCGAAATAACCAGAGAGAATTGGAGGCAAATATCATAGGCAATATGTTGGTTAGGCAGACAAAAAAGAAGAACACACACAGACAGGAATTCAAGAGTTAAAGGGCCGGAGCCAAAGTCAAGTGACACAGGGTGCCTGTTGTTGAGGATCACACACACACTTCGGACAGTTCGAGATTCAACATTGCCAAGAGTACTTTGATATTGTCAATGTTCGGAAGCAAAAGTTATAAGAAGGAGGGAAAATTAAGGACACGCCTTAAAGAAGAGAAATAGGGATTTCACCCAAAATTCCTCAAACAGGACACAGTACCTTTCTCAAAGAACAAAGCTGGTGCCATGGCAGTTGTTCCTGATGGTTTCCCACAGACCCACGCTTTCCTGCAGCTTCAGCACGAAGAAGGACGATGAGGGGGTCCGCACCACACAGGGATGAGGCCGGCAGCAGCGACAATGAATAAAAGGTGCGCTCCTTAAAAACAGGAGAGGGTCTTCAGGTGGCTATCCGGACCACTACAGCAGTGTGCAGCGATTTCGACCACGAAGGCGACCTCGGACTGAAGAAGATGAGCTGGTTATCCCCACCAGGCTCAAGGGAAGAAGACTCCGGACTGGATCTCCTCTTAGTCGTTGAAGGGTAGATAGCTCAGGACTGCAGAAGGGCTTCACCGGTACGGGGCAGTTGCAGCAGTCAACCTCTCCTCCACTTCTCGTCGGTTCCATGTAGTTCCACTGGCGACTCTCTGACTTCCAGCCCAAGAGACCTGCCTTTTATGCAAAAAACCCCCATTCACACAGCCTGTCTGTCAATCATCCAGCAGAGGGGTTGTCCAGCCCGGATCAATCAATCTTCCTAGGAGTAAAAGAGAACAGTCCAGCCAACTGATCCACCAGCTGCTTGCAGTCCTGCCATTGTTGTTTGTTGAAGTCTGGAGAGATTTAAACTCCCCTGAGAGACCCATCAGTGGGTTCTTCGTACAACAAGTCGATGAGGGGATTTGTCTCCTCCTCAGTCTTGTTGTCAGTGACCAGAGCCATCACTAAGTTGTCCCGGGTTTAATGAGGTCTAAGTGGGTTGACATGGAAGACCGATCCGTCTGTCTCAGGCTCTTCGTATCAATAAGGTTGCTTTCCTCACTGCTCTTTTCCAGCACTATATATGACCCAGTCCACTTGTCATACAAGGCACTTGGTTTGACGGGTTCCGTGATTTAGACCATCTGGCATGGTGTGTATGTCATTTTGATAGTCTTCTGATATTGCCAGTGCTTCCTTAGCTCCTGGTTTGCTTTCAGGTTCTGGCTGCTTTGTTCCCTGTACTTATACATCTTGGATCGAAGACCAAGCACATAGCAGACTATGTCATGGGAAGGAGTTTGTGGATTGCCCTTCCATCCTTTCCACACCAGACTTACCGGACCCCTAATGAGATGATTAAACAGGAGCTTGAAGGGACTGAACCCACACCATTCTGTGGCACCTCTAGTAGGAGGACAGGAGGTATGGCAGGAGAATATCTCACTTTCTCCTGAAGGGCTCTTCCAAGCCACCTATTATGCTGTTGAGGCTATTGATGAACCGCTCACCAAGCCTGTTGGTTTGTGGGTGAAAGGCAGTGGAGAACTTGTAACTTGTAGGTTATTGATATTGATATTGATATGTTATTTCTATCGCACTCGTACACAAGTGTTTCAGAGCGCGACAAGGCAAAAGAGGGGAACAGGGGTGAACAAAACAGTGATCTTACTAGGCCCAGTGACATTGAGAACAGGCAAGTACATGGGAGAGGGGGAGGGGAAAAGTTCATGGAAGGGGGAGAAGTGGAAAGTGCGAAGCAGAGGAGAAACAGATAAATAACAATAAATAAATAATAAAGGCAACAAACAGTGGTAGTGCAGCCAGCAATTTGCAAGTTCTAGGTTTAAGGCAGCAGACAGGGTAGGTTTGAAAAGTGCAGGAAGAAAAAGGCGGGGCTGTATGGGTACAGATGCAGACCCCAGTGCAAGGGGTGGCGCAGAGACAGTGCGGGAGGGTGGCAGGGTGAGCAGGTACCTGGGCCCGAAGGACAGAGGGTGGCCAGGTGCACGGTGCCAAGAGAGAAAAGATCAGCAGGGGAGGTGGGAGCGAAGGCAGAAGAAAGAGGAAGGTCTTGAGGTGCTTCCAGAACCAGAGATGCTTCCCCTCAAGTTTTAGAGTTGCAGGTAGGCTGTTCCAGAGCGAGGCCCCAGCCGAAGACAGAGATCTACCTCTAGCTTGTTTCTTTGAAAAACAACTGATCCTGAGGTAGTTGGAGGTAGAGGAGCGAAGAGCTTGAGAGGGGAGGTATTTGTGGAGGGATAGCTGTGGAAGGTATAGGGTTACTTCATATTAATCCCACATTGCCTTCATTTAAGCTGATCTGAAGCTAAATCCCCTGTCAGAATTGACTTCTTTAGGGAACATCACACAAAAGTCTATCCTGATGATAGCTTTCAGGACCATGGGGGCTTAGAGGCTCCTCTGGAGTATTTCCTCAGGGTACCAGTTGCCGTGATCAAACAAGACCAGCATATACTGGTTTCTGGAGGAGGATTGTCTTTCCAAAGGACCCACAATGTCCATACCATCCTCTCGAAGTGCTTCCCAATCATGGGTACTGAAATTATGGTGGCATTGCCAGCCTTGCTGGATGCTTTGCAAGTGTGGCACAAATTGACAAATTCTTCTATCTTTGAATCCGATCCTTGCCCATTAGAGTGAGCAGATAGACTGTCGGATTCGGATGTCTTTGATATTTTAAGAAGACTTGCCAATGGGATGTCGTGAGCCAAGTCCAGAAGGAACCTTCTGTGGCACTGGTGAACCACAAAATGCCAGATGGCCCCTGCCTCAGAATTATTGGGCTCACTGTACAGGAGACTGTTCTCCCAGTAAACCTTGAACACCCAGGGCTTCCCCCTGAGCTGGCGTATCTGCCTGGTCACACAGATCTGCCAAAGTCAGGCAGTCATGCTATGCCTGGCAAATGCCAGCCTTATCTAGGTCTCAAACTAAGGACTAGTCACTTAGCTCAGGGAGACCAATGAGGTCTGAAACTATGGTGTCCTCTACCTCAGTTTTGTGTTCTATGCCTATTGGCTACCCTGCGGTCACTGAGTCGGGTGCTGCCGCAGCAGGCACTTCAGTGTCCACTTGACACTCTCCAGCACAAGCAAGTGTCCATGTGGAATCTGGATCCGGACTGGGCAATACCAGCAGAGTGGTTGTGCTGTCATCAGCCAGAAGAGCCCCTGGAACCATAGTCAACAGGGCTTCTTTGGTGCTAACTCCTTTGCCCAAGATCGTGTGAACGCTGCAATGATTTTGGCGTTAGGTTTACCGTTTCCCAAAAGACAATCTACTGGAATGGCATCATTCGCAGCAATACAGAGCTGAGCAGTGTCCTGCCTCCTATTGAACTACATGATATCCAGTGGGCAACGGGTGAGACAATCAAATCCCCAGACTAGTCTGAGAGGTCAGAGATGATGTGGTCCACTTGCACCCACTGTCGTCAGAGAGCGGTGATACTCACAGCAGTATCACAATGTGCTGGGGCTCTGCTCCCATTAATAAACATTTGGACCAAAAAGACCTCTGTATTCACAGAAACAGGGATATGATGGTGAATTAGGCCAATTTCCAGGCCGAATGTGTATTCATCATCTAAGATGCCCACATTGACTATGGGCCTCATTACGAGGTAGCAGGTAGCCATGGTGCTATTAGCGCCATGGCTACCCCCTTACCGCATTCCGGGTCCGGGTTCTCGGAATAGGGACTTACCGGGTCATTCCAACCTTGGAGGACCCGGTAAATCCCCATTCTGAGAACCATTCCCCATTCCCATTCCCATTCGAGCCCCCGTTATCAGCTCCCTGGTCCCTTAGCGGCTCCCGCTAAGGGCACCTGGAAAAACCAGGTGCCCATAGCGGGACCCGCTAAGGGACCTCAGAATATGGAGGTAAGGGATTACCGACACCGGCACCCTTACCGGTGCCGGTAATCCCTTACCTCCCTACCTCGTAATGAGGCCCAATGTCTACTTCTGTGTCTTCCTCCATGAGCATAGCACTAACTATGGCCAACTTGGGTCTACCCTTGCAGGCTGCATCTCTCTTTCCATGCCTCCAATCTCTGAAGAAATTGCAGCCTTGAGATGCTGTAAATGTGGGTGCCCCAGGCCTAGAGGTAAACTCACTTGTCCTTTCTGACCGAGCAGATGATGCAAGTGACCGGAATTTCCCCTCTGGTTTTTTGGGGCATTTCTTAGCAAAAGGGTATGGAAATGTGTCCTTACTCTATTTAAATGTACTCCTCTCAACTACCTTTTCCTCTGGTTTGGATGCACAACCATTGCCTTTTTCAGGATGCAAGTAGCCACAAACTGGTTGGTCGCTTAGGCAAGCTCCTAACGGTCCATGATACTCTTGTCCACTAGATGCTGGTGCAACTCTATCTCACATTGTTTGCGAAAGCTCTCACATGCAATCAGCCTAAACATGCACATAAATGTGTCAACTTTGTTACCTGCGACATGACCATTCAGATATTACAAGGATTGATGTGTATCGCCTCAAAGTTTTTACTGCCCTTTTTGGAGGTCTCTAAAGTTCTTGAAGTGTTGTTCTTGGGACTTGCAGAACTTCCTGCATCCGGTTTCACCGCCTGAGTGCCCCATCATTCTTCCCTGCCCCCAACCACCCCCACCCCACCCTCTCCCATGCGATTTCTCTGAAATGTGATGTTTTGCCACCCAAACCACCCTCTCTCAGCCCCCTGCCTCCCCATCCAAGACTTCCCCTCACACCTGAGACTCTCCACAAACCACAACACAGCCAGACACACAACACACACACAAACACACATGTAGACACACACCCATTCTACTCACCCTCTTCTTCCGGATCCCGCTGAGCCTGTCAGCCCCTGCGCGCACTCATGTGAGGCAGCAGTGTGACAGTTTGATTTAGAAAGACCGCTCCATGCCATATAAAAAGATCTTTTCACCTAATACCAAAATGCCAGTCTGTAAATATGCCAGTAAATGGAATAACTGGCAAATTAATTCCAGACCAGCAAACGTATAATGACCATGGGACTCATTACGGATTTGCCGGTAACCAGCCGGTAATTCCAGTGCGATACCGGCAAATTCGCCTTACGGTTACCAGTCCCTGATAGCCCAGTACTAGCAGGATATTATGGGTGCCAACAACGGTGGTACGTTCCCATGACATGGAGTCCCATGCAATGGGTTTGCGGCAACCACTGATAACGGTAGTACTAGCGCCGGTGATTTCCGCAATTATTTGCTGGTAGGTGTTTGAACTACCAGCAGGTCAAGCCTGCTGGTAGATCAGAGCCCCTACTGGCAAACTTGGTGTGTGCCTGTCCGGTAAGAATGCCAGTGCCGATATTACCAGCATTTTTCCAGCATTGTTACCAAACCGGCCCACTCCTAATGTGCCCCAATGTCTTTAAAAGTGTCGGCTGTATATGTTTTAATGATTGAATCATGAACAATTTCCATATTTAAAATCTTGATACACTTTAAACTGTAGCAGTACCAAGAATATATTTGAAAAAATTCATACTGTGAAATACAAAGCCATGTAAAGCCTGGTGTTTCTTCTGAGGGCACATTAATTACAGAATTTGTAGATAACCCTAGTATGGTGATAATATCAACTTCAGATCTTGCACTTACATTTTATATTTACCACATGGCCACCACCTTCTTGAGTTGTAAATCCACTGTTTTTGTGGGGGGAGGGGGTTAAGAATGCTGGAGATTAATCCAGCACTTTACCTCCAAACTCGGAATTCAGTGGTGCCATAAAATTACAGTAATTCCATTACTGTCAAAAGAGTGACAGTAACAGAATCACTAAACAAAAACTGGGTGAGCAGAAACTACTAAGCTTCACGATGCTGTTAATTGTTCTATCAACCTTTAATGATAAATGTTCATTGAATTTGAGGTGCGCACCCTCACAAAAAGTGCCTCCATACTGGGCACTTACAATGAAAGCAACAACAAGACTGTTAGGCAGAATTCTCATTCTATGGCTAATTTCCCTTACCTATAGAATCCCCCAGCAGCTTTGCTGGATTTCAAGGGTTTGTTTCTTTTTACCTGCTAACAGTGAGACTCTTTTTCCCACTCTTAGGAATTTTTGCTATGTGTGTTCTAGGCTATTTTTGTGTTTAATGCCTATGGGATTTTCTCTCCCCCATAGGAACCATCTTTATTCACATGTGTTACACAGCACCCTCAGTGCAGTGACGCAGGGGTGTTGTAGCGACCCCCAAACATAGGCTCCATACCCTGGGACTGACTACTGTCTCCCAGGACATGTAAAGTCCCCATTGACTTTACTAGTCAATTCTTATGAACTTAACCAGTACAATCCATCTTACTAGGGAAGTACTGGAAAGGGTTAATAGTTTTCCCTTATGTTAATTTCCAAGGGGTACCGTAAAGTCCCCCTCTCTAAAGTTTCTGGCTGGTGTGGTTACTACCGTAAATATTCAACCGCAAATATTTCCCTATGGATTTTCCCATTGTTCAAGGCTACCACTTTTTCTGACAGCCTCTAACATACCGCCGGTGTATGTTAATATTAACTTTACTCCGGTAGGTTTTATTTGCCAGAACTTTAATATAAATTCTTTCTCATGTCTTACTCTAAACCCTAAACCCAGGTCGGGGATCCTTTGTTCGTCCTTTTGGCGGGCTTCTGCCAAGAAGCCCTCCTTTCGGTGCCACTGGGTCTGGGGTGGGTCTGTTATTTGGGAGGGGGAGTATAGAACCCCAGGACAGAGTTGCTGCAGCAACTCAGGTTGCACTCTAACCTGATAGGCTTGAGGGTCTCCCGCCAAGAAGACCACTCCACTGTGTGAGTGACAGCTAGGCTGTATGAATGGGTCTCTTTCTGCATAAAAGCAGGGTCCTGAGGACTGGAAGGGCAAGACGTCACCACTGGAACTACGGAACCGAAGGGGAGAGAAGCCACGGACATCTTCAACACCTGCACCACTGGTGAAGCCCTGCTGCAGCGTCTCACCACTTTTCTTCAACACAACGAGAAGAGATCTTCATCGAAAGAGTCTCCTTCCCTTGAGCTGGTGGGACCAAACAGTTCGCCAATCGCTTCCTCGGACCTGCCTTGGTCGAATTGCAAGTGCCCAGCACTTGGAGGCCGGAGAGCCAGGCAGCCATCCACCCGGACCGCGATTTAAAGGAGCGTACCTTTTTTATGTTAGGCAGCACCGCGACTGGTTTCATCCCTGGGTAGTGCAGTAACTCGAACCTTCCTCCACGACGAGAACCTCTCTTCCTCTGCTGGATCCCCCGAACTGCAGGAACTACCAGGAACAACCGCCACTGCAGGAGCCACTTCTTCATTCAAAGGTACTTTGTTCCGCCAGGCCTCCTTTTTCCCGTGGTAGCCCTAAAGGTGTTTTAAATCCTTTATCTACTTGTTGGGTTGGCCGCCCTTTCTTCTAACATTGTCTTTCACCTTGCATCTACCTTTTCAAACTTCGTTAACCAAAGACTTGACTGCAGCTACAAGAACATTTTTGCTCCTAAACTCTTGGTCCTGTACCACTGACTCTGGCTCAGGCCTATTGACTCTGGCTGATTTGTTAGATCTGCTCTCACTAGATTGATTTTCAATGAAAAACGTGTTGATGTACCTGAATCTTCTAAACCCCTCTTCCTTCCTACTGTTTTAACTTGTGGATTGCCATTTCGCTCAGTTTTCATTTACTTATCTTTCTGCTAAAGTATTACTGTGCATTACTTGTTCACAAAACTTCAGGGAAATGTTGCTAGGGGGTGTATGAAGATATTTCGGTTCAATTTGTACTTTCCCTCCCTATCGTTAAATTGCTAGAGTGCCATTTATAGTTGGTTTTCACTGTGCCGTTTTGCGCAGTTTTCACTATACCGTAAACCTGTCTACAATTGACTAGGGAGTTGTATATACTTTTCCTTCACTAAACATAACTTGCTTTACCAACTGTAATTGATGTGTTGAACTAGATGTGTATAAAATAAATTTATATATTCTCTTTTTGATACAAAGCTTTGGTCAGTGTTTCCTTGTGCCATAGTGCTGTGATTTTTCTTGCTCATACCTGTAGTCTTAATCTTCTGTAGTGTTCCCTAAGGGAACTGCACAGGATTCTGCCTAACAAAGGCCTAGGCTAAAAAGTCTAGCTCAAACAGCTGAAAGACATTTGTCAAATGCTCATGTATTTTTCATCTGTACTACACAATAATGAATTACTGCATCAAGCGTATTACAGGCCATTGCCAGTGTGCCAATACATTTCGGACTGCAAGGTCTTTCATCAGGGCAAGTCAAACTAGGTATGTGATACATACAAAACATTTGAAAGGGTTCTTGTGGGGAGCCACCAGGAGGCGCTGAGATGTGCTGACGCATCTATTTCAATCTCCTCCACAGGGGTTGAAAAAGGGAATTGAGCCCTCCCTTACCCCCAGAAGTGATTACCTGTCCCCCACACCCCGCCCCAGAGCATCCTAAGCCCTTGGTGCACCTAATGGAGAGAATTACAGTGTTTCTATGTGATGTATAACCTGGGATATGAGCCGGCAGAGAAGAGTAAGAGTGGGAGCGCCTAGTTACCTGCCTGCGGCTCCACGACATACTGCCAGACACCGTGGTACAGGTGAGGCCTGTGGCCCGTGAACAGTGGCCAGCTTCCCACATCCCGCAGTCTCCCCCCACAGACCGAGTAACCCATTGAGGGAAAGTCCCACGTCCGACACGTCATTAGCGTCCGGAACCTTCGGACACCCTCAACTGATCCTACCTCGCTGCGGATCCCTGGACCTTCCACCACCACAGGTCACCCCTCCAGGGGGCTCCTGTTGGTGCTTGGATGAGGAAGATCTTCCCGCCGAGGAGCGTGGTGCCCTGTCCCCTCTCTCCCTGTCCTTTGCAGCCTCCCGTTGGCACCCGCACCTCTCCTCCCCGCTGAAGAATTGGGAGAAGTGGTGGCTAACGAGCTGCGGACCCGAGCTGACGACCCACGCCCCTCACCCCTTCACAGTTAAGTCATTATAATGAGGGCATGGGGGGACTGCCAGAGGTGAGATCGCTCAAGGACTTGGGCCGTCAACTAGGAGACACCACCGTTCAGCTCCTGGACACATGATTGACGGCACCCGAGTCATCCTCCCCATCCGCCGTGCTCCAATGGCTCATCCCGTAGCTGATTCCGGCTCGACCTTCATGACTCTAAGCCGGACCTGTGGCCCTTCATTGGGGGCATTAACTACGCACACACTCGCAGCAACTGTAGCGGGTGATTTTCTAACTTTCCGCACCTTTGCCTCTGAGGGGCCCCACCGCACTCCAGCGGCCATTCATTCAAACTTTCTCCTTGGGATGTTTTGCTCACAATGACCCCCCCCCGGGTGCTGCGCACGCCCGACTCCCTTGCTCCAGCCTCCCTCCAGGATTACAGGAGAGACATCCTGACACCACTGAATGGATCCTCCTCCTGCCGGACCTGAGGAACCCTGCAGACCGTATCAGAGAGATTCTGCACCGAGTCACAGAGGAACCCACACATTGCCAGGTCAGTGCTCCAGGGCCCCCCTGGCCCTCACAACCCCTGGGGGCTCTGTCAGCATGCCCCAGCACATCAGCCTGCACAGGGGGTGGGGTCTGGGGACCCAAAGCCTATTGACTCTTTTCTCTGTCCGTGGGGGCCCTGAAGCAGACAGCGGCCTCACAGTAAACATGAGCTGATTGGATGGGCTTGTGACCCCCCATTTAACTGTTTTAACCCCTGGCATGGCTCTCTGACTGGGTGAAGGCTCCCCTGTGCAAGGCCTCGCCTGGCCTACGGTGGGGTGGAGGCAGCGCCCCTGCTGACCCCCGGCCTGTACCTACAGAGCACCTGGAGATAAGGGCGCACTACCCGTGGGTATCCATGTCATTACCGCCCGCTCACTTCAACATCCCCAGAAAGTTCACCCTCCTGGGCCCTCTTGAAACCACATGCTGCAAACACTTGCCTTGTGCCCTCCCTTTCTGACAGCCTGTGGGATAAGAGGATTCTGCTTCTCGAAGAGCCGGGGGCGGTGGGGTGGCACGTCCTTGGAGCTGGAGGCACCCCACAGGGGAAGGAGTGAGCAACCCCCCTGTGTGACCGTGCCACCACTTCCAGCCCACCTGGAGGCCACAAGATCTGTGCTGAACTTAAGTGATCATTAGGGAACACTCGCTCAGCTGCCCCACCACCAAGGATCACTGTACACCCGCAGTGCAACAACGTCTTGACCCCACTCTCTAACATACGTACTCCTCTGACATTGCCACCCCTTGAGTACAGCTGCCATTTCCCTCCGTGTGGCTAGGGTGGAGGTAGAAGTAGGTGGGTGCATCGAAGGCCACTGTTGCACCAATTCCACCTGATGTTGGCTCTCCTGGTGCTGATGGAGTCCTTCAGATTCTTCACAACTCCCCGACGCCTGCACTGCCATGGGGCATTCCTCTGGAGTCTTCTGCACTTTTCCTCCACTTCCTGTGTTGCTCCCTGCGGCCCCCCTCCGGGGAGAGACTACCACCCTAATTGGATTGTCCGACTCCTCTGGTGTTCGTTGATGAACTGGGTCGAGTGCCTGCAGATGTTTCGCCATGCTCCGGCCCCAGCACTGGAGACACCCGACATGCCATCCTCCTCGCAGGCAGAAGCAATCGAGGTCCAATCGGTCAGTAAGGGCATGGCTGCCCTCCTAGATGAAATCCAAGGTTTCAGAGATGACATTGGAAAGAGGTTGGATTCTTTGGATAAAAAAGTGGACACCATGGACGACCAAGTTCAAGCCCTGGAGGCAAACCAAACCTCAGTCGACCTTCTGGAGACCCAAATAGACATGTGCCTCTCTGAATTGGAAAGAAGAGAAGAGAAATGCACCTTCAAATTGGATGACTTAGAGAACAGGGAGCGAGACACAGGCGGACATTATAAAGGCTGACAATGCTGTGATCAGGAAACTTTTTGCCGGGACAAACACAAACGAACGGATGATCAATAGGGCTCACAGGGTGGGGACGTCCACTAGGGGCCCCAGGTTGTTACTAGTGATATTCCACTACTTCTCAGAAAAGAGCAAAATCTTGGATATTGTGCGAAGAAAGGGCCCAATTGACTGTGAGAACGCACAGCTCATGATCTTCTAGGATTTGTCGGCTTTCACCTTGGCACGGCGAAGACTGTGTGGTCCCCTGACAAAATGGCTTCAATCCAAAGCTGCAAGGTACAGGTGGGGATTTCCTTTTTCCCTTTCATTTGAATATGAAGGTTATTAATACTCCTTAATTACAGAGGACGACATCCATAGGGCGTCCAGAGAACTCCTGGGTGACCCCACCGTGGGAGGTGACCATGAAGACAGGGGGGAGAGAGGTAGCAGGACCCCAGAAAACAAACGGTTTCAACAAAATGCGCCGGGTCTGGGGTAACAGGAAGTTCAGGAGAGTAACACCGGCCTCACCGAAATCTTCCAATGACTCACCATGCTCCAGCCACAGCTTGTGCCGGTTCGCTCTACCGGAAGAATCGGATTCCATATTTCTCCTCAGAAAACCCGAGGCAGAACATTGTCCTTGGACTTTGTTTGATGAAGGAGTGGAAACGTTTAGGTGCTTTTCCCGTAAGGGGGGGAGCGGATGACGATCTATTCTGTCTCTGTTTGAGCACAAGAGGGGGGGGCTCAGATAGGTGGTATTGTGCTTTGTATGCCAACCTGAGGAGGTAGGAACTGGTGGCCTGGCCTTATGACATTCTCTATGTTGCTGGCAGACTATGCACTCAGGGGGACAGCTGGGATCTTGGGGTTATTGTTCTTGTTGTTTTTGGGTTGTTTGTTGCTTCAACTACCAGGCCGTGGCCTGACTTCAAATGGGACCTTCTCTCTTGTGTGGAACCCGAGTTTACTGAGCCGAGAGGGGGACATGGATATCATACGGATCCCTAGTGGAAACCTGATAACATTTTGTCTCCCCCCGATGGATGAAAGAAACGGAACACTGACGTTGGTTTCACTTAATGCTCAGGGTCTGAATTCCCCCCACAAGAGGTCTATGGTGGTGGGGGAGTTTCATAGGCTAAAATGACACTTCTTATTTCTCCAGATAACCCATTGGGCTAGGTGGAGGGAACCGTCCCTCAGGGCCAGAACCATACAGGAGGTATTCCACATGTCTTGCCCAGCTAAGAAAAGAGGGATAACGCCTGTGGTGTCCAAAGGTGCATTTTATCTAAAAGGCCCTGCGTAAAGACCCTGAGCGGCAGTATTTAATCATCAAGGGGGAAATCAGAGGCAGTAAGGTGACAGCAGTCTCAATCTATGACCAGACGGAGGCTCAAGATCAATTTTGCAAAGGGGTGAAACCTAAGATTATGGCATTCGAGGAGGGGGCTCTAATTGTGGGTGGGGATTTCGACATGGTCCTCAACCCCGAAAGAGACAGGATGTCTGAGGGCCCCTATGCAGATACACAAGCACCAAGGAGGACAGCTGCTGGTTTCCATTGGGTCAATGAGGAACTGGGGCTCTCCGACTCTCATACGACATGAAAAGGACATGACCCTGTATTTACATTTTTCTTTAAAACCCACGCTACGTTCTCCAGAATTTATTATATCCTGGTCAACGCTTCCATTCGGGAAAGAATATCCGACTTTAATGTAGAGCTAATCCCTCGGTCAAACCACAACCTAGTTCGGATCTGGATAGGGGCCCCTTCGAGAGCCCTGGATGGTTAAAGGTAGTCACGCAACAACCTGTTGCTACAAGACAAGGAACTATCCCAATCCCTTATCACTGCCATAAAAGAGTACTTTGCATTCAACGATAATAGGGAGGTGGGCGTATCGGGAATCTGAAATGCCTTCAAATCCACAATCAGGGATGTTCTCATTAATATGGGTCTGAGAAGCAAGAGAGAATGGGCAAGAGAGGAGAGATTTCTCATAGATAAAATAGAGGCTCTCCAACCGGGGGGTAAACTATGATCCCAAATGATCCCAGGTAAATGGGCAGAGCTCCAACAGCTAAAGGTGAAATTGTCCGCTCTCTTGGTGGAACAGACGGAAATGAAGCTGGCCTCCCTTAAGCAAAGATACATGGAAAATGGTGAGAAGGCAGATACAATCCTTAGTAGGAGTGTGGATTAATTGCGCTTACCCGAGGGAGACAAATGTGTAGATGATTGTCTGATAACGGAACAGTTCCGCCAGTATTATTCACGCCTCTACGAATCAGAATATACGGGGGATGGGCTGAAGCTGACCGATTTTTGGACTCTCTCCCAATCCCTTGCCTCCCCGAGAAAACTGACCCCCTCGAGATGCCCATCACTCCTCAAGAGGTAATAGACACCATTGGCACCGTGTCGGCTGACGATGGCTTCACTGTTCTGTTCTACAAATACTTTCGCTCCACCCTTGCTCCATTTTTGGCTAAGCAGTTCAATGCAGCACTGGACACGGTATCCCTGCCCCATTCCATGTTATCGGCCCTTATCGTGGTTATACCTAAAGAGGGGAAAGACCCTATCCAGTGCCAATCCTATTTCCCTTCTTAATATGGATGTAAAAATCGTAGCAAAATTACTTGCTAATAGACTGTCCCAGCACCTCCCCTCCCTGGTTCTCGGAGACCATTTGGGATTCATTCCTGGCAGACAAGGGTCGGATAATATAAGAAAGACCCTGGACTTGATGCATGAAACCTCAAGTAAGGCCTTGGAGGCCTATCTCATCTAGTTCGATTCAGAAAAGGCCTTTGACCTGGTCGAGTGGCCTTACATGGGCAAGGTACTGCAAAGAATGGGTCTGGGCGATAAATTCCATGGGTGGATTGCTACACTGTATAATGGCCCCTCCACTAGATTAGCCGTAAATGGCTCTGTTTCTTCCCCCTCCTCCTTTCAAGAGGGACTCGGCAGGGTTGCCCCAGTTCTCCCCTTCTGTATGCCCTGACAATGGAGCCCCTAGCCATTGCCATAAGACTAAAGCAAGGGATCACAGGGATTCATTGTGGGGACCATGACTTTAAACTCTCGCTCTTTGCCAACAATATCTTTGCTATATGACCAACCTACCAGATTCCCTTCCATCTCTCCTCGACCCTATACGCACCTTTGGTAAATTTTCTGGTTTGAAGATAAACCGCTCCAAATCATGTATAATGTCCATGGGAGGGGGGGGCAGGAGATTGAGGGAAGGGACACCTTAGAAGGTATGATAATTGAATGGAAGGCCTCCCCATACCTGGGAATCCTCCTTCCTAGGGACCTAGGAGCCCTCTTTTAGATGGATTTCTCCCCGATTCTTGACAAAATCAGGAAGGACTTCCTGTGCTGGGTGCCCCTGACTCTCTCTTGGTTCGGCAATATGGTTTCAATTAAAATGATCATTGTCCCTTGTCTCCTCTATCTCTTCTCTTCTCTCCCCATCGTTATCCCGGACTCCTTCTTCTCAACCTTACACGGCCTGGTCCAGTGATTCATTTGGAGTGGGAAGAGGCTGAGGGTTAAACACACAACCCTGACCCTTCCGAGGTCCTTTTGGGGTTTTGGCTTCCCAGATTTTAGGCAATACCACAAGGCAGCTCAACTCAGGGTAATGTTAGAGCACATGAGGGATGAGATGGGCACGTATTGGACGTACATAGAAGATACCCAAACACACCATTGAAATGTAAGAGACCTCCTATGGGCCTTGACTAAGGTCCTCCCTGGCCACCTCAAAACACACCCTACATTATCAGTCCATTGGGGTTCTTGGAAGAGCAATGCTGCGAATGCACCCCTTTCCTCATGGCCCTTGCCCCTGTCCTCCTTGTAGGGTGCCCCCTTCAACCTGGAAATAAGGGTTTGCATAACACTCAGTCATGGTCAGACATGGGCCTGGAGAGGGCCACCCAACTGTTTAGCCAAAACATCATCATCAAGTATGATAAGCTAGCTGAAGTAATGCGGATTAGATCGATGTCGAGCTTCAATACCTCTTTGTTGAAGGCATTCTGACCAATCCCATATGGTGCTCTGATCTGGCCCGCCCCCTCAAAACCTTTGAGAAAATAATTGTGGAATCTACCTCCATTGGCGAAGATTTTTAGAGTACTGATTACGGCGAAGCTGGAGGGTAGGCAGGGCTTCAAACACTACTGGGAGGAAAAACTGGGGATGGTATTGGATGAGGCAACTTGGGGGGCAGTCTACAAGGCACTCTTTTTGGGGACCCTTTACATGGCGGCTATGGAAAACAACTTTGAGGTTCTCCATCCTTGGCATCTCCCCCCTGATATGTTGTCAAAATGTTTATGGGAGTATCCCCTCTCTGCCCTTGGATGTGTGGCCAGCGTGGGACTTGGTAACACTTGTGGTGGGAGTGCCCGTCCATCCAGATCTATTGGTCTGAGCTTTTGAGTTGGATCAAGGACATGGTGGGCATCTCCCCAGACTTGCACCCACTCAAATTGCTCCTTGGTGTCCCTTCCCCTGATTCGGAGTGCACCAGCTTCCCGAAGATGATTGAGGCTATGTTGAGGACCGGGAGACTAGCTCATGCCCAGAACTGGAAACTCTCTTCTGCTCAGTCTAATAAAGAGTGGCTCGCTAAGCTGTGGTCTATCTTTACATACGAGAAATTGACGGTGATCACTCATAACACGATGGACTCATTTTTGCTAGACTGGAGCACACCCCTTTTGCATGAAGGGTGTTAGGCACTTAGACTTTGATTCTCTGCCCTTGTAAGACCCATATGGCTCCCAGAGACATGGAACCTTTTACTTGTATTTGCGTTATTGTCGAGCCCTTTGCGTCAGCCATGATTTTACATTTAATCTCAGTATTCTGATTGCACTTGTCCCCAATACATGGTTGGGCTTGGTAGTGTTAGGCAGAATTGCATGCAGTACCCTTTGCGACCACAACACACAATTAGGACTACAGGTTTTAGCCAAACCAATCTTTGGTATAAGTCTATACCCCACAGTTTTTGGTAGCGAGCTGAGCAGCCAGGCTTATCTCAAGAGTGAATGTGAGCAGTACAAGTAATTACACAGAGGACTTTCAATCACAGTGGTTCAAGTGAACACTTGCACTCAAGGTTTATTGGTAAAACACTTATTAATTTATTACACAATCATTTAGAAAACATTTCACTAGAAGGAGGCAACTTTATATTATATACCAATACAGTTCAATACAAAACTCTAAGATTTTTAGACCGTTTGAGCTCCCCTGAAATAGGAGCCAAATGGCAGTTCAGTTACTTAGAAGTGAGCAAAGGGACAAGGTAAGTAGAATAGATCACATATACTTGATAGACAGTGCAAATAGTTTTAAGTTCACCAGTTCAATTCAAGTCAATAGGCCAATACAAAGTCAATGGGCTAGTGTTTTGGATGAGAAATAGTAGTTCTGGTATCAAACGGTAAAGTCTTTGCAAAAGTTTTCAGAAGTAGTTTAGTTAAAAGAATCATATGGCAGTTCACAAGCTGATTAGGCCTGCAAGTTGGGAAAGTTTCACCAACATTCACTGCAAGAGTGGCGTTCTCTCAATCGGGTTGGCACAGTAGCTCAATATGAAGAACAAAATGCAGCTGAAGACGTTGGATACTGGTAGGTCCTGCAGATCTCACTGTTCCTGAGCCTCAGTCGTGGGGTCAAGAGGGAAGACGTTGGGGGACTCCTGCACTGCACATGATCGTCAAAAAAGCAAACCAGATGGAGTCACTTCAGTTCCAGTAGCTGTAGATTCAAGCACACAAGCTGATATCCCTCTCCCTGGTTAATCCTAACCAGCCTTGAGAATGGTATCCAGGTGGTTTACGAGTTGATTGGTCCCACCAACTCACAGTAAGAATTCGTCCTTGAAGGGGCTTCTCTGTCGAGATCAACTTGGCAATTCAGAACTGCAGTAGGGCTGCACCGGGCAAACCAATGGTCCAGGAGTTGCAGCAGCTGTCCTCTTCCAGCTCTTCTTCGGTTCTTTTGTTCCAGTGGTCGACTCTGCTTTCCAGTCCAAGAGACTTGCCTTTTAAACAGTTCTCTCCCTTTCATTCCAGCCTAGCTGTCACTCACCCAGCAGGGCAGCTGTCCTTGCCAGACAGTCAGCCAGCCAATCACGCCAGAGTGCACTGGGTCTCCCAGGAGACTAAGCACAGGGAGTTTCGCTCACCTCCCTCTCTTCCTTCCCACCCCAGACACTCAGACGCCTGAGGCGGTCTTCAGTCCTAAAGCCTGCCAAAGGCATACAAACATAGGGACCAAACCTGATTTGGTGCACAGAGACAATCTCTAGAAGGCCCTTTCCAAAAAGAAATGGTGAAAAAAGAAGACTTGGGCCTGTTTAAACAAAGGGGCTTAAGGTGCCATCTTGAAAAACATGGCTCCTGTGATTTTTAGCTACCGGTGTTCGCGGTCAGGAAAAATCATGGTAGTTCGTTGTAAAACCACTGCCACCAGCCTTTTCAATATGAAAGGGTAGCATTTGACGGCTACATGAGTATTTAGACATAGGGGATATGATGTAACCCCTCCTGTGCTCCATTGTAAGATGGTGTATGCTGGATCTAGAAATTTGGAAAGACTAGTAAAGTAAATTTCACTTTACATTCTCTGGGAAACAGTAGTTTATCCCAGAGAAGGTATTTAAACCTTTGGGAAGTCTAAAAGACATCCCTGTGTCACTGCACTGAGGGTGCTGTGTGACAAAAATAAAAAAGATGATGCCTATGGAGTTGTCTAAAACTCCATAACCAAAAGAAATAAACACAGAAAACAAACAGAATGAAAACTTCAAAGCACCAAAGTTTAGCAAAAGAGCTGGAGGGCTCTAAGGTAGAGAGGAATTAGCACATTTTGAGAATTCTCCCTAACAGGTAGTTTTCGAGTGGAGGGAGAGGGTGAGGGGTGGGGGGAATGAAGTGGGGGATGTTTTTGTGGTTCCAAAAGCGTGTATAACTGGCTTTCCTTTGTTCTATGAGAAAAATGTTCAATAAAAAATAAAGTGAAAAAAATAAAGGGCTCTTGGCCCGTAATAGAGCAATGAAATCAATAATCCCTGACCGGACATACTGTGATCCATAACAATTGGGATCATCATGTTGGAAGCATTTAAGTAGTCCATTGTAATATGAGCGAAATTTGTGAGAGCCATCAAACACATAATCAACATGTCACTGTATCGAGACATATACATTTGCATCAAGTTCATCCGATCGCAATTTGCACATTTATACATCGTTATGTCAGTAACAGAATCCCTGCCACCTATTTCCTTCACCGCCATTGATCGTAATGATGCCCAATATCCCTTGATTCCTTAAACATGCGTCCAATATGTAGCAGCAAAGAAACCTCCTCACTGCTCTCAATTTACTCAAATAATGGCTTCCTACCTATTGATTTTACCCCTTGTTCAGCATACAAACATGTATCATCTATAGTTGTTTCGGATTTTATGGGTCAGGCTTGCAAATCTAAAATTGGTGCCAAACCAGTAGTGAAATTATACATAGCATCCTTCGCAACATAATCTTGCTCAACAAGTGTAAATGACTGTTCCTGGTTAAGAGCGTCCTGACTAATCAGTTCACGATTTGTTTATCCTTTCTTGTCCTATAAGAGTATCCTTTCCTGCCCATTCCCCTTCTTTTGCTACAACCACATTTACTCCCCTTCTGTCTTTGTTTATGGATGTTGCTTTCTGACCCAGCCATATAATTATGGGAGACCTCACACTGTGAATTACTTGCATCCAGCTGATTGATCATCCCAGGTGGGTCTTCACATTGCACTACAGCATCAAGTGCTTGCTGAATTGATAACGCCAAAAGCCGAGGGGAAGCACTGAGCTGGCTCACATGTCTCACAATTTCTTGTGGTTGCCACTAGTCAGGGGCCAGAACAAAAGGCTGCTTCCATGCTACTTCATCACTAGTGCTCAAACTGTCTGGTGATGCTTCAGTCGTGTTTCCATGTTCGAAAACGTTGAACATATGCCCCTTACGAGCACTGTATGAGAATGACTATCCTTTGACAGCACATCATACATCTTTACCAAGGAAAGCAGAATTGTGCACACACCCCTCTGAGAAGGTGGAGCTTGGTCACACAATTACAGAGAGATTTCAAGGCAGAAATCTGCTTAAAAACAACAGAGCTATGATAAGGCTTACATTACATTCTAGGCTGCCAATCTCTGCTTCCTCCTGAGTTGGGCTTGCAGCTGTTCTGCCCCTGTTTATACTCACTGAACTAATACCTGTACATAATATCTAAGCCTCACTTGCTCTCATGTCATTTTCCAAAAACAAACATGTTCAAATAGAGAGATGTCCTCAATCCTTGAGGCTACATTGGCGGGAATATCCAGGGATTTGGAGGGTGATTGCTCACAGGTGGCATGACCTCTCAAATTGTGCATCCTATAATGCACTCAAGATGCACAGTTCTGTTTGAAAGGTCAGGGCTTGGGAAATAGCATGTACCAGTTGCTACTTTCAACTTCTTCTGACTTTTCTGACCTTGCATCATTCTCCATAAGCTTTACAGACTGCTTCCCAGCCACCTATGTATTATCTATAGGCTCCTCAGGTCATTGTTCTAAATCCAAACATGGTGTTGCGTCAGTCCCACCAGCTTTATTGTCCAGGTTGTAGCACTCAATGAGATTTCTTTCCAGTATGGCAAAACAATGTACCTGGAACAATGGTGCCCCCCGCCCCCCGCTCACTGCCTTTCTGCTTGCCCATACAGGCTGAAATGACTGGGGGCCTCCCAATGGTCTGCTTATGCTGTGCTTCACACTCAACATCTGCTTTTAAAACCACTACTCAACTTTCTCTTTGCTCCCTCCCTCCTCACGTGGTTCTGCAGACACATAACAAGGTGAGTTGTACTAAAATGTCATGCTACTCTCAATCCTCTGAGCACCTCTGATGGCAGCAGGGCACTTAGCGGTTGCTGCCAGTTTGAGTCCGTCCTGTCAGAGATGTCAAACAAGCTTCATGAATTTACTGTTCAACAGATTTCAAATGAACAGCAACTGCTTTAAGGGCTGTAAAATGAACAGGTATACTTTAACATAGAAATAAAGCATAGTAGAATGATGCAAATAGTTGTAAATACTAGTGGAACTGTAAAATGTTAAGTAGTGGAACTCATTTCCTGATAGTTACCACTCACTTCAACTACAAACATCGGCACATTAACAGTTGCTCCGTTGGGGGGCGTGGTCTGGAGTACCACTGATGAGGTAGCCCCGCTGATGCACACAACAATGACTGCTAACGCACGGTCCCGGCTCGTGAAATCATCTGAAAAGGGTACCAGCGGGATTCGGAGTATCAGGAGTGCAGCCACAAGCAGTTTTTGAACACCAACGAGCTCTGGTTCTCCCAGCTGTTGCATTCTCTCAGGTGAGCTTCACTGCGTGTAATCACAAAATGACGGACATCCGAGATGTGCAGGAAAGAGGAACAAGCACCTTTTCTGGCATTGCTGATTAACAAAGTCCTGGAGTGCACTCAATATTTTACAATTGGGTCACCCTGCATCGCGCCCCCCACACCCCGAACATGCATCGCCTCGGAGATGACCTAGAGGAGATCCCTGCTTAAGAAGAAGGAGTGGCGACTCTCACCCACCAGTGGAGGCCCTGCATCAAGTGTGCAGATATAACACACCCACGTTGATATAGCTGCCCATCAGCCCGCCGCCTCCTTCGCTTGACACCACCGGCCTTGGGGAGCCACAGCACCACTCTGGGCAAGTAGCAGGCATGCAGAGGGCATGCAATTCCTTTCGTGGCACGGGGACACATCTCCCCCTGCGGTGCGGAGACACAAGGCGTCTTCTGGATGCCAATACATCAAGGGATCTGTACTAAGGGGCCGCGGCCCGGCCCGTGCTTGGTTCCAAGGCTCCATCTACGAACCTAGAGACCTGCACTCAGCGGCTTCCTCCTCAGACCCTCTGCGCACACAACATGGTCACTGCAACATCGCTGCCCATCAGCTTGCGTCTCATCCGCTTGGTAGCTCCTCTCCAGGCTAATAGCAGGCACATAGAAGGCAAATGATTCTTGCCGCATCGCAAGTGCAGGGACTCTCACCTCCCCCCTGAACCACGTGGTGCAAAAACACAGCACGTCTGCTGGAAGCTGGCATATCAGAGGACTTACACCAGCCTGCCACTGATCCTACGGCCTCATCTTTGAACCTAGCACCTTGTAAACTGCGGCCTCCTCTACAGACCATCTGCAACAGTGTACAGCTAGCACCTACCCTACGTGGTGACACCAACTGAGCCTGCTTCAGTACAGCATTCCTGCACGCTGCAACATAACCAGGAGAGACTTTGAATCTTGTCTCCACGTGGAGGTATGATCTCAGCCTCATAATTATCTTCACTGTCCCAATGTTGCATGGATATTTGTCTACCCCCCTTCACTGCCTAACCCTATGCCAACCTAGCTCTGATCAACACTGATGAGTGGCCTCCTCTCTGTGGAACTCGCTAACCGTTCATTCCACGATCTGTGAGCCGGCCAGCTCCTTCCTAAGCTGCCCTTCACCTCGACACTGCTGCCATCTGTGCTCACTTTGGCCTGGAGGTAGGGCCCCACCACGAAAGCTTCACCATATTCAAGTTGAGGGTGCCCAAGACTTGCCAGGGCACAATTCTCCTATAAAACGCTGCCATACTTCCTCCCTACAATTAAACAGTGAATCAGTCTGCCCATCACCTCAGAGGACCCACAGCTGTGCCATAACTAATAGGGTACAATAACACTGCCTAGGTGATAGGAAGGTGGAGCAAAGTTAACAATACGATCCCCAATTCTGCTTTGGACAGATTATGAAAGGCCCACTCTGAGTAGAGCTCTGATCTCTGTTCAGAGGGGATCCACTCCACCCCCTACCTTTCGTCTCTGAAGATCCACTAAAATCAAACACCTTAATCTCTAGCAGTAATGGCCAAGCATCTTAAGCCTCCAAAAAATGCTCACATTGCCACCATGCTTCTTCCACCCGACAAGCAGAAAAAATCTGAAACGCCAAAATCCTCGCCAATGCCCTCCTCGGCTGGCGCCAACCAGCTGGCAACCAAGAATGATATTCAAGCCTTCATGCTCAACATTAAAACCGAATTTCGGTCATGCATTAAGGAGCTTACCACAAAACTCAGACAAACCGAGCAAAGGGTTATAGAAGTGGAACAGAGGGTGGGAGAAATGGAAGACTTGACACAAGAACATTCAGCGATGCTGCAGCAAATGCAATTCAATCTCTACTCAACAAAAGCCAGATCCTAGAGTACAAGCAGGAGGATCTTGAAAATAGAGCTCAGCGAAACGAGGTACCCATCAGAGGGATTGCCCCTTCAGTCCCTGATTGCGATCTAGCGGAATATGTGGAGGACCTCTTTCAGTCTCTCTTACCGCAGCTGGGAAAAGCCCAACTCATCCTGGACTGTACCCACAGACTTCGACCCCGATGGGGAACAGGCTGTGACGCCCCTCCAGAAGTCATCACTCGGATCCACTTCTCCAAAACCAAGGAGGCTATTATGGCAATAAGTCGTCCCCAGGATGAACTAACTTTCCAAGGGCCCCCCCTACAAATATTTCAGAACTTGGCAATGTTAACAATTCAGAAAAGGAGAGGTTTGAGGCCATTGACACTGTTTCTCCGACACCAAAACATCCGGTATAGGTGGCTATTTCCAACTGCGCTTCAGTTCACCTACAAAAGGATCTCCCGGACGATTGCACACCTGGAGGATGCAAATGCAATTCTGCATCCTGAATCCCAGAGGGACAAGATGAGGCCTCTACTGATCCAATGATGGGTAACTCCTTAGAACTACTCCCAAGGCCGAAACTTACGGCCTGGACTAAGGTCCAGAAAGGCTGAAACGTAAGGTGAGGTCAGTGGAACAACTAAGATCTACCGTGGGAAGTTCCAACCCCTTGACCGCATACTCCCTCGCAGCAGCATTCCCTACCCAATCGCCCCGATGCCTACCAACTTACCTGGGACCCGTCAGGATTTCTGTTTGTTGTGGGCTTTGCACAGCTCATGCCCGACTCCGAAGTGTATGTCACCTATTATCCCTTGGAGTACACTAAGAACAGTTTTAGCCCAGTTGCCTCAGGGATACACTGATAAGAAAAACTTGGCATCCCGCAAGTTTATTATCATGGCTTCCCGTTGGAGGCCTATGTTAAAACCCTGGTTGCATTATGATGATGGAAGTATAATGCCCCTGAACAATGGCTTAATCACATCCAGTCCGGACCCCAATCCCAGAAGACGCTGACCCCTCAGAGATGCCTCGACCACACCAAAAACTGAAACTCATCTCGTTGAACGTCAGGGGTATGAACGCCCCCTTAAAATGGAAATCTATTCTTTTATGGCTTCAGGACTCAGAGGGCTCAGTGGTCCTCCTCCAGGAAACCCACCTGATGCCAGCTGATTTCTCACGTCTCTGTAATAGAAGCTTTCCGCTACAATATTTAGCTTCGAGTGGAATCAAAAAAGGGGGCACCACCATCCTCTTTGCCAGACATCTGCGGACTCAGATTCTCGAAACCCTACTATCCCCGGATGAGTGCTATGTAGCAGTCAAGGGCCTTATTCTGGGACAATTGTACTCCTTTGTGTCGGGCTACGCCCTCAACGAGGGACAGGAGGCATTCTACGAAACTCGGAGCGAACTCTCCTCTTGTCGAAGGTCAAGTCGTCATTCAACAGGGTCCCAGACCCCATTCGGGACATATCGCACGCCACAGCCCCCAGAGACTTTAAACTCGTTAGAAGCCTTCTTGAACTGTTTTGAACCCTAAGGGTGGTGGACACATGGAGAGTGCTTCACCCTAGCGAAGTGGACTTTTCCTGTTTCTCACATATCCGCAGGACCTTCTTCTGCATTGATCTCGTCCTGGCCTCCCCACACTTCCTTGCATATGTTGACGATGTAACCATAGGAACGAGAGTGCTCTCTGATCATGCCCCTATTACAATGAAACTTTGAGCCCATGACCCTGATCCACCCCCCCAGGCAGGTATGGATCATGTCCTCTAGATGCCCAAAATGGGTAGAATTAGAGCAATTTCGCCTTACTCTCCCCCTTTGTTTTCTCCCATACATTCCAGCTGTGCTCTGTCGAAACTGGGTGGGATCTTAGCCTCCACCACCAAGACTCTTAAAACATGGGACTGGCCACTGAAATATAAAGGCATTCCACTGGGCATTTTCCACAACCCCGCTTTTTCTCCTGGGTCCCAGTCACGAAATTTTAATAACTGGATTGAGGGAGGACTGGAGTCCCTGGGACAGCTCTTTGAGAATGGTCAACCCCGCTCCTTTGAGCAATGCAAAACAGCCTTCAGCTTATCGGAAAAGGACCAGTTTACCTACACACAACTCTGACATTGGTGCTCTCACCCCCAAACTCGTCAAGCTGCGACAAGTAGTCCAGCTCCCCTTGAACTCACTCTGAGGAACTTACCACTTCAGGGGAAAATCTCTAAGCTCTATAGACTACTACAGGATGACTCACTAACCTTGAGGGTTTCTTATATGATGCAGTGGGAGACAGATATAGGGCATCCTCTAGAAAACCAAACATGGGTGGACATATGGGCTAGAACCCACTCTTCCTCTTTCTGTATCACTAACCGGAAGTGCGCCTATAAACTGCTCCTATGATGGTACTATCCCCCATTCTGTCTCCATCACTTTAACCAATCCCTCGACCCACAATGCTGACGCCAATGCGGACTTCCAGGGACGTATCTGCACACGTGGTGGTCATGTCCAATCGGGACAGCCTTTTGGACCCAATGCATCGCCATTATAAGGGAGATCACCCAGGTTGCCCTCCCTAGAGAACCCAAAATCATCCTACTGGGCGCCCCGGCATCATGAGTGCCCCCGAGATCTGGGAGGACAGCCAAACTGCTTACACAACTCCTAGTGGCCGCTAAAATCACTATCGACCGAACCTGGAAATCTGCCGAGGGTCCCTCAATGACGCGTTGGTGGATTAAACTCTGGGACATTCTGGTCACAGAAAAAGTCATGGCAGCCAACGCAGGTCTCTCACGTCAGTCCTTGACTATGATCAGAACTTCTCGGCAATAACCAACAAACCCCTATCATCCAGATGGATTTTCCGCCCTGGTATTGAGCCAATTATGGATGCTCCGGCTGCGCTGAGACAAGGGGAACTGGGATTGGGGAGGGGAGAGGAGGGAAACTGCAGGATATTTGGACTGTACTCGAGTATCAGGAAAAGGGGTTCTTGTTGGCTGTATCTATGCTCTTGTTGTCATCAATTATGCTTCCGGTTTAAAATAAACATGTAAAAAATAAAAATAAATAAAAAAGCTGCTCCATTCCCCCTGCTTTATTTGACTTGGTGGACCACTAAGAAGGTTGCAAACCTGTACAAAATGATTGCACAACTGTGAGATCAATTGTTCAAGTAATTAAATTCCTTCTTCTTTATCTTTATAGGATTTTGTGAGGGTCAACGTCCTTTCAAGGAACTGACAATGTGAAACCCCATCAATTTGATAAATTGTTCTCTGGCTAATGAACATAATTATGAATGCAAAACCATTTTGGTCGAATGGCCATGGTTGTGTTACCTCTTATATAGCCTTCAGCCCACTTTCTGCCAGTAAGGGTAAGCATCTCAAAGGGAGATCGACATATATATAAAAAAAAACATGAATGGCTAGAGAGATGAACTAGCTTATACCAAATTGAGTGGTAGGTACTCTTGGTGTAGGTTTGAGAAATGACAATTAATTTTATTGTGAAAGGAATGCTCTCCAAACTCCTGTCAAGGCAAAGTTCAACTTTGTTTTTTTACATGGAGGTCTTTATTTAAACAAATCCACGAGTACTTTGGTACATCTTGTCAAATGCATCTTTGGAGTCTAGATCAAATCACTAGAAGCAAAAAAGTGAGAAGGGCTGTTATCAAACTGTGACCAAAGAAAGACAAAGAAACCAAGGTTATAGATGGTAACACTATTTAATGTACCCACTTTTAGGTCTCCCGTAATATTTAAATTAAGTCACAAGCCACCTTCCCACTGGATCACGCAGACACCGAACTGTTCCCACATACTTATTTTGGACAACTAGCTCTCTTAGAAACTATTGCAATGTATGAAATACATTGTGGAACCGCGGCAACCTTAAATACCTCCTTTTGCTATCAGTTCTGGGGTGTCTGGAAATCAAACTATGTATAGTTTATCACATGTAATTGAGAGCATCAATATTCCAAGGAAGGATTTGCAGTCTGTCCATCATGCATGAGTTTCTTTATTATCAGGACCTGGGCTTGTCTACTAAATACACAAATATGAAGGGCCTCATTACGAATTTGGAGGCAGCCATGCCCTTAACAAGGGCATGGCTGCCTCCAAAATCGTGTCCGGGTCTGGGTTCCCTGAATGGGGAAATACTGGGCCATTCCGACTTTGGAGGACCTGGTATTTCCTCCTTCAGGGAAGCGGACCTTCCCCATTCCCATTCGAGCCCCCATAGGGCTCAATGGGAATGGGGAGGGAACCTCGTAATAGGCAGAATGAGATTCAGCCCTTCTTGTAATGAGGCCCAAAAAGTCTTATTAACATTGCAGTGAAGTCTTCCAAAATCCACCCCAAGCTATACCTCCACGAACACTATGCCCATTCCACCCTGATTGCAAGCCTCTGTCATTGAAAGTATATACAAGGAGAGAGATCTGCTAGAAAGAGACATTTAAAAATAGGGGAGAAAAAGAAGCTTCTCTCCTTAACAGCATAAATAATTAAAAGATCAAATGGTTTACCTGCAACTACTTCTGAAAGCCAACCAGATATTGTGGCAATAGAACTAGTATGGTGTTTCCTATACACATATCAACCTTCCTAAAACAGAAGTCAGATCAATGGGGTTCATTCTGAGTCGGCCAGTCCTGTAAAAAAGTGTCGGTATCCACGGATACCAGCACTTTACTGGACTGCCCGACTATGGGTTTTACCGGCGCGACACCTTGGTCACACAGGCGCCCTACCAGGAATAAAAGCACCTCATTACTGGTGGCGGTAATGAGTCCTATGGAACTCCATGAATGGGGATTTACACCGCTCCGCCGACACTCATAATCTGACGGCAAAACCGCCTTACTGAGTGCTGGTAAAGGTAAATACAAGATGCTGGTATCCTGGCAGCTTTACCGCCAGGATACTGGCATACTTGGAATTAGGCCGAATGTCTTCATCTCTAAAGAAAAGTAGGATGTGCAATGATCTGGTCCCTCTAAACCATATCCTTGTATCTAGGGATGTGCAAAATAGTGAAACCAGTGTGAAACATATCCACAAATAATGCACAATTGCATCTCTAATTGCATATTCAATGAAGGATTAGATGTGAAAACTGTTCATTAAAGAACATAGCATATACACCTATGCAAGCGTCCACAACCATCTCTGCCACTACTGGAAAGAGAGTGTAAGAAGAGGTAGGGCCATGAACAATACACATAACAGTAACAAAATGTGCTACCACTCAAATTAACACTGACCTCCCAAACAAGCATTTATAGCACTGTCATCTTCTCATCAATGTTGTCCAGACGGGTAGGATTAATTTCCACTAGTTTGTAGATGATAGCCGGCAGTTATTGGGCCTCATTACGACCCAGGCAGAGGACCATGGTGCTATTAGCACCATGGTCCATGCCGGTGTCCGCCATGGCGGAATGGGGAATTATTACACCATTCCAAGGTTGGCGGGGCAGTAATTCCCCATGCCGCCATGGCCCTTCCCCATTCCCATTTTTGCCCCATAGGGCTCAATGGGAATGGGGAAGGCGCTAAGTACAGTGCCATAAATTGCGGCACCGTACTTAGCACCAAGGTCCCTTTGCGGGTCCCTACTTTAACGGCTGGTAAAACCAGCCGTTAAGGTCGGGTCCTGCAAAGGGACCTCGTAATTAGGCGCTAATAGGTTAACGGCGCCGCAGCCTTTTACAGCGCCGTTAACCCATTAGCGCCTGGGTCGTAATGAGGCCCATTGTCCTCGAACACTAGGCCTGAAAGTATTGTTGGATGTATATTTCACTGGAGGGATAGGAGGGCATACTTCAGCATGGGCTCACATGAGCTGCTATATATTACACATGTTTTGTGCATAGGGATGTCAAGAGCTAGTTTTGGTTTGATTTCCTAGCCAGTCCTGTGATGCCTCTTGTGACACTGTTAGGCAGAATTACATGCAGTACCCTTTGAGAACACTACACACAATTAAGACTACAGGTATAAGTACAATCTCGCCTTTGGTACAAGCCTGTACTACACAGTTATGTGGTAGCAGTGACTGAGCAGCCAGGCCTATTTTAAGAGTAATGTGAGCAGTACAAGATGTTACACAAAGGACTTGCAATCACAGTTGTTCAAACAAACACTAGTCAAGGTTTCTTGGTAAAAGAATATACATGTATTTACACAGTCAGTTGGAAAACATTCCACTAGTAAGAAAGCAGCTCAATGTCACACTCTAATATACTACAGGGTTTATAGTCATAATGTCGAAAAAAAAATGTCGACAGACAAAAATGTCGAAAAAAAATGTCGAAAATAATAATGTCGACATCCTATACTTATAATGTAAAAAGTCATTTTTTCGAAAAAAAAATGTCAACTTTTTTTTTTTGACATTATGACTATAAACCCTTAAAACTATCAACACCTCACCCAACACCCCCCTGCCACCCCCCCCCACACCCCCCAACCACCCTTTCACCCCTCATACTCAACACATACCAATTATTTATTTATTTATTTATTCAATAATTAAATAAATAAAAATTGTATTTACTATGGGGGGGTCCCCCCCCAACCCCCCCTCACCCAACACCCCCCTGCCGCCCCCCACACCCCCCCAACCACCCTTTCACCCCTCATACTCAACACATACCAATTATTTATTTATTTATTTATTCAATAATTAAATAAATAAAAATTGTATTTACTATGGGGGGTCCCCCCCCCAACCCCCCCTCACCCAACACCCCCCTGCCACCCCCCCACACCCCCCCAACCACCCCTCATACTCAACACATCATATATATATTTATTTATTTAATTATGCATACATTAAATTAATGTCGAAAAAATATCGAATAATGTCGACATTTTTGTTTGTCGACATTATTGTTTTTCGACATTAATTTGTCGACATTTCGACTGTCGACATTATTGATGTCGACATTATGACTGCACACCATACTACAGTACACAACCAATAGGTTTCTGAACAAGTTAAGCTCCCCTGAAGTGGGAGCATAATGCCACTCCAGTTACTTTCAAAAGGGGTAGAAAGGCAAGGTTAAAAGAATTAAAGCACGATTACTTTCATAGGCAGGACACATAGTTTCAGTTCACTACAACCAGCAATTCAATTCAATAGGCCTGGGCCAAAGTCAGTGATTCAGAGTCTTGGATAGGATAGGAATGTTCTGATAGTAAACGGTTGAGTCAATGTTCGAGGAAGTAGTTTGCCAGAAAAAGAGTAATATGTCGGTTTAGGAGCGAACAAGACCCCAAAGTTGGGAAAGTTTCACAAACTTTCACCATGGCAGAAAGAATTTTCACACCACGTTTGCACAGTACCTTAATGATGAAGAAAAGCTATAGCTGAGGCAGTTGTTCCTGGCAGTTCCTGCAGATCTCGCTGTTCCTGAGCTTCTGTCGTGGGGATAAGAAGGAGGACATAGGGAGGTTCCTGCACTACTCAGGGAAGAGGCCACATGCTTGGCTAAGCGTCAGTTTTAAAGTGTGAGTGCTTCAAAGTCCACAAACTGGTATCCTTCTCACTGGCTATCCGGTTTTCAACAGCACTCTGAAGAAAATTCGACCAGTATGGAGATGGTGTCCAGGTGGCTTACGAGTTGGTTGTTCCCACCAGCTCAAGGGAAGAAGTCGTCCTTGAAGGAGCTTCCCTGTCGAAGGAGTTTCAGGCAATTCGGACCTGCAGCCGGGCTTCACTGGGCAAACCAACAGTCCAGGAGTTGCAGCAGTAATTTCCTTTCAGCTCGTCTTCGGTTCTTTCTTTCCAGTGGTCGACTCTGCCTTCCAGTCCTGGACACTCGCCTTTTAAACAGTTTTCTCCCATTTATTCCAGCCTAACTGTCACTCACCCAGCAGGGTGGCTGTCCTTGCCGGACAGTCAGCCAGCCAATCACACTAGAGTGCATTTAGGTCTCCTAGGAGACTAGGCACAGGGAGTTTCGGGCACCTCCCTCACATCCTGTCCACCGCAGACACTTAGGCACCAGACGAGGGCTTCAGCACTGAAGCCCGCCAAAGGGCATCAAACAAAGGGACCAAACCTGGTTTGGTGGACAGAGTTAAACACAAGCAGGACCTTTCCTAAAAGAAACGGCAAAAAAGATGACCGAGACTGTTTTTAAAGAGGGGTCAAGGGAGCCATATTGAAAAACATGGCGAACCCGATTATTAGCTACTGGTGTTCGCGGTCGGGAAAAATCATGGTAGTCTGTTCTAAAACCACTGCCACCAGCCACGTCAAGAGGAACTGGTAACATTTACTGTTACATGAGTGTTCAGACGCAGGGGATGCTAAGCAACCCGTCCAGCGCTCTATAGGAAGATAGTGCGTGCTGGGTCTATGAATTTAAAAGGACTAGTAAAGTCAATTTAACTTCACATGCTCTGGGAGACAGGAGTCAGTCCCAGAGAAGGTATTTAAACTTGGGGAGTCTGAAAGACACCCCTGTGCCATTGCAGTAATGGTGTTGTGTGACACACAAGAACAAAATGATGCCTATGGAGTTGTTTTAAACGCCATAACTAAAGAACACAACAGTAAAAAACACATCAAAATGCATGGAAGAGTGGAAATAAAAGGCTCACACTCTTCCCGGGTAAAACTTAAAATCCTAGAAATCCAGCAAAGTTGCTGGGGGTCTCGAAAGGTAAGGAAAATTAGCACAATCTTCCATGCCCAAAGCGCTTGCCTAAGATAAACATATTCCACATCTTTTGAAGCGTCCTCTCTGATGCAAGCCTTGTGGTGGTCCTTCATTTGGAACTTATCTTTCATAATGAAGAGGTGGTGGAGATAACCCTATATCAAGGTAATAATGCCATTAGGACAAGTTTGAGCCACATTGCAGTAACAGAGCTTCCTTTAACATCCCTGATTGTTCAGAGGGATACAATTCTTGGAAGTCAGAGATTGGTTCTGTAGAGAGATCTTTACATCGTTTATAGTGTGCCATGATGCATTACTCAGTTTAACCTTCACAATCTGATAGTGTGTATATTGTTAAAGTTCAATTTGTTTGATGGTCCAGGCATACTAGCTGTGGTAGCTGGTAATCAATATGTCTTCTGTTTAATTATTATCATTGGCTTTACCAAGAATATTTTGTGTTGGCTTTTCATATGGGTGCCCCATATCTGCTTTTTTGAATTCGGGTAAAGTAAAATCTTTCCATCCATGTGAATGTTGTGACTTAGACAAAAAGACATAGCTTTCTTTTTCTAACTCACCCCTTCTCTAAGTAACTGTTCATATTTCATAGTGCCACCTCCTGAAATCATATGCCAGCATTAATGTTGGCAGGCTCTGTAGGCATGATGTCCCTGTGTTTTGAACATAAAAACATCAACCATGCTTAATTGGTTGAGGACAACTTCAACCCTCAGAGAGACCTCTTAGTGCTGCAAACATATGTTTATTTTGAACCACCGCCATATGTTGTGCAGAAGATATGATTCTGCATCTTCATGTAGGTGTAGGGGCTCCCAGGAGATTCCTTAGAAGGCATACATGTGCAATGGGATCCCTGAGGTCGCTTCTATCAAGTTTAATCTGGTATTCATGGGTGTGTTTGACTTGAACCAAGACTTTAAAATCCCTGTTAGTTTCCATGGTGTTTACACAATAAGCAAATGATCTCCACGTGGTTGTTATGGGATAACTGTTTTTTTTTTTTTAAATTCTTGACAAAACAGGAAATAATAGCTGCACTACGATGTTAGGTTCGAATCTAGCCCTCTCTTGCTTTCGGTCTCGCCCTCCTTCTCGCTCTGCCTCCCTCTCTCTATTTCTTCCTTTTGCTGTCCCCCATTGCCTCCAGCTCGTCCTCTCCCTCTGTATTTCGTGTGAGAGCCTCACTGAGAACCCACACGCCCCCTTTCTCTGCAGCTCTCCAGGTATTTGACAGTTGGAGGGACTGAGCGAGGCAGCAGGCTGTAGCTGCTGGTGAACCGTTGACTTAGAGGACAGGAATTAGAAATTTCATTTAACACTTTTGAAGACAAGAGCATGTTGTGAAAGAATATGAACATAATAAACATCAAATAAAAACGATACAACACATGAAGTAAAGTTAATATAAAATCAATGCAGATTGAAATCCAAAAACAACTGACAATCACATCTTCACCACTCAACAATTAAAAGTAACATCAATGTAGATAAGCACTTAGCAGCCAAGCTGGGATTGGGCATTTTATTCCAGGCCAGCCTTCTCAGAGTGTTCAAATAATACCACAACCATATCCATCAGTAAACCTTTCTGCAGAGTAAACAAAAGAATACCCACAAATGTTCTCACACACATCCTCCAGTCCCATAGAAGACAACAGAGGGCATTTGAGAGATTTGGAGCAAATGGCAGGCCCTCCTTAGCCAGTATGCTATCTATACACGGTGCCCTCAGTTAGTCATTTCTTGGATGCAATCATTGAAAATGTTCATGAGCCACCATAGACGACTGGAAACTGAAGCACCTTATGTTAACTGATAATGCCCATCTCTTTAGGCTTTTGGCCAAAGGCAATTTGTTGAATCTAGCTAGAGAAGACAGATTCCATTCATGCGGCCTAGTCCAATACACAAGTAAGGTTCTTGAAAGGGATCTGCCCTAAAGACATCCAGCATGAGACAAGTGCAATCCCTTCAAGAGCTCCCTCCACTCCTCTCATATTCTTTTGCATCTCTCGTTTCTTGTGTCAACCTTGCTGAAAATGGTGTTTCTGTTGAATAAGTAAATTCGAACAAGGGAGCTAATGCTGTATGTGTTTAATAAATACTAGGTATTGGGCCTATATACAATTAGGAATACTATTTGATTATGTGTGCCAACACAAAGGTAAAACTAAACTTCAGTAGTTCGTGGGGGTGCAGACATACAAGGGAATCTAGTTTCTCGTGTCATAACTTTGACAACAGTCGCGTAACTTGCAATGCTAATTGAGGTTACTTGAATTTGACATACTACTTGCCCAACTAAAAGTCATGCAAATAAAGCATTATTTTCTTTATTGTGCAATGGTTTATGAACACAGTAAAACCTTTCAAAAAATAAAATGTGTTAATAAATGCAAATACATGATTAATTGCAAGCCTCACTGTACATAACTATCAGTTATGCATACACAAATCTCCTTTAAAAATGTGCATAGTTTTAAAATCAATGCATTACTATTCCCCTCAAGAAATGTCTACCATAAGCTCTCATCGCCCACTTCAAAGTTCATTTACATAGCTTTCTTAAAAAGCAAAAATAAAAAGTATTCTGTCATGAACATCTAGACTCAGATCTATCAATATGGCGGTTCATAATTTGGGGTTTGTCTGTATAATCACACCAATCTGTATGAACAGAATATATATATTTTTTTTAAAAAAAACTGTTGTTTTGCATATATAGCACTTTAATGCATTAACTCCACCTTTTTGCACTTTTGCACTTCAACGAGTAGGAAAAATCCCTTCTGCTTATCCGGTGGAAGATTTCTAGATTTGCTGCTATTTGTTAAGTACTTGTTCTGTATGAAATCTGTACACCACACACAAAGGTGTTAGTTTTTTTGTGATATTTCAAGAATCGTGTAATGGTCTTAATGTCTGCTGAATTTTATACATACAATAAGTATATGTTTTGAATACATTGTTTTTATGAGAAAAGCAAGTTTAAGGTATTGTGCAGCATTTGCTCCCTATCAGCACATTTGCCATAGTTGGCTGACTGGTCTGCACGGTAGAGGGAGTGGTAGCCTAACGCTCGCCTGTATTATTTTGTCCTTAATTGACAAGATACACATTTCTTAGTTCAAATTCAGGTATGTTAGGGTGAATTCTAAGAAGGAGAGGCAAGGCGATCGCCATGTTTTTTGGCACTCATGTTAGAACTGCCCAACTGGAGTCCTGGACCTCATGTGCTGCTTGTGATCCCGAATGCAATTGTTGGGGTAACTGATGAATGCAATAATCAGGCTTAGAAACTCTCTTGTTAGCTTCCTCTTTTTTGGCTTATGACACCACCATCGTGACACCCCCCCCACCCACTCCTCCCCCAACGACCAGTCAGCTGTCGTATTGCAGCCAGGAAAATCAGACCTGTGAAAACAATGCAACCCTGATCTCCACATACCTTGGGTACCCCGCTGCTAGTGATGCTAGTCAGAGTGGTACATATAGGGGAAGCTAAGAGCCAGGCCCATGAGGTGGTTATCTTTGGCTATTTAGGTGGGTTTCTTCATTGCCGCAAATGCTGTGATCTCTTTTTTAATAAAAGGCATTAAATGACAGTTCCGTGTGTCCCATATTGGACCGTGATTGGTAGTTCTTAATTCTGCACTCCGCAATGAATGACCTCAAAATCTCTGACGCGGAAAGATGAGCAGATCATTAGGTGTGGGTTCGTTCAGATCCGTTAATTGTTATTCCTAATTTTGCCCGTGTGGCTTTGTTTGTGCATACCACCTATTGAAATACTATTTGCAAGTCATAAGTTAATGGAGGATGGCACAGGGAAAATGTGCTTGTCTTGGAAGCAATGCCACACAGAGCAACAGAGGTGCATATCCCGGATCCAACAGAACTAAGTTATTAAGTGCATTATAATAAAAAATAAACAATACCCACAAAGGCAATTTGGAAACTGCAATATGGCCAGGCTATTCGACATATCTGGCGACCATATTATTGAGTAAGGAATGAGTTTGGCTTTTAGTGCTGGTTTATTGGAGGTTAAAACTGAATCTTCCAGCTTTGGAGCACGTGAGATGCTGCTTAACCACATATCTCTTCAGTAGGAGCATTTAAAAATAGAAGAAAAACAGGATCTTACCGCAAGGCCAGCTCCAGCACTGCCCTATAGTCAATATAAAAAGGAGAATTAGCAGTGAACAATATCATATTCAAAGACCCTGTACCAATTCAGTGTTACTCATCCCTGATTAGAAATGCTCAATTTGTATATCTCATATTGGCTGACAATATTTATTAATGTCATAGTACAACATGTTTTTAAGCAATAACAGGAAAGATGTATTGTAAAATCTGCACCAGAGTCACGAACCCACCATACCAACAAAGAAACATTATCAGGGGGCATTATCTGAAATGAGGGATTGTTAGTGGTTGGCTTACAGGGAGAGCAGTCATTTCTCATTGTATCCTTTTATAATAGAAAAAAGTGCCCATACTACACACGGGTTCTGTAGATAGACATGATAACATTCTCATCAATTGTTGATAATCAATGATCCTGTAGGTCACTGTTCCAAGTCGCTTATCACTTGATGTGCTTTGCACTCTGAAGTAAACTGCATTGAGAATGGGCATGTGTGGCTGGGTGACATACCCTGGAGCAGACGTGGAGGGGAGGCGAGAGTTGGCATGCTGCAACATTCTGGCACCTTCCCCACCTGTCGCCTCACCCTGGCGGATGCAGTGTGTTACGGAGCAAATATCTCAAATGGTGTGTCCTAGGGCCTTGAAATTTGGTTTGACAGTTCCAAAAGGGACCTTTGATTTATATTCCTCACATTGAGATTCTTAAAATTAACTTAGTATGGTACTTCTACTACCATATTGATGTTTTGCCGATTTCAAGCAACCGTCTTGTGTGAAGGGGCTGAAATCCAAGGACAGGGTCGGGGTATCCAAATATCATGTAGCCAGTAATGTCTTCATGATCTTAACCGGGAACTATGGAACATTCGGTGCGGATTGGTTGAACAGTATGGAATTGTATAAGAAACAAACTAGCGGATGTTCTGCTTTATATATAGAACGGTAGAGATAGAGAAGAGATTGATGTATTTACTGTATCGGTTTGTGTAAGTTAATAGGACAATGAACATGGTTTTGCTATGGGGGTAACCTCCATGCAGCAGTCTTACACATCAAACGCTCTCTTAAATGGGGATAAGTATGCTACATTCCAGAGGTATGGGTGTACAGATAACCAGGGAGCAAACCCTCTAAAAGAAAACCATCTGGAGAGGGCTTACATGATTGTGATTCCTCTCAAGGACATCACTAATAGCACAAGGGTGATGGCTCTGGTAAGATTACATCTTGGTTAACTGTGCTGGCATGGATGGTTTTGTGAACGAGTCGAGGAAGATGTGTGCCTTGCCGCAGCATGGGAAGAGGGCAGGGATAGATGGTCCTTTGCTTCAGCATCTTTGGCAGGCTTCTAAATCGGTCATTGCATTTTGAACTAATTGTCGGGCATGCGGTTTGGCTTATCACAGTTCAGTTGCAGTAATGAAGACAGGAAAAGGTGAAAGCCTGGGTGGCTGTTTTGCAGAATTTGCTGGGCAACAGCTTTCAATTAACGCTTCATATAGTTAATATGCTGCAACATTGGGAAGAGCTATTTTCTATGTGAAAAGAGAATGCATTGGCGACCAATAAGAATTTTAAGAAATGCACATGGGGACATAATCTTCTGTGAGTAGGAGACTTCTGGGAGCTGAAAGGGACTGGGCATTGACATGCTTTCATCAGCATTAATCAGTTTGAACTATGTATGGTTTTATGTTGTTTATATAATTATAATACATGGCAGCCTGCAGTATCTGTATAAAAGCCTAGAAATAATTGTATCATTACAAACTAGTTGTGACATAATATCTGACCTGTAATACAAACATGAACTAAGAAAAAGTGTCTGATTCTGAAGACACTCCCGTCCCCTGCACACCATCAAAGCTGAAATAAATCAGTCAATACAATGTTTAGATTTTCATATATGTATAATAAACAAATAATGAAGCACACATAAATGCATAGGTAGTTACAAGTTAACAATTGAATATAGACATAACGTAACAGGCTTCACATATGGCCATCATGAAATAAAGAAGAACAAAGAAATAATGTTCTTCTGATGAGATGAACTTTTCAAGCTCTATGCGTTTCGGGGAAACACCCCTTCTTCAGGAGCAAAACAATCTGCAATCACATATATACACAAAGTTATCAGTCAACTCATAATTCAACAGAATTTCAATATATTCGAACCAATCATTACAGTTGTTATCACTAGACAGAATTCCAAAAGATCGTTCTATTTTACAAGTAATTCGTTATTGTTCCACTGTGCCATCTCTTCATGCATAGTGTGTCCTCATTTACACGTGGTATGACTCCAATAAGTGAAACTAAAAGTGAAAAAATTAAGAAAGTCAATGGGCCTCATTACAACTCAGGCGTTAAGGGTTAACGCCACCGTTAACCCTTAACGCCTGATTCTGATTTTAACGCCTGCTTTTAAAATCCATGGCGCTAACCTGCCATGGTGCTAATTACGCCGCCGTAATTTACGGCGGCGTAATTAGCGCCTTCCCCACTCCCATTAGCACCTTCCCCACTCCCATTATGCCCTATGGGGCAAAAATGGGAATGGGGAAGGGAAAATGGGAAATGGGGATTTACCGCCCCACTCACCTTGGAATGGGGCGGTAAATCCGCCATCCACCATGGTGTAAACGGAGTTTACACCATGGTGGTAAAGTTGGTGCACTTAGCACCAAGGTTGTAATGAGGCCCAATACCTCTAATGTGCCTGTCAGCTGGAACGTGTTCAACATAATCTACAGGAGAATGTGTGCTTCTCATAAGACACCGGTGCAAGATATGCACAGTTCCACACCAAGTAAAATCTCTTGTGGTTCTGAAGTAGCTACTGCTGAATCAAATCAAAGGGTGGTCTATGGAGAGTATCAAAGATAATCAGTTAGGGTAAGATCTTCTAAATCTACTTTCACCCTGATGAAATTAGTTATGAAAAAATGCTTACCCAAATCCCATTTGGGTACTTCTGATCAAAGTACATCCTCAAAGGAAAGAGAATATTGTGGTCCACACGGTGAAATTGAATTAATGTGCCTAAGGTCACTGTCTCAGAAATTTTAGGATCTCTTCACCAAATCTTATGTGCTAATAGTGGAGCCCAACATGCACACAACTCAGAGTTCTAAAGAAACTATTACACAAAGAAAATGCAGTCAAAGCCCATTTCTACCAAATAAGCCACCTAGATAATAGGTTTCAAGTGGAGTGTTATTTACTGCGCTTGTTATACAAAGTGACTCTCATTTAACGTGTCCAATACACCCCACGTCAATCTTGCACTCTCCGGCTGACACCAATGTATGCACCCCATTTGTGTGTCAAGTGTAAAAGCACTTAAACACTCCTATGAGCGTGCTGATTCAATCAAAGAAACAAACATCAAAATGACACGTTACTATTTACTGGACAAAAATAAACAAACGCTCGAAATACATAAAACCTGCACACAAACGTGAATGTATATGCTTTCCTTTTTAATAAAACACGTTAAATGAAAGTCACTTTGTATAACAAGCGCAGGAGGTAAATAACTCTCCACTTGAAACCTATTATCTAGGTGGCTTATTTGGTAGAAATGGGCTCTGATTGCATACGTTATAAAGGAACTCGGTTTTCAGTCTTACTCCTCTATTTGGTCACAAAACTCCTGAGTGTCTTGCAATATCCTTATAATGAAAAGTAGGGGTACATTATCCCATATATAGTTTGCATCCATTCAATGTCAGAAAGTGTCTTGGCTGGTGGATAACTTTGTACATTGTTACCAAGGTTGGAATTTCTGAAGGAGACCAGCTATACAATGGTTGTATTACAGACCCACAACATTTCACCTCTGACATTTAGAAATATGGCTTTAGTGGTGTGACCTAGACAGAAGCCAATAGTTCCATTGCCTATAAGATCAATGAGTTACATGTAGTGTGACTGTTGTTGGATGATGGCTTTTCTTGATGTCTTATTTTGAAGGGGAACTGAAGAGAAGAAGCTATGGTTCGAGATGCCAATCTGACCAGAATTTGTTTAATCGTGGTGAGAATTATTTAGCATTTAACATCTTTGAGTGGCTGGAATTTGATAAGGGCAGCTTTGTGTTGATCATTGACATGAACAGTGCTGCGTTAGATGAGGATTTTCTACATGAGGAATTTTGGCTGCCGGGATTTTGATGCAAATGTGGGTGAATATGGTTAGGAAAAGACTGGCTGCTATAACATTGTCACACCAAAATACAGACTGTGTCTGTCCTTAGCTGTTTAGAGGGGAACATGTCTTTGATGGCAGTATGCAGGTTGTTAGATGTGCAGTGGTAGATCAACAGTCTTTTTTGAACTATTTACCATCTATATTTCTTTTAAAGCTATATTTTTTTTTTGGGTGGAGCATGTCAAGTTCCAGGGATGATTAAAATGTCTGGTTGCCCTGTAACTATCATGGAGTTACTTGTTTCTGCAGTTCTGCAGTGGTGTATTTTTGTGTGACAGTGTCACACACAGTTTCCCATTGCATGCTTGAGAATTATTTGTATTATTGTGGATCAGATGGTTGGTTGACATCAGAGTTCGGTAAAATCTGTTGCCTCTAAATGGCTTAAGAGATGGATTGGAATGGGCTGATGAGGTTTGGGGGGCTGCTGATACGGTATGGCATAGGGGGAAACAGGTGAAAGCAATGCACAGATGTGGGTGTAGTAAGGATGAGGAATTTTGTAAGTCTGCACAATGTAAAGGAAGTGGTTTTAGGTCTGACTGGTGTATCTAATAGCTGGGCTTGCTCTAAAGGCATTTATGGTTATTGATGATTGATGATTTGGAAAGCATAGAGCAACAGAGAAGGTGTATATGAAGGTGGAGCTTAAGTTGATGTTCTGAAGATCAAGGTAATGTTGATGGATGTAGTGGACACAAGTGAAGAGGTTGGCAGTATATATTTGTATGTTAGCAGCTGACTTTTTCACTTTGTGGCAAATGAGCTGGAGCTACTTTACAGAGCTGCCTATTTTATGTTAAAACCATAGGACTGGGAGGGCTCCCCTGCAAGTCCACAAGAACATCATGTGTACACTTTCCTTATGATTTCTCATATACATTGTAATCAATATTCCAATCCCTCTTGTGTGAGATGAAATCGATGCATCATCTTCACACCATGCTTACTTACTGCCGACTACAGGCTAGCAGGAAATCCCCTAAGGTTTGATGAATACATAGAAACACAAACATACCCATTTTAGGAAAATCAGAGGCTGTCCTTACCAGAACGTTACTGACTGTCTTCAAAAGACCCCCCTAAAGGAGAGATGAAAAGAGTATTTATAGCTGGACAATCGGCATATTGTATAAGAACTATCAACATGAAGTGCAGCACAAATTGTGTTCATCTAGACATATTAAATGTGAGGAAGTATTTCACAATTTATAGTAGAGCAGTGTTTAAGCACTGTTAGTTACATGGAAAGTACAGTATCAGTGCCACGCATACAGAGTCTCTTGGTATCCTTCTTAGTTTACATTTCATCATAATGGCACATTGAACAAAAAATCATTGATTTAACACAGCTTCACATGTGCCAGACTTCAGTTCTTCTGGGGTTCACATATCCAATGGGTATTTAGTAGAGAATATTGTTGCAAATAATACAAGGTGTGATGTGGTTGCCTGAAATTTAGCTTAGGGTATACGATCTAACATCACCTCTTAATGACAGGGAATGTGTGGTGCGATGAAAAAACTATTAGGCCCTGTTATTAGGGACCATTGACAGTGTTAGTATTGCCCCAGCATGGATTCATAACAATGGTGTTTCATACACAGGTATAAGTGTGCAACAATGTGTTATTTTTTCCTTTAAGTCTTCACCACTATTTGTGATGCAGGATAGTGGGACAGCCAATGAGCAAGTTAGGCCACGCTCACAAATATGCCTAGGTGCTCAGAAGAATGCTTTACAATACCTCTACAACTTTTTTGTTTTCTCTCTCGATTCTCTACTGTTAAACAGATCACATTAATGTCCCGCCATTAGTGGAGACAGGCATATCACTAGAGCCACCTTTAACTATTATTGCAGAGCCTATTCCTTTGTTAAGGGCAGTTTCCAACTACAAGAAGAACATCATATATGTTATTTGATTGAAAATTAAAGACTATGGACTAAATGAGAGAGGGTGTATGTCTCGATGGCTGTGAGCTTCTTCATTCAGGCTGAGCTAATAGACTGTATGGGATTCGACATGCCACTCAAGTCACTGCTTTAAGATACATAGATCACATAACAACTATCCCTACAGCCATATACTGGCTCTTTCGACCATACATAAATGAATTCAAGGCTCTGACATACTTAATGGACTAACTAAAGAGGGCCAAAACTAAACTACTTAAACCAATTATATATGATGTTCTTCATTCTCCCAATGGGATGTAAATATGCAGTGCTAGATGCAGAATGTTGATTAGTGAGTTCTGTGTTTCTACTTGTAAGGAGATCCTGCTCTCCATATGGGAGGGTCAACATGCCACAGTGGGGGTACCAAGACACGAAGCACCGCACTCCATCTTTTTCCACTGCTTGGTTGATAAAATTGGTGCATCTATCTGTCAGGAGGGAAGAGGACCGCAGTGAAGCACTCCAGAAATGATCTTCAGTGGCTTCATGCAGCAATGAAGACAATGACCCGCACAATCGTTTGTATACAAACCCGGAAACCTCAAGAGAGATTTCCTGAAGCCTGAAGTAGGAGAAATGTTGGGCTGCAAGGAGGGGTTCAGGCTCCAGTCACAGAGAAACTATGGGCCTCATTACGACCCAGGCGCTGGACCATGATGCTATTAGCACCATGGTCCATGCCGGTCTCCGGCATGGTGGATGGCGGAATTACCGCCCCATCACAAGGTTGGTTGGGGCGGTAATTCCCCATTCACCATTTGCCCTTCCCCTTTTTTCCCCATAGGGCATAATGGGGATGGGAAGGCGCTAATTACAGCACCGTAAATTACGGTTGCCGTAATTAGCTCCAAGGTCCCTTAGCGGGTTGGATTTTAACGCCTGCAAAAAGCAGGCGTTAAAGCCTCCAACCCGCTAAGAGACCTTGTAATCAGGCGCTAATGGTTTAACGGCGCCAACGCTCTTTCCGGCGCCGTTAAACCATTAGCGCCAGGGTCGTAATGAGGCCCTATATGTCTCAATTCACTACCCTTGCCCCCAGAAGCCTTCTGTTGGTTCTTCAGGAACTGGGCTTGCAACTCAAACTGTTTTGTATGTGCCCTTTGTGAAGAATGAGAACTCAACCACTATGTTTTTAATAGCCCCTGCCACCTGGAAGTCTTGGAATTGGAGACCTGTTTGAAAACAAGTTCATCTGGCTGTGATTGATTTTTATATCAGCGAGTGCTTCTCATTATCCTACAGAATAATGGGTTCCAATGAGATACTGGAATAGGAAAGGAACTCTCAGATTGGTACCCCTAGGAACTATCACACAAGGAAAATGTTCTTATATAGAGTCAGGATATCTAAAACATGTTTATTGGCTCCCTGACCATTGCCTACCCTTCTTTAATGTTAACTCTCAGAATAAACACTAGTGGCACTTATTCAAATACCTTGCTGGTTATAGCTTAACCTGCAAAAGAGTGCAAGGCCTAACAGTGTTTGTCTTTCATCTCACATTGGTTGGATAATGGTCTGCACAGACTAATATGGTCTGTGAAATTGGGTGGGCCTGAACAAATTGTGTTCATATGTATTGGCGTATGTAGCACTCTGGAGGGGGGATCTACATTCCATAGTACTACTGACCGAGCTGCCTTACCAAAACACCTTTTTCACACCCGTCATACAACTGGGTCTCAAAGTTTACATAGAGTCGAAGAAGCTTGGCCAGTCCGGTGCATGTAGTGCTTTAAAGTATCTTGTTTTATATTAATTGCACTTACAGTATGATGCACCAGGTGGGTGATGGGTACGTCTTCAAATTTTGATACATTTTTTCTTTTTTATTGCAGGCCTCTTATACTGCTGCTCTGTCTTTTGGATGTTCATCTTCTTATGACCACTAACAGGTTTTTCCTGTTTGTCCTTGCCTGGTTTGTGCTGGGATTATTTTTGTTTTTGTGGTATATTAAGATGCTTTCTTTTTTGTATTAGTAACACATCTAATGAATATGTCCTCTATGAAAACCAGGACAGTGGATCAATTGAATCTGATTTCTTGGAATGTAAATGGTTTAAATAACCCAGTACTTTCTTGCCTTAAATCTATTTCCTGTGATGTGGCCTTGCTTCAAGAGACTCATCTCACTGATGATGAAGAAAGTAAACTTAGACAGGGCTGGGTGTGGCAGCAAAAGGGGTGTTTCTATACTTTAAAAAAAAAAACATACCATTAAAGGTCCTATCCAGCAATACAGATGCTGAGGGCAGACTTGTTTCTATTAAAGTTAAAATTCAAAACACTGTGGTTTTGTTGTGCCCTGTGTATGCTCCAAATTCTGACAACCCCCTTTTTCATGGATGGACTTGATCAACATATCCAAACTGTAATGTTGATACTGTCATCTTGGGAGCGGACTTTAACATGTTTATGGGCCCAATGCTTGACTGCTTCAATGGGGATAGATTAAGAATGTCAACAAGTAGTAAGCGGTTGCTCGATAGCTTGAAGGCTGAACTTCACCTGGCTGATATTTTGCATCTAGACCATCCATCGGAAAAAAGGATTACAGCTTTCACTCTGCATTTCATGACGTCTACTCACGTATTGATTTATTTTTTTTACTTCAGGGCGTGTGACACCTAGCTGCTAAGACTCAGGCATTGAAGTCATTGGGATTACTGATCATGCCCCGTGTCAATGCGCCTCTCATTGCGATACACTCTGACTAAAACTTTTGTGTGGAGGATAAACACGGCTGTCATACAGAATGACCACCAGGAGGATGAGTTTGTGAGTGAAATTGAAAACATTATTGCTATTAATAGGACTGATTATGTCACCATTTCTTCAGTTTGGGAATCCATGAAGTGCTATATATGGGGTATTTTGATGTCGAAGACAGGTCGCGACAGGAAGGAGGAAGAAAAGAATTTGAAGATACTGTCCCAGGAGGCAAAAGCTCTTGAAAAATGCTATGTTGTGAGCGATGGCCCAGAAGTGAGATCTAAGCTTATAAAGAAGAAGTATGAACGGAACAAGATCTTTTCTGACACGGTCGGCTATGCATGGTTCAGGAGTAAAATTATTATTTTCTTTTAGAAAATTGTGAGAAGGCTGGAAGACTGCTTGCGCATAGGTTGAAGGTAGCAGAGAGTGAATGGACCATCATGGTTGTGAGCGATACAGGAGATAAAGTAATACTAATTCATAAAGACATTAATAGGGTGCTTAGAGGGTTTTATGAATGCCTCTATCAATCTGAGTAAACAAGTGGGCATGACACAATTACATCCTTTTTTAATCAGACTTCAATTCCTCAGTTGTTGGATGACCTTGCTATTTCATTAGACATCCTGATATCCGCAAGACATCCGTTCTGCAGGTTCTATGCTGAGAGGAGTCAAGACGCCTGGTACCAATGGGTTGCCAGCTGATTCTATCGATCTTGCTAGACGTATACGCCACTTTGGTATAAAATGGGTGACTGCCAGATACCATGAAGCATGCCCAAGGGACAATCTTGTTGAAGAAAGACAAGTCTCCAACATGATGTGAGACTTATAGGGCGATTAGGCTGGATAATATGGATTGTAAGCTATTGGCGAAAATACTAGCCAAAAGGTTAGAGTCAGTTGTGCCAGTGCCGGTGCATGAGAACCAAGTGGGCTTTGTCACAGCAAGGCCAGTGGTGGATAACATGAGGAAGCTGCTCCTGACAATTGACAAAGGAACTAAGCTGGAGTTTCCAGTAGCAGCAGTATCTCTAGATGTGGAGACGGCTTTCGATACGATTCAGTGGTCTCACCTGTTTGAATGTTATGTTATGTTGTTATGTTACTTGGCATTTATGTAGCGCTCTATATATCATTGGTATGACCTCAAATCGCTGGTAGGTTGAACACCCTCGGGAACTGTAGTTCTGGGCAGTAGAGAGAGACAGAGTTGCAGGGTGTGTGGGATCACCGGATATGTGTGCAGCTGATGTAATTGCCGGGTGGCAGCTGCATCCTAGCGATAGGTGTGGTGTTGGAGATATCAGTTGTATGTGTGCAGTCTGGTCGGGGGACACCTAGACTACGCTCTGGGCCAATGCTGAGAAAGAGGATCCTCCGATCCTGACGGAGTTGGTGGTTGGGATCACTAAAAGGAGTGCAGAGCTTGATCTTAGAGAGCGGGTGGGAGCTAAGGTTTTAGCTTATGTTGCAGGTATAGAGGGCCGGTCTTGTGCACTGAATGATGAGTGATGCACAGGGTCTTGAAAGTGGCCCTTCGTCCAACTGGGAGCCAGTGGAGGGTTCTGGAGGGGTGTGGTCTCTTGGACATAGGGCGAGTAGCATTTTAGCAGCAGCGTTTTGTGTTCTTTGGAGTTTGTTTAGGTGGTATGCAGGGACTCCTAGGTAAAGGGAGTTTGCATAGTCGAGTTTCGACATTACAATGGACATGATGGCGGCAAGTCTGTTCGGGAAGGAGAGGTAGGGAAAGATGTGACTGAATTTTGAGATGGTAGTGACAAGATTTAGATACGTAGTTGATCTGTTGGGAGAGGGTTAGGTCAGAGTTCATAGTGCATGCAATGTTTTTTACTGAGACGGAGAGGGTTGGTGGTAAGCCCATGGAAGGGGGCCAATGGAGTGGACGAGGGATAAGCTCAGTGCTGCCGCACACCATCATTGTGTTTTAGCTGGGTTTAGGAGGAGGTGGTTTGCGGTCATCCAACGGTCGATATCTAGGAGGAAGGCTGCGAGGTCCTACTGAGGGTTGTCAACTGAGTTGTGGAGTTTAAGGATGATTTGGGCATCATCGGCATAGTTGTAACACAGGATATTGTGCATGCGGATGATTCCAGGGATGGTGGACATGTAGAGGTTGAATAGGAGAGCTGATAGACAGCGCCATGTGGTACTCCAGTATTAACTGGGCGAGCAGCCGAGACAAAAGGGGAGAGGAGCGTTATTTGTTTCCTGTTGTTAAGGAAGGAGGCGATCCATTTGAGCGCGGTTCCACAGATTCCTAGGGAGTGGAAGCGGTCAAGGAGGATTGAATGTTTAATCGTGTGGAAGGCCGCAGACAGGTCGAGGAAAATTAGTGCAGCACATCCTGCAGAGTCAGCAGTGATCTTAAGATCATCACAAATTGAGGTAAGAATGGTTTTGGTTCCATGTTGCGGTCTGAAACCTGATTGGGTGGGGTCAAGGAGGTCGTTAAATTCGACAAAGGCGTTTAGTTGGGAGTATGCAGTTCGGTCGATGAGTTTTGTAAGGAATCTGGTGTTCGAGATGGGACAGTAACTTTTGGGGATTAGGGGGTCAAAGGATGTTTTTGTAAGAAGAGGCTTGACATGTGCAATTTTGAAAGCATCGGGAAAGATTCCAGAGGTGAGGGAGTCATTTAGGTTGGTTCCTGCATGCTCTCCTGCGCAAGTGGACGAGAATATTTATTTGAGGACTGAGGCAGGGCAGGGGTCTAGGGGGGAACCAGAGGGTTTTCAAGCAGATATAAGGTCAAGAAATTCTCCTCTGGAAATTGGTTTGAAGGAGTCAAAGTTCGGTAGGTAGGGGGTTGCAGCAGCGGACGGGGGGTGGTTGTTGGATTGGACAGTGTTTGGGGCAGGGAGAGGAGGGACAGTTTGTTGTTAAGGGAAGTCGTTCTGTCGAGAGCAGTGGTGTAGAAGTGGAGGGAGAAAGAGTCGCAGAGCGATTGTGATGGAGTAGATTGGGCAGAGGTACAAGCGGGTTTGACAAATTCAAATATGATTCTGTGGAGTTCTTTGCTGTGGTTTGCACAGCTGAGGATCCAATTGTTGAAGTGGGCTTTTTTGGCTTTTCGGATTTCTGCTTTGTAGTTCCGATGGTGCAAGGCGAAGGTGGATCTACTGAGACTGCTTTTTTTCTGCTCGCCATTTGCCTTACAATGATTTATTTAGTTTTTTGGCATTCCTAAGTTCATAGGTTAACCATTTGGGAAATGGTCCGAGGCGTGAGGAGGTGTGGCATGAGTGAGTGAGCGGGATTAGTGAGTCTTTGAGCCATGAGTCGAAGGAGTCGATGGTTAAAGATCCTCAGTGGGTGTTGTAGGGGGTTTAAGAAGCAGGGCTTCGGCTAGGTCAGGGAGATTTTGAGTTTTTTCCAGCATTTTCAGTGAAGGGGGTGTGGGATGGAGGGTTGGGGTAGGGGTAGGGGAGGGGATGGAGAAAGGGACAACAAAATGGTCAGACCAGATGAGTGGTAAGGGGGGGCTAGAAGTATCAGGTCATGGGAACTGAAGATAGTGTCTAGAGTGCACCCTTTATAATGAGTTGGGCCGTTCATGTGGAGAGAGAGGTTGAGCGCATCAAGACTGTTGACCAGTGAAAAGGTCATGGGGTTGGTGGGGATGTACAACCAGTTATTGTAGTCTCCTTGGAGAGTCAGGGAGGGGTGATTTACTTGAATGGTGGCTACAGAATCACAGAGGTTGGTTGTGAAATGCCTGTCGTAGCCAGGGGGTCTGTAAATGATTAGGAAGCTGTGGGAGAAAGTCGGCGGTAGTGAGAGTTTAACGAAAAAAAGGGGATTTGGCCAGTGTTTCAGGTGTTGGGTGTGCCTTTTTATGCACACCCCAGCACCGGTGGGCTCACTAATGGCCTTGTTTCCGATTCCATCTGGCTGAAAAAGGGGACAAGGCAGGTATATTCGCTTTCTGCCTTGTTGTTTCTTCTGACAATGCAGCCGTTGTCAGTGATGCTGAGGACTGATGAAAATATTTGTGACCCTGGAAGAGGTGGATGCTTGTGAAGGAGTCAGCGGGAGTCGGTATGCAGTTTGTAACAAACTTTTATTCAAAACTTACATCACTCTGTACATAGAAGAAACAACAGAAGTGGTAGAGCCTGCTCGGTCCTCGTAAAGCTCGGATTCCGCGGATGTGTCAGAGTTCAATTTGGTTTCTTAACCAGGACCTCAACGGTACTCCCGCAGCTCGGAAAACAAACAACAAAAAGAAAGGTGCCACAAACGCTAGTTTTCAACCTTCCAGTCAGTTGTCTGGCTCGGTAGTCCAAAAAGAAATGCACTCTCTACATAAGGGTTCCGGCTTCAGCCTTCCAGCCGGAGTCCCGCAATGCCTTTTCAGCCAGCGGATTGAACTTGTAGACATGGGAACCCGGCTTTTCCTCCTCAACTGGTTTTGTGTCTAGGTGGTCACAAAGGGATACAGAGCTACGCGGTTCCTGCTGCTCTGGCTCTTAATGTACCCAACGGAAATCTCCTGGTGCCTCACTCCATTCCTCCGTGATGTCGGCCCAAGTATGCGGCTGCAAAGAGAGAGAACGTTTGAGTCTCTGCGTTCCAGTTTTAACCCATGCACCACCTCTTCCATCTCATTTGCCTACTCCCGTCCCTCTAATGAGGCCGTTAACACCAACTCCCATTTTCCCCACCTGCAGTGGTTCCCTCCTCCTCCTCGCCCAGACCCTGGTTCTGTATTTAACCTTGAAAAGCCCCACCCCTCTCTTCTCTGTGTGGGTGCGTATTCATACGGTAGGGCCGTTTTATGTTTATAGTGTATTCTCCTGCTCACCGTCCATTTCCTGGTTCCCTGTTTCTGACCTTCGTGGTGGCATCTGGGATATGTAGTACATGAATCAGGTGTCTCTGCACTATGCTTTGGGTAGCCCGCCTCTGGTCGGGTCTCTGTTGTCAACCCTTCGGTCATTGCCCCCGAGTACGGTGCATTACGACATTCCCGCTGGTCCTCTGAGTTAACTGCCTCATGCCTGGACAGGTTGTTGGAACCGTAGCTTCTACGGGTTTGAGCGTATCGTTAACCATCTTGCAATGTTCCAACAAGATCTGCCTTCCTGCAGATGATCCACTCGTGGCTGTGCGTGACCCCAAATCTAGCATTACGCATCTGATGGATGACATCCAGGCCTGCTCTGAAGTATCCAGCTACAAGGTCAAATGGAGCACGTTTGAGATACTTCCTATCAATAGCACATGCATGGAATACATGATTGATCAGCTGGAGTTTATCTGGTGACCAGGGAAGATGAAATACTTGGGTGTTTGGATTGGCCCAGAGGTGAAGTTGTTGCATAAGATCAACTTTGACATCATCCTGCCTAAACTGAGGACTGATATAGACAGATGGTCACTTCTGAACCAATGGGGCAACATAAATAGCATCAAAAAGAACATGAGGGCCAATTACATCCTTTCAGTGTTTCCACTCAAGAATTCAAAATGTATCTTCAAGGAACTTGATGTGCTTATACAGGAATTCTTGTGGGATGGCAAACCACCCAGGATGGCACTGTCGAAGATGCAACTCCCATTGAAGCAAGGTGGCATGAGTTGGCAGAAATTCTTTGATTGTCATCTTGCATTCACCATTAAGAATGTGTGTCATGTGGGGATGATTAATCCGGACCAGTGGGATAAATTAAAATTGGAATCTAACAGGGTATCTCAACTGGAACCACGGGCCTTGTTGACAAACATTTTGAGGGCATCCTGCTCACTGAGTCCTCCTACAGCTTTTTTTGCTGGAGTGCTGATGCTGCATATCACAACCTTTGGGCAGCTGACCATTCCTGTTCCATGAAGCATCCATTTGGCTGTACCTGGCTTTGACTATACAGAGTAAAGTCTTCTTCAAGTCATCCTAGTTTATGGGTGGTACTCAATACATTAAAGACGTGTTCAAGAATGGAACATTGATTCCCTTTACACATATGTGCAGGGTATTTGATTTGAGCGATTGCAGCTCTGCGTAATACAGCCAGCTAGGAGGGATCTTTGCTGCAAAGCTTGCTCATGCTGAACCATTAACAATGCAAAGTGTGGCCTGGTGTGATAGAACTTTGTCTACGAGCATTCCATCCCGCAGCCACTACGTACAGGGTTCTTGTGTATAATCACAAAGGGGAGTCTGAGCTTGCCAATGTCTGGGCTGGTGATTCACCCTTGCTGCTGGCTGAGATGCTATAACAATCTCCGTTTGGCCAGCATGGCAGCATGGACTGGGGTCTAAAATTCCCTTTAGCACATATTGGACCCCAGAACAAATGTTTAAGAGACACCTTTCAGAGAGTGACCAATGCTGGAAATGTAAGCAGGCAATGGGTACAGCAAAGCTAGAGGCTTTTGGGAAGGGGTCTGGGAGAGGTAGAGCCTGGCACTGAGCTGTACCATTCCAGATAAAGCTTCCCTTTGGATTTTTAGTGATGTGCCTTTATTGGTGGATCTGCTCTTATCAATTAAGTTTTGCCTGCTTCTGAGCTGCATTCTTTCAAAAAGGATGGTCCTACGTGCATGGAAATCATCCAATTCCTTCTGTTTCAATGATTGGTCGAGGAGTTGTTGACCGTGTCCACGTGCGAGAGGACCATTTTCAAGTAAACTGGAGACACTGATCCATTTACTGACATGGAGACTATTCCTGCCTGTATATGGCTGATATGCCTTTGCGATGTGCTTTTTGATACATTATCATCCATGTCATTTTGATTGCACCGTTGTTCTTCTATTGGAGTCATTCTGTAAATGCTATGTTCATGGTTTTATCATTTACGTTTTTTTCTTTCTCTTACACCTCAGCATCATATTTAACCTGCTTGCTATAACCTGATTGTTCGATTGCCCGCCAGCACTGATTCTAATGTTTATGTTTTTACTGGATTATTTTTGCAAATTGTATTGTTTTTTGCTTTTGGTATTTGAAATGAAAAAAAAAAAAGTTAAATCCCACAGATGTCCTACCTAGCCTATGTCAGAACAACTCCACGCCAGGCCAATGATAAAAAGTTCCACTTGTCCATGACCATTTGTCAATTCTGTTTGAATTCCAGACTGGCTTTTCAATATCTAAAATCTTGGGCATTTGGCACTCTCTCTGGTTTTCAATGCATGCTATCAATTAGGGTTTGCACCCTTGTGCTTACTTTGTATTGTTTCCCATGATAAATAGAATCCTTATGTTCTGTTGATGCCTACCTTTATTTTTTCAGCAGACACTACTAGCTAGTCTGGGAATTACGAGACTAATCCAACTATCATGACTGGTTCTGTATTTTACTCAGAACAGAGTTATTGTTCAGTCTTAGGAATCTTGTGCTTGCTACAAATACATGGGGTACTAACTGAAACCCGATTCTATCCTTTACTGCTCTGTGCAAAACAAATGTTTCCTATGAGGTGTGAAATCATTGAATTTCCCGGAGCAGGATGATTCTGGGTTGCTATTTCTTCTCTGCAGATCAACTTCTCCTCCTGAATCTGTTGTTGTTGGGTGGAGGGAAGGGGTCTAAAACCTGTGGCTTTCCTCATGCTTTGGACAATGAATCCCATAATTCCTCACCATGACATATCTGGCTAAGGGTGTTTGTAGTGTTAGTCCAAAACATCTAGCAAGTCAAAGGTCACAGACGCCAAGTATAGGGAGTCTTCCTAGCTCAGCTCTGTCTGTGACAAGATATACTGCATTAATATACAGATTCCCTCTTGCCTGCCCTTGTATTCTTGCTGTGTACTTGTTTGTAAGTGCTTATTGGAAATTATTGGTGCCGTTTGCCATCAATATGTAAAATCATTAGTTTCTCTTCTTTTGCATTTATTGTTGTTAGCCAGTTGAAATTAACTGTTTGATGCATTATTGGAACCACGATAATTAAAAGAGAAACTCACCACAATGCTACCAGCAGCACCCACTGCACCACCCTATGAGAGAGAAGAGTAGCAGTCTTTAGAACATGACATTTTTGAAATTGATGCTTCTCAAAGTGTTTAAGAAGCTGACGTTAAATGTTGTGACTGCTGCATGCAGGTGAATGTGGCTGGTCTCTGTTTGCACATGTCGATAGATGCCACCAGTCATTATATATGCTCGCTAGGTAGGAGGTGGACAGTATTTTTTCATATAAGTAAATAACGATCTTTTCAGGTTGCGTATGTGTTCATTAGTATTTTTGGAGAATGAGTCACAGGTGGGTCTCTTTTTCTGTAATTGCAGATGTGTGGAGTTCCCGACAGTTATAAGGCAAGCTGCATATAATCGGGGGAACATGTTTCTCATATTTATTCCTAGTGATCACAAAGGACAGAGATACGTAGGAACCTCTTAATAGTTAATTGCTATTTTAATGGACATTTAATGTGGGAAAATGTCATCTAGTCTGAGGTTCACACCGTTTTTAGTCCAACAGAAGCATGTAACAGTGGCAGGTTGTGAAAACTGCATTATGGTTGTCTTTTCATGCCACCTTGTAACGCCACAACACATACTTGATTTTTGCACCAACATTTCTGAATGTATTTTCACATACATGCATGGTTCCTATTATATGTGATCCAAAGTTGCATACGTATCACAAATGTATTGGTTTTGTCCTTCCAGATTGAAACCGCTGCCAGTGGCTATGTGTGGATGCTTGGACGTGTTTGTGCAACAAAGCTGATTCATGAAGTGGAGAACAGTAATTTACTTTCTTAATGAATGACAAGAGGTGAATTTATCTGATTGCTAAATGTTCAAAGGTGTAAGCATTTGACCGCTGATGTGCGTGCATGTGACATTGGGCCTCATTCCGAGATTGGAGGTAGGCATGGCGCTATTTGCGCCATTGCTGCCTCCAATACCAGGTCCGGCACTGTTCTTGTTCAATGGGGACTTACCGGTCCATTCCGACTCTGGAGGGTCCGGTAAATCACCATTGAACAAACCATTCCTCTTTCCCATTTGAGCCCCCATAGGACTCAATGGGGGGGGGCGCTAATGATGGGCTCGCGAATAGCAAGCCCGTTATTAGCGCCCTGGTCCCTTAGCGGGACCCGTAAAGGATGGTGGTCCGACCACACAACCCTTATAGTTCCTGCTAAAGGACCTCGGAATTGGGCGGTAGGGGATTACCGGCACCGGTCTCCTTACCGGTGCTGGTAATCCCTTACCGCCGAACTCATAATGACCCCCATTGTCTGTGCTAATGCCACACTATTATGTGCCTTGTGGCTTTAGTTAGAAACTTAGCAAGCTGTATGCCTCAATAATACAGCATTGTATCTCTGGAGTGTGTGTGAAGAGTGGCATTGGTGAAGTTTGTTATGGTTCCAAGGATCTCATTGCTGGCTATGCCATTTTGTGTTTGACTGTGTTGGATCTCAAGAGGCTTTTGGGGGTTTTGACTAGTATTTGCACTCTATTGATCCCCTTTGCAAGTGTGCTGTAAGGAGGGTTTTGGAGATTGTTTTGCAGCCTTGTTTGCATGTTTTTCACAATTTTGTTTGTCATGCTTGTCGGTGTCGGGCTGGGAGGATCCACTTCTTTTAAGGAAGCATGATTGAGCTATCACTGTTGGTGTTTGAATGTCACTCCATCACCAATTGCAAAAGTGCATTTAGCGGCCCTTACTTTCTGGGTTGTTCAGTCCAATGAACTTGATTAGAGTGTGTTCTTTTAGGGCAGAGAACGTTAATAAGAAATCTCAGTGTGAGTGTATCAAAACAAATTGAATACATGTAATAGTGGGCAGAATGAGTGGCACTAAAGGTGATTCCGAGTGAGGTCTCTGATGTTAATTGCTCATTACAGTAAGGCTGTACACTTTGGCTAGGCAGTTTCTATTCCTTTTGACAACCTGCAAAGAGGCAAGGGTACCCGGGTAAGACTGGCCATGTCAATAGCAGTGTGGGAGAAGATTGTGCCTTTGCACATTGCAGAGGACAGGTGATGCATTGAGATTGTGTGTTTACATTAAATGTTTTAGGTCTGCAGAGGTAACACCTGGATTCTGTAAATGCAGTACATGAGTCATGTTTTGGGAGATCATGCTTTCTACAGAACATACATGGTTACCTGTGGGGCTTCCGGTACTTTGAATTACAGAGGAGGGGCAATGGCAGCTGTAATGTATATCTAAATGAAGTACGTTCCAAAAGGAAAGGCCCCCAAACCTCAAGCTGAGTAAGGTGGAAGATTTAGAATCCCTCAATAATTTGTACCCGGCTCATTGCAGAGCCTCCTCTGGTATATATGCTTAACCGTGTATCGAAACATATTAACGCTGCTATAATCACTCCTAATATCAACATTTTGTTTAAACATGTATTTTACCAGTAAACCAGTCACTAAGTAGAGAACGTCATGAGCAGCAATTCCAATGCCTCTCAAAAAGACACTCTGAAAGAGAACAAAAGGGAGAAATGATAAACACAATGCAATACAGGTGATCAACAGCTCCACACATCTCCATTCAGGTATTAAAGAGGTCACTAATAATTTAGAAGCTGACTCCATTACACAAACTACCAATAGAAACAATGAATGCACATGCTGAGTGACAACAGGACTTGATTATTTCAGCAGCCATTTGCAAATTAAGCGATACGGCCTTGATTGTAAAATAATTGTGATATTGGTGAATGATTTAAGCATGATGACCATACTTTTGACAGTATAAAAAGTAATCTTCCAAGGCACACATGGTAGTTTGTAATGAATTGCTTTTTCTTTTTTTCCCATTTCAGTGGCATTGTAGCACCAGCTATTAATTATATTGATAAGGAGAAAGAATGGGCTGAAAAATTAAGGCGGGTCAATATACTCTGTGTTGTTTAGCAGCCATTTTAGGGCAGAGTATTAGTATCATTTGTAATCACATTGGTTATTAGGCTGTGGAATGCACTCTGGAGGGTTTCTTCACCAACCAAACTCGACCATCACCAATGATAGTTGACCACTTGTCTACCTTTGCCGGCCAGGGTTGAACATCGCCAGATCATAGTGGACCATTGACAGACCATGGTCCAACATCATCGGATCATAATCGACAATAGCCAACAATGGTTGACAATGATCAGCCATTGGCAGATCATTGTTGACCATCCCCAGCTATAATTAAACATTGTGAACCATGCCTTGCTAATGCCAAATATTGTCAACCATTACCAGACGATGGTCAACCATCAACAGACTATACTCCATGTACTGATCATGACCAACCATTACCAAGCAGAACCGAACATTATCAACAATAGTCAATACTTCATTAAGCATTGCCAACCATGACTGGCTAAGGTCTTGAATCACCTACCACAGTCAACCATTGCCGACAAGCACCATGCAAACCACTTCCAACCACTCTTGAGTTTCCCAATTCGTGCTACTATTCATCAACATCAATGTGTTTTGAAGAAAATGCTGCACAATATCGAAGACTTCAGCCTGAAGCAGCTGTGATATTGTCAACAAAGAACCAAAACCTACTGTCAGACACCAAAAGTGTGCTATTTGTTATTAACCAAAGAAAAAAGACGCCTCTTAATTTCTCCAATCTGGTTAAAAGCCTCAACATAAAATTGCAGCACACAAGCCAAGAAAAGCACTTGTGCTTATTTAACATGTAGTTAACGTTATAATTTACCCAATACATTCGTTGCACATTTTTTATTTCACGTAGATAGTATTATTCTCTGATACCTGTATCCCATCCACTGTAGTCGCCACTAAGACATTTCACACATGAGTCATGGTATGACCCAAAGATTCTGGTATGCACATTTTCTTTGAAAGGAAAACATTTTGATTCAATAGTTCCAGGACAAATGTGATGCTTGGGAACATTGCTGGTTTGCTGTGTGATAGTGCGCATGCACTATGATGCATATAAAGCCAAAAGGCCTTACACTACATACATGTTTTTTCAGTATTGTCCTGTATATGTTTGCATTTTAAAGCAGCATTCCAAAAAGCGGTCAAAGTCTGCAGTCAATCCTCATTTTCTGCCCACATCAGAATACTAATGCAGGTGACGAAACATTAATATTCTCTGCATGGATCGTGGTAGCATGCAGAAAGGTTGTGCAGTGAATCTAAATGCAAATGGTGTGGATGAAGCAAAACCAACAGAAACATGGTTTCTGTTCTTATGCATCTGATATGATATGATATGGCATTTGTAACGCGCCTATACACAAGTGTTTCATTTCTGCATCCTTTACCCCAAGTTGAGACTGAGGGGGTGAGCAGGCAAGAAACATAAATAACTGCTAACACCGGATGTGACTCCTGGCTATGATTGCTGTTTCTATGTTCGGAACAATTTTTGTCACAGAGCCATAAGTTTCGAAATGTGGCATTCATTTGTTTTAATGATTTTATAAAACATTTCGACAAGCATTTGTTCAAATTAACATTTTATGTACTACAAGATATATAAACTTCTACACACATGTTTAAACTGTTTTTAAAAAAATCACTTGAACTTTGAGAAAACCTGATAAATGAACTGTATTTCACAATAGTTTCAAACTTTAATGGTCTTCACAGTAAATGACTCAATGCCGTGTTAGGGTGGAATTTCAGAACCGACTCTGTGAGGGGATTCTAAGAGGCCATCCTAGTACCAAAGGCTTTTCACCTTTTGTCTTTCCATAGATGCAATGAAACTTGTGCTTGCGCCTACAGCCCAAAAAGCAGGATGGATTTTCACAAAATTTGTGGCAGGAGTGGCGGCTTTGTCCCGAAAGCGTGCTTTTGGAAATTTGGTGTAAATCCATCCAGTAGTTTTTTTTTTTAAATGACCAAAAAGTATGTCAAACAAAATTAGTGATATCTGGGTCCAGTCCGCAGACTCACTTTCCTGTTTGGTCCCCGGACGGACCTCTGATTGGTCCAGGGGCTCAGATGAAGTCTGCAAACATTGGATGCATCTGCTGATTGGATGCTGAAAAGTGTTAAATGCGTCCCATTTTTGGAAAAGTTGGCAATGTTGGATTTGCGGACATCCCCCAGTGCCTGCGAACATCGCAGTTAAAACATATTAAAAAACACAACATTGCACTTTTCAAACTTATAAAACAATCTTTGGGGAGATGAGGAGTGATGAGGATGGGATGGAATATGGCATTAAAAAGCCAAAAAAAACAGGAGTTTTTCTTCCCTGATGTCCGCGAACAGGCCAGGTCAGTCCTGTGACAGTCCTGTGATGTCCTCGAACATCTTAGATATTCAGGGGCATCTATGCTTATTTTTGCATTACAAGGTTGGTGAAAAGAAGTTTTTGGATGCCTTATATCTTTTGCGCCACTCAATTAAACTACATGGAATTTTGGAATTCCATTCTAGACCTGATTCAGAATGGTTTTGTCAAGAGGGAGCAAAATTAGAGGGGTGTCTCAAAATATTGTGAAATGTGGTGCCATTTGACGAACGTGCACACACTTTTACATTTTTTTTTAGATCTAGATATGAATGTTTTTGCAAAGTTGTGTGTTATTTTGGTAAGAGGGGCAACATATTTTAAAGGCTTATAAATGTGGTGCTATTTGACGAATCTGCACAAAAAAATGCAAAAAAGATTTTAGATCTAGATATACCTGTTTTTGCACAGTTTGCTGGGATTTTGTCAAGAGGGGACTAAATTAGAAGGGGGTCTCAACATCTTTAGATGGCTTATAACTTTGTTGCCATTTGACGAATGTGGACAAACGTTTTCAGAAAGATTATCTACTCAACTATGAATGTTTGTGCCAAGACTGAATGGATGTTGTCAAATGGGGGCTAAGTTATATGACTATTGTATGTATGAACATTTTGACACTTTTGAAAAAATGAAACATGGATGGTTTTTCAGCAAACTTGTGTATGGAGCATTGGCAAAGACCTGAAAGCATGGTTTTGTAAATGTGTCCGTGTTTTATTTTTTGACAAGTGGCATAATGTAGGTACAAAAAATAGTGATATACCTATGGTGACAGAGGTATAGCCTGTGTACATTGGCCAGATTGTCTGAGTCATAGTAGAAGTTCATGTCCCGGACAATCTGGCTCCTAGCCATGACCATGAGGGACGACCAATGGGGATATTAGCATAACACAAAATGCTAATGGAATTGTTGGAAAATCGTATTGAGTCTATGTACTTATCTGAGAAATGTAAAGTAGATGGAGTCTATAAGACTTTTTTTTAGTTCAATTTTTAACTGTGAAAGGTGGTTCCTAAAGGAACCTTTTTTTGTTGTTTTTTTAATAAATCTTTTTTGCAGGAGATGTTTGAACATAAGTTTGGGAGGGAAATGAGGGGCAGGTGGACAGGGGAAGATTTTGCACGTGTTTTACATCCAAGGTAGGGGGCAGTTTTTCCATGCTCCTTGATGATAGCTTCAAAAGCACTTCAAAATTGCTACCCCTTGCAGAGTGGTGTGTTGCAGTAGTTGGGGAGAACTCCCGGGAATGCCAGAGGGATACTGGAAGTTTGCAGACTTGGAGTGCCAAACACCCTCCCCAGAATACACAGTTTATTACTGCCAAAACCAACAGGGATCGATATAAGAACTCCGGAAAACTCCAGCATATCACACAGTAAATGGTGGGCAGGCTAGTTTTGTCCCCCCCAAATGCATCATTACTCTGTCATCACTTGTGCCACTCTCTAAAAACCTATCGCTACTTGGGATTGGCTGTCAGTGGCATAGTAACAGATATGGGTATAGATGTTATTCTACTGGTTCTCACATGTCAGGTGGTTGGTCTGTCCCTTCCTCAAAATCTTACTTTATACATTGCTGCACAGTAATAGGCTTATAATTGGTTTGTGTCCATTGCTACCCACCCCTAGGGTACTAAACTGTGATTGGCCAGTGCTAGTATTAGGGCCACTAGTTCTGCTGCTTGTGCTGATAATGGGATGGTAGGCATGCACTGGCTACTACCTCGCTTGTCCCATCTTCATTCAGTCTTACTACTGCAGTTCCTGTATGCCTGACCCCATCTGTCTGGTCAATTGTCGAATACCCATCAATGTAGAGCATGTCTCCCCCTCAAGTGCATCCTCCTCTACTTTGCGAGTGTCACTGAACATCTCTTTGTTTGGTGTGCTGTCGTGTGCGTAGTCCCCTACCTGTAGGACATCTACTAAGAATATTGCTGGGTTGACAACTCTGTACCTAAAGATCTTCAGTCCTGGATTCAATAGTATCAGCTCATACCCTGATGCAATTTGTGTTTCAATGTGCTCTCTGGCTTCTGTAGTATCGCAAAGAGGGTGTGCTCCACGTAAAGAGTGGTAGTGCACCCATGGTTATTGCTGTTGACTTTTTCACTGCAAATGCGTCAGCTGCCAAAGTTTGTTTTGCGCTGATAGTGTCCCCTCGTTAATAGGTCGAGTTTCCCACTGTAGTAGGTTATTGCCTTGTAACCCATGCATGTCTTTTGTGTCAGCACTGCATTCATCACTACACCATCAGTGTGTGAGAACAGGAACAATTCCTTTTTGTAGTCTGGTATCCCTAGCAGTGGTGCTGTGCATATTTCATCTTTTAGCATGTCAAATGCCTCAGTCATTTCTGTAGTCCATGTTAGTGTTTTGTTTCCTTTCTGCGCCTCCTTCAGAGTGCCCAGTAGGGGCCTTGTGTATGTGCTGTAGTCAAAGACCCATGCTCTTCCGTAGTTGCATAACCCTAAGAACTGTTGCAATTTTCTCACTGTCGTGGGCTTAGGTGTTTTGCGTAATGTCTCTGCTCTCTCTGGGGTGATCTGTCGGCTATTTTGGGATATTGTCTGTCCAATGACAGCACCTCCTTCTGACAGTACTGTAACTTGTCCTTGTCCACCTTGTATCCATTGTCAGCTAACACAGTCAGCATGTGTACTGAGGACTGCCTACACTGATCTTCTGTCTCACTGCAATCACGTATTGCAAAACTGTGCTTTCCATTTGTATATTGCTCAAGTCCATCTGCATCACTCTATTAAAGATAGATGGTGACTTGCCGTAACCTGGACAAAGTCTTGTATGTTGCCACTTCTGGTGGAAACATACAAGACTTCTGGTTTCTATACATAAAGCTGGTCAAGTCTTGTGAGTCTGGGTGTAGTGGTACTGTTAAGAAGAATTCATTCTTCAAGTCAATGACTGTGAAGCAGGCAGTTTCCGCCGGAATGCTGCACACAATTGTTGCTGCATTTGCAACTAAAAGATATTCTGTTTCTACAATGTGGCTAAGAAGCCTTAAATCCTGTATGAAACGCCATGACCCCCACTTTGCCTTTCTCACATGGGTACACCATGGTGTTGCATGGGGACTCAGATGGTACAAGAATGCCTCCCTCTATCAGTGCTGTGATTGTCTCATAAATGCCCACATCTGCCAACTTAGTTAGTGTGTACTTTTTCACTGGTTTCAGCTTTATCTTCAATCCCCTTATGCTCTTTATCTGTCCCACATCATATGGACTTTTAGTCCATAAGGTGCTGGGTACCTTGGCCAGGTCCTCCTCACAGAATGGGGGTGGTGCTTCCAGCACCATTGCCATCCTCTGTGGTTCACACTTTGCACTTCTCCCCCCTTCCATGCACTTTTTCCCTCCTCCTCTCCCATGCACTTGTGCGTTCTCAATGTCACTGGGCCTAGTAAGATCACTGTTTTGTTCTCCCTGTTCCCCTCCCTTGCCTTGTTGCGCTCTGAAACACTTGTGTACGAGCGCGATAGAAATAAAATATCATTATCAATATCAATACTTCCCTGTAGTGGATCCTTAACCAGTTAGTCACACTCATTTCAAACACCATTTCTATTTCTAGTCTCTCTTCCCTGAATAACTCTTCATCTGTCACTGTGGTACACCTGCACCCTTCTGCCACTGCAATCACTGCTCTCTATGCCCGTCCTGTGTCGACCATCCCATGTACCGCTATCCAATCCTCTCTCACAACCTCTGCCTATATTTCTATTGGAACTATGGTTCCCTCTTCAACGCCCAATGGTAGCTCAGGCCTAAATAGGTATTTGTTTGGAACCCGCCACACCTTCCCTGCAATGCCTGGAAGTCATGCAATAGCAATGTCAATTCTGTACTGGAACATTTCCCCCTCCACAGGCATCCCCCCTCTGCACTGTGCGTCCACAGTAAGCTTAAACAATCTGTCTTACATTGAGCATCTCTAGTCATGGTGTAGAGCACACTAATCCCTTATCTGTGACTGAAATGGTCATGTTCATTCTGCTCATAATGTCTTGTCCCAGTATGTTTACATGTGTCTGTCGAGAGTAAAGTAAAGGTAGATATAGATTGTGATCACCTATAGAAAGTGAAATGTTCTCTGTGAAAGGAACCACTTCCTGAGCTCCAGAGAATCCTTGAGTGTTCATGGCATTACCTGACAATGTAAATGATCCTTCCCTAATGCAGGACATAGTCACCCCTGTGTTAACAAGAAAGGAATACGTTTTGTCGCCTATCGCCACCCCTATGTGACGTTCTTCCACAGGGATGGTGTGATTGACAGGATGGGACACATCAAGCTCGTCTGTGGGCTGTCCAATTGAGGGGGTAAGGACATCCCATTCCCTGTAATCCCATGGTAACTCCTCCCAGGTGTCTGATGGGAACGTTGTCATTGGGTGCCACGTGTGCTGCTGCGTCATTGTTCTCTATCTGTGCCAATTGTTGTGTGTTGCTTCAAACATGTGGTGCTTGTGAATATTGTGGTACCAGTGCTGGCATCTGTGGTACCGGAATTTGTGTTTGTGGTGGTGAACTTGTGCCTGTGGCATCTGCTGATGTGTGCCGTGTATCTGTCCTTGCTGTTGTTGGTTGTGTGTGTAGTAGTTATCCTGATCCCTTGATATGGCTGCTGCTCCTGCACTTCCCAGTTCTGTTGCATCCCCCTATACCTACATACTCTTGAAATATGTCCTAATTGCCCACACGTCCAACACTGTGGTGACTCCCTCCATTGCCCTTGGAAACTCCCCAAAAAATCACAATGACCCTGCTGCATCTGCTGCCTATATTCCTGAAACCCTGCTGAAAAGCATCCTTGGTTATGATGCAGCTGTGTTCCAAACCTGCGCCTGCTCTGTTGGCCCCCCACCTCCTTGGAACCCTTGCTGTGCGCCACCCCACCCCATGAACACTCCCATGGGAGGTGCAAACTGCTGTGGTTGTTGCTGCTGCTGTGGCTGTTGTCCCTGTGGGCTGGGGCTGGTTAATACCACCCCTTCCATCACGTACATTGATAGTTTTTTCTGCACCAATTCTGCTTTGTCTATCTTGCTGTCCACCGCCTTTTTTCTAATCTTCTCCTGCCATAGCCTTCAATGGTGAACTATCATGAGCTGTATTTCTGGCCATCCACTTGCTTCCATTCCTACCAATTTCTTTAGACTTTTCTGGACCGGTTCTGGCAGCCCCTGTACTAGTATTTGATAGATTATTGCAACTTCCACAGGCTCTCGAGTTTCTTGAATCTCTGCAATATACTGTAAGGGGCCGTTGTCTTCCCTCATCTTCCGGGACATAATCGCCCCAATGTCCGAGGTATCTGGGTATTGTGTCCTTAATGTTTGCCACACGGCCGGTCTGCTGTTTGCAAACAGTGAAGCATTGTGTGCTGTGTTTAGTGTTGTCACCCCCGGGAACTCCACCCTTTTCCATATGGCATCAGCAGCATCTCCGAGGATCGCCACTAGTAGTCCATTTACGCAACCCCTGCTATAATATTTCCTGCACTCATCCTCTCCATCTCATGAATCCACTTCCCAGCCCCCGCACTTAATGACGGTAGTTTACACTTCACATTCTCCTTGTCTGCGTGTTTCCATGGTGTATACTGAGGTTGTACCCCTCCCCAAAAAGGGCATCTGTGTGAACCCTTCCTCCCCATGCATGCCTCGATTCAGACTGACTTGCCTGTCCCCTCTCTCGCTCTCAATGCCTGTGCATACATTGATCGGTTCTAATATGGGCACCCAAACACTGTTGTTTTACCTCCTTATTAGCCTTCCCCCAGAGCAATCCATGGCTGTTCCCCCTTCCTTCATCCTGGGAGGTCTCTAAGCCTATCCACGTAGGTAGTGATGTCATGTAGGGTGCGTAAGCCACTCACCAACCATCCCTGATCACTCAAGCTGCCCCCTCCTTTTGAATGTGACCCACATTTTCATGACACCTGCTTGTCTGTCCCTGTCCCTGTTGACTGGGATCAATACTGATCCCTTCTCTCATCCCCACTGTTCCTGTTTTCATTCTCCGACCCTGAACCCATGTTACTACAGAAATCATTTGCAAAGCTCATTCTCCTAAATGTCAAATCTGTATTAGGTTTCATGCTGAGGTCAATGTCCCAAAAGTCGTACCTACTTCCCCCACCCCATGCCCCTAGGCCTGCTCCGTCTCTCTGCTGTGCTCCTGCCTTGTGAGCTTGTACTATCTTGTTCTGTCCGTCTGTCCTCCTTGAGTCTGTCATTGCCCCTGTCTGTCACTCCTTGTGTCTTTAATGCCCTTATTGCTTGCTTGTCCCTCTCCTTGTGCGCTTGTTCCCTTGCTAGTCTAGCCAACTGTAACCTTCTCTGTTCCCTCTCCTCCAACTTGCACTTTTCTCGCTATGCTACTTCCCTTCACCTCTCTATCTCTTCCACTTCCCTTGACCTTCTGTCCCGCTTCTTGCGTTCTGCTCTCTTTGTTTCTTTAAGGCCTCTCTCGATCCTCTCCTCTCTTTCCCTTTCCATGTGCTCCTTTTCCTCCTCCTTCCTTCATTCCCTATCCTCCCTCTCAGCTTCTCTTCTCTCCTCCTCTCTCTTTCCTCCTGTTCTAATTTCTCCTCCCATTCCTTCTCCCTCCTATCTGCCTCGTTCAATATCTCTGCCCAGTCTGATGCCTCGCTGCTCTCCTTCAAACCTTCCATTGCATTTGTCGTCCCTTCTGTTTTCCCTTCCAGATTCAGGAGTATCTGTCCTCCTGTCCACTCCTAAATTGCTGAGCCCCTCTTTTGCACCATTCTGCACTTTGCTGCTTGTCTCTCGCTTGCTAGCCTGCTGCCCTGTACTTTTTGGCCCCTGCTCCTTTGTATATGGTGATGGCTTAAATGTGGGATTTGAGTACCTCTCTGCTGCTCTCAATTCCCATAAAGGGTACATCTCGTGCTCATCATCTGTGTCATTGGATGCTACACTTGGAGGGACATGCGGAGGAGCAGAGGGATGAGCCCCAGGCTCCTTCACCTCCTGCTGACTCAGCATCCACTGACAAGTCGCTGCATCTCCTCACCCTCCTCAAACATGTGCCACAACTCGAATACGGCTATGCATTTTGTTAACTTCTTCCCCTTATAGGCACCCTGTATGTGTGTCAATAGTGATTACTGCACATCGTTGGTCAAACTTCTGCATTGTGGACACGGTTTAGTTAGCTTTCCCTCAGTACTTTTGGACCATTCTATGCTATATTTACAAATCTTCTCCCTATAGGGTGAGAGTGTCTTACAAAAGTGCCGAAGGGGATTGTCCCCTGCTCACTTCCCTTGGTACATCTCCCGTGCCTTTACCTGACCTCAAATCAAGGGTTTTGACAGTCTACTGTTTGGGGAAGAATGTACACTATAATGACAATACATTTTAGTTTCTTCAAGCCTCTCTGGCTCCACAACTTATCAGATGTGCTCTACCCACCACTCCTCCTTCACAACAACTGCCTCCACAGGCACACCCACAATCTTGCAAATGTGCCTCCAGCACATTGCCACTTGTTTACCTTGTCTGCCAATCTCAATCATTGTCTCATGCTATCTGTGTCCTATGTGCAAACCTACGAGTGGCATTACCAATCTATTGACCAAGGTAGGGCAATAAAAAAAAAAAGAAACTTGCATACACTGATATATCCTGTTACTTCCAAAGCACACAAAAACCCCACAGCTGTCTTCCCGCCTCCAGGTAGATTATACCAATATTCTCTTGTGATCGAACTGTACCCACTGTGTCGCCTAGCATGGAAAACATCTCACTCTAGGAGACTTAATCAGTTGATTCACCTTCCGCAATCTAGGATGGTTTCTTTGTTAATCCTTACAGGGATACTGTCATCTATGACCCGAGCTCAAATGCCCAACCAACAGGAAAACCACAATTTACATATCTTCTGTCATCTGTGTCCTCGAGTTAATAGTTTAGGTTATTCAACAGAACCGTTTACCTCTAATACCAAATGTGCCCTAAATGTAGAAAAAGGATATCTACCTCCGCTCCTGTCCCTACTAACGTTGACAATGCTATACAATACCTTGACAATACTCAACGGTACTAAACAGTACTCCACAATACTCAATACCCTTCCTCACACCCGGAGTTGCCGTTAGAGTGGGTCAATACTTATTTTCCGTGGTCTACTGGCACTGCTTGGCTCACACAGAAGGTGCTCACTTCCCCGTCCTGGTCTGCCTGGACTCCTCACTGACTTTCGGCCAGGATGATTTCTAAATGGCTCCTGACGGCTTTCCACAGGCACGCATTTTCCTGCAGCCTCTCAGGTTCTGTGGCGGAGGAGACAACCTGGTGCCGGGCTGGCGCAGCCAACCATCCACTCTGCTAACAACTTTTTGGGGAGAACTCCCAGTTATGCTAGAGGGATACTGGAATTTCACACACTTGGAGGGCCCAACACCCTCCCCCAGAATACACAGAGGAATCAGCCAATGACAAGTTCAAACTGGGGTTTATTTCAGCCTAAACCAACAGGTATCGATAAAAGAACTAAGGAAAATTCCAGCATGTCACACAGTAAAGGGTGCGCAGGCATGTTATGTCCACACAAATACATCATTACTCTCTCAAAAACCTATCGCTACTTGAGGTTAGCCGTCAGGAGCATAGTAACCTGCACGGGTACCTATAGATGTTATTCTACTGGCTCTCACATGTCAGGTACGGTCTCAGCTGTGTTCACCTTTTCAAGTTGATGTGAACGATTATGTGTCTGCATTGTAACTTGTGTACACCACCTTGCCAATGAGACCATGTCCCGTTCAGTGGGACACTTGTAACATATTTTGTTGCATTCTGTATCTGGCTGCCTGGGAGCGGTTTTCTTTTCCCATCGCTGATCACTGTCCATTGTCTGCTTCGCCACACCACGTGTTTAGAGACCACAAATTTGAGCTCTGTAGCTCTGAATTATGAGGATTTATTCCATGTCTCTGCAGCTGGTCCCTTTGTCATCTGGGGATTGGAATGTCTTCCATATCTCTTGTCTTTGGCTGTGGGCATCGTCTCACTCTTCTTGCTCCCTGTGCAGCCTGAAACAGTTTAGCTCATCTCCTGGTCTGTGGCCTGACACCTTCTCTACTTTCCCTACAAACATTAATGTGGTTTCTACATGGTACACGCTATACTATATTCTACATAGGTTAGTCAAACTTGGCTCCGTCAGGTCTCATAGGTGCTCCTGCAGTTCCATGGGGTTATTCACATTTAAGCATCTGCAAGCCTTGCTCAGGATCTCTTGTGCCTTGCAGGTTCTACGTTACTGCATTTGGCTAATGAAACAATTATAAAGCAATGACAATATGCATATTTATCTGTCCTCTAGCTATAGAACTGTAATCTCATGTTCTTGATGTATTCAAGTGTGTGTTTGTGTCACAAAGTGCGGATGGCAGGTGTGTTTCATGTCTAACGCTGCTATGTCGTGGTATCTCTAATGACATCAGCAACATGGCTTCTCTGTGCTTAGTCCAGGCTGTCCATATAGGTGTCTCTGACCATGCCATGCGCCTCCTCATTCATGCATGGATATACCCCATGGTCTGTAGGGCTGGCTGAGGGGAAACCTCTCAATGTATTTATCGATCATTGGTCTGTTAGGAATTCATCAGAATAGGATGGACAATTGCAGTGTTTTCTGGCCTTTCGTCTCATCATGAATCTAGTAGGAGGAGGAGGGGGTGGTGGCAGGATCCAGACTCCCTCTCCACAGTATAGACAGAGGACTGTTGTCTTCAAAAGATATGGATTAACAGTCTCTTTTATCACTGGCAAGGTGGCTGGTCGGATTGTTTGTTCAACAGAGGTAGGCTCTGTGGTTACAGTATTGATTGAGGAAGATGAGGTGGAGGAAGACAGCCTACTACTTGCCAAGAAAGGAACAACATTTCTGAGAGCATTGCAGAGTTTCAATGGTGTGTGGTGGTGCATGGAGGTGGTCCTGTAGGAGTACTGTCCAGGTAGTCTGTGACTGAGTACAACGTTGCACTCAGTGCATTTCACTTTGGTGATTTTTGCCTTTGGTACATTCCCAACAGTGGTAAAGAACTGCCACACACATGATTTTCTCTGGGTGCTAGAGGTAGGCACTTACTCTACCTCATCTTCTTGGTCCTCTTCATTGTCTTTGAAAGTACTGTGCTTTTTTTGGTGTGTAGGTCCTCCAGCTTGTGACAGTGGTGGTGGCTCTTGGGGATGAGGAATGGTAATAGCTGATGCCATTTTTAAGATGAATAGCAATTTTGGAAATATTCTTCCAGGTACGTGCACTGTGCCAGATTGTTAGTGGATAATGAGTAAGAATGGCTGTAGGAGCTTTGCATGGGTAACTTCTGAGCTTGAAAATTCCTAGATCAGAAGAAAATACAGTTCCAAACTGTCTGTGAAGCATGGACCTGTTCGTGAAATGCAGACGCGTTCATGGACATGTCATCATGCCGTGCGCAAACACGTGGTCACGTGACGCTGCCCGAAAAGATCTGCGATCACACCAGCCGTTCGCGGATGTCGACAAACACAGAAAAAGTTGCAAAATGTGTATAGAAGTGTTAAAAATTATGCTAGAAGGTGGGGAATGGCAGTGTTTTAAGTTGAAACTTTGTAAATTGGACAAAACAAAGCTATATTGGGAGAAGTATGATATTAGTTAGTTGTAGGAAACTAAGGGTGCACTGGTAAAAACCTATGAAATTCACTGACAAAACATTGTTTAAGGGACATTATGGTTAAGTTGTAATAATAAAAAGCAATGAAATTCAATGAAAAAACGTTGTTAAAGCGACATTATGGTTACAAGTAAAACCGAAACCCCTCTGAAATTTGCCAGTTATGGTAAGCTAAGCAACCATAGTTCGTGCCACCACCGTGCACTTCTAAGACTAACACCCAGGACATGAAAGATGACATCCCAAATGTCATTGATGACATCACTGATAACATCACATATTACATTCATGTTAATAAACAGTCCCTACAAGAGGTCGAGTTTATAATTTTGGAAACAATATATTAGCGGTGATTGGGAGAACTATCATGAACTACTTAAAGTATTAAAGAATGTACTCATGCAAAAAAATCATTATATTTTAGTGTTGTAGTAGAGGAACCTAATCACACATGCATATAGGCAATGGTTGCAGCATGCACCATAAAAGTACAATATTTTTAATCTGGTAATTTCTAATTGTAAAATAATAAGTGCTACCTTATGAGAGTTTTGAGAAATGTTAAACATGGAATAAATAGGTAACAATTGAAAACTTACCACACACGTGTGTTAGTAGAAAGACTACTTATAAAAATACACAATGCATACACATTAGATGCACATACAGGGAAAGTAAAGTACGGAAGAAAGAAACAACAGCAACAACAAATGACAATAACATTAGAGTTAATCATATGTACACAAATTAATTGTGTGTTTGAGGTGTGGTTATTGCCCCATGTATGTGGACTATGATCTCATATTAAAATCTAAGGAAACTACTTTTAGAACATATAAACAGGTTGATGTTTAGATAGATAGCCCCTTTTAAAATTTGGAAATTCCCATTGTCAGTAAAACAAAAAACTAGCCTAATCATGTCAGTAAAGAAAAACAAGTGGTCCAGATATGTGATGTCATCAGTGGTGTCATCAATGACATATGTGATATCATCTTTCATGTCCTGGGTGTTAGTCTTAGCAGTGCACAGATGTGTGCGAGTTATGGTTGCTTAGCTTACCATAACAGGCACATTTCAGAGGTTTTTCGGTTTTACTTGTAACAATAATGCCCCTTATTTTAATATTAATAACATGTAAGTCTGCTTTTACATGCTTACAATTTCTGGCGATGTATGTAATGATGCCCAGAAACAATTGACAAGTAAACAAGTACATAAAAGTATTCATATTTTAACTTGCAGAACCTTTAAATGGTATTTTTCAAAAAAGCTATTATATATAAATGATTGGAATATGTTTAATGTAATTTATTCAAAGAAGTATATCTGGGTCACTGGTCAAATTCACAGGAGCTTATCAGAGTAATAAAGGGCACCATAACACTAAAATGAAACAAAATATGAAAACATGACATAAAATAAATGCATATTATAATAAAACTGACATCATGCTAAAAAAAAATGAAGGGGGAAATAAATACATCAATATATAAATACACACATTAAATGAGAAAATCTCTTTCGAACCCACAAAGTGTCATTTAGTTACAAGATTACAATTGGCAAGGGTGAATTAAACTGAAAAACACAAGGGTAAAGCATGGTTAAATATAAATGCAATGAAAGAGGAGGTGTAGGACTAAAGAGGGCTATCTGGGGGAGGAAGCAACACCCACATAAAAGTAAATGGAATGCATAGAGCAAAAACACAATATCAAGTTAATATTTTCGGCTAACATGTATTTGGCAACAAAAACCTAGACCATAACAGACGCACATAAGAAAAAGTGTTTCAGCATCAAAAACATGACATACCCTCCCTGTCCCTCCCACTTCCTGTCTGTGGACTTCCTCGACGTTGAATGCACTAAGCCTAGCAGGTTTGTCAGTCCTTTCCTCCCTATGTCTCCCATCCTTAGCTTGGTTGTGCCTGATATAATCTTGCATAGGTGCATAGAAAAAACATTTTTGTTTCTGTATGTCCTTATCCTCTCACCCCTTCTCTCCCCACTCTTTGTTACGCACTTATACCAGTAGAAATGCCTCTGGCCTAATATGCTAGTGTGCTAGTTATTGTTGTTAGATCATTTGGAATCTTCAAGGCCTAAGAATGACTACTTGATCCCTTCTCGCCTTGAAGCACTTTGAAGCACTTCACTTTGTGTATAAACGCTTTAAAAATAAACAATTACAATAGCCCAGCATGACATAACATACATGTCATAGCAAAAATAATAAAACATAGCATTTCAAAGTGTGGCATAGCCTAGAGAGGATAGTATAGGCACGAGTGTGGCTGGAGAGTGTGGTTTTCCGTGGAGAGTGGAGCTGTTTTCTGTGGCTGCTAATTTCTTGGAGGAGGGGCCGCAACTTGTTCACTACAAAAACGTATCCCAGCGCGATAGTGCGGCGTGGAAGTGCCGCTGGAGAGTGTGGTTTTCCGTGGATCGCTGTGGTGTGAAGGCTGGGAATATGCAGCTTACTTGTACTTCTCCTGGTCATATGGATTCTAAACTATAGGTTACTTAAGGATCTTTCAAAAGGGGCAAGCAATCCGTTTATATTATTGGAAGGGATTAGTGAATTCATTCTTGGTATATATAACATGCGTATGGAGAATACTTATCTCTGCCCACTCTTGTGCTCTCGCGCATTCATTATATGTACTTAGACGTATGGACTGCCTAAAAAGTCGCATTTTTTGCTGAATTTCGATATTATCTACAAGTGGGCCTCATTAGACTTTGAGCGGTCTGTGATGTTTTGTTAATACAACCATATAAAGCAGTGACTGTGGGTCTTACTGGACTTTGAGCTGCTTTAGATGTTTTGGCAATTTGTCCATTTAAAGAAGTGACTGCTGGTGTTACCGGCCTTTGTGCTGCTTGAGAAGTTTTGGCTATTTGTCCATTTAATGTAAATGACTGCAGGTCTTACTGGCCTTTCAGCTGCTTGTGGAACTTTGTTAACACCATCATCTAATAGTTCTTTGAGCTGCTTCAGCTTTTAAAGAATATTATAAATAAATACATATTGTTGGGTGCTTGTGTAAAATGCCTGGTAAAATGAGCCTAAGACATGGAAAACAGAAGACTGCTGCAAAAATGATAAACCTTGAAAAACCCCATCATGTGCAGAGTGAACAGCAACTATAGGTTTGGAAAATACATCAACACCTGAATTGACACAAATGGACAAAATAACTGATTTTTTGAAAGGTCCGACCACAATAATTGATGTCCATCCAATACCGGAAGCATGCGGAAATATGAATAGTGCTTTAGCATGCACCACGGCAGAATTTGATAATAATAATTCTTTGTTGAATTTGTGTTATTGCCTTCACAGTGATATTATACATTCTGTAATTGGACGGGATAGTACTGATACGGCTGTAAATACGAATTAAAAAACAGTTATTGAGGTTAGTCTATCGACTATATCCTCTCTGAGACTTTCTTGTTCACCTCGGCTCTTGGGGATTATGGACGAAAATCCTAAAATATCAAATATCTTGCTGGATTTCATTGAAGTTGTCAGTAGCCAAGTGAATGTAGATAGTATGGATAATGAAAGATTCAAAGAGCAGGATGCACATAATCTGGCTACAAGTTTTGCATTAAAGATCTTGTAGAAACCAACACATAACATCCTTTGCCATGTCCAAAATAATTCAAATTGCTTGGCTAAATTATCCCAACAAAAAAGGGCCTTTTCAGATAATGGAGCTAGTTTGCCTCCATCTCAGACTATCTCTACCTCTAATGGTATACTGCCCAGTGATGTCCTACCAGTAAACCATTCTGAAGTAATGGAGTCAACAAAGGTAGAGATTTTCGTGGGAATTGATGAGGAAGATGATGGTCTGCCATTATCAAGAAGGGTAAAACGAAGAATTAAGAACATGAACTATAAAGCAGTAACTAAATAATGGGAGGTGGTTGAAAATAATGCTTAGCAAACCAAGGATGAGACAAATAAGAACCAGTCTTACTCCAAAAGATCTACGAAAAGAGCGTCGAGAAGTGCTAAAAGAGCAGATACAAAATAAGTACTTTAACAAATTGGCTAATTGGATCTAAGAACCCAAAGGAAAAATAGGGTTAGTGCATAACAAAGTAATACATTCCCTTGATCAAAGTGTTATAGATGCTACTGAAACATCTTTTGAAACAACTATTGCAACTACTGTTGCTAGCATCCACTTGAATAGAGCCAAGCGGAAACAGAAAAATAAAATTGTGTCTATTGTTAATAAAGATACAAATCAAACAAATGTGATAGAGTGATTTTTGTCACAGGCTGCAGTTGCTCTTCCCCTTACGGAGTACACTATTGTGAGCCTGTTTGAGGGCACAAAGCAGTCGATGACTAGAAGTTGACTACTTAAAATCCTTATCAATCCTCTCCCCCTAAGAGTTATAAAAGGTAGTGACAGTTGCTTTGTTGAGCAATTGGATCAATGACCTTGTTAAATAATTAAGGTACATTGCTCCTCTGCTGAAGTAGTTAGTTTAATAAGGGCAAACTCATAATCTCTCCTTAATAGGGGATATTAATTAGATTGTGAGTTGAATAGAAAACGCCTTGCAAATGACCAGAGAAATATAAAGAAAGTGGAAAGTAAAACGACTGGGATTCTCGAGAAAATAGAGGAAATGAAACCATCGGCACAGGGCTGTGACCCAGATATCAAATCTCACTGTGACTGGTAATGCTCTTTTTAGCACCAATCATGACAAAACCTTGATCTAGTATATTGATTAAATATTGGAACACCAGAGGACACCTACATTTATTTAGATCAGATGGCTCATGCAAAGACCTCTCTAAGGCTGAAAAAGGTCACTCTTATGGTGGCCTGGCTTTTTAAGTAGTGAATAATGAGCGATCAGAAGAGTTCTTTGATATAGAGAATGACAGGCATGTTATTGCAATTGAAGTGCAAATTGAAACTAATCATAAGCTGCTTTTGATAAACATTTATGCCCTCCTGGTGGTTCTTTTACTATGGACATTCAACTTAAAGTATTCAAATGGTTGGTAACGAAGTCAGTAACTGACAGGGACATGGATGTTATTATCTGTGATAATCTCAATGCTAACTGTTCAATAACTAAAGCCAAAAATACATTGATAACTAGTGCCCCTGAATTTCATCATAGAAATGCCCAGAAAAAGAATGCCAAAAGGTCGATTAACTTCTTTGAAAATCTTGACTTGCTAATTTTAAATGGTGCGGTTAAAGGTATAGTGGTAATAGATCTTCCATTCTAGATGCTATCCATGTATGTGAAAAGCTGTTCCAGTGGGCTATTGAATTGCAAATACTATTTGTTGGATTCAGTCATCATGTCATACTCACTTTCAGATATTAACTTCCTTTTGTTCTGCATACTCAAGTTGATAAAGTTGGCTCAGTGAATGTTACCACTAGTGGAAATAGGCTTGGGTGGACTGATAGAAATCTTGACAAAGTGAGAAAGTTGGCTAATGATGTGCATGGTGTGTATCACCACATGGGCAGTGTGAATGATATTGTATGTTGGCTATCCTATCACATACATAACTTTATGCCACTGGGGGATTGCCAATTTCTTAAGGAGGGACAAAATGTTGGGGTGTCTCATGACAAAGTCATATGAGTAGGAAAAAAAGATGCGCCAAGAATTGCGAAGGATTAACAAATCTGATCTTCCATCAGCTAATAAACAGCTGATGAAATGTTAAGTGAAAAATGGGTACATCATCTGGCAGAAAAGTTATAGGATGTCTGCCAGCAATGTTGCTTGGCAAAGTATGGTCAAGGTACAGGCCTCCGGAAACAGTAAGAAATTATGAGCCATGTTTAAGTCATCTGGAAATAAAGGTAATAATGAGGTTATTTGTAGTATTAACAAAACCTCATGGAAAGAATATCTGATTGAGACATTTTCAGCTAGTGCCTGTGTTGGAACAGAAATTAGTATATCCTAACCCCATATGAAGTGATGTAGTGTATAGGGGGGAGAAAACTGAACCAATAAACACAGTATGGAAGCAATGTAGCGCCAACAGTAGATGTGCGGCACTATAAAACACATAGAGCGAAACTCCATTTTGTAGAAGGCCAAGAAGTGGACGTGTGTACGATCGCGCTACACTCAACACAATCCATGAACCCAGTTCACTATGCCCAACCTCATTAAGGCAAAATGTTATGATATGATATGATAGGTTATTTATAACACGCTTAATACCCAGAGGTTTCTAAGCATGGACCCAGGGATTAAACCTGTGTTGCTCTGTGTCGTCTTGCTTCCAAATTGAGCACTTTGCCACTCAGCTATCCTCCCAAATGAATCCGCACAGCCCCTTCTCACAGGAGTTCACTTCCCCCTTGTCCCTTCACTGTTGCAAACATTTAGTTTCTTTCAGAGGAATGCAGCCTGCAAGAGCGTGAGACAACACCAGGCTCTGCGCAACATCCATTAATCTCCACTAAATTGCCAATAGGCCTCTAACCCCCACCCTGCGACTGCAAATGTCAGGCCCACACCACTGATTTGACCCCCACACCTCTGCATTCCATGATAAGCAAGCAACCCTCCTACCTTAACACAAATAAAGTGTTCATAAAAGATCCAAGCATGTGGGACTGTATGTCTTCCAACATAAAACACAGCCTTTGTAACACGAGGTCAGGGAGGGATACATTAAAGATCAAACCCATGGTGGAGACCTTGAGTGTAGGAAGTGCGGTATCAATGAAACCCTGAATGTGGGGGTCAGCTTGACTATATTTTATCCTCCCTTCCCCCTGGCAACACTCTCCTTGCCATCCAGGTGCATGCCACAGTGATGGAATAGGGAGTTTAGCGTGTTTACTCAGATGTAACAATGTATTGTACAAGCAACTTGACCTTCACCCAAGACTGAGATGAGCCGAGCTGACCCACGTGGAGACTGATCGATGGCAACAGAACTAACCAATTGTAGCCTGGCATCCCCTATGGAGCAGGCCCATCTATAAGCGCCTATCAATCAGTAGCATCAGTTCTTACTGTATATGATGACAATACATGGCTTTTTAAGCTTCTGCTTGTCCTTAGATAGAGTGCTTTGTTATCCTTGCAACGCCATTTCCTGGCCTTTTTCCCTACAGGGTTGTCTTTATTCTGGAGTGTACATAAAAAGGAACTTGCCTTCCCCTGTTATGTGAACAACAACAAAATCATCCATGGAAATTGAATTTGAACTAGAAGATCTGGTAATATAATTAAAAGTCTGAAATCTTCTCGAGCGACCGGAACTGATGGTGTGTGCAATTTAATATTAAAAACAAACCCAATATCATGGTCAGACATTCTTAAGACCTTAGTTGAAAAAATAACATCTAGTGGAAAGATCCTGGACTCTTGGCAAATACCTCACCTTATTCCTGTGCATATGAAAGCACAGCGAGATATACCAGCAGATTATCGATTCTTAGCACGTACAGATGTGTCCAGTAAGATTGTCTGCTCTGTAATGCTTAGAGAAATCAATAACTGGGCTAAAACTGAAAACATCCTCTGTAGCTTTGAGACTGGCTTGAGCAGCGAGTGTTCAACAAATATGAATATGTTGGTTGTTGTGAATACCCTCCTGGAGCAGTCGAAGATGAAATAGTCATTACCTCTGTGAAGCTGTTTTTGGACTTTATCCTGCTTTTGATATAGTCGACAGGTCAAAACTGTGGTCAAATTGGAGAGGCTGGGTATGCCTACACATCTGCTCTATGCTTGTAAGCTGATATATGAGGAGACTAAGCGAGAATCAGGCTGAGCAATTTGGGTGAATTGTCTGAATAGATACCAGTTAGGAGGGGAGACAGTCAGGGATGTGTTCTGGCTCCTCTAGTTTACATGTATATAGAAAGAAAAATTATGCATGTTTATGAAAATTCGCTGCAAGTCGCACTGGCACTATGGTGAAGGTGCACTATTGAAATCACTTAAGAATTGTGCAGAAAAATGGGATTGGTCAAATATCCACAATAAAGTGCCTATAATGCAACCTCTTTAAAAGGCCAGAATATTATATAAACCTGGTTCCCTCTCCTATAATTCAAAGAATTTCTATATCACTTCGATTTTATAGGTTGGAGGTTTCAGATGTCAAAGGTGCATGGTTAGGTCTTCTAAATGAAAAACGTACATGCAGATTGTGTAAAGATGAACAGCGAGCAGAAACTATTTGTCATGTTGTAACATCATGCCCTGCAATTAAGTCCTTATATGCACAATATTTCAGTAGGCATGTCGAAAATTTAGAGGAAATCATAAGCAACCTATTTTGGCTGAAATGTGTCTCAGGTTATAGCAGGTGCCTGTTGATAGCAGTGGTTCAGATTTGGAGATCGGTAGAAAGGCAATTGTTTAATATAGAATAGGTCGGATGATTTTATGAACACATCTACCTGTGTTCTGGGTACAATAAGTATTGATAACAGTGTATGGATTTTTCATGATGATTTTTGGCGTAATTAATTCATAATATTGTGTTGTATTGCATGGTATGTTTGGAGTGCATTGTATTATTGCATTGATGCACTGTATTTATGAACTATATTGTATTAACGTGTTGTATTTTTCTTTTTGATAAATTTGTGTCAAAGTTTATAAGGACTATATACACAATAAAAAATCAAAAGTATAGGTAACATAGAACAACCATATTGTGAAAGCACACCATAGTGTAGCAAACTAGGTACATGCGAATGAAACCTAGCAGAGCACCAATGTGTCCTAAATAGGATATTAGGGAATACAAACACATACGCACCAGCACTCAGGAGTCTGACTGGCAGAATAAGAATGATGAGCCGCAGTGGAGTGTAGACCCAGATACCCAAGGCAAGATGACTCCACCCTAAACAACTGTAGTACATTCCACTCTGAGGAAACTTGCACTTTCTTTTCATAAGGCGGTGCTATGTTTTGACTGTCTGCAAGACACATTTGTACCCTTTGCACTCTAAAACAACAGCATGTTAGGAACTCAGGCATGTCTAATAAGTTGAATGAAACAGCAGCTTCCAGAATATAGATATTTCTGGTATTGTATTTATTTTTAAATTTGCTTCATACGGCTTGACACACTGCAGTAGGACACTATTGATAGAATTCATTTATGGGTAGAGATCAAGTATGGGAATATATTCCACTGTAGGGTTCTGAGTGGCATCTTTTATGCAACAAGAGTGGAGCTCGGAGTTGTCTATGATGTCACTTTCTTTTTTTTTTTTGGATTAGTCAAGCAGATCTTTCTTTTATTAAAACATAGAAGCAGCTAAAATTACAAGTCATATTACTAAAACACAGGCTAATCTGAGCCAAGCCCCAGATGATGTCACTTTCAACCCAGAAGTAAAATGCACCCCATAGTTCAAAGCTACCCACCATAAGCGTATGTTGTGTATGGGTCTCCTTGGCGTACTATTCAAACCTCTGATCTGTCCCTATGAACCAGCATTGCCGGAAGTGTATTACAAGTTCTGGAGTGCAGAGGAATTGTGGTAATGTCCCAGTATTTCCAGAACTGCCACTTTACCACCAATATCCAGCACTGCTACATTCTGTACGTGATTGTACAGTGCAGGCTATAACTCTTGCTTTTTTCCACTTTACCTCCAAGAAACGGGGGATTTATCAAAGGTGAAATTAACATTGTTTTTAAATCTTTCAAATCCCCAACCGAATCCTAGCTACTCCGGGAAATGGGATTAACACTGCCATTCTGCCACTCATAACCGTATACATTTATTGTGATTGCAAGTAGCGGAAAAAGTGAGCGAGTTTCGTGGTATGTTACAGCCAAAGTTATGTTGCGGCTTCAAGTTCCGTCTCTCATCCCCTGATAACGCCCTCAAAAGCAACAGAACAATGCCGGAGAAATAGTTGTTAATACCTTCATATAAAAGCCACACAAACAGTGAAATGGGGCTGGCTTGCATCACTTTTTACATCCTATTCCTCCAATATGTATTGCATGGTGTTTATGGCCACCATTTGGGAAACATTGTTGCCGATTTCAAAGACAGTGAGCCAATGAGAAACAATGCACACAGCAAATTCATTCCTAATAGGAACCCCATTAAATATGTTTATCCCTTGGAAAAGTGCTCACACACCTCTCAGGTTCCCGTACTATGGGAAACAAAGATAACCAGTATCCACAGTACTGCAGACTTACTATAATAAGAGATACTGCAATTTTGGTAAGCAAATATATGATCAAGAAACACATCAAAGTTATGACTCACCAATATTCTCCCCAAGCCAAGGAAGAGTCCATCACAAGTATTTTCAATATATACAATGTTTTCATATTGTCCACTCTAAAGACAATTTAGAAGCATATTTTTAGAGAGGTACTTTTAAAAGACACGTGTTTAACTATCCAACAACTGTAAAATAGGCATGCATAAAACACAAACAAAGAAACACAGGTCTGCATTAATTCGAACAGAAGAATCATTTCACAGAAAAGTGGACAAAACCGGATTTCATCAGTTCCAATGGCTCCCTCTTAGCTGTCTGTCTTTGGGTTTTAACAGCTTTAAGTTGGAAAGGGACAAACTGAAATGAACCTCAAAGGTTATAAACACTTTAACACACTCAGGGAGTCTTTGGGTTAGTTTGTTTTCTGGTATCAGCAAATTAGCATTCCTCCAGTAAGCAGCACTGCCGGGTGGTCCTGGGGAACACAGAGGGCCTCATCACGACCTCGGCGGTAACCATGCCGCTATTGGTGGCATGGCTGCCGATGAAATCGCCTCTGGGTCTGGGTTCCCAGAATGAGGAATTACCGGGCCATTCCAAGCTCGGAGGGCCCAGTAATTCCTCCCTCCACGGAACCGGACCCAGACCATCCCCATTCTCATTTCAGCCCCCATAAGGCTGAATGGGAATGGGAGAGGGAGCAAACAACGGGCCGATTATGAGTGGCCCATTGTTTTCTCCCTCTTCCCCTCGCGGGACCCGCTAAGCACGCCTGGTTTTACCTGGTTTTACCAGGCGTGCTTACCGTGTCCCGCGAGGGAACCTCGTAATGTGGCGGAACAGGTTTAACGGGTCTGCATCCTTTTGCGGCACCCGTTAACGCATTCCGCCAGGGTTGTAATGAGGCCCAGAGTGTTTTGGTAATTAGTCTAAAAACTTCAACTTGCTCCAGTACATGTTCAAATGATCTTCTGACCAATCCTGGAATTGGATAGATGGTAAGTTATTGGGAAAACCAGGAAACATGGTTGTGGCCATTCTTCTCTGCAAAACATTGCTACGCAACCTAGTGGATTCATAGCTCCCTTGGCAATGTCTAAGAGCCTTCCCACCCCCACCCTTACCCCAGAGTAGGGCTACTTAAAGACCACGGAAATGTGGAATGCACCCGGAAGCATGTTTCACGATCTTGGTAGTCCTTAACTGCCTTAATTGTGGCCTTTTCCAGTTCCATGGCTTAGATATTTTGATGTGCAAGCACCCCCAGCACAGACTGCATTTACAAGATGTTTGTGAAGATAGGTAGAATTGCTCTTTAGATTCTACTTGATTCCTGAAGGATGTACTCTACTTTAAAAAGTTCTTGCTTCCTTTACTTTTCAATATGCATCTTAAAGTGTGGTAAAACTTAGAGGCACAATCAGGGAGCCAATGTATTTAAAATCTATGTGTTTTTAATGTATCAATATGCAGAGTGTTTGTGTGTCTTTGTGCGTGTGTGTGTGCATGTGACTCTATGTGTATGCATGTGTGTTTTAGGGAAATAAAATGCCAGCTAAAGACCTATTTCAGTCTCACTTCTCATGTTGTAAATACATGCCACTGTGGCAAAGCAGGAACCGTTACTCTCGTCTGTTCCACCCACACACAACATCTGTTTCTGATCCTGATTTTTTAAAGTAACATAATATAATATCAAAGATGTCACACTTACCTGGGCAATTTTCTGCAGTTCCAGAAAGAAATGTAATTCTTTCTAAAAAAAAGAAAACATAGTGGATACAGATTAAGACATGAAAAATGTATTTCTGATATGCTTGTGGTACTGTAATCAGGTGGAGAATTAATCAGGTGGCGAATACAGATATGAAACGCATATTGTCAATACACAAATACTTTATCAAACATACCACATTATCAAGATTTAAAAATGGAGTTGATTTTTCTGTGTGGCAATATTACTCTGTGGTGGCTTTTATGGGAACAGATTGGAAATGCATTATTTACCAATTGTTCTGTTCAGCTGCAGTATTAGAAGACCACACATGGCTCCAGTGCTCACGTGACAAGTCAAAACCAGACTGTTTCTCTGACTTTCTAGTTTTCACAGAAATTTCAGGACAGGGGAGGGAATCTCAGACAACCAATGTTTATTATTATATACAATATGTGATATTTGAACATATCTGGCCTTTAAGTGAAGTGTTAGAAAGATAAATGTGTTTCATTGTGTTTGGTCATAGTCCAACAGGATCCTGGTAGCCTATTTCTTGGGTACCACAGTTACATATTCAGTAAGCATTAATAATGCACTGAAAAATTAGCCCTGTGACCTGGCACAGTATTTTTTAACTACCTGAACAGCATGGTGCCTCCAAGCCAAACGGCATGCAGATCTACGTGACCACTGCGTGCCCCGTAAACCAGGGGTAAAAAAAACGGAATCCAAAAACACAGGTGTGCAGTGATTAGATTGATCACACTGTCTCACATCCCCCTATCTGCAACCACTATGACAAAAGAAAAGAGCACAGGAACATCAGTCAACTGGCTCAACAGTATTTTCGAAGGGGTCACCATGTGGTTTGCTAAAATGTTCAAGATAGCAGTCCCAGTCCTGGGTCTGTTACTCATCATCTTTTGTGCAGAGTTACAAATTTGCTAGGGAAAAATGGGGAGGGGGTAATGTAAGATGCCCCTGAAGTTTGATGGGCCAGGGAAATGACACACCATGTATGACACACACAAACGGAAATGCCTGTGTATGGTCCCCTGGAATGCTTACCATGCCACCCCTGGATATAGATTAGCTATGAGGCCCTTTGGGTAGACTTTTCAGAGATGGGGAATCTTATATGATAATGGGTTGTTCTCCGGAGGAATATGAAGCAAAAGGGGAGAGACTGAGTAGGGTAACTAGGATATGGATACCGAAGGAAAAGAGCAGTACACTGCTGGCAATAGATGTGTCGATCGCTAGATCGATCATAGGGGGAATTTTGTAAAGGTCCAGGCTCAACACTGCAAAGGGGGACACACGTATACGTTGTGCAAGTAGTATGGTGCTGTCAAAAGTGATGTGGGTGATTACAATGGAAGTGGGGACATCATTGAATGTGGCGCCACAAGTGTAGGGTGACACAGAAACGGAACAGCCAGAGAAATTCCATGGATGTATGCCCTGAAAGGTGGGTGATTAGTTATAGTAATGAGGTAGATTATAGAGTGCAGGCACATGGTTGGGGTGCAGGGTCCTTAAGGGTTAAAGGGCCTTTTGCAATATGTGGGCAGTAGGGGAGCCATTTTATTGTAGGCCCACATTAGGGAAGCATGTTTACACACAGCTCATTATGATAAAGGGATGCAAGCTGTGCTGAAAGCAGTCTTTTTTGACTATTCAGCAGAACATATATGCAGAAATGTTGCAAGACTGAAGTTTCCTAGTAGAACACAGTACCAGTGCAGTCACTTTAAGAGATGCTCTCAAGGCCAATGAACTAGGCAGCGGGGTGCACGAGAAGAATTGGCAGAGAACTAGAAATTAAATGCAGTTAAAGAAACCCTAGGTACGGTGTGGAATAGTTTTTCAGGGTTTATAGTGATAATTTCGAAAACAAAAATGTTGAAAGTCATTATTTCGAGAAAAAAATGTCGAAAAATTTTTGGGGGAATTTTTCTTTCAATACGTTTTTTTTTCGAAATGGGGGGGTTCTCCCCCGACCCCCCCCTTTTTTTTTTTTTGTTTTTTCCCTTTTTTTTTTTACTCCCGGACCCCAAAATAAATATATAATTAAAAAAAACATAATTCGACATGGGGACCAGAGCAATGGGTTAGCGATTATGGAGCGCGTGACACAGAACCAATCAGAATCGGGAGGTTTTGATGTCCCTAGTGTGCAACATTGTAAAGTGTCCTTGTCAGCAAGGGCTTAGCATTGGTCAGACTTTGTGTGAATGTCTCGCCACATGCCATATGAAGATGCCATGCCCAATCAGTAAGCAGCAAGGTATCCCATCAGCCTTGACAGAGCCACAGAGTGTTTTTATTTGCTGCACCTATGATTGAGCCTCTATTGAGTTTCATGGGTAGTACCCTCATGTACAAACCCTCAAGGGCTCATAGGTATTGGCATGCAAATCATTCCTACAGTTACAAATCACCCAGGTAACAGTACGTGGATGTAGTCCTAACTCAGCTTCAAAGTGAAATCTAGGGCAAGTCCCTCATGTTTGTCTCCATAAAGCCCAAAATCATCACCATCTCTGAAGGGAGACCTGATGTGAGGAATAGCCATCTGGCAAGGGTGACAACCTTAGCTTTTACATTTTTTATTAAAGAATAGAATGATGAGGATAATTCAGTCTGGAAAAGTGCCAATTTGCCAATCAGCTTCTCTTTTTCCTGTCAACTGCATGCCAAAAGCATAGTGTACTCATGCCTTGCCGGATCAGTAATTTGATCTGCCGCACCCACTCTACTTGTGGCACAGAGCACGTTCGAAGGTCACGAGGTGCCAACTTGACAGCCACAGAGACAGGCAAGTCCCTGCAGTGCAGAGGCAGCATTTCAGATATGCCCCATTGTACCCAAAATTATGATCATTATCAGTCGCCCATGCTGATGGCAGGGTAAACTCTAAATAAAAGCTATACCCACAATTAAGTATAGTGCATGGTGCTACTTATGATCACAATCACCACTTCCAATTGATATCGCACATGTGTCAGCTACTGTGAGCCAGCTCCACTATGGAAGGTGATGTGTATTGTGGTCAGCCGGGTGTAGCCTGCCAGTGCTGATAAACAATAGAACGACAATGCGTAAATGAGAAGTCTCAGGGTTCAGGACAGCTGATAATTTCAAACCCTGTTCATGGTACTTGTTGGAGCTCAGATGACAGAGGGGGTGCAAAGAAAGTGAAAGATATTGTGTTCCTCAAAGATGTTTTTCACTCTTCTTATTCAAAAGCCTTTTACAAGGGCATATTACTACATTCACAAAATGTACGCGTAGAATATAGCAAAGATCAAGACTTCCTAACGTTTTCATAAGCAAAAGTATATCTTAAAAGGCAGATCATTCAACAGATGAGAAAGCAAGAGACAAGGCATGTTTCAGGATGAAAAATGCATAAAAATGTCATGGCAATGCAATGCAAACTTTTTGGGCACTTGCATAATATAACAGGAGACAAGAGCACATATTTTGCTTCTGGAGTGCTTGCCTGTCCTATCCACTCATGTTTCCCGCACCCCTCAGGGTAAAACTAACTTGGAGCTAATTCTTTGTGTGATGCCTCCACCTCTATATATATATTTGGAAAGAGAAGGGGAAACCTCAGTCCTATAGTAGAAAGTGCTATATAGCAAAGTAAGCACTACACACAATACATCTGATTTGGGAGGGAACGTGCTTATTAAATGTATCCTCTCATTTCATTCAAAGGAATACACATATGTGCACTTCTGATACATACAGTTAGTTTACCATTTAGTAATCACACATCTTTTCTTGGGGTTTGCAATTTGCTTGTATACTCAGTGTCTCCTTTGTTCTTGAACAAGCAGCCATCCTTTCCTAATCATTTACAGTATTGGCTCAAATAAGATCCTAAGATGTGGGAAGATTTGTTGTTATTATTTTTTAGTCAAGTGATGAAAGTGAGAGATGTCCCCCCAAATCCTGGAGATCGTCTATTAGAGTACTGATTTTAAAAAAAGGCAATATGGCTCCAAGGTCGGAATGGCCTGGTATTTCCCCATTCAGAGAACCCAGACCCAGTACCCGGTATGGGGGTAACCATGTCGCAAAAAGCCGCATGGTTACCTCCATACCTGTAATGAGGCACTAAGTATTAGAAAGGGTAGAGACCTTAATTTACTTGGGTGTATGCATGAATCCTTCTTTAATAGATGCCCCAAGAGAGAAGATACTGAGGGCAAAGGTTAAGAATTTAGCCATACAAAGTTGTATTTTGCTCAGGCGATATGGTCGCTTCTCGTTGTTCCCAGGCCCTGAATTTTATAAATTAAAGATGATGTCAATTTTGACCTACGGTGCAGAAGCATCATTTACTCTCCCATACAAAATCAGGCCAATATTAGAAGGCATATTCTGGAGGAAATGCTTTTGTTAACCACGGGAGTCCCAATTCAGGTAATCAGGAATGAATTGGGGCTGCTGTCATTGTACTCCATTGTTGTTTGGAAATCTTAATCTTTATGTCGTAAATGTTTAGCGACAGAAATGCCATTAGCTCTTAAGATGTTGAAAGAATCATCAGCAAAAGGTGCTGAGTGGATCCTCAATGAATGGAAAATCGTTTGACAATCTATTCTAGCGAAACTGGATACCATAAAGGAAACCCCAGTTGCCAACACTATGATGATAAGAACAAAGCTATGAAGGAGAGATTGGATTCAAACTCGGGAAGAGATAGGAAAATGTAAGTTGAACTACCATTTTAACAATGATCTTAGAGCATACAATGTTTTACCTACGTACTTGAGTAACTTTCCCAGTAGTTACGACCACAACCAATGCCACCATTTCCACATGAATTTGCTTCCAACAAAGGACGTTTTGGCCTCTAGGGCACTTACTGTTGAAAAAGATTTTGTATGAGGAAGAAGCCTATTGAAGCTTTACAGCACCTTTTGATCTTTTGCACAGGCCTGACAGAGCTGAGAACTCATCATTTGAGGAGGTTCTTTGTCGAGACATGTAGTTTAACTCCAGATGAATGGTGGGTTATTTTGTTAGTGGTGAAAGAACCTGTCTGGTTTTAGCAACAATAAGGTTTATAGAAGAGGTTTTTAAAGTAAATATGGTAACATTGAATGTATAGGCTTATAAAGTGGAATATTATGATATATGTTTTAAAGCCATGTGCCAATAAACCAGCACTGTAAACCATAACGAAGCGACAAGACGTCTAATTTTTTTGCTGTGTACACTTAATTCAATCCAGATCCGACGTTATCCTATATCCAGCGCCCTAGTGCACAGGGTTCTCACACACCCCCTTTTTCTATTCTATAAACAGTATTGAGCAAGGATGCCTGTTACTGACTGAAATCTGGTTGTAGTGGTGAGTGGATAGAGCAATCCTTAGCCGGATTCCAATCACATAAAAGCAAACCAATATTGTTGGAACCAAATTCTATCCCTCCTTCATCCTGTCATCCCTCTCTCACCCCTGATGCTTTGCACCTACCCACACTTCTTCTCTCATACATACGCGCATCAGAATAGAGTCTTGATCTATGCACAACAGTGCTTGATCAGAAGGGAGGTCAACATGCAACACTGAACTGCTGCATACAACTATTAAATTGCAAAACAAATACATTTTAAAAATACGTTACTGCTTCCAATATATGACAGTCTCTAATTGTCTCACTTCTATACTGCCTTTTATGCTCTAAGCCTATTGCCTTTTTCCATCAGTACCTTATCAGTGGAGATTAGCTCTGCATTACTTTACCATTTGATTTATTCACTTTGTACAGTTATGCTGCACTGTGTTCATGCTCAATTTTACAAAACACAATATCTAATGACTATGAGCATATCAGTACAGCATCTGGCTCTCCCACTCCCTTACACAGTAAAGGAAGGCTCCAAACTGTAGTTAAATCACGATTATCATCCCGGATACACAATGTTGACATCATGGTAGGTAGTCAGGGTGTTTATGTCCTGCTGTCTGCAGAATTCTGGGTGCTGAGCTCATCAACTGAACACTTGAATGCAGGATCTGGCAACTGGGGGACAGAAGACTAGGCCCCATCAAAAGTGGTTGAGAAGCACAAGGAAGGCTGGTCACCATATTTTGCCAAGTATTAAAGATTGCCGGGTGTTTTATTGTTATCCCCTTAATATTAATAGGTGGTGTGGCTCAGAACAACATATTCGTTGTTCACAGGCACATTATTTACAAACACACGAAGGAATACACACACACAAATATTTGCTTTAACAAAATTAACATGCACATGACATATCTGTTTTGCAATCATCTTTAAAGGTTTACTCAATGTTGACATCTACAGTCTTTAATTTGCAACATTCTCTCTTCCTCCTTACATATGTTTGTCTATGTGCCTTTTTTAGGGCTCAACGATACCACATGAAACTGTTCCATGAATATGGAACAACTTCTCTTACCTGGTCACTGAATAATTGCACAATGGTCACTCCACGGTGGGCGGCATAGGTTTCCTAAAAAAATGGAAACACATGGATTGCAGTCAATGTTTTTGCCTGGTGTAAACATTGCAGTGCCACATACATTGTCATTCTGCTTCTATGTTCATAATCACATGGATATAGTCCAGTCGTGCGGGAGCCCTTACTTTACTCTATAATTCTTGGATAATTTACGAATAAATTCATCACACTGAGCGTACTCTTCCTCCTCATACACGTTTAATAAGCACTGCATCCGTCTTCATTTAAAAAACAGACATGACTCCGTTTTCACCTTCCTGTCCTGCTTTCACTACTTCTATTGCTGTTGTCCTTGTCCTATACATAAAATCATCTCTGCCAATAAAACTTCCTATGTTGTCTACCAAGGCAGTACATCTAAGGAGACTGGAGTCCTACTACTTGGAAGGAAAGGTGTGAGGGACAAGTACCATGACGCGGAAAGTACTTACACGTATCCTAACCATCACTAGCAAGATCTTTTACCTTGTTAACAGTTGTTTCATTGTGAAGACAAACCAAAGTAGTGCAGTCTAATTATGATTTCTCAAATGAACAAAGGACAACATGCCAAAATTAGTCAAAAACAACTTCTGTACAGTGGTCGAAGAGGGCAGGAGCAGTGCTCCTCTACTTAAACAAAAAAAAAAAGGTTTTGCTGTTCGTAGACCTTTACTTTAAAAATAAACCGTTCCGGAATGGTTTCGTTTTAAAATAAAAGTTTAGGAAGAAGTTGAATCTTGCACTTCACTGCACTGAACATTCCCTTAGACAGCAGGTGTGTTTGTTGGGGCGTTTGATTTGTGTTGTCTTCAAACCCCAGTCTGGAACAGGTTGCAGTGGCTCACTCCTACAACTTAAACTCAAGGCTCTGATGGTAGGCCTCCATTTAGAAGGGGTGAGGGTGGCAGGGCCTCTGCGATGCTATGTGCCAAACTGAGCATGGTCAGCTCGTATCAATGTTCAATCTGGGTCTGATGCATCAGCCTACCAAGGACTGAATTCAGGTACTTCGACACTGAAATGCCCCCCCCAACCCCAGTCAACTAGAGCCCTTGTGACTGGTTAGGGCACTGCAATGCTTTTAAAATGTAATATCTTTGACTGGAAAACATGGAGTCTACTTGAAATGCATTCTGAGTGCAGCAGTGGACATTTTCCTCAAACCTCAGTGAAGGTTGCAATTAATGTGAGCTCTGAATACTGTCTGCATTCTTTGAATCACTAGAAAGTTATGTTGTTCCAGTTGTCTGCAGTGTTTCAGGGATTGTTTTGAATAATGCTGATTTATCGCTGCAAATCCTTTCTATCCACAAGTAGTTGCTTAACGCCGGCCAGAGCACTTGCACTTTCAAAAATGGATTACTGCAACACACTCTTCCTTGGCTCCTCGGAACATAACCTAAACAAACTCCAGGTGCTTCAGAATAACTCTTTGAGAGCAGCACTTAGTCTCCCGAGTTCATGCCACATTTCCACTCACAGACACAACGCCAATTGGCTACCCATCTGGGACAGAATCACTCTATGCACCCTGGCCATCACGTACAAATGCCTCACAAACTCAGCCCCGAAATAACTGGCAGACAAAATCTGCCTACACCAACCCACACACAATACCAGATCATCTCACGCCCTCAACCTAGTGGTTCCAAGATACAATTTAAAAACAGCAGGAGGAGCCAGCTTCCCAGTCCAAGCTGCCAAACATTGGAACTCTAACCCCATCACCCTCAGACAGGAACCCTCCTTCCTCACTTTTAAAGCCGGTATAAAAAACTGGCTGAGCAACAAGCCTCCTCAGTAAGATGTATTCACTAGGCTCCTAGGCTAGCCGCTCACCGCCTCTGCTTCGATTCATCGCCTGTTCAGGCACTATTGCACTTCTTCTTTTGTACCTCATATCCTGACCCATTTGTAACCAGGGTCTTCCTTGTTGTTTTAATATGTATGCCTGTCTATGTCTGTAACCTTAAGGTTGTCAAGCGCCCAGTTACTTCAGGGTTCGGCGCGCGATACAAGTAATAGAAAATACAAATGAAGTGCCTGATAACGTTGCAGGAGCGGAAAGCAAACTATGTTGTCTTTCTCACTCCCATGAGAAAGAGGTCTCTTGGAGTTTTCCATCTGGCATTTCGGCCGCATGCCAATGAATGCTTGCAACATATGAACTTTCTGGAAAAGTATTATCCTGTATTTGTGGAAGGTTTAAATTGGAGATCACCAGATTAGGCTGACAGAGAGAAGCTTCTGTGCTGGGGAAAGGGTTAACGTATCTTTTCCTTCCGGTATCTTTTGAAGATTCTCTCTCCCACCTGGTCTAGAAGCTGTCCAGTGAGGATTTCGATGAGATGATGTGCCTTATGGCTGTGCCAACGGTGAAGTATTCTATCTAATCTACTTTTCTTGTTGTTGTATTATGTATGTTTTAATAAACGGGCATAAAGTGCCATTTGATCTAGCTGAGTTTATGTGTGTGAATTCTTGCCTTTCAAGCGTACAATGTTTTCTAATAAGTGTATTCGGGAGAAGAAGAATTACTATATCTGTGCATTTTATGGAAATCAAAAGTCACGATCCTCTCTTCTCCAAGATATCCTTTTTGCTGTTACTCTGCCTACCACCACTGGAACTAAGCTCAAAGTGCTACTTTCTCCGGTTTGTTGCATCTTCACTGTCTTTCCTCTGAAGTGGGTTTTTGTGCAGTAATCGATTTTCGTTCTACTTGTAGATGGTGTTTTATTAAAGCATATATATTTTTATAGAACCTTGATTGAATATGATAGTGTGTTGTTTGGGTCACTGTTTACCTGCACACCACTTTTAGGAGTATAGCCTGCACTGGGCCTGTGTTACAACAAGGCAGAGGAGGTATATCTCTGAACAGTACCTGTTTTACCTTTATGATTGCATTGTATTTTGGTTATCAGAAGTGTGAGGGATGAGCAAGACATTGGGGGTCATTACGACCCTGGCGCTAAGGGATTACCGGTACCGGTAAGGGTACCGGTAATCCCTTAACGCCCAATTCCCATAACGGCTGCTGGAACCAGCCGTTATTGCAGGGACCCGCAAAGGTACCCTGGCGATAATTACGGTACTGCAATTTGTGATACCGTAATTACCGCCTTTCCCCATTCCCATTATGCCCTATGGGGCAAAAATGGGAATGGGGAAGGGCCATGGTGAAATGGGGAAGTACCACCCGCCAACCTTGGAATGGGGTGGTATTTCTCCATTTCACCATGGCAGACTCGTTACAATACAGCAGCAACCTTGGTGCTAATAGGGCCATGGTTTAGCCAAGTGTTGTAATGAGGGCCATTGTATCCCTTCTCATCCTTGTACTCCTGTGAGGCAGAATCCAATTTCCAGTGGTTATCTGCTAACATGTTGGTTACTGTCTTGATGTAAACAGGGGAAGACTGGCCTTTAGGGAACTCTGGAGATTTCCCGGTAGGCATCTGCACCCTGGGCCTCTTTTGTGTGTTAACCTATTTCATTTCCAAATGCTCCCATGGGAAAAGGGTTGGGCTTGCTGACAATGTGTAATATGGGGCCAATGTTACAATTATTTCCAGGGCCTCTGTTGTTTCCCAGTCCACCCTTGGATGTAAAGCAGCATTAAAGATCACAGATATGTTCTTCTCTCCCAAAGAGTATTGCAAACAGCCAGATCCTTTGAATGCCTCTGACTGATGGTCCTAATGGGTTGACATGGAATTTGTGTCCTGTCTATCGAGCAAGACTAAAACTAATACTCTTGTCCTGGAGAGGGTCAGAGAACTTGCAGAACCTGAAACACTGCTGTCAGTCTTCACTAATTAGATGTATGGCAGGTATCCAGATCACACACAACATAGTGCATCCTTAGCCATCCCATTACTTCCCTGCATCCTGTCTTGTAGGCATTAGTGTGCAAATTACTCATGTTCAGCATTGCTAGACAGACACCTATGTTCTGATGGCATCGACCATGAGGAAAGATGGGTTGATGTTTTTGGAAGTTCTTTACAAGTGCTTTTAAGACGCAGCAACATATACACTATAGCTCGAGAACATATTTAGAAAGAGACATCCTGGGTGCTTAGCCAATGGATCTCTGATGCACCAGGATCAAGAGCACACATGAAAGGAGCGCAGAGAATCTACTCGTTTCCTTGGCGCTACTCTCACAAATGCTCAGCTCACCTTATTCACTGTATTCTCGAAGGCGACCTGAGCATTTCAGGACACGCAGGACAGCAGCCCAAATATGCACTGCCTGGCCCCCTTGCATACATTAGTGTCAGAAGTGGGCATCTTCTCACTGGTGCAAAACAAATATTTGAGAATCGGGGCCAGAATGTCTGTGGATTGAAGTGGTCCTACCTATAGAAGAATTAATATAATGCAAACATACCCAAACCATTAGGTGTGACATTGCTTAGACTTACTTTGTGGCATGGAATCAGCTTACACTGAGGACTACGACAAGGACGAAGACACTTTCAACAGATAAAGCAATTTATCAAACCTCTAACTCTCCTGAGAGTTTATAGTATTGGGTATTAAAACATTATATATTGAAAACTGGGAACACGTTATTATGTCAATGCACATTCCTATTAGACGCCCTGATTACTGAAATATCGTTTTCATACTTGGCCCATAGAACTAATGGAATTGCCTATCTATGCCTGGCCGATAAGTTTCACTCATTTCAAACTCTAGCATTCATTTCAGTAACTACAGATGGATGAATGTCTGAGTTATCGCTGCCAAGGACCAGTGGCCTGTAGAATCAGCCCTGATCTCTGAACTACCCGAAGCATCCCTCCACCCCCTTTACATACCATAAGAAATTGATATGCAATTATTGGTATTATTACCACAAATCTGACGCATTTTGGCACAATGAACCTATACGCCGCCACTTTCTTCTCCTTTGGTTCATTCTGAAACAAACAAAACAAAGACGAGTCGATTAGTTCAGCAGGGGGTATGAGGTGTGCTGCAGCTTTCCATGCAGTGAAGCAGCCAATCGTGAGTCTAGCGCTTGAGCGAAGGTGAGGGACCGATGTCACCCCATCCCCTGCCCACGTTAATGCTTCTTTAATGTATTCCTCCATAAGGCCCTGATTGATAGGAGGATGTTACAAGTCGCAAGCTGCAAAAATGGCACGATTTCCATATAGCATGATTCCCCAATGGCTTTTGACGATTTACAGTTTACACCGGATGTCACCAAACTACATCATGCCAGCCTAGACTTCAGATGGTGTTTGAGAGAACTTCAGCCATAAAGTTGACGCATGACGCTCAGTTGTGTGTGCATCCCTGTTTCAGACAGGGTCTAATCCACATCTATAACAGCATGTCACTACTCCTGAATTAACCAGGTGCAAACAGTGGCAGCAAAAGGAGCTTGTCAAACAGGAGGCACCTGTCTGCCATGCAAACAGTCTACAGTTTTCATTTCCACTCTGAAATTATGGGAAGACATGCAAATTGACTACATCTGGCGATAGGACTTTAAGTTCTGTCATCAAAGTATACTGCCATCAGCAGCAAGGCTACAGTGTTGTGGGACTTTCAACATCAAGTGCATCTGTTCTATTTCACCTGCCTTATAGAAGGCATCTATGTCCAATCTGATTGCAGGTTCTCTAGGTATATTTTTGTGTACTCCCCAACTGTGCTACTCATTGCTTTTGCCGATTCGCGCATGGGTTACTCTTACCTCAGAATTGACTGCTGCCCTGCTGGGTTCTGCCTGTTGCTGAGCGACGTGCTCCCTCATCCAGTGTCTGAGAAATGTACTCTATAAGTGTTGAGTTTGCCCGCAGGCTTCATTTCTGCCCTTCTCTTTTGCTATCCTGTTCCGCAACCCTCGGTAAGCCATGAAGTGCCTTGCTGTGTCTCTTGTTCTGCCCACTCCTGCTATTTCTGGATTTGCATATCTTCTGTGTTTCCCTAGTCTTCTAGTGACCTGCCCATTTTTGAATTGTACAGGGCTCTCTCTTCAGCAGACTTGACCCGCTCATCATTCCCATGTCCTTCGGAGACTGAACCGTTTTAAAAAAAAATGCTATGCTAATGTAGAGAAATACTTTGGGACAGATTCTTACTGTTGGGAGCGCTACAAGCTCCCAGCGATCACGTGGTTGCTGGTGCCCCATTTCACATGGATGGGCCCGTAAAGGATCCCGTCTCTGTGGAATTATCTGGAAGGAACTGCATTTCTAGCCCTGTTTTGAGGATGAAAATGCTCGTCTGACAGCCCTGATTTAAACCACGTCTGTTACACTTCAAAAACAAATCATGACACAGTCAAACATTACCCTGCCATGATTTGCACCCTGAACAGGCATGGGGGGCACCCTCATTTCTCCGTATTTTAAAGCATATCTATTTGTGAATTCAGGATGCACATTTAAATGCTGAGAAATATCCCAAAATGCACAAAGGAGGGGGGAAAGGGACATCTGAAGGAGTGCCTCAATCATGCATTCATTCAGATGCCCTTCGAGAACTGGGCGGCACTTTTTTTAGCGCAAGTGAGGAGATGCATAGGGCATCTTCTCACTTGCGTCAAAAAACAGGTATGAGAATCTGGCATGTGGTGTACTACCAAACTTTCGAGGAAGAAATGGAAAACACCACCCTCAAATATCACCTGTGCCTGCCTGTTGCCATAAACAAATGCCCACCACGGTTTCCAAACCCTCCTCCTGCGGACCTGTCTCGATAAATGGTGGCACTATATTGCATGCTTCATGGGGTGCTGGAAATGAGCAGTGTTTATATCTATCAGACTGTTTTGGCTCAGCAACATGACCTGCTCACTTTGGGCTGTTTCAAGTTTCTTTGCATGTGTTCCCCCTAAAGAGGCTCCCATTAATACTTATGCCACCTTTCTTATTCTACTGCACTGTGGTAGCTTCACTTCAATGGGCCCCATGATCCACAATACTTGTGTACAAAAACATGTGCTTTGAATACATTGTTCCAAGAGTGCAAAGTTTACTCTAGTGCAACTAACATCCCCTATTGGCAACATTGCACACTTTTCCCTGGAGCAAACATTCATTGAAAGAATCCTTTTTTTGTAGCCTGGCCATTTTTACCCTGGTGCTAATACAGTGCAAACATGTTTTTGAACTGGTTTAAAGCTTTTTCAATCTGGCCCATAGTTTGCTCCTTCAGGTCATGCCCTTTGCTGCAATGTTTCTTTTCCCTTATCTTTGGATCATGAGATTGGCCCACCTTTCATTTTATGCCCAAGATGCAGTGTGACACTTACCCGAACTGAGTGGAAGAGGCACATGATCCCCTGCAAATGTAGGGCGAACATCTCAGCGTCCTCCTTCTGCAAGAGAGTGTAGGCTTTAAGTCTTCCGTGCAGAGATTTACAATAAGCTGCAGCCCTCAGTGTTTACCATAACATTCTAATCCAACATATCAAGGCTAGAACCAGCCTTCACTGTGGGTGCTCAGTACATCAGAGAACAGCAGTGCAGCGGGGTGAGCCACTTCTAACACTGTGCCACATGAGAAGAACTAAAACAGGCCTTCACTTTTTTATGTTAGATGTATCAAACATGTATGCCCGTATCCTTCACACGAATATAACAGAACACAAATCGCTTATGATGTAAAATGGGCAATTAACTGACCCCACTTCCCCCGAAATCAGACAAAACATTCATGCATATCTAACGTCGATGCCAACAGTCATAACATTCTTTTTTGGGGACAAATACACATTGACACCTGAGTAAATTCATCAGAAATATCTCAAGAACTCACAACGACACCGGTACAACCTTCCTGAAAGACGGACTGTGGGTAAATGCATACTGCTCCCTAAAGGCTTGCAAACAGAGATCGAATGTAGAAGCAACCAGTGCAGAAAAAGACATAATAATGCTGGAGACTAACTGGTGCATTGGTATGCATTTGCAGCTGGAGTTTCCAAACTCAACCATCATCAGTGGTGGGCTCGCAGCAACACCACTCTGCTGCCCCCACCCTCAGAAAACCAGATTAGGGGCTGATTCAAGGAAAAGTGCAAATTTTTCCTGCAAAGTCTGCGCACCAAGAACAACATTGCAAGCCTGTACTCAGAATAAAAAATCTGCGCCCCACGTATTCATGGAGATTAATGCGCAAAGTAATCGTATACACAAGCTGCAGCAGGACCACCCCTGATGCGCCCCCTTGCAATGGAAAAACAGCCAGAACAGTTACATTTGCGTTCTCCCCCAGGCACAAATACACGCACCCTTCAAACAGTGCATGTGGTCTTCCGCAAGCGACTCTGCATCTCGGGGACCCTACACAGGGTCCTCCGTATTTGTTACCAGCAACGTAAGAACATGCGTACGATGTATCAAACTCAGGTAAAACTCAGAAAATATGTGTGCAAACACCCGTAAACAGTTCCTGCACCACACTACACTGCGTACACACACCCCTAACTCTGATCGGATCCCTGGCTCCGTAAACACGCACCCCTAAATCCGACATGGAAACCCACCTCTGTGCTCCGAATCCTACACGCAAGTGTACTTACGCCTGCCTTCGGGTGGGAGAGAGATGGAGGTATTTGCGTGAGCATTTCGCAGGCGAGAGGTTAGGTGGCCACATCATGAATATTGTGGCCCGTCCCTCGTAATGGCCACTTTTTCCATTGTTCTTCCTAATTTTCTGAGTTCCGCCCCCTATTCCGCCATCTGCACAGACCTCACCACACGCAAGGGACTCGACCACTTACAGAGAAGTGCTGAGCCTGCACGAAGTCCATGCAAGTCAGGAAAAAGTGCTGCACAGTCTATTCCATGAATCGACGAACAGGGATTCACACGCAGAAATGTGCTCAAATCCCCGATTTTCCACACAAATAATTCCATGAATCAACCCCTAAGTGTGCATCCAAATGGGTACCTCATGACTCTACAGTCTGCTGCTCTATTTTCAAGACTAAGCTGCTTCTTACTGCGAGGAATAAGCTTTATAGATTCGCCAAATAACAAACATACTGCCTTCCAGAACAAGATCCATACAGACATCACACCATTACACCTGTATCTAAAGGGATTTACAGACGCACACGCGCAAAGAAAGCTACAGAAATCCACACCTAAATGTCCCTACCACCACACCCACCCATGCACACACGCAGTGACTGTCTTCATACTTACAGCATGTGAATTATCTTGAACAGCTTTGTGAGCCGATGTTCCTAAAATAAAATGATATTGTCAGCAAACCTTCATAGCCCATGTGGACATATGTGTAAGTGCGATGCTTTCCAAATGAGCAACATGCTCCTTAGTCATGCTGGCTCGTGATATAAGGATGCATCAGTCAGCAGTAACTCGACCTATGGGTCTCCGTTTTTGAGCAGAACACACACATAACAAAAACGTTGGCAAAACCAGTAGTGCACATTTTGTATCGTGAAACTGTTTCATGTTGCAAGAGTGTGCAATTATATGCAAATGTAATACAGAATAGAAAAAAGACAAGTATAATGAAGAGAGTGACAGTTCCCCAAAGGAATCTAGAAGAGGAATCATGACAGCATAACACAGATTCCTCTTCTGCCAGTATCGATCAATGTGTCTCATTATCAGGTATCGCTGTAATAATGCAATGTTATATGCTCAATCCTAGTATATGTAAATGACTTCATTTCATCTGACATGTTCTTATTAAATAGTAATATGAGAATGATGATTGTTTAAAACATGTGTGTCCTTGTGTTAGACAGATACAAATCTACACATTTCTCATGAAATGTCCTCCTAACCAACTGGAAAAGAGGACTTGGTGGAGCCCAGCTGTCAGCTCGGATGGCAACATCTGAGTTCATGTTTCCTCCCCATTGCCGAAGTACGAGTCGGTTTAGCACGTAAGGGCAATAACTAACATGAAGGAACGCCCCATGGAACTGCGGACTGACTCAGCAAAACCACCAACATCCCAGGCCAAGGATTTGATGGAAACATCATAGGTATTGCCAGAGACATTGGTAAGCTGACAATCGCTCCCTAGGGCACGCAACAAGATTGTTTTAAAATTGTGCCGGACCAAAGCTGCTTTTTATAAAAAAAATACAAAAGAGACTGAGTGATTCTCAAGTTTACACATATTTAATGCTGTGAGTTCAAGCCCCAACGCTAGGATGCCACATGTAAATTATTTTGTACATGACCTTGATGCCTGGAATGTTATGAATTGATCTTAACCACTGTCATTTGCTCTGGGCAACCCTCCAGACCACATGCAAATCACATTTGGTTCCACCACAAAATGTCCAGTCCAACCTAAAATGCCAGGCGAGCCCACAAGCAACTCCAGACATGTTCCTTCCTCATTGGGAATCGTCTGAGAGATGTAGCTTAGGTTTCAAGGCACAGAGGGCTTACATTGCTGATAGAAGGGTTTTATTAAGCAACTTTAAAACTTAAAGGGATAGTCCAGTAAAAAATGTTATTTAAAAAATAGATAGGCAACATTAAAAAAAAAATACTAGCACTTTTTTTTTAAACTTCCTATATAAAGTTTTGAGCTATTCAAGCTCAAAATTCACAAAGGCAAGCACATGGGCGCATCCGTTTTGTGAAATGGATGCCCGCCTGTGCTGGCTTTTGCTTTTGCGGCACTAATGAAGGAAAAGCCAGCCAGCTGTAGTAAACAAAATCTACCGCTGAGTGGCTTTTCCTTCATTGGTGCTGTACGTGGAGGACGGGGCCGGAGACCAGAGCAGGAAAGCTGCAGCTGAATCTCGGTAAGTGCTATATATTTTTTTTAAAAAATAAGCACTAGCTGCGGTTATTTTTCTAAGTTTTCCGGGCTGGAGGAGCCCGGAAAACTTAGAAATAAAACCGCAGCTTTAAAACGACCACAAACATAAAAACAACGTTGTGTTTGAAAACGCTGCGGTTTTTCTTTCCAAGTTTCTCAGGCTCCTCTGGCTCGGAGGAGCCTGAGAAACTCGGAAAGAAAAACCACAGCGTTTTCAAACACAACCGCGTTGTGTTTCTGCCTGCTGTGGCTATCACTTTGGGTCTCCGGTGCTCCCTCAGGGGAGCAACGGAGACCCAAAGTGAAAGCCAAGGCAGGCAGAAACACAATGCGGTTGTGTTTACATGCCGCAGTGTTTCTGCCTACAGCTGATTTCCCATTTGGGGCTCTCGGGCTCCCCACGGGGGGCCCGAGAGCCCCAAATGGGAAATGCTAAATGCTGCAGTGTTTCTGCCTAAATCTGCTTTCCCATTTGGGGCTGTCGGGCCCCCCGTGGTGAGCCCGAGAGCCCCAAATGGGAAAGCAGATTCAGGCAGAAACACAACCGCGTTGTGTTTCTGCCTGCCTTGGCTTTCACTTTGGGTCTCCGGTGCTCCCCTGGGGGAGCACCGGAGACCCAAAGTGATAGCCACAGCAGGCAGAAAAACAACGCGGTTGTGTTTGAAAACGCTGCAGTTTTCCTTTCCGAGTTTCTCAGGCTCCTCCGAGCCGGAGGAGCCTGAAAAACTTGGAAAGAAAAACCGCAGCATTTTCAAACACAACGTTGTATTTATGTTTGCGGTTGCTTCAAAAGTGACCCCAAACATAAATACGTTTTTAAAGCCGCGGTTTTATTTCTAAGTTTTCCGGGCTCCTCCAGCCCGGAAAAACTTAGAAAAAAAACTCAGCTAGTGCTTATTTTTTTTTAAAATAAATAGCACTTACCGAGATTCAGCTGCAGCTTTCCTGCTCTGGTCTCCGGTCCCCGTCCTCCGCGTACAGGACCAATGAAGGAAAAGCCACCCAGCGGTAGCTTTTGTTTACTACAACTGGCTGGATTTTCCTTCATTAGTGCCGCAAAAGCCAGCACAGGCGGGCATCCATTTCACAAAATGGATGTGCCCATGTGCTTGCTTTTGCGAATTTTGAGCTTGACTAGCTCAAAACTTTACATAGGAAGTTTAAAAAAAAAGTGCTAGTATTTTTTTTTAATGTTGCCTATCTATTTTTTAAATTCATTTTTTTACTGGACTATCCCTTTAAGATAAGTGCATGTAAATTGGTTCACAGTGGAAATAACACAAAGATTTTTAGGAAACATAGTCCTTGAATCTAGGATTATATACGTAGGACAGCAAACAAAGAGACATTCAGAAAGTTCGAGACAAGAAGGACCCCTAGTTATGTATTTCTAGAGCTCAGTCTCTATTCCATCCTCCGGAGACAGTAAGACTCTCTGCTTCTCTGAATCTAGGACAGCCTCCCTTTGACCAATGTCCCAAAAGTCTTTCACTTGATTGGGCTTTCCTCTCTATTACTTCCTCTCCTCGTTCAGGGTAAAGGGGCTCCCAAGGGATGAAAGTCAATCTCTGTATTAATAATTTTCACCCCCCTTCAATTGGGCCATGAGTCTCTTATGTATCTCTTTCTTCTGTACTCAAGGGGCACTCCTTGCCCGCATTGGAGCACACCTTTCTTCTGCAGTTCAAGGGGCTTTCCTCTTCCTCGCAGGTGCACACCACTTGTTTGTGATCATGCACCCTCACTTCAGAATACCTCCCATTTTGAGTTCCAGGTGGTCTCCACTTCGTCACTGGAGTACACACCTATTCTGGGCTCAGGGGACTCTTCTCAACCTCACTGGAGCACCCCGCCCACCTCTTCCGGTATTCCAGTGGCTCTTCTCCCCCTCAATGGAGCACAACCCGCTTCTGGGTTTCAGAGGAGGGCTCTCCTCTTTCTTCAGGGAACCATCCCTCTTCTGGACTCACAGGTCTCCCCTCAGCCCAGAGACACTGTCTTCGAATACTAGACTCCATTTTAAAGACCTAACTGTCTTCACATTGGCTGCAGCAAGCCAGAAGAAGGACGGTTTTACAAGGTATGCAGTCATTTTGGATTTCTATCACTCTGTCTCTAGGAGCAGGAGCTGTTGTTAGTCGGCAGCTCCGTACCTCCTTTGCCTCCTTTACATTCTCTTGCAAGGAAAGTCATTTGGGTTGTCAGGTGCGTTAAATGCCATTACCAGGGACAGGAACACTTCTTGGAATTGTTTCCACCAATGGCAATCATGCATCCTTGGGTAGGTGGAAGAAAAACCTGTTCCCCTTAAATACTGCAGCTACCGGGAAGGGGGCAATACATTCTCGTTTACAAGCACTGCTGGCAACTGGGGTAGCGGTTGATGAGTTAGGGTTCCCCTTTAGAATCTACACCTGTTTTCTAAGGTGTCTCTCTGAATGTGTTAGTGTTTCCCCATAGACTATCTTTATCTGAACCCCAGGTAGACATTCTGGAATCTGCTCTGAGTTTTGCAGATCTAAACATGATGCATTCTGGAAGATATGGACCGAAATCTCCTGTTTCTTTGAAACCTGGTAGTAACCAAACAGGTGTTGTCAGCGATTTCAGAAAAAGTTCAGGGATGTCCTCCGAATACCCAGGGTCTGATTTAGAGAGACTGTCTCAGAGAGACTTTGGGAAAAAAATCATGTAGGGCTAGTCGGGGGGCGGGGGTGCTCCACCCTCTTGTCCATTAATTTGTCCTTGCTCCCGATAACATTTACGATATTTAACGGATTGCATCGGGGTGCTTATCAGGGTCCTGTCTGACATATTCAGGCAGACAGTGGGCAGGATATGAGGACGGTCCCGTGAATTGGTCACAGGTGACAAACGCCTTGATGTCTGTGAGGTTTTGAATTAATCTTAACCACTGGTGATTGCTGTGGGCAATCCTTCAGACCATAGTGTTTGGTCCTTCCGCAAAAGGGGCATTGTAGCCCGAACTGCACGTCCACATCATTTCTACATGAGACCACATGCATTCCCCAGACATGTTACAGCCTCATTGTGTGTCATCAGTGAGGTGTGCCTTGTGCCTCTTTTTCGTTTAACCACAATACTCTTCTCTTTGAGCTTTTTGGCCCACACCTATTTATGGGATAGTTCTCGGAGTAGCCAGTTAGGTTGCACCTACTTTTCCCAGCCATAACTCCTTCACGTCTTCACCAAGCTGCACATTGACACCTATCGTTGACAGCAACATGTTCTAAGATACTCACACATTCTGCCAGTTTCAGCCATCAAATGCCCAGATTGGATCAGTGTATGCCTTGGGGGTGCCTCCTTATCTAGTGCTCATATTAAATTAAATGTTAGGTATTGCGATCATAGAAGAGTGATTGCCATCCTATTCCCATGGACCCAAATCATTGCCACATAAAGCTATCTCATGTCAATGCACTGACAGCCTTTTCCGATACTATCATCTTGTGCCAGGTGCTCTAACCAAATGCCTGCTGTAGACATTGTGGGTCTCTAAACTTGCACTATGGTCCACATTTCCATCAAAGGCCTAGACAGACAGAACCCATGCCAGCTATTGGCACCATCTGCCAAGATTTCAAGCACATGACCAGGTACCATATATTGCCAGCATGTCTCTAGGTGTACCATTTACCATATATCGCCATGAAATGTCTAGGATTGACACTGTTTCCTGGTATTCCCATACAAAATGAGGTTTTGACAACTAAGGATGCTCACATCATTGCTAGATGTCAACATCGTATTACTAGGTTTCACATTTGTATCAGTTATTGCCTTCACAACCAAGGTGCGCACGTCACATGTTTTGCGATTAAAAGCCCATGCACTAACCGTATCGATAAGTATAGTGCTAAAAGCTAGGGTACCCAAATCAAATACATGCCCCATAATTGCTAACGGCTCATTGCATTAAATGTCACACAATGGCCAGGAATTGCCATCAAATGTCCATATGGAGTACCATTTCTGGGTATTTCTATCTATCAAAATCCCAGGTACTGCCATCATTGTCAGGTATGTCCATCAAAAGCACTGATAATCACTCAATCACTATATATATATGTTACCAAATGCCCAGACATGTGTTGGCGAGGAGCACACAAGTGCCGCTCCCTTTTGCAGGTAGCTAGCCTCCCCTGCTGCTCTGTATTCGTGGTGGCGTGACAGTCTGTCTGTCTGTGGCTGTGTGGCAAAAGGGAGCTGGGATGCTTCACTCTCATTGCACACACAGACTGGCATACTAGATGCTAGATTTGGAAATCAGTGCACACCATTTTAATACACCTCCTCTCCCTGGCACCAACACTTCTCTGCCTTTGCGGGGGAAATAGTTACATGCACAGAATCGCTGACCTCTGCCTGCCCTGCCCTTCTGCAGGCTGGGGAAGCATGCAGAGAGAGCACGTCAAGGGCTGTCGATGCTGCACGCATTCGCCGTCTTCTCTGCGTGCTATAGAAGGGCAAGACGCCCGTGCTCTCCCAATGCTGTACACAGAAATCAAGAGAACGTTTTTTGTTACATCAAACTGCTGTATGCCCTTAGCACGTTGTCAAAATATAGCTCACAATAACATTTTCAGTGATGTTGAAAAAAAGAGTGGTGTTTTATTGGGAGCATTTGTTTCAGCCCATCTCATTCACTGAGGAGTATGTTTTTGTATAATGTATTTGATCAATTAGATTTGCACTTTAACCTGAAGTGAAGTACAAAGAACAAAAAGAGACAGCAGAGGGGCAGTCCCTTTTCAGAGGACCTTTGTAAAGATACAATGAATATTAAGGCCTCGGTATACCGGTTACATGAATACATATGTACACAGATACAGCAATGTTATGGAGGAACATGAGCTCAAGCATGCAAGAGGGAGGGTGTATCCCTTCACTGGCCGGCAGGTGGAGCTTGAGACTGGAATTTAGTTGTTTCAAAAGCTTAGATGCCAGCAGGGAGTGCAATCCATCTGTTAGGTATTAATAGTGATATCAAGTGCAAGTGAGGGTTAGAGAACAGCGAAACACGGTAGGACAGTAATGCAATAGGCCCTGAAGTGAGGGACTAATCCATGCATCCATTTAAACACAAGAAGTAGAACGTGTGAGGGCATGGGTTGCATTGAGCGTCACCTAGAATTGTGAGGGATTACTACGGTGTGAGAAGGTCAATGTAGACTGCAAACTCTACAGAAACTGCCCCACTCACAATCATTTTTAGGGTCATCACCATGTATTTTCAAGATGGTCATATCACGGCAGGCTGGGATGGTGCCAGTAGACAGAGATTGACAGGAAGCAGAGGTGACACAGGGTAAATATGGGGTACAAAGGGTTCAGCAGGTGTTCAGGATGGGTTGTCTGAGTGAAGGACTGGCATACGCCTAGAAGAGAAAGAGGGAACGAAGTGAGGTGTAGACGTAAGAGTGAGAGTGAAAGGTGGTGGATAGTGGAGGGAAGGAGGAAGGATAAATAGGTGGATAGGGTGTCTCTTATTTTAGACATTTGAGAGGAGAAGTAGGATGCGAAGTGATTTGTAGAGAGGGGAAAACAATTTGCCAACATTTCCGCTCTACTGGCTGGGTGGTTTTCTTCCTCTTCCAGCACATCTTTGGTGCTATTTTATTGTTGAGAAAATACCATTTTTCCCCAAAGGTTCATTTGTATGTGTGCCCGACACACAAAAACAACATTTCAGGAAAAATAGAAATCGAAATTTAAAAGGGAAAAGACACCCCAAGTTTTTATTTTGTGTTGAAAAAGGCCACAAACTCTGAATTCCGGTCTGCATGGAAAATTGGCGGATTGGGCAAATTTTGCCTGGAATCCACCAATATTCCCTTAGAATGAAATTGTGCCATTTCACCCACTCCTATATATCAGAAGTTAAAGGATATAAGATCAACATTGAAGGAAGATTTGGAGAGTAAACGCCAGTAATGGGGGCAAAGAGGAATTCTTTGTAAGAAGTGAGGTTTGCAGAGGAGCAAGCTTTGTACCAGCAATATACGTGGCAATGCGAGATTGTATGCAGTTGTGGGTGGTTAGAGAGACACATGGATGGGGCTCGTAACAGGACCGGGAGGAGGATGCGTGGCGCTTGATAGTGGGAGCACAATTGGGGAGCCAATGAAGCGGTGAACCCAACAAGGGCAATTCTGACAGGGTTAGCAAATGGGGGAGATCCTGAGGGGTTAGACTTGACATGGTCAGGATAAGGCGAATCTCCGGTCTGTATTGAAGGTCGGGGAAAGTTTGTGTGCATGACTTGATCCGGGGACAGGTCCAGCACGTCGTCGGCTGTCGGCTCCAGGTTCCACTCTCCTGGTAATTGCAGCAGTTCTTTTGAACAAACATCCTGTTAGGTGCACCACCAGCACCACCAATAGGTCTATTGTGACCCGACACGTTGGGATTGAAGTATTAAGTGCATTCTTCTGCAAAAGCGGAATCCTCTATCTGAAGGCTGAAAAATCTTAATGACAGCGGTAATACACCACGGATTGACTTCTGTTGGTGTCTTCAAGAAAATATATTACTATCTCCTGCTGAAGACGTAACACAAAAAACGTTAAAACGTCAAAACCGAAAATATATTACTATCTCCTGATGAAGACGTAACACAGAAAACGTTAAAATGTCGAAACCGGTAGAGAAAGTGTGGATAAGGCTATTTGTGAAGATCTTCCATTCTTTGCCTATCCGAACTGATGACCACCCACAAGAATCACTGTGGTCATTCTGTTTGTTGTTGTTTTTTACAAAATATAATAATTTTTGTACAATAATTGGATTGTGAATGAATTGTGATGTTTCTCATGTGTTTTTACTTTGTACTTATTGATGTTGTGTATGAATGGGCTGATGAATGGTGTATGGCTGAGGACAAATGTGCGAATGATTCAAGAGTATGAATTTTATGGAATTATGATGTGTTTTTAAACAATTTTGCTGCTACGTTAAATAAATATTTGTTTGAGTGCAAAATAAAACTGTGATTAAACTCACATAACAAGAAATGTATTCGGTTTAATGAAATCCTTAATACGAGAATTTCAAACTGTATCCTCTGGATGTTCTTTTCGAGACTAGTTTCTGATGGTCAGGATAAGGGACAGGCTTAAATATGTTTGAGTATAGATGTAGGGATGGGGAGGGTGACAGAGTGGAGATATAATGGAGATGGTGAAGTGGATGTGTGAGTGTTCAGATGGTGTAACAGAGCGCCTTACAGAGGTATACAACAATTCAGATTAATAATGGAGTGCTTCACGGAGGTATACAACAGCACAGATGCATAATGAAGTGCTTTTCAGAGGTAAATACAGAACAGATATACAGTGGGGGTGGGATAGAGTGGTACACAGAGGAGGGGTACAGCTGTACCGGATGGCAGGGAGCAGATGGGCGGGCAGCATCTAGCTGGTCAAGTGGCACTAGTGGTGATGAGATGGCCTATGTGGTGAGCCAGAGAGATTCCTTGAAGAGGTGGGGCGTGAGTTCTTCTCAGAATTATAGGAGCATGATGCTGACAGGTAGGAGTTTACACTGTCTTGGGGCGTAGGCAGAGAAGGCTTGTTTTCTGGTCCTTTCCTTTTTGCTGCAGCAGATTTCATGTCTGCCCGTGTCCTGGCTTCTGGTGGTGTGCTGGTCACCAGAGACATTGGGCCTCATTAAGAGGTTGGAGGAATGGCTTTACCGGCACCGGTAATGGTGCTGGTGCCGGTAAACCCATTCCTCCCTATTAAGAGGTTCCCTTGGTCAGACCAGACGTTCTTAGTGGGTCACGCAAGGGGACCAAGGAGCTAATAACGGGCCGTTTATTAACGGGCCTTTTATTAGCTCCATCCCCATTCCCATTGAGCCCTATGGGGGAGCTCAAATGGGAATGGGGATTGGTTTTGTGAATGAGGAAATACTGGGTCCTCCAAGGTTGGAATGACCCGGTAATTCCTCATTCACAGAACCCTGTCCCGGACACAATTTTGGAGGCAGCCATGGTGCTAATAGCACCATGGCTGCCTCCAAAGTCGTAATGAGGCCCATTGTGTTTCTCCACAATGTAGCTGGGTGACTTGAGAGTGACTGCCTTAAAGATGATGCAGCAAGACTTGAAGTTGATTTGTGCCTACAGTGGGAGCCAGTGAAGGTCGATGAGGGCCGGAGTGATGTGGTCATATCTGCGTAGACCATTGATGAGTTATGCAGCCGCATGTAGGACAATTCTCAGGGTCACAAGGGAGGACGACGGAATACCTTCGAGGAGTGCATTGCCCCCATCCATTTGGAATAGGGCCAGTGCTTGAATGGTGTATCTTGAGCTGTCTGGAGGGAGGAATGACTTGACTTTTCACAGGAGTGAGAAATGATACCAAGCTGTCTGTGTTTTCTTAGCTATGTGTTTCTTGAAGGAGAGGTGTTTGTTTATGTGGAACTGAAGTTGGGCAGAGATGTGTCCAAAGTAAATGGAAGAAAAGGGGTCAATAATGTGTCATAGATGATTATCAGAAAACACAGTAATGCTTTTTTTCTAGATTTGGGAGAAGGTAGTGAAGTTCAGAAGGCATCCAGTGATGGATTATCGAGGGGAGGTACACACATTTCACCAAAGGCCATTATGGAAAGTATAGGATGATGGGCGTCAGAGAAGTCGCTGAGGAAGGAGGTTTTAATGAAAAGAGCCTGCACATCCAAGAAGCCCAAAGTGAGTCTTGTGTGGGAGAGAGAGAGGAGGGAGGGAGTATCCCTTGGGGGTATCTCTTGAAGGAGATGAGTGCAGCTGATGAGTTTGGATGGGTAAGATGCAATAGAGAGGAACTAACCGGGTGCTGTTTAAGAGGTGTATGAAGGAAAACTATAGGTAGCAATGGAGGAGGTAGAAGGAGTGGTGGGATGGTTTGTAGGAGTGTGCAGAGGCCCCACAGGTGTGTACAATCAGGAGCAGGACTAGTATGACAAGCTGAATGGTGAATATACAGTCATAGGGGATTAGGAACAAAGGGCTTAAGGTGGCAGAGTGCACCAGAAGGTGACCCGTTGGGAGTGCTTATCTGGTTAGGCAGGTAAGGGTTGAAGCAAGGTAGTTTCATGTCCCACTAGTCTCGTCCCTTCACCCATATGTGATCTGCAAGGCTCCCAAATCTGTCCATCCTTTGCCCAATACATGCAACCTTTTGTTTTGCTGCACTTTACTTGAACTCCCTTCAACCTGGCATCAAAAAGACCACCACCATACACTAATTCAAATCTCCATTCCAACTTCACCTGCTACACTTTAAAGAAACACCCAACCTCTCTGACATCATTACACCCTCAACTTAAATATCCATACCACTACTGCACTTACTTTCATCTACTTTAAATATGTATCCCCAGCCTGTGTTGTGTCATGTTTACAACGTGCCTCTGGTTGATGTTTTATTTCAAACTCCATAGCTATCAGGCCAATACCTAGTAATCCAATGCCTGTATATTCTATTGTGAGACAAACGTATGCAGGACTGTCCAGCCTAGTGTATACAATTTTGCAAGCGTTCCTAACCAACACACTATCTTCTCAATCAATTCAAAATACAAATAAGGGGCATGGACTACCCAAGTGTAAACTGTGTGCTTGTTGCAAGGCACTGCAGATTATTGTGACCATAAGGAAGCACACGAGCGCTGAGCCACTTTAAAGGTTCACAGAATTCACAGGCATTATCCATACCTATGCAGATATGCTATTCCTTCTAATACCTGTGTATGCAACCTCCCACTACCAAACCCCATTATAATGTAATGTTTCATATTCAACAGTTTACACCTTCTTATTTTCCTCTTCTTCCCAATTCTATTTTTTGAAACTTGGCCCTTTTTGCAATTGTACATTTCTCCTTAACCTTCCTTAGCTTTTTTTAGTTTTTGGCCAAGGAACTGGAAAATAAGAAAAGGAGGACAAACACAGATATGCTTCAACCCCAATAGATATGTAAGATAATGCGATTCATTGATGAAGTCATTTCAGAGCTTCCTTGACTTAAGCAGGCAGTTGTTTACACATTTCAAGCATGCGTTTCTATCATTGAAAGTATCCAAATGTATGTAAAACAATTTTAACATATTTTTTCCATGAAACACAATGTTCATTTTCCAAGATGCACATAGAATATTCATAATACAAAACTACCTTTACGCATGTCATGGCTTATTTTTCATGGAAATATTCATATAACTTTGTGAAGCTTTAACAAACATGTGTATGTATTTAATTTGAAATTGATTGATCAAAATATCAGAAAATACTTTACAAAGGAAAAAAAGAATCAGCATATTGGCCAGGTTTTTACATTTACAATTTAATAAACGCTATTTCTAGTTTGTGATCACCTTAACAAAACCTTTATATAAACCCACAAAGGACCTCTAAAAAATCATTTTTCTGATCAAAATACACAGCAATATGTAGAAACCAATAACCTTAGCCACACCTGTACTAGCATTTCGTTGGAAGTGCTTGCATATGGTTATGGATATAACATTACACAAAAACCACCAAAGTCAAAATTAAGGTTACAAAATTGACAAAAGTAGCCAACACGTTAAATATACCTATTGTTGCATGGAAATGAGCAACATCTCTACTAATAACTTTATAACATAGCATTAAATAGTTGAACCTATCCCTTAATAAAATCTTACATAAGGCCTTATGTAATTGTAAATATAACTTTACCAAAATCACTGTACAGATAGCCGTATTAATATCAAAATTCATGTCCCCCTGCAACGCTCCCCGCATATGTCTCCCAATTCCTCTCCGATGCCTTCTCTGACCATTTCCATAACACAGCACTAGAAAGAACAGACACTATCAATGAGAAACTGACAGCACTGCCACCCCATCCACCCACTTCCCCAAACGAACCTACCAACCAGCCCACCCTGCCTCCAGACTACTCCTCTTTCACTCCCATCACCAGACCTGAATTCCTCAGAAAATGGAGTGACAGCTGCCCATCCAGATCCTCGAGTGACACATGACCCCCTCCCTCCTCAAAGAAATCTTTGCATCAACCTGTGCAGGCAGCATCGCTAGAGCCATCCTCAATACCTCCCTCACCTCAGGCATTTTCCCAGAAGCCTTCGAAACATCCCACGTCCAACCCCCCTTTAAAAATAATTTCTTGGCCCCCTCTGACCAGCAAAACACTCACTGATTTCTAACACTCGTTTCCTAGCCAAACTCACTGACCACACTGCCTACTCCAACTCAGTACATAAACCAACCACCTCCTTGACCCCACCCAGTCCGGTTTCAGACCGCTTCATAGAAATTAATCTTCCCTTGTCTCCATATGGGATGACCTCAAAAACACTGCAGGCACAGAGGGCTGTGCCACAACCACCATATTAGTTCACTTCTCAGCACCATTTAACAGCATCATTAACCACAGCATCCTCTTTGACAGGTTCCACTCCCTTGGCACCAGGGTCCAAGCACTGAAGTGTATCTCCTCATTCCTTGCAAATAGACAGCACATTACCTTCATATATCCTTCCACCTCAGCTGCTCGACCCGTCAGTAACAGAGTTCCCCAAGGATCGCGCCTATCCCCTCTCCTCTTCAACCTCTACATGAGCACTCTCCTTGCACTTTTCCACGCACACAACCTCACCTGCTACAACTACACTGATGACACTCAAATCATTTTCAGAATCCCTAAGTTTGTCTCTACCCCCAACTAGACCTCACATCCTGCCTCACAGACATTGATCACTGGATGGCTGCCAACCAGCTCCTGCTGAATCCCAGGAAAACAGAGATCATGATCTGTGGAAAGACAACCCTTTTCCAGCAACCCATCCCCAGGCCTTCCTCCTTAGTACCCCCCCCACACACACTTCATCCACCACAGTCAAAAACCTGTGCTGCTCAATGGACACTGACCTGACTCTGTCACAACACATTAACACTGTGTCAAAATCCTGCTACCTCTTACGCTGCATACTCAGATGCGTTTTCCCTTACCTCTACTACCCCCACAGAGTGACTGCAAGTATGTCCATTGTCCTTTCCCGACCAGGCTACACTAACTCTCTTAATCTAGGCACCCCTGCCTACAAACTCAAAAAGTTCCAAAGAGTCCATAACTCTTCAGCAATGCTCCTCCTTGCCCTCGGGTCACTTTCACATTCATGTGCCTCACTCACAGAGCATTACTCAAGACAGGCCCATAATACTTGCAACAGAAAATCATCCACTATCATCCCACTAGAAATCTGCCATTGGGCACTGCTGTCCTTCTGGTGATTCCCCCTTTCAAATCAACCAGAATTGGAGACACCACTTTCTCCGTCCAAGTCCTCACTCTCTGGAACTCTTTGCCACTTAACAGCAGATGCATAATTGATCACCTGGCTTGCCAGAGGGTCCTGACGACATGGCTATCCCCGTCAGCACTACGACTAGCCCTGCCTTTGCCCCCTGAATAAACTGCTTAATCCCAGGAGAACCACAGAACAAACAAATTACCCATCAAAAGTGAGCCAATGTGTTGATCTTGGATGAGGTATCAGGGTAGTCTATATATTGCTCTCAGATGCTTTGTAAGGGCAGTCAGTGTGGTGCATCTTGGAGTGAACTTTGGAGATGGCTGGTGGATTGTGTTTGGATGAAATTCATGGGTGCCCCAGGTGTTGCATCTAACTGAACTGTGAGCGTAGCTAATGTATTGCTTTATTTACATTCTGAGAAATTTAAAACAATATAATGTATTGCATTTAGATGAATTTCTAGGATTTCCTATGTAGTGCACTTTGATAAATCTGAGGGGAACAAATGTATAGCACTAAGGCACATTTATAGTGTGGCCACGGCATATGCATCTAGATGAATCTGGAAAATATATAAAGGTAAGCAATACTATGTTACACCATGGGAATCACCTCAACCATAAGAATGCAGCTATCTCCCATGATAAAATGTGATCTAGCTTTCGCACAATGTCTCTCCTACCTCGCACGCTTTGACCGCTCTGCCACTAGAATGCTGCTCCCGTGTGATAAAACGTGGTCTAGCTGCACTCATGATGTCTTTCCTATCTCACATACTCTGCACAGCACCTCTGCCATTAGAATGCAGCTATCCCCCATGATAAACTGTGGTTTAGCTGCACACATGATTCTCTCGCATACTCTGAAGACCACCTCTCCGCACCCAGCCACTTGCCTGCTCAACATGGGTGACTAGCAAGGACTTAGCCAGCCCTAACAACCTTGTTCTGACTCAAATGCACACATACATTCTATAATGTCTCCCCTCACATGCTTTGCACAACTTTTCTGCCACTAGAAGGCAGCTACCCTGCGATAAACCTTGGTCTAGCTGCACTCGTAATGTCTGTCCTACCTCACATACACTACACACCACTCCTGCCATTAGAATGCAGCTATCCCCCACGATAAAATGTGGTCTAGCTGCACACATAATTCTCTCGCATACTCTTTAGACCACCTTTCCGCACCCACCCACTTGCCTGCTCTACATGGGTGACTACCAAGGTCTTGGCCACCCCTACCTACCTCATACTGGCCAAAAGGCACACATGTATTCTATGATGTCTCTCCTTGCCTTACATACTTGAATAGCACTTCTACCATTAGAATGCAGCAATCCACCATAATAAAATTTGGTTTAGCTGTATACATAATCTCTCTCCTGCTGTACATAATTTGCACAGCATCTCTACCATCAGAATGTAGCTATCCCCATGATTAATTCAGTCTAGATGTACACATAAAGTCACTCCTACCTCACTTACTTCACACATCACCTCTGCCATTAGAATGCAGTTATCCCCCATGATATAATTTGGTCTAGCTGCACACATAATATATCTCTCTCATACCCTCCAGATTACCTCTCTGCATCCACCCACTTACCGGCTCATCATGAGTGACTAGCAATGACTTGGCCACCCATACCTACCTTCGTACTGGACTAACATGTACACCCACATTCTATAACCCTCTTACAAACTTCCCATACCTGGACTTTGGTCCCCCAAATGCGTTCAACCTACATCGCTTTGAGAACATACCAATGGTGAAAGGCGCAATACAAAGAGCCATTACATTATAGAAATCATTAACCACAACTTTACGTAACTCCTGGAGAGGAGGCACCTGTCAGTGAGGTTTACCCACTGGTTGAAAAATAAATACCACTTTCCATTGCATTATCTTCTCCCTCACAGAGCCTGGATAATTTTAGCCCACTACAGACATTAATATTTTGCCATAATGAAAACTGCATAAAAGGGCTAAATCTATCATTGTGCAGGATGGGAGGACGAGACCCGAACAAACACAACTATTTTTATTTGTTAAATGCTGTCTCTTTAGCACGTGCATTTTTCACTCACGTGTGCTAATGGTGATAATGGGGGTCATTACAACCCAGGGGTTAACCACGGTGCTATTAGCGCCATGGTTGACGCCGGTATTTTAACGATTGCGCCATGGTGGATGGCGGAATTACCGCCCCATTCCAAGGTTGGAGGGGCGGTAATTCCCCATTCACCATTGGGCCTTCCCCATTCCCATTTTTGCCCCCATAGGGCTCAATAAGAATGGGGAAGGCAGTAATTACGGTACTACAAATTGTGGTATCATAATTATCTCCAAGGTCCCTTTGCGGGTCCAATCCTTAACGACTGATCAAGACCAGCCGTTAAGGTAGGGACCTGCAAAGGGACCTCGTAATTAGGCGGTAAGGGGTTGACGGCGCCGCAACCTTTTACGGCGCCGTTAACACCTTACCGCCAGGGTCGTAATGAGGCCCAATGAGTCACGGTTTTGTTGGACAACCGTGCTTCACTCCAGCTCGTAAAATTATTGCCTAAATATGGCTTTAAGTAAAGTTTACATTAGCTTATTTTATGTTTTTAATTAAGGTGACAAACAACATTTACAATAATCATAAATATAATCTCATAAAGTAACTGAAGGTATCTTTAAAACTTTCAATAATCATATAAACAATCTTCACAGTTGAATTACAAAATAATCTTAAACTACTTTTTAAATAACATTAAACATGACCATGAAGCAGCCCTCTAAACATATTTAGCAATACTTCCACACAACCCTTAACATGGCCTTCTTTGCGACAGTGCTGCTACAGTGCTGAGATGCTTTTTTTTCAATTGCATCATTCAAGTCTGTCATTCTGTGGATATTTCAAAACTAAATGTGAGGTATTGACTCACGTATCTTGACTTTAAAATGCATTCAAAACTTTAAGGATCTTATATTCATTTTCTCACCTCTTCTATGTTGTTGTTTTAATTAACTTTGCTAGTCTCCATATTGCTTATTGATTAAAATAATAATGAAAGATTAAAAGAAGAAATGGAAATAACATGAATGTCTCACTTTCTTCTTGACCGCTCCCTTCCGCCATTATCTAATAATTAATTCCCATTGTAATATTTTACTTTTAATGATTACTTCTTTTTCATTCTGAAGATGTGTGCTATCACCTCCTCATAAGCGGTGCCTTTGCCCATAGCTATAGTCCCTTAGGGCCTGATTTACAAAGCTTTTTTCAGTGAGGTTTTCCCATTCAAAAGAGTGTTTGTAACTCAGGCCCCATGTCTAAACGTTTTTAGTGCAAATTTAATATGGGATCTATCTTCATGTTTGAATTTTGAAAACCTTCTAAAGATATAGATAATGTTCTGCTTCCTCACATGCTCCCTCATCGTCTGCACTCCATAGAGCACTTGGACTTGCACTGAGCACATGTATGAACTGCTTAGCTACATATAATTGTTTTTCCTGCCACTGTGATTAAACTCGGCATAGATCAATGCCTCACTAGAAGACTGTCCCTCCCCCCGCCTCCTTTACTAGATACAAAATCACTTCCGTTTGTGATTGGAAGTTGTCACTAGCATCTAAGTTCATTCACTTTGTCTATTGTGATCATTTTGCTTTGAAATGTCCCTAATATCTTCACCATTTGCAGTGAAGCATGAAAGCATCATTGGAGTCCATTCAGATTTATTAGCTGTTGATGATTACTTCAGGTGATGTGCTTAATATGTTTTTGGAGCTTTCTTACCCTCTGTATGTTCCATTCCATCGGATTAGCTATATTCTTATAGCGTTTCTTGTATCAACATTCTTGCTTAATAACATGCATCATAACCTATCTGCACAATAGAATCTCTAAATGACAGTCTATTTGTGTTGGATTCAGGAACCAATATCTTATTAAAAGAGGATTTTGTGCCATTCCGCACTAACTTTTACATCATCAATGTGCCTTTTTGTAACTAAAATATATTCTTGCTTACTAATTACCATGTGACATGTAAGTAGATAAATAACATCCTGCTTTCAAAGTTACTTAATTTTTTTTTGACACCATATTTTATCCAGACATATGTGTATATCTTTACTTTTTGTGGTTACGTGGTCCATTACAAAGTATACTCATGGGGGTTGTCCTTTCACTGGTTCCATTGCCCATTGTTAAGTGCATTATTTTTTATTTATTGTTCATTTGGTAGGCACTGATACAGGAATCAAATACTGTTTTGAAGCACCCACAGGGCAACAGGGAGGGGACAGTGGATGATAGAGAATGTAATTTCAACAATGTTAAATAATTAATACAATATAGGAAGAGAGAATGGGGTTAGGAAGACAAACCTACTATGCCTTGTGAGTGTTCAGAACGTGCAAGTGGAGAGGGGAGAGGAGGATGAGATAGGTGCTGTGTTGCTCATGGAGAGCAGCAGGTGAAGTGCTATGAAGAAGGTAAGTGCATCCTCCGGCGGTGAAGGGTGAGCCGAGGCAAGTGCACAGGATGGAGAGCAGCTTGGATGATAAGATGTGGGAGGTCAGGGCCTTGAGGGTGCATAAGAGCCCTGCACACCAATCAAGGTACTGTGCGATTAGCTGTGGGGAAAGGGAGGGAAGGAAGAGTTGAAGAGGATGGTCTTGAGGCTTTTCTGGAATTTAAGGAGGTCCTGCTCAACACAAAGAGAAAGGGGGAGGCTGTTCCAATGTAGGGAGCCCACTGAGGAAAGCGATCAACCACCTGCCTCTATTTGGCAAACCGCTTTACACAGAGGCAGTTGGTGCCAGTGGAACGCAGATGTCTAGAGGGGGAATATTATGCAGATTGAGTGGTCTCTGGCCCGAGACAGCCTTGTGGATGATGCAGAGGGATTTGAATTTAATCTGTGCTGTAACCGGGAGCCACTGAAGACTTTGCAGGGCAGGAGAGATGCAGTCTCTGGACTTGAGGCCAAGGATAAGTCTTGCTGCTCTGTTCTGGATTAGCTGGAGGCATCGCAGAGTGGAAGAAGGTAAATTAAGGAGGAGGCTATAGCAATAGTCAAGCCTAGAGAAACCCAGAGCCCGGGTAACACTGAGTCTCTGGGGGAAGGTGAGGAAAAATAGAATTCGTTCCAGAAGGAAAAGTTGAAAGTGGGACTTCTTGGCAATGTCCTGAGTATGAGGGAGGAAGGAGAGAGGGGAGTAGAAGATTACTCAGAGGTTTCTGGCTTCCGAGAAGAAGGTTCTGTTAATGCAGAGGAGTTCCAAATGTTTCATAAAAGGTAGAAGGTGCCCCTCTCCAGAAAGAAAATGGCATAATAACCTGTTCTGTGGTTTTTTCCCACTTTGAGAGTTTGCAGCCATCGCGTTTTTCTCACTGTACCTTTCACAGATGGGAAATATCCATTTGCATATCAGTCTTTGTCCCGCCCACATGGGCAGTCCAGCACCAAAATGCTATGGCAATTCCCTTCTGAGCAAGAGTACCAACAGCAACCCCAGACACGTGTTTCAGCCTTTTTGGGCTAGGAGTTCAAAATGTGTTTGCTAATATAATGCCCCATCATTAAATATTGTATACTTTGATTTGTCATCTATGTGACTCTGTCTTTCCCCCTAGGACTTGTAAAATACTTCATTACTGCACACAGCTAAGTCCATGCTCTTTTTTTATTACCCTAATCATAAAGAAAAAAAAACACTGAAAGTTTTTAAGGGACCATGTCATCTTTCAGAATGTTCAACGTGTTGCTGATAACCTTTTATTTGTTTAAAGGACAGACCAGCACATATCATATTGCAATGTTTTTTTATGTTTTCTTCTCTTCAAGCCAAGAACTTCTATTATTTGCATATGCCACTTTCATTGACGTTTTAATATTCTTCTTAGTGCGCCCTCTTAGTTCGAATTTTAACACCAAGTGATGCTATTTCTTGTTAGTTTTACATTAAAAAATTCTACAACAATTTACATTTTCCCACACGTTCTTGAGATGATGACAAAAATAAATAACACATCCCTGTCTATTTTACTGTGGACATGTTTGATCTTTATCTTGCCTTGCTCATGGCGGATGCTAATGCTCTACTGTTTATTGACATGTTATTCAATATATGAGTGAATGTTAGATATTTGTTCTGGGGATTGATGCATGCTACACACGCCTGCATGTTCTTCCATGCCTTTCCAAATAAAGATTATATTTTCTATATAAAATGTCCACAATATTATATTTTCCAAATATGGATTGGTTTTCATGTGTACGTTCAAACACGGAGGATTCTCATGAAACAATTGGGCATCATGGTGGATGTGTAATATTCGTATGACTTGTGTGTACAAAATACTGGAACCCTCACTCTTTTTTGATAGTAGAAATTCATCCTTTTTTTATCAAGGATGATTATAACACACACTTTACCAACTTTTCCTATTAATATTTCTCTATGTTTTGCTATTTTCTTTAATGCTTGAAAAACGTTGTGCAGAATTCGTACTTTATCTGGCTAAAGTACCAAATGTACCGTACAATTTTTCTATTTATGTATATGAGTTTGCCATTGCACATTTATTTTTGTTATGCTGAAATTCATGAAAAACTTGACCTTGCTATCCTCCAATTTTGCTACCTCCACCAGAAAAGGGTGAATTCAGAGCTCACAAATACGTAATAGCACATACTGCAAGAAGGGGTAAGAAGCACCATTAACAAAACATAACCCCAATGAGAAGGAGAAGAAGAAGAAGAAGAAGAAGAAGAAGAAGAAGAAGAAGAAGAAGAAGAAGAAGAAGAAGAAGAGGCAGAAGAAGAAGAAGAAGAAGAAGAAGAAGAAGAAGAAGAAGAAGAAGAGGCAGAAGAAGAAGAGGCAGAAGAAGAAGAGGCAGAAGAAGAAGAGGCAGAAGAAGAAGAGGCAGAAGAAGAAGAGGCAGAAGAAGAAGAAGAAGAAGAAGAAGAAGAAGAAGAAGAAGAAGAAGAAGAAGAAGAGGCAGAAGAAGAAGAGGCAGAAGAAGAAGAGGCAGAAGAAGAAGAGGCAGAAGAAGAAGAAGAAGAAGAAGAAGAAGAAGAAGAAGAAGAAGAAGAAGAAGAAGAAGAAGAAGAAGAAGAAGAGGAAGAAGAAGAAGAATCACAAGTACTTGTAAAATGGAAGCTGTTCATCAAACTTATATCTAAGTCTCTTGCAACCATGGTATGAGCTTAGTGAACAAGTCTCGCAAACGTGGACTGCATGTACATATGGTGTCATGGTACTGCAGAATTACTTCACTATTTACATGCTGGTTCTTTGCACACAAATTCTATTTGGTACATTGATCTATCATGCTATGATTCTGTATTTATTTGTCTGTGTGTGTGTGTGTGTGTGTGTGTGTGTGTGTGTGTGTGTGTGTGTGTGTGTGTGTGTGTCTGTGCGTGCGTGTATGTGTGTGTGCAGCTCTGGGTCAAAGAATGCGGCATGCTAAGGGATTTCTAAAAGTGTGTATCCATGATTGACGTTCTTTGTTGTTTCATTTGCGTATGATGATACATGTTGTGATTGTCTGTTGTAGAAGCTATATACTCAAATTGGTGATGGTCTCTCAAACACCACAGAGATCAGACAGACTCTTATTGAAAAACACCACATGAGTTGGACTGGGCAACCAAACACACATTGGTCAGGTATAACAAAGGTAATAAACAAGGAAATCAATTGAAAACATATGTTGGTCAGGTCTAACATTGTGTAATAAAAATGGAAATTGAGTGAAAAAAGTGTGGGAAATACCATGTGCAACTAGAGTGTGCAGTTGGAATCCCAAGCACTAATCATGATCCGGGCGTCTGGACAATGCTCTTCACTCTAGGCAAAGATTGCAATGACACTGCAAAATCCACATACTGCTTTGGGTGACTGCCCTTCTGCAAACTTTCTTGCCTCTACCCTGACCTCCAAAACACAGCATTGACCACACAACGATGTAATTGTCGGGCGAATTGCTTCTTCGACCAGTCTTGATGTCACCTGGCTCCTGCCTTCCCCACCTCCAAACCCCACCTCCAAAGCCAAAGAGGGACTTTGCCAAAGCATCTACCAAGTACCAGTTCCTTGGAGGTTAGACTTAAATGCGTATTCCTCATGAAGACACTCATTTCTCAAAATGAGAGTCATCCCCTTCCCCTTCACTTTACGCTGATATCCCCATTGTTGGTTCCCACGGGTAAATATCGGCACTTATATCCTTTGACCCTTCCTGGTGCACATTAAAAACCATTGCACCTCGACAAGTGCAGTTTGTCATATTAAAAGCCCCAGTGCTAAAATTGCCCTAGTGCTAAAAAGATCCATTTTTGATGCATGTTTGCATCAGGGCAAAGTTTGCACCAGTGCTAATACCATTCCGTATTAGCACTAGGGCAAACTTTGCCCTGGTGCAAAAATGTTGTGAAAATGCATTTTTTTTGCACTAGGGCAATGTTTTCCCTGGTGCTTTTAATGTGCCAAACTGCACTTGTCGAGGTGCAATGGTTTTTAATGTGTCCCAGTGGTTTTAAAAATAGGGCAAACTTTCCCCTAGTGCTAATACCGTGCAACATTTGCACTTGCACCGGTGCAAAGTTTCTGCAATCTGGCCCCATTATGGAAAGCGGAAATATGGAAAGCACGCACGTTTCTATTTCGTTGGCTATGATGGCCAACGTTTTTGTTTTTTACTCACTCTGGGCAACATTGTGCTTTCCCTGTGTCTGACTTGTCACACGTACACCGGCTGCAAGTAGGGTCAGCCAGGAGAAAGACAGTATACATGACAAAATACGGAGAAGTCCACTTTTACAAATTGTGACATTTTACAACAATCTGAGCGTTCTTTTGTTGAAAATACTGCATTTTAAACATTTTCGTTTAGGACAATTGGATAAAACTAACAGATACTTAGTGCAATAAGTCAATAAAACATGCTTAACATCTTTTTGCAGTGTCTTGGTCCAGCTTAGGCAATTTATGTTATTATGTGTTTAGTTTATGAATATTAGTAATGTATATTATTAAGTGCATTTCTGTCCAGTCTGATTCCCCTGAAAACATGCACATGCCTTTTCAGAGAGTTGTTTGAACACATTCCCCTGCCAGCGCGACATATCCCTGATCTGGAGGGCTCCCTCCTATCTGATGAGTCTATTTCAGGGGCCAGATTAAAGAAATTGTACACCAGTACAAGTGCATAAATTGCACAGTATTAGCACAGGGGTAACTTTTGCCCTATTTTTAAAAACACAGGGACTTATTAGAAAACTATTATAGCATGGCAGGCACAATTTGGCATGGTATAAGCACCTGGGCAAAAATTGCCACAGTGCAAATAAGATACATTTTCAATGCATTTTTTTACCGGTGAAAAGTTTGCCCTAGCGCTAATACCATTCCGTATTAGCACTAGGGCAAACTTTGCCCCGCTTAAATAGTGCAGTCAAAATGTATCTTTTTTGCGTTTTCTATTATGTTGATTGTTTTTTTAAAAAAAGGCAAACTTTGCCCTAGTGCTAATACCGTGCAACTTTGCACTTGCACCGGTGCAACGTTTCTGTAATCTGGCCCCAGATATGGAACTATTTGCACTCAAGGCCTCTCTTTAAGAACTAAAGGTGAATGGACACTTGCGCATTGATAAATGCACTGACTCGATCAGCGCATTGCAAGGGGGGCTGCCAGAGGGCTGTTTTCTTCAGTAATCATGAAGTCACTGGCCAATAGGTACACCCCAAAGTAGTGTAAATGAGGCTCTCTTGTAGGCTGCTGACCCAGGATAGGGTGCGTCCTTAGAGACTTTATGGACAGAGATTTGAAAAGGGTTCCTGGCCAGATTGATTTGATTGGTTATTTGTAACGCGCTTAATACCCAGAGGTTTCTAAGCGCGGACCCGGGGAACGAACCTGTGTGGCCCCGTGCCGTCCTGCTTCCAAGGCGAGCATGTTGCCCCTGAGCTATCCTCCCGAGACAGTCCTGAGATGCAGTCCTATTTCTTATGGGCACTAAGCAGATATGCTGATGTATCCACCCCTGTCTGGAAATTGTAAGCTCAGATAGAGGGAGCTGAAAGGCTACTTACCAAGCGAGCAGCAGAGAGCCGCCAGCATGAACACGATGGCAGCCTTCATGGCTGTCAGATGGGTGTCTATCTTTCTTAACCTGCAACAGTTGGCTCGAAGTTTCGACAAGATGCTAAAAGTAGTGACCTTGTATTTATAATGGAAGCAGTTGCTCATGCTGCACCCCCAGTGTGACGTATTATATCAGGTATCATTGTCAGATCACCTACCCCCAAAAAACGTGCATTCAAGTTGTGGGAAAGGAAATTTTCACACCATTGGAATGTAAACAGTTGTAGTCAATGTTTGACACCTGATGTAGCATCACAGGTGAAATGTCAACATTTAGCAGGATGCATGTCCTGACCAGATGCGTCTCTTGCTAGCCACATGCTCCCCTTCCACTCCACACTCCCACCCCACCTCGACAACGGCTGACACTTAGTAAATATTGCCTTTTCAAAATAGTTTGTCATGGTTACTTTTGCAGGGGTAGAATTCTCAGTATATCCTCAGTATTGCTTAACAAACTATTGGTGACAAGGCAGATATTTGGGGGACACAGAGCCAAAAGTAATATTTTCAAAACTTTTTTGGTGGACACATTGGCATTGTCCCCTGCAACCTCATAAAAGCACCCAGTTGCAGCCCCCACTCCTTGGCCTTTCTCAGTCTTGATCAACAGCAACCTAACAAATAGCTGATTTGTGTTTTTTTATTGCCATCACAAGAGCAAGGAAAAAATTAAAGAAAAAGGTTTGCCATGACCCAATGCCATCCATGGGTTTTGACAGGCCCTGATAGGTCACTGTGGCATGCACAGGGTCCTATGGTGGATGTCAGTAGCTTGCCTACCCGTGTAGGGACATCATTTATTATCCATTAGTGACCTTGAAACTTGCTGGATGCATCTCTAGAAAAGTTTGCAAAGTTCACAGGACTTACACCACCCACAATTGAGGAGGTTCGAGCTCTGCTAGAGCTAGTTTGCCCACCCCCAGTAGTCAGCTTGACTGAGCACTGGGGAGTGGAGCAGTTGCAGTGGTGGAACATTATTTTCAACAGTTGACCACTCTGGGGTGTCCGTCTCTGATGGCTACTTTATGTTCCCTTTTTGTGGTTAGACCAATCCATTCCAGCAGGAGGACATCCCCTGGAGACATGTCCCTGAGATGCCCTCCGTCCGGCCAGGAAAGTGTTTATCTCAGTTATCATCCATTATTGATCTCAGTATTCATCCAGAGTTTTTCCCTGTTTGCAAACGACGCATAATTGGTTAGAGAAACGTGTGAAAAAGCTTTACTTCTCATTTTGCGTTTCGTTTCGTTTTAATTCGATAACATATTATCATAAAAGTAGAAGACAATTGGACATACGTCATAAATAATCAGTTTAAAAAAGAAAAATACATCTTCATTGGGAAAACTGTCTCATACAACAATAATTGATATTCATTACGGCATGAATAAAAAATAAAATAAAAAAAAGCTTGGATATAGTACACAAAAACTCCAGAGAATCAATTATTAAATGGCACTTCCAGAATAAAAAAAAAGATAACATGGTGCAGAGACTGAAAGTGAATGCTGGTCAACGAAAATAGTATATATGTTATTCATGGAATCAGGTGCAGAAATGGCACAAGTGCCGCGCGCTCATTAGGAACCTGCGCGGGCCGTGGTGCAGAAAAATTATTGCACTCCCCACGTATTAATAGATCAAAGGCGCATTACTAGCTATCGCACAAGTAAAAAAAAGCTGCGCGAGGAATGCCCACAACACTTCCCTATGAAAATAATCAAAAAGCAAGCCAAACCAGGTGCAAGCCTCCGCGTCCACCCCTGATCCACCATCCTGTACCCCAGTGAGAAGGCTTGCACTCCCCCGCACGTCCAGGCAGCACCCAGCTAAATCACATGCGTCACCTCGCAAGCCCATGCTGCACCCCTGCGAAAACGCGGGACCTCCCTTGCAAAGCCAGACTGCACCCCAGCGAAATCGAATGCCTCACCTCGCAAGCCCAGGCTGCACCCCAGTGAAATCGAATGCCTGACCTCGCAAGACCTGGCTGCAACCCTGTGAAAATCCAGACCCTCCCTTTCAAAGGCAGACTGCACCCTAGCGAAATTGCGTGCCTCACCTCACAAGCCCAGGCTGTACGCCTGCAAAATTGCATGCCTCAGCTCACAAGCCCATTCTGCACGGCTGTGAAAACACAGGCCCTCCCTCACAAAGCCAGACTGCACCCCTGTGAAATCGCACGCCTCACCACGCAAGCCCAGGCTGCACCCCTGCGAAAAAAGGCTGGCCCTTCCTCGCAAAGGCAGACTGCACCCCAGCAAAATCCCACACCTCACCTCCCAAGCCCAGGCTGCACCCCAGAAAAATAGCATGCCTCCCTTCGAAAGCCCATGCTGCATCCGAGCGAAAACAGGGGCCCTCCGTCACAAGCCCAGACTGCACCTCTGCGAAAATGCATGCCTCACCTCGCATGCCCACGCTACACCCCTGCAAAAACGCGGGCCCTCCATTGCAAGGCCAGGCTGCACCACAGTGGAATCACGTCCCTCATCTCACAAGCCCATGCTGCACCCCTGCGAAAACGCGGGAACTCCCTCGCAAGCTCAGGCTGCACCCTCCAAACAGGACACCACTCCCAGGCCGCCTCACCTGTGACTCCCCTCCAGTCTGACACCATCCACTAGCCCCCCTCACCTAGGGCGACACCCCTCAAGTAGCCCTCTCCAATCTGGGCACCAGCCCCCTCCAGTCTGGACACCACCCACCAGTCCCCATCACCTGTGGCACTCCCCCAGGCAGCCCGCTCCAGTCTGGACACCATTCCTCAACCCCCTCCAATCTGGACATCACCCAACAGCCCCCCTCCAGTCTGGGCACCAAGCCCAGCACCCCTCACCTGTGACCCCCCAGTCAGCTGCCTCCAGAATGGACCCCACCCACCAGCCCCTTCCTGTCTGGACACCATTCCCCTACCCCCTCTCCTGTGACACCCCAAGGCAGCCCCTTCAGCCTGGACACCACCCCCCAGCCCCACTCACCTGTGACACTCCCCCGGGGCAGTCCCCTCCAGTCTGCACACCATCCCCCAGCCCACCTCACCTGTGACACCCCCAGGCAGCTGACTTCTGTCTGGACCCCACCCCCAAACCCTCTCCAGTCTGGACACCATCCCCAAACCACCTCACCTGTGACACCCTGCCAGGAAGCCCCCTCCAGTCTGGACACCACCCTCCAGCCCCCCTCACCTGTGACTCCCCCCCGGGCAGCGTCCTCCAGTGTGAAAACCACTCCCCAGCCCCACTCACCTGTGACACTTCCCCCGGCTTCCCCCTCCAGTCTGGACACAACCCCCCTGACTCCCTTAACTGTCACAAGCACCCCAGCCAGCCCCCTTCAGTCTGGAGGCCACCCACCAGCCCTACTCACCTTTGGCACTCACCCCAGGAAGCCCCCTCCAGTCTGGACTCCACCACCCAGCCACCTCCAGTGTGGACACTGTTAGGAAAGATTTAATAACGGTATGTCATTTTCCCTCCATGTGTCAACCCCCAAACTTTTTGCTGCTGTTTAAACACCCTGAACTAAACTTTGCCAGAGAAGAACAGCCCTCAGCTGCACTCCTCTGGGCTTTCGCTCACTTTCTATGGGGAAACTGACATGTCCTTAAGACAGTCAGTACTGGGAGACTTTGTTTCCCTTAGTCCTTTCCTCATGTTGCAGCTTTTGTGCAACATGTAACAAGTGTGCAATGTAACTTAACTTACAGCACTCTTGGGTCTCTAGTCATGCCAAAGGCCCTAGAAACTCTCGCTGGACTTTTTATGACATGTGCAAATGTGTCCTGGACAGGACTGGTGGAAGCTGTTGTTTTGATATATTTTTTACCCTTTTTTGCCATGTTAACCGTGTTTACGCGATTGGCACGAATAGGTGCCCTGGTTCCAAAATGGCCATGCCACGAGGTTCTTTGTCCTGTGCTTTGGCCATCTTGCCCCTTCACCTTCCCCAGGTCGAATCAACCCAGGTCAGTCCTTACTTGGTCATGAACTTTCCCGCGAAACCCAATGCTTTTGCGGGCTTCTGCATGCGTGGTGTGTGTGCCTCAAGGATGTGGGCTGGGATGTCTGTTCACAATACACATCCTGGGTGCCAGAGAGTCTGGAGTGTCCTCAATGCTTGGGACCTCCGTGGTCCATGATTGGTCCACGTATGGAGTGAGTGTTTGTGAGCAGATCTCCCATTGGGTCCTCTCCTTTTTGGTGTGAAGGGAACTTTGGATAAGAGGAGGCTGAAAACACCACTACCATGTTGATCTCCTGAGTTCACACCGAACAAGGGATAAGGAGCCAAGTATCCTGCAACAAGAAGCTGAGTCAAGGAACCGCTGGTGACCCGCTGGAAGGTTTGGCACCCTGCACCAGCTGTCGTCCCATGGGACCCCTCTGCATATGATCGTCCTAGAAGGTCTGCGAAGATGCTTTGACCCACTGGAATAGTGAGATCCACTATTCTCTGCACCTTCACCAAACCCTGCAAGTAAGCCTCTTCGGAGGTGTCCCTGGGCCAACCAGTGGGCTGACCAGGTTACACGGGACGTTTGCTCTTTTTCGCCGCTGCTTCGAGGAGGCCCCCGAAACATGACATACTGCTTGCTATGTCTCCACGGCACCCTCACACCGAATTTTGAACACTTGGCGTTCCAAGGTCTGAAGTGAGACGAGTGCGCCCGGACCGAAGTAAACGCGGTTACCGTGTTGCCCTGCTGTGGCATCAACCTGTGCAAGATTGCTGCATTTGTGACACTCTCGCCCCTGAAGCTTGCTGCAGTGGAATTGTGCTGATTCCTCCACCCGAAGCAGAAAAATCGCCACTGTCCCGTTTGGGAATCCCGCTGTATCTCGGAAACTACACGGTGTCGAGACGTCCTGATTGTCGCATTCGAACCTGCCAGTGAAGTGGACTGTACTGGCAAAGTTTTGGTCTGCCTGTGTCAGGGACCGCTGAGTAGCCCTTACCCCAAACGGTGGCCCCTAGCGCAGCAGCCCATTTTTACACACAAAGTGGCCACTGAGGGCCCCTTTATTTTCCACCACTATTGCAAAATAGCGACTCCATCCTGCACTCTCAAACTGCCTCTGCCCTCAAGTGGAGGTCCTGCTTGAATAGTCGGAACGTGTTCTTCATCGCCTTATCCACCTTCCTGAGCTGCTAGAGACCCTGAAAGAGACACTATTTTGTCCATTGGCACAAGCGCGTGCATGTACTATTTAGCATAAGGCTCCTCTCTTCGTAGGGCTTGGACTGCCTCTTAGATAGGTGTATTCTTGATTCTTGATGTTGAACTGGGTCTAAAGATGATTTGCACTGCCTGTTTTTCCTCCCCATCTAGGTGGTCTACATATTTTTAAACCCCATTGGTCTTGTATATATATTGTATTGATTGTGATGTATTGGTTTATTCTAGTGTTACTGTGAATCTTTGCTATGGTCTATGTCACAAAGGCCTTGTAATAAATGTGTCTATATTTTAATATAACACCTGCCTGGAGTAATTTGTAAGTGTCCTTGCTTTGTGTGCTCATTGAGGTCTTTCAGTCCCCCTCACCCCTCTTGAGACTTAGACTTGACCGCCTGCCATAGCTACCCTGATTGGTCTGGCTTGTCCAGAGGTTACCATGTTCCAAGAAACTGGGTTGGCCTTCTGAACCTCTGCCCCTCCAGGACTGAGTTCAGAAATCCATCTTAACAAATTTGTGTACAGCGGTGGGATAGGACTGAAGGTATCCAGTGTTGCATAATAGTGAAGGCATTTCAAGTTATTTCTACCAGGAAACATAGTGAATTGTTGTAGTATAACTTTTTAAAGGCCATGGTCCTATTTAACAGTATGGAAACAAGTACCTTGTTAAATTTAAATGCTTCTAAATCTGACACATTAAAAAAGATGTGTGCTGAGAGAGGTGTCTCCTCTCAAGGCACAAAATTAGAAATGATCCAAAGAATCATAGACTGGCAAGAAGCTCAGCTTAGAGCTATAGCTTCTGAGGACAGTGCAGAAGGCGGTGGGGCTGCTCTCACAGGTAGAACTGATGGTTCTGCCGCTGCACTGATCCACAGCAACCATGAGGACATGGAGGATGTAACGTCTAATGTTTCTTCTGCCAGTGCTGATGGGGAGGCCATACTTGAATTCAAGAAACAGGAACTGCTGTTTAGGCAGAAGGAGCTTGAGTTCAATATGGCCAAACTAAAGATAGAGCAGGCAGAAAAACAGAAAGACCGGGATCACCAGTTGGAACTGGCCAAGCTTCAAGTTCCAATGGATCCAAGGGTCCTGGACATAGTTCTGGGGCCTCCTCTCATCCAAGGTTTCCAAAAGAATGACATTATGGACTGGCTGAATACATTTGAGTATGCATGTGAAGTTCAACAAGTTGACAATGCTGATAAAATTGCCTGGTTACTTAGCACACTGCCCAATTCTGGCTGCAGTGCCATTATGGAAATGTCGAAGGCTGAGAGAGCAGATTTTGCAATGTTGAAGCAAACTCTCATATTAATGAATCGAAAGACTCCTGCACAATACTTAAAAAGATTCAGAGAGTATAAAAAGAAAGAAGGTGGTACTTGGGTATCTTATGTAACTGAATCATTAAAAAACTTGACTGGCTTGGTTGCAGGTCATAAGGTCTCTACCTTTGAAGGCATGATAAATCTTGTCATGCTGGAACACATTTTTGCATCTTCTTCACCTGAGCTTAAGCAACATTTGGCAGATTCAAAGGAGATAGATCCTAAGAAGCTAGCCAGTGCAGCAGATTTGTGGGTGTCACATAGAGTGTCCCATAAGGACAAGACTCATCCTGGTAAGCAGGAGGAAGGGAACAAGTCCAAAGATAAAGAGGGTGGGGAAACTGATAAATCTTCCTCCCATAAGGGCCACAAAAAGAAAAATGAGGGTAAGACACAAGAGAACTCACAGGGTAGTGGAGGTCAGCCTCCAAAACAGAACTCTGGTTATAGTAAGCCTCCCTATGTAAACAGACCCAGTGAATCTTGTTTTGCTTGTGGAGCAACTGACCACGTGAAGGGTGATCCCAGATGTAAGCTCAACACCTTGGGGGTCCACTCTGCTACTCTGGCCTTCTCCTCCTATGAGGGAGACGAGATTACAGGAGCATCCTTCTCCTCAGAATCCTTCACCAGTGAGATAGAAGCTGAGGTAGTTTTAGTTTCCCTGTGTTCCTGGGAGCCTAATGTATCAGAGGCTTATGCTAGGATTCCATATAACACCAAGCACTACTTTAAAGACAGTGTGCTGATCAATGGAGTAGATACTCCAGCTCTTAGGGATAGTGGGTGCAGTCAAACTGTAGTGGATTCTACATTGGTAGAACCAGAGGAAGTTGCCAGAGCTACTCTGATGCCCACAAAGTTTGCTGATGGCCCACCTCTCATGTTCCCAGTAATACCGGTAAATCTTACTATAAATAGTAGAGCAGTCAGGATTCCAGTGAGCATTCAGAGGAGTGTCACAGGAAAGGTCTAGTTGGGCAATGATCTCAGAGCTTTAGGGCTTGTGGGAGACAGTGTTGACAGACCCTGCACAAGGTCTCAAACAAGGGCAACATTGGCCAAGACCAATGCCCTGCCCAAGCCAAAGGGGAAACCCAAGGCAAAAGGAGTCAGAAAATCAAAAATAGGGAAAGAAAATGTTTCCCCTAACTCACCTACCACTGAGGTGGAGATAGTTGGTCAATCACCAGGACCTGACGAGGAGGTGGTGATGCCTGAAGTATTTGACCCCAATGACCATCATGAACTAAAAGATTTGTTAGTAGAAGATGGTCCTGACAGGGAAGAATTCAGTAAAGGCCAACGTGAGTGCCCATCTCTGGAAGGCCTAAGGAGACAGGGATACTCCCAGCTTGACGGTGAACCTCCTTGGAAGCATCAGATTTATTGGGAAGGTGGGCTCCTGTACAGTGAGCCTACAGAGTCTACAGAAGGAGACCATAGGAGGTTGGTGGTTCCCCTTGCTGTAAGACCCTTCCTCCTGCAGCTGGCACATGAAGTGCCCCTTGCTGGTCACCTTGGTATTAAGAGGGCCAAGCAAAGGTTATCCATGCACTTCTATTGGCCCAATATGGGGTGCAAGCAGAAAGTCACTGCAGAAGTTGTGCCTCCTGCCAGTTATCTGGTAAAAGTGGCTCAACAATCCAAGCTCCATTGGTACCACTCCCAGTTGTGGGGGTACCATTTGAGAGGGTAGGGGTCAACATTGTTGGTCCCCTTGACCCCCAAACATCCTCAGGCAATAGGTCTTTCCTGGTGTTGGTCGACCATGCCACCAGGTATCCTGAGGCCATACCATTAAAAACTGTGACTGCCAAGTCAGTTGCAAAAGCATTACTTGGCATCTTTACTAGGGTTGGCTTCCCTAAAGAAGTTTTGTCTGACAGAGGCAGCAACTTTATGTCGAAGTATATGCAGGCTATGTGGAAGGAATGTGGGGTCACCTATAAGTTTTCCTCTGCATACCACCCCAGACCAATGGTTTGGTGGAAAGGTTTAACAGGATCTTGAAAAGTATGATTGGGGCTCTGGAAGAACCTCAAAGAAGAAAAGGGGATCTTCTTTTACCATCCTTACTGTTTGCCTACAGAGAGGTACCACAAGAGGGTGTTGGCTTCAGCCCCTTTGAACTTCTGTTCGGTCACCCTGAAAGGGGACCCTTAGCCATAGTCAAGGAGGAATGGGCGATGCCCACTCCCCCCATTACTACCAACGTAGTAGAATATGTGCTAGGGCTCAAAAAAAGGATTGTAATCCTGATGGGTCTGGCTTGTGACAAGTTGAAGGCAGGACAAGCTCTGGTGAAACATTGGTATGACCATAAAGCTTTCCTCATCAACTTTGCATCTGGTCAGAAAGTCCTGATCATGAATCCCATAAGGCCTAGAGCTTTACAGGATAAATGGTCAGGCCCTTACACAGTGGTGGAGTCACTGGGTGAGGTCAACTATTTAGTGGACCTTGGAAGGCCTGGACAGGCTCCAAATGTGTTCCATGTAAATAGGCAGAAGGCTTTCATCCCAAGAGTTGAAATTGCAGCACTGCTATTGGCTTCAGATGTTGAGGAAGAGGGGTCTGAACCTCTTCCTGACCTATTCCAAAGCAGTCCTTCATATAGCTCCATTGAGAGTGTCCGAGTGGCCCCTCACCTGACTTCTGATCAGCAGGCTGAGGTGAAAAGTTTCCTTAGGCAATTTTCCCCGAGGTTTTCACAGTCCCCTGGTTTGACACCTTGGTGCAAACATAACATAGACACAGGAGACAGTGTACCTACCAAAAGTAGGGGATACAGAATGTCAGACAAAGTAAGGTCTTACATTAAGACAGAGATCAACAAAATGTTGGATCTTGGGGTGATTGAACCCTCTAGTAGTCCTTGGTCCAGCCCTGTGGTTTTGGTTTTTCAAAGGCAGGTACTTCTGAATTGAGGTTTTGTGTGGATTGCAGGGCTCTGAATGCTGTCATCAAGACAGATGCACACCCCTTGCCGAGAACAGGTGAGCTGGTGGATACCTTGGGTGCTTCCAAGTACCTCAGCATGTTTGATCTCACTGCAGGCTATTGGCAAATAGCCCTTGCAGAACATGCCAAGGAGAAGACAGCTTTCTCAACTCCCGAGGGCCTTTACCAGTTCAGGGTAGTTAAAGAAAGCACCTGCCACTTTCCAGAGGCTCGTGAATCATGTGTTTGATGGGTTGGATGAATTCTGTCTTGCCTATCTGGATGATATAGCAGTTTTCAGTGCCACCTGGAAAGACCATGTGAAACACCTAGGGATTGTGTTACAGGCTCTTCAGAAGGCCCACTTGACCATAAAGGCCAGTAAGTGCCAGATTGGACAAGGATCAGTAGTCTACCTTGGGCATGTAGGTGGAGGGAGGATACAGCCTCTACCCAGTAAAGTACAAGCAGTACAAGACTGGCCTACCCCCACTACACAGACCCAGGTGAGAGCCTTCTTAGGACTCACTGGGTACTACAGAAATTTCATGGCAGACCATGGTACCATAGCTGCCCCTCTGACTGCTCTCACTACTCCAAAGAAACCCAAGAAGGTAACTTGGACTGAAGAGTGTGAGAAGGCATTCAATGGCTTAACAGACTCCTTGTGCCAGGCCCCTGTTCTCAGGGCCCCTGATTACCAAAGACCTTTTATTGTGCAGACAGATGCATATGACACTGGGATAGGAGCTGTACTATCACAAGTAGATAAGAAGGGTAAGGAACACCCTATTGGCTTCATAAGTCACCAGTTTAAGGACAGAGAGCTCAGATGCTCCACAGTAGAGAAATAATGTTTCTCTGTTGTGTGGTCCCTTAGGAAACTGAGGCCCTACCTCTATGGGACCCACTTCACTGTGCAAACTGACCATAAACCCTTAAAGTGGCTAATGAACATGAAGGGAGAGACTCCAAAGTTGCTTGGTTGGTCCATAATTCTGCAAGGCTTTGACTTCCCTACTGAGCATAGGCCAGGTGTCCAACATAGCAATGCTGATGGAGAGGCATCAGCTTCACCTCACTGATGATCCCCAACAAGGGTGAAACACGTGTATGGGGTTGCTGGTGGTACTCTCGTTCAGGTTGGAATTGCCATTGCATTTCGGTGCTGGACTGCCCCTGGGCAGGACAAAGACTGATATGCAAATGGATATTTCCCATCTGTGAAAGGCACAGTGAGTAAAAGCAGTGGCTGCAAACTCTCAAGTGGTTAATAACCACTGAACAGGTTATCAGGCCTTGTTCTGTCGAGAGAGGGGCGCCCGCTACCTTTGCAAACTAAATTTCAAGGAACCTGGGATTGGTAACCCTAGGTCTCCTGGGGGCAACCAGACGTGGTCTCCCTCTCACTGTGCTTAGAGAGGCATCAGCTTCACCTCACTGATGATCCCCAACAAAGGTGAAACACGTGTATGGGGTTGCTGGTGGTACTCTCGTTCAGATTGGAATTGCCATTGCATTTCGGTGCTGGACTGCCCCTGGGCAGGACAAAGACTGATATGCAAATGGATATTTCCCATCTGTGAAAGGCACAGTGAGTAAAAGCAGTGGCTGCGAACTCTCAAGTGGTTAATAACCACTGAACAGGTTATCAGGCCTTGTTCTGTCGAGAGAGGGGCGCCCGCTACCTTTGCAAACTAAATTTCAAGGAACCTGGGATTGGTAACCCTAGGTCTCCTGGGGGCAACCAGACGTGGTCTCCCTCTCACTGTGCTTAGAGAGGCATAAGCTTTACCTCACTGATGATCCCCAACAAGGGTGAAACACGTGTATGGGGTTGCTGGTGGTACTCTCGTTCAGGTTGGAATTGCCATTGCATTTCGGTGCTGGACTGCCCCTGGGCAGGACAAAGACTGATATGCAAATGGATATTTCCCATCTGTGAAAGGCACAGTGAGTAAAAGCAGTGGCTGCGAACTCTCAAGTGGTTAATAACCACTGAACAGGTTATCAGGCCTTGTTCTGTCGAGAGAGGGGCACCCGCTACCTTTGCAAACTAAATTTCAGGGAACCTGGGATTGGTAACCCTAGGTCTCCTGGGGGCAACCAGACGTGGTCTCCCTCTCACTGTGCTTAGAGAGGCATCAGCTTCACCTCACTGATGATCCCCAACAAGGGTGAAACACGTGTATGGGGTTGCTGGTGGTACTCTCGTTCAGGTTGGAATTGCCATTGCATTTCGGTGCTGGACTGCCCCTGGGCAGGACAAAGACTGATATGCAAATGGATATTTCCCATCTGTGAAAGGCACAGTGAGTAAAAGCAGTGGCTGCGAACTCTCAAGTGGTTAATAACCACTGAACAGGTTATCAGGCCTTGTTCTGTCGAGAGAGGGGCGCCCGCTACCTTTGCAAACTAGCAATGCTGATGGGTTGTCCAGAATGTTTAACCACCCTGAACAAGAAACTCATCCAGGGGTGGATTAGTTCCCCCTGTCCTTAGTCTGGGGAGGGCGAGTGTTAGGAAAGATTTCATAATTGTATGAAATATTCCCTCCATGTGTCAACCCCCAAAGTTTTTGCTACTGTTTAAACACCCTGCACTAAACTTTGCCAGAGAAGCACAGCCGTCAGCTGCACTCCTCTGGGCTTTCGCTCACTTTCTATGGGGAAACTGACATGCCCTTAAGACAGTCAGTACTAGTCCATTCCTCATGTTGCAGCTTTTGTGCGACATGTAACAAGTGTGCAATGTAACTTAACTTATAGCACTCTTGGGTCTCTAGTCATTCCAAACGCCCTAGAAACTCTTGTTGTACTTTTTATGAACTGTGCAGATGTGTCCTGGATAGGACTGGTGGCAGCTATCGTTTTCATATATGTTTGCCATGTTAACCGCGTTTACCGCGATTGGCACAAATAAGCGGCCTGGCTCCAAAATGGCCATTCCACGAGGTTCTTTGTCCTGTCCTTTGGCCATCTTGCCCCTTCACCTTCCCCAGGTCGAGTCGACCCGGGTCAGTCCTTATTTGGTCATGCACTTTCCCGCGAAACCCAATGATTTTGTAGGCTTCTGCATGCCTGGTGTGTGTGTCCCTCCAGGATGTGGGCTGGGATGTCCGTTCCCAATACACATCCTGGGTGCCAGAGTATCTGGAGTGTCCTGAATGCCTGGGAGCACTGTGGTCCATGATTGGTCCACGTATGGAGTGAGTGTTTGTGAGCAGACCTCCCATTGGGTCCTCTCCGTTTTGGCGCAAAGGGAACTTTGGATAAGAGGAGGCTGAAAACACCACTACCATGTCGATCTCCTGAGTTCACAGCCCGAACAAGGGATAAGGAGCCAAGTATCCTGCAACAAGAAGCCGAGTCAAGGAACCGCTGGTGACCCGCTGGAAGGTTTGGCACCCTGCACCCGCTGTCATCCCGTGGGACCCCTCTGCATCTGATCGTCCTTGAAGGTCTGCGAAGACGCTTCGACCCATTGGAATAGTGCGATGAACTATTCTCGGCACCTTCACCAAACCCTGCAAGTAAGCCACTTCGGAAGTGTCCCTGGTCCAACCAGTGGGCTGACCAGCTTACAAGGGACGTTTGCTCTGTTACCGCTGCTGTTTTGAGGAGGCCTTCGAAACTTGCGATACTGCTTGCTCTGTGTCCACGGCACCCTCACACCGAATTTCATACACTTGGCGTTCCCAGGTCTGAAGTGCGACGAGTGCGCCCGGACTGGAGTAATCACGGTTACCGTGTTGCCCTGCTGTGGCAACAACCTGTGCAAGTTTGCTGCATTTGTAACCACCTCGCCCCTCAAGCCTGCTGCAGTGGAATTGTGCTGATTCCTCCACCCGGAGTGGAGAAATCTCCACTGTCCCGTTTGGGAATCCCTGCTGTATCTCGGAAACTACACGGTGTCCAGACATCCTGATTGTCACATTCGAACCTGCCAGCAAAGTGGACTGTACTGATGAAGTTCTGGTCTGCCCGCATCGGGGACCAGTGAGTAGACCTTACCCCAACAAGTGGCCCCTAGCGCAGCAGCCCATTTTTAAGCACAAAGTGGCCCGTGAGGACCCCTTTCCTTTCCACCGCTATTGTGAAATAGCGACTCCATCCCGTACTCTCAAACTGCCTCTGCCCTCAAGTGGAGGTCCTGTTTGAATAGTGGGAATGTGTTCTTCATCACCTATTAGCGGTGACCGTAAAATTGCGGAAACGGAAATAGCGTCATCGCACAGGAACGGGAAAGAGCACGGTGGCCATATTTAAAAACACAATCCATTGCCACCCTCTGCATCCAGGACCTGTTTCCACACGACTCCAACACCAAATCATCCCGGATACCCAGAAGATGCCAACGGCCGTCAAGAAAGGCGCAGATCGGCAGCGCAAAGAAAAATTCACCAGCGAGGAGCTGATCATGCTAACACACACCCTAGCGGCAAATGCCAATGTAGTATTCGGCAATGACATGCAGCGTGAGACCCAGTCAAGAAAAAGGCCATCTGGGCAGAGGTTGCCCACAAAGTCAGTGCATTGGGCACCACCACCTGCACTGTCAAGGACTGCAGAAAGCGGTGGGATGACCTACGGCTCCGGGTCCGCAGCATTCTGGCTGCTAATTGCAACCTAGCTATGGCCACAGCAGGTGGTGCTGATTCCCCAATAAAACTCTGGGAGTGGGAGGAGACCTGTGCCAGCACAATTGGCATGGAATCGATTGAGGGAGTGGGAGACATGGAGCATGGTGCATGGTGCGTCCACTTCATCAGGTGAGTGTACACATGAAACAATGCACTGTAAAGAGGTCCCAATGCATAGAGCGGCATGACGTAAACATTCTGCATAAGGCACATAGAACCATAACCAATGATATTCCCTATTTTTGTCCCCTACAGGATCACAGACAGACAGTGATGAACCGGGCACTGTGACACCTGCTCCCTCAGCAAAGAAAAAGGCCAGGACACATGAGACAGGGGACACCGCCACCACCTCAAGGGACACCGGGAGGAGTGAGCAGCAGCAGAGGGGTAAAGGCAGCAAGAGCGCCAGTGCAACACGGCCTGAAGCCACGGCTGCCCCTATTGCTGCACCCACGGCAGTGTTCCCCCTGTCATTGGAAACAAGCACAGAGGGCCCGCACTCTGCTGCCACCAGTTCCACTGGTGAGGCAGCAGCCACCGTGCCGCTGTCGGACGTGGAGGAGGAAATTGACGTTGAAATGCAAAGGCAGACCCCCAGTCCCCCGCAATCCATTGAGCCAAGCCCACGGCCACCATCACAATCGAGTAGCCATGGACAATCAGGCAACGACAACGTGGAAGGGCGCTGGAGCCCTCAGGTGTCCTCACCTGATGCCAGAGGAATTGACCAGGGTGCAGCAGCCACCCCAAGAGCTGGACGAAGTCAACATGACCTGGAAACCATCAGCCAGAGGCAGGTTGAAATAACTGCGCTGGTTGGCCAGCATGTGGAAGAGGCAGCCCGTCTGAGGGAGGAGTTTAGGTTGTATGCAAGCCAGACAAGAGAGGGCATAGAGGCCTGCACAAACCGGATGTGTGAGGAAATGGCCCAACTGAGGCAGGTCCTCACACGCATTGCGGACGCCATGGAGCGACAATATCCTCCCCCCACCACAGGATCAACCGGGCCCCTCCTCCTCTGCGAGTTCCCCCCTTCGCCGCTCCCTGCACACCATGAGGCGCACGCCATCCCAACCTCCCAATGGCGGTGGAGGGCAGGAGAAGAAGGGCCAGCAAGAACTAGCTGGCACATGTGCACCAGGACACCTATGCACTACAAGCCACACATGGGGGTGTTATGGGGGGAGGGGGGGAAAGGGTATTTTTGGGAGTGTATTGGGGGAGGGGGGAAAGGGTGTTTTTGGGAGTGTATTGGGAAGGGGGGAAAGGGTGTTTTTGGGAGTGTATTGGGGGAGGGGGGAAAGGGTGTTTTGGGGAGTGCATTGGGGATGGGGGAAAGGGTGTTTGCACAGTTGGGGCCATACACTTTTTGTTCACAAATTATTCATAATACACTGTTGACAAGTTGAAACACAGGCTTAGTCTTCATCATTGTGTATGTGTACTTTATTGGGGACAGGGTCCATTTGCGCCTCACCACATACAGCAGGGCAACAATGCCCATCTCCATCCAAAATTGTTGGCCCTTGTCTCTCAAAATATTGGATATATCAGATGCTGACGCATCTCGTGTTCCCACTGGACATCGCCTCTTGCATGTCCTGGCGGCCCATTTCCCCCATCCTCATCCCCATCAACATCATCTTCATCAGGTGGTTGCATGACAATGTCAGGGGGCATAGGCACATTCCGTCTGATACACATTGTGCTGCATGACACATGCCATGGTTATCTTTGTCACTTTGTCCTGGCCATACAGGAGGGCCTCACCCGGCCAGATTAGGCACCAGAGCCGTGTCTTCAGAAGGCCAAATGCCTGCCCAATTACGACACGGGTACGGTTATGTGCAAGGTTCTATTCCTCTTCGTGCCAATCTGTGGGTTCCGTATAGGGGTAGGGAGCCAAATCTTCAGGGGATAGGCAGCATCACCTGCATGGCTGGGACAACGGGGCCTTGTAACTCGTCACCTCAATTGCAACCGGGACATGTTAGCATTCTGATTGCCATCCACAAATCCCAGCATGCATGGAGACGATCAGTGTAACTGCAATGTGAGAAGGTAAGCTAGTCCCTGCAAGTGGACGTGCACCATGCATGCCTCTGGCAGTATTTCCCATCTCCTGGGTGTGGATGGGTCCTAGGTGTTCATGGGCGCAGACAACCCTTTTACGACAATGCTAGTGTACTGCCATTAGGCTTCCAATATCCCCATGCTGTGAAGCGGCACATCAGTAGTGGTGTACGGGTGTAGTTCTGTACAATGGCTACAGGTGATCCATTTGCATGCACTCAAGGGCGCATATCTGTTGTGATGTTGTTCAACGCACATTTAGATTATGCATATTGGCTGAATGTAGCAGCTTTGTGTCATGTAGGGTATGGTATGATGTGCAATGTGCAATGTGCATGTGGATAGATGTGTCATGTATTGGGTTAGGGATTGATGTCTTTGTTGTGCAGTTTGCTGCTTGCATGTGGTTTCTTGTCCTCTACATTGTGTGCTGCGTTGGTGGACATTGGCGTACATCTGTATGTCCCTTTATTGTACGGACGACAGTCCACAGCCAGTTGAGTATGCATCTCTACCCCCCCCAAACACAACCCACATCACACTGCCATGTGCCTGCCCTGCTACTCAACAAGTAGGCACAAACTTTGTCCAGCATGGCGCTCCATCTTGCGTGGTATCTTTGAGTTCCACAGGACCATTGATTCATGGGTTGATCAGGGGTATCGGTCACGGCAATGTGTTATTCTCTTATTTGAGTCACATACCATTTGGATATTGATGGAGTGGTAATGCTTTCTGTTTCGTTAGACAGCCTCATTGTGATGTGGGGGCACCATTTCCACATGGGTACAGTCGATTGCCCCAATACTATGTGGGATGCATGCCAGTGAATAGATGCCAAGTTTGTCATTGGAGATTTCATGGGCTGTCCGTGGCAGGGATATGTGTTCACTTGTGTGCTTCAGGGGGGCATCGGGCACCTGGGTCCATGTGCGTGTGAATACTGGTTGTGAAATGCCATGCATCTGCCCTACCGTGTGCTGGTAGGTGCCTGTGGCATGGTAGTGGAGCACAGTTACCACTTTCAGTGAAGGGGGGATGGCAGTATGGATGTCTATGTGGCTCACTATGTCGTTGTGAATCATGTCCACAATGTTGGTGATGGTATCCCGGTCCAGGCGGTACAGGGTGTGTCTCTGCTCAGGGGTTGCATTGAATGGACTGGCTCGAATCCTGGGGATTGCTGGCTGCCTCTGTGGTATGACTGGGTGCACTGGTGGGGCTTGCTGGGCCTGTCTCGCCATCCTTCTCCTCCTGCGACTCCTCTGTCCTGCCTGTTGTTGTTGGTGCTGCAATGCAATCAGGTCCTCCAGCCCATGTAATGCTGCAAGTATTGCAACCATCTCGGTGTGGGAAGGGGTGTGGGAAGGGGTGTGGTGTGCTCCTTTTGTGCTGCCCCAATCTCCATTGCCTCCACCTGTGCTGTTGTGGCCATCTGTGGCAGGTGGGATCACTACTCAGGTCTCTTAACGTGTGGTTTGCGATGCCGGTATTTCCTCCATGCGGGTATGGGCTTTTTCGGCCAATACCATGCCGCTGTTTGCATGCCTGCATGCCTTGTAATAGCGTGCTAATACCGCCTTGATGCTATTTCCGTCTTGAGGGGTCGCGCGCCCACAGACTGGCCACTATTAGTGGCACCGTTCTTAGCGGTGCCGCTAATAGCGGGCACTCAGGGTCGTGATTAACTGGGGAATTTAGCGATACCGGTAAACCATTACCGGTACCGCTATTCCCTTACCGCCTACCGTGAAATGAGGCCCTTAGTCTTGACCGCCTGCCATAGCTACGCTGATTGGTCTGGCTTGTCCAGAGGTTACAATGTTCCAGGAATCTAGGTTGGCCTTCTGAACCTCTGCCCCTCCAGGTCTGAGTGCAGAAATCCATTTTAACAGACACCACCTCCCAGCCCCCTCCAGTCTGGACACCACCGCCAGCCCCCCTCACCTGTGACACCCCCACAGGCAGCCCCCTCCAGTCTGGACACCACCCCCAACTCCCTCCAGTCTGGACACCAGCCCCACCAGCCCCCTCCATTCTAGACACCACCCCCAGCACCCCTCACCTTTGACTGCCCAAGGCAGCTCCCTCCAGTCTGGACACCACCCCCAGCCCCCTCCAGTCTGGACACCTTCCCCCAAGCCCCATCACCTGTTACACCCCCCAGGCAGCCTCCTCCAGTCTGGTCACCACCCCCCAGCTCCCCTCACCTGTGACCCCCCAGCCATCCCCCTCCTGTCTGGACACCAACCTCCCAGCCCCTTTCACCTGTGACATGCCCCCAGGTAGACCCCTCCAGTCTGGCCACCACTCCCCTGCCCCTCGAACCTGGACCCCAACCACCAGCCCCCTCTAGTCTGGACACCACCCCCCAAATCCCCCTCACCTATGACACACCCAGGCAGACCCTCCAGTCTGGACATTACTCTAGCCCCCTCACCTGTGACAGCCCCTCAGGCAGCCTCCTCCAGTCTGTACACCACCCCCAGCTCCCTCCAGTCTGGACACCTCCCCCCTGCCCCCCTCACCTGTTACACCCACCCAGGTTGCCCCCTCCAGTCTTGTCACCACCCCCCAGCTCCCCTCACTTGTGACCCCCCCAGCCATCCCCTCCAGTCTGGACACCAACTTCCCAGCCCCGCTCACCTGTGACACCCCCCCAGGTAGACCCCTCCAGTCTGGACACCACTCCCCTGCCCCCTCCATCCTGGACACCACCCGCCAGCCCCCTCCAGTCTGGACACCAGCCCCCAATTCTCCCTCACCTGTGACACACCCAGGCAGCCCCTCCAGTCTGGAAACCACACCACAGCCCCCCTCACCTGTGACACCCTCCCTCGGGCAGCCCCCTCCAGTCTGGACACCCCCCAGCCCCACTCACCTGTGACACCCCCAAGGCAGCCCCCTTCAGTCTGGTCATAACCCCCAAGCCTCCTCCTTTCTGGACACCACCCCCCAGCCACCCTCACCTGTGACACCCTGCCAGGCAGCCCCCTCCAGTCTGGACACCACCCTCCAGCCCCCCCTCACCAGTGACACCCCCTCTCAGGCAGCCCCCTCCAGTCTGGACACCACCCCCCAGCCCCACTCACCTGTGACACTCCCCCCAGGCAGCCCCCTCCAGTCTGGACATCACCCCCAGCCCCTCTCACCTGTGACACCCCCTAGGCAACCCCCTCCAGTCTGGACACAACCCTCTGTCCCCCTTAACTGTCACACTCCCCCAGCCATCCCACTCCAGTCTAGAGAACACCCACCAGCCCCACTCACCTGTGGCACTCACCACAGGAAGCCCCCTCCAGTCTGGACACCACCCACAAGGCCCCTCCAGTCTGGACACCACCGCTAACCCCCCTCACCTGTGACACCCCACAGGCAGCCCCCTCCAGTCTGTACACCACCCCAGCTCTCTCCAGTCTGGACACCACCCACCAGCCCCCTCCATTGTAGACACCAGCCCCAGCCCCCTCACCTCTGACTGCCCAAGGCAGCTCCCTCCAGTCTGGACACCCCCCCCAGCCCCCTCCAGTATGGACACCTTCCCCCAGCCCCCCTCACCTGTTACACCCCCCAGGCAGCCCCCTCCAGTCTGGTCACCACCCCCCAGATCCCCTCACCTGTGACCCCCCCAGCAACCCCCTCCAGTCTGGACACCCCCCCAGCCCCACTCACCTGTGACACCCCCAAGGCAGCCCCCTTCAGTCTGGTCATCACCCCCAAGCCCCCTCCATTCTGGAGACCACCCCCAGCCACCCTCACCTGTGACACCCTGCCAGGCAGCCCCCTCCAGTCTGGACACCACCCTTCAGCCCCCCCCTCACCTGTGACACCACCCTCGTGCAGCCCCCTCCAGTCTGGACACCACCCCCCAGCCCCACTCACCTGTGACACTCCCCCCGGGCAGCCCCTTCCAGTCTGGACTCCACCCCCCAGCCCCTCTCCCCTGTGACACCCCCCAGGCAACCCCCTCCAGTCTGGACACAACCCTCTGTCACACTCCACCAGCCATCCCACTCCAGTCTAGAGACCACCCACCAGCCCCACTCACCTGTGGCACTCACCACAGGAAGCCCCCTCCAGTTTGGACACCACCCACAAGCCCCCTCCAGTCTGGACACCACCGCTAACCCCCCTCCCCTGTGACACCCCACAGGCAGCCCCCTCAGTCTGTACACCACCCCAGCTCTCTCCAGTCTGGACACCACCCACCAGCCCCCTCCATTCTAGACACCAGCCCCAGCCCCCTTCACCTCTGACTGCCCAAGGCAGCTCCCTCCAGTCTGGACACCACCCCCCAGCCCCCTCACCTGTTACACCCCCCAGGCAGCCCCCTCCAGTCTGGTCACCACCCCCCCAGCTCCCCTCACCTGTGACCCCCCAGCCAACCCCCTCCAGTCTGGACACCAACCTCACAGCCCCTCTCACCTGTGACACGCCCCCAGGCAACCCCCTCCAGTCTGGTAACCACCCCCCAGCTCCCCTCACCTGTGACAGCCCCTCAGGCAGCCCCCTCTTGTCTGGAAACCACCCCCAGCCCATCTCACCTGTGACACCCCCCCATGCAGCCCCCTCCAGTTTGGCACAACCCCTGGCCCAGCTCACCTGTGACACCCACCTAGGCAGCCCCCTCCAGTCTGGACACCACCCACCAGCCCCCTTCACCTGTGACCCCCTCAAGCAGCTCCCTCCACTCTGGACACCACCTGCCAGCCACCCTCACCTGTGACACTCCCCTCAGGCAGCCCCCTCCAGTCTGGACACCATTCCCCAGCCCACTCCAATCTGGACACCATCCAACAGCCCCCTCCAGTCTGGACACCATCCCCAGCGCCCCTCACCTGTGACCCCCCCCAGGCAGCTGCCTCCAGTCTGGACCCCACCCACCAGCCCCCTCCTGTCTGGACACCATCCCCCAGCCCCCCTCACCTGTGACCCCCCCAGGCAGCTGCCTCCAGTCTGGACCCAACCCACCAGCCCCCTTCAGTCTGGTCATCACCCCCAAGCCCCCTCCAGTCTGGACACCACCCCCCAGTCCCCCTCACCTGTGACACCTTGCCAGGCAGCCCCCTCCTGCCTGGACACCACCCCCATCCCCCTCACCTGTGACACTCCCCCCAGGCAGCCCCCTCCAGTCTGGACACCACCCCCTGCCCCCCCTCACCTGTGACACCCCCCAGGCAGCCCCCTCCAGTCTGGAGACCACCCACCAGCCCTACCCACCTGTGGCACTCACCCCAGGAAGCCCCCTCCAGTCTGGACACCACCCCCTTCCCCCCCTCACCTGTGACACCCCCCAGCCAGCCCCCTCCAGTCTGGAGACCACCCACCAGCCCTACCCACCTGTGGCACTCACCCCAGGAAGCCCCCTCCAGTCTGGACACCACCCACCAGCCCTTCCAGTCTGGACACCACCGCCAGTCCCCCTCACCCGTGACACCCCACAGGCAGCCCCCTCCAGTCTGTACACCACCACAAGCTCCCCCAGTCTGGACACCACCCACCAGGCCCCTCCATTCCAGACACCAGCCCCAGCACCCCTCACCTGTGACTGCCCAAGGCAGCTCCCTCCAGTCTGGACACCACCCCCAGCCCCCTCCAGTCTGGACACCTTCCTCCAGCCCCCCTCATCTGTTACACACCCCCAGACAGCCCCCTCCAGTCTGGTCATCACCCTCCCTGCTCCCCTCACCTGTGACCCCCACTACCACCCCCCTCCAGTCTGGACACCAACCTCCGAGCCCCTCTCACCTGTGACACCCCCACAGGTAGACCCTCCAACCTGGTTGCCACCCACCAGCCCCCTCCAGTCTGGACACCACACCCACCCCCCCACCTGTGACAGCCCCTCAGGCAGCCCCTCTTGTCTGGAAACCACCCCCAGCCCACCTCACCTGTGACACCCCCCATGCAGCCCCCTCCAGTTTGGACACAACCCCTGGCCCAGCTCACCTGTGACACCAACCTAGGCAGCCCCCTCCAGTCTGGACACCACCCACCAGCCCCCCTCACCTGTGACCCCCCCCCAAGCAGCTCCCTCCAGTCTGGACACCACCCGCCAGCCACCCTCACCTGTGACACTCCCCTCAGGCAGCCCCCTCCAATCTGGACACCACCCCCAGCACCCCTCACCTGTGACCACCCCAGGCAGCTGCCTCCAGTCTGGACCCCACCCACCAGCCCCCTCCTGTCTGGACACCATCCCCCAGCCCCCCTCTCCTGTGACACCCCCAAGGCAGCCCCCTTCAGTCTGGTCATCACCACCAAACCCCCTCCAGTCTGGACACCACCCCCCAGTCCCTCTCACCTGTGACACCCTGCCAGGCAGCCCCCTCCAGTCTGAACACCACCCCCCAGTCCCACTCACCTGTGACACTCCCCCATACTTGCCAACCCTACCGATTTAGGCGGTAGGATACCGCTTTTTGGGCAGTCCTACCGCCTAACGATTTTTTTTGTAAAAAAAAAATAATAATAATTGTTTTTTTTTTAACATTTTTTTTTTTTGCCCACGCCATCTCGGGGGAGTCTTTCAAGGGTTCCCCGAGCTGGCGTAGCGGGAGAAGGCGCGGCATGCAGGCTTTTGATGTCAAAGGCACCCACGGCGGTGGGCTAAATGCACCCCTCTGCCGCGGGTGCCTTTGACAAAAGGCGCCATTGGCCCCCCACTACGCCAGCTCGGGGGAGTTTTTCAAGGGATTCCCCAGGCTGGCGTAGCGGGAGAAGGCGCAGCATGCAGACTTTTGATGTCAAAGGCACCCACGGCGGTGGACTAAATGCGCCCCTCCGCCGCGGGTGCCTTTGACTAAAGGCGCCATTAGCCCCCCACCACGCCAGCTCGGGGGAGTCTTTCAAGGGCTTCCCCGAGCTGGCGTAGCGGGAGAAGGCGCAGCATGCAGGCTTTTGATGTGAAAGGCGCCCACGGCGGTGGGCTAAATGTGCCCCTCCGCCATGGGTACCTTTGACAAAAGGCGCCATTAGCCCCCCACCACGCCAGCTCGGGGGAGTCTTTCAAGGGCTTCCCCGAGCTGGCGTAGCGGGAGAAGGCGCAGCATGCAGGCTTTTGATGTAAAAGGCGCCCATGGCGGTGGGCTAAATGCGCCCCTCGGCCGTGGGTACCTTTGACAAAAGGCACCATTAGCACCCCACCACGCCAGCTCGGGGGAGTCTTTCAAGGGCTCCCCCGAGCTGGCGTAGTGGGAGAAGGCACGGCATGCAGGCTTTTGATGTTAAAGGCGCCCACGGCGGTGGGCTAAATGCGCCCCTCCGCTGCGGGTGCCTTTGACAAAAGGCACCATTAGCCCCCCACCACGCCAGCTCGGGGGAGTCTTTCAAGGGGTTCCCCGAGCTGGCGTAGCAGGAGAAGGCGCAGCATGCAGGCTTTTGATGTAAAAGGCGCCCATGGCAGTGGCCTAAATGCGCCCCTCCGCTGCGGGTGCCTTTGACAAAAGGCGCCATTAGCCCCCACCACGCCAGCTCGGGGGAGTCTTTCAAGGGGTTCCCCGAGCTGGCGTAGCAGGAGAAGGCGCAGCATGCACGCATTTGATGTAAAAGGTGCCCACGGCGGTGGGCTAAGGGCCCCCCTCCACCGCAGGTGCCTTTCACAAAAGGCGCCATTAGCCCCCCACCATGCCAATTCGGGGGAGTCTTTCAAGGGCTCCCCCGAGCTGGCGTGGTGGCAGAAGGCATGGCAGGCGCCTCATTGTCATTGAATGCACCCACGGCGGCGGGCTCATTCAATGACAATGGGCTGCTGACGCGCCCTATTCCTATCTTTACCTCCTCGCCTGACTATTTTTGAAACTTTAAGATTCCTACAGATTTTTGGTCACAGAATGTTGGCATGTATGCTCCCCCCGGGCAGCCCCCTCCAGTCTGGACACCACCCCCAGCCCCTCTCACCTGTGACACCCCCCAGGCAACCCCCTCCAGTCTGGACACAACCATCTGTCCCCCTTAACTGTCACACTCCCCCAGCCATCCCACTCCAGTCTAGAGACCACCCACCAGCCCCACTCACCTGTGGCACTCACCACAGGAAGCCCCCTCCAGTCTGAACACCACCCACAAGCCCCCTCCAGTCTGGACCCCACCGCTAACCCCCCTCACCTGTGACACCCCACAGGCAGCCCCCTCCAGTCTGTACACCACCCCAGCTCTCTCCAGTCTGGACACCACCCATCAGCCCCCTCCATTGTAGACACCAGCCCCAGCCCCCCTCACCTCTGACTGCCCAAGGCAGCTCCCTCCAGTCTGGACGGACACCACCCCCCAGCCCCCTCCAGTATGGACACCTTCCCCCAGCCCCGCTCACCTGTTACACCCCCCAGACAGCGCCCTCCAGTCTGCTCACCACCCCCCCAGCTCCCCTCACCTGTGACCCCCCCAGCCAAACCCCTCCAGTCTGGACACCCCCCAGCCCCACTAACCTATGACACCCCCAAGGCAGCCCCCTTCAGTCTGGTCATCACCCCCAAGCCCCCTCCATTCTGGACACCACCCCCCAGTCACCCTCACCTGTGACACCCTGCTAGGCAGCCCCCTCCAGTCTGGACACCACCCTCCAGCCCCCCCTCACCTGTGACACCCCCCCTCAGGCAGCCCCCTCCAGTCTGGACACCACCCCCCAGCCCCACTCACCTGTGACACTCCCCCCGGGCAGCCCCCTCCAATCTGGACACCACCCCCCAGCCCCTCTCACCTGTGACACCCCCCAGGCAACCCCCTCCAGTCTGGGCACAACCCTCTGTCCCCCTTAATTGTCACACTCCCCCAGCCATCCCACTCCAGTCTAGAGACCACCCACCAGCCCCACTCACCTGTGGCACTCACCACAGGAAGCCCCCTCCAGTCTGGAGACCACCCACAAGCTCCCTCCAGTCTGGACACCACCGCTAACCCCCCTCCCCTGTGACACCCCACAGGCAGCCCCCTCCAGTCTGTACACCACCCCAGGTCTCTCCAGTCTCGACACCACCCACCAGCCCCCTCCATTTTAAACACCAGCCCCAGCCCCCTTCACCTCTGACTGCCCAATGCAGCTCCCTCCAGTCTGGACACCACCCCCGAGCCCCCTCCAGTATGGACACCTTCCCCCAGCCCCCTCACCTGTTAGACCCCCCAGGCAGCCCCCTCCAGTCTGGTCACCACCCCCCCCCAGCTCCCTTCACCTGTGACCCCCCCAGCCAACCCCCTCCAGTCTGGACACCAACCTCACAGCCCCTCTCACCTGTGACACCCCCCCAGGCAACCCCCTCCAGTCTGGTAACCACCCCCCAGCTCCCCTCACCTGTGACAGACGCTCAGGCAGCCCCCTCTTGTCTGGAAACCACCCCCAGACCACCTCACCTGTGACACCCCCCCATGCAGCCCCCTCCAGTTTGGCACAACCCCTGACCCAGCTCACCTGTGACACCCACCTAGGCAGCCCCCTCCAGTCTGGACACCACCCACCAGCCCCCTTCACCTGTGACCCTCCCCCAAGCAGCTCCCTCCAGTCTGGACACCACCTGCCAGCCACCCTCACCTGTGACACTCCCCTCAGGCAGCCCCCTCCAGTCTGGACACCATTCCCCATCCCCCTCCAATCTGGACACCACCCAACAGCCCCCTCCAGTCTGGACACCACCCCCAGCACCCCTCACCCGTGACCCCCCCCAGGCAGCTGCCTCCAGTCTGGACCACACCCACCAGCCCCCTCCTGTCTGGACACCATCCCCCAGACCCCCTCACCCGTGACCCCCCCCCCCAGGCAGCTGCCTCCAGTCTGGACACAACCCACCAGCCCCCTTCAGTCTGGTCATCACCCCCAAGCCCCCTCCAGTCTGTACACCACCCCCAGTCCCCCTCACCTGTGACACCTTGCCAGGCAGCCCCCTCCTGCCTGGACACCTGGACACCACCCCCATCCCCCTCACCTGTGACCCCCCTCGGGCAGCCCCCTCCAGTATGGACACCACCCCCTGCCCCCCCTCACCTGTGACACCCCCAGGCAACCCTCTCCAGTCTGGACACAACCCCCTTGAACACTTTAACTGACACACACCCCCCAGCCAGCCCCCTCCAGTCTGGAGGCCACCCACCAGCCCTACTCACCTGTGGCACTCACCCCAGGAAGCCCCCTCCAGTCTGGACAACACCCACCAGCCCCTCCAGTCTGGACACCACCGCCAGCCCCCCTCACCTGTGACACCCCACAGGCAGCCCCCTCCAGTCTGTACACCACCCCAAGCTCCCCCCAGTCTGGACACCACCCACCAGGCCCCTCCATTCCAGACACCAGCCCCAGCACCCCTCACCTGTGACTGACCAAGGCAGCTCCCTCCAGTCTGGACACCACCCCCAGCCCCCTCCAGTCTGCACACCTTCCTCCAGCCCCCCTCATCTGTTACACCCCCCCAGGCAGCCCCCTCCAGTCTTGTCACCACCCTCCCAGCTCCCCTCACCTGTGACCCCCACTACCAACCCCCTCCAGTCTGGACACCAACCTCCGAGCCCCTCTCACCTGTGACACCCCCACAGGTAGACCTCTCCAGTCTGGACACCCGTCCCCTTCCCCCTCCAACCTGGATGCCACCCACCAGCCCCTCCAGTCTGGACACCACACCCACCCCCCCCCCACCTGTGACAGCCCCTCTTGTCTGGAAACCACCCCCCAGCCCACCTCACCTGTGACACCCCCCCCCCATGCAGCCCCCTCCAGTTTGGACACAACCCCTGGCCCAGCTCACCTGTGACACCCACCTAGGCAGCCCCCTCCAGTCTGGACACCACCCACCAGCCCCCCTCACCTGTGACCCCCCCCACCAACCCCCTCCAGTCTGGACACCACCCGCCAGCCACCCTCATCTGTGACACTCCCTTCAGGCAGCCCCCTCCAATCTGGACACCACCCAACAGCCCCCTCCAATCTGGACACCACCCCCAGCAACCCTCACCTGTGACCACCCCAGGCAGCTGCCTCCAGTCTGGACCCCGCCCACCAGCCCCATCTTGTCTGGACACCATCCCCCAGCCCCCCTCTCCTGTGACACCCCCAAGGCAGCCCCCTTAAGTCTGGTCATCACCCCCAAGCCCCCTCCAGTCTGGACACCACCCCCCAGTCCCTCTCACCTGTGACACCCTGCCAGGCAGCCCCCTCCTGTCTGGACACCACCCCACATCCCCCTCACCTGTGACCCCCCCTCGGACAGACCCCTCCAGTATGGACACCACCCCCCAGCCTCACTCACCTGTGACACTCCCCCCAGGCAGCCCCCTCCAGTCTGGACACCACCCCCACCCCCCCTCACCTGTGACACCCCTAGGCAACCCTCTCCAGTCTGGACACAACCCCCCTGAACTCCTTAACTGACACACAGCCCCTAGCTAGCCCCCTCCAGTCTGGAGACCACCCACCAGCCCCACTCACCTGTGGCACTCCCCCCAGGAAGCCCCCTCCAGTCTGGACAACACCCACCAGCCCCTCCAGTCTGGACACCACTGCCAGCCCCCCTCACCTGTGACACCCCACAGGCAGCCCCCTCCAGTCTGTACACCACCACAAGCTCCCCCAGTCTGGACACCACCCACCAGGCCCCTCCATTCCAGACACCAGCCCCAGCACCCCTCACCTGTGACTGCCCAAGGCAGCTCCCTCCAGTCTGGACACCACCCCCAGCCCCCTCCAGTCTGGACACCTTCCTCCAGCCCCCCTCATCTGTTACACCCCCCCAGGCAGCCCCCTCCAGTCTGGTCACCACCCTCCCAGCTCCCCTCACCTGTGACTCCCACTACCAACCCCCTCCAGTCTGGACACCAACCTCCGAGCCCCTCTCACCTGTGACACCCCCACAGGTAGACCTCTCCAGTCTGGACACCCGTCCCCTTCCCCCTCCAACCTGGATGCCACCCACCAGCCCCCTCCAGTCTGGACACCACCCCCCCCCCCACCAGTGACAGCCCCTCAGGCAGCCCCTCTTGTCTGGAAACCACCCCCCAGCCCACCTCACCTGTGACACCCCCCCCATGCAGCCCCCTCCAGTTTGGACACAACCCCTGGCCCAGCTCACCTGTGACACCCACCTAGGCAGCCCCCTCCAGTCTGGACACCACCCACCAGCCCCCTCACCTGTGACCCCCCCCAAGCAGCCCCCTCCAGTCTGGACACCACCCGCCAGCCACCCTCACCTGTGACACTCCCTTCAGGCAGCCCCCTCCGATCTGGACACCACCCAACAGCCCCCTCCAATCTGGACACCACCCCCAGCACCCCTCACCTGCGACCACCCCAGGCAGCTGCCTCCAGTCTGGACCCCACCCACCAGCCCCCTCCTGTCTGGACACCATCCCCCAGCCCCCCTCTCCTGTGACACCCCAAGGCAGCCCCCTTCAGTCTGGTCATCACCGCCAAGCCCCCTCCAGTCTGGACACCACCCCCCATTCCCTCTCACCTGTGACACCCTGCCAGGCAGCCCACTCCTGTCTGGACACCACCCCCCATCCCCCTCACCTGTGACCCCCCCTCGGATGCCCCCTCCAGTATGGACACCACCCCCCAGCCTCACTCACCTGTGACACTCGCCCCAGGCAGCCCCCTCCAGTCTGGACACCACCCCAGCCCCCCTCACCTGTGACACCCCTAGGCAACCCTCTCCAGTCTGGACACAACCCCCCTGAACTCCTTAACTGACACACAGTCCCCAGCTAGCCCCCTCCAGTCTGGAGACCACCCACCAGCCCCACTCACCTGTGGCACTCACCCCAGGAAGCCCCCTCCAGTCTGGACACCACCCACCAGCCCCTCCAGTCTGGACACCACCGCCAGCCCCCCTCACCCATGACACCCCACAGGCAGCCCCCTCCAGTCTGTACACCACCCCCAGCTCCCCCCAGTCTGGACACCACCCACCAGGCCCCTCCATTCCAGACACCATCCCCAGCACCCCTCACCTTTGACTGCCCAAGGAAGCTCCCTCCAGTCTGGACATCACCCCCAGCCCCCTCCCGTCTGGACACCTTCCTCCAGCCCCCCTCATCTGTTACACCCCCCAGGCAGCCCCCTCCAGTCTGGTCACCACCCCCCCAGCTCCCCTCACCTGTGACCCCCCCCTACCAACCCCCTCCAGTCTGGACACCAACCTCCCAGCCCCTCTCACCTGTGACACCCCCACAGGTAGACCTCTCCAGTCTGGACACCTGTCCCCTTCCCCCTACAACCTGGACGCCACCCACCAGCCCCCACCAGTCTGGACATCACCCCTAAGCCCCCCTCACCTGTGACAACCCCCAGGCAGCCCCCTCCAGTCTGGACACCACCCCGAGCCCCCCTCACCTGTGACAGCCCCTCAGACAGCCCCCTCCAGTCTGGAAACCACCCTCCATCCGACTTCACCTGTGACCTCCCCCATGCAGCCCCCTCCAGTCTGGCCACAACCTCTGGCCCCGCTCACCTGTGACAACCCCCCTGGCAGCCCCCTCCAGTCTGAACACCACCCTTACCCCCCGTCACCTGTGACACCCCCACCGGCAGCCCCCTCCAGTCTGGCCACCACCCCTCAGCCCCTCTCACCTGTGACACCCCCCAGGCAGCCCCCTAACAGCCTCCCACAATACCAGTGCAATGCATGTCTGTAGCTCACCTGAACCTCTGTGGTCTGCCAGCACCATGAAGGAGAACACCAATATGTCCACTGCAAACACAATCAATTTCAAATGTCCACAAACAATTGCTAGGTGCTTCACTGCATGAGCATCAGTGACCTGGGTGGAAAGGGTGGCAAATTACCTGTCAGGGAACAATAACTTGACAGGAACATGCATGGGTAATGTAGGGCAGTCAGAGAATGTATTATGATTCACATAGACCGGAGAATTATGTTGCCACTCCGAAAGAGCAAGCATGGCTCACTACTGCATTGAAGTGTCCATGTGTGTCCATGAGAGAAGGTAGTGTGTGACTGCACATGTTGGTTGGCGTGTCTGCATGCCATGGGTTTAACACAGCAATGACAAACAATAGTGCCATTAACGGGACCATGGAACACCTCCACAGTGAGCCCACCTCCCTCCACACCAACCACACTTATGGCAAACACACAGTGATGCTGGACAGCTAAATGCAAATGAAAACATACAGTGCAGACCCAGTCATCTGATGGACCCACCCCCACTTGTCAGGCACATGTTCATCCTTCCAGCGCAACCATCACAGTGACAACACCACAAATGCATGCATGCCACAAGACACATGACTTGCAATGGAGAGATGCACTTGCAGAAAAGTGAACTATCAAAATTGCTGATACACAAATGAACTGCATGAAGAGTGTAATGTAACAAAAAGAAAGAACTATTGAATATAAATATGTATGTTCAATTAAAACAGGGAATGAATCAAAGCAGTCCAGGGGAATATATTAAATTAAATTTAAAAAACTATGCCTAAATATCTATACACATGAAAAACTGGGAGGGAAAGTCTGAAAGGTCTGTGGAAAATAATAAATAAAAAAGGAAACCTAATTAACTATGTAGAAATTCAGCGGGCTAGTCCTCCTCTGTGATCTCACACATCCTTTCCATCAGGGCTGGGTCCAACGCCACGTCCGGCCCCCTCAGGTGGGCCTCCATTGTTGCCTGGAGGGCTTACAGGTCGTCCAGCATTTGTGTCTCTATCACTTACGCCTTCCTGCAAGTGGCCTCCAGGATGGCAGCCTGCCTCCTTGACCGATGCAGTGCAAACCCAGCCCTGGTCATCACTACTGCTGCTTCCCATGCCTGTTGCCTCTCTGCCATGATCTGCCCTTCATAACCCTGGAACATGGAAGATATTGTGTGCCTCATGTCCACGTGTGCCACCTGCCACACTCTTCCCACCTGCCTCATTTGTGTGGTCTGCCCTGCCAAAAATCACCTCCTCCTCATTGCCAGCTGCTGCCCCAGTGCCCAGTGCCTTCTATTCTGGTATGCCCTCCGAGCTGATGACGATCTCCAGGGATGTACAGCATCTTCACAAGTCATAGGTGACTGCTGGCCCACCATTGCCTGTGCCTCTGTCAGTGCCTAGGTTGGCATGGTGACCACCTCAGCTGCTGTGCCTTCGACTCCCATCATGTCCAGGGATGGGAGGTCCAGCAGACGGGGCAGTATGGGTGGTACTGGTGCAGAGAGGGCCCAGCTGGTATCTTGGCCGGTAGGCACCCTTGAGGACAACTGGTGCATAGAGGAAGAGGATGAGGAGGTGGTTGCAGCAGTGAACATCCCATGGAGTACACCACGGAACAGGCATTCTGCAAGGCAGGACACAAGGTGGTATAGCTCACTGTAATGATGGGCAATCAGACTCTGAGTATTCTGCACATCATCACGAATGACACGTGTCTGCCTCGTCAACCCGTCCAGCAGAGGCAGCACATAATCCCGGATGTACAGATCAGATGGCAAGGGGGTGTCGGTCTGGGTGGACACACCCGCTGACAACACGGGTGGGTCTCGGTGAAGGCTTCCTGGGAGACGCACCCTGCTGCATTTGATGCCCCAGTTACAGGATTTTGCACAGGCACATCCACGGTTGCTTGCACCACATCATGCACCTGGGACTGGACTGCTATACTCATGCCCACCTCAACACCCCCACCTGATCCCATGGGCTGGGCTGCAATGGCCCCCTCCTTCACCTCCACCTCCGTCATCCTGGATGACTCTGGGGTGTCTTCCACCATGGATAGCCCCTGTGTGGCATCACTTGGCCTCACCACTACTGAGGAGTCCCCTCCCACCTTCACCTTCTTGGACTCACCACCAGCAGCCATCCCTGATGTCACTGGCGCTCACCGCAGCCACAGCCACCACCACATTGCTCCCAGAGGATGAGCTGGCATGGGGACATGGCTGTGGCCTGCACCTCTGCCTGGTGGAGGCATCCCTGCATCCCTGCTCCACAGCACTTCTTCTGCCCTCTTCATCAGATGCAACTGTGGAAAAGGAGACACAGAACAGCAACATCAGTGTACTGTACCAAAGCTGGTGTGGCATTCACCAACATTCACAGGAACATGACTTGTCAAGGGAACAACCATAAACCTCCACACCCAGACACATGGACATGCAATCCACATCCATGCAGACACCTGCCTGGCCATCACTCCACAACATCACATCAAACTGCATGCCACTGTCACAACCAATCTATTGTGTATGCTATGCACACATGCATCAATTGTACATGCACATGTTAGCATGCCATAGCAACCAGTACATACACATGTTATGCACATACATCAACTCAGAGGACCCAAGCAGTGCCATGACCGATCACATCAGAGTCCCGTGAACTGCAATGCCTCAATGTGACTAAGCCAGACATCCAAATGCACGTATTGCATCCAGGCGTGAGTGATGGCCAGTCAAACATTTCCATTTTGGGCATATACACATGAGCATCATGCATGCACATAACGTGGGCAACGCTACCTCAATTGGCACACTTGCCATCCTGGCACATCTCAGAAACAAGTAACATTGCATATGCACAGTCTGCAAGCCAGCACTACAACACACAATGCAAGTAGGAGCACATTTAGAGATGTCTGAATGCACACATGGAGAGCGATGTCTGCGGCATGCATGCAGACATCTGTCACAGAAGCATACTTGCTGCAAGCCTAAGGGGCTACTCACCAATGGACCCCAGACGTTGGTGTAATTCGCAGACCTGGGTGTGCAGCGCTGGGTAGAACTTCTCCAGGACCCGCATGTTGTTCCCCGACATCTGGCACCTTCACGCACGGTGCCCCTCCATGGTAGCACTGGCCTGGATGTATCGCATGCCTTTCCATGGGTCCTGAATTCAAGATCCTCCCAGCGCTTGTGCACAGTCTTGAAGGAGCGGACTGCCACCCTGTCCACATTGATGGCATCCGTGATCTTGTCCTAGATCTGCTTATGTCCTTCCTTGCTAAGTTGCATCACATGATTGAAGAAGGCATCATAATGCTACAGGACCTTTACCACCAGGAGGTCAATTTCCCTGCCGCTGAGGTTGACAGCCTTCTGCCTCGCTGCCATGGGGTTGCGGCTCTGGTCTGAGGATTATGGTGCTGACATGGCAACCTCGAGGCAGGTGTGGGTGATTAAGGTGGTCCTGGAGCTGGACTGTGGAGTGGTGGTGATGCAATGGCACGGTGGGAGTCCAACAAACCAGCTTAGGTGGTCACAGTGCTGGACACAGGAACATAGGCAATGGCCCTCATTACAACCCCGGCGTTAACCATGGCGCTATTAGCGCCATCGTTAACGCCGGTAACTTACTGATTCCGCCATGGTCAAATGGGGAATTACCACCCCATTCCAAGGTTTCCGGGGCGGTAATTCCCCATTTACCATTGGCCCTTCCCCATTCCCATTTTTGCCCCATAGGGCTCAAAGGGAGAGGGGAAGGCGGTAATTACTGTACCACAAATAGCGGTACCATAATTACCTTCAAGGTTCCTTTGTGGGTCCCTACCTTAACGGCTGGTCTAGACCAGCCGTTAAGGTCGGGAGCCGCAAAGGGACCTCGTAGTAAGGCATTAAGGGGTTAACGGCGCTGCAACCTTTTACGGCACCGTTAACCCCTTAACGCCTGGGTCGTAATGACCCCCAATGGCTGTACAGCAGGCACTCCAAAGGCAGTGCAGGTGGGCAGCAGGCACACACACTGTACCGGCAGCAGCAGATGGCAAAGTTGGAGGCAGCACAGGGTAGGTGGAGGAAGGTAAAATGGCATGGAGGCAGGAGGGTGGGTCTTCTGTGACTCGCAATGGTGGCACCCGTAAACTTAGTGAAGGGACTTTGCGTGTAAAAAAGGAGAAAAGCGTGGACATGTGAAATCAGAGGAAAGGCCCTCAGGGCACCACTTATGTGACACGCGCTGCGCATAGGCATTGAGCACACCATATTGGGGGATACATCGGCACGTGTAGAACCAACTCCGAAAGTTCACGCTAAGGGGAGACGATGGACGAGTGGAGTACTGTGTATTTTGTGGTGCCACGCATTTCGTTCACTTCAGGGACAGCACACAATTCTTAGTTTGGTGGGTTTGCGGTAGTGCATACGTGCATCTACTTTTGATTTTTGCGAGGCTAACAGTGATTCACGTATGCATTTTTTTCATCTCTGGGTGCCCATGTGTATTCCGTACCAGTATTCGTATCTTTCTGGTAGCTTTCCAGGGTTCGCCTACACATTTTTTATGTTGCTGGGCGCCACTTTTTTCCTATTTCAGAAGCTATCCTAGTATTGCATATGCATTTTTTAGGGGTGCCTGTGCGTTACACATACCATAATATCCACACCTTGGGTACATTTGAGCCTTGCTGGACCACAGAACTACGTCTCACATCACATACACTGCCCCCTCACTCATATTGCCCAGGACAATTACTTGGTGTGCCTTCCATGTTTCTGTTAGCCCCTGGAACATGAGTGGAAAGGCCCTAAGAAGGAAAAGTGCAGACAGGGCAGTGGTCAAGGACATGCTGTGGAAACAGCTGTCCCAGCCCATAGCGGTAAGGGACCTGCTGTGGAAGCAGCTGCTCCAGCCCCAGGGGGTCATGCCATGATCCAGGCATCTGGACCCCAAAGTGGTCCCAGCCACACAGGGGTGGCACCAACTCCTTGTGGCAAGAAGGCAAAGCCTGCACAGCAGGAACAGGCTCAACCACATGACATGGCACAGGACACTGGCATGTTGAGGAAGAAGAACTTCCATGATGACGATGCATTGGCAGCATGTCACGGACGAGATCAACGCCTTAGCGTTTGAGAAGCGCACTGCTGCACAAGTAGTGAATCACTGGAATTATCTCACCCATCGCACCAAGTCCGAACTGGGTGCTGGCCTGGCCTCTGCTCTGACAACTGCAATGGGTTCACCAGAGGAGGAGAAGCTTACCAAGCATTGTATTGGAGCAGGTGCAAGGCGTGGGAGGCCTGGAAATTTACAAGGACACGTCCGGTGAGTGACCAACATTGTGCATCCTGAATACGTTAATTAATGCATCACCAAGATGTATAATTGTGGTGCACATCTGGCTGCATTGGAATGACTGCCCCGGATGAACCATGTCATGTGGTGTATTGACTCCTGTCCAGTGTAAACAAGAGGAAATACAAACATGTGTTGTACATCAGTTGAACATGTCAGTGTGACAGTACTCATCCCCCAGTAGCATACCCCCCAGTATCAGCAACATGATACCACAACATGCACAGTTGTTTGCTGCATCCTTGATGTCAGTGACTCTGCTCTGCTAGACATGTGCATGTGTCCGAAATCCTAGTTACACCTCATTCCATGCAGGGTATTGAATCTCTTTTCACACATGTGCTGCCTTGCCACATAGAACATCCAAAATGACACCCACCACGCTTTATGGTGTGCCTGGAGTGAATGTGCATATGACCAGACTGTGCACATCCCCCTGCCCCAATAGCAATGACTCCTGAGGCAAATCGTTGTGAGGCCTGCTCCCTGTTACCCTCCCACACTCAGCCCACACTCCAAGGGTCCATGACCCTTTCTGTTGTGTGGATCACTGTACCTTGTTCCTATTTATAACTCCATTGACTTACTCTCTCCTCTTCACAGACCTTGCCTAGGTGGTACTCTTACAGCCATACATCACCTGGGACTATTTCCTTTTTCCCAGACTTACGGCATGTACCAAGACAACACTGGTGTGGCATGTGATGGATGTGGACTTGGATGTGGATATGTGTGTATGCCTGTTGCCACGTGATGTAATTGCACATCACATAGGCACATTTCCATGCCCATTTCACTGGTATTAGTCAACAGTTTGCTGTACCATGGCCCATAATGTGCTTCTTAACAAAACCTTTTGGTTGGCAATGTGTCCACTGGCAGCATGGCCCTGAGCAGGAATGTTGTTGACAGTCTGCATACGCCATGCTCAGATAGCTTGTTGTCCATAGTGTGTGGCTGCTGTATTTACTATGGCGACATGCCCTGCATTTTGTTGCTTGACAGCAATGTGATACACATGTTTACTGTAGACACGTTGCACATGTCTCCACATGTCTTTTTCTGTCCATGTGCAGGTGAGGATGCACCAGATGCAGAGGAGGAGGGGGATGAAGAAGGATTTGAGGTGCTTCAAACCACCATTGTAGGACATGGCGTGGCAGGCTGTGAGAAGCCTCTGGTGCTACAGACCATCCTGTGCTGTGCTGCAAACTCTTCTGACTCCGACAGCTTTGGACTCAACTGGCTCTGATGCTGAACTGGATGTGCAGTCCTCAATGCTGGCAGAGGTGAGTGAACCAATGGGTGGAGCAGTTGGGGCCCGTGAGTTTGCAGGGGGTCAGGTGCCTTCACAAGGCCAGTCAGTGGTGGCACGCCCGTCTGTGGTGGTTACCACTGCAAGGCCACCCTCCTATGTATTTGTTTCTGGTCCTGGGAAAGATGTCCAAGGGAGTGTTGCAGACCTGCTGCCAAGGACAGGGGCATCACAGCACGGGCCATGCTTCCTTGCATCAGGCAAGCATGTGCCCTGCACACATGGGGGATGTGTGCATGCTGGGAATAAATACTGGGAGCAGCAAATGTTGCGTTACACACACAGACAGGGTGCTGCCTTTGAGAGTTTGGCTGAGGGCATGGATAGGATGGCCACTTCCATGATCCACCCAGCAACACAGGGGTAGCAACAGCTGCAGGTCATGCAGTCCACATGCTGCTCCCACAGGCTGCACATGGAGGCCGACATCAAGGGTCGGCGGGCCGATCTGCAGTGTCTGCAGGCATCCCTGCTTTCAGATATTCGGGCACACAGTGATGCCCTGAGGCGTGAGTTCTTGGCCCACAGGGCTGCAATCCAGGAGGAACATGCAAATACCAGAAGACTGCTCCGCCACAAGGTGTTAGCAATCTCGTAGGAACTCGTGAGGTTGTGCATAGTGACCTCACAGCCCTCAGTCTGCTGGTGCACTCATCAGTGTCACGCATGGCGGCTTCCACTGAAGACCACACCAGGGCACTGTGTGGTCAGTCTCCAGCACCAATTCCACCTGCAGATTCAATGCAGGATGGGGTTGCCAGAACAGATATGCCTTCCAGTCCACTGTAGCTGTACGGTCCGTTAACCCATCGAGGGCATTTTTTTTTTCTTTTCTTTTTTTGGGACATCCACCCATTGACATGCACCCTGTCCCTCCCCCCTCCTGGGTGGACCACATCAACCCCCGTCCATGATGGCCATTTTTATTTTTGTATTTTTGCCCCTTTTGTAGACCCAGGCCCAGATGTTGGCATGTTATTTTTGAGATGCCCTTTCCAGGTTTATTTTTTATTTATTTGTGTTTTTTTTCTTTACCCGAGTTGTGCAGTTGCCCTCTTAAGGCCATGACGTTTGCAATGGTGGACATGTAGGCATGCAGAGTGAGGTCAACTTGCATGTCTGCATGGTGGTGATCAGGATGGCATGTGCAGGTAACTATGGGTTCAGTGTATCATCCCACGTGTGTTCTGTGTGAATGGTACTTAACTATGCCTGCTGTAACGTCTTGTCCCATGTTGTTTCAGTAATCCGTTATGAGGCAGTGATTGCTGTCCCGGGGTAGACTCCCTGCACCCTTTCATGTCCATGCTCCCCATGCCCTCTGTCAGGCACTGGCCCTCCTGTCACTCATGTGGAGTCACAGTTCCCGGTGAAGGCGATGCAGGATTCAGACCATGCCGGCTCAGTCAATGGGTAAGCATGAGTACTGTCTTGCATGTTCAGCATGCGTCATTGTTCCCCACATTTGATGCACATGGAAGTTTCCTATATATGTGCTTTGCATTCTACCATGCCAGAATAGTTTTCTTTTTTTTAAGTGGTACTCGTGTCACTGTCTTCCTCCCTCGATCAACTCAGATATGCCTGCACCTACTGTGGTGTAGTGCACATCATTGGCCAACTCCAATCCAGACTGTGTACTCTGTGATGCATTTTTAACTTGGCCTTCCCTCTCACTGTCTCTCTCTCTTGTGCTACACTGCACTCATGGGCAGATCACAATTTATGTCCTGTCACCCTCTTGCAGCATGTGGTTCTTCTGCAGTGGGTGGCCTGAGCATATTTCCATGCTTCATTCATATGTTGTCATGTATGTGCAGGTTCTTTCTGTTGTTACTATGCATGTCATTGCATTTAGGAGATGCGTCTCCTGGTGGGTTGCATTGTATGCAAGGCAGGTCAGTACCCTGTGCAGGTAAGTGAAGGGCATTTGCAGAAACTTTTGTGGTTTTTACCTGGGAGTCTTGCACTGTGTGTTATCACTTGGGATTGACTTGTCTTGTTGCGCATCAGTACTACTTCATGGATGCATGTGTCACATGGTGTGGTTCTGGTCATAGGTCTGGGCATGGTGTGTTTCTCTGGATTGGTGGGGCCACAGGTATCACATTCCAAATTGTGGGAGTTTCAACTGTGTGAGCCTTTCTTCGGTGGCTGGGAATGGGTGGCAGGGATCAGCTGTTTGTGGCCTGTGACAGGTGTTGATGGTTGTGCTGTTGTCTCTCTCATTGCACTTTGCACATGTGTACGGAATGACACTTCACATCCCTTGCAATGTTTGTGCGGTAATGGTTTGATAGCACATTTGGCCTCTCTTGCTAAGGGTTCCCCAATTATGGTGTGCAGCCCAGTTACGATCCACAACCATGGAGCCATTGATGCACATTTTTTGGATGCTATGTTGTGAACCAGCACACTACGTTGTACGGTTTTGGTGTTTTCACAAGCATCTCCCATGCATCCTGCACCATGGTGTTTGCAGCTTCAAGGTGACCGCAGCTGGGGGCATGATACAGATGCATTGAATTGAATGCACAATTGGACCAATTGTATGCTGTCACAATGAAGTCTGCATTGACCTTGCACTTTTCCATTGTATCCTACCTTTTGCGTGCATTTATCCTTGCTTGCAGTATGACATTACTATGTTATGTCTGCTTATGTCTTCCATGGCAGTTGCCTCTGTGGCCAGCCTTCCAGTCTGACATCAGCCTCTGTGAAATGCTGTCTCAAGCATGGTCCTGCCTGGAGTGCAAGATGTGAGTATTTGCGTACTGGCCTTCTTGTGCTTTGCATCATGGACTCCCACGACTGTGTTCACTGCACTGTCTCAATATTATGCTGGTGGTGGAATGCCTTGTCATGTCATTGCTTGTATTCCAGGGGTGTCCCTGCTTTTTTGGAGGCTCAATTAACTGCATATCTGATGTCTTCTCATTTTCATGCAGCATGTTGACTGATGTGTGTGTTGTGTATGTTGCATCAGCTTGAGAATGGGGATATGTGACATTCGCATTTGCTGTATGTCATTCAGGGGGTGAGGCAGTGTGGGGGTTGTTGTTTCTCAGTGTGTGTGTTTGAATGGCATGCAGTGTGCAGGTGTTGCTTTGTGGGTTCTGGGACACATATTGATGGTTCTCTTGTGAGTTGTTGTTTGCATGTGTTATATGTCACTGAGTGGGGCACGTGGGTCTTGCTTTTTTGGGTGCATTGATGTGTTGGCTGCACTCTGCTTCATTGTTTTCATTGTCTGCAGATCCTTGCATCAGCAAATGGTGGCTATTTCCTTGGATGAATTTTGACTGTTGACTGCATGCCCAAAGGACAGGTAAAATGTGCATTTATCTTGATGCTTATGGAATGGCTACGTTAGTTGATACATGTCTGGATGTGGCTATTCTGGTGTGTCACCCTCTTTGTCACAATTGTCAATTACCACATTGTCATGTGTTCTTTTGCGATGGGGTTTATTGTGTTCATGTTGCCAGATTCTGTCACATGTGGATCATTACTGCACTGCTTTTCAACACCCCACAATAGGGACATGTTTATGCGCATCATGCACAGTCTAGGTCATGTGTGCAGCAATAGGCCTTTGTGCTTCTTGTATTTTGTGGACATGTTACTTTTGGAGGCCATGAATGGCTTGCAGGTCAGGCATGATGTTTGATGAGTTTCAGGATGTATCACTGCTTACACATTTGACAGGTATGTTAGTAAGTCATATGGGAAATTTTTGGTGCCAACGGGGTGATTTCATTCAATGGTTGGCATAGTGGTAGCGGTGTCCTCCCTCTTCATTATGTTTCCTTTGGAAACACAAAATAAAATGTATTTTTAGTTCTAGGGGATGCACACAAATGTGCACTTCCAAGGGCACTTTCTCAGAACGGTTTTGTGGGCACAGTGGATTGGCCCATTGTCATCATTGAATCGCAATGGGGATTTGGCAGGATCATGTGAACTTCACAAGGGAATGATTTTAGGTGAAAAAAAGATTGCACAAGCTTGGTACATGTAGCCTCTCCACATGCCCTTTGCCCAGCCATATGCAGACCGTGTGCATGTGGGTGTAGTTGGTGTGCCACCACTATGTCCACTGTGACGCCACACCATGTTCCAACATTGTGCAGGACACATGCTGCCACACTGATCCTGCAGACTAATGGTGGTGCATATAGCAACACACCAACAGAGTGGTCAAGGGGACATAAACGTGACTTGAGCACTCCAAATGTGCACTCCACTATGCCCTGAGTCGCAATATGGGCAGTGTTGTACCTTACCTCAGCAGGTGTGATGGGTTTGCGTATGGGCGTCATCATGTATGTGCTCAGAGGGTAGGCACTGTCCACTGTTGATGTGATAATGGTTGCCATTGTCATTTGTTGACAGTGTCTATTTGTCTGTGAGCAGCATGCATGTGCATGGCCATTCATACTCACCAACGAGCCATGTGTTGGCATGCTCCCAGCTTCCAGGGCCCAGTGTAGCTGGGACATCCTGAAGATGTAACTATCATGTGTGATACCAGGATAGTTGGCATACACTTCAGTAATGATGCCCTTGTCATCACACACAACCTGAACATTGATGGAGTGCTAAGGTTTCCATTTGAGGTAGATGTGCCTGTTGCTCTACGTGGACATAGAGCAACACAGGTGCAATCAATAGCACCTAGTACTTTTGAAAAGTGCGCCACCCCATAAAAATCTTGGACCACTGCTTGCCTTTCCGCCGGTGTTCTGGGCATATAGACAGAAGGATGTGCAGTTATATTTGCCAACACCTGGTGTAAGCAGTGAGACTGCGTGGCCTGGGAGATGCCACCTACTATGACGGTGGTCTGCTGGAATAACCCAGTGGCCAAAAAATTCAGAGCAGTGAGCACCTTTTGCAAGGGGCTCGGTGCTTGGGAGCAAATGTTGGGTGATGTGAGGTCATCTTCCCTCTCCCTGACCAGGTCTAGGATGATATGGGGGGGAACCTATACCTACCATAGACCTGGTCATCCCTAAAAAACTGGTTGGTGGGTGGAAGATCGGGGCCCTGGCCCTCCTTCTCCTCCTGCAGCGTTCCTGGATAATTGCTGCAACAAATGGTGCATTCATCGTGGCTATATCGGTGCGTCTGTTGTGAATGCGTGCTTTTTATGCATTTGTTAGTTTGCGCACTAATATTTATGCCTGCAATCGCGTGGCGTAGGCGTTTTCGGGATTTGCACATGCTTTTTCGCAAACCAGTGTCCCCTGTTCAATTCCATGAATATGTTTGTTTTGCGCGCGTATGGGCGGTGCGATTTTTTGATGGTGAAACGTCCCTCGTAACGCCCATATTTTCACTTGTTCTTCCACATTATGCATGTTCCGCCCCCTCTTTAGGTGGCTGCGTAGGTCTGGCCCATCTTCCTTTTGGAGTCACGCGCAAGGCGTTTGTCGAGTCACAGGGACGTTGTGGAGTGGTTCGGATTCCTCTTAAATCCCAGGTAAGCCCTGCACATTTCTTTGCATGAATCGACAAATAGGGATTTGCGCACAATTTTCCCTGCAGAATATTCCATAAATGAGGCCCTTAATATACACTTTGCAGTAGAGAAAACAGCAGGAGCCTCCATCGAATTGAAACACAATGCCAGTGCTTCCTCTATGTTTCCGACAGCTCTTGCCCTAAACACTGGTCTCAACAATGCCCTTCTCAATGAGAGGTATTTGTAACAAATGCATGTAAAATGTGCTATTGTTTCACTTTCGTCGGGGCAAAACGGGCAATTGACAGGGGTAGATGCAGTCCATCTTTTACATACAGTTGCCAATGGGAGAATCCCTATACAAAGCTAAATATACAGTGCTTGTTCAAACTTTCGGTAAACGTAATATGCTTTGTATCCTGGCTCTATTTTAATATACAAGTATCTTAGAAGCAAGGAGAACGTTTCAAATTCAGATAAAGTGCTCTGTGCAAATTTCAGATCATCAACCAGGTGGCGAGGGCAGGAGCCCCCACCTACCCCCAACCAACGGAGGACCCGAGCTGATCACCGCATCCTGACCTGATCACTGCGCGTGTGATTCCCTTGGATCCGATGCCCGTGATGATCCACCCTGCAGTGGCATTGATTGCCTATGCTCACCATCCGTGAGATTTGGAGAGATTAATACCCATTTTTCAGCCAGGCAGCCCAGCCTCTGCACCTGCACACGCACCGACATCGATTTCCTAAACAAAATGTCGGGCGCGATGCAGCGCCACAACAAGGGTCAGTGTCCTATTGGTTGCTAAGCAACCATCAACAAATTGCCTGCGGATCCGCCGGCAGGCGGAAGAGCCAGCCTTACCAAAGGCCACCTAAGGCCTTGTTTGCCCCCTCAGACCTCAGTTGCAGAATCCAGGTGGCGAGGGCAGGAGCCCCCACCTACCCCCAACCACCGGAGGATCTGAGCTGATCGCCGCCTCCTGACCTGATCACCGCCCGTGTGATTCCCTTGCAGCCGATGCCCGTTATGATCCACCCTAGAGTGGCGTTGATTGCCCATGCTCACCATCCGTGAGATTTGGAAAGATTAATACTCATTTTTCAACCAGGCAGCCCAGCCTAAGCGCCTGCACATGCACCAACATCGATTTCCTAAACAAAATGTTGGGCGTGATGCGGCACCACAACGAGGCTCAGCGTCCTATTGGTTGCTAAGCAACAGTCAACAAATTGCCCGCGTATCCACTGGCAGGCGGAAGAGCTGGCCTTACCAAAAGCTACCTAAGGCCCTGTTTGCCCCTGTTTGCCGATGTGTGATGACACCGGCCATGATTGCCTGTAACTTCCAACTGTAAGTACATTGCCATCTCCCGAAGCCCAAAAAACACTGTCTATAGTGCGCCTGTATACGAATGACGAACTGAGCCTGCAGGCTCAACTACTTTGTATACTCCAGGATCGACCCATTACCTCTGGCGTGCTTCATATACTGGTCCACACCTGACTCGGCACCCAGTCCTATACCCATTTACCAAGACTCTAACATGCCCATTCTACAAAGTCACACCACAGCACCACTACTGAATAATGCATAGTCTCGCTATTTCTCATGTTTGAAATGACACACAGAATGCTTAGTCTCGCCATCTCATCTTGTATTATCCTGCACCAGCCCTCTCCACCGGGAGATTTGAACTAGGCTAATGCTGCTTAGCCTCTGGTGATACCTGAACTGTACTAACTGCTCCACTGTGTTACTGTGATACTCTGAACTTGCCTACTACACCTTGCTACTTGCCCCATGTGATATTTGAACTAGCCAATGCTTCCATGTTGCCTAGCCTGTGATAATTGAACTAGACTATCACACTACACTGCCTTGCCTTGTGATATCTGGTGATATTTGCATTACCTAGCCTTCTGATATTGAACTAGCCTATTCCACTATATTGCCTAGCCCTGTGATACTTGAACTAGCCCACTCCACTGCACTGTGATACCTGCACTAGCCTATTCCACTGTATTTTCTAGCCATGTGATTTTGAACTAGTCTATCTCACTGTACTGCCTATCCCTGTGATACCTGTACTAGCCCTGTGATATTTGAAGTAGCCTATTCCACTGTATTACCTAACTCTGTGATACCCCAAACCAACCCACCGTTAATTGATTCTGCCTACTCGATAGTGCTCCTTAGTCCTGCACTATCTGCTATAACAATCCACCAGTCTTACCTTGGCCCATGCCACATCCCTCCCCTCCCTTGCTACCTAGCACACTAACCTAGTATGCCTTCTTCAGTCTTCCTTGCGACTCTGGGTACACTAGCCCTCCTCCTTATCTCACTGTACTTTGCCAGCCCATACACTCGTGCCCCTCCAAGCCCAACCTGCCACAAAATGACTACAGCTGTCAAAAGATAAAAGTCCAGCTTCTCTATATTCAGCCAAGTCACCTCCTATACCTGTAAGACTACTACTAGGAAGGCTAGACTTAGATCAATACTGGACAAGCTATTTGAACCCAGGCCAGACTCTCATCCAGTCTCAACATGACCAACAACCACTCTTCAAGCCAAAATATTCCCGATCCAAACCCCACAACAACCAACCTGTCAGCAAGCCCACCACTAAGCAGTGTGCAGCTCCTCATCCCAAGCCCTCTGACCCTATACACCAGACAGCAAGCAAAGATGCCCATTCTCCCATGCTCAAGGGAGCTCTTCTAAACATCAGATCCCTGGTAGCACATACCACAGAAATTGCAGACCTGATTTTAGCTGAGAAACTCGACTTCCTCGCCTTATCTGAGACATGGTTACATGCTGCAGCATGACCCATGCTCATGTTAGCTATGCCTGATGGCTACAATATTATCCGACAAGATAGACAGGAGTCCTGAGGAGGTGGCATTGCCATCATTTTTAAATCTAACTTAGCCATGAGACATGCCCTTTCTCAAACTGTCCTATCATGTGAAACACTCACTGTCAAACTGCCTCTGACCAACTCACAAACTCTAACCCTACACCTGGTCTATCAACAACCAGGCATTGGTTCATTCGAGGAGGACATCTCCTCCTTACACTCCAATAACCTCAAAACTCATCACAAGTCCTACTCCTTGGCAACTTCAACCTGGGTCTCAATTATCCCCTTGATAAACCCACCCTGAACATTGCCGCCATCTTGACTGAACTTGGCCTATGCCAAAAAGTCTCCACACCCACTCACATTAAAGGAAGAATATTAGGCTGGGTAGCGGACTACAACTGTCATGCTAACATTACCGCCATCTCCCCTTTAACTAGGACAGATCTCTCCATCATGTGGTTTGCCCTCTCCACTACCAGACCCCTCCCTACGCCAATCCCCACCGCCCAATCCACCCTAACCAGAAGCAAAAAGAACATCCCAGCCGAGAGGATCATCCCAGCCATCCTTCCCACTCTCAACTCCCTTCCAGACAACACTGATCCAGGTATGCCGGTCAACAAATGCAATCAAATCATGGCAACATCACTAGATAGAATAGCACCGCTCAACCTTAGACCTAGCAAAACTAAATTTAACCTAAACAAATGGGTCACACCATACCTCAATGAATTAAGACCAAAAAAAAAGATCTCATGAAGCTGCCTGGCGACTTATCCCATCGGAAGCCAACAAAACCAAATGTATTAAGATCTCCACGCTCTATAAAAAAGAAATCTGCCTGGCCAAAAAAGAATCATACAACACCCGGATTTCCCAAGATAACTCCAGCATGAAGGAGCTTTTCACCATCCTTAAAGAGATAGAAACCCCTATTTTCACACCATGTGCACCACAGATAAAACTGGTGCTCTGATATCCAACATGCTCTCTCCAACAAAATAATCACCCTTCAAAGTAAAATAGCCCTATAATAAGTATCCCTGAATTCACCCACTAACTCTCCGCCACCCCCGCCCTCCACTACACAAGCGAATGCTAAGATTCCTACCTCTCCCAGCTCATCTCCTACTCGCTTCAAATTTTCTAAAATATCTATCCTTGAGGTCGAAAAGATTATACTTTTGCTCAAACCTTCCAACTGCCAGGGTGACCCCTGCCCAGCCCAGCTTATTAAGGACACAGCTAGGGATCTAGCCCCCTTTATTTCTAAGCTCCTCAATGCTTCTTTGCCTTCGGCATCATCCCAGCTAACCTAAAAGAATCATGGGTGCTTTCCCTTCTAAAAAAAACAAACACTTGACCCATCAATACCCACTAACTACCGGCCTATCACAACTGTATCCTTCCTATTAACAATCCTCGACAAGGTCGCATACACTCAAATCTAGAAACACCTGGAACTACACCACGTCCTGGGATCACGTCAATCTGGCTTTCGTCCACAACACGGCACAGCCCTCATAGACTTAAAGACTCAAGTCGCGAATTAGGAGATAAAGGAAAAACTGCCTTCCTCCTCCTTCTTGACCTCTTGGCTGCATTCAACCTGGTTGACCACAAGGTCCTATGCAGCCACCTAGACTCAGCTGTCACTTCTCTAGGGAGGCCATAGCTTGGATTGAGTCCTTCCTCAGTGAAAGGACCATGCGGGTATTCTCGCTGTCAGCAGTGGCAGACACTATCCCCATTACTTGCGGCATCCCCCAGGGATCCTGTGTCTCTCCCACGCTATACAACATATTCACCAAGCCCCTTTTCGATGACCTGGACAATCTTGGTATCACCTACACTAATTATGTGATGATACCCAGATTCTCCACCCACTTTCCGGGGATTATAGTAAGGATTTGGCCTTGGTGAATAGGGTGTATCTCATCATCCGTGCATGGATGGCTAATCATGGTCTATGCCTGAATGATGACAAAACAGAGCTCATCATTCTAGGCACTTTCACCAACCTTAAAAAACTTGGGACTGAATACGCCTCCTTTATAATTGATGGCAACCTCATCAAAGTGGCCTGTGAAGTGAAAACTCTTGGATTCTACCTCGACTCTACCCTCCCCTTCACCAAACATGTTAACATGCGGGCCTCCTCTACTAGCTACACTTGTAAAGTCATCAGAACCAGCAAACCCTTCCTCACTAACAACAGCTGCGTCATCCTGGCCAGAGCCCTCATCCTGTCCAGGCTTGATTATTGCAACGCCCTCTACATAGGTTCTAACAAAACTATAGTCATGAAGATCCAAACACTCCAAAATAACGGCCTTAGAGCGGCCCTCGGAGTGCCCAAGAGAGCTAAAATCTCTGATATTATGCAGCAAAACAACTGGATTTCAACTAACGACAAAATCAAACTGAAAACAGCCTCCCTCACCCACAAATCCCTGAACAACGCTGCCCCTAGCTATTGGCCGAGAGGTTCCACAAAAGGACATCCACCAGACCTTCTAGACTAGCCCACAGCAATTCCCTCCCTGTCCCCATATTCAAACTTTCAAAGATAGTTGCAACAGCTTCCCCCCAAAGCGGCCCAGTTATGGAACTCCCTACCTCCTGCTATTCGAGAAGATCAGCCATATCAAAACTTCAGATCTAAATGTACCAGTTGGCTCAAATCCTCCGATATCTAATTCGAGCCCTGTGCCCGCTAGATTCAAACAACCTCAAGCGGACAGAAACTAAACGTATAACCTTTATGTCCATTGTTACCTATGACCATTCTGTGTATGTATGAACATGTATTGCTAATTTATTTATCTGTGTAACTAAGCTGAGAATCTTCATGTAACTGTTGCGCCCTGATACCCTCGGGTCTGGAGCGTGTTACAAATAAACAAACAAACAATAGGCTCTTTTAACTATTATTTTCGATCCATTGGATACTCTAGACGGATTGAGCCAAAGATTCCTCAGCCCCAAAGATACTAATGCATTATTAAGATGAATAAAGCAGGGAAGGGATTTCCTTACACTTTGCATCAGCAAGTCCATAAAAGCTTCCCTGAACTTGCTCAGCTCACAGTTCAAACAGAGCCTTAGCCAATAGTAAACTGGACAAGCTCGAATTTGCAATACAGTTTCTAAATCCACAGTCAAGTTGGGCGCACAGTGCAGGAGAGCAACAATATGTTTACAATATTTATTTCCAAGGATGGACAATTTCAGACAGCTAATGTTACCGTCACAGTTCTGCCCCAAATGTGGCTGCCTGCCTGGCTTCAGCATTACGGGCTTCAATAGATAAACAAACAGCCCATCACCATGCTCCTTAGTGAAACATACCAAAGCATCACTATACCTTGCCAACAAGTGTTTGTCCTTAGCAATGTGTGCGTTGCAGCGTCAATTTGCCATCAGTCTCAGACCTAGATAATCATATCAATCCTCCTGCTCAATGGGGCCTTAACTTAGTTGCAGTTGTAACGTCCCCTTCTCTCTTCTACGGGACAGGAAAATCAATGATTTTTTTTAGTTTTTTTTATGTTAACTGAAAGGCCATTTGAGTTACAGAATTCTACGAACGCGCCTATGCCTATCCGTAATCCTGCCAGAGTGCAAGAGAGAGGAGTAAAGCATTATCTGCAAACATCAAAAATTTGATTTTTTCATGAGCCAGTGAAGGAGCATCCATCTGAAGTGACAATAGTTTTTCACTCTCCCCATTAATAAACAGGCAGACCAATCTGGGGCCCATACACTGCCCTGGTGGACTCTCATGTCTAGACTGAATGACTTGGTTGCCCTGCCGTCCAGACAATACCTCATAGTTGCTGTGTTTCCTGAGTTAAGACACCTCATTGGTTTAGGAGAGGTAAATGTAGCCCTAGGTTTACTAATGTGTTCCAAAGTCTTAACCTTGAGACAACATCAAATGCAATGTGAAGGTCAATAAATATTGCAAAAACATTCATTTTCCTGAGCAGAGCATACTTTTCACAAATCAAATGTAAATAGAGGTTCTGGTCAGTAGTGATAATGTCACTACAAAGACCTGCCTGTAATGTATTGAAGTAGTATTACCCATATTACCTAGTCCCTGTATGCCCATACACTGGTAGGCATATTGAAGGAAAAGCCCACGCACTGTAGTGTATGGTGAACTTCTGCAGGCTGCTACAATCTTTTTTTGTCAATGCCTCATGTGAGGTCAGTATGGTCTACGTTAACACTTTGCGTGACCGGTCTACTGCTACATGTGTATCTTTATCTTTAATAAGAAAGTGAAGTACTATATGTGTTCATAGAAATTGATTGGTTGTGATAATATTGTGTTAAAAAACAATACATAAATATATATACTACTTCTTCAATTCATTCTAACTCATTGCTATCATTCACTCACACTTCATTTCACTCCAACATGCCTAGAACTATACATACAAAACATTGTGCACACATTAGTTTAAAAGTTATAATGTGCATAAAACTATACATAAAAAAACATTGTGCAAAAATGTGTTTAAAAGTTATAAAGTGCAACTGTAATGGAATGGAGCAGGGAATTACTGTTTTAGATAAAACATGTCCCTCAGATTGGTACCTCATAATTTGGGTGCTCTTCAGGGGCGCTTTGCCTGGCAAGCTGCAGGACCTGTCTGTGTACTGCCTTTCACTGGGTAGACCACTAGCGTGTGTTCTCCCTTCCCGGAACCAAGTAATGCACTCTGTTGAGAGAGTATATAATTCAGAAAATCTGAGTCGCCTATTGTGTTACTGCGTTGCTAATATATATGCAGTTGACTAAATCGGGCTAAAACCTATAGCATTGTATTAGGGGGCCTTGTGCTGGCCTCTTTTTTGACTACACGTGTGCATCCCTCGAACTGCCTCATCGCCTTAATATTTAAAATATATGAGGTACTGTTATGTCGGATGTCCTATGTCCATTTCATCTTCATGGTATTCATATGCATGTAAATATATCTAAAGAAAGAGTTACCTGTCTTCTCATGCTTTATCTCACGTCATTTGTACTGTATTTCATCTCCAAAGTAAATGCAGTGGGAAATGGACACAGTGCGGGATGTGTGCAGCTCCCAGCACAATGCTGTAATGCCTGTGTATACAACATATGTATTGTCAACTTCCCGTGCCTCGATTAGTAATTGGCTCCAGAGGAGAGAATGTGGTCATCTAGGGCATCTTTGGTGACGGAGAGATGGTACAATAATGAGGGTTGTCTTTTGACCAACATCACTGGTGCATACTGCGCGTTTTCAAAGTCACAGAATTCCAAAGCCCCTGTGACTCGTGTAGGGCAGTCAGAGGTGAGAGGAATCAGAGACTAACAAGAGTGTCAGGTGCTTTCAAATGGACAAAGTATGTATTTATTTGAATGTTTTGTCTGGTGCTTGCCCTAGCCAGAGGGTATCTAACCACCTTACATGGTTCAAATAATGAAAAAGTGAGAGTTAAAAAAAAATAAGTTACAAAATGTTTTCAGGAAAGGATAGGAAGATTAGGATAGACAAGTGATAGCCCTCTCCCCAATCAACAGCTATGCATCAGGAAACAGTAGTAGAAGGCAATTGTCTGTGTTTATTGCATCTGGCCATTTTTTTTCTATTGCTTGGTTTTCCAAACTGCTGTGACAAAGTAGAAATGAGGTCTGTTGGTTCCTCATATATAAATAAAATGCAATCATTAAATAAATATTCATCCATTCCAATGGCAGTGGGTAAGCTTAGGAAATAGTTGGCCATAAATACCCATCACCACATACACCCAACCAGTCTATATCGCACACAGGGAAAGCAGGGCTTCTCTCACACAGGCACCTTTGGAATATGTGGTCAGTCAAATGTTTTACAACATCGTTACCGGCACCGGCACCCGCGAATGGGCCATAACCGGCCCATTACGCGTTACATGGGCAGGTAATTGCCCATGTGCAGGTGGCAGTGTAGACGGGCTCCCGACCCCTATTCTGCCCAATTGGGCAGAGTTGGGGTCGGGAGGATGGTTGCACCGGCACAGTTGATAATGGTGCTGGTGCAATCATGAGGTCTGCTCGCGGGTGCCGGTCTGCACGTCTGGTCTGACCAGGCGTGTAGTGTGCCCCCGCGAGCAGAACGTGTAATGTGTCGGTACGGTAACACCAGTGCCGGTAGCACTACCAGCGCCGCTGTCACTGTACTGCCACATGCGTACTGAGGCCCATTGCTATTTTGTACATAAATAATTTTGAAAATATTACCCTTACCCTAAGTCATTTCGCAAGACGCTGGAGCTTCTTCGGAAAATAGTTCAGGGTGATATTAGAGAGACAAGTCGTGCTGATTTGCAGTCGCGCTGGTTAAAGCGTTTGTGGTATCATTTCCTACAGATATGTCTTTTTCCTGCTTTCATGGTTCATATTTCTTGAATCATGTGAGGACGTTTTATGGTCTGACGTTTTTTATAACATTGACGTATGTTTAAAAAAAAAATAAAAAAAAAATTGGGGTAGCCCAAGGGATATAGTCACTATGTGTACCCGGAATATCTCTGTAACTTAATGCTACAGCTATTTATTAAGATCTGTGGTTCAAAATTGCATCAACAGCTTGGAATGCCAAACAATGTTTTGCAAAGAACAACTACCACAAAGAACGTGCAATGTGCCTCACGTGCCTATGCCCATCCCCTTAAGCCTAGATGAAATCTGTGAATGCCCAGGTTCGCCCTCGAATGCCCATGGACTTCATTGTGTGCATTATATTGAAAGATTCTATACATGCTGCCCATGACCACCTAACTAGCCGGGAGCTGCTTCCATTGCTCAGTGATGGCCTCCTACGTTCAGCGAAATGCAGTTGCCACGGTACCGCCTCATATTTTAGCACTGCCTCACTGATTTCCCCCCTTTCCCACTATTCCACCTTCTTTCCTCCCCCACAGATGTACATGTGCAAAGATTTACACATTCGCAATCCACCACCCTCTAGTAAGAAATGAGCTAGAAATAGTACCCCTCTTTGAGACAGGTGGACAACTTGTGTCTGCCAGGTACTAAGGAATAAAACAATAATTTTTACATCAAAAGTCAGAATCTTTAAAGGTCAAGCAATTCCTTCTTTCGAACCTCATCCCTCAAGACTTTCTTAGTCTATAATGCTTTCCAAAGTTCAAAATACAACAAAAAAGTGTGTTACTGAAATATAGTAAATCTTGAGTCAATGCTGTTCCTCTGTCTGCATGTGGGTGAGAGGATGTGGGTGGTCTGAGTTCTGGGATGGTACATCATGTTTGTATCTGTCATTGAATTATTAGTGTTGTTTTATGTCATGTTTTACGTCATGTGCAGGTATTGTGCTATGACCACATAGCTGGCTGTTTACAATATGTCAATGAAAGAATCACACCTGGCGTTTGTTTTTAGTCATGTTGCGGCCCCTTCCAAGGGGATTGCCTCTTTGTTAAGGCACTTGCACTTTTCCATATGCTGATATAAACCTGGCTCCCCACATTTTATGCAACTATCCCATATGCACCACATTCTGTTATTGCTTTATAGATTTTCTGATGCTGCAGAAGGTTGCAGGGCCAATCAAGACAGAAAATGGCACGTGGCGATGCCTGTAACTTTCCGAGTTATGGACTCAGAGCAAAAATATATGTGAAAAGGCAAAATGCAGCTCCAAGTCCCCTGGCCAGGCATAATCGCAGCCTAGCTCCAGCTTGGTAAACTTGCCAATGGGAAAACATGACTACTTATGTAAAGAGAAAGAAACGCAGTTAATCGAGCAAACAGACGCTGAGACATTTCATGAGAGTTGACTGCAAGAAGAACACCTCAGTTAAAATGCCAGTCACACAAATACACATTTGTTGGTGATTTATGAGCATAGCGTTATTTGGTAGACTTTTCTTATCTTCCTGGCTGTCTGATATAGCGACATCATTTTCCGCGTGGACAGCACCCACTTTTACGAGGGTCCATTTTATTTGGAAGACATTTCTTTAAAGGCTGTTTTCTCATTCTTTCCAGCATAGTCTCTAGCCAGAATAGCTTTATAAAAAAATACATTCTGAGCACCATCTTTGCTGCCACGTACGTAATCATCTACCACATCTGGGAGGCTGGAGTGTGACAGCATTTGGTCACTTCAAATACTGCTCAATGTGGTAAGATTCACCCACAAACATGGTAACTAGTAGGCTTGGGTCACCTGACACTTCCTACAGGCCTCGCATAAAATGTCAGGGTAACTGCTCTTGCATCTGACCATGAACTGGTTCTGGCATTCAGTTGCCAAACCAAGATAGAAGTAGGTCGATTTTTTTTCACTTTTTAGCACGAACTACACATGTGACAGAAATGCATTCAATGATGTGGAATTCATGCTACCTGATATAGGCAGGGTACAGTTCAAGACTTACTAGCTGCTTATGGTCATAAATCAAGAAGATGTATGGCAGTTTAACAATTAATGTTTAGCTTAGCTCGCACCATGTTTTCCAAATATTCAATCCAGGTTTCTAATATGTTGTTCCTCTAATACCAGCCTCCATCTTCTCTCCCATCTGTTTAGCCATTGGGTTATTTGGGAGCATTGCTCGTCCAATCCAACAGTTCTCTGTTCCGGGGTGGAGGTCACCTTCCGGTGGACCTGCCTATTTCGAAGGCATAAAGCCACTTGGAGCAGAACAGTGTAGATATTCTGCAGAGGGGACACCAGCTGTGAACCATCACTGGGTTACTTAAGGCATAACCTGAAGGCACCTCTTTGACAACTATATTTTAGATGTTCACTTTAATTGCAGGACAGAGGTTTGATTTTGTGGGCGTTGGGTGGAAGAAAGTGACAATAGCTGCTTGATAACATTTTCATTATTCTAGATCCTGTCACCCTGCAATGAGATCTGCATTAGTTAGTACATTTCTGTAGCCATGTTTGAGTCAAGGTTTCCCAATTCCCAGACCATTGTTGTCTTCTCTAAGACTTTGTCTTTGTAATAGGTCCCAAGGTATGCCCCTTAATCAGACTGCCAACTTGGGCTACCATTGCTTGAAGATGTTTGCATTTACGCATCCCCAACATCTTTTCTTTGTTGGTACGAGGCAAGTGTGCAGGGATTGAATATAGGGGACCCTCCACATTACCTGATATTGCTGCCTCATTTTCCACCATAGGCCTTGAAAATATTGGGAACAATGTATGGTCCCACGATGCAGGTCTCAAATCCACCACCCCAGGATCAATACACACTGCTCTCCCCGGTTTTACTTAACGGGGCAGTGAGCAGCTGAATCCCTCATCACACACACCTTACTCCCCCAAGCCTCACTATTGGGTCAATATGAGATGGACCCTCTTGATTTCCTCCCTCATCTCCACTTACTATGTTCTCGTCTTCCACTGGATACACTGAGACATTACTTAAATCAAAGGACAGACTGTCTTTAACTTGCTCAGCTTCCTTGGAAGCCTTAACCTCAGACATGGTAGCCTCTACCAGCCCTGAATCAGTAACCATCTAAGTCTTGCCCTTTCTCTTCCTACTTTAAAAAAAGTCCTTTTTCCGATCAAGATCTTCTTTGCCCAGGGCCGTTTCCCCATACCCACCTCCCTCCTTAAATTCCTAAGGCATCTATGTGATCCTTTGCTATTCTGGTTAGGGGAGGATTACAGTTGTTTGATTTCTTGACAAGCACTGATTTTTCCTTCGTTTTTGGACCTCTAACAGGCAGCGGCACCTCAACCTAGTTACTGCGTAGGATGGCCTCTGCATCCTCACAGCCCATTCCAAACATGTACACTGGTGGTAAAAGTGACACTTTGGAGATTTCCACACAATCTTTCTCAATAGATCGCCCTGGGGGGATCTCCTTTTCTATATGGGTCTCAGGCCCATTTGTAGACCTGTCAGGGACAGCATAGATCACTGGGGCCTGTGTTGAGGCAACAATATATCCCTCCAGGAAATTCACAACAAAACATACATTAAAAATGTGGTCTTTTCAGGCCCTTTGGTGTACCAGTGGTTTAGCCTTTTCACTTTGTGCCCAGGTTAATGCACCCACACATGTGTGGTACCGTTTTTGATGATACACCGGTACGAACCTAGGATGGTAGGACATGTGTTTTTGCTAGTGTGTTTCAGTGGTTTCCTGGTTGCACCTGTCTCAAAATGTTGTTTTTTTTCCCTGCATTTTGGACTTTGCCAGGCATTGTGGGTAATAAAATCTAGGCTATTCGCATAAGTCACACCTCTTTGGATTCCCACGGGTATATATCTTTCAGAAATGCTTGGGGATCCCTGTTTTCTTGGTGGCTGTCACACCCCAGGCCCAAATCTGTGGGTTGTCCACAAAGACAAATCCAGTCTTACCCAGGGCGTTTGATGTACCAGTGGTTTAGCCTTTTCCATTTACGCCCAGGTCAGTGAACCCACACATGTGAGGTACCATTTTCATTGGGACACCTGTGAAAATGTGCAAAGGTAGGACATGTGTTGTTGCCGGCGTGTTTCATGATTTCCTAGTGGCAAATGTCTGAAAATTGTAATTTTTTGCAAAGATTTTTGATTTTGCCAGGCCTTATGGGTAATGCATTGTAGGGCAATATGCGCTTGACAGGCCTCTTTGGATTCCCTCTTTGGATTCCCTTCGTGGCTGTGACACCCCAGGCCCAAATCTGTGGGTAGTCCACAAAGTCATATCCGGTCTTCCCCAGGATGTTTGAGGTTTATCCTTTTCCCTTTGCACCCAGGTCAGTGCACCCAGACATGTGAGGTACCATTTATGTCTGGTCACATGTGGGAACGTCGGAAGGTAGGACATGTTTTGTTGCTGGTGTGTTTTGAAGGTTTCCTGGTGGCAAATGTCTGGAAAAGTTTTGCCTACATTTTGGAATTTTCTGGGCATTGCGGGTAATACATTCTATGGTGATTTGCTTAAGTCAGACCTCTTTGGATTCCCAGAGGTGTATTATTTTTTGAAATGCATGGTGTTCCCTGTTTTCCTTTGTGGCTGTGACACGCCAGGCACAAATCTGTGGGTTGTCCACAAAGGCAAATCGATTCTTCCCCAGGGCATTTGATGTACCAGTGGTTTAGCCTTTTCCCTTTGCACCCATTGTAGTGCATCCACACACGTGAGGTACCATTTTCGTTGGTACACCTGTCAGAACCTGGTAATGTAGTATATGAGTTGTTTCCAGCATGTTTTGTTGGTTTTCTGGTCACAAATGTCTGAAAATCGTGTGGTTTTCCATATATTTTGGACTTTGCCAGGGTTTTGTGGGTAATAAATTCAAGGATGATTAACACAACTCAGAACTCTGAATTCCCACTGTTATCTTCTTTTCAGAAATGCATGGGGTTCCCCGTTTTTCTTCGTGGCTGCGACCCGCCACAGCCAGACATCTGTGGGTTGTCTGCAAAGCCAAATTCAGTCTTCTCCAGGACGTTTGATGTACCCCTGGTTTAGCCATTTCTCTTTGTGCCCAAGTGAGTGAACCCACTGTGGGAATGTGAGAAGGTAGGGCATGTGTTGTTGACAGGCAGGGTCGGACTGGGGCATAAAATTGTCTCAGGCACCAATTAAAAAGTGGCCCACACTTGTAAATGGCAATCCATTTCTGGCAGACTGTTTGAAAACTACACTAGTGTGAGTTTGTGATAAAATGGAAAGCAACTTGAGCAATTAAAACAATATTTATTCAGCAACAATGGTCAAAACTACTAGCCGCATATTGAAGTATCTCATCAAACTGTCCCACATTGGTAAAGAAAAAGTGGTCCACAGGGGGCGCTGTTGAGCAGCCAAGAAGATCGCTGCCTAGGCTGGGAGATCCGGCCTCACAAAATCCCTTTTGCTGATAATTCCTGCACCTATACGGTGTAACTACGATCCAGTAGCCGCAGTGTGAAGCAGACTGGTTGAGGATTGAGCAGCCCCGACATCGAACTGTTCCCTGTGGGTGATGTAGAGTGCCTTTGAAGATCGTACTGGCCTGGGGAGAGGCGAAGCCTGCGCGACACACCCTTGAGAGCCGGAAGCCTGGGCCGCACGCCCCCTGAATGAGTGCGGCCTGGAGAGGACTGCACAGGGTCTGTGGGCTTGTGGGTGTGCCAATGCTGGATCATCCAACCCATTTGCATTAATTGGGCTTTGGCTGGGGCGCTGCGACAAGTGAGTGCTGCTTTCCCCGGACCCCCCACCGGAGCCTGCAGACCTCTGCTCCATTGCGTGCTGCTGCCTCACCACCGAGGGAGACCCTGTGCCTGAATCCGACAGCTGGGTGCCATGCTGATGTGAAGCACTGAGTTGGGGTGCTTGATGGTGCGGTCCGCGCCAGAGGAGATCTCATGTTTGTCCACCTACTGGGACCTGGATGGTTGAGGGCTGCCCCGACTTCCCGCACCAACCGTGGTTGCTGCTTGTCCTGTGGGGGGGCTCCTGCATACACTATAGCAGGTGTGGAGCTGCCCCGCGAATCAGCACAATTGCCCTTCATGCTCTCTATACAGGTGGGGCAGCCACAGCCTATACGAACAATTACTCAATGGATTGCGCCATTGGGTACTGTGGTCCTCTCGTGGCTGAACCCTGTATCGCTGACTGGAGTCTCACGTCCTGGATCCTAGTGAATTAGGGCGGTGAGTGGATGTCAGGGGGTGTGACTTCACTCTAATGCTTCTCTAATGCTTCAACCTTGCTCTACAGTTCCTCTGCACTACGCGGACCAATGGGCAGTGCTCTGGTGCCTTTGGGATCCCCTTCGGCCCTTGCAGTGCTTATATGGACGTGGAGGACTTTACCACCTGCCCTGCCTCCTGCTCACCCCTCAACAAAACGGATGGCGACTCCTTGTTGGAGAAATAACTGGTGAGTGCAGGGTGACCTGGTTCCCCTTTGGTGCCTGTAAGCTCTTGCTCTGCTGCGCTGAGTTGCCATCGTGCAGGTTTGGGCAGCCCTGCACCCGCGTCTGTCAACCTTCTATTGCCTTGCTATGGAGCACCCGGTCATGGCTGGGATGGTGTGCGCAGCGCCAAACTGACCTCCTGGTTGTCAGCCTGCTGCAGTCACGTCTGTCTGGTGTCATTCTGAATGATGGTGCAGTCCCCCTATTGTGACCTGCCCTGACTTCAGCCTTCTGCCTCTTCTGGTGCAGGCCTAACCCTGCCATAAGGCTGGTTGTACATGTCCCTGATGCCGACCGAGGAAGAGGGGCAGTTGCAACATCCCAAAGCTCTCACACTGATACCTGCCCGAGGCACGTAGCTAACATTACACAGCTGGCCTCTTCATTGGTGCCTGGTGTGGTCCACGCTGTGACCCGGGTGGCCTGCTGGGGTGCCTGGCTCATTGACCCTGTGTCGACATCCTTCTGGGTCTCCATTACATTAGACACATCTGAGCTGCTGCACAGGGGGTCTCTTGGCTCTTCAGCGACCCACTCATCGCTTGTTTTGGGCCCATTTCGCTGCAACACCGACCTGGCCTTCTATCCAGCCTCAATGGGGGCTTGGTGCTCTTTATCTACGTAAGTGTGCCCACACAGCTCTTTCAATCTAACCTCTGCGGACAAAATACTTGAGAAACTGACAAGGTGACCTCCTGCTGGTGATAACTGTGGCATAATCCAGACTTAGGATTCTCTTTAGCAATCCCCGGAACTAACTACTACCAATACTCTCGAGGCGTCCCCTGCCGTGGCGACACACAGGGGCACCATGATGAAGGGATCTGGTGGCAAGAAAAAAGGGCCAGTGGACTCTTACACAAATACTGCTGCCAAAACCTCGGGAGTGGCTGACCCGATGGTTGATGACGACCAGGCCTTGGCTTCCGGTGCTACCAGAGAAAACCACTTGCTGGTGGCAATGCAGAACAAATTCATGGTGGTCAACATGAACCTTGACAACATTGTGTCCACCACTGGATCCCGGAAATCTAAATTGGAGAAGGAATGTGCCTGCATAATTGAAGCTGAGATGAGAATTGGTGAAACGGAGGACAAGGTCGATAAACATGATCGCGACATAACGCAGCTACTACAAGAGGTCAATAAGATCTGTAATAAGTGTGAGGATTTGGAATCGCGCTCCAGGTGCAACAATATCTGTATAATTGGCATTCCAGAATCGGCCGGCAAGGGTCCGTTGGAACCCTTCATCGAAAACCTGCTGAAAACATTGTTTGGACCTTCAAAGTTTTCACCACACTTCTGTGTAAAGAGGGTGCATCGAGTTGTGGCTCCTGTCCCCAAGCCAGGGGCCCCTCATCACCCCACCATGGCTAGATTACTTAAATATAGAGAGAAAGATCTTGTTTTGCACCTGGCTAGGGAAAAGATCGAGCTTTTGTATGAGGCCTCTGTCATTCATATTTACCCAGCCTTCTCTGCCAACATACAAGCTCAACTGGCGCGGAGTCCTGCGACGAGTCCAATCTGCCCCAGTTGGGATTTCGTACTCAGTGTGTGAGGAGCTTAAGCAACGCTATTGTGTTTCAGGCTCCACTTACATAAACAGATCCCAGGCACGGAGCGCCGCGCGGAGTCCTACAACGAGTCTAGTCTGCCCCAGTCTGCCTCAACCCAAGAAGCCGGTGAATAAAGGCAGATGTGTCTGGACCCCTGACTCAGCAGAAACTATTACAGCATCAGCGTCGGCTGTTAAGTTCCAAGTTGACTGAATTGCATTTGGAAATACCTAACAATAAAGAGTTATCAGAACTAAATCACGACATAATGCCGGCACTGTATTATTGTTAGCCAATCTTGCTGACGCCAAACTGAAATTGACGCAAGCCCCATTATTGTCCTTGTCAAAACATTCTACCCTGTTGATTTCTTTACAACGTGCCCTTGTGGACTTTGAAAAAGCACAAGTCGCAAATGAAACTGACTCATCGAGCCAAGGATTAAATAAGATCGACACGCGGGCATCACTTTTTGATGTAACAGAAATGGAGTTGCTACAGATGTGTTTCCCTTCTGACTTGCAATTTGTTCAGGTGGAAACAAACAGTGTGGAAACTGAAAGTCAAGCACACTTTAGATCAAGTGATACTATTGACAAACATTCAACATACAAACAAGCAATATTTGTATTTCCAGCGATAGTAGATGAATGGACACAGTCGAACTCTTTACAACCTAAACAACAGGCTCCCGATATTTCTCGAATAAATGTGTCTTTATATTTACCATATCATGATGCTCAACAACCAAATCGAATCCAAACATCACAAGATGAATGTGAATGCTCGCAGGAAACAAGGAGAAACAAGGAACGTCCTGCACCATTTAAAAACGCAGACAGAAGAAGAGGTTACTTATCAAGCAGAAAAATCAATACATCTTATGGAAAATCGTGTAGAGAAAAACAGATACAGTGCTGTAAAGTCACCAACACCATTGTCCTTCCACAGTGAACAGTCACGCTTTCAAACTCATCAATCAATTCAGGATTCAGCTGCCCATGAAGCACGTTTAATTCAGCGACTAAAATCAGATTTTGGGATGATAAAGGAGCGGCTTAATGACAGCTATGCTGATAGGGCCAACACCTCAATGGAAAAGCAGTTTCGAGGTAATACAGTGGGCCCAAATTTGACCGCGAGGGGTAACATTCTCAGCAGAAACGTGCAAAACAAAATGACAAGTACGTCACATGGAAAAAGCATAACGAACATAACGATGGCAGAAAAAAGCGACGGCACATGAACACCAGTGTGTCAATCAATTCATTAAAACCCTAAAGTTAAACTAGGAAATTCAAACCCACTACAACGCAAAGCTTTAGGTTCAAAGACAAACAATAATTCACACATCTCCTCACAGGTTGAGAATGATGTCGAAACACACAGGCGAGGAAATGTATCTGTTGCAGCAAGTATCCAAATACATAACAATGTCCTTGCTGCATCATCATTAGCTCTGCTGCCTTTTGTAAAGTTGTATGAGTCCCTACACAAATCATTAAAAGACTAAGCGTCATTATTAGAGTCTTTGATTTCCAAAATGTCACAATTGGAGACCTTCACCTCTCAACTCCATCAGAGACTGGATCAAGAAGACGAACAATCAATAGAATGGCAAACTCGCTTGAACGACATGGCCAGGAAAGAAATTATGGAAAAATCAAATCTAATTGAAGCAGTACTTGAATGTACTAAATAGATGAGACACAATGTGTCAACTGAGCAAAACGCACAAACTCAAATATGCTCAGGTGCTTGTATGAACTTGAATCAGACTATATAGCTCCAGCAAAATTGATTGTATCACAATCTGTAACTAATCCATCAGCACATCCTGAAGATTAATAGCAACACAATAATGAAACTTCACATCCACAGGCCGCTAGTTCTGTTGCAACAAAACATAGGTTTGTTGGAGATATGAGGCTTAAACAAGGACCAATAATGTCATCTTTAAATCCTAACCAATTGTGAGTTGCCAAATGTAACAAAACAAACAACATGGCGAAAGCTGTTTACTCTGTTAATCTGGTAGAAAGTGGCCAGAGAAGTACAAGTGCAAAAGATTCTCAGTAACAAAGTAACAAAGGCCTCGTTTGGAATCTTCTCTGGCACAGCAAAAACTGTAGCTATCATCAAATCGTAAACAACATAGAGAAAAACCAATAAATGTCCAAGCAAAGCACGGAAAACGATGAATGCAACAAAGGCGAACTCAAGCAAAACAAAAAAATGTATAAGAAATCTATCAACTCCACCTCTCATTGGAATCTTTGATCACCAAGCGAAGCGACCAACCATATTGGACAAGAATCTAACTGACTCAGGCGATCATGGAGTTAAGGTGGTTTCAGCAGATTTGATCCATCCAAATAAAAGATCAAGACGAGATTTTGAAAAATCAACAAGTATAGAGCATGATCATACGTTGGAATCATGTGAATTCTCTGTTTATTCAGTCGATGATAATGAAGAACAATAAATTACTAATAACACATCGAGTGACTCCAAACATCATTCATCCCACACATTTGAAACATCAACTGTTGCAAGAAATCAGTTACCTGTTCAAATGAAAGCACAGGCAGAAGAGAAAATGGAAATACTGAAAATACACAAACCCGCGGCGACAAAGGCCATTGCTGTGGAAAAAATATGATACATCTCAGAAGCTCATGTAAGTAATGGTCATGCCTTACATTCAGTCATGAATCTGAAGCTTACTTCGGCACAAATGGAGAAACAACAAGCCAAAGCAGAGCATTCATCCTTGAGACAGCTCAAATTACCAACATTGTCTTCCTGGAAAATATATCTTGAGAACATACAGATGAAAATGAAGTAAACTTGAACAGAAGAAACATATTGGAGCTAATACGGTGCATCCTGGCATTGCGAACAATTAGATCTGAAGACATAGCAATTGTAGAATATGCTTCAGAAGATCGACTAGACTGGGTGATGCTACATATTCATTACCGATGCTTTGCTACAACTCTACTAAGTGCTAAAGAGGAACTTCTATTCTTTGGGTTTGAGATATTGGCGAAAGTTGAAAATTACATAAATTCTACATCCCTTGTGCATGACAAAAAGAATCATACTTCTAGCGAACAAAGGAAACACTTACTGAGAGCACAATTGGCTATGTTTGGAGCTACGCACACTGATGAAACACAGACCAGGACTCCACAAAATTAAAAGGTTGTTGGTCCACCACGACAACACGATTCCCACCACTAGCAAATAAACGATAACCATGAAGAAAGCTGCTCATTGATCTCATGGAACATCCGGGGATTGATACTTTTATTTCAGGAGTCTTGTCAAAAAATAGACAACTATTTTGTAATTTGCTTACAAGAGACTTGGCTGCGTGAATGCCCATCTAGAGATGGTTACACTACCTATCTAAATGCAGCTGGGAAGAACTCGATGTGTCGGCCATTCTCTGGACTGATAACAATGTTAAAGAATAACACTGGGTGGAAAGTGGAAAAATCGATAAACCCGAGTATATTTGTTCAAGCGATTAACATTACAATATACCAGACAAGACCCACTATGGAATAAACGGACATTGATCATTAATGTTTACAGGAACCCAGCGAAAATCAAGTTGGAGCAATTTATAAATTCAGTTATGGAACTGGTCGATGAATGCATGCTGGATTTTAACGATCCCATGATAATCTGTGGTGATTTTATATATTCATGGATTGATGAAAATGGGCGACCTAAAAAGTCTGACTACTCTAGAACCTCCCCAACGTTAGACAGAGGAGAAAAATGGTAAACAAGAACTGAAGAACAGGAACTGCTCGATGCTGAATGGAATTACAAGAGGAGACATTCCTGCAACTCAAACCTGGCTTAGAAACCAGAGCCATAAAACATTGGATTATGTATAGGTTTCACAAAACTTGCTCTCATTAATACTCCAATTAAACACTATTGGAGAACTTAATCACGGCCATGATGCATTGAAACTAACTTGGGCAATGCCATTTGGGAATTAATTTGGGAATTCTACAATTAAATCAAGGATTGAACAGACTGAAGATCAGTACCAGCCAAATTTCAATGTTCAATACAATATTGTTTACTAAATAAAACACCATGTGCGAAGTAAACTATGCCCCGTTGCTAGCCCAGTTTATAACAACTCAATGCTGGAAAAAAAGAGGAAACCAGATGAACAAATATCCGTTCAATGCGCAAGTACGTGATGCAAAAAAGATCTTGCACAAAGATTTAAAACTTTTGAGACAAACAAGCTTACTTAGCCGGCTAAATTTGTTCAAAACAAAAGAAATGTTGTTGAAGCACAATAAAAATACGCTAAATAATCTGTGCAGATTCTGTAATAAGGACATCGAAACATCAAAACATTTAGTCGTCAAATGTTTGGCATTGACGCTACAGCGATGTAAATTCTTAGAGAAATTTGCCCCACTAAATGGCGACATGGAAGAGTGGTGGACTAGAGCCCTTACAGGAAATAATGCAATGTTAACATGTGCTTTAATTGACTTTATGGATACAATTCTAGAAGTGCAATGATTGAATCATCAAAACAGATGATGGACTGAGAATAAATTATATCTTTTTTTGATAAAAATGTGTAATAAACTAAATGTCAACAATAAAAAAATAAAAAATAAATAAAAACATACAAGCTCAACTGAAATTGTACGATCCTGTTTAAAAAGTGTTAAGCATCACACAATCCCTTATGCATTGATGTATCCGGCCAGATTGGGAATTCAGTATGGTGGCCGTGCGCTTTTTTTCAAGAACCCAGCTGATGCCATGGCCTACATAGGAGCATCCATTTCAATTCCACCCCCCATGGCAAGCCAACAATCATGTCCACAGCCCTCTCCCACATAACAATGATACTGACATTATGGACAATAACTGACAACCAGGGAATCCGAATTGACCTCCCCTTCCACACTGCCGAACATGAATATATAATCTTCGTATACTTGGGGCCGGCTGTAGACACTGCAACCAGCTGAGCGATAGCAGTCTCTTCTTGCAGTGCACCCAAGGGAACTCCCAATTTTTTTCTTTTTTTCTTTTTCAAAGGGGTCTATCGTCAAGTTGGGGGTGATTATAAGGGTGTCGGGATGGAAGTGTGTCGAGTTGGGGGTGAATGACGTACAAGCAGTACAAAAGTTACAAGAGCTTGAATGTATTGAAGTTATGTTAACATGTGCTTTCATGAAAACCAGTGCAAACTCTCCCTTAGTTGCACATTGCAGTAACTTCCTTTCTGTCCATGCGTGCATCTTAGGTCCACTATTGTGCATAACCATAACGCTATAGGGGTTAAGATCTCCTTTTTGACCTGGAGTGAACGGGCCACAATCATCCTATCAAATCACGTAAGGTAGTGGCATATAGTAACCGTCATGGCCCGAGGGTGGTAATGCTACAGGAAACTCATGCCCAAGGGACGCTAAATGAAAGGTTTGCCTCAAGCTGGGGACCCCAACGTTATTAAACTGATTACTCTTCCCAGGCGAGAGGAGGGATGACGTTGATACACTGATCATTCACATTTCAGGAAGCCAAACACTGTATAGACCCACTGGGAATGTACATGATCTTATAGGGCAGGCTCGCTGGCATTGACACAATGCTGGTTAATACATATGGCCCCAACTTAGATGACCCTGAATTCTATGGTCAAGTGATGGGCATATTAATAGGGGGCTGCCACCCCACTTTATCTGGGGGGTGACTTCAACTCAATTCTGAATTGTGAGTTTGACCGATATAGGGACACCCAGTGAGATTTGACGAATGCGGGCCGTACAATTCTGCATATTATACAGCAAAATGGATTAGTTGACGTATGGAGGGACCGCAACCCTGGGGTACAGAAATTCACCTACTACTCATCGGTACATGACGCACAGTCCCGGATTGACTACTGGCTGGTTTCTGACACGCTCATGGCGCATGTTCAGGACTGCAGGATTCACCCTAGAACAATTTCTGATCATTCACTGGTCGCTCTGACTGTGGTCTGGGATCACCCCAGTGCCCCCACAGCCTCTGGGACATACCAGCCTCATGCTTACTAGGTTCGGCATTCTCGGAGACACTGCATAATGAGGTCACAGACTTCTTAAAGGTTCTGTTCAACACGACTCTACAGTCTGGGAGGCCTTTAAGTTGTGGGTCAGAGGGGAGGTGATTTCAATGTCCAAAGGTACCCTGAAGGAAACAAGAAGAGAGTTGAGTAACATTGAAACTGACCTGCCACAGCTTGAGAATGAAAATGGCACATCCTACAACAGGGCACTATTGGGGCTCATAAAAGGGAATCTATTGAAATGTACAGATCTGGCGGACAGAGAGGTCTGCCTGATGAATCATCCAATTCAGGCAAGGTGGTATGGCGAAGCAGACAGACCAGGCCAGTTTCTCGCAGATGCCCTTAGATTTGAGAAGGGGGCGCAGCATATCACTGTTATAATGGGGACATCAGGGAACATCATTACTTCACCGGAAGCAATCGATGTTGAATTCCATCAGTACTATAAGACTTGATATGCCAACCTTGAATGGTGCACTAACGCAGAACTGGCAACCTACCTAAAGGAGATCCCACTTCCAACGCTGTCGCAGAAAGCACAACTGGTGCTGAACCAGCCTCTCAAACTAGAGGAAATCACTGAGGCAATTGCGTCTCTCCCCTCTGGTAAGGCCCGTGGCCCTGACAGTATAGCTATCAAACTTTAAAAGGCGCTCCGGCTGTCCTTGCCGCCAGGCGGTTGAAACTCTGGGAGGAATCTCTCCAGTTGGGTAATGTGCCCCACTCCCCTCACTTTCAGTAGCTGTAATTGTTGTTTTACTAAAACCTAACAGAGCAGCCTCTGAGATGGCCTTGTACAGACCACTATCCCTAATCAATTCTGACACCAAAATCTTTGCCAAATTGACTCCACTCCCTTACATGTCATCTCTGGTCCACCTGAACCAACTGGGATTTATCCCTGGCCGGTCCACAGGATTTAACCTGCGCAGGATATTCTGCATCATGTCCCAAATAAATCCACATGTGCAAGCTGTGGCTGCCTCGCATGATGCCGAAAAGACTTTTGATTCAGTCTCGTAGCAGTTTCTCTTCGCAGTGCTCCAGTGGATGAAGTTGGGGGATCTTTTCGTTCAGTGTTTTCGCCTGTTGTACGCTGGTCCTGCTGCCAGAGACTGCACCACGGCACGCTCTCGCCTCCATTCAATATGGGCCACGACACGAGGCAGGGCTGACATTTTTCCCCTTTGCTTTTCGCTCAGACGATTGATCCCCTGGCACGTATAATAGGGCTAAAGCACAGCCATAGAGGTTTACATATAGCAGGCCCACCACAAATAATATCTCTCTAGGCTGACGGCACATTATCATACATTCAAACCCGACACAAAACCTGGCCCCACTGCTGTTGGAGATCTGCAGGTTCAATACATTCTAAGGGTATCGTATCAACGAATCAAAATCAGAGCTGTTCCTGCTGACCGATGAAACACACGTCCTGACAGACCTGATGGGGTTCAGATGGGTCCCACATAAATTTCAATGTTTGGGCATCTTAGATCCTATTTTACATCGCTCGTTGTTGGCAGACAACCATAAGGCATTCTTAGTGACACTGGCAGATAAGCTAGGTTTATGGACTAGATTCCCAATCTCATTATATGGTAGACTCTCTATGCTGAAATTGATAGTGGTCCCTAATCTACTGTACTATTTTAATAACATGCCTGTTTGGCCAGGACGCGCGTTATTTGATAAACTACGCTCCTTGGCAATCGGTTACGCGTGGGGAACAGGGATCCCATGGATAAAATGGGAGGGACTGACAAAGCCGTTCGTACAAGGTGGCCTGCAAGCCCCTGACTTCGAACTCTATTATATTGTTTTGCAAGCGCAGCTCGCCGGCTATTGTTACTCCTTTCAGGAATGTCCGATGCATGCAGCCTTAGAGAAGTATAGTCCCTCCCCCTTGAGCTTGAAATCAATTGTCCTTGCTAATCAGCATGCTAATACTTGTACATTTGATCTGGTCCGCACAACAGTAAATGTGTGGGCAAGACTGTTTAAGAGACTTGATGTGACAACACTATATTGTGGTGTGCTCCCACTGTGGAGATGTCCGGGCCTCCCCCGACGTAAGACAAACATATTCAGACGGTTGGGATCCTGAGAATTCGCTAACCTTGCATGACCTTTTCCCTGATGGGTTCTATGTCTCTTATGAAGACTGTTCAGTTAAACTAGGCAACAATGCAATAAGGGCGCTATAGTACCTCAGAATGAGAATGGCAGCCCATAGATGCTGGCCCTCTTTCCGCCACAAACCCAATGACTGTTTACCGCTGGGAATGTTAGCGTCCAGTAAAGACCCTAGAAGGCTGGTATCCAGACTGTACAAGGCATGTCAGGCTAATCAAACTCTCACTCTCAGTGCCAAAAAATGCATACTGTCTTATTGGAAATCTGTATTGTTCAAATAACTGACTTATGCCAATGAAAGGGAGATGGGCTTCATCTTGCTGGTGGTACCCACCTGCAGACCCAAGGACATATGAGAGACGTTCCAGGAGTACCTGCGGGAAATGACTTTGGCTTCGTAAATGCACCATATGATGTCATGTCTAACACCTTATGTTGGCTCTGCACAGCCTGTTTGTTGGGTATTACTGTTATAAGATTGTGACACACTTGCATTTGTATGTGTCTCGAGGTTGTATGTCTGTCACTGCACTAAATAACATTTTAAAAATTTAAACAAAAACGTGGCCCACTTTGACAAAAAAAACTGGCCCACACCATCATTTTGCATTTTTGGTTTGGGCATTGCCCAATTGCCCTGTATGCAGCCCAACCCTGTTGCCAGCTTGTTTCAGTGGTTTACTGCTGACACATTTCTGAAAATGGAGGTGTTTACTTTACATGTTGGACTTTGTCAGGCCTTGTGGTAATACAACAGGCACTCTCTCCGTTCCAGTGCACCGTATGGCTCTGCCCATTGGGAGATCGCTCTTTTCCATGGCCCATTTGCACTTGCAACACTCAGCCTCAAACTCATTAACTTTTCTATCCATCCCTGCACTCACCTATGCACCCATACTCACAGTCTCATTAATTTCCCAATCCTCACACTCACTAATACACTACTGCTTGCTAATTCACTATTCCACTAATTCCACTATTCCACTAATTGTATCCCATTCCAGCTTGTATTTGTCCATATACTTACACAACCATACGGCCTTGTATTTTAATTTATTGATCATCATAAAAATCTTTGGCCGCACACCCTTGTTTATTCACTTTTTCTCTAAATCATTCTTTCACAAGTCCTCCCTCGTTCTCATTGATTCACTCTTTCTCATATTTGCATTAACTTGTCATCCCATTCTGCCCCCTTTCTCTATTCTGTCGTCTTTCTCCTCGACACATCATCCAGCTACCTGAGTGTGTATCCACTCAAAACATTTTCGACAGACAATTGCCAACATTGATTGGCTTTTTTGCCAGAGGGATGGTGCTAGCCAATCAGGAGGATCAGAACATAGGCTTGCACAAACGGGATGAGCAACGTTGCTTTCCACCCTCCAATACCTCTCCACAAACCACCATTTTCCCCTGTCTCCACCACTCCCACCTGCATTACCTCTTCCCCATACTCCCTCTATCACGCTTGCCATCTAACCTGCCTTTCAACAGCTGCCATCAACATAGAAAAGGGATTCATGTCCTTTTATGTATTGTGTGAATGCCATCGTGTTTTTTTTTCTTTTTTTAAAGAGAGAATCAGGCTTGTGCTGTTATAGTGCAGCTGATTCCCTATCAAAAAATATGTGCACCCTGGAGCGAGGGCCGAGTTGCAAATAGAATAAAGCACCAAGGCTGTGAGGTGGGCTTGGCCTTTGTGATGGTGTGGGGCGATGGCAGGCCCCACCTGTAGGCGCACACACACATACACGCAGCGCGCGCTAAGAGATACGCCGGAGACGTGTTGCTGCTCTGGTCTCCGGCGCGAACTGCCGGCCGGGACCGTCTTTATTTCGAACGCGCATGCGTGAGCCTCGTTATGGGCCGTGCTTGCATAGAACTGCGTATTACTACGCAACATCCCTCCTTTTTCCCCAAACAACGAACAGTGATCAACAGTATAACTTAACAACATATTCTTCACCCATAAATGTTCCAAAAACGACCTAGATGCCTAGGCAGGGTCCATGATAAAGTCTTGGAACCTCTGCGGCGGCTTGCGCCCAGCCTGGCTCGGGTACCTGCGTGCCTCGGCCGGAGGCATCTCTTGTGTCCCTTGAGTCTCGGCCAGTCCATCAGGTCTCAGGGGCGGTTCATCGCTCGGCTCAGGTGCCGGAGGGTCGACTTTATCAGTTTCGGCAGACCCCACTCGCTTGAAAAACGAGACATTCCGGGTGACAGTTCCACATGCGTTGGCCGCTATGACCATTGAGCCCTTCACATGTGTCACGCCCAATGGCTGGGTTTCGTAGGCTAACGATAACTTTCCTTCTGCTCTTCTGTTTTGCACCAATACGGTATCCCCCACTGCAATCGGCCTCTCCGAGAGCTTCCTCCAGGTTGTTTCCTTTTCATTCCTCACTGCCCTCTCCAATCGCACTTGATCCTTTTCAATCTCCCCCGGCTGGCGGCCTTTCATTTCGGGCAGGAGCCCTCTCGGTACACGCTTGAAGAGCGCTTCGGCAGGGGCGACCCCGGTTGACTGATGGGGGGTCGAGCGGTACTCGCGAAGGAAGTCCACTAAGTTGCGTCGGAGGTCTGCGCCGCCATCTGCTGATATGCGGAACACTTTGTTTAGCATTCGCATGAAGCGCTCTACCTCCCCGTTTGCCCTCGGCCAGAGCGGTGTGGCTTTCCTATGGTGTATTCCCCTCTCCTCACAGTACTGAGCAAAACGTTGCCCCCAAAATGGCGCCCCATTGTCTGAGCAGAGCTCCACCGGGAAACCATGCGTGGCAAACATTTTCTCCAGCGCCATGATGGTGTGTTCACTCGCCGTCGACTCCACCAGTTCAACCTCCGGATAGCGGGGCCATTGGTCTGTCACCACTAGAAAGTAGAGCCCTCGGCTGGTGGATCCAAAGTCGGCATGGACCGTCCCCCATGGCTGGTCACTTCTCTCCATGGTTTAGATCGGCGGGGCCCTCTCCACCGGGTGGGCTGCTTGGCAGGGGATGCACCGTCTCACAAACTCCTCCACTCTGCTTTCCAGGTCGGGGAACCAAACCTTGAGTCTCAGTCTTGCTTTCATCTTGGCCATCCCTTGGTGCCCATTGTGTGCGAGCAGCAGAACCTTGTCAACCAGTGTTCTCGGGATGACAATCTGGTGACCCCTTAGCAGGAGGCCATCCTCGGCTACCGAGAGCTCATGGCGCGCTTTCCAGAGGGCCTGCAGGTCTTTCCGAGCCCCTGCGTTCCTTCGTGAGTTGTCCTGGAGTACCTCACGCCATTCTCCATTCGCCATGGCAACCTTGATCCTTGCGAATGTCTCGTCCCTGTTGGAGTCTTCGGCGATCTCCTGGCGGGATAGGGCAATGGGCAGCGCCGATTCAACCGCGAGATGTATCGCTTCAATGCCCTCTGCCACTTCCACTGTGTCTTTTGGCCTCCCAGCACCTGGATGGCGGGACAGGTAGTCTGCCGGGTTGTCAGGGCCTGGTCGATACAGCAGTTTGACCCCGTACTCCATTAACGACAACATCCATCTCTCTATTCTAGGTGGCGGTTTGGATGATGTTCCGGACAGGATCGGGATGAGAGGCTTGTGGTCAGTTACCACCACGACCGGTTTTCCCAAGATATATATCCGGAAGTGCTTGCACCCCCATAAGATGGCTAGAGCTTCCCTCTCAATCTGAGAGTACCGTCTCTCCGTTTCGGTAAGCGCTTTGCTGGCATATGCGATGGGCCTTATGGTTCCTTGATTGTCGGCCTGCATGAGGACAGCCCCCAGTCCTACGGAGCTGGCATCGACGACAATTTCGGACTCCCGATCCGGATTAAAGTATGCCATTGTTTCTTGTTCCGATAGGGCACTTTTGATGTTGTCGAAAGCCCTCTGTTCTTTCTCCCCCCAGTTCCAGGCGATGTCGTTTCTGGTTAGCACTCTCAGGGGCTCCGACAGGGAGGCTAGATCGCGGATGAAGCGACCACAATGCGTCACCATACCCAGGAAGCTTCTGATTTCGGAAGGTGTTGTTGGCGGGGTCGCTTCCCAGATATCCTTCACTTTCTCGGGATCAGGTGATATGCCCCCCGCGTGGAAGACGAATCCGAAAAATTCCAGCCTGTCCCTCAAGAACTCACACTTCTCTTTGTGCAGTGTCAACCCTAGGTCGCGCAACCTCACCAGTGTGTTTTCCAAGCGCTTTAGGTGTTCAGCTTCGGAACGGGCAAAGACCAGAATGTCGTCCGACATGTTTATCACTCCCTTGAGTCCAGACAGGGCTCCCCTGATGGTGTTCTGAAAGACCTCTGCCGTGGAAGAGATACCAAAACGGAGTCTTTTATATTGGTATAACCCCTCATGCATCGTAAACATCGTGATGTATCTTGACGCGGGGTGGAGCTCTAACTGATGGTACCCAGACCTCAAATCCAGTTTTGAGAAGACTTTTGCCCCTTGAAGCTCCCGAATGATGTCGTCCAGGGTGGGTGTTATGTGGCGCTCTCTTTTGATCGCTAGGTTAGGAAGCCTCATGTCCACGCAGATGCGTACCGCACCCGGTTGTTTGGGCTTTGGGGCTACCACGATCGGGGAGACCCACGGGGTGGGGCCCTCTACCTTCTCAATTATGCCCTTGTCTATCAGGGATTGCAGCTCGCGTTCCACCTGTGTCCTCAAATGGAAAGGGACGCAGCGGTGCTTTAGAGCCGTTGGTCTCACAGGCCCATCGATGTGGAGGCGTATTGGGTCAGCCTTTAGTTTCCCTATTCCTCCGAATATCGTTTCAAATCGGCTCAACAAATTATCCAAGTCGGTGTGATAGACTGCAAATGAGAACTTTACTAGGTCCAATGCCTCAGCCGCAGCACAACTCAGAAGGGTATGCGGGCTCACATCTGTGACAAAGAATCTTGCCCTTATTCTACTTTGCCCGTGAGTGACTGGAGCAATGAATACTCCTTGATGGGAAGCGGTGTGTGTCCTCCGAAAGCGTATATCCGTGCTGTGGACTCTGCTAGGCCTGGTGGACCAGGGAGTGCATTGTAGTGTTCCGTTGCCAGCACACAGACGGACGCCCTACTGTCTATCAAGACCGGTGTCTCCCCAATGTTCACTGTGCACTTGGGTTGTCTTCTCCTGCTTGGGCCTTCAGCTATGCTCGAGATGAAGAATATTTCGTCTTCCTCCTCCTCCTCCTCTACGGCGATGTTCAGGTCCTTTACGCCTTGTTCAATGGATGATACACCCCTCACTCTCCGAGAGCTGCCTCTGGCAACCCTTTCGGGCCCTCGCGACGCGTCGACAGGTGCTGATGCCCTGCACACCCTAGCATAATGTCCTGGGGTGTTACACCGGCCACAGGTCCTCGATTTGGCTGGACAGTCGCCCGCATGTGGCAGGTCATACCCTCAATATTGACACGAGGGGCCGTTGCTCGCCCCCCCGGGTTATCACCTCCTCTTGACGTCCACCTTGACTTTCCTGGGTTATTGCGGCCAATTGTAAAAGCCTCACCTTCGTTCCTCCCATGCGTGGCTGCATCCATTTTCGCACCCCTCGCGTCAGCCAGCTCGTAGGCCCTTCCTGTGTCCAGAATCTGTTGTAGGGTCAAACCAGGTTCCCTCACTACCTGCCTCCTCAGTTTTCCAGAGCTGCAGCCCTGCAACAACTGGTTCCGAACCATCTCCTCTTCATTTCCCCATCTACAGGAGCTTGCTAGAACTCTGAGTCGTGCACAGAATTGATCCAGTGACTCTTCCTCTCGCTGTCTTTCCGCACTCATGACGAATCTATCAAAGTCTGCATTCGCCATTGGCAGAAAATGATCTCGGAGCGCCAGCTTCGCTGCCGCATACGTCGCCACTGGAATGTTCAGAGAGTCATATATCTTGTGCACCTCGGCCCCTGCCGAGTACACCATGATTGCAATTCGTTCTTCATCCTCCGTGATCCCCGAGGCTGTGAAGAACATCTCGAACCTCTTCACCCACAGGAGCCATTTAGGCCCCAACTTGGAAGGTGGGCCCGTGGTATCAAATTCGGGCATGGGGGCCAGTGTACTGCTCATCCTGCGAGGGATGGGGGCAGGAGCACCATCCTGTTCATCTTCTTCTCCCATTTCCTTGCGTGGTACTTACAGGAGTACGTTTAACTGCTTCTAAGACCGGGCCCCGGAACACTCTTGGCGCAGTATCTTCACTGGTGCCACTCTTTTCTTCTTTTTATTCTGTTGTCTTGGCTGAATGCCACAACCTTGCGGCTGCACAGACTGTGGAGGGTCCAAAAATTCACTGAAACTCGGTGTGGATTGCAGGTGGCGCACGAGCACCCTCACGGGCCGCAACCACTGCATTCTGTGCTCGATCCAAAATGGCCGCCGGCCACACGTGTGAGCCCGTGCCGACACGGAGCAGCGTTCTCCTCTCTGGATGCTACCGGAGCGGAGGACTGCTCCCGCGCCGTCCTAGTCGCCAGTGTGATGGTGTGGGGCGATGGCAGGCCCCACCTGTAGGCGCACACACACGCAGCGTGCGCTAAGAGACACGCCGGAGACGTGCTGCTGCTCTGGTCTCCGGCACGAACTGCCGGCCGGGACAGTCTTTATTTCGAACGCGCATGCGCGAGCCTCCTTATGGGCCGCGCATGCGTAGAACTGCGTATTACTACGCACCAGCCTTTATTGTCCCTAAATTCTTGTGGGTTTAGCATTAATCCGGCCACCTAGGCTCAGACAACGGGGGATGTTACAATCCACCCAGAACTGCTTAATGTTACATTTTAGTGCATCCCACACTGACACCAAGGTCAGGACATCTGATGAGGATGTGGTGGGGGACATCGGATGTGCAGTGTTAAAAGTCCACTCTTTCTTCAGCACAGAAGACGAGAGAATGACATGACCATTCTCCCTAACACCATCTTGAATGAGAAAGCAGTGCCCTGTCACACACTCATTTCTGCATTGATGTTCTTCCACTTGCAGGAATGCTTTACTCTGCCATTATCGCCTGTCTCTTGCTTCCCCTGGACACGATGATGATGACTTCCACAGCAGCACACATGGAGCAGCATCACCACATGAAGCTGAGGACAACAGGGTAGCAGAAACTATGGACATGTCAAAATGACTATTTGATACTTGAAAGACCATGTCTGTGATGGAATGAGAATACTGGATTGTGATGTGTGTTAGTGTAGAGAAGGAGCCAAGTACCCCAACCTCAACCACCTCAACCATATTGCCTATATGTTGGATACCAGAGTGTGAAACAAAAGCAGTAGCAGGGGAAGTACATATATCGAAGAGAATCCTGGAGGCAAGGTTCCTGTTGAGAAAACCATACCTGCATCCAAGACAGTATGATGGATATTTGAATGAAAACCCAGAAGGAAAAGGACAAACACATAAGAGAACAAACTGATGACGTCATGCGAGAGTCGAGCTGACATACAGTAGAGGAGATGCAGAGATGAGAGAATGCAGATATTTTATAAGGCATCAAGAACGTATTAAAGATAAGCAACATCTTGGGCTCAAGATGAAGAGGCTTATGCTACAGAAACAATGAAGTTGCTAAAACCAGTTCACACGCGTACAGATGCAAAGTAATGCAAACAGACAAACAGGCCGATTCATGGAAATAATGTGCGCGGAAAAACCGGCGCACGCGTGCGAAAACGTGCGATTCGCAGTGCCACAGAAAAAAATCGCAGAAAATCGCACAGAAAACAGCGCACATCCATTCATGGAAGCACGGGCACGAGCAAAATGTGGGATGTGCGCCGAAAAAGTGCGCGCCGCATGCTAGCGCACAGGTCATCTAACGCTGTGCGATGAAGCCACAGCGAATTCCCACATAGCGCGGCGCACATCCCAAAAGTAGGCGGAAAACGGGGCGTGACACGCGGAATGGGGAACAACTCGTGAAAATGTGGGCGTCACAGGGGAGGTCCAGGAGGCAAGTGCGCGGAACGCCCAGACGCTCGCCTACAACAGGCATTCATGGAATCGAATCGGGTAAAACAGCGCACAGCCAAAGACGCGCACAGGCCATACCCATACGCCACAGAAAGCAGGCGGTAGCGTCCCAATACATGTGCGCCAAAATGTGCGCTTAAAAAATACCGTATACACAGCTCAGCGATTGTGCCTGGGGGAGCGTGTGCGTGCATTTCAGGGGTGCGCGCGAAGTCATACACGCGTTTTGGCTGGGTGCGTGTATATCAGGGGTGCGCGAGAAGTTTCACACGCGTTCTGGCTGGGTGCGTGTATATCAGGGGTGCGCGAGAAGTTTCACACGCGTTTTGGCTGGGTGCGTGTAAATCAGGGGAGCGCGAGAAGTTTCACACGCGTTTTGGCTGGGTGCGTGTACATCAGGGGTGCGCAAGACGTTTCACACGCGTTTTGGCTGGGTGCGTGTATATCAGGGGTGCGCAAGAAGTTTCACACGCGATGGGGCCTGGGGGAGCGGGGTGTGTGTATTCCAGGGGCCTGCGGGTGGTTTCACACGCGATGGGGCCTGGGGGAGCGGGGTGCGTGTATTCCAGGGGCCTGCGGGTAGTTTCACACGCGATGGGGCCTTGGGGAGCGGGGTGCGTGTATTCCAGGGGCCTGCGGGTGCGCGATGGGGCCTGGGGGAGCGGGGTGGGTGTATTCCAGGGGCCTGCGGGTGGTTTCACACGCGATGGGGCCTTGGGGAGCGGGGTGCGTGTATTTCAGGGGCCTGCGGGTGTTTCTACACGCGATCGGGCCTGGGGGGGAGCGGGGTACCACTCACCGATTGCCTTGCATGTAGAAGAACGCGTAGCCAACACCCGCTGCGAAGTAATAGCGAGTGAACCCCAACGGATGGAAAACACACGCACCGCACGAAAAGCACGTACAGAGAAGCCCTGCCAGGGCAACGCCCTTGCGCGAAACAGCACAGACGCGCTTACGCTGTAAGGGCGTTTGGTCCAATGAAATTGCATACGCGTGCTGACGCGCTTACGCGCTAAGGCCCTTTCCTCGAATTTCACGCTGACGTGCAGGATTTTCACGTGGCAAATCACTCCGTATCAAGCTGGCCACGCGAAAACACACGGAAGACCACGCTCCTGCCCAGAAGGCCGAATCACTGCCCCCCAGTGCCCCCAGCAGCCTCCCACGTGCCATCTGCTGCTGCCTGCCTGCCTGCTGCCACAGTGCCCTGCCATTTGGTGCCTGCACATCAGCCATCTGCAGGGGTCCAGTTGCTGTGTCCACCCCTGCTGGTACAGAAGACTCCCGACTCGAATAACATCGCTCCACAGCCCAGCCCCAGGACCCAGTTGCCCACCCACTCCTGCCCCTGGGGTTGCCATGTCGGGCACATCTACATCTGACACCAGTGGCAACCTCCGGCCAGAGGGGCAGAGGGGCACCAGCTTCACTGCCACCGAAGTTGGTGTCCTGGTGGAGCAAGTCCTGGGACAGTATGATGCCCTCTTCGGATCGTCCCGTGCCAACAGGGAAGGACGGGAGAGGATCTGGGCCGACTGTGTGGTTGCCATCAACGCGGAGGGGGTGGCAACCCGCACCATCCAGAAGGTCAAGAAGCGCTGGGAGGACTTGAGGTCCAGGACCCTCATGAAGGCCCGGCGCCTCGTGGAGGGGAGCCGGGGCCGCATGAGTTCCATCCAGTTGAGGGTCCTGAAACGCGTACACCCAGCGCTCCACGCCCAGGTCCTTGAGAGGGAGACCCGTCTGGAGTTGAGCGGTAAGTGGCCAAGCATTGCTGTGTGAGACAGGGCATGTTGCAGTGTGCTGGTTGTCTGATACTTGCCTGCATGTGTGACATAGGCCATGTACGCATGTATGTGTGCAGGGACATCATGGGAATGCATGTGCGACCTGTAATGTGTGAACCGCACGGTTGTTGCATGTGTTTGAATGCGACATGTGGAGCCCTGTGCAGATTGCACACATGAGAGCACGGCAGTCTCTGTTCCTGGACATGGGTGGGGGCGAGGGATGGGTGCTGATGCCAGATACATATGTGGTATCCATGTCTGTGTGCCTGACCTGCGTGTCTGTGACTTGTGAGTGCCATGGATGCATGACACATGTCTGTGACAATGTACAGATTCACTGATGAAGCCTAGTCATCCTTGTATGCACTGTGATTGGGGTTTACGGGGCCAGATGGATGTGACTGAGGTGAAGTGTGTGCATGTGATAGGCATGACCCATGATGCATGTGAGTCCCATTACATTGTATGATTCGAGAGTCCATTGGACATGTATTGAAATGTCCATGGCACGCACCATGACTGTCACTGTGTGTGTTTTGCCTGGACTGACACATGTGTTGTGGTGTGACATGATGGAAGTGTACTTTGACAGTGGCACTCATCTGCTATTGCTTCCTGTCTAGGGGACCATTGTACAGTACCCTGATGCTTGTGTTCTATGTCTCCCTCTACACAGCGGCTAGTGAAGGAGAGGGCGGAGACGGCGCTGTGGAGCAAGGCGGCGGGGATGCCCCCACGGCTGCAGCGGAAGGGGTGGGTGAGCCCCCACAGGGGCCTGCCACGGCGGTAGACGGTGAGGAGCCATCCAGGTTGGTGGTTTCCACAGAGGAGGAGGAGGCCGCCACTGAGGTGCACATGGGGCCTGGTGGGGGCATCCCTGCTGGTGCAAGTGGTGCAGTCCAGGGGCAGGGGCAGGAGGCAGCACAGGTCACCGTGGAGGGGCCTGTGCATGTCGCTGTCCCTGAACCTGTGGGTGCACCACCTTGCACCAGCAGGGATGCCCGTCCCAGGCCCGTCCGCAGGTAGAGGGGATGTCCATGTCATCTGACTCCCCTCCACCTGCGGACGAGGGGACCCCTGGCCGTGTGGAGAAGGTCCTGATTGGGGTCGCAATGCGCACGGCTGTGATTCGTGATGCTGTGCGTGCTTCCCAGGAGGAGCACGCACGTCATCACGAAGAGCACCGTGCCGACGTGGCCCAATTGGGATCGGCCATGTTCGGGGGTTTCCTGCATGTGTCGGCCAATCTGGCGGCCCTCTCCTCCTCTGTGGAGACTATACGCCAGTCGTTCTCCTTGCCGTCTTCCGGCCCAGATGCCACCAGGGCCCCCTGTGGACCTGCCCTGACCAATGCAGCCAGCTCGGTGGGGATCCCATCCCTGCCACAGTCGGGAGTCAGAGGTCCAGCAGGGGTGGACACCACAGCAACTGGACCCCAGCAGATGGAGGATGTGACAGCATCATCGGGCAGGGCACGTGCACGACGGCGTCGGTGGTTTCTATCAGCCTGGATGCCATCGTGCTGGCACAGGCAGTTGCGTCGGAGGCAGCAGCAGGCTCAACGTGGGAGGCATCATGGCTCAGGGCCATCAACATCAGGGGTGCAGGCATCGGCCGGAGGGCAGGAGAACCCTGGAATGGGAGTGGCTTCCGTGTGGGAGCGGTTGTGCCAGCGGATAGGTGCGGAGCGGCAGCGGGCAGAGGAGGAACGGCTCACGATGGTCAGGGCGGAGGACTCCATGCGGAGGGCGCTGAGGCGGGCTGAGTGCCTCGAGGGTCTTCGCAGGGAGTTTGAGCTTGACACTGCGTTATCCCTGCGGGACCTCAGGGCCAGGGAACATGCCCGCCTCCAAGCCATTGACCAGGAGTTCGATGATGCCCTGGCCCATGACAACAACCAGTGAGCCGTCCGAATAGCCCGCTGCCTTTGTATATAGTTTTATAGTTAGGGTTAGGTTTCCTTTGTTTTTTTGATTTTTTTTGGTTGCGATTGGACAATGCACCACTTTTTTGTATATAGTTCAGTTTTTAGTTAGTAGTCATAGTTAGGTTTAATTTGGTTGGGCTCATGGACCCGGGATGATCTTCTTCATGGTTCTTCATTGGCTTTTTTTAATTTTTCAGATTATTTTCTTGGACATTCATCTTGTTTTGTTTGATTTGCTTTGTGTTTTTTCTTATTTCATTTCCATTCTACTTGCTGTTCAATACATATTTTTTTAATTCTTCAATGTGTCGTATCATCTCATTGCTTTCAGGCATGTCATGTTGGGTGTTTTGTCAATCACTTGCAGCCATTGTGTGTGACAGACATGTGTTCATTTGCATTATTTAAATTGGGGGTGTAACATGTAATTGCCTTTGATATGTGGGTGGGTGTGATAGTTGGTTGGGCCTTTTGGCAGGGGAGGATGGGCATTACGGACATGATTGGGGATTGTTGGGACCCAGGTGCAGGGGGGCATGGATTGGACATGGGTGGGGGCCTGCTGGCAGGTGCCCCACAGTGCTGGGGGGTGGGGGTGGTGGGGAACAGGAGTTGGACATGGGTGGGGGCCTGCTGGCAGGTGCCCCACAGTGCTGGGGGGTGGGGGTGGTGGGGAACATGAGTTGGACATGGGTGGGGGCCTGCTGGCAGGTGCCCCACAGTGCTGGGGGGTGGGGGTGGTGGGGAACATGAGTTGGACATGGGTGGGGGCCTGCTGGCAGGTGCCCCACAGTGCTGGGGGGTGGGGGTGGTGGGAGACATGGGTGGGGGCCTGGTGGAGGCTGCCCCTGGTGACTGGGGGGGTGGGGGTGCTGGGAGACATGGGTGGGGGCCTGGTGGAGGCTGCCCCTGGTGACTGGGGGGGTGGGGGTGCTGGGAGACATGGGTGGGGGCCTGGTGGAGGCTGCCCCTGGTGACTGGGGGGGTGGGGGTGCTGGGAGACATGGGCGGGGGCCTGGTGGAGGCTGCCCCTGCACTGCTGGGGGGTGGGGGTGGTGGGAGACATGGGTGGGGGCCTGGTGGTGGGTGCCCCTGCACTGCTGGGGGGCGGGGGTGGTGGGAGACATGGGTGGGGGCCTGGTGGTGGGTGCCCCATCACTGCTGGGGGTGGGGGGGGGTGGGGAACATGAGTTGGTGATTATTTGTGCAAGGAGACATGTGCCTTTGCTGGGGGGCATGCCCATGTTGGGTGGGCTGCCTGCGGGACATGACCAGGGATGCAGGGTAGTCCCCTGTGGTGTGGGCTGCCTGCAGGGGCAGAGGAGGGTGTACAGGGAACACCTGGGAGGACCCACACTGGCAAATCACATGTAGGACTCCCCGCCACCCCTGCAATACACGTACCCTGCTGAAATCGCGTGTAAAACTTTCTGCGCACCCCTGGTATACACGCACACGCTCCCCCAGGCCAGATCGCGTGTAGAACCAACCGCGCGCCCCTGAAATACACGCACACAGCCCAATCGCGTGTGGATCTTCCCGCGCACCCCTGAAATACACGCGCCCAGGCCAATCGCGTGTGAAACCACCCGCGAGCCCCTGGAATACATGCGCCCAGGCCAATCGCGTGTGGAACTTCCCGCGCACCCCTGAAATACACGCACGCAGCCCAATCGCGTGTGAAACCACCCGCGAGCCCCTGGAATACACGCGCCCAGGCCAATTCCGTGTGGAACTTCCCGCGCACCCCTGAAATACACGCACGCAGCCCAATCGCGTGTGAAACCACCCGCGAGCCCCTGGAATACACGCGCCCAGGCCAATCGCGTGTGGAACTTCCCGCGCACCCCTGAAATACACGCACGCAGCCCAATCGCGTGTGGATCTTCCCGCGCACCCCTGAAATACACGCACGCAGCCCAATCGCGTGTGGATCTTCCCGCGCACCCCTCAAATACACGCACGCAGCCCAATCGCATGTGAAACCACCCGCGAGCCCCTGGAATACACGCGCCCAGGCCAATCGCGTGTGGAACTTCCCGCGCACCCCTGAAATACACGCACGCAGGCCAATCGCGTGTGGGACTTCCCGCGCACCCCTGAAATACACGCACGCAGCCCAATCGCGTGTGAAACCACCCGCGAGCCCCTGGAATACACGCGCCCAGGCCAATCGTGTGTGGAACTTCCCGCGCACCCATGAAATACACGCACGCAGCCCAATCGCGTGTGAAACCACCCACGAGCCCCTGGAATACACGCGCCCAGGCCAATCGCGTGTGGAACTTCCCGCGCACCCCTGAAATACACACAAGCAGCCCAATCGCGTGTGTATCTTCCCGCGCACCCCTGAAATACACGCACGCAGCCCAATCGCGTGTGGATCTTCCCGCGCACCCCTGAAATACACGCACGCAGCCCAATCGCATGTGAAACCACGCGTGAGCCCCTGGAATACACGCACCCAGGCCAATCGCGTGTGGAACTTCCCGCGCACCCCTGAAATACACGCACACAGCCCAATTGCGTGTGAAACCACCCGCGAGCCCCTGGAATACACGCGCCCAGGCCAATCGCGTGTGGAACTTCCCGCGCACCCCTGAAATACACGCACGCAGCCCAATCGCGTGTGAAACCACCCGCGAGCCCCTGGAATACACGCGCCCAGGCCTTTCGCGTGTGGAACTTCCCGTGCACCCCTGAAATACACGCACGCAGCCCAATCGCGTGTGGATCTTCCCGCGCACCCCTGAAATACACGCACGCAGCCCAATCGCGTGTGGATCTTCCCGCGCACCCCTGAAATACACGCACGCAGCCCAATCGCATGTGAAACCACCCGCGAGCCCCTGGAATACACGCGCCCAGGCCAATCGCATGTGGAACTTCCCGCGCACCCCTGAAATACACGCACGCAGCCCAATCGCGTGTGTATCTTCCCGCGCACCCCTGAAATACACGCACGCAGCCCAATCGCGTGTGAAACCACCCGCGAGCCCCTGGAATACACGCGCCCAGGCCAATCGCGTGTGAAACCACCCGCGAGCCCCTGGAATACACGCGCCCAGGCCAATCGCGTGTGGAACTTCCCGCGCACCCCTGAAATACACGCACGCAGCCCAATCGCGTGTGGAACCACCCGCGAGCCCCTGGAATACACGCGCCCAGGCCAATCGCGTGTGGAACTTCTCGCGCACCCCTGAATTACACGCACACGCTCCCCCAGGTCGCGTGTGTTACTTCTCGCACTGGTACAGGGTTGGCGCAGCCCTTTGCAATGGTTTTGCGATCTTGATGGCTTTTCCTTGAGCGAGGGCGTTCTTGGGGGCGTAACTGGCGCTGCTGCAGGGTCGCTGCGATACTCTGCACCACGGCTAGTTTTGGAGGATTATTCCATGAATACGATGTGCGCTGAAATGGATTTTATCGCATGCGGCTGGCGCAGACATTCGCACGGGAACACTCTGCGCCAGCCGCGTGCAATACTTTTGACTGTATTTCCATGAATCGGCCTGAAAGTTTTCATGAGGCAAGCTATATAGTAAAATAGATGGTGGCAAGAGCCTATATATATATATATATATATATATATATACATATATATATATATATTCAGTAAAAAAACTTTGTTAAAAGGACATTATGGTTAAGTTGCGCTACTAAAAACCTATGCAATTCAGTAAAACAATGTTAAAGGGATGCTATGGTTCCAAGTAAAACCGAAAAACCCCTGAAATTCGGCAGTTATGGTAAGCTAAGCAACCATAACTCGCGCCACCACTGTGCATTGCTAAGACTAACACCCAGGACATCAAAGATGACATCACAAATGACATTGATGACATCACTGATGACCTCACATGTCTGACTCGCTATCTTTTCCTTTAGTGATATATCTTGGGCAGTAATAGTTAGGAACAAAAAATTTGAAAAGTACTATATTTGTAGACATACTTCAAATATGTTCACACAAGAATTCACTTAGGGTCCACTCACAGCATATGAAACATATACATAAGAAAAATAAACACTTGAAAGAAAGCAATGCTTTCTGTGTATGAAGACAATCAGTAAGGTTATCAACACTTTCTTATTGTTCTGCTTTTTTTTAATTACTTTACTTTCTATGGATATGCTCATATTTGTATTCACATTACTTTCTTTAGGGTGCAGTCACATTATGTGAGTTATATATAGGGAAGTAGTAGGTTTGAAGCAGAGCAATCATTTCTGTGCATAAAAATAATCAGTTAGGTTATGAACACTTTCTGGTTCTACTGCTGCTTTTTTGCGTACTTCACTTTCCCTTTATATACTCATATTTGTATGTGTTGTTTTTTCTTTGTGTTTTCTATGTAATAATGAAATTATATAGTAAGTGGGTTTTATTAGCTACTTATTACATGTTGCACAGTACGCAAAACTCTAATAAGAAAGCATTTATCATTTCACTATTCAACATGGGAAGATTATGATTATTGCACCTTCATCATGTATGCTGCACACAATGCTTATGTTTATACATGAGTAGCTTACTATACTGTAAAGAACTTCATAAGAGAATGTTATTTATATCAATGCATTGCTTAATGGCACTACATAGCTCATGATATTTATTTCAATTATCCTTGACACCTTTTGTCAACATTATAAAAAGAATAACTCGTACAGACTTTTCATAAAAAGTAAATGCACATGTGATGTCATCAGTGATGTGATCAATGACATTTGTGATGTCATCTTTGATGTCCTGGGTGTTAGTCTTAGCAATGCACGGTGGTGGCGCGATTTATGGTTGCTTAGCTTACCATAACTGCCAAATTTCAAGGGTTTTTCGGTTTACTTGGAGCCATAACGTCCCTTTAACAAAATGTTTTTACTAAATTTCATAGGTTTTTAGTAGTGCAACTTAACCATAACATCCCTTTAACAAAGTTTTTTTACTGAATTTCAAAGGTTTTTAGTAGCGCAACTTAACCATAACGTCCCTGACTTTATATACATGTAACATAGAACATACTGAACCCCCAGCTAGTGATTTTGATGTCCGCGAACTGTGCGTATGTTGGCGTACGGATGCGGACAACATCAACACTACCCAAAAACTCAGGGGGTATCTTAGATTTTTCTATCAAGTCCTATAAACACTTCACAAGTTAAAAAAAAGCATATAAACACATTATATATAATAATAAATAAGAAGTGGAAACTATATATGTAACACATCAACCATCCATTTAAACACCATGGGCCTCATTAGTACTCTGGCGCTAAACCATGGTACTATTAGCACCATGGTCCATGCCGGAGTCCACCATGGCGGAATGGGGAATTACCACCCCATTCCGAGGTTGGTGGGGCGGTAATTCCCCATGCCGCCATGGCCCTTCCCCATTCCCATTTGTGCCCCATAGGGCTCAATGGGAATGGGGAAGGCGCTAATTACGGTACCGCAAATTGCGATACAGTAATTAGCACCAAGGCCCCTTTGCGGGTCCCTACTTTAACGACTGGTAAAACCAGCCGTTAAGGTCGGGTCCCGCAAAGGGACCTCGTAATTAGGCGCTAGGTGTTTAACGGCGCCGCAGCCTTTTACGGCGCTGTTAAACACTTAGCGCCTGGGTCATAATGAGGCCCCATATGTACTAAAATGGAATATACCAAAACAAAAAAGATATCCCTCCAACATAATTACCTCACAGAAACTGCACAGCTAGGAGCAACAGCAGACCTACACAACAGTAAGAACACAATTTACCTGAAGCTAGTAAGTAAACTTCATTTTTCTTATATATTTCTAAACTTTCTGTATTAGGTACACTAAAAGTAATGTATATATATTTTTTTTTACACAGAAATGGCCAGTACTTTGGAATGGCTTGAGGAAAATGTTCCACATGAGGAAACAACTAAAGATAATGATTCTAATGGTAGACAAACTTATAATCATAACTTTATGTGTACTTAACATTTTATTTTTCACAGACCATACAAACATTGAGAATAATATACCTACAGACACCTTAGAACAACTCTGCACTGCATGGAAGAAAAAAATGGACATGCTAATGGAAAATTTCAATCTTTTGAAACATTTTGTGGAGGACCACATAAAAGAAAAAGATTGATATCTTTGTCCCACATACCTGTTCCCCCTCTCCATGTCCCAGTCAACTATCCCCAAACCTTCCCCACCAAGAAAAACGTTACAATGAGACTTCCATCCCTTCATCTCCTCCCATCCATCCTCTCCAAAGCACTAATTCCCCTGTGTTTGTGTCAGTTTCTGCTTCTCCCTCTCTTTCATACATTTTATATCTGTATATAATAAAAATATATTAGATGTGTTTTAATTCAGTCATTTGTGTTTTTTTTTTTTAAAGGCAGTTAATTTGTTTGCGGACAGCGCAGGTGTCCGGAATGTTCGTAATTAACCAAAATGGGGGTGTCCTAAGGACACTACACCCTTCCCTACTGTCCGCAAGCAAGATGGAACTGTTCTAAGAACACGCTCGGTGTCCGGAATATCCGCAATAAACCAAAATGGAGGTGTTTTAAGAACACTATGCCTGTCCGTAATATCCGCAGGCAAGTTGAAACTGTTCTAAGAACATGCGCGGTGTCCGGGTTGTCTGCAATTAATCGAAATGGAGGTGTTCTAAGGACACTATACCCGTCCGTACTGTCCGAAAGCAAGATGGAACTGCTCTAAGAACACACTTGGTGTCCTGAATGTCCGCAATTAACCAAAATAGAGGTGTCCTAAGGACACGATACCTGTCCGTATTATCCGCAGGCAAGTTGAAATCGTTCTTAGAACACATTCAGTGTCCTGAATGTCTGCAATTAACCAAAATGGAGGTGTCCTAAGAACACTATGTCTGTCCGTAATGTTCGCAGGCAAGTTGAAACTGTTCTAAGAACACACACAGTGTCTGGGTTGTCTGTAATTAACCAAAATGGAGATTGCCTAAGGACACTATGCCTGTCCGTAATGTCCGCAGGTAAGATGGAACTGTTCTAAGAACACGCACAGTGTCTGGGTTGTCCGTAATTAACCAAAATGGAGATTGCCTAAGGACACTATGCCTGTCCGTATTGTCCGCAGGTAAGATCGAACTGTTCTAAGAACAAACTCGGTGTCCGGGTTGTCCGCAATTAACCAAAATGGAGATGTCCTAAGGAAACTATGCCTGTCCGTAATGTCCGCAGGTAAAATGGAATTGTTCTAAGAACACACTCGGTGTCCGGAAATGTCTGCAATTAACCAAAATGGAGGTGTCTTAAGGAAACTATGCAGGCAAGTTGAAACTGTTCTAAGAACACACTCAGTGTCTGGAATGTCCGCAATTAACCAAAATGGAGGTGTCCTAAGGACACTATGCCTGTCCATACTGTACGCAAGCAAAATGGAACTGTTCTTAGAACATGCGCGGTGTCTGGGTTGTCTGCAATTAACCAACATGGAGATGTCCTAAGGACACTATTCCTGTCTTTACTGCCTGTAGAACATCTACGCACATGCGCACCACACCCATAAATCCTATGAACATCGTGCCTCTCCGTACCTGTTCGTCTTACTTGTGTCGCACTTTTAATTCATTTTAGGACCCAAACACTGTCTGTAGAATACCCACGCACAGGCGCTCAGCCGTCCCTGTACATTTGGTGTCCTGCGGACACCCGTTCCCTTTGCGGATGTTTTCGTGATGTCATCAAGTTACCGCACCCACGCTGAATGTGTGTCCTGAATTGCGGACACTGTCCGGGTCCCCGAACATTTTGAAAGTACTTTTTCAGACAATCCAAAGTATTTTATAGTAAAAATTCACCATTGCACATGTCCCAGATAATGACCCTGATTTTCTGCATACTTTTTGGAACCTTTCGAGCCGTTTTGTGGTGTTCGATCTGTCCGCAGACAGCGCGGCTGTCCGCGGATCGCACACCAGCACCCCTATAAAAGGCCACAACACAGAGTTGATCTTCTTTGTGCTTCTGGATATCGCACAGAGCATTATCTACTTTGCCTTACAATCTTACAGATTTTGCTGCCTTTACTGAAACCTAATAGCATCCGTGGCTGCTGTTCTTCCAGCTGGTGCTACATCTGGATCAGCACCATCCCCAAACCCTCCACCACCACCATCTCCCCAAGGGCCTGAAGAGGGGAACAGGTGTGAGGATGTAGAGGAGGATGAAGAGGATGAGGTAGTGGAAGTCCCTACTACCAGCACTTGCCGTGATTCTTGGGTGTGGCGGTTATTTACCATTCATGGTGACGTACCCAAAGCACGTGCGAACAAGGTCACCTGCAACCAGTGCATATTGGTGCTGAGTCGCTGGAGGCCTGGTTCGTACAGCTTTGATACGACATCGATGAAGTGACAGCTAAGATTGTTCCACGGTGGGGCCGTTCGCAAGGTTGTACCTTGTGATCAACGTAGTAGGTTGAGTTCCTCTACTACATCCTCCGTGTCCGCTCCTCATACCACAAGAGACACTCCTGTGGGAGAGCGCATCCCTCCAGCTGCCTCACAGTCCATTCACGATGCTGATGACTCTTACCTTTCGAGGGTCACAGTTTTGTCTATGTAATGCAACGCAGTATTCTGCAGGGGGGAGAGACTTCAAAGTGCTTTTGAGACTGTGGTCTCGGAGCACGATAAGACCTGCCCGCTACCTAAGTAAGGCCCACCCTACATCTCCACCTGCCCTTTCTTATCCCTGTGGTTGGTGTCCACCCTTACCCTCCTTTCCCCTCCTCTCCTAGTGTGTTGTGTGTAAAAAAACAAAAAATATATAAAACAACAAAAATCCCCCCAAAAAAAGCCTCTTTTCAGAGCCGCCTTTCACAGTCTAAAAATAGAAGTGGCAAATAAATGGTGCAGGACCCTGTTTTTTTTTTCAGACGTCTGCGGAAAGTTTGCAGACATCTAAAATGTTGGGGTGCTGCCCTATCAAAACTATTGCACTTTTCTCTGGGAGGAAGAGGTAGCTCTGAAAAGAGCCTTTTGGTGATGTTTTTTCGTGTTTCAAAAACTTGAAATAGTGAAGACCCACTGCAAAATGAATGGCTGTAATTCCACAAAAGGTCGCAATGCATTTTGTACATTTCTCAGAAAAATCTGATTACCAGCATTAGTAAGATGAACTCCATCTCTGCGAAAAATGTATGTGCTACGAAAAATAACATTTTCATTGTGGAAAGAGGACATGCCAACATCTCTTAGAAAGGCACAAACAGCCTTATTAACATTCCACCTCGCTTTCTCCATTTGTGGACTAAATGAAGAAGAACGCAGCCACATTTGTCTCTGCGCAATACGAGAAAAAATGACTTGGGAATTTGGAAACATGTCCATGACCTTCCCAAGTCCTTCTTTCATCGCAAATTGCAAACAAATTCCTGACACATGTCCTAAACTGTTCCCTCTGCAATGAATTATAATTATGTCTGGATGAAGCTCTGTCTCCAAACTAGCACGGAGAGGTACCAATTTCAACCACTTAATTCCAAGCACTCCATGCCAGTGCACTTCCACATGAGGGAATCCAAAATCTGCAGCTACTCCACAGCGTTCTGCATGCACCTCCAACCAATGTATCCATGAGTCTCCCAAAATCCAGATAATCTGTTTTCTGAAACACACAGCCATAGATAACTGTTCTTCTCTCAAGAAAAAGACTTTCTGACAAACTCTCTCCTTACACAACACACCCACTACACTTAACTGACCAATCCCTTGCTCTGCACATTCTCATTTGCATGCCTCTCCACCCCAAAATCCCTGTATGTAATACGTGATATCCGCAGACTACCACCATGTCCGCGGACATATCGTAACTTGGATAGCCCTTCCACCATTTCCACTTCACTCTCTGTGCCATTCCCTCATTCGATAAATCTAACCAGTCACACAACCATCAACCAATCACATCCAAGACCTCTACATCTAATCCATCATCAGAGTTCAACACTTAAAATGCACTGTTGATCACTCTGAGTACAAGTCTCATATCATTGGAAAGCACCTACTACAAAAACCACTCTACAAGTCTCCAAAATGTCTACTTGCAGCTGCATGCATATCCACATGCATGAATACAAACTACAGGTATGCATATTTTCTGCAGAGTACATATACAGCTCTTGTAAATGCATACATACAGAGTAACTGGCACTTAACCTGTATAGCCTTTAAAATGAACTTACTGTAATTTTTTCCATCTGCTATAAATGTCACTTCCAAACCTGTCTGCTATCTATTTTTTTTTTTACACACACACTTAGTAGTGTATCATAAAATTACACACAGCCAGTAAAAGGTCATGCATCTTCACACACTCATACACATAGACACTATCATTGAAAAGCTCCTAGCTGCAATAACACCACTACCTGTCAATCACATCCTTATGCTTTATTACGCACACCTTCACAAATGGATATATTCCATGCTTTCTATACAGCTTCTGCCATTTACCTTATAAAAATTGCAAAATAAATATATCATTATTTCTTCTTTTTTCTAACATTCTATAAAACAGCTTTAAAAAACCAAGTACATTTTATCCACTTAATAGTCTACTCATTTGCAAAGAATGCTGAACTAACATAATGGCCCTCATTACGACCCAGGCGCTAATGGTTTAACGGCGCCGTAAAAGGCGGCGGCGCCGTTAAACCATTAGCGCCTGATTACAAGGTCCCTTTGCGGGACCCGTACTTAACGGCTGGTGTAGACCAGCCGTTCAAGTGGGTGCCGCAAAGGGACCTTGGCGATAATTACGGCAACCGCTATTAGCGGTGCCGTAATTATCGCCTTCCCCATTCCCATTATGCCCTTGGGGGCAAAATGGGAATGTGGAAGGGCAAATGGTGAATGGGAATTACCGCCCCCCGCCAACCTTGTGATGGGGCGGTAATTCCGCAATCCACCATGGCGGAGACCGGCATGGACCATGGTGCTAATAGCACCATGGTCCAACGCCAGGGTCGCAATGATGGCTAATGTAAATAAAATATAAAGGCTGCACATAGTCAAATGAAACTGCATGCACACACTATGTTCAGAAATCAAACAAGAATACTACTACAAAGACATAAAAATGAACCTCTCAATTAACATCAGTGCTATAAACAAACAAAATTACTAACTTCTTTCTTTTACAATTGCAGGTAAGACCACTCTCCTGGAAAACAGCAACATCTGAACTACAAACACCAACTCCAAGGAAACCTGCTCTTTCCACAAAAAAAGAGTAAGTACAATACTACCTTAATTTCTCTGTCTAGTCTTCAAATCTCTCCACGATCTTGCTCCCCCTTATCTCTCCTCTCTCCTCTCTTTCTACACTCCCTCCCGCTCCCTTCGCTCTGCTGACCACTTTCTTCTCACTGTTTCTCCTTCCCCTTGTGCCACACCCCGTTTCCGCTCCTTCCATCTCCTAGCCACCCTGCACTGGAACTCCTTACCTCTCTCACTCTGCTCTATTTCTACCTTTTCCTCATTCCTCACTTTCCTCAATTCTCTCCTTCTCCATTCCCCACCATGAAACCCCTTCCCCCTTCTTGCCCCCTTCCCCCCTTGCCTTATATCCTTAATCATATCCCTCCACTCTCCCCTACCCCCATTCTCACCCTTCACTCCATCCGTTTCCCACCTCCTCCTCTTCCCCATCCCTCCCTCTCTCTCTCACTTCTACTGCACTCCTCTCCTTCTCCCCTTCAGTTTAATTGCTCTACTTACTGTTATGTTGGTCTGATTCTCAATTGTAAATTTCTTCTACTGTTACTGTTATAATGTTAATTATTATATGTATCCTGTTGTTGTTAAAATGTGCAGCACTTTAGTGTAAAGCACTATATAAACTAAACAAATGCAAATACAAATACAAATATTCTTACTGTTACTCAAACACACTGTGTGGGTGATTCATGTAATTTGTGCACCAAAAAAACGAAGATTTGTGCACCATTCTGCCCACAAATCACAATTTATTAAACAGGGATTATCACGTAGAATGGCACACAAATCCCCGTTTTTTGGAGCACAAATAACATAACTCAGCCCCTAGAATGTTAATATTACAAAACAAAGAATTGTTTAAATTTGATACCATTTGATTTACTATTAGTGCTTATCCTCACCACTAGCTCACTTTCTACTGTCATCTGAACCGCAGTATAGTAACACACAAATAGAAGAATAGCCTTCCCATCTAATTGTAGCTGCCAGTGCACAATCACACACCACCAGATACATCTTTACCATCATACTCAGACACTCATGCATACAGCACACATATATTGCACAACAGCCCAACCCATACCTTCTTTTTTTTGTTTCAACAGACCCCACAGAATGCATACCAGAAAGCAAGTCCATAGAAAGCAACGTAGAAATAGAGCAAATGAAAATAAAAATGTCCAAAATAAGCATCCATCTCTAGCAGAGTTTGTACAAAAAGTTCAAACAAAACAGCTAATACAGTCATTTAGCAAAACAAAGCAATCTTCCAGTACATAAACTTTGCCTCCTCTATCAAAATGTAAAAGAAAACAGGAAATGAATAACAAGAATGCAGCTACCACTACTGCTAAAACTGCTCCTATAAATCTTGATATAGTGGTAAGTAACCATACCAAAAAGAGTATATTAGCAAACATGTTCTGACACAGAGTCCTTCAGAATCTTATAAAAACAGGAGACAAATCATGCACAACCCTTAAAAACTACCGTAGAAAATTAATCTTACAAGCTTTGATAGACAGTGCAATCCTTCTCAAAAGAAAGTTGTTTATTTCAGTGTTAAACAGAATGAAACCACTAACAAAACTAACTACTAAATTACAAAAAATACTTCTCAATAAATGGAATGTCAACAAAAATAACTTCTTAAATATCTGTGGAGGTGAATGGAGTCACATCACAAGCACAGAACCATATTTTAATGAAGAAGCATACAAACAAAATCAAACAAACACAATTGCCATAAATAGCAGTGGACGAGGTTATGAAAAACTTAATAATACCATAATGCAACAAGAAAAACTGCTGACAAAAATATCCCCAGAAAACTCAGTATCAATTCCCATTCGACTGAACCAGAACGTCCAGTATACAAATGGCCATGCACACCAATGTGTAACATTGCCAAAAAATCTTTCAAATCTTTACGCCAGTTCCTCAATCAATATGTGAAAGGCAAAGACAAAATCAAAATGAAACTGCTGCAAAATATGGATACCTGTCCAGTGCGCAAATACACAGGACTGCAAGGACATTCATTGGCCTGCATTTCAGGACCTATTTGCAAAAGCACCTTCCATCGTATCAAAATTATATCAACACATCATTCAACTATAAGAAATCTAGTCTATAAACTGTACTATGCTAAACGTCCTGCTTTAGCACCAACCAATTTAAATAACAATCTTATACATGGTACAGCCAAAGAGATAATGGAAGAAATATAGCATATCCAGAAAAAATATTTTGTAAGTGAAAGCCACTTACAAAATGCAATAACTTTACAACAGACTTGCAACAATTGTACAGATGGCAAACTTCTACTACACACATTCAAAAAGAAATACTAACATTTAAAAGTACATCCACTGAAGTACAAAACCATGTGTGTGTATGTTGCTGCAGAACTTTGTATAAAAGTAACACAAACACTATAGACATAACATACACAATAGAAGAAAATGAAGATTCCAAATGGTTTGAATTAGCTCTCTACCTTATAGCAGAAAACAAATACGAAATAACTGACCCCATAATACTTTGCAATTACTGCACTACAAAACTTGACAACAATCAAACTCCTTCACGTGCTATTACAAATAATTTGGAATTATGCCCACTACCAAAACCCCTGCAACAACTCAAATTATTTGAGAGCATCATAATTCAAACAGTGCACCCATTTCAAGCAATAATACACCTTGAACCAAAAACAGCAAAATTACTTCCCTCTGAATTGGTGAAAGGCATTTGTGGCAAAGTAGTGTATTTAACATTAGACATAAAAGAAAATGTGCACGCTCTCGGAGTGCAATATCCAATACAGCAATCTTTAATTGTCTTAGTAAATGGTGTACCTACAAAAGACAAAAAGACAAAAAAATGTGGCAACAAAAATACTACAAAGAAATAAATATTGAAGAAAACTTAAGGGAAACAACTGAGATAATTCAAGAGTCACCAGAAACTGGTCAATTTGAACTTCTAGAACCCGCCGCAGTATCCAATATTTTAGACCATTATACAATTCATCCATTACACTCTAATGACACCATAGATGATGCACTAGAAACATACCAAATGCGACAAACGAAAGGATCACCAATCAGCATATGGGAAAAAAGTATAGAAGCACATGCTTTTCCTCTACTCTTTCTGACTGGCAAAGGAGGAAGGTACAATGATAGACCTGTTCAAATAACAGCATCAGAATACTGCTTGTTACGAATGTATTCTGAAGATCCCAAATTTAGACAAAATGTGGAATACATATTCTACCTACTCTATGTTATGGAGTTGCACACACATTAAAATCAGGAACCCACTTTCAAAATATGTCAGCTACACAATTACTACAAATAGTGCAAGAAAAAGATGAGGTTTTACAATCAAGCATTACAAATCTATTAGCAAACATGCGTGGTACTAAAGAGTACTGGTTCTGATGTCACGGAGATGTACGTTGTATGATAAGAAACCTTGGCCCACCCACTTGGTTTGTTACATTAAGTTGTGCAGAATATGCATGGGAAGATTTACATGATTTCCTACGCATATCAAACAAAAACAAAACAAACAGATATACTAACACCTGGAGAACTTTGCTCTCTAGATCCTGTTAATGTTTCAAGATATTTCCATCATCGCTTCATTGTTATGCTACACTTTATTTGTAATAAAACTGTTCCTCCCCTCGGAGAAGTGCAACACTTCTTTTGGAGAAAAGAATACCAAGCCAGAGGAGCACCACATATCCGCATGCTTTTATGGATTAAAGATGATCCTAAATTTGGTCAAGACAGTGATGCCACTGTGTTACAGTTTATCGAAAAATATGTCATTTGTGAAATTCCATCAGAAGCAAAAAATAGTGATCTTCATGCACAAATTGTACAATTTCAAAGACACAAATGTGGCAAATACTGTTGTCGCAAACACAAAAACAAAGGGAAATACTACACCAAATGCCGCTTTGGTTTCCCTAGACCGGTTACAGAAACAGGTGAAGTGAACAACTTCATGCCTTCAGTTAGACATAGGGCCTCATTACGACCCAGGCGGATTTCGCGGTGCTAAATGCACCGCGAAGCATGGCGGAAAGCCGCCGATAGCGCCATGGGGGTTGGCGGATTTACCGCCCCATTCCGACCTCGGCGGAGCGGTAAATCCCCAATCCCCATTCTGCCCTTCCCCATTCCCATTTTTGCCCCATAGGGTATAATGGGAGTGGGGAAGGAGTTAATTACGCCACCGTAAAATACGGTGGCGTAATTAACAACGAGGTCCCGTAGCGCCATGGTTTTCTCCGGCTGGTAAAACCAGGCGGAGAAAACCTCCATGGCGCTACGGGAACTCGTAGTATGGCGGAGAGGTACGCCATGCACTACGCTGGCGTAATACCCTCTCCGCCAGGGTCCTAATGAGGCCCATAGTGTTAAAGGTAAATCACCTAAAGTACATATGTACATATTACATAAAAAGAACAGAAGAAGCAAAATATATCAATGATTACAATGCAATCATTGCCCTATTATGGAATGCAAACATAGATGTGCAGTACATTGCAGACAATTCCACTGCAGTTGCACTATATGTTACAGCCTATTTAACCAAAGCAGACAAAACAGAGCTTCAAGACCTCTGGAATGACCTGTCATCAGACAAAACACTGTCTCAGAAATTGTACAGCTTGGGCATAAAAATGCTCTCCCATAGAGAATGTGACTGCTATGAAGCTGCAGATTGTTTAACCGGTACTGGTTTGTATGGAAAATCTGAAAATATAGTATGGCTAAGTCTTGGTCCTGCTAAATCTAGAAAAAAAGTTTACAAATCATACGACAACATAGAAACAATAGCCAACAATTATCCCAACAGCCAAGACATTTTGAAAAACAATTCACTAGACACATACTACCCAAACAGAAGTACTTCCTTGGAAATCATGTGTCTATACTACATAGCCCAAAACTTCACATACAAAAATAATATAAAACCAGATGAAAAAAAAGGTAGATACATAGTGACAAATTATGAAGGCAGCTTAGTAAAACTTACCAACCCAAGTTTAATTAATCATATCAAATTGTCATTAAAAACTCCTCAACATAAAGAACTATATTACATGTCCCTGCTACAACTCTTTAAACCATGGAGAAAAGAAGAAGAGATACTTGATAACCATGACTCCTATGAAGACGCTTTCAAAGCAAATGAAAGCACTATAACCAATGTAAACTTTACACAGTACAAAACAATGTTGCACAATGAACAGCAACACAAAGAAGCACTCCAGGCCCAACTAGATAAGGACACTCCCAACTGTAGTCAACCTTCTGTAACAGGAAGCCAAGAACCACTGGGACAGCCACTAGTAGCAGATGAGGCAGAATTAGCTATGACAGAAGTAGAAAACACCATGTGTCAGTATGAAGATACAGAAGACTTAACTGTACTACAATCAAAACTGAACAATGAGCAGCGTAGCATTTTTCAAGAAGTACAAATGAAATTGCACATGGTGTACAACATGAAAATAAAGAATGTACCTGCCAACATTACAGACCTATACTATAATAAGTCAGTGGTGAAGCTGGTTCAGGCAAAACATTCTTAATCAAAATCATCAGCAAGTTCCTTCACCAATTGACAAACAACAAACTGTCATCTGTTGTACAACATAGGCGGTGTCACTTTACACCGAATACTACTCCTGCCAGTAGAACACCAAAACAAATTAGAATATTACAAACTTTCTACAGAAGCTGAAATGGAACTATGCAGAGTGTTAAAACAAATGAAAATGCTACTAATAGATGAAGTAAGCATGGTCTCCAAACTAATGTTGGCTTTGATTCACCTCAGATTACAAGAAGTACTCAAAACAAACTACGAAGAGCTCTTTGGAGGAAAACACATTATTGTTTTCAGAGATCTTCTTCATTTGACACCAGTGAAAGCTGAATCTATTTTTAAAACCTTAGGACACAAACTCTGCCGTAAAACTGTTGGCAGCATAGGAAATCTTAACCTTGGCAACATTTCCAATACAGAGAATTAACAGAAAAAATGCGCCAGTCTGCAGACCTCACCTACGCCAACATTTTAAAATCTATTTGAGTTGGTGTACTATCTCAAGAAGCACAAGGAATATTTAAAACACGGCACATGCGTGCACTCTATGGCCATATTTCATGTGCTACTGATGTCATGGAACAATTAGCACACAAAAATGTCAATTGTATGTCCTTGATGCCAACTCTTGCAAGCTGTTCCAAATTCAATGAAACAATGTTGAAAAAAGAAATGCAACCAATAATTGAAATTTGCTCCACAGACAAACTGGACATACATGGTATGACACTACCCATGTGTCAACAAGCCACAACAAGACTAAATACCTTAGAAAATTCAATCTCCAACACAGCTGGTTTGGAGAAAATATTAAAATTATCTTTAAACTGTAGAGTAATGCTTCAACGTAACCCTGACGTGGAGCAAGGACTAGTTAATGGAGCATTGGGTACAATTGTTGGCTTTCAAACATACCCACGTGACAACAACATTCAGTTTGTTAATATTCTCTTTGACAAACTTTCAAAAGTAAAAAGGATCGGGCGCTCCACAGCTCGATTCCTTCTTTTCAAAGACATGTATGTACACAGAGAACAATTTTCTCTAACTCTAGCATACGCAGTCACCATTCACAAATCACAAGGTCTTACCTTAGATAAAGCATTGATAGATATTGGGAACACAGTCTTTAAAGAAGGCATGAGCTACGTAGCACTATCATGCTTATGTACACTTGACGGTCTATTTCTAATCAACTTTGATGCAAGTAAAGTAAACACTGATATTCCTTGCATTTTAGAATACAATAAACGACGTTCACTATACATCCCCATCTAAAAGCATATCCTGCTCCACAAAAAGCATCACATTGTAAAAGAAAACTAGCTCAAACAGAAATGCAACAGGATGTTACTGCAAATCCTCCAAAGAGAGTAAAAGAAACTAATATTTCATTAATTAGTACAACCAAAGACGAATCTATTACTCAAAGTAACTCAGGTACTTCTTTAAAGAAGCAACACACACTCCAAAAAAATGACTTGGACACAGAACTATCTGGTCCATTCAAATGTTCAAATATAACTGCTGTAAATTTCTAGCAAATGTAGCAATCAATATTCTATTTCAATTGCCACCAATTATTGACACCATTTACTTACACAGTACAGACCAATTGTTTTTGCAAATGTTAGTCCTTCATAGAAATGCAACCAACAATCCAGACAACACCTACAGTGTTCATGGAATAAGACAAGAATTGGACTATTGTGCTGGAAAGGTGAAATTCAATATAAACTCCCAAGAAGAGCCACAAGAATTTCTAATTTACTTGCTACAAGTACTGGAAAACAAAGAAATTACCTATAAATAAAATCTTCCAGATTTCATACATGTGGAAACATACATGCACTCTGTGCAACAATATGCAATATGAACAAATCCCTAATGAACATTTTATGTATGTATCCATACCTAACTGTGAATCCATTCCATTTCAGCAACTTGTACAAAATGCAAACCATGGCAGATTATGTACTACCTGCAATTCTGATAATCGCTCCACCTTACTAATACAAACACATAGTAAATATGTAATGTTAATGCTTCTACTTTACAATGCAGATGGTACCAAAAACAACTGCAAGCTGACTGGATTCACACATGGTCAAGTATCGCTTGGTAAGAAAACATTCACAATAATAGGTATAATCTACCACGCAGGAGCCACAACCAATGCAGGTCACTACACTGCATATATAAAAAGAATTATGGATGGTTCGAATGTAATGATAGTACTATTATGCTAAAGCAGAGATTACCAGTAAATCTTATAAACTCTTATTTAATCATCTTAAAACCAAAATTTAATAACTAATCTGTACTTAAACATGAACAAAACTTCAATTAGAAAACTGTAAACAGTTAGAATACGCCAACAGGCATCTAACTGCTGCAAGATTTTTCAACAACCAAACAGATAAATCAATACCACTAATAACTAATCTGTGCATAAACATGAATAAAACTTTAATTAAAAAAAGTATAAACAGTTAGAATATGCCAACAGGTATCTAACTGGCCTAAGATTCTACAACAACCAAACAGATAAATCAATACCACTAAATTATAACAAGTATTAAACAGTTAGAATATGCCAACAGGTATCTAACTGCCCCAAGATTCTGCAACAACCAAACAGATAAATCAATACCACTACATTATAATAATATTAAACAGTTAAAATATGCCAACAGGTATCTAACTGCCCCAAGATTTTGCAACAACCCAACAGATAAATGAACAACTTGAGAATATGAATAAAAATTATAATCAGTTACAATTCAACAAGTATCTAACAATCTGCAACAAGCCAACATTAGCCAGAAACAACAATTAAACTCTGAAAACACAAAAATAAATGTACTATACCAAAAGAAAAAAAAACGTTTTTTTTATTCCAACATGGATTTTATTTTTCCACAGACCCAATGATTTAACAACAAACACAGAAACTGAGCGAATTGCACAGCACACTGGTTTGTAATCTACTAAATATGAGGGTCGAAATGAATAAAGAAATTCTATTATTCAATGTTATAAGTTCTTACAAACTACCGACACTAACATGATCTTTTCTTTTATCACATAAATTGACAAAGAATATATGCACTCCAGTTACCAAACCAAACAGTAAGTATATTATAATAAGTACAACTCATAAATACTGCTCCATAACACAACCATTGAAGCAAACATGTAACCGTACACCACAATGCAAAATGTTTACTTCCATGGATATGTTATACTGCAGTGCTTGTTACCAAACTATACAATCTTAATGGCATGATGCAGCCAAAACTTCACATACAAACTATACAAATCAAACAATGCATAAACTGTACATTTGCAAATATTTCATACATATTTGATTCTATGGGTGTTTTCTATGGGTGTGATATGCTGCGGTCACACCCATAGATCACACCCATAGAATCAAACTTTTTAACCATGTTGCATGGGCATTTTTTATTTCCGCGGACAAAAAAAAGTGTTCTAAGAACAGTTTTGCTTGCGTACAGTACGGACAGATGTCGTTTCCTTATGGCAACTCCATTTTAATTGCTTACGGACATCCCGAACACCGCGCATGTTCTTAGAACAGTTTCAACTTGCCTGCGGACAGTACAGACAGGAATAGTGTCCTTAGGACACCCCCGTTTACCCAATTACGGACATCCCGGACACCCTGCATGTTCTTAGAACAGTTACAATTTGCATGCAAACACTATGGACAGGAATAGTGTCCTTAGGACATCCCCGTTTGCCCAATTACGGACATCCGGGACACCCCGCATGTTCTTAGAACAGTTACAACTTGCATGCGGACACTACGGACAGGAATAGTGTCCTTAAAACACCCCCATTTTCGGTAAGTGCGGACATCCCGGACACCAGGCCCATTCTTAGAACAGTTTCAACTTGCCTGCGGACAGTACGGACAGGAATAGTGTCCTTAGGAAACCCCCGTTTGCCCAATTACGGACATGATGAACACAACAGGGGTGCCTGCCACCTAAATAAATACAGCATATGACCCATCTCTTACTCCCCTAACCTCGCAAACCGCTCTTACATACCAACACACTTGCCAAAGTTGTATTTCTCCACCATTTGTCACTGCGCTGTCCGCGGATCCAAGATGGCGGGCGTTCCCAAAAACTTGACACACTTCACGCTCTTCACCACCAAATCAGTGGACAAATCACGTTTCTGCGGACATGACGCAAGCCGGTTAACCAATCAGGACACTGTCCGCGGAGCAAACAGGGAAGAGTGTCCACGGAGCGGACATAGATATCACTTATTTTTGGTGACCTACTTTTTGGTCGTTTTTAAAATAATTAATGGATGGATTTTCACCAAATGTACAAAGGCACGCTTTCAGGACCAAGCCGGTGCTCCTGCCGCAAATTTGGTGAAAATCAGTCCAGCGGTTTGGGCGGTAGGCGTGAGCAAAGTTTTTTCCCCATTCAGACTATGGGAAAAAAAGAATTTTTGGTACCCCCCTTATAACTTTGCCCCCCCTGGACCAAACCTCACCAAAATTCAGAGTGGACCATATAATGTTTTTGCAAAGTTTGGTGAGGATTCATCCAGAGGGAGCGAAGTTATAAGACACCTAAAAAGTGCTCTTCCTATGGGAATAGCAACTTAACCATAACTACACAGCCACTACTGTGGCTGTGTAATATATGTATAAAGTATGAGTGAGAAATTGATTCTTATACCACGCATTATAGCAGAGCCACACCAAAAGAAGGAAAAAGACATTCTTTTCCAAGTGTGTCACAGTAAGAAAATAAGTGCATTACAGTCAAAGTTCAGAAAGGCAAGGTTGAACAAGCCAAGAAGCCAAGGTCATTTACGGCTGTAAGGAACAGGAATTAGTAGCAATTGTGAAGGAATGAACCACCTGTTCTGAAGGCATGGATAAGAACAAGAAAAGATGTCAGAGGCTCATTGGAAAATACGTCTTTTTAATACACTGTACACTCAAATTTGTGGTCTTCAGTCACGTGGGGAGAAGGAATTGGACGAGCAGTCACACCTACACACAAGGGCGGAGTGTGCCTCTACTCCCCTGTATCTTCCAGAGCAAAAGGACATGTTCAAAAGTCTTAATTGACAGCAGACCACTCAGGTGATGAATGGATGATGTACTAATTGGTGAGAAGCTATGGTTATGACCAGCTCGCCAAGCACCTGGCAGTCTGGCCTGTCTGCTGCTAGCGTGGGTGGAAGAGGGCTGACGGAGGTTAGAAATCAGCCAATGATAGACGGCCGCATGATTAGGAGTCCTATAGTTAAGTAGCCAATAGGACGTTGTGTATTTAGTGATGTTCACAATGACCTGTTTTGAGGGAAGGGCTTAGTTGCCCCACCTGATGTTAAGAAACCTATCATCTCTTTTAGACTAGTATGGATTATATACTTAGATGTTCCTTTAGACCCAATCACACTTTTTTGTAGGTTTTGTAGTTTGCCACGTAGGATGACGTTAGTAATACTCATGTTGTACGTCACCTATGATGAGATTTTAGTATAAAAGAGTACTTTTTTGTGAAGTTCATTGAGACCTTGCTATGATACATCTGAATGACGTTTGCTGTACTCCCTGTTTTAAATAATTGACATTAAAACAGTTATGCCATGGCATAAACATTTTATCTGCTGTGCCCTTAACCCATTCCACAGTATACTGTCTAAACTTGGGTGCGTGGAGTAATATCCTCCATTGTTGACTCGTCAGACTTGACGGTCAATACTCACCCGTTACTCTTTATTCAAACAGATACTTTTTCAGAAAAATAATACAAGATGAGTGTTGGGGAGAATTCTCATAAATGTGCTAATTCCCTTCACCTTAAAGACCCACAGCAACTTTGCTGGATTTTGAGGACTTGATTTTTTTACCTGGAGAGAGTGTGACCCTTTTTTCCCACTCTCTCATGTATTTTGATGTGTGTTTTACTCTTGTGTTCTTTGAATATGTGGTTTTAGACAAATCCATAGGGGCCATCTTTTCATGTGTGTCACACAGCACCCTCAGTGCAGTGACACAGGGAAGCCTTTTTATTTTTAACCAGGGGGAAGGACACCAGCTTGTGTGCTTGACTACAGCTACTCGAACTGAAGTAACTCCCTTTTTTCCGAGTTTTCAGATGATGACTTGCAGTGCAGGAGTCCTCTGACGTCCTCCCTCTTGTCCCCACGACTGAGGCTCAGAAACAGTGAGATCTGCAGGAACTGCCAGGAACCAATGTCTTCAGCTGCATCTGTTTCTTAATATTAAGGTACTGTGCCAACCCGATTTAGAAAACTTACCTCTCGCAGTGAAAAATTGTGGAACTTTCCCAACTTGCAGTCTTAATCAGCTTGTGACCCAACATATGATTCTTTTTCATACAAACTACTTCTGAGAACGGGCAAAGATTTTACCGTTTACTACAAGAACTGCTCTTTCCTAGCCAAGACGCTAGCCCATTGACTTTGGCCTAGGCCTATTGGACTGAATCGAGCCCTTTAGTGAAGTGAAACTATTTGCACTGCCTAAGAAAGTATTTGTGATCTATTCTATTAACTTGTGCCTTTTTACTCCCATTCAAAGTAACTGACATGCCATTTTGCTCCCATTTCAGTGGAGCCTAATTGGTTTGGTATTGAAGTATGTTTGTGTATAATATTAAGATGCCTCCTTCTAGTGAATGTTTTGTAAATGATTGTGTAATAAATTAATAAGTGTTTTACCAAGAAACCTTGAGTGTGAAACCACTGTAATTGTAAGACCTCTCTGTAACATCCTTTTACTGCTCAGATTCTCTCTTGAGATAAGTCTTACTACTCAGCTAGCTACTAAAAACTGTGTAGTACAGACTTATACCAAAGGTTGGTTTTGCTTACACCTGCAGTCCTAATTGTATCTGGTGGTCCCAGAGGGTACTGCATGCAATTCTGCCTTACAGGGGCCAGTTCATGGGTCAAGATGCCTATCTCAAATGCACAATTGACAATCCAGATGAAGATGATTGTGTCAATGATACGAAGACAAGAAATAGGGCGAACACCAAGAATCATGTAAACAGGTATGAAGAGCCTGGACTAAAGGAGCAGGAATCAGATGGGAAATAAACGGAAGACTTGAGAGTCCGGGAAAGAATGCTGAAGACATTTGGATATGGAAAAACAGAGGCCAAATGCAGGTCTGGGGATCAGTGTTATCGCCAGATGGCTGGGAAGAAGGAGAGGTTATCTGCAGAGCCTGGATGATAACTAATCACCCCAAATCAACTGTTTGGAATGCTTAAATGACATGTAAGTCACTGTGACCAAGACTTGCTAAGCAACTGACCTGGGTCGAAGACAGAGGAGGACCCTTGCAGATAGTGCCCCTGTAAAAAGTCAAAACCATGCTTTAGAAATAATGGCACCAGAATGATTCGAGAGAATCTGAAATGTGGGTGAATCTTCAAAGCAAAATGAATGAATGATGGGACAGCAGTGATCATCTATCACTATTGGGCATGCAGAGCTAAGGCTTACATAAAGCTACCCAAGGATTGAGGAGGAACATGCACACTGGGGAATGTTGATGTTCCAGCATTAGTGATTCCAAAATGTGATTTGAACATTGACAGTTTCCTGAAAGCAGATGCTCACATGAGGAAAAAGAGATCTTTGGCGCTTATACATTGAATGAACAGAGAGAACTATTTCTCAGCCAAGTTAATAGAAGATTTTGACTCTATTCCTTATGAGCACAGATTGTTCAGCCAGACTTCATCAGTGTTCACAATAGTCTTCATGCTGAGTATCTAGGTTGGAGCAAATACCAAATGGTTGCAGATCACTAGATGGGAATTGCTGCAGAGGATCAATACCATAAAGGGATTCAATGCTATCAAGGAAGAATTGAGAGCTGTAAGACTGATGAATCTTCAGAAGAAATACCACCTGAAAAGATTACAGCTATGGATGGAGGTGTTTGTGAAAAATTGGAGAATCATGTTGCACATTCAAACCTTCTCATGATGATGAGAACGGCACCTTGACAGAGGCTTTAGGAATGCTAACAAAATTACACGGCCAGATGATAGAAGAATTAGAAGATATTGCTGATGACAGCTGGTTTGAATCACTCTTTTCTAGGATTCCACAATGGATGGCAGACATGTTCAAGTTTCATGGAGCACTGATCTTGTTAGTGTTGCGAGGTGCGTGAAGTGCGATCTCCAAGTGTGAGAGCTGTCTTGCTGGGAGCTCTTGAAGTGAAAGCCAAGGATTTTGTGTCTCGTGTGTCTAGCCCAGCCCATCGTGTGGATCAAACACCTGAGGACTTGTTGACTGCTTGTGATTGGAGGAAGCCGTGAACTTTTGCCCCTCCTCCCTCCCAGCCTGCATTGAAAAATACATGAACACGCGCGAATGCGTGCGCGCAATTGCAAAAGTGTGATCGCCAAGTGTGAGAGCTGTCTTGCTGGGAGCTCTTGAAGTGAAAGCCAAGGATTTTGTGTCCCGTGTAACCCCGCCCATTGTGTGGATCCAACACTTGAGGACTTATTGACTGTTTGTGATTGGAGGAAGCCGTGAACTTTTGCCCCTCCTCCCTCCCAGCCTGCATTACAAAATACACGGACATGCTCAAATGCGCAGGTGTGATTGCAAAAGTGTGATCGCCAAGTGTTGAGCTGTCTTGCTGTCTAGCGGGAGAGCGGGATGTGGGGTACATAGAGTTTCTGTAAGCGGTGAGTTGGTTTTTCATTTATTTACAAGTGCTGCTGTTTGGAGAGTATTCATTTCTGTTCTCAAAATCGAATTATCCACCACCTAAGTAGTTTGTAATGTATAAACTAACAACTGGCATGTCTGGCCTGAATCCTGATGTATTTAATACAAATGTAGCCATCTGCAAGAAATTAACATTGAATGCTCAAGCTAAAGGGAGAAAAATTAGCTAGAATACAGCGCAGCGTTTCGTTGTCTACTGATAGTAGGACATTCTATCCCAATGGTGGTAACAAAGTGGCCGGGGCTACAATCAATATGCAAACCCCTCGGAAGTACCTGATGAAGTTATTATTGATAAAGAGAAAAAGGCAGATACGAGCGTACCTCCGTGCATGGCAGGAGTCCCATCGAGTGGCGGTGGGGAACTCTCCCAGGCACCCGGCTAGGTTATGGACAGGACCTTAGAGTCAGCATGCAATATAGGTGATTTATGTCTGTCACTGTTAAATGCGCCGCACAGTGTCAAGTCCCACAATTCTTCTCCTAAAGCGCCCGTTGTTTGTACAGTTCAAGCCCAACATCAATTAAGAGAGGCTTATGACAACTTGACAACAGCGGGCGAAATTGATGAAGACACCATGAATTTTATGAACAGCAGTATATCATTAGGTCAGAGCTTGCAGGAGTTACAGTTCATTTTTTCTAATTCAGGTGACCTGATTCAATTTGAAGTTGATCCTAACACAGGTCTCTCTCCTCATGCGTCACCAGTTGAGAACAGGTCAGAGGCCACAAAACTCAAACAGCCTGATTTATCAGGCTCTCCCGCCCTTTTTGATAAATCATATTCTAGTGAACCAAATAGATCATTATCTTTCGTTGCTCCAACTCCTAGAAGAACAACATTCAACGCACCTAGCACAAATCACCCCTTTCACGCAGGTGATCAAATGGTAAATAACATGGTACCAAATCGAACATCCTACCCAGAGGTGTTAGCGCTGAATAACACTATAGGAGCCATGAATACAGTGCTCTTCTCCTTAGCAAAACTGACTGAAAACTTAGATGAGAAGATAGCAAAACAACATGACTTGCTTATTACATTAACATCAGAAGTAAAAAATCAAGCAAGTACAATCCAAACTCAAAAACAAGAGAATGACAAACTGGTCGAAGAGAATATAAAGCTAATGGAAGTTTGTCTTGGCTCAAATGTAACAACAACAGAAGTGCAAAATCTATCACCTCACATGTTACGTTATGTTATGTTACTTTGCTTTTATATAGCGCTTTGTGTACCGTTGGTATTGTTTGAAGGCGCTGGTAGGATGAACGCGAGTATGTGTTCGTTCTGGCAGGATTTATCCAGACCGATTGTGGCTGCGTTAGGCCTGAGGAGAACGCCTGGCTGGGGGGTATGTAGCCAGCAGTGTTTAATTAGAGTGATGGGGAGTATGAGGCAGATGTTGGTATGAGAACAGTCATACCGAATGGTGTCATTGTATCTCTGTTTTCTAGTTGAATGATGGTGTAAAGAAAAGAGTAAGCGTGGTGGTGTGATATGATGGATAACATGCTCTTTCGAACGTTCCATGCATTCCAAACCATTCCATGTGAGTCGTGAAATTCTATGTGCTCCAATCTGCTCCACGCACTCCAGTCCACTCCACGCACTCCAGTTCGCTCCACGCACTCCAGTCCGCTCCACGCACTCCAGTCCGCTCCATGCACTCAAAAACCGTTCCACGCACTCAAAACCGTTCCACACACTCCAGTCCATTCCACACACTCCAGTCCATTCCACACACTCCAATCCGTTCCACGCATTCCAATCCGTTCCACGCATTCCAATCCGTTCCACGCACTTGAATCCGTGCCATGCATTCGAGTCTGTTCCATGTACTCCGATCCGTTCTGTGTATTTCTAAGATGTTTTATGCACTCCATCCACGTATTTCACCGATACCATCCACATATTACACCCGTTCCATCCTCATATGTCACACATTCCATCCACATACGTCACACATTCCATCCACATACGCCACACATTCCATCCACATACGTCACACATTCCATCCACATATGTCATGCTCTCATCCGCTCTAGGCACGCATCCACTCTAGGCACGCATCCACTCTAGGCACTCATCCGCTCAACGCACTCTTCCGCTCAATGCACTCTTCCGCTCCCCACACTCTTCCGCTCCCCACACTCTTCCGCTCCCCACACTCTTCCGCTCCCCACACTCTTCCGCTCCCCACACTCTTCCGCTCCCCACACTCTTCCGCTCCCCACACTCTTCCGCTCCCCACACTCTTCCGCTCCCCACACTCTTCCGCTCCTCACACTCTTCTGCTCCTCACACTCATCCGCTCCCTGCAATCATTCTTTCCCCTCACTCGTTCTTTCCCTGCACTTATCCGCTCCCCTCACTCATCCGCTCCCCGCACTCATCCGCTCTATGCACTCGTTCTTTCCATGCAGTCATCTGCTCTACAAAGTCATTCACTCATATACACTCATCTGCTCTATACACTCATCCTGTCTATACACTCATCCGGTCTATACACTCATCTGCTCTATACACTCATCCGCTCTATACACTCATCCATTCTATACACTTATCCGCTCTGCACATTCATCTGTTCTATGCACTCCTGTGTTCTACACACTCCTCTGCACTTACACACTCATCCACTCTACACACTCGTCCGCTCTGCACACCCATCTGTTCTACACTCATCTCCTCTGCACATTCATCTGCTCTATGCATTCTACACACTCCTCCGCACTTACGCACTCATCCGCTCTACACACTTGTCTGCTCTACACACTCATCCGCTCTCCACCCCATCCGCTCAACACACTCATGCGCTCAACATACTCATGCGCTCAACACACTCATCCGCTCAACACACTCATCCGCTCAACACACTCATCTGCTCGACACACTCATACGTTCTATTTACTCATCTGATCTACACACTCATCTGCTCCACGCATTCATTCGCTCAGCGCACTCATCCGTTCCACGCGCTTCATTGATTCTAACACACCCAGTACAAGAATACCTCAATCTCATCAATCTGATAAAGAGAAAGTTAAATCTCTTGAATTGGGCATGAATGATACGAAGTAGTGACATCTAGAGAGGAAGTCACTGTGGCAATTAAAACAGAAGAAATTACTTCCATACAAATAGTATGTGCTGGGGGGGTGAGTGAAAATGCAGAAAATCAAAAAAATCCATTCAACATTTTTACGGGTTCAAAGAAGAAGCAATCCAAGATGAGCCAAGACGTTAGTGAAACCAAAGACCAAAGCATGCCATCTAAAAATCCAAAATACAAGAAAAAAAAAATCCATCAGACCTAGGAAATTTGTGCGAATTATCACAACAGCTGCCAAGAACAAGATGATTGAAAGAGGCACTGTACAAAGTCTAAACATTGTTCCACCAACTCTATATAAATCGTTAGATGATTGGGCATCAATATCAAAAACCTTGAACAGAGAGCAAACAACAATCATACCTCCACAGCAGCCAGTTGTAGTTGATGCGCCTACTGCCACTTTCTTTCCGGTTACACAGGGAGACCAGACAAATAAATCAAATCCAATCTATGCATCAATACAAGAACTGAGAGAGGAGATACGGACCTCCATAGAACAATATAAAACGGCAAACCAAGCAGCATGGAATGCAAGACCAACTTTGCAAAATTCATCGGAGGTAGTGTCTCTTTCTTCCTCGCAGCCTAAAACGTCCCACACTAGCCTTCTCTTAAGGGGTCCCGGTCTGGAGGAAGGGGGCAACCCACAAATAATGAGCAAATCATTTCTAAAAACCATGAATCAAGTGGGTATCAACAAGTCACCAACAGATTTATTTCATCTATAAACACCACTGGCAAGAGCAATAATCTAACACACGACAGGAAATGGGAATCATACAAAAATCACCATATATTAACGATTAAATGCAGACCCCAACCTCATCAAGGATATGACCTAAATCACACAAGTATTTTAAATATCTGCGCAGAAATGCCAGCTCTGCAGGATATAACATCAGCAGATATTAGTCTAGTAGAATTTGTCCATGAGAAAAATATGGACATAGGGAAAATGTACATTCAATCAGGAGTTGTATTCAACATCCTTTGGCAAGCGAGAACAGCGTTTTTTAATCTAGGCTTTATCCTAGATCAAGAAGTTAAAACAAGAAACAAAAAAAATATCAGCCCAAGACACCCCAAGAACACGCATATATGGACAAGACATGAATAATCAAAACAGGATCACTCAACACCAAGCCAGACTACAATGGCAACCCCAGGGGAGAATGGCCCCTTCATAATGTCAAGATTCTAGTGACAAGATAAGCTTGGACTCCTGGAACACACGAGGGCATAGTCATTTCATTAACACCAAAAACAACCTCTTACAAGAATATGATATAATAGTGTTCCAGGAGATGTGGCTCCTTGATATCCCCATTTGGGATTTGTATAACACATACATGGTCCCTGCGATACGGCACAGCCAAGGGAGACCCATGGCAGGCCTACTCATGGCCTTCAAAAAAGACAAAGGGCCTCATTATGACTTTGGCGGTAGCAATGCCCTTAATAAGGGAATGGCTGCCACCAAAACCGGGTCCAGGTCCGGGTTCCCTGAATGGGGAATTACCGAGCCATTCCGAGTTTGGAGGGCCGGTAATTCCTCCTTCGGGGAACCCAGGACCGGACCTTCCCCATTCACATTTGAGCCCCCATAGGGCTCAATGGGAATGGTAGTGGGAGCTAACAACGGGCCGATTACGACCGGCCCGTTGTTATCTCCATGGTCCCCTCGCGGGACCCGGTAAGGACGCCTGGTTTTACCAGACGTCCTTACCGGGTCTCGCGAGGGAACCTCGTAATCTTGCGGAATGTGATTAACGGCACCCGTTAACCCATTCCGCAAAGGTTGTAATGAGGCCCAAACACTTCCAAGTCGAGACTTATACAAATATCTCGCCTTATTTCCAAGCCGTCAAGGTTCAAAGAGCTTAATACGTAATAGCAATAATAAACATATATTGGGCTAGACAACAACTCTCTATTGACGACTTCTTTAGACACTTATGTTATATATAAGACAAAATAACTTTAGATTGTGCTGTGGACCATACACTCATAATGGGCGACCTGAATATGCACATACTACCGACCAAGCAAGATGAAAGACCCACAGAAGAACATAGATGGTCCTGCATCATGGAGGAAAGAGATTTTTCTATGTCGAACACACATCTGCATGATCACTCTACATTGCCATTTACATGGCAAAGAGGAAGTCAAAAATCGGTTTTGGATTATATATATGCCGACACAGCTTTTAGAAGTTAAATCATTTCATGGGAAATTAAATCTTCTAATCTCAGCGACCATTGCCAAATAGGCATATGTTGGAATTGGCCTGTGCTGAAAGGTGAGCACACAATAAACCCCAACATGACCGGTTTAGTGGTGAATAATGCAAACAATCGAATAAAATGGTTGAGTGATAAACTTCACCGATTCAAATAAATACTTGGGTATCAGTCTAAAAATCCAGCGACAAGCAAGCCAACGAGTTATGTAGAGGGGTTGCAAGTATTCATAACAGGATGGTCTCACATGTATCCGACTAGCTACACACATCACCATAGCTTTGACGAAGTAGTGAAAAAAACAAAAGTGGCTTTACGCAAAAGCATACAGGAGTTAAAACATGCACCCATTCATATTAAACAAACAAAAACCAAGCAGTTAACTCAAAGTTATAAGAATTGGTTAAAAGAGAGACGACATCTCCAATATCAGAAGGATGGGAAGGACATGGTGAGGCAAATAGTCACAAAATCATCAGGTGGAATATGGGCACTCCTCAACAGTCATACTCGCCAAAATCAAGTCATTTCTCAAATAAACCCCATGCCAGAAGCAGTTTGACAGTCACATTATAAAGAAATATATAAATCCCCATTTGCTGATCTACATATGAAGGTAAACATCACAGAACAAGCTCATAACATCTTTTTTGATGTAGCAGATATACAGTATTGTATTTCAAAATTGAGCCAGTCGAGGGCAGCCGGCCCGGATGGGCTTCACAACATCATGCTCAAAGAAAATCCTGAGGCCTAGGCGCAGATTTTATATATAATATTCACATATATCATGACTACGGGGACAATTCCAGCTTCATGGCAGAATTCAATTATATTACCTCTGTTTAAGAAAGTTAACCGTGCAGATCCCTCAGCGTACAGGCCGATAGCCCTCCTTGACTGGTCCGGAAAGATCTTTGCAAGGATGATATTAATAGAATTCAACAAATGGTTGGACAGTAACCATCTCAGAGATTCATACCAAACAGGCTCCATCCCTGGTTTAGGTACTTCAATCAATCTGCTAACCCTCAACTCGATCTTACAGCAAGAGAGACAGTGGAAACAAGTTCTATACGTAGCCTTTGCTGATTTCAGATCAGCTTTTGATCTTGTTCCAAGAGACGTCCTATACAAGAAATGATTAGGGCGCCAGTGTCCTTGGCATGTACTGAAGTGGATAATGGATTTACATACAGCAACCACAATCCAAATACATCTTACGAATGATGGTCTATTATCCTCTTCAATTCAAACAGAGCGTGGATTAAAACAGGGCTGCCTGTTGGCCTCTGCCCTTTTTATTTTCTACATCTCGGATGTGAAGATATCTTTCGCTAACATACATACCGATGCCTCGAAATTACAAGGCACAACAATTGACTGGCTCTTATATGCTGATGACATGATTCTCATGTCAAAGACCGCAAGTGGATTTAAGAACGCTTTGAAGGCCTTAGAAAACTTTGCAGTAAAGAACTTTATCAGCACAAATACTGACAAAACCCAAGTGATACAGTCTGGCATAGCAAAGCAGTGAACCAAAAAACATAACTGGCAGATCCAAAGCGTAAACATGTCCACTGTTAATTCCTACATAAATCTAGGAGTTTGTATTAACAACCATATTGGAGATTTGCCATATAAAGTGTACATTAAGACCAAATGTTTAACAGTTTAATCGCAAATGAACATTATAAAATCTAAATCTTGTAAGTTCTCCATTGCTCCTCTGATTGTCTATTATAGACAGAAATTTGTGCCCACAATTCTTTATGGAGCAGAAACGAAGATATGTCAAAAGTATGAGTATTGGACAAAAATTGAGAGTGCATACTGGAAGAAAGCTCTTTCACATCCAATGTCAGAATCAATGTGCATCATAAGGCACGATTTGGGACTCACATCATTGTATGCAATCTATAAATGGCAAATGTGCAATTTATATAGGAAATGTGAAATGGCTGAAAACACCAATAGTGTATTGCATATGATTTCCAAACATGTTGTAAATGCTCAAGAGCATTTCATGTCCACATGGCGATCCACAATCCGAAACATTTTACTCGATGCTGGAATTAGTCTAAAATTGTTGATAGAAAATCCGGTCAAGGCTAAAAAAAGCTATGGTTATCGGATTGGATTCAAACCAGAGAGATTTGTATGAAATAATCAAAATTTGTCAAGAACCCATTTATACTTAAATCACTAGAGGTGACTGAATCATATTTGATGCTCGCTCCAAGACCAATGCATCGAGCAGATTATCTACGGTTTAGATTAGACATATGGCCAACAAGGAACATTCTGTTTAAACATAAACTGATATTACTGGAAGAGATGATCTGTTGCCATTGTAAAACCTCGCCAGAAACTATAAAACATCTAGTAGTAGAATGTAAAGCTCTATTGGAATTAAGAGTAAAATACTTAAGCCATCACTTTACATGGCTTGACTGTTAACAGAATAACAACTGTGGCTTGAGTTGTTTCATACACAAAAGAAATCTGTAAGATATGCACTGGTGACCTACCTAAATTGCTTACAATTGAAAATACTGAACACAAAAGTACTAATATGAAATCAAACAAAAAAAGCAAAGGTGATCAAAGATTGTAAATAGGTTTCACAGTTGTCTTCAGATATTGTCTGCCTGTGCACTTTGCAATTATTTTTTATTGATTTGTATAATGAAATGTTGAAATATTGTAATTGTTTTTTTAATGTTTTTTTATGTCATCTTTATATGTTGAAAGGACAGGATTAATTTCTTGTCTATAACAACATTATTAATAATTAAAAAAAAGTAGTGAGGATTCTGTGTGATCAAGATAATAATCACACAATGAAGGTAGACAGCAAAGAAAGCCATAGGGATGAAGATTATGATCAGTGTCAAAGACTTAACAGATAAAGAAATCAGAGACTTCATAAAGGTGAGTATTCACACACCCGAGGGAACAAAATTCCTGTATCCAAAGGACCATAAGAAGTATGTGGGGAAATGGATCTACTGCAGTCCAAGTGGACAGTGCATGCTTATGACCTGGAACAAGGATGAGCATGTGAAGACAGCTGGATGCCTGAGAGGAGTCATAAAGATATGGGTCCCAAAGAAGCATTTCTTCAAACAAGGATGTCTGGATATGAAGGATGATGGGAGAGTGTGTTAAGACAGGACTGGTTGAAGTACACAAACAAAAGCAACTAGCCAATAGTCAAAATGTAGACAGTCACCAACCTGGATCCGGATAATGTCTGCTAGATGAATGGAGAATCCACCTAGTCGCCACTCCTTGCTGCTGTTACTGACGTGTGCAAGGAGTGGTCTCCAGGGAAACCCTATTGGGGAAGAAATCCCTTAGTGGGCTGCTAGGGAGTGGAGAGTCTGGCTAGATCCCAAGGACAGACTGACAACACTCATATGGTTGGTAGTTTCCCCTCAGTTTACCCGAACAGCAGCTGCAAGAAAGGATCTAGGTTACTGGAAGTCTAGAAATAATCATATTGGAAGATATAATTATGATTCTTACCCTATGAGCTTGTCCCCGGGAACTCAGAAGAGGAAATGTTGATATTGCTTTGTGTAGGGACCATTTTGGTAAGAGGTGCCCCTGTTATTAAGTAGAGTTTGGTAATGAAAAGTAGCAAGTAGCAAGAGAAAGAAGAATGGGACATCAAGGGAGATGGGAACGTGTGTATCTTTCAGTTTACCGTTAAATTCAATGAACATTCTCCAATAATGGTGGCGGTGTGCTCCTGTGATCTTTGTCTGCTGGTGTGTGAATAACAAAGATAAACCTAGGTGGGCTTAGATGTGAATGAATGTTATGAGGAAATGCTTATAAGAAAGCTCATCTGTCTTCCACCCCGTGGACTGTATGTAAACCTACCTGAGACTGCCAGGCAGCCGCCAACAGAGGGAGATGTGTCTTCATTCCGCATGTGAGTTGCAAGCGATGCGGAATATGGATTAACACTGACAAAGATAGAAGAAGACGGAGTGGGAAAGTAATGAGAGACAATTAACGCTGGCAAAGATAGAAGAAGATGGAGCGGGAAAATAATGAGAGAAAAGAGAATCAATATTGAAGCAAAGTACTTCTAATTCCGGATGCAGTTTAGGAAATGCTAGTATAGCAAAGCACACTTACTTACCGTGGGCAACTTGGAAAGTAGCAACGCGTAGGTGCGTTGGATCTTGAAGCAAATAAGCAGTTCCTATAGCTGGGCGCGTGGCTTGACAAGTAAACTGTGACTAAGCCACTAGAATGGTAATCAAACCTTCTCCCTCCATGTTGCAGGGAGCCAGGGGACTGGGATGCATCACGCTCATATGCTGCACATGTAGAGCCAACAGGTAATGAAGATGAGCATGTTAAACAGTCAAACATGTGTTTCATCATAGTATGCCCCCTTCTAGGAGGGCACACCCCTGGTTTGCCCAGATGATGCTGATGAAAAGAACAAACCAGGCGTGGTACATGAATTGTGGTAGCAGTTTCCCATGTGCTTTCTGCAGGTGAGTAGCGTTTCCAATCTACAAGATATTGGAGAATACCTCTGCCATAACTTGAGTCGCATATCACTTCCACCTCGTATTCTGGACCTGTCGACGTAAGAACCAGAGGGGGTCTTGTAGTTACTTTAGGATGGAATCTGTTGCGCACATCTGGCTTGAGTTGGGAGATATGAAACACTAGATGCATGAGGCACCAGGAGTCCAGAAGATGAAGATGAAAAGCTGAAGAACCAATTTGTTTTAAGACGTGAAAGGGTTCAAAATACTTTGGTTACAATTTGGATGGCACTAGATGACGCAGAAGAAATCGGGAGGCCATCCACACATGATGCCCTATTGTGATCTTAGGTGCAAGAGTTCTATGCTGATCGGCAAAATGTTTCGTTCTCTCTTGTCCCTTTTGTAGGGCAACACTAGTCTTATGGCCTTGTTGGATCCTGTCCATGAGTGTGTCAATATCCGGGAACTGAGTAGCTTGGGAGATAAGGTAGGAAAGGATGCTTGATGATAGCCTTAGGTGCAGAAAAAAGGACTAGATTTGTTGGATGCATGGTAGGAATTATTATAAACATATTCTGCGATAGGTAACAGATCTTTCCAGTAGCATGATGCATATTGGGGGTCAGATATGATAACCTCCGGTAGACTGTGGAGGGAAAATATATGCTCGATGAGGACCTGTGCCATCCGGGCTGCAGTAGGATTTTTTTTTTGCCAACAGGATAAAGTGAGCAAGCTTGGAAAATGAATCAATGGTAACCATCAATACCGAGCAGCCTCCAGCAGGTGGTAAATCCACGGTAAAATCAGTGGATATGATCTTCCAAGTTTTCGTTGGTATCAGCATTTCAAACAACTTGCCGAATGGGGATGGACAAAGAGTTTTAGATCGGAGATTGTGGCGCAAGAGGTGATGTATTCCTTTATGTACTTGTCCATGGAAGGCCACCAGAAGTGTCTATGTGTCATGTCCCTTGAGCTAGCAATACCTCTATGTCCTGAGGAACGGGAATTGTGGCCCAACTGGAGGATCTCATTTTTAAGAGATCGGGTAGGAATAGATATTTTCTGCTCGTGGAAAAAAATCTGCCTCCCTTCACCAGCTGATGGTGTTTGAGAATGGAGGGCTGTCCATTCCCCAAACTAGCTGATTGCCTCTTGATTTTGGACATGAGACTACCTGGTTCACTATGGCTTTCGGTAACATAGGCTTGGACCTGAAATGGGTGTCAATGACCAGGTCCTTTCTTGACAGGGCATCCGCCCTCAAATTAGTCCTACCCGGGATAAATGAGAATGTGATTCTATATGGGGAAGAAAAATGGGCCCAACAAGCTTGCCGCGTTTGGGCATATTGTAGGGCACAAAGGTTATGATGGTCTGTTCTTACTTCTACAAAGAATTTAGCTCCAGTAATAATTGACACCATACCTCAAATGCCCTTTTAATGGCCAAAAGTTATTTTTCTAAAACTGTGCAGTTTAACTCCGCAGGGGAGTGTGTCTTTGATAGATATGCCACTAGGTGTTCCTGATCTTGAGCATCTAATTGAAAAAGAAACACTCCTAAAGCGTGGTGGGATGCGTCAGATTCAATGATGAACATGCGGTTCTGATCAGGAGTCATTAGAATAGAAGCGCTGGTGAACAACCCCTTAAGCTTCTCAAAGGGTAACTGAGTATCTGATGACCAGTGGAAAGTAGCTCCTTTCTTCAATAGAGATGTCATGGGTTGGGTAAGTATGGAAAAATGTGGTATAAATTGACGGTAGAAATTGGCGAACGCTATGAAGCATTGAATGTCTTTCACTGATGAAGGAAAAGGCCAATCCAAAACAGCTGTGATCTTCTCTGGGTCCATGGAGATACCGTCGGCAGACAGCACGTATCCAAGATAAACTACCCTAGGCTGGTCAAACACACATTTCTCCAATTTTCAAAAGAGATGGTTTAGCTGTAACTGTCGGAGCACCTCTTTGACACGATGTACGTGATCCTTGGCTGAAGAGGAGAATACTAAAATGTAATCGAGATACACTATGATGTAATGAAGTAAGATGTCAGCGAATCGATGATCCATAAAACGTTGTAAGACAGCAGGTGCGTTCGATAGACCAAACAGCATGATCCGATATTGGTAGTGCCAAAAAGGGGTACGGAACGCTGTCTTCCACTCATCGCCTTGTCTTATTCTGATCAGGTGATAAGCCCCACAGAGATCCAACTTGATATACATCTTGGCACCATTTACAGCTTCTAGGATGGCGGGTATTAGTGGCATAGGGTACCAGTCGTGGATAGCGATCTTATTCTACCCGTGGAAGTCTATGCATGGATGAAGCTCCAAAGTGTTCTTCTTGGGGACAAAAAAAAAGTCATGCAGCTGCTGGGGAGGTTGATTCTGTTATCAGACCGTTCTTCAGATGAGTCTGTAGGTAGTCTTTAAGTACGTCTTTCTCCTTGGCGGACAGATGTACATTCGTCCGAACAGCAGTGGTTGGTCCGGGACTAAATCAATGGTAAAATCTTCCCGCCTATTGGGCGGCAACTCGGTGTATTCAGCAGTGGAGAACACCTCCCGAAACAGCTGATAAGGAGCAGGTAGTTCTGTTATGGAATTGAGAGTGGTTACTGCTTCAGGAGTGGAAATGCTTATACATGAAGGAATCTGCCCACTGTTTCCTATGCAATGTTTCAGACAAACTTCGGGGCCCAAGAAAAAAGATCTTGCCGACCAATTGATGAAAGGATAATGTATCCTTAACCAGGGCAACCCAAGGATCACAAGGTAGTGTGCAGCCTTGATAATGTCAAAACCACTGTGTAGTGATCTGCCCCCATACTCATACCCAGTGGACCCATCTGGTCACGTATTGGTCCTGAAACCAATGGGCTGGTGTCGACACTTTCTACGGGTATCGAGACGGACTTAGTCTGATGAGGAATGCCATGTGAGCAGGCCCATTGTTCGTCAACGAAGTTCCCTGCTGCTCCGCTGTCATTAAGTGCGGGGATGTTTTGCATGTGAAAGGCGCCTATAGTGAAAGACACTAAAAGAACTGACATGGTGGTGTCTGAGTGATTAGTGCTCATAATTTGTTGAGGTACCATTGTCTTGTGTGGATTCCCAAACCATGGTTCCCCCTACGGTCAGCAACTGGCATTTTCTGACCTACGTGGAGGGGCAATGGGACATTCCCTGACTGTGTGTGTATTGGCGCTGCAGTACATACACAACCCTAGCATCCTACATCTGTTGCGCTCTTCTGGGGACAGGGGTCCGCATGCGGTCCCTAACTGCATAGGTTCATCTACCTCTGTGGTCCCACCCATGGCCGATGAGGCTTCAGGGGTAGCCATAGACATTGTAGTTCTAAATTTCCGTTTCTCAAACTGTCTCTCCTTCATTCTGTAATCAAGCTGCATAACCAGAGCAATGAGTTCAGAGAGGTTAGGGGAACAGGGTACCCGGGATACCTCGTCCTTAAGATCTTCTGAGAGACCTCTTATGAAGATGGTTAACAAGGCAATGTCTGGCCAGGCAGTCTCAATGTCCATTTGTTTGAAATGGGTGATGTATGAGAGAACATCTTGATTTCCTTGTCTCCGGTCTAAAAGGTGTTCCTGCAATGCCAATGTGAGTTCTTGCCATCCAAGCATTGTTTTTATGCTATTACAGAAAGCTTGGTGAGAGTCTAGGATGGGATTATTGGTGGTTACTGGGGGGTGGCCCATGCGAGAGCCGGGCCCCACATTTGTGAAATCATGTAACCGACTCGGTATGAATATATGCTCCTTTAAAGGAAATTGCACTGTACAGGAGTCTATAAATTCCTTAACCTTGTGTCGGTTTCCGTCAAAGCAACCTTCGGGTAAATGCCCAGGATGAACCTCTGAACAGTGAGGTGATCGGCCAACCTGTTGTCTTAGTGCAGCGTTCTACTGCTTGAGGTGCTGTACTTCAGCATTAAGGGACTGAACTGCTGAAAACAACTACTGCACCTGCTGATTCATTGTAATGGCTGTCAACACCCAACTGCCGACCAGTAGTCCTCTGTTATTCTTTTCGGGCATTGCTATCTGTTATGCCAGGACTGGCTGAAGTACACAAACAAAAGCAACTAGCCAATAGTCAAAATGTTGACAGTCACCAACCTGGATCCGGGATGATGTCTGCTAGATGAATGGAAATTCCACCTAGTCGCCACTACGTGCTGCCGTAATTGACGGGAGCAAGGACTGGTCTCCAGGAAAACCCTTGTGGGAAGAAAACAATTTGTGGGCTGCTAGGCAGCGGAGAGTCCAGCCAGATCCCAAGGACGGACTGACAACTCTCGTATGGTTGGTAGTTTCCCTGCAGTTTACCCGAACACCAGCTGCAAGAAAGGATCTAGGTTACTGGAAGTCTAGAAATAATCATATTGGAAGATGTAATTATTCTTACCCTACGAGCTTGTCAGAAGAGGAAATGCTGATATTGCTTTGTGTGCGAACTGTTGAGGTAAGAGGTGTCCCTGTTATTAAGTAGAGTTTGGCAAGGAAAAGTAGCAAGTAGCAAGAGAAAGAAGAATGGGAAATCAAGGGAGACGGGAACATGCGTATCTTTTTGTTTACCGTTGAATGCAGTGAGCGTTCTCCAATAATGGTGTAGGTGTGTTCCTGTGATTTTTGTCTGCTGGCGTGTGAACAACAAGGATAGACCTAGACAAGCTTAGATGTGAATGAATGTTATGAGAAAATGCTCATAAGAAAGCTCATCTGTCTTCCACCCCATGGACTGTATGGAAACCTATCCAAGACTGCCAGGCATCCTCCAACAGATGGAGGTGTGTCTTCAATCCGCTTGTGAGTTGCATGCAATGCGGAATACGGATTAACGCTGACGATGATAGAAGAAAACGGAGCGGGAATGTAATGAGAGAAAAGAGAATCAATATTGAAGCAAAGTACTTCTAAATCCGGAAGCAGTTTAGGAAATGCTAGTATAGCAAAGGACACTTACTTAGCGTGGCCAACTTGGAAAGTAGCAACGCGTAGGCGCATTGGAACTCGAAGCAGATAAGCAGTTCCTGTAGCTGGGGGCGTGGCTTCACAAGTAAACTGTGACTGAACCACTAGAATGGTAATCGAACCATCTGCCGCCACGTTGCAGGGAGCCGTAGACTGGGCAGCATCACGCTCATATGCTGTACATTTAGAGCAAACAGGTAATGAAGATGAGCGTGTTAAACAGTGAATCATGCGTTTCATTACAGAGTGGTCGATTAATCGCCCCAGGGGTGAGTGTAGAGAAGCAGCTAAGTACCCCCACCTTAACCACTTCACCCATATTGCCTATATGTTGGATACCAAAGTGTGAAACACAAGCAGTACCAGGGGAAGTGCCTATATCAAAGAGAATCCTGGAGTATGATTGCTATTTGAATGAAAACCCAGAAGGAAAAGGACAAATGCACAAGAGAACAGACTGGTGACGTCATGCGAGAGTCGAGCTGACATACAGTAGAGGAGATGCAGAGATGAGAGACTGCAGATATTCTATTAGGCATCAAGAAAGTATCAAAGATAAGCAACATCTTGGGCTCAAGATGACGGGGCTTATGCTACAGAAACAATTAAGGTGTTAAAGCCAGTTCACAAGTGTACGCAAGCAGACAAAGTTTTCATGAGGCTAGCTTTATATTAAAATAGATTGCGACAAGTGCCAATATATATATATATGTATAAATTACGAGTGAGAAATTGAGTCTTCCACCACGGCCAGATCACACTGAAAGTGCCCGATCTCGTCTGATCTCAGAAGATAAGCAGTGTCAGGCCTAGTTAGGACCTCGGCAGTAGACCGCCTGGGAATACCAGGTGCTGTAGGCTTAAAAAAAATAAATAGCAGAGCCGGACCAAAAGAAGGAAGATGGACGTTCTTTTCCAAGTGTGTCGCAGTAAGAAAATAAGTGAATTACAGGCGAAGTTCAGAAAGGTGAGGTTGAACGAGCCAAGAAGCCACAGTTGTTTCCAGCTGGAAGGGACAGGAATTAGTAGCAATTGTGAAGGAATGAACCACCTGTTCTGAAGGTGTGTATAAGAACAAGAAAAGACATCAGAGGCTCATTGGAAAATAGTCTTTTTAAAACACTGAAAGTTCAAATTTGTGGTCTTTAATCACGTGGGCAGAAGGATTTGGACGACCATGATGGTCATGATGGTCACACCTACGCACGAGGGCAGAGCGTGAATCTACTCCCCTGTATGTTCCAGAGCAAAAGGACAAGTTCAAAAGTCCTAATTGACAGCAGACCACTGAGGTGATCATGGATGATCTTCTAATTGGTGAGAAGCTATGGTGATGATCAGCTCGCCAAGCACCTGGCTGTCTGGTCTGCTTGCTGCTAGCGTGGGTGGAAGAGGGCGAACAGAGGTTAGAAATCAGACAATGATAGAGGGCTCCATGATTAGGAGTCCTATAGTTAAGTAGCCAATAGGACGTTGTGTATTTAGTGATGTTCACAATGACCTGTTTCTAGGGAAGGGCTTAGTTGCCCCACCTGATGTGAAGAAACCTATCATCTATTTTACGCCCATTAGACTAGTATGGAATATATTCTTAGATGTTCCCTTAGACCCAATCACACTTTTTAATAGGTTTTGTAGTTTGCCACGTAGGATGATGTTAGTAATACGCAGGTTGTATGTCAAGAGTGCTTTTTTATGAAGTTCATTGAGACCTTGCTATGATACATCAGAATCGTGTTTGTTGTACTCCCTGTTTTAGATAATTGACATTAAAATAGTAATCTTATTGCCCACTTCGTGAGTCGTTTTGATTATTGATGTTTTTAGTAAACTCTGCATCCCCATTCATCTCAGAGTATTGCTACCACATCTTAAAGGGCTGGAAGTTCTCCAGTTCATTAGGGCTCCAGGAAAGAAAGTTAGCAATTGGTAGAAATAACTGTCTGTCAGAGAGAGAGAGAGAGAGAGAGAGAGAGAGCACGAATGGCAGTGATTTATCCGATTATGGGTAAATATTAATGATATGTATGAGATGAAAGTCCTCATTAATTTTCCAATGGTAAGGATGGTCACTTGAACAAGTATCATGGGCGTACCTTGATTGTACTGCACGAGAATGTGTATGGGGTGTAAGACTTGCAGTCAGTGTTTGGAACGTTAATATAAGGTGAGTCTGTTCCTTCACAAAGGATTCCCTTGATAGGCCTCAGATTGTATTTGGATGCTGAACCCGGAAGGACAACCAGATTATTGTACTCAATTAATGAGATTGTATGTATTACGATGCATAATACACAGGGGTCAAGTCGAGGGTACACACAGGGGGACAGAGTCCACCCACTTTTTTCAGAGGTTGGACTGAGTCCCCCACCCCCTGCTAAAATGAGAATCATTGAATGTCCTCTTTGAATTTATGAATTATAAAGCCGACCTCGGGATAGAACCTCAGTCATCAGGTTTGCCAGCCAGACACTTCACCACTGCCCTATATAACCTGATAAAAAATAACACTTAACTAAAAAGGGAAATGTCCCATTTTGGTACTGCAAGATCTAGGGAAAACATATGTATTGGTTCTTGGAGTTTAAAATATGCACACCTTTTATTTTTTTCAGAAACATTATTAGAAGAAAATATCCTCTCTTGGTTTTGTGTGTGTGTGTTGATTTTATGAAAGGCAAATGCCATTCGTCCTGTGCAATTTGGGTGGGTATGCAAAGCCAATTTAATGAAATGTACATATTTCACCTTGATGTGCTAATTTTTGGCTGTGTCACATCCCATTCAGTTTGTTGATGAGTCCCCCCGCTTTAACTTGTAGGACTTGACCACTGGTGCACATGCACATCTGCCGGGGTATGAAAGAAGTTTGAACAGTGGAAAAAGGGGGAATCAGTGAGGCAGTGCTAATAATATGAGGCATTACCTTGGCACCTGCTTTTCGGTGGACGTAGGAGGCCATCACTGCACAATGGAAGCAGCTCCCGGCTAGTTAGGTGGTCATGGGCAGCATGGGCAGAATCTTTCCATCTAATGCACACAAGGAAGTCCATGGGCATATGAGGGTGAACCTGGGCATTAACAGATTTCATCTGGGATTAAGGGGATGTGCATAGGCACACGAGGCACACTGCACGTTTTTTTGTGGTAGTTGTGCTATGCAAAACATGGTTTGTTTGTTTGTTTATTAATTTGATAATGCACACCGAGCCCTTGGGCAGCTGGGCACAGCAGTACAGGAATTCTCGAAGCTTAGTTACAATGCCTGTTACAATTTAGTACAAACATGTACTTACACTGTGAAATACATAAGATAATACATAAAACAGTACAGTCATTTGATATAATGTGGATACAGTGAGTGAGGTGGAATAGATATTGGCTATTCCTAGAGCATGGAGGGGGTATACCGGATAAAAGTCAGACTAGCACGATGTAGGTTAGTAAGAGCCTATGGTTACAGCTATGAGTTGGAAGCTAAGTAAGTCACCGTAGTGCTGTCTGGTGCTTTGACAAGGTTGTCAGAATGAAGAAGTTAAAGGTCGTTAAAGCAAAGCCATTTGAGGGCATTTGTTCTGAATCTAGTGTATGGTAAGGGGCGTCTAAGGTCAATAGGGAGTGTATTCTATGTTTGAGCAGCTTTAACTGGGAAGCTGGTTCCTCCCGCTGTAGTAAGTTTAAATCTGGGGATGTCATGCAGGAAGGTGTTGGCCGATCTCAGAGGTCGGGAAGTGAATTTCCTGGTGATTCTTTTCCGATAGGTAGGGGGTTGCTAGAGTGTTGAGACATTTAGAGGTGAGAGATATAGTTTGAGGAGGATTCTGTCTTTTATTTTTAGCCAATGGGCCTCTTTCCTGAATTTAGAGATGCGATCTCTATGAGGGATGTTCAGAGCTGCTCTTAGAGCGTTGTTTTGCAATCTTTGGAGTTTGTCAGTGACATACTTGTTGGCTCCTGAGTACAGGGCGTTGCAGTAGTCTAGTCTAGACATGATAAGCGTATTGGCCCGGGTGTTGCAACTGGCATTGGATAGGAATGGTCTGGCAGCTCGGATTAATTTACAGGTGTAGGCGGTAGTGGAGGAGAGGGAGCTAACTTGCTTTTTTATGTTAGGAGAGGAGTCCAGGTAGAATCCCAGAGTTTTGACCTCAGGCATAACCTTAATGATATTGTTGTCAATGTTGAAAGATATATAGTTTGGGGTTCTTTTTTTTAAGTTGGAGTCAGATCCCAGGAGTAGGATCTCAGTTTTGTCGTCATTCAGGCAGAGGCCGTGGGTTGCCATCCATGCCTCAATGAGGATGTATATTTTATTCACCAAGGCCAGGTCTTCTTCATAGTTGCCTGAAAGGGGTATGAGGATCTGGGTGTCATCTGCGTAATTAGTGTAGGTGACACCCAATCTATCCAACTTGTCAAATAGTGACTTGGTGAAGATGTTATACATGGTGGGTGATACACAGGATCCCTGTGGGACTCCACATGTTATTTGAATAGGATCAGCGCAAGAGGAAGTAGAGAAAACGTTCATAGATCGGGTGGCTAAAAAGGATTGAACCCAAGCTATGACTTCTCCTGTGAAGTTGGCAGCGAGTCTTAGGTGGCTGCATAGAACTGCATGGTCCACCAAGTCAAAAGCTGCTGACAAGTCCAGCAGTAGTAGCAGGGCGGTTTTGCCATTGTCTTTTAGCTCCTCAATTTTAGTCTTAAGGTCTATCAGGGCTGTTTCGGTGCCATGGAGAGGGCGGAATCCTGATTGTCATAAGACTAACAAATGATCTGTTTCTAGGTAGTCCTGAATTTGTAGGTAGGCTACTCTGTCAATAATTTTGAGTAGGAAGGGTACAGTGGTGATGGGTCTATAGTTAGTAGGCAGTAAAGGGAGGACCAGGATTCTTTCAAGTTGGTAGGAACAGTGTTTGATTTAAAGGATGAGTTGATAAGCTTTGACATGAAAGGGGCTAAGTCTCTAGCCGCATCCTTTATTATTTGCGCTGGGCAACTGTCACCCTTGCAATTGTAAGGTTTCAGGGAGAGAATTACCTTTTCAGTATCGACAATTGAGATCGATTTGAAGCTAAATGGTGTAATAGTATTATGGTCAGAGGACGGTGGTAGTAGTTGGTCAGCGATGGGCAGAGAGCCTTTTTTTTAGTTATTTTAAGGAGGGAGGACATTTTATTTGACAAGGCGTTCTGTATATTCATACACCTTATCTTGTCCTTTGGGACAGTGTCAGCTGGTTGTATGGGGGATTCCATTTCACGGAGGATGGAGAAGAGTTCTTTTGTGTTTGATTGGGCCTTTGTGATTCTGTTATCAAATAAGTTTTTTTTGTGTTGATGATTTCTTTCTTATAATGTTTAGATAGATGGGCTAATTTGGCTTTGTTGTTGTCAGTAGGCGAGTTGCGCCAGATAGTTTGTAACTTTATTTTCTGTTTTCTTAGTTCAGTTGGGGGGTGAACCAGGCATTTAAATGCGCTTCCTGTTTACTTTTGCGCAGTTTAGTAGGGGCAATGATGTCTAGTGCTTTGGTCATGTCAGAGTTAAAGGTGTCCACTAGGGTGTCAGGATCATTGTTATTCTCCAGGCCATTAATGGCGGGGAGGAGGAGTGGGATGAGCTTTTTCAACAGTGATATCTTTTTTACTTCTTGTAGGTAAGGGGGGTATCATGCTCATAGTTTTGGGGGTGAGGAGATCAAGTGAGGCGGTGAAGTTGATTAAGTAGTGGTCTGTCCACGGTTGTGGGACAATGTCGGTGATGGTAATGTTGCAATTAAGTTCAGATATCCAATCGAGAGTTCTGCCCTTAATGTGGGTAGGTAAAAGGACTTTTTGGGTAAGCCCGTGGTCATTGAGTAAGGCTGTTATTGAGTGGGCGTGCTTATTGTCTGGGTCATTAAAGCCGATGTTAAAGTCACCCATCAGTAAGGTTTGGGAGTGGTTTTGCGTGTTGTTCGCTATGAGGATGGTGAGGTCCTCTTCGAAGGTTCCTAGTGGTCCTGGGAGCCTGTAAATCAGGTGGATGGTCAGTGTACGGTTGTTGGAAAGCATCAATTTAGCTGTGAGTATTTCACAGGATGAGCATGAAAGCAAGTTGGCAAGTCTAATAGGTAAGGTATTTTTGTAGATGATGGCTAAGCCACCACCTTTAGCTTTTGGTCTATCTGCTCTAAGTATATGGTGACTGTCAGGTAGCGCTAACATCAAAGTAGGTCCTGCTGCCTTGTGGAGCCAGGTCTCTGTGTTGGCAAGTAGATCCAAGCTGCCATTACTTAGTATGTCAGAAATTTCAGGGGCATGGGCTACCATAGATCTGGCGTTGATGAGAGACCAAGTTAATGTCAAGGTGCTCTTAGGGATAGGATTATATGAGGGTTTGATTAAATGTTTGCCTTGATTAGGGTGATTCTTTGTGTGAAATTGGGTAGGCACCAGGTTTCAGATCTCTTTTTTAGTTGCCTGTGCACACTTGGCTAGGTAGGGTGGAGTGGGGGGGAATCTGGTAGCATTGTTATTTCTTTTAGGTTTGTAGATACAAGGTAGTCTTGCCCTAAGTCTAGTGTTTCTGTCCAAAGGTGGGCTTGTATTTAAGGTAGCGGAGGCCATGATGGTAAGGAGCCCAATCGTAAATTGGAGGGTGTAAGTGTTTAGGTTTTTGCTCTTTTGCTCATGGTGTTAGGTATTTGTATTTGTATTTGTATTTGTATATTTATAACACGCAAACCCACAGGCCCAGGGGCATCAGGGCGCAATTTGTACAAGGTTGCAAGAAAAGAACATACACGGATATAAATTACAATAAAAGTGTGTCAAAACAGCAAAAAACAAACTTAATAATTACAAATATTACACAGGGTACAGTATCCCTAGGCTCAGCAGAGGAAGTATCCCTGAGGTAGTTGGGAGGGTAGCAGCCCGGACATCATGTAAGGGAACAGGCGGGCTGGGTAAGTAGGACAAATGTCTGACACAACTATTGCTGGTCAAAGAGCCAGGATTTGGTTTTATTCTTGAAGGTGTTGAAGGAGTCTTCAGCTCTGATGGCAGCGGGGAGGGTATTCCAAAGTTTGGAGGCTAGGACAGGGAAGCTGGTGCCTCCGGCTTTTTGGAGCTTAAACCTGGGGATAGTAAGGCAGTTAGTCTGGGCAGTTCTTAGTGGACGGGCAGTGGAGTGGCGCGAAAGCCGACTGCAGAGATAGATCGGAGCCTTGTTGGCTAGGCATTTGTGCGTGAGGGCAAGCGTTTTTAGGGAAATTCTCTGCTTCACGGGTAACACTTAAGGCTAGTTCTGGCTTCTGAGATGTGGTGGTTACGAGGGATGTTCAGGGCTGCTCGAATTGCATTGTTCTGGGTGGTTTGGAGTTTGGATAGGTTTTCTTGGCTAGTGCCTAAATATAGAGCACTGCAGTAATCTATTTTTGCCATGATAAGTGTTCTCGCTAGTGTGACGCTATTGTGGGTGGTGAGGAAAGGTCTACAGGCTGAAATGAGTTTGCACGTGTAGGCGGAGGTGGACCTGACTGCATTAGTTTGTCTTGACAAGGATAAGGTGGAATCTAGGTAAAAGCCTAGTGTTTTGGTGTCTTTCGAGACTTGTATGGAGTTGCCGTCTATGATGAATGACTGATAAGATGGCTCAAGTTTGCTAAGTCGTTGTGAAGTACCCAGGATAAGTAGCTCCATCTTATCGTCGTTCAGACATAGCTGGTGCAGGGCCATCCAGGCTTGGATGACCAAGTAGACGTCATTGAGGGCCTTGGTGTCAGCAAGATAATCACCAGAAATGGGAATGAGTATCTGGGTGTCGTCCGCATAGTTGGTGTAGGAGACACCCAGATAATCAAGCACATCAAAGAGTGGTTTCGTAAAGATATTGTAGAGAGTAGGTGACACGCAAGAACCCTGAGGAACCCCGCAATGAATAGGGGAGGGAGCTGCGGCAGCGGAGGGTGCAAAGACCCTCATAGATCTGTTGCTCAGGAAGGATTTGATCCAGGCCGCTGCGGAGGGAGAGAAGTTGGCAGCAGAGTGGAGGTGCCTGCAAAGGATCTGGTGGTTAACCAAATCAAATGCGGCGGAGAGGTCGAGGAGTAATAGCATTGCTAATTTGCCCTTGTCCTTCAGGACTTCGATCTGGGTTTTTAGGTCTAGTAAAGCCGTTTCGGTCCCATGTCTGGGCCGAAATCCGGATTGTCGTAGACCTAACAGATTGTTAGATTCAAGGTAGTTTTGGATCTGCAGATAAGCTGCCCGGTCCAGTATCTTCAGCAGAAATGGTACTGTAGTGATAGGTCGGAAGTTTGTGGGTATGCTTGGGTCAAGGGACGGTTTTTTTAGTAGCGGGATCACCCAGGCGTCTTTAAGGTTGTCCGGGACAATACCTGTTTCAAAGGATGAGTTAATGAAGGTTGTAATGAATGGGGCTAGGTCATGGGCGGAGTCCTTAATGATGGGAGCTGGGCACGGGTCACCTTGGCAGTTGGAAGGTTTCACCCTGAGGATGATGCTTTCTACTTCGGTGACAGTGAGCGGTGCGAAGGTGAAAGGTTTGATGTTGGCAGAGTTGGAGAAGGTGGGCCTAGTGGGGGAGAATGAGCGGTTGTCCCGCCTCAGGCAGTCCTGTTTTTCATTTATTTTAGATTGGAGCATAGAGATTTTGTTTAGAAGGGCTGCTTGAATGTTAGCACACCATTTGCTGTCTTTCGTGCAAGTGTCTGGCGGGGAGACTGGGGTTTCGAGCTCTTTTAGGACTCTAAAGAGTTCCTTGGAATTAGAGTCGGCTTGCATGATACGATTATTAAGCGATTCTTTTTTAGCAGTGATGATGGCGTCTTTATAAGTGAGGGAGGCGAGAAGGAAGCCGTCTTTATGCTCATCAGAAGGGTGGCTTTTCCAACGGTTTTCCGTGCAGCGTTTGGCTTTGCGGAGGATTCTTAGCTGTGGAGTGAACCATGAGTTGAGATGTGCTCGTGGTTTAGCCTTCCTGGTTTTAATTGGTGCTATGGTGTCAATGGCCGTGAGCATCGTTTGGTTGTAGATGTCTGCTAGGGAGGTGGGATCAGAGCAGGCGTTGGTCGCCGCATTAAGAGAGGGGAGTAGCAGTGGGAGGAGTTGTTCTCTTGTTATGTTTTTTTTATTACGGGTGGGGAGGGCTGGGGCTATGGGTGTTAGGGCTCGCGGGGTAGCTTCAATGTTAAATGTTATGATGTGATGGTCAGACCATAAGCAAGGGGAGTTATTGAGGACCTGGATGTTGCAGTTGGAACCGGCTAACCAATCGATGGTCCTGCCTTTGATGTGGGTCGGTTCTTGTATGTACAAGGTGAGGCCAAGGTCGGTAAGAGCATATTCCAGATCAGTTGCTACAGGATCCTTAGGGTCACCGCGACCAAGATTGAAGTCACCTAAGATGATTGTTTGGGAGTTGTTTTTTGTTTTGTCAAGAAGAAGAGTGGAAATTTCACTGACAAAGGTGGGTGCCGGCCCTGGAGGCCTGTAGATAAGGTGAAGGGTGGCCGTTTGGTTAGGTGTTAGTAGTAATTTGATTGTCAGCAGTTCAGCTGATTCAAGTTTGGATTCGGATACCACTCTTAGGTCAAGGGAGTTTTTGTGGATGAATGCCACGCCGCCACCTCTAGTATGGGTAGAGGAGCGGTCACAGCGAGTGATGCCATAGTCAGGCGGTAAGGCCAAGGATAGAGAAGGGCCAGAGGCGGCATGTAGCCAGGTTTCAGATATGGCAATGAAGTCAAGGTCGGCAGTGGTGATAAGGTCGGCTATGTCAAGAGCGTGTGCTGTGAGAGATCTAGCATTGATGAGGGCACACTTGAACACAGGCAATTTAACCCCTGTGGTGTTAGTTTTGCAAGTGGCGGTGGGCGTCGGTGGGCATGGTGGAGTGCGTGGGGCTTCCTTGGTAGTGTTGGTGCGGGAAGGACGAATGCGGAATCTGGTGCCTAGTCTCGTGTTCCTGAGAGTGAGAGGGCAGGGTTGGTTGGGGGTAGGTTTTGTGGCAAAGTGTTTGAGCCAGAGGGCTGGGTCATTGAGGTATTGGTTAATCTGGTTGCAGGGGTGGTGAGCGTCAACGGTAGTTACTGAAGGACTCGTTGAGGGTGTCAAGGTCATGGTGGGTGACGTTAGGTCAAGTGGGTAAGGGCAGGCCAGGTTATTAGCCTCAATGGTAGGAGTGGTTGACTTGGGTGGTTGAGTGAATAGGGACAGATGTGTGGTAAGGAGGTAGTGCAATAGAAGGCGCACGCTGATGTGCATGATGGTGGTGCTGGCTGCCAGAGTGGGTTCCCTATGAGCTAGTTGGCAGGGACAGGAAATGGTCTGTAGGCGACCAAGAGGCACAACACAATTGAAATGGTCTGTAAGAGACCTTTAGGTACACCTAAGTTAGGATTCTCAGTGGAGGCAAAGAATGACTTGTGCCAAATAGATGCAATGGAGCTGAATGGTTCACCTAAATTTAAGGTTCACCAATGTGTGAGATCGCATGGAGGGCTAAAAATGGCATGTGCAAGTTAATGGTTCACCTAAGCGCAAGATACATGCTAAGGGCTAAGATGGCATGTGCAAACAGATACAATTGAGCAAGGGGTTCACCTAAATTCAAACATCACACTGAAGGCTAAAAATTGGCATGTGCTGGTAGAGCAGTAATGCAAAATTCACAGTAAAAGCTAAAATGGCGTGAGCAAGCAGATGCAATTAAGCCAAGGGGTTCACCTAAATTCAGAATTCACGCTAAAGGCTAAAAAAGCATGTGCAAACAGATGCAGTTGAGCAAAGGGGTTCAACTAAATTCAGAATTCACATTAAGGCTAAAAATGACATGTGTAAGCAGATGCAGTTGAACAAAGGGGTTCACCTAAATTCAGAATTCACATTAAGGCTAAAAATGACATGTGCAAACAGATGCGGTTGAGCGAAGGGGTTCACCTAGATTCAGAATTCACATTAAGGCTAAAAATGACTTGTGCAAACAGATGCAGTTGAAAAAATCGGTTCACCTAAATTCAGAATTCACACTATGGCTAAAAATGACATGTGCAAACAGATGCACTTGAGCAAAGGGGTACACCTAAATTGTAAGCGATATTCAATCAACACTACAGCTAAGTCAATGCCTAGTCTGGGATGCTGAGGAAAATCCTTATTGATGTATTTTTATGTCCATTTCAGTACTCTGGATGACAACCCTTGTATAACACCCCCCTCTTAGAATCCCCCTGACGCCACTGAGCCAAGAAGTAGGTTTGTTAAGCAATAGTAATTCACCTAGAATCACGAGTTGTAAAAGACTAAAAAGTGGTGTGTGGACAGTAAGTGCCAATGTAGCACAACAGTTCATCAGCTTCAAGGTTCACAATAAAGGCAAGCAAGTGGCATGTGCAGAAAGGCTGGGTAAGTTCCAAGCATCATTTGCTTAATGCGGTAGGTATATTTCAAGAGTATAGATTTGTCATTGATAATAGACTAGGTTTAAATTTCCTTCCGAGGGCAGTTAACAAGCATTAGTCAGTGTGACCATAGACCTGTTGACAGGCTAGATTACAAGCTAGATACAATTTAGTGTCAGGTAGCTAGCGGTAGTTCCAGATTTGACATCAGTAGGTATTTCAGGAAAGGCGGCGCTTGAGTCTTTCAGTTGGGCAAAGTTATTGTGTAGAACATGGGGAAACTAGATAACACGGGCGTTGGGTAAAGTGATTATGGCGCTTACCATGTCAGCAGCGAATAATTTCACAACTCCCTAGGCGTGCAGGAAAGAGACGAGGAGCAGGGGTTCTGGACTTGGCCTCTGGCCATTCTCTGGACAGGCTTGGGACAGGGCAGCCTTTGTAGGCGGGCCGGCGTTCGCCTGCGGGCGTAGGTGATTGGGCACAAGTAGGAGCGAATAGCCAATCACGATGCAGGCAGCCAACATAAGGCTCTGATTTAGTTGTAGATTTTCTGGGCAGCCATCTTAGAGTTGCATCTGCCTCATGGGGGTTAATGGAGGCGTAGATGCAGAGGTGCGTTTTAAAAGCAGCATAAGCACATCTGACATTGGCGTTACCTTAACGCAGCTTCCAACGATTTCTTGATGCTCATCAGGATTTCAAATCTACTCGTTGTAGATGGACTCTGTGGTTGGTGCAGCTGTCTGGCCACGATATAGATTCATCCCTGGCTCTGCTCCAGCAGTGGCAGGGGGCACAGCCAGCCGCTCGGAGACACTGGTGGAATGAGACACCATTGTTTGGCATTCCAGGTTGGTCATGCAATTTTTAAACTCAGATCTTAATAAGAAGCTGCAGCATTAAGTTACAGAGATATTCCAGGTACAAACAGTGACTATATGGGCCTCATTACGACCCAGGCGTTAACCATGGCGCTATTAGCGCCATGGTTGACGCCGGTAATTTACCGATTCGGCCATGGTGAATGGCAGAATTACCACCCCATTCCAAGGTTGGCGGGGTGGTAATTCACCATTCACCATTGGCCCTTCCCCATTCCCCCCATAGGGCTCAATGGAAATGGGGAAGGCAGTAGTTACGGTACCGCAAATTGCGGTACCGTAATTACCTCTGAGGTCCCTTTGCAGGTCCAATCCTTAACGGCTGGTGTATCCAGCCGTTAAGGTAGGGACCCGCAAAGGGACCTCGTAATTAGGTGGTAAGAGGTTAACGGCGCCTCCACATTTTACGGCGCCGTTAACCCCTTACCGCCTGGGTCGTAATGAGGCCCAATGTCTTGGGCTACCCCCATTTTTTTTAAACATACCTCTATGTAATAAAACACGTCAGACCATGAAACGTCTCCACATGATTCAAGAAATATAGACCATGAAAGCAGGAAAAAGGCATCTCTGTGGGAAACGACAGCATACACGTTTTAACCAGCTCGACTACAAATCAGCACGACTTGTCTCTCTATTATCCCCCTGAACTATTTTCCAATGAAGCTCCAGCTTCTTGCCAACTTACTTAGGGTAACTGTAATATTTTCAAAATTATTTCGGGCTGGGCCTGAGTCATAACACACAATGTGCCTTTATGACTGCATGTAAAACTTTTGACTGACCACATATTCCAAAGTTGCCTGTGTGAGAGACGCCCTGCTTTCCCCGTGTGTGATACAGACTCACTGGTTGGGTGTATGTGGTGATGGGTATTTATGGCCAACTATTTCCAAAAACTCACCCAGCGCCATTGGAGGGGATGAATATTTATTTCATCATTGCATATTCGTTATATAGGAGGAACTAACAGACCTCTGTTCTACTATGCTACAGCAGTGTGGAAAACCAAGCAATAGAAAGACCAAAAAAAGATAACTATAATAATAATAAAATGGCCAGATGCAATAAACACAGACAATTGCCTTCTGCTACTGTTTCCTGACACATAGCTGTTGTTCACTTGTCTTTCCTAGTCGTCCTGTCCTTTCTGGAAAACATTTTTAACTTATTTTGTTTTCAAGTGCCACTTTTTCATCTAAGGCGCTCCGAGACCCTCTGGGAAGGGCCAGCACCAAACAAAGCATTCAAATACATAAATACCTTGTCCATGTGAAAGCCCCTGGACCTCTTGTTCAGTCTCTGATTCCTCTCACTTCTGACTTCCCTATACCTGTAATAGAGGCTTTGGCATTCTGTGACTTTGAAAACGCGCAGTATGCACCAGTGATGTTGGTCAAAAGACGACCCTCATTATTGTACCATCTCTCCATCACCAAAGGTGCCCTAGAGGCCCACATTCTCTCCTCTCGAGCCATTGGGCGAAGAATCACGTGTTGGGTTCTACATCCCTGCATGGGCGTGATATTCTTGGAGCTTCTTTCATATCCTGATGTGCCCCTTTCCCCACGCACAAAGTACTGTAATGGTACTGTCTGGTGCTCCATTAGGAGAGGTGTGCCCCTGCTGGCACTGAAACCTGCATCTGCCATTGTGTCCACATCCACCATGAATTTGCTGAAACCAAGGCTCCTATGCCAGAGTCACAATTAATTGCAGCAGTAGTTATTTGCCTTTAAATGTGTCCTACCCACTGATTGCGATTACGTGCAACAACACGCACGCTCGTGCCTCCTACATTTTCTGCAAAATATCCTTGTACCCCATAATCCTGTATGCTGCTAGATACAGTTGTTCCAGTAGAATTTACAGTGAATGTTCCACCCACATGAAAGCAAGTCCAGACACTACATCACTATGCATTTTACACTTAGAAATCTCCTATGCAACAAATGTATGAATTCTCGAAAACCTCGAATTCCAATGCGCATGTGTAACTTTTGACATTCATTCATACATTGGGCCCGATTCATGGAAGTTTGCACTGCTGAAAAGTGATTTTGCACTGCCGACACAAACCCTGATTCATGGAACTGTGCAAAGTGTCTTTGTTTTGCACGGCAAAAAGACACTTTGCACAGTTCCATAAATTGGGTTTTTGTTGGCAGTTCAAAATCACGTTGCACCAGTGAAAATTCACTTTGCACCGTTCAAAATATTCAATGAATTAGGCCCATTGAGTTCATGTTTTACTAACATTGGCAAATGCTCTGTAACAGATTTACACATTCGCAATCGCACACCCTGCAAAATTAGCTAGAAATAGTACCCCTCTTTGAGACTGGTGGACAACTCGTGTCTGCCATGTACTAAAGAACAAACAATACATTTAATATGAAAAGTCAGAATCTTTAAAGGTCAAGCAATTCCTTCTTTCGAGCCTCATCCCTCAAGACTTTCTTAGTCTATTATGCTTTCCAAAGTTCAAAATACAACCAAAAAAGTGTGTTACTGAAATCTAGTAAATCTTGATTCATGGATGTTCGTTCCTCTGTCTGCATGTGGGTGAGAGGGTGTGGGTGGTCTGAGTTTTGGGATGGTACATCATGTTTGTATCTGTCATTGAATTATTAGTGGGTTTTTTTACGTCATTTGCAGGTATTGTGCTATGACCACATAGCTGGCTGTTCACAATATGTCAATGAAAGAATCACACCTGGCGTTTGTTTTTAGTCATGTTGCGGCCCCTTCCGAGGGAATGCCTCTTTGTTAAGGCACTTGCAATTTTCCATTTGCTGAAATAAGCCTGGCTCCCCACATTTTATGCAACTACCCCACATGCACCACATTCTGTTGTTGCTTGATAGATATTCTGATGCTGCAGAAGGTCGTAGGGCCAATCAAGACTGAGAAAATGAGACGTGGTGATGCCTGTAACTTTCCGAGTTATGGACTGGGAGCAAAAATATACGTGAAAAGGCAAAATGCAGCTCCAAGTCCCCCAGCCAGGCATAATCGCAGCCTAGCTCCGGCTTGGTAAACTTGCCAATGGGAAAACATGACTACTTATGTAAAGAGAAAGAAACGCAGTTAATCGAGCAAACAGACGCTGAGACATTTCATGAGAGTTGACTGCAAGAAGAACACCTCAGTTAAAATGCCAGTCACACAAACAAAGACATGTATGTGTGATTTATGAGCACAGCGTTATTTGGTAAACTTTTCTTATATTCCTGACTGTCTGATATAGAGAAATAATTTTCCTCGTGGACAGCACACACTTGTATACGAGAGCCCATTTTATTTGGAAGACTAGTATTTAAAGGCTGTTTTCTCATTCTTTCCAGCATAGTCTCTAGCCAGAATTGTTTTATTAAAACAAATTCTGAGCACCATCTTTGCTGCCACGTACGTAATCATCTACCACATCTGGGAGGCTGGAGTGTGACAGGATATAGGAATGAACCCACCATTGTGTGGTAACAGCATTAGGTCATTTCAAGTACTGCTCAGTGTGATATGATTCACCCACAAGCATGGTTACTAGTAGTCTTGGGTCACCTGAGACTTCCTGCAGGCCTCGCATAAAATGTGAGGGTAACTGCTCTTGGATCTGACCATGAACTGGTCGTGGCATTCAGTTGCCCAAAACAAGATAGAAGTAGGTAGGTTGTTTCTATTTTTAGCATGAGCTACAAATGTGATAGAAATGCATTCAATGATGTGGGATTCATGCTACCTGATATAAGCAAGGTACAGTCCAAGACTTACTAGCTGCTTGTGGTCATAAATCAAGAAGATGTATATGGCAGCTTAACAATTGATGTTGGTCCTGGTGTGCGTTCAGAGGACTACGTAAATGGGCGCATCTTGATTCGGTAACATTTCTGAATATAAAGGGGGTCCTTCTCAAACTAAATCTAGCAGATCCAGGAGCCAGTCAGGAGCCAGTCAGAAAGGAAAGCAATAGGTAAACAGAAAAAGTGTGTCCCAAAAGGAAAAAGGATTTGAAGAATAAAAGTCCAACCAATTGACTGTATTCTTTCTCTCTATATGAGCAAATCTCTCCACCTACACACTTGAATCAGTGTATGATATACTTTTGATATTTAACAAATAATCATTGTGTATTTTCAAAATCGAAGATACATTCATTTATATATCATGTTATCATAAAAAAAACATACTCAACTTAATAACCTAAAACATTATCACAATTTTATTAAGACAATTCAACAAATAAATTCAATTTACTACAATAGGGTCATCCCCTTCTGCATCAGACGGAAGGCCAAGGATTGTAACTTGCTCAGCTCGCACCATGTTTTCCAAATATTCAAGCCGGGTTTCTAATATGTTGTTCCTCTAATAGCAGCCTCCATTTTCTCTCACATCTGTTTAACCATTTTGGTTATTTGAGAGCATTGCTGGTCCAATTCTGCAGTTCTCTGTTCCAGGGTGGCGGTTCTGGATTCCAGTTGTGCCATGTTCTCGTTCATTTTGTCAAACTTTTTTCCAACCTCGATACAGACTTCTTGATGCGCCCAGGTTGCCGTTATGGTGAGGCTTGCCCGAGGCTCTTCCAGGCGTGGCTGTCTACTATGTGGCGCAGAACTCAAAACAGTGGATATTTCAGCTGCATATCTTTTTTCCCCATAATGAAAGCCATCAGCTGGTTTACTGGAGCCGGGGGATGCTCCTTGCAACCAACATTTATAATATCTATGCTGTTTTGTAATTGTATCTTCATGCCCCACCCCCAACCCATTAAGTTGAAAGAGACTCCACCAGAAAGATGTTTTTATTTGACCATGTGTGACCATTTTTATGGACGGAGAATGATGGTCTCTTGTGTTGGTAGCATTGTTCTTCTCTTGTTATCCATTTAAAAATGCAATAAAAATATATTTTGAAAACGAAGATTTGTATGCATATCCTTTGTTTCTATTTGTCTTTGTTAAGATAAGCTACATGTTTTAGTGTACCTGGCCTTTCATCCTTTGGAAGTCAGAAAAACGAGTACAATTGACATAGGAAATAGTTCTTAATACAGTGCCAAGTACAGTGGTTCTCAATTAATCGACTTTTAGAAAAGTAGAATGCTATGCATTCCCTGTACACATTAAAACTTGAGATCTACGTCTTCCATTAACTCACTGAGCTGTGTTATCAAAGAGGGAAGGGCGTTTATGTTGGTGCAGTGTAAACTCATACAACTGTCTTGTCTATTCCACTACACCCTTCCAGAAATTATGTAGCATGGCAACTTAGGGGCCGATTCATGGAACAAACGTGCGCCGAAAATCTACCCGCAAGCAGGCGCAAGCGGAAAAAAACAGGCGCACGCGTGCGATACATGGAAGTCCCTGCGCGTGTCTTCCTCGGGATGTGCGCCAAACCCGTGCATGGCGCACACGTCACTGCAACATCCTGAAAGACGTGCGCGACGCGCACAGTGAAAGCGCACAACCTCGGCGCATACACCAGAAAGTGGGCGGAACACGGGGCGTAACGCGCGGAATGGGGAACAACTCGCGAAAATAAGGGTGTAACTGGGGATGTACTGCAGGGAAGCAGACGGAACGCCCACACGCACCCGAACCACACGTATTCATGGAATAGAATAGGGCAAAGCCACGCACAGTGAAAGACACGCACAAGCCGAAACACGTCCGCCACACGAAGGCAGGCGGTAGCGTCCCTGCGCATTACAAAAGTGGCAACATACAGCAATAGTGCCTGGGGGAGCGGGCTACGTGTATTTTAGGGGTTCGCGTGAACATTCTCACGCGATCGGGCCTGGGGGAGCGGGCTACGTGCATCTCAGGGGTTCACGTGAACTTTTTCACGCGATCGGGCCTGGGGGAGCGGGCTACGTGTATCTCAGGGGTTCGCGTGAACTTTTTCACGCGATCGTGCCTGGGGGAGCGGGCTACCTGTATACCAGGGGTTCGCGTGAACTTTCTCATGCAATCGGGCCTGGGGGAGCGGGCTACGTGCATCTCAGGGGTTCGCGTGAACTTTTTCACGCGATCGGGCCTGGGGGAGCAGGCTACGTGTATTTCAGGGGTTCGCGGGAAGTCACACACGCGATTCCATCAGGGTACGTGTATTTCGGGGTGCGCGTGAAGTTCCACACGCGATATCAGCAGGGTACGTGTATTACAGGGTGCAGGGGAAGTTACACGCGCGATTTCCGCAGGGTACGTGTATTTCGGGGTGCGTGTGAAGTTCCACACGCGATATCAGCAGGGTACGTGTATTACAGGGTGCAGGTGAAGTTACACACGCGATTTCCGCAGGGTACGTGTATTTCGGGGTGCGCGTGAAGTTCCACACGCGATATCAGCAGGGTACGTGTATTTCAGGGGTGCGCGTGAAGTTCCACACGCGATATCAGCAGGGTATGTGTATTTCAGGGTGCAGGGGAAGTTACACACGCGATTCCATCAGGGTACGTGTATTTCGGGGTGCGGGGGGAAGTTCCACACGCGATTTCAGCAGGGTACGTGTATTTCAGGGTGCAGGGGAAGTTACACACGCGATTTCCGCAGGGTACGTGTATTACGGGGTGCGCATGAAGTTCCACACGCGATATCAGCAGGGTACGTGTATTTCAGGGTGCAGGGGAAGTTACACATGCGATTCCATCAGGGTACGTGTATTTCGGGGTGCAGGGGAAGTTCCACACGCAATTTCAGCAGGGTACGTGTATTTCAGGGGTGCGCGGGAAGTTCCACACGCGATTCCATCAGGGTACGTGTATTTCAGGGTGCGGGGGAAGTTCGACACGTGATTCCATCAGGGTACGTGTATTACAGGGGTGCGCGGGGAGCACCACACGTGAATTGCACGTGTGGGCCCTCCCAGGTGTTCCCTCTACACCCTCCACGGCCCCTGCAGGTGGCTCACACCACAGGGGCCTACCCTGCACATGTCCTGCAGGCACCCCATCCACCATGGCCATGCCCCCCAGCAAACCCACATGTCAACTTGCAATACTGCCCACCAACGCATGTCCCCCTGCACCCCCAGCCACCAGGGGCACCCTCCACAGGCCCCCACCCATGTCTCCCACCACCCCCACCCCCAGCACTGTGGGGCACCTGCCAGCAGGCCCCCACCCATGTCCAACTCATGTTCCCCACCACCCCCACCCCCCAGCACTGTGGGGCATCCTCCACCAGGCCCCCACTCATGTCCCCTATCACCCCCACCCCCAGCAGTGCAGGGGCAGTCCCCACCAGGCCCCCACTCATGTCTCCCACCACCCCCACTGCTAAAAGCAGCCGTTAAAATCAGAATAGGCGTTAAGGGTTAACGACGGCGTTAACCCTTAACGCCTGGGTCGTAATGAGGCCCAATGGTTGCAATTGAATGGGAAAACACCCAACATGAAATGCATGAAACCTATGAGATGATACCACACAGTGAAGAATTAAAACAAAATTGTATTAAAAAAAAAAGAATGGAAATGAAATGAAACAAACTACAATGGCAAAGAAAAATAGAGAAGCTGCATGTCCGTCTAAAAAAATAAAAACTACAAATCCAAATCCAAAAAAATGTTGTCCAAAGTCACATCAAAAATAAAATCAATCCAATGGAGAACTATGTACAAAACATCCAAGGGTCCATGAGCCCAACTGAACAAAGGAAACCTACAAAAAACCCTAATTAAAATGCAACTATATACAAAAAGTGGAGCAGTGTCCGTCGACTCCAAATCATAATAAGAAACAAAGGAAACCTAAAACTAAAGAACTATATACAAAGGCGGCGGGCAAGTCCAGCGGCTCACTCCGTGGTGTTCCGGGCCAGGGCATCATCGAACTCCTGTTCGATGTCCCGGAGGCGGTCCTGTTCCATGGCCCCGAGGGTCCGCAGGGACGACGCCGTATCCTCCTCCAACCCCCTGCGGATTGCCTCGAGGCACTCGGCCCGCCTCAGGGCCCTCCGCATGGAGTTCTCCGCCCTGACCATTGTGAGCCGCGCCTCTTCCGCCCGCCGCCGCTCCGCACCTATCTGCTGGCCCAACCGCTGCCACACAGAAGACACACCCCGTCCTGGGTCAACCTGCCCTCCGGCCGATGCCTGCCCCTCCGATGTTGAAGGCCCCGAGCCTTCGTGGCTCCCACCACCTTGCTGCTGCTGCTGTGCCTCTGCCCGTGCACTGCCTCCTGCTGCCTGCACATCCTCCGCCGGCTGGGGTGCAGTTGTTGATGTGGCCACCCCTGCTGGACGTCCGACTCCCGACTGTGGCAGGGATGCCTCCTCCACCAGCCTGGCCGCACCGTCAGAGGCAGCTCCACAGGGCACCCAGGTGACTGATGGGTGGGAAAATGGCACAGAGGACGACTGGCGCGTAGGGGGTCCAGTTGAGGAGGGGGTTGTAGCAAGCCCCATCAGACGGAAGAATCCGGCCTGGGTGACCTGTCCCAGCAGGCTGACGTGGTCAACGAGCCATTCGAGATGACGTGCAGTCTCTCCATGAAAAGACTGCAGGTCACCTCGCATGGCTCGTTGACGCAACGCCACACCAGCCAGGACAGGCTCAACCCGGACCTGGATAGCCACGTCCACAGGCAGAGGAAGGCCAGTTGATGTGAGCTCATCCCCTGCTTGAAAACGGGTCTGTACGTAGGCATCCCTGCTGGTGCAAGATGATGCAGGGACAGGATCGGGGACAGGATTACACACAGGCACCTCCGCGGCGGCCTGTGCTGCCTCCTGTCCCTGGTCCTGCACTGCACCACTAGCACCAGTGGGATCCCCACCTCCAGACCCCGTCTCTGGTGCTTGCACGGCCTCCTCCTCCACCAAACCCCCCACCAACCTGGATGACTCCGTGCCATCTTCCCCTGTTGGGCCCTGTGGGGTCCCAGCTGCCCCTTCTGCTGCCGAGGAGTCCAACTCCAACCTCCGCCTCTTGGACCTCCCCCCGGCAGCTGCGGCCTGGGACACGGCACCGGACTCCTCACTCCCCGACGAGATGACAACCTGGGAGGGGAGCCGGGCCTTGCGTCTCCGGCTGGCGGTGGGATCCCCGCCGCTGTGCTCCACAGCACCTTCTCCGCCCTCTTCATCAGTTGACGCTGCAGAGAGGGAGAAAAAAAAACAGGCATCAGGGCACTGTACAATGGACACATACACACATGACAGTTGCACATGAGTGGCATTGGCAAACCTCAGACATGTCATCACAATCCCCAACACACAAGTCATTACAACTCGCACACATGAGCCATACCACAGCCATATCGCAACTGCCACCACCATCCATACACATACAACAGCAGGAGCAGCCAAAGGTGAGCCAGACATCACATGCAACACAGGAAGTGCACCACACATGTACACACACCACCACACTTGCATGCATGTGTACACCTCTGCCAAGTGTCGCACTGTTCAGACGGGCATCCATGTCACATCTGCCAATCAGGCTTCCACATACCGCTGTCACATGCATCCATGTTGCATCACTGTTGCACCCTTGTCAAATACACACACATGCACATGTACACAGTGCTGATACATGCAGCCGAAAACAACATACATGCGTGACATCACGGACATGTCTACTTACATACACATTCATCCAAACATGTGTGCCCACACAACTGCATTTGGCATGCAAGCCTACACACACAAGCACCATCCATGTCTCACACATCACAGCCCTCGCATGTGTCAGCCCCACGGCCCTGGACACCCCCACCCATACTCGACCCCATACAAACAAATGTGCAACCTGCACACTACTGAATAATCACCACACGCACTGCTCACAATCAGGATGCATGTACACTTACCGCTCGACTCCAGACGGGTCTGCTTCTCCAGGACCTGGACGTGGAGCGCTGGGGATATGCGTTCCAGGACCCTCATCTGTTCTTCCGACAAGTGGCCCCGGCGCCCCTTGGCATCCGCTGCCTTCAAGAGGCGCCGGGCCTTGTTCAGGGTCCTGGACCTGAAGTCCTCCCAGCGCTTCCTGACATGTTGTAAGTCGCGGACTGCCACCCCCTCCGCGTTGATGGCAGTCACGATGTCAGTCCAGATCCGAGTCCGTCCTTCCTTGTCGGCGCGGGAACTTCCGAAGAGGGCATCATACTGCCCCAGGACTTGCTCCACCAGGACACCAACTTCGGTGGCACTGAAGCTGGTGCCCCTCTGCCTCTCTGGCCGGGGGTTGTCAGTGGTCACAGATGGTGTTTGCCTCGACATGACAACCCCAGAGGCTGGAGTTGGTGGGCATCTGGGTCCTGGGGCTGGGCTGTGGAGCGATGGAATCCCAGTCGGGAGTCTTCGGTTCCAGCAGGGGTGGTCACAGCAACAGCACCCCTGGCTGATGTGCAGGCAGCAAATGGCAGTGCACGTGGGCAGCAGGCAGTCAGGCAGCAGCAGATGGCAGGTGGGAGCGTGCTCGGGGCTCTGGGGGGCAGCAGTTCGGCCTTCTGGGCAGGAGCGTGGTCTTCCGTGTGCTTACGCGTGGCCAGCTTGATACGGAGTGATTTGGCACGTGAAAAATCTGCACGTCAGCGTGTAATTCGAGGAAAGGCCCTTAGCGCGTAAGCGCGTCTGCACGCATACGCATTTTCATTGGACATAAGGCCCCTCAAGCGCAAGCGCCCCTGTGACGTGACGCGTACAGACGTGCATGGCCATTTCAGCGCGCGTGAAAAACTGCACGTCCGCGTGTAATACGTGGAAAGGGCCATGCGCGTAAGCGCGTGTGGAAACTGCACGTCCGCGTGTAATACGTGGAAAGGGCCATGCGCGTAAGCGCGTGTGGAAACTGCACGTCCGCGTGTAATACGAGGAAAGGCCCTTAGCGCGTATGCACAGCAGCACGCATTTGCGATTTCATTGGACCAAAGGCCCTTAGCGCGTGAGCGCGTCTGTGACGTGACGCGCGCAGGTGTTTCCCTCATTGCACGTGATGACAGAACACACGTGGATTTCCACCAATCGCGTGTGGAACTTCCCACGCACCCCGAAACACACGTACCCAGGCCAGTTGCGTGTACGCTCACTCCCCTCCGATCACACGCGATGACACTCGGACCGTATCAGAATACGGGAAACCCACGCACGGCAAAAGACGTGCACAGGCGTCAACGCGTCTGCCACACGAAGGCAGGCGGAAGCGTCCCCGCGCACAGCATAAAAGTGCGCGCAAACAACTAACTCGTATATACAGCTACGATGAATGCCCCATTTGTCGCTCCACTGATCGTGGGACACCGCAGGAGGAGGAGAATAGCCAGGGCACGCATTTTCGCACCACGGACAAGCCTTTTTGGGATGCCTGACGACCAGGTCTATGGCAAGTATAGGTTTCCACCCCATATCATCCTAGACCTGGTCAGGGAGTGGGAAGATGACCTCACATCCCCCACCCTTTGCTCCCAAGCATTGAGCCCCTTGGAGAAGCTGCTCAATGTCCTGCATTTTTTGGCCACTGGGTCATTTCAGCGGACCACTTCCATAGTGGGGGGGTCTCACAGGCCACGCAGTCACGCTGCCTACACCAGGTACTGGCAATCATGACAGCACGCCCCTCAGTCCGCAGGCACATATACATGCCCAGAACACCCGCAGAAAGGCAGGCCGTTGTCCTGGATTTTTACAGGGTGGCACACTTCCCCAAAGTGCTCGGTGCCATAGATTGCACCCATGTGGCCCTACGTCCACCTAGGGCCATTGAGCACATCTACCGAAACCTCAAGCACCATCATTCCATCAATGTACAGGTGGTATGTGATGCAAAGGGAATCATCACCTCTGTCTATGCAAACTACCCTGGCTCCACCCATGACAGTTTCATATACAGAATGTCCGCCTTGAGCCGGGCCCTGGAAGCTGGGCAGCATGGCGACACATGGCTCCTAGGTGAGTACAAATGCCCTTGCACATGCATGCAAGTCACACACAGACAAATATCCAAACCCTAATAATCTCAACTATTATCACCTCCCCAGGGGACAGTGCCTACCCTCTGAGCAACCACATGATGACGCCAATTCGGAACCCCACCACACCACCCCAGGTAAGATACAACGCCGCCCATATTGCAACCAGGGGCATAGCGGAGCGCACATTCGGAGTGCTCAAGTCACGTTTCCGCTCCCTTGACCGCTGTGGTGGGCAACTACTCTATGCACCACCAATAGTGTGCAGGATCATTGTGGCAGCATGTGTCCTGCACAATGTTGCAACACGGCAGGGCGTCCCGGTGGACATGGTGGTGCCCCCACATCCCCAACCACAGGCACAGGCGCTGCCCATGGGAGGGGACAGGGCACGTGGCGAGGAAGCCCGGACCCAGCTTGTGGCCACATTTTTCACCTAAACTCCCACCCCTGCGGAGTGCACACAGGCCTGGCACATACCAGGTGACAATCGATGATGACAAAGAGACAGTTAACTGTCACAACCCTACCACCCTGAGAAAGTTACCATGGAAGTGCCACATCGTCTGCATCCCTAGCTACTTAAACACAAGCTATCCTGTGTGACCAAAAGGCACACATATGACATATGACATGATATGGGCCATACACAAGTATTCCAAGGCGCAATGAGGCAGGGAGGGGGGAACAAGGGAACACAGAGAACGGTACTACTAGGCCAGGTGTCATTGAGATCGTGCAAGTGCAGGGGTAGGGGGAATGGGAAAAGTGCAAGGGGAAGGGTGGGGGGGAGTCCAGTACAGGGGAAGTAGGCCAAAAAAATAATACATAGGTCTCCTGGTGGCAACTACAAAGGTAAGTGCAGACAAGTGCTGGGAAGGGAGGGCTGTAGGGATCGAGAGACAGTACTGCAGTGCAGGGGTTGCCAGGGAGGCAGTGCAAGTGGAGAGTGGCTGGTCCAGGGACCGAGGTCGGTGAGAGTGGCCCAGTTGCAGCTCCTGTGCAGTTCCAGTGGAGAATTCTGCAAGGGAGAGGCAGACAGTAAGCAGAAGCAAAGAGGAAGGTCTTGAGGTGCTTCCAGAACTGGAGATGGTTCCCCTCAAGTTCAAGTCAGGCCGGAAGTCTGTTCCAGGGGGAGGGCCCTGCTGCGGAGAGAAATCTACCCCCAGCTAGTTGCTCTGAGAAGCGGATGACCCGGACATTCAAGGTGTGCATCACACACACCTGCAAAACAGGCCATGGCCATCACTGTCATGTCACTCAAACCCTCCCAAACATCAACATGACATGGCAAGCAATACCCATACACCAATGCAGTAACGATAAGGTACACATTGCCATGTCCTAAATGTACAGTGGCATCGGACACTGCTGCCTGACCCGGAATCAGATGAAATGACAGACCAACAAAATCTCCCACCCAAAATAAGTCATTTCCAAATGCATTACAACAGTCGTAGACGTAACATCACAATGAATGCCTGTCTACATGCACATTATGCATTGCAAATTCAACACTGCAGCTCATGTGTGCAGTGTCCTACTCCTGCATCACACTGCTCAGCGCACAGCACAGTGAACAGCCATTGTGTGTGATGCACACCCTGAGCATCACATCTAAGTGACAGACCACGTCAAACATCAAATTAGGCATGTACTGGATCCATGATCGGTCACAGAACATGTGCTGCCGGGACACATTGGGCACCAGAAGGCAAACAGTGTACACGTGGATATGCAAGGGTGGGAGTACATGTAGTGCATCAGAGTGCAAGTGTGTGGTCCTGCAAGGACATGCACTCAACATATGCATGTGCACTCAAGTGACCATCAGTGTTCCCTACACATCACATGTGAACATCCACCATGTGTACACCCCAGTATGTCAAACCACAACTATCCCCTCGCACCTGAAAGGAAAACACAACACATGAACAGGCATTGATCAGCAGAACACAACATGTACATAGGATACCACCATTAATATGTCAGAGTTCCCATCACACTGCAGGGCAAGGCAACTATCACTAACAACCCCCCCCTCCCTCACAAATGACCATGACCCACTGAACAACTGCACCTGGGTCATGGAGCCTCCAAACCTCAATTCCACCTGGCCACAGGATCACCTTTACCCTTCGTCACCATCTCCCACCTTGTGTGTAAAAAGATGCCTGAACCCTCAGAATCCACACTCATTTCCAAAATCACAAAATCCAAGGCATAAAAAAGAACCCGAACACCCTCCAGTAGATGACTTGACGTAGCAGTACCTCACAAAGGCCAAGTACTACCACAATGATGCAACAACCAGGGTAGAACAGCAAAACAATGTCACAACAGGATGGGAGACATGTGTGGTACATGACATAGGATGATGCACCATGAATGGATGTGTACTGTCACAGGTCCCCTGTACAGGCGCGGGAGTGTCACGAAACAACCACCCCCACCATGTCCCGGGTGCCTGCAAGGTCAAACTCACACAGGCCCCTGAGACCCTGGTGGGGAATGAGGTTCAGGGATATGCAGTCGGGACAGGTGTTGACACACTGGATGACTGGAATGAGCGGCAGGAGAGGGGAGGAGGAATGACACATGAAACTAGGGAATGCACGAAAATGTACAACCTGCATGAACACATACACAATCCAAACAAACTTGGACATCATTGTCATGGGCTTCTGTAGTCCAGGCTCAGGAGTGGTACGAACCAACCACCCCCTCTAGGGTTTTGGCGCCTGCAAGCTTGGGGCTTACACAGGCATCCGCAACCCCAGTGGGGAAAGAGGGTCAGGGAACGTTGCTTGGATAGGCACGGGAAGCAGGAACACCGGGTAGAGGGTACAGGTTTCAAAATTGCATAGGATCACGGGTGAATAGGGAGAAAAAAACATACCAAATGGAACCAGACATACATCCATGCATCAGTACACTCCCCAGCAAGCCTATGCAGAGCAGTTCGTAAGGAAAACAACAAGACACTTAGCTCTGGTTTTGAGTGCTGGCCTCCTGCCTGCGCACTGTCAGGTCCGGTTACAGGAGCACTGCAATGCTGCAAAGAGAGACACAGTCAACAACCTGTACGTGCCAATTGCACAAAAACACAACACCAAACATGCCCCACAGCAACAGACTACTCTACAAACAGACAATCTGTGGTTGATGCTTCGTACCCATATATAACATCACCCCTGTGACGGGTCATACACAGTCAATGCAGTAAGGCAGCCGCTACTGGGTGCGTGGCAAATGGAACACCAATGTGTCACAATTCACACAACATGCAATGTTCCCTGGGTAAGCTGACAGACCCATATAGCAAGCCATGACTACAGAGCAAGTTGCGTACCACCATGACCGAAACAAAGTTGGCAGTGCATTTATCATGAAGTACGTGGAAAAGACATGCACTGCACCCGAGTATGTCCCTTGCTGTATGTCCCTGTGAGCTGCCCCTTTCCATGTCTCGGAAGGCTACATGGTTGATACAAGTGCCTCAATGGACCTTGGTGTACCGGAGGGTATGTGCCACTGCCCCTGCATGTGTCCCAGACAACCCTACTATCAGCAGCCATCAGTCCACAAACACATCTGAGCTGCATTGCGTGCTTCAACACCAATATTCGTCTAAGCTCACCCTCAGTGCTGTGTCTAAGCCTGCATGTGCAACTCGCCTGGTGCAAGCTTTGCTGTGTCGTGGCCCCCCTGTGATGCTCACCTTGCCTGGATTTCCTTGGAACATGTCAGCAGTTCTAGGATGTGGGTCTGCAATCACTGTGCCTCTGCTTGTGCACACATGTGCATGTGGGCACCAACAAACGGGTCCAGAATACCGTCGTCCAATGGGCCATGTCTGCTGGCAAAGGTGCTCTGGAGGCTCATCCCCCTGCAGAAAGGGCATGAAACACATGATTAATGCTTAAAAGTCATCTGTGTGTGTCTCATCAGGCATCTCATTACTTGACCATGTCAGAGAGTCACATCACAAATCACACCATCAGTCCGTCTTTCACCTCCAAAGTGTGGAACACTATCTACCGCATGAATTGCAACAAGCACATGTACAGGAAATATATGAAACATACTACACAATGCATAGCAATCAATGTCCACATTAATCATGACACACCCCATCTAGCAAAAGCTGAACAGTGGACAATGACACCTAAATGATCCCCACTAGGGGTGTCAACACAAGTCACACAGCACCAGACATGCCACAGATATGACAGTCCAAAGCCCTTGTGTAAAATGCTGTAACACCGAACCATCCTTGCGAGCCCATGGATAAGGGAGGCAGGAGTGGCATATTTGAGTCAAGGAACCCAAGCAGCAAACACATACACAAGACAACCATGAAGGGCCCAGCTGGAACAGACAGTGGATGCCTTCAAAAGCCACAAAGCACCGCACCGTCACATGAAAGCACAATAGACTAGCAATTTTAAACTAAATCAACTATTAACTAATTACACTAACTATGGAAAACCTACATTACCTATTTAAACTAACTATCAAACAGAAACTTAACTAACTAAACTAAAGGAAAAATCAAAAATGGCCACATACGACCCGGGGGGGAGGGGAGGCACCCAGGAGGGGGGAGGTACAGGGTGCTGCTCAACATCCACATGCGATGATGCTGAGCCAAAAAAAAAATCCTCCATGGGCTCAACGCCTGCACAGCACAACCTATGTGGGAGATAGCTGGTCGTCCGAGTCTGGCTCATCCTGGAAAGGAGGACGTGGCACAGTAGCCTGGCCATGCCTAGCCGCAGCTTGCCCCTCGTCGGCAGCAAGTCTGCCGGACGGGTGAGCCTGGTTCTGTGTGGCGATGTGACGTAGGTCTGCATGCAGAACCTCCCGTGATACACGTGCTTCCTCTTGCAAGGTAGCACATGTAACACGGAGTTCCTCCTGCAAGGCCTGGCTGGACAACCGCTGCACCTCCCGGCAAGCCTGTAGCTCAGCCGAGATGGTACGCTCAAGCTGTCTAAACCTCTCCTCTGCCCGCTGCCTCTGGGACATCATAAGGACACCCAGAGTGGATCTGAGGGAAGCATACTCCTCCCTCAGGGCATCCATGTGCGCCTCTGCGTGAGCAGCAATTGCTTGACGCAGAGACGACATTTCAGCCTGGCGTGCCCTGTCTGAGGCCGCCATGCCCAGCCTGAGCGAGCGGGCCGTGGACCGTGCCGTCTGCTGCTGGAGAAGCACCTGCCTAGCAGTGGGGAGCACAGATCGGGCCACACGCTCCATGCTCTCAGCAATGTTCTCCATTGCTGCCCCCTGCCGTTCGGAATTGGCAGTCATGTCTTGCTCCCACTCAGTATACAGCGGTTGCGCGCGGCGACCGCGTTGCCGGGCTTGACCCCTGCGGGACCCAAGGACCGGGGGTCCTCGCTGTGTTGGCACCGCCTGCGGCTGCACGACTACATGCCCCTGTCGACGTGATGTCCCAGGCACATCAGTGACTGGTGTGGAGGGTGACCCTGCGTCCCGATCCACCACGGGCGGAGGAACCAAGACTGTCTGATCCCTCAGTGCAGGTGTCGCAGACAGAGGAGTGTCCACATCAGAATCACTCACCCCTGACACATGGACTTGATGGTCATCCAACTCAACATGGACGTCAGAGTCGTCATCAAGGCTGGACTCATAGGCAGCCAGAGACAAGATGGACTGCAGCACTTGGGGGTTTTCGTGGCCTACCACCCCACGACCCCCACTAGTGCCGGGTTGATGTGGTGTTACCAACCCTGTGTCTGGCATGACAACACCATCCTCTGCCTCCATTGCGTCATCACCTGAAAAATAGAGAGAAAAAGGTCAATACACATGTCAGAAGCACACGACACACACACACACCGACAGCAAAGGCATCCGGCAGACATGTGACACACAACATATGACCTGGCATGCATGCTGGGTCTACTTTGAATAGCTTCTGAGATCAGACCTGTTGAAAGATGGCAGTTTCCATGGAAGTGGGTCTATGCAGTGCAGAAAATGTGTACGCCACTCACTGCCTACATGTACAAGCACTACATGGTGTGTGCCAGGAAATGTGAAGGCAGTGCAATGTCAAATTCTGACATCACGTGCATTGTGCACTCAATGTGTACCATGTCTAGAAGCCAAGCACCCCTCCACCCCAGTACCAAAGCAGGGATGCCTAGCATGGTATCAAAAGGCTGACCATACACCTGTGTATTGACAGGCAGTGTTGACTGGCATCAACAGCTTAATGTGATTCAAATTACAACACTGCAAATGATGCTGGGACAGTGGGCAGGACACATGATGGAAACTCCGGAGGCCGCCCACGTGTGAAGAAGACACAACAAGAGTTGGACAGAGTCATTGGCCATTGAACAGGCTGAGGCCTGTGAGCCACACAGATTGTCAGAGCCTAAACATGTGTGCAACGCAGGACTGAGCCACAGTTGACATGGGGAGGCTGATGAGATGGCAGGCAATGTATGTAACCAAGGACTTATATTACAGTGATCATCCAGTAAAGGACACATAGGGGCATGCGTGCAATGCACATGGAGCATGAATGGACACTCATGTCCCTGCGGGACATCTGACCCATGCACAGTACAAGTGAGATACCCTGCATCGAGTACTAAGGCTGTACCACACGGCATATGTCTGGCAGATTCTACGCTGGAAGTTAGCATCTACACAGGACACATGAACAAGAAACTACACATTGGCAAGATTGAAGCAGACCAGTGCAAAGGTGGAACTGGGGTGCAGAGTGGCGGAGGAGGGGCAAAGGAGCATGCCTACATGGAGTCCCGCATGCAGGCAGAGGAGACATGCATGACGGTAGCATTGCATTACTTACACATCAGAACCATGTACACGTCACATGTAGAAGCAATCATGCACAACACATCCCACAAGTGAAACACACACGTACTCAACAAACACGCATCAACACTCACTGGACTGGGCATCAAAGTCCAGCTTCTCTCCCACTCCTTCGACCAATTCAGGTGGTATGAACTCCGCAACGAGAGCCTCATGCGGAGTGAGTTCTTCCTCCTCTGGTGCAGGCCCACCGCCAGTCACCAGAGTCAAGTTGTAATTTGAGGCACGCTTGGCCTTAGTGCTGCGCTTGATGTCATTCCAGCGCTTTTTGCACTCCTGCGCCGTGCGCACCTCATGGCCGAATGAACTGACATGTTCCGCAACATGCTTCCAGTGGGTGTCACGTTGGGCAGCCGTGGTCTGACTATTGGCACCCACTAGCATGTCACGGCTGTGGCCCCGCACGTAGTCCACGAGGAAGTCCAGTTCCTGCTTACAGAAAGGCTTCTTCCTCGACGTGCAGGAGGTCGTGGCTGTGTGTGGGGTCTCAGCCTGTGCTGCAGGTGCAACCTTCCTCCTCTTGGACTGTGGCGCAGACCCTGGCTGGCTAATGCCGCCCTGACCAGTCTGGCCAGTGGGTTCGGTGGATTGAGCCAAGGGAGTGGCAGGTGGAGGGATGAACAAAGGCCTGACTTGTGTCAGTGGCAGCTGGGTGCCCACTAATGGACCCTGCGCAGCAACATCAGCTGTGGCAGGGTCATTGGCCGCAACGGTCCTGGTTGGCAGACTCACAACCGGGGTGCTGTTGAGTGCATCTGCCCCTGCACTTGCCAACACCCGGCTGTTCGGGGCAGCAGATGACATGACTGCCCCAGGGACACGTGTCTTGGTCTGAGCAGCCCGGCCTGCCCCTATGGTTTCCCCCCTGGCCTGTTGGAGATCTACCAAGGGCTCTTCAAGTGCCAACGCAGCCTGCGCTGGCAGACCCTGAGCCTGGGTGGCGGTGTCCACAGCTGCACCTGCAGCTACCACTACCCTTGGGCCCGTGGCAGTCAATGGAACGGACTGCCAGGTCATACGGGTGCCAGTGCCAGATGCAGGAGCTGCATCCCCCGGAACCACAGGGGGTGGTGGCATGGCTGCACCGACACATGGCACAACATTGTGCTCAAGTGGCGCACCCCTGCCTCTTCCCCCTCTGTGGCTGCCCTGGACACCCTGGAGTCCCCCTACTCCCTGGTCACCACGGCCACGTCCCCGACCACGCCCGCCACGAGGAGTACGCCCAGCTGAGGCGCCCCTCACCTTTGGTGGCCTCCCAACCATGGCACAGATGTAGTAGTGCTGGCACAGATGGAGTGGTGCCAATGGGAGGTGTACACCACAATTGACCTGGGCAATTGGGGTGAAGGGGGTGGGAAGCAAGATGTTAACAGCCCCCCTGCACCTGCAAGGCTGTATGTGACCCCGATGATATGGTGACGGGTCACGCAACGCTCAGGCACCCCAAAACTGCAGTAAAACCGTGCACGCAACCCTGCAGCCTACGTGCGTGGATTCAACCTCCCGCAGTACGCGGTGGCACCCAGTAACACGAATTACGCGTACGCGTGGGACACGCAGGCTACTATGACATCAAAAATGGGTGCGATACACAGGGGCACCCGCAGTGGGAAAAAGAGCGTGTGCGACTCACCGTCTGACTAGCGCGATGCAGAAAAACACGCGTAGCCAATACCCCGCCAAAAGAAGAGATACGTCCTTGATAGCTGTGAAGTTGTGATGGCGCGCGAAACAACAGGAAGCACCAACACACGGCGGTCTCCACGAAAGGCACGTACAGCGAACTGCTGGGCCCGCTCACCTTTAACCCGTGCTGAGTGAAACGCACGAGCGTGTCACGTCACTTACGCGCATGGGCCCTTTCCTCGTATTACACGCGGACGTGCAGTTTCCACACGCGCTTACGCGCATGGCCCTTTCCACGTATTACACGCGGACGTGCAGTTTTTCACGCGCGCTGAAATGGCCATGCACGTCTGTACGCGTCACGTCACAGGGGCGCTTGCGCTTGAGGGGCCTTCTGTCCAATGAAAATGCATATGCGTGCAGACGCGCTTACGCGCTAAGGGCCTTTCCTCGAATTACACGCTGACGTGCAGATTTTTCACGTGCCAAATCACTCCGTATCAAGCTGGCCACGCGTAAGCACACGGAAGACCACGCTCCTGCCCAGAAGGCCGAACTACTGCCCCCCAGAGCCCCGAGCACGCTCCCACCTGCCATCTGCTGCTGCCTGACTGCCTGCTGCCCACGTGCACTGCCATTTGCTGCCTGCACATCAGCCAGGGGTGCTGTTGCTGTGACCACCCCTGCTGGAACCGAAGACTCCCGACTGGGATTCCATCGCTCCACAGCCCAGCCCCAGGACCCAGTTGCCCACCCACTCCTGCCTCTGGGGTTGTCATGTCGGGGCAAACACCATCTGTGACCACTGACAACTCCTGGCCAGAGAGGCAGAGGGGCACCAGCTTCAGTGCCACCGAAGTTGGTGTCCTGGTGGAGCAAGTCCTGGGGCAGTATGATGCCCTCTTCGGAAGTTCCCGCGCCGACAAGGAAGGACGGACTCGGATCTGGACTGACATCGTGACTGCCATCAACGCGGAGGGGGTAGCAGTCCGTGATTTACAACATGTCAGGAAGCGCTGGGAGGACTTCAGGTCCAGGACCCTGAACAAGGCCCGGCGCCTCTTGAAGGCAGCGGATGCCAAGGGGCGCCGGGGCCACTTGTCGGAAGAACAGATGAGGGTCCTGGAACGCATATCCCCAGCGCTCCACGTCCAGGTCCTGGAGAAGCAGACCCGTCTGGAGTCGAGCGGTGAGTGTACATGCATCCTGATTGTGAGCAGTGCGTGTGGTGATTATTCAGTAGTGTGCAGGTTGCACATCTGTTTGTATGGGGTCGAGTATGGGTGGGGGTGTCCAGGGCCGTAGGGCTGACACATGCGAGGGCTGTGATGTGTGAGACATGGATGGTGCTTGTGTGTGTAGGCTTGCATGCCAAATGCAGTTGTGTGGGCACACATTTTTGGATGAATGTGTATGTAAGTAGACATGTCCGTGATGTCACGCATGTATGTTGTTTTCGGCTGCATGTATCAGCACTGTGTACATGTGCATGTGTGTGTATTTGACAAGGGTGCAACAGTGATGCAACATGGATGCATGTGACAGCGGTATGTGGAAGCCTGATTGGCAGATGTGACATGGATGCCCGTTTGAACAGTGCGACACTTGGCAGAGGTGTACACATGCATGCAAGTGTGGTGGTGTGTGTACATGTGTGGTGCACTTCCTGTGTTGCATGTGATGTCTGGCTCACCTTTGGCTGCTCATGCTGTTGTATGTGTATGGATGGTGGTGGCAGTTGCGATATGGCTGTGGTATGGCTCATGTGTGCGAGTTGTAATGACATGTGTGTTGGGGATTGTGATGACATGTCTGAGGTTTGCCAATGCCACTCATGTGCAACTGTCATGTGTGTATGTGTCCATTGTACAGTGCCCTGATGCCTGTGTTTTGTTTCTCCCTGTCTGCAGCGTCAACTGATGAAGAGGGCGGAGAAGGTGCTGTGGAGCACAGCGGCAGGGATCCCACCGCCAGCTGGAGACGCAAGGCCCGGCTCCCCTCCCAGGTTGTCATCTCGTCGGGGAGTGAGGAGTCCGGTGCCGTGTCCCAGGCCGCAGCTACCGGGGGGAGGTCCAAGAGGCGGAGGTTGGAGTTGGACTCCTCGGCAGCAGAAGGGGCAGCTGGGACCCCACAGGGCCCAACAGGGGAAGATGGCACGGAGTCATCCAGGTTGGTGGGGGGTTTGGTGGAGGAGGAGGCCGTGCAAGCACCAGAGACGGGGTCTGGAGGTGGGGATCCCACTGGTGCTAGTGGTGCAGTGCAGGACCAGGGACAGGAGGCAGCACAGGCCGCCGCGGAGGTGCCTGTGTGCAATCCTGTCCCTGATCCTGTCCCTGCATCATCTTGCACCAGCAGGGATGCCTACGTCCAGACCCGTTTTCAGGCAGGGGATGAGCTCACATCAACTGGCCTTCCTCTGCCTGCGGACGTGGCTATCCAGGTCCGGGTTGAGAATGTCCTGGCTGGTGTGGCGTTGCGTCAACGGGCCATGCGAGGTGACCTGCAGTCTTTTCATGGAGAGACTGCACGTCATCTCGAATGGCTCGTTGACCACGTCAGCCTGCTGGGACAGGTCACCCAGGCCGGATTCCTCCGTCTGATGGGGCTTGCTCCGACCCCCTCCCCAACTGGACCCCCTACGCGCCAGTCATCCTCTGTGCCATCTTCCCACCCATCAGTCACCTGGGTGCCCTGTGGAGCTGCCTCTGACGGTGCGGCCAGGCTGGTGGAGGAGGCATCCCTGCCACAGTCGGGAGTCGGACGTCCAGCAGGGGTGGCCACATCAACAACTGCACCCCAGCCGGCGGAGGATGTGCAGGCAGCAGGAGGCAGTGCACGGGCAGAGGCACAGCAGCAGCAGCAAGGTGGTGGGAGCAACGAAGGCTCGGGGCCTTCAACGTCGGAGGGGCAGGCATCGGCCGGAGGGCAGGTTGACCCAGGACGGGGTGTGTCTTCTGTGTGGCAGCGGTTGGGCCAGCAGATAGGTGCGGAGCGGCGGCGGGCGGAAGAGGCGCGGCTCACAATGGTCAGGGCGGAGAACTCCATGCGGAGGGTCCTGAGGCGGGCCGAGTGCCTCGAGGCAATCCGCAGGGGGTTGGAGGAGGATACGGCGTCGTCCCTGCGGACCCTCGGGCCATGGAACAGGACCGCCTCCGGGACATCGAACAGGAGTTCGATGATGCCCTGGCCCGGAACACCACGGAGTGAGCCGCTGGACTTGCCCGCCGCCTTTGTATATAGTTCTTTAGTTTTAGGTTTCCTTTGTTTCTTATTATGATTTGGAGTCGACAGACACTGCTCCACTTTTTGTATATAGTTGCTTTTTAGTTAGGGTTTTTTGTAGGTTTTCTTTGTTCAGTTGGGCTCATGGACCCTTGGATGTTTTGTACATAGTTCTCCATTGGATTGATTTTATTTTTGATGTGACTTTGGACAACATTTTTTTGGATTTGGATTTGTAGTTTTTATTTTTTTAGACGGACATGCAGCTTCTCTATTTTTCTTTGCCATTGTAGTTTGTTTCATTTCATTTCCATTTTTTTTTTTTAATACAATTTTGTTTTAATTCTTCACTGTGTGGTATCATCTCATTGGTTTCATGCATTTCATGTTGGGTGTTTTCCCATTCAATTGAAACCATTGTGTGTGACGGACATGGGTTAATTTGCTTTATGAAAATTGGGGGTGTAACATGTAATTTCAATTTCCATGTGGGTGAATGGGTTACTTGGTAGGGCTTTTTGGCTGTGGAGGCTGACCATAACGCACATGATTGGGGATTGAGAGGACCTGGTGGAGGCTGCCCATGGTGGCTGGGGGGTGGGGGTGGTGGGAGACATGAGTGGGGGCCTGGTGGGGGCTGCCCCTGCACTGCTGGGGGTGGGGGTGATAGGGGACATGAGTGGGGGCCTGGTGGAGGGTGCCCCACAGTGCTACGGGCTGGGGGTGGTGGGGAACATGAGTTGGACATGGGTGGGGGCCTGCTGGCAGGTGCCCCACAGTGCTGGGGGGTGGGGGTGGTGGGGAACATGAGTTGGACATGGGTGGGGGCCGGCTGGCAGGTGCCCCACAGTGCTGGGGGGTGGGGGTGGTGGGGAACATGAGTTGGACATGGGTGGGGGCCTGCTGGCAGGTGCCCCACAGTGCTGGGGGGTGGGGGTGCAGGGGTACATGAGTTGGACATGAGTGGGGGCCTGCTGGCAGGTGCCCCACAGTGCTGGGGGGTGGGGGTGGTGGGGAACATGAGTTGGACATGGGTGGGGGCCTGCTGGCAGGTGCCCCACAGTGCTGGGGGGTGATGGTGGTGGGGAACATGAGTTGGACATGGGTGGGGGCCTGCTGGCAGGTGCCCCACAGTGCTGGGGGGTGGGGGTGGTGGGGAACATGAGTTGGACATGGGTGGGGGCCTGCTGGCAGGTGCCCCACAGTGCTGGGGGGTGGGGGGGTGGGGAACATGAGTTGGACATGGGTGGGGGCCTGCTGGCAGGTGCCCCACAGTGCTGGGGGGTGGTGGGGAACATGAGTTGGACATGGGTGGGGGCCTGCTGGCAGGTGCCCCACAGTGCTGGGGGGTGGGGGTGGTGGGGAACATGATTTGGACATGGGTGGGGGCCTGCTGGCAGGTGCCCCACAGTGCTGGGGGGTGGGGGTGGTGGTGAACATGAGTTGGACATGGGTGGGGGCCTGCTGGCAGGTGCCCCACAGTGCTGGGGGGTGGTGGTGGTGGGGAACATGAGTTGGACATGGGTGGGGGCCTGCTGGCAGGTGCCCCACAGTGCTGGGGGGTGGGGGTGGTGGGGAACATGAGTTGGACATGGGTGGGGGCCTGCTGGCAGGTGCCCCACAGTGCTGGGGGGTGGGGGTGATGGGGAACATGAGTTGGACATGGGTGGGGGCCTGCTGGCAGGTGCCCCTCAGTGCTAGGGGGTGGGGGTGGTGGGGAACATGAGTTGGACATGGGTGGGGGCCTGCTGGCAGGTGCCCCACAGTGCTGGGGGGTGGGGGTGCAGGGGTACATGAGTTGCACAAGAGTGGGGGCCTGCTGGCAGGTGCCCCACAGTGCTGGGGGGTGGGGGTGGTGGGAGACATGGGTGGGGGCCTGGTGGAGGCTGCCCCTGGTGGCTGGGGGGTGGGGGTGCTGGGAGACATGGGTGGGGGCCTGGTGGAGGCTGCCCCTGCACTGCTGGGGGGTGGGGGGGTGGGAGACATGGGTGGGGGCCTGGTGGAGGCTGCCCCTGGTGACTGGGGGGGTGGGGGTGGTGGGAGACATGGGTGGGGGCCTGGTGGAGGCTGCCCCTGGTGACTGGGGGGGTGGGGGTGGTGGGAGACATGGGTGGGGGCCTGGTGGAGGCTGCCCCTGCGGAGTGGGGGGTGGGGGTGGTGGGAGACATGGGTGGGGGCCTGGTGGAGGCTGCCCCTGGTGGCTGGGGGGTGGGGGTGCTGGGAGACATGGGTGGGGGCCTGGTGGAGGCTGCCCCTGCACTGCTGGGGGGTGGGGGGGTGGGAGACATGGGTGGGGGCCTGGTGGAGGCTGCCCCTGGGGAGTGGGGGGTGGGGGTGGTGGGAGACATGGGTGGGGGCCTGCTGGAGGCTGCCCCTGGGGAGTGGGGGGTGGGGGTGGTGGGAGACATGGGTGGGGGCTTGGTGGAGGCTGCCCCTGGTGACTGGGGGGGTGGGGGTGGTGGGAGACATGGGTGGAGGCCTGGTGGAGGCTGCCCCTGGTGACTGGGGGGGGGGTGGGGGTGGTGGGAGACATGGGTGGGGCCTTGTGGAGGCTGCCCCTGGTGACTGGGGGGTGGGGGTGGTGGGAGACATGGTTGGGGGCCTGGTGGAGGGTGCCCCTGGTGGCTGGGGGGTGGGGGTGGTGGGAGACATGAGTGGGGGCCTGGTGGGGGCTGCCCCTGCACTGCTGGGGGTGGGGGTGATAGGGGACATGAGTGGGGGCCTGGTGGAGGGTGCCCCACAGTGCTACGGGGTGGGGGTGGTGGGGAACATGAGTTGGACATGGGTGGGGGCCTGCTGGCAGGTGCCCCACAGTGCTGGGGGGTGGGGGTGGTGGGGAACATGAGTTGGACATGGGTGGGGGCCGGCTGGCAGGTGCCCCACAGTGCTGGGGGGTGGGGGTGGTGGGGAACATGAGTTGGACATGGGTGGGGGCCTGCTGGCAGGTGCCCCACAGTGCTGGGGGGTGGGGGTGCAGGGGTACATGAGTTGGACATGAGTGGGGGCCTGCTGGCAGGTGCCCCACAGTGCTGGGGGGTGGGGGTGGTGGGGAACATGAGTTGGACATGGGTGGGGGCCTGCTGGCAGGTGCCCCACAGTGCTGGGGGGTGATGGTGGTGGGGAACATGAGTTGGACATGGGTGGGGGCCTGCTGGCAGGTGCCCCACAGTGCTGGGGGGTGGGGGTGGTGGGGAACATGAGTTGGACATGGGTGGGGGCCTGCTGGCAGGTGCCCCACAGTGCTGGGGGGTGGGGGGGTGGGGAACATGAGTTGGACATGGGTGGGGGCCTGCTGGCAGGTGCCCCACAGTGCTGGGGGGTGGTGGGGAACATGAGTTGGACATGGGTGGGGGCCTGCTGGCAGGTGCCCCACAGTGCTGGGGGGTGGGGGTGGTGGGGAACATGATTTGGACATGGGTGGGGGCCTGCTGGCAGGTGCCCCACAGTGCTGGGGGGTGGGGGTGGTGGTGAACATGAGTTGGACATGGGTGGGGGCCTGCTGGCAGGTGCCCCACAGTGCTGGGGGGTGGTGGTGGTGGGGAACATGAGTTGGACATGGGTGGGGGCCTGCTGGCAGGTGCCCCACAGTGCTGGGGGGTGGGGGTGGTGGGGAACATGAGTTGGACATGGGTGGGGGCCTGCTGGCAGGTGCCCCACAGTGCTGGGGGGTGGGGGTGATGGGGAACATGAGTTGGACATGGGTGGGGGCCTGCTGGCAGGTGCCCCTCAGTGCTAGGGGGTGGGGGTGGTGGGGAACATGAGTTGGACATGGGTGGGGGCCTGCTGGCAGGTGCCCCACAGTGCTGGGGGGTGGGGGTGCAGGGGTACATGAGTTGCACAAGAGTGGGGGCCTGCTGGCAGGTGCCCCACAGTGCTGGGGGGTGGGGGTGGTGGGAGACATGGGTGGGGGCCTGGTGGAGGCTGCCCCTGGTGGCTGGGGGGTGGGGGTGCTGGGAGACATGGGTGGGGGCCTGGTGGAGGCTGCCCCTGCACTGCTGGGGGGTGGGGGGGGGTGGGAGACATGGGTGGGGGCCTGGTGGAGGCTGCCCCTGGTGACTGGGGGGGTGGGGGTGGTGGGAGACATGGGTGGGGGCCTGGTGGAGGCTGCCCCTGGTGACTGGGGGGGTGGGGGTGGTGGGAGACATGGGTGGGGGCCTGGTGGAGGCTGCCCCTGCGGAGTGGGGGGTGGGGGTGGTGGGAGACATGGGTGGGGGCCTGGTGGAGGCTGCCCCTGGTGGCTGGGGGGTGGGGGTGCTGGGAGACATGGGTGGGGGCCTGGTGGAGGCTGCCCCTGCACTGCTGGGGGGTGGGGGGGTGGGAGACATGGGTGGGGGCCTGGTGGAGGCTGCCCCTGGGGAGTGGGGGGTGGGGGTGGTGGGAGACATGGGTGGGGGCCTGCTGGAGGCTGCCCCTGGGGAGTGGGGGGTGGGGGTGGTGGGAGACATGGGTGGGGGCTTGGTGGAGGCTGCCCCTGGTGACTGGGGGGGTGGGGGTGGTGGGAGACATGGGTGGAGGCCTGGTGGAGGCTGCCCCTGGTGACTGGGGGGGGGTGGGGGTGGTGGGAGACATGGGTGGGGCCTTGTGGAGGCTGCCCCTGGTGACTGGGGGGTGGGGGTGGTGGGAGACATGGTTGGGGGCCTGGTGGAGGGTGCCCCTGGTGGCTGGGGGTGCAGGGGGACATGCGTTGGGCACTATTGCAAGTTGACATGTGGGTTGGCTGGGGGGCATGGCCATGGTGGATGGGGTGCCTGCAGGACATGTGCAGGGTAGGCCCTGTGGTGTGAGCCACCTGCAGGGGCCGTGGAGGGTGTAGAGGGAACACCTGGGAGGGCCCACACGTGCAATTCACGTGTGGTGCTCCCCGCGCACCCCTGTAATACACGTACCCTGCTGGAATCGCGTGTGTAACTTCCCCTGCACCCTGAAATACACGTACCCTGCTGATATCGCGTGTGGAACTTCACGCGCACCCCTGAAATACACGTACCCTGCTGAAATCGCATGTGGAACTTCCCCTGCACCCTGAAATACATGTACCCTGATGGAATCGCGTGTGGAACTTCCCGCGCACCCCTGGAATACACGTACCCTGCTGATTTCGCGTGTGAAACTTCCCCCGCACCCGAAATACACGTACCCTGATGGAATCGCGTGTGGAACTTCCCGCGCACCCCTGAGATACGCGTACCCTGCTCGCACGGGCCCAATCGCGTGTGGAAATTCCCGCGCACCCCTGAAATACATGTACCATGATGAAATCGCGTGTGGAACTTCCCGCGCACCCCTGAAATACGCGTACCCTGCTCGCACGGGGCCTATCGCGTGAGGTACTTCCCGCGCACCCCAGTGATACACATAGCCCGCTTGCTGTGCTGGTACAGGGTTAGCGCAGCCCTTTGCGCTGGATTGGGTATATTGATGGCTTTTCCCTGCGCGAGAGGCGTTCTTGGGGGCGTAACTGGCGCTGCTGCAGGGTCGCTGCGCCACTGTGTGCCATGGCTGGTTTTGGTGGCTGGAATCCATGAATACGCTGTGCGCGGAAATGGATTTTAGCGCACGCGGGTGGCGCAGGGATTCGCACGCGCACACTGTGCGCCAGCCGCGTGCGCCACTTGTGCGCTGGATTCTATGAATTGGCCCCTTAATCTTAATAGATTCTAAATATGTAGATGTCCCCTCCGAAAGGTATAACTGTAGCTGTTATTTTCTGTAGTCAACTTGTCTAGGAACTGACTTAGCATTGTCCTCCTCTGCAGCGTCTCCTGAGTCAAGACCTGAAATAGCTCAACACTGCTACAAGAAGTGAAAACAGCTCACATCTCCTCTGTGACTGCTTTCAGATAGTATGATTTGAACTCGTAAACATGCAGTTTATTCATGACATATATACACAGTCTTTTTCAAGTCTTGTCTACTGGAGGGCACCTTCCTGTGGACCTACCAATTTCAAAGATATTTAGCCACCTGGAGCAGAACAGTGGATATATTCTTCAGGGGGGACCCCAGATGTGAGCCATCACTGAGTTCCTTAAGGCATAACCTGATGGTAGCCCTTAGATAACGATATTTTAGATCTTCACCTTAATTGCAGGACAGAGGTTTGATTTTGTGGGCGTAGGGTGGAAGATAGGGACAACATCAGCTCAATAAAATGTTCATTATTCTAGCTTCGGTCAACCTGCAATGACATCTCCTGCATTAGTTAGTACATATGTGTAGCCATTTTTGAGTCAAGGTTTCCCATTTCTCAGACCATTGTTGTTGTCTTCTCTATATGTTCAGCATTGGGTCCACCTGCCCCATGAGCTACAGATTGTTGTATCTACAAATCGCATTCCCCTTAACGAACTTTGCGTTTTAACATGGTCATGACGATTTTTTAATTTTTTTTGGGCATGTTTGTAATATTTACTCCTCTGACTACTGATGCTACCAGGCAGCATAACAATGACTCCATGGACATAGAGCCAGCGTGGCCACCTCCTGTCATTTTGAACTGCAAAAATGACTATGCACTGACTTTGCCCGGACTTTGCATGGCAAAAAAACCCTTTGCACGGTTCCGTGAATCAGGGTTTGTGTCAGCAGTGCCAAGTAACTTTTCAGCAGTGCAAATACACATCGAACCATGCAAATATTACATGAATCGGGCCCTGATTATTCACTACTTCATTTATTGCAACTGCAGTTCTTATGCATTGGTGGAATACCCAGTTCTGAATACAGATAGTTAACACTTTAGGGAGACAACTGGTCGAGTTTGAGTTAGTGATATCAGCAAGTTAGACAATTAGCAAGTTACTGCCACATTCTTTGTGTAATGCAAACTATTTGGCAGACTTTCGCCTATGCAAGTTTACTAGCCACATCTGCTGACTATTTTGTCCCCCAGATCTTCAGCAGGCAGAGTGATGAGACATGTACTTATCCTTTGTGCCTTACTGCTGTCATCCCATCCATGCATCCAAAACATCTTGTCTACAACCCAATTCAGGCCCTTTGGCTCCCTCTCGTACTTTGGTCAGGCCAGCACTCCCATGACTGGTCCTATACTGTAGTCCACAATACTGTAGCAAAGTGGCATAAAACCATGATGCAAAATGATATGATATGATATGATAAGTCATTTATAACGCGCCTGTACATAAGTGTTTCTAGGTGCGACAAAAAAAGGAGGGAAGACAAGACAATCGATCTTACTAGGCCTTGTATCATTAAGATTGTGCAAGTGCGAGAGAGAAGTGCAAGGAGAAAGGGGGATGGAGAAGTGCCAGGGAGAGGAATGGGGATTCCAGTGCAGCAATGATCTGAGTAAGTGCAAAGGAGGCAAGGGACTGTACAGGTTATAGTTACAGCTCCTAGGTGCATGGAAGGCCCAGAGACAGTGTAGGGGTGACCGATCAAAGGAGTGCATGGCACCCAGTGAGACTCCTGAGGGTAGCCAAGTGAACAATTGATGGGCAGACAGGTAGGTCAGCCGGGGAGGGAGAGAGAGAGAGAGAGAGAGCAGAGGAGAAGAGGAAAGTGTTGAGCTGCTTCCAGAACTTCAGGTGGTCTAGCTCAAGTTTGAGAGGGGCAGAGAAGCCATTCCAGAGGGTGGAACATGCAGAAGAGAAAGCTCTACCCCCCACTCTGCCTGGCGAACCGTCTGACCCATAGAGAGTTGGAGGTAGCTGAACAAAGGGCTTGAGAACGCCGATATTTAGGAAGAGAGTGTTGTATGTAGTGCGGGCCCCAGAAAGCCTTGTGGACAATGCAAAGGATCTTGAACTTGATCCTTGGAGCCACCAGGAGCCAGTGGTGAGATTTCAGGGCTGGAGAGATATGGTCCCTGGGCTTCATCCCAAGGATAAGTGTTGCAGTCCTGTTCTGGATTAGTTGCAAAGGCTGGAGAGTAACACAAGACAGATTTAGAAAGACACAATCAACATGGTAGATGCTGCATTTGATCACTGATATCTTTATCAAAACGTGAGAATGAATGATAGGTTCTGAAAAGCTACAACAGTTGCAAATATATGCAGATTGAGAAAGAACTGTTTAAACCATAAGGGTTAATTTGATTATATTACTAGTTCAACCGCTTTGCAATGCACAACAAGAGTGAAGATATGATGAATACCACCTGGTGGGGCTGAAGGCAGTGTGAATGAGTAGCACATAAGACACAGAAGGGGTTCTTGTTGTTTAGTTCAATGATTTGAAATTAATTTCAGATTATGCTTGGGTAAAGATAAAGTGACACATCGGTGAGCTCTTCAGTGAAGATGATTGAATATAAAAAATTGATTCTCACCAATGTAACTGAAACGGGTTGACATATCAACAATGTTATTGTGATGAAAGTGTTGATAAAATACATTAAGGAAGGCATACAAATGTTATACAATTAGATAAGAAATGTTTAAGAACTAAGAGTGGTTTTAGCCTAAAGATATCTAGAATTGATTTGTTTAAATAAGCTTATAAAAATGTGGTATTCTGAATACATTCTGTACTTGGGTGATTTAGTGTAATTTTGATTGCCTTCCTTGTTCTTTGGTTTAAGATTATGAATGATAAGTGTATATTGAGTGCTTTAGGAATGTATGTTTTCTAAAACAATTTGAAAAATCTTACCTTAAAAATGCCCTGCCACATGCCTTTTTTGTGGCCTTTCTTAATCTGTATGAATATTAAGGGATGGCTAAAATGGCACATTTACTAGCATAGGCCCTTCCAGCGCCCCAAAGGCATGCTCAGTTTGACTTTGGTCTTCCAGGCGTCCTAATCTACACATGTATGGGTGATACTGAGTATATGGCATTTTAGCTCTCCATCCCTGGTTGACTGGCTGCTTAAACCTGAATGCTGGATAGCTCTGGACTGGCTTAGCCCATGTGTGAATGAGTGAATGCAGTCTAGATCCTGGAGAATACTCACATCTACTTGACTTGACCTTGAAGAATGTTTGTGATGGGATTCTTCTGAAGATCATGGTATGGCCATACTGGCTGTGCCCACGGTTCTTTGTACTCACAACCCTATTTCCCCTCCTATTGGGGCAACTTTAGGAGGGTTATTCGTTTATTGCTATCAAGTCTCTCAATTGTTGGAATGTGTGGCCATCATAGCTGGACACCATCTCTCTTGCTTTTCTTGTTGCTGCCTGAGAATCCTTCTGAGCCCAGTGCCTAAAGAGTGGAACCCTTGTATGGTGCACTGGCCTGGGGCCTCTAGTGGCTGCTGCTGATCCACTATTGTGCTCTGTGTTGTCAGGGTTTTATTACATGGCACACTCCATCCAGGGACTCCTTCCCCGACAATGAATGTGGCGTACAATAAAGCACTTTTAATTTTATATTTGAGTAGGCCTCCAACCCGACTTGCACCCAACCTCCACAAACAACTCGTGTCACAATGGACCAGGAATCAGGCTGGTGTGTATCAATAAGATATTTATTAATGTATTATTTAATGGAAAAGTAAAATCAAACAATTTTACAGCCATGGCTGTTGTAGTACACAATTGCACTAATCTCTACAAAACAATTTAGTTATGATATCTGTTATAATGGTCACAGTCTTTAATGGCAGCACAGAAAAAGAGCAATTTTAGAAAGAGATGACACCAATGGTTTAGCACTTCACCCTGCAACACTCACGCCCAAACATTAGCTTACTTGATTCCTTTTAATGGAAGGCAATGGTAAAGAGCATGGATACAGAGAGAAAATCGGATTTTGACTCAATTTGGAGGATCTCTGTGGGAGGGGTGCTTTATCCCCCACAGCCGGTGACCAGAAAATGTGATTACCCCCTTTGAAGTTGTCAGTTTGTTCTTAGTAGTGGGTGCAGGAGGAACATACACTTCCTGGTCAGGTTTTAGCCATACTTGCCTTCTTTGAAATCCCTGCTAGTACTGCCTTCAAGTCTGGCAGAGCAGGGAATTACAATGCCCTCAGTCACATCACATGTCATTGCAGAATAGTTCACTTATAGGTGTGAATTCCAGTGGGAAGCAATGCTTTCAATTGGGAAGTCGCCTGAGCCCAAAAAACAGGTTTTTCCAGTATTGTGAATCTCTTCAAAGGTGATTGATGTCTTGTGGCTGGGAACATAATGTACATTGCTAAGACAATCCCCCTTTCACAGCATTTTTCACTGACATTTCTGTGCGAGCAAAACTATCCTTTCACAGTGGCTTTTTAAAGTATTTTATTTATTTATTTTGTACACATGTGCCAGCTGTTCTACATCTGATGATTTGAACTCCTATCTTGTATGCCACAGGATTCTTTAATTTGTCCTGTTTGAGTGAATTGGCATTTGCTATTGGTCCATTGTTAGTGAGGGGAGGCCTCTTTCTTTGATTTACCTGAATAAAAGAAAAAGCCAAGCCATTATTCATTTGCCATGTTTAGAGCGCTACAGTTCACATGAAAGGGAAACAATAGCTGTATCGCTTTTGCAATGTTGAAATCCTTGCCCCTCATGTGAATTAAAAGTCAAACAAGGCTGTTTTTGGATATAGTACATAACTTCTTATTACTCAGATGAAATAAAACAATGCAGGGCTGTTTTTGAATGCAGTGCATAACTTTTTGACATTCAGATAAAACACAAGCAACGCAGGGCCGTTTTTAAATGCAGCGCATAACTTCTTGTTATTCAGGTGAAAGAAAAGCAAATGCAGGGCCTTTTTTGGTGCACTGTTTAACTTCTTGTCATACAGGTGGAATTGAAGCAAACACAGGGCTGTTTTTGGGTTTGCAGGGTTCAAATTCTTGCCACTCATGTGACAGGGAAAGCAATGTTCAAATGCGATGTTTCAGGTGAAGGGGACTTCTGTTTAGGGCCTCCCAGTGTGTAAAAAACTGTTCTGTGTTTTGTATCTTGCATTCATTGTGGGATCATCCCTGATCACTGACTGGATCTTTTGTTGTCACCTGAGCCGCCATTGTCTCTTGTTGGGTCCCCATTACCTCCTATTACTGCTGACACTGAGGGTGTGCCCTCCTCACCATGGAAATTTGCCATATGTTATATCGCCTATGTGAATCCATTGTCTTTGCTGTAGTACAACTGAGGACTTTTCTCATCCAAGCCATAGACCCCAACCATCAATAGTCAGAACAAATTGTGATAATTCAATAGACCTATTCACCCGCAAAGCCTGGTCACTTTATTCCCAAATCAGCTGCTCTGGTAGGCATCCCAAGTCTGTGTACCTCAATTCCATTTCTGGTCTCTTCCTCCTGAGCTTGCTTGGTCTGGGTGCAGAGGGCTTTCTATGACTTCCAGAGCACAATCATAATATGTTTGTGTGCTACTCGCTCACACTGCATCCTCCCACCCTGGCCCTTTGGGACTCAAACCATGGACTGGAACTCTTATGTGGGTTTTACTGGCCTCTTACGATGGGTGGATGCTGAGTCACCTGCACCTATAGATTGCAAGTGCAGTATATCAAGCTTTACCCTCCAACCCTGGAGAGAACAATTTGGTTTGATTACATGTTATTTCAATTACCCATATTACTTTGTGCTATATTACTTCAAAGTAACTACTTTGAATATTTGCTCAAAATGTCATTTGTTTTATTTTGGGGGGTCACCCATGCCCCTCTTCCCCATCACTACTACCCTTACTCCAAACCCCTACGCACCCCTTTTAACCCCTTATGATATGATAACCAACAACTATCTATATTTATCAAACTCTTTTCAAAGTAAATATTTTTAAGTAAATTACCTAGAAGTAATTGCTGGTGTTAAAACAAAAGGATACCTTTGATTTAGACTGTTGTTTCCTATGAGAGAACGTTTGGAAAAAATTGGAAACTTCACTAAATTGACTGATACTTATCTGTTACAGTGAACTTGCATGTTGCCCTCCCCTCTCTAACCCACCTCATTACAGCCCTCTTGGGACCCTGGAGTATTAAGCATAGTTGTAATAATTGTAATGTGTGTTTTTGCTTTTGTATCCTATTTATAGTCATAAATCACAGCTTGTCATTGTTATTGGATTATATTACTCACCGTGTATCTAATTGCTGTTACATGTTTCTGTTGGAATATGTGGCCAACTGGGTCCATTTGTAGCCCAGTTCTGTACTTTCCTTTGATAAATGACCTGAATGTTCCACTTTTGGGCTTTCTTCTAATTATATATTCCTTTTCTTCCCCCATAGTTAAGTAAGTATATGAACTGTTTAGTACTTCTCTGTCAGGGTCTATCTTTTTCATTTGGTTTGGCGGTAGCAGGGAACATTTTATTCATTACTGTTTTTTATATTTTACCTGTAGTAATTATTTGGCAGTGAGTTTAACCTTATACATTACTTAATACATAGAATGTATATTTTTCATAACACATTTTGTGTGGTGTATTTTGGGGTGTTTCTGTGTGTGCAACTGCATGCAAGTGCATGCACACGCATGTCTGGAATTGTTCGTTGTTACCAGTATCCCTTCCAAAGTGTAAAGCCTGACTTCTCTGTTTCACAACTAAAGGATACAGTTTGAACTTATTTAATGTACACCCTGATTTGAAACAACAGTTTACGAAACCCTCTCATCGTAATGTTTCTGAAAAAAGGCCTTAAATGTTATGGCAACTCTTTTGCTACCCATTGGTTCTTTTATACAGAAATTCGAATTAAAAATATCCATACAATTTGGCAATGGAACATATTAGTTTATGTTTGTATGTTTCCGCATTTCTTACCTTTACTACCATTTTAAATGTACTATGTTCTTTAAAGCAAATAGGAATTTTATGGATTACTCTTTGCTAACTTAACCTCACACTGCATCCTGTGTGCTAGGAGGGATGCTGAGCACACCGCTACCACACAGCTGCTCCTGACATACTTGCCCATCCACACCACAAAGGTGTGAGCACCGCTGGGACTCATGCAAGTTGGGGGCTGCCTCTCTCCCCGGCAGCCCCACTCTCACATCACTGCAGGCCGCTCTGGGAATGCAGCCTGGTTCAGTGGACTCTGCCATCTCTCCACCTACATCCCAAGCCTGGACTGTGTTTGCCATATTTTTCTTGGGGTCAGACTTTCTGCCTGTTGTTGCCTCATTAGCTGGACTACCACTGGCATACCAAGCACAGCTCCAAGGATTTCCAGGCAGCCACCTGCTAATGCCCCAGACCACCAAGCACATGTGTCCCACACTCTCAGTGTCTGCCTTTGGCCACAGTCGCACGTGCAACCACAGTCATGCAGCCCTGGCCAGGCTATCTGCACCAAAATAACTAATTTCCTTGAGCAAACTTTTTAAAATATATAAAGTGCACTTTACGGACTATTATTTGTATAGGCTATGTTAATCTTTTTCTTGTACCCGCTTGGTTATGGAGCGTGTTATAATTAGGGATATGAAGGCTTTTTAAGATATGTGTGAAAAATAGAGAGACCACTTTGTCAAATTGTGCATGAAAAAGGGTCTGCAAGTCAACGCAAATAAAACAAAATTGATCAGATATAGTGGACAACAGGGGCCCGGTCACAAATGGATATCATCATTGATGTTGTGAACATAGAAGCTCTCCATTTTGACTATCTAGCACAAGCATATACAGAAGGCTAATATGTCACTAGAAAGCAAGTGTAATAACATATTAACCTTTTCGAAATCCTTTGGGAAAAATCTATTAATTGCAGCTTTGCAAATGTATGGAGCCGAGGTGATGGCAGCCACTCTTTATGGAACAGAGCTATGGGGTCACATTAAGGCTTCTGCCCACCCAGTGAAGGAAAACAACTTTTCAGAAATGTTATTGTGGATTCCAAAAAGTACACCCAATATTCCATTACACATTGAACTTGGCCTGGCATGCATGAGCCATCAATAGCATTGCAACCAGTGCTGTTCTGGGTGTGCATTTGCTCTTGCGACTGACTCTCTTACTTACATATAGTGCAGCTGTAAAGGATGTCCTTTCCTAATAGAATGCCCTTTCATTAAAATGGTAAAGGCACTTTAAGATGTATTTGCACTTACATTAGAGAAACCTTGGAGCAATCCACTGGTCATGAATAGCAGTAGCAGACAAATTGTTATCGAAGCACATACAGACTTGATGTGGGGCCAATGTGTATCCCAGTGCTTGCACCTATCTTTGGGGTTCAATTTTCTGTATATCAAACAAAGTTATTTAAAAAAGATTATTTACATCTCATTGAAAGTCAATTCCAGAGAACCCTGTACCTAAGCATGTGATTCGGCATTCTACTAATAGCTGTGGTCAAGGCTCGATAGAATAAAAATAATACAGATGTAGGCCATTGTTGCCCTGACAAAAGAGAGTCTTTACAGCAATGTATTTGTTCATGTCCTCAATGTGCCAATATAAGACAAAGAAATACAACACATCTTTAACAAACTAAAGCATTGATTCATTGATTGTGGAGGAAGAACTTTGCAAAAGGACAAGTACAATCAATGCAATCTTTGCTGTATGCAACTACTTAGAGAGGGCCTAGTAGAGAAGAGAGAGGTTCGAACATATTATGCCTTAATAACTGTTGTGTAACACATATGATGTACCTCTAAATTCCTGCTATACTTGTAAACATTACTATACTGCAAATGAATTACGAATGAAATAGGGATTGTTGTTCACAAGTTTTTAGGAAACATGCCTGAGCTCCAAATGTACATATCGTAAATAAATAAGTTATTTATTTATACTTGTCATTTAATGAGTATAGTATCGACTTGTGTTCTTTTTCTCATGGATTTGTGCATTGTTGTAACGGTTTATTGAGAAGCCACACTCAACACAGGGAGTCCCTTCCCTCCCCACTCAAGTGGTTGGTCAACAAACAGTTTAACAAATTCTTTTTTTTAGCCCTATCTCAGACAGATATCATGCCCCTTGGAATCCTCGCCCCTGAGCTAACAATGAGCCAAGAACCAGGCTGGTGTACGTGAAAAATATTGGTATTTATTTAAATTAAAAATCAAAGAAATTAGCATGAACATGTAAAAAAACAACACTTTATCCATGGCCCACAAGATCAACCTCTCTCAGCACAAATAAATCACACAAAAGTGAGTTAAAAAGAACACAGACACAATTCTTTCTGTAAATTTCACTTCACAAAATAATTATACTGAACGATAAAGAAGGCTCTTATGTAATGTTGTGCGATTTTGATTTTCCTGCAGGCTTAGGCTAGTAGTAGGAGTTCAAGATTGGTAAAATACTTATGGCAATTATAATTTCGGGCCACAGTATTGGTTTAAAATGAACACAGGGTGATGTATCTCTTTGTTTTGCAGACGACCCTTGCTTTGGTATAGGTTGGGAAGTCAGACAGAAAAATTTGAATGCTTTGGGGAATTTTGGATTTCAGACCCCCTTATTGAAAGGCCTTTGTTGGCGAAGCTGGATAAGAAGGGTTGGACTGATTTAAGAACAAAGACATCCCTCTTCCTTAAAGAAGTCCGGGTCAGCTGGACAGCAAAGATTACCTAATTAAATTATAGGCCGTAGTTTTCAGCACACACTGGGAAGTGAGCTTTGTTAATTTCGAATTTTAACAAACGTCACTTGTATTGTTCTGCCAAATGGGGAGTTAATTTAAATGATATTTCTCGTTACATAAACTAAGGACCGTGTATTGACAAAAGGGGCCAGAACCCAATATTTTTTGTTATCGGGGGAGCAAACTCGCAATAGGGTTAAATGGTAGGGAACAGAGAAAAAGTACCAGGAACCTGGTACTAAGGAGTTGCTTACCCCTCACTACTCTAAATCAGAGCAAGGTTGGGTACCATCCTAGTCACACGTACATGTACTTATATACCTACAGTAATTCGTGTAGGAAGCACAAAAAACCGAGGGTAGAGAGAAGAGGCATACCTGAGAATAATTTTAATACAAAATTTATGACATTACACGAGACATAATACAGATATAAAAAACAGATCAAAAGAGTGTAGAATTAGTGTAAAACAGAACGTATAAGGCAAGGCTTCAGGAATAACAGAAAGCCTTAAGAAGAACAGTGACAGGTGAGATGACTTAATCCAGCTTCATTTCCTTAATACAAAATTGTTGCAAAGTAGCAAGATTGAACATTTGCTGAGATATAAAGTGTCGACATGTTTCGGCCAATAATCATATGGGACATTTTCTCAAGTGTCCATATAGAATCTAGTTGTAGTGGCCATCATCAGGACAAGACATTTCTTCGAATACAGCCTTATAAGTGATTCGATATTGGTATCACGCGAATCTAAAAAGGTAGACATATATATAGAAACATTACTCACAGTACATGGAAACATTTGTGTATATCTTACAGCTAAATGACAGTGACAGTGTAGCCTCTAATTTCGAAAATACCCTATATAGGCTGTTTGAGTAGCCCAACATCATTTTGAAAGCACACTACAATTGTGTAACATACACCAAACACATGCGAATACATGAGGTGCAACATGCCCCAGAGGTTTTCCCGTGGGAGCATAACTTTGTGTGACATAGAAAAAACGGATCCAACTCTTACCAATAGCTACTGGATAGAGTGTGATTGGGACAGGAACCATCAATGGCTCTTGCACATGCAAAAATGTAGCCCAGTCTACTTGTTAAATTGATGGTCGCGAGGATTCAAAATATACTCTGCATGAACGAAAAATTATTTGCAGTATTAGTTTCATTTTATGTCATATTTAGTCTAAGTCTGTGGGCCTCATTACACGTTGTGCGCTAAAATCCGCATATTAGCGGCATGGCGCTATTAACGTGTCCGCCCTCGTAAGAGGGCGCTAATTACGCACCATTACGAGTACGCGGACACGAGCATAGCGCCATGCCGGTAATGACCCTACCGCCATGGCGCAAAAGTCCCCAAAAAGTCCCTTACCGGCATTGACGAAAGTGCAGATAGCACCTCCGCCCTCACGCTACATGCAAATTGCGGTCACCGCTATTAGCGGTCATCACTATTAGCGGTCATCGTTATTAGCGGTGACCGTAAAATAGCGGAAGCGGAAATAGCGTCATCGCGCCGGAACGGGAAAGAGCCCGGCGGCCATCTTTAAAAACACAATCCATTGCCATCCACTGCCCCCTGGACCTGTTTGGAGTAGCTTGCAGTTTGAAATCATCAGGGACACCCTCAACATGCCCAAGGCACTGAAGAAATCGAGTGACAGGCTGCGCAAAGAAAAATACACCAATGAGGAATTGGTGATGCTGACACAGACCCTTGCGGAGAATGCTGAGGTGGTCTTCGCAAATGACATGCGCCGGCCAACCCTGTTGAGGAAGAAAGCCATCTGGGAGGAGGTCGCAGCCAAAGTCAGTGCAGTGGGCACCAGCACGCGCACTGTGCGCGAATGCAGGAAGAGGTGGGACGACCTCAGGCTGCGGGTGAGGGGCATCCTGGCGGAGAACCACCGCATTGCCAGTGCTGGTGGAGATGGATCCCCAATCCTGATGAAGGAATGGGAGGAGACGTGCGCCAACATGATTGCCGTCGAGTCGATAGAGGGAGTAGGCAGCATGGAGGTCGGCGTGGGAACCACTTCTGATGGAGGTGAGTGTACACATGACAGGATGCGACGTGAATGTACTGTACCCCCCCATATGCAAGCACAGACTCCTCTCATGCATGGACACACATCCACACATGCATCCATCCCTCACCATGCCTGTGTCAGACACACACACACACACACACACATGCACACAACACCACAGACAAGTCCCAAACACTACCATGCATGGATGAGGCACTGAACTGGCACATCATCTGCATCCACAACCACTAAGTCCCAATTGCCACAACTGCATTATTAATGTAATCTGCATTAAGTAAATTGAAACCAACCAATGCCATCCCCCGTCTCGCCCCTGACAGGCTCACATACAGATGGGGAGGATGCCGCTGATGCAACACAGGCAACTGCTACATGCAAGAGGCCAAGGGCACAGGAGCCGGCGGATACCCCAACAACATCAAGGGGCAAGGGGGGCAGGCCGCACCAGACGAGTGCCAAACTTCGTCGGAGTGCCACTGCCACGGCAGTAATAGCTGCACCACCAACTGCGGCCCCACCACCGGTGGTGAACCCACCCGCACCGATGCCAGCCACCGAGGGCCCACCATCAGCTGCGGCAAGCTCCACTGGTGAGGCAGCCGCCACTGCCCCCCTATCCGATCTGGAGGACACCCTAGACCACGCCATGGAGATGCACACCCCAAGCCCCCCTGGATCACCAGAGCCAGTGCCATTCCACACCCCTGCGTCTGATACCACAGTTGAGGACACCGTCCCTGCAATCATGTCCCCCATGTTGCCATCACCTGCTGTGGTGGATGCATCCGAGGGCACAGCCTCAAGTGCACACTCACCCAGCACTGCCCACCAATTGACCACCATCCTGCAGCGCCAACAAGAGCTGTCTGTGCTGGTTGGGCAGCATGTTGAGGAGGCTGCCAATCGCAGTGAGAACATCGTGGAGGCGTTGAGGCACTCCACAGAGCGGATGGACGCCAACACCAACAGGCTGTGCGATGAGATAGGGAGGCTCAGGGAGGTCCTGGTACGCATGGCTGACACTATGGACCGCCACATTTCCCAACAAGGCCAGTCTGCCCCATCCTCATCTTCTGGGTCGAGGCAAACAAGCCCCCTCCGGCGCTCATCGCGCACCACCAGGCGCACATCTGCCAACCCTCTGAATCCCCCTGAGGACAATTGAAAATAGGGGGTCGATAGGGATCCCTATGTGTGCATAGGCCAGAGCAAACCTGGCAAACACATGAGGGACCAAGGGTGTTATGGGTCTGTTGTGGGGGTGGGGGGAAGGGTGTTATGGGTCTGTTGTGGGGGTGGGGGGAAGGGTGTTATGGGTCTGTTGTGGGGGTGGGGGGAAGGGTGTTATGGGTCCGTTGTGGGGGTGGGGCGAAGGGTGGTGGGATGTTTTTTGACTTGCACTTTCACACCTTAATGTTACTCAATACACTGGTTTCCGATCTAAACACTGGCCTGGACAACTTCATTGTGTGTGTGTACTTTATTGGGGACAGGGTCCATTGTGTGCTCGTAAACATACACCAGTGCATGACTCCCTATTACCATGTGACAGTACGAAAACATGTTCCTCAGGATATTTGGTTGATCTGATGCTGTCTCACAGCACGTCCCTCCTGCCCATCCCCTCTTGCAAGACCTGCATCCCCTTCACCTCCGTCCTCATCACCATCATCGTCCTCATCAGGTGCCTCTATTTCAACGTCAGGGGGCAGTGGCACATTCCGTCTGATACACATATTGTGCAGCATGACACATGCCATGGTGATCTTGGCCACCTTCTCATGTCCACACAGGAGAGCACCACCAGACCTGCTAATGCACCTAAAACGTGACTTCAAAAGTCCAAAAGTCTGCTGGATCACGATGCGGGTACGTGTATGTGCACGATTGTATTCCTCCTCGTGCCTGTTCTGTGGGTTCCGTACAGGTGTGAGGAGCCAGGTCTTCAGGGGATAGCCCGCATCACCTGTATGGGGGAATGAACAGGGTCCTGTTACTGTTCACCTCATGAGCGGCCTGTTCACATCACGCTAATTGACATTGCATTGTGATTCAAGTACTGAATTGACAGCATACATGCAGATGGTCTGTGTGGCAGCAACGTGCAAGGGGGAGGTTGACCCTGCAAGTAGTAAGGCAACATTAATGCCTCCACCAGCATTTGACATGTCCTGGGTGAGGCCAGGTCTTAGGTGTCCCTGTCCCAGGCAAATTTGGTACCACACTGCGAGTGTACTGTCATTCTGACACCAATGTGGCCATGCTGTGAGGCATCACTTCAGTGGTGCTATAGGTGTGTGGTTCAGTGCTATGTCTAGGGGTGATCCCTTTGCATTCATTCAAGGGCGCATTGCTGGATTGATGTTGTGCTGCGCTGATTGTGTATTACTATCTTGACGCCATGTTGCAGATTCTTGTGAAAAGTGGCGTGGTGGGATGTTCAATGTGGATGGATGTGTGATATTTTGCAACCTGCATTATTGTCGATGTTGTGCAGCTTCAAATTGCATGTGGGTTCATTCGAAGTACATCGTGGCTTTCCCGGATGCACATTGGTGTACATCTGTATGTCCTTTTCTCCTACGGACGACAGTCAACACCCAGTTGCAGTATGTATCTCTCCCCCCCCATCTCTCCCCCCCCCATCTCTCCCCCCCCAATCACTCCCAGTTGCAGTATGTTTCTCCCCCCCCAATCACTCCAAGTTGCAGTATGTTTCTCCCCCCCCAATCACTCCCAGTTGCAGTATGTTTCTCCCCCCCCAATCACTCCCAGTTGCAGTATGTTTCTCTCCCCCCCCCCAATCACGTTGCCATGTGCTTGCCCTGCTACTCACCGAGTAGCCACAAACGTTGTCCAGGGTTTCGCTCCATGTAGCGTGGGATAGTTGAGTTCCGCAGGACCATGGAATCATGTGTTGATCCTGGAAATCTGGCACAGCAATGTGTGATCATCTTGTTGGCGTCACATACCATTTGGACATTGATAGAGTGGAATTGCTTCCTGTTCCGGTAGACTACTTCATTGTGATGTGGGACCACCAATTCCACATGTGTACAGTCGATGGCCCCAATGCAACTTGGGATGCCTGCCAGTGAATAGAAGCCAACTTTTGTGTTTGCATTCTCCTGGCCAGTCCGTGGCATGGATATGTGTTCAGGTGCATGCTTCAGGAGGGCATCGAGTACCTGGTTCAGCGTGCGTGAGAATACTGGTTGTGAGATGCCATGCATCTGTCCCACTGTATGCTGGTAGGTGCCTGTGGCCAGGAAGTGGAGCACACTCACCACCTTCAGTTGCGGGGGGATGGCAGTTCTGATGTCTATGTGGCTCACGATGTCGTCGTGGATCATGTCCAGGATGCTGGCGATGGTAACCCCGTCCAGACGGTACAGGGTGTGTATCTGCTCAGGGGTTAGGTTGAATGGACTGGCTCTGACCCTGGGGATTGGTGGGTGCCTCTGTGGTATGCATAGGTGCCGTTGTGGTGCTTGCTGTGCCTGTCTTGCCCTCCTCCTCCTCCTCCTCCTCCTCCTCCTCCTCCTCCTGCGTCTCCTTTGTGCTGCCTGTTGTAGTAGCAGCTGCGCTGCAATGAGGTCCCCCAGGCCATGTACTGCTGCCAGTATTGGAACCATCTTTGTGTGGGAAGGGGTGTGGGAAGGGGTGTGGTGTGCTCCTTTTGAGCTGCCACAGTCTCCATTGCCTCCACCTGTGCTGATTGTGTCCACCTGTGGCAGGTGGGAACACTGCTCATTCCTCTTAACGGGTGCTCCGCGATGCCGGTATTAGCACCATGGCGGTAAGGGGTTTGGGTGGATTTACCATGCCGCTATTAGCATGTCCACTGGCCTTGTGATGCTGTGCTAATAGCGGCATGGCGTAATTTACGGGATGGAGGGTCGCGCGCACACGGACTGCCCGCTATTAGTGGCACCGTAATTTGCGATGCCGCTAATAGCGGTGTGCCGGGTCGTGATCCGCATGGGGATTTAACGTTACCGGTATTCCTTTACCGGTAACGGTAAATCCCTACCGCCATCCGTGTAATGAGGCCCTGTTTATGATATAGTTTAAGTCAGTAGGGGGTATTGGCAGTACCAAAACCACATATCTAGGCAGGTGGGCTTGTTTTCTTTCTAAACCAACCTGGGGAACAGCTGGTGCAAGAGTACTTTGGCGTAATTACTTAGATCTTAGTCATCTACATCATGTCGGATAAGGAGACTAAGTCTATCATAGGCGAGAAAAACATCGTCTATCTTGGCAAAACAGAGTTATGTGTTTTGAACAAAAAGGGGGGGGGGGGCTTGGGCACTTATACGGAGGAACCGTCACAGTGCGTACCTTTATCATTCCAGCACAAAGTCCCGGGCGATTTTATAACGGGCTGCGGGCGCGTTAGTATCAGCGTTGTGCAGCCGAGTCACACTTATACCACGTGAGTCTGAGGTGGTTAGACAGTTGGATAGCAGAGATTCTGCAACAAATAAAAATAAGAAAGCCAATGAACTTGGCAGCTCGGTACAAGATCGAGCACTCAACTATAGGCTCAGTGGGAGACAAACGCTTACCTTGATATCCTACAGATGCGTGCGCGTCCTCTCGTCAACACCGCTGTGTACCAAATGGTCAGAGCGGTGTTGCGGGAGGAGACTTTAAATACGTGTGGCAATCACGTGTTATTAGGTCAACCCCTTATTCTTAAAGGTACAGTGTGTGCATCAATCTCTTGTGTGGAACGGCATAGACTACTCTTATCTAAATATATAGATGTTCCGCGGACCCAGATGCAAAAGGTCTCCAACAGTGATTGACAAGGGATGCCAACGAGCAAAAGGGTGTCATGCAAAAGAGAAAATACAAATTCAAAAAAGTGATGTATGTACGTCTTGGGTGGGGGGGTGGAAGCTGGTGGAGCCAAACATCCCACGCAGAGGTCTAAAGCATATTAGCGTCACCCCCTCGCGGCGTGATCAAGTCACCAAAAGTCAAAATTCACATAGGGATACTCAGGTGTGGAAAAGTAAAGAATCTCCAGATGGTTCATCACGTCACGTGATCAGGTTATTCCATTCCACCAAGGAATTAAGGCCCTGATTTACCGTATTTAGCGTGTAAATTAATCTTTGTTCAGCCCGACTCAGAGACAACTCTCTGTTACCTCCTCTCGATGAGGGAGATATTTTTTGAATCACAAACCATTTGAAGTCTGTGTACTGATGCTTAGCTGTGGTAAAATGAGAAACCATGGGTTTGTTCTCGGTTTTGTTCTTTAGGCATGACCTGTGTTCACAAATTCTAAGGTGAACAGGGCGACTCGTTTTTCCTATATACAATAGGTTACACGGACATTTGATTCCGTATATAAGCCAATCTGAAGAACAGTTGGAAAAAGATCTCAGATTCCAGACTTTGCCGTTAAGGTCAATGGACTTACAATTGTCTGTTAGGTCACAGACTGAGCAATGTCCACATTTGAAGTGGCCGATTACAGGTGGAAGATTCCACAAAGTAGATTGTGATGAAACCGGACGAGTGACAGGGTAAGTATGGACCAAAAAGTCTTTGACGTTTTTTTGGCGCTTGAAAGCAAACCTCGGTTGTCGGGGGCTAAAATCTTCTGTGGTGAGGATGTGCCATTGTTGTTTGATCACTTTGCGTAAAGTATTGCTAATAGGGCTAAAGGTGCTCACGCACGTGAGCCTGTCCTCTTTTATCGAGGGTTCATGTTGTAGGCATCTGGCTCTATTAGCATATTTAGCTCTTTTATATGCTCGATTAATGCATTTGTTGGGATAGCCCCTAGCGGACAGGCGCTGTTTCAAGTCTCTGCCTTCTCGAGCAAAATCTGCGCGATCAGTGCAATTTCTCCTAAGTCTCAGGAATTGTCCAATCGGTAGATTCTCCCGTAAACTACGGGGGTGGAAGCTGTTGTACCTGAGAAGAGTGTTCTTGTCTGTGGGTTTTCGAAAGAGGCTCGTACTAAGGGTCCCTTCTTCCGTTTTTGAAATGAGAAGGTCCAAAAATGAAATGGTGGTGGCGTGAAATGTCATAGTGAATTTGATGTGTGGACTATGGTTATTGAGCCATTCTAGAAAAGCATGCAATCGGGGAAGATTTTGTGCTTCCTACACGAATTACTGTAGGTATATAAGTACATGTACGTGTGACTAGGATGGTACCCAACCTTGCTCTGATTTAGAGTAGTGAGGGGTAAGCAACTCCTTAGTACCAGGTTCCTGGTACTTTTTCTCTGTTCCATAAACTAAGGACCTACACGGTTTTGCCACTCCTCAACCCAACTATAAAGGGAAAGCATTCAAGGCAAGCAAACTCCTCCACCTTTTGGTTTTCCAGGGTTTAGTTCTGCTTACACAGCAAGCCTCATTTTAAGGTTCAGGAAAAGCCAGCTGTATCTCAGGACACTCTGGAAAGATGGGGCAGGGGTCTGGTCAATCCACCCTCAAAGATGGCCTCCTACTCTCCACCAAATGACCCAGTTAGCTGCACCCAGATGCACTCTCAGAAATCTCCTCTGGTGTCTCCTTACAGCTGTCAGATGGTAAGTTTCAGCAACCTTCCTGTCTTTCTCCTTTTTCTGTTTCCCTGGTTTTTGTGTGTGTCTCCTGTCCCAGTGTATCCCCCTTGTATAGCAGAAATGACACCACCAATTTTACAATCTTGGGGAAGTACCCTGCAATAATCCCTGCCACTAGGATTGGACAGTTACCCTCTCTCTCTCCACCCCCAGTCAGGATTGGTTTAGGGGTTTGGAGCAACATCTGTCTATTCCCATTTGTCATCGTCCATTGTTCTCCTTTCAAGTTATTTGGCAAAAACTAGTTATGTATCACAACTTCATAATTTTACTGGCAACTGCCATATTAAACATATTTTCTGTTTTAGCTGATTATAGAGAATTAGATAAGCTGACCCCCAAGTCTGTACGATGTAGCATGGCCATTTGGCAAATTTTTGTCATTTCCATAAAATACACAACAGTCATGAAGATGTGAGTTATTAAACATATCCCTAATTTCATTTTCCATCTTTTCACCAACTCTCATATTTGGAACATGTTCAGATCAACCGCAAACCTAATCTAACTGGCCATTACAATTCCCAGAGTCATATGTAGATGCATTTTATATCCCCAAACTCGTTTGCAAATTACGTTAAAAAAAAGGTATATAAATTAAATTAATCCACAGTACAGTTGCTGCGAAAAAATGCCTACATGATAATAGTATTTTAAATTAATTGGGCATGTTCCTGTTCAGCAAATGGGTGTTCTGCCTCATCCAGCAAAGCAATCTATCTCCCTGGGCAAGCCAGTTTTTTATGAGTCTCTTTGTAATGGGTCGTTTGCTCTTTGAAGTTGGTGCACCCATTTTCACACATTTTAGACATGCTCCAGCCAAGGATGACTTTCCCTTAAAGCCCCTGCTTCCAGGGTCAACAGGTCTGGAGGACAGTGTGTTTTCAAAACCTTCAGCAGTACAAACATTCTATTGTGGGGGTCATTAAATGGGAGATGTGACATCCAGGCTGAAAGTGGGGTTTTCCTTTGTGATGTTTTTCCCTTAGCCAGAAACAGGTTTTTCCTGAAGACTAAATGTCTCTTCAAATGCCATTGAAGTTTTGCAGGTGAAACATAATATACATTGCTTTTCTCAACCCAGTCAACATGTTTTGTTTCTTGAGATTTTTCTGTGAGCAATGATTTTCTTTCCATTTTTGCTTTTTAAAGCCATTTTTATTTGCAAACACATGTGCAGGCCGTTTTTGCTTTCAATGTTTAAAAATCCTGCTTTCCATGTCACAGGGATATTGTATTCCTTCTTCTTTTGTAAATTCACCGGCTGCTTGTGCATTGGTAATGACAGGTAGGCTCTTTAACATTACGTGAAAAACAAAATCAAAATCCAGGCTGTTTTTGTTGCAGTGTTTAAATGCCTGCCATTCATGTGAAAGGGACTTCTGTTTGGGGCCTTTAAATGCACCCCACATGCCCCCCCTGTTCTTCCATGACTCTTTGTCATGAGGGCAGAGTGGGGTTTCCTTATGTGTACATTTCCTTTATCAGGGAGTGGGCACTCCAGTATCCCTGTCCTTCTTTGGGTTGGGTGTATGGCATGGCACCCCCTTTTCTTCGTTCTTTTGGGAGTGGGCATGCCAGCCTCGATTCCATTTTTGGGTTGGAGGGTGTGACATGGAACCCCGTTTCTTCTTGCTTCCAGGTCCCTGGGGGTTGTCATCGTACTCCGCTCTCACCTCCAGGCTGGAAGTTAAGGATGTTAGTTCTCTAATAAAATATTTTTAAAAAAAGTTTCAGTACCTTTTACAAACATTTTTCCCAGAATATTTACTAAGAATTTACAACAACAATCTGCAGTTATAACACGACATCTTTTAAAAATTGTTTTATTTTCTTAATTTGTACAATACCACCAAGTAAATTATTCCCTGTTATACATATATATGTATATATATATATATATATATATATATATATATATATATATATATATATATATATATATATATATATATATATATATTTATATATATATATATATTCAGTAAAAACACTTTGTTAAAGGGACGTTATGGTTAAGTTGCGCTACTAAAAACCTATGAAATTCAGTGAAAAAACAATGTTAAAGGGACGTTATGTTTCAAAGTAAAACCAAAAAACCCCAGAAATACGGCAGTTATGGTAAGATAAGCAACCATAACTCGCGCTGCCACCGTGCACTGCTAACACTAACACCCAGGACATCAAAGATGACATCACAATGTCATTGATGACATCACTGATGACATCACATGTGCATTTACCTTTCATGAAAAGTCTGTACAAGGGATTCTTAGTTTAATGTTAATAAAAAAAGTGTCAAAGATTATTGGAATAAATATCAAGTGCTAATCAGTGCATTAAGCTATGCATTGATATAAATAGCATTCTATTATTAACTTCAATCCAGTATACTAAGGTACTCATGTAGAAACATAGGCATTGTGTGCAGCATACATGATGGAGGTGCAATATTCATAAGCTTGCCATGTTGAATATTGAAATGATAACTGTTTTCATATTAGAATTTTGCGTACAGTGAAACTTGTGATAAGTAGGTAATAAAAGCCACTTACTACATAATTGCATTATTATACACAAATCACAAAGAGACAACACCACATACAAATATGAATATATACAAGGGAATTGAAGTAGGAAAAAGAAACAGCAATAGTAGCAGAAAGTGTCCATAACCTAACTGATTACCTTTATGCAGAGAAATGATTGCTCTGTTTCAAAGCTGTTACTTACCCTATCTATATATATCACATGATGTGTCTGGACCCTAAAGAAAATAGTGTGAGTACAACATATAAAAATATGAGCATATACAGGGAAAGTACAGTAATAAAAAAACATCAAAAGTATCAGAAAGTGCTGATAAATCTACTGATAATTTTAATGCACAAAAAGGATTGCTGTCTTTCAAGGTTGTGACTTCTCTTATGTATATGTTTCATATGATATGACTGGACCGTAAGGCAATTGTTCTAAGAACATACTTGAAGGATAAGTCTACGAATATAGTAATTTACAATTTTTAGTTCCTGACTATTACTGAAGAAAATCATGTGGCCTAGATATGTCAGGAAAGAAAAAAAGGGGGAGTCAGACATGTGATGTCATCAGTGATGTCATCAATGACATTTGTGATGTCATCTTTGATGTCCTGGGTGTTAGTGTTAGCAGTGCACGGTGGCGGCTCGAGTTATGGTTGTTTATTTTACCATAACTGCCGAATTTCAGGGGTTTTTCGGTTTTACTTTGAACCATAACGTCCCTTTAACAACGGTTTTTCACTGAATTTCATAGGTTTTTAGTAGCGCAACTTAACCATAATGTCCCTTTAACAAAGTTTTTTTACTAAATTTCATAGGTTTTTAGTAGCGCAACTTAACCATAACGTCCCTTTAACAACGTTTTTTTACTGAATTTCATAGTGTTTTAGTAGCACAACTTAACAATAATAACGTTGACTTTATGTACATATAATATGGAACATACTGAACCCTTTCTACTGAATTTGACGGTTCACAGACATGTTTGGACCACAGTACCACCACCTAAAAACTCTGGGGAGGTATGTGTAATAGTTAGATCATAACATAGGAACATTTAACAAATTCACAAAGCAGCACACATACAAAGTATATGTAGTAATACTTAAAAAATGTTACCCATATATGTAACAAACTAACCATTCATGTAAATACAATATGTTTTAAATGGAATATACCAAAAGAAGATAAAGTGGCTTCCACCATAATTACCTCACAGACGCTCCACAACCAACAGCAAGACCAGATTACACTACTGATTACATATCTCACCAGACATAGTAAGTGCACTTCTTTTTACTCATATATTTATAAACTTTCTATATTAGAAAATAAAAACATATTACTTTTTTGTTTTCTCACAGAAATGTGTAGTACTCTCGACTGGCTAGAGGAGCATTTCCCACGAGAGGAAATGTTAGAAAATAGTCCACCTAATGGTACACATTTTACTATATAAACCAATTAATAAATATTAGCGGAGTGAGCTGCTGAGTGACTGCAGACTTTGGCAGACCCAGAGTCTTTCTACAGTGGCCTTCGTTTTCCCACGCTCACCCAAGACTTCAAAAACAGCATTCTGCCGCGGAGCGGCCGCGGAGTGAGCTGCTGAGTGACTGCAGACTTTGGCAGACCGTGGCAGGGAGTGGAGGAGTGGAGGAGCCTGCCTGTCAGTCTTTGCGGTGAGTCCTTTTTCTGTGAGATTTGTGACCTTCCTCGGCCGCCGTGACGGGGCAGTGATCATTTCTGAACAAACCTCTATTATAAGGACTAGGGACGAGGGGCCCAGGACTTAGCAAACTACGCTAAATACAGCATTAGGAATCGGGCAGGCATGACGCCCCCCCCGCACCCTCCCCTCCCCTGGAGGTGGAATCTTTCTCTGCCTCTGCCTCCCCCTTGTCTGGTCCCCCGTTTCCTGTGCTAGCCTCCCCGCCAGCCCCTGTGGCCACCCGCTCCTGAAATGGAGGTCACCCGCCGCGTCTTGCGGCCACCGAAGGAAGCACCGAAGGAAGCCAGTGCTCTGCAACCGAACTCGAAGAGGAGGGGCGAGAAGTCTTCGGTGCCGAAGCGGGTACCGAAGCGGACAATCTCGTCAGACCCGCCTGACTCCTCGCCAGACTTTTCGTTGAAGACCGCAAAGACACCGAGGATGAATCTGTCGAGATGTGATGAGTCTCTTCTGGCCAACCCGTCTGAGGCGCCACCCGGCTCACAGCCACCTCGAGTGACTTATCAAATTCAGCCGGATCTCGTGTCCTCGAAACCAGCTTCTTTAGTTCAGGCTGAGCAAAACTCGCAAGCCCTGTCTACCTCCCGTGTGGAGGAGGAGTCGAGCCTTTCGAGTAATTTATTAGCTCCGGAGAGACAAACCCCAAACGAAACATCTAGTCTGGAAAACAACATCTCCATTAACAAAGTAACTGAAACCTATACTGCTATGAGTCTGAGCGGGGTCAGCAACCTGGAGTACCGCACGCAGCAAGCTACGACTCCAACAATTCCCAAAAAAGGTGAAAAAGTCAGACTGACAAATGCTACGCATTTTTCAACTGAAACTTTATGCACTGCTATAGTCCACAACGTGCAAGCGAGCGAGGTCCTGGAGAGTCCAACCGAAGCCCAGATCACTGCAGAGGACGTCCAACTAATAGACATCACCAACAGACTCACTGGAATCATCCCAGTGTCGAAAAACCTCAAGGATGTCAATCCTTTGCACGCTCCTGTCTCTTGCAATCCTCAGGACGGAGTTGACCACGGCTGTGGGCCAGGCACTTCCAGTGTATCTGGTTCACATGCAGTGGCCGACCAAACGATCCTAAAAAAGCATGATGGGGCTGCAATTCAAGTAAAGAAAAAAAAAGATAAACAAGGACCTCAAACGGATGGTGTGTCTAAACAACTTACCCCCGCACTAACCAAAATATATCGACATAATCCTAACAGGATGAGAAGAAGAGCGACTCTAAAACCAAAAGTACCTTTAAGTAAAAAAATGGGCCCAAAGAACGGACCTGGCATGTCTTTTACTGTCGCAGCAATGAATGATTTCTTTAAAAAGAAATTAGAAACTCGACTGAATATGCAGCAGGAGTTGTCGGACAGTGAAATCTTGGAAAGTTGCTCGCAAACAGAAACAGAAATGACATCATTAAAAAGCTGCGCAGAAGAAGCGATTACACCTTTAAAATTTCCGGACTCTGCTTCTACAAAGACACTGACAAAGAGCTTGCCGGCACTGAGATGGCACTATACCAACAAAACTGTAACAGTGAGAAAAGAACAATGTTTGAACGGGGAGGCGAGGGACTGCCCATCCCCTGCGAAACTTGGAGCCAAAAGTACAAGCTCAGTCGAAAGACAAACAATTCTCCAGCTACTCCAAAGTCCTGCGAATACTTCACCAATCCAGCATCTGACATCCTCTGAGCGAGTAAATGAGACAAGCACAAGCCTACAGAGATCGGACTCCCAAACTGCACTATGCTCATCTTTGAGGTCAGGAAACATAATGCCATCAGTTGAGCCTAAGCATGATGAGTGTGTGCGGGCAAGTGCTACAAAGTCAGCAAAAACTCCAACGCTGGTATACACTCCTATACGTAGACTGAGTGAAACACAACAACCATCGTTACAAGACCCTTTTCAACAAAAGGCTGACATAATGACCATTATGTCTACTGTAACCATTGCGATGGAACCTTTCAGTAAGCTATATGAGAGCCTAAATGATATCCTCCGCGATCAGATGTCAATGCTGGCTTCTATGCAGTCAAAATTAAACTATCTGGAAGGGTACATTGTCGGGACAGGAGGCATCCCGATACCCAGGGCAGTTGGACCGCCCATCAGGAATGATCCCAAAATAATGCAGCCCCTCTGGAGCTGTTCACACCAGTCAGAGAAAACGCCAAGGGAGGGCCAGACTGCAATGAAAGAAATCCGACACTAATGTCGACTGCCAATTCTGAGACAGACTTAACAGCTGCTCAACAAAAAACAAGAAAAAGTGCATCAGCAATGGTACAACAGAAGGATCCTCTAGACGAGATAATTGCAATAATAGAGGAAGAGGATGAAGTCTCTCCGGCTGATCGCTCAAACGAGGTAACAGAAGGACTCACCAAACACGCACCAAATCCCTTCTCCTATACAAAGTCAGGTGAAGGGATGAGCAGGCCTGTCAAAGGCCTCCGGGATCACCCTAAGGTTTTTTCCTATGGTATATTCTCTCAGCAAAAGTCGATTGTCCATCTTACTTCCAAGAAAGACAAGAACACGCCAGTTGTGGTGTCTGGCCCACAAGCTCCGCGGCGGCGAACAAAGACAGCTGCAAGAAGAGTAACCCCTATGTTTCAACCAGAGGAGGGTATCCCTGCATGCGGGATCCGGGCCACTGAAGTAGATGGCAGTCAGGCAAAGAAAACACACCCAGTTCTCACGGTGGATGACCAGTCAGACTGGAGTACGATAACCATCGATGAGATTGGGTATGAAAACAATACCAGGAAAACCCCGAAGAGAAAAGTGGGGGAAGTGGAAGCAGATACCCCTAACAAGGAACCTCCGATCAAAGTCCAAATACATGACCACCCGGCATCATCGCCGAAGTACTCAGAGAAAATTCAAAAAAGCCAAAAACTGCGATTTGGAGATGTATCGAAACCAAGGTTGAACTCAGCGTGCACAAAAAGAACGGAACCAGTGCATAGAACAAGTCCGAACATTTGGAGAAACGCCCGACCCTCACCTGAGCCAGCACATCGTCGATGAAACGAGTTGACGACTGACACAAAAACTTCCAACTGGAAGGTGGAAATGGGTCGCAGAAACGTAACCGCACATGTGCAACACTCCCCTCGGGTGGAATCGAATTCTAAAGGCACTAGAAGAACGGAACCTGAAAGACCCCCAAAAATGGAATCTAAGAAAATAGTAAGCGACTGTATTCTAAGATTGAAAAGCACAAACCCAAATCTGGGCAGAGTGACCATGAACAGAACTAACATCCTAAAAATCCTAAGGCAAATTCCAAGCTTAAGACATATTCGAAACCAGGACCTCTGGATGGTGGAGCCAAGCACGTCTGGAAGACTCGATTATTCCTATATACATCTCAAATCCAAGAACATCGAATCTCAATTATTGAAGGAAACTGAAACTCTCCTGCGGTTGGGCTATGAACTAGTGGAAATAAAATGTTTGAATAAACAAACGGACTCTTCACTAGAAGTGGGTAGGGCAATACCCAACCCCAACACTTCTAAACCACCGAAAAGAGACACGCGTGTTCATTATATCAGCAGGATGGAACATATCCGTCCGGTTTATAAGGAGCAAAAAACGGACACGCACAGAACTCAAAAATCCAACCAGGGGGCAAGAAAAAAATATAACAACGCCCCAGAAGGCGAAGGACGGACGGAACAGCAACAAACACTAAACGAAAGACATCCCGGTTTCCCAAGGAATGGACAAGCACCAACCAAGCATGATGTAACAGGGTCAAATCAATCAACGCCCTGGTCCTGGCCCAACTCTAAGAGGACCCTGCGAGGTAACCAGTAGCCACGATTAGTGGTTGACGCGACCTACTATCCGTCAATCCAGGAAGAACTAACTGATGGAAACACACCACCAAAGAAGCTTCTAAAACTCGGCTGTTGGAACACGAGGGGCTTTCGGCATTTAACTAAAGCAACTGATGTGAACCTAGGGCATTTCGACATTATGTGTCTCCAAGAAACATGGCTGACCTCCAAACCGCAGCTGGATGGATATGAAATCATCTATACAGCTGCAAAGAAAGGGGCAGCAGGACGCCCGTACGCAGGACTCTTAACCATGGTCGGAGCGGCCTCCGGAGTTGATGTTGTGGAAACTCTCCCGTCACCATACTGGATCCAAGCAACAATCTTAAAACGTAAGACACTTTCCGCTGCTTCAAAAGTGGGCACAATCCTCTTGATAAACGTTTACTGGAACCCTGAGTCGACAACAAGTGATGAATTCACCTCAGTCCTCGAGAACGTGATGGGAGAGGTTTATGGAAAAAACCCGGATCACAGCACAATCATAAATGGCGATTTTAATGCGAAATGTGAAGGGATTGGAAATTATCAAAAACCTACAGACCAGAACTCCCTGGCGAGAAAAAGAGGAAAACTCCTTGATGAATTAATGGAAGCCAGAGATATGTATAACCTTCACTGGTATCGTAAAGAGACTAACCTCGAGATCCCGTCATGGCAAAGAGGGGAGCAACAAGGGACGATCAACCATACATTCGTCTCAAGTGATCTCCTTCCGGAAATTCATTCTTTCAAGATCGTGCAAACAGCTTTCAGTGACCACAACCTTTTAGTCACAGAAGGTCTAGTGTCCATTGATCAATCTTCAAACTGCTCCTTACCAATAGAGACGTCGGAGAAGGGAAAACGAGTAAAAATCTCTGAAAAAGGCCTCCGTGAGATTGAAGCACGCTATACTCGAATCGATCACAAGAACCTGCTATCTGCTAAAAGGAACAGGGAGGGCCCAGATTACACTCCTCTACTAACCAAGTTCCAGATGTCATCAGCCAAATTAACCAAACCACAGATTGGCTATCCACATTCATATAACAAAGAACTGGTAGAAAAAAGACGACTCCATAGGAGACTGAAAAAAATGTATCAAAAGTTTCCTTCCAACGAAACTTTGGCGAACTGGACAAATGCTGTCATTAACTATAAGAGCTGGCTCATACACCATCGGCATAAACTATACCAGAACGACTCCGAACAGATGCTGCTTGCCATCTGTGGAAATAAGCCGAAGGACTTTTGGAACTTAATCAAAGGTGCCGCAAACAAGACCAATGACAATATACAAAATAATGTAGGAGAGAGCCGTTGGATAAACCACTTCTCCGTATTGTTTGCTCCGATTTCACCATCGAATATAAATCAAGTGGTAAATAGGCCGACACCCAAAGCCAAAACCCCCTGGGAAATTCCAGACGACAAGGAATCAATCCTCATTAAATTAAGGAAATTGAACAATTCCAGAGCGCCTGGGCCAGATGGCATAAGCAATCTAGAACTAAAAAAACACCCGGAGTTGTGGGCCAGCATAATGAGTAAAATTTTCTCAAATTGCAACCTTTCCAATGAAGTTCCATCGTCCTGGAAGAAAGCTAACATAGTTCCAATATTCAAGAGAGGTGCTACTGATGACCCAAATCAGTACAGACCAATCGCCCTCCTAGACGTGATGGGGAAGGTATACGCATCCCTTGTATTAGACTTACTGCAAACCTGGATTCGCGTTAACAATCTCGCGGACCCTTTTCAGAACGGCTTCATAAGGAACTCAGGAACCACTACTAACATCTTGCTACTGAGCGCTCTGAAAGCCAAAGTCTTACAAGGTGGCTTTTCCATCTACGTTGTCTTTATTGACCTGGTCCAAGCTTTTGACCAGGTCAATAGACAACATCTCTGGACAAAACTCGAAGCCAAAGATTGCCCGGATTCAATTCTTGAACCAATAAAAGCACTATATCAAGGAACCTCCATCCGAGTTCGTCTCAGCGCCGAGGGGCGCCTATCAGAAGAAATTGAGACTTCAAGAGGCGTAAAGCAAGGCTGTCCTCTGGCGCCTACGTTGTACAATTCTTATATCGCAGACTTCGGTGAATCAAGTGCAGCGATCCGACACTTTTTTCCATCATTAGGCGGCTCTAAGATAGAACGATTACTCTACGCCGATGACATTATTTTGATGGATCTGACGCCTATTGGCTTACAGCGCCAAATAGACAACCTGGTGGTATTCATGGCAAAGAACAACTTAAGGCTAAACAAAGACAAAACGAAAATCCTCATTCTTGGACAGTCTGCAAAGAAAAAACAAAAATTCACATGGCACTGTGAGGGGCAAAACCTGGAAACAGTAAAATCATTTAAATACCTGGGAATTATGATAAGTAATGACAAAGAGGAAAAAACTATGCAAGAAGCACTATGGTCAAAACTGAAGAGCCTAACCGCGCAAGCCAAGGCGGCGGATAGAAAATACGGTCGTTTCTCGATCGTTCCAACGCTGAGATTCTTCAAGGCCAAAGTGGTGCCGGCCCTGATTTATGGCATGGACGCAATGCCATTGGCCCCGGACTTTATCTGGGAGAAATTTGAAAGCTACTTCTGGCGGTCAGTCCTGGGTCTGGCGAATTGCACCCCTATTGCCTTAATAAGAAGAGAACTGTGTTTACCATCTCTCTTAGTAACAAAAATGAGAGCAAGCCTTATGTTGTACCGGAAAGTAATCAACGAGCCTGAAGCAAAAGTTCTGGACCTCATCAGAAAGGAAATCCAAAACGGCGACAATCGTATGCTCTCCATCTGGGAAGAACGAAATCTGACCATCTTAAAGGAATTGGACCTTAACGTGGAGACACTGATCCGAAATCCCAACAAAGTATCGAAAAAAATGCTTGAAGCGGACTGGATTAACACTCAACAAGTTGCCAATACTTATTCTCTGACAGCAAATATCCCATGTGTTCCAATGAAGTTAGACGCGGTACGAGGCTATCTTCAGAAATTCCCTGATAAGAGGTTAAGCCGACTGTTCCTGAGGTTTAAACTAAACCAACTGAAAACAAATGAAATCCTGGCTATACGCAAGCAAGCTGAAACGAATATCTGTCGCTTCTGCAAAACTGAGAACAAAATAGAAACCACGAAACACTTGATTCTCGAATGCGCAGGTCTGATGACAGAACGACATCGATTCCTTGCAGACCCACTGAAGAACTACTCTACCTTAAACATGGAAGATCTATGGGCTATGCTGTCCGGTGGTAACAACATGCGCTTTGTCATCGGAGTGACCTTGTTCTTCAAAGCTCTGAACTTGTAACAGATCGAACAAGCGAAGGGAAGTCCAATCCCCAAAGACATACAAAAATCACATCACGTCGAAGTCCCTTCTTCTTTTTCATCTGAGAATCGGGACTGAGGTCAAGTCAAGTAAAGGAACCAAATCAGGATGAATTCAAGTTCATAAGGACTTTCGATCTTCCTTTTTTTTGTTGTAAAAATTGTGATACAATTAAAACAAAAAATAAAAAATAAAAAAAATAAAAATAAAAAAATATTATTTTGTATACATTTAACATATACATATTTTTTATTACAGACCATACAAAAATTCCAAGCATCTCACAACAACAATCAGAGGATATCACTCTACAGCAGATTAATCAAAAAATGGACCTTACGCAAAATTTTATGGATTTGAAAAACTTTGTGGAAAATTATGTGAAACCCCCAACAGCACACCATTGTCCAACCTGCACTTGTCCCCCCTCACCCTATCCCATGCAGTTAACCCCAAACCCTGTCTATGGGCCAAAGCATTTCAATGAGCTTTCCTTCCCTTCTTCACCTGATCCCAGTTATCTAGAAATCCCTAATTCTCCTGTTTTTGTTTCCGTTTCTGCCCCACCTTCCCAGTCATAATTGTATATATATGAAATAAAGTTACTTTTCTTATATTGTGTTGTAATTGCTTTCAGTTCCTTGTGATAAAACCAATTTAGGTGTCCACGGACACCGCGGTTGTTCGGAAATGTTCGTAAAGAAATGAAAATGTGACTGTCCTGAGGACACTACATCTGTCCGTAATGTTCTCATGCAAGTTGAAAATGTTCTAAGAACACTCGTAGTGTCCTGAAATGTTCATAAATAAACGAAAATGGAGGTGTCCTTAAGAACACTATGCCTATTCGTAGTGTTCGATAGCAAGCAGAAACTGTTCTAAGAACACTCGTGGTGTCCTGAATTGTTCGTAAATAAACGAAAATGGAGGTGTGCTTGAAACGCTATGTCTGTCCGTATTGTTAGCAAATAAATTAAACTGTGCTAAGAACAAACGGCTGTCCGTAACTGTTCGTTTTACATGTGATGCACTTTTAATTAGTTCAGGACCCGAACACTGTCCGCAGAACATCAACACGCATGCGCAAAACAATGTCCGTACATTGGGTGTCCTGCGGACGACCGCTACCTTAGCGAACATGCTCACAAAACAATCATGTGACCGCGCCCACGCTCATCTCGTGCTCTAAATGCGGACACTGTTCGTGTCCCCGACCAGTTTAAAAGTACATTTCCAAGTAATCCACAATATTTCTCATTCAAAAAATACCATACCACAAATCCCACATACTAATCCTAACTTTCCACATAGTTTTTGTGACTTTTTGAACCTTTTTTGATGTTCGAGATGTCTTGCGGACGGCACGCATGTCCGCGACCCGCGCACAAGCACCCCGATATAAGACCACGCACTAGAGCGCATTCTCATTGTGTTTCTGACTATTCCACAGAGCACACTGCATTTTGCTGCATACTTTGCAGATTTTGAGATTTCCATCTCCAAGCCTATGACATCCATGGCTCGACTATTACCACATGGTGCTACATCTGCCCCAGCACCACCACCACCCCCTCCACCACCACCATTTCCCCAAGGGCCTGAAGAGGGGAACAGGAGTGAGGATACAGAGGAGGAAGAAGAGGATGACGAGAATGAGGTAGAGGAAATCCCTACTACCCGGCGTCAGCATGAATCTTGGGTGTGGCAGTTGTTTACCGTTCATGGAAACGGTCCTAAATCTCATGCGAACCGTGTCACCTGTAATGAGTGCAAAATTGTACTCAGTCGTGGGAAGCATGGTTTGTATAGCTTTGGGACCACTACCATGAAGCGACACCTGCGCTCATTCCACACTGGGGCCATTCGCAAGGTTGTACCTTGCGAGAAGCGTAGTAGGTTGATTGCCTCTACTTCATCCTCCGTTCCTGATCCTGTCACCACAAGGAACACCTCTGTGGGACAGCGTCTTCCTCAAGCTGCCTCACAGGCCATACAGAATTCTGATGACCCTTACCTTTCGAGGGTCACAGTTGTATGTGTGGGGGAAGCGACTTCGGAGTGCTTTTGAGACGATCGTCTCAGAGCACCAGAAGACCTGCTCACTACCCAAATAAAACCCACTCTACATCTTCCTCTCTCAGCTCGCCCTTTCTTATCCCTTTGGTTGGTGTCCCCCTCCCTTTACCCTCCTTTCCCTCCTCTCCTAGTGTGTCGTGTATAAAAAAAGAACAAAACAAATACAAAATAACAAAAATAAAAAAATAAAAAATAAGGCTCTTTTCAGAGCCGCCTTTCACATTTAAAAAATAGAAGTGAAGATACATAAAGCATAGCCATTTCCATTTCGTGAAAGTCCGCGGACGGTCCGCGAACAGAAAAACAATTGCATTGCTACCCTATTGAAACCAATGCATTTTTCTCTAACAGGAAGTGGTGGCTCTGAAAAGAGCCTTTGGGAGGTGTTTGAATATAAGACGTACTTCAAAACAAATGCTGTATTTCTGATTGCCAGCATAAGTAAGATGGACTCCATATTTGCGATGTATGTACTACGAAACAAAATATTTTCATTGTTAAAAGAGGACATGCCAAAATCTCTTAGGAAGGCACAAACAGCCTTATTAACATTACACCTTGCTTTCTCCATTTGTGGACCACATGAGAAAGAATGAAGCCACACTTGTCTCTGCGCAATCCGTGAAAAAATTATTTTAGAGTTTAGAGTTTGGAAACATGTCTATTATCTTCTGAAGTCCTTCTTTCATTGCAAATTGCAAAGAAATTCCAGACACATGTCCTAAACTGTTCCCTCCACAATGAATTACAATTATGTCTGGATGTTCCTCTATCTTCAAAGTTGCACAGAGAGGTAGTAAGTCCAACCACTTCATTCCACGCACTCCATGCCAGTGCACTTCCACATGTGGGAATCCAAGATCTATAGATACTCCACAGCTTTCTGCATGCAACTTCAACCAATGAATCCACGAGTCTCCCAAAATCCATACAATCTGTGTATTGAAACACTCAGCCATAGCTATCTGTTCTTCTCTCTGCAAAAACAATATCTGAGAAAACCTCTCCTAGCACAACACACTCACTAAACGTTACTGACCAATCCCTTGCTTCATCCAATCTCATTTCCATACCTCCCCTCCCCAAATTCCCCAGATGTAATACGAGGTGTCCTAGAACTACCGCCATGTCCGCGAATGTATCGTAACATGTACAGCCCTTCTACCATTTCGATTTCACTCTCTGTGCCATTCCCTCATTGGATGTATGTTAGGAAAGATTTCGTAATTGTAGGGAATTTTCCTTCCATGTGGCAACCCCTAAACTTTTTGCTATTGTTTTTAACCTTGTTCTTGACTTTGCCAGAGAAGCGCAGCCTTCTGCCGCACTTCTCTGGGCTTTCGCTCCTTTCTTACGGGGAAACTGACATGCCCTTAAGACAGTCAGTACCGGGGAACGTTGTTTCCCGTAGTTTCTTTCATCGTGTCGCAGCTTTAGTGCAACACGACACAAGAGGGCACTGTAAGCTAAGTTACAGCTCTCTTGGGTCTCTAGCCTTCTACAGGCCCTAGATACTCTTTTAGGATGGTATTTGATCGGTGCAAGTCATTCAGGGACTGGAATGGTGGCAGCGATCGTTTTGTATATTTTGAGCTCCTTTTGCCGTTCTGAGCACGTTTTTGCACTGAACCCAAAATGGTGGCCTGGCTCCCCAAAATGGCCAGACCACGAGGCTCCTTTGTCCTGTCCACTGTCCGTCTTGCTCCCTTCACCTTCCCCAGGTTCAGCGACCCGGGGCCTTCCTTATTTGGGCATGTACTTTCCCGCGAAACGTGGTTGCTTTCGCGGGCTTCTACATGTCGTTTGTGTGCCTCCAGGGTGTGGGCTGGGATGTCTGGTCCCAATACACATCCTGGGTGCCAGAGAGTCTAGGGTGGTGTGAATGCCTGGGACCACCGTGGTCCGTGATTGGTCCACGTATGGTATGTGTTTTGATGAGCGGATCTCCCATTGGTTCCTCTCCGTTTTGGCGCGAAGGGAACCGTGGATAAGAGGGGGCTGGAAACACCACTACCATGTCGATCTCCTGAGTTCTCACGAACGAAGGAATACAGGAGCCAAGTATCCTGCAACCAAGAGGCTGGACCGAGGAATCGCTGGTGACCCGCTGAAGGAATCCTCCTTTGCACTGCTGTCGTCCGGAGAGCCCCTGTCCTCCTTGATCGAACCAGAAGGCCTGTACTGGTGCTTCGACCTTTGGAATAGCAGGACCAGCTATTCCCGGCATCTTCAACCATCTCCTGCCAAGTAAGCCTTCGGAAGCGTCTCTGGGCCATCCAGTTGACTGACCAGCTTACAAAGGAGTTTGGCTCTGCAACCGCCGCCAGGTTGTGTTGTATTGCGAGTCCTTGTCACTCTCCCACGCTCCGTGCACTTGGCGTTCCCAGGTCTGAAGGGAGGAGTGTTCATTTGGCTCGAATACACACGGCCGCTCCGTTGTCCTGTGCGGCAACAAAACTGTGCCGGTTTCGTCGATTGGGACGTCTTTTTGCTCTACACGACTACAAGGCGTTCCCTGCTCTTCTGAACCTGCCAGCTGCTGAAACTAACGTGGAGAAGCCTGGGTCTGCTTGCTTCGGGGACCGGTGAGTAGTATATCTAGGATCTGGTCGCCCTCCTGCAGTAACCCATTGCTTTTCCCCGCTGTGTAAAACAGCACCCTTTTCGCCCGTACTCGCGCTCTGCTTCTGCCCGCTGTGGAGGCTGCGCTTGAGTTGCGGACCCTGTTCTCCTTCTGTTGTGCACTAACCCGAACTGCCTGACTTCCTCCGAAGAGCTTCCCCTTTGGCCCGTTGGCACCGGCGTGGCAGGTACTTTGAGCACAAGGCTCCACTCTTCGCAGGGCTCGGACTTCCATCTAGTTAGGTGCCAATGAAGGCGAACTAAGTCGAAAGCATTATCGCACTGCCTGTTTTCCTTCCCTTTCAGGTGGACTACATATTTCGTGCTTTAAACGCTTGCGACTGTGTATTTGTATATATATTGTGTTGATTTGGTATGTGTTGGTTTAATATTGTGATATTGTGATTTTCTCGCTACGGTCGTTGTTTTTAAGGCCTTAAAATAAATGTGTGTATATTTTTGATATAACAACTGTTTGGAGTAGTTTGTTAGCGCTCTTGCTTTGTGTGCTCATTGAGAGCTTTCAGTCACCCTCACCCCTCTTGAGACCTAGTCTTGACCGCCGCGATCGCTACCTTGATTGGTCTGGCTCGTCCAGAGGTTACCCTGTTCCAAGTAATTAGGTTGGCCTTCTGAACTTCTGCGCCGCCAGGACAGAGTTCAGAAATCCGTCTTAACAATGTAGCTAAGCAATCACATGACCATTCACCAATCAAATCCAATAACTCTACATGTAACTGCATCATCATAGAGCAGCACTACAAATGTACGGTGTATCTCTCGGAGTACAAGTCTCATACCATTGACAACAACGATCTACGAGAAATACTATACAAATCTCCAATATTTCTACTTGCAGCTTGGTCCATATCCATATACATGAACAGAAAGTACAGGTATGCATATTTTCTACACAGTACATGAACACATTTTCTAACCGACTTTTACCTTCTATAATCTGAAAAATGAATGGACGATCATTGTTTCATTGTCCTAAAATGACCTGTCACTTACAAACCTTTATATCGTTTAATTTCTTCATACACACACACACACATGCAAATACTATTAAACTAACATTTTTGAAATAAAATATATACACAACATATAATCACACAAAATAACATACACACTCTATGATCAAATCTCAAACAATAATATTTGTACAAACACATAATTGGTTTTAATTTTTTTCGTTTATATAAGTACTTACATACATTTATATAGGACAAGCAGACTATGACATTCACTCACTGTTACGTGCAAAAGCAGGCTATGACACATAGCTCTCAACTCACACGCTTTTGGCGGGTGTCACCCGCCTTGTAAAGGACTGACTCACCCGCCAAGCCTCCTGCACGCCCATTCATTTGAATGGGCGTCTCACCAACCAAAAACAAAATCAGGTGATTTCACCCGCCTTTGCAACACACATGGTTGAGAGCTATGATGACAATGACTCACTATTATGTGGAAACGCTTAGTTACAAGAATAGTGGTATATGTTGGTAGATTATGAATTCCACAAACCATAGTAAAGATATTTTCTTTCCTACTCTTAGTTATAATATAGTTTTAATGGTTTTCAGGAAGGCGCTGAGCATTTCAATTAAAAGAAATCTATGTCTAAAATGAATACAGTGCTATATAGCAACCAAATTACTAATTTCTTTCTTTTACAGTTGCAGTGAAGCCCATTCTCCTGAATAGAAGCAGCCGATTTTGATTTACAAAGAACAACTAAGAAGCAAACTACTCATTTTTGAAAAAAAAGTAAGTAGATTGTTACCATAATATTTGATTTATAACTCACACACACTGTTCGGTGCATTCATGGTATTTCTGTGCCTAAAAATAGAGTTTCTGCACCATTCTGACCAAAAATCCCCCCGTCTTAAACAGTGATCTCCTGTCAGAATGGCCCTCAAATTCCTATTTTTCGGCACACAAATTACCCAACTCAGCCGCTAGAATGTAGATGTTGTAGAACAAACAACTGTTTTAATTGTATAGCTTTACCTATATTATTTATTCTTCTCCACATCACCGGCTTACTTTTTTCTGTCATCTGAACCCCAGTTCAGTAACACATTAATTGAAGAATACCCATCCCTAGTAGTTCAACTTCCCAATTCACAATCACACACCATTACATACATCTTATCATCTTACTCAAACAATCATGCACACAACACACATGCATTGCAGAAAACCCCAACCCATACCTTCTGTATTTTTTTCAACAGATGCTAAAGAATGCCCACCAAAAAGCAACTCCGTAGAAAGGGATGCAGAAGTAGAGCAAATGAAAAGAAAAGTCTCCAACATAAACACCCATCTATAGCAGAATTTGTAAAAAACGTTGAAACACAAGAGCTAATACAGTAATGTTGTGAAACAGAAGAAGTTTCTAGTGCAAAAACTTTGCCTCCTCTATCACAAAGTAAAACGACCCAAAAAACTATTAACAGAAAATCAACTATCACTACAAATAAAACGTCTTCTATAAATCTTGATATAGTACAAAGTAAGCATACCAAGAAAAGTATATTAGCCAAAATGTTCCGTCACAAAGTCCTTCAAAATCTGATAAAAACAGGAGAGAAACCAGGTTCAACACTTCAAACCTATCGTAGGAAAGTAATCTTAGAAGCGTTGATAGACAGTGCAATTCTTCTCAAAAGAAACTTATTTAGTGTTGTGTTAAACAGAATTAAACCACTAACAAAACTAATAACTTAATTTCAAAAAAGACTTCTCAATAAACGAAATGTGAACAGAAATAACTTCTTAAATATCTGTGCAGGTGAATGGAGTCACGCTACAACCACAGAACCATACTTTAATGAAGAAGCGTACAAACAAAAGCAAACACATACAATTGCCATACATAGCAGTGGTCGAGGTTATGAAAAAGTTAATAATACCATAATGGAACAAGAAGTACTCCTTACAAAAATATGCCCTGAAAACTTAGATTTAACCCTCCATTCGACTGAATCAGAACATCTAATTTACACATGGCCATGCACGTCAATGTGTAACATTCCCAAAAAAATGTTCAAATCTTTACGCCTATTCCTCAATCAATATGTGAAAAGCAAAGACAAAATCAAAATTAAAATACTGCAAAGTATGGATGTTTGTCCAGTACGCAAGCACACAGGACTGCAAGGACATTCGTTGGCCTGCATATCAGGAGCTACTTGCAAAACAACCTTCGATGATATCAAAAGGATATCAACACATCATGCAAGTATAAGAAATCTAGTTTATAAACTGTATTATGCAAAAAGTCCTGTTTTAGCACTAGCCAATTTAAATAACATTCTTCTACATGGTACACCAAAAGACCTTCTAGAAGAAATCGAGTATATACAGAATAAATATTTTGGAAATGAAACCCACTTACAAGATGAATTAGCTGTCAACCAACTTCGTAACAAATCTGCACACGGCAACCTTTCACTACACACATACAAAAAAGAAATACTAAAATTTCAAAGCACTTCAGCTGAAGTACCAAACCACGTGTGTGTATGTTGCCGCAGAACGTGTTATAAAAGTGACACAAAAACTATAGACCTTTCATACAAAATAGAAGACAATGAAGATTCTAAATGGTTTGAATTAGCTCTCTACCTTATAGCAGAAAACAAATACGAAATAACTGACCCCATAAAACGTTGCAGTTACTGCACTACCAAACTTGACAACAACCAAACTCCTTCACGTGCTATCTCAAATAACTTGGAATTAAATCCACTACCAAAACTCCTTCAACAACTTAATTTATATGAGAGCATCATAATTCAATCAGTTCATCCACTTCAAGCAATAATACGCCTTCAACCAAAAACTGCAAAATTACCTCCCTCTGAATTAGTGAAAGGTATTTGTGGAAAAGTAGTGTATTTACCATAAGATCTAAAAGAAAATGCGCACACTCTAGGAGTGCAACGTCCAATGCAACAATCTTTAATTATCTTGGTAAATGGAGTACCTACAAAAGACAAAATAATTTGGCAACAACTGGTAGATTTACATAAAGTTAAAGAAGCCCTGCAATATCTCAAAGAGAATAATGATTATTACAAAGAAATTAATATCGAAGAAAACTTGAAAGATACAACTGAAATAATTCAAGAGACACAAGAAACTGGTCAATTTGAGCTCCTAGATCCTGCTACAATAGCAAACACTTTAGACCATTATACAATTCACCCATTGCACTCTAATGACACCATAGAAGATGCACTGGAAACGTACCAAATGCGTCAAACAAAAGGATCACCAATCAGCATATGGGGAAAAAGTATAGAAGCACGTGCTTTTCCTCTACTCTTTCCTACTGGCAAAGGAGGAAGATACGATGATAGACCTGTTCAAATATCAGCATCAGAATATCGCTCATTACGAATGTATCCTGAAGATCCCAGATTTTGACAAAATGTGGAATACATATTCCACCTACTCTTTGAAAGTGAACTAGCAACTTTATGTTACGGAGTTGCACACATTTAAAATCAGGATCACACTTTCAAAATATGACAGCCACACAATTATTACAAAAAGTTCAACAAAAAGATGAAGTTTTACAGGCAAATCTTACAAATCTATTAGTAAATATGCAAGGTACTAAAGAGTACTGGTTTCGATGCCATGGAGATGTACGTTGTATGATCAGAAACCTTGGCCCACCCACTTGGTTTGTTACATTAAGTTGTGCAGAATATGCATGGGAAGATTTACATGCTTTCCTACTCATATCAAACAAAAACAAAACAAACATAGATATACTAACACCTGGAAAACTTTGTTCTCAGGATCCTGTTAATGTTTCTAGATATTTTCACCATTGCTTCATTGCTATGCTACATTTTATTTGTAATAAAACTGTTCCTCCCCTTGGAGAAGTGCAACACTTCTTTTGGAGAAAAGAATACAAAGCCAGAGGAGCACCACATGTCCACATGGTTTTATGGATTAAAGATGCTCCTAAATTTGGTCAAGACAGTGATGCCACTGTTTACAGTTTATTGAAAAATATGTCACCTGTGAAATTCCGTCAGAATCCACAAATAGTGATCTTCATGCAAAAATCTTACAATTCCAAACACACAAATGTGGCAAATATTGTCGTCGCAAATACAAAAACAAAGGGAAATACTACACCAAATGCCGATTTGGTTTCCCTAGACCAGTTTCAAATACATGTCAAGTGAACAACCTCATGTCTTCAGTTAGACATAGTGTTAAAGGTAAGTCACCTAAAAATACATATTGCATAAAAAGAAAAGAAGAAGAAAAATATATCAATGATTACAATGCAATCATTGCCCACTTGTGGAATGCAAACATAGATGTGCAGTGCATTGCAGACAATTCTACTGCAGTTGCACGATATGTCACTGCATACTTAACCAAATCAGAAAAGACAGAGCTCCAAGACCTCTGGAATGACCTGTCATCAGATAAAACAGTGTCTCAGAAATTATACAGCTTGGGCATAAAAATGCTGTCCCATAGAGAATGTGGATCCTATGAAGCAGCTGATCGATTAACTGGTACTGCATTGTATAGTAAATCTGCAAATATAGTATGGCTAAGTCTTGGTCCAGCTAAATCTAGAAAAAGAGTTCTAAAATCATACGAAGATATAGAAACAATAGCCAAACATGATCCCAACAGCCAAGACATTTTAAAAAACAATTTATTGGACACATACTACCCAAACAGGAGTACCACTTTGGAAACCATGTGTCTATACCACATAGCCCAAAACTACACATACAAAAATAATATAAAACCTGATGAGCAAAACCATAAATACAAAGTGACAAACTGTGATGGCAGCTTAGTAAAACTCACCAAACCAACTCTTCAAACCATGGAGAAAAGAAGAAGAAATACTAGATACCTATGACTCATATGAAGACGCCTTCAAAGCCAATGAAAGCAGTATAACTGATGTAAACTTTGCACAGTACAAAACAATGTTGCACAATGAACAGCAACACGAAGAGGAACTCCAGGCCCAACTAGATAAGGACACTCCTGACAGTAGTCAACCTTCTGTCACAGGAAGCCAAGAACCACTGGGAGAACCACTAATAACAAATGAGGCAGAATTAGCTATGATAGAAGTAGAAAACACCATGTGTCACTATGAAGATAAAGAAGACTTAACTACACTACAATCAAAACTAAACAAAGAGCAACGTAGCATTTTTCAAGAAATAACAAAAGAAATTGCACATGGTGTGCAAAATGAAAAAAAAGAATGCACCTGCCAAAATTACAAACCTATACTATTGTATGTCAGTGGTGAAGCTGGTTCTAGCAAAACATTCCTAATCAAAATCATCAGTAAGTTCCTTCAACAATTGACAAACAACAAACTGTCAGCTGTTGTCACTGCCCCCACAGGTTTAGCTGCCTACAACATAGGTGGTGTCACTTTACACCGATTACTACTCCTGCCAGTAGAACACCAAAACAAGTTAGATTAATACAAACTTTCTGCAGAAGCTGCAATGGAAGTACACAGAGCATTGAAACAAATGAAAATGCTACTAATAGATGAAGTGAGCATGGTGTCCAACCTAATGTTGGCTTTGATTCACCTCAGATTACAAGAAGTACTCAAATCAAACTATGAAGAGCTCTTTGCAGGAAAACACATCATTGTTTTCAGAGATCTTCTTCAATTGACACCTGTAAAAGGTGAGCCTATTTTTAAAACATTAGGACACAAACTCTGCCGCAAAACTGTTGGCAGCATTGGAAATGTCAACCTTTGGCAACATTTCCAATACAGAGAATTAACAGAAAACATGCGCCAATCTACAGATCTCACTTATGCCAACATCTTAAAAAGTATCAGAGTTGGTATACTTTCTAGAGAAGCAGAAGCAATATTGAAAACCCGGCACATTCATGCACTTTATGGTGATAATGCATGTGCTACAGATGTTATGGAACAATTAGCCCACAAAAATGTCAATTGTATGGCCTTAATGCCAACTCTTGCAAGCTGTTTCAAATTCAATGAAATAATGTTAAGCAAAGAAATGCAACCAATTATGGAAATTAGCGCCACAGACAAACTAGATGTACATGGAATGACACTACCCATGTGTGACCAAGCCACAGCAAGACTAAATAGTTTAGAAAAATCAATCTCAAACACAGCAGGCTTGGAAAAGATATTAAAATTATCCTTAAATTGCAGAGTAATGCTTAAACGTTACCTTGACGTGGACCAAGGACTAGTTAATGGAGCACTGGGTACAGTTGTTGGCTTTCAAACATACCCACATGACAACAAAATTCAGTTTGTCAATATTCTCTTTGACAAACTTTCAGAAGTAAAAAGAATAGGACGCTCAACAGCTCGATTCCTTCTCTTCAAAGACATGTATGTATGCAGAGAACAATTTTCTCTAACTCTTGCATACGCATTCACCATTCATAAATCACAAGGTCTTACTCTAGACAAAGCAATGATAGACATTGGTAACACAGTCTTTAAAGAAGGCATGAGCTACGTAGAACTGTCATGCCTACGTACAATTGAGGGTCTATTTCTAATAAACTTTGATGCAAGTAAAGTAAACGCTGATATTCCTTGCATTTTAGAATACAATAGACTTTGTTCACTATACACCCCCCATCTACAAACATATCCTGTTCCACAAAAAGAAAAATGTTCTAAAAGAAAACTAAATCAAACAGAAATGCAACAGGATGTCACTGCAAATCCTCCAAAGAGACTATAAGAAACTAAAACTTCATCAAGTACCACAAGCAAAAAAGAATCAATTAGGGAAAGTAAACCAGGTACTTCTTTAAAGAAGGAAGACAAACTCCAAAAAAAGCAGTTAGATACAGAACTACCTGGACCATTTAAATTCTCAAATATAGTTGGTGTAAGTTGCTACGCAAATGTAGCAATGAATATTCTATTTCAATTACCACCAATTGTTGACAACATTTACTTACACAGTACAGACCCATTGTGTTTGCAAATGTTAGTACTTCACAGAAATGCAGCAAACAATCCTGACAACACGTATAGTGTTTTTGGAATAAGACAACAATTGGACTACTGTGCTGGAATGGTGAAATTCACTATAAACTCACACGAAGATCCACAAGAATTTCTAATGTACTTACTACAAGTACTGGAAAACTAAAACATACCTATAAATGAAATCTTCCAGATTTCATACATGTGGAAACATACATGCACTCTCTGCAACAACGTGACACAAGAACAAATCCCCAATGAGCGCTTTGTCTATATATCAATACCTAATTGTGAATCCGTTCCATTTCAGCAACTTGTACAAAATGCAAACCACGGTAGATTATGTTCTACCTGCAATTCGGATAATCGCTCCACGTTACTAATACAAACACATAGTAAATACGTAATACTAATGCTTCTACGTTACAATGCAGATGGTACGAAAAACAACCGCAAGCTGACTGGATTCACACATGGTCAAATATCACTTGGTAGGAAAACCTTCACAACAATAGGTATGATCTACCACGCAGGAGCCACAACCAACTCAGGGCACTACACTGCATATATAAAAAAAAAATATGGATGGTTTGAATGTAATGATAGTACCGTTACTCTAAAGCAGAGATTACCAGCTAATCTTACAAACGCGTATTTAATGTTCTTAAAACCAAAATTTGATAACTGAACTGTACTTAAACCTTAAGTAGACTTGTAGTAAAAAAAATATAAATTGTCACAATATTTCAAAACCTATCTAACTGCCCAAAGATTCTACAACAACTAATCAGATAAATTAATACCACTCAAATAGAGCAAAAAATAGACAGTTAGAATACGCCAATTGGTATCTAACTGTCCCAAAATTTACAAATATGCAAACAGATAAATCAATACCACGAAATTATATCAAAACATAAACAGTTAGAATACGCCTACTGGTATCTAACTGGGCCAAAATTTTACATTATCCAAACAAATACCTACTATCTTACTGCTCACAAAAACTGGAACAATCCAATGCATAAAGCATTAGGCAGAAACAACAAGTAAACACGGAAAACAAACAAATAATTAACTGTAGCATAACAGAAAACGTTTTTTTTTTTAATCCAACATGGATTTTATTTTCTCCCACAGACCCAATGATTTTAGCAACAAACACAGAAACTTTGCATATTGCACAGTACTCTGGTTTGTAATCTACTAAATATGAGGGTCAATAAAAAGAAGAAAATGTTGATTGTACATTGTAATAAGTCATTATAAAATACTAATACTAACATGCTATTTTCTTTTATTACAGAAATGAACAAGAAAAACATGGACTCCTGTTACTAAACCTAATAGTATGTATAACAAGATAAATACAACCATCGCAGCATATCACACCCATACAAGCTTATAACATTGTTCCTTATAAATTAGTTTTTGACCCAAAGTTAAAAGCCACTATGGGTGTGATATGCTGCGGTGGTTGTGGCCAGGGCATACACTCTTGGGTGTATGGCCAAGTGGCCATGCACCCAACATTCTATACCCTGGCCACAACCACTGCAGCATATCACACCCTTAGATGCAAGCATTGCAACCATTTTTATGTCCGCGGACAGGGGGAAGGTCCTAGGACACATTCAACTTGCCAGAGGACAATACAAACAGCGTCCTCAGGACACCCCCATTTTCTTTATGTACGAACATTTCTGGACACCGCGATTGTTCTTAAAACATTTTCACCTTGCCAACGAACAATACAGACAATGTCTCCAGGACACCTCCTGCAAACATTTCAAGACCCCACGAGTGTTCTTAGAACACTTTCAAGTTGACACTGAATCCATTCTGTTTATTTACGAACATTCCAGAACAGCCGTGTTGTCCGCAGACAAATCGAACACAACAAAAGCGTCTAGCACATAAATAAAATACAACTTTGAACCTATCTCATACTCCCCCATCCTCCCCAAAGACTTCTACACACCAACACACTCTACTAAATACACATTTTGAACAAACTTTCACCGCGCTGTCCGCGGACGTCCGCAAATGCAAGATGGTGGGCGCGACAGAAAATCTGACGCGCATCACGTACCACGCGCCCAATCAGCGAACACATCGCATGTCTGCGGACATGACGCAAGCCGCTGGGCCAATCGGGGTGCTGTCCGCGGAGCGAACAGGGAAGTCCGTCCGCGAAGCAAACACAGATATCAGTAATTTTTTTGCCTTACATTTTGTTCATTTTTTAAAAAACTACTGGACGGATTTACACCAAATTTGCAAAAGCACGCTTTCGGGACCAGGCCGCCGCTCCTGCCACACATTTGGTGTAAATCCATGACAGCTTTTGAACTGACTGATTATGGACTAATTTTTCTTCTGTCAGTTCTCCTTTAGGGATGCAGATCTTATAAGTAACAGGCGAGATTTTATCTACAATTTCAAAGGTGCCACGCCATGAGGGATGGAACTTCCACTCTTTGGTCTGGTTCTTTTGAAACGTGTACAAGTAGACCCTGTCTCCTAATTGGTACTCTTTCTTAGTGGTCTTTAAATCGTAGTGGGTTCCCCCTCTGCTGACTTTTCCAGATTTTGCTGAGCATATGCAAAAGCATGATGAAGGAGTTTTCACAAATTCTCAATGTATTCATTGGTTGTCGTGTTGATCATAGTCTGCTCTTGAGTTCTATAGAGCAGATCCTGAGGTAGCACCAGTGTTTGTCCTGTCATAAGGTTGAAAGGAAAAATGTTTGTTCCAGAAGATGGTGTAAACCTGATGGCCATCAGGACAAGCGATAGTTGGATGTCCCAACTAGGCCCAGAGTCCACCACAAACTTCTTTAGGATACCCACAATCATTTTATTGTACCTCTCAACTCCCCAACTTGTGGCTGGGTGGTAAGCAATGTGGAGTTTCTTCTCTTTACCCTGAGTATATTCCACATCTTTGTCATCAACTCACTGGTAAAGTGACTTCCTAGGTCCGACTCAATCCTTTGGGGAATGCCTAAATGCGAGAATATGTGATTGATCGTCAGGGCAGCTGCTGTTTCTGCTTTGCAATTTGGGGCTGGGAGACATTCCACCCACTTGGTAAACAAGCATGTCATGGTTAACATGTACTTGTTTCCTTCATAGGGGCGAATCACGGGACCGATGAAATCTACATGTAAATCTGACCAAGGCAGTGTCATTCCCCTTTTCTGAAGGGAAGCTCTGTTTGTGAGGGACCTTGGTTAAAATTGCACACATACAAGACACCCCTTCAAGTATTGGTCAGGGCCCTGACCCATGTGTGGCAAGTAAGCAATCTCTTGCAAGATTTCCAAAGTTGTATGAAACCCCCTATGACCGGCTGTGGCTGCGTCATGGGCGTGACTTAAGATCAGGCTCCGGAATGAGGTAGGGACCACCCACTGGTCACATCCAGAGATGGATCTCCGCACCAACAAACAATCTTGGATTCAGAACATTTTGGAATAAGTCATCAACACTCGGAGATCCTCCTTCCTGGTGTAATCGGATTCGTCAGAAGAAAATTCACGGGGTCTTCAATGTGTTGATAAAATTTCCTGATAATTGGATCCCCTTTGTGTGGCGTAATAAAATCAGCATCTGGGATCTCCTTACTCCACTGGGCAGTTGAGAGTTCGTTTTCGGCAAGTGTTTGGGACCTGGTGACAGCAGCGACCTGGATTTCCCCCAAAAGGGACTTGATCTCTATGAGATCCCCCTGGATGTCTCTGGTGTTGGCCAACTGGACAGCCAAGTCATTTCTGTTTTTGTCTTGTCCCTCTATTCTGGAGTTTTCCAGTAGATGGTCATCTCATATGGCTTGTATTAACTTCCCGTGCTTGAGTGGTTTGTTGTTTGCACACAGAAATTATTCTACAGGGGAAACCCCACAATTTGGTGATATTCCCTCCTACTACGTGAGGATATAAGGTATATATTTCTACAAAAGGAAGGAACAATCAACACATTTCCCTCAGATAGCAATTTTAAGACACAGCCCTGGAACAGATATAGGCTGCATTCTGTGTTTCAAATCATCATCAGAAAACATTTTATTCACAAAATATCATTTTTAATATATTAATCTCTTGTTAAGCACAAGTAATACAAACATTATTTAAAAAATATATACACATCACATAGTCATATACAAAGTAAAAACACTATACCACCTAGAGAGTGTTCTATTGGCCCTCCAGGGTTCCAGTGTAATACTGTGGGGCAGTCTGTCCTTTCGCTTTCTTTGTCGTTATACCCATTCTTTGGGTTTAGGAATTCACTGGGATGGTATGAGGAAATTCCGTTTTGGTCCATTACAAATGGACTGTATTTTGTTTACCTCGTTTTCCTTGCCCTGACTTTTTTGCCTGACTTTGCCTGGTTTGGGCGTATGTCACGACGTGCGACGTCATCACGCGTCTTTCAGCGCGATGCCGTCATGACGTTGCGGATGTCTTTCCGCAATGGTCTTGTTTGAACGGCTGTTCGCCGGGATGATAGAGGATTTGTCCGCTGGTTGCCGTATTTGGGTTCCAGCTTTCTACATTTATTGTATGATGGGACGTGCAACTTTCCCGTAATAGGTGAGTGCCAGGACATATTGTTCTGAGAAATTGAGGATTGTGTCAGTGAGTGTTTCGCTGACAGGTTTTCTATTATGTGGTGCTTACTCGGTTCTCATTTGTTTTAGAACTAGTGGGATTCCAGCCTGATAGAGGGAAGAGGTCCGATTTTTCAGGACGCTGCATTGACTGCAGATTGGAGGACTTTTGGAAGAGCCCGTGGGAGGTAAGAACTTCCAGGGTTAGGCAGACCCATGGGGCTGTATAAGCACTCTGCCGAGTAACTTGGTTTTAACATCTTTAATTCTAATATGACTCCCACGTTATTGGATATGTTGCTATTACCTATGATTGGGGTATTGGCCCTGTCAGTATAAATTGGAGAGACCATATTATGGTTTGTCAATAGACTATTCGTGGTACTCTATAGTGTTTTCTGCCTATTCTAGTAGTGAAGAGTCAGAATGTGTTTGACTTGTGAGGTACAAGACATGTAATTCTTGGTACCATGGTTCAGGTATATGATTTACGATATACTTGACACCCTTTTGGTGATGAGGGAGTGGCTATGGTGTATAAATTTAACCTATTATGCCCGTATTAGTGATATGTTTGTGTTGTGTTTTTTATCCTTAGAGATAGCAATTGGTGTATGAATAGGAAGATTCTACCGAAAGCACAGGACTACTTCTGCCCCTGATGAATGTCCGGTTACATTGAACACAGAGGACTGAAACTTATATAAGTTGGGCTTTGTCACACAATGGAAAATGAGATTTATTGAGTTGCCATGAGTGTGTTGTGCTGGTTGAATATTTCAGCATACTAGTTTCGATACTGTTAGGTGGTATAGTGTTTTTACTTTGTATATGACTATGTGATGTGTATATGTTTTTTAAATAATTTTTGTATTACTTGTGCTTAACAAGAGATTAATATATTAAAAATGATATTTTGTGAATAAAATGTTTTCTGATGATGATTTGAAACACAGAATGCAGCCTATATTTGTTGTTTGCACACACCTTGCCTTGGTTTTTCCAATTTATCAGGTGCTCCACGAACCCATTCCTGACATAGGGGGTCATTATGAGTCGGGCGGTAAGGGATCCTGGGTACCGGTAAGGAGGCTGGTGCTGGTAATCCCTTGCCACCCAATTCCGAGGTCCCTTGGAGGGAACCATAAGGATTGTGTGGTCTGACCAGGGTGCTAATAATGGGCTTGCCATTCGCGAGCCCGTTATTAGCGTTCTCCCCATTCCCATTGAGCCCTGTGGGGGCTCAAATGGGAATGGGGAATGGTTTGTTCAATGGGGACTTACCGGTCCCGCCAGGCTCGGAATGCAGCGGTAAGTCCCCATTGAACAAGACCGGACTCGGACACGTTATGGGAGGCAGCCATGGTGCTAATAGCACCATGGCTACTGCCCATCTCGTAATGAGGCCCATAATCTGAATCAGTGATTATGACCAGTTTGTGCAGTTGGTGTTGCAAGGCAGTGAGGATGGCCTGATGTACCGCCATCAACTCTGCCACCTGACTACTTCAGGGAACGATCTTGTACCCAGCAGAGGACTCTGGGGCATCATTCACCCAGGCATTCCCAACACCAACCATAAGGTCTTTTTCCCCATTGTTGTCAACATGGTAGGAGCACCCATCCACATAGACTGTGGGTATCCCTTTGCATGTGTCTTCCCCATATACCTTGTGCAGGCAAGTCAGGTACGCCTCCATGTTGTCTTGGGTTTTTAGACTTTCATCCTCGAAATAGTTTTCTTAAGCACAATCTTGAAAGTAAGCCAAACCGTGCACGAGGGGACTCTTATTGTTTTGCCCATATCTGACCTACACAGGAAAACCTTGCATGGACAGAATCCATAAAGTAATTCTGAAATTACTCACATTCCCAGTTCCGATTCAGTCACTTTTGAGGCATTGCAAAGGCTGGTGAACAGTCTTGACAATGATGTGTTCCCCCTGGATGAACTCGCAGTAATTCTTCAATGCCCACACCATTGCCTGAGTGCCTTTTCACAATCGTTGAAGTTTTCCTCCACAGAGGGCAAAGTCTTACCCCCATACAAGATTACTCTGTTGACCTTGTCATGCTTCTGGTGTAATGCTGCTGTCAAGCAAGTATTTGAGAACCCCGTCTCCAAGAAGAACTCCTTGTTTGTTTTTCATGGGGTAAGCCAAAGAAGGTGCTTGTAAAAGGCTTCTCTTGAGTTGTTTTACTGCCTCAGATTATTAAGGACCCCACTCCCACTTAACCCCGGCCTTAAGTAAACAGACCAAGGGTCTTGTGACCTCTGCATACTCCTCTATGAACTTCCTATTATAATTAGTAAGTCCAAGAAGGCTTCTTATTTCACACAGAGTTGAAGGGTCTTTCAATTTCAGTAACACTTCCGCCTTTTTTCGCCTGGGAACTGAGACCCTCAGAGGTGATTTCTTGCCCTAGGAAGTTCAGGTGGGTCTTACACCAGTGTGCCTTCTGGAAGGACAATTTCACTCCAGCTTCCTTCAACTGAGTCAGGACATAGCGTATTTCCTCAATGTGTTCCTCCACAGTTGAGCTTTTGATTAGAACATCATCTACATGGGTCAGGTTTCTCCTTTCGCCCAAGTCGGCATGACCTTATGCATAAAGATGTTAAATTAATTGCTGGAGTTTATGTATCCAAAGGGGGATCAGGTCCACGTGTACTGCTGCCCACCGAAGGAAAAGGCAAGCTTGTACGGGTCTTGCCTTCTCACCGGTACTGTCCAGTAACCATTGGTCAGGTCAGTGGCGGTATACACCTTTGACCCTTGGATCTGGGCCAGTAGGGAAGAGGCCATAGGGACATGTGGACCCATTTGTTTAACTGCTTAAGGTCTGTGCAAAGTCTTCATTGGCCATTGGGTTTCAGTATCCCCAGTACCGGGTTATTAAAGGTACTGTGGACTGGACTAATTATCCTACGGGATTCTAAATTCTTGATAATCTCTGTGAGTGACTCCATAGACACAAGGGGCAAACAATATTGCTTCACAAATAGGGAAGCCATCCCAGGGTTTGTTGGTATGGAGCTGGAATGTATCTCGGTGCGACCACAGTCATACGAGTCCACGGGAAAGATCTCTTGAAAATCCCAAAACATCTGTTTCACATTCTGCTTTTGTTCCTTGGTCTCACAGGCATCAGTAAGGTTGATTATTTCCACAACCATCAGCATGAAGCCTGGAAATACCTTGGGTTTTGCAATTTCTGCAGTATCCTCCATTTGCAGGAGAGATCTCTTGTTATGGTGTTGGCCTGGACAGTAATTTTCAAGGAGGGGAGGCAGTCACTATTGACTTGAAATATCACCTAATTCTTCCTGATGTCATAAGTTACCTCTTCCCATCCCACAAAGGCTAGAAGAGTACAGCAAGAAATTCCCCCCTTGCCAGGTGAAAAACATTTCAAGAGGTATGTTGCCGTCCCAATTGTAACAATCATTTGGAATCTGTCCCATGACCTAATTCCCTAAGTAAATGGAAAAATGTTGAGCATCAACCGCCATTCCAATAAAGGGTCATTGTTATCCACCGATATTCAAATGGTTTTGTATTCTAGGTCAACTAGTGGAGTTGGGTTCAAATACAACCCCTGTTGTTGGAGGTGATCATTTCGTAATTTATATAAGCATCTGGGTTTTGTAGGTTCTGTCCTCATTCAATTTTTATGGGAGTAGTGAATTGTCGTACCAGTCCTGGGATTTTGACCTCTTCTCCAGTTTGAACTTCAACTGCATACGGCAGCATTTGTGCTGACTGAAAGGGCTTTTCAAAATTGTCAAAGCCCATGGGGCTACCACCCAGTCAGGACCAGACTTTGTAATTAGTTATGTCTGAATTAATTGAGAATCGACTGAGAATGTCACTGCCTAAGTAGAATGCAGATGGGACATCTCTCAAAACTCAACAATTATGATATATGCTTATGTCACCAATGGACATTTTTATCATGCACCCACTAGGCAGGAGATGATTGGAATTGGAATTTTCCAGGCCCATTTCCCACTTATCAATTAACTTAAATGTGGGAATGGTCTGATCTTTTGTGAGTTTCCAGAATAAGACTTTTCTGATGAAGCTTTTTCCATTATCCGGGCATACTCAGGAGAGAATAGGCTTTGATCTCATTTACCTGAATAAGGAGGAACAGCTGTTCACCCTTTTTCTGAGTATCAGCCAAACTTTGAGCTGGTTTTTCATCATCTTGTATCATGGGATTTGGGTTTTCCTCAAATTATGGATCAGTATAACATTTCAGGGTATTTTCTTTCCAGTGTGGAATGCCACTTAAAACTGGGAGGAAGTTTAATTTAAAAAAATGGAGAAGGGTTCCTATCACCAGTTTGTTCTCCTACAGAGATGACAGTGATGTTGGGGACTTGATTGTTCCTAAAGTGGAATTCGCTTTGGTCAGACCGCTGGTCAACCATGTGGCATGTACCATTTAGACTTACGTAGTTTGTGCTTTGTTTTAGTTGTATTGGCCGGTTAGTCTATGTCCAGCGTAACTTGTTCACACAGTCTATTAGGGGTGACAACCTCTGGAGGAGGTGTGCCCTCTGGAGTGATGACTATGACCGGGTGTTTCACTCTGTGTCGGCCAATTTTGATATCCAGATCCGCAGTCCCCTCGATTGAAATGTCATTTCTGTCAAAGTTTTGGACTTGTCCAGGAAGAAATGTGAGGGAAATTTGGTGACTCCCGGCTTCCTGCATTCATTTGGTCAAATGCCTTTCTGGACAGAAGGGTGGCCTGGGATCCTGTATCCACCGGTGCTGAAAATGCACATTGGCCCTGGACCTTGACGGAGGTATAAAATCTGCCTTCCCTCTCTTCAAGGGGGCAAAGGAAATGTGCTTTTTTGGCCAACTTGGCAGTTAATTTCTTTGATACGAACTTAGACCCTGTGTGATCTTGGGCAGCTCTCTGTGTCGGAGTCCGGGAATCTGTAAAGAAAATTTGGCACCCAGAGATTTGTGGGATTTGGGAATCCCCTGTTTCTTTTGATTCTTGGCTGCCCCCCTTTTCCAGGAGACAGTCACTTGAACCAGTTTGGGGGAGAATCCCGCATTTATTTCAGATTCCTCTGGGTGACATTTTTGGGGTTCAGGAATGGGTGGTTCTGGGTTAGTCCCCATACTTACCCAGTCTATGTTAGGGTCTTTTGGGGCCCATTTTTCCTTGGTAGGAATCCCCCCAAGCCTGAAAGAGATTTTCTTCCCTGAATCCTCCAGGGATTTTACTGACCTGTAACATTGTTGAATATCATTTGCAACATTTCGCCACCACAAGAACTCTTCTAACATCAGTCCCCTCTCCTGAGAAGAAACTTTGTGACTTTTGTACACAAGGCTCCATACATCATAGGGATTGGTTTATAAAGTTAGGTTATCCTTCTTGTGAACTGGTTTCATTTTACTGCATCACTACTTTCGTTCTTTTATTTATCTAAGTTATAGTATGCATTCCTAAAAACCTAGAGGAGACTGTATATGTGTTAGAGTATCGAGTCATATTACTACTTGCTTAATTCATTTCTTAGATCCTCAATCCATGTTGGCCTCCGCAGTATTAAGAAGGTAGGTCAGGCCCCTTACTGGCAAAACCTGCCAGTAAAATTGGCTAATCCCACACAGAGTCCCCTTGGACTCCATGTAATAGGGTTTTACCACCATTACGGCACTTGTAATCTAGTGGTAATTCTGCCAGATGAAGTTCCGCTAACGGTTATACTGTTTGGTGGTATCCTACTGGATTTACCGGCGGGATACCACCAAACATGTAATGAGGCAGTTAATGTGTATTTTTGGGCTCATACATGTTTTTGTACTTACCTGTCTAAATTGAATTATTGTGTGCTTCACTGTGTGGACTCATTGTGGACTTCTGGGCCCACTCACTTTCATGTGAGACTAACTGGGTAATTCATAGAATCCGGCGCACAAGTGGCGCACGCGGCTGGCGCACAGTGTGCGCGTGCGGTAGTCTGCGCCAGCCGCGTGCGCCAAAACACATTCAGGCGCACAGCGTATTCATGGATTCCAACAACCACAACCAGCCGTGGCGCAGAGTGGCGCAGCGACCCTGCAGCAGCGCCAGTAACGCCCCCAAGAACGCCCCTCGCGCAGGGAAAAGCCATCAAAATCCCCAATCCAGCACAAAGGGCAGCAGCAAACGCAGAGCGGGGAGCGTGTATTCCAGGGGTGTGCGGGTGTCATCACACGCGATTGGCCTGGGTACGTGGATTCCAGGGGTGCGCGAGAAATTCTACACGCGATGGGCCTGGGTACGTGGATTTCAGGGGTTCGCGAGAAATTCTACACGCGATTGGCCTGGGTACGTGTATTTCAGGGGTGCGCGAGATAATCTACACGCGATTGGCCTGGGTACGTGAATTTCAGGGGTGCGCGAGAAATTCTACACGCGAATGGGCTGGGTACGTGGATTACAGGGGTGCGCGAGAAATTCTACACGCGATTGGGCTGGGTACGTGGATTTCAGGGGTGCGCGAGAAATTCTACACGCGATTGGGCTGGGTACGTGGATTCCAGGGGTGCGCGAGAAATTCTACACGCGATGGTCCTGGGTACGTGGATTTCAGGGGTTCGCGAGAAATTGTACACGCGATTGGCCTGGGTACGTGTATTTCAGGGGTGCGCGAGATAATCTACACGCGATTGGCCTGGGTACGTGAATTTCAGGGGTGCGCGAGAAATTCTACACGCGAATGGGCTGGGTACGTGGATTACAGGGGTGCGCGAGAAATTCTACACGCGATTGGGCTGGGTACGTGGATTCCAGGGGTGCACGAGAAATTCTACACGCGATGGGCCTGGGTACGTGGATTTCAGGGGTTCGCGAGAAATCCTACACGCGATTGGCCTGGGTACGTGTATTTCAGGGGTGCGCGAGATAATCTACACGCGATTGGCCTGGGTACGTGAATTTCAGGGGTGCGCGAGAAATTCTACACGCGAATGGGCTGGGTACGTGGATTACAGGGGTGCGCGAGAAATTCTACACGCGATTGGGCTGGGTACGTGGATTCCAGGGGTGCGCGATAAATTCTACACGCGATGGGCCTGGGTACGTGGATTTCAGGGGTGCGCGAGAAATGCTACACGCGAATGGGCCTGTGCGAGTGGGGCAGTGTATTACGTGGGTGTGCGGTAAGTTGAAGAGGTGAATTGCCAGTGTGGCTCCTCCCAGGTCTCCCCCCTACCCCCTCCACGACTCCTGCAGGCAGCCCACACCACAGGGGACTACCCTGCACCCCTGGTCATGTCCCGCAGGCAGCCCATCCACCATGGGCATGCCCCCCAGCCAAGCCACATGTCCCCTTGCACCCCCACCCCCCAGCACTGTGGGGCACCTGCCAGCAGGCCCCCACTCATGTCCCACACATGTCCCCCACCACCCCCACCCCCCAGCACTGTGGGGCACCTGCCAGCAGGCCCCCACCCAAGTCCAACTCATGTTCCCCACCACCCCCACCCCACAGCAGTGCAGGGGCACCCACCACCAGGCCCCCACCCATGTCTCCCAGCACCCCCACCCCCCAGCCACCAGGGGCAGCCTCCACCAGGCCCCCACCCATGTCTCCCACCACCCCCAACCCCCAGCAGTGCAGGGGCAGCCTCCACCAGGCCCCCACCCATGTCTCCCAGCACCCCCACCCCCCAGCCACCAGGGGCAGGCTCCACCAGGCCCCCACCCATGTCTCCCACCACCCCCACCCCCCAGCCACCAGGGGCACCCACTACCAGGCCCCCACCCATGTCTCCCAGCACCCCCACCCCCCAGCCACCAGGGGCACCCACTACCAGGCCCCCACCCATGTCTCCCAGCACCCCCACCCCCCAGCCACCAGGGGCAGCCTCCACCAGGCCCCCACCAATGTCTCCCACCACCCCCACCCCCCAGCACTGTGGGGCACCTGCCAGCAGGCCCCCACCCATGTCTCCCATAACCCCCACCCCCCAGCAGTGCAGGGGCACCCACCACCAGGCCCCCACCCATGTCTCCCACCCCCCCACCCCCCCAGCAGTGCAGGGGCAGCCTCCACCAGGCCCCCACCCATGTCTCCCACCACCCCACCCCCCCAGTAGTGCAGGGGCAGCCTCCACCAGGCCCCCACCCATGTCTCCCACCACCCCCACCCACCAGCCACCAGGGGCAGCCTCCACCAGGCCCCCACCCATGTCTCCCACCCCCCAGCCACCAGGGGCAGCCTCCACCAGGCCCCCACCCATGTCTCCCACCACCCCCACCCCCCAGCACTGTGGGGCACCTGCCAGCAGGCCCCCACCGATGTCCAACTCATGTTCCCCACCACCCCCACCCCCCATCACTGTGGGGCACCTGCCAGCAGGCCCCCACCCATGTCTGCCACCACCCCCACCCCCCAGCACTGTGGGCCACCTGCCAGCAGGCCCCCACCCATGTCTCCCACCACCCCCACCCCCCAGCCACCAGGGGCAGCCTCCACCAGGCCCCACCCATGTCTCCCAGCACCCCCACCCCCCAGCCACCAGGGGCAGCCTCCACCAGGCCCCCACCCATGTCTCCCACCACCCCCAACTCCCAGCAGTGCAGGGGCAGCCTCCACCAGGCCCCCACCCATGTCTCCCAGCACCCCCACCCCCCAGCCACCAGGGGCAGCCTCCACCAGGCCCCCACCCATGTCTCCCACCACCCCCAACCCCCAGCAGTGCAGGGGCAGCCTCCACCAGGCCCCCACCCATGTCTCCCAGCACCCCCACCCCCCAGCCACCAGGGGCAGCCTCCACCAGGCCCCCACCCATGTCTCCCACCACCCCCACCCCCCAGCACCGTGGGGCACCTGCCAGCAGGCCCCCACCCATGTCCAACTCATGTTCCCCACCACCCCCACCCCCCAGCACTGTGGGGCACCTGCCAGCAGGCCCCCACCCATGTCTCCCATAACCCCCACCCCCCAGCAGTGCAGGGGCACCCACCACCAGGCCCCCACCCATGTCTCCCACCCCCCCACCCCCCCAGCAGTGCAGGGGCAGCCTCCACCAGGCCCCCACCCATGTCTCCCAAAACCCCACCCCCCCAGTAGTGCAGGGGCAGCCTCCACCAGGCCCCCACCCATGTCTCCCACCACCCCCACCCCCCAGCCACCAGGGGCAGCCTCCACCAGGCCCCCACCCATGTCTCCCACCACCCCCACCCCCCAGCACTGTGGGGCACCTGCCAGCAGGCCCCCACCGATGTCCAACTCATGTTCCCCACCACCCCCACCCCCCATCACTGTGGGGCACCTGCCAGCAGGCCCCCACCCATGTCTCCCACCACCCCACCCCCCCAGCAGTGCAGGGGCAGCCTCCACCAGGCCCCCACCCATGTCTCCCACCACCCCACCCCTCCAGTAGTGCAGGGGCAGCCTCCACCAGGCCCCCACCCATGTCTCCCACCACCCCCACCCCCCAGCCACCAGGGGCAGCCTCCACCAGGCCCCCACCCATGTCTCCCAGCACCCCCACCCCCCAGCCACCAGGGGCACCCACTACCAGGCCCCCACCCATGTCTCCCAGCACCCCCACCCCCCAGCCACCAGGGGCAGCCTCCACCAGGCCCCCACCCATGTCTCCCACCACCCCCACCCCCCAGCACTGTGGGGCACCTGCCAGCAGGCCCCCACCCATGTCCAACTCATGTTCCCCACCACCCCCACCCCCCAGCACTGTGGGGCACCTGCCAGCAGGCAGTCAGGCAGCAGCAGATGGCAGGTGGGAGCGTGCTCGGGGCTCTGGGGGGCAGTAGTTCGGCCTTCTGGGCAGGAGCGTGGTCTCCCGTGTGCTTACGCGTGGCCAGCTTGATACGGAGTGATTTGGCACGTGAAAAATCTGCACGTCAGCGTGTAATTCGAGGAAAGGCCCTTAGCGCGTAAGCGCGTCTGCACGCATACGCATTTTCATTGGACCAAAGGCCCTCAGCGCGTGAGCGCGTCTGTGACGTGACGTGCGAGGGTGTATCCCTCATTGCACGTGATGACAGAACACACGTGGATTTCAAACAATCGCGTGTGAAAGTTCACGGCACCCCGGAACACACGTACCCAGGCTAATCGTGTGTGGAACTACCCGCGCACCCGGAAACACACGTACCCAGGCCAATCGCGTGTGGAACTACCCGCGCACCCGGAAACACACGTACCCAGGCCAATCGCGTGTGGAACTACCCGCGCACCCGGAAACACACGTACCCAGGCCAATCACGTGTACGCTCGCTCCCCTCCGATCACACGCGATGACACCCGAATACGGGAAACCAACGAGTCCGCCCACACGGAGGCGTCCCGCGCCCGCGCACAGCATAAAAGTGCGCGCAAACAACAATTGCGTATATACAGCGACGATGAATGCCCCATTTGTTGCTGCACTGATCGTGGGACACCGCAGGAGGAGGAGAATAGCCAGGGCACGCATTTTTACACCACGGACCAGCCTTTTTGGGATGCCCGACGACAACGTCTATGGCAGGTATAGGTTTCCACCTCATATCATCCTAGACCTCGTCAGGGAGTGGGAAGATGACCTCACATCACCCACACTCTGTTCCCAAGCATTGAGCCCCTTGGAGAAGGTGCTCAATGTCCTGCATTTCTTGGCCACTGGGTCATTTCAGCGGACAACTGCCATAGTGGGGGGGGTCTCACAGGCCAAGCAGTCACGCTGCCTACACCAGGTCTTGAACATCATCACTGCGCGCCCCTCCGTCCGCAGGCACATATACATGCCCAGAACACCTGCAGAAAGGCAGGCCGTGCTCCAGGACTTTTACAGGGTGGCACACTTCCCTAAAGTGCTTGGTGCCATAGATTGCACCCATGTGGCCCTACGTCCACCTAGGGCAACGGAGCACATCTATCGGAACCGCAAGCACTGGCATTCCATCAACGTGCAGGTTGTATGCGATGCTAAAGGAATCATCACCTCCGTCTATGCAAACTACCCTGGCTCCAGTCATGACAGCTTCATATACCGAATGTCCGCCCTGAGCCGGGCCCTGGAAGCTGGGCAGCATGGCGACACATGGCTCCTAGGTGAGTACAAATGCCTGTGCACATGCATGCATGTCACACACTGCCAAATACCAAAACCCTAATAATCACAACTATCATCACCTCCCCAGGGGACAGTGCCTACCCTCTGAGCAACCACATGATGACGCCAATCCGGAACCCCACCACCCCACCCCAGGTAAGGTACAACGAAGCCCACATTGCAACCAGGGGCATAGTGGAGCGCACATTCGGAGTGCTAAAGTCACGCTTCCGCTCCCTTGACCGCTCTGGTGGCCAACTACTATATGCACCCCCAGTAGTGTGCAGGATCATTGTGGCAGCATGTGTCCTGCACAATGTTGCAACACGGCAGGGTGTACCAGTGGACATGGTGGTGCCCCCACATCCCCAACCACATGCACAGGCGCTGCCCGTGGGTGGGGACAGGGCGCGTGGCGAGGCAGCCCGGACCCAGCTTGTGGCCACATACTTCACCTAAACTCCCACCCCTGCGGAGTGCACACAGGGCTGGCACATACCAGGTGACAATCGATGATGACAAAGAGACAGTCAACTGTCACAACCTAAACACCCTGAGAATGTTGCCACGGAAGTGCTACATTGTGTGCATCCCTAGCTACTCAAACAGAACCAATCCTGTGTGACCAAAAAAGGAACCAATGCAAGGTGCGTATCACACCCCCCCCCCCCCCAACAGGCCATGACAATCCCTGGAATGTCCCACACACCCTCCCAACCCACATCACCTTGACCATCAGAACACCCACCTCTGGGGCATGCAGCCTTCTCCCCGCAAGGCCACTTTCCAACAGGATCCCCCTACCCCTTGCTCACCATGTCACAGCTTGCGTGTAAATAGGGCCCAGCCCCCTCAGAGGCCACATTTACTGTTACAAATACAAAATTGCAGAGAACTACAAGGAGGCAAACCCCCAAAAAATGCAAAAATCTTGTGGGCGTCAAAAAAACATGATGACTCTCCAATAGACGACTCGAAGTAGCAGGAAATGTCCAAGCACATGCACAAGCACAATGATCGAACAACCAAGGTAGCACTGTTCAGCAATGTTCAAACAGGAAGGGCACCATATACCATCCTCAACATACAATGATGATGCAACAACTGATGGCCAGTGTCACAGCTCTGCTGTCCACGCGCAGGAGTGCCACAAAACAAGCACCCCCTCCGTGGTCTGTGTGCCTGCAAGGTCAAACCTACACAGGCCACAGAGAACCTTGCATGGAAGCAGGCACTGGGATACGTAGCATGGACAGGCATTGTCAACCAGGAGAACCGGAAAGAGGGGCAGGAGAGCGGATGTGGATTAGCAAAAGAAAGTATGCAAATTACAAGTATCCACAAAAACACATACCCAATTATACTAAACATGTACATCATGCACACATCACCAGAAATGTCACATGCAAGCCAAAGAGACACTTATCCCTGGGGTGAGTGCTGGCCTCCTGCCTGCGCACTCTCTGGTCCGGTAACAGGAGCACTCCAATGCTGAAAAGAGAGCGTGAGTTACTAATCTGAATGTGTCATCACAACACCCCCCCCCATCCATGGGCCAAAGCAAGTGACTCCTCCACAAGCAACCATCCCTGTCTGCTGCTGTGCACCCATACGTTAGCCTGTCCCACCGATGGTGCACACACTGTCAATGCAGTAAGGCAGGCGCATGTGGCCGTGCGGGAAACGGAAGACCAATGGGACAAGATTCGCACATGATACAATGGTCCCTGGCTGAACTTCTAGACGTGCATATCAAGGTGCAACTGCAGTACAAGTTGGGCACTGGCAGCCGCAGATCACAATAGCCAGTGCACCTGCCAATTAGCACATGCTAACAACATGCCCTGGCCACGAATCTGTGCCTCACTGGGTGTCCCTGTGCGTCGTATCAGGACATGGCTAGGAATGCCACTACACCAATAAGTATGCCTCAATGGACCAGGGATCACTCCTGGAAATGTCTCATGGCCCCAGCATGTGCCACTGACAACATGTAAAGCCACTTGCCATTTGGCCCTCAACGTATGCCAGCTGTACTGTGTGCATATCCAACGATGCCTGGCAAAGCACCACAGCACTGGTGCCACTCAGCATGCATGTGCAAGTGTCCTGGTGGAAGGTTGGCTGCGGTGTGGGCCCTTGTGCTGCTCACCTTGGCTGGAGAACCTGGAAACACGTCTGCTACTGTTGGACGTTTCCGCACAAGCCCTGTGCCCCTGCTTGCGCACACATCCACACATCTGCACCACCGAATTTGACCAGTCCTCTGCATCAGTCGTCCCCGTGTCTGCTGGCAAAGGCAGTCTGGAGCCTCAATCACCTGCAGGAAGTGCATGGAAGAAAAAATCAAGACATGAAAGTCCCCTGTGTGTGTGTCTACATGCTGTCTGTCACTGGGCCAGGTCACAGAGCTACATCCAAACACCTCCCACCATCATCCACAGGCCAAGGGTGCAGGCTACTGTGTACAGCATGAAGTGCATCAAGCACACTTACATGCAAGAACAAGACATACATCACAATCCACATCAATTAATGCATAAATCAATCACACAATCACCCAAAATAATTACAGACATCGGGTGGATGAAACACAAACAATCCCCACTAGGGGTGTGAACACAAGTATCACAGCAGTAGACAGGCCACAGTTATGAGGCAAGTCCAATGCCCTTGTGTAAAATGTTGTTACACCGAACCATCCTAGCGAGCCCATGGATAAGGGAAGCAGGAGTGGCCTATGTGAGTCAGGACCCAAGCTGCAAACACATACACAAGACAAGCTCGAAGGGCCCTGCTGGAACAGACAGTGGATGCTTTCAAAAACCACAAAGCACCACACCGTCACATGAATGCACAATAGACAAACAATCTTAAACTATATTAACTAATTAAACAAAAAACAAAATTAAACTAGATAAAATGATTAAACTAAAAACAATATTAAACTAAATTAACTAATTAAACTAAAAACAATACTAAACTATATTAACAAATTAAACTAACTAACCTAAAAGGAAAAATCAAAAATGGCCACATGCGACCCGGGGGGGTGGGAAGGCACCCAGGAGGGGGGAGGTACAGGGTGCATCTCAACACCCACATGCAATGATGTTGAGAGAAAAAAAAATTCCTCCATGGGCTCAACACCGGCACACCACGACCTGTGTGGAAGATAAGTCATCGTCCGAGTCTGCCTCTTCCTCTAAAGGAGGACGTGGGCCAGGAGCCTGACCACGCCTAGGCGCAGCTTGCCCCTCGTCGGCAGCAAGTCTGCCGGACGGGTGAGCCTGGTTCTGTGCAGCAATTACACGCAGGTCTGCATGCAGTACCTCCCGTGATACACGTGCTTCCTCTTGCAAGGCAACACGTGTAGCACGGAGTTCTTCCTGCGTGGTCTGGCTGGACAACTGATGCACCTCCCGGCAAGCACGTAGCTCAGCCGAGATGGTACGCTCAAGCTGCTCAAACCTCTCCTCTGCCCGCACCCTCTGGGACATCAAGAGGACACCCAGAGTGGATCTGAGGGAGGCATACTCCTCCTTCAGGGCCTTCATGTGTGCCTCTGCGTGAGCATCAATAGCTTGACGCAGAGACAACATTCCAGCCTGGCGTGCCCTGTCAGAGGCCGCCATGCCCAGCCTGAGCGAGCGGGCCGTGGACCGTGCCGCCTGCTGCTGGAGTAGCACCTGCCTAGCAGGGGGGAGCACGGAATGGGCCACACGTTCCATGCTCGCAGCGATGGTATCAAGTGCTGCCCCCTGACGTTCGGAATTGGCAGACATGTCTTGCTCCCACTCAGTTAACCTCGGTGGCACGCGGCCACCGCGTTGCCGGGCCTGACACCTGCGGGACCCAAGGACCGGGCGTCCTTGTGGGGTTGGCACCGCCCGTGGCTGCACGACTACATGCCCCCGTCTACGTGATGCCCCAGGCACATCAGAGACTGTTGTGGAGGGTGACCCTGCGTCCCGACCCACCACAGGCGGAGGTCCCACCCCTGACTGGCCCCTCAATGCAGGTGTCGCGGAAAGAGGAGTGTCCACATCAGAATCACTCACCGCAGATGTATGGACCTGATGCACATCCAACTCAACATGGCTGTCAGAGTGGTCATCTGAGCTGGAATCATAGCCAGACAAACCCAAGATGGACTGAAGCACATGTGGGTTTTCGTGGACTACCACCCCACGTCCCCCACTTGTGCCGGGTCGTGCATGTGATACCAACCCTGTGTCAGGCATGACAACACCATCCTCTGGCTCCATTGCGTCATCATCTGAAAGGTGGAGGAAATTAATACATCAGGACACATGTCAGGAGTACATTACACACATCACACAGACAGCCAACACATGATGCAGACATGTCATACACAAAAGATTACCGGGCATGCATGCATGGTCAATGTGACATTGCATCAGTGTGTAGGCATGTAGAACACTGTAACATGGCTCAGAAGTGTGTTCCTGCAGTGCCGAACATGCATATGTCATTCACTATCTACATGAACAAGTACTTCATGATGTGTATCATATATATGGAAGTCAGTGGAAGGGCACGTTAAGGCATCACGTGATATGTGCATGCAATGGGTTGCATGGCTAGAAGCAAAGGGCCACCACCCCCCCATTCAATTTGCTGGGATGGCTTGCGTGGTAGCAAAAGTCAGAACTGAGACATATGCCTTTGCAGACAGTGTTGACTGGCATCTATGGCATCATCTGAGTTAACTGTCAACACAGCAGATGATGATGGGACAGTAAGCAGGACCCATGAGGAACCCTCAGTAGTGCACTCGAGTGTGCAAAAGCCACTACAGCAGATGGACAGAGTCAGTGGCCCTGAAAGTGGGGGAGGACTGTGCCCCACAGAGACTGTGACACCCTAAAGATGTGTGGGATGCAGGACAGGGCCAGAGTGTGCATGGGATGGCCAAACAAATTCCATAAAATGTAGCACATACAAGACACGTACCACAATCATCATCCAGGCAAGGTCACATAGATATGATCTGATAATGCATAACTAACGCGCCCATACAGAAGTGTTCCAAGGGGCGATGAGGCAGGTAGGGGGGAGCAAAGGGAAGACGGCCAACGATCCTACCAGGCCTGTTGACATTCACATTGCGCAAGTCCATGGGTAGGGTGAAGGGAAATGTGCAAGGGGAAAGTGAGGGCTAGAAGTGCAGTCCAGGGTAGAGGGAAATATGATGAATGTGCCAGATGCTGGCAAGTGCAAGGTCAGTGCAGACAAGTGCTGGGAAGGGGGCTGTAGGGATACAGAGACAGTCCCGTAGTGCAGGGGTCGACTGGGAGTCAATGCAAGTTGAGGTTGCCCGGGCCAAGGTCCTAAATAGTTGAATTGGCACACTTGTAGATTCAGTGCAGTGCCAGGCAACAATCAGAAGGGGAGAGGGGGAGGGAAAGCAGAAGCAAAGAGGAAGGTTTTGAGGTGCATCTGGAACGCGAGATGGATCTACTCAAGTTTAAGGGAGGCATGGAGGCGACTCCAGGGGGATGCCCCTGCCGCGGAGAGCGAACCTCCCCCAACTCGGTGCCAGAAGAAGTGGATGAGCCTGAGGTAGTTGGAGGCAGATGAGCAAACAGCATGAGAAGGAAGATATATCGGAAGAGACAGTTGAAGGTATTCAGGCCCCAGGCCCCAGAAGGCCTTGTGAACAATGCAGAGGGTTCGGAACTCAATCCTCGCAGCCACTGGGAGCCAGTGTTGAGCATTCAGTGTTGGAGAGGTACCGGTCCCTGGACTTGAGGCCAAGGACAAGTCTTGCAGACCTGTCCTGGACAAGTTGCAGAGGGCGGAGTGTAGAGGCAGGCAGTATGATAAACAGGCAGTTACAGTACTCCATCTTTGCAATAACCAGGGCTTGGGAGACAGTGAGCTTCTGTGTGAAGGAGTTGAAAGGAAGAACACCTCTGAGGAGGTGCAGCTTGTAGTGTGAGTACTCATAGATGTCAGATATGTGAGGAGACAAGGAGAGCGTAGAGTCGAAGCTGACCACAAGGTTTGTTGCCTTGCAGGCAGGAGCAGGAAGAGGGCCAAGATTGGGCGACCAGAGAGATGCAGTGGAGGAGGGAGGGGGTGTGCCGATGAGTAGAATCTCCGTCTTACTGGCATTGAGGCAGAGGTCACTGTCAGCACACCATTCCTGGATTGCAGACAAACAGTCAGAGATGAGGGAAGGAGAGGAGGAGTCCGAGGTTAGAGGGAATATGAGCAGGAGTAACATCCGCATAGCACGGAAAGTGGTATGCATGTAGAGCACATGGAGCATGAATGGGCACCCATGTCCCTGTGGAGCATCTGCCAACTGCCCAGTCCAAGTGTGACACCCTGCATGAAGGGCAGAGGACACTTGCACGTGAGTCATGCAATGACATAGTTCCAGTGCTGAGTGGAAAACACCCTGGGCTACATGCAGGAGGGCCAGCAAGCAGGAACATGGACTGGAGGGCCGTCTGGGTGACTAGCAAGTGGCTCTGGGGCAAGTGTGGTGATGAGGACAGTCCCCTTCTGCTCTACATGTAAACCACCCTGCACATCAAGCATGCATCTTTGATGCGTTGCAGGACAAACACATGAGAACCATGTACACATACCATGCAGTGCCAGTCAAGCACAACACATTACACAGGCAAACCATACACGGGCTGCACATACACGCAACAACACTCACTGGACTGTGCATCAAAGTCCTGCATCTCTCCCACACCTTCGACCAATCCAGCTGGAATGAACTCCGCAACGAGTGTCTCCTGCGGAGTGAGGACCACCTCCTCAGGTGCTGGCCCACCGCCAGTCACCTGGGTCATGCTGTAATTAGAGGCACGCTTGGCCTTAGCGCTGCGTTTGAGGTCATCCCAACGCTTCTTGCACTCGGCACCTGTGCGCACCTCATGGCCGATTGCACTCAAATCATCCGCAACATGGTTCCAGTGGGTATTCCGCTGGGCAGGTGTACTTTGTGAATCGGGCCCCACTATCATGTCCGGATGTCCCTTCACGTAGCCCACAATGAAGTCCAGTTCCTCCTTTGAGAAAGGCTTCTTCCTTGACGTGAAGGAGGCCGTGGCTGTGTCTGGGGTCTCAGCCTGTGCTGCAGATGCAACCTTCCTCCTCTTGGATGATGGCGCAGACCCTGGCTGGCGATAGCCGCCCTGATCACCATGGCCAGTGGGACCGGTGGATTGGACCAAGGGAGTGGCAGGTTGTAGGACGACCGAAGGGCTGACATGCGTCTGTGGCTGCGGGGTGCCCTGGAATGGGCCCTGCGCAGCTACATCTGCCGTGCCAGGGTCATTGACCGCAACTGTCCCGAGTGGTACAGTCACAACCGGGGTGCTGTTGGCTGCACCTGCCCCTGCAGTTGTCAACACCCGGCTGGACGGGGCAGCAGATGACATTGCTGCCCCAGGGACACATGTCTTGGTCAGGCCAGCCCTGCGTGCACCTCCGGTCTTACTCCTGACCTGCTGGAAATCGTCAAGGGATCCTTCGAGTGCCAACGCAGACTGCGCTGGCAGACCCTGAGCCTGGGTGGTGGTGTTCACAGCTGCACCTGCAGCCACCACTACCCTTTGGGCCCTGGCAGTCGATGGAATGGACTGCCGGGTCACATGGGTGCCAGTGCCAGGTTCAAGAACTGCATCACCTGGAGGCGCAGGGGGTGGTGGCATGGCTGCACCAACACGTGGCACATCATTGTGCTCAAGTGGCGCACCCCTGCCTCTGGCCCCTCTGCGATCGCCCTGGACACCCTGGAGTCCCCCTACTCCCTCGTCACCCCGGCCACGTCCCTGGCCACGTCCGCCACGAGGAGTACGCCCTGCTGAGGCGCCCCTCACCTTTTTTGGCCTCCCAGCCATGGCACAGATGGAGTTGTGCCGGCACAGATGGAGTAGTGCCAATTGGAGGTGTAGACCACAATTGTCCTGGGCAATTGGGGTGAAGGGGGTGGGATGCAAGTTGTTAACAGCACCCCTGCACCTGCAAGGCTGTGTGTGACCCCGGTGATGTAGTGACGGGTCACGCAACGCTCAGGCACCCCAAAACTGCAGTCAAACCGTGCACGCAACCCCTGCAGCCTACGTGCGTGGAATTAACCTCCCGCAGTACGCGGTGGCACCCAGGAACACGAAAAACGCGTACGCGTGGGACACGCAGGCTACTATGACCTCGAAAACGGGTGCGATACACAGGGGCACCCACAGTGGGAAAATAGCGTGCGCAACTCACCGTCTGACTAGCGCGATGCAGAAAAACACGCGTAGCCAATACCCCCGCCAAAAGAAGAGATACGTCCTAGAGATACGTCCTAGATGTGAAGTTGAGATGGTGGTGAAACAACACGGAGCAGCAACACACACGTTGGTCTCCACGAAAGGCACGTACACCGAAATGGCGGAGACGCTCACCTTTAACCCGTGCAGGGGGAAACGCCCGTGCGCGTCACGTCACTTACATGACATGCATTCACACGGCTACGTGCGATATTCACACGTGCTGGATCACGATGCGCACCCACAGGGAAACGCCCGCGCGCGTCACGTCACAGACGCGCTTACGCGCTAAGGGCCTTTGGTCCAATGAAATCGCGTACGTGTGCTGACGTGCTTACGCGCTAAGGCCCTTTCCTCGAATTACACGCTGACGTGCAGATTTTTCACGTGGAAATTCACTCCGTATCAAGCTGGCCACGCGTAAGCACACGGAAGACCACGCTCCTGCCCAGAAGGCCGAATTACTGCCCCCCATAGCCCCGAGCAGCCTCCCACGAGCCATCTGCTGCTGCTGCCTGCCTGCCTGCCTGCCTGCCTGCCTGCTGCCACATTGCCCTGCCATTTGGTGCCTGCACATCAGCCATCTGCAGGGGTCCAGTTGCTGTGTCCACCCCTGCTGGAACAGTAGACTCCCGACTGGGATACCATCGCTCCACAGCCCAGCCCCAGGACCCAGTAGCCCACCCACGCCTGCCTCGGGGGTCGCCATGTCGGGGCAAGCACCATCTGAGACCAGTGGCGACCCCCAGCCACAGAGGCAGAGGGCCACCAGCTTCAGTGAGGAGGAAGTTGGTGTCCTGGTGGAGCATGTCCTGGGGCATTATGATGCCCTCTTCGGAAGACCACGCGCCAACAAGGAAGGACGGGAGAGGATCTGGGACGATGTGGTGGTTGCCATCAACGCGGAGGGGGTGGCAACCCGCGACATCAAGCACATCAAGAAGCGCTGGGAGGACTTGAGGTCCAGGACCCTCAATAAGGCCCGGCGCCTCGCGGAGGGGGGCCGGGCACGCCTGACTGACATCCAGATGAGGGTCCTGGAACGCATAGACCCAGCGCTCCACGCCCAGATCCTTCAGAGGCAGACCCGTCTGGAGTTGAGCGGTAAGTGGCCAGGCATTGCTGTGTGAGACAGGGCATGTTGCAGTGTGCTGGTTGTCTGATACATGCCTGTATGTGTGACATAGGCCATGTACGTATGTGTGTGTGCAGGGACATCATGGTCAGGCATGTGAGTACAGTGATGTGTGAACCACATGTTTGGTGCATGTGTACAATTGCAACATGGGGGGCTCTGCGCAGAATGGACACATGGAAGCATGGCAGTCTCTGTTCCTGGACATGGGTGGGGGTGAGGGATGGGTGCTGGTCCCATGTACACGTATGGTGTCCATGTGTGTGTGTCTGACCTGCGTGTCTGTGGCTTGTAAATGCCATGGATGCATGACACATGTCTGTGACAATGTTCAGATTCACTGATGCAGCCTAGTCATCCTTGTATCCACTGCGTCTGTGGTGTGCGAGGCTGGATGGATGGAACTACGGTGAGGTGTGTGCATGTGATGGCAAGGCCCATGATGCATGTGAGTTCAAAACCAACATTGTATGAATCATGAGTCCCTTGGTCATGTATGCCAATGTCCATGGCATGCGCCATGCCTGTTACTGCATGTGTTTTGCCTGCACTGACCCATGTGTTGTGGAGGTACATGATGGAAGTGATGCATGACAGTGCCACTCATCTGCTATTGCTTCCTGTCTAGGGGACCATTGTACAGTAGCCTGATGCTTGTGTTCTATGTCTCCCTCTACACAGTGGCAAGTGAAGAAGAGGGCGGAGAAGGCGCTGTGGAGCAGAGCGGCGGGGATGCCGCCACGGCTGCAGCGGAAGGGGTGGGTGAGCCCCCACAGGGACTTGCAACGGCGGAAGACGTCGTGGAGACATCCAGGTTGGTGGTTTCCACAGAGGGGGAGGAGGCCGCTACTGAGCCACACATGGGGCCTGGTGGGGGCATCCCCGCTGGTGCAAGTGGTGCAGTCCAGGGCCAGGGGCAGGAGGCAGCACAGGTCGCCGTGGAGGGGCCTGTGCATGTCACTGTCCCTGACACTGTGACTGCACCACCATGCACCAGCAGGGATGCCCCATCCCAGGCCCGTCCGCAGGTAGGGGAGTTGTCCATGTCATCTGACACTCCTCTACCTGCGGACGTGGGGACCCCTGGCCGTGTGGAGAGGGTCCTGATTGGTGTCGCGTTGCGCACGGCTGGCATTCGTGATGAGGTGCATGCTTCCCGGGAGGAGCATGCACATCATCACGAAGAGCACCGTGCGTACGTGAACCATTTGGGAGCCGCCATGGTCGGGGGTTTCCTACATGTGTGTGGCCTTCTGGCGACCCTCTCCTCCTCTGTGGAGGCTATGCGCCAGTCGTGCTCCATGCCGTCTTCCGGCCCAGATGCCACCAGGGCCCCCTGTGGACCTGCCCCGACCAACGCAGCCAGCTCGGTGGGGACTCCATCCCTGCCACAGTCGGGAGTCGAAGGTCCAGCAGGGGTGGACACACCAGCATCTGTCCCCCTGCAGATGGAGGATGTGCCGGCATCATCTGGCAGGGCACGTGCACGACGGCATCGGTGGATACCATCAGCCTAGATGCCGTCGTGCTGGCAGAGGCAGTGGCGTCGGAGGCAGCAGCAGGCTCGACGTGGGAGGCATCATGGCTCGGGGCCATCAAGATCAGAGGGGCAGGCATCGGCTGGAGGGCAGGAGAACCCTGGGATGGCAGTGTCTTCCGTGTGGGAGCAGTTGGTCCAGCGGATAGGTGCGGAGCGGCAGCGGGCGGAAGAGGAGCGGCTCACCATGGTCAGGGCGGAGTTCTCCATGCGTCGGGCGTTGAGGCGGGCTGAGTGCCTCGAGGAAGCTCGCAGGGAGTTTGAGTTGGACACGGGGTTGTCCCTGCGAGACCTCGGGGCCAGGACAGAGTCCCGCCTCCGGGACATCGACATGGAGTTCGATGATGCCCTGGCCGGCAACATCACGGAGTGAGCCGCAGGACTTGCCCGCTGCCATTGTATATAGTTCTTTAGTTAGTTAGTGATAGGTTTCCTTTCTTTTTTAATTTTTCTTTGGACCGCTCGGACAATGGCCACTTTTCTGTATATATTTTTTGTGTTAGGTAGTTGTAGGTTTCATTTATGGTGTTGGGCTCATGGACCCTGGGATATTCTTGTGCATAGTTTTTTTTTGGACAACATTTTTTGGATTTATATGTGTGTTCCCCATGAGTCAATGGTTTTACCTTTTTTTTCACCCATTTTTTTCCTTTGGACTACATTAGTTTTTGAATTCCTTTGTTTTTTGATTTTTTCTATTAGTTCTCGGACATGGACCATTTGTTTTGTCATCCCCATTGTTGTGTGTTTCATTTCTTTAGTTCTTTTTCATCTTTAATACATATTTATATTACTTTCATTTGTGGTATTTTCTCATTGGTTTCATGCATTTCATGATATGGGTTTTGACATTCACTTGCACCCATTGTGTATGTGTGAGTGACGGACATGTGTTCATTTACATACTTGCCATTGGGGTTGTATCATGTAATTGCATCTACTATGTGGGTGGATGCAATCCTTGGCTGGCTGTTTGTGCTGGGTGTGCTGCCCATTACTGCCATGATTGGGTTTCGTCAGGACCTGGGGGCAGGGGGACATGAGTGGGGGCCTGCTGGGTGGTGGGGGTGCAAGTGTACATGTGTGGGACATGAGTGGGGGCCTGCTGGCAGGTGCCCCACAGTGCTGGGGGGTGGGGGTGGTGAGAGACATGAGTTGGACATGGTTGGGGCCTGCTGGCAGGTGCCCCACAGTGCTGGGGGGTGGGGGTGCAAGGGGACATGTGTGGGACATGAGTGGGGGCCTGCTGGCAGGTGCCCCACAGTGCTGGGTGGTGGGGGTGCAAGTGGACATGTGTGGGACATGAGTGGGGGCCTGCTGGCAGGTGCCCCACAGTGCTGGGGGGTGGGGGTGCAAGGGGACATGTGTGGGACATGAGTGGGGGCCTGCTGGCAGGTGACCCACAGTGCTGGGGGGTGGGGGTGGTGGGGAACATGAGTTGGACATGGGTGGGGGCCTGCTGGCAGGTGCCCCACAGTGCTGGGGGGTGGGGGTGCAAGGGGACATGTGTGGGACATGAGTGGGGGCCTGCTGGCAGGTGCCCCACAGTGCTGGGGGGTGGGGGTGGTGGGAGACATGGGTGGGGGCCTGCTGGCAGGTGCCCCACAGTGCTGGGGGGTGGGGGTGCAAGGGGACATGTGTGGGACATGAGTGGGGGCCTGCTGGCAGGTGCCCCACAGTGCTGGGGGGTGGGGGTGGTGGGGAACATGAGTTGGACATGGGTGGGGGCCTGCTGGCAGGTGCCCCACAGTGCTGGGGGGTGGGGGTGGTGGGGAACATGAGTTGGACATGGGTGGGGGCCTGCTGGCAGGTGCCCCACAGTGCTGGGGGGTGGGGGTGCTGGGAGACATGGGTGGGGGCCTGGTGGAGGCTGCCCCTGGTGGCTGGGGGGTGGGGGTGCTGGGAGACATGGGTGGGGGCCTGGTGGAGGCTGCCCCTGCACTGCTGGGGGGTGGGGGTGGTGGGAGACATTGGTGGGGGCCTGGTGGAGGCTGCCCCTGGTGGCTGGGGGGTGGGGGTGCTGGGAGACATGGGTGGGGGCCTGGTAGTGGGTGCCCCTGGTGGCTGGGGGGTGGGGGTGCTGGGAGACATGGGTGGGGGCCTGGTAGTGGGTGCCCCTGGTGGCTGGGGGGTGGGGGTGCTGGGAGACATGGTTGGGGGCCTGGTGGAGGCTGCCCCTGGTGGCTGGGGGGTGGGGGTGCTGGGAGACATGGGTGGGGGCCTGGTGGAGGCTGCCCCTGCACTGCTGGGGGTTGGGGGTGGTGGGAGACATGGGTGGGGGCCTGGTGGAGGCTGCCCCTGGTGGCTGGGGGGTGGGGGTGCTGGGAGACATGGGTGGGGGCCTGGTGGAGGCTGCCCCTGCACTGCTGGGGGGTGGGGGTGGTGGGAGACATTGGTGGGGGCCTGGTGGAGGCTGCCTCTGGTGGCTGGGGGGTGGGGGTGCTGGGAGACATGGGTGGGGGCCTGGTAGTGGGTGCCCCTGGTGGCTGGGGGTGGGGGTGCTGGGAGACATGGGTGGGGGCCTGGTAGTGAGTGCCCCTGGTGGCTGGGGGGTGGGGGTGCTGGGAGACATGGGTGGGGGCCTGGTAGTGGGTGCCCCTGGTGGCTGGGGGGTGGGGGTGCTGGGAGACATGGGTGGGGGCCTGGTGGAGGCTGCCCCTGGTGGCTGGGGGGTGGGGGTGCTGGGAGACATGGGTGGGGGCCTGGTGGAGGCTGCCCCTGGTGGCTGGGTGGTGGGGGTGCTGGGAGACATGGGTGGGGGCCTGGTGGAGGCTGCCCCTGCACTGCTGGGGGGGTGGGGTGGTGGGAGACATGGGTGGGGGCCTGGTGGAGGCTGCCCCTGGTGGCTGGGGGGTGGGGGTGCTGGGAGACATGGGTGGGGGCCTGGTGGAGGCTGCCCCTGCACTGCTGGTGGGTGGGGGTGGTGGGAGACATGGGTGGGGGCCTGGTGGAGGCTGCCCCTGGTGGCTGGGGGGTGGGGGTGCTGGGAGACATGGGTGGGGGCCTGGTGGAGGCTGCCCCTGCACTGCTGGGGGGTGGGGGTGGTGGGAGACATTGGTGGGGGCCTGGTGGAGGCTGCCCCTGGTGACTGGGGGGTGGGGGTGCTGGGAGATATGGGTGGGGGCCTGGTGGAGGCTGCCCCTGCACTGCTGGGGGGTGGGGGTGGTGGGAGACATTGGTGGGGGCCTGGTGGAGGCTGCCCCTGGTGGCTGGGGGGTGGGGGTGCTGGGAGACATGGGTGGGGGCCTGGTAGTGGGTGCCCCTGGTGCCTGGGGGGTGGGGGTGCTGGGAGACATGGGTGGGGGCCTGGTGGTGGGTGCCCCTGGTGGCTGGGGGGTGGGGGTGGTGGGAGACATGGGTGGGGGCCTGGTGGAGGCTGCCCCTGGTGGCTGGGGGGTGGGGGTACTGGGAGACATGGGTGGGGGCCTGGTGGAGGCTGCCCCTGCACTGCTGGGGGTTGGGGGTGGTGGGAGACATGGGTGGGGGCCTGGTGGAGGCTGCCCCTGGTGGCTGGGGGGTGGGGGTGCTGGGAGACATGGGTGGGGGCCTGGTGGAGGCTGCCCCTGCACTGCTGGGGGGTGGGGGTGGTGGGAGACATTGGTGGGGGCCTGGTGGAGGCTGCCCCTGGTGGCTGGGGGGTGGGGGTGCTGGGAGACATGGGTGGGGGCCTGGTAGTGGGTGCCCCTGGTGGCTGGGGGGTGGGGGTGCTGGGAGACATGGGTGGGGGCCTGGTAGTGGGTGCCCCTGGTGGCTGGGGGTTGGGGGTGCTGGGAGACATGGGTGGGGGCCTGGTAGTGGGTGCCCCTGGTGGCTGGGGGGTGGGGGTGCTGGGAGACATGGGTGGGGGCCTGGTAGTGGGTGCCCCTGGTGGCTGGGGGGTGGGGGTGCTGGGAGACATGGGTGGGGGCCTGGTGGAGGCTGCCCCTGGTGGCTGGGGGGTGGGGGTGCTGGGAGACATGGGTGGGGGCCTGGTGGAGGCTGCCCCTGGTGGCTGGGGGGTGGGGGTGCTGGGAGACATGGGTGGGGGCCTGGTGGAGGCTGCCCCTGCACTGCTGGGGGGGTGGGGTGGTGGGAGACATGGGTGGGGGCCTGGTGGAGGCTGCCCCTGGTGGCTGGGGGGGTGGGGGTGCTGGGAGATATGGGTGGGGGCCTGGTGGAGGCTGCCCCTGCACTGCTGGGGGGTGGGGGTGGTGGGAGACATTGGTGGGGGCCTGGTGGAGGCTGCCCCTGGTGGCTGGGGGGTGGGGGTGCTGGGAGACATGGGTGGGGGCCTGGTAGTGGGTGCCCCTGGTGGCTGGGGGTGGGGGTGCTAGGAGACATGGGTGGGGGCCTGGTAGTGGGTGCCCCTGGTGGCTGGGGGGTGGGGGTGCTGGGAGACATGGGTGGGCGCCTGGTGGAGGCTGCCCCTGCACTGCTGGGGGGTGGGGGTGGTGGGAGACATGGGTGGGGGCCTGGTGGAGGCTGCCCCTGCACTGCTGGGGGGGTGGGGTGGTGGGAGACATGGGTGGGGGCCTGGTGGAGGCTGCCCCTGGTGGCTGGGGGGGTGGGGGTGCTGGGAGATATGGGTGGGGGCCTGGTGGAGGCTGCCCCTGCACTGCTGGGGGGTGGGGGTGGTGGGAGACATTGGTGGGGGCCTGGTGGAGGCTGCCCCTGGTGGCTGGGGGGTGGGGGTGCTGGGAGACATGGGTGGGGGCCTGGTAGTGGGTGCCCCTGGTGGCTGGGGGTGGGGGTGCTAGGAGACATGGGTGGGGGCCTGGTAGTGGGTGCCCCTGGTGGCTGGGGGGTGGGGGTGCTGGGAGACATGGGTGGGGGCCTGGTGGAGGCTGCCCCTGCACTGCTGGGGGGTGGGGGTAGTGGGAGACATGGGTGGGGGCCTGGTGGAGGCTGCCCCTGGTGGCTGGGGGGTGGGGGTGCTGGGAGACATGGGTGGGGGCCTGGTGGTGGGTGCCCCTGCACTGCTGGGGGGTGGGGGTTATGGGAGACATGGGTGGGGGCCTGCTGGCAGGTGCCCCACAGTGCTGGGGGGTGGGGGTGGTGGGGAACATGAGTTGGACATGGGTGGGGGCCTGCTGGCAGGTGCCCCACAGTGCTGGGGGGTGGGGGTGGTGGGGAACATGGGTGGGGGCCTGGTGGAGGGTGCCCCTGGTGGCTGGGGGTGCAGGGGGACATGCGTTGGTGGGCAGTAGTGCAAGTTGACATGTGGGTTGGCTGGGGGGCATGGCCATGGTGGATGGGGTGCCTGCAGGACATGTGCAGGGTAGGCCCCTGTGGTGTGAGCCACCTGCAGGGGCCGTGGAGGGTGTAGAGGGAACACCTGGGAGGACCCACACGTGCAATTCACGTGTGGTGCTCCCCGCGCACCCCTGTAATACACGTACCCTGATGAGATCGCGTGTGGAACTTCCCGCGCACCCCTGTAATATACATACCCTGATGGGATTGCGTGTGGAACTTCACGCGCACCCCCGAAATACACATACCCCGCTCAATCGCGTGTGTAACTTCCCGCGCACCCCCGAAATACACGTACCCCGCTCAATCGTGTGTGTAACTTCCCGCGCACCCCTGAAATACACGTACCCTGCTCAATTGCGTGTGTAACTTCCCGCGCGCCGCCGAAATACACGTACCCCGCTCAATCGCGTGTGTGACTTCCCGCGCACCCCCGATGTACACGTACCCCGCTCAATCGCGTGTGTAACTTCCCGCGCACCCCCGTAATACACGTACCCCGCTCAATCGCGTGTGTAACTTCCCGCGCACCCCCGAAATACACGTACCCTGCTCTATCGCGTGTGTAACTTCCCGCGCACCCCTGAAATACACGTACCCTGCTCAATCGCGTGTGTAACTTCCCGCGCGCCCCCGAAATACACGTACCCCGCTCAATCGCGTGTGTAACTTCCCGCGCACCCCCGATGTACACGTACCCCGTTCAATCGCGTGTGTAACTTCCCGCGCACCCCCGAAATACACGTACCCCGCTCGATCGCGTGTGTAACTTCTCGCGCACCCCCGAAATACACGTGCCCCGCTCGCACAGGCCCAATTGCTGTATGTTGCCACTTTTGTGATGCGCTGGGACTCTACCGCCTGCCTTCGTGTGGCGGACGTGTTTCAGCTTGTGCGTGTCTTTGGCTGTGCGTGGCTTTGCCCTATTCGATTCCATGAATACGTGTGGTTCGAGTGCGTGTGGGCGTTCCGTCTGCTTCCCTGCAGTACATCCCCAGTTACGCCCTTATTTTCGCGCGTTGTTCCCCATTCCGCGCGTTACGCCCCGTGTCCCGCCCACTTTCTGGTGTATGCGCCGAGGTTGTGCGCTTTCACTGTGCGCGTCGCGCACGCCTTTCGGGATGTTGCAGTGACTTGTGCGCCATGCACGGGTTTGGCGCACATCCCGAGGTAAACACGCGCAGGGACTTCCATGAATCGCACGCGTGCGCCTGTTTTTTTGCGCTTGCGCCTGCTTGCGCCTGCTTCTTGCGCGGAGATTTTCGGCGCACGTTGGTTCCATGAATCGGCCCCAAAGCCTTGATGACTAGACTCTCCTTGCTTACCTTGATAGGGTTTGGCTAACCTCACAGATGTCCACAGTTCACTATAACTAGGGTGGCCTCCTAAAATCTGTCCATCAGTACACATTCTTGAAATACATATTAACATGTTGGTGCACAGCGCTTAGGATAAGGTTGTGGTTATCCAAGTGTTATCCACTGGTGTAGCATCATATTTCTGTTTACACATAACACTGTGATTTGAACATAGTAGTTGGTATAACAGTTACACACTTCTTTTTAAATTGAAACCTTCACTATGTCTGCTGTGGAGTCTAAATGCAGCCCCGGGGACACAAGAATCTGTATCTGGCTGGCTGGGACCTAAATCTCAGAAATAATTTCCTGTAATTTGAAAGCACAATGTTGACAGGCAGATCGGAAGGCCAGCATGGAAATTTCAGCACTGCCAAATAAACCAACAGTGTTGTCAGAAACATTAAGACTAAAATTATGTGTGCAAACAACAACACCAAAAAGAAATGAGGCCTACCTTCCATTACAAGCTAGTGAGACATTAAAATGCATTTTTCACGAAAGAAAAAACTGCCATAGAAATGAATACATTTTGCAGTCAGTTTGGTTTGACAGGAACTCTTTACAGAGGAAACTCCCTGTCCTGAACCCTTCAAATGTATATTATAATGTGAAATCGGACATTGATGGCATGATGCAGGGTATTAAAGCAGGCCAATGTGTAAAGGAATTGCAACATTAAAAAATACCAGTTTCCTGTGCATATAGAAAAACTGTGCTTAGCCAAATTACATGTTTTCCTGAAAGTTAAAGGCCCAGGAACTGCACACCTCGCTTCTACCCTTATCCGATTATCAGAGAATGTCCTTGAAGGTCACAGAGGCAGGAGAAAAAAGCCTGAGATTGTGCCAGACTAAGGGTTTATGAGGTAACACAGGTGGCGACTTTGAAAACAAAAGACCCAGTTAATGGAAATCAACTCTTAAAATTACATGGAATTACAATTTGATTCCCAGTGAAGTCCAGGATCTAACTGGCAAGTGACAAGTTACAGGAGACTGCCACATGTTTGAGGGGACAGAGTTATACCATCTGCTCAGGGAAGATAAGGAGAGATGGGCATTGGCCCTGGGAGGAAGACATGTTAAGTGCTTGTATGGCAGGTTTGGGTGAACGAAGGCCAGAGGCAAAGCCTACATACCACAATTGGGAACCAAAACATATGCCAGTTAATTGAAGGGAAAAATATGCATATCATTATTTCTGCATAAGATTATATGGGGGATCATACCTTCACCATTATCTCGGGAACCACATTTCGCATAATAATGGTTTGAATATCATTAAAAAGCTATGAGAAAACCTATCTATGGATACAATGTTGATAGTAATTCAAGCTTGGGAACTAAAGTTATAAGCACAAAGGTCATGATGTTGATAGTAATTCAAGCTTGGGAACTAAATTTATAAGCTCAAAGGTGATGGCAGCTTCCCAGAAAATGCCACAAAGCAGAGATTCAGGGAGATGATAGCTTGTTAAATTAGACATCTGTATATAAATCCTGTGTTGATAACTGTCATGTGTGTTGAATAAATCACATAAATCTGCCTTTGAACCTACTCTTTGAACCTACAACATTGTACCAAGATGAGGCACATTTCATTAACTCAGGCATGATTAGATCATTTAGGAAACATATAGTTTGTAGCTCTTGTTTGTAAATGAACACTTTTTGCTATGTTGTAGTTTTTAAAGTCATATCTGACATGGTCAAAAATGCAATTTCAAAGGAGTGGAGTTATAACTCAAAGGGATGATGCTTAGTAACTAAAGGAAGCCATCATTGCAATAGGGGTGGACAATATATCTGCAACTAGAATAGTTAGTGAATTAGCTGGCACATACTCATTTAAATCATTTGGGAAGTGGTTAAAGATTGATAAGGAGACACACAATGGAAAAGAGGAAGAGCTGTCTGAAATCATCTGAGTTGAAACTTCTGAAAATAATTGCTGGAAACACAACATTGCATGGGAGGTGGATTAGACCAGGGGGAAGTTTAAACTCTGAAGGGAACCTGGAGAGGAAAATAAAAGGATGGATTCTTGAGGTATCCATGATTGAACCTGGAGAGGAAATCTTACCAAGTCCCTGTCCTTTCCCTGTGAGATGGTCAGGAGGTGGTGCATTTTCCTGAGCACACAATCAAGAGATGTTATAGGCAAGTAATGATAATGGTGTGTTATTTATATAGCACCTTTATCCAAAGCGCTTTACAGAGCACATATTTACATACAATATCACCCAACATAAATTGGTACTCATTTATTGACTTCTGAAGGATGAAACGCTGAGTTGGCCTTGCTGAGATTCAAACCTGTGCCCTGCAGATCACGCTCAGATCGCAGCATTGAGCGCTCAACCTGCTGAACTATCTTACTGGCATAAGTAACTTGTCCAACCAAACCAAGGCTGGTCGGTATCTGTTTGAGTTAATACATTCCCCTTATTTAGTGGGAATGGTATGGCAGTGGATCCCTAGCATTTTCCTATCAAGTAATTACTAAATTAATTCCCCTCGAGCCAAATGACACAAGGTAATTTGTTGAACTTCGAAAGTCAACATTGCTTCCAGTGTGGACAAAAATATAGTCTGTTGAAGTAATTGGGTGCTCCTATTTATTTTTGCCAACCCCAAAATTTCCTAAAGGGATGAGTGCTTAAAACAAAATTCAAAACTGCTCCGTATGCCCAGACCCTGCCTTAAAGCGGAGGGGTTTCCGTATTAAACTTAATATTTGGGTTTGTGCTGTGGTAGAAAAGTGTCTTGCCAAATTAAATAGAGTGAAGTCCCTGATTAAAAGCATACCCTCTACAATGTGTGAGAAAGTGACCCCTGACAGAAGCGAGATTCTTCATTGCATAATGGTGGAGAAAGGGTTCCATAAATATGAAAAATATTTTGTCTTTAAAAATTGGTTGTGCTCCAACACTGCTAGCATTGCCAAGTGTACAAAGAGATGAAAAATAAAGAGTGCTACATGTGTAAAATTGATTTTGTCTGTAAAAAAGTGTTGCAGGTTATTTGAATTAAAGTTCATGTTAAGTGTTTTGCCAAGCGTATTATCTAGTAAAGTTTCAAGGTGCTACACTTCTTAAAGTAAACCCCATGCAAAGTATATTGCGAATGTTAAATTGTTCCATCGTGTAGAGTGTTCCGCACATTTCTCTAGATTAAGAATATTCTGTGAGTGACCCAGGTATCTGAAGTATTCCGTAGACTTGTGTATCTATGTAACCAGGGTGGGAGTAACCAAAGAAGGCAAACTGCGCATGTTGTGGGGTTACAGAGTCTATGATCTGTGTTATCCTAAACCAACCTGCATTTTCTATTTGTGTGAAAAGTGAATTGTCAGGAAAGAAAAACATTTGGCCCATGGGGTGATGTGGTGTGTCTTGTGATTGGTGCAAATATTAATGTTCCTATTGATTTATAAATATAAATGATTTCTACAGACCACCCTGATTCTGGGCGTGTGTATTACACAGGCATGAGGGATCAATCTGGTATGATTTTTCATCACTACGGCTAGATTTAATTATATAAACAGCTATATTGGTGTGGTGATTTTGGTTGGGGGGAAAACTCCCTGCATTCATTGTTGTACTCTAAATATACCCCCATAAATGAGGGCCAAGTCCGGGATCTAGCTTTCTGTTTTTGATTCATGGCAAGTGCATGGTTAACAAGCTATTCCTTCTAGTGCAACATCAGTAGAGTGCATGGCAGGTTGTTGATGCATTGTTAAAGTGCCACCGTTTGCTGGAAACCTGAGAGTCAGAGAGGTGTCCCAAGGAATATTATTGATTGTGTAGAGTTAATACAAACATTTTTTTGAGTTGGCATTGATTGTTGATATCAAGGGGGAACAAAGTACAAGGTGTTTATTCCTGTGTAGAGAGAGTGTATATGGTTGCAAAACACCACTTTTAAAATGAGTGCAATTGAAATGAAAAAGTCCAGAAAACATCTCTTAGCCAAGCTGCTTATTCGGTGAGACTAGCATGAGCAGGAGGCTGGATGATGGTAGGCTAGAATGGTTCAAGATATTACAATAGTAGGCACTGACATTTGGCATGATGGGATGTTACATCAAGCTCTGGGAGAGTTTTACGTGACTCAAAATGTACATGAGGAACAGACTGAAATTACCCCTGTTCCCACGCCTTAATAGAATCCTGAATATCCCCTCTTCTCAAGAAGCCTGCACTCAGCCCTACTGTTCCAACCAACTAACATCCCATAACAACAGTCCCTTTCCTCCTAAAAATTATGAGTATAGTTGCCTACCTACAAATCAATGCATTCCATGAGCACCCCCACATTCTGGGCATGCAGCAATCTGGCTTGCACCCAAAGCATGGGACTGAAATAGCCCTCAAGAATCAGCTTTGTGACGCTAACAACTGTGGTGACCGTGCACTACTACTATTGTTTAACCACTCTGCAGTTTTTGACCTTGTGGACCATGTGATCCTTTGTCAGACCCTCGCCTCTTCTGCCCACATCTAACTGGACACCGCCAAATGGGTTGCCTCCTTCCTGGCCAGCAAAAGCTCTTGTGTTTTCACTGGAGACACAGCTGCTAACCCCACACCCATCCACTGTGGTGTAACCCAAGGCTCTTGTGTCTCTCATACAGTACAATTTGTACAACAGGCCGCTGTTTGACCATCTGGATTTCCTCTGCATATCTTACACAAACAATGCTGATCACACACAAATACTTATTCCCCTCATAAGGGATCACACCTCTGACTCTCTCAGAATATCATCAATCTAGGTAGTCATTCAATCCTGATGGTCGCACATAGCCTTTGTCTCAGTGATGAAAAACTGAGTTCCTCCTCATCGGCCCACAAGCCTCTCCTCCAAATCTGGACCAAGCCTGAAAAGCCTTTACCATTGATGGCCACACCATCCCAGTAGACACCTCAGTCAAGACCCTAGGTATGTACCTGAACTCTGCGCTAACCATGACCCACCAAGTCAATCATATTGCAGCATCTTCTGGTTATGCCACCAAGCTCAATAATGCTAGGAAACTCTTCCTATCCTCCAAGAACTGACTTGAAGTAGCATGCGCCCTCATAGGATCCAAACTCGACAATTGTAACTCCCTCCTGTGTGGCACTACTGAAAGAAACCTACACAAACTACACATCATTCAAAATAATGCCCTACCGGATGGCCCTAGACATTGGCAAATTAACAAGGGGGGTCCTGGGAGTCCCTCTGCCAGACATTAGTCCTGGTTACGAGAGACTTACCCCCTAAGTTAACAGGGTGATCCAGACGTGGACGCCTTGATCACTGTTCTTAGAGAGGCAACAGTTTCACCTCACTGATGATGCCCAACAAGGCTGAAACATGTGTATGGGGTTACTGATGGTACTCTTGTTCAGAGGAGAATTGCCTAGCATTTCGGCGCTGGACTGCCCCTGGGCAGGACAAAGGCTGATATGCGGGGAAATGTCTTCTCTGTGAAAGGGACAGTGAGCTAAAGACTTGGTAGAGTCTCTCCCAGGGTTATTCACCCAAGAACAGGTAATTGGGCTGTGTTCGTGCTGGTAGAGAGATTCCCAGACCCCCCTTTGTTTTGCATAAATTAACTTTGGGTTTCACCCTAAGTTAACAGGGCGATCCAGACGTGGACACCTTGCTCACTGTTCTTAGAGAGGCAACAGTTTCACCTCACTGATGATGCCCAACAAGGCTGAAACACGTGTATGGGGTTACTGATGGTACTCTTGTTCAGAGGAGAATTGCCTAGCATTTCGGCGCTGGACTGCCCCTGGGCAGGACAAAGGCTGATATGCGGGGAAATGTCTTCTCTGTGAAAGGGACAGTGAGCTAAAGACTTGGTAGAGTCTCTCCCAGGGTTATTCACCCAAGAACAGGTAATTGGGCTGTGTTCGTGCTGGTAGAGAGATTCCCAGACCCCCCTTTGTTTTGCATAAATTAACTTTGGGTTTCACCCTAAGTTAACAGGGCGATCCAGACGTGGACACCTTGCTCACTGTTCTTAGAGAGGCAACAGTTTCACCTCACTGATGATGCCCAACAAGGCTGAAACACGTGTATGGGGTTACTGATGGTACTCTTGTTCAGAGGAGAATTGCCTAGCATTTCGGCACTGGATTGCCTCTGGGCAGGACAAAGGCTGATATGCAGGGAAATGTCTTCTCTGTGAAAGGGACAGTGAGCTAAAGACTTGGTAGAGTCTCTCCCAGGGGTTATTCACCCAATAACAGGTAATTGGGCTGTGTTTGTGCGTGTGAGAGATTCCCAGACCCCCCTTTGTTTTGCATACATTAACTTTGGGTTTTACCCTGAGTTAACTAGGCAATCCAGACGTGGACCCCTTGCTCACTGTTCTTAGAGAGGAACAGTTTCACCTCACTGATGATGCCCAACAAGGCTCAAGGCTCAAACACGTGTATGGGGTTACTGATGGTACTCTTGTTCAGAGGAAAATTGCCTAGTATTTTGGCGCTGGACTGCCCCTGGGCAGGACAAAGGCTGATATGCAGGAACATTTCTTCTCTGTGAAAGGGACAGTGAGCTAAATACTTGGTAGAGTCTCTCCCAGGGGTTATTCACCCAAGAACAGGTCATTGGGCTGTGTTTGTGCTGGTAGAGAGATTCCCAGACCCCCCCTTTGTTTTGCATAAATTAACTTTGGGTTTCACCCTAAGTTAACAGGGCGATCCAGACGTGGACCCCTTGCTTACTGTTCTTAGAGGGGCAACAGTTTCACCTCACTGATGATGCTCAACAAGGCTGAAACACGTGTATGGGGTTATTGATGGTACTCTTGTTCAGAGGAGAATTGCCTAGGATTTTGGCGCTGGACTGCCCCTGGGTAGGACAAAGGCTGATATGTGGGGACATTTCTTCTCTGTGAAAGGGACAGTGAGCTAAAGACATGGTAGAGTCACTCCCAGGGGTTATTCACCCAAGAACAGGTCATTGGGCTGTGTTCATGCTGGTAGAGAGATTCCCAGACCCCCCCTTTGTTTTGCATAAATTAACTTTGGGTTTCACCCTAAGTTAACAGGGCGATCCAGACGTGGACCCCTTGCTTACTGTTCTTAGAGGGGCAACAGTTTCACCTCACTGATGATGCCCAACAAGGCTGAAACACGTGTATGGGTTTACTCATGGTACTTTTGTTCAGAGGAGAATTGCCTAGTATTTCGCCGCTGGACTGCCCCTGGGCAGGACAAAGGCTGATATGCAGGGACATTTCTTCTCTGTGAAAGGGACAGTGAACTAAAGACTTGGTAGAGTCTCTCCCAGGGGTTATTCACCCAAGAACAGGTAATTGGGCTCTGTTCGTGCTGGTAGAGAGATTCCCAGACCCCCCTTTGTTTTGCATAAATTAACTTTGGGTTTCACCCTAAGTTAACAGGGCAATCCAGACGTGGACCCCTTCCTCACTGTTCTTAGAGAGGCAAAAGTTTCACCTCACTGATGATGCCCAACAAGGCTGAAACACGTGTATGGGGTTACTGATGGTACTCTTTTTCAGAGGAAAATTGCCTAGCATTTCGGCACTGGACTGCCTCTGGGCAGGACAAAGGCTGATATGCAGGGAAATGTCTTCTCTGTGAAAGGGACAGTGAGCTAAAGACTTGGTAGAATCTCTCCCAGGGGTTATTCACCCAAGAACAGGTAATTGGGCTGTGTTTGTGCTGGTGAGAGATTCCCAGACCCCCCTTTGTTTTGCATACATTAACTTTGGGTTTTACCCTGAGTTAACAGGGCAATCCAGACGTGGACCCCTTGCTCACTGTTCTTAGAGAGGAACAGTTTCACCTCACTGATGATGCCCAACAAGGCTCAAACACGTGTATGGGGTTACTGATGGTACTCTTGTTCAGAGGAGAATTGCCTAGTATTTCGGCGCTGGACTGCCCCTGGGCAGGACAAAGGCTGATATGCTGGAACATTTCTTCTCTGTGAAAGGGACAGTGAGCTAAATACTTGGTAGAGTCTCTCCCAGGGGTTATTCACCCAAGAACAGGTCATTGGGCTGTGTTTGTGATGGTAGAGAGATTCCCAGACCCCCCTTTGTTTTGCATAAATTAACTTTGGGTTTCACCCTAAGTTAACAAGGCGTTCCAGATGTGGACCCCTTACTCACTGTTCTTAGAGAGGCAACAGTTTCACCTCACTGATGATGCTCAACAAGGCTGAAACACGTGTATGGGGTTACTGATGGTACTCTTGTTCAGAGGAGAATTGCCTAGGATTTTGGCGCTGGACTGCCCCTGGGCAGGACAAAGGCTGATATGCGGGGACATTTCTTCTCTGTGAAAGGGACAGTGAGCTAAAGACATGGTAGAGTCACTCCCAGGGGTTATTCACCCAAGAACAGGTCATTGGGCTGTGTTCATGCTGGTAGAGAGATTCCCAGAACCCCCCTTTGTTTTGCATAAATTAACTTTGGGTTTCACCCTAAGTTAACAGGGTGATCCAGACGTGGACCCCTTGCTCACTGTTCTTAGAGGGGCAACAGTTTCACCTCACTGATGATGCCCAACAAGGCTGAAACACGTGTATGGGGTTACTGATGGTACTTTTGTTCAGAGGAGAATTGCCTAGTATTTTGCCGCTGGACTGCTCCTGGGCAGGACAAAGGCTGATATGCGGGGACATTTCTTCTCTGTGAAAGGGACAGTGAGCTAAAGACTTGGTAGAGTCTCTCCCAGGGGTTATTCACCCAAGAACAGGTCATTGGGCTCTGTTTGTGCTGGTAGAGACATTCCCAGACCCCCCTTTGTTTTGCATAAATTAATTTTGGGTTTCACCCTAAGTTAACAGGGCGATCCAGACGTGGACCCCCTTGCTCACTGTTCTTAGAGAGGCAAGAGTTTTACCTCACTGATGATACCCAACAAGGCTGAAACACGTGTATGGGGTTACTGATGGTACTCTTGTTCAGAGGAGAATTGCCTAGTATTTCGGCGCTGGACTGTCCCTGGGCAGGACAAAGGCTGATATGCTGGAACATTTCTTCTCTGTGAAAGGGACAGTGAGCTAAATACTTGGTAGAGTCTCTCCCAGGGGTTATTCACCCAAGAACAGGTCATTGGGCTGTGTTTGTGCTGGTAGAGAGATTCCCAGACCCCCCTTTGCTTTGCATAAATTAACTTTGGGTTTCACCCTAAGTTAACAGGGCGTTCCAGACGTGGACCCCTTACTCACTGTTCTTAGAGAGGCAACAGTTTCACCTCACTGATGATGCTCAACAAGGCTGAAACACGTGTAGTGGGGTTACTGATGGTACTCTTGTTCAGAGGAGAATTGCCTAGGATTTTGGCGCTGGACTGCCCCTGGGCAGGACAAAGGCTGATATGCGGGGACATTTCTTCTCTGTGAAAGGGACAGTGAGCTAAAGACATGGTAGAGTCACTCCCAGGGGTTATTCACCCAAGAACAGGTCATTGGGCTGTGTTCATGCTTGTAGAGAGATTCCCAGAACCCCCCTTTGTTTTGCATAAATTAACTTTGGGTTTCACACTAAGTTAACAGGGCGATCCAGACGTGGACCCCTTGCTCACTGTTCTTAGAGGGGCAACAGTTTCACATCACTGATGATGCCCAACAAGGCTGAAACACGTGTATGGGGTTACTGATGGTACTTTTGTTCAGAGGAGAATTGCCTAGTATTTTGCCGCTGGACTGCTCCTGGGCAGGACAAAGGCTGATATGCGGGGACATTTCTTCTCTGTGAAAGGGACAGTGAGCTAAAGACTTGGTAGAGTCTCTCCCAGGGGTTATTCACCCAAGAACAGGTCATTGGGCTCTGTTTGTGCTGGTCGAGACATTCCCAGACCCCCCCTTTGTTTTGCATAAATTAATTTTGGGTTTCACCCTAAGTTAACAGGGCGATCCAGACGTGGACCCCCTTGCTCACTGTTCTTAGAGAGGCAACAGTTTCACCTCACTGATGATGCCCAACAAGGCTGAAACACGTGTATGGGGTTACTGATGGTACTCTTGTTCAGAGGAGAATTGCCTAGTATTTCGGTGCTGCACTGCCCCTGGGTAGGACAAAGGCTGATATGCGGGGAAATGTCTTCTCTGTGAAAGGGACAGTGAGCTAAAGACTTGGCAGAGTCTCTCTCAGGGGTTATTCACCCAAGAACAGGTCATTGGGCTGTGTTCGTGCTGGTAGAGAGATTCCCAGAACCCCCTTTGCTTTGCATAAATTAACTTTGGGTTTCACCCTAAGTTAACAGGGCGATCCAGATGTGGACCCCTTGCTCACTGTTCTTAGAGAGGCAAGAGTTTCACCTCACTGATGATACCCAACAAGGCTGAAACACGTGTATGGGATTACTGATGTTACTCTTGTTCAGAGTAGAATTGCCTAGAATTTTGGCGCTGGACTGCCCCTGGGCAGGACAAAGGCTGATATGTGGGGAAATATCTTCTCTGTGAAAGGGACAGTGAGCTAAAGACTTGGTAGAGTCTCTCCCAGGGGTTAACCACCCAAGAAAAGGTCATTGGGCTGTGTTTGTGCTGGTAGAGAGATTCCCAGACCCCCCTTTGTTTTGCCTAGACATTGGCAGACAGGAACACATCTCGCATGCTAGTAAATCTACCCACTGGCTCCTGGTTAAGGATAGAATGCAGTTCAAGATTTTGTCCATCACCCACCAATGCCTATCTAGTGACTCTCCTCCTTATCTCACTCAGAAAATCAAAAAGCACTCTTTGACGAGGCCAGTAAGATCTAGCTACATTTTTTGACTCAGCACACCCAGATTCCACTGGAAAATATCGGGGGCTGCAGCTTCCCAGTCCGAGCCTCCACCCTGTGGAGTACGTTAACCACCACTTGCGAGGAGAACCCTCCTACAACTGCTTCAGGAAGAACCTTAAAACCTACCTGTTTAACTGATATTCCCTTGCTTGTGTATTATACGCCCCTGCAGCCTGGCTACCACAATCCTCCTCTTTTTCTGTAACCAGTGCCTAGATTCCCAAGGGTTTTGCACGCTGCCTTATAAATGAACAAATAAATAAATACATAAATTAATAAACTTTGGTCTCCATTATATTTGTTGATAAATGAAGAGAGATTGCAAATAAAATAGGCCATGCTTAATCAGACTAGATACCTGGAAAATACCCAGCAATCGCTAATGCAATTGGAGGATGAATTACAACAAAGACAGATTTTAGAGTTCAAATACAAAAACTTGGGAAACTCAAAAATGAGATAAAAACTCAAAATGAGAGTGTTTAGTGAGCGATGCAGTTCTCTAAACTCTAGGAAAAACATAAATAGTGTGCAGAAACCTTGAGCTAACTGAATCACAAGTTGAATGAGCAGACTACTTGCAATAGTGCCTTGCTAGAAGAAACAGTGGCCTCAAAACAGTCCATGAAGGAGCTTAAAGATGAACACAACCAGCTAATTATAAAAAGGGATTGACTCCCAAAACAATTTTGAGCAGATGCACCAGGATTTAAATATTCTGAAATAAGAGAAAATGTAAGTTATTAAGGAGGAAAATGGCATCTTACACCAGGATTGCAGTGTCCCGTTACAAAAAAGTGAATCAGAAGAAAAGGAATGTTGAAAAGGGTCAACCCGATTCTAAAGAGCTGACCAGAATCAGGAAAGACAATAGACTTTAAGGAGTGTTTGAGACAAGCAGATGCTGGCCCACTGGAGGCAGCTAATTGTAGAGACGCTCAGGAGAGAGAGCTTGTCATTTAAAAAGAAAATCGCTGTGAACATGTGTGCTTATAGCAAGACACCCAGAGGGAATATGAAATCCTTCAAGATGAAGTACAGAAAATAAACGATCAATTGGTGGCTCAGAGTAGTGTGCTTGAAGCCAGCCAGACATCTGTGTCAAAGTTAAAAGCTTAACCGATAATATTAACAGGCATTGAGACACCCTGACCAACCAGGGTATGGGATAGAGCCCTATGACCAAGGAGATATGCCACTCTCATCAAGGACCTCATTCCAGTTACCTACAAACTCTGAGGTACAAACAGGAACCAACCTAATGCATACCACTTATAGAGAACAGGGAAACATGAGTCGGGTGGCCTTGTCTATTCATAGCCAACCTGATCAGGAAGGTCAGTCCTTATCTGATATTGCTGAATATTTACCTCTACCAAACAGAATGGAAGGCGGACGGACCAGTGAATCATGGGAGACCAAAAATAGTCCTGTGAGTACTTCTGACCCAGAAAACTCATGTGATGAGACAATCAGAGAGTTACAGAAAATGATACTGCAAAGAGATCATCTAGCCAGTTTAGATGAAGGAGAAAACCAAAAGCTTCAGCCTAGGAAGGACATTTTGAAAACCTTCACACATTCCGATGAATGCGTGGATTTCCCTAGACTATCTGGAAGGAGGGATAGTACCCATTGGCAACAGTCTGAAGGAGAGACTATGTTCTATTCTGCACCAAAAGGTGACAACAGGGAAAGTGACCCTGGGTGCTCACAGTAGCATAGGCAAAAGGAGGATTCCAGGTCCCATGACTCTGTAAACTATTCCCAATTTCATAGAGGTAGGGAACATGTAGGAGACAGGGGGCCTCATTACACAGTAGGCGGTAAGGGTTTACCGGTACCGGTAAGGGCACCTGTACCGGTAAACCCTAACCGCCTTACTACGAGTTCCCTTGGCGGGACCCAACCTTAACGGCTGATTTTACCAGCCGTTAAAGTAGGGTGCCGCAAAGGGACCTTGGTGCTAATTACAGTACCGCAATTTGCAGTACCGTAATTAGCGCCTTCCTCATTCCCATTATGCCCTATGGGGGCAAAAATGGGAATGGGGAAGTGCCTTGGTGAATGGGGAATTACCGCCCCGCTCACCTTGGAGTAGGGCAGTAATTCCGCCATCCACCAAGGCGGACACGGTAAAATACCGGCGGCAACCATGGCGCTAGTAGCGCCATGGTTACCGCCTACCGTGTAATGAGGCCGGAGTGCCAATAGCAGCACTGATTTCGAGGGTGAATCAACTCAGGTTCAGAGAAATGGTTTTGTTAATGACCCAAACAGGCATAAGCCATGAAAGGTTTCATGACCCCATACCACAAGGATGCTAAGTAGTCATAGTGTGCGAGCACCTGAAATTGTACTAACACATGATGTCATCATTTGAAATTAAAAATGATGTCAATTGTATGGACTTTGTGAAAGGGACATTTTCCCAGACTATGCTGGCTTCTTTGCTGGACTGGAACACCAGGACCATTGGAAATGGTCCACCTATAAGGCAGCCATTTTAAAACACCTCTCCACTAACAGGAACCCACAAGACGCACACAGGGCTGTGTATAACTTCAATAGTGGGAAGATCTGGCACTTAGGGAGTTTGCACTAGAATTAAAACGTGTATTTGCACAGACTTCCAGGTGGGTGAATACGAATAGCAGGGAATTTGTGACCACATACTTACACACTCTCCCGGAATATATAATTATCCAACTAGTTTGTGATTTCCACGAGTGTGGGACACTGGATTGGGTAATAGAGCAAGCCACCAGGATATATGAGGTCCAGAAACCAGCGGACAATAAAAACGACCCTAAAGAATCAAAACCATCACCACACCTGTTGGTGCGAAGGTGGCAGAAGTGAAAACTACCCTACTTTGTACATGGATACGGGGCCTGAAAAATACTCCTCCAGCTGATAAACAGAATGAGAGGCAGAGGAGACCCTCTGCCCATGACTAAATGAATGGTAGTCAAGCAGGGTATCCGAACAATAACCCCTCTGACCCTGCCACCTATTTAAGTCATTGATACAAGGATACAAAACCAATCCTACGGTATGTGTACACTTCACTGGCACAAATGGAGGGGGGCAAATCAGGTAAGTATTTCCCTGGGAAACTTCCCTCCAAATTTCCCACAGGAGAGAATTACTAAGACACCACCAAACCTGAATTGTTCCTAATGATTGTAATAACTTTGATATTCATTTCTTGCATGTGATCATAAATACCCAGCAAGAATAGTTGCACTGACCTGAACCAGCTGCTTGTCTAGTAGTAGTGAGAGAAATCCCCAGTGGCCCTGCGCCCCTCACTTTGTTCCACAGAGGGGGGAGAGAACAGAACCCCCAGGGAAACTCTCTGGGGAAGAAAACCCTGCTGGTGAGATGTCTTCTAGTGGGTGTTGGTCTGGTTCTTGATAGATGAATAAAGGGTCTGGAGGTTTTCTCTTGCTGCCTTGTTTGTCCTGGTCCACACCCTTGAATAACAAAGAGCAACGGGGGAGCGCCCAAAGAATAAGCTATGTAACATGTGAAATGAGGATGATGTATGCTAATGCTAGCAGGGTTATTCTCCCAGGACAGGAAGAGCTTTCCCAAGTTGTGCTGGGTTCAAGGCAGAAGTACTGGGCTCCCTGATCCGCGAGGCCGAGGATAAGATGGTTAGTATTAGTAAAGGAAAGATGGTTTGAAGATAGAGAGAGAAAAGAGACCTACCTCAGCGCTGCCGAGGCGGGAGCTTTGGGACCGCTGATTCCTGTTGTGTGTTAAACAGCTGATCTCCGTATCGACGGAGCAGAGGGAGAGGAGACTTAGGGAGGCATGGCGGCTGTGTACTGTGGGTGAGGCTGTGAGGGAATCTAGCAGACTAGTAACAAAGAGGATGCAAAAGGTAGTGGCTGCAGCAAATAACTAAATGTGTGTTATGCACCATTGCTAAGCAACAGAATTGCTTTGGAGTGAGTCCCGCAAGGCGTCCCAATTGGAAGGGCAGAACAGAAGGCCTGGAAGGTTCTGCACACTGAAGGGTTCAAAAGGCTGTTAGAGATAGTATCAGGACAAAGAAAGCGGAGGAATCCTAGATTCCGACTTAAGAAGCAATCGCCGTGGAGAGTAGTGACGCACCGTCCTGATACCAGAGCTCCTAGATAACCACCTCCATGACATAGAATTGGCAGAACAGCTGCAGAGGGAGCAGGATAGACTGTAACATGGCATGCAATGCAAGGCACCATTTTGAGGGAATATGCTGCTATCATGAAAATGTATCTCCACCAATGACAAAGAGACCAGCGTCCCCTACGGATCATGACAATGATACCTTCAACATCCTAACTTCCAAAACAATACTCCTACCTCTCTCTGGTTTCAGGACAATCAATCCCTGAATCAAGTTGAAGGAAGAATCAGGACTGAAAATTTGGTGGACATTTCCAATACCCGAGCTACTTAGGGACAGTTACCCTTTTAGGGAGCAGCAGAGGTATGAAAAGAGACCTCCCTATAACCCAGAAACCAAAGAAAAAGTTACACAACTGAAGTGACAGGTCCAACAATTGACCGACAACCTGGGGCACATCCTGATGGCTCTGTCGAACCCTCAACCTAACCATGCTTCCCAGAACACCCAACACTCAGGTCTGATGCACCAGGGTGGGGGTTGGGGGGAAATAACAGAAGGGAAGTCCCAACAAGAAAGAGGTTTCTGAGGATGGGGACCTGGTTGAGGGAAGATTTCAAGCCTTTGAGGAAGCTTCCTTTCGGACCAGGACAACATTTCTAGGAACCTCTTGAGCCTGATAGTGACTCTTCTACCCTCTGGAAATTAGTACCCAAAGAACAGAGGGTAAGTACAAGAGGTCAAGGAAAAACTCACTTTGTGGAGAACGAAAATAAGGTCATCCCCTTTGAAAGAAAATAATCCCTGGAGGATTCAGGAAAGGAAATCTTCTCTTTCAGGAATTGGGTGATCCCTCCCAAAGAAAAATGGGTCCAAAGAGACTTTGCGTCCAACAGATTGGTAAGGAGACTGACCCAGATTGAGATATTTCTTGACTCCAACCATGAGAGCCAGATCATACAGAGACTGTAGAGGTGTCCTCCCCATAAACAGGTTCTGAGAACCGTCTACAGATAAAGGGGGACAGCAAAAAGAATCAAAATATAAATTGCTTCTTACAGGTTACCGACACAAAAAATTGCCCAATATCATACAGTGACAGAGTTGAATATTAAGAAAATGACCACCAATATGGCAAATAACACACTTTCTGTGTACACTTGAGGAAAACAAGGGCAACACTACTGTATTCATTTAGGGAATTAAATCATCAGACCAATCCCGAACAACTGTCTCGACACCAGTGACAGTATTCCTCCAGAAAAGAGTTGAACCCATCATGGGGGAAATTTCTTGATGTACTCTTCATACCCTTATGTGGCGGAAGAGGTAACCTGTGACATCAGGAAGGATTAGGTGGTATTCAGAGTCAACAACAACTATCTTGAATACAAGGAACCTGATGTGCAGGTAAACACCATCAAAAGAGATCTCTTCAGACAACTGGAGGATACTGCTGACATTTCCCAGCCTGAGGTCTTTTCAGGTTTCAGGAAGATGGTCGAGGAAATGATCTTTCTCTCTGATGCCTATGATACTGAGGTACAAAGACTGTAGTTGAAAGAGGTATTCCTGGAACTCCAGGATACCTGTTCAGTAGATTCATATGACTATGGACATACATCTATCCATTCAACTACCATGCACACAGACCCAGAGATGGCTCCAGTATTTGTAACACAATACCGGTTACCTCTCGCATCCATGGAGTCGATTCCGGAGATTATTACGAATTTGGAACCACAGCACCATAAACAACCAGGGACTGGGGATACTTAAACCCAGTGGAGAATGGAGACTATGGGCCTCATTACGAATCAGGCGTTAAGGGGTTAACGGCGCCGTAAACGGCGCCGACCCTCAACGCCTGATTCCGAGGTCCCTTTGCGCCATGGCGGATTTAACACCTGCTTTTAGCAGGTGTTAAAATCCATGGCGCTAAGGGACCTTGTTGTTAATTACGCCACCGTAATTTACGGTGGCGTAATTAACGCCTTCCCCACTCCCATTATGCCCTATGGGGCAAAAATGGGAATGGGGAAGGGTAAATGGGGATTGGGGACTTACCGCCCCGCCAACCTCGGAATGGGGCGGTAAGTCCGCCAACCACCATGGCGTAAACGTAGTTTACGCCATGGTGGTAAAGCTACGACCCAGGCGGTAACTTACCGCCTGGGTCGTAATGAGGCCCTATGTGCAGATCTGAGGGAGTTGAACAAACAGGTCCACATGTGAAGATGGCCACTTCGCAACATCGAACAAGGGCTGGTACATATCCAAGGGTCAAAAGTGTACACAGCCACTGATTTGACCACTGGTTCCTGGAAGATACCCGTGGGTAGGGAAGACCAATAAAAGCTTGCCTTTACCTTTGGGGGGCAGCAATACACATGGAAGTAAACACCCATTGGATATATAAACTCTGAAAAGGAGTTCACTATATTCCTTCATAAAACCATGCCCATATTGGCCAAAAGGAAAATCCTGGTTTGTGGATGATTTATTGATCAAACGCTCAACTGTGGAAGAATATATTGCAGAGATTCAATATGTTCTGCTCCAGTTGAAGAAGGCCGGACCAAAACTGTCAGATCAAAAGTCACAGGGGTGTTAGACCAGAGCAAACTTTCTAGGGCACAAAATCACCACTGAGGGTCTTAACCCCCATGCAAAAAAAGTAGAAGCCTTATTGACATTAAAAGACCCTACTATTCTGCGAGAACTGAGAAACCTTCTTGGACTCACTAATTATAGTCGAAAAATTATTCAGGATTATGCAGAAGTCACTTGTCTCTTGGTCCATTTATTAAAAGCCAGAGCTAAGTGGTAGTAAAGTCTGGAGCAATATGAGACAGTTAAACAATTGAAAAGAAGCCTTTCTGAAGCTCCATGTTTGGCTTTCTCCATTAAGATTAAGGAGTTCTTCTGGGAGACTGGGTTTTCAGACGCCTGCCTAACAGCATTATTGTACTAAAAGGATGACAAGGTCAACAAAGTCATTTCTTATGCAAGCAAAAATATTTGTCCTCTGTGGAGGAATAATTCAATGAATGTGAAAAGGCACTTCCGGCAATGGTATGGGCATTGAAAAATTACTGCACATTTATCCAGGGAGAGCACATCAACGTAGAGACTCTTCACCAACACTTGCAGTACTTACAAAGTGACAGAATCTGGCCTGGGAAGGTAAATAATTTCAGAATTACTTAGTTGATTCTGGGGCGTGGCTAGCCGCCATGTAAGCAGGACTCTCTCCTTGTAGCTCCGTATGATGTGCCCTTGATTCTGCTGCCGAACTGCGGCTTTACCCCACCACTGCCGCTGCAATTCGCGACACCCGAAGCTAAGCACCCAGAGCACCTGCATGCCAAGTCTGGAGACGCTACGACCTTCGGGAGCAAAGATATCCGATCAGCACTGAACTACGTCGGCACCCGGAAAATGGCGCCCACCTAGCTGAGGACGTCGCACAGGAGACACGGCGCGCATGAACTGACTGCACCGTGGACTGGCGAAGCCTGCGACACCCGAGACGAAACTGCACACCCCCCGCGGCGACGGCCTGCACTCCGGAGTCCCCCCCGAGTCCTGTGGAGACTCTTGCGAGGCTCGACACAGAGTGACCAGCGACGGGCGAGGGGGAGCGGACGGCAACCAAGCCCCGAGCGGCCCGAGAAGAGACGAGTCACCGGAGCCCCGGGGACCAGACCAACACCCGAGTGGAAAGCCGTGCACCGAACCAGCACCTGGGGGGAGGACTGTGCGCCCTCCGTGGCGGCGTCGTGTGCACCGGTGCCCCCCCCGAACCCCGGGGGGATTCTGGAGGACTCCGACGGAAACGGCCAGCGACGCGCTACAAGACCCCCTGGGAGCGAAAGGCCCCATCGAGCCCGCCCACAGAGGAGGACCCGTAATCCGGAGCTGCTGGCGAGGGCTGGGGAGACCAGACGGCAACCCGGCTCCGAGCGGCCCGACACGAGTCACCGGAGCCCCCACGGACCAGACCAGCTCCACACCCGGAAGGAAGCGTGCGCGGTGAGGACCGCCCAACACACGCGGTAAGGAGGGGGAAAAAGGGGGATTCCAACCGCCACCACTGGCACCCCAAGAAGAATAAGTGGCCCCCCCCCACATAGGCGCCCCAGCTCGCTGCACCACATCATCCGCAGAGACAATTGAGACCCGTGAGACTACGACTGCGGCCACCGCCCGGGGCACGTACGCCAGACCTGGAGGCGCGCCCCTCCTCCACTGGACCAAGAGGCACAGCACACATAGACTGAGGGAGTTACAGCCAAAACACTCCACTGGCCCCACAGTACACACCGGCCTGCCCGGCCCAGCAGATCAAAATGTCAGTAAGAGGCAACAAAAACAAACAGCGGCAGACAACCATGGAAACATATGCGGCCTGCGGCCCAGCCAACCAGGACATTGACACCACCAGTATAACATCTCCTCCGGAAAAGATCCTGGAACCGGCAAACTCACAGCTACTGGAAGCCATTAAAGCCTTACAGAAGACCATGGAGACCAAAATTGACGCCGTGGCAATCGACCTAAACCTGCTACGACAGGATGTCCGCGCCATAGCTAATCGCACCGAAGCACTGGAGACCCAAGTCCGCGAAAACACGGAGGCGAAAACCCAATTGCTTAACGACATGGACGCCTTGGTGCAAAAGGTGCAAAATTTAGAAAACAGGGCGGAGGAGGCCGAAGGGCGGGCGCGCCGCAACAACGTTAGACTCCTCGGACTCCCTGAAGGTATTGAGGGGAATGACCCCACGAACTATATCGAAAACCTCTTATTACAAGAAATCGGAGCCGGCAAGCTGTCGCAGGGCTTCGCCATTGAACGGGCGCACCGGTCCCTCACCAAACGACCACCCCCCGGGGCCCCGCCCAGGCCTGTAATAGCCAAAGTACTCAATTACAGAGACAGGGAGGCGATCCTCGCATTCTCGAGAGCGAGTGGCCGCATACAACGAGACTCAGCCAAAGTGGCCATATACCCGGACTACACATTCCAAGTCCAAATGGCGAGAGCCCAATTCATCAACACCAAGGCACGACTGAAAAACGCAGGCCTACGCTATATGCTACTCTACCCGGCCAGGTTGAAAGTGCTACAAAACAGCAAAACACTACTGTTCGACACAACAAGGGAAGCCTGCGAATGGATGGACAGGGAGCAAATCCCAGACATTGAACCCAGAGAGCACAAGCCGCGGAAACAACGCCCCAGATGACACAGGCCACTCAACCCTGAAGCTCGTCCGACATGTGAATCGAGACGCATCGCAGCAGCATCGATACCCACAGGAGCGATATGGGAGTTTGTTAACTCCCCACAAGGCAACAACCGGAGAGCTCCTGCTGAAGGACCCCCAGAATTTTGGGTGCATTAACCTGCCCGTAGGGCGCCTGAAGACCTTGGTCAATGGTGCGGAAACGGGAAAGTCAGAACGAGGGGGACCTCGCTAGACGTGTTCTGTTAAAGGGAAGTTTAAGTTTGTTGGGAAGGGAATCCCAGTTTAGAGGACCCAGTTGGAAAGTAACGAACGTTAAGTTAGTGGTTATTGTTCGCTTAGATGGGTATCCCAATAGAGGTACCCAGTTACGGTTACAAGGGTTACAGACCAGGCCCAACCGCTGCAGGCCCACCTCGAGGTTAGCTGAAGCCACCCGCAATCAAGGCATAGACCATGGCTGACAAAATTAGAATAATGTCCTGGAATGTCCGGGGTCTAAATAGTTATGTCAAGCAGCATCGCATCCTCTCCTTCATGAAGCGACACAAAATTAGTATCGCCCTCCTCCAAGAGACACACCTTAACGCACCCAAACTCGCCGCACTGGCCAAAGCCTGGAGAGGAACCTGTGTTGGCACCACGTTCTCCTCATACGCAAGAGGAGTCTTGATTTGGATTGCGCCATCCGTCCCCATTGTCCTAACGCACACCAAAACAGATAACGAAGGCAGAATGGCCCTGATACAAGGCACCATAGAAGGAAAAGACCTGTGCCTAATCTGCACTTACGCCCCCAATCATAACGCCACCGTCTTTTTCCATTCACTATATGCTCGCCTGAGCCCTTACAGGGAAGGCCTAATACTATGGGGAGGTGACCACAATTGCACCCTAGACCCGCGCATAGACAGAGCAGATAGCAAACACTCCCACCCCTCCCCCCCAGCCAAAGTACTCAACGCCCTAACACAGCAATTCGCCCTGAAAGATTTGTGGAGAACACAACACCCTGACGCCAGAGCTTACTCCTTTTACTCCCCACCGCACAACGTGCACACTAGAATCGACACCCTTTTTGTCAGCGAGGAACACCTGCCCCACTTTGAGCACACCCAATACTTAGCTAGGGTGCTTTCTGATCACTCACCGCTGATCACCACAGGGTCCCTGACAACCCCTAGACCCCCTGTCCCGACATGGAGGCTCAGAAGTGAGGCGCTCCTCGACAAACCCTTTAATGAACAAATACGACAGGGTACAACGAACTACTGGCAAACTAACATCGATAGTGTCCAACATATAAGCACAGCGTGGGAGGCATACAAAGTGGTAATAAGGGGTGAAATGATAGCTGCCACGGGAGGAGCCCAAAAGCACATCACATCCCTACTTGAGCGCACCGAAACTGAGTTGAAGGACCTGGAATCTGCACCATCCCCTGACCCCTCCCACTTACATAAAGTGATCGAACTCAAACAGGCGTGTCTAAAACACTGGGAGACACTAAGGAAGCTAAGTCACGCGAAATACACCGAAAGAAACCACGCTCTAGGTGACAAACCCGGCAAACTACTAGCGTGGCTATATAAACGTGAGACCCCTAAAACACCCATCTGCCTACTCCGAGACGAGGAAGGCCTGAACATCCACACGCAAGCCGAGATTAATCTAGCGTTCCAAAAGTATTATCAGGCCCTATATTCCGACCCCACCCCCCCCACGGACACGGACATAGAGGATGCCCTCGACTGTATCAGGCTACCACACCTGGACGAGCATGTAACCGAGGCCCTAGATAACCCCATCACACCTGAAGAGGTCATGGCCACCATTAGATCAATACCCACGGGGAAAACACCAGGACCCGACGGGCTCCCCGGGGAGTTTTATAAGAACTACGAAGATATATTGGCCCCCTTGCTATCCCAGGTATACAATGAGGCATACAAATTAGGCCACCTCCCCGACACCATGAACGAAGCGGTCATCATCCCCCTGCTGAAGCCTAGCAAAGATAGCCTGGACTGCGGTGCATACAGGCCCTTATCCATGCTCAATGTTGACTATAAGATACTAACGGCATTACTAGCAAAGAGACTACAGGCGGCCATCCCACATTTGATACACAGAGACCAAACCGGGTATGTGCATGGACGGTCCATCACTGAGAACTTACGGAAACTACACCACGTCATACACAGCACGGACAACAAGCCTGATAGGAGTGCAGTGGTGTCCCTTGACGCCACTAAAGCGTTTGACTCGGTCAGGTGGAAATGGCTCTATGCCACCATGACCAAGATGGGAATCGGGCCCACCTTCTTAAACTGGGTCAAGCTCACCTATGCACACCCCACCGCCAGAGTCCGAACCAACAACACCTTCTCAGATAAATGGTGCCTCTCCAGAGGAACCAGGCAAGGGTGCCCCCTATCCCCCTTACTCTACATTCTGGCCATCGAACCAGTGGCAGCATACCTTAGGCTCGAATACGGAGACGGGGGCATAACAATAAACGGAGTGTCCCACTTGGTGTCCATGTACGCGGACGATATGCTTCTCTGCCTGAAAGACCCCGAGCACATATTACCATACATACTTGAGACCCTAGAAGGATTCTCTAGATGCACAGGGATCCTAATTAACCAGGATAAATCCTGCCTATACCCCTTGGCAGCCCTAAGCAATACCAGGGAAGAAAACCTCCCCCCATTGGCACTCCGGTGGGAACCCACCACATTCAAATACCTGGGCATCAACATCCACCGCGACCCCAAAACAGAGCACATGATAAACACAGTACGGGCTAAGGAGGGCCTAGCTAAATCAATCGACTTCTGGAGCAAGCTGCCCCTTTCGGTGGCCGGTAGAGCGGGGCTACTCAAAATGGTGGCACTACCGCGGCTGCTGTACTACTTCACCAATGTCCCGTTCTACATCCCACCACAATTCTTTAAAGAACTTAACAAACTCTGTCGAAAATTCCTATGGCACGGGGGGCGATGCAGAGTAGCCCTAGAAACTACACAAAGACCGTATGACAAAGGAGGCCTCAAAATCCCCAACTTTGAGCTCTATTACCTGGCGGCCCAACTGAAACATGTAATACAATGGATGGCGGATGATGCCACCACAGACACCCACCTACTACAACCCAGAAACTCCCCGTGGCTGCTTAGAGACTTACTCTGGACTGAGCCGGAAAGGAGTCATCGAGACACATACCTAATTCACCTGGGCATCCGTACCTGGAAGAGGGCCTGCAGAATCGCCAATCTGGCAGACCCCTACTCCCCACAAATTCCAATAGTCGCAATGATGTCACACAGACCAGAAGACCTGAAAGTGATCCGGAACATATGGGAACCCCTGGGCATAGCCACCCTGGGAGACCTGGTAGACGACCGAGGCATTCTCAGTTTCACCGAACTGCAAGAGGCTACGGGAATGCCGCCCGGTCAATTCCTCCTACACGGGGCAGTAGCGAACAAACTCACAAAACGATGGCCAGAGATAGAGACCCTTGACACCGGACATGAACCCATCGAGAACCTGTTAAGCGCGGCGGAGGGAGGCCACGAAACCTCGAGGCTCTACGAAACCCTACTAAACTGTGCCACGCAACAAAGTCTCAAGAGTAGAGATAAGTGGGAACTCGAACTCGGCGAGAGATTCGAGGACAAAGAGTGGGATGCAGTGATGCGCTACCACAAGAAAGTTTCCCGGAACGCACGGTTCCAGCTTATACAATTTTACATTATTCATAGGGCTTACCTAACCCCACGATTCAACGACACAAGCGCCGCAACTTGCCCCAAATGCCTGGATCCCTCTGCGGGAATGACCCACATGTTCTGGGGATGCCCGGCAATCCAAACATTCTGGTCACAGATCCAAACCAGGGCAGCAAATGCGGATATAACGCTGGACGTGCAATCCCCCAAAGCCTGCATCCTGGGCCGATACCCCAGGAACAAAAAAAACAGGGCACTGAACAGACTCAAAGACCTCATGTACATTTTAGCAAAAAGAAGAATTGCTATGGCCTGGAAAAGCCCCAGGGCACCCGGGGTGGCGTTGTGGTGGGAGGACCTACACAGATGGACCACAGCTGAGACAGGAGCATGGGAACTGGCGCAAAGACACCAGAAAATCGACACCTCAGACGATCTACTGCAGTGGGTGGCTCTTACGGTATCCCTGTTCCACCCCAAGGAGGGCAGCTCCACTGAAGGAGATATAGACAGCGCAAACTGACCTGGAGGCGCAAGACTGCAGCGTGGGGTTATGGGCTTGGTCGGGGGGGAGGTGGGAAGGAAATGAATCAATCCTCCATGGGTTAAGAGGATACTATGTTTGTATGTTCTTATTGTTAAGAAAATAATAAAAAGAAATTTAAAAAAAAATACTTAGTTGATTCTGTCCATGCAAGGCTTTCCTCTCGACGACAGTTATGGCCAAAACAAGAAGAGTCCTCTAGCGCAAGGATTGGCAGACTTGCTTGATTGTGTTCTTGAAAACTGTTGTGAGATGAAAGTCTAATAACCAAAGACAATCTGGAGGTCCTAACATCCCCACACAAGGTCTATGAAGAGGACACTTGTCAGGGGATATCCACAGTTTATGCATATGGGTGCTCCTACCATGTTGGCAATGATGGGAAAAAAAGAGCTATTGACTTGCATTGGGGATGTCTGGGTAAATGATACCCCTGAGCCCTCTGCTGGTTACAAAATAGTACTCCAAAGTAGTCAGGTGGGAGAGTTGATTGCCATAAATAAAGCCATCCTCACTGCAGTACACCACAAACTCAAATATTTGGTGATAATTACTAACTCTGACTATGTCAGGAATTGTTTTGTGGTAACCCTGATGAACAAACCATTAAAACATGGAAAACTGATACAGTCTATTATTAATCTACCGATTGCTAATGGGATGACCATATATTGGAAAAAGATAAGGGGTCATTCCAAAGTAGAGGGGCTGAATGAGACTGGGAACTACCTGGCGGACCAGTTGGCTAACACTAGAGCTCTGCAGGGGGATTTCATAGATACAGAATCCCTGTTGGGTAAAATCCACGTCGCAGCTGTGACCAGGTCTCAAACCTGCGTCAACAGTGAACTCTCTGGATTTGATCATTGCACAAAAAGTGGACCTTACTATTGGAAAATGTTATCAACACATTGAAGACCCTGAATGTTCTTCTCTAAAAGAATTGGATTACACAGGTAAAGAGCATCTCAGAGTGTTGATTAAATGTTCAAAAATGTTTTGAATCAGAGACAGTTTGTTAGTTCTGAGACCCCTATCTGGATGTGAGCAGTGGGTGGTACTTACCTCATTCCGAAGCCTGATGTTGAATCACACCATTGACATGGGCACTGCCGGTCATAGGGGTATCCTCATGATATTGGAAATTGTGCGAGAGGTTGCATTCTGACCACACATGTGCTAGGACATCAGCACATATCTAAAGTGGTGACTCGTGTGTCCACAATTTCAGCAGAATTCCGCCACACACCAAGCTCCCCTACAAAAAAGGGGAATGACACTGCCTTGGTCAGATTTGCAAGTCAATTTCATTGGGTCAGTTATTCATTCCTCTAGAGGAAATATATACACGTTGACTGTGACATGCTTGTATACAGAGTGGGTAGAATGGCTTCCAGGCCCAAATTGTAAGACAGAGACAGCTGCTGAGCTAATGATCTACCAAATCTTTTGATTCACCATCTCGCAAAGGATTAAGTTGGACCGAGGAAGTCATTTTACCAGTGAGGTGATGACCAAGAAGTGGGAGATGCTAGGAGTAAAAAGAAAACTCCACATCACCTACTGTGAAGCATCGAGTGGAGGAGTTGAGAGATATAATACGATAACTGTAAGCATACTGAAGAAGTTTGTGGCTGACTCTGGTCCCCGTTGGGATATTTGATTACCATTTTTTCTCATGGACATTAGGTCTGCACCATCTTCTGCAACTAAAATTTCTCAATTATAACTGATGAATGAATAAAAAAAGAGGCTACCTCAGCATCTACTCTATACAACTCAGCAGCAAATGCTGATTAATGCATCCACTAATCATGAATACATTAAGAACCTAAAGAAGCACCTCCAGCATGTTTTTGCTTATGCACAGCACAACTTAAAGAAGTCAGCTGTAAGGGATGAAATTAAAGACCATGAGAAGGAGCATGAGGTAGGTGATAATGTTTATTTGTGCAACTTCCAGAGAAACCAGAACAAGAAACGGAAATGTCTTTATCTTGGCACATTAGTTTTGAGATTATGGACACAATATCACTTCTTGCCTATAAGCTCTGCATCCTAAAAGGAGAACAGACGGAAGAGAAATGGGTCCAAATCAGTGAGTTAAAAAGCTGTTATCCCAGACTAGCTTGAAAAGTTATGAAGGAGCCCACTGAAGTTAGTGCCGAGTAGCCATGTGTGGAATGAAAGGTAAGATCAGAACCCTGGATGGAAACTAAAACATATAACAGCTGAGTTATTAAATTAAATATTCATCTAAAATGGTTGATAGAAAAGGAAAGAGTGTTTTATTGATCATTTTAAATACAATCAGACCTCATTACGAGTTTGCAGGTCTGGACACAACGGTGCCTTTAAACTTATCGGGACCGTTGTTTCCGGGCCAGCAAATTACGAGTCTGCATGTTGGTTGCCTTCCCGGCTGCTAGGTCTGCCCTGGCGGGCACAACAGCACCCACCTGCAGACTTTCAATGTGTCCCCATTCCTATAGAATATTATGGGACTCTATGGCAAAGGGGAACAACACAGTTACCAGCACCTGACTTACCAGCAGCCGGGGTTGTAATACCTCCGTGTTACTGGCAAGCCAGATGCTGGTAACTGTTGACAGGTTCGGCGGCAGCCTGCCCGATTTACCGGCACAGCTACCGCCAGACTCGTAATGAAGGCTGTGTCTCACCCTGAAATGTTTGAGCATATAAGGTTCAAACAAAAATGATCAGTGATTCTTTTTACTACTCTCTTTAGAAAATCAACTCCGATTCCTTCTAGACTGGGGACCGCAAGAGGCAGAGTTCTGAAATAACCACTGGCACCCTGGAGAGGAACCAAAGGGAACATTCAGAGGAGTTTCTTTCTGTACCCTGGTAACCCAAAGTCAGGAGATGGAGACCAGATCACCCACTCCCACAGGAAGAAGAGAGAGCAGGACCTGCCATCGAAGATTCTGACCTGTGAGAAATACGCCACTCTCCCCTGCCCTTTACAATACTCACACTGTGAGAATAAAGGACAGCAGGGGATTTGTGGGGTTTAAATTCAGTCCCAAGAAAAAAAAGAAACTGCATCTTGCTGACTGACACTTACAAATGCAGAAATATGTTCCTGTAATTTAAAAGCACACTGTTGACTGGCAGACCAGAAGGCCAGCATGGAAATATCAACACTGCCAAATAAAACAATAGTGTTGTCACAAACAGGAAGACACAAATAAAGTGTGTCATGTGTGCAAACGATACCACTGAAAAGGAATAAGGCCTACCTTGCATTACAAGATATTGAGACCCTGAAATGCATTTTCCCCCAAAGAAAATCCTGCCATAGACATTAATACATTTTGAAGTATGGGTTGCAAGGAACTCTTTACAGAGGAAGCACCCTGGCCTGAACCCTTAAAATGTAAATCAGAATGTGACGTTGGACATTGATGGCATGATGCAAGATATTTAAGCAGGCCAAAGTGTAAATGAATTGCAAAATTCCAAAACACCAGTTTTCCGTGCATGTAGAAAAACAGTGGTTGGCCAAATGACATTTTCTCATGGATTCAAAGGTCCAGCCACTGCACAACTTCCCTACTCTTATCAGAATATGAGGGTGTGTCCTTGAAGCGCATGGAGCCTAGCAAAGGTACACAGCTTGTGCCAGACTAAGGGATTATGAGGTGAACAGATGGCCACTGTGAAAACAATAGACCGAGTTAATGGAAGTCAACTCTTAAAAATACATGGATTTAAAATTTTATTCCTGATGAAGTCCACGATCTAACTGACAGTGACAAGTTACAGGAGACTGAAGGAGGAGAGGCGGTCACCTCAATAGTTCTGAATTCTGTTCCATTTATAGTCACAATAATGAAGGTTTTGTAGGAGCTATTTTGAAAAAACAGATCCTATGACACAAGGATCTAAAAATGTAGGCAAGATAAAAACCAGGTGAAAACTACCCAGTAAAGCCAGATGCTTGCAGACTGCTCTTCTAAAAAAAGCTGCAGCGTATGTTCCAAATAATGTTTCAAATAGTCTTTTATGTCCTTGATAGATTGTATAAAGTATAAAAGCAATCTCCATTGTTTCTCAAGTAGTTATACAAACAAACATTTACAGGGTAATTTATAGAATTTTGCACAAAAGTGGCGCATGCGGCTGGCGCACAGTGTCCCCGTGCGATACACTGCGCCAGCCGCGTGCGATAAAATCAAGTTTACTGCACAGCGTATTCATGGATTCCAGCCTCCAAAACCAGCCGTGGCGCAGCGACCCTGCAGCAGCGCCAGTTACGCCCCCAAGAACGCCCTCGCGCAAGGAAAAGCCTTCAAAATTCCCAATTCATCGCAAAGGGCTGCGCTAACCCTGGACCAGTTCATAGGCCTGCCAAACAGCAAACGCCATGCGGGGAACGTGTATTTCAGTGGTTCGCGGGAAGTTTCACACGAGATTGTCCTGGGTACTTGTACATCAGGGGTTGCGCGTGAAGTAACACACGCGATTCCATCAGGGCACGTGTATTCCAGGGGTGCGCGGGAAGTATCACACGCAAAATCAGCAGGGTACATGTATTTCGGGGTGCGCGGGAAGTTCCACACGCGATTTCAGCAGGGTATGTGTATTCCAAGGTGCGCGGGAAGTACAACACGTGATTGCCCTGGGCACGTGTATTTCGGGGTGCGCGGGAAGTTCCACACGCGAATTCAGCAGGGTACGTGTATTCCAATGTGCGCGGGAAGTTCCACAAGCGATTTCAGCAGAGTACGTGTATTCCAAGGTGCGCGGGAAGTTCCACATGCGATTGTCCGTGGTGTATGTATTTCGGTGTGCGCGGGAAGTTCCACATGCGAATCCAGCAGCCTATGGGGATTCTGGGGCTGCCGGCCAGTCATACACGTGATTCGGCCGTGTGGGTCCTCCCAGCTGTTCACTCGACACCCTCCACGGCCCCTGCAGGCGGCCCACACTACAGGGGACTACCCTGCACATGTTCCGCAGGCAGCCCATCCACCATGCCCATGCCCCCCAACCAACCCACAAGTCACCTTGTGCTACTGCCCACCAACGCATGTCCCCCTGCACCCCCAACCCCCAGCATCCAGGGGCACCCTCCACCAGGCCTGTGGGATCATCAGTTAATGTCCCTACTCCCTGCGCACATGTATGTAAAGTTGGGTCCATGTCAGAAATTGAAAAATCAGTTAAAAAGTCCATTATGTGCCATCTCTGAATGCAAGCTCCTAGAAAGAGCAGATTTGGACAGAGACATGGCTAAATTCAGCCACACCATGTATATGTAATTTCAAACAACTGTGTAACTCTGAAATATGTCTTTTATTATCAAATATAGAATATGTGCAATCTGACAGAGGAGTGTCCTATCTGCAAGCCATAAAATGACATCCCTCTGACTCACAGTTCATTCCCCAATCAAATGATAAATGGAAGTTTGACCAATTAGAAGCTGAGAGAGAGGTAGGGTCAGTGATGCTAGAACACACCCACATTCTAAACACATAAAAGCAGACAGACAGGACAGATAGGGACCTTCAATTCCATCTGCAGCGGGACGCTCTGCCGGAAAAATCCATACTTACCTCCATCAAACCTCCAGAGAGCCAACCTAGAGACTTCAATCTATCCAGAACTAAGAGACCAGACCAGAGAGAAAGCAGTGCTGTACCCAGAGAGACCCAGACCAGCAGAGAGAGCTGACCCAGATCACTGTGAAGTGCAGAGGCCAGACCAGACCAGACCAGAGTCCAGTTTAAAAACCTGACCAGATCCGTGACGAGGCCCATTTCACTCAAGAATATAGTGTGAGTACCTAGAAAACTGTGCAGAACCCAATCTCTTAGTTAAAATAATATAATCCAAGCTATTTTAATCTAAGTAGAACTGTCTCCTAACTGTCACCTGTCATTTGTAAAGCTGTCACCTGTGATTTGCTAGTTGCAAGCTGCACTTGTCTTTTTGAACTTTAAAATTTCAAATCTGAAAAACGACCTTTATTTAATCGCTCATATCTCCGCAACCGTTGGTGCTAGAGACTTGCAGTAACTTTCATTTGGAAGCTGAGATCCTAGGCTTTCCTAGGACCCCAATCCAGCAGCCTATGGGGATTCTGGGGGTGCCGCCCAGTCATACACGTGATTCGGCCGTGTGGGTCCTCCCAGCTGTTCACTCGACACCCTCCACGGCCCCTGCAGGCGGCCCACACTACAGGGGACTACCCTGCACATGTTCCGCAGGCAGCCCATCCACCATGCCCATGCCCCCCAACCAACCCACAAGTCACCTTGTGCTACTGCCCACCAACGCATGTCCCCCTGCACCCCCAACCCCCAGCATCCAGGGGCACCCTCCACCAGGCCTGTGGGATGTATTTACCCATGCATCCGAGCCCTACCTCAAAACTGTGCAGTACTGACATGAAAACATCATGATGGCCAGAGCTTCCCAGAAAATGCACAGGGAAATGCAGGAAGAATAGGCTGCCACCCATTTTTGCCGATGTTATGGGCACAGAAGGACACTGCCTAAAACCACCATTGGACTACCCGCACAGTAGTCTGAAACCATTGGGAATGGCAATGCTGATTGCCAAATGCAACCTAGAATTGTGGGGAATTCATTCTTAAATCCCAAAAATGGGTGCAGTACCAGTACTCACCACTATCCAAAAGCCGGCATTTTAAAACCACACCAGATTTTACTTTTTTGTGTAAAACTGAATGAACCCAAAGCAGGCTAAAGAAAGACTTACTGAGAGGTGGATACAATGTAAAGTTATATTCTGAAGTGACTTGAAGGTTTATAACAAGACTGGCTGCGCTGTGGATTTCAGCAGTTTAAGTAAATTTGGACTGAAAGACACTAAAAAAAAAATCTAAATGTTTAGATTAAATGAGTGACCTATGTTTGGTATCACATGCATTTGTAACTGTTGAAATGTCATAGTTTTGCACTTAGACTCAGCATCCTAGCTGCATGTGTAAAATTGCAAGTTAAGTTAAAAAGCAACAAAAAACCTGCCAGTTAGCTGAAGGTCTGGCTTAAGGAACTTGATTTTGCTTGGCAGCTACCCCCATCAGGAGTGAAACTTGAGTCACCACTGTGTTCCCAGGCCAACCTTCCTTTTGCTGCCCACACTAAGGATATGCCATCTATCTGATAATTGAATTACCTGTGCTCTGCAGGAGAGTGAACAAAGCCCTCTTCACTCAGGCAAAGGTTTTATTACGCAGTCGTAAAATGTAGCTTCCTCTTGGCAGGAGCTGGGAGGGGCACTGCCTGTGAGAGCAAGCTGGCTTGGCAGAACTGGATTAACCAGTATTTCTACCTTGTGCTGAGAGAAAACCACACCCCTTTGTAGCCAGAATATTGTTTAGAAAAAGATTAATAACTCATGGTGCGGACATGTGAAAATTTTATAAATGATACCATAATTCTTGTGATTTTTCTGCCCACAGTTTAAGAGGTTTTTAGAACCGGTGGTATGTACAGGGGGGTGTCAGCGGAAAAGTGGATATTACTCTAAATGTGTGCATGTTAAAAATCTGAAACTTCATCAGTTAATGTCCCTACTCCCTGCGCACATGTATGTAAAGTTGGGTCCATGTCAGAAATTGAAAAATCAGTTAAAAAGTCCATTATGTGCCATCTCTGAATGCAAGCTCCTAGAAAGAGCAGATTTGGACAGAGACATGGCTAAATTCAGCCACACCATGTATATGTAATTTCAAACAACTGTGTAACTCTGAAATATGTCTTTTATTATCAAATATAGAATATGTGCAATCTGACAGAGGAGTGTCCTATCTGCAAGCCATAAAATGACATCCCTCTGACTCACAGTTCATTCCCCAATCAAATGATAAATGGAAGTTTGACCAATTAGAAGCTGAGAGAGAGGTAGGGTCAGTGATGCTAGAACACACCCACATTCTAAACACATAAAAGCAGACAGACAGGACAGATAGGGACCTTCAATTCCATCTGCAGCGGGACGCTCTGCCGGAAAAATCCATACTTACCTCCATCAAACCTCCAGAGAGCCAACCTAGAGATTCCAATCTATCCAGAACTAAGAGACCAGACCAGAGAGAAAGCAGTGCTGTACCCAGAGAGACCCAGACCAGCAGAGAGAGCTGACCCAGATCACTGTGAAGTGCAGAGGCCAGACCAGACCAGACCAGAGTCCAGTTTAAAAACCTGACCAGATCCGTGACGAGGCCCATTTCACTCAAGAATATAGTGTGAGTACCTAGAAAACTGTGCAGAACCCAATCTCTTAGTTAAAATAATATAATCCAAGCTATTTTAATCTAAGTAGAACTGTCTCCTAACTGTCACCTGTCATTTGTAAAGCTGTCACCTGTGATTTGCTAGTTGCAAGCTGCACTTGTCTTTTTGAACTTTAAAATTTCAAATCTGAAAAACGACCTTTATTTAATCGCTCATATCTCCGCAACCGTTGGTGCTAGAGACTTGCAGTAACTTTCATTTGGAAGCTGAGATCCTAGGCTTTCCTAGGACCCCAAAACGATAGAGATAGTCCTTGCGGTTCCTCTGTAATAGCGCTCGGCGCATCCACGAATTTTGCCGCGATTTGCAAATTTCTTCACGTGTAAAAAGACAGCAGTTTTGCTTTTCCTTGCCAGAAATTCGTTTAACCTGCTAACTATCCCTGCATCATTGCTAGTGTGAGCCTGGACTAATATTAACTAGATACCACTCACCCTGAACCTCTGAAAGGGAATTAAAAGCATTTCCAGCATATTTCTCATCCATTGCTAGCACATATCAAAGCAATTTGGGCCTGTGTTTTCAAACTTCTGTAGTCTAAGCTTGCTGGGGTGAACTGAATCACATTTGATTGCATTTCTGAGAACTGTGTGTTTTCCTTCCATTTCCTTGCCTTGCATCAAGGGGGGGAGGGGATTGCCAGAGAAAAGTGATTACATTGTTTTGTTGAAATCATATTGAGTATTTCTATACTGCATTTCATTCATTCAACCTTGCATCCATTTGAACTCTATAAAGCATTTTGTACCACCTTCTTTTGTTCCTATTCACCTGTGTGCTACCTTATCCATTTCATGTCAACTCCTTATTGATTAGAGAAGCGTGTTAGTGCCAGATTCTCCGTTGTTAATCTTTATCATATCAGATTAAGTGTGCTATTCAATTATTAATTTATTATAAAGTGTGAGATATATATATATTTTAAATTATCAAATAAACCTTTTAAACTTGCAAAACAGAACTACTTCTTGGCTCAGTGGGGTCAGGGGGATTCCAAGAGAGGGGTGTTGTATAGGGGTAGTCATCCAGAACGCATAAACTGGACATAAAGATATATCAATAAGGGTTTTCATTCAGTATTATAGACTAGGCGTTGACTTAGCTGTAGTGTTGAATTGAATCCTCTTACAAATTGGGGGCTCGTCCGGGATGTTGGGTTAGATTTACCACTTGTGCAGCTTAATACAGTGTGCTAACTGACGGGATACATACATCCGGTCGGATCACCACGCTGCATTACGCTGTGAAGCATTCCTCAAAAGGGACACTCCAAGAAAAGTTCTGTTCTGCAAAAATAAAATACAAACTTCTGTAAGTCAGGACAGAGACCAATCTCTAGAATGACGACCTTAGTAGACATGAAAATAGCCAGAGAGCACCTCTTGCATAAGCTATTTGTGAGAGGTGAATGGACCGAACAGGGCCAGGATGTGTGGTTGCAGGCCATCACACAACAGGTCACTGAAACAGGGTCAGATATATATAGAGATCAGGGTCCCTTACATGTGGCCCTGAGTGAACTATATATGGCTCCTAAAGCCAAAGAGGAACACAATAAGATTGCCAGGATAGCAGCATACCTGTACCTATATATGGGAGACATGCAGGATAGATGTGCTGAAAGCCAAAATCTGGCAAATAGGCAACAGATGGCGTTAGAGAAGGTCCAATCTGACCTGGTCTCTTCTGAGCAGAGGCTGCAGAGGAGCCAGGAGTCAGAAGATGATAGTAGGCAGCACATCATTAAAATAAAGAAGGATATGGATGTGCTGCAACAGGAAAAGGTAGAACAGGATACCAGATTTCTGGCCTTGCAGAAGGAATACCAAGAAGGTTCGGACTCCCTACTGCAAAACCAGAAAAAGCTGGAGCAACAACTGGACTTCAACAGGGTATGTGCTGAGCAGGTAGTCACCCTGCAAGGCCACCTAGATAGAGTGAAGGCAGAGAGCAACAAACTAATTCTGAAAGACCTGGATACCCAGGCAGAGTTTGATCAGGAGCGCCAGAATGCTGGTGCCTTCCAAAGGCAGAGGGACGACCTGGCGGCACAAATGCAGGCTCTTAGTCAGGAAAGAGACGCCATAGGCCAGGAAGTCTGCCATTTAAAAAGGAAAATGGAAGAAAATCACCTGTCCCTCCAGGGGCTGGGTGACCTCCAAAAAGAAAATCAGAACTTGTTAGAGCACACCAGGAGGGTGGAAGAGGCTTTGGCAAGAAAGGAGCAGGCCAATAGGGACATTGCCCAGGAGGTAACCATCCTGCAGCAAAGACTGGCCCAGTACTCCAGGACCAATCAGGAAGCACAGAGAGAGAATGAGGCTCTCTGCCAACACAATGATAGGCTCCAACAACAGGTAGCGATGCAGGAGAGACTGATAGAGTCGAGTAAGGCCTTAACAGAGGAACTGAAAGCACAAATGCAGGCTCTTGCATTGCAACAGGGAGCAGGGGCGGATAGAGATGAGGTTCGCTGGGAAAGGGAAACTCCGGAGCATAACCTCAGGAGCACTAGTACCAGAGGCCCTCATACCTCTCAGTCCCTGGACTCTGCCACCCCCATGTCCCCTGGTGCACATAAGCACAGGGCTGCAGGGATGGCAGATTACTATCCAGCTAAGAGTATGGGGCTCATAGGCCAGTACCACTCAGGAATGGAGGGGTGGGCATCCGGGTATGGGCACCCAAGTACAGTACAGTTCAATGGGGAACCCCAGGAGAGTAGGCCCATTAAGGGCATCCTGAAAACCTCTGCCCAGTTAGGTCAGTGGAGGGGGTACCCATCAAATCCTGGCAGCAAGGAGGAATCTGAAGACTCCTCTGAACTGCGCAGGACACAGGAGACCAGGTCCCCACATTCTGCCAGCCATTCCCAGGCTCGCAGAATCCGGGAAAACCTGGAAGAACAGACGGGAACCTCTGGGAGCAGTGCCTCTGAGTCCGAGGAAGAATGGACAAGGGTTACCCGAACCAAAAAGGCCAATAAGGCAAAAAGGGCCTTGCTTAAGGACCCCTTAAAGCAGATTAAGTCGATCAGGAGCGTCATCACGCCTTACCATAAGAACGCTAAGTATTCTGTTTGGGAGCACTTAGAGTTGTTTGAACAAATGATGGAGACTTTCCATTTGAAGGACAGCCAAAGCTGTATTCAATATGTAAAGTGGACATTCTCCCCGGAATACTCCAGTTTCTTTGCGGGGCTGGAGGACCAAAATCATTTAAGATGGTCCACATATAAGGCGGCCATCCTGAAACATTTTTCTGTTCACAGAAATCCTCAAGAGGCTCGCAAGGCAGCCTACAATTTGCAATGTGGGGAGGATCAGGCCCCAATAGAATTTGTGCAGGAGTTAAAGCGTGCTTTTGCACAGACCACAAGAAGGGTGCGCACGGATAGCAGGGAATTTATAAATACGTTTTTCCATGCCTTGCCCAAATATATCATGACCCAGCTCGTGAGGGATTTTCACGAGAAAAGATCTTTAGACTGGGTCATTGAACAGGCTACCCGGATCTATGAGGTGCAGAAACCGGTAGATAGCAAAAGTAATGCCCAGAAAAACCCCAAAGCCAACAGCACCCCTGCTGCTGCCAAGGTGGCAGAGGTAAAGGTTACCCCCGTTTTGGATTTGGAGATGGGGGGGCCTAAAAACCTGCCTGCACCTAATAATGCTAGGCCCAGGAGGTCCTCGGGTCAGTCACAGACAGGGAGCCAAGGAGGCAGCCCCACAAATGGGGTCCCTCGCTCTCCTGATTATGTAAGTCCCCGTTACAAGGGAAATCGACCCATCCTGGGTTATGTGTGGACTCCTCCAGCCCAAGGGGGGGGATCCAGACAAGCACCTAACCCAGGGAACTTCCCTCCAAACTTCCCACAGGAGGGCAGAAATTTACCAAACCCTAGGCAGAACTTTTTCCCCAGATATCCACCCGACTTTCAGCCCCAAAACCATCCATCCTTCTTTCCCCAATTCCCTGAGCCCAGACCACTGAATCCGGGAGAGGGGAGGCCAAGGGTGGAGGGGTACCCAAATCTTCCCAACCCGGGGTATTACCAGAGGAGGGACAGCTACCCTTCCCGGGATCAGCCCAGGGGAGAAAACAGGGCCCCGTATCAGCCTGAGCGGGTTTCCCAGTTAGAGCGCCAGGTTCAAAACATGGCGCGGGACCTGGGTCACATACTGAGGGCTCAGCAGAACCCTCAGATGGGCGTGCCGGTGCAGAACGCACCCAACTCTGGACCTGGTGCTCCAGAACAATGACGGGGGCAGCACCCCGATAACACACCGGTTCCCAGGGAGGAGGCACAAAGGGAAGGGGGGTGTAAAGCCTTGGAGGAAGCTTCCTTCCTCACTTGTAAACAGCCCCTGGAAACCCAGGAACCGGAAACGAAATCTCTTGCCCCTGAAAGTCTGCCTCCTAAGGAGCAGAGGGGGGGTAGGAGAAACAAAAGACCCAAACAGACTCAGTTTGAGGAGGAGGTACAGATCTTCCAATTTGAGGGAGAGGGATCCTCAGAGGATCCTGGGAAAAGGATCTTCTCCTTCAGAGAGGGGGGAACTCCTCCCAAAGAAAAATGGGTCCCTAGGGATGCAAATCCAGACTGGGGAGATGTGGAGACTGAGCTACCGCCGCCCACCATCTCATCCCACAACCAACAGCAAGAAAATCCCCGGGTTCAAACCCATACTGGGGACTGCGTCCAAAAAGGGGGGGGCGGCCCAGAACCGGAACCAGGGGAACCCACAATGGCTCTGATCTCCAGTTGCCAACTTTTTCTTTCAGATTCCCAAGGCTCTCCACAGAATTCTGCCCAAAATTCTTCTCTCGCGATGTCCAAAACCAGAAAGTTAGCCCACCAGTTGTCCAAAAATGTACATTATCTGTGCCCCCTTGAGGAGAAGGAGGGAAGATATTATGCCCCGGTACAAGTACAGGGGCAGGGTACAATCTCGGCACTGGTGGACACGGGATCTCAAGCTACCCTTCTGTCCAGAAGGGCCTTTGACGAACTGAATGCAGGAAGGGGAGAGAATTACCAAATTCCTCTCACCTCTCTTCCTGGACAACTACAGAACTTTGACGGGAAGGAAATTCCCGTTGAGGGGACTGCAGACTTGGACATTAAGATCGGGCGACACAAGTTGAAACACCCGGTCATAGTTGTGACCCCAGAGGGCACCCCTTGTTTACTAGGGAATGACCTCCTGAGAAGGTTGTCACCCCTAATAGATTGCGTAAACAAGGTCCTCTGGACCCAGATTAGCCGACCAATAAAATTAAAACAGAGTGTCAACCATGTTAGTTTAAACGGCACATGCCACATGGTTGAACAAAAATCTGACCAAGTAGAATTTCACTTCCAGAACAACCAAATTCCAGATGTGACAGTAATAGCAGTAGGACAACAGACTGGTGATGGGGGGTCCTCTCTATTTCTGAAAATCAACCTTCCTTCCAGTTTAAAGTGGTATTCCACGCTGGAAGGAAACACTCTGAAATTCTATACCAATCCACAATCTGAAACTCCCACTCCTATAGTCCAGAAAGATGTGAAATCAGCTCAAAGCCTGGCTGATATTCAGCAAATTGGAGAGCAGTTGTTCATCCCTGTTCAGTTAAATGATGGGAAGGACTCTGTTCTCGCTCGAGTGTGTGTGAACAACGGTAAGAGCTTCATCAGCGAAGCCATGTTTCGCCAACTTCCAAAAGATCCAGCCATTCCCACCTTCAAACTGATAGACAAATGGGAAATGGACCTGGAAGCACCCAATTCAAAACATCTCCTGCCAAGCAGGTGTATGCTCAAAATCTCCATTGGCAACAAGAGCATAGTCCATAATTGTTGGGTCGTGCGAGACGTCACTGCCGCCTTTTACTTAGGCAGTGACATTCTCAATCGCTTTGCCATTAGTTTGGACCTAATAAACTTCAAAGCTTGGTCTCGATTAGCGGATAATCCCATGAGCTTTGATGATCCAGAAAAAGCATTTAGGTCAGCTCAATTGCTACCTTATGCAGTTGAAATTCAGGTTAAAGAGGAAGTCACCATCCCAGAAAGGACCCGACAATTCTCCCTGGAAGTGAAAGTTAAAAGGGGACAAGAGTTGAAAAACCCTGATGCTTACATACATCTAAATGCTTCTCTCCAACAGCAAGGGTTAGGGGTAAACCCAACACCATTAGTCAACATAGAACATGACACCATTCCAATAGAGGTGGATAACAGCGACTTAAAGAGTATTACTCTAGCCGCAGGCACCATTATTGGAATGGCGGTTGATGACCGACATTTTTCCATAGATTTAGGAAATTAATTGTTAGGGCCAATCCCCAAGGACTGCTTTGACAGTGACAGTGATGACAATACAACACCAGACAGGATTTTTACCCGGCATGGGGGGAACTTCCTGGTGTACACTTCCTGCCCTTATGGTAAGGAAGATGTGACTTGTGAATTCAGGAGGGATGAGGTCATTTTCCAGGTTCATGATGGCTGCCTTGCCCACCTGAAGCCTCCGGTCCAAATCAGCACTCTGACCAGGGACTTCTCCACCCAGCTGGAGGAGGCCGCTGAAATAGCCAAACCAGAAGTCTTTCCAGGCTTCAGGCAGATGGTGGAAGAGAGAGTCAACCTAGCTGATGCCTGTGTGACTCTGGAACAAAAGCAAAAGTTGAAACAAGTTTTCTTGGATTTCCAAGATCTCTTTGCGGTAGACTCATATGACTGTGGTCGCACCGACATCCACACAACAACAATCCCCACGGACCCTGGCATGACTCCTGTGTTTGTGAAGCAATATCGCTTGCCTCTCGCATCAATGGAGTCCCTTACTGAAATAATTAAGAACCTTGAGTCCCGGGGAATAATCCGTCCAGTCCACAGCACCTTCAATAATCCGGTGCTGGGGATATTGAAGCCAAACGGCCAGTGGAGACTCTGCGCCGACCTCAGGGAGCTCAACAAACGGGTCCACACTTCCCGATGGCCTCTTCCCTACATTGACCAAGGGCTGGCCCAGATCCAGGGGTCACAGGTATTCACTGCAATAGACCTGACCAATGGATACTGGACTGTGCCTGTCAGCAGGGAGGACCAATACAAACTGGCTTTTACCTTTGGGGGCCAGCAGTACACATGGACCCGGACTCCCTTCGGATACCTCAACTCCGGCAATGAATTCAACATTTTTCTACACAAGGCCATGCCCGACTTGGGTGCAAGGGGTAACCTGGCTTATGTAGATGATGTCCTCATCAAAAGCTCAACTGTTGAGGAACACATAGCGGAGATCCGTTATGTTCTAACACAGTTGAGGGCCGCCGGAGCAAAACTTTCCTTTCAGAAAGCACAGTGGTGTAGAACCCGTGTTAATTTCTTGGGGCATGAGATTACTCCTCAGGGTCTCTGTCCCCAGGAAAAGAAAGTGGAAGCACTTCAGAAACTGAAAGACCCCACAACTCTGCGGGAACTAAGGAGCCTCCTTGGACTGACTAATTACAGTAGAAAGTTCATTGAGGGCTACGCAGAGATCACCAGACCCCTGATTCATCTCCTGAAGGGGGGGGTCAAGTGGGAATGGGGTCCAGAACAAGCCGAGGCAGTAAAACAACTCAAAAGAAGCCTCTCACAAGCGCCTTGCCTAGCTTACCCTGTCAGAAACAAGGAGTTCTTCCTGGAGACAGGGTTCTCTAATACGTGCTTGACGGCCGTATTATACCAAAAGCATGACAAGGTCAATAAAGTAATCTCCTATGCGAGCAAAACTTTATCCTCTGTGGAGGAAAAATTCAACGATTGTGAGAAGGCACTCCTGGCAACGGTGTGGGCATTGAAGAATTACCGCCCGTTTATCCAGGGGGAACACATCATAGTGGAGACTCCACACCAGCCTCTGCAATACCTCCAAAGTGACAGAATCCGGGCCGGAAATGTGAGTAATTCCCGAATTACTTCCTGGATTCTGTCAATGCAAGGCTTTCCTGTGGAGGTCCGATATGGCCAAAACAAGAAGAGTCCCCTCGCGCAAGGTCTGGCTGACTTGCATGATTGTGCCAGAGAAAACTGTCTCGAGGACGAAAGTCTGAAAATCAAGGACAACATGGAGGCATACCTTAATTCCCCACACAAAGTCTTTGAAGAGGACAAGTGTGAGGGAATGCCCACTGTCTATGTGGATGGATGCTCTTACCATGTTGACAACAACGGGGAGAAAGAACTGGTGGCCGGCGTAGGGAATGCATGGGTGAATGAGTCCCCAGAACCCTCCGCTGGATACAAAATTGGTCCCCGAAGTAGTCAGGTGGCAGAATTGATGGCTGTGCATCAGGCCATCCTCACTGCTGTCCAGCATCAACTCCACGAACTGGTCATAATCACAGATTCGGATTATGTACGGAACGGGTTTGTGGAGCACCTGGTTAATTGGAAAACCAGAGGCATGTTATGTGCTAACAACAAACCCTTGAAACATGGGAAGTTGATCCAAAACATTGATGATTTGGTCACCTCGAATGAGATGACCATCTATTGGAAAAAGATCAAGGGTCATTCCAAAGTAGAGGGACCAGACAAAACTGGAAATGACTTAGCTGATCAGCTGGCCAAAACCGGGGCCATCCAAGGGGATCTAATTGAGATTGAGTCCCTGTTAGGGGAAATCCAGGTCACTGCCATCACTAGGTCCCAGACAAATGCTCACAACGACCTTTCAATTGCACAATGGAGTAAGGAGACCCCTGATGCTGATTTGATTACTGCTCAGAAGGGGGATCCAATTATTGGTAAATTTTACCAGCACCTTGAGGACCCTGAGAACTTTCCCCTGACGGATACCGATTACATTGGGAAAGAGGACCTAAGAGTGTTGATGAAATGTCCAAAAATGTTCCGAATCCAAGACGGTTTGCTGGTAAGGAAATCCAAAGCTGGCCACGATCAGCGGGTGGTTCCTACCGCTCTTCCTTTGTCGTCCTAGGAGAAAGAAAATCTGAAGACGGGCCAAGGAGGACGATCCGGAGACCGGGAACGAAGATCCAATGGGCCCAGTGGACCGCCCAATATTCCCATCAGGACCGGCGAGGAGAACCGATCGATCCGACCGGATGGAGGAAAAGATGCTGAACTGTGCCATCTATTGGAAGAAGATGAGGAAACATCCCAGATCTTGCGAGTCCCATTAGTGAAACCGAATGGCCATCGCAAGAGGGGGGCTTGTGGGATGTATTTACCCATGCATCCGAGCCCTACCTCAAAACTGTGCAGTACTGACATGAAAACATCATGATGGCCAGAGCTTCCCAGAAAATGCACAGGGAAATGCAGGAAGAATAGGCTGCCACCCATTTTTGCTGATGTTATGGGCACAGAAGGACACTGCCTAAAACCACCATTGGACTACCCGCACAGTAGTCTGAAACCATTGGGAATGGCAATGCTGATTGCCAAATGCAACCTAGAATTGTGGGGAATTCATTCTTAAATCCCAAAAATGGGTGCAGTACCAGTAGTCACCACTATCCAAAAGCCGGCATTTTAAAACCACACCAGATTTTACTTTTTTGTGTAAAACTGAATGAACCCAAAGCAGGCTAAAGAAAGACTTACTGAGAGGTGGATACAATGTAAAGTTATATTCTGAAGTGACTTGAAGGTTTATAACAAGACTGGCTGCGCTGTGGATTTCAGCAGTTTAAGTAAATTTGGACTGAAAGACACTAAAAAAAAAATCTAAATGTTTAGATTAAATGAGTGACCTATGTTTGGTATCACATGCCTTTGTAAATGTTGAAATGTCATAGTTTTGCACTTAGACTCAGCATCCTAGCTGCATGTGTAAAATTTCAAGTTAAGTTAAAAAGCAACAAAAAACCTGCCAGTTAGCTGAAGGTCTGGCTTAAGGAACTTGATTTTGCTTGGCAGCTACCCCCATCAGGAGTGAAACTTGAGTCACCACTGTGTTCCCAGGCCAACCTTCCTTTTGCTGCCCACACTAAGGATACGCCATCTATCTGATAATTGAATTACCTGTGCTCTGCAGGAGAGTGAACAAAGCCCTCTTCACTCAGGCAAAGGTTTTATTACGCAGTCGTAAAATGTAGCTTCCTCTTGGCAGGAGCTGGGAGGGGCACTGCCTGTGAGAGCAAGCTGGCTTGGCAGAACTGGATTAACCAGTATTTCTACCTTGTGCTGAGAGAAAACCACACCCCTTTGTAGCCAGAATATTGTTTAGAAAAAGATTAATAACTCATGGTGCGGACATGTGAAAATTTTATAAATGATACCATAATTCTTGTGATTTTTCTGCCCACAGTTTAAGAGGTTTTTAGAACCGGTGGTATGTACAGGGGGGTGTCAGCGGAAAAGTGGATATTACTCTAAATGTGTGCATGTTAAAAATCTGAAACTTCATCAGTTAATGTCCCTACTCCCTGCGCACATGTATGTAAAGTTGGGTCCATGTCAGAAATTGAAAAATCAGTTAAAAAGTCCATTATGTGCCATCTCTGAATGCAAGCTCCTAGAAAGAGCAGATTTGGACAGAGACATGGCTAAATTCAGCCACACCATGTATATGTAATTTCAAACAACTGTGTAACTCTGAAATATGTCTTTTATTATCAAATATAGAATATGTGCAATCTGACAGAGGAGTGTCCTATCTGCAAGCCATAAAATGACATCCCTCTGACTCACAGTTCATTCCCCAATCAAATGATAAATGGAAGTTTGACCAATTAGAAGCTGAGAGAGAGGTAGGGTCAGTGATGCTAGAACACACCCACATTCTAAACACATAAAAGCAGACAGACAGGACAGATAGGGACCTTCAATTCCATCTGCAGCGGGACGCTCTGCCGGAAAAATCCATACTTACCTCCATCAAACCTCCAGAGAGCCAACCTAGAGACTTCAATCTATCCAGAACTAAGAGACCAGACCAGAGAGAAAGCAGTGCTGTACCCAGAGAGACCCAGACCAGCAGAGAGAGCTGACCCAGATCACTGTGAAGTGCAGAGGCCAGACCAGACCAGACCAGAGTCCAGTTTAAAAACCTGACCAGATCCGTGACGAGGCCCATTTCACTCAAGAATATAGTGTGAGTACCTAGAAAACTGTGCAGAACCCAATCTCTTAGTTAAAATAATATAATCCAAGCTATTTTAATCTAAGTAGAACTGTCTCCTAACTGTCACCTGTCATTTGTAAAGCTGTCACCTGTGATTTGCTAGTTGCAAGCTGCACTTGTCTTTTTGAACTTTAAAATTTCAAATCTGAAAAACGACCTTTATTTAATCGCTCATATCTCCGCAACCGTTGGTGCTAGAGACTTGCAGTAACTTTCATTTGGAAGCTGAGATCCTAGGCTTTCCTAGGACCCCAAAACGATAGAGATAGTCCTTGCGGTTCCTCTGTAATAGCGCTCGGCGCATCCACGAATTTTGCCGCGATTTGCAAATTTCTTCACGTGTAAAAAGACAGCAGTTTTGCTTTTCCTTGCCAGAAATTCGTTTAACCTGCTAACTATCCCTGCATCATTGCTAGTGTGAGCCTGGACTAATATTAACTAGATACCACTCACCCTGAACCTCTGAAAGGGAATTAAAAGCATTTCCAGCATATTTCTCATCCATTGCTAGCACATATCAAAGCAATTTGGGCCTGTGTTTTCAAACTTCTGTAGTCTAAGCTTGCTGGGGTGAACTGAATCACATTTGATTGCATTTCTGAGAACTGTGTGTTTTCCTTCCATTTCCTTGCCTTGCATCAAGGGGGGGAGGGGATTGCCAGAGAAAAGTGATTACATTGTTTTGTTGAAATCATATTGAGTATTTCTATACTGCATTTCATTCATTCAACCTTGCATCCATTTGAACTCTATAAAGCATTTTGTACCACCTTCTTCTTTTGTTCCTATTCACCTGTGTGCTACCTTATCCATTTCATGTCAACTCCTTATTGATTAGAGAAGCGTGTTAGTGCCAGATTCTCCGTTGTTAATCTTTATCATATCAGATTAAGTGTGCTATTCAATTATTAATTTATTATAAAGTGTGAGATATATATATATTTTAAATTATCAAATAAACCTTTTAAACTTGCAAAACAGAACTACTTCTTGGCTCAGTGGGGTCAGGGGGATTCCAAGAGAGGGGTGTTATATAGGGGTAGTCATCCAGAACGCATGAACTGGACATAAAGATATATCAATAAGGGTTTTCATTCAGTATTATAGACTAGGCGTTGACTTAGCTGTAGTGTTGAATTGAATCCTCTTACAGGCCCCCACTCATGTCTCCCAGCACCCCACCCCCCAGCACTGTGGGGCACCCTCCACCAGGCCCCCACTCATGTCCAACTCATGTCTCCCTGCACCCCCACCCCCCAGCACTGTGGCACACCCTCCAACAGGCCCCCACTCATGTCTCCCAGCACCCCCATCCCCCAGCACTGTGGGGCACCCTCCACCAGGCCCCCACTCATTTCCAACTCATGTCCCCCTGCAACCCCACCCCCCAGCACTGTGGTGCACCCTCCACCAGGCACCCACTCATGTCTCCCAGCACCCCAACCCTCCAGCACTGTGGGGCACCCTCCACCAGGCCCCCATTCATGTCTCCCAGCACCCCAACCCTCCAGCACTGTGGGGCACCCTCCACCAGGCCCCCATTCATGTCTCCCAGCACCCCACCCCCCAGCACTGTGGGGCACCCTCCACCAGGCCCCCATTCATGTCTCCCAGCACCCCACCCCCCAGCACTGTGGAGCACCCTCCACCAGGCCCCCATTCATGTCTCCCAGCACCCCACCCCCCAGCACTGTGGGGCACCCTGCACCAGGCCCCCACTCATGTCCACCTCATGTCCCCCTGCACCACCACCCCCCAGCACTGTTGTGCACCCTGCACCAGGCCCCCACTCATGTCCAACTCATGTCCCCCTGCACCCCCACCCCCCAGCACAGTGGGGCACCCTCCACCAGGCCCCCACTCATGTCTCCCTGTACCCCCACCCCCCAGCACTGTGGGGCACCCTGTACCAGGCCCGACTCATGTCCAACTCATGTCCCCCTGCACCCCTACCCCCCAGCACTGTGGGGCACCCTCCACCAGGCCCCCACTCATGTCTCCCTGCACCCCCACCCCCCAGCACTGTGGTGCACCCTCCACCAGGCCCCCACTCATGTCTCCCAGCACCCCCACCCCCAAGCACTGTGGGGCACCCTCCACCAGGCCCCCACTCATGTCCAACTCATGTCCCCGTGCACCCCCACCCCCCAGCACTGTGGTGCACCCTCCACCAGGCCCCCACTCATGTCCCCCTGCACCCCCACAGCCCTGCATCCAGGGGCACCCTCCACCAGGCCCCCACTCATGTCTCCCTGCACCCCCACACCCCAGCACTTTGGTGCACCCTCCATCAGGCCCCCACTCATGTCTCCCAGCACCCCCACCCCCCAGCACTGTGGTGCACCCTCCACCAGGCCCCCACTCATGTCTCCCAGCACACCCACCCCCCAGCACTGGGGGGCACCCTCCACCAGGCCCCCATTCATGTCCAACTCATGTCCCCCTGCACCCCCACCCCCCAGCACTGTGGGGCACCCTCCACGAGGCCCCCACTCATGTCTCCCTGCACCCCCACCCCCCAGCACTGTGGGGCACCCTCCACCAGGCCCCCACTCATGTCTCCCTGCACCCCCACCCCCCAGCACTGTGGTGCACCCTCCACCAGGCCCCCACTCATGTCTCCCAGCACCCCACCCCCAAGCACTGTGGGGCACCCTCCACCAGGCCCCCACTCATGTCCAACTCATGTCCCCCTGCACCCCCACCCCCCAGCACTGTGGGGCACCCTCCACGAGGCCCCCACTCATGTCTCCCTGCACCCCCACCCCCCAGCACTGTGGGGCACCCTCCACCAGGCCCCCACTCATGTCTCCCAGCCAACATGGCATCACAATCTCGATCCCTGGGCCTTATGGGCAGCCTCCAAATGCCAAACACCCATCCGAGTATTGCACCCACCCACTTAGAAATGGCAATTACATGATACAACCCCAATGGCAAGTTTATAAATGAACACATGTCCCTCACATACACACAATGGGTGTCAGTGAATGTCAAAACCCATATCATGATATGCATGAAACCAATGAGATGATACTACACATTGAAGTTTGATGAAAAAATATGTATTAAAAGCAACATACATTGAATCAAAAATAAACAAACGAAAATGGGAATTGAAAAAAAAAAGCAGCATGTCCGTAAAATAATGTAAAACCACAAATCATAATCCAAAGGAAAGGTGTCCAAAGTCACAGTTCACAAAGGTAAATCCAATGGAAAATTAAAATCGAAAACCATTGCTCCATGGGTAAATCATTAAAAAAAAATGGAAAATCCAACAGTCAACTATATACAGATAAACAGTCCAGGGTCCATGATCCCAACAGAAGAAATGAAACCTATCTAATACAACTACCTAATAAAAAAAAACTATATACAAAAATGTGGCCCATTGTCCAAAAGGTCCAAAAAAAATGCGAAACCAAAGGAAACCTAACACTAACTACAGAACTATTTACAAGGGCAGCGGGCCAGTCCGACGGCTCACTTCGGGATGTTCCGGGCCAGGGCATCATCAAACTCCTGCTCAATGTCCCGGAGGTGGTCCTCCTCCATGGCCCCGAGGGTCCGAAGGGCCGTCGGCATGTTCACCTCCAACTCCCTGCGGATTGCCTCGAGGCACTCCCCCCGCCTCAGGGCCCTCCGCAGGGAGTTCTCCGTCCTGACCATCGTGACCCGTGCCTCTTCTGCCCACTGCCGCTACGCATCTATGGCGTGGCCCAACCGCTGCCACACGGAAGACACTTCCCGTCCTGGGTCCTCCTGCCCTCCGGCCGATGCCTGCCCCTCCGATGTCGAAGGCCCCGAGCCATCATGGCTCCCACCTCATTGCTGCTGCTGCTGTGCCCGTGCCCTGGCTCCTGCTGCCTGCACATCCTCCACCGGCTGGGGTGCAGTCGTTGATGTGGCCACCCCTGCTGGACGTCCGACTCCCGACTGTGGCAGGGATGCCTCCTCCACCAGCCTGGCCGCACCATCAGAGGCAGCTCCACAGGGCACCCAGGTGAATAATGGGTGGGAAGATGGCACGGAGGACGACTGGCACATGGGGGGTTCAGTTGAGGAGGGGGTCGGAGCAAGCCCCATCAAATGGAGGAATCCGGCCTCGGTGACCTGTCCCAATAGGCCGACGCGGTCAACGAGCCATTCAAGATGACGTGCAGTCTCCTCATGAAAAGACTGCGGGTCACCTCGCATGGCCCGTTGATGCAACGCCACACCAGTCAGGAGAGGCTCAACCCGGACCCGGATAGCCACTTCCGCAGGCAGAGGAAGGCCAGTTGTTGTGAGCTCATCCCCTCACTGAAAACGGGTCTGGACGTAGGCATCCCTGCTGGTGCAAGATGATGCAGTGACAGGATCAGGGACAGGATTGCACACAGGCACCTCCGCGGCGGCCTGTGCTGCCTCCTGTCCCTTGTCCTGCACTGCACCACTAGCACCAGTGGAATCCCCACATCCATACCCCGTCTCTGTTGCTTGCACGGCCTCGTCCTCCACCAAACCCCCCACCAACCTGGATGACTCCGTGCCATCTTCCTCCGTTGGGCCCTGTGGGGTCCGAGCTGCCCCTTCTGCTGCCGAGGAGTCCAACTCCGACCTCCGCCTCTTGGACCTCCACCCGGCAGCTGCGGCCTGGGACACGGCACCGGACTCCTCACTCCCCGACGAGATCACAACCTGGGAGGGGAGCCGGGCCTTGCGTCTCCAGCTGGCGGTGCGATCCCAACCGCTGTGCTCCACAGCACCTTCTCCGCCCTCTTCATCAGTTGACGCTGCAGACAGAGAGAAATAAAACACAGGCATCAGGGCACTATACAATGGACACATACAAACATGACAGTTGTACATGAGTGTCATTGGCAAACCTCAGACATGGCATCACAATCGCCAACACACATACATTTCAACTTGCACACATGAGCCATAACACAGCCATATCGCAACTGCCACCACCATCCATACACATACAACAGCATGAGCAGGCAAAGGTGAGCCAGGCATCACATGCAACACAGGGAGTGCACTACACATGTACACACACACCACACTTGCATGCATGTGTACACCTCTGCCAAATGTCACAGTGTTCAGATCGGCATCCATGTCACATCTGCCAATCAGGCTTCCACATCCCGCTGTCACATGCATCCATGTTGCATCACTGTTGCACCCTTGTCAAATACACACACATGCACATGTACACAGTGCTGATACATGCAGCTGAAAACAACATCCATGTGTGACATCACGAACATGCCTACTTACATACACATTCATCCAAACATGTGTGCCCACACAACTGCATTTGGCATGCAAGCCTACACACACAAACACCATCCATGTCTCACACATGACAGCCCTCGCATGTGTTAGCCTCACGGCCCTGTACACCCCCATACTTGGCCCCATACAAACACATGTGCAACCTGCACACTACTGGCACATCACCACACGCAGAGCTTACAATCATGATGCATGTACACTTACCGCTCGACTCCAGACAGGTCTGCCTCTCAAGGACCTGGACGTGGAGCGCTGGGGATATGCATTCCAGGACCCTCATCTGATCGTCCGACAAGTGGCCCCAGCACCCCTTAGCATCCACTGCCTTCAAGAGGTGCCGGGCCTTGTTGAGGGTCCTGGACCTGAAGTCCTCCCAGCGCTTCTTGACATGTTGGAAGTCGCGGACTGCCACCCCCTCCGCGTTGATGGCAGTCACGATGTCCGTCCAGATCCGAGTCCGTCCTTTCTTGTCGGCGCGCAAACTTCCAAAGAGGGCATCATACTGCCCCAGGACTTGCTCCACCAGGACACCAACTTCGGTGGCAGTGAAGCTGGTGCCCCTCTGCCTCTCTGGCCGGGGTTTGTCAGTGGTGCCAGATGTTGCAGTGCCCGACATAACAACCCCAGAGGCAGGAGTGGGTGGGCAACTGGGTCCTGGGGCTGGGCTGTGGACCGATGGAATCCCAGTCGGGAGTCTTCGGTTCCAGCAGGGGTGGTCACAGCAACAGCACCCCTGGCTGATGTGCAGGCAGCAAATGGCAGGGCACGTGGGCTGCAGGCAATCAGGCAGCAGCAGATGGCAGGTGGGAGCGTGCTCAGGGCTCTGGGGGGCAGTAATTCGGCCTTCTGGCCAGGAGCGTGGTCTTCCGTGTGCTTACGCGTGGCCAGCTTGATACGGAGTGATTTGGCATGTGAAAATCCAGCACGTCTGCATGTAATTCGAGGAAAGGGCCTTAGCGCGTAAGCGCGTCAGCACACGTACGTGTATTCATTGGCCCAAAGGCCACCAGCGCATATGCGCGTCTGTGACATGCGTGCGCGGGTGTTTCCCTGTACACGGGTGCATGTTACACATCCAATGACTGCACGTCAGAGTGTCAGCTCGTGTAATTGGAGGATGGGGCCTTAGCGCGTACACACAGAAGTGACGCTGGACGTGTGGGCATGTTTAAAAGGTACGTGTAGAACGCCATTTCCTTGTACGTACTTTTCGTGGAGAGCGAGTGGGTGAAATCTGTACTTCTTGTCGGTTCACACGCGATTTACTTCACGGCGTTCCAAGTTCGTACTCCCTGTTACCTCTGACAGCTTTTTCTCTTCTTGACTTTTTCCTGTACCTGTTTCCTCAAACAGCGTTCACTTCTCCTGTTGTCCTGTCTCCTCAGACAGCGTACAATTCTTCTTTTGGCGGGGGTGTTGCCAACGCGCACACGCGTGTATTTTTCACGCGATTTTTCCTGGCAGACGGTGCGTCGCGCACGTATTTGACATCTGTGCTTGCCCCGTGTGTTGCCTACCCCTTCAGAGGTCAGTCTAGGCTGCGTGTGACACGCATACGTACATTTTTGTGTTTCTGGATGCCACAGCGTAGTGCAGTTTTTTTTTTTCCACGCACATGGTCTAGGAGGGGTTGCGTGCACATTATCTCCCTTTTTCAGGGTGCCTGTGCGATGCGTGGCCTGTCACTTTCCCCCAGGGGTCACATACAGCCTTGCTAGAGCACTAGGGTACGAATTCCATCTAGTACCCTACCCCTTTGACCCCCAATTGCCCAGGACAATAGTTTACTGCAACTCCCATACGCACAACAACATCAGTGCCATGGTTGGGAGGCGAGCACGCGGTAAGGGTGGCAAAGGTGGGGGAGCCACAAGAGGTGGCCGTGGTGGATACGGTAGGGGACGTGGACAGGACTTGCAGGGTGCCCCTAGCCCCCAATGTGTGGGTGACCAGTCAGGGACACCCATGCCCCCCCCTGGTTGAGGGTATCGTGGTTGACACCATTCCTGCTCAGCCCTTGTTGGACCAGCCCATTGGTGCACCAGACCTGGCACTGGGTGACTCCATGGCTGACTTCCAGGTCAGCAGGTCTAGGCCACGTGTGGCGGTGCACGTTGGTGTCCCCAGCCCACGTGGATCAGGGGCAGCTATGTCAGCTGCTGCCCCGAGTAGGCAGGGTGGGGAGGCTGCAGGGGCAGCTGCGGCTCCATCCACCCCAGCTCTGAGTGTCCCATCCAGGACAGTGTCGGTCCTAGTCCATCCTGCTGATGTTCCCCCTGACTACATCACACTTCAGCTAATGGCTGCACCAAGTCCCATGATGAGTGTTCATTCCCACACTCCTAGTCCACAGTCCACTCAGTATCACCACCACCTTCCAAGCGGAAGAGGAAGAGTGCTCGTCCAGTACAGGCTGATGCCCCAGACACGGCTACACAGTCCGGCGCACCAAGGAAGCCCAGCTTCAATCAGGTCCTACTTGATGCACTTGTGGAGTATGTGTCCACACATGACATCGAAATGGTGATTACTGCAGGATGCAAGACCACACCTGCATAACGTCATGCACACTGGCAGACCATTGCGGAACTCATAGTGCCCTTGGATTTGTGAGGCGCACAGCTAATGATTGCTACAAGCACTGGAATGACCGTAAGCGCAGGGCAAAGAAAAAGCTGGCCTCAAGTCATGCTGCAACTCTAGTGACTGGAGGTGGGTCCCCGGCAGAGGACATTGAACTCATTCCACATGAGTATGTTGCTGGGACCTACGTCACGGAGGAACAGATCCAAGACGTGGGAGACCTGCCAGATTACGAGGCATTGTCCGGTGAGTGCACATGCATGTGTGTGTCATCCATGTGCATTGTGTGTGTGTGAGTGCTTCTGATTGAGTGCCAGGTGAGGGGGTGTGTGCCTGAATGGTTTGGGTCACCATGTGCTTCATCCAATACATTCTGCACACCAGGATTTGGGTGTTGCAGTATCCTTCTGGCAACAGTAGACATTCAGCCCAACCTCACGCCAGTTGCCCTTGAATTGTCATCTTGCCACAATATAGTTGCATGTTATTCTGTGTTCATTCAGGCTGATTGTCTGCATTCCACCACTTTCACTAGGCATTTCTCAGTCCTATTGTCACATGTGTGACATGACTAGGGTACATGCCATCTCTGTGATGGCATGTGTCATGTATGTGTATTGGACATGCCAATCACAGGCCAATGTGTGATGGCACTGCTAGGCAGCATGCAGCAAATTTGTTGGTCTTCCATCTTGGTGTCGTCAATGTGTGCCATTTGCCTCCCCTTCATACGCAGTGACAGTGCATGCATGGGAGGGTTATAGTCATGTGGTACATGTGTCAATGAAGTACTGTTTCTGTTGCTTCTCAGCCCTAATTGTGTTCCATGTTGCTAATGCCTGTTCCCATTTCTTTTCTTTCATGTCTTTGCAGGGGATGACGCACTTGATACTGCTGGGGTTGTGGAGATGGTGCAGACCCAGGAGGGGTCTCAGGCCCGACCGGGCACCAGTGAGGGACGTGGTGTGGTGGTGGGTGAGAACCCACACTTGCTGCAGGCCGTCATCTCAAGGGGTGTCTCTGGGTGCACCTCCCCCGAGCTCTATTCAGGTGTCGATTCAGAGGATGAGACCTATGTGGCGTCGCAGGTAAGTGTTTCTAGGAGGGATTCTATACTGTCCAACCCACCTGCACCAGGGGTAGAACCCTCAGTGGGGATGTCAGTGTTGGTAGGTCCGCCTTTGGTGGTTACGGATGCAGGGTCACACTCCGCTACATCTGATCCTGTTCCTGGGCCAGCAGATCAGAGGGGGAATGCAGTCCTGCAGCCTCAGGCAGTGCCGGCACAGCAAGGCGCAGTTCGCCTTGCCCCAGACAGGTCTGGTGCCCGCCGACGCGGTGACCGTACGCCACCTGGCAATACCGCATGGGAGCAATCCATATACGGTATGGCAAACCAACAGGCAGCATCAACTGAGATGATGGCTCAGGCCATGGATAGGGTGGCCACTTCCATTGTCCCCCAAGAAAGGCTAATTGAACAACTACAGCAGGCAACAGACTCCATTAGCCAGTCACACAGGGAGGACATGTTGGCGTCCAACAGGGACAGGCGGGCGGCACTGGAGACTCTGCGGGAAGCCATTTCCATTGAGTCCCAGGGCCACAGGGAAGCCCTGAGGGTGGAACTCCGTCAGCTCAGGGCGACTCTGGTTGAGCTTGAGGCTTCAGCTAACACGAGGACAGAATAGCAGCTGGAGCGGTTCACACGTACGCTCTCAGCTGAGATGCAGGTAACTAGGGCGGAGGTCCTGGCATCCTGTGAGTTGTTGCATGGGGACCTACGCACAATTATCCTCCAGAACCAGACCTTCCACATCCGCATGCTTGCTGCCATGGAGGACCAGACTAGGGCTTTGTGTGGGCTGCCTCCCATAGTGCCACCACCTCCTGATGCAGCTGCAGAGGGTGAGGAGAGCGACAGCAGCGATTCTCCCACAATAGGGTAGCCGTGCAGGCCATGAGCCCATGGAGGTGTTTTTTTTTTCTGCAAGATCCACACAGGTGGGTTTTGGTGTGCACCCTGTCCTCGGACCTCCTGGGTGGTCTCCCCTACCCCCCCCCAGGCCCATTAATGGCCATTTTTTATTTATTTTTTATTTATTTTTTATTTTTGATTTTTTGGACAGTGTGTTGCCTTGTGTGGCTCCCGTGGGTATACGCTGTATTGTGGCTGGGCACATGCAGGCTTGTCCTGAATTTGGGTCAGATGCTTGGGTTTGTGTGACACACACCCCTCCTGCTTCCCGTTCCATGGGCTTGCAAAGGGTGTGCCCAAGTGACATTGACTTACACAGTGACGTTGGACTCCCATTTGATGTGTGGGCAGTCTGTAGTCAATACTGTGTATACATTCCTAATGCATATTGTTGTTGTATTGTACACTGCATGGTGTATTGATATGTGGCTCTGCATCCATCTCATCCTCCTAATTTGCAGGTCCAATTCTCATGTCTTCACAAGCAGGTCTACTTTGGGACTGGAGTCCATGTTGTAAGCAGTGCACCAACACTCTTGCGTGGCGCTAACACTGTATACTTGGAAGTGTTCGAAGTGCTGCCATTATCAGGCAGTGAGGCTACCAATTTTTTTAAGTCCGTACTGTCATGTTTATGGTAGGTTGGAGGTTGTGTAGGTGATTGGTAGTATTGGTAAGTATGTGGTAATGTGTGTTGTTGGTCCTGCATTACTGTGAGCATTTCATGTGTGGCCAGTTCCCATTAGGGACACTGTAGTTGGTGACACTTGGGGCATGTTGTGGGGATTAATTTGTTTGCTCTCACATTGCATGACATGCCATGGTGTGTTGTGTGGCCGTGCCGGGGAGGGGTTGGGTGACATGGCACTGTTCTCATGTTGTATTTTGCAAGTGGGTATTTTTTTTTGCTCCATGGAAATGTGTCTTTTGATGACACTGCATTGGTGGTGTTTGTGTAGGTAGGGATGCACACATTGTGACACTTCCAGATGAACAATCTCAGGCTGCTATGGTTCTGACAGTTGACTGTCCCTTTGTTCATCATAATTGTCAGATTGAGTCATCATTGATTGTCAGATGGTATGTGCCAGGGCTGTGTGCACTCCACAGGGTTGTGCTTTCTATGTGAAGTAATTAGCCACCAGCTGCGTACAGGCTGCCTCAACCCGTGCCCTTTCCCCTCCCATGCGCAGCGGGTGTGCATGTGGTTGGGGATGTGGGGGCACCACCATGTCCACAGCCAGGCCCCGGCGTGTTGCAACATTGTGCAGGACACATGCTGCCACTATGATCCTGCACACTACTGGGGGAGCGTATAACAGCTGCCCGCCAGAACGGTCATGGGAGCAAAAGCGTGACTTGAGCACTCCGAATGTGCGCTCCACTATGCCCTGTGTTGCAATATGGGCTGTGTTGCATCTTACCTCGGGAGGCGTGATGGGGTTCCAAATTGGCGTCATCATGTGTGTGCTCAGAGGGTAGGCACTGTCCCCTGGGGAGGTGGTGATGGGGATCATTAGTGGGGTACTGGCATTACTCTGTATCTGTCATGCATGCATGTGCTGTGGCATTTCTACTCACCAAGCAGCCATGCATCGCCATGCCGCCCAGCTTCCATGTCCCGGTTTAGGGTTGACATCATGTAAATAAAGCTGTCGTGGGTGGACCCTGGATAGTTGGCATATACTGAGGTGATGATTCCCTTGGCATCACATACTACCTGGATGTTGATGGAATGCCAGTGCTTGCCGTCTCTATAGATGTGCTCAGATGCCCTGCGGGGACGTAGAGCCACATGGGTGCAATCAATGGCACCTAGCACTTTGGGGAATTGTGCCACCCTGTAGAAATCCTGGCTGACAGCCTGCCTTTCTGCAGGTGTTCTGGGCAGGTATATGTGCCTGCGGACTGATGGGCGTGCAGTGATGATGGCCAAAACCTGGTGTAGTCACCGTGACTGCGTGGCCTGTGACACCCCCCCCACTATGGCACTTGTCTGCTGAAATGATCCGGTAGCCAAGAAGTGCAGTACATTGAGGACCTTCTCCAGGGGGCTGAGTGTTTGGGAGCACAGGGTGGGTCATGTGAGGTCATCCTCCCACTCACTGACCAGGTCGAGGATTATGTGTGGTGGAAACCTGTACCTCCCATACACCTGGTCATCAGGCATACCAAATAGGCTGGTTCTGGGTGTGAAGATTCTGGCCCTGACTATCCTTCTCCTACTCCTGCGGTATCCCACGGCCACTGCTGCTAGGAACAGTATATTCATCCGAGCGTCTGAGCTTGTTTGTTGTTTGCGCACTCTTTTATGCTGCGCGGGACGTGCGCCTGCTTCATGCTGGCGTACGTGTTTCAGGATTGGTCCTTTTGTTTTTTGGCGTGTTGTAGGCGACCGTGTAAATCTTCCCGCCCACCCCAGGAATACATGTAACACGCTCTCCCAGGCCCAGTGGCGAGTAAATATTCCCGCCCACCCCTGGAATACACGTACCCCACTCTCACAGGCCCAGTCGCGTGTGGAACTTCACGCGCACACCGAAATACACGTACCCTGCAAATTTGCGTGTGAAACTTCCTGCGCACCCTGAAATACACGTACCCAGGGCAATCGCGTGTGGAACTTCCCACAAACCCCGTAATACACGTACCCTGCTGGTATCGCGTGTGGAAGTTCACGTGGACCCATAATACACGTACCCTGATGGAATCGTGTGTGAGACTACCCGCACACCGCTGGAATACACGTACCCAGGCAAATCGCAAGGCTGGGGGGTGGGGGTGCTGGGAGACATGAGTGGGGGCCTGGTGGAGGGTGCCCTACAGTGCTGCGGGCTGGGGGTGCTGGGAGACATGAGTGGGGGCCTGGTGGAGGGTGCCCCACAGTGCTGGGGGGTGGGGGTGCAGGGGGACATGAGTTGGACATGAGTGGGGGCCTGGTGGAGGGTGCCCCTGACTGGTGGGGGGTGGGGGTGCTGGGAGACATGAGTGGGGGCCTAGTGGAGGGTGCCCCTGGATGCAGGGGGGTGGGGGTGCTGGGAGACATGAGTGGGGGCCTGGTGGAGGGTTCCCCTGGATGCAGGGGGGTAGGGGTGCTGGGAGAATGCGTTGGTGGGCAGTAGTGCAAGGTGACATGTGGGTTGGCTGGGGGGCATGGCCATGGTGGATGGGCTGCCTGCGGGACATGTGCAGGGGTGCAGGGTAGTGCCCTGTGGTGTGGGCCACCTGCAGGGGCCGTGGAGGGTGTAGAGGGAACAGCTGGGAGGACCCACACGGCCAATTCACGTGTGGGACTCCCCGGCACCCCCGAAATACATGTAGGCTGCTGGATTTGCATGTGGAATTTGACGCGCACCCGGAGTACACGTACCCTGCTGAAATTGCGTGTGGAACTTCACGCACACAAACCGAAATACACGTACCCTACAAATTTGCGTGTGAAACTTCCCGCGTACCCCGGAATAGATGTGCCCAGGCCAATCGCGTGTGGAACTTCCCACGAATGCTATTTTTCACACAATGGGTGTCCGTGTTTGTCGGTACCCCTTTGCACCTCATTTGTCCTAGAGGGCCACTGTATGGATCATTCATCATAGCTGTATATGGGTGCTTTTTGTTAGCGCACATTTTGGCGCACATTTATTTCAGGCGTAGGGACGCTACCGCCTGCTTTCTTGTGGCGTACTTGTTTGGCCCTGTGCGCGTCTTTGACCGTGCGCTGGGTTGCCCTATTCGATTCCATGAATACGAGTTGTAGGCGAGCGTGTGAGCGTTCCGCGCACTTGCCTCCTGCCCTGGGCACGTCTATTCCGGGGTGCGCGGGAAGTTTCACACGCAAATTTGCAGGGTACGTGTATTTCGGTGTGTGTGCGTGAAGTTCCACACGCAATTTCAGCAGGGTACGTGTACTCCAGGTGCGTGGCAAATTCCACACGCGAATCCAGCAGCCTACGTGTATTTCGGGGGTGCCGGGGAGTCCCACACGTGAATTGGCCGTGTGGGTCCTCCCAGCTGTTCCCTCTACACCCTCCACGGCCCCTGCAGGTGGCCCACACCACAGGGGACTATCCTGCACCCCTGCACATGTCCCGCAGGCAGCCCATCCACCATGGCCATGCCCCCCAGCCAATCCACATGTCACCTTGCACTACTGCCCACCAACGCACCCCTACCCCTCTGCATCCAGGGGCACACTCCACCAGGCCCCCACTCATGTCTCCGAGCACCCCCACCCCCCTGCATCCAGGGGCACCCTCCACCAGGCCCCCACTCATGTCTCCCAACACCCCCACCCCCCATCAGTCAGGGGAACCCTCCACCAGGCCCCCACTCATGTCCAACTCATGTCCCCCTGCACCCCCACCCCCCAGCACTGTGGGGCACCCTCCACCAGGCCCCCACTCATGTCTCCCAGCACCCCATCCCCCTGCATCCAGGGGCACCCTCCACCAGGCACCCACTCATGTCTCCCAGCACCCCCACCCCCAGCACTGTAGGGCACCCTCCACCAGGCCCCCACTCATGTCTCCCAGCACCCCCACCCCCCAGCCGTGCGATTTGCTGGGTACGTGTATTCCAGGGGTGCGCGGGTAGTTTCACACGCGATTGCATGAGGGTACGTGTATTATGGGTCCGCGTGAACTTTCACACGCGATACCAGCAGGGTACGTGTATTACGGGGTTTGCGGGAAGTTCCACACGTGATTGCCCTGGGTACGTGTATTTCGGGGTACGCGGGAAGTTTCACACGCAAATTTGCAGGGTATGTGTATTTCGGTGTGCGCGTGAAGTTCCTCACGCAATTTCAGCAGGGTATGTGTACTCCGGGTGCGCGGCAAATTCCACACGCGAATCCAGCAGCCTACGTGTATTTCGGGGGTGCCGGGGAGTCCCACACGTGAATTGGCCGTGTGGGTCCTCCCAGCTGTTCCCTCTACACCCTCCATGGCCCCTGCAGGCGGGCCACACCACAGGGGACTACCCTGCACATGTCCCTCAGGCAGCCCATCCACCATGGCCATGCCCACCAGCCAACCCACATGTCACCTTGCACTACTGCCCACCAACGCATGTCTCCCAGCAACCCTACCCCCCTGCATCCAGGGGCACCCTCCCCAGGCCCCCACCCATGTCCCCCTGCACCCCCACCCCCCTGCATCCAGGGGTACCCTCCACCAGGCCCCCACTCATGTCTCCCAGCACCCCCACCCCCTGCATCCAGGGGCACCCTCCACCAGGCCCCCACTCATGTCTCCCAGCACCCCCATGCCCCTGCATCCAGGGGCACCCTCTACCAGGCCCCCACTCATGTCTCCCAGCACCCCCAACCCCCAGCACTGTAGGGCACCCTCCACCAGGCCCCGACTCATGTCTCCCAGCACCCCCACCCCCCTGCATCCAGGGGCACCCTCCACCAGGCCCCCACTCATGTCTCCCAACACCCCCACCCCCCACCAGTCAGGGGAACCCTCCACCAGGCCCCCACTCATGTCCAACTCATGTCCCCCTGTACCCCCACCCCCCAGCACTGTGGGGCACCCTCCACCAGGCCCCCACTCATGTCTCCCAGCACCCCCATCCCCCTGCATCCAGGGGCACCCTCCACCAGGCCCCCACTCATGTCTCCCAACACCCCCACCCCCCACCAGTCAGGGGAACCCTCCACCAGGCCCCCACTCATGTCCAACTCATGTCCCCCTGTACCCCCACCCCCCAGCACTGTGGGGCACCCTCCACCAGGCCCCCACTCATGTCTCCCAGCACCCCCACCCCCCAGCACTGTAGGGTACCCTCCACCAGGCCCCCACTCATGTCTCCCAGCACCCCCACCCCCCAGCCGTGCGATTTGCTGGGTACGTGTATTCCAGGGGTGCGCGGGTAGTTTCACACGCGATTCCATCAGGGTACGTGTATTATGGGTCAGCGTGAACTTTCACACGCGATACCAGCAGGGTACGTGTATTACGGGGTTTGCGGGAAGTTCCACACGCGATTGCCCTGGGTACGTGTATTTTTGGGTACGCGGGAAGTTTCACACGCGAATTTGCAGGGTATGTGTATTTCGGTGTGCGCGTGAAGTTCCTCACGCAATTTCAGCAGGGTACGTGTACTCCGGGTGCGCGGCAAATTCCACACGCAAATCCAGCAGCCTACGTGTATTTCGGGGGTGCCGGGGAGTCCCACACGAGAATTGGCCATATGGGTCCTCCCAGCTGTTCCCTCTACACCCTCCATGGCCCCTGCAGGCGGGCCACACCACAGGGGACTACCCTGCACCCCTGCACATGTCCGCAGGCAGCCCACCCACCATGGCCATGCCCCCCAGCCAACCCACATGTCACCTTGCACTACTGCCCACCAACGCATGTCTCCCAGCACCCCTACCCCCCTGCATCCAGGGGCACCCTCCACCAGGCCCCCACTCATGTCCCCCTGCACCCCCACCCCCCTGCATCCAGGGGTACCCTCCACCAGGCCCCCACTCATGTGTCCCATCACCCCCACCCCCTGCATCCAGGGGCACCCTCCACCAGGCCCCCACTCATGTCTCCCAGCACCCCCACCCCCCTACATCCAGGGGCACCCTCTACCAGGCCCCCACTCATGTCTCCCAGCACCCCCAACCCCCAGCACTGTAGGGCACCCTCCACCAGGCCCCCACTCATTTCTCCTAGCACCCCCACCCCCTACATCCAGGGGCACCCTCCACCAGGCCCCCACTCATGTCTCCCAGCACCCCCACCCCCCTGCATCCAGGGGCACCCTCTACCAGGCCCCCACTCATGTCTCCCAGCACCCCCAACCCCCAGCACTGTAGGGCACCCTCCACCAGGCCCCCACTCATGTCCCCCTGCACCCCCACCCCCCTGCGTCCAGGGGCACCCTCCACCAGGCCCCCACTGTTAGGGAGAATTCTCTGTTTAGGCTGAATTTCCTAACCTAGTGAGTCCCCCAGCAGCTTTGCTGGATGTCGGGAGTTTGTTTTTTTCCATCCTGTCAAGAGTGAGACTCTTTTCCTCCCACTCTTGGACATGTATGTGTGTAATTCCTTTGAATGTCAATGTGTTCTATGGGCTATGGGGTCTTTTACTCCATAGGGTCTCAATGTTTTTCTATGTGTGTTACACCGCACCCTATGTGCCGTAGCCCTGGGGCGTCCTAGCGGACCCCCACCATAGACTCCATACCCGGGGACTGACTACTGTCTCCCCGGGCATGTAAAGTCACCATTGGCTTTACTAGACCTAAATTTACTAACAGGACTAGTACAAACCATCTTATTGTGGACGTACTAGTAGGGGCAATTCGATTACTCCTGGATCTGTTACTCGAGGGGGCACTGTCCCGTCCCCCCTCGTCGAGTTTTGGCTGGTGGCAGTGGAAACTACTTGTTATGTTCGACCCCGAACCTAACCCTATGGGATTCGTCCCATTGTTGGAGATTGATACTTTTTCTCGTTAATCTCTAACGTACCACCAGTCTACTTATCTTAAATAGGTTTATCGGATGGTATTTTCTGCCAGAACTCGGTTTGTAAAATGGCGTCTGTGTTCGTCTCTGTGACTCCTAAACCAAAGGTTGAGCCCTTTGTTCCACTTTTGGCGGGCTCTGTACAGAGACCCTCCAAAGTGGTGCCATTCTGTCTGGGTTACCAGAGGGGTGTGGGAGGGGGTTTAGGCACCCTGGACCGAGTTGCCTTGCCAACTCCGGTCGCACTCTGGAGTGATTGGCCCAAGTGGTGAGCCTTCCTGCTCACCACTTAGCATGTGTTGATTGACAGCTAGGCTGAATGAATGGGGGTTTTCTTCATAAAAGCAGGGCTTTTGGGACTGGATCTTCAGAAGTCGCCACAGGACCTAAGAATCCGACGAGGGTAACGCTGAGCCGACCTGCAACGATGACACCTCCGGTGGAGCCCTGCTGAGCCGACTCACCACTTCCCGACGACAGAGGAGATCTCCCTGCCGGAGAGTCTCTTCCCCTGACTGGTGGGAACAACCAGTCCCTTTTGCTTTTTATTCGCCTCAGGACGCAGTGGTCGAATTGCTCGTGCAGCGCACCTCAGCAACCAGATAGCCACTACCCCTGTACCGCGACCAAAAGGTGGTGCCTTGTGACGGAGCACTCCGCGGCTGGTCTCTTCCCTGGTGGTGCACCGGACTTAACTTTTCTTCGACGACGAGAAACTCTCTACTCTTGGCAAAGACCTGACGTGCATCCACCACCAGGAACAACTGCCCCCGCCGGAGCTGCCCTCCACAACAAGGTACCGTGTCCGCCTGGCTTCCCTTTCGATCGGTTCGAGTGAGGTGTCTTAATCCTCTCCTTTCCGTTGGGTCGCCTCCAAGCTTTTCTCATTTATTGTTCTGAACAGGTTCAATCTGCCGATAACAATTTGCTACAAAGACTTGAATGCATCTCCACTAGAGACTTTTTCGGGACATAGCGCCTTGCCTCTCTCCGAGTGGGCCTGGCCTCTGAACTTTATGATCTATTGTGGTTCTTGCCTTCTTACCGTACATTTTTGCCTGTGAAGTATTGAACTGTGTTGATTTCGTAACCTGCCTTTTTCTCTCCCGTCCTAACTAATATTCGAGTGCCATCTAGGTTGAGGTATACACCTCTGTCTGTAAATAAGTGGTGCCGGTAGAACCTAGGCTTGTCGAGATATTGCTAGGGGGATTGATCGTTTCTTCTTCGTAGAGTAATTGTGTTTGATTTGTTTGCCGTGAAAGTGCCATAGTGTTTTTCATAGATGTTTCGTTATAAATAAATACCTTAATATCTTTACACTAAGCCTCGTTGCGTGTTTGCTTGTCTTGCTGGGAAGAATTGCCCTATCTTGTATACTCCACATACTGTTCAACTCTTCTTGAGGGAAGTCTGACTGCTCAGCCACAGCTACCAAGTGAATCTGTGTGGTACAGACTGCTACCAAGTGGGTTCACCGCCAAACACCTGTAGTCCTAAATCTTTTGCAGTGGTCCCAGAGGGAACTGCACAGGTTTCTGCCTAACACTGGTGTACAGCGGTGGGATTTGTATCGAGTATACAGTTTAGAGTGCTTTTCGACACTGTAGGATAACTAACCACAAAACTTTGCACAAAAAGCAACTTTCAAAAAACATGTCTACGATGGAAACTTACAGTCAAGAGTCCTTGTCAGGTGAAAATACTGAGAGTTTGCGAGCTCTCTGTAGGCAAGAGAATCTTTCTGTAAGAGGCAAGAAGTTAGAACTAATCGAGAGATTGCTGGCGAACCAAAGTCTGGGTACTGGTTCAGAGGAACCAAGCTCTCCAGCAAATGTAGATAACAGTAATGGTGTTGATCTAAATCATAATTCTGATGATAGCGATGAAGAGGCTGACGAGGACGGCGAGGCTAACAAAACTGTCTCCCCTGCTCCTCTACCCGCCTTACCAGCTGTGCCTACGGGGCCCATACCAGGTCCCACAAGTAACCCTGCTTATTTTGAACTTGAAAAAATGAAGCTCGAATTAGAATACAAATGGTTCTTGGCTCAATCTGAACGAAACCAAGAGCTCGAGTTCAGACGGATGAATGCCCAGGCTGAGCAGAAGCAAGCTGAGTTAAGACTCAGGGAAATAGAACTTAATCACGAGTTAGAGATGAAAAAGTTGTCTATGGAAAATGCTTCTCTCTCCTCTGGTTCCTCTAGGAGCTCCAGTCCCAAAAGACCCCAGATGCCGAAGGAATTAGTGGGTATGTATGAACCGAGATTGGATGTGTTGGATTGGTTGAAACTGTTTGAATACAATCCTGGGCTCCAGGACATCACCGGGAATGCTTTACTTCCCTGGTTGTTCTCTAGGCTCCCTCCTGTTGCGACTGATGTGGTAATGGAGTTGGGGGAGGCGGATAAGACGGATTACGAAAGTGTGAAACTAGCTTTAATAGCTAGATTCGGGAAGACCCCTTCCCAGTATCTTAAGAGGTTTAGAACCCTCAAAAAGCATGATGGTACCCCTTGGGCTACCTGGGTGAGTGAAGGGTTGAAAAACTTAGAGGGATGGATTAAGGGTTACAAAGTGAACACTTATGAGGGTATGAGGAATCTTTTTATGTTGGAGTCTATTTATGATGCCTGTTCTCCTGAGCTCAGACAGCACTTGGCTGATTCGAAGGAATTGGATTCCCGGGAGCTAGCTAAGGCTGCTGACTTATGGGTTGCCAACCGGGCTACTCATAAGGGTTCTGGGGCAACTCAGAAAAAGGATGAGGGAAAACAGCCTAAAAAAGATTCAAAAGAGAATTCTAATACCTCCCAACCCAAAGAGGACCCCAACAACAAAATAACCAGGGTAGACCCCAAGGAAAACCACAACCGAATAGTGTCCCTTCTGGCCACAAACCAGAAGGAGTCAGAACAAGCCACCATTCCAGAGAGCATTTGGAACATGCTATCTCTGTGGAGCAACTGACCACATCAAAGGAGATCCAAAATGTAAGAGTAAACCTACTGGGATCAGCACAGTCTCCTTAGCCTTCACTCCCGAGGAGGAAGTCCAAATGACTAGTGCTCACTTTGAAGTCTTTGCTGAAGAACCTTGGGTTCTTCAAGCAAGTGTATCAGTAGAGTCAATGGATCTGGCGAGTAATCAGAATAGGAGTGTGTATGACTCTATACCAGAAAACTCTAAATGTTATTATGTGGACAGTGTTCTTGTCAATGGCCAGGATACCCCTGCCAGGCCAGACTCTGGGGCCAGCAGAACAGTAGTGGACGAAAGCTTTTTCAGGCCTGAGGATGTTGCTAAGGCACCCAAAGGTCCCGCTAAGATGTCTGGAGGCCCTGTCCAAATGGTTCCAATTCTTCCAGCCCTCATTCAGTGTAATGACATGACAGTGTTGATTCCTGTCAGTGTTCAGACTGAGGTGCCTGGGAGAGTCCTGTTGGGGAATGATCTAAAGACTGTAGGAGTAGTATCCAGTACCCCCAGGCCTCCCAGTATGGAGACCCAGAACCAAACCAAATTGGCTAGAGAGGCCACCTTAAGGAACCACTCTAAGCCTGTGGGAGCCTCTACTGAGAACCCCACAACAAGCCCTGGTGTTGGTAAGTTGACCTCTCACCCAGGCAAATTTCAGGCTAACATGTTAGGGAAATGGGAGCCCCAGCCAAGCTCCATCATTGTTCCCCCAGTAATAGAGTCTGTGACTCCACCTGCTTCTGAGGAAGAGGTGGATAGACCTACTGGAACCCTAACTAGGCCTAAGAGAACTGGTAATTCTCTGTGCTGGTGGAAAACCAGAAAAGGAAAGTCTAAGGCCAAAAACCTTCAGACTGTTGGACCTTCTACTGAAGACTCCAACTCAAATCCTAGTATTAGGGGGGAAACTCCTAAAGTAGGTAAGGTAAGATCTCAGAGGAAGGAGAAGCATGTACCTTGCTTATCTCCATCCCCTCCAACCAAGAGGCCTAAAACTCAACCTTCTCTCAACAGAGAGGTAGGGAAGACCTCTGGAGGCCCCTCTAGATCTACGGGAATCCTTTAGAAGGACCCCTTGAAAAAGCCTAACACCGGTTCAGAAGTTGTAACAACTTCTGAGGGACTGGTCAACCAGATCCCCTATAAACTTAAAAAGACTGATGTCTCTCAAAGGGTTTGTAGGTCATATAGCTTACAAAGAAAAACCTTTGATTTAACCACAGAACATAGGTCAGGATGTCACCACCAAAATGCTGATGGTCTCTCTAGGATGTATGTCATCGACTAGAGGTATGAGATTCATCCAGGAGTGGATTAAATCCTCCTGTCCCTTAGTCTGGGGGGGGGGCGAGTGTTAGGGAGAATTCTCTGTTTAGGCTGAATTTCCTAACCTAGTGAGTCCCCCAGCAGCTTTGCTGGATGTCGGGAGTTTGTTTTCTTCCATCCTGTCAAGAGTGAGACTCTTTTCCTCCCACTCTTGGACATGTATGTGTGTAATTCCTTTGAATGTCAATGTGTTCTATGGGCTATGGGGTCTTTTACTCCATAGGGTCTCATATGTTTTTCTATGTGTGTTACACTGCACCCTATGTGCCGTAGCCCTGGGGTGTCCTAGCGGACCCCCACCATAGACTCCATACCCGGGGACTGACTACTGTCTCCCTGGGCATGTAAAGTCACCATTGGCTTTACTAGACCTAAATTTACTAACAGGACTAGTACAAACCATCTTATCGTGGACGTACTAGTAGGGGTAATTCGATTACTCCTGGATCTGTTACTCGAGGGGGCACTGTCCCGTCCCCCCTCGTCGAGTTTTGGCTGATGGCAGTGGAAACTACTTGTTATGTTCGACTCCGAACCTAACCCTATGGGATTCGTCCCGTTGTTGGAGATTGATACTTTTTCTCGTTAATCTCTAACGTACCATCGGTCTACTTATCTTAAATAGGTTTATCGGATGGTATTTTCTGCCAGAACTTGGTTTGTAAAATGGCGACTGTGTTCGTCTCTGTGACTCCTAAACCAAAGTTTGAGCCCTTTGTTCCACTTTTGGCGGGCTCTGTACAGAGACCCTCCAAAGTGGCGCCATTCTGTCTGGGTTACCACAGGGGTGTGGGAGGGGGTTTAGGCACCCTGGACCGAGTTGCCTTGCCAACTCCGGTCGCACTCTGGAGTGATTGGCCCAAGTGGTGAGCCTTCCTGCTCACCACTTAGCATGTGTTGATTGACAGCTAGGCTGAATGAATGGGGGTTTTCTGCATAAAAGCAGGGCTTTTGGGACTGGATCTTCAGAAGTCGCCACAGGACCTAAGAATCCGACGAGGGTAACGCTGAGCTGACCTGCAACGACGACACCTCCGGTGGAGCCCTGCTGAGCCGACTCATAGACTTCCCGACGACAGAGGAGATCTCCCTGCCGGAGAGTCTCTTCCCCTGACTGGTGGGAACAACCAGTCCCTTTTGCTTTTTATTCGCCTCAGGACGCAGTGGTCGAATTGCTCGTGCAGCGCACCTCGGCAACCGGATAGCCACTACCCCTGTACCGCGACCAAAAGGTGGTGCCTTGTGACGGAGCACTCCGCGGCTGGTCTCTTCCCTGGTGGTGCACCGGACTTCACTTTTCTTCGACGACGAGAACCTCTCTACTCTTGGCAAAGACCCGACGTGCATCCACCACCAGGAACAACTGCCCCCGCCGGAGCTGCCCTCCACAACAAGGTACCGTGTCCGCCTGGCTTCCCTTTCGATCGGTTCGAGTGAGGTGTCTTAATCCTCTCCTTTCCATTGGGTCGCCTCCAAGCTTTTCTCATTTATTGTTCTGAACTTGTTCAATCTGCCGATAACAATTTGCTACAAAGACTTGAATGCATCTCAACTAGAGACTTTTTCGGGACATAGCGCCTTGCCTCTCTCCGAGTGGGCCTGGCCTCTGAACTTTATGATCTATTGTGGTTCTTGCCTTCTTACCGTACATTTTTGCCTGTGAAGTATTGAACTGTGTTTATTTCGTAACCTGCCTATCTTTTTCTCTCCCGTACTAACTAATATTCGAGTGCCATCTAGGTTGAGGTATACACCTCTGTCTGTAAATAAGTGGTGCCGGTAGAACCTAGACTTGTCGAGATATTGCTAGGGGGATTGATCGTTTCTTCTTCGTAGAGTAATTGTGTTTGATTTGTTTGCCGTGAAAGTGCCATAGTGTTTTTCATAGATGTTTCGTTATAAATAAATACCTTAATATCTTTACACTAAGCCTCATTGAGTGTTTGCTTGTCTTGCTGGGAAGAATTGCCCTATCTTGTATACTCCACATACTGCTCAACTCTTCTTGAGGGAAGTCGGACTGCTCATCCACAGCTACCAAGTGAATCTGTGTGGTACAGACTGCTACCAAGTGGGTTCACCGCCAAACACCTGTAGTCTTAAATCTTTTTTGCAGTGGTCCCAGAGGGAACTGCACAGGTTTCCGCCTAACACCCACTCATGTCCAACTCATGTCCCCCTGCACCCCCACCCCCCCAGCACTGTGGTGCACCCTCCATCAGGCCCCCACTCATGTCCCCCTGCACCCTCACCCCCCTGCATCCAGGGGCACCCTCCACCAGGCCCCCACTCATGTCCAACTCATGTCCCCCTGCACCCCTACCCCCCAGCACTGTGGTACACCCTCAACCAGGCCCGCACTCATGTCCCCCTGCACCCCCACCCCCCTGCATCCAGGGGCACCCTCCACCAGGCCCCCACTCATGTCCCCCTGCACCCCCACCCCCCTGCATCAATGGGGCACCCTCCACCAGGCCCCCACTCATTTCTCCCAGCACCCCCACCCCCCAGCACTGTAGGGCACCCTCCACCAGGCCCCCACTCATGTCCCCCTGCACCCCCACCCCCCTGCATCCAGGGGCACCCTCCACCAGGCCCCCACTCATGTCTCCCAGCACCCCCACCCCCCTGCATCCAGGGGCACCCTCCACCAGGCCCCCACTCATGTCCTCCTGCACCCCCAACCCCCTGCATCCAGGGGCACCCTCCACCAGGCCCCCACTCATGTCTCCCAGCACCCCCACCCCCACCCCCCAGCACTGTAGGGCACCCTCCACCAGGCCCCCACTCATGTCCCCCTGCAACCCCACCCCCTGCATCCAGGGGCACCCTCCACCAGGCCCCCACTCATGTCTCCCAGCACCCCCACCCCCTGCATCCAGGGACACCCTCCACCAGGCCCCCACTCATGTCTCCCAGCACCCCCACCCACCAGCACTGTAGGGCACCCTCCACCAGGCCCCCACTCATGTCCCCCTGCACCCCCACCCCCCTGCATCCAGGGGCACCCTCCACCAGGCCCCCACTCATGTCCCCCTGCACCCCCACCCCCCAGCACTGTAGGGCACCCTCCACCAGGCCCCCACTCATGTCTCCCAGCACCCCCACCCCGCAGCCGTGCGATTTGCCTGGGTACGTGTATTTCAGGGGTGCGCGGGTAGTCTCACACGCGATTCCATCAGGGTACGTGTATTATGGGTCCGCGTGAACTTCCACACGCGATTGCCCTGGGTACGTGTATTTCGGGGTGCGCGGGAAGTTTCACACGCGAATTTGCAGGGTACATGTATTTCGGTGTGCGCGTGAAGTTCCACACGCGACTGGGCCTGTGAGAGTGGGGTACGTGTATTACAGGGGTGGGCGGGAATATTTACTCGCGACTGGGCCTGTGGGAGCGTGTTACGTGTATTCCTGGGGTGGGCGGGAAGATTTACATGGTCGCCTACAACGCGCCAAAAAACAAAAGGACCAATACTGAAACACGTACACCAGCATGAAGCAGGCGCACGTCCCGCGCAGCATAAAAGAGTGCGCAAACAACAAACAAGCTCAGACGCCAGGATGAATATACCATAGTGGGGGGTGTCACAGGCCACGCAGTCAGGTTTTGGCCATCATCACTGCACGCCCATCAGTCCGCAGGCACATATACCTGCCCAGAACACCTGCCCAGAACACCTGCAGAAAGGCAGGCTGTCAGCCAGGATTTCTACAGGGTGGCACAATTCCCCAAAGTGCTAGGTGCCATTGATTGCACCCATGTGGCTCTACGTCCCCCCAGGGCATCTGAGCACATCTATAGAGACCTCAAGCACTGGCATTCCATCAACATCCAGGTAGTATGTGATGCCAAGGTAATCATCACCTCAGTATATGCCAACTATCCAGGGTCCACCCACGACAGCTTTATTTACAGAATGTCAACCCTAAACCGGGACATGGAAGCTGGGCGGCATGGCGATGCATGGCTGCTTGGTGAGTAGAAATGTCACAGCACGTGCATGCATGACAGATACAGAGTAATGCCAAAACCCCACTAATGATCCCCATCACCACCTCCCCAGGGGACAGTGCCTACTTTCTGAGCACACACATGATGACGCCAATTCGGAACCCCATCACTCCTCCCGAGGTAAGATACAACACAGCCCATATTGCAACACAGGGCATAGTGGAGAGCACATTCGGAGTGCTAAAGTCACGCTTTCGCTCCCTTGACCGTTCTGGTGGGCAGCTGTTATACACTCCCCCAGTAGTGTGCAGGATCATAGTGGCAGCATGTGTCCTGCACAATGTTGCAACACGCCGGGGCCTGGCTGTGGACATGGTGGTGCCCCCACATCCCCAACCGCATGCACACCCGCTGCGCATGGGAGGGGAAAGGGCACGGGGTGAGGCAGCCTGTACGCAGCTGGTGGCTAATAACTTCACATAGAAAGCACACCCCTGTGGAGTGCACACACCCCTGGCACATACCATCTGACAATCAATGATGACTCAATCTGACAATTATGATGAACAAAGGGACAGTCAACTGTCAGAACCATAGCAGCCTGAGATTGTTCATCTGGAAGTGTCACAATGTGTGCATCCCTACCTACACAAACACCACCAATGCAGTTTCATCAAAAGACACACTTCCATGCAGCAAAAATGAATACCCACTTGCAAAATACAACATGAGAACAGTGCCATGTCACCCAACACCTCCCCGGCACGGCCACACAACACACCATGGCATGTCATGCAATGTGAGAGCAAACAAATTAATCCCCACAACATGCCCCAAGTGTCACCAACTAGAGTGTCCCTAATGGAAACTGGCCACACATGAAATGCTCACAGTAATGCAGGACCAACAACACACATTACCAAATACTTACCAATAATACCAATCACCTACACAACCTCCAACCTACCATAAACATGACAGTACGGACTTAACAAATTGGTAGCCTCACTACCTGATAATGGCAGCACTTCGAACACTTCCAAGTATACAGTGTTAGTGCCACGCAATAGCGTTGGTGCACTGCTTACAACATGGATTCCAGTCCCAAAGTAGACCGGCTTGTGAAGACATAAGAAATGGACCTGCAAATTAGGAGGAAGAGATGGATGCAGAGCCACATATCAATACACCATGCAGTGTACAATACAACAACAATATGCACTAGGAATGTATACACAGTATTGACTACAGACTGCCCACACATCAAATGGGAGTCCAACGTCACCGTGTAAGTCTATGTCACTTGGGCACACCCTTTGCAAGCCCATGGAAACGGGAAGCAGGAGGGGTGTGTGTCACACAAACCCAAGCATCTGACCCAAATTCAGGACAAGCCAGCATGTGCCCAGCCACAATACAGCGTATTCCCACGGGAGCCACACAAGGCAACACACTGTCCAAAAATTCAAAAATTAAAAATCAAAAAAAAAATATATCAAAAATGGCCATTAATGGGCCCAGGGGGGTGGGGGTGCCCACCCAGGAGGTCCGAGGACAGGGTGCACACCAAAACCCACCTGTGTGGATCTTGCGGAAAAAAAAACACCTCCATGGGCTCATGGCCTGCACGGCTACCCTATTGTGGGAGAATCGCTGCTGTCGCTCTCCTCACCCTCTGCAGCTGCATCAGGAGGTGGTGGCACTATGGGAGGCAGCCCACACAAAGCCCTAGTCTGGTACTCCATGGCAGCAAGCATGCGGGTGTGGAAGGTCTGGTTCTGGAGGATAATTGTGCGTAGGTCCCCATGCAACAACTCACGGATGCCCGGACCTCTGCCCTAGTTGCCTGCATCTCAGCTGAGAGCATACGTGTGAGCCGCTCCAGCTGCTGTTCTGTCCTCGTGTTAGCTGAAGCCTCAAGCTCAACCAGAGTCGCCCTGAGCTGACGGAGGTCCACCCTCAGGGCTTCCCTGTGGCCCTGGGACTCAATGGAAATGGCTTCCCGCAGAGTCTCCAGTGCCGCCTGCCTTTGCCTGTTGGACGCCAACATGTCCTCCCTGTGTGACTGGCTAATGGAGTCTGTTGCCTGCTGTAGTTGTTCAATTAGCCTTTCTTGGGGACAATGGAAGTGGCCACCCTATTCATGGCCTGAGCCATCATCTCAGTTGATGCTGCCTGTTGGTTTGCCATAGCGTATATGGATTGCTCCCATGCGGTATTGCCAGGTGGCGCACGGCCACCGCGTTGGCGGGCACCACACCTGTCTGGGGCAAGGCGAACTGCGCATTGCTGTGCCGCCACTGCCTGAGGCTGCAGGACTGCATTCCCCCTCTGATATGCTGGCCCAGGAACAGGATCAGATGTAGCGGAGTGTGACCCTGCATCCGTAACCACCAAAGGCGGACCTACCAACACTGACATCCCCATTGAGGGTTCTACCCCTGGTGCAGGTGGGTTGGACAGTACAGAATCCCTCCCACATACACTTACCTACGACGCCACATAGGTCTCATCATCCGAATCGACACCTGAATAGAGCTCGGGGGAGGTGCACCCAGAGACACCCCTTGAGATGACGGCATGCAGCAAGTGTGGATTCTCACCCACTACCACACCACGTCCCTCACTGGTGCCCGGTCAGGCCTGAGACCCCTCCTGGGTCTGCACCATCTCCACAACCCCAGCAGTATCAAGTGCGTCATCCCCTGCAAAGACATGAAAGAAAAGAAATGGGAACAGGCATTAGCAACATGGAACACAATTAGGGCTGAGAAGCAACAGAAACAGTACTTCATTGACACATGTACCACATGACTATAACCCTCCCATGCATGCACTGTCACTGCGTATGAAGGGGAGGCAAATGGCACACATTGATGACACCAAGATGGAAGACCAACAAATTTGCTGCATGCTGCCTAGCAGTGCTATCACACATTGGCCTTTGATTGGCATGTCCAATACACATACATGACACATGCCATCACACAGATGGCATGTACCCTAGCCATGTCACACATGTGACAATAGGACTGAGAAATGCCTAGTAAAAGTGGTGGAATGCAGACAATCAGCCTGAATGAACACAGAATAACATGCAACTATGTTGTGGCAAGATGACAATTCAAGGGCAACTGGCGTGAGGTTGGGCTGAATGTCTACTGTTGCCAGAAGGGATACTGCAACACCCAAATCCTGGTGCGCAGAATGTATTGGATGAAGCACATGGGTGACCCAAACCACTCAGGCACACACCCCCTCAACTGGCACTCAATCAGAAGCACTCACACACACACCATGCACATGGATGACACAGACATGCATGTGCACTCACCGGACAATGCCTCGTAATCTGTCAGGTCTCCCACGCCTTGGATCTGTTCCTCCGTGACGTAGGTCCCAGCAACATACTCATGTGGAGTGAGTTCAATGTCTTCTGCTGGAGACCCACCTCCAGTCACTAGAGTTGCGGCATGACTTGAGGCCAGCTTTTTCTTTGCCCTGCGCTTAAGGTCATTCCAGAGCTTGTAGCAATCATTAGCTGTGCGCCTCACGAATCCAAGGGCACTTATGAGTTCCGCAATGGTCTGCCAGTGTGTATGACGTTGTGCAGGTGTGGTCTTGCATCCTGCAGTAATCACCATTTCACTGTCATGTGCGGACACATACTCCACAAGTGCATCAAGTTCGACCTGATTAAAGCTGGGCTTCCTTGGTGGGCCGGACTGTGTAGCCGTGTGTGGGGCATCAGCCTGTACTGGACGAGCACTCTTCCTCTTCCGCTTGTAAGGTGGTGGTGATACTGAGTGTCCTACGCCGCTCTGGACACTAGGGGCAGGAGCCCCGGTGGACTGTGGACTAGGAGTGTGGGAATGAACACTCACCATGGGGCTTGGGGCAGGCATTAGCTGAAGTGTGATGTAGTCAGGGGGAACGTCAGCAGGATGGACTAGGACCGACACTGTCCTGGCTGGGACACTCAGAGCTGGGGTGGATGGAGCCGCAGCTGCCCCTGCAGCCTCCCCACCCTGCCTCCTCGGGGCAGCAGATGACATAGCTGCCCCTGATCCACGTGGGCTGGGGACACCAACGTGCACCGCCACATGTGGCCTAGACCTGCTGACCTGGAAGTCACCCATGGAGTCACCCAGTGCCAGGTCTGGTGCCACAATGGGCTGGTCCAACAAGGGCTGAGCAGGGATGGTGTCAGCCACGTTACCCTCAACCAGCAGGGGGGCATGGGTGTCCCTGGCTGGTCACCCACACATGGGGGGCTAGGTGCACCCAGCAAGTCCTGGCCAGGTCCCCTACTGTATCCACCACGGCCACCTCTTGTGGCTCGCCCACCTTTGCCACCCTTACCGCATGCTCGCCTCCCAACCATGGCACTGATGTTGTTGTGCGTATGGGAGTTGCAGTAAACTATTGTCCTGGGCAATTGGGGGTCAAAGGGGTAGGGTACTAGATGGAATTCGTACCCTAGTGCTCTAGCAAGGCTGCATGTGACCCCTGGGGGAAGATGACGGGTCACGCAACGCAAAGGCACACCGAAAAAGGGAGATAATGTGCACGCAACCCCTGCTAGACCACGTGCGTGGAAAAACAAACCTGCACTATGCTGTGGCACCCAGAAACACAAAAATGAACGTATGCGTGTCACACGCAGCCTACACTGACCTCTGAAGGGGTAGGCAACACACGAGGCGAGCACAGATGTCAAATACGTACGCGACTCACCATCTGCCAGGAAAAATCGCATGAAAAATACACGCGTGTGCGCGTTGGCAACACCCCCGCCAAAAGAAGAATTGTATGCTGTCTGAGGAGACAGGACAACAGGAGAAGTGAACGCTGTTTGAGGAAACAGGCCCAGGAAAAAGTCAAGAAGAGAAAAAGCTGTCAGAGGTAACAGGGAGTACGAACTTGGAACGCCGTGAAGTAAATCGCGTGTGAACCGACAAGAAGTACAGATTTCACCCACTCGCTCCCCACAAAAAGCACGTACAAGGAAATGGCGTTCTACACGTACCTTTTAAACATGCCCACACGTCCAGTGTCACTTCCGCGTGTACGCGCTAAGGCCCCATCCTCCAATTACACGAGCTGACACTCTGACGTGCAGTCATTGGACGTGTAACATGCACCCGTGTACAGGGAAACGCCCGCACACGCACGTCACAGACACGCATATGCACTGGTGGTCTTTGGGCCAATGAATTCGCGTATGTGTGCTGACGCGCTTACACGCTAAGGCCCTTTCCTCGAATTACACGCAGACGTGCTGGATTTTCACATGCCAAATCACTCTGTATCAAGCTGGCCACGCGCAACCACACGGAAGACCACGCTCCTGCCCAGAAGGCCGAATTACTGCCCCCCAGAGCCCTGAGCACGCTCCCACCTGCCATCTGCTGCTGCCTGATTGCCTGCTGCCCACGTGCCCTGCCATTTGCTGCCTGCACATTAGCCAGGGGTGCTGTTGCTGTGACCACCCCTGCTGGAACCGAAGACTCCCGACTGGGATTCCATCGCTCCACAGCCCAGCCCAGGACCCAGTTGCCCACCCACTCCTGCCTCTTGGGTTGTCATGTTGGGCACTGCAACATCTGGCACCACTGACAACCCCCGGCCAGAGAGGCAGAGGGGCACCAGCTTCACTGCCACCGAAGTTGGTGTCCTGGTGGAGCAAGTCCTGGGGCAGTATGATGCCCTCTTTGGAAGTTTGCGCGCCGACAAGGAAGGACGGACTCGGATCTGGACGGACATCGTGACTGCCATCAACGCGGAGGGTGTGGCAGTCCGCGACTTCCAACATGTCAAGAAGCGCTGGGAGGACTTCAGGTCCAGGACCCTCAACAAGGCCCGGCACCTCTTGAAGGCAGTGGATGCTAAGGGGTGCTGGGGCCACTTGTCGGACGATCAGATGAGGGTCCTGGAATGCATATCCCCAGCGCTCCACGTCCAGGTCCTTGAGAGGCAGACCTGTCTGGAGTCGAGCGGTAAGTGTACATGCATCATGATTGTAAGCTCTGCGTGTGGTGATGTGCCAGTAGTGTGCAGGTTGCACATGTGTTTGTATGGGGCCAAGTATTGGGGTGTACAGGGCCGTGAGGCTAACACATGCGAGGGCTGTCATGTGTGAGACATGTATGGTGTTTGTGTGTGTAGGCTTGCATGTCAAATGCAGTTGTGTGGGCACACATGTTTGGATGAATGTGTATGTAAGTAGGCATGTTCGTGATGTCACACATGGATGTTGTTTTCAGCTGCATGTATCAGCACTGTGTACATGTGCATGTGTGTGTATTTGACAAGGGTGCAACAGTGATGCAACATGGATGCATGTGACAGCGAGATGTGGAAGCCTGATTGGCAGATGTGACATGGATGCCGATCTGAACACTGTGACAGTTGACAGAGGTGTACACATGCATGCAAGTGTGGTGGTGTGTGTACATGTGTAGTGTACTCCCTGTGTTGCATGTGATGCCTGGCTCACTTTTGCCTGCTCATGCTGTTGTATGTGTATGGATGGTGGTGGCAGTTGCGATATGGCTGTGTTATGGCTCATGTGTGCAAGTTGAAATGTATGTGTGTTGGCGATTGTGATGCCATGTCTGAGGTTTGCCAATGCCACTCATGTACAACTGTCATGTTTGTATGTGTCCATTGTATAGTGCCCTGATGCCTGTGTTTTATTTCTCTCTGTCTGCAGCGTCAACTGATGAAGAGGGCGGAGAAGGTGCTGTGGAGCACAGCGGTTGGGATCGCACCGCCAGCCGGAGACGCAAGGCCCGGCTCCCCTCCCAGGTTGTGATCTCGTCGGGGAGTGAGGAGTCCGGTGCCGTGTCCCAGGCCGCAGCTGCCGGGTGGAGGTCCAAGAGGCGGAGGTCGGAGTTGGACGCCTCGGCAGCAGAAGGGGCAACTGGGACCCCACAGGGCCCAATGGGGGAAGATGGCACGGAGTCATCCAGGTTGGTGGGGGGTTTGGTGGAGGAGGAGGCCGTGCAAGCAACAGAGACGGCGTCTGGAGGTGGGGATTCCACTGGTGCTAGTGGTGCAGTGCAGGACCAGGGACAGGAGGCAGCACAGGCCACCGCGGAGGTGCCTGTGTGCAATCCTGTCCCTGATCCTGTCACTGCATCATCTTGCACCAGCAGGGATGCCTACGTCCAGACCCGTTTTCACAACAACTGGCCTTCCTCTGCCTGCGGACGTGGCTATCCGGGTCCGGGTTGAGCCTGTCCTGACTGGTGTGGCGTTGCGTCAACGGGCCATGCGAGGTGACCTGCAGTCTTTTCATGAGGAGACTGAACGTCATCTCGAATGGCTCGTTGACCGCGTCGGCCTACTGGGACAGGCCACCCAGGCCGGATTCCTCCGTTTGATGGGGCTTGCTCCGACCCCCTCCTCAACTGAACCCCCTATGCGCCAGTCGTCCTCCGGGCCATCTTCCCACCCATTAGTCACCTGGGTGCCCTGCGGAGCTGCCTCTGACGGTGCGGCCAGGCTGCTGGAGGAGGCATCCCTGCCACAGTCGGGAGTCGGACGTCCAGCAGGGGTGGCCAGATCAACAACTGCACCCCAGCCGGTGGATGATGTGCAGGCAGCATGAGCCAGGGCACGGGCACAGCAGCAGCAGCAGCAACGAGGTGGGAGCCATGATGGCTCGGGGCCTTCGACATCGGAGGGGCAGGCATCGGCCGCAGGGCAAGAGGACCCAGGACGGGAAGTGTCTTCCGTGTGGCAGCGGTTGGGCCATGCCATAGATGCGGAGCGGCAGCGGGCGGAAGAAGCACGGCTCACGATGGTCAGGGCGGAGAACTCCATGCGGAGGGCCCTGAGGCAGGGCGAGTGCCTCGAGGCAATCTGCAGGGAGTTGGAGGTGAACATGTCGATGGCCCTGCAGACCCTCGGGGCCATGGAGGTGGACCGCCTCCGGGACATTGAGCAGGAGTTTGATGATGCCCTGGCCCGGAACATCCCGAAGTGAGCCGTCGGACTGGCCCGCTGCCCTTGTAAATAGTTCTGTAGTTAGCGTTAGGTTTCCTTTGGTTTTGCATTTTTTTTGGACCTTTTGGACAATGGGCCACATTTTTGTATATAGTTTTTTTTTATTAGGTAGTGTTATTAGATAGGTTTTATTTCTTCTGTTGGGATCATGGACCCTGGATTGTTTATCTGTATATAGTTGACTGTTGGATTTTCTATTTTTTTTTTATGATTTACCCATAGAGCAATGGTTTTCGATTTTAATTTTCCATTGGATTTACTTTTGTGAACTGTGACTTTGGACACTTTTCCTTTGGATTATGATTTGTGGTTTTACATTATTTTACAGATATGCTGCTTTTTTTTTTTATTCCCATTTTCGTTTGTTTATTTTTGATTCAATTTATGTTACTTTTAATACATATTTTTTCATCAAACTTCAATGTGTAGTATCATCTCATTGCTTTCATGCATATCATGATATGGGTTTTGACATTCACTGACACCCATTGTGTGTATGTGAGGGACATGTGTTCATTTACAAACTTAAGTTGGACATGAGTGGGGGCCTGGTGGAGGGTGCCCCACAGTGCTGGGGGGGGTGCTGGGAGACATGAGTTGGGGCCTGGTGGAGGGTGCACCACAGTGCTGGGGGGTGGGGGTGCTGGGAGACATGAGTGGGGGCCTGGTGGAGGGTGCACCACAGTGCTGGGGGGTGGGGTGCAGGGAGACATGAGTGGGGGCCTGGTGGAGGGTGACCCTGATTGCAGGGGGGTGGGGGTGCAGGGGGACATGAGTGGGGGCCTGGTGGAGGGTGCCCCACAGTGCTGGGGGGTGGGGGTGCAAGGGGACATGAGTTGGACATGAGTGGGGGCCTGGTGCAAGGTGCCCCACAGTGCTGGGGGGTGGGGGTGCTGGGAGACATGAGTGGGGGCCTGGTGGAGGGTGCCCCACAGTGCTGGGGGGTGGGGGTGCAGGGGGACATGAGTTGGACATGTGTGGGGGCCTGGTGCAGGGTGCACCACAGTGCTGGGGGGTGGGGGTGCAGGGGGACATGAGTTGGACATGAGTGGGGGCCTGGTGCAGGGTGCCCCACAGTGCTGGGGGGTGGGGGTGCTGGGAGACATGAGTGGGGGCCCGGTGGAGGGTGCCCCACAGTGCTGGGGGGTGGGGGTGCTGGGAGACATGAGTGGGGGCCTGGTGGAGGGTGCCCCACAGTGCTGGGGGGTGGGGGTGCTGGGAGACATGAGTGGGGGCCTGGTGCAGGGTGCACCACAGTGCTGGAAGGTGGGGGTGCAGGGGGACATGAGTTGGACATGAGTGGGGGCCTGGTGGAGGGTGCCCCACTGTGTTGGGGGGTGGGGGTGCTGGGAGACATGAGTGGGGGCCTGGTGCAGGGTGCACCACAGTTCTCGGGGGTGGGGGTGCAGGGGGACATGAGTTGGACATGAGTGGGGGCCTGGTGGAGGGTGCCCCACAGTGCGGGGGGGTGGGGGTGCTGGGAGACATGAGTGGGGGCCTGGTGGAGGGTGCCCCACAGTGCTGGGGGGTGGGGATGCAGGGAGACATGAGTGGGGGCCTGGTGGAGGATGCCCCACAGTGCTGGGGTGTGGGGGTGCAGGGGGACATGAGTTGGACATGAGTGGGGGCCTGGTGGAGGGTGCCCCACAGTGCTGGGGGTGGGGGTGCTGGGAGACATGAGTGGGGGCCTGGTGGAGGGTGCCCCACAGTGCTGGGGGGTGGGGGTGCAAGGGGACATGAGTGGGGGCCTGGTGCAGGGTGCCCCTGGATGCTGGGGGGTGGGGGTGCAGGGGGACATGCCTTGGTGGGCAGTAGTGCAAGGTGACATGTGGGTTGGCTAGGGGGCATGGATATGGTGGATGGGCTGCCTGCGGGACATGTGCAGGGTAGTCCCCTGTAGTGTGGGCCGCCTGCAGGGGCCGTGGAGGGTGTCAAGTGAACAGCTGGGAGGACCCACATGGCCGATTCACGTTTAGGACTGGCCGGCACCCCCGGAATCCATGTAGGCTGCTGGATTCGCGTGTGGAATTTCCCTTGCACCTTGGAATACACGTACTCTGTTGAAATCGCGTGTGGAACTTCCCACGCACACCAAAATACACACACCACGGACAATTGTGTGTGGAACTTCCCGCGCACTTTGGAATACACGTACCCTGCTGAAATCACGTGTGGAACTTCCAGCGCACATTGGAATACACGTACCCTGCTGAATTTGCGTGTGGAACTTCCCGCGCACCCCGAAATACACGTGCCCAGGGCAATCGCGTGTGGTACTTCCCACGCACCTTGGAATACACGTACCCTGCTGAAATCGCGTGTGGAACTTCCCGCGCACCCCGAAATACACGTACCCTGCTGATTTTGCGTGTGATACTTCCCGCGCACCCCTGGAATACACGTGCCCTGATGAATCACGTGTGTTACTTCACACGCACCCCTGATGTACAAGTACCCAGGACAATCGCGTGTGAAACTTCCCGCAAACCACTGAAATACACGTTCCCCGCTTGGCGTTTGCTGTTTGGCAGCCCTGTGAACTGGTCCAGTGTTAGCGCAGCCCTTTGCGATGAATTGGGAATTTTGAAGGCTTTTCCTTGCGCAAGGGCGTTCTTGGGGGCGTAACTGGTGCAGCTGCAGGGTCGCTGCACCACTCTGCGCCACGGCTGGTTTTTAAGGCTGGAATCCATGAATACGCTGTGCGATGAAATGGATTTTATCGCACGCGGCTGGCGCAGTGTATCGCACGGGGACACTGTGCACCAGCCGCGTGAGCCACTTTTGTGCGAAATTCTATGAATTACCCTGTAAGTGTTTTAATGCAGGCATGGATCAACAAAGGCCATAGGCCAGGCCTACATATAGATCTTGGGAACACAAATATGGCAGTAAATAGAGGGGAAAAAATGCATGTCATTATTTTTACATGGCACTGTATGGAGGATCATACTTTGACCATTATCTGTAGACACATAATTCTCACAATAATGGTTTAAATACAATTAAATAGAATATACGCAGACCTATATTTTGAGATAGCTTTTATAGAAATTCAACCTAAGTTATAAGTTGAAATGTTAAGCAGGCTTCTCAGAAAATGCCACAAAGTGGAGATTCAGAGAGGTGATAGCTTGTTGAATTAGATATCTGTATAGAACCTCTTTTGTTGATAACTGTCAGCTTTGTTGAATAAATTACACAAATCTGCCATTCAAACCTACAACCTTGTGCCGAATGAGACACACTTCATTAAGTTGTGACTCTTATTTGTAAATACATTTTCCTTTACCATGTTGTAGTTTTTAAGGTCAAAACTGAAGTGGTCTAAACTGCAATTTCAAAGGGGTGGAGTTATAACTCACAGGGATGATACTTAGTAAATAAAGTATCCAATAATTGCAATAGGAGTTGACAATAGATGTCCAGCCAGAATAGTTAGCAAATCAGGTGGCACATCCTAATTTAGATAATTGGGGGAGTGGTTAGAGATTTATAAGGAGACACACAATGGGAAAGAGGGAGAGCTGTCTGAAATCATCTGAGTTGGAACTGCTGAAAAAAAAAAATAGCTGGAGAACCAACATTGCTTGGACGTGGATTATATCAGGAGGAAGAGTATAATCTGGAGGGAAACTGCAGAGGCTAATACAGAGATGGCTTCTGTAATTATCCATGACTGAACCAGGAGAGGCCATCTAACCAAGTCTCTTTCCTATCCAAATAAGATAATCCAGAAGGTGGTATATTTTCCTGTGCACAAATCCCAGAGATGTAACCTGTCCAACCAAACCAAGTCTGTGGGGATCTGTTTGAGTAAATAACTTCCCCTTATTTAGTGGGTGGGCTATGGGTGTTGTTCCCTAGCATTTGTGTACCAAGTACTAATTTATTTAATTCCCATATAGTCAACTGACACAGCATGATTTTGCCAGTTTTGATAAAAATATAGTCTGTCAAAGTAATTCAGTACTCATATTTCTTCTTGTCAACCCCAACATTCCTTAAATAGAGGCATGCATACAAACAAAATCCCCAACTGCTCCCTATTCCCCAAACCCTGCCTTAAAGCAAAGTGGTTTCCGTACTAAACCTAATATCTGGATTTGTGCTTCCGCAGAAAAGTGTCTTGCTAATTAAATAGAATGAACTCCCTGATTAAAAACATACACTCTACAAAGGGTTAGCAAAATACCCCTACTAAAAGAGAGATTCTTCATTGCACAGTGGTTAAAAATGTTTTTTGTATTTAAAAAGATCAGTTAGACACTGCTAGCATTGCCAAATGCGCAAGGAGATTGTACATGTGTGAAACTGCTGTTGTCAGTAGAAAATTGTTACATGTTATTTAAATTAAACTTCACTTTGAGTGCATTGTCAAGCGTATGATTCTACCTATCACCCTACATGTCAACCTCACTCAGACAGCCAATCATACCAAAGAACCTCAAGCACATCAATGTGATAAAAGAACACCAAGGAGAAAGACGTAAAACACACCGAATCAAACCCGAAGGAAATGATGACACCACCATGCCATTAATCAACAAAAACTGATGTGACCAAAAACACCATCAATATCGACAGAGCAAGAAAAGATCAACCCCATAGGGAACTTGACTGAACTACACAATGAAGAATCAGCCCCCACCGACCCAAACATGAAATTAAACAGTAATAATGAACAACAGCAACATAGTCACCAAAATACACAGCAACAGACCAAACAACCCACAAAGATACATTGTAAAACGTAGTCAACACCAGATCCATGTCGAAACACACATCAGAAATCTATGAACTGGTAAATGATGGAGGAATAGACATCCTATTCATCGCTGAAACCTGGCTAATTGAAAAATACAAGGTGATAGTGCATGACTGCAAACACAACAACTATAACTTAAGCAAGCCACCAGACTAGGAAAAAGAGAAGGACTCACAGTGGCATACAACGACAACCTAAAAATAACAACAGCTCGACCATTGAACATTATACTCTACAAATCACTCATTATACAACTAACCTCAGATCCTCCAAACAATATAACATTTGTACTTTTCAATAGACTGCTAACCTATGACCCTACATTCATAGACATCTTCTTCGAGGCTTCTTCGAGGCTATCTCCAAAATGGCCATTATGCACGACCACCTGATAATTCTTGGGGACTTCAACATCTAGTTTGAAGAAGAGAACATCAACTCACCCAAAACAATAACCCATGAACTAGCAACAATGCATCTAAGACAAATGTCGAAAGGTGCAATGCGCACAGTAGGCCACACACTAGATGCAATCTTCAGCAACAAAAACCTGGTCACAAGGGCACCCATGATGCAAATACTCTGGAACGTCCACCTCATTATAACCTTCACTGTCCTTAACACAACCAGCATAGAAGAAAGGAAAGATGAAATCCTAAAATGGATCACGAAAACAATAAATGACATCACATCTGAACAACCTTTCTACCCATCATGAAAGTAAACAATGGCAAGACGTTTCATGCCTCATCTCAAACCACTGAATAAAACAACAGGAAACTAAAAAAAGAATGGAGAAAAACATATGGCCAACATAAAAAAATACATACCAATGGGAGATTAGACAATACAAAGCCAAAAAGACATACTACAATGAACAGATCGCAAATGTAAGCAACACCCAGAAAGAGATGTTCAAGATCATAAACGAGATGAGCAATCCATCTATGTGCAACGACACACCGAACCCTGTAGACCAAAAAAATGATTTGAAGTCCTCACCATCCAGTTCAAGAATAAAATCACTAGCATTCATCATATCATTCAAAACAAGATACAAATTCCCACAAACCACCTGAACCAGCCAACACTGGAACCAAAGACCAGACCAAACCTCTTCCCGCCAATAACAACAGATTTATTCAGCAACCTAATGAGAAAAAGCAACAGAGCGGGTTCCCCAACAGATCCCACAAGACATCTAGAAAGCTATCCTTGCCCACTGAACACTGGCAGAATACTACCTCAACCTCTTCAACCTTTCACTAGAAACAGGATCAGTGCCACAAACTTACAAATTGACATACATGAAACCACTCCATAAAGATACCTCGGGAAACATGGAATTCCTTACCAACTATTGACCAATTTCAAATATACCATACCCAAAGCTACTACAAAGCTATGTCTAAGAACCAATCTTGGAATACGTGGAAAACAACCAGCTGCAGGATCAGGAACAAGTAGGCTCAGGCCTATGAGAGGAACATGAACTGTGCTAAAATCTATCTGGGATGACCAAAGCTCAGCAGCATTCAACACAGTCAACCACGACTCATCAAAAGACTAGAAAATATTGGGAGCAGCAACACTGCTCTGCTCTGGTTAAACTCCATTCCTGACAGAAAGGACAGAACCAATCTGACTAGAGCCATTCAAATCAGCACTTTGGAACATAACATGTGGAGTCCCACAGGGCTCATTGCTTTCACCATTACTCTTTAACATCTACATGGCACAACTGATCAACCTCATAACAAAACATGGCCTCAGCAGCTACAACTATGCAGGCAACCCCAAAATAATCTATAAAATCAACGTCAGTGAAGAGCAAAACCCAACACTAACCAACTGCCTCATTGAACAAAACCAAAGGATGAGCCCCAACGGCCTTAAACTCAACCCAGACAAAACTGAAATCATGATTACAACCAGCAACCAGGCAAACACCAGCATGTCCAATAGCCCTCAAAAACTATGCAGCTCATAGGAACTGTCCAAGGCCATCAAAAATCTTGGAATCCTAACAGACAACAATCTCACAGAATGCAACTGCAAGACTACTCCTTAAACTCACAAGAAGAGAACACCTTACAACAGCACTGAGAATGTTTCATTGGCTGCCAGTCAAAACACAAATCTTCAAAATGCTCTGCATAACACAAATAGCAATCCACGGCCAAGAAGCATAATGCATACAGGGGAAAATCACCATCTACAAACCAACACAAAAACTAAGATCCAGCAACGACATCTGCCTCAAACACAACCAATACTCGAAAGAAATATGTGAAGGATCAGCAATTTCCTGCATACCGGTGAAACTCTGGAACTTGCACCCAGAGAAAATAGGAACAAGAGAGGATCACCACAAGTTCAAGAAATTATAAAGAACATGGCTCTTTAACACTCTGAGCTGAAGAAAACTTAGGAGCGCAAAGAAATCCCTCTAATATTCAGCACAACCACCATCCATTAGATAACTGCCATGACACAAACCTCATACATGAAACACTCAAAAGCACAAGCATGCTACTTTCTCTCCACAACACCCAACACACACAGGAAATATCTGCATACAACACACAAATGCCAATAAACCAAAATCATACCAGCACACTTTGACCTGTTTTTCTGAAGTGACCAGCAGCACATAAAAGCTCTCTTCCACGTTTCCCTCTCATCCCCACTAACTTCCCCAACACACTACCTTTTCATATCTGCCTGAATGCCGGGAGACCATGTTCATTGGGACCAAAAAGGTCTCCTGAGAGGTGTGGGGGACCCTGATATGCAGTGAGCCACATTACGAGTCAGGAAATATGGGTTAAATACAGTGGTATTACTGTATACCACTGTATTACTGCACCGCTATGAGGTAGAGGTGAATCCGTCAACATTCTGCCTGTTTTCGTCAGCATTACCAGTGGCAAAATTACTGCTGCAGTAATTCTGACAATATGCCCAATGGAGTCCTATGGATGGGGACTAACGCTGCCACTTGTAATCTGGTGCTAATATCGCCGGACCAAGCGGCAGTACCAGTTATTCTGTTTATGGTATTTCAGCAAATTTACCACTGAGATACCACCAAACATATAATGAGGCCTGTTCTGTGCTCTTGGAAGCTTTGCCACGTGTAGGTTACTGTACTGGGATAGGAGCCAATAGTGTGGTGGGTATTTAGAGGGTAGAGATGACACATTTTACAAAATCCAAGTGTTCAACTTACAAACGTGACAGCACACCTTCTGGAGACATATACAGGATGCACAAAAGTACGGTTCACACATTCTTTAATGTAATCTAAGTCAAACAAAATTGGTGAAAGGTAAACCAAAGAAAAGTCTCTCTCACTGGGTGTCATAATGACCCTCTTCCAGTGGATTTGAGGGTTTCACAGGGTACCCAAAACCTTTTTTGGGCCTCATTCCTCAAGTGTCCCAAGTTTCTGAATCTCTTTTACAGTCTCTTGGACCAGTTGTTGGTAGAACTGGACCATCTCTATCATTGGGGCTCATTCCGAGGTTGGAGTAAAGGGAAAAACGATGCCGGTAAAGGATTCCCGGCATCGCTTACCACTACGGGCCATTCCGACTGGTCAGACAGCTATTTATGGCACCGTAATCTACGATGCTGTAAATACCGGTCTTGGGTCGCGCGTGCCCCACCATGCCAAAATTAGCGGCATGGCATAAACCGGTCTGATCACAAGTATGGAGCACACGTAAATAACGGCCTCCTTAAGGCCGTAAAGTACCTTACTGGCATGGAGTACATACAGGCATCTCAGAGAAGGAGTAACAAACCCTGAGCAGTGGTTCCCAGAGCCACAGGTGCACACAATTAGCACGGGTGGAGGCAATGGAGTCTGCCACAGCAGAAAAGGAACACACCCACACACCACACCCCCTCCCTCACCAAGATGAGACCAATAGTGCCAGCAAGGGCACAACCACAATAACTACACCAACAACACCAGCCCCCCCCCCCCCCATTGAGGAGACACAGGGGAGAAGGAGGGGGAGACAGGACCAGCATGCAGCACCAGTGCAGCCTCAGTCACCACCCATTCCCACGCAGCATGTCCAGTCCCTCAAGGAAACCCCTGAGCAGATACAGACCCCCTAACAGCTTGACTGTGACACCATCACCACCATATTTGGCCCGAAAAATAACGAGATAAGCGAGCAGCATACAAATACACACTGCTATCCTGGCACAACTGAAGGTGTTGCCTGTGCCCCACACCCATGCCACAGGCACCTACCAGCACACAGTGGGGCCCATGCATGGCATGTCACAACCGTCCATTACAGGGACACATAAACAAGTGCTGGTTCACCTCCCCAAGCACACAAGGGCCTACAAATCCCTAATATGGACTACCCAGGAGATATACAACATTAATGTTGGCCCCCATGCATTGGCAGGCATGCCAAATGACATGGGTGCCCCTGACATCACCCACGTGTCCTAGGTGGACCAGCATGGCATGCAGGTGGAGGATAGCAACTGCAAGCAATACCACTCCCCCTACGTGCAGATGGAATGCAACGCAACCAAAAACATCACACATGGGTGGGCCCGACATCAAGGAACAACTCATGACTCAATGGGCCAGCTGATCTCCACGCTACCGTGCCACATGAGGCGACATGCAGGATGACGTGCCTGGCTGCCTGGTGAGTCGTCTGACTGTGTCATGCCAATGCATTGGTGCCATGAGGTGGGTGCCTGCATGAACAAACTGGGTCGAAATGATGAAGCCAGTGCACAATGTTCACCCCACCAACCACCCTGCCACAGAACCAGTGTAACGGCACATGAGTACAGATTCCCACATCGATGGAGTAAGGCACACACAAAACACAAAATTCCCAACATCTGACAATGTCAAATCCCACAACACATGCACCACTCATTGGCGGCCACCACAACCGTAAGGGCATATAGGAAGACACACTGCATATGCACAATGTGGCTGCCCCCAGCATGGCACCACACCGGAGACTCATCCCTGAGAGTGGATTGAACTGAGGGCAGCAGGGATACCACACCACGTCACCGGTTTGGCACACCCATAGGAGTGTTGGAATTCACCATAGTATGGATCAGAGTAGTATGATGATTATGAGCCACTGACTACATCCAACACACCCAACTACGGATTCACACAGTACACAGCACTACATGGATATAACATCAGGACTGCCGCATGCATCAACGAAGCATGTACCACGAGATGTCCCAGCCATTGTTCATGGACCATCTTGTAGACGCACCCCCCTACAGCATTCCATTGAAGTGGACACATATTGTGGCCATGAATGGGCGAAATGCATCCATGGACATGTGTGTATGGCCATCAGTAACACGCTGCCATGTCAGCCAAGTTCAGTTCTCCACCATGACAGTTCAAACACTTACCTTAATTGGCTAGACATACAGGTGTTGGTGGCTGTCCCTTGACACCATGGTACATGACCCCTGTCAGTAACCCACAGAACAGGCCCAGGGAGCACTAAAACACTGGCCATACCCGTGCATGCGTGGAGATGAAGCAGTCACCTAGCTTGCGTAAGGCACATATGAGTTGGCGAAGCTGGACTGGTGGGGACCCATCTACTGCTATGTGGTGTCCAAGATCCCCATGTCATGTGTAAAGCTGAACAAAATGTGCATCCCTTGGATTGTGTCTCTGTCCCCTAACATGGGACTGCTAGCAGCACATGAAGATGGAGTGAAGGAGGAGGAGGAAGTGGCAAGAAAGCATCATGGAGGCGGTCCACTTGAGGGACATGTCGTTTGCTAAACAATGATTGGACATAATAACCAGAACACAAGTCAGCAGAGGGTGTCATTACATGGACACACAGGGTACTGGGTGTGTGTATACTTGTAGACCATGCACTGTCAGACGTCATAATACACATGCTCAATGATGAATGTCCACAACGGTTAAACTTTGCAACACCAATAGTGTATTGAAAAAAAGGGATGAGTGTGAACATTTCCTCCACCCACCCCCCTCCCCCCCAACTCCACAACAAACCCTCTCCCCCACTCCCCTCCCCCCCAACTCCACAACAAACCCTCACCCCCCACCCCCCTACCCCCCAACTCCACAACAGTAGTCCCATGTAGTACGTTAAGGCCACATGTGGCAGCATTGATGATTAATTCATGCGCCCGGGGGAGGCATGTCCCTGCGCCGCATGGAACGCAGAGTGCGTCTTGGTGGGCTTGCTGGTGTGGCCCCACTGGATGAGGGCGTGTCCTCCTGCTGATACTGCGGATTTGATTGTGCAGCCTCAAGGGCATTGGCTATGCGTCATAGGACGTGACACAAACGGTTAGTGCTGTCAGTGACTGTCTCACACAACCTGTTGATGCTGTCAGTGACTGTCTGGCGCATTTCCTTGAGTTCATTTTGCCATTCCACCCCGGCCTGGCGGTTGACCTCCATGAACTCAGTGATTAGATCAGTGAGCTGATTTGCACAACGTGTGCCAAATGATGGGAATCCATCACTGAAGCGACTTGGCCTTACGTACTCCGGCGAGGACTGTACTGGTGAACTTGGCCCACGATCATCGTACCCCTGCGTGTCTGTAGGAGCAGTACGGGCAGGTGTTTGTGGATCTCCAGAGTCACTGCTTGAGGCCAGGGGGACATTGCTGGGCTCCGGGGTGTGGACTGTGGGATGGAACTCCTCCTCGGATGCCCCACAGCTGGATGAAGGGATGTCCACATTCTCCTCTGGGCCTATAGCTGCAACCTCCCCAGAAATGCTGGACTGTGCTGACGTTGGGGTGGGCATTGTGGCAGGCGCCGATGCTGGGAGGGATTGGGGTGGTGCAGCCTCCACTGACCTTTCAGGAGCCGGGGTGGGTGTTCTTTTCGGTGCTGGAATGCGCCGGACCCTGCCACTGTCCATGGAGTTGGTTGGCTGGCTTTTCTGTGGCTCAACGCTGTCATGATCAGTGCCTGTGGGGGTAGAAGAGAGGGCCAACATGAGTGATTGTATGATGTCCTAATAGCATACATGGCTGCATTCACATTTCAGTCAATTGGGGTTTGTGGCCTTTTGGTTGTAGCAACAGCAGTGGTACATGTGCATGAGTATGACAAGTACGCAGGTTTTTGGAGTGACTCATCCTGGCCTGATAATGTGCAGTCTGGCTGGCACACTGCAGAACCAGCTGCACAGTGTGCATGATGGGATGTGCAAGTTAATGCACTATGGTTGATGTGCGTTATGTACTTGCACTTGGCCCTTGATTGCGTGGCAGTTGGCTCTGCATTAGTTGGATGGGGGGGAGGCAACATGAGACGGTGCCTTTGATGGCCCTTGGGGGAGTTTAAATCATGCAATGGCCATTGGAAGTGTAGACTTTGGACACTCACCTCCTTCGGCAGATGACGTTGCCCCACACTGCATCTCGCCGACGCCCTCAATTGCTTCCGTACCAATCAATGCCGCACATGTCTCCTCCCATGGCTCAAGTCTCACATGGGAACTTGGGCCCCCTCCGGTATGCATTGCCTGACTCCGGTTGGTGGAGAGGAGGCCCCGAATCCGCACCCGCAAGTCATCCCACCACTTGCGGTAGTCTCTGAGGGAGCGGGGGTGGTGCCTACAGCGCTCACCTTCTGGCCGATTTGTGCCCAGATGTTTTTTTTGCGGATGATGGACTCTCTCCGCATGTCGGGGCTGAACACAACGTCAGCATGCTCTGCCAGGTAGTCCACCATGGCCTGCAGTTCTTCAGGGCTGAATTCCTTCTTGCTGAGCCGGTCTGCAGTCTTCTTTGGGGCTTTTGGTATAGTTCCTTGTTGTGTGGTCCTTTCCCCGACTTCAGTTTGCTCGCAAGGGTGCTGGCTGATGAGGATGGCAATGGATTGTGTTTTTAAAGATGGCCGCCGCGCTCCTTCCCGTTCCTGTGCGATGACGAAATTTCCGGTTCCGTTGTTTTGCGGTGAGCGTAATTTAGGGGATCCGTAAATTACAGTCACCGTTATTTACAGACGCTGCTGCTTCCAAGGCGGTGTTGTTATGTACGTGTCGCAGCATGCCGGTAGGGGGTTTTGCGGGTCATTTAGCGGCATGCCGCTCGGTACTTTTCCGGCATGGCGAAAAGCGCATGTCCGTGAGGTCGGAATGGGCCACAATTAGCGGTCTGACGCCAGGGCGGTGTCGTACTTTCCGCCATGCTGGAAAGTACCGGTACTTACCTCCTTATACACTTATACAATAGGATTGTCACAAGGCCAATATAACAATTCTTTTTTTATACTTTCTCTCCTATGTTCCCCTCCCTCAATTGTCTTATTGCACCTGGAAACACTTGTCCAAATGTCCATTAAAACGAAATGTCCAAATGTACAATGAGAAATCTCAGACAGCTTGGTATCAGCTCTCCCTCCTGCAGAAAGGCAAGCCCTTCCTCCCTCCGGACATCTTCAGATGCACCAATCAAGCACTGGTCCTATCCGAACCTGGATGGGGGCAATGCCGCCCTCGAGGCCTCCCGTCACCCTCCCTTGTGCCCCTGAGAAATGTCCGACACGTGTCTGCACATATTATCAAGGGCCCATGCAGATATGACCACATCACCACGGCCCTCATTGACCTTCACTGGCACCCACTGCATCCAACAATCACCTTCAAGTCTTGCTGCATCATCTATAAGGCTGTCGCCCTCAAGTCACCCAGCTAGCTCGTGGAGAAATTCAGCACCTCTGGTGGACAGCACACCACCAGAAGCCAGGACACGTGCAGACTTAAAATCCACCGCTACAAAAAGGAAAGAACCAGATAACAAGCCTTCTCTGCCTATGTCCCAAGACTATTGAACCTCCTCCCCATCATCATCAGACTCTCCCCGATGCTCCTACAAATCAGAAAAGAACTCAAGACCCACCTTTTCAAGGTGTCTCTCCTCCTCAACACCTAGGCCATTACATCGCCGCCATGCCACCTGACTTGCTAGACGGCATCCAGCTACTCCTCCCTGACACCCTGTACAGCTGTACCCCTTCTCTGTACCTCTGCTGTATATCTGTTCTGAAGTTACCTCTGAAAAGTGCTCCGTTATGGATGTGTACTGTTGTATACCTCTGTAAAGCACTCGATTGTGTATCTGTACTGTTGTATACCTCTGAAAAGCGCTATGTTGCTTCTCAAAGGTAGGTCTGTGCTTAATAAATAACATAATAATAAGAAGAAGCATTGGTTTCGGAGGAGGGTGCATTAGCATTGCCCTGAAATGCTTCACAAGGAGTTTGGGCTGGGTTAGAGCTGGTCTACATTTCTGAGCTGGCTGGATGGGGAGAATGTAGACCCCAACCCAGGCCTGTAGTGCAGCATTGAGATTGTCCCAAGTCACTCAACCTTGTCCTAAAGTGTTGCAACCTGGGGATAATCCCTATACCATCTTGGGTTGAATATCAACTGAGTCACATTGGCACCAATCAGCCTGAGCTGCAATCTTGGTGGTCCCCTGAACCAAGCAGGCAATTTCATCTCAACCCAAATGAGAAAGAGGCAGGCGTTTCTCATTGTGATTTATACTTCTGCAGCAGCAAATTGCACACTGCTCTTGTGAAATCAGAATTCCATCCCCCTGCAACAAGTCACTCTGGAGTATGAAGGTTCCCACTCATACACGTGTCCTCTTTAAAAAATGCAAAAATAAAGATAACACACCCAGTCAGGGAATGAGATCAAGAGATGAGTTGTAAGGCTGACAAAGTTTATATAATACTACATGCCAGCAAAGAACTTTGCTGCCCGAGAGCACTCTGCCAAAAGATACATGGGCAGCACATTAAAAAGGCACCAAGCGTCATAAGAGACATCATGTATAGGTAACACACCAGCATATTTTATTGGCTGGAGACGTATACTAAACCCAGCTCCCTATGGGATGCCTGGGCTCCATTGGTTGCTGCTTCTCAGTCGATCATGGTGCACGTGGTCAGATGGGCCCATCTTCATGGTGAAGGTCAGGGCAGCGAGGCGTCACAGTGCTAACTATCTAAGCTAAATAACAGGAACTAACAAATCACAAATACTTGTCAATACTTGATCATCACATGAATGGGTGTGCTTAGGAAAGAGGGAATACTATATGGGCATTCCGACCTACGTATTCAGGGCTCCTTTGATAGTGCAGTTCCCGCTCTCAGGTGCCCACCCCATGGGTTTGATATACAATCTGCCTTTCCTGGTGCCTCATGATCTAAGCAGACATGTGTTGTTTTTAGGGTGAATATACTGCTGCACGAGATTAAGTCTATGGTGGGTGTTCTAGAATGGTCAGTGTGAGGGGGTCAGATATGTATCTACATTCCCTTATCCCTTATCAAGGAATGTACAGACTTGCTCACACTTTTCATCACAGCGTTCATCAATGCCTCTTTTGCCTCAGGATCGGTTCCTCCTAGCCTAAAAGAAGCCTGGGTTTGTCCCCTTATAAAAAAAAAAAAAACATACTTGACCCATCCTATCCCAATAACTACAGAACTCTAACCACCATGCCCTTCTTGCTCAAGATTATTGACAAAGCGCATACCTGCAAGTTCAGGAATTCTTAGAATGAAACAACATTTTAGGCGCCTGTCAATCCGGTTTCCGTCTGGGTCACGGTACTGAAATGGCCCAATTGCACCTTAAAAATCAAATCTACGATATCAGAGATTCAGATAAACCTGCCCTACTCCTTCTCTTAGATCTATGAGCAGCATTTGACCTTGTGGATCACAAACTACTCTGTCAACATCTCTCAACCTCAGCCTTATTCTCACCTGACACAATCCCCTGGATTGCCTCATTCCTACAAGGAAGAGCCATGCATGTCTTCTCAGACCAAGCAGCCGCTAATCCGGACACCATCCTCTTCGGAGTACCGCAAGATCTTGCCTATCCCCCACACTGTATAACATTTTCACTATCTCCCTCTTCAACTTACTTGACCCGCTCGGCATGATGCAAACCAACTATGCTGACGACACTCAAGTCCTCATCCCTCTCTCTGGCAACTATGAGGCTGATTCCATTAATCTCAACTCCATTTACGCCACCATCCACACATGGATGGCTGAAAACTGGCTATGCTTCAGCGAGGACAAGATGGAATTGCTACGTTTAGCCTCCGCTGACTCATGTATCATTCTGGATGACCAGTACCTAGCATTCACCATTGACAACATCACAATCCCAGTCTCCCATTCAATCAAAACACTCAGATTCTACATAGATACCAACCTAACTATGTCAAGAAAAGTAAGTGCAATCACCACCTCTGCAGCCTACTACACCAAACTCCTCAATGCCACCAGACCGTTCCTCTCCACCACTGACTGTCTCACGATTGCTCAAGTCTGGACTTCTGTAATGTACTCTATACAGCAACAAGACAAACTACAAACCATTCATAATTAACGCCCTATGCGCAGCAGGGGGCATCTCCAAAAGAGAACATATCTCAGCAGCGAGACAGCAAGGGCACTGGCTGCCAGTCCGTCAGGGCATCTTGTTCAAAACCCTTGCCATTATGCATAAATGCATCCATCACACTGCACCTCCCTACCTCTATCACAGAGTCATCCTGCCTCCTGCTGCAAGACCCACTCGCACACCGTATGCCAACCTACTGCATGTCCCAATAATCAAACATGTGAGAGGAGGAAGCGCTAGCTCCCCCTTCATTGTATCCAGGCACTGGAACTCTCTGCCCCACTTCATTAGAGTTGAACCCTCTTATCTCGCCTTCCGCAAAGGCAGTCAAACCCAGATTGTTTGCTTAAAAAGACCTAACCTGTACCCTGTGCATGATTGCAGCTCAACTTGTAGCCCTGGTGCATTTCACATGTGTGAACCAATGTAATTAAGCTTGCATACTGTAACCACTCCTGCATACTGTAACCTCAGCAAGAGCAAATGTAACCAAACCACCTTCCTAAAAATGTAAATAATACAAGTATCTTATGGGCTAATGTAACCTAATCGCCCTCGAATATTTTCTGCAACTAAGACATAGGGCCTCATCACGAATTTGGTGGTAACCCTTAAATTCGGCAGTAGCGCTGTTACCGCCGGATTTAAGGGTCCGCCAAATCAGGGCTTCGGTGGATTTCTCCCCAGCTCTGAGCTGGGGGGAAATTCGCAGAAAATTCACGCTCATACCGGCGGCGGGAAATCCACCGGCGGTATGAGCGCGGAATTTCCCCATTGAGCCCAATGGGGATGGGGCATTCCCGAATGGGCTCAATGGGGAATGGGGATTTCCAAATCCGCCGAACCCGTGATCCAGCGCTAATAGTGCCAGTGGGTTTGGCGGTAGGGCAGATAGTGCCAGCGCTATTAGCGCCGGCATTACCGCCCAACTCGTGATGAGGCCCATAATCTTGTAACAGCACCTCAATGCCCCTGGGCTGTGTGAGCACTTTATAAATAAATAAATAAATAACACATGAAAGAGAGTGGATGGTCAGGGACTGGTGGGCCATGGCCTGGCGGGTTGGGGGTTGAGAGGGCATGGGAAGTTTAGTGGATCTGGATGGGCACTTGTACTGGGGCCTTCTTCGGTCTCACGCTCTCCAGAGAGCACACACTGTGGAAACAATATTAAACAATTGCAACAATAAATGGCTGGCCTTCCATGAGAACAAGGCTTGTGAGGAGCTCACAGGTGGTGGCAATGCCTTGTGCTCTCTGTGCGAGGTGCTGGGGATCGGAGAGTGAAGTTTCACTAAAGGATGATTTTTCAGGCCTAGTAAAAAGATGGCGTGTGGTTTAATACAAAATGGCGTTTGATCTTGGGGGGATGTGAGCTATGTTATTTGTCTAAATCTGGCCTACACATGATCTATTCACCGCAGGACAGGAAATGGGGTGGGATAGAACCATCTCCTCCCCAACAAGTACAGGGACCAGCACAAATTTATGAATGGGTATTGCACCATTACAATAGTCATTTACAAATACTAATCAAGGAGGTTGTACTTTCAGTTCCATCCATTATCTCAAGAGCAGAATAGGGAGGGGTGCAGATCACATCTAGTGAAGACCAGAAAAGAACAATATACAGTGTAGTTGAACAGTTTGAGGAACTTGAAAGTTCCTGTTGTCTATCTCTTCTGCCCTGATCCACTGATAAATAAGAAAATAATGTTGAATGCAATGTCATGGATTATCCGGACAGCAATGTGTGATACTGCAGGAAATACACTGAGCCGGGGTTAGGGGATGGCACCATTGACTTAAATATTGTAATAGATGCTCATACCCACCTGTGTAAACTCTCTTTGAGAAACAGTCTTCCTATCACAGATCATAAATTATATCATATCATAATGTGGCATCTAGATCACGGCTACCACCCGAATCATTGTGCCCAGATGAACCCAGACTGTGTGCTTTTAGCCCACAACAAAAGTCAAAAGTATAGCAGCACCGCACACAGAATAAAATGTTATGTTATGTTACTTTGCATTTATATAGCGCCTTATGTACCATTGGTATGGTCTGAAGGCGCTGGTAGGTTGAACGCCCTCGGGAACCGAAGTTCAAATCAGTAGAGAAAGTAGAGAGAGTTAAAGGTGCTTGTGAGCACTAGATATGTGTGCAGCTGGTGTGGCATTCGTGTAATAGCTGCTTCATAGCAGTAGGTTTGGTGGTTGAGAGATCAGGGGTATGTGTTTGTTTTGGCAGGATTTATCCAGACTGGTTCTGGCTGCGTTAGGCCTGAGGAGAATGCCTGGCTGGGGGGTGGGGGGCGTGAAACCAACAGTGATTAGTTTAAAGTGATGTGGTGTATGAGGAGGATGTTGGTATGAGAACAGCTATACCAAATGGTGTCATAGTATCTCTGTGTTCTAGTTGAATGGTGATGTAAAGATAAGAGTAAACATGGTGATGTGGTAAGATGGTTTACATGTTCTTTCAAACGTTACATATATTCCAAACCATTCATATATGTTGCGCGTTTCTATGCACTCTAGTCCACTCCACGCATTCCCAACCACTCCACTCATTCCGAACCAGTCCATGCATTCCGAACCACTCCATGGATTCTGAACCGCTCCAAGCACTCCAGTCCTTTCCACACACTCCAGTCCTTTCATTGTACTCAAGTCCTTTCCACACACTACAATCCTTTCCATACATTCCAGTCAGTTTCATGTCCTTGGATATGTTCATGTGTTTCGATCATTTCCGTGATTTGTATGTTGTTTTATGCATGTTACATCAGTACCTTTCACATGCTTCATCCGTTCAATCCACATACGTCTCAATTCCATCTACATACGTCACCCATTCTATCCACATACGTCACCCGTTCCAGCCACATACGTCACCCATTCTATTCACACACAGCACTCGTTCTATCCATATACGTCACCCATTCCATCCACATAAATCAACCGTTCCGTCCGCTCTATGCAGCTCATCTGCTCTACGCAGCTCATCCGCTCTACGCCGTCATCCGCATTATGCATTTATGCGCCCTACGTACTCGTCCTTTTCTATTGATTTGTTCGCTCTAGGTGCTCATCCGCGTTATGCCCTTGCACGCTCTACGCATTCACCCGCTCTACGCACTCACCTGCTCTTACGCACTCCTCTTCTCTTATGCACCCCTCCTCTATTACACACTCATTCGCTCTTACACTCATTCGCTCTTGCACACTCGTCTGCTCTATACACTCCTCTGCTCTGTGCACTCCTCCACTCTGTGCACTCCTCTGCTATGTGCACTCCTCCGCTCTGTGCACCCATCACGTTGTGCGGATCCATCATGCTCTGCACACCCATCCGCTCTGCGCACCCATCCGCTCTGCGTACCCATCCGCTCTGTGCACCCATCGCTCTATGCAGTCGTACTTTCCAAGCACTCATCATATATATGCACTCATCAGTTCTTCAAAGTCGTTTGCTCATACATACTCATCCGGTCTGTACACTCATCCGCTCTATACATTCATCCGCTCTATACATTCATCCGCTCTAAACTCTAATCCGCTCTATACACTCATCCGGTCAGCACATTCATCTGCTCCTGCATTCTACACGCTCCCCGAACTTCTGTATTCATCCGCTTTAGAGCCACGTCCGTTCTACACACTCATCCGCTCTATACTCATCCACTCTACACATTTATCTTCTCTATGCACTCTTGTGTTCTACACACTCCTCCATACTTACGCACTCATCCGCTCTACGAAATCGTCCGCTCTACACACTCATCTGCTCCAAACGCTCATTCGTTCTATACACTCATCCGCTCAGCATACTCGTCCGTTCTGTACACTTGTTCATTTTGTCCATTACACTATATCCATTTCATTAATTTAAACATAATTACTGTTTCCGTACAATTTATTCATTTTTTCCACTTCATTGCTCTGGTCTGCTTTAATCGTTCTATTCTGTTTGTCCTTTTAGTTTACATTAGCTGTTATTAGTTGTCTATTTCTCACATGGATATTGATGCTGAATTGCTATTTATCTTATTGTTATTCAGGAACTAGTAGTTTGTTGGGTTGGTGTCATTGAGCTGTTTTTATTCTGTTTTGATTAGTTTGAGTGAGGGTTAGTTTAGGGGAAGAGCCACGTTTTCAGTAGTTTTTGGAAGGACATTAGATCTTCTGTTAGGCAGATGTGGGGGGGCAAGGCTAAGAATGATGATCCGCCTAACTTTACTGAGTTTGTTTTAGGTATGACTAGGAAGCCAGCTGAGCTTGATCTTAGAGGACGTGGAGGGTGATAGGGTTTTTATCTTGTCTTATAGATATTGAGGTCCGGTTTTATGGAATGCTCGATGGGAAATGCATAAGGTTTTGAAAGTCACCCTTCGGGCCACTGGAAACCAGTGCAGAGTCTTAAGGGCTGGGGAGATGTGGTCTCTCAGGTCAAGCGCGAGTAGCAGTTTGGCTGTGGCGTTTTGGGCCCTTTGAAGTTTATTCAATTGGTAAGCGTGACTCTGCGGTAGAGGGGGTTTGCGTAGCCAGTCTTGAAATAACAATTGATTGGACCGCGGAGAGTCTGTTGGGAAAAGAGAGAAATTGAAAGATGCGCCTAAGAGTTTTAAGGTGTAGTGGCAGGACTTTGAGACATTTTTGACTTGGCGCGAGAGTGTTAGATCAGAGTCGAGGTTGCATCCAAGGTTTTTTACAGAGTTAGAGGGAGTCCATGAGTTTCCCACGGTGGATGGCCAGGGTAGTGGGTGTGGAAGAAGATCGGAGGTGCCACATACCATGATTTTGGTTTTGGAGGGGTTTAACAAGAGGTGGCTTTGGGTCATCCAGAGTTCAATGTCAAGGAGGCAGGAGGCAAGGTCATGTCGGCAGTTGGGTTTTGAGTTCAGGAGTTTTAGAATTAGTTGAGTGTCATCAGCGTAGTTGTAACACAGGATGTTGTGTGAACGAATTAATGGTGGGAGGGTGGTCAAGTAGAGATTAAACAGGAGGGCAGATAGGCATGCTCCCTGTGGGACTCCCATGTCGACTGGTCGGGCTTGGGAGGAATAGGCGGAGAGTATCGTTATTTGGTACCTATCTTTGAGGAATGAAGCTATCCATTTGAGAGCGGTTCCACGAAGGCGGTCAAGGAGGATTGAGTGATTGATTGTGTCAAAGGCAGCAGATAGGTCCAGAAGGATTAATGCAGTGCATCCCGGAGAAACTGCTGTGATTTTTGGGTCATCCCAGATTGAAGTTAGGGTGGTTTCAGTTCCGTGACGGGCTCTGAAACCTGATTGCACGGGGTCTAGGAGATTGTTGCTTCAACAAAGGCATTTAGTTGGGAGTAGACGGTTCGGTCAATGAGTTTGGCAAGGAATCTGGTATTTGAGATGGGGCGGTAGTTTTTGGGCTTGAGAGGATCGAGGGACGTTTTTTTAATAGCGGTTTGACATGAACCGTTTTGAATGCGTCTGGAAAAGTACCCAAGGAGAGGGAGTCATTTATGATGGATCATGCGTGTTCTCCTGCGCAGGTAGAGGCGAACATTTCTTTGAGGGTTGTGGCCGGGCAAGGGTCTAGCGGAGAGTCGGATGGTTTGCGGGGAGAGAGAAGTTTGAAAAATTGGTTGGGAGATATTGGACTAAAGGAGTCGAATGGTGATTGCGTAGTGGTCGCAAGTTCTTTGCTCGGGTTTTTGCAGTTTAGGATTCGGGAGTTGTAGTGGGCTTTTTTTGCTTTCCGGATTTCTGCCTTGTACTGATGAAGGTGTCGGGCCAAGGTGGCTCTGCTCGCTTGGGTTTTGTCTTTCTGCCATTTGCGTTCTAGGAGTTTCTATAGTTGTTTAGTGGTCTTCAAGTCAGGTGTGAACCATCTAGGGAACAGGCTGCGGCTGGCCGATGGTTTGCAAGAGGGAGTGAGTCGCATTAGTGGGGTGTTGAGCCATGAGTCAAAGGCATTGGGGGTTAGTTGTTTATTGAGTTGGCAGGTAGGTGGAGGGGGCTGGAGGAGTGCGTCGGCTAGTTCAGGAACGATTATTAGTTTTTTTCAGCATTTGCGAAGGTTCGGGGGTTCAGATTCGAGAACAGGATGCGGGTCGGGTGAGCAAATGGCAAAGGAAACAATGAAGTGATTGGACCAGATGATAGGGGTTGGGGGGTTTAGATATATCCGGTTGTGGGAGCTAAAAATGACATCAAGAGTGTGTCCTTTATAGTGATTCAGGCCATTTATGTTGGGTTGGAGGTTAATCGCATCTAGACCGTCAACCAGTGAGTGTGTCATAGGGTTGGTGGGGATGTCAAGCCATATGTTGAAATCTCCAAGAAGGGTGAGGTTGGGATGGTTTAGTTGAAGGGTAGCAATAGTGTTGCATAGGTGGTTTGAGAATTGTCTATCATAGCCAGGTGGTCTGTAGATTACTAGGAATCTGCAATTCACTTCGGTAGGTGAGGTTGTTGTCAGAGCTGCAGCCGGAGGGGGTCGGGGGTAGATGGTGGAAATTGGAGAGGGAGAGTGGTGGGGTGATTGATGATCGATGGGAAAAGTGGGCGAGCAGAAAAGTTGGTGGGTTTCGGGTGGGAGTGGTTGGATGCATGTGTTAGGGTGATTGGGATTGGTACGGGGATTTGAAGGTGGGGAGTGTTAATAACAGACTAACAGCAACAAACCACTAGGCTGCACAATTAACCTTGAAAATACTGCAGTCCTGTCATTGGTTTGAACAAAAATAACCTCTTGCCTTACTATTTAGTGGAACACCCTGATTTCCATCAGCTTCAGGGAAAACAATGGTCACTTCTGTGACATTTCCAGCCATCAATAGTTGCAACTACTTTGGAATCCAACTCTCATTGGTTTACAGGCATACAGTAATGTAAGCAAAGTATGAGTGCGTACCTCAAATCCTGATCCCAATAAGTATGCCATAATGAAGGCAATGGCATTGGCATGCCTCACACAACTGCTTGTTGGAATGGCACCAGCAATACCGCTCCAATGCAGGCTGCAGATTCAAGTGCCTTTGGCACCAATTTGGCAGGTGAGTGAGTAGAGGGGTTTATGCTTCTTCTTGACAATGTGTGCCCCCTGACCCTGAGCTTTACCCTGGACCTGGGACATATGTGCACTACAACTTCACCACCTCTGTAGGGATGGTGGTGGCAGAGGAGTGGCTAGTCGCATTTGTGCAGGAAGGGGAGGCATTCACCCAGTAAGTTTTATCATGCCAACTACAAAATAGGCTGCCATCCTTGGGCATGAACCATGTCTCTCTGCTCCCACTGAACATTATTCCAACAGCTCCACAGCCTGCAGACCCTCGCTGGATGCTCTACCTGTTTGGTCTTCCCTGGTGGCTGTTCAAAATACTTCAATACTCAGGACTAACTGAGATGTGTAGTCAAGCTAAAAGTCTTCAATTCCTGTTAATCCTGTACCTGCATTGGCCACTCTGCAATAGCAGGCAAATGAAGTGTCTCCACCATTTCTTTGGCCCTCCACAAATTCCTCTCCCTCTGGTTGGTCCACCATCTGCTGAGGCATACCACTTGTTGGTCCTCCACTGAAGCTCCTCCTGAAGAACCTCTCCTCTTCAACTCCCTCACCTTTCTGCCTGGAGACCACTTCCCTCAGCAGTGACCCTCATCTATAAAGGAGCCATCCCACTATGCTTCTCCTCTTGGGTGCTTTCGGCAGCAACCCTTAATTCCATATGAGGTACATGGCCATGTCTTGTCACCCCACCTGCGTGTCCTACTCCTTCATCACAATCCCCTTCCCTGTGCGACAAAATGCCCTGCCACTTCTGCCTCTGTGGAAGCATTCACTGGAGACCCTGCTTCCCTTGCCCCTGGCCCAGTGGCTTTCCTCTGATGGCCAAACCTTCTCTTCTACTCCTTATAGTGAGGGCAAACCCAATGCCTCAGCAGACTCGCACGCCAACATAGAAGACTGAAGTTTTGTGGCCGGGACTGTGAAAAGGTGCCAATGAAAAACACAAGGTTCCCCCGTCCTTATGAATCAATGAGGAATTCTCCCATCCTGCGATGGGAAGGCATGAGTACCTTTTTCTCCTCAACAAAGGGAACCAGTAAAACGAAAGCCACCCTGTGCTATGAAAACAAGAAACAAGGAATAGCCCACAGGAACAAGTCAATGCTAGACTATTCAACACTACACTAATCAGCAAAACATCAAGTAAGAAGATAAAACAACTTATTTTGGGGTTGTTTGTAATTTTGGGGGGATAAGAACGGGCACAGGAATGTTTTTTTCTTCTAGTTCTTTAAGTTCAATCAAGGGGAAAAAAAGGAATAGGAACAGCAGGCAAGGGCAAATGTATTTTTTTTTAAACGTGCTTTATATTGCAGAAACTAAGAAAACGATGAACAAATAATAAGACCAATGGGCACAAACATGTAAGAAAAATATAATAATCTTGAGAACAACAATCTGTAAAAACAAACACCTAACTACTGTTCCTACCACTGTTCAAAAGTCTGTTCAGAACTCTCGAAATTCTTAAAAGGCACCAATCTCCAAGTTTTCACCTGCCCTCTTCAACACCTTTCCCTAAAGAGTAGCAAATTCCAAAAATGAACTGGAAGTAAGCCACGCCCTATTTGGAACCTCATGCTTCTTTTGGGAATTTCTAAGGTTCTTTTGGCTGAATAATCTTCCTTTTTGACAATCTTAGGGGGGGTTCCAATCAGCTGAATGAACTCGAGGAGTAGGCCACATATTGAACTCAAAATCTACGGCTACTCATTATATCACAAAACATTATGAAAGACCCAGAAACCTCCAACGAGTTTAATATGGGAGTTGACAGTTCGAAAACCTGTTGTGTACTCATAGTATAAGATAATTTTTACCAAAAATATTAACTTTTTATTAAGTTGATCCTCGCTTGGTCTGAGGTTCCCGAGAGGCTCAGAAATGGATCTGAGCAAGACATGTGAGCATAGGAGAGGTACATGTGTCAGTGGCACTGCTGTTCTCCATGCCATACAGAATACACCTAGGATCTGCTGCTCAGACATTTACTGACAACTTTGTTGAGCAGATGTGCTAAATCCAACAGCAGGACATTGTTCCTGTAAGTGTAAATGGAATACAAATATGGATGGCCATAATGGCCATGGCATCTGCCTTCCTCATACATGGACTCTAGTTTCAAAGAGCAGCTCTGACCAGTTTATTAATGGTGCTGGAATTCAACCCTGAATCCACAGCAGAGTGGAACCCCAGGAAGAATCTTGCAAAGGTCATACAGGCCTGCAAAACTTTGGGTTTTTTTCTGTAATGTTTGAAAGGATATAACTCCATGATTGGGGCATAGTTTGCCTCCCCAGCCCTTTTCTTCATAAAGCCAGAGGTACTCCTCTGTTGCTTTGTAGACGAGTACCCACGTTCATAAGAAGGATCGAAACTTAGACAGAATGGTAGAAGGAGTGACTGAACTGTCAACTTTCAAACACCCTTGTGAAGGCAGTGCTCTGCTGTTGTAATGGCTGTTTGGGATTTTCTTTTACAGAAGAGAAACCACGTTTGGTGATTAATTTACTTGATCTTGTGGCACAAGCCAATGTTTAAGACCTTTAGAACACTGCACTCAGGAAGCCTAGCTACTTGTTCAGTTCACTGCACGAATAATGACATGAAATGGTGGCAACGCCAGACATTCACTACTGACCACATTAACAAACAACAGCAAGTGTGAGTCACAAAGGCTGAAATCCTGAACAAGCAACTGCATGATGCAGAGAAAAACAAGTGACTAGCGGCACTATTCTGCTTCTCGTACACAAACTACCATAATTGTTTTCAATGATCATCTACCACATTTGGAGCTGTGCCTACATCAATACATAAACATTTACCAATCCAAAGCTTCAACAATCTCTCTTCCACAGTACATCTCCTACTTCCGTGGCCCTAGAGCTGCCTGTCTTGCCTGAATTCGTCCCGCTGCTACACAAGCTCCACTCCCACCAGATAGCATACTAACAGGAAACAAACTTATTTCCACCTGCAGACCTGAGAGCTGACTAAGCACAATCTGAAATTCTTGTAGACCCCCAACCACATGGTACCTTCCACTTGTACTTCTAATGTTTGTTTTATTCTGAGTGATCCTGAAGTCAAGGTCAAATGTTTAAAACTGGGTGTAGACTTTCCATTGATGGGTGTACAAATCCGGACTAGTGTTGTGTTCATCCACCCAGAAGCCTGTCAGCCTCACCCTATTATGTCCAAAGATTAAGCCACAGTTGAGCAAGAACCAGTCCTGCTCTGCACTGTGAGCACGTATTTGAAGATCTCAATTGAAGGACACAGATGGCCTTGGAGGAGGTGACAAAACCTAATCTTCTATGGACCCTGCAGAACACTGCCCTCCGAGACCATGTTCTATTTAAATCTATTTTCATTACCTTATCGTTCAAATAGTCGTGCCTACCTGTTAAAAGAGATAACATGTATTTGTCAATTATCGCTATGTGGATATCCCTGTATTCAAAGTGAAACTGTATAATGATGTATTCTTGTCTACAGTTCTCCCCCCGCCCCCCCCCCCATGGCTAGCCTTAATCCCTCAAATAATGCTATCCTAGATGAGCCTAGCAAGCAGAGGAACATAACCTGTTTTCATAGATTTGATATGCTAAAAGTGTTTCCTAAGCACAGAACCTGTGGAATGCTTCTACTAGTCCAGTGTCCAGTATAAGCATATGGGTGATTTCTGCACAGTTTAAGTATTTGAGGACGGACTTGATGAAGAGGTGTGGTTTCTCTAAGATTTTTTTTCTTTTTTTTGTTTTATTATTGATTTAGTTGAAATAAATGCAACATTTCAATACATAAACTTCAATATAAAATCACAAAATTGTCATAAAAATAATAAAAGAAAAAGGAAAGTTCTCAACAATACTATATCCATTGCAAAAATGTTGACATATATCTATTAAAACATATTGGGCCTCATTACGACCCTGGCGGAAAATATCCGCCTTGGCCGTGACTTTACCACCATGGCGTAAACTGCGTTTACGCCATGGTGGTTGGCGGACTTACCGCCCCATTCCGACCTTGGCGGGGCGGTAAGTCCCCAATCCCCATTTACCCTTCCCCATTCCCATTTTTGCCCCATAGGGCATAATGGGAGTGGGGAAGGCGTTAATTACGCCACCGTAAATTACGGTGGCGTAATTAACACCAACGTCCCTTAGCGCCATGGATTTTAACGCCTGCTAAAAGCAGGCGTTAAAATCACCATGGCGCTGAGGGACCTCGTAATCAGGCGGAAAGGGTCGGCGCTGTTAGCGCTGGCGTAAACCCCTGTCCGCCAGGGTCGTAATGAGGCCCATTGTCTGTTAATAAAATATAATACATTTTAGTCTTTGGCATTAGTTTTTCATTAGAACTTGGTGAGTTTAAGTTTAGCATTAATAAATAATTCACCATAGCCAATTTCAACAAATTTGTGTGTCCATTGTATAAAGTTCACCACATAATTTCAGTTGTTAGCAGTTGGTAATCAGTACAACTTCCGTTCTTCAGCTAAGGCAGGACAATCAGTTAGTAGATTTTTCAGTGTTTCATGTTGTTCTGATTGCAGACAAAATCTTCAATAATGTGATGCTCTAGATATTAATGTACGCTTTTCCAACACATCCCTTGTATTAGATAAATTTAGCCAATATCTCAAAAATGTATTTCTATAATCTCAATCCTGGAAATTTTACTAAATATAGTAGCGGTTTATGTACTTTTTTTGGTACTGACCTATAATCTCGTAAAAACTGGTGTTTCAAGATTCCTCTCTAGCTATAATCCAATCAACCTGCCACAATTTAGTTTTTGCTCTGTTTGGATTAAGTATCAATAACTCTTCTGGTGTATCAGCTGCTAACATACATTTGTCTACTTTCTTCCTCCACACCTTCATAATATGATGAGTTTTTGAATATATATATTTAGATAGGATGTCCATCAAATAATTTGGATGATAAGACAAACATTTCCTGTAAAGGGAGCACATTTTTTCGTACATGCCATATAATGATAATAGACCAAGTTCATATCTCACAATAGACATAGAAACACTATTTGGCAGGTTCAAGACTCTCTTCCAAAATGAGCCCTCCATCTGTAACCACATTTTTTTGCCGCTCCATGATCTTGTTTCAGATCCATAAGTAATGATAGGAACTACCTTCTGCTTACAAAATGTCAGAAACAATATTACTGAGAATCTGCCATATTCAGCATGCAAAATACATGCTTGGAAGATCGCTGTTTTCATTTTTCTATATAGGTCCAGAAAATAAGGTTGGTCAGATCTGTGATTATTTGTATTAAGGCCCAAATATGTGTACTCATTAACGATTTGCAAATCTTTATCTCGGAAAGACCATTTGAAATGTCTTTTCTTGAGGTATTGTTTTGTCGCACTTATCAAAACTTTAGATTTCATCAACTTAAATTTCAACAGGTTTAATTCAGTATAGCTCCACAGTTGTGTGAAAAGTGCTTGCAGACCTCTTCAGGGTTTTGCCATTGACACCAAATTATCAGCGTATAATAATCAAGCAATCACCCTGGGATCTAATCTTGGAGAGTCAGAAGCAGTGTTAATGAAAAATGCTTCATATCCATGAAAAAAAAGTTGAAAAGCATTGATGCAAGTAACCATCCCTGTTTCAAACTCCGAAAGGTGGCAACGGGGGCTGACAACCTACCATCAAGTGTGAGGCATACCTGGATACTTGTGCTGGAATTAAATTGGTGTATCCGGTGTCGCAAGTTATGTGGGCATTTTGTCTTTAATAACTTGGTTTTAAGTAAGTCTCTTGAAACCAAATCAAACGCAATTTGAAAGTCTAAAAACGCTAAGTACAGTGGTTGCCCCCTTTGCCACTCATGACATTTTATAGCATTACATGTCATCAAGTTAATTGCAGTTCCTAACCCTGGAACAAAACCCGTCTGGAAAGGATCTTGTAAATTAGTCATCTGAATACAGCAATTAAAATCTTTTAGGATTAACCAGGAAATAGGTTTGCCTGGGGCATCTAGTAAAGTCACCGGCCTGGAGTTCTCTGGGCGTTGGCGGTCTCCTTTCTTATAAATAGGGACAATGATAGATTTTTGCCAAGTCGGCAGAATCTGGCGAGAATGAATAATCTGGGGAAAAAATGATTAACAAAATATTAGCCCAAGCTTCTGGATATAACTTGAGTGTTGCATTCGAGAGACCACCATGGCCCTGTGCTGTAGATGCACTCAGTTTTGATATAGGGTATGTCAGATCTTCCACACTAAATTTGATATCTTTATCATAATATGATATACCCTCAGTACACAGGCAAGATAAAGAAGTAGCAGCATATAAGGTTGCATAGAACTTTTCCCACACTTCCTCAAGCACTGCGTTTATCTGCATTGGTGTTTGAAAGGTATTATTGGCCTTGTTTATAAGTCCCAATATTAACGCAGAGCTCTTTGAAGTTATAGCTTGTAGCATATGTTGAGCATCTTTTAGCATCATTGATGCTTTCCTAGATCTTAATCAATTTTTGTATCTCGTTTTCAATTTCTTTAATCCCACCATTTTAACTTTAAGAGGAGAAATGTTCGGTGCCCTTCTTGCTGTTCAGTAACTTGTTTTCATTGCATGAAGCTCATGATCATATGTATGCAAATTATTTCTCTTGTTTTTAAAATTACCAGGTGCAGATGTTGTATAAGACTGTATAGCTGCAACATATAGACCATCCATTATAATAAGCTCTGGGTGGAGTGCATCTTCCGGGTATCTTACTTGCAAGTCAAGCTCATGTAATCTGTGTGGAGTCCACCTGAACCAATGTCTGCTATTAGATACAGTGAGAGTGTGAATGCTCATTTGAGGGGTAGTTATTCTAATAGGAGAAGGCCAGGTCCACTCTAATGATAGTGACTCATGATCACTGAATTCCTGTGTTACAACCTTAAATTTGTCAACCACAGCAAATAAATTGTGATCTACATATATATAATTGATAAGAGCCGTTTGTTTGCCACTTTGACAAGTCTTTCTAGGCGGTATATGATCTGCATAGACCCCTTGGTCATTATGAGCTATCTTTGCTTGATTAGCGATACCAACTCCCTTGCCAGTTTGTATAGTTTTGCACAAGGTGTTGCATAGCAATTGATGTTAAAATTGCATGCTATAATCGCATAATTTATAGAGGCTTCACCCGCTATAAAATCTAACAAGGATTCCAGTTCCTCTAAGAAATCCTTCTCTTTGATGCCCACATGGTACCAGTATATGTTTATAACCGCAATGCTAAATGGGGCCGTTGAATCTTAATCAACTGTAAATACATGTTAGGAGAAGCCAATGGCATCATTCTTAATCCTGATGCTACTCCCACCACGATTTGTAGTCCAGCCATCAGCCTTCCTATGGCCATTGTTTTCGCTGGTAGTAGGGATAGTGTATAGTTATAGCAAACTGGTGGACTCGTGAGTAGTGCTAAATTCCCTCTACCTTAGAGCTCTCCAGCTCTTTTGCTATACTTTGGGGCTTTCAACTTTTCATTTTGGATGCGTTTTACTTTTGTGTTCTTTGGCTATGGAGTTTTTAAACAAGCTCCATGGCATCATCTTTTGCTGTGTGCCACACAGCACCTCCAGTGGAGTGGCACAGGGATGTCTTTCAGACTTCCCAAGGTTTAAATACCTTCTCTGGGACTGACTACTGTCTCCCAGAGCATGTCAAGTTAAACTGACATTACTAGTCTCTTTAAATGGACTGACCCAGCACACACTATCTTCCTATAGAGTGTTGGAGGGGGTGCCTAGCTTCCCCTGAGTCACAACACTCATGTAACAGTAAAATGTTACCCTTCCCTACTTTAAATGGCTGGTGGCAGTGGTTTAGATCAAAGTACCATGATTTTTCCTGACCGCGAACAACGGTAGCTAAAACTCGGATCAGCCATGTTTTTCAATATGGCGCCCAAGACCTATCTGTAAAAACAAACTACAGTCATTTTTTTTTCGCCATTTCTTTCAGGAAAGGTCCTTCTTGAGTTTGTCTCTGCACGCCAAACCAGGTTTGGTCCCTTTGTTTGTTGGCCTTTGGCAGGCTTCAGTGCTGAAACCCTCCTCTGGCGCTTGAGTGTCTGGGGTGGACAGGATGTGAGGGAGGTGCCCGAAACGCCCTGTGCTTAGTCTCCTAGGAGACCTGAATGCACTCTGGCATGATTGGCTCACTCTGTGAGTGACAGCCAGGCTGAATGAATGGGGAAAACTGTTTAAAAGCAGGTCTCTGGGACTTGGAAAGGAGAGACGACTACTGGAACGAACAAACCGAAGAGGAGAGGAAGGAAGAGGACTGCTGCAACTCCTGGATGACCGGTGAAGCCCTGCTGCAGGTCCGAATTGCATAAAACTCCGACGACAGAGAAGCCCTGCAAGGTTAACTTCTTCCCTTGAGTTTGGTGGGAACAACCAACTCGCAAGCCACCTGGACACTGTCCCCATCTGGTCGAATTTTCATCAGAGTGCTGTTGAAAACCGGATAGCCAGAGGGAAGGAAACCAGATCATGGACTTTAAGGCACTCACACCTTAAATCAACGTCTGGCTACAGCTTTTGGCTTCTTCCCTGGGCAGAGCAGGAACCTCCCAACGTCCTCCTTCTTGTCTCCACGACTGAAGCTCAGGAACAGCGAGGTCTGCAGGATCTGCCAGGAACAACTGCCTCAGCTACAGCTCTTCTTCATTGACAAGGTACTGTGCAAACGTGATCCGGAAATCTTTTCGGCCATCAAGAAAGTGCGTGAAACTTTCCTCAACTAGGAAGGCTTGTCCTTCCCTTAACAATCGTCAAACTTTTCGCTTAGCCAAACCTTTAAACATCCGTGGCAAAGACTTAACCATTACATACCAGAACTGTGCTATCCTATACAAAAGACTCTGAACCATTGACATTGGCCCAGGCCTATTGAGAAAAATTTCTGGTTGTATGAAACGTCTTTACCCTCCTTTAATAAGTATCTGAAGTGCCATTTTGTTCTCATTTCATTTTGGAGCTAAACTTGTTCATTTACTTACCGGTTGGATTTTTGTGGTGTATTAGTGTGTGATATTGAACTACTTATGCTACTTATGTGTAATGTTTTCTAACTGAATGAGTAAATAAATGTGTATTCTTTTACCAAGAAATCTTGAGTAAGTGTATATTTGAATCACTGTATTAGTTGGTTCTTTGTGTAACTGTTCTACTGCTCACTGAACTCTTGAGATAAGTCTGGCTGCTCAGCCGCTGCTACGACTTAACTGTGTATAGTACAGGCTTGTACCAAAGGTGAAATTATACTGACACTTGTAGTCTTAATTGCCTGTAGTGTTCCCCAAGGGTACTGCAAGTGATTCTGCCTAACAGTGAGCCAGATTTACTGTAATACTACAATATCATATACGTTCAAGGGGTTCAATAATGTTGAGGAAAGATGCTTGTGGCCCCTGGTATTTCACGAGGCTAATCTGCATCTCTTGAGCTGTTAATTCATACATTGTTCACAGGGTGATTGATTAATTCTATCAGCCGCTGAATATGAAAAGGGCCTTGGGAACATGTTATCTTTAGGAGGATTGTGGACTTGTGTCTATTATAAGGGACAGAAAGGATAGCTCAGTGGCAATGTGCTCACCTTGGAAGCAAGACGACATGAAGCAGCAAAGGTTCGATACCCGGGTCCGCGCTTAGAAACCTTTTGGTATTTATGCGCATTATAAATATGCAACTAAGACAACAACAACAAAAATAGTCTGTAACAGCGCCTCCGTGCCCCGGACTGTGTGGGCGCTTTAAAAAATGCAAATAAATGTATTTAAAAAAAAAAAAATCATGATCACTGGTTTTGCTTGATATTTTTCCTGAGTCACAATAATTATGTGTCGGTTGTTGAGACAATAAAAAGCCCAGGTTAAACAAATTGTCATGAGCCTGCCAATCATATTCATTACAATAACAGATAACATCCACATCTTTACCATCGACATCTTTACCATGTTCTTTAATAAATTCAATCTGGGTCAAATCACTTCAGCATAAATCTTCAAGCATCAGAACATCACCTAGTATATTTAGTATGCTTGTTCGATTTAGGTCATATATTGGGAAATCCCCACCTCTCCATTGTAAGACTAGATGATGGTGTGTGTTCATCTTGCAACTTGCATTTCTATCAGACTGTCTAATTTCGTTATCCGTCCAGAATGAGATACACGTATATTAGTATCAGATTTCATAAATTCTTCCCTAATGTTAGAGGGACCTAGTGGTTTCCGGTCTCGTTCTCTCTTTGATATGATATGATATGATAAGGCATTCATAACGCGCCTATACACAAGTGTTTCAAGGTGCAACAAGGCCTGGGAGGGGAAACAGAGGGAAGACAAAGCCAACAATCCTACTAGGCCAGGTGACATTGAGATTGCGCAAGTGCAGGGGAGTGGGGAAGGGGAAAAGTGCAAAAGGGAATGAAGAGGGGATAGTGAAGTACATAGGATAACAGTAAGATAAATAATGGCAATACATAAATAAAAGTGCGGCCAGCAGATGGCAAGTGCAAGGGTAAGTGCAGCCATCATGTGTCAAGTGCTAATCAGGGCTTTAGGGATACCGAACAGTCCCTAGTGCAAGGGCTGCCAGGGGGGCAGTGAAAGGGTGCAATTGTCGGGTAGGGGACCTGGGCATGAGATCAGAGAGTAGCCAGGTAACCAGTGCAGTTTCAGAGGGGTTGGGAAGCTGTTCCAGAGGGAGGCCCCAACAGAAGAGAGAGATCTACCACCAACTCGCTGCTTGGAGAAGCGACTGACCCTGAGGGAGTTGGAGGTGGATGAGTGTTAAGATGGATTTCTGAACTCTGTCCTGGAGGGGCAGAGGTTCAGAAGGCCAGCCTAGTTTCTTGGAAAAGGGTAACCTCTGGACAAGCCAGACCAATCAGGGTAGCGATGGTGGCAGTCAAGACTAGGTCTCAAGAGGGGTGAGGGTGATTGAAAGCCCGCAATGAGCACACAAAGCAAGGACGCTTACAAATTACTCCAAGCAGGTGTTATATTAAAAATATAGACACATTTATTACAAGGCCTTTGTAACATTGACCATAGTAAAGAATCACAGTAAAACTCAAGTAAACCAACACATCACAATCAGATACAATATATATACAATTACCGAAGGGTCTAAAGAGTTAGAAGCACGAAATATGCAGACCACCTAGATGTGGAGGAAAACAGGCAGTGCAAGGAATTGTTAGACCCAGTTCGCCTTCAGAGGCCACCTAACTAGAAGGAAGTCCGAGCCCTATGAAGAGTAGAGCCTTGTGCTCAAAAGTACCTGCACGCGCTGGTGCCAACGGGCCAAGGGGAGTCTCTTCAAGGAAATCAGGCAGTTCAGAGCGGTGAACAAATGAGGACGAACAGATCTCCGCTACCACCAGCGAAAACAATGGCCAGAGGAAGGCCGATGGCTGGACTACAAATCGTGGTGGGAGTAGCATCAGGATTAAGAATGATACCATTGGCTTCTCCTAACATGTATTTACAGTTGATTAAGATTCAACGGCCCCATTTAGCATTGCGGTTATAAACATATATACTCAAGCGCGGCCTCCACTTGTGGGCAGAAGCAGAGCGCGAGTGCGAAAAAGGCGTGCTGTTTAACACAGCGAGGAAAAGCTACAGGCTACTGCAGGAGGGCGACTGGTTCCTAGCGTTGTAACTCACCGGTCCCCGATGCAGGCAGACCCAGGCTTCTCCGCATCAGTTTCAGTGCTGGAGGGGTTCAGATACGAGCAGGGGACGTCTCGGCGTCCTGTAGATTCCACGGCAGCAGAAGTTAGAGTTGAGGATGTCCCAAACGCAGTGAACCCACACAGATTGTTACCACAGCAGGGCAACGAAGCGGCTGTGTGTATTTCAGCCCAATGTACACTTCTCACTTCAGACCTGGGAATGCCAAGTGTACGAATTGTGTGAGAGTGTCAAGGACTCGGAATACAGCAGCATCCTGACGGTGGTGACAGAGCAAGACTCCTGGGTAAGCTGGTCAGTCCACTGGATGGCCCAGAGACGCTTCCGAAGGCTTACGTGCAGGAGATGATGAAGATGCCGAGAATAGTTGTTCCCACTATTCCAAAGGGTTGAAGTACCAGTACAGGCCTTCTCATTCGATCAGAGGCAGAATGATCTCACAGGGCGACAACAGTGCAGAGGAGCAGTCCTTCAGCGGGTCACCAGCGATTCCACGGTTCAGCCTCTTAGTTGCAGGATACTTGGCTCCTGTATCCGTCGTTCGTGAGACATCAGGAGATCGACCTGGTAGTGGTGTTTCCAGCCTCCTCTTATCCAGAGTTCCCTTCGCGCCAAAACGGAGAGGACCCAATGGGAGATCTGCTCACAAAACACTCACACCATACGTGGACCTATCACGGACCATGGTGGTCCCAGGCATTCAAGACACACTAGACTCTCTGGCACCCAGGATGTGTATTGGGACCAGACATCCCAGCCCACATCCTGGAGGCACACACAAGGCATGCAGAAGCCCGCGAAAACATCTGTGTTTTGCGGGAAAGTGCATGCCCAAATAAGGATGGCCCCAGGTCGGCTCGACCTGGGGAAGGTGAAGGGGCAAGACGGTCAACGGACAGGACAAAGAACCTCGTGGCATGGCCATTTTGGAAGCCAGGCCACCCATTTTGGCCAAACGCGAGAAGAGCGGTTAACAGGGCAAAAGGGAGTTCAAAACACAAAGAAACAATCGCTGCCACCATCCCGTCCGTGACATACTTGCACAGTTCGTTATAAATCCATCGAGAGTTTCTAGGGCCTGTAGAATGACTAGAGACCCAAGAGAACGGTAATGTAAGTTATGGTGCACTCTTGTGCCATGTTGCGTGAAAGCTGCAACATGAGAAAAGAACTACGGAAAACAATGTTTCCCGGTACTGACTGTCTTAAGGGCATGTCAGTTTCTCCGTAAGAATGGAGCGAAAGCCCAGAGGAGTGCAGGCGAAGGCTGCGCTTCTCTGGCAAAGTCTAGATAAGGGTGAAAACAGCACAAAGTTTAGGGGTTGCCACATGGAAGGAAAATTACCTACAATTAAGAAATCTTTCCTAACAATGAGCGAAGAGCTCGCGAGGGAAGATATTTAGGAACAACGAGTTGAAGGTATTGAGGTCCCAGACCCCAGAAGGCCTTGTGGACAATGCAGAGGGTTTTGAACTTAATCCTCGCTGCCACTGGAAGCCAGTGCAGAGGTGTCAGTCCTGGAGAGATACGATTCCTGGGCTTGAGGCCAAGTACAAGTCTGGCATTCCTGTTTTTCGATGTGTTGCAGAGAGCGGAGAGTAGAGGCAGGCAGATTGAGAAAGAGGCTGTTGCAGTAGTCCAGCCTAGAGAGAACCAGAGCTCTGGAGACAGTGAGCTTCTGGGGGAAGGAGAGCAAAGGAAGAATACCTCTGAGGAGGTGCAGCTGGTAGTGTGACTTCTCAGAGACGTCAGAGATATGAGGAGAGAAGGAAAGTGTGGAGTCAAAGTTGACTGCAACGTTTTAAGCCTCACAGGTGGGAGCGGGAAGAGGGCCATGGGAGGCTGGTCAGAGAGAGCCAGGAAAGGAGGGAGCAGGTGTGCCGATGAGGAGAATCTCAGTCTTACTGGCATTAAGGCAGAGATCATTGGCGGTACACCACTCCTGGAAAGACAGTCAGAGATGAGAGAAGCAGAAGAAGTGGCGTAAGGGAGCCTGAAAATGAGCTGAGTGTCATCCGCATAGCACTGAAAGTTGGGTCAGAGAGCAGCAATGCGGTGGGCAAGAAGTGCCAGGTAATGGTTTAACAGCCAGGGAGAGAGGTTAGACCCCTGGGTAACACCACATGTAGAGATAGAGACAGAGGAGAGGAAGGACCCAAGTTGAACCTGGGAGGGTCGATCGTAGAGGAAGGAGGTCAGCCAAGCCAGGGCCTGATCGGTGATACCCAGGTTATCACGGAGTCGGTTGAGCAGAAAGGCATGGTTGACCGTGTCAAAGGCAAAAGAGAGATTAAGTAAGATGAGAACACAGGACATGGGGTGTTGGAGTCGAGGTTGGAGAGCAGGTCTTCACGGATGTTCAGGTGAGCAGTTTCCATGCTTCTGGCTGCTCTGAAGCCAGAATGATGGTCATGCAGAAAACCAACAGATTCAGAGTGAAGGTTAGTCTGAGAGATTACTAGCTTTTCCAGGAGTTTGTCGAGGAAGGGAGTGATGGAGGTTGTCGGATCGTTAAGCAGGGCTATGCAGCCCGCCCACATCGTTGTGTGGGCAGACCGCCGTTGCGGTCTCAGTTCCCGGATAGGGAAGTGACGTTGGGCTAGGGAGGGGGCGGGACACAAAAAGGGCAGTGTTGGTGGAACTAAGAAATAAAAGGTCGCACAAATCCCCGGCTCCCGCGTGCCTTATTACGCGGTTCGGGGACCCGCGTAAAACCCCACAACTGGCGACGAGGATCTCACGAACCCGCAGGAGAGCGGGTGAGGCGCATCGGCGCAACGCCATAGAAGCTCCGCGGAGGTCCGCAGTCGAGCGGCGTGGCGCGTCGGCGCACCTCCCATTGCCAGCTGCGAGGCCGCAGGCACGGGCGGCCGCAGCATTAGGAGCCGCGAGGGAGCGGGTGCGGAGGCACCTGCAAAAGCACGCGCAGGCCCGGAGGCAAGTCGCCAGGGTCCCGCCCCCCCCTCCCCCACTTCCACACGCGATCGGCGGGAGGCCCAGAGGGGGGCCTCAAGAAAAAAAGAAATTTTTTTTTTTTTTCTGAACTCAACACCAACAAGGCCGGCACGCGCACCAGCCATGCCAGAGCCGGCAAAGAGGCTACCCATCGCCACAAGGCACCGCCGGCACGCACCAGCCCGTAAGGATCACAAGGGCAAGCTACAGCCAGAAAAGAGGCGGCACATTGCCACACGGCGCGACCGTCACAGCGACCATGTCAGGCCCAGCAAGCCCCGTAGCCTCCTCGTCAGATGGTTCGGGAGCAGCGAACGATGGAAATCAACAGGCACCGACTTCAGGTACGGCTGCCCATAACCTACCACTACCGGGCCCATTTGATGTGCGAGACACTTCTAACCTAGGACCCAGATGGGTCATATGGCTCAGGGATTTCAAATTCTACACGGGGGCAATAGGGCTGACAGACAACGCTATGCTGAAAAGCACCCTCTTTATGACAGTAGGCCCCGCTGTCAGGGACATCGCAGGCGAACTGATGAACGTAGACACCGTCACCTATGCGGAACTACATGGAAAATTATCGGAATACTTCACGCCCCATACAAACATTGACTACGAGCGCCACGTCTTTCACACCACGCGACAGGAGAAAGGGGAATCCCTCGACAATTTCGTGATGCGCCTACGCATCAAGCTAAAGTACTGTGAGTTCCATAAGTACTCTAATTATGAGGCGTTAAGATCTCAAGTTATAGCAGGCTGCATCTCACAGCCATTCAGGAAACAGCTTCTCCAGAAACAAAGGTCCCTGGAGGAAATCCTTGCACTTGCCAGGATGGAAGCAGCAGTGGAGTCGCAACTCGACAGTCTAGGCAAGGTCACTATTCAACACCCGCCACCGACCGCTGAGTCCATCAATAAACTATACACGGCCCCCTCACAGAGTGGGAAAGGAACGGACGCCACGTGCTACAGATGCGGATTCGAGTATCCGCACGCGGGAGACTGCCCTGCACTTGGACAAAAGTGCGCCGCATGTGGCGGAATGGACCACTACAGAGCCGTATGCAAAAATCCACCGGGGCAGGGACCCAGCAAAACGAAACACCTAGAGAGAAGGAGAAGCTCACGACACAGCCCACCAGCAGGCAGAGGTGAGGAAGACCAGCCGGGACCCAGGAGAGAAGAAAAACCACGAAGGAGCGCATACACCAGAGACGACAGAAGGCCCCCGGACGGATCGAGGCGATCGCAAAGAAGACGGTTCGTCCGGTACATCGAGATGAGATCCCCATCAGGCAGTGAATCCCAATCATCAGAGGACGATCAACGGAAAAAAGGATATGTGTGGGCTCTCAACAACGCCACAGCCACCCAGCACAGCCCAACGCTCCAGCTTCAAGTAAAGAACACACCGTTAGAATTCCTCATAGACACGGGGGCAACTGTTAATATCATAAGTGAACAGGCGTACAACTCGCTCCCCAGCCCCCCCAAAATCCGAAAGGCGACAGTGGACATATACCCCTACGGTGCCACGACCCCGCTGCCATGTAAAGGAACCATATCAGCATGGTGCGTGCACAAATCGCACGCCGCAAAAATCACGCTACACATCTTGAAGACGGAAGCCAATAGCGGGTGCATTCTCAGTTTCAAGACTGCTGTTGAGATGGGTTTAGTGCATATCCTATATCAGTTAATGGCCCATAAATACTTTGCCAGACCGGATGCCATCGAGCAAACATTCCCCAACCTATTCAAAGGCCTAGGAAAACTAAAGCATCGCAAGGTACAGTTGCACATAAACCCGAAGATACCGCCCGTAGCCCAACACTACAGGGGCATTCTGATAAATATACAACACCAGGTCGAGGAGGAGCTGGACAAATTGATTAAACTCAACGTTATTGAACCTGTCTCAGGACCCACTCCATGGGTATCCCCCATCGTCCCCGTCCCCAAGAAATCACCGGACGGATCCATACGCCTGTGTGTCGACATGAGGAGGGCCAACGTGGCCATCGAAAGGGAAAGACACCAGGCACCCAGAATTACGGACATGATACACCTGCTCCATGGGGCCCAGGTCTTCTCGAAACTAGACCTCACCAAAGGCTATCATCAGATAGAGATCGAGCCCGAATCCAGGTACATCACGACATTTGTTACACACCTGGGTTTATTTCAATATAAGAGACTTAGCTTTGGGATATCCTCCGCCGCAGAAATATTCCAGGAGGAAATACACAGAGTCATCAGGCACGTGCCCAACTGCCTGAACTACTCCGACGACGTCCTCGTTTTTGGAAAGACACAGGAAGAGCACGACACTGCTCTCCACAGAGTGTGCGCTGCACTGCAAGAGGCAGGACTAACGCTCAACAAAACCAAATGCGAGTTCGGGAAAGGCTCTCTACGATTTTTCGGCCACATATTTTCCGACAAAGGGATGCGACCAGACCCGGAGAAAGTGGCGGCACTCAACTCAGCTACACCCCCAACGAACACGACGGAACTTCGATCTTTCTTAGGACTGGCCAGCTACTGCTCCAGATACCTAAAGGACTACGCAACCATCAGTAACCCGCTGCGCCTCCTAACGCGCAAGGATCAACCATACACCTGGTCCACGGACTGTCAAAAGGCATTCGAGGCGATCCGTGAGGCCATCTCCAAAGCCGAGGACATGGCGTACTACAACGCCAAAAGACACACCGAAGTGATAGTGGACGCCAGCCCCGTGGGTCTGGGCGCCATACTAACGCAAGTTGACCCGCTGGAACCGACAAATATATTTGTGGTCGCATACGCCAGTAGGAGCTTAACCCCGACAGAACAAGCCTACTCCCAAGCGGAAAAGGAGAGCCTAGCGGTGGTATGGGCATGCGAGTATTTTCATCTGTTCGTATATGGCAAGGAGTTCACCATCATCACCGACCACCAGGCACTGATCACAATATATGGAGACCCCAAATCACGGATGCCGCCCAGAATAGCCAGATGGGGCCTAAGACTGCAGGATTACAAATTCGTTATCAAGCACAGGCCGGGAAAAGAAGACAATCCCGCAGACTATCTATCACGTCACCCGATCGGCCCGGCCACACCACTCCCATCCATCGCTGACGAATATCTCAATTACGTAGTGCATCATCTACAACCACTACCAGTCAGTTGGGCAGACATCATTGCACACTCGGAACAAGATCCGGCTCTACGCATCGTGCGACACTGCATACAAGCAGACAGAAGGGCGCACATGCGTCAACAGGCGCAGCACGAGTCGGAAGAGGTCCGAGCAGACGTCAAACTAATAGACCATGTCCGGGACGAACTTTCCATCGTCGACGATCAAGTAATACTCAAAGGGTGCAAAGTACTCCTTCCGAAATCGCTACGCAACAGAACGATCCAAGTAGCACACGAAAGCCACCGGGGAGTGGTGGCCACCAAGAGACTACTGAGGGAAAAAGTGTGGTTCCCCAAACTGGACTCGATGGTTGAGGAAATCATAGGTCAATGCACAACGTGCGCACAGGTAGCACCGCCCCCGCACCCAAACCCACTCCACATGTCGCCACTACCGAAAAAGGTATGGGAAGAACTGGCGGTGGACTTCTTTGGACCCCTAAGAAATGGCACATATGTGTTAGTGCTAATAGATGAACACTCACGATTCCCGGACGCACAGATCGTTGATAGCACAGCAGCAACTAGCGTCATCCCGGCACTAGATCGCATGCTGTCCACATATGGAATACCCAGGATCATCAAATCTGACAACGGAGCGCCATTCATGAGCACAGACTTCGAAAACTTCGCGAAGTATATGGGCTTCCACCATAGGAAGATAACCCCGCGATGGCCTCAGGCCAATGGAATGGTTGAGAGGTTCATGGCCAACATCAAGAGAACTCTGCAAATAGCGACCATACTCCACAAACCTTTTGAACAAGCACTGTATCAGTTTCTCAGGGACTATCGCCACACCCCCCACAGTACAACGGGCGTCTGCCCCGCTGACCTGATGTTCCGCAGGCCAGTACAGACACGACTGCCAGAGGATGCCCGCGCAGCCGAAGACACGCCCCTGGAAACAGAGGCCAGAAACAATGATGACACCGCCAAAGCCAAAATGAAGGACATGGCGGATCACAAAAGAAAAGCACAGGAGTCGAATGTGGAATTGGGAGACCAAGTGTGGCTACGGCAACCAAAACAGCGCAAGGAGGACGCCACGTTTGCACCGGAACCGCTGACGGTCACTCAAAAGAAAGGTACAATGATCACGGCCCAGAGGACCGACCAGTCCTCCGTTACAAGAAACATATCGTATTTCAAACCCAAGAGGCACTACACGGATAACACCTTACATCAAGAAGCTGACAGCGAAGATGACATCGCCCTTGACAGGTATTACGTGGAGGAGAGTGAGTCCTCAGAAGGTGAGGACAGGTCACCACCCCCGGGTCAGGATGAGCACACACCAGGCAGCAGAGGTCGCCCTCAGAGAAGTCGCTTCAAGCCCCAGAGACTCATAGAAGAAATGGAGTAAGTTACAAAGAGACATGTGGTTTTTTAAAAAGGGGGGAGATGTCGGATCGTTAAGCAGGGCTATGCAGCCCGCCCACATCGTTGTGTGGGCAGACCGCCGTTGCGGTCTCAGTTCCCGGATAGGGAAGTGACGTTGGGCTAGGGAGGGGGCGGGACACAAAAAGGGCAGTGTTGGTGGAACTAAGAAATAAAAGGTCGCACGAATCCCCGGCTCCCGCGTGCCTTATTACGCGGTTCGGGGACCCGCGTAAAACCCCACAGAGGTTAATTCACACTTTTGCTCTAAGGTACTGAATGTTTCATTTGTACTGCTCATTAAGATTTTCTTAAGTGCAGTCGAGTAAACTGGCAATGACTGCTGAGTTAGACTGTTGATCAAGTTCCACCTCAGAATTTAGACTATCTAACGGTTCATATGCTAGCTTACGAGCACCTTTTTTACAGTAGTCTTACACATCTGTTTTTCTGCCACAGTGTTCTTATTCCGTGCTATTCCTGCATATCTTTTAGTTACTGCAATGCTTCATAGTTGTGTATTATTTTTAGGAAGTGATGTGAATTAATAAAGTATCTCGAATTTGCTTTATTTGGGACTGCTTATTTTTTGCAGCAGCTATCGGTTTTGACACTTTATTTGTACCTTTTTTTGCAAATATTGTAAAAGTTGGTTTTACATTTGGCTCGACACTGAGAGGAGGAGTTTCCGACCGCGTTCTTTTGGTCATTGCATCCGACTCTCTAATTGAAGTCTGATCTTTGCTAACTGTAGAGTTCAAACGGATTATCGGATTACCCGCTGATTTCGAATCTTTTTTTACCAGCGAGTTCGTCTCTTGCATTGTGCTCATCATTGATGTCCCTACACTCGTCTTATGTATTGCGATATTACGCAAATGTATTATTTGTAACATCATGTTCGTCTGCTCATTCACCTTTGTGTCCAGATTCTCATAACTTTGCTAATTAAAACAATGCTATATTGTTTGCTTGCAGTGTTGGTTCAATAGTAGTGGGAGAGCCTGCAATCACATCATTTGGAGAGGGATCACGCAAATCTTTTGTTTTCCTCGGAGTAGGGTTTAGAAATGATATAGACAACACAGATGAATAATGGGCCGAGGTTGAGAACATAACAGGAGACTGAGAAAGAATGCTTACACCGCGATGTAGCTGGGGAGCAGATTCACCGTCCTTTGATAAGTTTTCACCTGATGGCAAAGGATTTAAAGCAGGCAAATCAGGTGTACGCTGATCTCGTTCGCTATTAGAGCCGTCGCATAGCCAAGATGCAGTTGACTACAACGTAGGCAGGTATAAAGAGAGCGGATAGTGTGTTTGGCCCATAATAACCGCCTCCTCCGATGGATGTACTTCAGGCATTAGATGATTTTCTAAATTAGACTCTAAAGAGAAGCCTGCTACCATCAACAAGTCTGTCTGGGAACATAGATTAATCCCAGGTGGTGGAGTAGATTCACTCTCCGGATTAACCCCAATACATTTAGCAAAGGTGGCCGACACAGCCTTAACTATTGACACAGCCATTCGTTTATCTGATACTGGAGATTCCAAGCAGTATTTGGGAACATCATTTGTCAATGATATTGTTCGAGCTGCAGTGGTCGAGCCGGCACTCTAAGTGAAAGTGTTTCAGTTTTGACTGTGAGTCTATATTTACATTCACAGTGTGTTTGGGTGGCTGGTTGTCAGCAGATATGCAGTGGACATTTTTATTTTTTTAGATCTCGCTGGTTGCTACCCAGGGCACAGTTATGACAAATATCTCTGCTAATACCAAATTGTTCCACCATGCCCAAACCACCAACCCACCAGCAAACCAGCTAACCAGCACTTCCGAAAGCACTTCAAGAATTCACACAAAGTGTAGAGCGCAGTAGGAGGAAACAGCCCGACCGGCCAACTCCAGCTAACCAGCACTTCCGAAGCACTTTTTAAAAATGTTATTTTATTTAATTGTTTCGAACATGCCACATGTCCATGGGCCTTAGGGTGCACAAATAACAAGACAAGACAAACAGACAAAATAGGGCAAGTCAGTAGGGGGCAATCAGCTCAGTACACAATAATTAGCCTGGCGTGTACCAGCAAAGTGTTAATAGTACCATGGGCTTGTGTAAACACAGGATATCTATCATAATTCCACATGTAGTCAGACCATTGCAGACAGAATGTGTGAACGCAGATCATGTCGGTCCTCATTTCTAACACTTCAGCACTTGTTGATTGAGAGCATCTCTAGGACGTTTAAAAGTGACACTGTTTCGATTGTAGTAAAGAAGTACTATAGCCCCTGCAGGAGCCTTTCCTTATTTTCGCTGTCAGCCTAGGCTCATAGGTGTTCCTTTATAAACAACTAATGGTAAGGAATGCTGTATAGCAGGGTGCCAGGAATACAGTATGTTGGTCGGTTAGAGTCCTTGTTTCAGTTCAATAACTGGTAAATGTATGTTGATTAGTTGGAATAGGGCACACACGCAGTCTCTATTATAACAATCCCTTGGCTATGTAAGGTAATTGGGTGTGATGCCATCAATAAATGCAGTGGAATGTTCATTGCTTTCATTTTTCTTTCTTTCTTTCTTTAAATAACTTGGGAAAATGCTTTCCTTAGTTGAACTACTCTCTAGCAAAGGTGTTTTGCAATGTAAAAATTATAAAGTTCTCCTTTCTTTCGTTTTTCTTGAACTACAACAGGAAAATCATTATTGCATACAAAGTGCCTATGGACATTTGTTTGTCAATTTCGTGTCAATTACTTTTGGTATGATGCATGGAAAATGCGCATTACGAATGTAATGTTATGCCATGTTTAAACGGCCAATTTACAAGTAGAATATGTGGCCTGGCTTATCAGTAAAAGGCTTTTTTTATTTTTTATGAATGGGCATTTAAGATGATTAACATTCTTCTTAAAAATAGTGTGCAGTGTCACATGTTATTTCTCTCCGAAAATTCAGGATGTGTAAATGGCAGATTTGTGCTATATAAATCCCATGTGACATAATATCACATTTTCATGATGCATGGACAGAGCACTTATTTGATATATTTAGAAGAAAAAACAAAGATGTATGATGAATTCCTTTCTGTGTGGAAGTGCATATATGCAAAAACCAGTGCCCCACAATCTGCGTTCCATGCTTAATTTAAAAAGCATGACAATTAATAGGGATGGTGCACTGAACGTGTATCCCTTTAGTTTCTAGCTTTTGGAAATGTTACTTGCATTAGTTCTAACAGCTCTATGTAGGAAGCTGGTTCCCTTAGAAACCATCTTCAAATGGTTTCTGCCTGGACCCAATTGCTAACATATGGGTTTTGTACATGTCATGCTTTGCTGTGGAGGAAGTTCCATGTGAGTCCTGTAGTTGGTAAAAGCTGACAAGGATCCACCTGTGAGCGTCTGCCCTTAATGTAACCAGCCTCTGCTTTCTCATTCTTTTCACCTGAAAGCACAGAGCCATAGTATCGAGCCCAGTTAACAATATACACATTCCTTTGACTGTATCCAGATGCTCACACATGGGTATTTGTAAGGATAAGATGTGATATGGCATGTATAACGCGCCTTTACGCAAGTGTTTCAAGGCGCCTCAATTGCTCTCATTAAGGTTCCAGTGTTGAACTTGACATGAACGGCAGTAATGGGCCCTAAACATCACTCTCTACATGCATGGTACTGTACAGAAGATGCATTTATCCACTGCGCTATGAAAGTGGCTTTAGGTTATAGCACAATTGACCTCTTTCTGTGCAAGGGCCTCCACGTTCACAACTAACCTGTCTGACAGCAGGGTAGCAAAGCAGCTGAAGCAACGGCTCCAATAGTTCCCCTCCAATCTCCAGCTCTGTCACAAATCCGAGGGGATGTAGTGCATGTGCAGTCGTTGTCTATTGCTTCATGAATTCATGGCATTTTATTTTGATATAGCTTCAGCAAGATATGACGGGCAAATATCACTTTACACACAGATTTCGTCACAATGGGCCTCGTCAAGGTTGACGCACCGGTGGCCAGCCGGCAACCACATCTTACTGTTTGTGCCACCAGACATCCTGGTGCTACCGGGATATCACAGACGGCGGAAGAACGGTAAGTCCGTGCACGGGAATAGGAAACCTGAATCACTGGTACGGTTAGTAACGGTGCGGGTGCTTCAGTAATAACTCTGCAGCAGGGCCGTCACGAGGGGGGTGCAGGGGGGGCAAACTGCCCCGGGCCTCGCGCTTGCTGGGGGCCTCGCGGCCCCCTCTCCTAAGTGGAAGGCAGCACAGTCTCCCGTGTCCTTTATTCACACGGGGGACTGTGCTGCCCCTGCAATGATTTTGCTGTTTCTTGTGAAGCCGTTTGGCTCCGCAACAAACAGCAAAATAATGGGAGACAGCAGGGCTCAGAAGTGAGCTCTGCTGCCTCCCGTCATTCAGCTGAAAACGTGGACACGCTGACTGACAAGAGAGGACTCCTATCCTGTCAGTCAGTGTGTTCACGTTGCTCAGCGTGACCACACTGACTGACAGGAGAGGAGTTCTCTCTTGTCAGTCAGTGTGTTCATGTTGTCAGTGTGACCACGCTAACTGATGGGAGAGGAGTTCTCTCTCGTCAGTCAGTGTGTTCAGGTTGCTCAGCGTGACCACACTGACTGACAGGAGAGGAATTCTCTCTTGTCAGTCAGTGTGTTCATGTTGTTAGTGTGACCACGCTGACTGATGGGAGAGGAGTTCTCTCTTGTCAGTCAGTGTGTTCATGTTGTCAGTGTGACCACACTGACTGATGGGAGAGGACTCCTCTCCTGTCAGTCAGTATGTTCATGTCAGCGTGATCATGCTGACTGACAGGAGAGGAGTTCTCTCTTGTCAGTCAGTATGTTCATGTTGTCAGTGTGACCACACTGACTGATGGGAGAGGACTCCTCTCCTGTCAGTCAGTATGTTCATGTCAGCTTGATCATGCTGACTGACAGGAGAGGAGTTCTCTCTTGTCAGTCAGTGTGTTCAAGTTGCTCAGCATGACCACGCTGACTGACAGGAGAGGAGTTTTCTCTTGTCAGTCAGTGTGTTCATGTTGTCAGTGTGACCACGCTGACTGATGGGAGAGGAGTTCTCTCTCGTCAGTCAGTGTTCACGTTGCTCAGCATGACCATGCTGACTGACAGGAGAGGAGTTCTCTCTTGTCAGTCAGTGTGTTATGTTGTCAGTGTGACCACACTGACTGATGGGAGAGGAGTTCTCTCTTGTCAGTCAGTATGTTCACGTTGCTCAGCATGACCACGCTGACTGACAGGAGAGTTCTCCTGTCAGTCAGTGTGTTCATCTTGATTAGGGAGGACTCCTCGCTTGTCAATCAGTGTGTTCACGTTGCTCAGCGTGACCACGTTGACTGATGGGAGAGGAGTTCTCTCTTGTCAGTCAGTGTGTTCACGTTGCTCAGCGTGACCACGCTGCCTGATGGGAGAGGAGTTCTCTATTGTCAGTCAGTGTGTTCACATTGCTCAGCGTGACCCCGCTGACTGTTGGGAGAGGAGTTCTCTCTTGTCAGGCAGCATGTCTACGTGTCGGCTGCGTGGATGCTTTTTAAGGGTGCATGGAGGTAAGGTAAGTGTTTTTTATTTTAAATTAAAAGTGTGTATGTGTATTTAAATTAAATTAATATGTATATGTGTATGTATGTATGAATGCATGCATGCATGTTGATGTTTGTGTCAATGCTGTGTTTGGTTTTATGTATACATGCATGTATGGAGTTGTGTAACTGGTGGTTGAATGCATGGGTGAAAGTGTTTTTTGTGAGTGTGTGTTCAGCACCACCCCTAAATGTAGCCACCCTGGGGGCCACTTCATTAAGGGCTGGGCTCATGGCATCAGAGGTGCACCTAGGCTAAAATGTCAGGGGGGAAAGGGGACTAATACTTCAAATGTTGGGAGAGGTGCTAACGTCAGTAGCTGTGAGGAAGGGGCAAACTTCCTTGTGTGGGGGCACCTAAAATCTTTCCACTTTTCGAATGAGACTATTCTGGTGAAGCTTCAATGTTACAAGCAGCTACCTCTTGCCTTCATTTCTGAAACATCACACTTAAGGACTGCTGTGAGAATGAGGTGTCTCATGTCACCACTTCCCTTCTAATCACTCCCCTAGCATGCAAGTGCTAACCCCACATCACGATTTCAATTACCTAAAAGTGTATGGATATGAATGCAGGTGCTAAAAGTGAAATGACTTCTCATGGCCATGCTTATCCCTATGGCATTCTCACCCAGTCCCTGTCCTCCCCACCCAAAACAACTCCTCACTGGAACTCTTTGGGCTAGCTTTAAACATGGCTAGCCATCAAACTTTGCCCTCAATGTGCCTGCAAGTGTTTCCTCAAAGGAGTCTTCTAAGAGTTCATGACTTCATTGGAGTTGTAAACACGTAACTGGTGTAATAAAAATGTCTTAATCAGGTCTGCCTTTGGCCACTCAATTTAAAAACACCCTGCATGTCTTTTGCTGAAATTCTTTTAAAAATAAGCATTGGCAAAGCCAACAGTTTTGGCTTATGTATAAGTATTAGGCATTTACGAGGCACTGCTATTAGCTGCTCAGGTACTCAAACCATTTTGCACTGGCACTATCAATGGCCAGCTAATACCAATACAGAAGTGCCTTTGCCATGCCTACACAAATGCCCAAACTGTTAGCATTGCCAGTGCTCTTTTTGCTTTACCCTTGATGCACAGGACTATGCATCAAGGTTAAAGCAAACATACTACTTGGCTAAATTGGCCCACTTTGAATGTAGGCCAATCTAGCCAGTAATAACACTTATGGTACACAGTCAGCCTGGATATACTTTCTGTGGCATGGCATTTTTACTGGTTGGGAATCCGTACATGGTAATAATGGAAAATATTGATGCAGCCTGCTTCAACATAATTACAACAACCAGCATGAATATATGTTTATACTAGCATATCCCGTGTGGAAAGGCGGCATGAAATGTATTGGAAAATGTTCCTATGCACAATTTGTGATTTGCAACTATTGGGAATTTCCATGTGCTTCCATACAAAACTAATTGCAAACTGTGTGGATTTCTACCCAATTTTGCAAAGAAAGTGCTATAAAATGCATACTTTTAACCCAATGTTCAAACATTTTCTTGGGAGTGAGAACCCCCCCCCCCCCGCCCCCAAGCCACCCTTTGGTTTGGGCTCCCTCACTGTGCTCTGTTGATCCTGACTAATTGGAACAAACATTTAAGCCTCTTAAGTTCAGAAATGTACCAGCCTCCACTCTACATCATTTGTCACTGTGTATGATGTGTGTTTTAATGCGCAAACAGGGGCAGGGTGCTCCTTAATTATATTATATGGCATTTATAACGTGCCTGTATGCAAGTGTTTCTAGGCGCGACAAGGCAAGGAGGGAGAAACAAAAGAGTAGGACAAAACACAGATCTTACTAGGCCTTGTGTCATTCAGATCGTACAAGAGCAGGGAATGGGGAGGGGAGAAGTGCCGAGGGTGGGGTAGGATGCAGAAGTGCAGGAACAAAGTAGAAACAAGAGTGCAGCCAACTGGTGGCAAGTGTGAGTACTCATAAGTGTAGCCAACAGGTGGACAATACGAGCAAGAGCGGGGACTGTAGGGTTACAGATACAGACCACAAGTGCAGGGGAGCCAAGAGGCAGTGCGGGATTGCAATAGGACGTACAGGCAGGGACCTGGGCCCGAATTCAGAGCTTGACCAGGTGACCAGTGCATGGATCAGGCAGGTGATCAGCAAGGGAGAGGAAGAAAGAAGGCAGAAGCAAATGAACAGGTCTTGAGGTGCTTCCGGAACCGGAGATGGTGCTCCTCGTTTTTAGCGAGGCAGGGAGGCTGTTTCCAGAGGGAGGCCCCAGCCGAAGAAAGAGATCTGCCCTCAACTCTTTGCTTGGAAAAGTGATTGACCCTCAGAGAATTGGAGGTGGCGCAGTGGAGAGCTCATGCCATCTTATATATATTTATTATATGATAAAAAAGTTAGTCTGGCATGAACCTTTCTTCAGTAGAGAAAGTAGTAATAAACCATATTTGGGATCCTCCACACAAACTCAAGGGTAGCTTTCTCAAGTCTCCTGTGTGCGGATATGCCGCCGCTGGCCGAGTGCAAAAAACTGTAAGGGGGCCTCACCAAATGTTTTGCCCCGGGCCTCACCACATCTTCTGACAGCCCTGCTCTGCAGGTAGGGGCCTGAACTCCCAGCAGGTCAGGCCTGCCGGTAGCTCATGACCCTTACCAGCTGAACTCGAAGTGAGCCGGTCCAGAAAAGGTGCTGGTAACGTATCGGCACACTTGTAATGAGCCCATGTCATTTAATGCACTCAACTATAATCATGGTGATGAACTATCTTGCTTACATGGAATGCATATCTACAATCAGTATGCAACCCCCTGCACTGTGACATGAGCATGTATTGTGCAAAGTGCACATAAACATATGCAGCAGAGGTACACACACCACATATGAGCTCTACGGTTTCCCTCACTCCTCGCCCCCTCCTTCGCTCACTCATCACCCCCTCCTGGCTCCCTCCTTCGTTCACGCTTGACACCTCTACCCCTTTCCCCCCTGCCTTGGCTCTTCTCTGTTTCTCGGTCTCCGCAGACCCCCTTTTTAAACAAAAGTCAAACTGTAAGCGTTGCACATAGACAGTGCACTGTTTCCTCCAGTATTCCCCCTAGGCTAAACCACAAATCCTCTTGTGTGCACACATTACAATATACATGTTATCAATACGTCTGCACTTAAATATTCTTATGGTTCCTTTTCTGCATGGAAGACTCTGCCAATACATTGGTGCGGCTGCCGTTGCAGAATGCGCCTGCAATGACCATGCACGAGCCAAGGGATTGTTACCAAAGCCAGTGCATTCACAATAAACAGTCCCTCAGCTTTTTGCAGCTGTCGGTGATTCTGGAATTCCTAGATGGAAGTCAACCTAATGCTTCTAGTTAAAAATCCGCACGCATTCGAGGAAGTGCCTTTCAGTAAGTGCCTGTTCGCGTGGCGCGTCAGCGTTCAGTGTACAGTTTAATCTCATCCGGTTTTACCTAATCGTTGTTAATGCTGCATCTGCCTACTCTGAACTACTTAGATTTATTTAATTATATATATGTATTTATTTATGCTATTATACACATAACTTGCGTCATTATTTATATTGTGTGCTTTTATTCTGGCGCCTCTTGTCACGTTGTATTTTCACAGTTGCTCTGTGTTTGCCTTCTTCTGTTGTCTAACATGTTCAGAATGAATGCTATTGAATGAACTTAATCAGGAGTCTTTGAACTGTTAGATAACGCTAGTGTTTGTCTTCATGGTTGTGGTTGTGGCAGTTTTAGCGGATTGTGTTGTCTGAGTTTAATACATATGCTTTGCCCGATTTCTATGTGAGTTTGAGCATGCAGAGCTTTGTGAACTATAAGCAGCAGATACCTACTTGATTGGGCTTGCTTGCCAAAGTAGCCTTTTTCTATCTGTTGTGCCATGGCCGATCTCCTAAATGAACTGGAAAGGCATAAAAAATTGCGTAACAGGCGCATATGCACACCTAAGGTGATCACTCGCCCCTCTAAGCAGCTTTCTATTGCCAACCCCATAACTGCATATTTCCCTGTATCCACCATCCTTTCTGTTCCTGTTAGTGAATCTCAAGCGAATGATGCAATGTTATTGCAGAATCTACTGATGCTCTCATATCTGACATTGCTAATGAGCTTGGCTGTGTGAGTTCCAAACTAATAAACAACGTTTTGGGAGGGTCACAGTCTGTAAATCCTGCTCCTCTTGTAACTATTGTAATTGACCCTCCCAAAGCAACATTACCTGTTGCTGCGATGGCCGTCATCCAGGATCACCTCCCTTCTAGCTCACTTGGGCCTCCTGCATGTGCTGATTGTCTTGGCCCTCCCGTTTCCATTTCACCTGATGAGCAACCCTCTGTGCTTCCAGCTCTCCCGACCCAGCAATCATTGATCTTTCCATCTCTCATTTAGATGAGCTGGAAATTGAATATTTAGGCCAAGCTTTTGATTGCTCGATTGGTGAGCCCAGTAGCACTCCCTTAATATTTTACCCCTCCCATGAAAAGTGCTTCCCTTGCCAATTTAAAAAACTCTCCACATACATCGCCTAACCCTCCTTTGACGAGTGCCATTTGCCCTCTTACCAATGCGCAGGTTTTCCCGCACAGCTTTATGTTCAAATCTTCATTAGGGGTTCTACTCAGAGTGTCACCACTGATCGACAACAGTGATAACGATCATATTATGTCCTCTGATGAAAAATTTGACGCACTCGAAAATCTTTTATCGCATCTATAAGCAAAATGCAACTTATTGGAAACTAAAATGGATATCCAATCTTTACTGATACACATAGTCTAAGGAGAAAATGCTAAGGTCGCTGTGTTATAAAGGCTCCTCGAGCTCCCTTGCTTCTCCTTCACCAAGATAAACCTGTCACCAGAAATGTTGCCTCACAAATGACGGCGTCTTCTTTGCCTAAATTGCAATCTAAGATCCCGAAACGGGTCCACCACGCTTTTATGTATGGGAACACATTGTCCTTGCGTAGAAAACTTACTCGCTTGTGAGATCCAGTGGTCTCTACCAACCATTCACTGGCAAGTAATTCTGCTTGTCCTTACATAGAACCCATTGTCAGCATATCTCATCCTGTCATGTCTGATGAGCTGTCTGTTGCTCCCATTGTCAATACCCTTGATTCTCATAAAAATGTGGTAGAACAAAAGATTCCATTTATTAATAAGAAAAATACCACTTCTGCTAAATCTGATGTCACTCACAAATAATGTTACTGTACCAAAGATCCCTTTGACCAAAAAAGAAATACTACTTGTGTTAAATCTGATGTCAATCCGCAAATGACCCTACCTAAGGAATGGATAACAGGTACTCCAACTCCCTGTATTAGTCCCCCATCTACTACAAAGACACCTATGATGGAGGCTCTTCAACTGACCCAAATTCATATTGACCTTCCACAATTACCTTTAAATCGATCAGCTATACTAAAGCTATTTAAAGCAATTGTACCCTTACAAGTAATTACCTCGAATGATATTCGTTTAGTCGACCAAATTGAGTTGAGTAATCATTATACCTCAAATATTTGCTTTCACTTAGACGCTACTCTTAATTACATCATGGAGTTTGAAGACAATCTTCTCCAACTTGGGTATCTTGCCCAAAGAGTGAATATCCCACTTACAAAAATACCTTTAGCTACGCCTATCATGAACATGCCAGCAACAAATAAAAAGGTTGTTTTGTCGACCAAACAATTGCTATACACTAATACTACTACATGCTGCACAACTTTGCCGACCCGTCTCGCTTCGGAACCTGTTTTGTTTACTAGCAAGCGAGTATCTAAAGATGTACCAGAGGGTTACTGGCAATAGCTGCCTTTACCATTTAAAGAACATTTCTCTAGTTCCCATAATTGAACATGCCACATTCCTTTGTGCATGGAATACCCGCTGCCATCCAGATGTCTTTGATGCTGACAGACTATTAAGTAATATTCAGATGTTTTCTATTGTGGCCCTTCAGGAAACCTAGCTCACAGTTAAGCTCCAAATCGATGACCGATGCACTCTCCAAGAAGTCCCACAAAAGGACATTTTGGACGCCCTAAGGGTGGGCTCCTAATATCTGTCCAGGCTCCCTGCTCAATCGTTAAATTACCGCAATCCACGCCCTGTGCCTTAATTGCCAAGCTTTCCTATATGGCAATGAATATTATTATAATTAATGTTTACGACCCACCAAGAGCGTTGTTAACCACCATAAACATGAAAACCGTGAATGCCACTCTAAAGCGTTACTCTGATAGTTTTCCTATATGGCTACTAGGTGATTTTAATGCCAAGATTGGTGAATTGAACTTAGCCAATGCTATATCTTCTGTAGCTAATAAATCGGAAGCCATGAAGCATACTTTCAACATCCAAGGGAATAAATGGCGTAAGACATTACAGTTGCATAATGTGGTACGACTGAATGGCATTACACCTAGGGATCCCCATTCTGCCCCCACACATATTGCGCGTCAATTGGCCCTACTATTGATTATATCTTTTCTAACTATTTAGGGATGCAATTTATTGTCGATATGGGTATTGTGAGTCGTGATGAGAGTGACCATTTGCCATTATGTCTCCTCATTGCTAATAACTGTGTAGATAATCTTCCCTCTGCACATGACCTAAATGGACAGTTATCACTTAACCAGGGTCAAAACCGTATCTTGAGGAAGAACCATAACATGCTTGAAGCCAAACTGAAGCTCAGCTACTTCTACCGAAATTCATTAGCTCTTATGGATTAGATTGCTACTCTAACAACAATATGATTAATAATTTCTCTGTAATTATGACTGAAATACAAGGAAAGAAAGTTGAACAACGCTCCTATAAAACTGTATTTGAACGTGCTAATTTACCCTTGCCATCACGAACTGTCAATGATAAATCTATCTAATTAACCAAATGAGCTCTGCGGCATGCTATTAAAAACACCATTGATCAACAGTACATGAAGTTTTCTGTGCTAGCGATTATGGCTGAGATTAGGACTCTCAAACACACGTATAGATCCTGGTTAAAAATCCATAAAAAAGCGATTCAGCTGCAACACTGGGAGAAACTTCCCCACCTTGCTTTGACAGGTGATGGTAATGGCATATGGCAATTACTCCCGAAAAAAAAAAAAAGAGATTGATCCCTTAATTGTATTAATGAGGAAGCATGGGCGACTCATGTCACTTCGACACTTGCCCAAGTCGATTCTTTCGACCTTGCCCTCCAGATTCCCGTAGCTCAATGGTACTGCACTGCGACTGTCCTGGACATCACTATTATTATTGAGAAACTAAAATCATCACGTGCTGCCGGGTCTTAGTAAGCTGGTCATCAAATGTGATCCCCCACTAAAACCAATAATAACACACTGTGGTGTCAAACAGGGATGTATGATAGCAGCCATTTTATTCAATCTCTACCTATTCGATATGTGCGACGCATTCAACATTCATCCTGCTAATCCGATCAAAATTAAGAACGTCACCATAGACTGGATCGCATATGCGGACGATCTCGTTCTCTTAGATTACAAGCCTGCTGGGTTGCAACTAATGTTGGATGTGTTGGCAACGTATTCGGCAGCTAATGGTCTCATAATAAACATTGCGAAAAGCAAAACTATGGTCTTTTCTCATAAATCTCGACCTAAACAATGTTTTTGGTCACTAAATGCTCAAGCTCTCGAACAAGGAAATTCCTATAAATACCTAGGCCTTATCTTCGATGACAAAATGAAATGGGACCTACATTGGGTTGATTTAAATCAGAGATGTAATCTATCGGTTAGCGCACTTAGTGCTTTTATTGGCCGTAACAGCGGCTTTTGCACATTTGCGGTTCTATCTATTTACAATGCCAAAATCTCTGCAATATTATCTTATGCAATTCCCATATAGCGCCATCATTTTAAGAAACCCATCATTATTTCTGAAGCTAAGTTACTTAGGAAACTGTTCCGTTTGACACGGTGTATTAGTGTCCAATATTTTTATCTCAAATTCAACATTAGGGGCATTTGTATTATCTACATATCTCAGTGTATTCAGCTGTTTGAACGTTTACAAACTGTGTCTACGGGAACAATTATCGATCCTTACATGAAGGCCTTTTTGGGTCTCGATGATGCCACTTCCATAGGTACAATTGGCACGCTAAAAACACTTAATGTGCAATGGCTATATGCGGGTAGCAACCTTTTTACATGTCTCATATTGGGAACATGCAATCTACTTGCGACTTTTGCATTGAGAGATCTTCTAGAATCTCACGACCTCTCTACATCACAGCTTATCTGAGTCCACATATATTTCGATCTTACTTACTAATCAAATTCAATGTAACGGTGGCTCTCTCGCCTGGGAGATGGAGTTCCCTTACGTTGTTTCACCATACTTTCTGTCGATTATGTGGTAACTTAGTAAATGAGACTGCTTATTGAATGTGAAGCTCTAATTTCACTTTGTATGAAGTTCTTCAAAGCATATAATAATGCTATCATGATGAATGAAATATTTTCACTATGGTCTGTTTTTATACAAGGAAATGATATTAACTTAATATATCACATTGTAAGGTTTTATATCCATGTTGTTGAAATTATCAATTGTCTTCAATAGATTTTGTGTACCATCAGTGATTTTATATGTATAGGCATATAGACATTTTGATATAATTGTTGTTCTATGTTTTATATGTCATGTGTTATACAAAGCCTTTGTTGCTATATGTATATCTAATAAACAAATTTCAATTTAAAAAAAATAATCCAAAATTCACTAGGTCGCTCTTGGAGCCACAGAAGATACTCTCTCCCAACAATATCTGAAATATGAGGTATCCAGGAAGAGAAAGTACATGACCTTTCCTAAACCTCACACTTAGATGCTCTTAGGTTTCAATGCATTGAATGCTGTTACATTGCCAAAGCGAGGCACCCCTTTCTCCTGGTGCATTTTAATTACTCGTTCACTGCATGCCCACCAGGAAGGGTAAATTGCCAAATTAGTGCATTGTCAAAAGACGATTTCCACATTTGTAATTATTGTTTAAAAAATGTGATGTATCACATTTGAAACTAAGAAATGTAACAATGCAATGTATGTAGGCGGGCGATTGTTACAAAAGTGAACGTTTTAAACTGCCATAAAATTAAATACCCCCCCCCAATCACGAAAAGAAAAAAAAGATAAAAGGAACAATATTGTGATAAAAATATAAAATACATAAACAGAAGCAAGAAATAAAACAAATAAACAGTGGCAGGCAGAGGGATCTAATAGCAATGCCCAACTACCCAAGAGGAACAAGAAGCCCCCACTGAATGTAAGGCCTTTTAGATGTCAAGTTTCTTTACAAGTAATCTATGTGCACAAATTGATCCACAACCACTTCCCAAAGAGTGAATTTATTATTAATTATTGGCGTAGAACCAAATTGTGATTTCAGATGGACAAACTCTTTGACCAAATATGACCTATAAGAAGACAATCATTCACACAGCAGACTAGATTAACGCACCCTTGCCCTTCCAGAATGTTCCATGGCATTCATAGTAACTCTCTCTCTCTCTCTGTCTATCTCTCATCACATGGCATGTACAGGTGGGTACTCTACCCACTCCCTGGTGTTTGCAAACGTAAGGTCCTACCTTATAAACCAACAGCAGCACATGAACCAAATGAATAACAGACGAGCTGATATTTGTGAAGTGTGTGATAATTTATTGGAAAATGATTAGGGGATGCAGCAAAATACAAGAACATCAATGACGATCATATCCATTGTGCGTGCCGAGCAGGAAGATGAAGAAGAGGGGGACTGAGCCGAGAGAAATCACCTCTCTTTGGAATCCTTCATGTGATAGCAGGGCTGCTTATGCCTAAAAGAGAGAAGAATGGGGCATATTGAGCCGGGGATCCAAATTAAAAGATCAGAATGCAAACATTGCTAAACAGGAACGGTGCAAGCATATATTCCACCCAAGACACAGCACATGTTGTTGTCTCCTTTCCCGATGTGGTGCCAAGTTTGCTCTTGTGCTAATTGAACGTGCACCATTGTTTCTTCTTAACTTAATTTCGGCTATAGAGCCCTAACAGGTTGACACATACATCACATCGCGCATAGATTGTCACATTAGGGTGCAGAGAGACAATAATAACTTTGAACTAAATCATGTATCACCTAATAACGTAAATAACAAAGTCCATACCCGTCGACCTGAGTTGGGACAAAAATCACTTAAAAAGATCAGTGAACCACATGTCTTGGTTGGGTGAGTAAGATGTTATCAAGGAGGGGCTTGGTCGCCAACTGGGTAGCATTTGCTCCTGTGAGCAAAACGCAGTGAGAGGGGTTATAACAGGGTGAATGACACAGCACTATTACAGAATTGGATAAGGGACCACTTAGTTTACTAAAGTTTAATGTACGCTCTACCAAGCGATGGTCTGTAAAGCCATTTACTCCCTCATGACAGACCCTAGTACAGCATATGATATGTTCCCGGTTAATAAATGATCAACCCCGCACCACCCGTAGCCAATGCAGGCTTCTGTTTAGGATAGCATCTCTGGTTTCCTAGTGGTTTGGATCAAGCTTGGGAACTTTATGGAGATACAGTGTGACATCAGCCAGCTACTATTAACAGATAGTCTTTCAGGAGCATGACCCGGCCATGGTGAAGTCCTTCCCAGTGGGTTTTTTGACGTGGGTACCCTGGCTACCTGTGGCCCCAGAGGGTACAATGGAAGGCGGTGTGGAGGGTGGTGGCAAGCCCACTACTGGCATGACGATTAAGATCGAGCTTCGCCGTGCCCCTGAGTCCATTGGGTGGGTAGCGGTTTTGGTAACGGGTTTCAAACTATTTATAGACCCTCTAGGTCTGAGTCTATGGTGAGAGATGACATCATCTGAAACCAGATCGATATTATCATGGGTAGGCCTGGAACCACGTGAGGGCCCTGGGTCACTCGCGGGCCCCTCCTTGCTCATGCATTGCACACTAGCTCAATCAGGGAAAGGACTAAATGCCTGAGTTGAAAAACTTCAGCTAGAACCATACTACATTGACAAGTACTAGATACATTCGGATAAACTGGTGTGCACCATTGCAAAGTTTCTGTATTAACGCAACAATGTTATTTAAAAAAAAATCTTTATCCAGAACTATATATTTTTTGTATATTTTTTACAATTACTTACAAAGTCTACCGTATCAGGTACAGTGCAGAAGAGGACCACTGCCTACAATTTACTCTACAGATGCCAGGGTCTGACTACAACATTTTCTCATTGTCACCCCCTGAGGGTGCACTGGCCATTTAGCTAGCTAGGAATACAGACTTACTTCCTTTACTGGTGAAATTCTCTGCCATTTTCTTGACACTGCCTGCCACACACTCACTGTCAGTACCTCCACTTGCTCTTCCTAGAGAGAGTGGCCTGACCACATATCACTCTATTCATCGAGCGTTGACAAAATACATGACCTCTATGTCATTATGAGCCTTAGGTGACTTGATTTTCTGTCAGTTGGTTTCTACTAACCCGGAAGAATACTACGATATGTCCAGAAATGAAATCATTGACCCTTTTGGCGGGATACCAATGACATAACCTACTTGCAAGATCTGCTCCGAAAACTATATACCCTCCAGTGTCACAACAACATTTTCATTTCACACTGTGGCACAGACCATCAGAAGAGTGGGAGGGAAGGAATGGGGAAGGCAACTTCGGGAGTACTTAGCCTGATTAAGAAGAGGGTTGTCTGTTGGAGATTGGCCAAAAAGGGCAGGTTCCATTTTATCAGGAATACTGCAATTGTCATCATCACAAGGAAGCATGTTGGCTCAAATGTGTCCCCAACATCTCTGCCTCTCCACATGCATTGCTCCAGAATCCAGTCATTTTGTGGTCCCATTTTATACAACTTCAAACCAGTGATTTCTCTACGATAGTAAGTTGGGAAAACCAAGCAACAATCACAATAAATGTATTTGTTACCAGCGCTCGGTGCACCTGTAGGAAGAAGCAAAAGAGACATGTATTAGATGAGTGATGGCCATTTGGCAATGGCACATTTTGAAGTATTGTAAGAATTGAATATGATTGTACCAAAGTGCCTCCACTGCCGCCCTGTAAGAGAAAACAGCAATAGAGTAGATGTTAATGTGGATGATTAAAGAAAACCCGAGTATGTGAATAGGGTACCATGAAGAAGCTCTTTTTACCGTAAGTTCATTGCCAGCTCCGCCACCAACACTCTGTAGGAGACAGGAAGACATGTCTCCATAACGAGGTAAGGACACGCAAAACACATGTTCAACCATTTTACCAAGTAAACAATAAGGTTTGGTCTTGCCTTAGAAATCTCCATACATGCTTAAGTGCTAGTGAGCAAGTCAATTTGTGTTTTGTTTTTAATGGTATTCTCATGGCCCGGTTTTATTACCTACAGCTCTTCAGAAAACACACGCTTTAACCAGCTCGTGGGAAGACCAACGAGAAAGAAACAGGAAACCATCTGATGAATAATTCTAACTTACATTATTGTAAATGGGTTGTTGTGCAACATTATAGAAGCCAGTACATCTTTCTCAATGGGTGACTAGATATGTTCTTGAGGAAACTTGTTTTACGAGGGTGTGACTATCTCCTCTTTTTGCCCCGGGATCTTGGGCATGGTGGACATGTTTCACTCGCCACACGTTTGACACGTGCCCAGAGCTATAATGCTTCGTAAAATTCTTGCAATTAGAGGTGGACTTGCTCTTCCTTCTGGTGCAATAGACATGCACTAGGGCCAGACACATAATGTGCTTGCAGACTTCTTCCTCTAAAGGTTGTGTAGGACTGTAGTGATATGATAGGTTATTTATAATGTTCTTAATACCCAGGGGTCTCTGAGCACGGACCCAGGGATCAAACCTGTGGTACTCCGTGATGTCTTGCGTCCAAGGTGAGCACGTTGCCCCTGATCTATCCTCCCTCCTGTTGCAAACACACATCAGTCACCTAGGGAATTGTCTCTACTCCAGCATTGCCTGTTTTTTCCAGCAGTAGTGCACAAGTAACACTCCCCATTTCAGTATCGACCATTTGCGCCCTTAGCAGGCCATGTACGACACAGAGACATGGAGCGACATAGACTCTGTTGTCCTGGTTATGAACTGTTTGTGGCATTTGACATGGACAGAGAAACTAAGTCTGGGTTACTAAGAATGGACGCATTGAGCTAAAATAATCTGTTGGAGGATTATATTTTGAAGTTGAACAATCCTTGTCTTTGCTCTCAGCTGGTGAGAGGAGAGTGGTATGGGTAAAATAACCATGGAGCTGCTGAAGACCAATGAGTGCAGAGACACAGTTGGCAGTCAAACATGGCCTGACTTCCCATAGACCACTTTTTGATGTCGGATTACTGCGAGGATGAAGCGATATATCCATGCCGTGGCTTGATATTTCTTAGATGATGATTAAACCTGAGGGTTCAGTAAAGATAGGCTTTGATGAGATTGAATTTTGTGAGTTTAAGAGAGTTTTGGGATGTTTGCCCTCTATATTTCTTTACCCGTCAAAATCTCTTGTATGTTGTTATCCTGGCTTGTGGCTCCCTCGTTTACTTTCTTTTTCCTATTCTAGGACTAATATCCTTCCTAAAGACTTCCCTCATCTTTGTTTCTATCCTCTGTTCCTTATACTGCTCACCATTTGTCTGCTCTCACCACATGCCCTATACTTTTCTCTTTAACCTCCACTGTCAAGTTTCCATGATCTCCCTTTTTTCTTCCTCCTGCTCCCCTTTTATTAAAATGTATGGCCACACTTGTACATCTAATGTATATAAAACCATTCATGAATATCATGTATTCCATATTCCTCTCTTCCTCAATCTACCTTGTTCTGCCCTGATCTGAATCTCTTTCTCTTTTGCGCCTTTCCATTTCCACCACATATTCTTCTCCTGCTTCTTCTTTTCTCCCTTCTTAGAGCCTGATTTACAAAAATATCTTTTGAATGGGACTTTCTCATGTTAAAATGTGTTTGTAAATCAGTCCCTTAGTCTGTTCTGCCGCTGCTTCATTCTCACTAACTCTGTTTCCTCTATCTGCCATTTCGTTCACCCTCTCTGTCGATTTCTACTATTGTGCCCTGTTTGCTTGCTTCTATTTTTACTGAAGCAGCATTGCAGGTGAGATGGGGTTTGCGGGACCAGTGAGATACTTTAGCGGCACATATTTGATGAATGCTACAGCATGCAAAATTGGGTTTATCAAACTTGCAGGGTGAAAATGGTACACCTAATATCAGGCTAACAACACCATTGGGTTGTCTTTAGTGGTTCTAAAAGTTACACAAGCATTCACATCCGTTGTTCAAGCCTATTGAACCTTGCTACTCGCTGTTAATGGACATCATTAAGTAGTATCATGCATGCGGCAAAATCCAGTTAATACTTTCAAATAAAAATTCCAGGCATATATTTGACTATTAATTTGCTTAGTCCCAGAAAGGTATGGGGGAAAGTAATTGTAACCATCTGTACTAGGACATGAAGGTCTCTCTGTGGTTGTACTAGGACATGAAGGTCTCTCTGCGGTTCTGCTCCTTTGAGCAATATTTCACAATATCACATCTGGTTCTGGGGAGACAGCCATAATTGGCAGAAAGACATGTTAGGACCAATGTGAAGTGCAGTGTTGCTGAGGGACGTGGGCTGTTGTTAGGGAGAATTCTCCAGAATGGTTTCCCTTACCTACTGAGTCTCTCAGCAGCTTTGCTGGATTTCTAGGATTTATTTGTTTCACCTGGTAAGAGTGTGAGCCTTTTTTCCCACTCTTACATGTGTTTTTCTGTGTGTGTTTAACATTTTCTTGTTTTCATAGGCTGTTGAGACTCACCTACTCAACTGGCATCATTTTTTTACTATGTGTTACATAGCACCTTCAGTGCAGTGACACAGGGTTGTCTTTTAGACTGCCCAACTCAGACTCAATTTCCTGAGAATGACTACTGTCTCCCAGAACGTGTAAAGTTGCCATTGACTGTATTAGTCTCTTTAAAACACACAGACTCAGTACAAACTATCTTACATAGAGTACTGGAAAGATACTTATCCCTTTTGTCTGTTTCTCTTGGAGCATTGTTTCGCTCCTTTTTCATTAAGATTTGGCTGGTGGCAGTGGTAACTTCCCTATTTTTCCAACTGCGGTTATCTTAAATAACCCTGGTATTGTTTTAGGCTATCTTGGTAGCCTCGAACTTAAACCGGCTGGAACATATACGTTTTCATACAGTTCTGGCTGGGTTTAGTTGCCATTTGTTTTTGTATAAGGTTTGGTTCCTTTGTTCACCGTCTTTTCACTGGCTTCTACACAGAAGCCCTGTATGTCTTAGGGGGACAGGATGTGAGGGAGGGGTTTAGGACTCCCTGCACAGGGTTTCCTTGGAGACCCATGTCACACTCTAATCGATTGGCTGTGGATACTGTCCCGGCAGGACAGCCACCCTGCTGTGTGATTGACAGCCAGTTTGTGTGAATGGGGGAAAACTGCATAAAAAGCAGGTCTCTGGGTCTAGAAAGGCAGAGTTGACACTGGAATGAAAGAACCGAAGAGCAGCTGACAGAATAGGAGCCCTACAACAACTGAACCGCCCGGTGAAGCCCTGCTGCAGGTCCAAATCTTCATACTCCAACGACAGGGAAGATCTTCATGGAATCTTCTCCCCTTGAGTTGTTGGGACCAACCAGTTCACCCAAACTCCAAGCCAGGCCTCCCTCCTCTGGTTGAATTTGCTGTGCAGAGCTACAGTGAACCGGATAGCCAGGAAGGTCGGACCCTGCTTGGGTTTTAAGGAGCGCACCTTTTATTTGTTGCTTTGCTCTGCTGCTGGTTTCTTCCCTGGGCAGTGCAGGACCCTCCAGTCTTCCTATTTAGTGTCAGTCTGACAGTCGCTTCAGGAACCGTGAGCCTGCATGACCTGCCAGGAACGTCCGCCTCAGCTACAGCTGCTTCTCCATTTTAAGGTACTGTTCAAACCCGGTTGTTCATTTCGTCCAGTCGTGATGAAGGTGTGTGAAACCTTTCGCCAATCTGAGGGCTTGTCCTTCTCTACTCTTTAAACTAACTTTTCTGCTGACCAACTGTGTTCAGAACTCTTGGCAAAGCCTTAACTGCAAACTACACTGAACTGTGTGATCTTGAGCAAAATACTTTTGTCCTATTGACTTTGGCCCTAAACCTTTTTGATTTGATTCCCTCACTGTAGTTCCTCTTTCTAGATTGCCCTGCTTACTTACCCGTTGGTGCTGCTCAATTTGTGTGCAACTTTGTCTTTCGCTCCCTTTTAAGTGATTGGAGTGCCATTTTGCTCACACTTCATTTTTTTAGCTTAACTTCTCCAAAATCTATTTGGCGTGGTGTGGTGTAGTAGGAGTGTGATTTATCAACTGCTTTACTTTAGTGAAATGTTATATGACTGATGTGTAATAAATGTACATTCTTTTACTCTGAAACCTTGAGTCAGTGTTTGTTTGAATCATAGTGATTGCTGTGCTTTGCGTAACTATTGATACTGCTCACTTACTTTTGAGATAAGTCTGGCTGCTCAGCCATCGCTACCACTTTACTGTGTAGTACAACGTGTACCAAAGGTGAATTTGTACTTTTAATTGTAGTCTTAATTGTGTGTGGTGTTCCCAAAGGGTACTACATATAATTCTGCCTAACAGCTGTAGTCTCCTTCATTTGGCTGTTCCCCATCGCAAAGCTACCGCTGGGGAGGAGCATGAGTGTGGAGTGCTAGTAACCCCCCCCCCCCTTCGGTGGCACATTTTCTCTTTACTGTTTTTGCATATTCCTGATATTTGGGCTATACAACAATTTCTTCCCTGCAAGAAGCACATATGAAAGTGATCGCAATAAGCGCCAGTGATCTATGAAATAAAGTCCACTCTTGCCATCCACTTCACAACAGCGCAAGGTTGGCCAGAAGATTTCAGGCAGAGGAAAACGTGTTACGGACAAATGTCCTTCTCAAGAAGTTCAAGTGGCAACCATACATATGATACAAATGTCCTAATTGAAAACCATAATTGGAACATGATTCGTGATCTTAAAATCTCTCTAATCATCATCTTAGTTCCTGGGCAATACAGTATTTTTCATTTGGAAGAATATGTATTACTTTTTGTATTCATTTTGTCATCAGGCTGCCCAATCACCTACCCACAGGCATCAATTATTTCATTTATTGTGGAAGCTGCTATTTGGTGTACTTAGCTCTGATGCTTCAAATGTGAATTCCTTTTGTTCACCCTTTTGATGGACTGTTTCTCCACACACGTTTAAATTATTAGATTAATCACAGGAGGCGGACATAGTACCCTCTCTGTATAAGTTTGCATTCTTCAATATTCAGATGTTGACGGTTCAGTTCATTTGTAGATTCAACAAACGGACTTCAAGTGAGCTTACATCTTTGAGCTGGTTTCTCTCAACTATAACTTTCCATCAAGTAAACACTGTTCATAGCTGATAGAAATGTGCAACTTTTTAAGTACTGCTGAGAACTCTGGGAGTGAAGTTAAAACAAGGATTATAGGTAAATACTATTCATTAGAACTTGATTACATTTTTAAAAATAGCAAACAAAGTTTGTTTTACCCATGATCCACCACCACCAGTCTAGAATAAAAAAGAATATATCGATTAGAATTAAACCCAATCATTAAGAGATGTATTAATGTTAACATCTAGCAAAACTAAAACTTTGCTTTTTACCGTCTGTATGCCTTGGAGACTGCTGCTACCACCGCTCTGCTGGAGAAGAAAGGGACATTTTGGAAAGATGATGTAAGATATAGAAGGCATGATCCAGAAATAAAGTGGGCACATTGTATTACAGAGCTCTGCTTGCATCTCTTTCACTTCCCCGTGAAGTTCCCCTATATGCTTGTGGGGCACATGCTCATTTCTCTCCATGGATTGGCACACAGACAAACATCAAAGTAATAGCTGTTGTGTGAACGTTTTGATGCTCTCACCACCTATTGTACATCCAGGGAATCACCCTATAATTACAGCTGCTGCCGTGGGCTACTGCAACATTAAAGTCGATATTACTTTGGCATAGTTCAATGACGTGCAAGTGGTCCCCTTTAATTCTGGGCTAGCTGTCGCAGCAGACTTCAGCATTATTCGAATATTTGTAAAGAGGGATAGCTAGTGTGAGCGGGAGCTAGCAGGGAGTGGTGAGAGACTGGTCTGCAGTGAGCTGCCCGGACTGCCTGGAATCCCCAGAAGTGTTTTTACAGTGTTTAAAGAGGCAGTACTTGGAGCAGGACAAGGCATAGTCACCTCTAAATACACCAGTTCTGCACCGAGTGCCATACCGATTGGTGAGAGAGTGGTCTGCAGGGAGCTGCTAGGACTGCCAAGAATACCAGGAAGTGTTTTTACAGTGTTTCCTGAAGGAGGCAGTACTTGGAGTAGGACCAAGCAAACTCACCTCTAAATGCACGAGTTGTGCACGGAGCATCACACAGAGTGGGGAGAACGTGGTCTGCAGTGAGCTGCCCAGACTGGTTGGAATCCCTGAAAGTGTTACTGCAGTGTTTACTGAAGGAGGCGGTACTTGGAGCAGGACCAGGTGAACTCACGTCTAAATACAGCAGCTGTGTGCAGAGCGCAGCATGGAGGGGTGCAAGAGAGGTCTTCAGTGGTCTAATGTGTTAGTAGAGTTGGCTTGATAGTTGCAGTCTTCGACAGCGCTTATCTAGCGCAGTGCGTCAGTGGTGAGTGACGAGCTGACTGAGATAGCTGGTGAGTTTACCAAAAATTGAGACTGTATCCCATGTGAAATTTCAGTGACTGCCCTTATTGCACCCATCCTCGAACTAAAGCTGTTTTAGACAGACACACGGGGAAAGCAAGCACGCACGGGTCGTGCAGTGCTCCAGAGCCATACTACCTTGCTGCACTCACCCCTGCATGGAATGAAACTGACATGGAAGCTGCAGACAGCCATTAAGAGTTGGGGGCTGGCATTTGAGCATGACCCTGTGGTGAACTCCCGGAGGAGTAGTTGGTCATGCAATTACTGCACAACTTAGGTCGACCACAGGCCTGCACCGGGGAAGGACTTGCCGCAAAGACCCCCAATTGAGTGGGGCAGGAAAGGAGGTGCTGTCTTTCGACCAACAAAAAAACTTGGCTGACCTTTGGCCAATTTATTATTCCATACAGCGGGCCACAAATTCAATTATTTCTTTCTTAAGTCTGGATCCAGTACCAAAATTTGACCTGTGAGCTCAATCTGCGCATTAGCGCTTTTTGATTACTCACAAATAAATGATCTCAGTATGATCCAATTTGCTGAATCAGCTATCTCGGACCCAGTAGAAGTATTTCCCTCAGTGAGCCTGGTTCAACACACTTGTGATGCCTATGATCCTGGAACTCCAATGGAGTTGACCAATTGCATTGATAATAATATGTCGGGGGCTTAGGAGGAAGTTGACCTGTGGGTCGGAAGCTTCCTACACCATACTATCCAAGAGGTTGATGATCGAATATGCCTCCTCTCTCCAACCGTATATGCCTTTAATATGGTTCTCAGTTCCTTTGTGGAACTATACAGCAATATTTGTGAGCCCCCCCCCCCCACAGCTTGCTACTCATGGGCCACATATCCAAGATAATACTGCCAGATTATAATATCTGATGAACAAAAAGAAGAGGGCGGTATTGGTATTTAGATCTCAGCTGTGAATAAACTTGGGTGCCCCGTCTCCAGGGTTGGGGATATACTGTGGATGGGCGGAGGAGGTGTTGGCTGTTGATCAAAGCAGAGGTATTGTATTGTGAAAGAGGCAACAATGCAGTGGGGACTGTGGATGTCAGTTTCCTTGGAGTCGATCCACGGGAACAGCCTTCTGGGGTAGTTTTCAAGAAAGGGACAAAAAGGAGTGGTAATAAAAGTAATAAAACAAAGACTACAAACCCTGTTGGTTCAGAGGGGCTTCATTGCATAAATTCATATGTAAATGTAAAGATTACGGAGTCTCTGAATTTCCCGACAGTTCGAGAAGGGAAAAAGGGCCTTTGTCCCCCTTAATTTCAGTGTCAAAGGGTACTAATGTAAATAAGAATGCTCTGAGGGTGGACGAATTGAATGCCCTGGTTGATTATTTAATCTTGATCACTCCAGATGACAGTTTGACGGAGCATTCGGCTGTACAAACCGAGGGGGGTATTGGTCTGGAAATAGGTCTGAATAAGTCAGAGCCTAGTGTAACTTAAACAACGGATTCCTTCCCCCCTGTTGGCACAGCCAGGAATCCTGGAAAAGACTTCACAGGGGGTTCCACAAGGAGTTTGGGCCTTTGGCTTGAGGAGGAAAGTAATGCAAAGCTAGAGGTTGGTCACAACTCGGAACTGAATAAATTGCTGGGGAATCTATATTGGCCCCCTAGTAAGAACAACTCGAAAATCCTGGATAGTGTGCCGAGCAGGTATAAGTTGTTGCATGGTCCTCATGGGTGGGAGGTTTGCTACTCTGAGTACCCAAGTGCCCATAATATTTATGCACATGGGAAAATAATGATCTAATGTTGAGCAGGGGTGGTGAGAGATTGTCCTTTGGCATCCTCAAGTGAGCAAGGAGTACTGAGATTAATCCACAGGTAGCCACCATAGAGAATAAGGTAAATAAATCTATATTGGGGACTCTGCCTAGGAAAAACACACTACCTCTAGAGTATTCCAGTAATAAGATGTGTATAGCGACCCATTACAATAGTAACAGGCCAATATGCATAAATAGAACAAATGTGATGGCGATTTTCTTGGAACTTGGTATCCTGCTGGCCTTGTCCTCCTTGGATGTTGACCGAGTTGAATTTGTGGATTGTATAAAGACTGATTGATGTGTCCTCCACTTTAGATCAATAATTGTTATGGCACTTGTGTAAATGAGAGAAAGAGACTGTTTGAACTTGGATTTGAGATTATGCATTTGGAGCAACATAGGGGGGAGCCTAGTGGGAGGGGACATGGTGCTGGTCTCTCAATATCGGTGAATGCCAGTGATGGGTGGAATAGGGAAGTTGCTAGTACAGAGGGTAGGGGTGGAGGGATTGAAGAGGATTGGTCTGGAGTGTTCACAACCCTATGGAAGAAAGGAGGCATGCAAGTAGCGCAGACCTGAAGGCATTTTTAGCACAGAGGAGCAGTTAAAAATGGTCTCCTGAAACATATGAGGGAGCGTGCATTTATTTACTGATAAAACCATATCCCTTTTTAAAAAGTGTAGCTGTCTTTGCCTACAAGAGATAATGTTAATATCACCATCCGTGAGTGATGGTTATTATGTTTTTACCCAGGAAACGAGATTGAGTACTGGGGGTCGACCAGTTGGCGGTCGATTGATTGTGATCCAATTTGGCCTGGGGATAATTGCCGAAAAAAAGTGTTGAACCTCCCATTTGGCACATTAGCAGCAGAAAGAGTCTATTGTTTTATTCAATGTATATTGGCATAGAGGTATCGCAAATTTGGACACATTCTTGGCCGCAATCACAAAGCCTGTTGTAGCATGGCAATGTGTGAGAAATGAGGGATGGGTCATTTTGGCTGGGGACCTTAATGCAAACTGTGTTGAATTAGAACAGGAAGGGGCGATTTGGGATAAAACCATGATCTTGGTCGACCAGGGGTTTACGGAGCAGTCTGGTAGGAAATGGTGCATTTCTATGGCATCAGTAGGTCTACAGATGCTAAATGGGAAAGTAAATGGCATCTTTCCGAGACAATTGACATGGCACAGCGGTGTAAGCCTTTCCACCCTGTTTTATGTCTTTGTTGTTGCCTCCCTGCTTAGCAGCTGTCTGGAGTTGACAATCACAAATAATGAGTGGAGCAACCATTGCATGGTGCATGCCAATTTTAGCTCATTGGTTTGTATTACTGTAGAGGGTGCTCTTAGGGATCTGATCGTAAATGCAGGGAGTAATAGGGTCCGCTGGGGACCAGTGGACATTGAGCTTTTAAATAATAGTCTGGAAGAGATAATTAAACTAACCACTCTCGCCATCCACTTAGTGCAAGGTTGGCCAGAAGATGTCAGGCAGAGGAAAACGTATTGCGGACAAATGTCCTTCTCAAGAATTTTAAGTGGCAACCATGAAAAGGTTACCATGAAAAGCTAAACCAAAAACTAAGGTGTCCACGAGCCCCAACAATGGCATGGTTTACAGAAGCCCAAGATGCCCAAGAACCTCAAAAACAAGGAGTGGGGAAAACTTCTGCAAACGGGGATTTGTTACATCTTGACAATCATATGCAGAGAGTCCGGCGAATCAGGCTAAAGAATGGCTTCTTAAAGTAAACAAAGTACATTGATTCAAATTCATTATGCAAATCATAAAGCCTTCATTTATAATGCAAAAGCTATTTGCAAAAGGATATAAATTAAGAATATATGTCCTATCAATGCTTTCTACAAAACAACTCTTCCCTAATTTGGATGCAGTGCAGCCCTTTGCAGCCCCACTTCCTATATCAATACCTTGCAGTCATTGACTATGCTATAGCCTTCAGCATCATTGCCTATGGAATTTCCTCGAAATCTATTGTCCATATCACTGCCTATGTCACTGCATTGTAACATCGCACCTTGCATGTTACTGGCATTACCCTTAGTAACTCAAAGCCATCAGCCTTCTCCCTGGTACCATTAACTTAGCGGATGCTAACCCACAAAGTGCACTTGCTTAATGTTTTACCTTTATTAGCATTAGCCATGTTGCCACAGCATGTAGTGCTCATCATCTTTGCTCATAGCCTTGCCTACTCTTACATGACCAATTCAGCTCCCCTAATAGGCTGTACCCGATTAAATTACATGGACACCCCACTAAGTCATAGTGCACACATTACTCGCCTAACTATATCAACTAGTCTACCACTCTCAAGACACAGCCCACCCTCGAAATCCCTGAAACATTGCCTTCACTTGGAACGGAACCTCTCCTTGAGACTAACTTCAACAGTCTTTATTACAAAACAGAACGACCTTCAGCCCAAACCAGCACATAAACTAGCACCATTGTATGCTTCAGCGGCTAAACGACACGTTGCCCGCCAGTAAGTGACTCTAACTCCCAAACACTCTAACCATCCATACGGAATTCTATACCATGCCACACCACCTCCTGTCCTATACAGTTGAGGAACCACAGACGTGGCTCCAGATCCACTCGCCAAAATCACACAAGGCATAACAAAGATAGCACAACAGCAACCTCCCCCTCTGACATCACAATTACGCCACCTATTACACTTACAAACAAACGGAAGTCTTCAACACCCAAACTCAGCAGTCCAGCTACCACCATCAAAACAGGCCTCATCAATGCCAGATCAGTCTAAGCTCATGCCTTAGACATAGCTGACACTATAACACTACATGACCTTGGTTTCATTGCCATCACGAAAACCTGGCTGAATCCAGCATCAGGCCCATCACTTGCCTTCGCCATTCCAGATAACTACTCTATCTTACGCTTGGATAGAGATGCCAACACCTCAATAGGAGGAGGCACAGCATTCATTTATAAAACAGCGCTAGACCTAAGATTGTTCAACAATCAACCCTTACCGTCTGCCGAACTTTTATCCATCAAACTATCCACATGGACTACATCTACCATTACAATTCACTTGATTTACCCACCTCCAGGCCCTACCACTTCCTTTGAAAACAACATATCTCACCTGCCATCGACCAACACTAAAAGCAACTCTCAAGTAATTATTCTGGGAGACTTTAATCTTGGCTTCCAAGACCCAAAAGATACCAAAGCCTGTGCCCTCAAGGACACCATAGCTGAACTAGGGTTCATACATCGCATAATCAACCCTACACATAACAAAGGGAAAACGCTAGATTGGCTAGCAGACCTGAACTACAACATTAATATACACTCCAATGCCCCTTTTGCATGGACAGACCATCATTTTATAACATTTACTATCGAAGAGCCAGCACTCCCGACCCTACAAACCCAAGCACTAGCCACGATGACCAGAAGCATACGCAACCTCACACTAGAGAATCTCCTACAACTACTACAACCTATCACTTACCGTGTCATAATGCACTCTGACCCGACAGTATTCATTCACTTATATGATGAAACCATCCTGAAGGCTATTAACACTATAGCCCCCATCAAACCTTAGAAATCTAAACCCCGAGCTCACCTCAATAAGTGATCCACTCCTCATCTTATGCCTCTCAGGAAATTGAAAAGAATGGCTGAATTTGAATGGAAAAGCACCCCATCGGCTTCGAATAGAGACATCATTATGGCAGCCTCATTCAACTAATAAGGCAGCCATTGTCCAAGCGAAGAAAGAGAATTTCCACGACCGAATAACCAAAGCGAACTCCAGCATGAAGGAATTATTTAATATCTTGAAAGGACTGAAATCTCCAGCCCCGCACCCGATACTTGTACGAAAGATACCGTATGGTGCACCAACATACAGATTGCTCTTCAAGACAAAATGAATATGCTCTTAAATAATATAGAAAGAAAAAAATCCTTATCATTGATACTGCCACCTCTCAAGACCTACCACCCACTCCTAAATTGCACACACCCCAATTCTACTTCAAGCCACTCACCATCAAAGAGAAGGAAACTATAATACTGAAACTTGAACCCTCCAATTGTCAGGGAGACACCTGTCCATCTCGCTTATCAAGGAGGTGGACAATGTACTCGCCCCTTTCATTACCTCCTTCATCAATGCTTCATTTGAATCAAGCATTGTACCCAATAACTTGAAAGATGCCTGGGTACTCCTACTATTAAAGAAACCCTCCTTAGACCCCAGTAACCGGTCAAACTACAGACCCATCACAACTGTTCCATTTTTACAAATAAGTCTAGACCGCGCAGCATATGTTCAGATACAGCATTACTTGGAATCTAACAATTTGCTAGGATTGAGACAATCAGGGTTTAGACCAAGACATGGGACAGAGACTGTGCTCCTTGACTTGAAAACACACATTCAGATCCTAAAAGACAAGGGTAAATCAGCCTTACTTTTACTACTCGACCTTTCTGCAGCCTTTGACCTGGTAAACCATGAAATTCTATGTCAACACCTGCCATCTGCCGCACACTTTTCCGACCGAACAAACACATGGATAGAATCATTCCTTAGTAACAGATTCATGTGGGTCTACGCACCTTCAGCATCAGCCTTACCGACGCCAGTGACTTGCAGGGTCCCACAAGGATCTTGTGTTTGCCCGACTCTCCACAATGTGTTCACCAAGCCTCCCTTTGATACACTTGATTATCTGGGAGTCACGTACACCAATTACGTGGATGATACCCAGATATCCATCCCAACTACTGGTGATCACATTGCAGACAGCAAGACTCTCAACAACATCTACAGCACTATACAGACTTGGATGGCAAAGCATGGGTTATGTCTGAATGACAACAAGACCAAACTGCTCCTCCTTGGGTCAACAGCTAGATTGAATAAATTAGGCTCCTTATTCAACTCGTTCAACATTGACTGCAATATTATTAAAGTAGCCAATGACGTGAAAACCTTAGGAATCCATATTGACTACGCTCTCACTTTCGCGAGACAAACTAATGCCTTAGCTCCAGCCACGGCTTATACTTGCAAGCTTATTATGGCCTGCCGCCCTTACCTGACAACAACTAATTGCATCGCAGTATCGAGAGCATTAGTCTTATCAAAGCTTGATTATTGCAATGCACTTTACCTGGGCACCTCCCAACAAAACCTCTACAAAATGCAAGTTATGCAAAACAACGCCATTAGCACTGCATGTAACATTCCGAGAAAACAGCATATCACGGCAACTAGACAAACTATAAAATGGCTCAATATCTGAAATCACTCTCACTCACCCAAAAGTGCCTCTACAACCAAGCACCTGTCTACCTGTCTATATACCTGTCCAACACTTTTTCACGGCACTCATCAGTATGACCTACCAGATCTGCTCAGTCGCATTGTGTTTCCATCCCACGCTTTAACCAACAACTTTCAAGGGGGTCAGTTTCCCCAGTCCTTGCTGCTAAGAATTGGCATGCACTCCCTGTATCGATAAGAGAGGAACCATCCTTCTCCCTATTTCACACCAAGACGAAAAATTGGCTCATCCAGCAAGACCCCAGCCCGCCCGCTCTTTTACCACAATCATAATAAAGACTCAAATACTACGTCAGCCTCATTCCGTTGTATACATCTTCTGCCTTGTCATTGTTGTTGTTTGTTTGCAATATTTTGTAAATGTATTCTGTAATATATGCTGTAAATCATGTCGTATGACTGTATGCCATTCATGCATAATTTCATGTATAATTTCTATGACTATACGCTATGCCTGTATCTTCTTGCCTAGTGTAATTGTACGATTAGCGGCCTGATGCTTCAGGGCTTGGCTGCGATTTACAAATAAATAAATGCAAATACATACACACGATACAAATGTGTCAATTGAAAACCATAATTGGAAAATGGTTCGTGATTTTAAAATCTCTCTAATCATCATCTTAGTTCCTGGACAACGCAGTATTTTTCATTTGGGAGAATATATTACTTTTTGCATTAATTGTTTCATCAAACTGCCCAATCGCCTACCCAAAGGCATTCATCTTTCTCATTTATTGTGGAAGCTGCTATTTGGTGTACTTAAGTGTGTTGCTTCAAATAAAGTCAACTCCTTTTGTTTACCATTTTTATGGACTGTTTCCCCAAAAAAAGTTTAAATCATTAGAATAATCACAGGCAGCGAACATAGTACTTTCTCTGTATAAGTTTGCATTCTTCAATATTCAGATGTTGAAGGTTCAGTTCATTTGTAGATTCAACAAAAGAACTTCAAGTGAGCTTACAACTTCGAGCTGGTTTCTCTCAACTATAACTTGCCATCAATGAACGACTGTAAATAACTGATAGAAGAAATGTGCAACTTTTGAAGTACTGCTGAGAATTAAGTTAAACCAAGGATTATAGGTAAATACTATTCATTAGAACTTGATTACATTTTTAAAAATAGCAAACAAAGTTTGTTTTACCCATGAGCCACCACCACCAGTCTAGAAGAAAAAAAGAATATATCCATTAGAATTAAACCCAATCATTAAGAGATGTATTAATGTTAACATCTAGCAAAACTAAAACTTTGCTTTATACCGTTTGGAATTCTTGGAGACTGTTGCTACCACCGCTCTGCTGGAGAAGAGATGGACATGTTGGAAAGATGATATAAAATATAGAAGACATGATCCAGAAATAAAGTGGGCACATTGTATTACAGAGCTCTACCCTTGCCACTGATTGCATCTCTTTCACTTCCCCGTGTAGTTCGCCAATATGCTTGTGGGGCACATGATCATCTCTCTCTATGGGTTGGGACATAGAAAAACATCACACAAATAGCTGCCGTGTGAATGTTCTGATGCTCTCACCACCTATTGGACATCCAGGGACTCACCCTATACTCTGCAGTGTGCTACTCCAACTTTAAAGTCCATTTGCTTTCGGCATGGGCCAATGCTGTGGGAGCGGTCCATTAATTCCGGTGTAGCTGCCACGCAGACTTTAGAATAATTTGAATATTCTTAAAACTTGAGAGAATGATGTAATGAACAAATCATGCCTGAAAAGCCTCATGAGGAGCTTAGAGCGTCTAGCTCCCTGCCTCTTCCACATCACTCCACACACAGTGACAAAGTAGCTGAATGACAGCTGCCGCACAGAGCATGGGTCACTGTGGAGGCTCAGCTGTACATTTTGCTCAGTTACAGCATGAACCCAGGCGGGGAGTGCATACTATCTTTCCTTTGCCATCATCCTAGACCTGCCAATTTCTTGCAGCTGCTTTACCTACACTCTTTAGAGTTTCACATGGCCTTTGCTGCAGGAGATAAAGGCCTTAATATCAGAACAAAATGGGAAATGTCTGGAACAGCTGCAGGTGCTTTAGATGGGGTTGCTTGTGGGAGTTGCTACCATTTCTCTTTGCTGTACCCAACACCAAAACCATCCCGAAGATAGGGAGCATGGAAAGGAAGCTATTGTTGTCTTCCTTCTCAGGGGTAATCTGGTCCTGTCTTGACCCGTATAACATCTCTCACAAGAAACTGAGGTGATGTTAACTGTTTGGGCTGGATTTTCTAATCTATATCTTGCAGCCCATGTATAGATCACAATTTCATGCTAGAAATGTGTCACTTTTAAAGGATTGCTGTGATCTTGGAGAGTGAAGGTAACAATTATTACAGGGCAACACTAGTCATTAAACACCGATTCAATTGTCAAAACTTGCAAACAAGTATGTTTTACCAAAGAGCCTCCACCATCACCAATCTAGAAGATAACACACACCTATTCAAATAAAGCCTATTAATAAAAAGATAAATTCATGTTAAACGATAGCAAAATTACATAGTTGTTATGTACCATGTAAACCTTTTTGGTGCTTGAATAATGATGTAAAATGAAGAAGACATGATGCATGTACAATTGTGCAAGAGAGGTCCTTTAATGTTGGTGTAGACTCCGCATTAAGCCTTAACTATTGTAAAACATTGTATTCAGGCATGTGAAAGACCATGGTAATTTAGTATTTCCGCCCAAGGTTAAGATGGCCATATTTAGCCTAACTTGAAAAGTTTGGGTATACAGGTTTCCTATTGCAAGAGCCACACATAATGACATTCTCATATAGGTACACAATTGTATAGGTAAATACTATTCAATAGAAGTTGATTGCATTTCTGAAAAATAGCAAAATAAAATATTTTACCCAGGAGATACCACCACCATGCTAGAAGATAAAAGAATATCAACATTAGAATGAACCCCATTCAATGAGAGATTACTTATTGTTAACATTGTGCTAAACTAAAACTTTGCTTTATACCATTGGGATGCTTTGGAGACTGCTGCTACCACCGCCCTGCTGGAGAAGAGAGGGACATGTTTGAACAATGATAAAAGATATAGAAGACATAATGTCGAAATTAAGTGGGCACATTGTATTACAGAACTCTGCCTTTGCCACTGATTGCATCTCTTTCACTTCCCTGTGTAGTTCCCCAATATGTTTGTGGGGCACATGATCATTTCTCTCCATCGGTTGGCACAAAGAAAAACATCAAATGAATGGCTGCCGTATGAATGTTATGATGAGCTCTCCACCTGTTGGACATCCAGGGAATCACCCTATTCTTAGACCCACTGCAGTCGTAACATTAAAGTCCATTTACTTTCGGCATGGGTCAATGTTGGGGGAGCGGTCCTTTAATTCCGGTGTAACTGCCACGCAGACTTTAGAATAATTAGAATATTCTTAAAACTTGACAAAACGATGTAATGACCAAAGCATGCATGAAAACCTCATGGGGAGAATAGAGAGTGTTGCTCCCTGCTTCTTCCACATCACTCCACACACAGTGACAAAGTAACTGAATGACAGCTACCGCACCGAGCACGTGTTGCTGTGGAGGCCCAGCTGTAAATGTTGCTCACTTCCAGCATGAGCCAATGTGTGGAGTGCAGAATATCTTTCCTTTGTTATCATCCTAGACTTGCCAATCTCTTGCAGCCACGATACCTGGCACTAGAGACGGTTTCACATCATAAACTTTACTTCTGTAGATAAAGACATTCATGTCAGAAAGAAATGTGAAATGGCTGTAACACATTCAGGTGCTTGTGGGGTGGGGCCGGTGGGTGGGTGGTTTGGGGGAGTGGTGATTTTGGGGGCTGCTATCATCTTTCTTTGCTGTACCCAATACCAAAGCCATCCCGAAGGTAGGGAGCATGGAAAGGAAGCCATTGTTGTCTTCCTTCTCCGGTGTAATCTGGTCCTGTCTTGACCTGTATAACATTTCTCACAAGACATTTAGGTGATATTACCTGCTTGGGCTGGTTACTCTAATCTATATCTTGCAGCCCATGTATAGATCACAATGTCATGATAGATATGTGTCACTTTTAAAGGGCTGCTGTGAAGTTGAAGAGTTAAGGTAACAATTATTACAGGGCAACACTAGTCGTTAAAAGTAGATACAATTTTCAAAACTTGCAAAAAAGCTTTTTTACCAAAGAGCCTCCACCACCACCAACCTAGAAGATAACAAACAAATACCTATTAAAATAAACCCCATCATGAAATGATAAATTAATTTTAATAGCTAGCAAAACTAAGTAGTTGGTGCATACCATGTGGACTTGGTTGATGCTGCCAGTACCACCTCCCTGCAGGAAAAGAGAAGAGGATGCTTGAATGATGATGTTGGATGAAGAAGACATGATTCAGGGACATTTACGCACGAGAAATCCTTTAATGTCTGTGTAGATGCCGCATCAATTCTTAGGGCATTTAAAACATTGTATTCAGGCATATGAAAGACCATGGCAGTTTTATGTTTCCCCCATCGGGGTAATATTGGCCCTGTTTTGCCTGCCTTCTACATTTGGGGCGTACAGGGTCCCCCTTGCAAAAACCACAGATGACACTCTCACACTATCATCACCCACTTGACATTCGAAAAAAACAATAGTGGTCAAAATTCAATAGGAATTAATCATTGGACTGGTCAAGAACTTCAAGTGGCAGCTGAATATATGGATGGAAATGTCCACATGTAAATCCCTAACAGTAACATTGCTCGGGAGCTTAACATTGCCATTATCAGCATTATTGTTCCTGTGCCACACAGTATTTTATGTGGGGGTAAAGCTACTCTAAGTTTTCTTGAACTGATGCTGACTACCCAAACATTTTTCCAAAGATACAAGGATTTTCACTGACAACCTCAAAGTGAATCTGGTGGTAGCTGTAAAAACAGGCATTATTTCAAATGTTGCCTTATTTACCTGCTCCCAAATTATGCAGTGTAGGGCATTTTCCACACACGGTAGTCCTACAAATAGCACATTGAGTAAATACCACCCTGTTATGAATTTAAATACCCTTAGAAACACCTCCAATGTCTACAAAAACAGTAAAAAAGCAGACGATTGAAAGTGTCTTCATTCATGAAGTGAAGGGATGTTCTAGCACTGCTCACCAACTTCATGTAACAAAATATTTAATGGGGCATCATGAGTGGTGAAAATGTTGGATGAAGACAAATACCTTCTCAACCCCTGTGCAGTATAATGCAGATGAAGAGTCAATATTGACCTTTCTGTGGATTATTACAAATTCTACATTAGCACAATGATCTGCTTATCTAGAGAATGGATGTCCACCCTCAAGACAATGGTGAAAATTGACACAAGATATAGTGTGAAATATTGAATGCAGATTTTCAGGAATACTCTATGCTGTATTTCTGAGAATCTGTTTCAATTACCACACTATTGGCAGAATTCTCATAATGAGATGGAGACCCAATATTACAGCACATATTATCAGTAATCATTGCGTGCAGACATATAAGGTATCAGAGATTTTGGTTAATTTAATCTTTTGAAGACACACTCCTGCTCCAGTATCACCCAATCCTTACTGCTGACACAATAAACATTAGCTACTGCTTCCAGCAAAGTCCTATTTATACATTTGTGTTGTTCTTTATTTTGGCATTGAACAATCAATCCATTTCTAAATTCAATAGATAAACCTCAAGTGACAACAACTCATCTCTTGTTTACATCCAACTATTTCTTGGCATTCAAGAAAAAGAACATATTTACTGTTAGAAACATTCCAATTCCAATGGGCTGATCTTTGATGGTGAATGAAAAACATTGTTATATGTTTAACACAATTCATCAGAAAAAAAATCAAGTTTCATCAAGATGGTTTTACCAAAGAGCCGCCACCACCAGCCTGGAAGAAACAAATATAACTGTTATGTAGATAACTGATAACAGCAAAAGACAAATCCATTTATAATACAAGAAGAACTTAGTTGCTTATTTTACCAAGTTGACTTGTTTGATACCGCTGCTTCCACCACCCTGTTGGAAAACAAAATAACAGGATTCCATGAAGGTCTATGATGTTGAATCCACAACACTCTAACACATTTTGCAGAAATCATGATAGGACCCCGATCTAGGCCTGAAGACCTTAAACATAAGAGTGAAGTACCCTACACCTGTGGGGCACTGTAGCCCCTCTCGTCCTGTTTTCCCCTAACCCCAGCACTTACCTTTACCAGCCCCCACTCCATCTTCTTTCCTCTCTAACAAATCAAAGGCCCAAGAGACTCCAGCGGAACCAGACACATGTGGTACTCTCAACGGAGTACCTCTTCCTCCACCCAAAGTGGCACATGTAACTGGCAGACAATTAAAGCACTGCAGGGGATGTCATCAATGAAAAATCTGCTGCACCACTTACGCGGTTACTGCTGGAATGGAAGGTCCCCCATCTTCCAGCCTTCCCCTTGATACCACTCCAAACCGGACAAACCCCAGAGGTAATTGTTTAATTGAGGTCAGAGAGAGGAGGATTTCCATGTGCCTTCATCTGGCTGTAAATCTGTTGGAATCAAGAGCTAAGGTTGGGGGGTGGTTGCATGTTCTTCCTTGCCCCTTATCAGCCCCAGTCAAACTCCTCAGCTGAGGTGATGAGGTTGAGAGTCTTTAACTGCCCTCCACATGCATCCCTTGATGATACTGAGTGATTGTCCGATAAGAAACACAGATGGTAGGAGGGGGACATTCAATGTCCACTGCTCTAGTATCTGGCACTCGATTGGAAGACTCTATAGTTGCTCCTTCTCTCTACCCAAGACAGGGCCAGGTTTCTCAGTGCTAATGATAGGATTAGGGTTTACATTTTGACAATTAATTCATTTTATGACTGAATAATGTCTAGGGGGATAGAGGCAGTAGTTGTGTGTTATTTTGTGTTACTATGAAGAACATTCCCTGATGCCATCCACTGATGCATAACAATCCCTTAAGTTTGTTGCCCATGTAGAGCTGAACTGAAGCCTTTGACCATAGACTTGTTCCACCCTCAATTATCCAATGTTACAGTAATTATGTGGTTGTCTTTGTGCAGTCCGTAAGAGATCTTTATGGTAGATCAGATATTTTGGTTCATTATATGTCAGTCTAAGAAATTCATCACATTGACATCTCTGAAGGCATCTCAGACAGCCTACTCAATTTGCGTTCAGAAGTGAGTGTTATTCATGAGAATCCAGCTCCATTTTATATTCAGAACCACTACCATCCTCCAGCAAACACAAACAATATATTTCCATTGTAGTCTATGGTCATGTTTAATTTTGCATGCTCTATCCTAGCCTGAATTACGTAAAGTGTCTGGGGCACATTGTCTATGCAACCTTACTGTTCAATGTAAAGGGGTTCACAATAAAATTGGCTGATATTCTAGTGCAGATTTATGAAAAAGTGGGCATAAAAAAATGCATTGAACATATGACATCTTACGATTCACCTTAATTCCAAATAAATCCATAATGGGCAATTCTCTGCAAGTCAAGAGTGTTGGAGTAGTCCTTGATACAGGTATCTTCAACAAACATTGCATGGCTGATGAAGGTAGGCCAGCATCTTCCTGCTATGATCTCAAAGAAGACCACTGCAAACTCAGCTGCTCAATATATCCCCACCATCTATTGTTCTATTTTTTCCAATGTGCATTAATGCAGTATCTCCCAAACCTTACTTTGACAGTTTTTTCTTCTCAAAAAGTAATTCGAGGGCTTAGCCACGTATGATGAAATAGTGCCTTTTAGTTTGGGAAATCTAATAACGGCATGTTCAAAAGATGTCTGAATTCTTGAGGATTGCCCCTAATGTCCAGTCCAGTTCTTCCTAATTTAACACCCTTCTTTAACACAGTCAATATTTTAAAGATCCAACGAGCCTAATCAGTTTACCCTACCTTACTGTTGACTAAATGTGCACATTTAAGCCTATGTATGCAATCATTTTATGATGTTGCAATGCTATTTCTTCCTAGGTTTTGTCGCTCCCAGTTAGAGCATGGCATCTAATGACAGAATATGATTTAACTCGATTCTTCAAGATGCACTTTTTCTTTGCCAATGCTACTATTAGGCCAAATCTATTGTGGGAGTTTAGTTTACACTTTGGAGTCCTGGAACATGGTAAACACCATTTGTCTGGGCCACTGAATGCAGTGGTTTCTGTTGGGCTAGGTGGATTGGGGGGTTGTCTGATTCCTTTGTTTCTCTTTTCTGCTGTATGCCTCATGGCAGGGCATTGTATCATGCTTTGGCTCTTGTTCCCTTGCATACTGTAAGAGCTGATTTGTTCACTGTCCTTTTCTTTTTTTGAAAATTGTCAACCTTCCTGACCAGCGTTTGGAGCATGAGGGCAAGGAGATTGGAGTGTATGCACAGAGGGGATAATGTGTAATTCCTGCTGGCTGGAATGTGTACAGGGGTAAGGACATATTTATGTATTTATTTATGTATTGTTTACTTGTAAGGTGGTTATACAATAAGAATATACTGTTTCAAAGTGCCCACAGGGTATGGAGGGAGGGAGAGTGGGAAGTACATTACAACATTTACAACACAAAATTTAAGAGCAGTTGGGGAAGAGGGAGGGGGACAAACCTACTATGTTTTGTGAATATTCAAAACGTGCAAGTGCAGAAGGGAGAGGGAAGAGGGGGTAAGTGCTGGGGAGTCCAAGCCCGTGGGTGAGCCATGGACAAAGTGCTAAAATGTTGAGTACTACACGGCCTGGGCAGCTAGAGGTCTAAGTGCGAGTCTCCAGAGCGGAGGGAATGCAGATGCAAAGTGCTGTGGAAATACTGGATCTGGGAAGAATTGGTGTCTGAGGTCAAGGCCCCGAAGATACATAAAGGCCAAGGACACAGATTCAGCAACTGTGAGATTTGCAGAGGAGAGAAGGAGGGAAGGAGGAGGAAAAGAGGACATTCTTAAGGAGCTTCTGGAATTTGAGGAGATTCTGCTCCAGGCGCTCAGGGAGGGGGAGGCTATTCCAAAGGAGAGAGCCTGCAGAGGAAAGTGAGCGACCCCCTGCCCTTGATAGTGTATACATGACACATCTCAATTGGGCACTGATACCAAACATGTCCAAGTCTCTCTTTAAAGGTTGAAGCAGAAATGGCTAATAATAGAACCGATTTGGGTTGAGCAGCACATATGCAGATTGTCGCATGGCTAGAGCCCACACCCTGTGCTCTCCTCAGACCCGGAACCCTTGCTCCTGGATGATTACTGCAACAAGATTAGCTGCATCTGTTCTCCATGAATAGGATGGTGCCCTCTCCCACTTCTTTTCCTTCATGCGCACTGTCTTTGTTATACACAGTGTTTCATTGATTAGCCCTCAGTTACCCAGGCTCCTTAACTAACTAGTAACCACCCCCTGCTTCTAGTTTCCTGCAGGATCAAAGCCTTGTAAGGTGTTTCACACCTGGTATTCAAATGCAATTACTGCTAAACAGAGTAGTTGAGATTTCAAACTGATAGCACATTGTTGTACTGTGGTACAACCTGTATCCTTTTAAAAACAACTACATCACAGCATCATTCCTAATTATTTTACATGTTTAAGAAGTGCAGTTAAGATGTCCCATTGACTGCGTCCTCATAACTCACAGCATGTTTGGCAAGCTAATACTGACTTATAGTGGCTTCTGGTAAGAACTGCACTAGGCAGCGCTGACAAAGAATTACTTACATAGTTATGACTACTCAGATTATGTTCACACTGAGATCATGACCTCTAGTTTATTATAACCTTTTACTCCAGTATCATAACTATGATTCATGTTACACTCCAAACATATTAATACTGTGTTACATACCTGGTGCCAAGCATAGTGGGCCATACTTTCAGTATTTGTTCCGGTGTATTAACCAAAGGAAACTCAACACACTCAAATTAATCAAGTCTAACAACTCAGCACATCTAGCTACTAAAGTACATCACGCTGGGAGCTTTGTAGCACTGTGTACCATAAACTGTTCTCCCACTCTTGTAGTATCACCCACATCCTGTAATCAACCCTAATACTATCCCACCTACCAGGAAATTTCAACTCTTCTTATAGATCTACTACCTTTAAACTTACAATGAATGATACCTAGATCACAGCTCAACTTGAAAAGATCTCACGTTTACCGATTACTAATCTCATTTAAAACATGCACCCATACTATCACAACCCTATTACCTCTCTGCTCATGTTTTTGTTTTTTTTCAATACTGAAGTGGTCTGTCAAACAGCAAATCAGTTCTTATCTCCCAACCCTCTTCCTCACTGTTGACTGTCTAAGGTTCTGTGGCATCCGGGCGGGAGCACAATATGCACCCCTCGGACAAGATTCAAGCATGGTAACAACATTACATTGGTAAGGGGAAACAGCATAAATATTGAATAACATAACCACTTTACTGCTGGGGTTTCAATTATTTCCTACGGTGACTAGGACTTGTACATTTCATAAGAGCAGTGAACAGATTATTATTGGTGATCTGTCATTCTAAAATGACTAGTTTTATCTCAGAGAATTCAATACATTATCAAGGTTACTATGTTTTGGAAATAAGTAACAGAAATATGTTTTACCAAAGATCCACCACCGCTGACCTGAAAGAGGAAAACAAAGAATTCTTATGTGGTTTTATTTTAATTCATCGATAATGTGCTATGATTTGCAGAAAACCTTAAGAATAACTAAAAAGAAATCGATACAAAATGTCCTCATCTAACAACAAGAAGGCATAACATCATTACACGACTAAGCAGCAGTTAAAATGATCAAACATAATTTCTACAATCAATCACAGTTAACCAATCTCAAAAGATTCAATAAAATATTCGGAGAGTGCAAGAGGAAGTGCAACCAGTCGATCTCGCATACATCATTCCCAGAATTGATTGCTGCCAATTGAATACATATTATATACAAACTGTTGGAAATAAATGGTGCATAAATGGTATTAAAATTACTAGTGTTTTTCAAAAGGGGACAATATTTTACATGGTGTCTCATCATAGACAATGGGCTTACCATATGGACATCTTTGCTATGGAAACTGGTGCTCTATAGAATAAGAAAAGAATGGCTTTCAATAGTGAGGTAAAGCAGTGAGCATCATCTACAAGACATATCTTCAAGGTATAATAGAGGAACAATCCTGCCAACTGATCTAGAGTCCATCGCACCTTCACTACTATAGGCTTGGAGTTCATGAAATCAATATAAGGGTTTGGATCCAAGTGAATATCCTTAGGGCAGTCCGTGAGGAAGGTCCCATGAAATGATATGGAAAAATCCCATACATAGATTAAGTGGATGCAGATTCTCAGCTTTCAACATTCAGTTCTGTTAATGAATTTGACTAGACATGTAGGCTGGGGACCCGCACAAATGTACCACACTGACGTACCATTGAGGTTTTATTCACTAGTTTATTAAACAAATGGTTTTGTAGTGTTTTAGTGGGTAGCATTGTGGATCCCCTTGTTTTATTTCAACTAGGGTTAACTATGTGCATTTCAGAATTGAGTGAATGTCTAAGAATCTTCACCCAGAAGGGAGCAATTGATGCCATACCTAAATTGTGTTCTTTTTTTCTGGTAAAAATGATAATTTGTTCTTTCTCCTTGAAGCCAGACAAAGCAGGGCTCAAAACATACAGTCTGATTCATGGAATTATTTGCGTGAAAAATGCAGATTTGCACGCCTTTCTGCCCGAAAATACCTGTTTGAAGTATAGGGATTTTTTGGGTAGAAAGGCGCGCAAATCTGCGTTTTTAACGCAAATAATTCCATGAATCAGGCTAATAGTTTCTTAGAATGGGGTCTAGAGCGCTTTTTGTGACCATGACTACACCTGAGAATGACTTGTTGGTCAATAATGCTCTATATAAAACCATCTGACATGGATGCAGAGACCATGAAATCATTTTAGATAAACATTTCCCAAAGAATAGGTCCTGATTCAACCGAGGACATGTTCAATAAGTAATTACAATTCAATGCTGTTCATTAGAAGACTGTACAATTTTCAGGAAAAAAAATATATTTTACCCATGAGCCTCCACCGCTAACCTGGAAGTGAAAACAAATATGGTTTAATGGTGATCAAAATATGACTGCAGTTTAAATTTCAGGAAAAAAAACAAACAAAGGCTGATTACCTGTTGACCTCCTGTAGCACTGACACCACCGCTCTAGGAGATACAAATAATGTGTTTCCATAAAATAGGGTCACATTGAAAATATCATGTATTGCACCAACATAAGCCAATAGATTGCTTGACTCTATCCACCCTCCTTTTTAATATGCACCCCTTCTTTTGCAGTATTTGCTTCCATTTGTGTTTGGACAATATTTCAGTTAGGGACCTAGTAGATTTATATTGCTGAACAGCGTGGAAGAGGGTCTGATGAATGTGGCTAAAATAAGTAGGATCGCAAATGCCCCCTCTATCTGATTTACACCAGAATAACAGAGAAGACAGAAATTGGAGCACTGAAAACATAACCACCCATTGAAATGCAAACAAATACAATAGTAAAAAATCAACTGGAAAAAAAACGATTGGTGTAATCCTTATCAAATTTAAACATATGAATTCATCCATTTACTCTTATCCCCTTCCCATTTGGAAGTCTCCGTCTCGCCACAAACATGCTCAGCATATCTGCTTGCTTTGAGGTTGGGCAGCTACTGCTAGAATGCATTTTGTCTACAGTCCAATCATTGACCTTAGCGTCAAATGGCAGGAGACACATTGATAATGTTTTGCTTTGACTGAAATACTGTAACTAGCAATGTCTTTGAAGGATTGGTGTGTTAAAATAACCATGATGCAGTAATGGAGTGATTGTGAGGTGCTGGGGGGCACTGGGGTAAGGCCTGTTTTTTTTTTTACTGACCATCTATCATAGATTCCCAGTAAAAAAATGAATCACAGCGTCAAACACATACATACAATCAACGTGATTATGATAATGATGTGTTATTTATATAGCGCCTTAATCCAAAGTGCTTTATAGAGCACATATTTACAAACAATATCACCCAACCAAAATTGGTACTCAATTGTGGACCTCGGAAGGATGAAAGTCTGAGTTGGCCTTGCCGGGATTCAAACCTGTGACCTGCAGATGATGCTCAGATTGCAGCAGCGAGCGCTCAAACAGCTGAGCTATCTTACCGGTGTGATTATATGTGTACACAAGGCGCTGGAGGGACAGGGGGACAGGTATGATATTGTTTACTAGACATCAATCATCGATGTCTAGTAATAAAATAGCATGCCTGTACCCTGGGCCTCACAGTGCCAAACACACACACACACCCACACACACAGACAATAAAAGTGATTATGTGTGTATGCAATGCGCTTTATGGCCACGTGAGCAGGTGTGGCATGTTTTACTAGACATCTATCATAGATGTCCTGTAAATAAATACCATTCCTGTCCCCTGGGCCTCAAAATGACAACCACACACACAATCAAAGTGATTGTGTGTGTATGCAAGGCACTGGGGGCCAGAGGGACAGATATGGTATTTTTTACTGGACATCTATGATAGATATCGAGTAAAATAATACCATCCCTGTCCCCTGGGCCTCATAGCACCTCCAACGGAAAGCTGATTTTTGCCGGTGGGGAAGGGGTTTGTGCAAAAAAGGCATTTGTTAAAATGATCTCGGACTAGCACAAACACACACACACACTTGCATGACATACACACAGCAAGCACTTACTGTCTTGTTCACAGTCACAAACATCCATCATGCACTCATTCATCACACAAGCATACATCCATCCATACACATATTTAAATAATAAATAAACATACAAACACACACATTTACACAACATACACACAGAAAACAGAGGTTCCAGTGCTCCATGCAGCCCCCTTCAAGCATGTACAGGAATCAGGAAGTTTGCTGGTACCTGTCCATGGGTGCAGGAGGCCTGAGCATGGGTCCGGAGATGCCCCACTCCTGCCTGCTCCGTCTGTATGTACGAGGCAGCACAGGAACACCCCCTTGCACATACAGACATGCAGTTCCCCAGCCAGCATTTCAAATGTGCCATGCGAGGCTGGGGAAGCAAATGCCCTCAGCCTTGCATGGCTCATTGAGCTTGCGCGGCTGTGGAAATGTAACTGTGAAAGGGAAACAAAATGTCCCTTTAACAGGTAAGCACACTCCCTGGCAGAAAAAAAAACAGCTGTGGGAGTGCTCATATTTTACTAGGCTGGCTCCTCCAGAATGAGTGAGAGGGTGCCAAGACCCAGTGGGTCGACGCCCTCTCGCCCATTACGGACGAGCCGCCCATGCTGGTCAGCAATGGCATTGACATTTCCTAGACAAATTAATTCTCTTTTTCTTTTTATCTCCGCTGAACATGATTTGCAATAGTGGTAAGTGCATGTGTTACTGCACTTACCTTCTCAATATTTTCAAATCAATTGTATCAGGTCTAAGCTGCCTCTCTTTTATTATCATCGCCTAATGTCCTATTGTGCCTCCCGAGAGCATAGGCATTGCAGGGTTATAAGCCAGCATTATTCACACGATAATACTGCCTTAATAGTTTGGAACAAGATTATTCTTTATTATATGTACCATTTGTGCTCCACCAACTCCACCACCAGTGTTCTATGGAGTAAAAACAGATACATTCGGGGGGCGTGGCTTGACGCCGACTAAGATGGCGGCGTGACCTGGCAGCTCCGTCTCACTGAAAATAAAATAAGGCATTTCCCATTATTCTTTTCCCCTATCACTTACCTTCTCCTCCCTGCGCTATGGTCCGGACCTCCTCCACGAACCGCTGAACGAAATTCAGCGCAGCTCCACGTTCGCCCGCGCCGGCTCACCGGCTCCAGCCAACAAGCTCCGGGGACCGCCGCGGCCGCCTTCCTGCATCCGCGCACCGTGAAGTAAGTGTCGGCGTCACGTGTTACGTGACGCGCCGGCCGCGGCCTGGTCCGCCCTCCTTCTCTTCCCCGCCACAAAACTGCTGCCTCTGGTGCCGGCGCGCAATAGCTCCATAAATAAAGCATTCCCTGAAGAGAGGAAGAAAAAAAAAAAAAAAAAAAAAAAAAAAAAAAATTAAGGATTAGGAAGCCCATTTCAGCTATATAAAAAACAATACCACACAAGATACAGAAACGATTTAAATTTAACCAATATCTCGGCCATACCCTTCCACACAAAGAAGAAATTGAACATTTTCTTGATCTCTGAGACTTTTGGGACTAGATAAAGAGGGGAAAGGAAAAAAAAAAAAAAAAAAAAACAGCAATAAAGAAACATAGAAAGGAATACTGTTTTATTGCACAGGATCTCCTCCACACGTTACCACTCATGTGACACAACCCTTTCTATTTGAAGCTCGATTTTGGTTCTAATTGAGAGCACACATAGGTGAACCACGCATTCTATATGCAGGAATATGCATGGAACTGGGCATAACCACAACTCAAAATTGAACTTGACGGTAACTGGATACCCACATTAAATGGAAGCTTCCTACCACTACAAGGCTTATAGCACTCTCAACTCACACCTAAGTTTACGCCTTATTATTCAACAGTGCTTCTATTAACCTCCTCTATCAGGAGTAGTACTACCTTAATAATATGGACGTAATAATTGTAAACTATGGTACATAGAACCCCACGAAGTTACTATTGAAAGACTCTATACATATGTGCTTACCACCACAAGCCCTTCTCAAAAAAGCTTCTATTTGAAACGGAACCTACTATTGCTCTACATGCAACAACTTTCTACAATTCTTTACATTGCATCATCAATACCGCTTACCAAGCTCTTTTCAATTGCCCACATATCTATATCTTGCAGCCAATATAATGGCGGCCAACAAAAAAAACAATACCTCAACTACCAAAGAACCTAATACTCTCACCGCCAACCTCAAGAGACCCAAAAGTGACTCACCTCCTCCGTTGGGCATCTCGGATCCTGCTTTGGAGGCCATTTTGGCAGAGATTAGATCACTCAAACCCTTCATAGAGACCACAAATTTAAAATTACAACAGTTGGACGACAGATGGAAGGGTTTTGAAAATAGAATGGACGAGGTGGAGAAGCGAGTGGGTCTAGTAGAAGATACCACATCTAAAGTAAAGCAACTGGAAAATGCAATAAAAGAACTTCAAAAACACAATGAAGATTTGGAAAATCGCAGTAGACGTAATAACCTCCGCATCTCAGGACTACCAGAGGGATCAGAGGGAACCAATACCATTGTCTTTTTGCAAACATTTTTAGCAAAGCTGCTTCACTTACCCCCTGATCTAACACTTAATATTCAACGTGCGCATAGAGTTGGCCAACTATCTACCTCCACCTCTCCTCGACTTTCGTCCAGAACAATGATCTTTTATCTTCTGGAATACTCCCAACTTCAGCTCATTATATCTGCAGCAAAGGAACATAAATCCCTTATATGGAATGGCTCTAAGATTTTCATTTCACAGGATGTCGCTAAAAGCACGGCACAGCGCAGGAAAGTATTCCTATCCTTTCGCCCAGCCCTGAAACAGCTTAATATACGTTATGGGCTATACCACCCTTGTTCTTTCAAAATCACATATGAAGGCCGTACCAGAATGTTTGAAGAACCAACAGACCTAAAAGCATTTATACGATCCATCAAATCCGATAACATGGACACTACCTCGCCTGCAAGTACCTCCACCTCTTTCGTTACATGAACGTTTTGCTCCCTTTCTCTCCTTCCTATTACAAATGCAATGCCATGACTATCTCCTATATATATGACGTGGGACGGGTGGCCTCGTGACGTCCATCTTCCATCCTGGGTCGCTCTACTTCCCTTTTGACGACTCAGCGGGTGTCACCCTTCCCTACTAATTGAAACTCCCCTAGCCTCCTTTTCCTCCAGTCTGATCAGTGTTCTATTCCATATCTTCAAGCCATTAGGCAACCGTTTATGATCAGACACCCCAACCCTCATCCTATTACCTCATGTGTTTTCCTAATGTGTCCCTTTCTCATTAATTGGTATTCAAAATATTGTTCTTGGGCACTAATTATTTGCATCTATATGGTTCACAAATGCTGTTTCAGACACTGTTCTAGAGCACCTAACATTTGCATGTATAAGGTCTTATATTATCGCTATGCTATCATAACATTTAAACGGTTATTATGATTTTTAAATGTGTAACATGGAACATTAAGGGTTGCAACAATCCCATCAAAAGGTGTAAGGTCATCTCGCATCTTAACAAACTAAACCCCTCCATAGCCTGTATACAGGAAACGCATTTATCTGTCAGAGAAACACTGAAACTGAAGTCCCGTTGGATCAAAGAAATCATTTCCAGTCCTGCTGTTGCTAAAAAAAATGGGGTAGCTATTTTAATCAGCAAGAAACTATCATATAAAGTTCTCGACTACACTTTCCACTCTTCCCCACATAATACTCTCTCTCGTCTTGACTATATTTTTTCCACTAAAAACCTTACAGGTACCATTATAGATTCCAAAATAGAAAATATCATTATTTCTGATCATGCCCCTGTTTGTACCTCTTTCAGTCTTTCTGATGTTCGGAAACCGTCATCTCGGTGGAAGCTTAACAATTTTCTTTTACAAGACCCTCAATTCATCCTATCCGTAGAGTCTTTTGTTCAACAATTCTATGCGGATAATCAAGACAGTGACACTTCGGTAGGGAATAATTGGGATGCCTTTAAAGCTGCATTAAGAGGTCACATCATGGCTTACTCTGGAAAAATGAAAGCTCTACGCAAAAAACACTTAGATGACCTTTACTCTCAGCTAACTACAGCCGAACAACACTACTATAGTGTTTCCAACCCTACCAATCTCCGCAAAGTACTGACTTTACGCTACTCAATTAACAAAGAGATCACAAATCTTGCTGCAGGGACAATTCTTAAATACAAAACTAAAATATATCAAACATCCAACAAAGCTGGAAAAGCACTGGCCTCTTACCTAAAAACCAAAAAGGAACAATTTTTCATATCTCACATCAAAGACCCTTTAGGCAATGTGCATCACCATCCCAAAGATATACTAAATTGTTTTAGAGACTTCTACACCAAACTATACACTCCCGAAAACTCCATTCCCCATAATAACATCACATCCTTTTTTGATAACATTAACAGATCCTCCTACCCCCAAGCTGATTTATCCTCTTTAGACTCTGTAATTACTCTCCCAGAGATTTCCAAAGCAATCAAAGGATTGGGTAAAAGCAAGGCTCCAGGCCCTGATGGCCTTTCCACAGAATTCTATGATAGATTAGCTCAATCTCTTATACCCAAGCTTCAAAATCTATTTTCTTACTTTATATCCCAAGAAGCATCCTCAGGTTCCTTCTCAGAAGCCTTGCTTATTCTATTTCCCAAACCCGATAAGGACCCGTCTCTACCAGGTAATTATCGGCCCATCTCTCTAATAAACGTAGAAAGCAAAATCTTTGCAAAAATCTTAGCCAACAGGATCGAATCCTCCCTTCCTTACCTTGTCAAACCTGAACAAGTCGGATATGTTAAAGGGCGCAACATCTCTTCCAATGCCAGACTCCTTCTAAATGCTATCCACTTATCCAGTAAAAATAAAAAAGATAAACAGGGCGCAGCGGTTATAGCACTAGATGCAGAAAAAGCCTTTGACCGAGTCAGCTGGGACTTCATGTTTCAATCCCTCCGCTGGCACGGTTGCAGTGACAAGTTCATCTCTCTAGTCAGTTTACTTTACTCATCCCCAAAATCTTCAATATGTATTAATGGTCTTACCTCCCCATTTTTTTCCCTCAGCAGAGGCACTAGACAAGGTTGCCCCCTCTCACCTATTCTATACATCCTCTCCTTAGAACCGTTACTAGAATTAATCAGATCCAATAAAAATATTCCAGGTATAGCAAGTGGCACATCCCATATTAAAATAGCTGCTTACGCTGATGACATCCTTATTCTCATCAAAAACCCCAAAATACACCTCCCATATTTACTTGAAGTACTATCCCAATTTAGTTCAGTTTCAGGGTACAAACTTAACAAAGATAAGTCAGAAATTATGCCCCTCAATCCCTACTGCTTTAAACATGACATAGACCCCTTTGGTTTTAAATGGTGCAGTTCCTCTATTAAATACTTAGGCCTTAGATTTGCTCCTACCATCCAAGACACCATCAAACAGAACACTCAATCATTACTAAATAGACTTAAGGAATTAACATCCAGATGGTCCCCCTTGTATCTATCTTGGTGGGGTCGACTAGATACGATCAAGATGATGTTATCACCAATAATTTTATATTATCTACAACTCCTATGTGTTCCAATATCTCCTTCCTTTTATAAATCAATTTACTCTATCCTACTAAATTTCCTATGGGGGGAGGGTAAAAGCAAAAGAATAGCCTTAATCAAATTAAAGGCTCCATATGACAAAGGAGGTGTTAGGTTTCCTGATTTCAAAGCATACCACACTGCTTTTCTTTTGAAGCAAGCTAGATACTGGTTTGCCTGCCCCATAACGTCAGACATTGCCACATGGTGTACCATAGAGAAGCAGTTAATGTATCCAGTAGAAATCACCGACCTCATTTATATATCTAAGCACTCCTCACTGGCTATATCAGAACCCATTAGAGCCACAATATCAGCCCTCCAACTCTTTTTATTCACACAGACAGACTCCCCAAAAAAACACCTTTCTCCTTACCTATGGCATAATAATAAGATACTGATTAAGAATAAAACCCTAAATAGAAAATCCTGGAAGAAAAAGGGTATCAGATTTATACAACAAATCATAAATAAATCATCTATCCTTTCCTTTCAGCAGCTTAAATGTCAATTCTCAATTCCCAACACAGATTACAACTTTTATAATGAATTAGTTAATTCATGCTTTGACGCTCTCCACAGCTCCTCCAATGATATTCTGACTCCTGATGCCTCAAGATTGATACATCTTACAATGCCCACTGACACAAAGGCTTCAACATTCTACAACATTCTCATATCATCCCTGAAGTTGTGCTCGATACGCCACAAATGGGAAGATGACTTCGGATACATTTTAAACGATCACACATGGTCTAAGCTCTTCTCTAGAATCAAATATATCTCAACATCAGCAAATAACTCCCAACATTTTTTCTTCTTTATACACAGAGCTTTCATCACACCAGCCAGACTATCTCTATCCAATATCAATAACAATGATAATTGTTGGACATGTGGAGTCACTCCTGCATCGTATGAGCACATGTTCTTCTCATGTCCCTATACCCTTAAGTTCTGGCAACAAGTGTGGAAATACCTTAACTCTATTTTTTTCATTGACATACCACTTTCATTTATGAATATTGTTTTAGGTAGTCTGGCTATTACCACCCACTTGCCCTCTGGTGCATCCAAGCTCTATGAGCTTTTCATTTGTTTAGCTAAGAAATGTATAACTGCCAATTGGAAAAATTCTCGTTCCTTGTGTATAAGAAGTTGGTGGAACAATATATGTCTCACGCAAAAGATGGAAATGTGCATGGCAAACAATCTTAATTCTATACCCAAATTTAATGCTAAATGGTCATTTTTCATTCGCTATCTGAATCACTTTAATGTAACCACGCACGGAATGTGACATCCTCAAATATATCATACTCCTTTGATGCTCCCAAGATCTTTACATGTGAATTTTGATCCGATCACTCAACTGAATATTTATTGTAATATATGCCAAGGTGCCTCTCTTCATTAATATTTACCTCCCTTCCTTTTTCCCCCCTCCCCTCACATCTCGTGTTTGTCAATTGTCAGTCTTGTGTTTGTCTTCCCCCACTTAAGACATCATAATGCAGAAATCGTTTTACACTAAGTTTAGCACAATACTGTGCCATGGTTGTTTTCAATTGTATTGACAATTTGTTCCTCTAATGCTTAACTCCTAAATATACACAGTGTACTAAATTAATTGCTCTCTCGGAACACCTTCTTGTACCACTGTTTAACCCATACCATTGTATAGGTTTTACTGCATTATGTTTGTGAAGTTATGACTTTATGATTGTATACTACATAACTTAATAAAAATTATTAAAATAAAAAAAAAAACAGATACATTCAATTAATATGGTTGTATGGTAATACAATGTACAGCTGTTATAATTGAACAGCCCCACCTACGACAAATGTTAATGTGTACAGCCCCCTCACCTAAGATATACTATGTGCTTCTAGATTCTTTGTTTGTAAGACTTTAAATATAATTGCTTATCTCTGGCCCCTTAGCTAAAGAGTTCCACCCTATTAATATGTTGGTGCTTCTGGGATGCTCTTTAGTAATACAGAAGAGAGCACAGGACATCTTATGTTATATGCATTTACAGACTGCAGCCTCTACATACGAAGGGGCTTTTGCCTGTTGCAAACGCCACTCCAGTGAACCAACCAAAACTTTCAGGGCACCAGAGACGTGCTACAAATGTTGCAATAGGGAAGCCACCAGATACCACATTCAGGGTCTGATTCACAGATCGTTTCCCTATGGGATACGCCATTACAAAACACGTTTGTGAATCCGGCCCTCAATCCTCTGTGTCACTCCCAATGGCTTTGTGCAGTCAGAGATTCCTTGTTAACGATCCACTAAACCCCTGGATGTGCATTGAACAGACTCGTGGCCTGACACACAGACCGTGTTACAATTGGATTGCCGCATTATAAAACGCTTCTGTGAATCAGGACTTGTGTGTGCTGCAATACGCGCAGCCCAGGTTTTGATGAATACAGCCGTGGTAGATTAAGGCCCTCATTCACAGAACGTTTTCCAATGGGGTTCTGGCACTATAATACGCTTCTGTGAATTAGGCCCTAAGTCCTCAATGCATGTTTTGCCTGCTAGTGTTTTTCAGATAGTGTCAAAAGTGTTATGTTATTTCATCATTGAATATTACTATTATTAGTGATTGGTACACAAATGACTTTCTTAACAACACAGTGGTTCCGATTTACAAACCGTGTTTTAATGGGAAATCCCCATTGAAAATGTTTTGTAAATCAGACTCTATGTATCCGTCACAGTTTGTAATTTGAGTTCACTTTTTTTCATTCCCTATTCCTTGAGTAAGGCATTGAAGTTCATAAGGCATTTGGGTTCCTTACAAAAATACTGAATCAGTGGAAAGACCACCAAAGGACCTTGTTGGCATGTCTGGTAATCAACTGTACACTTCTAGGTTTATGTTCTCAAGACTTCAAATATAGTTGGTTATCTCTGGTCCTGTAGCTAAAGTGCAACACCGTATTAAGACGTTTGTGATTTTGGGGTTATTCTTGGAAGTAGAGAAGGGGGTACACAACCTCGTCGGTAATATGAATGTACAAACTGCAGATCCCCATAGGAATTAGCCATCGGCACCTCAAAATACCACTCAAAATGGCCCAACAAAACGTTCCATTCGGCGTAGACGTGCTAACAATTTTGCGATGGTTGAAGCTGTGCCACTCCTGATTGCTTGGAGCACAGTGAGGGAGCAGCTTATCTTTGTTAAAGATACACAAAACCCATGGCTGTGCATTGTACAAGCTATGGGCCTCATATAAAACCAGCAGTCAATGGGATTGCACCATTATAACATGCTTCTGTAAATCAGTCCCGGTGTGTGCTGCAATATGTGCAGCCCGGCCCAGGTGATGAATTCAGCTGCTGGTAGATTGAATACTCAATGCTTATTACGTCTAATAGAGTATTATGTTCCTACAGCAAAAGACTCTCCATCCCGCATTTCAAGTGCACTAGGGTGGGTGGGTCGAGCCTCCCTGTCATTGCCTCTCGACTATGGAAAATCCTAGCGCCACACTTACGTGCTGAAACCTCATACTGGTAATTCAGAAGACAACTAAAAACAATCCTATTCTTTTTACTTTGTAATTACTGCAATAGAGACACGTGTTCTATGTTCTGCCAATATGCGTACTTGATTTGTACAGCAGCAACCTCCTATGCCCCCCCCGCCCCTTTGCCTCCCCCCTGTTGCCTAATCCAGCCCCTTGATGTCTGAGGGGTTTTACACGCTTTAATAATGTAATACATTAATAAATAAATAGATCCCGATTCTACAGCTTTAATTATTTAGTTCTCTACATGAATTTGAGAAACATGTAGGTTGGGAACACACAGAAATGTACCATACTGACTTACCATTAAGTTTTCACTCACACGTTTATTGAATTAATGGTTTAGCAAGACTGTAATGCTTTAGTGGGCAACATTTTGGATCCCCTTGTTTTTTTTTAAATTTCAACTAGGGTTTACTATCTATATCTATATATGTATATACTAGAAGTCAGTGAATGTCTAAGAATCTTCACCCAGAAGGTAACAATTGATGCTCTACCTAAATAGTTTTTGCTTGATCAAATGATAATGTGTTCTTTCTCCTTTAAACTAGACACAACTGGGTTCAAAATGTATTTTCTAAGGATGGCGTCTACAACGCTTTTTGTGACCATGCCTACATCTGAGAATGGATTGTTGGTCGATAATGTTCTAAAATATAACCATCTGACATGGAGGCAGAGACTCTGAAATCATTTTAGATAAACATTTCCCAAAGAATTGGTCCTGATATAACTGAGGACACGTTCAATAAGTGATTACAATTCAATGCTGTTCATTAAAAGACTGTACTATTTTCAGGAAAACAAATATTTTACCCATGAGCCACCGCCACTAACCTGTAAGTGAAAAAAAATGTCTTAATGGGAATCAAAAGATTACTGTAGTTTACATTTCAGAAAATAAACAAAGACTGATTACCAGTTGACCTCCCGCAGCACCGCCTCCAGCGCTCTGTAGGAGAAAACAAGTAATGTTTTTTTCCATAAGATAAGGTCACGTTGAAAAGAGCATATATCACACCAACATAAGCCAATGGGTTCCATGGCTCTATCGACTCTCTTTTTTTTAATATGCACTCCTTCTTTTTCAGTCTTTGCTTCCATTTGTGTTTGGGGCAGGATTTGAGTTAGGGACCTGGTAGATTTATATTGCAGTACAGTGTGGAAGAGGGTCTGATGAATGTGGATGAGATAAGTAGGATTGCAAATGGCCCTTGCATCTGATTTATACCAGAATAACAGAGACAACAGAAATGGTAGCACTGAAAATATAAGCATCCAATTGAAATGCAAAAATATACAATATGAAAAAATCACCATCAAAATCTTCCTCTCCTGTGGAAAACTTTAGAGATTTCTTAAGCTCGTAATTGAGTTAAAGACCTTCAATTCGATTGGATCACAAAATAGCAGGAGTAAAGACTTTCTACATTCTCTCTAGAGCTCTTGTGTTCTTTCCATCAGGTGTGCAATGGCTATTGGACATTTAAGCAGCAATCTCTGAACTTGGATACAAAGAAACTCAACTTGCTGGGCTAAACATGTGTCCACCATTAAGAGTCACTTTTGGATTCTTAAATAATTTACCCTTCGACTATTGTTTAACACCAATCTGTCTGTGGTTATGGTCTTCAACACCCCTAGCATTGAACTTGCTGTGATCTTGCAAGATCCTGTGGATGTTTCATGACTGAAGCAACAATATGGAAAATATGCCCTACCCATAGGTTCCTCCTGTATTGGGCTATGATTGTTTTGCATTATATAAGCAGACTGATATCACAATATCTCCCCTCTGCTAAATCTATTAACCTATTTTCGCCACGGGTAATCCTTTGTTGGAGCTTGTGAATGAAACATGCACGCCATTGCCAATGTTTTCTACCTTTAAGTGCTCAATGATCTCTCTTCATGGCGGCCAAGTCTGTCATATATTGAGTGGATATGTGGACTCAATTATTGTATCATTATCTGTATTATAGGAAGGTGTATCCCTAAAAAAGTGCATTATTTAATGCTTTCTCAGTGTCAATTCCATTAAGCCTAATTAATGGCCATGCCACTGTTGCCCCATTGCAACTTTATTTGTAACCCTGCATGTCTGTCTTTGCCCATCCACACCATTTTCATTGTCCTGCGTTTATGCTTTATTAAATCGTAATATTATACTGAGAATCTCGAAACTTTGATGCCAGATTACATTACGGTTGCAGAGTACCCACCTCGCTTTGCCCCACTGCTAGCAGTGGCACGTGATATTTAAGTAAATCCCTCAAAAAGCATTTTGTGAATGCCCACAATATGCCGAGGAGACCATGGCAGGGAGGAGTGTTGACAATCTAAGGTAGTAACATGGTAGTGGTTGTAGCTTCCGCACTGAATGTACTGTCAGATTTTAGCAAATTATGGGCCGCAAAGACTTGTGTGTACTTGTACATGAGGAGCAGGAACACAAAACACGAACACAATGACCTGGAACATTTATTTCATGATTGCATCTAGAAAAATGATCTAGAAAGGTTTATTTTACCGTAGAGCCGCCACCGCCAACCTGGAACAGGAAAACATATTTTTTAGTCACTATTGTTCATCACAAGATAATTATCATCTAGAATTGAGTAGAAAGAACACAGCATTACCATGTGCACACTGCTACCACCTCCCTGAAAGAAAAAAAAAAACAAGAATGTATTGATATGATGAAAATAATGGCATATTGATTACATCATACATTAATATCATGTGGACCTGTTTCTATGTCACTATCCTTTTTCTATTTCAATTTGTATTGCCCTCCTCTACTGTGCCTGAATATCGGAAATCAAATATGGTCTGAGCAGATTTAAAATACTGTGAAATGTGAAGAATCATCCACTCAATATGGCAGAAACAAAATCACCTGGTATATTGTATAGTCCACTGGTTTACAATAAAAGAAAATGCAAAAATAAGCATAGCATTTTCCAGCTTAAGATACCTGTCATTAAAGACTCTATTGATGAATGTTATCATTGTTTTTCTGATGTACATATTTTTATCCCCTAAAGCATGTTCTTGGGTAAGGTACTACTTTTAGTAGGGTGTTAATTGAATGGACTCTATGTCCAATAAGCATCCTCCTTAAATACTTGGGACGGTCATTAGATTGTAATCCCTCAAGTGAAGTACAGATGTGTAAAAACATGCTATCTCCCCTCTCCACACTCCTTAAATACTTGGAACGGTCATTAGATTGTAATCCCTCAAGTGAAGTACAGATGTGTAAAAACATGCTATCTCCCCTCTCCACACAGGTCCACAAGAAGAAAACTGTAGAGTGTCAAAGGGAATGAAGATCGTGAGGCAAAGTAGGTGCAATCACATAACACCTTTCCCTGCTGTCATTTGTTGTCAGCATGTGGCTGCCTGGGAGATGGACTATGTCTATTCCATCTACAAAATGGATTTCTGGAATCGACAACATCATGGGGACCTCAGAGGTAGTATTATGTGTCCCTTTGTCATTTGAGAGTCTTCCTCATTTAAGACCAGCAGTCCTTGCCTGGGTCTTTGCAACCCATTGCCACACCAGGCTACTCCTGGATTCACTTTCAAAAATGTGCTTTACAAGAACCTCAATTCGTTTTGGGGATAATCGTCCAACCTTGCACATGTACACTGTCTCTGATGATCTAGAAGTCCAGGTGGAATCACTTTCCATGTTTCTGATTCTTCTGTTCAATAGGTGCTCCTATCAGAAGTCTGCTCAGATTGCATGTGCATATTTTATCCAGCCTATCAGAGATCTTCAAATTGCTAGAAGATAATACAGGCTCAATAAAAGGTACAACCCACGTCCTGGCCCTTTGAAGTTTTTTGTCATGCTTTCATTAAAGGCGGGGGTAGATTTAAAATCCCTACTCTTTGTTTTGTTCACTCTGAAAGAATCTTCAAATCCTTCCCTGTCTTCTTTCTTTTAATCAGAATGACACATACAACTATACAAAGGGCCTAATTTACAGCCCGCTTTGCTATGGGATTGCACCATTTTAAACCGCTTCTGTGAATTAGGCCCAAAGTGGTTTTCCTTTTCCAAGTTTCCCCTTGTGTGGTCTCTGTTTTCATCTTGCTGCTTGTTCGTTGCGTCGGTGTGTCATTCTTGTTTGTAACTGTTGTTTTGGAGGACTGTAGTGTTTTTTGATGTTGTATCTTGTTCTTTGTAGATAGCTGTTTCATTAGTTCATTGGGTGTTCCTTAGTTCTTTTTGGGATGCATTTACTGATTCTCTAGTTTCCCCTTTCTCTTCTAGTTTTTTCATTATAATTTCCCTGTAATTTGTGGGCAGTGTTTACTTGTTAAAGAGACTGGGAGAAAAAGGGTACGAGTCACAATTATTGATTTGTATTCACTATTGTCTCACTCTCTTTTCCTTGTATTAAAGTTAATAAAGCATTTTGGTTCCTCATCAAAAATACTGAATCGGTGGAAAGAATAATGATGAGGATGTTTATGTATGTATTTAATTGAGCTTAATGATATTAGGGAGCAATTGTGAAGGTAAGTACAAATGATTTTCCAGGAAACAGGTTAATCCTACATGGAACTTTTTCGGCTACAAAGGCATATCATTGCTTTTTGGATACCTTGACAACTACTTCTCACTTTCCTAGCCAGTGCTCTCCTGCCACTACAATATAATTTCAACTCCTCGTTGTGTCTTCTATTGTTGCTCACTCCCTACTCTGAAATCTCTCCGTCTGCAGCGGCTCTCCGATGGCTTTAATTTCAACCTTTTTTTCAGATTTGCTACTTTTGTAGTCTTTACATTTGTACATGTCCTTAGACCTAAATATACATGAAGTCTATTTATCTGTTGCTAATTAGGTAAAAAACGCCCCAGTGTACAAACATTTAATTGTGGTATTTATGTCCTTAGACCTGATTATATTGTGCCTTGGTTTACTGTCGCCTGTCTCCACTGGTCCTCGTCTCCTTTTCTGCTAACAGTTTCATGTCCTTTTTGTTCTCTCTCTGAATCCTGGTCTTGTCTCTGCTGGTCCCTGCAATTTGGAATTCTCTTGCATTCTCTTGCATGCATTCAAGTCTCAAATGCAACTCTTGTTTCTGTTCGTTTTTGCTAAAAGCTCACTTGTGAACAAGATTCCCGCGTTATTAAGAACATTACTGCCTGTCGGTTGCCCTCTGCAGAGTTATCATTGTTAACTTTGCAACACATTTTCGGTTTTATACATTCATGTAAATATATTTAAGTGCATGTATTAATTGACTTTCGTAATTGTCTTGGGGGTGTGCCTGCTCATCCTTTTATGTTTACAAACCAAAACTCTCATGTCATCAGCCACTGTATGGGCCCCACTGAGGAGGTGGCATGCACACAGACACCCTGCACACCCATGGAATGACCCTTTGAAGTCCCAGTGATCATCAAGAACCTCTACCGTGAGGATGCACATTTACAGAGTGAACATCCTCCAATTGTTGTGGATGATTGCCTCGTCAAAGCTAAACTCCAATGGACTATTGAAAAGCCGACATTGTATTAGGTCTAAAGTGCCTCTCTTCCATTACCATTGCCTAATTGTCCTATTGTGCCTCGTGGGAGCATTACAGGATTACAAGCCAACATTGTTCACACGATAATATTGCCTTAATATTTTGGAACAATATTATTTGTTATCATATTTACCGTTTTTCCTCCACCAACTCCACCAACTACGTTCTAGTAAAGAGAAAACATGTATTTTCAAATTCAGATAAATGCAGATAAATGCAGATAAATTGTTTGTATGGCAGTAAAATGTACAGCTCTTATATTTGAACTGCTCCACCTACGAAGGTTTTAATGTGTACAGCCCCATCACCCAATATATATTACATGCTTCTAGATTGTTGGTAAGACTTTACATATAATTGCTTATCTCTGGCCCCTGAGTGGCCCCTTAGCTGACGAGTAACTCCCTGCTAAGTTATATGCTATTACAGATTGCAGCCTCTACATAAGAATGGATTTTTGCCTATTAAAAATACCAGTCCAGTTGACCCACAAAGCCGTCAGAACACCAGAGACATGCTACAAATGTTGCAATGTGGAAGTCACCAGATACCACATGCAATCATCTGTGCCACCCCCAATTGCTGCGTGCACAGTCACAAGATCCTTGTTGATGATCCACTAAACCCATGGCCGTGCATTGAACAGAAACTGGGCCTGATTAACAGAGCGTGATTCATTTGGGCTGCCCCATTATAAAAATGCTTCTGTGAATCAGGGCTTGTGTGTGCTGTAATACATGCAGCCCAGGTTTTGATGAACCCAGCCGCTGGTAGATTGCCCATTCAAACATCTCCTCTACATTTGTATCTCCAACTGAAGTATAACTGTGGACACCATCAAAGGAGCACTGGGTTGTGCACAGTAGCCTCACCTTCCCACATTAGACATAGCATGTTGTGTCATTACACAGCTATTTGCACAACAATCCTTAATGTGAAAATAGTGGTTTGGAAGGCAATAGTACATCAGGTATACTGTGAGATACATTTCTGCAAAATTAATGACGGTGCATCACTGGTATACATTACAGGATTATATGTCAACCTCATTCAAAAGATCAACTCATTGTGAAATCGTACAGCAACAATATATTGCATTTACTACATGTTCACAACCAACACCACTGCCAAAGCCCTGAAAGCTAAAAAAAAAAAAAAAAACATGCATTCCTATCTTGCGCAGAATGCAATTAATACGTTTTGCATTTTAATGAAAGGTGTGATTGCTTTAATTCAGTGGTCTTCAAACTGTAGGGATGGTCCACCTGGGTGGGTGTGGGCCCAAAAAATGCCTGGGTGGAGCAAAACTCTTTAAAACAGGATTATAGTGACTGCTTAAAAAAAAGATATATTAGCACTCAATAGAAAATGTAAGCATGCATGGCTTGTGGGGGCGGCAACATTTCTTCAAAAGGTGAGGCTGAGCATAAAAGAGTTTGAAGACCACTGCTTTAATGGACTGCCCCACTAAAGCGCCCCAGTATGTTTATTCGTGTAGTTAACTCTTGGCTGATATTCTATGGCTTTCTACATTCTTTGTTTTAAAGACTGTGCACATTTTATTCTATTTTATCATGTTTGATTATTCATCATGAGCTTGAGTCTCAAAGGTCTGCAGTCTTGTGTGGATTTAAGTTGCACCTTCTAACGTATACCTGAGTCACACATTCCAAAACCGGCAAGCTCAGAACACTTTGCACCACTCTGTGAATTAGGCCCGGTTCAACCTGTTTTTTGGCAGAGCAAAGTCACTTTGCACTAAAGGTTCCATGAAGTAGGCCATAAAATCAGCACTGTCCAAAAGGACACCCCAAAAATGTTAACGTGGCAAAACACACCACAGATGCAGAGTTTGGGTTGGGCTTTGAGAAATAGGCAGGACGGGTAACGAAGCTTCCAAGAAAAGTAGTTGTCCCCCATTTTCATAGCCAAATAAATTTCCTTTTTCTTAGAATCTTTTCTGAAAATGCAGGAGTGCTTAGTTGTGAGGTTGTATTTGATACTGTGCTTAACTTCAACATATTTTCAACTCCATCTTCCCACTTTAGACATAGTATTTGTTATCCATTGATTGTAAAGTGCCAATCATAGGGTGGAGGAGGTGATACATCAAGTATACTGTGAGATTAGTTAAGGTTATATAACAGGTGGTACCTCTGCGGGAATATTAATTACAGTACTAGGGGTCAATGATATCAACCAAATAACAACATCTTGTAATCTTGCAAACATTTTATATTTACCACATGGCCACCACCGAAACCACCTTCAATTGCCTGTAAATAGAATAAAACATGTATTTTAATGTTGTTGTATAGTGAATACATGGTAAACACAATGATCATTGTCACAATGGAACTCAGTGGCTCTCCACGCCAGCTTTTGAATACACATGGCTTCCCACTGGCAAATATCCGATGGGCTTCTTGTTCCTTTCTATTAAACACTGCTAATATTGCCTATTAGTGTATCAATTAGGTGCATACATGAAGTCTATTAATCTGTTGCTAATTAGGTAAAGAAGAAACATTTAATTGTGCTATTTATGTCCTTAGACCTAGTTATGTTGTGCCTTGGTTTACTATTGCCTGTCTCCGCCTGTCCTCGTCCCCTTTTCTGCTACCTGCTTCATGTCCTGTTTGTACTCTCTCTGGCTTCTGGGTCTTGTCTCTGCTGGTCCCTGCACTTCGTAATGCTCTTGCATGCATCCAAGTCTCAGAAGCAACTCCCTTCTATTCGTTTATGTTCAAAGCTCACTTGTGAGCAACCTTCCCCCGTAATTAATAACATTACATCCTGTCGGTTGCCCTCCGCAGAGTTGTCATTGATAACTTTGCAACACATTTCGGTTTTATACATTCATATAAATACATTTAAGTGCATGTATTATTTGGCTTTCGTAATTTTCTTGGGGGTGTGCCTGCTCATCCTTTTTTATTTCCAAACCAAAACTCTCATGTCATCAGGCACTGTGTGGGCCCCACTGAGGAGGTGGCATGCACACAGACACCCTGCACACCCATGGAATGACCCTTTGAAGTCCCAGTGACCATCTAGAACCTCTATCGTGAGGATGCACATTTACACAGTGAACATCCTCCAATAGGGGTGGATGATTACCTCTTCAAAGCTAAACTCCAATTGACTATTGCAAAGCCGACATTGTATCAGGTCTAAGGTGCCTCTCTTCCATTAACATTGCCTAATTGTCCTAATGTGCCTCGTGAGAGAATTACAGGATTACAAGCCAACATTATCCACACGATAATACTGCCTTAATATTTTGGAACAATATTAATCTTCATCATATTTACCGGTTTTCCTCCACCAACTCCACCAACAACGTTCTAGTAAAGAAAAAACATGTATTTTCAAGATCAGATAAATGCAATTAAATTGTTTGAATGGCAGTAAAATGTACAACTCTTATAATGTGTACGTCCCCCGCACCCAATATATATATATTACATGCTTCTAGATTGTTGGTAAGACTTTACATATAATTGCTTATCTCTGGCCCCTAAGTGGCCCCTTAGCTGACGATTAACACCCTGAGATGTTATATGCTATTACAGATTGCAGCCTCTACATCAGGGGCGTTGCTAGGGGGGGCTATAGCCCCTGATCTTTTGGTTGTAGCCCCGGATAGAATCTCAGGAGCTACAACCAAAAGACCAGCTAGCCCCCAGTCCCAACAGTTCCGACATCAGCTTAGCCCCGGGTCTTTTCCAGACCTAGCAACTCCCCTGCTCTACATAAGAATGGGTTTTTGCCTCTCAGAAATACCAGTCCAATTGACCCACAAAGCCGTCAGAGCACCAGAGACATGCTACAAATGTTGCAATGAAGAAGCCACCAGATACCACATGCACTCATCTGTGCCACCCCCGATTGCTGCGTGCACAGTCACAGGCTCCTTGTTAAAGATCCACTAAACCCGTGGCCGTGCATTGAACAGACTCTGGGCCTGCTTAACACAGAGTGTTTCAATTGGGTTGCCCCATTATAAAATGCTTCTGTGAATCGGGGCTTGTGTGTGCTGTAATACATGTAGCCCAGGTTTTGATGAATCCAGCCGCTGGTAGATTGCCTTTTCAATGCTTATTATGTCTGCTAGTGTTTTTCAGATAGTATAAAAAGTGTTGTTTTTTTTTCTTCATTTATTTCATCAGTGAATGTCAATATTATTAGTGATTGCAAAATAGTAATTACTTTCTTAACAACACAGTGGGTCCAATTTATAAATCGTGTTTCATAGGAAATCCCCATTGAAAATGGTTTGTAAACCAGACCCTATGTGTCTGTCCCAGCTTTATTTTAATTAGAATTTATTGGACATTTGTATGGTGCCTATACACAAATGTTTCCTGGTGCCACAAGACAGAAAAAGGTGGGGGTGGGTCAGAGGAATAAAAACAACACTAATGGTCATACTTGGCCTAGTAACATTTTCAAATGGGAGGGTGAAGCTCAGGGCGGAAGGGCTGGGATGAAGGAAAGGGGGCGGGGGAAGGTGCAGGAGGTGGAGGCCCAAAGAGCTTAGCAAGTGCTAATGGGAGCCATGGAGGGCAGTGTCAGGGGATACAAGTGTAAAGGGAAATACAAGTGTGATGGAAGGGGAAGGCCAAATTCAGGCTGATCCTGGAAGGGCTCCTGAGGACAAGTGCTCATTATGGGTGCTGGGGTAGACTGGTCAAGGAGGGCCTGACCCCTGTATGACTCATAAAGGACCAGTCGCAGCAGCAGGTGGACGTTAGCGAGGGAGGGGGAGAGGGAAGGAGGAGGGAGAAATTGAAAGCCTTGAGAAGTTTCTGGATATTAAGGAGATCCGGCTAAAGTCTGAGGGGCCCAGGGAGACCATTCCATAGGCTCCTGCCGAACAAAGAGATCTACCACACATTTATGAAGCAGGATATGGATAAACAGAAAGTTGCACTGTGACAAATCTGACAAACCGATCTGCTGTAGTTTATTTGAATAGAAAACTCAAATGCTTGAGTGACTTTTAACATGAAGCAAAAATGTATTGGTCTGGGTTCCAGCCATACATGTCTCAGGACATCCAAGTAGCCTGTCAAATACCTGCAATATGTGTCTCTATGTGTTGACTTACTATTCAGAGTGATACTTTCTAATGTATACCTTGACTTGGTAAGCAGAGCATTGGGGCACCAGGGCAGTTCTATGGGGTCCTGTATTTGAATAGGCATGTAAAGTATCTGTTTCTTACTAGCTTCCCAGAACATGCAGCATACTGTTCATTCATTTTGCGGTTGCATGTGATGTTGTATTTAGCTCCACTCTCCTCTCTTTTAAAGCCTCCCATGTACGCAAGCCTACGCAATACAAGTTGTGCACACGATCTAGAGGAAAATAACTTATTGCAGTGTATCTAATTACGCCTCTTGCATTAAGGTATGCTCTAAACCTGTACTCTGGCCTACGCCTTACTTGATCCTGCGCAATTCTACCCCCATTCAGTGTGCTACGTAGTCCCTTGACTCACTAGGTCCTTATGTATCGTTGCTCTACTGGTTTAGATTTTTGCTGCACTTTGCCTACATTCTCATTGCCTAAATTCTTGTACTACTAGATTACTATGTACCACTGCTATGTAATACTGCCTTATGACACATAGGGGTTCCCAGTCTCTTGCTTTCTGGTTACAGTGACCCTAACAGCTACATTAGCAGGTATACATCACTGTCCGTATACTCCGTAGTCGTTGTTGAGTTCAGACTGTTGATACTGCCTATTTTGTGAGACTCTAGCAAATTCAAATCTGCATAGTTTGTGAACATTCAGTTAAAGTAGAATCTGCCTACTCTGTGAGCCTTTAGATACGTCGAATCTGCCTACTTTGTGAACATACAGTTAAAGTCGAATCTGCCTATTCTGTGAGCCTTTAGCTAAGTCGATCTGCCTACTCTGTGAACATCCAGTTAAAGTAGAATCTGCCTATTCTGTGAGCCTTTAGCTAAGTCGAATCTGCCTACTTTGTGAACATACAGTTAAAAGTCGAATCTGCCTATTCTGTGAGCCTCTAGCCAAGTCGAATCTGCCTATTTGTGTGCACCTGCAAATGCTAACTATGCCTACCTGTATGCGCATATCCTAAATCTATTTTGCCTATCATAGCCTTACAACCTAGTTCACTTCGCAGCCAAAACCATGCTCACCTGGTTCACTCTCATCATGTTCCCCTTCTGTGTCATGCACGATAATGTACCTTGCAGCGGTAATAATTACATATCCTTCAGTAATGGCTTAGCCAAACTTGGATGCTTAAGACATTACCTATCCCTTGCCCACACCTTTCCTGCCCACCATGTCACCCTTCCCTCAGAGCTACCACCTACACCACACCACTAAAGATAGTGACCACACAGTTTACACCCTAGCCAATACTACCCTTGATAGATCCTTGTGCCACCTCAGACCAAATGCTCCACATTTGACAGAGGACGACCACCCTAGTATCAATCCCAACCACCCCAAACCTAGTACTAAACCCACTACTAAGCCACAAGGTAACCCACTTACAGTCAACCCTAACCTCACTACCCGCAACAGTAGACTAGGCACCAGACTCCCCGTCACGTTCAGTAAGTCTTCTATAATACCCAAGACTAAGGCTGCTAACAATAAAGACACAGCCTCTAACAAGCCCAAATCCTCCCCCCTAAATGGAGCTTTACTTAATGTCAAGTCTCTTGTTGCTCATCCCACAGAAATCAGACGATCTTGACTTCCTCGCCATAACAGAAACCTGGCTACATGAGGCAGCAGGACCTTACCTATTCCTAGCTGTTCCCGACAAATATTACACCTTCAGAGCTGACAGACCCAATGCTCGAGGAGGAGGTATAGCTATCATCTTTAAATCCTCAGTGGACCTCAGATCAGTTACCTCCCCTCCACTTAAATCATGTGAGCCCCTTACTATCCAGCTACAATCCACCCCCAAGAGCACGATTACCATTCACTTAATATATAGACCCCCAGGTCCTCCTGGAACCTTCGAGGAAGACATCAGCTCTCTAATAGCTGAGAACTCTAAACCTTCAGCACAAAATATCATCCTTGGAGATTTTAACCTTGGGTACAATGACCCCAATGACACCCTAGCCTCCTCTCTGGCTAATGCTCTAGCTGAGCATGGCTTCACACAACTTAGTTCTCAACCTACTCATCAGAAAGGTAGAATCATTGATTGGGTAGCGGCTCTCAACTGTAATATTACCTGCAAAGCTCCCCAACCTCTTGCATGGACTGACCACCACCTCATCTCATTTGATATTAATATTAACAACTTAGATTCTAAACAGTGCCCCCCTGCACCAGCCTGTCCGACTAGAAATAAGCGTAACATTACTGCTGAAGCCCTAATCCCTTTGGTCCTTCCCATGCTCAATGCACTCCCGCCCACTGCTGACCTTAACCTACTGGTCAACACGTACAACGACTCCATGGCTAATGCCATTGATATTATCGCCCCACTGAAACTTGGAAAATGTAAACAGAGCTCATTTGAACTCTTGGTACACCTGTGAACTCAAAATATTGAGAAAAAAGAAAGCTAAGCTTTAAACACTATGGAAAACAACACCATCTGCTGAAAACAAAACTAATCTTACGAATATCTTCTCCCTATACAAAAAGGAGATAATTTGTACCAAGAACGAAGCCTACAATGTTAGAATAAACCAGGCAGGATCTTGTACTAAAGAACTTTTCACTATTCAAAAGGAATTAGATTATTCTAACCCATCCACAGATGCTTTCACGAAAGACAAATCTTGGTGTACCAGTATCCAGAACGCCCTCGCCAACAAAATCACAGGGTTCCAAACCAAAATTGAGGTTAAACGACAACAATTTACCAGTAGCAAGTCTACTAACCCAAGTACACCACCGCCCACAGACACTGACATAGGCTTCACTTTCAAAAAGGTAACTATACCAGAAGTCCAAAAAATCATAACCTCTCTAAAACCCTCTAACTGCAAAGGGGATAGCTGCCCTGCCCAGATTATACAAGATGCAGCTAGAGATCTATCCCCCTTCATCACTAAACTAACAAATCTGTCCTTCTCCTCTAATTCACTACCCAGCAACCTGAAAAAATCCTGGGTTCAATCATAAGACCCGGCCATTCCCACTAATTACAGACCAATCCCTACGGTTCCATTCTTGCTAAAAATTCTTGACAGAGTTGCCTATCTGCAAATTCAGGATTACCTAGAGACTAACCAACTGCTAGGAATATGTCAATCTGGCTTTCGACCTCAACACGGAACAGAAACTGTCCTTGTTGATCTCAAAAGTCAGATTGATGATATCAAACATAAAGGTAACATGGCCATCTTACGCCTTCTAGATCTCTCAGCGGCCTTCGACCCGGTCGACCATAAAATACTCTGCAACCACCTCTCGTCTGCAGCTCACTTCTCCTCCTATTCTGTCATGTGGATACAATCCTTCTTGGCTAACAGAACCGTGAGAGTTTTTTCATCAGTGGCAGCAGCAGACCCCATCCCTATCACCTGCGGTGTCCCACAAGGCTCTTGTGTTTCCCCCACTTTGTATAACATATATACAAAGCCTCTCTTTGACAAATTGGACCATCTGGGTGTCACCTACACCAATTACGCAGATGACACCCAGATACTCCTCACCATCTCAGGTAACTATAGTGCTGGCGTCATCTGGATCAATGAAATCTTCTCCATCATTCAGGCATGGATGGCCACACACGGCTTCTGTCTGAATGATGAGAAGACTGAGCTTTTCCTTGTCGGCTCACCTAATAACTTGCTGAAACTCAGCCCTAATTACAACAACATCATCATCGATGGTAACACAATTCCCATTGTTAAAAATGTGAAAACCCTTGGCTTTTATCTCAACGCCAACACCAACCTTTCCAAACAAGTTAATATGACTGCCTCAGTCACTGCCTACACTGGAAAACTGATAAGGGCCTGTAGACCTTTCTTGTCCACTAATAGTTGCCTCACGCTGGCAAGGGCTCTCTTACAGTCCACACTGGACTATTGCAATAGCCTATGCCTAAATGCTAACCAATCTATAATCAACAAACTACAGGTACTCCAAAATAACGTGCTACGAGCAGCACTAAACATCCCCAGGCGAGAGCACATCTCCACTACCAGAACATCCTGCAAATGGCTCTCTATACAACAACAAATTGACCTAAAAAACATATGTCTCACATACAAAGCCCTAAACCATCTAGCCCCACCCTATCTCACCAACACATTCACCCTGAAATTGGCTACTAGAGTTACCAGATCCTCCAATACCTTATGCCTTACGGTGCCCAAAGGATCTAGCTTCACGGTCCTTGCCTCCCAACTCTGGAATACCTTACCACTTAACATCCAATCTATTGAATCCTTTCAGTCTTTCAGGAAACAGGTTATTGGATGGTTACTGGAGAAAAACTAAGATTACCATCTTCTATCTCCTATGCCTGACGATACTTCCTATATTTTAACTGTTTGATGCTCATTGTAAACTGTATAAACTGTAAAAATGTATAACTGTAAACTGTATACATTGTATTTTGTAACCTGTCCCGAAGCGCCCTTTTACTTCTGGGTCTGAAGCGCTATATAAATAAATAAAACAACAAAACAAACAAAGAAGGTGCATCCTATGTGTCTAACATCTCATTTACATTTGCATCTCCATCTGAAGTATAACTACATACACAATCAAAGGAGCACTGGGTTGTACACTGTAGCTTCACCTTCCCACATTGGACATAGCATGTTGTGTGATCACACACATATTTGCACAACAATCCTTAATATGAAAATGTTGGTTTGGAAGGCAATGGTACATCAGGTATATTGTGAGATACATTTCTGCGAAATTAATGGTGGTGCATCACTGGTACACATTACAAGATTATATGTCAACTCCATTCAGAAGAACACCTCATTGTGAAAACGTACAACAACAATATATTATATTTACTCGCTGTTCACAACCAATATCACTGTCAAAGTCCTGAAAGCTAAAAAAAACATGAATTTTGAACCGTGCTAAAATTTCCATGAATTAGGCCCTAAAATCGAATGACACCCCAAAAATGTTAATGTGGCAAAACACACCACAGATGAAGAGTTTGGGTTGCGTTTTGAGAAATGTCATTATGAAAGACCAGATGTGTCTGTTAAAATATGGCTGATACTTTCGGGTTGTGGTTCCTGCAAGTGAACACAATTTAGCTCCTTCAAAAAGCACTACATTTTTCCAATACTTGTAATTTGTAATGTGGGTCTCCAGGTGCATGTTAATTGGTAACCAATTAACGGAGTACCACTCTTAAATGGATTCCTGTAATAGGCAGGGCGGGTAATGAAGCTTCCAAGAAATGTAGTGCCTCATTTTCATAGCCAAGTAAATTTCCTTTTTCTTAGAATCTTTCTGAAAATGTAGGAGTGCTTATTTGTGAGGTTGTGTTTGATACCGTGCTAAACTTCAACATATTTTCAACTCAGATTTCTCTGGTTATAGCCATATCACGTCTTCTACATTCACCTAATCAAGTGTAAAGTGGTACTTAAGCATACTATGCAGTGAAGTATGCACAACTCCAACTTCCCACTTTAGACATAGTATTTGTATGCCATTGATAACCCTTGTAAAGTGCCAATCATAGGGTGGAGGAGGTGATACATCAGGTATACTGTGAGATTAGTTAAGGATAGATGCCAGATGGTACCTCTGAAGGAATAGTAATTACAGTACTAGGGGTCAATGATATCAGGCGAATATCAACATCTTGTAATCTTGCAAATATTTTATATTTACTACATGGCCACCACCAACACCACCTTCAATTCCCTGTAAATAAAATTAAACATGTATTTTAATGTTGTTGTATAGTGAATACATGGTAAACACAATGATCATTGTCACAATGGAACTCAGTGGCTCTCCACGCCAGCTTTTGAATACACATGGCTTCCCAATAGCAAATATTCGATGAGCTTCTTGTTCCTTTCTATTAAACAATGTTAATATTGCCTTTTAGTGTATGAATTAGGTGCATACATGAAGTCTAGTTATCTGTTACTAATTAGACAAAAGAACACCCAATTGCACAAACATTTAATTGTGCTATTTGTGCTTCACTAAGTTCTCTTTGGTATTGCAGAAGAGGCCAACGGATTCCTTTGGTGTGCTCATGTAAATAAACAACCCTGATTGCCTGTCAATATGATTTTATTAGCAAACCATGCACTAGGGTGATCAAGCCTGGTGTGTGTGTGTGTTTGGTGTAACCAAGGAGGTGCTGCAGACACACACTGTACACCATGAAATTGATGATATGAATGTTCTGGCTTTTGGTACCATAGACCCTAGCACATTCTGGAACTCTTCTTTTGGGCCAAAGACATTAGGTGTTCTTCCTGTCCCTGGCCCCCAGTGTAAAATGCCTGGGGGTTAAAAGTCTACCCTCAGGATTTAGAGAGGCTCAAATTGCTTCAGTCAGCAGGGCAGGTTTTCACTGATTGAAACTTCTTAAGAAAGTCTTGCTTATTCCCCTCTGTCTGTCGTGCTACTGTTGTCACCACATCCACAATGGGATACATTGATTACTGCAATCGGATCTATCTAGTGCAACCAGACTCTCTGATTCAATTAATTCAGATTTTTCCGAATGCTGCAGCCTGCCTAGCCTTGCGGATCACCAGATCTGAGCATATCACCTCGCTATTAGGTAAACTCCACTGGCTCCCGGTTAGGAGACGGATTGAGTTTAAGATCTTGAGCCCTACCTTTTTATGAGAGAAGCTTAAAGCCTACATTCCCTCTCATAGGTTTCGCTGCAGCAACAAAAAACCCCTCCAAGTTCTGTTTGTACAAATCCAGATCAGGGGGTCACTCCTTTTTCAGTCCTGGCCCCTAAGCTCTGGAACACGCTCTCACTGGCACTCCGTGGCCTTCCATACCTTCTTCGTTTCAGGTAACAACTAAAGACCATGCTGTTTGCTGTCTAACTTCCCTGTCTGTTTTGTATTTCTTCTGGTTTTTTCTCCGGTTTCCGCGCCCAGATGCCATATTAACGTTAGTTTGCGCTGCACAAATTGTAATACATACGTACACACATAATGGGCCACTTCAATTTGCACTACAAAATGTATCAGTGTCTAAGTAAAATGTTCACATGCTAATGCAAAGTAGGTTTGCTTCGAAGGACCTGCCCCCAACTCCCCAAAACAGCAGGCAGCCATTTCTTTGCCGATATTATAAATGCTTTTTCTGTTTTTTTTTACAGCAAATATGTTCTTGCATTTTAAGATTTCCTTTTATATGGTATATTTTCTATGATGACGGTCCCTCTGTAACACTTTAAGATGGAAGGAAGGTGACTGAGGGGGAAAGGATCCCCCAGCCAATCAATATTGAACATGGCAAGGTTATGGTGAGGAGGCCCTGAACACCTTTCCCAGGTCCCTGATAAAGGGTAGGGGACAATGACATTGCCGTAAAACAGGTCCATCTAAGGGCTCAAATCCCATCCCATCCCATTGGCTTTGAGGGCACACCAGTCCTAGAGCCTTAGATCCTGACCTACACCCTAGTATCTCTGGGCAGGATAATGAAAGACCTCCCCTCACAGTTTGAGAGAGCCCAACTCTGGCTTTAGCCAGACATAACTTCCCACAGGTTGGAAAAACAAGCTTTCCCTTTAAGGGTAACACTTTCTATAAAGACAATAGAGGAAGCATGTAATCTGATACTATAAAGACTGGGCGGGGGTGTCTGTACTTCTGCCCATTATATGGTAGGGTAAATGCACAGAACACCCCAGTAAGGCTATCAATTTGGTAACAGTTGACGCACAGTCATGCTTAAGCTTTCAGGAGGTGATGCAGGCATAACACTTTGTACTTGGAATACTTGTTCAAAGAAAGGCAACTATACACACTTTATGTGGTAGCACCCATTACTTAAATCCAGTAATAGATGCACCAACAACAGACAATTGTAAATAGCCAGGTGGATTCCTAAGTTAGGTGTAACAGCATAGAGTATGACAGAATGGCAGGTTAGGTATGAACAGTGGCAGAATCCTTTCTTTAGACTAGACACGTAATTGTGAGTGAATATCCGCTCACCTGGGCAACCTGTAAGGGAAAAGTTAGAGAGTAACATATGAAGTCTTTTACAGCCCGGTTCAATGATGCTCAATACCCTTGTGCTTTCTTGTAAAAGGTTCTACTATCCCCAAAATACCTGAGAGGTCTCAGGAGAACAGGATCCAAGACAAATTTGGGACCCCTCGGTGACTCTTGAGGCTAGAAGATGCCCTTCCTTGTCACAGAATCTTTGCAGCCTTGGCAGCTTTATTCAACAATTCCCTCCGAGGATAGACCCCCTTTGGAAGAAGGAGCCACTGGGATGGTGAGTAGAAGAATAAAAAGGAACCAAAATCTTTCTGAAGTGCAGCCGCTTGGCTCTGCTCGGTGCTATCCTTTGTTTGATGATTTTTCCGACTGTAGAAGTCCTCTGAACATGAAACTTGCTGTGGGCTCCTTAAAGGCTTGGCATATGAAAGTAAGACCACTGGGACCTGTCAATGACTTCTGGCGGTGACCTGTGCATAGGTCACCTTTGCTGTTGGGCTTCAGACTATCACAGTTTTCCGACTTTCATTTCTTCAGTCTTGCAGCCGCAGCATAGACCTCTGGTCAGCTTCTGGTGACCTGGACTCCGCCACTAGAGTGGACCTCAGACCCTCACTAAGTCTGGACCCTCAGGACGTCTTTGTTAGCTTATTGTGGTCCGAAACCCACTGGCAGACCTTCCACTGCACCCAAACACCCTGGGCTCGCTCCGGGAGGAAAAAGTTGTTGGGGGTAACGTCAAGGAAGGATGTAGGTGATTTGACCAAAACCATGTTTTCAAAAGAGTGAAGTGACCGAATTGTAATTTTTGTATTGCAGGGGGAGCCCCCCCACAAATGCCCCGTTCTTCACCTACCTTTATTAATATCCCTTATCCAACCCCGAAATATATTTTATTTAAACATAATTTTTTTTCGTTCACGTCTACGGTATCGGGCAAGGATGTCCTTTCAAATGTTCTTAGGCATTTGGAACTTTCGCAGCTCTGGTTATCCAGCAGCACTATGCCAGGGTACACCCTCTTCTGGACAGTAGACAGCAACAGCTTCCAGCGATCACAAAACAGACCTCAAGACGCTGGGCGACATCAAGGGACTTCTCTGGCTCGAGATGTCCAGCACTACTCTTCTGGACTTCGAAGACCCCTTCTCCAGATGGCAGACACTCAGGAATGGCTTCCAGGATACTTCAAAGAAGAGCAGGAATGTCCCTCGTAACTCGAGGAGAGGTCTCCTTCACAGGTCCTGGTAGGAGACACAACAGCTTTTGGATTACATTGAAGAAATGCAGCAGCATACATCACTTCCAGCGGGGCTTCAAGGAACAGCTTCTTCCTGCTTCAGTTTCAAATTCAGCTTCTGAACAAATTGGGGCAAGTACCCAGCCTTTCAGCACACTACACTGTATTAATGTCAGTTTCAGTCAGAGCTGTCTCATTCATTGTCTCACACACACAGAAACCAGACACCCACAACAGAGAATGTGAGTGGACTCCCAACTTCATTCACACAGGTCCCAGCCCTAGGGTGTACCCACAATGCACAACACCTGGGAAGGCTCCAATTAGTCTGACAGGATGCAACCACAGTGCGATATATGATAATTCCACCCAACCGCCAGTCAGGAGGAAAGAGAACATGAGAGACATATATGATGTTTCCACCCAACAGCCATTGAGGAGGAAGGGACAGAGTCAGGGATTCCCAGGACTTTGGGAAACATGGTTAAAGGCAATAGAAACCAAGAGGCCACAGTGGCCATGTTGCATTTGTGTTGGAATCTATTGATTCCTATGGCAGTGCCTGGGTATCGCAATTAGCTCAGAGCCACTGCCAAGTCAGCATGTAGCTGCTACCTGCCCATAGCCTGCTGTGTGGGCAGCACACTGGTGCCCAGAAACACCTAAGGGGTACAAGGGTCTACCCCCACCCATGGACCAATAACGGTATCCCATGGGTGTTGTTCACCAAAAGATAACACGAAGAGCTGCACTACCAGAGGGTCAGGCTGGACCTCAGTGGCAGAAATCATAAAGAAAACACACACAGAGAAGTGGTAGGACAAGGACAGAGGCCCTGTCCCTCCATAAGGCATTTCCAGCATCACTGATACCAATGACAGTTCAAGCAGATCTTCAAGCAGTTCTTCAAATGAGTCATCTTTCACCGTTCACAGAACCTGGGATGGGCAGTGCCTGTCTGAGGATGCAGTGTTTGCCATCTGTGACTCCCCAAACATAGAGAAATTAATGCAGGATACTGCTTCTCAATAGCCATGCTCCCTAGCAAACAACCTTTGTGCTTAGGAAACAAAGTGTCATAGTCCCCACTTGTATACTATTCTCAATGAATATGAAAAGCTCAGACTCAGAGGTTTTCCAAGTATGTAACTAATGATCATGTAGGAAACACCAAAGCCCATTACTCAACATAGACATCCTCAAAAGAGTCAGAGCAGAACATCTAAAAACAAAAATATCTGAGAAGCCAGATAAAGGTGTATGGGAGGAAAGGTCTATTATGCCCCCCTCCCCTCTATTCCCGTCCACGCACGCTGACTATGCTCGACCCCTGGTTGGCCATGCGCCTCTGACCAAAGGTGCTGGGCAGCCTCGGGAGGACACATACGGGCTCAACATCCACGAGAGAGGACTGAGTACTGACTCCATTTTGTAATGAACCCTGACTCCAGTTTGTATACACCAAAGCAGGCCTTACAGCAAAAGCCAGCCTGCAGGCCGGCAGCTCTCCCCTGGAGCCATGCACAGTTAGCCAGGAACTCCCCCCTCCACCTTCCCTCTGGTGTCTCTTTGATTGTCCTGTTCTCACGGAAAACTGGGCGAAAATGCTACAAACGGAACACTGTATCTCTCGCCTTCCTCCTTACATCACTGACCTGTGAATGACCGAGCCAGAGTCGGGTCCTGATTAAACTATTAATCTCCACAAACCTGCCTCCTCAGTTACAGACGTCAACCAATAGATATATAACCTATATAACCCCCCAAACTCACACCCTTTTTGATGTAACAGATGCATGCCCCACGTTTTTGTGCCAACCAGCTTCACCCCTAGTACTAATCCCACTCGTGACCATAAATTCTCTTCTGTGTTAATGTATGATGAACCCGTTCCTATGAGATGTAACAGAGCAATTGATAAATAACCCACCTACCAGATTGTAATGAGTATAATATTTAAAATCCACATTCTGTGATATAAGGTAATTGTCTTTCAGTACCATGTACGCTCACAAATATGCTAAATGTTAGGAGAAATCATATGTTGTGATGTAAGAGACACAGCCTACGGAGCCAATGTAGATAGAGCAATCCTGTAGCACGATGACCATTGTAAATGTGAATATAGAGCGCATGATATAATCAGAAACCCCTTTCTCACCCATTGCAAATGAAGATAAAGAACACATGCTCGAACCCCATTCCAATGGTTTTACTTACTTGTTAGTATTACAAAAGAGGCCAGAATGATATTTTTTTTAAATATTTAATATGCGTGTCCAATACCTTTGTCATTACATCTTTCTAAGACTGCCTTTCTCACATTGTGATGTGATTATGCCATATTAAAATGAGGGACACATCCTGCCCATTATCATTATTCATATTAAACAAAGAGGGGTGTGTGTGTGTGTGTGCATTGTATTGCACGCAGAGGACAACTCGAATTGGCCTTAGCTCAGAGCCACTGCCAAGTCAGCATGTAGCTGCTACCTGCCCATAGCCTGCTGTGTGGGCAGCACACTGGTGCCCAGAAACACCTAAGGGGTACAAGGGTCTGCCCCCACCCATGGACCCATAACGGTATCCCATGGGTGTTGTTCACCAAAAGATAACACGAAGAGCTGCACTGGCAGAGGTTCAGGCTGGACCTCAGTGGCAGAAATCATAAAGAAAGCACACACAGAGAAGTGGTAGGACAAGGACAGAGGCCCTTTCACTCCATAAGGCATTTCCAGCATCACTGATACCAATGACAGTTCAAGCATATCTTCAAGCAGTTCTTCAAATGAGTCATCTTTGACCGTTCACAGAACCTGGGATGGGCAGTGCCTGTCTGAGGATGCAGTGTTTGCCATCTGTGACTCCCCAAACATAGAGAAATTAATGCAGGATACTGCTTCTCAATAGCCATGCTCCCTAGCAAACAACCTTTGTGCTTAGGAAACTAAGTGTCATAGTCCCCACTTGTTTACTATTCTCAATGAATATGAAAAGCTCAGACTCAGAGGTTTTCCAAGTATGTAACTAATGATCATGTAGGAAACACCAAAGCCCATTACTCAACATAGACATCCTCAAAAGAGTCAGAGCAGAACATCTAAAAACAAAAATATCTGAGCAGCCAGATAAAGGTGTATGGGAGGAAAGGTCTATTATGCCCCCCTCCCCTCTATTCCCGTCCACGCACGCTGACTATGCTCGACCCCTGGTTGGCCATGCGCCTCTGACCAAAGGTGCTGGGCAGCCTCGGGAGGACACATATGGGCGCAACATCCACGAGAGGACTGAGTACTGACTCCATTTTGTAATGAACCCTGACTCCAGTTTGTATACACCAAAGCAGGCCTTACAGCAAAAGCCAGCCTGCAGGCCGGCAGCCCTCCCCTGGAGCCATGCACAGTTAGCCAGGAACTCCCCCCTCCACCTTCCCTCTGGTGTCTCTTTGACTGTCCTGTTCTCACGGAAAACTGGGCGAAAATGCTACAAACGGAACACTGTATCTCTCGCCTTCCTCCTTACATCACTGACCTGTGAATGACCGAGCCAGAGTCGGGTCCTGATTAAACCATTAATCTCCACAAACCTGCCTCCTCAGTTACAGACGTCAACCAATAGATATATAACCTATATAACCCCCCGAACTCACACCCTTTTTGATGTAACAGATGCATGCCCCACGTTTTTGTGCCAACCAGCTTCACCCCTAGTACTAATCCCACTTGTGACCATAAATTCTCTTCTGTGTTAATGTATGATGAACCCGTTCATATGAGATGTAACAGAGCAATTGATAAATAACCCACCTACCAGATTGTAATTAGTATAATATTTAAAATCCACATTCTGTGATATAAGGTAATTGTCTTTCAGTACCATGTACGCTCACAAATATGCTAGATGTTAGGAGAAATCATATGTTGTGATGTAAGAGACACAGCCTACGGAGCCAATGTAGATAGAGCAATCCTGTAGCACGATGACCATTGTAAATGTGAATATAGAGCGCATGATATAATCAGAAACCCCTTTCTCACCCATTGCAAATGAAGATAAAGAACACATGCTCGAACCCCATTCCAATGGTTTTACTTACTTGTTAGTATTACAAAAGAGGCCAGAATGATATATTTTTTTAAATATTTAATATGTGTGTCCAATACCTTTGTCATTACATCTTTCTAAGACTGCCTTTCTCACATTGTGATGTGATTATGCCATATTAAAATGAGGGACACATCCTGCCCATTATCATTATTCATATTAAACAAAGAGGGGTGTGTGTGTGTGTTTGTGTGTGTGTGTGCATTGTATTGCACGCAGAGGACAACTCGAATTGGCCTAGTCAAAACAGTCAGGCAAGGAGAGATTACTTGACTATTTTGTGGAGGACAAAGCTAATGTTGTGCATGTTCACTGATTGTTCCTACTATGTCTTGCTGAATGAGCTGTTAGGTTCAGCCTTAATGAATGATATTGGGCAAGAACACTCTTGTTGGTGCATGCACAGTCTATGTGTGATTCACTAGGCCCAACCCAGTGTTTTAAGTGAATCTCATTAATAGTGGGGATGCACTTGATTCTCCACTAAAGCCAACGTTGACTTTTTTAAAATTTAATTTTCTCACCTCTGAGTTATCACCCTTCCATTATTATTACCTAAAAAAGTATCACTGTGTACTTCAAAAATAGTGTACAGTGTTGTATGCCACTGTTCTATTTTAAATCAAGAATGTTTTTTTTGATACCTTCCTTAATCTGTCCAAACTATCTCTAACCTGGCAATCAAGATGATGGACGGGATGGAACTTTGAGGTACATTGTGAGATGCATTGATGAGAAATGTTCTGACATAAGTCTAAGGGCACACTAATTCAATTGAGTAGGTGACATTGCTATTCAGCAGGTAACAGCATTGTGAAATCGTACAACAATCATATGTTTTACTTAAAATATGTCCTTCATCAACTTTACCACCAACTCACTGCAGAAGGCAAGAAGCATGGATTTTAGTGTTCAGGAACAAATAATTAAAATGGGCCACATGAGCTAAAGAACATCCTGTACACAAATCTGAGTCCACCGATTGTGCTTCTGTAAGTAATCCTTGGTAATCCAGAATGAGCCAACATTTTTATTCTGTAATATTTTAAATGCGTTCAATATTTTTGTCAATACACCTTTCCAAAGCTGCCTTTCTCACATTTGGGTGTGGGTATGCTATACGAAAATGGGGGACACAGCATTCCCATCATTATTATTATTATAATTATAATTATAATTAGTATTATTATTATTATTATTTAAATTTTTAACCCATGAGCTGTGTGTGTGTGTGTGTGTGTGTATGTGTGTGTGTATGTGTATGAGTGTATTTTTGTTGTGTGATGGTGTATGTGTGTGCGTGTTTTTGTGTGTGCGTTTATGCTGCCTTGGATGGTAATACATATATGCCATTTTATTTATCGTATGATCGTAGTGTTCTGTCACTGTCCACAAGAGGACATATTTACCTTATGTTCAGCACAGACTCCTTGAAGGCTCCGTGGGATGAAAACAGACCTTTCTATATTGAAGTCATGTTAACTTGTTTACATATTAAGAGATGTTGTACCGTCAGCTTCTAAATGTAAATGGCCAACTTTTGACTTTCAATTCAAGTGTGATTCATCAAGTTATCTCTCTTCCATTACTATCACCTAATCAAGACATTGCACAGAGATGAATGCAACATTACTGTTTTTAAAAATGGATAGAGCATTTTGATGCCTTCCATTACCCTTTTAAGACCTTCTATAAACTCAAAATCTAGAGATAAGCGTTGATGTAGCCTTAATGTGCAGAGTTAAATGACTTACTTTGAAATCCCCATACATACCTTCCAGGGCATACTCATTAATCTATCTAGAAATCAATACTATTCAACGTTAAACAAATATTGAATAAGTGAGTAAACAATTTTCCCCACTTACTATTCCACCACCAGCTTTGCCACCAACACCCTACAGAAGACAATATGCATGTATTTTAATTTCAATGTGGATGAATAGTAAATATAAACTTTGAAAAGACAATTACATGTACAGGTGTCTGATTGGATCTCTCCCACATCATTTTAGAACCCACAAATTCTTCCTGGCAGATACTTAATAGACTTTTAGGTTATTTGTTTTAAAAGATAGCAATAATGTATAGTGTTTTACATTTTTTCTTCAGAAATCAACTTTGAGTTTCTCTGCCACATGAGCTAAAGAACATCCTCTACACAAATTTGAGTCCACCAATTGTGCTTCTGTAAGTAATCCTTAGTAATCCAGAAGGAGCCAAAATTTTTATTCTGTAATATTTTATATACGTCCAATATTTTTGTCAGTACACCTTTCTAAAGCTGCCTTTCTCACATTTGGGTGTGGGTATGCTATACAAAAATGAGGGACACATTTCCTATTATTATTATTATTATTATTATTATTATTATTATTATTATTATTATTATTTACATTTTTAACCCATGAGCTGTATGTGTGTGTCCCTTCTGGGATTGTACAAAATATATGCTGATGTATTGATGGTTGTCGTGTTTTGTAATAATGCCCAAAAGGATGTATTCAACTTATGTTCACCAAATTCTCTACCAATGCTCTATTGAACAAAAAACATATATTTCTATTTTGAAGTCACATTAGTATGCTAACATATTAAGAGAAGTTTTAACTTCTCCCCTCAGATTTTAAATGAAAGCAGCAGCCTCCTGACCGATATGTGATGGGCATGTAACTTCTTTGCTTCAAAAACTGAAATGATATACATTTATTGTCACATTTAAGGGTATACATGAAATGTGTTTGACTGTACCTAAATGCACTCTAGAATGCACTCAATGTGTAATTATCGATTGCTCTTTTGCAAATTGTTGGGTGCTCTTTGTTATTATAGAAGCTGACACATGATTGCTTCCCTATTGTTGAATTCATACACACTCTTTTTTTATACATGCCTTCTTGAGGGGATTTACCTAATTTGAATTAGGTAATGTACAATGCAAGAAGGGGGCAGAGGTTTTGAGTGATCATGGATTGTAATACAATTATGATCACAAACATTTAAGCCATATTGCTTTGTGTTTGTGTGTGGTGGGTGAACTACCCTCGCTGGGGAAATAAATCACACAAACACTTAAACTGAACATCCAGAAACGTATATGAACGCTCATTAGAGAATCAAAGGGTACCACCACTTCTAAAGACAGAGTCAATTTGCGATTGGCAACTCCATTTGGTAGTGGGCCCTCACTGTCAGAGATCCACTGAAATTAACCGAAGGAACGCTACCAGAACTGCTGACTAACTGAACATTTTTCTGGCTATCAGTTTGCATGTTCATTGATTGTTCTGTATCTGTATTGAATTGTGAGTGGTGCTGCATTATTGATTGATAATGGCCCAAAATTCTCAGAGCTGACATTGCAGCACATTCCACATACTATGCACCGCTGCACAACACATGGTTTTCATTGACTCTCATTACTATTGAGGATACATTTGATGCTGAAACTAACTTGTTTCCCCTCATTTCATTTAAAGTGTATCACCTCTCAGTTTTCTATCTCTGACTACTATCTGCTAGTCAAGAATTAACTGACTATCAGTATGTGTATGGTGTGTTTGTGGCGTGTTTTGTTCCACGGTACAAATTTAAAATTAGTCATGAGATTTTGAAGCCTTTCATAAGCCTTCCAAAACCATCTGTAACCTGACAATCAGAGGGTTAGAAAGTGACCGTACGCCAGGAAAATTGTGAGATAAATTATGGTGAATTCACCGGACATAAAACTAAAGGCATATTCATGAAAGTTATTATATGTCAATAATATTCAGGGGATGACATCATCTTAACATTGTCCAAATATAATATGTATTACTTACTCCATGTCCACCACCAATTCCGCCACCAATGCCCTACAGGAAATAATATTCATGTATTACAATGTTGGGAAAATGTCAACTAGAATTTTACATGTCAATTCAATGTACAGAACTCACAAAACAGCTAAATTCCACCATTTTATTGCACGCAGAGGACAACTCGAATTGGCCTAGTCAAAATGGTCAGGCAAGAAGAGATTACTTGACCATTTTGTGGAGGACAAAGCTAATGTTTTGCATGTTCACTGATTGTTCCACCTATGTGTTGCTGAATGAGCTGTTAGGTGCAGCCTTAATGAATGATATTGGGCAAGAACAATCTCGTTGGTGCATGGCAGAGTCTGTGTGCGATTCACTAGGTCCAACCAATTGTTTTAAGTGAATACAATTAATAATGAGGATGCACTTGATTCTCCACTTAAGCCATCATTTGACTTTTTTTAAATTTAATTTTCTCACCTCTAAGTTATCACCCTTCCATTATTATTACCTAAAAAATAATCACTGTGTACTTCAACAATAGTGTACAGTGCTGTATGCCACTGTTCTATTTTAAATGAAGAATGTTGTTTTGATACCTTCCTTAATCTGTCCAAACTATCTCTAACCTGGCAATCAAGATAATGGAAGGGATGGTACTTGGAGGTACATTGTGAGATGCATTGATGAGAAATGTTCTGACATAAGTCTAAGGGCACACTAATTCAATTGACTAGATGACATTGCTATTCAGCAGGTAACAGCATTGTGAAATCGTACAACAATCATATGTTTTACTTAAAATATGTCCTTCATCAACTTTACCACCAACTCCCTACATAAGGCAAGAAGCATGGATTTTAGTGTTCACTAAACTGCTGCTGACTAACTGAACATTTTTCTGGGGGACAAAGCTATCAGTTTGCATGTTCATTGATCGTTCTGTATCTGTATTGAATTGTGAGAGGTACAGCATTATTGATTGATAATGGCCCAACATTCTCAGAGCTGACATTGCACATTCCACATACTATGGACCACTGCACAACACATGGTTTTCATTGACTCTCATTACTATTGAGGATACATTTGATGCTGAAACTAACTTGTTTCCCCTCATTTCATTTAAAGTGTATCACCTCTCAGGTTCTATCTCTGACTACTTTCTGCTAGTCAAGAATAAACTGACTATCAGTATGTGTGTGGTGTGTGTGTGGCGTGTTTTGTTCCACAGTACAAATTTAAAATTAGTCATCAGATTTTGAAGCCTTTCATAACCCGTCCAAAACCACCTGTAACCTGACAATCAGAGGGTTAGAAAGTGACCGTACGTCAGGAAAATTGTGAGACAAATTATGGTGCACCGGACATAAAACTAAAGGCATATTCATGAAAGTGATTATATGACAATAATATTCAGGGGATGACATCATCTTAAAATTGTCCAAATATAATTTGTATTGCTTACTTCATGTCCACCACCAATTCCGCCACCAATGCCCTACAGGAAATAATAATAATGTATTACAATGTTGGGAAAATGTCAACTAGAATTTTACATGTCATTTCTATGTACAGAACTCACAAAACAGCTAAATTCCAACATTTTATTGCACGCAGAGGACAACTCGAATTGGCCTAGTCAAAACGGTCAGGCAAGAAGAGATTACTTGACCATTTTGTGGAGGACAAAGCTAATGTTTTGCATGTTCACTGATTGTTCCACCTATGTGTTGCTGAATGAGCTGTTAGGTGCATCCTTAATGAATGATATTAGGCAAGAACACTCTCGTTGGTGCATGGCACAGTCTGTGTGCGATTCACTAGGCCCAACCCAGTGTTTTAAGTGAATCTCATTAATAATGAGGATTGTAAGAGGATTCAATTCAGCACTACAGCCAATTCAACGCCTAGTCTAGAATACTGAATGAAAACCCTTATTGATATATCTTTATGTCCAGTTCATGCGTTCTGGATGACTACCCCTATATAACACCCCTCTCTTGGAATCCTCCTGACCCCACTGAGCCAAGAAGTAGTTCTGTTTTGCAAGTTAAAAGGTTTATTTGATAATTTAAACAATAGATATATATATCACGCTTTATAATAAATTAATAATTGAATAGCACACTTAATCTGATATGATAAAGATTAACAACGGAGAATCTGGCACTAGCACACTTCTTTATAATCAATGATTGGTTATAGGATGGATAAGATAGCAACAATACTTTTATGGTTTCAAAAGGATGCAATGTGGAATGAAATGCAGTACAGAAAACAACTTGATAGGATTTCAACAAAACAATGTAATCACTTTTCTCTGGCAATCCACCCCCCCCTTTTATGCAATGCAAGGAAATGGAAGGAAGCACACAATTGTCAGAAATGCAATTCAAATGTAATTCAGTTCACCCAGCAACTTAGACTACAGAAGTTGAAAACACAGGCAAAATGCTTTGATATGTGCTGGCAATTAAGTGAAAAATATGCTAAATTGCTTTTAATTCCCTCTAGGAGGTTCAGGGTGAGTGAAATCAAGTTAATATTAGTCCAGGCTCACTTTAGCAAGGATCTAGGGTGTAACTAGCAGGTTAAACGAATTTTTAGCAACTGAAAGCAAGAAGCTTCTGTTTTCACACGTGGAGAAATTTGCAAATCGCGGCAAAATTCGTGAATGCGTTTTTCACGATTACGGCACAACTATAGGGGGTAGGAATGCGGTTCTAGGTTCGTAGGAAAGCCACGATTCTCAGCTTTCAGGGGAAAGTTACTGCAAGTCTCTAACACAAACGGTCACGGAGGTATGAGCGATTTAGTGAAGGTCGTTTTTCAGATTTGAAATTTTAAAAGCTCAAAATGACAAGTGCAGCTTGCAACTAGAAAATGACAAGTGACAGCTATGCAAATGACAGGTGACAGTTAGGAGGCAGTTCTACTTAGATTAAAATAGGATTGAATTATATTATTTTAACTAAGAGATTGGTTCTGCACAGTTTTCTAGGTACTCACACTATATTCTTGAGTGAAATGGGCCTCGCCATGGATCTGGTCAGGTTTTAGACGGGACTCTGGTCTCTGCACTTCACAGTGATCTGGGTCTGCTCTCTCTCTCTGGATTCTGAAGATTGAGGGATTTAAAGTCTGGATCTTTCTGCACAGCTTTCTCTGGAGATTGATGGAGGTAAAGTATGGATTTTCCCGGCAGAGCTTCCAGCTGCAAATGGATTTGAAAGTCCCTATCTGTCCTGTCTCTCTGCTTTTATGTGTTTTGAAAATGGGTGTGTGTGTGAGCATCACTAGACCCTACCCCTCTCTCAGCTTCTAATTGGTCAAACTTCCATTTCTCACTTGATTGGGGGAGCTAAGTTGTGTCAGAGTGATGTCATTTTACAGCCTGCAGAAAGTCCACTCCTCCTGTCAACTTACACACAAATCTAGATTTGAAACAAATACATATTTGCAGAGGTACATATTGTTTTAAAATTGCATGCACACATCACATATCACAGGAGGTATCTCCTGTTCAAACTCTGCTCTTCCTGGGAGCTTGCATTCAGAAATGGCACATATTTCACTTTTTAACTGATTTTGCAATTCCGGACATTGACCCAAATTTACACACACGTGCGCAAGGAGTATGGACATTAGTTGATGAAGTGTCAGATTTTTCACATGCACACATTTTGAGTAATATCCTCTTTTCCGCTAAAACCCCCCTGAACATGCCACCGGTTCGAAAAACCTCTTAAATTGTGGGCAGAAAAATCACAAGAATTATGGTGTCATTTATAACATTTTCACATGTCCGTACTATGAGTTATTCATCTTTTTCTAAAACCATATTCTGGCTATAGAGGTGTGTCTTTTCAGGTCACATGGTACAGAAACCAGTCTTTCCAGTTTCTGGAAAGCTCAGAGACCCTGCCCCTCCCAGCTTCTGCCAAGAGGAAGCTCCATTTACGACTCCCGCCAATAAAACATTTGCCTGAGTCAGGACAGGGCTTTGTTCAATTTCCTGCAGAGCCCAGGTAATTCAATCAGGGAAGTGTCATATCCCTTTTGGTGTGAGCAGCAAAAGGGCAGCTAGGCCTGGGAACACATCTGTGACTCAAGTTTCACTCCTGACGGGGGTAGTTGCCAGGCAGAATTGGAATCTCTTTAAGCCAGTTTCAGATAAAATGTCACTTTTTGTTCCCCAGTTTCTGCATTCAAATAAAACTAAACATGTTTACATATGCAGCTAGAATGCTGATTCTAAGTTTAAAACTATGACATTTAAACAGTTGCAACCCATGTGACACTCAAAGTAAGTCACTCAATTCTTTTAAACATTTAGATTTGTAGTGTCTTTCAGTCCAAATTTACTTAAACTGCTGAAATCCACAGCTCAGTCAGTCTTGTTATAAACCTTCAAGTCACTTCAAAATATAACTTTACATTGGATCCACCTCTCAGTAAGTCTTTCTTTGGCATGTTTTGGGTTAATTTATTCAGTTTTCTACACACAAAAGTAAAATCTGGTGTTTTAAAACGCCGGCTTTTGGATAGTGGTGAGTACTGGTAATGCACCCCTTTTTGGGATTTAAGAAAATGAATTCTCCACAGTTATGGGTTTGCTTTTGGCAATCAGCATTGCCATTCCCAATGGTTTCAGACTACTGTGTGGGTAGTCCAATGGTGGTTTTAGGCAGTGTCCTTCTGTGCCCATAACATCGGCAAAAATGAGTGGCAGCCTATTCTTCATGCATTTCCCTGTGCATTTTCTGGGAAGCTCTGGCCATCATGATGTTTTCATGTCAGTACTGCACAGTTTTGAGGTAGGGCTCGGATGCATGGGTAAATACATCCCACAGGATGCACTTGATTCTCCACTTAAGCCAACATTTGACTTTTTTTAAATTTAATTTTCTCACCTCTAAGTTATCACCCTTCCATTATTATTACCTAAAAAAGAATCACTGTGTACTTCAACAATAGTGTACAGTGCTGTATGTCACTGTTCTATTTTAAATCAAGAATGTATTTTTGATACCTTCCTTAATCTGTCCAAACTATCTCCAACCCGGCAATCAAGATGATGGAAGGGATGGTACTTTGAGGTACATTGTGAGATGCATTGATGAGAAATGTTCTGACATATGTCTAAGGGCACACTAATTCAATTGAGTAGATGACATTGCTATTCAGCAGGTAACAGCATTGTTAAATCGTACAACAATCATATGTTTTACTTAAAATATGTCCTTCATCAACTTTACCACCAACTCCCTAAATAAGGCAAGAAGCATGGATTTTAGTGTTCAGGAAGAAAATAATTAAAATGGTTATACAAGACTTAAATGTACTTATATCTTAAAGGATGTATCCCTTTGTTTTCAATACACACACCTACATGCTGACAGAAATTGCATTGACTTCTAGGTTATTTTCTATTTTCAAAAGTTCAAAAGGTTCTTGTATTTTTCCATCTTTCCATATAAATCATGTGTGCTTAACTTTGGCATATCAGCTTAATAACACTCGGACAAAATGGCAGGTAGGACTAAGTTTGAAATTGCAGGTTTTGCTTGGTGTAACAAAAAGGGCTAAAATTAATCTCTGTAAAATGTAACGTGTGTCACCCAATGCCCTTATGGGCACATCGTCATGAGTGGCATATTCTATCAATTTGATGTGGATGTGACACTTGCAAATGAGGAACAACTACCTTCCTTTGCCATTATTTGTACGAATAAAATGTGAGGTTTGTTGTGTGTGTGTGTGTGTGTATGTGTGTGTGTGTGTGTGTTTCTATGCGTATGAGTGTATTTTTGTTGTGTGATGGTGTATGTTTGTGCGTGTTTCTGTGTGTGTGTTTATGCGCTTCCATGTAATAATGTCGCCACAAAAATCTCGCCATGCAAAAATATTGCCGAAAAAATGGCTTTTTTTGTGGCAACATTATTGCATGGAACATGCGGGGGACACCCCTGCAACCCCCAAACTTTTTTTGTATTTTTTATTTTTAAATTTTTTTTTTTGCGCCTGTCCCCATATATATGGTCACCCATATAATATCGCCGCAACCTTTTCCCGGCAATATTATTTACGGCAACCTTATATATGGGGATAATATTACCTGATACCGTTTATGCTGCCTTGAATGGTAATACATATATGCCATTTTATTTATCGTATGATCGTAGTGTTCTGTCATAGTCCACAAGAGGACATATTTACCTTATGTTCAGCACAGACTCCTTGAAGGCTCAGTGGGATGAAAACAGACCTTTCTATATTGAAGTCATGTTAACTTGTTTACATATTAAGAGATGTTGTGCCGTCAGCTTCTAAATGTAAATGGACAACTTTTGACAGATATTTTATGGGCATTTATTGTGTTTGCTTTAAATTCTGAAATTATTGTCATTTAGTGAAACATATAGACTTATTCATGACATATGGTTATCTTTGGCACAGTAGCACCGCAGATTACACTCCATGAAAAGTGGAATTTGTTCACAATTTCCATTTCTATAGTGCTCTGGTATGATACAAATGGTCAATAGGTCTCTAATGTATTGTTGTATTCATGGAAACTGCATTTTAAGTCATATCTTCATAAGGATTTGTTACATAAATTACATCAGGTAAAGTCACTTGAACACATGGGACACCGATATTTGGTGATCTTGATTTCTGATAAAAACATAATCACAAACAATAATTCCATATGTGTGTGTGTTTTCGTGTGTGCGTCCCTAGATTTGGAGGACATAAAATAAGTACTTAGAATCTTCTTATTTGAATGTTCATGTGAGAATCCGACGGGAGTGAGCAACCCAAATGATTCAGTGAATTTACAATTGGCAACTGCTTATGAGAGTGGACTTTCACACTGCCTTTCTCACATTTGGGTGTGGGTATGCTATACGAAAATGGGGGACACAGCATTCCCATCATTATTATTATTATTATTATTATTATTATAATTATAATTATAATTAGTATTATTATTATTATTATTTAAATTTTTAACCCATGAGCTGTGTGTGTGTGTGTGTATGTGTATGAGTGTATTTTTGTTGTGTGATGGTGTATGTGTGTGTGCGTGTTTTTGTGTGTGCGTTTATGCTGCCTTGGATGGTAATACATATATGCCATTTTATTTATCGTATGATCGTAGTGTTCTGTCACTGTCCACAAGAGGACATATTTACCTTATGTTCAGCACAGACTCCTTGAAGGCTCCGTGGGATGAAAACAGACCTTTCTATATTGAAGTCATGTTAACTTGTTTACATATTAAGAGATGTTGTACCGTCAGCTTCTAAATGTAAATGGCCAACTTTTGACTTTCAATTCAAGTGTGATTCATCAAGTTATCTCTCTTCCATTACTATCACCTAATCAAGACATTGCACAGAGATGAATGCAACATTACTGTTTTTAAAAATGGATAGAGCATTTTGATGCCTTCCATTACCCTTTTAAGACCTTCTATAAACTCAAAATCTAGAGGTAAGCGTTGATGTAGCCTTAATGTGCAGAGTGAAATGACTTACTTTGAAATCCCCATACATACCTTCCAGGGCATACTCATTAATCTATCTAGAAATCAATACTATTCAACGTTAAACAAATATTGAATAAGTGAGTAAACAATTTTCCCCACTTACTATTCCACCACCAGCTTTGCCACCAACACCCTACAGAAGACAATATGCATGTATTTTAATTTCAATGTGGATGAATAGTAAATACAAACTTTGAAAAGACAATTACATGTACAGGTGTCTGATTGGATCTCTCCCACATCATTTTAGAACCCACAAATTCTTCCTGGCAGATACTTAATAGACTTTTAGGTTATTTGTTTTAAAAGATAGCAATAATGTATAGTGCTTTACATTTTTTCTTCAGAAATCAACTTTGAGTTTCTCTGCCACATGAGCTAAAGAACATCCTCTACACAAATTTGAGTCCACCAATTGTGCTTCTGTAAGTAATCCTTAGTAATCCAGAAGGAGCCAAAATTTTTATTCTGTAATATTTTATATACGTCCAATATTTTTGTCAGTACACCTTTCTAAAGCTGCCTTTCTCACATTTGGGTGTGGGTATGCTATACAAAAATGAGGGACACATTTCTTATTATTATTATTATTATTATTATTATTATTATTATTATTATTATTATTATTATTATTATTTAAATTTTTAACCCATGAGCTGTATGTGTGTGTCCCTTCTGGGATTGTACAAAATATATGCTGATGTATTGATGGTTGTCGTGTTTTGTAATAATGCCCAAAAGGATGTATTCAACTTATGTTCACCAAATTCTCTACCAATGCTCTATTGAACAAAAAACATATATTTCTATTTTGAAGTCACATTAGTATGCTAACATATTAAGAGAAGTTTTAACTTCTCCCCTCAGATTTTAAATGAAAGCAGCAGCCTCCTGACCGATATGTGATGGGCATGTAACTTCTTTGCTTCAAAAACTGAAATGATATACATTTATTGTCACATTTAAGGGTATACATGAAATGTGTTTGACTGTACCTAAATGCACTCTAGAATGCACTCAATGTGTAATTATCGATTGCTCTTTTGCAAATTGTTGGGTGCTCTTTGTTATTATAGAAGCTGACACATGATTGCTTCCCTATTGTTGAATTCATACACACTCTTTTTTTATTCATGCCTTCTTGAGGGGATTTACCTAATTTGAATTAGGTAATGTACAATGCAAGAAGGGGGCAGAGGTTTTGAGTGATCATGGATTGTAATACAATTATGATCACAAACATTTAAGCCATATTGCTTTGTGTTTGTGTGTGGTGGGTGAACTACCTCGCTGGGGAAATAAATCACACAAACACTTAAACTGAACATCCAGAAACTTATATGAACGCTCATTAGAGAATCAAAGGGTACCACCACTTCTAAAGACAGAGTCAATTTGCAATTGGCAACTCCATTTGGTAGTGGGCCCTCACTGTCAGAGATCCACTGAAATTAACCGAAGGAACGCTACCAGAACTGCTGACTAACTGAACATTTTTCTGGGGGGCAAAGCTATCAGTTTGCATGTTCATTGATTGTTCTGTATCTGTATTGAATTGTGAGTGGTGCTGCATTATTGATTGATAATGGCCCAAAATTCTCAGAGCTGACATTGCAGCACATTCCACATACTATGCACCGCTGCCCAACACATGGTTTTCATTGACTCTCATTACTATTGAGGATACATTTGATGCTGAAACTAACTTGTTTCCCCTCATTTCATTTAAAGTGTATCACCTCTCAGTTTTCTATCTCTGACTACTATCTTCTAGTCAAGAATTAAGTGACTATCAGTATGTGTATGGTGTGTTTGTGGCGTGTTTTGTTCCACGGTACAAATTTAAAATTAGTCATGAGATTTCGAAGCCTTTCATAAGCCTTCCAAAACCATCTGTAACCTGACAATCAGAGGGTTAGAAAGTGACCGTACGCCAGGAAAATTGTGAGATAAATTATGGTGAATTCACCGGACATAAAACTAAAGGCATATTCATGAAAGTTATTATATGTCAATAATATTCAGGGGATGACATCATCTTAACATTGTCCAAATATAATATGTATTACTTACTCCATGTCCACCACCAATTCCGCCACCAATGCCCTACAGGAAATAATAATCATGTATTACAATGTTGGGAAAATGTCAACTAGAATTTTACATGTCAATTCAATGTACAGAACTCACAAAACAGCTAAATTCCACCATTTTATTGCACGCAGAGGACAACTCGAATTGGCCTAGTCAAAATGGTCAGGCAAGAAGAGATTACTTGACCATTTTGTGGAGGACAAAGCTAATGTTTTGCATGTTCACTGATTGTTCCACCTATGTGTTGCTGAATGAGCTGTTAGGTGCAGCCTTAATGAATGATATTGGGCAAGAACAATCTCGTTGGTGCATGGCAGAGTCTGTGTGCGATTCACTAGGTCCAACCAATTGTTTTAAGTGAATACAATTAATAATGAGGATGCACTTGATTCTCCACTTAAGCCATCATTTGACTTTTTTTAAATTTAATTTTCTCACCTCTAAGTTATCACCCTTCCATTATTATTACCTAAAAAATAATCACTGTGTACTTCAACAATAGTGTACAGTGCTGTATGCCACTGTTCTATTTTAAATCAAGAATGTTGTTTTGATACCTTCCTTAATCTGTCCAAACTATCTCTAACCTGACAATCAAGATAATGGAAGGGATGGTACTTTGAGGTACATTGTGAGATGCATTGATGAGAAATGTTCTGACATAAGTCTAAGGGCACACTAATTCAATTGACTAGATGACATTGCTATTCAGCAGGTAACAGCATTGTGAAATCGTACAACAATCATATGTTTTACTTAAAATATGTCCTTCATCAACTTTACCACCAACTCCCTACATAAGGCAAGAAGCATGGATTTTAGTGTTCACTAAACTGCTGCTGACTAACTGAACATTTTTCTGGGGGACAAAGCTATCAGTTTGCATGTTCATTGATCGTTCTGTATCTGTATTGAATTGTGAGAGGTACAGCATTATTGATTGATAATGGCCCAACATTCTCAGAGCTGACATTGCACATTCCACATACTATGGACCACTGCACAACACATGGTTTTCATTGACTCTCATTACTATTGAGGATACATTTGATGCTGAAACTAACTTGTTTCCCCTCATTTCATTTAAAGTGTATCACCTCTCAGGTTCTATCTCTGACTACTTTCTGCTAGTCAAGAATAAACTGACTATCAGTATGTGTGTGGTGTGTGTGTGGCGTGTTTTGTTCCACAGTACAAATTTAAAATTAGTCATGAGATTTTGAAGCCTTTCATAACCCGTCCAAAACCACCTGTAACCTGACAATCAGAGGGTTAGAAAGTGACCGTACGTCAGGAAAATTGTGAGACAAATTATGGTGCACCGGACATAAAACTAAAGGCATATTCATGAAAGTGATTATATGACAATAATATTCAGGGGACGACATCATCTTAAAATTGTCCAAATATAATTTGTATTGCTTACTTCATGTCCACCACCAATTCCGCCACCAATGCCCTACAGGAAATAATAATAATGTATTACAATGTTGGGAAAATGTCAACTAGAATTTTACATGTCATTTCTATGTACAGAACTCACAAAACAGCTAAATTCCAACATTTTATTGCACGCAGAGGACAACTCGAATTGGCCTAGTCAAAACGGTCAGGCAAGAAGAGATTACTTGACCATTTTGTGGAGGACAAAGCTAATGTTTTGCATGTTCACTGATTGTTCCACCTATGTGTTGCTGAATGAGCTGTTAGGTGCATCCTTAATGAATGATATTAGGCAAGAACACTCTCGTTGGTGCATGGCACAGTCTGTGTGCGATTCACTAGGCCCAACCCAGTGTTTTAAGTGAATCTCATTAATAATGAGGATTGTAAGAGGATTCAATTCAGCACTACAGCCAAGTCAACGCCTAGTCTAGAATACTGAATGAAAACCCTTATTGATATATCTTTATGTCCAGTTCATGCGTTCTGGATGACTACCCCTATATATCACCCCTCTCTTGGAATCCTCCTGACCCCACTGAGCCAAGAAGTAGTTCTGTTTTGCAAGTTAAAAGGTTTATTTGATAATTTAAACAATAGATATATATATCACGCTTTATAATAAATTAATAATTGAATAGCACACAGACAGGCTAATTCATAGAATCCAGCGCACAAGTAGCGCACGCGGCTGGCGCACAGCGTGCGCCTGCGATAGTCTGCGCCAGGCACGTGCGCTAAAACAGATTTCCGCGCACAGCGTATTCATGGATTTCAAGCTCCCAAACCAGCCGTGGCGCAGAGAATCGCAGCGAGCCTGCAGCAGCGCCAGTAACGCCCCCAAGAACGCCCTCGCGCAAGGAAAAGCCATCAAAATCGCTAAATCATCGCTAAGGGCTGCGCTAACCCTGGACCACTTCACAGGGCAGGCAAACAAGGAAAGCAAAGCGGGCAATCTTCAAATCATGAGTACGCGGGAAGTACTACACGCGACTAGGCAGGGAACGTGAATTACAGGGGTACGCGGGAATCACCACACGCGAACAGCCAGGGTGCGTGTATTACAGGGGTACGCGTGAAGTAGAACACGCGATAGGCCAGGGAACGTGTATTACAGGGGTACGCGGGAATCACCACACGCGAACAGCCAGGGTACGTGTATTACAGGGGTACGCGTGAAGTAGAACACGCGATAGGCCAGGGAACGTGTATGACAGGGGTACGCGGGAATTATCACACGCGAACAGCCAGGGTGCGTGTATTACAGGGGTAGCGGGAAGTTCAACACGCGATTGGCCAGGGAACGTGTATTACAGGGGGACGCGTGAAGTAGAACACGCGATAGGCCAGGGAACGTGTATCACAGGGGTACGCGGGAATTATCACACGCGAACAGCCAGGGTGCGTGTATTACAGGGGTAGCGGGAAGTTCAACACGCGATTGGCCAGGGTACGTGTATCACAGGGGTGCGTGGGAATTATCACATGCGAATAGGCTGGGTGGGCCCTCACAGGTGTACCCTGTACACCCTCCACGGCCCCTGCAGGCAGCCCACAAAACAGTGGACTACCCTGCACACCTGATCATGTCCCCCTGCACCCCCATCCACCAGGGGCACCCTCCACCAGGCCCCCACCCATGTCTCCCACCACCCCCACCCCCCAGCAGTGCAGGGGCACCTGCCATCAGGCCCCCACCCATGTCTCCCACCACCCCCACCCCCCATCCACCAGGGGCACCCTCCACCAGGCCCCCACCCATGTCTCCCACCACCCCCACCCACCAGCACTGTGGGGCACGTGGCCAGCAGGCAGTCAGGCAGCAGCAGATGGCAGGTGGGAGCGTGCTCAGGGCTCTGGGGGACTTTAATTTGGCCTCCTGGCCAGGAGCGTGGTCTTTCGTGTTTGAACGCGTGGACAGCCTGATAGGGAGTGATTTTGCACGTGAAAACCCCACACTCAGCGAATCGCGCGAAAAGCCGTCACCAGCATATGTGCGTCAATAGTTACCTGCACGTGCAGTGTCAAAGCGTGTGATTGGTGAAAATGGATCTACACGCAGGAGTGACAAAGCGTGTGATTGGTGAAAAGTGAGCTACACGCAGGAGTGTCAAAGCGTGTGATTGGTGAAAAAGGATCCACACGCAGAAGTGACAAAGCGTGTGATTGGTGAACATGGGCCAAGCACGTACACGCCGTAAGTGACGCTGTACGTGTGGGCCTGTATAAAAGGTAGTGTTGAACACCATTTCCTTGTACGTGCTTTTCGTGGAGAGCGAGTGGGTGAATTCTGTACTTCTTGTCGTTTCACACGCGATTTACTTCACGGCGTTTCCAGTTCGTACTCCCTGTTACCTCTGACAGCTTTTTCTCTTTTTCCTCTAGTACTGGTTTACCTGGGCCTGTTCCCTCAAACAGTGTCCCCTTCTACTGTTGTCCTGTCTCCTCAGACAGCGTACACATCTTCTTTTGGCGGGGGTGTTGCCAACCAAACGCGCTCATTTTTCACGCTCTTTTACCTGGCAGACGGTGAGTCACGCAGGTATCTAACTTCTGTGCTTGCCCCGTGTGTAGCCTACCCATTCAGAGGTCATTCTAGGCTGCGTGTGACACGCATACGTTCATTGTGTTACTGGATGCCACAGCGTAGTGCAGGGTTTTCCATCAGCACACGTGGTCTAGGAGGGGTATTGTGCACGTTCCTTAACTTTTTTGGGGTGCCTGTGCGTTGCGTGACCCGTCATCTTTCCCCAGGGGTGTCATATAGCCTTGCCACTGCACTAGGGTACGAATACCATCTGGTACCCAACCCCTTTGACACCCAATTGCCCAGGACAATTGTGCACACCGACTCCCATACGCACAATACCATCAGTGCCATGGTTGGGAGGCGTGCAAGCCGTAAGGGTGGCAAAGGTGGCCGAGCCACACGTGGTGGCCGTGGAGGATCCACTAGGGGACGTGGTTGTGACTTGCAGGGTGCCCCTGTCCCCCCCAGTCTGGAGGACCAGTCAGGGACACCCATGCCCCCCCCCCCCCAGTTGAGAGTCATGTGGCTGATACCAACCCTGATCAGCCCTTGTCGGACCAGGCCATTGTGGCACCAGACCTGTCCGAGGGTGATCCCATCGCTGACATCCAGGTCAGCAGGTCCACTGCACGTGCACCGGTGCACATTGGTGTCATCAGGGCACGCGCATCTATGCCAGATAGGTCATCTGCTGGCCCCCGTAGCCAGGGTGTGGCTCCATCCACCCCACCTCTCATACACCCTGCCAAGACTGTGTCGGTCCTAGTTCATGCACCTCAGATCAGGGCTGACCCCATCCCACTACCCCCAATGCCTGCACCTACTCCCATGCTGAGTGGGCAATCCCACACACCCAGTACTGAGTCCACCACGGCTCCTGCCCCTAGTGTCCACAGCGGCGTAGGACACTCTGGATCCCCACCCCCTTCCAAGCGCAAGAGGAAGAGTGCACGTCCGGCACAGGCTGATGCACCAGGCACGGCTGCACAGTCCGGCCCATCAAGGAAGCCAAGCTTCACAGACGCCGAACTGAATGCACTTGTTCAGTATGTGTCAGATCATGATAGGGAAATGGTCATCGTTGCAGGGTCCAAGACCACACATGCCAGACGCCAGGCACACTGGCAGACCATTGCTGACAGAATAAGTGCCCTTGGAGTAGTGAGGCGCACAGCTAGTGATTGCCAGAAGCGCTGGAATGACCTTAAGCGCAGGGCAAACGATAAGCTGGCCTCAAGTCATGCCGCAACCTTGGTGACTGGAGGTGGGTCCCCAGCACAGGAAATAGAACTCACACCACACGAGTCCGTAGCTGGATCCTACGTCACCGAGGGACAACTCCAAGGTGTGGGAGACCTCCCTGATTACGAGGCATCATCCGGTGAGTGCACATGCATGTGTGTATTATCCATGTGCATGGTGTGTGTGTGAAGCATTCATGTTGGGGGCCTGTCAAGGGGGTGTGTGGCAGAGTTGATAGTGGCACCCATGTGCCTCATCCAGTATGTTCAGTGCAACACCATCTGCCCACAGCACTATCCCTACTGGCAACAGTGCACATATGGCCCGACACCATGGAAGTTGCCCTTGAATTGTCATTTTGTCACTACATTGTTGCTCATACTCCCCTGTCTATTCATCTGATGTCTTACATACCATTCCTATACTTTCCCCCAGCCATTCAAGTTTCATCTTCACATGCCTGACATGCAATGATACCACATGCTAATGCGTCCTCTGTATATAAATGCCAACCAACATGCTGTCATACTGTGGATGTTGCCTTGACATCCACCTCCTACCTGTGGCCTTTGGTACCGTCTGGTTTCGAGCCCCATTCCCTCACACTCCATGCTGCTCTTCATGGTCTATCTTCCATGACTTCTACAGTTCAGACCATCGTGCCCTACTCACGACACCTGCTTGCCAAAAGTCAAATGAGGGCACCCTGCCCTCCAATGCGACCCACCCTATTGCTGACCAGTGCATCTGAGCCTACTCAAAGCTAACTCTCACTGACATCTGCTCATACATGCCTTTGCCTGTCCCATAGACCCTTCACATGGTCCCTGTCCTCTCTCCTTGCTCCTCTTCCACCATCAATGGTGGGACCCGTTGGGGTGTACTCCTGGCCTCCTTCCAATCCTCAGAGGCCACTATTGATGTGCATGGTAATGGGAGCGTCCCAGTCCAAGGCCCTTAGGCCAACCTCAATCTCCTTGAGAAATGCTACCCACATGTCATCAACTTCCTTACCTCTCCTGCTGTCCCCCCTCCTCTCTCCTCATCAATCCTGCACTGCCTCCCTGCACCCTCCCATGAACCTTCTCCGCCTCCCACTCCAACTCCTACACATGCTGCACCTCTGATCTCTAGCACTCCCCGTAAGTCCTACAAGGCTGTCAACCTCCTCCACAATTACACTCCTTTCACTGCGGCTGCATCAGGCATTCCTCCGATATCTGTCACTTACATGAGGTTATGCACCTTGACATCCTTGGTCTCATGGAAACATGTCTGACGGCCAGCTCTGTCTGCATCCTTCACACACTCCTACCTGATGTTCAGGAGACCCTCTCCTTGGCCCGCCACTACTGTGCAGGGGGGGTGTGCCCTTGGCTTCCCTGAGGGTATTCCTGCCACTGTCACTCCTACTTAGACCTACTCCACTCTGGAATGGCTTGTGTGACGTCTCTCTCCACCACACCTTGACATTCTCAAACAGTGCGTACTGTGTCTGGGAAAACTGGTCAAATTTACTACTTCCTTTCTGAGTGTCCTCACCTCTCCTCCTCACTCATGTCCCCAGACACAGAAATCCTCATCCTTGGTGCTGTACGCATCCACCTGCATGCTTGTTGACGCCCCCACGTGACCTTTCTGTGACCTCAGCAACTCCCTCTCACCCTCTAGACTCCCGTCTGTCCCTACTCATTCTGCAGGGCACACTCTTGATGCTCTGATCTCATCTGACTTTCCCCTCTCCGTCCATCTCTGCACTCCTCTCTCCTGGAGTGATCACATTCTCCTCTCCTCCCAGCTCACCCTCACCACCCCACAGGCAAAGCCACCCTCACCACTGTCACACACCTTCTTGGTATTCCGACCCATGAAGTGTGTGTCAGTCGAGGCTCATGCTGCCAAAATCTCCCCCCCATCAAGCTCCCCCTTAGGCTCACTCCCATCCTGACAGGGCCCACTCCATGCTCCACTCCATGTCAGGTACACTGGATGTCTTTGCCACGGTCATGACCACCTGTCTGAAGCCCCATGCCAATGCAGAGTCCTGGCATGACTCGGATCTTGTGAACCCAAACCACAGGTGCCGGGTGGCAGAGAGGGAATGTCCTGCATCATGGCCATCCTCTGGCAAACTGGCCTGCCACATGCTCCAAAGGCAATAGCGCCTCACCCTTTTCACCAAGATGAGATCCCCAATCCAAGGGCACATATCTGCGGCATGTGACAACTCTGCAGGACACATAGAAATCTGCAAGGACCTTGCCGAGCCAGATGCAGTGTGTACCTCCCCTGTCCCCTCCGAGCCCACAGCACTGCATGATTGTCTCTGTACCCCTATAGGCCACCCCCCCAGCACTTGTCTGCGCCTAACACCATCTGCCCTTGACGTCAAGTCCTACTTACCTTGTACAGCACTTCCAGCCGCCACTTCCCCTTGCACTACATCGTGCCAACCACCCCTGCACTTGCGTGACATGAATGACACCAGCACCAGTAGGATTGTTGACTGGCATCCCCTTCTGCCCCACCACCCCTCAGTGCTCCGCTGTACCTTCATACATTTCTGGACCGGTGCTTCACGAATGCAATATGAATCCTTTACAGGTGATGGGGAGGTGGAATCACATTGTTTACTGCATTTTGTTGATGTAGACAAGGCACTGTGCATCGTGGCCTATTTGGACTAGCAGATCCATGTACAACATGTATACTTATTGAAGTGACGATGCAATGTCAGGACCAGAGTGGTTGAAATCCAAAAAACTCGCCCTCCTCTCCCTCTTCACTTGGTGGCTATGTCACATGCCATGTGTGTGATGGCATGTGCCTTTGACATGGCAATCACCGGCCAATGTGTGATGGCAGTGCTAGGCAGCATGGTGAGCAGGCGTTGCTCTCCAATCTGTACATTGTATGCCCTGAGCCTCCCCTACAGACCCAGTGATGGTGAATGCATAGGAGGTCTCCCAGTCATGTGGGACATGTGTTGTAGAACTACTGCCTCTGTTGTTCATCAGCCCTTGTTGCATGCCATGGTGCTAATGCCTGTTTCCATTTTTCTCTTTCATGTCTTTGCAGGGGACGAAGCACTTGTTGATGCTGGGGATGTGGTGGTTGAGCCGTCCCAGGAGGGCAACCCGGGCCGACCTACCACAAGTGAGGGACGTGGTGTGTTTGTGGGTGAAAACCCACAAGTGCTGCAGGTCGTGCTGTCGAGGGGTGTCTCTGGGGGTTCCTCCCCCGAGCAGTATTCAGGTGTAGACTCGGAGGATGACACCTATGTGCAGTCGCAGGTGAGTGTTCTTGGGAGAGAATCTCCTCTGTCCGACCCACCTGCAGCCGGGCCATTGCCCTCAATGGGGATGTCAGTGTCGGCAGATCAGCCTCCGGTGGTTACGGATGCAGGGCCACACCACCCAATCTCTGATCCTGTTCCTGGGGCTGCAGATCAGAGAGGGAATGCAGTCCTGCAGCCTGAGGCCTTGCCGGCACAGCAAGGCGCAGTCCGCCTTGCCCCAGGCAGGTGTGGTGCCCGTCAACGTGGTGGCCGTATCCCACCTGGCAATACCGTTTGGGAGCAATCCATCTACGGTATGGCCACCCAACAGGCAGCATCATCCGAGATGATTGCACAGGCCATGGATAGGGTGGCCACTTCCATTGTCCCCCCAGAAAGGCTGATGGAGCGACTGGAGCAGGCTACAGAGTCCATCTGCCAGGCACACAGGGAGGATATGTTGGCGTCCAACATGGACAGCCGGGCGGCACTGGCGACTCTGCGGGAATCACTTTCCACGGAGTCCCAGCACCACAGGGAAGGCCTGAGGGAAGAACTCCGTCACCTCAGGTCGACCCTGTTAGAGCTTGAGGCTTCATCCCATAGAAGGACAGAGGAGCAGCTGGAGCGTCTGACACAGACGCTCTCGGCCGAGATGCAGGCAACTCGTGCGGAGGTCAGGTCATCCCGGGAGTTACTGCATGGGGACCTCCGCATGATTATAACCCTGAACCAGAACTACCAGACCCGCCTGCTTGCAGCCATGGAGGAGCAAACTCGTGCTTTGCGTGGGCTGCCTCCCATTGTCACACCATCTTCTGAGGCAGCTCCCCCACCTCCAGAGTCAGCTGCAGGGTCTGGCCAGAGCCATAGCGACTCATCTCCCACAACAGAGTAGCCGTGTGGGCCACGAGCCTATGGGGTGTTTTCGTTTCCCATGATCCACACAGGTGGATTGTGGCGTGCATCCTGTCCTCGGACCTCATAGGTGGCCCCCCCCCCCCGCCGGCCCTTTCATGGCCATTTTTTCTCTATTTTATTTTTATTTTGCAAGAGTGTTGCCTTGTGTGGGTACCTGGGCATACACTGTATTGTGGCTGGGCACATGCAGGCTTGTCCTGAGTTTGGTTTCGATGCTTGGGTAGCAGACATCCACACCCCACCTGCTTCCGTTTCCATGGGCTTGCAAAGGGTGTGCCCAAGTGACAGCAAATTACACGGTGACATTGGACTCCCATGAGCTGTTGGCCAGTCCATAGTCAATACTGTGTAGACATTCATAGTGTTCATTGTTGTTGCACCTAACTATGCATGATGGTTTGATATGTGCCTCTACTTACATATGTTGCTCATGTTTTGCAGGTATTTCACACAGATCTTCACAAGGGCATACTCTCTGGAGTCAGACTACATGTCGGTAGATGTGCACTGACACTTTTGCATGGCGCCATCACTGTACATCTGGACGGTGAGGACATACCAGCAGAATCAGGTAATGAGACTACCATTGATTACATGCATTGTGTCTTGTTTGGGTGGCCTTCAGGGTGGGTTGGTGTGTAATTTGATTGAAATTACTCTTACACAGGTGTGTAGTAGTGGCTCCAGGTCCGTTAGCTGCTCAAGTGCGGCTATGTTCCATTTGGGGCACTGCTATTTGTGACACTGGTGTCATGTTGTGATGGCCAGTTTGTTTGCTGTCACATACCATGACATGGTGTCCTCAGTGGCGGGACTGTGAAGGGAATGGGTGACATGGCAATGTTGTCATGTAGTGAATCGCCTGTGGCAATGCATATTAGATTGATGGAGTTGTGTCTTTGCGTTGTGATGCATTGCTGGTGTATGTGTAGCTAGGGGTGCACACATATTGACACTTCCATGTTAACAATCTCAGGCTGATGTGTATCTGACAGTTTATTGTCAAGTAATTTTCAGACATTGTCAGGTAGTGTCATCATTGATTGTCAGATGGTATGTGCCACAGCACTGTGATTCCTAGGTGAAGAAGTTGGCCACCAGTTGCGTACGGGCTGCCTCCCCCCGTGCCCTTTCCCCTCCCATGCGCAGCGGGCGTGCATGTGGTTGTGGATGTGGGGGCACCACCATGTCCACGGGCAGGCCCCGGCGTGTTGCAACGTTGTGCAGGACACATGCTGCCACTATGATCCTGCACACTATTCGGGGAGCATATAACAGCTGCCCACCAGAACGGTCAAGGGAGCGAAAGCGTGACTTGAGCACTCCGAATGTGCGCTCCACTATGCCCCGTGTTGCAATGTGGGCTGTGTTGTACCTTACCTGGGGTGGCGTGGTGGGGTTCCGGATTGGGGTCATCATGTGTGGGCTGATAGGGTAGGCACTGTCCCCTGTGGAGGTGGTGATGGGTATCATTAGTGGTGTTGTGTCATGACCCAGTATCTGACATGCATGCATGTGCAGTGGCATTCATGCTCACCAAGCAGCCATGTATCTCCATGCTGTCCAGCCTCTAGGTCCCGGCATAGGGTAGACATTCTGTAGATGAAGCTGTCGTGGGTGGACCCTGGATAGTTGGCATATACTGATGTGATTATTCCCTTGGCATTGCATACAACTTGCACGTTGATGGAATGCCAGTGCTTGCGGTTTCTATAGATGTGCTCTGTTGCCCTGGGTGGACGTAGAGCCACATGTGTGCAGTCAATTGCACCAAGCACTTTGGGGAATTGAGCCACACCATAGAATTCCTGGATGCACGTCCGCCTTTCTGCATGAGTCCTGGGGAGATATATGTGCCTGCGGACTGATGGCCGTGCAGTGATGATGTTCAAGACCTGGTGTAGGCAGCGTGACTGCGTGGCCTGTGACACACCACCCACTATGGCACTTGTCCGCTGAAAGGATCCAGTGGCCAAGAAGTGCAGTACATTCAGGACCTTCTGCAGGGGGCTGAGTGCTTGGGAGCACAGGGTGGGTGATGTGAGGTCATCCTCCCACTCACTGACCAGGTCCAGTATGATGTGTGCTGGAAACCTGTACCTCCCATACACCTGGTCATCAGGCATCCCGAATAGGCTGGTTCTGGGTGTGAATATTCTGGCCCTGACTCTCCTCCTCCTCCTTTGGTAGCCCACTGCCACTGCTGCTAGGAACGGTATGTTCATCCTGGCATCTGGCTTGTTTATTGAAAAGTGCGCAAATTAATGCCTTGCGCGTGTTGTAGGCGAGCGTGTGAGCCTCGCACCCCTGGAATCGAGTTCCCACTCCAATCGCGTGTGGAAATTCCCACGCAGCAGGCATACAGGTGCGCTGACGTACTTGCTTGTGTAAGGGGCCGCGCACCCCTGAAATACACGTACTTATGCCAATGGCGTGTACGCGCACTTTTGGCCAATTACACGCGATGAAATACACGTACATAGGCCAATGGCGTGTACGCGCACTTTTGGCCAATTACACGCGATGACACTCTGACGTGCAGTATTTCCGCGTGTGCTCCGTCTTCACGTGCTGAGTGGGGAACGCCCGTGCGGATCACGTCAGACGCGCTTACGCGATGAGGGACTCTGGTCCAATAGAATCGCGTATGCGTGCTGACGCACTTACGCGCTAAGGGCCTTTCCTCGGATTTCACGCTGACGTGCAGGAATTTCACGTGCCAAATCACTCCGTATCAAGCTGGCCACCCGAAAACACACGGAACACCACGCTCCTGCCCCGAAGGCCGAGTTACTGCCCCCCCAGTGCCCTGAGCAGCCTCCCACGTGCTATCTGCTGCTGCCTGCCTGCCTGCCTGCCTGCTGCCACCGTGCCCTGCCATTTGGTGCCTGCACATCAGCCATCTGCAGGGGTCCAGTTGCTGTGTCCACCCCTGCTGGAACTGAAGACTCCCAACTGGGATTACATCGCTCCACAGCCCAGCCCCAGGACCCAGTTGCCCACCCACACCTGCCTCTGGGGTTGCCATGTCGGGCACTTCTACATCTGGCACCAGTGGCAACCCCAGGCCAGAGGGGCAGAGGGGCACCAGCTTCACTGCCACCGAAGTTGGTGTCCTGGTGGAGCATGTCCTGGGGCAGTATGATGCCCTCTTTGGATCGTCCCGCGCCAGCAAGGAAGGACGGGAGAGGATCTGGGCCGACTGTGTGGTTGCCATCAACGCGGAGGGGGTGGCAACCCGCAACGTCTTGAAGATCAAGAAGCGCTGGGAGGACTTGAGGTCCAGGACCCTTGTGAAGGCCCGGCGCCTCGTGGAGGGGGGCCGGGGCCACATGAGTTCCATCCAGAAGAGGGTCCTGGAACGCGTACGCCCAGCGCTCCACGCCCAGATCCTTGAGAGGGAGACCCGTCTGGAGTTGAGCGGTAAGTGTCCAAGCATCACTGTGTGAGACAGTGCATGTTGCGGTGTGCTGGTTCTATGATACTTGCCTGTATGTGTGCCATGGGCCATGTATGCATGTATGTGTGCTGGGACATCATGGTAATGCATGTGCGACCAGTGATGTGTGACCCACATGGTTGTTGCATGTGTTGAAATGCGGCATGGGGAGCACTATGCAGATTTGGGACATGAGAGCATGCCAGTCTCTGTACCTGGACATGGATGGGGGTGAAGGATGGGTGCTGATGCCAGGTACATATATGGTAGCCATGTCTGTGTGCCTGACCTGTATGTCTGTGACTTGTGCATGCCATGGATGCATGACACATGTGTGTGACAATGCACAGATTCAGTGACGCACCCAACTTCCCCTTGTTTTGCCTGTGTTCGGTGTGATTGGGGCCAGATGGATGTGACTGAGGTGAAGTGTGTGCATGTGATATGCATGAGCCATGATGCATGTGAGTTACATATCATTGAATGTTTCAAGTGTCAATTGGACATGCATGGAAATGTGCATGGCATGCACCATGCCTGTTACTGTGTGTGTTTTGCCTGGACTGACCCATGTGTTGTGGAGGGACATGATGGAAGTGTACTTTGACAGGGGTGCTCATCTGCTATTGCTTCCTGTCTAGGGGACCATTGTACAGTAGCCTGATGCTTGTGTCCTTTGTCTCCCTCTACGCAGCGGCTAGTGAAGAAGAGGGCGGAGACGGCGCTGTGGAGCAAGGCGGCGGGGATGCCCCCACGGCTGCAGCGGAAGGGGTGGGTGAGCCCCCACAGTGGCCTGCTACGGCGGGAGACGGTGAGGAGCCATCCAGGTTGGTGGTTTGCACAGAGGAGGAGGAGGCCGACACTGGTGCACACATGGGGCCTGGTGGGAGCATCCCTGCTGGTGCAAGTGGTGCAGTCCAGGGCCAGGGGCAGGAGGCAGCACAGGTCACCGTGGAGGTGCCTGTGCATGTCGCTGTCCCTGACCCTGTGAGTGCACCACCATGCACCAGCAGGGATGCCCCGTCCCAGGCCCGTCCGCAGGTAGAGGGGATGTCCATGTCAACTGACTCCCCTCCACCTGCGGCCGTGGGAACCCCTGGCCGCGTGGAGCAGGTCCTGATTGGGGTCGCGATGCGCACGGCTGTGATTCGTGATGCCGTGCGTGCTTCCCGGGAGGAGCACGCACGTCATCACGAAGTGCACCGTGCCGACGTGGCCCAATTGGGATCGGCCATGTTCGGGGGGTTCCTGCATGTGTTGGCCAATCTGACGGCCCTCTCCTCCTCTGTGCAGGCTATCCACCGGTCGTTCTCCTTGCCGTCTTCCGGCCCAGATGCCACCATGGCCCCCTGTGGACCTGCCCCGACCAATGCAGCCAGCTCGGTGGGGATCCCATCCCTGCCGCAGTTGGGAGTCGGAGGTCCAGCAGGGGTGGACGACACAGCAAGTGGACCCCAGCAGATGGAAGATGTGCCGGCATCATCGGGCAGGGCACGTGCACGACGGCGTCGGTGGTTACCATCAGCCTGGATGCCGTCGTGCTGGCAGAGGCAGTGGCGTCGGAGGCAGCAGCGGGCTCGACGTGGGAGGCATCATGGCTCAGGGCCATCAAGATCAGAGGGGCAGGCATCGGCCGGAGGGCAGGGCAACCCTGGCATGGCGGTGTGTTCCGTGTGGGAGGAGTTTGGCCAGCGGATAGGTGCGGAGCGGCAGCGGGCGGAAGAGGAGCGGCTCGCCATGGCCAGGGCGGAGATCTCCATGCATCAGGCATTGAGGCGGGCTGAGTGCCTCGAGGAGGCTCGCAGGGAATTTGGTGAGCACATGGGGTTGTCCCTGCGAGACCTCGGGGCCAGGACTGAGTCCCGCCTCCAGGACATTGACATGGAGTTCGAGGATGCCCTGGCCAGCATCACCAAGTGAGCCGCAGGACTAGGCCGCTGCCTTTGTATATAGTTTTTTAGTTAGTTAGTGCTAGGTTTCCTTTATTTCTTTTTATTATTTTGGACCGCTTGGACAATGGCCACTTTTTTGTACATATTTTTTAACTTAGTTAGTATTAGGTTTCATTAGTGGTGTTGGGCTCATGGACCCTTGAACATTCCTGTATATATTGTTATTTTTTGGGAGATACATTTTTTTAATTTCATATTGTTTACACCATGTCGTAATGGTTTTTCTTTGATTTCATGCTACATGTGTTTGCTTTGGACAAAATCTATTGATTTTTCTATCCTTTGTTTTTTGGTTTCTCATTTTTGTTCCCGGACATGGACCTTTTATTTGCTTTGCCAGATAGTTGTATTAGTTTACTTATTTTTTTATTTAATACATTTTTATATTATCTTACACTTGTGTCTTTTTTTATTTGGTTTCTTACTTGTCATGATATGGGTTTTGACATTCACTTGCACCCATTGTGTATGTGTGTGTGGCGGACATGTGTTCTTTTGCATACTTGCCTTTGGGGTTGTGTCATGTGATTGCATTCACTATGTGGGTGCATGCAATCCTTGCCTGGGTGTTTGTGCTGGGTATGCTGGCCATTACTGCCATTATTGTGTATCGTCAGGACCAGGGGCCAGGGGGACATGGGTGGGGGCCTGGTGGAGGGTGTCCCTGGTGGATGGGGGGTTGGGGGTGGTGGGAGACATGGGTTGGACATTGGTGGGGGCCTGCTGGCAGGTTCCCCACAGTGCTGGGGGTGGGGGTGGTGGGAGACATGGGTGGGGGCCTGGTGGAGGGTGCCCCTGGTGGATGGGGGGTTGGGGGTTGTGGGAGACATGGGTTGGACATGGGTGGGGGCCTGGTGGAGGGTGTCCCTGGTGGATGGGGGTTGGGGGTGGTGGGAGACATGGGTTGGACATGGGTGGGGGCCTGCTGGCAGGTTCCCCACAGTGCTGGGGGTGGGGGTGGTGGGAGACATGGGTGGGGGCCTGGTGGAGGGTGCCCCTGGTGGATGGGGGGTTGGGGGTTGTGGGAGACATGGGTTGGACATGGGTGGGGGCCTGCTGGCAGGTTCCCCACAGTGCTGGGGGTGGGGGTGGTGGGAGACATGGGTGGGGGCCTGGTGGAGGGTGCCCCTGGTGGATGGGGGGTTGGGGGTTGTGGGAGACATGGGTTGGACATGGGTGGGGGCCTGCTGGCAGGTTCCCCACAGTGCTGGGGGTGGGGGTGGTGGGAGACATGGGTGGGGGCCTGGTGGAGGGTGTCCCTGGTGGATGGGGGGTTGGGGGTGGTGGGAGACATGGGTGGGGGCCTGGTGGAGGGTGTCCCTGGTGGATGGGGGTTGGGGGTGGTGGGAGACATGGGTTGGACATGGGTGGGGGCCTGCTGGCAGGTTCCCCACAGTGCTGGGGGTGGGGGTGGTGGGAGACATGGGTGGGGGCCTGGTGGAGGGTGCCCCTGGTGGATGGGGGGTTGGGGGTTGTGGGAGACATGGGTTGGACATGGGTGGGGGCCTGCTGGCAGGTTCCCCACAGTGCTGGGGGTGGGGGTGGTGGGAGACAACGGTGGGGGCCTGGTGGAGGGTGCCCCTGGTGGATGGGGGGTGGGGGTGGTGGGAGACATGGGTTGGACATGGGTGGGGGCCTGGTGGAGGGTGCCCCTGGTGGATGGGGGGTTGGGGGTGGTGGGAGACATGAGCAGGTGTGCAGGGTAGTTCCCTGTTGTGTGTGCTGCCTGCAGGGGCCGTGGAGGGTGTACAGGTAATGCCTGGGAGCACACAGCCATTTCGCGTGTGCAACTTTCCGCGCACCCCTGGAATCCACGTACCCTGCCATATCGCGTGTGGAACTTCCCGCGCACCCCTGGAATCTACGTAGCCGGCCATATCGCGTGTGGAACTTCCCGCGCATCCCGGAAATCCACGTAGCCGGCCATTTCGCGTGTGCAACTTCCCGCGCACCCCTGAAATCCACGTACCCTGCCATATCGCGTGTGGAACTTCCCGCGCACCCCTGGAATCCACGTAGCCGGCCATTTCGCGTGTGCAACTTCCCGCGCACCCCTGCAATCCACGTAGCCGGCCATATCGCGTGTGGAACTTCCCGCGCACCCCTGAAATCCACGTTCCCTGCCATATCGCGTGTGGAACTTCCCGCGCACCCCTGAAATCCACGTTCCCTGCCATATCGCGTGTGGAACTTCCCGCGCACCCCTGGAATCCACGTAGCCGGCCATATCGCGTGTGGAACTTCCCGCGCACCCCTGGAATCCACGTAGCCGGCCATATCGCGTGTGGAACTTCCCGCGCACCCCTGCAATCCACGTACCCGGCCATATCGCGTGTGGAACTTCCCGCGCACCCCTGCAATCCACGTACCCGGCCATATCGCGTGTGGAACTTCCCGCGCACCCCTGGAATCCACGTAGCCGGCCATATCGCGTGTGGAACTTCCCGCGCACCCCTGCAATCCACGTACCCGGCCATATCGCGTGTGGAACTTCCCGCGCACCCCTGTAATCCACGTACCCTGCCATATCGCGTGTGGAACTTCCCGCGCACCCCTGAAATCCACGTACCCGGCCATATCGCGTGTGGGACTTCCCGCGCACCCCTGGAATCCACGTAGCCGGCCATATCACGTGTGGAACTTCCCGCGCACCCCTGCAATCCACGTACCCGGCCATATCGCGTGTGGAACTTCCCGCGCACCCCTGGAATCCACGTTCCCTGCCATATCGCGTGTGGAACTTCCCGCGCACCCCTGGAATCCACGTAGCCGGCCATATCGCGTGTGGAACTTCCCGCGCACCCCTGGAATCCACGTACCCTGCCATATCGCGTGTGGAACTTCCCGCGCACCCCTGAAATCCACGTACCCGGCCATATCGCATGTGGAACTTCCCGCTCACCCCTGGAATCCACGTAGCCGGCCATATCGCGTGTGGAACTTCCCGCGCACCCCTGAAATCCACGTTCCCTGCCATATCGCGTGTGGAACTTCCCGCGCACCCCTGAAATCCACGTTCCCTGCCATATCGCGTGTGGAACTTCCCGCGCACCCCTGGAATCCACGTAGCCGGCCATATCGCGTGTGGAACTTCCCGCGCACCCCTGGAATCCACGTAGCCGGCCATATCGCGTGTGGAACTTCCCGCGTACACCTGCAATCCACGTACCCGGCCATATCGCGTGTGGAACTTCCCGCGCACCCCTGTAATCCACGTACCCTGCCATATCGCGTGTGGAACTTCCCGCGCACCCCTGACATCCACGTACCCGGCCATATCGCGTGTGCAACTTACCGCGCACCCCGGTATGCACGCACACGTTTATTTTTTCTCTCTGCGCGTGTCTGTGTTTGTGGGTACCCCTTTGTACGTCATTTGTCCTGGAGGGCCACAGTATTGGACATTGATCATGTCTGTATATAGGTGCTATTTGTTGGCGCACCTTTTAGCGCACATTTCTTGCAGGCGCAGAGACGCTACCGCCTGCTTTCTTGTGGCGGTCGTGTTTGTGCCTGTTTGTGCCTGTGCGCTGCTTTGAGCGTGCGCTTTTTTGCCCTATTCTATTCCATGAATACGTGTTGTATGCGAGCGTGTGGGCGTTCCGCGCACTTGCCTCCTAAACTTTCCCCGTGCCGCCCACATTCTTCCCCATTCCGAGTGTTGTGCCCCATTTTATTCCCCATTCCGAGTGTCCCGCCCTGTGTCCCGCCTACTTTAGAGCTGTGCGCTGCGCTCGGAGTGATGGCGCAGTGGCCGTGGCGCACGACGTTGGTTGACCTGTGCGCCGGCCTGCGCCGCGCGTTTTTTCCGCGCACGTCCTCTGCTTTTCTTGCGCAGGGACTTCCATGAATCGACGTGCGCTGGTTTCCCTGCGCTTTGCGCTGATTTTAGGCGCAGCGCACGTATTGGCCCCTCTGCGCCGGGATTTTCGGCGCACATTTATTCCATGAATCGGCCTGATAATCTGATATGATAAAGATTAACAACGGAGAATCTGGCACTAGCACACTTCTTTATAATCAATGATTGGTTATAGGATGGATAAGATAGCAACAATACTTTTATGGTTTCAAATGGATGCAATGTGGAATGAAATGCAGTACAGAAAACAACTTTATAGGATTTCAACAAAACAATGTAATCACTTTTCTCTGGCAATCCACCCCCCCTTTTATGCAATGCAAGGAAATGGAAGGAAGCACACAATTGTCAGAAATGCAATTCAAATGTAATTCAGTTCACCCAGCAACTTAGACTACAGAAGTCGAAAACACAGGCAAAATGCTTTGATATGTGCTGGCAATCAAGTGAAAAATATGCTAAATTGCTTTTAATTCCCTCTAGGAGGTTCAGGGTGAGTGAAATCAAGTTAATATTAGTCCAGGCTCACTTTAGCAAGGATCTAGGGTGTAACTAGCAGGTTAAACGAATTTTTAGCAACTGAAAGCAAGAAGCTTCTGTTTTCACACGTGGAGAAATTTGCAAATCGCGGCAAAATTCGCGAATGCGTTTTTCACGATTACGGCAAAACTATAGGGGGTAGGAATGCGGTTCTAGGTTCGTAGGAAAGCCACGATTCTCAGCTTTCAGGGGAAAGTTACTGCAAGTCTCTAGCACAAACGGTCACGGAGGTATGAGCGATTTAGTGAAGGTCGTTTTTCAGATTTTAAATTTTAAAAGCTCAAAATGACAAGTGCAGCTTGCAACTAGAAAATGACAAGTGACAGCTATGCAAATGACAGGTGACAGTTAGGAGGGTTCTACTTAGATTAAAATAGGATTGAATTATATTATTTTAACTAAGAGATTGGTTCTGCACAGTTTTCTAGGTACTCACACTATATTCTTGAGTGAAATGGGCCTCGCCATGGATCTGGTCAGGTTTTAGACGGGACTCTGGTCTCTGCACTTCACAATGATCTGGGTCTGCTCTCTCTCTGGATTCTGAAGATTGAGGGATTTAAAGTCTGGATCTTTCTGCACAGCTTTCTCTGGAGATTGATGGAGGTAAAGTATGGATTTTCCCGGCAGAGCTTCCAGCTGCAAATGGATTTGAAAGTCCCTATCTGTCCTGTCTCTCTGCTTTTATGTGTTTTGAAAATGGGTGTGTGTGAGCATCACTAGACCCTACCCCTCTCTCAGCTTCTAATTGGTCAAACTTCCATTTCTCACTTGATTGGGGGAGCTAAGTTGTGTCAGAGTGATGTCATTTTACAGCCTGCAGAAAGTCCACTCCTCCTGTCAACTTACACACAAATCTAGATTTGAAACAAATACATATTTGCAGAGGTACATATTGTTTTAAAATTGCATGCACACATCACATATCACAGGAGGTATCTCCTGTTCAAACTCTGCTCTTCCTGGGAGCTTGCATTCAGAAATGGCACATATTTCACTTTTTAACTGATTTTGCAATTCCGGACATTGACCCAAATTTACACACATGTGCGCACGGAGTATGGACATTAGTTGATGAAGTGTCAGATTTTTCACATGCACACATTTTGAGTAATATCCTCTTTTCCGCTAAAACCCCCCTGAACATGCCACCGGTTCGAAAAACCTCTTAAATTGTGGGCAGAAAAATCACAAGAATTATGGTGTCATTTATAAAATTTTCACATGTCCGTACTATGAGTTATTCATCTTTTTCTAAAACCATATTCTGGCTATAGAGGTGTGTCTTTTCAGGTCACATGGTACAGAAACCAGTCTTTCCAGTTTCTGGAAAGCTCAGAGACCCTGCCCCTCCCAGCTTCTGCCAAGAGGAAGCTCCATTTACGACTCCCGCCAATAAAACATTTGCCTGAGTCAGGACAGGGCTTTGTTCAATTTCCTGCAGAGCCCAGGTAATTCAATCAGGGAAGTGCCATATCCCTTTTGGTGTGAGCAGCAAAAGGGCAGCTAGGCCTGGGAACACAGCTGTGACTCAAGTTTCACTCCTGATGGGGGTAGTTGCCAGGCAGAATTGGAATCTCTTTAAGCCAGTTTCAGATAAAATGTCACTTTTTGTTCCCCAGTTTCTGCATTCAAATAAAACTAAACATTTTTACATATGCAGCTAGAATGCTGATTCTAAGTTTAAAACTATGACATTTAAACAGTTGCAACCCATGTGACACTCAAAGTAAGTCACTCAATTCTTTTAAACATTTAGATTTGTAGTGTCTTTCAGTCCAAATTTACTTAAACTGCTGAAATCCACAGCTCAGTCAGTCTTGTTATAAACCTTCAAGTCACTTCAAAATATAACTTTACATTGGATCCACCTCTCAGTAAGTCTTTCTTTGGCATGTTTTGGGTTCATTTATTCAGTTTTCTACACACAAAAGTAAAATCTGGTGTTTTAAAACGCCGGCTTTTGGATAGTGGTGAGTACTGGTACTGCACCCCTTTTTGGGATTTAAGAAAATGAATTCTCCACAGTTATGGGTTTGCTTTTGGCAATCAGCATTGCCATTCCCAATGGTTTCAGACTACTGTGTGGGTAGTCCAATGGTGGTTTTAGGCAGTGTCCTTCTGTGCCCATAACATCGGCAAAAATGAGTGGCAGCCTATTCTTCATACATTTCCCTGTGCATTTTCTGGGAAGCTCTGGCCATCATGATGTTTTCATGTCAGTACTGCACAGTTTTGAGGTAGGGCTCGGATGCATGGGTAAATACATCCCACAGGATGCACTTGATTCTCCACTTAAGCCAACATTTGACTTTTTTTAAATTTAATTTTCTCACCTCTAAGTTATCACCCTTCCATTATTATTACCTAAAAAAGAATCACTGTGTACTTCAACAATAGTGTACAGTGCTGTATGTCACTGTTCTATTTTAAATCAAGAATGTATTTTTGATACCTTCCTTAATCTGTCCAAACTATCTCCAACCCGGCAATCAAGATGATGGAAGGGATGGTACTTTGAGGTCCATTGTGAGATGCATTGATGAGAAATGTTCTGACATATGTCTAAGGGCACACTAATTCAATTGAGCAGATGACATTGCTATTCAGCAGGTAACAGCATTGTTAAATCGTACAACAATCATATGTTTTACTTAAAATATGTCCTTCATCAACTTTACCACCAACTCCCTAAATAAGGCAAGAAGCATGGATTTTAGTGTTCAGGAAGAAAATAATTAAAATGGTTATACAAGACTTAAATGTACTTATATCTTAAAGGATGTATCCCTTTGTTTTCAATACACACACCTACATGCTGACAGAAATTGCATTGACTTCTAGGTTATTTTCTATTTTCAAAAGTTCAAAAGGTTCTTGTATTTTTCCATCTTTCCATATAAATCATGTTTGCTTAACTTTGGCATATCAGCTTAATAACACTCGGACAAAATGGCAGGTAGGACTAAGTTTGAAATTGCAGGTTTTGCTTGGTGTAACAAAAAGGGCTAAAATTAATCTCTGTAAAATGTAACGTGTGTCACCCAATGCCCTTATGGGCACATCGTCATGAGTGGCATATTCTATCAATTTGATGTGGATGTGACACTTGCAAATGAGGAACAACTACCTTCCTTTGCCATTATTTGTACGAATAAAATGTGAGGTTTGTTGTGTGTGTGTGTGTGTGTGTGTGTATGTGTGTGTGTGTGTGTTTCTATGCGTATGAGTGTATTTTTGTTGTGTGATGGTGTATGTTTGTGCGTGTTTCTGTGTGTGTGTTTATGCGCTTCCATGTAATAATGTCGCCACAAAAATCTCGCCATGCAAAAATATTGCCGAAAAAATGGCTTTTTTTGTGGCAACATTATTGCATGGAACATGCGGGGGACACCCCTGCAACCCCCAAACTTTTTTTGTATTTTTTATTTTTAAATTTTTTTTTTGCGCCTGTCCCCATATATATGGTCACCCATATAATATCGCCGCAACCTTTTCCCGGCAATATTATTTACGGCAACCTTATATATGGGGATAATATTACCTGATACCGTTTATGCTGCCTTGAATGGTAATACATATATGCCATTTTATTTATCGTATGATCGTAGTGTTCTGTCATAGTCCACAAGAGGACATATTTACCTTATGTTCAGCACAGACTCCTTGAAGGCTCAGTGGGATGAAAACAGACCTTTCTATATTGAAGTCATGTTAACTTGTTTACATATTAAGAGATGTTGTGCCGTCAGCTTCTAAATGTAAATGGAAAACTTTTGACAGATATTTTATGGGCATTTATTGTGTTTGCTTTAAATTCTGAAATTATTGTCATTTAGTGAAACATATAGACTTATTCATGACATATGGTTATCTTTGGCACAGTAGCACCGCAGATTACACTCCATGAAAAGTGGAATTTGTTCACAATTTCCATTTCTATAGTGCTCTGGTATGATACAAATGGTCAATAGGTCTCTAATGTATTGTTGTATTCATGGAAACTGCATTTTAAGTCATATCTTCATAAGGATTTGTTACATAAATTACATCAGGTAAAGTCACTTGAACACATGGGACACCGATATTTGGTGATCTTGATTTCTGATAAAAACATAATCACAAACAATAATTCCATATGTGTGTGTGTTTTCGTGTGTGCGTCCCTAGATTTGGAGGACATAAAATAAGTACTTAGAATCTTCTTATTTGAATGTTCATGTGAGAATCCGACGGGAGTGAGCAACCCAAATGATTCAGTGAATTTACAATTGGCAACTGCTTATGAGAGTGGACTTTCACACTGCCTTTCTCACATTTGGGTGTGGGTATGCTATACGAAAATGGGGGACACAGCATTCCCATCATTATTATTATTATTATTATAATTATAATTATAATTAGTATTATTATTATTATTATTTAAATTTTTAACCCATGAGCTGTGTGTGTGTGTGTGTATGTGTATGAGTGTATTTTTGTTGTGTGATGGTGTATGTGTGTGTGCGTGTTTTTGTGTGTGCGTTTATGCTGCCTTGGATGGTAATACATATATGCCATTTTATTTATCGTATGATCGTAGTGTTCTGTCACTGTCCACAAGAGGACATATTTACCTTATGTTCAGCACAGACTCCTTGAAGGCTCCGTGGGATGAAAACAGACCTTTCTATATTGAAGTCATGTTAACTTGTTTACATATTAAGAGATGTTGTACCGTCAGCTTCTAAATGTAAATGGCCAACTTTTGACTTTCAATTCAAGTGTGATTCATCAAGTTATCTCTCTTCCATTACTATCACCTAATCAAGACATTGCACAGAGATGAATGCAACATTACTGTTTTTAAAAATGGATAGAGCATTTTGATGCCTTCCATTACCCTTTTAAGACCTTCTATAAACTCAAAATCTAGAGGTAAGCGTTGATGTAGCCTTAATGTGCAGAGTGAAATGACTTACTTTGAAATCCCCATACATACCTTCCAGGGCATACTCATTAATCTATCTAGAAATCAATACTATTCAACGTTAAACAAATATTGAATAAGTGAGTAAACAATTTTCCCCACTTACTATTCCACCACCAGCTTTGCCACCAACACCCTACAGAAGACAATATGCATGTATTTTAATTTCAATGTGGATGAATAGTAAATACAAACTTTGAAAAGACAATTACATGTACAGGTGTCGGATTGGATCTCTCCCACATCATTTTAGAACCCACAAATTCTTCCTGGCAGATACTTAATAGACTTTTAGGTTATTTGTTTTAAAAGATAGCAATAATGTATAGTGCTTTACATTTTTTCTTCAGAAATCAACTTTGAGTTTCTCTGCCACATGAGCTAAAGAACATCCTCTACACAAATTTGAGTCCACCAATTGTGCTTCTGTAAGTAATCCTTAGTAATCCAGAAGGAGCCAACATTTTTATTCTGTAATATTTTATATACGTCCAATATTTTTGTCAGTACACCTTTCTAAAGCTGCCTTTCTCACATTTGGGTGTGGGTATGCTATACAAAAATGAGGGACACATTTCCTATTATTATTATTATTATTATTATTATTATTATTATTATTAATATTATTATTATTATTATTATTATTATTATTATTTAAATTTTTAACCCATGAGCTGTATGTGTGTGTCCCTTCTGGGATTGTACAAAATATATGCTGATGTATTGATGGTTGTCGTGTTTTGTAATAATGCCCAAAAGGATGTATTCAACTTATGTTCACCAAATTCTCTACCAATGCTCTATTGAACAAAAAACATATATTTCTATTTTGAAGTCACATTAGTATGCTAACATATTAAGAGAAGTTTTAACTTCTCCCCTCAGATTTTAAATGAAAGCAGCAGCCTCCTGACCGATATGTGATGGGCATGTAACTTCTTTGCTTCAAAAACTGAAATGATATACATTTATTGTCACATTTAAGGGTATACATGAAATGTGTTTGACTGTACCTAAATGCACTCTAGAATGCACTCAATGTGTAATTATCGATTGCTCTTTTGCAAATTGTTGGGTGATCTTTGTTATTATAGAAGCCGACACATGATTGCTTCCCTATTGTTGAATTCATACACACTCTTTTTTTATTCATGCCTTCTTGAGGGGATTTACCTAATTTGAATTAGGTAATGTACAATGCAAGAAGGGGGCAGAGGTTTTGAGTGATCATGGATTGTAATACAATTATGATCACAAACATTTAAGCCATATTGCTTTGTGTTTGTGTGTGGTGGGTGAACTACCTCGCTGGGGAAATAAATCACACAAACACTTAAACTGAACATCCAGAAACTTATATGAACGCTCATTAGAGAATCAAAGGGTACCACCACTTCTAATGACAGAGTCAATTTGCAATTGGCAACTCCATTTGGTAGTGGGCCCTCACTGTCAGAGATCCACTGAAATTAACCGAAGGAACGCTACCAGAACTGCTGACTAACTGAACATTTTTCTGGGGGGCAAAGCTATCAGTTTGCATGTTCATTGATTGTTCTGTATCTGTATTGAATTGTGAGTGGTGCTGCATTATTGATTGATAATGGCCCAAAATTCTCAGAGCTGACATTGCAGCACATTCCACATACTATGCACCGCTGCCCAACACATGGTTTTCATTGACTCTCATTACTATTGAGGATACATTTGATGCTGAAACTAACTTGTTTCCCCTCATTTCATTTAAAGTGTATCACCTCTCAGTTTTCTATCTCTGACTACTATCTTCTAGTCAAGAATTAACTGACTATCAGTATGTGTATGGTGTGTTTGTGGCGTGTTTTGTTCCACGGTACAAATTTAAAATTAGTCATGAGATTTCGAAGCCTTTCATAAGCCTTCCAAAACCATCTGTAACCTGACAATCAGAGGGTTAGAAAGTGACCGTACGCCAGGAAAATTGTGAGATAAATTATGGTGAATTCACCGGACATAAAACTAAAGGCATATTCATGAAAGTTATTATATGTCAATAATATTCAGGGGATGACATCATCTTAACATTGTCCAAATATAATATGTATTACTTACTCCATGTCCACCACCAATTCTGCCACCAATGCCCTACAGGAAATAATAATCATGTATTACAATGTTGGGAAAATGTCAACTAGAATTTTACATGTCAATTCAATGTACAGAACTCACAAAACAGCTAAATTCCACCATTTTATTGCACGCAGAGGACAACTCGAATTGGCCTAGTCAAAATGGTCAGGCAAGAAGAGATTACTTGACCATTTTGTGGAGGACAAAGCTAATGTTTTGCATGTTCACTGATTGTTCCACCTATGTGTTGCTGAATGAGCTGTTAGGTGCAGCCTTAATGAATGATATTGGGCAAGAACAATCTCGTTGGTGCATGGCAGAGTCTGTGTGCGATTCACTAGGTCCAACCAATTGTTTTAAGTGAATACAATTAATAATGAGGATGCACTTGATTCTCCACTTAAGCCATCATTTGACTTTTTTTAAATTTAATTTTCTCACCTCTAAGTTATCACCCTTCCATTATTATTACCTAAAAAAGAATCACTGTGTACTTCAACAATAGTGTACAGTGCTGTATGTCACTGTTCTATTTTAAATCAAGAATGTTGTTTTGATACCTTCCTTAATCTGTCCAAACTATCTCCAACCCGGCAATCAAGATAATGGAAGGGATGGTACCTTGAGGTACATTGTGAGATGCATTGATGAGAAATGTTCTGACATATGTCTAAGGGCACACTAATTCAATTGAGTAGATGACATTGCTATTCAGCAGGTAACAGCATTGTTAAATCGTACAACAATCATATGTTTTACTTAAAATATGTCCTTCATCAACTTTACCACCAACTCCCTACATAAGGCAAGAAGCATGGATTTTAGTGTTCAGGAAGAAAATAATTAAAATGGTTATACAAGACTTAAATGTACTTATATCTTAAAGGATGTATCCCTTTGTTTTCAATACACACACCTACATGCTGACAGAAATGCATTGACTTCTAGGTTATTTTCTATTTTCAAAAGTTCAAAAGGTTCTTGTATTTTTCCATCTTTCCATATAAATCATGTTTGCTTAACTTTGGCATATCAGCTTAATAACACTCGGACAAAATGGCAGGTAGGACTAAGTTTGAAATTGCAGGTTTTGCTTGGTGTAACAAAAAGGGCTAAAATTAATCTCTGTAAAATGTAACGTGTGTCACCCAATGCCCTTATGGGCACATCGTCATGAGTGGCATATTCTATCAATTTGATGTGGATGTGACACTTGCAAATGAGGAACAACTACCTTCCTTTGCCATTATTTGTACGAATAAAATGTGAGGTTTGTTGTGTGTGTGTGTGTGTGTATGTGTGTGTGTGTGTGTGTTTCTATGCGTATGAGTGTATTTTTGTTGTGTGATGGTGTATGTTTGTGCGTGTTTCTGTGTGTGCGTTTATGCGCTTCCATGTAATAATGTCGCCACAAAAATCTCGCCATGCAAAAATATCGCCGAAAAATTGGCTTTTTTTGTGGCAACATTATTGCATGGAACATGCAGGGGACACCCCTGCAACCCCCAAACTTTTTTTGTATTTTTTATTTTTAAATTTTCTTTTTTGCCCCTGTCCCCATATATATGGTCACCCATATAATATCGCCGCAACCTTTTCCCGGCAATATTATTTACGGCAACCTTATATATGGGGATAATATTACCTGATACCGTTTATGCTGCCTTGGATGGTAATACATATATGCCATTTTATTTATCGTATGATCGTAGTGTTCTGTCATAGTCCACAAGAGGACATATTTACCTTATGTTCAGCACAGACTCCTTGAAGGCTCAGTGGGATGAAAACAGACCTTTCTATATTGAAGTCATGTTAACTTGTTTACATATTAAGAGATGTTGTGCCGTCAGCTTCTAAATGTAAATGGACAACTTTTGACAGATATTTTATGGGCATTTATTGTGTTTGCTTTAAATTCTGAAATTATTGTAATTTAGTGAAACATATAGACTTATTCATGACATATGGTTATCTTTGGCACAGTAGCACCGCAGATTACACTCCATGAAAAGTGGAATTTGTTCACAATTTCCATTTCTATAGTGCTCTGGTATGATACAAATGGTCAATAGGTCTCTACTGGATTGTTGTATTCATGGAAACTGTATTTTAAGTCATATCTTCATAAGGATTTGTTACATAAATTACATCAGGTAAAGTCACTTGAACACATGGGACACCGATATTTGGTGATCTTGATTTCTGATAAAAACATAATCACAAACAATAATTCCATATGTGTGTGTGTTTTCGTGTGTGCGTTCCTAGATTTGGAGGACATAAAATAAGTACTTAGAATCTTCTTATTTGAATGTTCATGTGAGAATCCGACGGGAGTGAGCAACCCAAAAGATTCAGTGAATTTACAATTGGCAACTGCTTATGAGAGTGGACTTTCACACTGACTGAGAGCAACTCATTTTAACCAAACCAAAGCAGTTAGCACAGCATAGACTGCATGACAGTGTTGCTGTGGTTAAATCCTGTGTGGTGTACATTCCTCTGTCTCGGGAGGATAGCCCAGGGGCAATGTGCTTGCCTTGGATGCAAGGAAACACGGAGCAACACAGGTTCAATCCCTGGGTCTGCGTTCAGAAATCTCTGGGTATTAAGCGTGTTATAAATAACCAATCACATCTTATCATATCACTGATCTATCGGACTCTTCAATGCTATGTGATCACTTACTTTCAGCATTATTCAGTGATAATGTGCCGCAATATTTTGGACTGTGCATGGCGATTCTATGTGTGAATTAATAGGCGAACAAAGGGTTTTATATTAATCTCATTAGTAGTGAAGATATATTTCATGCTGCACCTATCTCAAATTTTCAATGTTTTCAATTCAAGTGTGACTCGTCTAAGTTATCTCTCTTCCATTACTATCACCTAATCATGTCATTTGCGCAGTGATGAATCCAACATTACTGTTCTTAAAAATGGATAAAGCATTTTGATGCCTTCCATTACCCTTTTAAGACCTTCTATAAACTCACAATCTGGAGGTAAGCGTTGATGTAACCTTCATGTGCAGATTGAAATGACTTACTTTGAAATTCCCATACATACCTTCCAGGGCATACTCATTAATCTCTCTAAAAGTCAATACTATTCAACGTTAAACAAATATTGAATAAGTGAGTAAAAAAGAAATTCCCCACTTACTATTCCACCACCAGCTTTGCCACCAGCACCCTCCAGAAGACAATATGCATGTATTTTAATTTCAATGTGGATGAATAGTAAATATAAACTTTGAAAAGACAAATGTGCAGGTCTCTCATTGGATCTCTCCCACATCATTTTAGAACCCACAAATTCCTCCTGGCAGATACTTAATGGACTTATAGGTTATTTGTTTTAAAAGATGGCAATAATGTATAGTGTTTTACAATTTTTTTCAGAAATCAACTTTGAGTTTCTCTGGTACATAAACTAAAGAACATCCCCTACACAAATCTCAGAGTCCACCAATTGTGCTTCTGCAAGTACTTCTTAGTAATCCAGAAGGGGCCAACATTTGTATTCTTTAATATTTTATATGCGTTCAAAATGTTTGTCAGTACACCTTTCTGAAGCTGCCTGTTTCACATTTGGGTGTGGGTATGCTATAAGAAAATGAGGGACACAGCATTCCCATTATATGGATTATGATTATTATTATTATTATTATTATTATTATTATTATTATTATTATTATTATTATTATTATTATTATGATATGATATGATATATGATATCATATGGCATTTGTAACGCGCCTATACACAAGTGTTTATTAATGCTATTATTATTATTATTATTATTATTAGTATGATAATGTTTAACCCATGAGCTGTGTGTGTGTGTGTGTCCGATCTGGGATTGTACAAAATATGTGCTGATGTATTGATGGTTGTCATGTTTTGTAATAATGCCCAAAAGGATGTATTCAACTTATTCTCATCAAATTCTCTACCAATTCTCTATTGATTCAAAAAACACATATTTCTATTTGGAAGTCACTTTAGTATGCTAATATATTAAGAGAAGTTTGAACTTCTCCCGTCAGATTTGAAATGAAAGCAGCTGCCTCCTAACCAATATGTGATGGGCATGTAACTTCTTTGCTTCAAAAACTGAAATGATATACATTTATTGTCACATTTAAGGGTATACATGAAAAGTGGTTGACTGTACCTAAATGCACTCTAGAATGCACTCAATGTGTAATTATCAATTGCCCTTTTGCAAATTGTTGGGTGCTCTTTGTTATTATAGAAGCTGCCACATGATTGCTTCCCTATTGTTGAATGCATACACACTCTTTTTTTATTCATGCCTTCTTGAGGGGGATTTACCTAATTTGAATTAGGTAATGTACAATGCAAGAAGGGGTCAGAGGTTGTGAGTGATCATGGATTGTAATACAATTATGATCAGAAACATTTAAGCCATATTGCTTTGTGTTTGTGTGTGGGGGGCGAACTACCCTCGCTGGGGAAATAAATCACACAAACACTTAAACTGAACATCCAGAAACTTATATGAACGCTCATTAGAGAATCCAAGGTACCTAAAACTTCTAATGGCAGAGTCAATTTGCAATTGGCAACTCCCTTTGTTAGTGGGCCCTCACTGTCAGAGAGCCACTGAAATTAACCAAAGGAACGCTACCAGAACTGCTGACTAACTGAACATTTTTCTGGGGGACAAAGCTATCAGTTTGCATGTTCATTGATTGTTCTGTATCTGTATTGAATTGTGAGTGCTTAGGTGCAGCATTATTGATTGATAATGGCCCAAAATTGTCAGAGCTGACATTGTACATTCCACATACTATGCACCGCTGCACAACACATGATTTTCGTTGACTCTCATTACTATTGAGGATACATTTGATGCTGAAATTAACTTGTTTCCCCTCATTTCATTTAAAGTGTATTACCTCTCAGTTTTCTATCTCCGACTACTATCTGCTAGTCAAGAATAAACTATCAGTATGTGTGTGGCGTGTTTTGTTCCACGGTACAAATTTAAAATTAGTCATGACATTTTGAAGCCTTTCATAACCCTACCAAAACCATCTGTAACCTGACAATCAGAGGATTAGAAAGTGACTGTACCCCAGGAACATTGTGAGATAAATTATGGTGAATTCACCAGACATAAAACTAAAGGCATATTCATGAAAGTGATTATATCTCAATATTATTAAGGGGATGACATCATCTTAACATTGTCCAAATATAATATGTATTACTTACTTCATGTCCACCACCAATTCCACCACCAACGCTCTACAGGAAACAATAATCATGTATTACAATGTTGGGAAAATGTCAATTAGAATTTTTAAATATCAATTCTATGTACAGAGCTCACAAAACAGCTAAATTCCACCATTGTATTGCACGCAGAGGACAACTCGAATTGACCTAGTCAAAACAGTCAGGCAAGGAGAGATTATTTGACTATTTTGTGGAGGACAAAGCTAATGTTGTGCATGTTCACTGATTGTTCCTACTATGTCTTGCTGAATGAGTTGTTAGGTGCAGCCTTAATGAATGATATTGGGCAAGAACACTCTCGTTGGTGCATGCACAGTCTGTGTGCGATTCACTAGGCCCAACCCAGTGTTTTAAGTGAATCTCATTAATAGTGGGGATGCACTTGATTCTCCACTAAAGCCAACATTGACTTTTTTTAAATTTAATGTTCTCACCTCTAAGTTATCACCCTTCCATTATTATTACCTAAAAAATAATCACTGTGTACTCCAACAATAGTGTACAGTGTTGTATGCCACTGTTCTATTTTAAATCAAGAATTTTTTTTTTTATACCTTCCTTCATCTGTCCAAACTATCTCTAACCTGGCAATCAAGATGATGGAGGGGATGGTACTTTGAGGTACATTGTGAGATGCATTGATGAGAAATGTTCTGACATAAGTCTAAGGGCACACTGATTCAATTGAGTAGATGACATTGCTATTCAGCAGGTAACAGCATTGTGAAATCTTACAACAATCATATGTTTTACTTAAAATATGTCCTTCATCAACTTTACCACCAACTCACTGCAGAAGGCAAGAAGCATGGATTTTAGTGTTCAGGAACAAATAATTAAAATGGGCCACATGAGCTAAAGAACATCCTGTACACAAATCTGAGTCCTCCGATTGTGCTTCTGTAAGTAATCCTTGGTAATCCAGAATGAGCCAACATTTTTATTCTGTAATATTTTATATGCGTTCAATATTTTTTTCAATACACCTTTCCAAAGCTGCCTTTTTCACATTTGGGTGTGGGTATGCTATACGAAAATGGGGGACACAGCATTCCCATCATTATTATTATTATAATTATAATTATAATTAATATTATTATTATTATTATTATTATTAATATTATTATTATTATTATTATTATTTAAATTGTTAACCCATGAGCTGTGTGTGTGTGTGTGTGTGTGTGTGTGTATGTGTGTGAGTATGTGTATGAGTGTATTTTTGTTGTGTGATGGTGTATGTGTGTGCGTGTTTTTGTGTGTGCGTTTATGCTGCCTTGGATGGTAATACATATATGCCATTTTATTTATCGTATGATCGTAGTGTTCTGTCATAGTCCACAAGAGGACATATTTACCTTATGTTCAGCAGAGACTCCTTGAAGGCTCCGTGGGATGAAAACAGACCTTTCTATATTGAAGTCATGTTAACTTGTTTACATATTAAGAGATGCTGTACCGTCAGTTTCTAAATGTAAATGGACAACTTTTGACTTTCAATTCAAGTGTGATTCATCAAGTTATCTCTCTTCCATTACTATCACCTAATCAAGACATTGAACAGTGATGAATGCAACATTACTGTTTTTAAAAATGGATAGAGCATTTTGATGCCTTCCATTACCCTTTTAAGACCTTCTATAAACTCAAAATCTAGAGGTAAGCGTTGATGTAGCCTTAATGTGCAGAGTGAAATGACTTACTTTGAAATCCCCATACATACCTTCCAGGGCATACTCATTAATCTATCTAGAAATCAATACTATTCAACGTTAAACAAATATTGAATAAGTGAGTAAACAATTTTCCCCACTTACTATTCCACCACCAGCTTTGCCACCAACACCCTACAGAAGACAATATGCATGTATTTTAATTTCAATGTCGATGAATAGTAAATACAAACTTTGAAAAGACAATTACATGTACAGGTCTCTGATTGGATCTCTCCCACATCATTTTAGAACCTACAAATTCTTCCTGGCAGATACTTAATAGACTTTTAGGTTATTTGTTTTAAAAGATAGCAATAATGTATAGTGTTTTACATTTTTTCTTCAGAAATCAACTTTGAGTTTCTCTGCCACATGAGCTAAAGAACATCTTCTACACAAATTTGAGTCCACCAATTGTGCTTCTGTAAGTAATCCTTAGTAATCCAGAAGGACTCAGTACACCTTTCTAAAGCTGCCTTTCTCACATTTGGGTGTGGGTATGCTATACAAAAATGAGGGACACAGCATTCCTAATATTATTATTATTATTATTATTATTATTATTATTATTATTATTGTTATTTAAATTTTTAACCCATGAGCTGTATGTGTGTGTCCCATCTGGGATTGTACAAAATATATGCTGATGTATTGATGGTTGTCGTGTTTTGTAATAATGCCCAAAAGGATGTATTCAACTTATGTTCACCAAATTCTCTACCAATGCTCTATTGAACAAAAAACATATATTTCTATTTTGAAGTCACATTAGTATGCTAACATATTAAGAGAAGTTTGAACTTCTCCCCTCAGATTTTAAATGAAAGCAGCAGCCTCCTGACCGATATGTGATGGGCATGTAACTTCTTTGCTTCAAAAACTGAAATGATATACATTCATTGTCACATTTAAGGGTATACATGAAATGTGTTTGACTGTACCTAAATGCACTCTAGAATGCACTCAATGTGTAATTATCGATTGCTCTTTTGCAAATTGTTGGGTGCTCTTTGTTATTATAGAAGCTGACACATGATTGCTTCCCTATTGTTGAATTCATACACACTCTTTTTTTATTCATGCCTTCTTGAGGGGATTTACCTAATTTGAATTAGGTAATGTACAATGCAAGAAGGGGGCAGAGGTTTTGAGTGATCATGGACTGTAATACAATTATGATCACAAACATTTAAGCCATATTGCTTTGTGTTTGTGTGTGGTGGGTGAACTACCCTCGCTGGGGAAATAAATCACACAAACACTTAAACTGAACATCCAGGAACTTATATGAACGCTCATTAGAGAATCAAAGGGTCCCACCACTTCTAAAGACAGAGTCAATTTTATATTGGCAACTCCATTTGTTAGTGGGCCCTCACTGTCAGAGATCCACTGAAATTAACCGAAGGAACGCTACCAGAACTGCTGACTAACTGAACATTTTTCTGGAGGGCAAAGCTATCAGTTTGCATGTTCATTGATTGTTCTGTATCTGTATTGAATTGTGAGTGGTGCTGCATTATTGATTGATAATGGCCCAAAATTCTCAGAGCTGACATTGCAGCACATTCCACATACTATGCACCGCTGCACAACACATGGATTTCATTGACTCTCATTACTATTGAGGATACATTTGATGCTGAAACTAACTTGTTTCCCCTCATTTCATTTAAAGTGTATCACCTCTCAGTTTTCTATCTCTGACTACTATCTGCTAGTCAAGAATTAACTGACTATCAGTATGTGTGTGGTGTGTTTGTGGCGTGTTTTGTTCCACGGTACAAATTTAAAATTAGTCATGAGATTTCGAAGCCTTTCATAAGCCTTCCAAAACCATCTGTAACCTGACAATCAGAGGGTTAGAAAGTGACCGTACGCCAGGAAAATTGTGAGATAAATTATGGTGAATTCACCGGACATAAAACTAAAGGCATATTCATGAAAGTTATTATATGTCAATAATATTCAGGGGATGACATCATCTTAACATTGTCGAAATATAATATGTATTACTTACTCCATGTCCACCACCAATTCCGCCACCAATGCCCTACAGGAAATAATAATCATGTATTACAATGTTGGGAAAATGTCAACTAGAATTTTACATGTCAATTCAATGTACAGAACTCACAAAACAGCTAAATTCCACCATTTTATTGCATGCAGAGGACAACTCGAATTGGACTAGTCAAAAGGGTCAGGCAAGAAGAGATTACTTGACCATTTTGTGGAGGACAAAGCTAATGTTTTGCATGTTCACTGATTGTTCCACCTATGTGTTGCTGAATGAGCTGTTAGGTGCAGCCTTAATGAATGATATTGGGCAAGAACAATCTCGTTGGTGCATGGCAGAGTCTGTGTGCGATTCACTAGGTCCAACCCATTGTTTTAAGTGAATACAATTAATAATGAGGATGCACTTGATTCTCCACTTAAGCCAACATTTGACTTTTTTTAAATTTAATTTTCTCACCTCTAAGTTATCACCCTTCCATTATTATTACCTAAAAAATAATCACTGTGTACTTCAACAATAGTGTACAGTGCTGTATGCCACTGTTCTATTTTAAATCAAGAATGTTGTTTTGATACCTTCCTTAATCTGTCCAAACTATCTCTAACCTGGCAATCAAGATAATGGAAGGGATGGTACTTTGAGGTACATTGTGAGATGCATTGATGAGAAATGTTCTGACATAAGTCTAAGGGCACACTAATTCAATTGACTAGATGACATTGCTATTCAGCAGGTAACAGCATTGTGAAATCGTACAACAATCATATGTTTTACTTAAAATATGTCCTTCATCAACTTTACCACCAACTCCCTACATAAGGCAAGAAGCATGGATTTTAGTGTTCACTAAACTGCTGCTGACTAACTGAACATTTTTCTGGGGGACAAAGCTATCAGTTTGCATGTTCATTGATCGTTCTGTATCTGTATTGAATTGTGAGTGGTACAGAATTATTGATTGATAATGGCCCAACATTCTCAGAGCTTACATTGCACATTCCACATACTATGGACCACTGCACAACACATGGTTTTCATTGACTCTCATTACTATTGAGGATACATTTGATGCTGAAACTAACCTGTTTCCCCTCATTTCATTTAAAGTGTATCACCTCTCAGGTTCTATCTCTGACTACTTTCTGCTAGTCAAGAATAAACTGACTATCAGTATGTGTGTGGTGTGTGTGTGGCGTGTTTTGTTCCACAGTACAAATTTAAAATTAGTCATGAGATTTTGAAGCCTTTCATAACCCGTCCAAAACCACCTGTAACCTGACAATCAGAGGGTTAGAAAGTTTCCGTACGTCAGGAAAATTGTGAGACAAATTATGGTGCACCGGACATAAAACTAAAGGCATATTCATGAAAGTGATTATATGACAATAATATTCAGGGGATGACATCATCTTAAAATTGTCCAAATATAATATGTATTGCTTACTTCATGTCCACCACCAATTCCGCCACCAATGCCCTACAGGAAATAATAATAATGTATTACAATGTTGGGAAAATGTCAACTAGAATTTTACATGTCATTTCTATGTACAGAACTCACAAAACAGCTAAATTCCACCATTTTATTGCACGCAGAGGACAACTCGAATTGGCCTAGTCAAAACGGTCAGGCAAGAAGAGATTACTTGACCATTTTGTGGAGGACAAAGCTAATGTTTTGCATGTTCACTGATTGTTCCACCTATGTGTTGCTGAATGAGCTGTTAGGTGCATCCTTAATGAATGATATTAGGCAAGAACACTCTCGTTGGTGCATGGCACAGTCTGTGTGCGATTCACTAGGCCCAACCCCGTGTTTTAAGTGAATCTCATTAATAATGAGGATGCACTTGATTCTCCACTTAAGCCAACATTTGACTTTTTTTAAATTTAATTTTCTCACCTCTAAGTTATCACCCTTCCATTATTATTACCTAAAAAAGAATCACTGTGTACTTCAACAATAGTGTACAGTGCTGTATGTCACTGTTCTATTTTAAATCAAGAATGTTTTTTTGATACCTTCCTTAATCTGTCCAAACTATCTCCAACCCGGCAATCAAGATGATGGAAGGGATGGTACTTTGAGGTACATTGTGAGATGCATTGATGAGAAATGTTCTGACATATGTCTAAGGGCACACTAATTCAATTGAGTAGATGACATTGCTATTCAGCAGGTAACAGCATTGTTAATCGTACAACAATCATATGTTTTACTTAAAAATGTCCTTCATCAACTTTACCACCAACTCCCTACATAAGGCAAGAAGCATGGATTTTAGTGTTCAGGAAGAAAATAATTAAAATGGTTATACAAGACTTAAATGTACTTATATCTTAAAGGATGTATCCCTTTTTCAATACACACACCTACATGCTGACAGAAATTGCATTGACTTCTAGGTTATTTTTTATTTTCAAAAGTTCAAAAGGTTCTTGTATTTTTCCATCTTTCCATATAAATCATGTTTGCTTAACTTTGGCATATCAGCTTAATAACACTCGGACAAAATGGCAGGTAGGACTAAGTTTGAAATTGCAGGTTTTGCTTGGTGTAACAAAAAGGGCTAAAATTAATCTCTGTAAAATGTAACGTGTGTCACCCAATGCCCTTATGGGCACACCGTCATGAGTGGCATATTCTATCATTTTGATGTGGATGCGACACTTGCAAATGAGGAACAACTACCTTCCTTTGCCATTATTTGTACGAATAAAATTTGAGGTTTGTTGTGTGTGTGTGTGTGTGTGTATGTGTGTGTGTGTGTGTGTTTCTATGCGTATGAGTGTATTTTTGTTGTGTGATGGTGTATGTTTGTGCGTGTTTCTGTGTGTGCGTTTATGCGCTTCCATGTAATAATGTCGCCACAAAAATCTCGCCATGCAAAAATATCGCCGAAAAATTGGCTTTTTTTGTGGCAACATTATTGCATGGAACATGCGGGGGACACCCCTGCAACCCCCAAACTTTTTTTGTATTTTTTATTTTTAAATTTTTTTTTTTGCCCCTGTCCCCATATATATGGTCACCCATATAATATCGCCGCAACCTTTTCCCGGCAATATTATTTACGGCGACCATATATATGGGGATAATATTACCTGATACCGTTTATGCTGCCTTGGATGGTAATACATATATGCCATTTTATTTATCGTATGATCGTAGTGTTCTGTCATAGTCCACAAGAGGACATATTTACCTTATGTTCAGCACAGACTCCTCGAAGGCTCCGTGGGATGAAAACAGACCTTTCTATATTGAAGTCATGTTAACTTGTTTACATATTAAGAGATGTTGTGCCGTCAGCTTCTAAATGTAAATGGACAACTTTTGACAGATATTTTATGGGCATTTATTGTGTTTGCTTTAAATTCTGAAATTATTGTAATTTAGTGAAACATATAGACTTATTCATGACATATGGTTATCTTTGGCACAGTAGCACCGCAGATTACACTCCATGAAAAGTGGAATTTGTTCACAATTTCCATTTCTATAGTGCTCTGGTATGATACAAATGGTCAATAGGTCTCTACTGTATTGTTGTATTCATGGAAACTGCATTTTAAGTCATATCTTCATAAGGATTTGTTACATAAATTACATCAGGTAAAGTCACTTGAACACATGGGACACTGATATTTGGTGATCTTGATTTCTGATAAAAACATAATCACAAACAATAATTCCATATGTGTGTGTGTTTTCGTGTGTGCGTCCCTAGATTTGGAGGACATAAAATAAGTACTTAGAAACTTCTTATTTGAATGTCCATGTGAGAATCCGACGGGAGTGAGCAACCCAAAAGATTCAGTGAATTTACAATTGGCAACTGCTTATGAGAGTGGACTTTCACACTGACTGAGAGCAACTCATTTTAACCAAACCAAAGCACTTAGCACAGCATAGACTGCATGACAGTGTTGCTGTGGTTAAATCCTGTGTGGTGTACATTCCTCTGTCTCGGGAGGATAGCCCAGGGGCAATGTGCTTGCCTTGGATGCAAGGAAACACGGAGCAACACAGGTTCAATCCCTGGGTCTGCGATTAGAAACCTCTGGGTATTAAGCGTGTTATAAATAACCAATCACATCTTATCATATCACTGATCTATCGGACTCTTCAATGCTATGTGATCACTTACTTTCAGCATTATTCAGTGATAATGTGCCGCAATATTTTGGACTGTGCATGGCGATTCTATGTGTGAATTAATAGGCGAACAAAGGGTTTTACATTAATCTCATTAGTAGTGAAGATATATTTCATGCTGCACCTATCTCAAATTTTCAATGTTTTCAATTCAAGTGTGACTCGTCTAAGTTATCTCTCTTCCATTACTATCACCTAATCATGTCATTTGCGCAGTGATGAATCCAACATTACTGTTCTTAAAAACGGATAAAGCATTTTGATGCCTTCCATTACCCTTTTAAGACCTTCTATAAACTCACAATCTGGAGGTAAGCGTTGATGTAACCTTCATGTGCAGATTGAAATGACTTACTTTGAAATTCCCATACATACCTTCCAGGGCATACTCATTAATCTCTCTAAAAGTCAATACTATTCAATGTTAAACAAATATTGAATAAGTGAGTAAAAAAGAAATTCCCCACCAGCACCCTCCAGAAGACAATATGCATGTATTTTAATTTCAATGTGGATGAATAGTAAATACAAACTTTGAAAAGACAATTACATGTACAGGTCTCTGATTGGATCTCTCCCACATCATTTTAGAACCCACAAATTCTTCCTGGCAGATACTTAATAGACTTTTAGGTTATTTGTTTTAAAAGATAGCAATAATGTATAGTGTTTTACATTTTTTCTTCAGAAATCAACTTTGAGTTTCTCTGCCACATGAGCTAAAGAACATCCTCTACACAAATCTGAGTCCACCAATTGTGCTTCTGTAAGTAATCCTTAGTAATCCAGAAGGAGCCAAAATTTTTATTCTGTAATATTTTATATACGTCCAATATTTTTGTCAGTACACCTTTCTAAAGCTGCCTTTCTCACATTTGGGTGTGGGTATGCTATACAAAAATGAGGGACACAGCATTCCTAATATTATTATTATTATTATTATTATTATTATTATTATTATTATTTAAATTTTTAACCCATGAGCTGTATGTGTGTGTCCCATCTGGGATTGTACAAAATATATGCTGATGTATTGATGGTTGTCGTGTTTTGTAATAATGCCCAAAAGGATGTATTCAACTTATGTTCACCAAATTCTCTACCAATGCTCTATTGAACAAAAAACATATATTTCTATTTTGAAGTCACATTAGTATGCTAACATATTAAGAGAAGTTTTAACTTCTCCTCTCAGATTTTAAATGAAAGCAGCAGCCTCCTGACCGATATGTGATGGGCATGTAACTTCTTTGCTTCAAAAACTGAAATGATATACATTTATTGTCACATTTAAGGGTATACATGAAAAGTGGTTGACTGTACCTAAATGCCCTCTAGAATGCACTCAATGTGTAATTATCAATTGCCCTTTTGCAAATTGTTGGGTGTTCTTTGTTATTATAGAAGCTGCCACATGATTGCTTCCCTATTGTTGAATTCATACACACTCTTTTTTTATTCATGCCTTCTTGAGGGGATTTACCTAATTTGAATTAGGTAATGTACAATGCAAGAAGGGGGCAGAGGTTTTGAGTGATCATGGATTGTAATACAGTTATGATCAGAAACATTTAAGCCATATTGCTTTGTGTTTGTGTGTGGGGGGCGAACTACCCTCGCTGGGGAAATAAATCACACAAACATTTAAACTGAACATGCAGAAACTTATATGAACGCTCATTAGAGAATCCAAGGTACCTAAAACTTCTAATGGCAGAGTCAATTTGCAATTGGCAACTCCCTTTGTTAGTGGGCCCTCACTGTCAGAGAGCCACTGAAATTAACTAAAGGAACGCTACCAGAACTGCTGACTAACTGAACATTTTTCTGGGGGACAAAGCTATCAGTTTGCATGTTCATTGATTGTTCTGTATCTGTATTGAATTGTGAGTGCTTAGGTGCAGCATTATTGATTGATAATGGCCCAAAATTGTCAGAGCTGACATTGTACATTCCACATACTATGCACCGCTGCACAACACATGATTTTCGTTGACTCTCATTACTATTGAGGTTACATTTGATGCTGAAATTAACTTGTTTCCCCTCATTTCATTTAAAGTGTATTACCTCTCAGTTTTCTATCTCCGACTACTATTTGCTAGTCAAGAATAAACTATCAGTATGTGTGTGGCGTGTTTTGTTCCACGGTACAAATTTAAAATTAGTCATGACATTTTGAAGCCTTTCATAACCCTTCCAAAACCATCTGTAACCTGACAATCAGAGGATTAGAAAGTGACTGTACCCCAGGAACATTGTGAGATAAATTATGGTGAATTCACCAGACATAAAACTAAAGGCATATTCATGAAAGTGATTATATCTCAATATTATTAAGGGGATGACATCATCTTAACATTGTCCAAATATAATATGTATTACTTACTTCATGTCCACCACCAATTCCACCACCAAAGCTCTACAGGAAACAATAATCATGTATTACAATGTTGGGAAAATGTCAATTAGAATTTTTAAATATCAATTCTATGTACAGAGCTCACAAAACAGCTAAATTCCACCATTGTATTGCACGCAGAGGACAACTCGAATTGACCTAGTCAAAACAGTCAGGCAAGGAGAGATTACTTGACTATTTTGTGGAGGACAAAGCTAATGTTGTGCATGTTCACTGATTGTTCCTACTATGTCTTGCTGAATGAGCTGTTAGGTGCAGCCTTAATGAATGATATTGGGCAAGAACACTCTCGTTGGTGCATGCACAGTCTATGTGTGAGTCACTAGGCCCAACCCAGTGTTTTAAGTGAATCTCATTAATAGTGGGGATGCACATGATTCTCCACTAAAGCCAACATTGACTTTTTTTAAATTTAATTTTCTCACCTCTGAGTTATCACCCTTCCATTATTATTACCTAAAAAAGAATCACTGTGTACTTCAACAATAGTGTACAGTGTTGTATGCCACTGTTCTATTTTAAATCAAGAATGTTTTTTTTGATACCTTCCTTAATCTGTCCAAACTATCTCTAACCTGGCAATCAAGATGATGGACGGGATGGAACTTTGAGGTACATTGTGAGATGCATTGCTGAGAAATGTTCTGACATATGTCTAAGGACACACTAATTCAATTGAGTAGATGACATTGCTATTCAGCAGGTAACAGCATTGTGAAATCGTACAACAATCATATGTTTTACTTAAAATATGTCCATCAACTTTACCACCAACTCACTGCAGAAGGCAAGAAGCATGGATTTTAGTGTTCAGGAACAAATAATTAAAATGGGCCACATGAGCTAAAGAACATCCTGTACACAAATCTGAGTCCACCGATTGTGCTTCTGTAAGTAATCCTTGGTAATCCAGAATGAGCCAACATTTTTATTCTGTAATATTTTAAATGCGTTCAATATTTTTGTCAATACACCTTTCCAAAGCTGCCTTTCTCACATTTGGGTGTGGGTATGCTATACGAAAATGGGGGACACAGCATTCCCATCATTATTATTATTATTATTATAATTATAATTATAATTAGTATTATTATTATTATTATTTAAATTTTTAACCCATGAGCTGTGTGTGTGTGTATGTGTGTGTGTATGTGTATGAGTGTATTTTTGTTGTGTGATGGTGTATGTGTGTGCGTGTTTTTGTGTGTGCGTTTATGCTGCCTTGGATGGTAATACATATATGCCATTTTATTTATCGTATGATCGTAGTGTTCTGTCACTGTCCACAAGAGGACATATTTACCTTATGTTCAGCACAGACTCCTTGAAGGCTCCGTGGGATGAAAACAGACCTTTCTATATTGAAGTCATGTTAACTTGTTTACATATTAAGAGATGCTGTACCGTCAGCTTCTAAATGTAAATGGACAACTTTTGACTTTCAATTCAAGTGTGATTCATCAAGTTATCTCTCTTCCATTACTATCACCTAATCAAGACATTGCACAGTGATGAATGCAACTTTACTGTTTTTAAAAATGGATAGAGCATTTTGATGCCTTCCATTACCCTTTGAAGACCTTCTATAAACTCAAAATCTGGAGGTAAGCGTTGATGTAACCTTCATGTGCAGATTGAAATGACTTACTTTGAAATTCCCATACATACCTTCCAGGGCATACTCATTAATCTATCTAGAAATCAATACTATTCAACGTTAAACAAATACTGAATAAGTGAGTAAAAAAAAGTCCCCACTTACTATTCCACCACCACCTTTGCCACCAGCACCCTACAGAAGACAATATGCATGTATTTTAATTTCATTGTGGATGAATAGTAAATACAAACTTTGAAAAGACAAGTAAATGTGCAGGTCTCTCATTGGATCTCTCCCACATCATTTTAGAACCCACAAATTCCTCCTGGCAGATACTTAATGGACTTATAGGTTATTTGTTTTAAAAGATGGCAATAATGTATAGTGTTTTACAATTTTTTTTAGAAATCAACTTTGAGTTTCTCTGGTACATAAACTAAAGAACATCCCCTACACAAATCTCAGAGTCCACCAATTGTGCTTCTGCAAGTACTCCTTAGTAATCCAGAAGGGGCCAACATTTGTATTCTTTAATATTTTATATGCGTTCAATATGTTTGTCAGTACACCTTTCTGAAGCTGCCTGTTTCACATTTGGGTGTGGGTATGCTATAAGAAAATGAGGGACACAGCATTCCCATTATTATTATTATGATTATGATTATTATTATTATTATTATTATTATTATGATATGATATGATATATGATATCATATGGCATTTGTAACGCGCCTATACACAAGTGTTTATTAATGCTATTATTATTATTATTATTATTATTATTATTATTATTATTATTATTAGTATGATAATGTTTAACCCATGAGCTGTGTGTGTGTGTGTGTGTCCGATCTGGGATTGTACAAAATATGTGCTGATGTATTGATGGTTGTCATGTTTTGTAATAATGCCCAAAAGGATGTATTCAACTTATTCTCATCTAATTCTCTACCAATTCTCTATTGATTCAAAAAACACATATTTCTATTTGGAAGTCACTTTAGTATGCTAATATATTAAGAGAAGTTTGAACTTCTCCCGTCAGATTTTAAATGAAAGCAGCTGCCTCCTGACCGATATGTGATGGGCATGTAACTTCTTTGCTTCAAAAACTGAAATGATATACATTTATTGTCACATTTAAGGGTATACATGAAAAGTGGTTGACTGTACCTAAATGCACTCTAGAATGCACTCAATGTGTAATTATCAATTGCCCTTTTGCAAATTGTTGGGTGCTCTTTGTTATTATAGAAGCTGCCACATGATTGCTTCCCTATTGTTGAATGCATACACACTCTTTTTTTATTCATGCCTTCTTGAGGGGATTTACCTAATTTGAATTAGGTAATGTACAATGCAAGAAGGGGGCAGAGGTTTTGAGTGATCATGGATTGTAATACAATTATGATCAGAAACATTTAAGCCATATTGCTTTGTGTTTGTGTGTGGGGCGCAAACTACCCTCGCTGGGGAAATAAATCACACAAACACTTAAACTGAACATCCAGAAACTTATATTAACGCTCATTAGAGAATCCAAGGTACCCAAAACTTCTAATGACAGAGTCAATTTGCAATTGGCAACTCCCTTTGGTAGTGGGCCCTCACTGTCAGAGAGCCACTGAAATTAACCAAAGGAACACTACCAGAACTGCAGACTAACTGAACATTTTTCTGGTGGACAAAGCTATCAGTTTGCATGTTCATTGATTGTTCTGTATCTGTATTGAATTGTGAGTGCTTAGGTGCAGCATTATTGATTGATAATGGCCCAAAATTGTCAGAGCTGACATTGTACATTCCACATACTATGCACCGCTGCACAACACATGATTTTCGTTGACTCTCATTACTATTGAGGATACATTTGATGCTGAAATTAACTTGTTTCCCCTCATTTCATTTAAAGTGTATTACCTCTCAGTTTTCTATCTCCGACTACTATCTGCTAGTCAAGAATAAACTATCAGTATGTGTGTGGCGTGTTTTGTTCCACGGTACAAATTTAAAATTAGTCATGACATTTTGAAGCCTTTCATAACCCTTCCAAAACCATCTGTAACCTGACAATCAGAGGATTAGAAAGTGACTGTACCCCAGGGACATTGTGAGATAAATTATGGTGAATTCACCAGACATAAAACTAAAGGCATATTCATGAAAGTGATTATATCTCAATATTATTAAGGGGATGACATCATCTTAACATTGTCCAAATATAATATGTATTACTTACTTCATGTCCACCACCAATTCCACCACCAACGCTCTACAGGAAACAATAATCATGTATTACAATGTTGGGAAAATGTCAATTAGAATTTTTAAATATCAATTCTATGTACAGAGCTCACAAAACAGCTAAATTCCACCATTGTATTGCACACAGAGGACAACTCGAATTGACCTAGTCAAAACAGTCAGGCAAGGAGAGATTACTTGACTATTTTGTGGAGGACAAAGCTAATGTTGTGCATGTTCACTGATTGTTCCTACTATGTCTTGCTGAATGAGCTGTTAGGTGCAGCCTTAATGAATGATATTGAGCAAGAACACTCTCGTTGGTGCATGCACAGTCTATGTGTGAGTCACTAGGCCCAACCCAGTGTTTTAAGTGAATCTCATTAATAGTGGGGATGCAGTTGATTCTCCACTAAAGCCAACATTGAATTTTTTTAAATTTAATTTTCTCACCTCTGAGTTATCACCCTTCCATTATTATTACCTAAAAAAGAATCACTGTGTACTTCAACAATAGTGTACAGTGTTGTATGCCACTGTTCTATTTTAAATCAAGAATTTTTTTTTTGATAGCTTCCTTAATCTGTCCAAACTATCTCTAACCTGGCAATCAAGATGATGGAGGGGATGGTACTTTGAGGTACATTGTGAGATGCATTGATGAGAAATGTTCTGACATAAGTCTAAGGGCACACTAATTCAATTGAGTAGATGACATTGCTATTCAGCAGGTAACAGCATTGTGAAATCTTACAACAATCATATGTTTTACTTAAAATATGTCCTTCATCAACTTTACCACCAACTCACTGCAGAAGGCAAGAAGCATTGATTTTAGTGTTCAGGAACAAATAATTAAAATGGGCCACATGAGCTAAAGAACATCCTGTACACAAATCTGAGTCCACCGATTGTGCTTCTGTAAGTAATACTTGGTAATCCAGAATGAGCCAACATTTTTATTCTGTAATATTTTATATGCGTTCAATATTTTTGTCAATACACCTTTCCAAAGCTGCCTTTTTCACATTTGGGTGTGGGTATGCTATTCGAAAATGGGGGACACAGCATTCCCATCATTATTATTATTATTATTATTATTATTATTATTATTATTATTATTATTATTATTAGTATTATTAGTATTATTATTATTATTTAAATTTTTAACCCATGAGCTGTGTGTGTGTGTATGCGTGTGTGTATGTGTATGAGTGTATTTTTGTTGTGTGATGGTGTATGTGTGTGCGTGTTTATGTGTGTGCGTTTATACTGCCTTGGATGGTAATACATATATGCCATTTTATTTATCGTATGATCGTAGTGTTCTGTCATAGTCCACAAGAGGACATATTTACCTTATGTTCAGCACAGACTCCTTGAAGGCTCCGTGGGATGAAAACAGACCTTTCTATATTGAAGTCATGTTAACTTGTTTACATATTAAGAGATGTTGTACCGTCAGCGTCTAAATGTAAATGGACAACTTTTGACTTTCAATTCAAGTGTGATTCATCAAGTTATCTCTCTTCCATTACTATCACCTAATCAAGACATTGCACAGTGATGAATGCAACATTACTGTTTTTAAAAATGGATAGAGCATTTTGATGCCTTCCATTACCCTTTTAAGACCTTCTATAAACTCAAAATCTAGAGGTAAGCGTTGATGTAGCCTTAATGTGCAGAGTGAAATGACTTACTTTGAAATCCCCATACATACCTTCCAGGGCATACTCATTAATCTATCTAGAAATCAATACTATTCAACGTTAAACAAATATTGAATAAGTGAGTAAACAATTTTCCCCACTTACTATTCCACCACCAGCTTTGCCACCAACACCCTACAGAAGACAATATGCATGTATTTTAATTTCAATGTGGATGAATAGTAAATACAAACTTTGAAAAGACAATTACATGTACAGGTCTCTGATTGGATCTCTCCCACATCATTTTAGAACCCACAAATTCTTCCTGGCAGATACTTAATAGACTTTTAGGTTATTTGTTTTAAAAGATAGCAATAATGTATAGTGTTTTACATTTTTTCTTCAGAAATCAACTTTCAGTTTCTCTGCCACATGAGCTAAAGAACATCCTCTACACAAATTTGAGTTCACCAATTGTGCTTCTGTAAGTAATCCTTAGTAATCCAGAAGGAGCCAAAATTTTTATTCTGTAATATTTTATATACGTCCAATATTTTTGTCAGTACACCTTTCTAAAGCTGCCTTTCTCACATTTGGGTGTGGGTATGCTATACAAAAATGAGGGACACAGCATTCCTAATATTATTATTATTATTGTTATTTAAATTTTTAACCCATGAGCTGTATGTGTGTGTCCCATCTGGGATTGTACAAAATATATGCTGATGTATTGATGGTTGTCGTGTTTTGTAATAATGCCCAAAAGGATGTATTCAACTTATGTTCACCAAATTCTCTACCAATGCTCTATTGAACAAAAAACATATATTTCTATTTTGAAGTCACATTAGTATGCTAATATATTAAGAGAAGTTTGAACTTCTCCCCTCAGATTTTAAATGAAAGCAGCAGCCTCCTGACCGATATGTGATGGGCATGTAACTTCTTTGCTTCAAAAACTGAAATGATATACATTCATTGTCACATTTAAGGGTATACATGAAATGTGTTTGACTGTACCTAAATGCACTCTAGAATGCACTCAATGTGTAATTATCGATTGCTCTTTTGCAAATTGTTGGGTGCTCTTTGTTATTATAGAAGCTGACACATGATTGCTTCCCTATTGTTGAATTCATACACACTCTTTTTTTATTCATGCCTTCTTGAGGGGATTTACCTAATTTGAATTAGGTAATGTACAATGCAAGAAGGGGGCAGAGGTTTTGAGTGATCATGGATTGTAATACAATTATGATCACAAACATTTAAGCCATATTGCTTTGTGTTTGTGTGTGGTGGGTGAACTACCCTCGCTGGGGAAATAAATCACACAAACACTTAAACTAAACATCCAGAAGCTTATATGAACGCTCATTAGAGAATCAAAGGGTCCCACCACTTCCAAAGACAGAGTCAATTTTATATTGGCAACTCCATTTGTTAGTGGGCCCTCACTGTCAGCGATCCACTGAAATTAACCGAAGGAACGCTACCAGAACTGCTGACTAACTGAACATTTTTCTGGAGGGCAAAGCTATCAGTTTGCATGTTCATTGATTGTTCTGTATCTGTATTGAATTGTGAGTGGTGCTGCATTATTGATTGATAATGGCCCAAAATTCTCAGAGCTGACATTGCAGCACATTCCACATACTATGCACCGCTGCACAACACATGGATTTCATTGACTCTCATTACTATTGAGGATACATTTGATGCTGAAACTCACTTGTTTCCCCTCATTTCATTTAAAGTGTATCACCTCTCAGTTTTCTATCTCTGACAACTATCTGCTAGTCAAGAATTAACTGACTATCAGTATGTGTGTGGTGTGTTTGTGGCGTGTTTTGTTCCACGGTACAAATTTAAAATTAGTCATGAGATTTCGAAGCCTTTCATAAGCCTTCCAAAACCATCTGTAACCTGACAATCAGAGGGTTAGAAAGTGACCGTACGCCAGGAAAATTGTGAGATAAATTATGGTGAATTCGCCGGACATAAAACTAAAGGCATATTCATGAAAGTTATTATATGTCAATAATATTCAGGGGATGACATCATCTTAACATTGTCCAAATATAATATGTATTACTTACTCCATGTCCACCACCAATTCCGCCACCAATGCCCTACAGGAAATAATAATCATGTATTACAATGTTGGGAAAATGTCAACTAGAATTTTACATGTCAATTCAATGTACAGAACTCACAAAACAGCTAAATTCCACCATTTTATTGCACGCAGAGGACAACTCGAATTGGCCTAGTCAAAAAGGGTCAGGCAAGAAGAGATTACTTGACCATTTTGTGGAGGACAAAGCTAATGTTTTGCATGTTCACTGATTGTTCCACCTATGTGTTGCTGAATGAGCTGTTAGGTGCAGCCTTAATGAATGATATTGGGCAAGAACACTCTCGTTGGTGCATGCACAGTCTGTGTGCGATTCACTAGGTCCAACCCATTGTTTTAAGTGAATCTCATTAATAGTGGGGATGCACTTGATTCTCCACTAAAGCCAACATTGACTTTTTTAAATTTAATGTTCTCACCTCTGAGTTATCACCCTTCCATTATTATTACCTAAAAATGAATCACTGTGTACTTCAACAATAGTGTACAGTGTTGTATGCCACTGTTCTATTTTAAATCAAGAATTTTTTTTTTGATACCTTCCTTAATCTGTCCAAACTATCTCTAACCTGGCAATCAAGATAATGGAAGGGATGGTACTTTGAGGTACATTGTGAGATGCATTGATGAGAAATGTTCTGACATAAGTCTAAGGGCACACTAATTCAATTGACTAGATGACATTGCTATTCAGCAGGTAACAGCATTGTGAAATCGTACAACAATCATATGTTTTACTTAAAATATGTCCTTCATCAACTTTACCACCAACTCCCTACATAAGGCAAGAAGCATGGATTTTAGTGTTCACTAAACTGCTGCTGACTAACTGAACATTTTTCTGGGGGACAAAGCTATCAGTTTGCATGTTCATTGATCGTTCTGTATCTGTATTGAATTGTGAGTGGTACAGCATTATTGATTGATAATGGCCCAACATTCTCAGAGCTGACATTGCACATTCCACATACTATGGACCACTGCACAACACATGGTTTTCATTGACTCTCATTACTATTGAGGATACATTTGATGCTGAAACTAACTTGTTTCCCCTCATTTCATTTAAAGTGTATCACCTCTCAGGTTCTATCTCTGACTACTTTCTGCTAGTCAAGAATAAACTGACTATCAGTATGTGTGTGGTGTGTGTGTGGCGTGTTTTGTTCCACAGTACAAATTTAAAATTAGACATGAGATTTTGAAGCCTTTCATAACCCGTCCAAAACCACCTGTAACCTGACAATCAGAGGGTTAGAAAGTGACCGTACGTCAGGAAAATTGTGAGACAAATTATGGTGCACCGGACATAAAACTAAAGGCATATTCATGAAAGTGATTATATGACAATAATATTCAGGGGATGACATCATCTTAAAATTGTCCAAATATAATATGTATTGCTTACTTCATGTCCACCACCAATTCCGCCACCAATGCCCTACAGGAAATAATAATAATGTATTACAATGTTGGGAAAATGTCAACTAGAATTTTACATGTCATTTCTATGTACAGAACTCACAAAACAGCTAAATTCCACCATTTTATTGCACGCAGAGGACAACTCGAATTGGCCTAGTCAAAACGGTCAGGCAAGAAGAGATTACTTGACCATTTTGTGGAGGACAAAGCTAATGTTTTGCATGTTCACTGATTGTTCCACCTATGTGTTGCTGAATGAGCTGTTAGGTGCATCCTTAATGAATGATATTAGGCAAGAACACTCTCGTTGGTGCATGGCACAGTCTGTGTGCGATTCACTAGGCCCAACCCAGTGTTTTAAGTGAATCTCATTAATAATGAGGATGCACTTGATTCTCCACTTAAGCCAACATTTGACTTTTTTTAAATTTAATTTTCTCACCTCTAAGTTATCACCCTTCCATTATTATTACCTAAAAAAGAATCACTGTGTACTTCAACAATAGTGTACAGTGCTGTATGTCACTGTTCTATTTTAAATCAAGAATGTTTTTTTGATACCTTCCTTAATCTGTCCAAACTATCTCCAACCCGGCAATCGAGATGATGGAAGGGATGGTACTTTGAGGTACATTGTGAGATGCATTGATGAGAAATGTTCTGACATATGTCTAAGGGCACACTAATTCAATTGAGTAGATGACATTGCTATTCAGCAGGTAACAGCATTGTTAAATCGTACAACAATCATATGTTTTACTTAAAATATGTCCTTCATCAACTTTACCACCAACTCCCTACATAAGGCAAGAAGCATGGATTTTAGTGTTCAGGAAGAAAATAATTAAAATGGTTATACAAGACTTAAATGTACTTATATCTTAAAGGATGTATCCCTTTGTTTTCAATACACACACCTACATGCTGACAGAAATTGCATTGACTTCTAGGTTATTTTTTATTTTCAAAAGTTCAAAAGGTTCTTGTATTTTTCCATCTTTCCATATAAATCATGTTTGCTTAACTTTGGCATATCAGCTTAATAACACTCGGACAAAATGGCAGGTAGGACTAAGTTTGAAATTGCAGGTTTTGCTTGGTGTAACAAAAAGGGCTAAAATGAATCTCTGTAAAATGTAACGTGTGTCACCCAATGCCCTTATGGGCACACCGTCATGAGTGGCATATTCTATCATTTTGATGTGGATGTGACACTTGCAAATGAGGAACAACTACCTTCCTTTGCCATTATTTGTACGAATAAAATTTGAGGTTTGTTGTGTGTGTGTGTGTGTGTGTGTGTATGTGTGTGTGTGTGTGTGTTTCTATGCGTATGAGTGTATTTTTGTTGTGTGATGGTGTATGTTTGTGCGTGTTTCTGTGTGTGCGTTTATGCGCTTCCATGTAATAATGTCGCCACAAAAATCTCGCCATGCAAAAATATCGCCGAAAAATTGCCTTTTTTTGTGGCAACATTATTGCATGGAACATGCGGGGGACACCCCTGCAACCCCCAAACTTTTTTTGTATTTTTTATTTTTACATTTTTTTTTTTGCCCCTGTCCCCATATATATGGTCACCCATATAATATCGCCGCAACCTTTTCCCGGCAATATTATTTACGGCGACCATATATATGGGGATAATATTACCTGATACCGTTTATGCTGCCTTGGATGGTAATACATATATGCCATTTTATTTATCGTATGATCGTAGTGTTCTGTCATAGTCCACAAGAGGACATATTTACCTTATGTTCAGCACAGACTCCTTGAAGGCTCCGTGGGATGAAAACAGACCTTTCTATATTGAAGTCATGTTAACTTGTTTACATATTAAGAGATGTTGTGCCGTCAGCTTCTAAATGTAAATGGACAACTTTTGACAGATATTGTATGGGCATTTATTGTGTTTGCTTTAAATTCTGAAATTATTGTAATTTAGTGAAACATATAGACTTATTCATGACATATGGTTATCTTTGGCACAGTAGCACCGCAGATTACACTCCATGAAAAGTGGAATTTGTTCACAATTTCCATTTATATAGTGCTCTGGTATGATACAAATGGTCAATAGGTCTCTACTGTATTGTTGTATTCATGGAAACTGCATTTTAAGTCATATCTTCATAAGGATTTGTTACATAAATTACATCAGGTAAAGTCACTTGAACACATGGGACACCGATATTTGGTGATCTTGATTTCTGATAAAAACATAATCACAAACAATAATTCCATATGTGTGTGTGTTTTCGTGTGTGCGTCCCTAGATTTGGAGGACATAAAATAAGTACTTAGAAACTTCTTATTTGAATGTCCATGTGAGAATCCGACAGGAGTGAGCAACCCAAATGATTCAGTGAATTTACAATTGGCAACTGCTTATGAGAGTGGACTTTCACACTGACTGAGAGCAACTCATTTTAACCAAACCAAAGAAGTTAGCACAGCATAGACTGCATAACAGTGTTGCTGTGGTTAAATCCTGTGTGGTGTACATTCCTCTGTCTCGGGAGGATAGCCCAGGGGCAATGTGCTTGCCTTGGATGCAAGGAAACACGGAGCAACACAGGTTCAATCCCTGGGTCTGCGATTAGAAACCTCTGGGTATTAAGCGTGTTATAAATAACCAATCACATCTTATCATATCACTGATCTATCGGACTCTTCAATGCTATGTGATCACTTACTTTCAGCATTATTCAGTGATAATGTGCCGCAATATTTTGGACTGTGCATGGCGATTCTATGTGTGAATTAATAGGCGAACAAAGGGTTTTATATTAATCTCATTAGTAGTGAAGATATATTTCATGCTGCACCTATCTCAAATTTTCAATGTTTTCAATTCAAGTGTGACTCGTCTAAGTTATCTCTCTTCCATTACTATCACCTAATCATGTCATTTGCGCAGTGATGAATCCAACATTATTGTTCTTAAAAATGGATAAAGCATTTTGATGCCTTCCATTACCCTTTTAAGACCTTCTATAAACTCACAATCTGGAGGTAAGCGTCATGTGCAGATTGAAATGACTTACTTTGAAATCCCCATACATACCTTCCAGGGCATACTCATTAATCTCTCTAAAAGTCAATACTATTCAACGTTAAACAAATATTGAATAAGTGAGTAAAAAAGAAATTCCCACTTACTATTCCACCACCACCTTTGCCACCAGCACCCTCCAGAAGACAATATGCATGTATTTTAATTTCAATGTGGATGAATAGTAAATACAAACTTTGAAAAGACAAATGTGCAGGTCTCTCATTGGATCTCTCCCACATCATTTTAGAACCCACAAATTCCTCCTGGCAGATACTTAATGGACTTATAGGTTATTTGTTTTAAAAGATGGCAATAATGTATAGTGTTTTACATTTTTTTTTCAGAAATCAACTTTGAGTTTCCCTGGTACATAAACTAAAGAACATCCCCTACACAAATCTCAGAGTCCACCAATTGTGCTTCTGCAAGTACTCCTTAGTAATCCAGAAGGGGCCAACATTTGTATTCTTTAATATTTTATATGCGTTCAATATGTTTGTCAGTACACCTTTCTGAAGCTGCCTGTTTCACATTTGGGTGTGGGTATGCTATAAGAAAATGAGGGACACAGCATTCCCATTATTATTATTATGATTATTATTATGATTATTATTATTATTATTATTATTATTATTATTATTATTATTATTATTATTATTATTATTATTATATGATATATGATATCATATGGCATTTGTAACGCGCCTATACACAAGTGTTTATTAATGCTATTATTATTATTATTATTATTATTATTATTATTATTATTATTATTATTATTAGTATGATAATGTTTAACCCATGAGCTGTGTGTGTGTGTGTGTGTCCGATCTGGGATTGTACAAAATATGTGCTGATGTATTGATGGTTGTCATGTTTTGTAATAATGCCCAAAAGGATGTATTCAACTTATTCTCATCTAATTCTCTACCAATTCTCTATTGATTCAAAAAACACATATTTCTATTTGGAAGTCACTTTAGTATGCTAATATATTAAGAGAAGTTTTAACTTCTCCCGTCAGATTTTAAATGAAAGCAGCTGCCTCCTGACCGATATGTGATGGGCATGTAACTTCTTTGCTTCAAAAACTGAAATGATATACATTTATTGTCCCATTTAAGGGTATACATGAAAAGTGGTTGACTGTACCTAAATGCACTCTAGAATGCACTCAATGTGTAATTATCAATTGCCCTTTTGCAAATTGTTGGGTGCTCTTTGTTATTATAGAAGCTGCCACATGATTGCTTCCCTATTGTTGAATGCATACACACTCTTTTTTTATTCATGCCGTCTTGAGGGGATTTACCTAATTTGAATTAGGTAATGTACAATGCAAGAAGGGGGCAGAGGTTTTGAGTGATCATGGATTGTAATACAATTATGATCAGAAACATTTAAGCCATATTGCTTTGTGTTTGTGTGTGGGGGGCGAACTACCCTCGCTGGGAAAATAAATCACACAAACACTTAAACTGAACATGCAGAAACTTATATGAACGCTTATTAGAGAATCCAAGGTACCTAAAACTTCTAATGGCAGAGTCAATTTGCAATTGGCAACTCCCTTTGTTAGTGGGCCCTCACTGTCAGAGAGCCACTGAAATTAACTAAAGGAACGCTACCAGAACTGCTGACTAACTGAACATTTTTCTGGGGGACAAAGCTATCAGTTTGCATGTTCATTGATTGTTCTGTATCTGTATTGAATTGTGAGTGCTTAGGTGCAGCATTATTGATTGATAATGGCCCAAAATTGTCAGAGCTGACATTGTACATTCCACATACTATGCACCGCTGCACAACACATGATTTTCGTTGACTCTCATTACTATTGAGGTTACATTTGATGCTGAAATTAACTTGTTTCCCCTCATTTCATTTAAAGTGTATTACCTCTCAGTTTTCTATCTCCGACTACTATCTGCTAGTCAAGAATAAACTATCAGTATGTGTGTGGCGTGTTTTGTTCCACGGTACAAATTTAAAATTAGTCATGACATTTTGAAGCCTTTCATAACCCTTCCAAAACCATCTGTAACCTGACAATCAGAGGATTAGAAAGTGACTGTACCCCAGGAACATTGTGAGATAAATTATGGTGAATTCACCAGACATAAAACTAAAGGCATATTCATGAAAGTGATTATATCTCAATATTATTAAGGGGATGACATCATCTTAACATTGTCCAAATATAATATGTATTACTTACTTCATGTCCACCACCAATTCCACCACCAAAGCTCTACAGGAAACAATAATCATGTATTACAATGTTGGGAAAATGTCAATTAGAATTTTTAAATATCAATTCTATGTACAGAGCTCACAAAACAGCTAAATTCCACCATTGTATTGCACGCAGAGGACAACTCGAATTGACCTAGTCAAAACAGTCAGGCAAGGAGAGATTACTTGACTATTTTGTGGAGGACAAAGCTAATGTTGTGCATGTTCACTGATTGTTCCTACTATGTCTTGCTGAATGAGCTGTTAGGTGCAGCCTTAATGAATGATATTGGGCAAGAACACTCTCGTTGGTGCATGCACAGTCTATGTGTGAGTCACTAGGCCCAACCCAGTGTTTTAAGTGAATCTCATTAATAGTGGGGATGCATATGATTCTCCACTAAAGCCAACATTGACTTTTTTAAAATTTAATTTTCTCACCTCTGAGTTATCACCCTTCCATTATTATTACCTAAAAAAGAATCACTGTGTACTTCAACAATAGTGTACAGTGGTGTATGCCACTGTTCTATTTTAAATCAAGAATTTTTTTTTTGATACCTTCCTTAATCTGTCCAAACTATCTCTAACCTGGCAATCAAGATGATGGAGTGGATGGTACTTTGAGGTACATTGTGAGATGCATTGATGAGAAATGTTCTGACATAAGTCTAAGGGCACACTAATTCAATTGAGTAGATGACATTGCTATTCAGCAGGTAACAGCATTGTGAAATCTTACAACAATCATATGTTTTACTTAAAATATGTCCTTCATCAACTTTACCACCAACTCACTGCAGAAGGCAAGAAGCATGGATTTTAGTGTTCAGGAACAAATAATTAAAATGGGCCACATGAGCTAAAGAACATCCTGTACACAAATCTGAGTCCACCGATTGTGCTTCTGTAAGTAATCCTTAGTAATCCAGAAGGAGCCAACATTTTTATTCTGTAATATTTTATATGCGTTCAATATTTTTGTCAATACACCTCTCCAAAGCTGCCTTTTTCACATTTGGGTGTGGGTATGCTATTCGAAAATGGGGGACACAGCATTCCCATCATTATTATTATTATTATAATTATAATTATAATTATAATTAATATTATTATTATTATTATTATTATTATTATTATTATTATTATTATTTAAATTGTTAACCCATGAGCTGTGTGTGTGTGTGTGTGTGTGTGTATGTGTGTGAGTATGTGTATGAGTGTATTTTTGTTGTGTGATGGTGTATGTGTGTGCGTGTTTTTGTGTGTGCGTTTATGCTGCCTTGGATGGTAATACATATATGCCATTTTATTTATCGTATGATCGTGGTGTTCTGTCATAGTCCACAAGAGGACATATTTACCTTATGTTCAGCAGAGACTCCTTGAAGGCTCCGTGGGATGAAAACAGACCTCATTATATTGAAGTCATGTTAACTTGTTTACATATTAAGAGATGCTGTACCGTCAGCTTCTAAATGTAAATGGACAACTTTTGACTTTCAATTCAAGTGTGATTCATCAAGTTATCTCTCTTCCATTACTATCACCTAATCAAGACATTGCACAGTGATGAATGCAACATTACTGTTTTTAAAAATGGATAGAGCATTTTGATGCCTTCCATTACCCTTTTAAGACCTTCTATAAACTCAAAATCTAGAGGTAAGCGTTGATGTAGCCTTAATGTGCAGAGTGAAATGACTTACTTTGAAATCCCCATACATACCTTCCAGGGCATACTCATTAATCTATCTAGAAATCAATACTATTCAACGTTAAACAAATATTGAATAAGTGAGTAAACAATTTTCCCCACTTACTATTCCACCACCAGCTTTGCCACCAACACCCTACAGAAGACAATATGCATGTATTTTAATTTCAATGTGGATGAATAGTAAATACAAACTTTGAAAAGACAATTACATGTACAGGTGTCTGATTGGATCTCTCCCACATCATTTTAGAACCCACAAATTCTTCCTGGCAGATACTTAATAGACTTTTAGGTTATTTGTTTTAAAAGATAGCAATAATGTATAGTGTTTTACATTTTTTCTTCAGAAATCAACTTTGAGTTTCTCTGCCACATGAGCTAAAGAACATCCTCTACACAAATTTGAGTCCACCAATTGTGCTTCTGTAAGTAATCCTTAGAAATCCAGAAGGAGCCAAAATTTTTATTCTGTAATATTTTATATACGTCCAATATTTTTGTCAGTACACCTTTCTAAAGCTGCCTTTCTCTCATTTGGGTGTGGGTATGCTATACAAAAATGAGGGACACAGCATTCCTAATATTATTATTATTATTATTATTATTATTATTATTATTGTTATTTAAATTTTTAACCCATGAGCTGTATGTGTGTGTCCCATCTGGGATTGTACAAAATATATGCTGATGTATTGATGGTTGTCGTGTTTTGTAATAATGCCCAAAAGGATGTATTCAACTTATGTTCACCAAATTCTCTACCAATGCTCTATTGAACAAAAACATATATTTCTATTTTGAAGTCACATTAGTATGCTAACATATTAAGAGAAGTTTGAACTTCTCCCCTCAGATTTTAAATGAAAGCAGCAGCCTCCTGACCGATATGTGATGGGCATGTAACTTCTTTGCTTCAAAAACTGAAATGATATACATTCATTGTCACATTTAAGGGTATACATGAAATGTGTTTGACTGTACCTAAATGCACTCTAGAATGCACTCAATGTGTAATTATCGATTGCTCTTTTGCAAATTGTTGGGTGCTCTTTGTTATTATAGAAGCTGACACATGATTGCTTCCCTATTGTTGAATTCATACACACTCTTTTTTTATTCATGCCTTCTTGAGGGGATTTACCTAATTTGAATTAGGTAATGTACAATGCAAGAAGGGGGCAGAGGTTTTGAGTGATCATGGATTGTAATACAATTATGATCACAAACATTTAAGCCATATTGCTTTGTGTTTGTGTGTGGTGGGTGAACTACCCTCGCTGGGGAAATAAATCACACAAACACTTAAACTGAACATCCAGAAACTTATATGAACGCTCATTAGAGAATCAAAGGACCACTTCTAAAGACAGAGTCAATTTGCAATTGGCAACTCCATTTGGTAGTGGGCCCTCACTGTCAGAGATCCACTGAAATTAACCAAAGGAACGCTACCAGAACTGCTGACTAACTGAACATTTTTCTGGGGGGCAAAGCTATCAGTTTGCATGTTCATTGATTGTTCTGTATCTGTATTGAATTGTGAGTGGTGCTGCATTATTGATTGATAATGGCCCAAAATTCTCAGAGCCGACATTGCAGCACATTCCACATACTATGCATCGCTGCACAACACATGATTTTCGTTGACTCTCATTACTATTGAGGATACATTTGATGCTGAAACTAACTTGTTTCCCCTCATTTCATTTAAAGTGTATCACCTCTCAGTTTTCTATCTCTGACTACTATCTGCTAGTCAAGAATAAACTGACTATCAGTATGTGTGTGGTGTGTTTGTGGCGTGTTTTGTTCCACAGTACAAATTTAAAATTAGTCATGAGATTTCGAAGCCTTTCATAAGCCTTCCAAAACCATCTGTAACCTGACAATCAGAGGGTTAGAAAGTGACCGTACGCCAGGAAAATTGTGAGATAAATTATGGTGAATTCTCCGGACATAAACCTAAAGGCATATTCATGAAAGTTATTATATGTCAATAATATTCAGGGGATGACATCGTCTTAACATTGTCCAAATATAATATGTATTACTTACTCCATGTCCACCACCAATTCCGCCACCAATGCCCTACAGGAAATAATAATCATGTATTACAATGTTGGGAAAATGTCAACTAGAATTTTACATGTCAATTCAATGTACAGAACTCACAAAACAGCTAAATTCCACCATTTTATTGCACGCAGAGGACAACTCGAATTGGCCTAGTCAAAACGGTCAGGCAAGAAGAGATTACTTGACCATTTTGTGGAGGACAAAGCTAATGTTTTGCATGTTCACTGATTGTTCCACCTATGTGTTGCTGAATGAGCTGTTAGGTGCATCCTTAATGAATGATATTACACTAATTCAATTGAGTAGATGACATTGCTATTCAGCAGGTAACAGCATTGTTAAATCGTACAACAATCATATGTTTTACTTAAAATATGTCCTTCATCAACTTTACCACCAACTCCCTACATAAGGCAAGAAGCATGGATTTTAGTGTTCAGGAAGAAAATAATTAAAATGGTTATACAAGACTTAAATGTACTCATATCTTAAAGGATGTATCCCTTTTTCAATACACACACCTACATGCTGACAGAAATTGCATTGACTTCTAGGTTATTTTTTATTTTCAAAAGTTCAAAAGGTTCTTGTATTTTTCCATCTTTCCATATAAATCATGTTTGCTTAACTTTGGCATATCAGCTTAATAACACTCGGACAAAATGGCAGGTAGGACTAAGTTTGAAATTGCAGGTTTTGCTTGGTGTAACAAAAAGGGCTAAAATTAATCTCTGTAAAATGTAACGTGTGTCACCCAATGCCCTTATGGGCACACCGTCATGAGTGGCATATTCTATCATTTTGATGTGGATGCGACACTTGCAAATGAGGAACAACTACCTTCCTTTGCCATTATTTGTACGAATAAAATTTGAGGTTTGTTGTGTGTGTGTGTGTGTGTGTGTGTATGTGTGTGTGTGTGTGTGTTTCTATGCGTATGAGTGTATTTTTGTTGTGTGATGGTGTATGTTTGTGCGTGTTTCTGTGTGTGCGTTCATGCGCTTCCATGTAATAATGTCGCCACAAAAATCTCGCCATGCAAAAATATCGCCGAAAAATTGCCTTTTTTTGTGGCAACATTATTGCATGGAACATGCGGGGGACACCCCTGCAACCCCCAAACTTTTTTTGTATTTTTTATTTTTACATTTTTTTTTTTGCCCCTGTCCCCATATATATGGTCACCCATATAATATCGCCGCAACCTTTTCCCGGCAATATTATTTACGGCGACCATATATATGGGGATAATATTACCTGATACCGTTTATGCTGCCTTGGATGGTAATACATATATGCCATTTTATTTATCGTATGATCGTAGTGTTCTGTCATAGTCCACAAGAGGACATATTTACCTTATGTTCAGCACAGACTCCTTGAAGGCTCCGTGGGATGAAAACAGACCTTTCTATATTGAAGTCATGTTAACTTGTTTACATATTAAGAGATGTTGTGCCGTCAGCTTCTAAATGTAAATGGACAACTTTTGACAGATATTTTATGGGCATTTATTGTGTTTGCTTTAAATTCTGAAATTATTGTAATTTAGTGAAACATATAGACTTATTCATGACATATGGTTATCTTTGGCACAGTAGCACCGCAGATTACACTCCATGAAAAGTGGAATTTGTTCACAATTTCCATTTCTATAGTGCTCTGGTATGATACAAATGGTCAATAGGTCTCTACTGTATTGTTGTATTCATGGAAACTGCATTTTAAGTCATATCTTCATAAGGATTTGTTACATAAATTACATCAGGTAAAGTCACTTGAACACATGGGACACTGATATTTGTATTTGTATTTATTTATTTATAACGCGCGAACCAACAGGACCGGAGGCATCAGGGCGCAATTTGTACAAGGTTACAGATATGCTGGTATAACAGAGAATCATTACACATGGGTTCCGATATGCAAGTCTAACAAAGAATCATTATATACATTTGCAAGAGGATATTATATACATATGTACAGTAGTTTCAGTGCCGATAGGTGATAGTAGCGGTCGGCAAGTCAGGGTAGGTCGGGAAGAGGCGCGAAGCCGGCCTTAAAGCTGGTTGAAAAGCCAAGATCTAGTATTGGCTTTGAAGGTATTGAAAGAGTCTTCCGCTCTAATTGAAACAGGGAGGGAGTTCCATAACTTGGAAGCTAAGACGGGGAAACTTGAGCCCCCTGCTTTTTGCAATTTAAATCTGGGGATCGCTAGACAGTGGGATTGGGCTGTTCTTAGAGGTCGTGAGGTAGAGTGGCGCGATAGTCGACTACCAAGGTAGATCGGGGCTTTGTTGGCTAGGCATTTGTGCGTAAGGGCGAGTGTTTTGAGTGAGATTCTCTGTTTGACAGGTAGCCAATTTAACTTACTTCTGGTTTCTGTGATGTGGTGGTGTCGGGGAATGTTTAAAGCAGCACGAATGGCGTTGTTTTGTGTCGTTTGAAGTCTGTTCAGGTTCTCTTGGCTGGTGCCAAGATAAAGAGCACTGCAATAATCAATTTTAGCCATAATGAGGGTTCTCGCTAGCGTAACGCTGTTAGACGTAGTGAGGAATGGTCTGCAAGCTGCAATAAGTTTGCATGTGTATGCAGACGCAGATCTGACAGCATTAGTTTGTCGGGTTAATGAGAGTGTGGCATCAAGGTAGAAACCTAGCGTTTTGGTATCTTTTGAGACACGAATGATATTACCATCTATGTTGAATGACTGATAGGACGGCTCTAGTCTGCTCAGGCGTTGTGCAGTGCCCAAGATCAGGAGCTCCGTCTTGTCATCATTCAAGCACAACTGATGTTGGGCCATCCAGGCTTGGATGACCAAGTAGACGTCGTTAAGGGCCTTGGTGTCACCTAGATAATCACCAGTGATGGGGATGAGTATCTGGGTGTCGTCCGCAAAGTTGGTATAGGAGACACCCAGATAGTCAAGCACATCAAAGAGTGGTTTCGTGAAAATGTTGTAAAGTGTAGGTGACACACAAGATCCCTGAGGAACGCCGCAGTGAATCGGGGAAGGGTCCGCGGCTGCGGATGGGACAAAGACTCTCATGGATCTGTTGCTCAGGAAAGATTTGATCCAAGCCGCAGCTGAGGAAGAGAAGTTGGCAGCTGAATGGAGGTGCTCGCACAGGATCTGATGGTTGACCAGATCGAATGCGGCTGAAAGGTCGAGAAGTAGTAGCAATGCTAGTTTGCCTTGATCCTTTAGAACCTCGATTTGAGTTTTAAGGTCTAATAATGCGGTCTCTGTCCCGTGTCTGGGGCGGAAACCAGATTGTCGTAGACCTAGCAAGTTATTAGTTTCCAAGTAATTTTGGATCTGAAAGTATGCGGCACGGTCTAGGATCTTGAGCAGAAATGGTACAGTGGTGATAGGTCGGAAGTTAGTGGGAATGTTAGGGTCTAGGGAAGGTTTTTTAAGCAGTGGGATAACCCAAGCGTCCTTCAGATTGTCTGGGACAATACCTGTTTGAAAGGAGGAGTTGATGAAGGCCGTGATGAATGGGGCCAACTCATGCGCTGAGTCCTTGATAGTAGGGGCTGGGCACGGGTCACCTTGGCAGTTAGTTGGCTTAATTCTAAGAATTATATTTTCTACCTCTGCCACGGTAAGTGGAGAGAATGCGAATGGTGTGATATTGGTAGAGTCTGGCAAGGGGGCCTTAGTGAGGGAATGAACGTGGTTGTCGCGCTTCAGGCTGTCCTGTTTATCTTTGATTTTGTCTTGTAGTGTGGAGATTTTATTTAGTAAGGCTGCTTGGATGTTGGCACACCATTTACTATCTTTCACGCATGTGACAGGGGGGGCGACTGGAGTTTCAAGCTCTCTTAGGATTTTAAAGAGTTCCTTGGTGTTCGAGTCGGCTTGAATAATGCGGTTGTTGAAAGATTCCTTTTTAGCCGTGATGATGGCATCTTTGTAGGAGAGTGAGGCTAGAAGGAAACTGTCTTTATGCTCGTCTGAGGGGTGGCTTTTCCATCGATTTTCGGCACAGCGTTTGGCTTTGCGGAGCAATCTTAACTGTGGTGTGAACCATGAGTTAAGATAAGCTTGAGGTTTAGCCTTTCTAAGTTTGAGAGGTGCTATACAGTCAATGGCAGTTCGCATTGTTTGGTTGTAGGTGTGTGCTAGTGAGGTTGGATCAGAGTAAGAGTTGGTGGCTGTGTTAAGGGACGGGAGTAACAATGGGAGGAGTTTCTCCTTGGTTATATCTTTTTTGCTTCGAGTTGGGAGAGCTGGGGCTAATGGTGAGGGGATTCGTGGTGTGGCTTCAATGTTGAAAGTTATAATGTGATGGTCAGACCATAGACAGGGGGTATTGTTAAGGACCTTGATATTGCAATTGGAGCCAGCTACCCAGTCAAGTGTTCTACCTTTAATATGGGTAGGCTCTTGGATGTATAAGGTAAGGCCGAGGTCAGATAGTGCGATCTCCAGGTCAGAGGCCACAGGATCTTTTGAGTCACCAAGACCTAAGTTAAGGTCGCCTAGGATGATTGTTTGCGAATTGATCTTTGTATTGTTGAGGAGGAGAGTGGAGATTTCACTGACAAAGGTTGGTGCGGGTCCTGGGGGTCTGTAGATTAGGTGCATGGTGGCTGTTTGGTTAGGTGTGAGTGCTAGTTTAACAGACAGCAATTCGGCTGATGTGAGTTTGGAATCAGGTAACACTCTTAGGTCAAGAGAATTTTTATGGATGAAGGCCACACCGCCGCCTTTGGAAGAGGTGGTGGAGCGGTCACATCGTGTGATGCTGTAGTTTGGCGGTAGGGCTAATGCTAGTAAGGGGCCAGATGCGGCATGAAGCCATGTTTCGGAGATAGCTAAGAAGTCAAGGTCGGACGTGGTGATGAGGTCAGCTATGTCAAGTGCGTGTGCAGTGAGGGATCTGGCATTAATGAGGGCACCTTTGAACATGGGCAGTTTAACCTTGGTGGTGGGTTTGCATGTGGTGGCAATTGACAGAGATCCAGGAGAGAGGGGGGTTTGTTTCCTGGTGGTGTGGCGGGTGTGGCGTAGGCGTAGGCGGAATCTGGTGCCTAGTCTCTTATTTCTAAGAGAAAGGGGGCAGGGTTGGTTAGGTGTAGGTTTCCTAGCAAAGTGATCCAGCCATAAAGCAGGGTTGTTGGTATGGCCTACAGTGGGTGCTGCCGGGCTTATTCTAGGTGATGCGAGAGGTCGTGGGGATGACGTGCTGGTGGAAGGCTGGTCCATTTTAATCCAGAGTGTGGAGGTTGTTACTGTAGGTAGCTGGAGAGCTTGGGCAAGTCGAAGGGATAGTGTGTACAGTAATGGGAGGAGTACACTGATGTGCATGATGAACGTCCTGGTTACCAAGGTGAAAGATAAGAGCTGGGTGGCACAACAACCATGTACATAGACAGGGGCCACCTAAGATCAGATTGGCAGTGAGAGGCAAGGGCCAAAGACTAAAGGCGCAACATAAATCAGGGCAGAACACAATCAGTTGTGGTCTATTTGCGACCATAAGGCACAGAGACTAAAGGCGCAACATAAATCAGGGCAGAACACAATCAGTTGTGGTCTATTTGTGACCATAAGGCACAGAGACTAAAGGCGCAACATAAATCAGGGCAGAACACAATCAGTTGTGGTCTATTTGCGACCATAAGGCACAGAGACTAAAGGCGCAACATAAATCAGGGCAGAACACAATCAGTTGTGGTCTATTTGCGACCATAAGGCACAGAGACTAAAGGCGCAACATAAATCAGGGCAGAACACAATCAGTTGTGGTCTATTTGTGTAATGTAAGCAATCAATGTAAGAGGCAGCTTCAGGGGACAACTTCATAATCTAATCCCAAAGTTCGTATATATCTGCAGTCCATAAAAACTAATTTGAATTGGCATTACCTTCTAATTGTGAAGAACCTGGAGTGGAAAGGGCAGAGGTCCTGGCCCCTGGCTCCTATGGCTCCAAACAGGCACCCAACAGGCCTTAGTATGGCCTTCGTGTGGCCGCCGGCGTCCGCCTGCCGGCGGATGCAGAATTCGCCTTAATGCTGCTTATCGAGGCTGAGCCTCGTTTTCATGCCGCGTTGCGCCCGGCATATCAGGGTCAGGCAGGGTGGTGAGACAGGGTCAGGCAGGCTCCTGTGTGCTGCGGTTGTGGATATGGATGCCGCTTCTGGGAGGGGGAGAGGGCTCCTGCCCTCTTCCCTTGGCGAGTGCGTCGGAGTGGAGTCTCTGGGGCACCCAACAGGCCTTAGTATGGCCTTCGTGTGGCCGCCGGCGTCCGCCTGCCGGCGGATGCAGAATTCGCCTTAATGCTGCTTATCGAGGCTGAGCCTCGTTTTCATGCCGCGTTGCGCCCGGCATATCAGGGTCAGGCAGGGTGGTGAGACAGGGTCAGGCAGGCTCCTGTGTGCTGCGGCTGTGGATATGGATGCCGCTTCTGGGAGGGGGAGAGGGCTCCTGCCCTCTTCCCTTGGCGAGTGCGTCGGAGTGGGGTCTCTGGGGCACCCAACAGGCCTTAGTATGGCCTTCGTGTGGCCGACGGCGTCCAACTGCCGGCGGATGCAGAATTCGCCTTAATGCTGCTTATCGAGGCTGAGCCTCGTTTTCATGCCGCATTGCGCCCGGCATATCAGGGTCAGGCAGGGTGGTGAGACAGGGTCAGGCAGGCCCCTGTGTGCTGCGGCTGTGGATATGGATGCCGCTTCTGGGAGGGGGAGAGGGCTCCTGCCCTCTTCCCTTGGCGAGTGCGTCGGAGTGGGGTCTCTGGGGCACCCAACAGGCCTTAGTATGGCCTTCGTGTGGCCGCCGGCGTCCGCCTGCCGGCGGATGCAGAATTCGCCTTAATGCTGCTTATCGAGGCTGAGCCACGTTTTCATGCCGCGTTGCGCCCGGCATATCAGGGTCAGGCAGGGTGGTGAGACAGGGTCAGGCAGGCCCCTGTGTGCTGCGGCTGTGGATATGGATGCCGCTTCTGGGAGGGGGAGAGGGCTCCTGCCCTCTTCCCTTGGCGAGTGCGTCGGAGTGGGGTCTCTGGGGCACCCAACAGGCCTTAGTATGGCCTTCGTGTGGCCGCCGGCGTCCGCCTGCCGGCGGATGCAGAATTCGCCTTAATGCTGCTTATCGAGGCTGAGCCTTGTTTTCATGCCGCGTTGCGCCCGGCATATCAGGGTCAGGCAGGGTGGTGAGACAGGGTCAGGCAGGCCCCTGTGTGCTGCGGCTGTGGATATGGATGCCGCTTCTGGGAGGGGGAGAGGGCTCCTGCCCTCCCTTGGCGAGTGCGTGGTGATCTTGATTTCTGATAAAAACATAATCACAAACAATAATTCCATATGTGTGTGTGTTTTCGTGTGTGCGTCCCTAGATTTGGAGGACATAAAATAGGTACTTAGAAACTTCTTATTTGAATGTCCATGTGAGAATCCGACGGGAGTGAGCAACCCAAATGATTCAGTGAATTTACAATTGGCAACTGCTTATGAGAGTGGACTTTCACACTGACTGAGAGCAACTCATTTTAACCAAACCAAAGCAGTTAGCACAGCATAGACTGCATGACAGTGTTGCTGTGGTTAAATCCTGTGTGGTGTACATTCCTCTGTCTCGGGAGGATAGCCCAGGGGCAATGTGCTTGCCTTGGATGCAAGGAAACACGGAGCAACACAGGTTCAATCCCTGGGTCTGCGATTAGAAACCTCTGGGTATTAAGCGTGTTATAAATAACCGATCACATCTTATCATATCACTGATCTATCGGACTCTTCAATGCTATGTGATCACTTACTTTCAGCATTATTCAGTGATAATGTGCCGCAATATTTTGGACTGTGCATGGCGATTCTATGTGTGAATTAATAGGCGAACAAAGGGTTTTACATTAATCTCATTAGTAGTGAAGATATATTTCATGCTGCACCTATCTCAAATTTTCAATGTTTTCAATTCAAGTGTGACTCGTCTAAGTTATCTCTCTTCCATTACTATCACCTAATCATGTCATTTGCGCAGTGATGAATCCAACATTACTGTTCTTAAAAATGGATAAAGCATTTTGATGCCTTCCATTACCCTTTTAAGACCTTCTATAAACTCACAATCTGGAGGTAAGCGTTGATGTAACCTTCATGTGCAGATTGAAATGACTTACTTTGAAATCCCCATATATACCTTCCAGGGCATACTCATTAATCTCTCTAAAAGTCAATACTATTCAACGTTAAACAAATATTGAATAAGTGAGTAAAAAAGAAATTCCCCACTTACTATTCCACCACCACCTTTGCCACCAGCACCCTCCAGAAGACAATATGCATGTATTTTAATTTCAATGTGGATGAATAGTAAATACAAACTTTGAAAAGACAAATGTGCAGGTCTCTCATTGGATCTCTCCCACATCATTTTAGAACCCACAAATTCCTCCTGGCAGATACTTAATGGACTTATAGGTTATTTGTTTTAAAAGATGGCAATAATGTATAGTGTTTTACAATTTTTTTCAGAAATCAACTTTGAGTTTCTCTGGTACATAAACTAAAGAACATCCCCTACACAAATCTCAGAGTCCACCAATTGTGCTTCTGCAAGTACTCCTTAGTAATCCAGAAGGGGCCAACATTTGTATTCTTTAATATTTTATATGCGTTCAATATGTTTGTCAGTACACCTTTCTGAAGCTGCCTGTTTCACATTTGGGTGTGGGTATGCTATAAGAAAATGAGGGACACAGCATTCCCATTATTATTATTATGATTATGATTATGATTATGATTATGATGATTATGATTATGATTATTATTATTATTATTATTATTATTATTATTATTATTATTATTATTATTATATGATATATGATATCATATGGCATTTGTAACGCGCCTATACACAAGTGTTTATTAATGCTATTATTATTATTATTATTATTATTATTATTATTATTATTATTATTAGTATGATAATGTTTAACCCATGAGCTGTGTGTGTGTGTGTGTGTGTGTGTGTCCGATCTGGGATTGTACAAAATATGTGCTGATGTATTGATGGTTGTCATGTTTTGTAATAATGCCCAAAAGGATGTATTCAACTTATTCTCATCAAATTCTCTACCAATTCTCTATTGATTCAAAAAACACATATTTCTATTTTGAAGTCACATTAGTATGCTAACATATTAAGAGAAGTTTTAACTTCTCCCCTCAGATTTTAAATGAAAGCAGCAGCCTCCTGACCGATATGTGATGGGCATGTAACTTTTTTGCTTCAAAAACTGAAATTATATACATTTATTGTCACATTTAAGGGTATACATGAAATGTGTTTGACTGTACCTAAATGCACTCTAGAATGCACTCAATGTGTAATTATCGATTGCTCTTTTGCAAATTGTTGGGTGCTCTTTGTTATTATAGAAGCTGACACATGATTGCTTCCCTATTGTTGAATTCATACACACTCCTTTTTTGTTCATGCCTTCTTGAGGGGATTTACCTAATTTGAATTAGGTATTGTACAATGCAAGAAGGGGGCAGAGGTTTTGAGTGATCATGGATTGTAATACAATTATGATCACAAACATTTAAGCCATATTGCTTTGTGTTTGTGTGTGGGGGGCAAACTACCCTCGCTGGAGAAATAAATCACACAAACACTTAAACTGAACATCCAGAAACTTATATGAACGCTCATTAGAGAATCAAAGGGTCCCACCACTTCTAAAGACAGAGTCAATTTTATATTGGCAACTCCATTTGGTAGTGGGCCCTCACTGTCAGAGATCCACTGAAATTAACCAAAGGAACGCTACCAGAACTGCTGACTAACTGAACATTTTTCTGGAGGGCAAAGCTATCAGTTTGCATGTTCATTGATTGTTCTGTATCTGTATTGAATTGTGAGTGGTGCTGCATTATTGATTGATAATGGCCCAAAATTCTCAGAGCTGACATTGCAGCACATTCCACATACTATGCACCGCTGCACAACACATGGTTTTCATTGACTCTCATTACTATTGAGGATACATTTGATGCTGAAACTAACTTGTTTCCCCTCATTTCATTAAAAGGGTATCACCTCTCAGTTTTCTATCTCTGACTACTATCTGCTAGTCAAGAATTAACTGACTATCAGTATGTGTGTGGTGTGTTTGTGGCGTGTTTTGTTCCACGGTACAAATTTAAAATTAGTCACGAGATTTCGAAGCCTTTCATAAGCCTTCCAAAACCATCTGTAACCTGACAATCAGAGGGTTAGAAAGTGACCGTACGCCAGGAAAATTGTGAGATAAATTATGGTGAATTCACCGGACATAAACCTAAAGGCATATTCATGAAAGTTATTATATGTCAATAATATTCAGGGGATGACATCATCTTAACATTGTCCAAATATAATATGTATTACTTACTCCATGTCCACCACCAATTCCGCCACCAATGCCCTACAGGAAATAATAATCATGTATTACAATGTTGGGAAAATGTCAACTAGAATTTTACATGTCAATTCAATGTACAGAACTCACAAAACAGCTAGATTCCACCATTCTATTGCACGCAGAGGACAACTCGAATTGGCCTAGTCAAAACGGTCAGGCAAGAAGAGATTACTTGACCATTTTGTGGAGGACAAAGCTAATGTTTTGCATGTTCACTGATTGTTCCACCTATGTGTTGCTGAATGAGCTGTTAGGTGCAGCCTTAATGAATGATATTGGGCAAGAACACTCTTGTTGGTGCATGCACAGTCTGTGTGCGATTGACTAGGTCCAACCCAGTGTTTTAAGTGAATCTCATTAATAATGAGGATGCACTTGATTCTCAATTTAAGCCAACATTTGACTTTTTTTAAATTTAATTTTCTCACCTCTAAGTTATCACCCTTCCATTGTTATTACCTAAAAAAGAATCACTGTGTACTTCAACAATAGTGTACAGTGCTGTCTGCCACTGTTCTATTTTAAATCAAGAATGTTGTGATACCTTCCTTAATCTGTCCAAACTATCTCTAACCTGGCAATCAAGATGATGGAAGGGATGGTACTTTGAGGTACATTGTGAGATGCATTGATGAGAAATGTTCTGACATAAGTCTAAGGGCACACTAATTCAATTGAGTAGATGACATTGCTATTCAGCAGGTAACAGCATTGTGAAATCATACAACAATCATATGTTTTACTTAAAATATGTCCTTCATCAACTTTACCACCAACTCCCCACATAAGGCAAGAAGCATGGATTTTAGTGTTCAGGAACAAATAATTAAAATGGGCCACATGAGCTAAAGAACATCCTGTACACAAATCTGAGTCCACCGATTGTGCTTCTGTAAGTAATCCTTGGTAATCCAGAATGAGCCAACATTTTTATTCTGTAAAATTTAAATGCGTTCAATATTTTTGTCAATACACCTTTCCAAAGCTGCCTTTCTCACATTTGGGTGTGGGTATGCTATACGAAAATCGGGGACACAGCATTCCCATCATTATTATAATTATAATTATAATTATAATTATAATTATAATTATTATAATTATTATTATTATTTAAATTGTTAACCCATGAGCTGTGTGTGTGTGTGTGTGTGTATGTGTGTGTGTATGTGTATGTGTATGAGTGTATTTTTGTTGTGTGATGGTGTATGTGTGTGCGTGTTTTTGTATGTGCGTTTATGCTGCCTTGGATGGTAATACATATATGCCATTTTATTAATCGTATGATCGTAGTGTTCTGTCATAGTCCACAAGAGGACATATTTACCTTATGTTCAGCACAGACTCCTTTAAGGCTCTGTGGGATGAAAACAGACCTTTCTATATTGAAGTCATGTTAACTTGTTTACATATTAAGAGATGTTGTACCATCAGCGTCTAAATGTAAATGGACAACTTTTGACAGATATTTTATGGGCATTTATTGTGTTTGCTTTAAATTCTGAAATTATTGTAATTTAGTGAAACATATAGACTTATTCATGACATGTGGTTATCTTTGGCACAGTAGCACCGCAGATTACACTCCATGAAAAGTGGAATTTGTTCACAATTTCCATTTCTATAGTGCTCTGGTATGATACAAATGGTCAATAGGTCTCAACTGTATTGTTGTATTCATGGAAATGGCATTTGAAGTCATATCTTCATAAGGATTTGTTACATAAATTACATCAGGTAAAGTCACTTGAACACATGGGACACCGATATTTGGTGATCTTGATTTCTGATAAAAACATAATCACAAACAATAATTCCATATGTGTGTGCGTTTTCGTGTGTGCGTCCCTAGATTTGGAGGACATAAAATAAGTACTTAGAAACTTCTTATTTGAATGTCCATGTGAGAATCCGACCGGAGTGAGCAACCCAAATGATTCAGTGAATTTACAATTGGCAACTGCTTATGAGAGTGGACTTTCACACTGACTGAGAGCAACTCATTTTAACCAAACCAAAGCAGTTAGCGCAGCATAGACTGCATGACAGTGTTGCTGTGGTTAAATCCTCTGTGGTGTACATTCCTCTGTCTTGGGAGGATAGCCCAGGGGCAATGTGCTCGCCTTGGATGCAAGGAAACACGGAGCAACACAGGTTCAATCCCTGGGTCTGCGATTAGAAACCTCTGGGTATTAAGCGTGTTATAAATAACCAATCACATCTTATCATATCAATGATCTATCGGACTCTTCAATGCTATGTGATCACTTACTTTCAGCATTATTCAGTGATAATGTGCCGCACTATTTTGGACTGTGCATGGCGATTCTATTTGTGAATTAATAGGCGAACAAAGGGTTTTATATGAATCTCATTAGTAGTGAAGATATATTTCATGCTGCACCTATCTCAAATTTTCAATGTTTTCAATTCAAGTGTGACTCGTCTAAGTTATCTCTCTTCCATTACTATCACCTAATCATGTCATTTGCGCAGTGATGAATCCAACATTACTGTTCTTAAAAATGGATAAAGCATTATGATGCCTTCCATTACCCTTTAAAGACCTTCTATAAACTCACAATCTGGAGGTAAGCGTTGATGTAACCTTCATGTGCAGATTGAAATGACTTACTTTGAAATTCCCATACATACCTTCCAGGGCATACTCATTAATCTATCTAGAAATCAATACTATTCAACGTTAAACAAATACTGAATAAGTGAGTAAAAAAAAGTCCCCACTTACTATTCCACCACCACCTTTGCCACCAGCACCCTACAGAAGACAATATGCATGTATTTTAATTTCAATGTGGATGAATAGTAAATACAAACTTTGAAAAGACAAGTAAATGTGCAGGTCTCTCATTGGATCTCTCCCACATCATTTTAGAACCCACAAATTCCTCCTGGCAGATACTTAATGGACTTATAGGTTATTTGTTTTAAAAGATGGCAATAATGTATAGTGTTTTACAATTTTTCTTCAGAAATCAACTTTGAGTTTCTCTGGTACATAAACTAAAGAACATCCCCTACACAAATCTCAGAGTCCACCAATTGTGCTTCTGCAAGTACTCCTTAGTAATCCAGAAGGGGCCAACCTTTGTATTCTTTAATATTTTATATGCGTTCAATATGTTTGTCAGTACACCTTTCTAAAGCTGCCTGTTTCACATTTGGGTGTGGGTATGCTATAAGAAAATGAGGGACACAGCATTCCCATTATTATTATTATGATGATTGTTATTATTATTATTATTATTATTATTATTATATGATATGATATATGATATGATATCATATGGCATTTGTAACGCGCCTATACACAAGTGTTTATTTATGCTATTATTATTATTATTATTATTATTATTATTATTATTATTATTATTATTATTATTATTATTATTATTATTAGTATGATAATGTTTAACCCATGAGCTGTGTGTGTGTGTCCGATCTGGGATTGTACAAAATATGTGCTGATGTATTGATGGTTGTCATGTTTTGTAATAATGCCCAAAAGGATGTATTCAACTTATGTTCATCAAATTCTCTACCAATTCTCTATTGATTCAAAAAACACATATTTCTATTTGGAAGTCACTTTAGTATGCTAATATATTAAGAGAAGTTTGAACTTCTCCCCTCAGATTTTAAATGAAAGCAGATGCCTCCTGACCGATATGTGATGGGCATGTAACTTCTTTGCTTCAAAAACTGAAATGATATACATTTATTGTCACATTTAACGGTATACATGAAAAGTGGTTGACTGTACCTAAATGCACTCTAGAATGCGCTCAATGTGTAATTATCAATTGCCCTTTTGCAAATTGTTGGGTGCTCTTTGTTATTATAGAAGCTGCCACATGATTGCTTCCATATTGTTGAATGCATACACACTGTCTTTTTATTCATGCCTTCTTGAGGGGATTTACCTAATTTGAATTAGGTAATGTACAATGCAAGAAGGGGGCAGAGGTTTTGAGTGATCATGGATTGTAATACAATTATGATCAGAAACATTTAAGCCATATTGCTTTGTGTCTGTGTGTGGGGGGCGAACTACCCTCGCTGGAGAAATAAATCACACAAACACTTAAACTGAACATCCAGAAACTTATATGAACGCTCATTAGAGAATCCAAGGTACCCAAAACTTCTAATGACAGAGTCAATTTGCAATTGGCAACTCCCTTTGGTAGTGGGCCCTCACTGTCAGAGAGCCACTGAAATTAACCAAAGGAATGCTACCAGAACTGCTGACTAACTGAACATTTTTCTGGGGGACAAAGCTATCAGTTTGCATGTTCATTGATTGTTCTGTATCTGGATTGAATTGTGAGTGCTTAGGTGCAGCATTATTGATTGATAATGGCCCAAAATTGTCAGAGCTGACATTGTACATTCCACATACTATGCATCGCTGCACAACACATGATTTTCGTTGACTCTCATTACTATTTAGGATACATTTGATGCTGAAATTAACTTGTTTCCCCTCATTTCATTTAAGGTGTATCACCTCTCAGTTTTCTATCTCCGACTACTATCTGCTAGTCAAGAATAAACTATCAGAATGTGTGTGGCGTGTTTTGTTCCACGGTACAAATTTAAAATTAGTCATGACATTTTGAAGCCTTTCATAACCCTTCCAAAACCATCTGTAACCTGACAATCAGAGGATTAGAAAGTGACTGTACCCCAGGAACATTGTGAGATAAATTATGGTGAATTCACCAGACATAAAACTAAAGGCATATTCATGAAAGTGGTTATATGTCAATATTATTCAGGGGATGACATCATCTTAACATTGTCCAAATATAATATGTATTACTTACTTCATGTCCACCACCAATTCCACCACCAAAGCTCTACAGGAAACAATAATCATTTATTACAATGTTGGGAAAATGTTAATTAGAATTTTTAAATATCAATTCTATGTACAGAGCTCACAAAACAGCTAAATTCCACCATTTTATTGCACGCAGAGGACAACTCGAATTGACCTAGTCAAAACAGTCAGGCAAGGAGAGATTACTTGACCATTTTGTGGAGGACAAAGCTAATGTTGTGCATGTTCACTGATTGTTCCTACTATGTCTTGCTGAATGAGCTGTTAGGTGCAGTCTTAATGAATGATATTGGGCAATAACACTCTCGTTGGTGCATGCACAGTCTATGTGTGATTCACTAGGCCCAACCCAGTGTTTTAAGTGAATCTCATTAATAGTGGGGATGCACTTGATTCTCCACTAAAGCCAACTTTGACTTTTTTAAATTTAATTTTCTCACCTCTAAGTTATCACCCTTCCATTATTATTACCTAAAAAATAATCACTGTGTACTCCAACAATAGTGTACAGTGCTGTATGCCACTGTTCTATTTTAAATCAAGAATGTTGTTTTGATACCTTCCTTAATCTGTCCAAACTATCTCTAACCTGGCAATCAAGATAATGGAAGGGATGGTACTTTGAGGTACATTGTGAGATGCATTGATGAGAAATGTTCTGACATAAGTCTAAGGGCACACTAATTCAATTGACTAGATGACATTGCTATTCAGCAGGTAACAGCATTGTGAAATCGTACAACAATCATATGTTTTACTTAAAATATGTCCTTCATCAACTTTACCACCAACTCCCTACATAAGGCAAGAAGCATGGATTTTAGTGTTCACTAAACTGCTGCTGACTAACTGAACATTTTTCTGGGGGACAAAGCTATCAGTTTGCATGTTCACTGATCGTTCTGTATCTGTATTGAATTGTGAGTGGTACAGCATTATTGATTGATAATGGCCCAACATTCTCAGAGCTGACATTGCACATTCCACATACTATGCACCGCTGCACAACACATGGTTTTCATTGACTCTCATTACTATTGAGGATACATTTGATGCTGAAACTAACTTGTTTCCCCTCATTTCATTAAAAGGGTATCACCTCTCAGTTTTCTATCTCTGACTACTATCTGCTAGTCAAGAATTAACTGACTATCAGTATGTGTGTGGTGTGTTTGTGGCGTGTTTTGTTCCACGGTACAAATTTAAAATTAGTCACGAGATTTCGAAGCCTTTCATAAGCCTTCCAAAACCATCTGTAACCTGACAATCAGAGGGTTAGAAAGTGACCGTACGCCAGGAAAATTGTGAGATAAATTATGGTGAATTCACCGGACATAAACCTAAAGGCATATTCATGAAAGTTATTATATGTCAATAATATTCAGGGGATGACATCATCTTAACATTGTCCAAATATAATATGTATTACTTACTCCATGTCCACCACCAATTCCGCCACCAATGCCCTACAGGAAATAATAATCATGTATTACAATGTTGGGAAAATGTCAACTAGAATTTTACATGTCAATTCAATGTACAGAACTCACAAAACAGCTAAATTCCACCATTCTATTGCACGCAGAGGACAACTCGAATTGGCCTAGTCAAAACGGTCAGGCAAGAAGAGATTACTTGACCATTTTGTGGAGGACAAAGCTAATGTTTTGCATGTTCACTGATTGTTCCACCTATGTGTTGCTGAATGAGCTGTTAGGTGCAGCCTTAATGAATGATATTGGGCAAGAACACTCTTGTTGGTGCATGCACAGTCTGTGTGCGATTGACTAGGTCCAACCCAGTGTTTTAAGTGAATCTCATTAATAATGAGGATGCACTTGATTCTCAACTTAAGCCAACATTTGACTTTTTTTAAATTTAATTTTCTCACCTCTAAGTTATCACCCTTCCATTGTTATTACCTAAAAAAGAATCACTGTGTACTTCAACAATAGTGTACAGTGCTGTCTGCCACTGTTCTATTTTAAATCAAGAATGTTGTGATACCTTCCTTAATCTGTCCAAACTATCTCTAACCTGGCAATCAAGATGATGGAAGGGATGGTACTTTGAGGTACATTGTGAGATGCATTGATGAGAAATGTTCTGACATAAGTCTAAGGGCACACTAATTCAATTGACTAGATGACATTGCTATTCAGCAGGTAACAGCATTGTGAAATCGTACAACAATCATATGTTTTACTTAAAATATGTCCTTCATCAACTTTACCACCAACTCCCCACATAAGGCAAGAAGCATGGATTTTAGTGTTCAGGAACAAATAATTAAAATGGGCCACATGAGCTAAAGAACATCCTGTACACAAATCTGAGTCCACCGATTGTGCTTCTGTAAGTAATCCTTGGTAATCCAGAATGAGCCAACAATTTTATTCTGTAAAATTTAAATGCGTTCAATATTTTTGTCAATACACCTTTCCAAAGCTGCCTTTCTCACATTTGGGTGTGGGTATGCTATACGAAAATGGGGGACACAGCATTCCCATCATTATTATAATTATAATTATAATTATAATTATTATAATTATTATTATTATTTAAATTGTTAATCCATGAGCTGTGTGTGTGTGTGTGTGTGTATGTGTGTGTGTATGTGTATGTGTATGAGTGTATTTTTGTTGTGTGATGGTGTATGTGTGTGCGTGTTTTTGTATGTGCGTTTATGCTGCCTTGGATGGTAATACATATATGCCATTTTATTAATCGTATGATCGTAGTGTTCTGTCATAGTCCACAAGAGGACATATTTACCTTATGTTCAGCACAGACTCCTTTAAGGCTCTGTGGGATGAAAACAGACCTTTCTATATTGAAGTCATGTTAACTTGTTTACATATTAAGAGATGTTGTACCATCAGCGTCTAAATGTAAATGGACAACTTTTGACAGATACTTTATGGGCATTTATTGTGTTTGCTTTAAATTCTGAAATTATTGTAATTTAGTGAAACATATAGACTTATTCATGACATGTGGTTATCTTTGGCACAGTAGCACCGCAGATTACACTCCATGAAAAGTGGAATTTGTTCACAATTTCCATTTCTATAGTGCTCTGGTATGATACAAATGGTCAATAGGTCTCAACTGTATTGTTGTATTCATGGAAACGGCATTTGAAGTCATATCTTCATAAGGATTTGTTACATAAATTACATCAGGTAAAGTCACTTGAACACATGGGACACCGATATTTGGTGATCTTGATTTCTGATAAAAACATAATCACAAACAATAATTCCATATGTGTGTGCGTTTTCGTGTGTGCGTCCCTAGATTTGGAGGACATAAAATAAGTACTTAGAAACTTCTTATTTGAATGTCCATGTGAGAATCCGACGGGAGTGAGCAACCCAAATGATTCAGTGAATTTACAATTGGCAACTGCTTATGAGAGTGGACTTTCACACTGACTGAGAGCAACTCATTTTAACCAAACCAAAGCAGTTAGCGCAGCATAGACTGCATGACAGTGTTGCTGTGGTTAAATCCTCTGTGGTGTACATTCCTCTGTCTCGGGAGGATAGCCCAGGGGCAATGTGCTCGCCTTGGATGCAAGGAAACACGGAGCAACACAGGTTCAATCCCTGGGTCTGCGATTAGAAACCTCTGGGTATTAAGCGTGTTATAAATAACCAATCACATCTTATCATATCACTGATCTATCGGACTCTTCAATGCTATGTGATCACTTACTTTCAGCATTATTCAGTGATAATGTGCCGCACTATTTTGGACTGTGCATGGCGATTCTATTTGTGAATTAATAGGCGAACAAAGGGTTTTATATGAATCTCATTAGTAGTGAAGATATATTTCATGCTGCACCTATCTCAAATTTTCAATGTTTTCAATTCAAGTGTGACTCGTCTAAGTTATCTCTCTTCCATTACTATCACCTAATCATGTCATTTGCGCAGTGATGAATCTAACATTACTGTTCTTAAAAATGGATAAAGCATTATGATGCCTTCCATTACCCTTTAAAGACCTTCTATAAACTCACAATCTGGAGGTAAGCGTTGATGTAACCTTCATGTGCAGATTGAAATGACTTACTTTGAAATTCCCATACATACCTTCCAGGGCATACTCATTAATCTATCTAGAAATCAATACTATTCAACGTTAAACAAATACTGAATAAGTGAGTAAAAAAAAGTCCCCACTTACTATTCCACCACCACCTTTGCCACCAGCACCCTACAGAAGACAATATGCATGTATTTTAATTTCAATGTGGATGAATAGTAAATACAAACTTTGAAAAGACAAGTAAATGTGCAGGTCTCTCATTGGATCTCTCCCACATCATTTTAGAACCCACAAATTCCTCCTGGCAGATACTTAATGGACTTATAGGTTATTTGTTTTAAAAGATGGCAATAATGTATAGTGTTTTACAATTTTTCTTCAGAAATCAACTTTGAGTTTCTCTGGTACATAAACTAAAGAACATCCCCTACACAAATCTCAGAGTCCACCAATTGTGCTTCTGCAAGTACTCCTTAGTAATCCAGAAGGGGCCAACCTTTGTATTCTTTAATATTTTATATGCGTTCAATATGTTTGTCAGTACACCTTTCTAAAGCTGCCTGTTTCACATTTGGGTGTGGGTATGCTATAAGAAAATGAGGGACACAGCATTCCCATTATTATTATTATGATGATTGTTATTATTATTATTATTATTATTATTATTATTATTATTATTATTATTATATGATATGATATATGATATGATATCATATGGCATCTGTAACGCGCCTATACACAAGTGTTTATTTATGCTATTATTATTATTATTATTATTATTATTATTATTATTATTATTATTATTATTAGTATGATAATGTTTAACCCATGAGCTGTGTGTGTGTGTCCGATCTGGGATTGTACAAAATATGTGCTGATGTATTGATGGTTGTCATGTTTTGTAATAATGCCCAAAAGGATGTATTCAACTTATGTTCATCAAATTCTCTACCAATTCTCTATTGATTCAAAAAACACATATTTCTATTTTGAAGTCACATTAGTATGCTAACATATTAAGAGAAGTTTTAACTTCTCCCCTCAGATTTTAAATGAAAGCAGCAGCCTCCTGGCGGATATGTGATGGGCATGTAACGTCTTTGCTTCAAAAACTGAAATGATATACATTTATTGTCACATTTAAGGGTATACATGAAATGTGGTTGACTGTACCTAAATGCACTCTAGAATGCACTCAATGTGTAATTATCGATTGCTCTTTTGCAAATTGTTGGGTGCTCTTTGTTATTATAGAAGCTGACACATGATTGCTTCCCTATTGTTGAATTCATACACACTCCTTTTTTGTTCATGCCTTCTTGAGGGGATTTACCTAATTTGAATTAGGTATTGTACAATGCAAGAAGGGGGCAGAGGTTTTGAGTGATCATGGATTGTAATACAATTATGATCACAAACATTTAAGCCATATTGCTTTGTGTTTGTGTGTGGGGGGCAAACTACCCTCGCTGGAGAAATAAATCACACAAACACTTAAACTGAACATCCAGAAACTTATATGAACGCTCATTAGAGAATCAAAGGGTCCCACCACTTCTAAAGACAGAGTCAATTTTATATTGGCAACTCCATTTGGTAGTGGGCCCTCACTGTCAGAGATCCACTGAAATTAACCAAAGGAACGCTACCAGAACTGCTGACTAACTGAACATTTTTCTGGAGGGCAAAGCTATCAGTTTGCATGTTCATTGATTGTTCTGTATCTGTATTGAATTGTGAGTGGTGCTGCATTATTGATTGATAATGGCCCAAAATTCTCAGAGCTGACATTGCAGCACATTCCACATACTATGCACCGCTGCACAACACATGGTTTTCATTGACTCTCATTACTATTGAGGATACATTTGATGCTGAAACTAACTTGTTTCCCCTCATTTCATTAAAAGGGTATCACCTCTCAGTTTTCTATCTCTGACTACTATCTGCTAGTCAAGAATTAACTGACTATCAGTATGTGTGTGGTGTGTTTGTGGCGTGTTTTGTTCCACGGTACAAATTTAAAATTAGTCACGAGATTTCGAAGCCTTTCATAAGCCTTCCAAAACCATCTGTAACCTGACAATCAGAGGGTTAGAAAGTGACCGTACGCCAGGAAAATTGTGAGATAAATTATGGTGAATTCACCGGACATAAACCTAAAGGCATATTCATGAAAGTTATTATATGTCAATAATATTCAGGGGATGACATCATCTTAACATTGTCCAAATATAATATGTATTACTTACTCCATGTCCACCACCAATTCCGCCACCAATGCCCTACAGGAAATAATAATCATGTATTACAATGTTGGGAAAATGTCAACTAGAATTTTACATGTCAATTCAATGTACAGAACTCACAAAACAGCTAGATTCCACCATTCTATTGCACGCAGAGGACAACTCGAATTGGCCTAGTCAAAACGGTCAGGCAAGAAGAGATTACTTGACCATTTTGTGGAGGACAAAGCTAATGTTTTGCATGTTCACTGATTGTTCCACCTATGTGTTGCTGAATGAGCTGTTAGGTGCAGCCTTAATGAATGATATTGGGCAAGAACACTCTTGTTGGTGCATGCACAGTCTGTGTGCGATTGACTAGGTCCAACCCAGTGTTTTAAGTGAATCTCATTAATAATGAGGATGCACTTGATTCTCAATTTAAGCCAACATTTGACTTTTTTTAAATTTAATTTTCTCACCTCTAAGTTATCACCCTTCCATTGTTATTACCTAAAAAAGAATCACTGTGTACTTCAACAATAGTGTACAGTGCTGTCTGCCACTGTTCTATTTTAAATCAAGAATGTTGTGATACCTTCCTTAATCTGTCCAAACTATCTCTAACCTGGCAATCAAGATGATGGAAGGGATGGTACTTTGAGGTACATTGTGAGATGCATTGATGAGAAATGTTCTGACATAAGTCTAAGGGCACACTAATTCAATTGAGTAGATGACATTGCTATTCAGCAGGTAACAGCATTGTGAAATCATACAACAATCATATGTTTTACTTAAAATATGTCCTTCATCAACTTTACCACCAACTCCCCACATAAGGCAAGAAGCATGGATTTTAGTGTTCAGGAACAAATAATTAAAATGGGCCACATGAGCTAAAGAACATCCTGTACACAAATCTGAGTCCACCGATTGTGCTTCTGTAAGTAATCCTTGGTAATCCAGAATGAGCCAACATTTTTATTCTGTAAAATTTAAATGCGTTCAATATTTTTGTCAATACACCTTTCCAAAGCTGCCTTTCTCACATTTGGGTGTGGGTATGCTATACGAAAATCGGGGACACAGCATTCCCATCATTATTATAATTATAATTATAATTATAATTATAATTATAATTATTATAATTATTATTATTATTTAAATTGTTAACCCATGAGCTGTGTGTGTGTGTGTGTGTGTATGTGTGTGTGTATGTGTATGTGTATGAGTGTATTTTTGTTGTGTGATGGTGTATGTGTGTGCGTGTTTTTGTATGTGCGTTTATGCTGCCTTGGATGGTAATACATATATGCCATTTTATTAATCGTATGATCGTAGTGTTCTGTCATAGTCCACAAGAGGACATATTTACCTTATGTTCAGCACAGACTCCTTTAAGGCTCTGTGGGATGAAAACAGACCTTTCTATATTGAAGTCATGTTAACTTGTTTACATATTAAGAGATGTTGTACCATCAGCGTCTAAATGTAAATGGACAACTTTTGACAGATATTTTATGGGCATTTATTGTGTTTGCTTTAAATTCTGAAATTATTGTAATTTAGTGAAACATATAGACTTATTCATGACATGTGGTTATCTTTGGCACAGTAGCACCGCAGATTACACTCCATGAAAAGTGGAATTTGTTCACAATTTCCATTTCTATAGTGCTCTGGTATGATACAAATGGTCAATAGGTCTCAACTGTATTGTTGTATTCATGGAAATGGCATTTGAAGTCATATCTTCATAAGGATTTGTTACATAAATTACATCAGGTAAAGTCACTTGAACACATGGGACACCGATATTTGGTGATCTTGATTTCTGATAAAAACATAATCACAAACAATAATTCCATATGTGTGTGCGTTTTCGTGTGTGCGTCCCTAGATTTGGAGGACATAAAATAAGTACTTAGAAACTTCTTATTTGAATGTCCATGTGAGAATCCGACCGGAGTGAGCAACCCAAATGATTCAGTGAATTTACAATTGGCAACTGCTTATGAGAGTGGACTTTCACACTGACTGAGAGCAACTCATTTTAACCAAACCAAAGCAGTTAGCGCAGCATAGACTGCATGACAGTGTTGCTGTGGTTAAATCCTCTGTGGTGTACATTCCTCTGTCTTGGGAGGATAGCCCAGGGGCAATGTGCTCGCCTTGGATGCAAGGAAACACGGAGCAACACAGGTTCAATCCCTGGGTCTGCGATTAGAAACCTCTGGGTATTAAGCGTGTTATAAATAACCAATCACATCTTATCATATCAATGATCTATCGGACTCTTCAATGCTATGTGATCACTTACTTTCAGCATTATTCAGTGATAATGTGCCGCACTATTTTGGACTGTGCATGGCGATTCTATTTGTGAATTAATAGGCGAACAAAGGGTTTTATATGAATCTCATTAGTAGTGAAGATATATTTCATGCTGCACCTATCTCAAATTTTCAATGTTTTCAATTCAAGTGTGACTCGTCTAAGTTATCTCTCTTCCATTACTATCACCTAATCATGTCATTTGCGCAGTGATGAATCCAACATTACTGTTCTTAAAAATGGATAAAGCATTATGATGCCTTCCATTACCCTTTAAAGACCTTCTATAAACTCACAATCTGGAGGTAAGCGTTGATGTAACCTTCATGTGCAGATTGAAATGACTTACTTTGAAATTCCCATACATACCTTCCAGGGCATACTCATTAATCTATCTAGAAATCAATACTATTCAACGTTAAACAAATACTGAATAAGTGAGTAAAAAAAAGTCCCCACTTACTATTCCACCACCACCTTTGCCACCAGCACCCTACAGAAGACAATATGCATGTATTTTAATTTCAATGTGGATGAATAGTAAATACAAACTTTGAAAAGACAAGTAAATGTGCAGGTCTCTCATTGGATCTCTCCCACATCATTTTAGAACCCACAAATTCCTTCTGGCAGATACTTAATGGACTTATAGGTTATTTGTTTTAAAAGATGGCAATAATGTATAGTGTTTTACAATTTTTCTTCAGAAATCAACTTTGAGTTTCTCTGGTACATAAACTAAAGAACATCCCCTACACAAATCTCAGAGTCCACCAATTGTGCTTCTGCAAGTACTCCTTAGTAATCCAGAAGGGGCCAACCTTTGTATTCTTTAATATTTTATATGCGTTCAATATGTTTGTCAGTACACCTTTCTAAAGCTGCCTGTTTCACATTTGGGTGTGGGTATGCTATAAGAAAATGAGGGACACAGCATTCCCATTATTATTATTATGATGATTGTTATTATTATTATTATTATTATTATTATTATTATTATTATTATTATATGATATGATATATGATATGATATCATATGGCATTTGTAACGCGCCTATACACAAGTGTTTATTTATGCTATTATTATTATTATTATTATTATTATTATTGTTATTATTATTATTATTATTATTATTATTATTATTAGTATGATAATGTTTAACCCATGAGCTGTGTGTGTGTGTCCGATCTGGGATTGTACAAAATATGTGCTGATGTATTGATGGTTGTCATGTTTTGTAATAATGCCCAAAAGGATGTATTCAACTTATGTTCATCAAATTCTCTACCAATTCTCTATTGATTCAAAAAACACATATTTCTATTTGGAAGTCACTTTAGTATGCTAATATATTAAGAGAAGTTTGAACTTCTCCCCTCAGATTTTAAATGAAAGCAGATGCCTCCTGACCGATATGTGATGGGCATGTAACTTCTTTGCTTCAAAAACTGAAATGATATACATTTATTGTCACATTTAACGGTATACATGAAAAGTGGTTGACTGTACCTAAATGCACTCTAGAATGCACTCAATGTGTAATTATCAATTGCCCTTTTGCAAATTGTTGGGTGCTCTTTGTTATTATAGAAGCTGCCACATGATTGCTTCCATATTGTTGAATGCATACACACTGTCTTTTTATTCATGCCTTCTTGAGGGGATTTACCTAATTTGAATTAGGTAATGTACAATGCAAGAAGGGGGCAGAGGTTTTGAGTGATCATGGATTGTAATACAATTATGATCAGAAACATTTAAGCCATATTGCTTTGTGTCTGTGTGTGGGGGGCGAACTACCCTCGCTGGAGAAATAAATCACACAAACACTTAAACTGAACATCCAGAAACTTATATGAACGCTCATTAGAGAATCCAAGGTACCCAAAACTTCTAATGACAGAGTCAATTTGCAATTGGCAACTCCCTTTGGTAGTGGGCCCTCACTGTCAGAGAGCCACTGAAATTAACCAAAGGAATGCTACCAGAACTGCTGACTAACTGAACATTTTTCTGGGGGACAAAGCTATCAGTTTGCATGTTCATTGATTGTTCTGTATCTGGATTGAATTGTGAGTGCTTAGGTGCAGCATTATTGATTGATAATGGCCCAAAATTGTCAGAGCTGACATTGTACATTCCACATACTATGCATCGCTGCACAACACATGATTTTCGTTGACTCTCATTACTATTTAGGATACATTTGATGCTGAAATTAACTTGTTTCCCCTCATTTCATTTAAGGTGTATCACCTCTCAGTTTTCTATCTCCGACTACTATCTGCTAGTCAAGAATAAACTATCAGAATGTGTGTGGCGTGTTTTGTTCCACGGTACAAATTTAAAATTAGTCATGACATTTTGAAGCCTTTCATAACCCTTCCAAAACCATCTGTAACCTGACAATCAGAGGATTAGAAAGTGACTGTACCCCAGGAACATTGTGAGATAAATTATGGTGAATTCACCAGACATAAAACTAAAGGCATATTCATGAAAGTGGTTATATGTCAATATTATTCAGGGGATGACATCATCTTAACATTGTCCAAATATAATATGTATTACTTACTTCATGTCCACCACCAATTCCACCACCAAAGCTCTACAGGAAACAATAATCATTTATTACAATGTTGGGAAAATGTTAATTAGAATTTTTAAATATCAATTCTATGTACAGAGCTCACAAAACAGCTAAATTCCACCATTTTATTGCACGCAGAGGACAACTCGAATTGACCTAGTCAAAACAGTCAGGCAAGGAGAGATTACTTGACCATTTTGTGGAGGACAAAGCTAATGTTGTGCATGTTCACTGATTGTTCCTACTATGTCTTGCTGAATGAGCTGTTAGGTGCAGTCTTAATGAATGATATTGGGCAATAACACTCTCGTTGGTGCATGCACAGTCTATGTGTGATTCACTAGGCCCAACCCAGTGTTTTAAGTGAATCTCATTAATAGTGGGGATGCACTTGATTCTCCACTAAAGCCAACTTTGACTTTTTTAAATTTAATTTTCTCACCTCTAAGTTATCACCCTTCCATTATTATTACCTAAAAAATAATCACTGTGTACTCCAACAATAGTGTACAGTGCTGTATGCCACTGTTCTATTTTAAATCAAGAATGTTGTTTTGATACCTTCCTTAATCTGTCCAAACTATCTCTAACCTGGCAATCAAGATAATGGAAGGGATGGTACTTTGAGGTACATTGTGAGATGCATTGATGAGAAATGTCCTGATATAAGTCTAAGGGCACACTAATTCAATTGACTAGATGACATTGCTATTCAGCAGGTAACAGCATTGTGAAATCGTACAACAATCATATGTTTTACTTAAAATATGTCCTTCATCAACTTTACCACCAACTCCCTACATAAGGCAAGAAGCATGGATTTTAGTGTTCACTAAACTGCTGCTGACTAACTGAACATTTCTCTGGGGGACAAAGCTATCAGTTTGCATGTTCACTGATCGTTCTGTATCTGTATTGAATTGTGAGTGGTACAGCATTATTGATTGATAATGGCCCAACATTCTCAGAGCTGACATTGCACATTCCACATACTATGCACCGCTGCACAACACATGGTTTTCATTGACTCTCATTACTATTGAGGATACATTTGATGCTGAAACTAACTTGTTTCCCCTCATTTCATTAAAAGGGTATCACCTCTCAGTTTTCTATCTCTGACTACTATCTGCTAGTCAAGAATTAACTGACTATCAGTATGTGTGTGGTGTGTTTGTGGCGTGTTTTGTTCCACGGTACAAATTTAAAATTAGTCACGAGATTTCGAAGCCTTTCATAAGCCTTCCAAAACCATCTGTAACCTGACAATCAGAGGGTTAGAAAGTGACCGTACGCCAGGAAAATTGTGAGATAAATTATGGTGAATTCACCGGACATAAACCTAAAGGCATATTCATGAAAGTTATTATATGTCAATAATATTCAGGGGATGACATCATCTTAACATTGTCCAAATATAATATGTATTACTTACTCCATGTCCACCACCAATTCCGCCACCAATGCCCTACAGGAAATAATAATCATGTATTACAATGTTGGGAAAATGTCAACTAGAATTTTACATGTCAATTCAATGTACAGAACTCACAAAACAGCTAAATTCCACCATTCTATTGCACGCAGAGGACAACTCGAATTGGCCTAGTCAAAACGGTCAGGCAAGAAGAGATTACTTGACCATTTTGTGGAGGACAAAGCTAATGTTGTGCATGTTCACTGATTGTTCCTACTATGTCTTGCTGAATGAGCTGTTAGGTGCAGTCTTAATGAATGATATTGGGCAATAACACTCTCGTTGGTGCATGCACAGTCTATGTGTGATTCACTAGGCCCAACCCAGTGTTTTAAGTGAATCTCATTAATAGTGGGGATGCACTTGATTCTCCACTAAAGCCAACTTTGACTTTTTTAAATTTAATTTTCTCACCTCTAAGTTATCACCCTTCCATTATTATTACCTAAAAAATAATCACTGTGTACTCCAACAATAGTGTACAGTGCTGTATGCCACTGTTCTATTTTAAATCAAGAATGTTGTTTTGATACCTTCCTTAATCTGTCCAAACTATCTCTAACCTGGCAATCAAGATAATGGAAGGGATGGTACTTTGAGGTACATTGTGAGATGCATTGATGAGAAATGTCCTGATATAAGTCTAAGGGCACACTAATTCAATTGACTAGATGACATTGCTATTCAGCAGGTAACAGCATTGTGAAATCGTACAACAATCATATGTTTTACTTAAAATATGTCCTTCATCAACTTTACCACCAACTCCCTACATAAGGCAAGAAGCATGGATTTTAGTGTTCACTAAACTGCTGCTGACTAACTGAACATTTCTCTGGGGGACAAAGCTATCAGTTTGCATGTTCACTGATCGTTCTGTATCTGTATTGAATTGTGAGTGGTACAGCATTATTGATTGATAATGGCCCAACATTCTCAGAGCTGACATTGCACATTCCACATACTATGCACCGCTGCACAACACATGGTTTTCATTGACTCTCATTACTATTGAGGATACATTTGATGCTGAAACTAACTTGTTTCCCCTCATTTCATTAAAAGGGTATCACCTCTCAGTTTTCTATCTCTGACTACTATCTGCTAGTCAAGAATTAACTGACTATCAGTATGTGTGTGGTGTGTTTGTGGCGTGTTTTGTTCCACGGTACAAATTTAAAATTAGTCACGAGATTTCGAAGCCTTTCATAAGCCTTCCAAAACCATCTGTAACCTGACAATCAGAGGGTTAGAAAGTGACCGTACGCCAGGAAAATTGTGAGATAAATTATGGTGAATTCACCGGACATAAACCTAAAGGCATATTCATGAAAGTTATTATATGTCAATAATATTCAGGGGATGACATCATCTTAACATTGTCCAAATATAATATGTATTACTTACTCCATGTCCACCACCAATTCCGCCACCAATGCCCTACAGGAAATAATAATCATGTATTACAATGTTGGGAAAATGTCAACTAGAATTTTACATGTCAATTCAATGTACAGAACTCACAAAACAGCTAAATTCCACCATTCTATTGCACGCAGAGGACAACTCGAATTGGCCTAGTCAAAACGGTCAGGCAAGAAGAGATTACTTGACCATTTTGTGGAGGACAAAGCTAATGTTTTGCATGTTCACTGATTGTTCCACCTATGTGTTGCTGAATGAGCTGTTAGGTGCAGCCTTAATGAATGATATTGGGCAAGAACACTCTTGTTGGTGCATGCACAGTCTGTGTGCGATTGACTAGGTCCAACCCAGTGTTTTAAGTGAATCTCATTAATAATGAGGATGCACTTGATTCTCAACTTAAGCCAACATTTGACTTTTTTTAAATTTAATTTTCTCACCTCTAAGTTATCACCCTTCCATTGTTATTACCTAAAAAAGAATCACTGTGTACTTCAACAATAGTGTACAGTGCTGTCTGCCACTGTTCTATTTTAAATCAAGAATCTTGTGATACCTTCCTTAATCTGTCCAAACTATCTCTAACCTGGCAATCAAGATGATGGAAGGGATGGTACTTTGAGGTACATTGTGAGATGCATTGATGAGAAATGTTCTGACATAAGTCTAAGGGCACACTAATTCAATTGACTAGATGACATTGCTATTCAGCAGGTAACAGCATTGTGAAATCGTACAACAATCATATGTTTTACTTAAAATATGTCCTTCATCAACTTTACCACCAACTCCCCACATAAGGCAAGAAGCATGGATTTTAGTGTTCAGGAACAAATAATTAAAATGGGCCACATGAGCTAAAGAACATCCTGTACACAAATCTGAGTCCACCGATTGTGCTTCTGTAAGTAATCCTTGGTAATCCAGAATGAGCCAACAATTTTATTCTGTAAAATTTAAATGCGTTCAATATTTTTGTCAATACACCTTTCCAAAGCTGCCTTTCTCACATTTGGGTGTGGGTATGCTATACGAAAATGGGGGACACAGCATTCCCATCATTATTATAATTATAATTATAATTATAATTATAATTATTATAATTATTATTATTATTTAAATTGTTAACCCATGAGCTGTGTGTGTGTGTGTGTGTGTATGTGTGTGTGTATGTGTATGTGTATGAGTGTATTTTTGTTGTGTGATGGTGTATGTGTGTGCGTGTTTTTGTATGTGCGTTTATGCTGCCTTGGATGGTAATACATATATGCCATTTTATTAATCGTATGATCGTAGTGTTCTGTCATAGTCCACAAGAGGACATATTTACCTTATGTTCAGCACAGACTCCTTTAAGGCTCTGTGGGATGAAAACAGACCTTTCTATATTGAAGTCATGTTAACTTGTTTACATATTAAGAGATGTTGTACCATCAGCGTCTAAATGTAAATGGACAACTTTTGACAGATACTTTATGGGCATTTATTGTGTTTGCTTTAAATTCTGAAATTATTGTAATTTAGTGAAACATATAGACTTATTCATGACATGTGGTTATCTTTGGCACAGTAGCACCGCAGATTACACTCCATGAAAAGTGGAATTTGTTCACAATTTCCATTTCTATAGTGCTCTGGTATGATACAAATGGTCAATAGGTCTCAACTGTATTGTTGTATTCATGGAAACGGCATTTGAAGTCATATCTTCATAAGGATTTGTTACATAAATTACATCAGGTAAAGTCACTTGAACACATGGGACACCGATATTTGGTGATCTTGATTTCTGATAAAAACATAATCACAAACAATAATTCCATATGTGTGTGCGTTTTCGTGTGTGCGTCCCTAGATTTGGAGGACATAAAATAAGTACTTAGAAACTTCTTATTTGAATGTCCATGTGAGAATCCGACGGGAGTGAGCAACCCAAATGATTCAGTGAATTTACAATTGGCAACTGCTTATGAGAGTGGACTTTCACACTGACTGAGAGCAACTCATTTTAACCAAACCAAAGCAGTTAGCGCAGCATAGACTGCATGACAGTGTTGCTGTGGTTAAATCCTCTGTGGTGTACATTCCTCTGTCTCGGGAGGATAGCCCAGGGGCAATGTGCTCGCCTTGGATGCAAGGAAACACGGAGCAACACAGGTTCAATCCCTGGGTCTGCGATTAGAAACCTCTGGGTATTAAGCGTGTTATAAATAACCAATCACATCTTATCATATCACTGATCTATCGGACTCTTCAATGCTATGTGATCACTTACTTTCAGCATTATTCAGTGATAATGTGCCGCACTATTTTGGACTGTGCATGGCGATTCTATTTGTGAATTAATAGGCGAACAAAGGGTTTTATATGAATCTCATTAGTAGTGAAGATATATTTCATGCTGCACCTATCTCAAATTTTCAATGTTTTCAATTCAAGTGTGACTCGTCTAAGTTATCTCTCTTCCATTACTATCACCTAATCATGTCATTTGCGCAGTGATGAATCCAACATTACTGTTCTTAAAAATGGATAAAGCATTATGATGCCTTCCATTACCCTTTAAAGACCTTCTATAAACTCACAATCTGGAGGTAAGCGTTGATGTAACCTTCATGTGCAGATTGAAATGACTTACTTTGAAATTCCCATACATACCTTCCAGGGCATACTCATTAATCTATCTAGAAATCAATACTATTCAACGTTAAACAAATACTGAATAAGTGAGTAAAAAAAAGTCCCCACTTACTATTCCACCACCACCTTTGCCACCAGCACCCTACAGAAGACAATATGCATGTATTTTAATTTCAATGTGGATGAATAGTAAATACAAACTTTGAAAAGACAAGTAAATGTGCAGGTCTCTCATTGGATCTCTCCCACATCATTTTAGAACCCACAAATTCCTCCTGGCAGATACTTAATGGACTTATAGGTTATTTGTTTTAAAAGATGGCAATAATGTATAGTGTTTTACAATTTTTCTTCAGAAATCAACTTTGAGTTTCTCTGGTACATAAACTAAAGAACATCCCCTACACAAATCTCAGAGTCCACCAATTGTGCTTCTGCAAGTACTCCTTAGTAATCCAGAAGGGGCCAACCTTTGTATTCTTTAATATTTTATATGCGTTCAATATGTTTGTCAGTACACCTTTCTAAAGCTGCCTGTTTCACATTTGGGTGTGGGTATGCTATAAGAAAATGAGGGACACAGCATTCCCATTATTATTATTATGATGATTGTTATTATTATTATTATTATTATTATTATTATTATATGATATGATATATGATATGATATCATATGGCATCTGTAACGCGCCTATACACAAGTGTTTATTTATGCTATTATTATTATTATTATTATTATTATTATTATTATTATTATTATTATTATTATTATTATTATTATGATAATGTTTAACCCATGAGCTGTGTGTGTGTGTCCGATCTGGGATTGTACAAAATATGTGCTGATGTATTGATGGTTGTCATGTTTTGTAATAATGCCCAAAAGGATGTATTCAACTTATGTTCATCAAATTCTCTACCAATTCTCTATTGATTCAAAAAACACATATTTCTATTTTGAAGTCACATTAGTATGCTAACATATTAAGAGAAGTTTTAACTTCTCCCCTCAGATTTTAAATGAAAGCAGCAGCCTCCTGACGGATATGTGATGGGCATGTAACGTCTTTGCTTCAAAAACTGAAATGATATACATTTATTGTCACATTTAAGGGTATACATGAAATGTGGTTGACTGTACCTAAATGCACTCTAGAATGCACTCAATGTATAATTATCGATTGCTCTTTTGCAAATTGTTGGGTGCTCTTTGTTATTATAGAAGCTGACACATGATTGCTTCCCTATTGTTGAATTCATACACACTCCTTTTTTGTTCATGCCTTCTTGAGGGGATTTACCTAATTTGAATTAGGTATTGTACAATGCAAGAAGGGGGCAGAGGTTTTGAGTGATCATGGATTGTAATACAATTATGATCACAAACATTTAAGCCATATTGCTTTGTGTTTGTGTGTGGGGGGCAAACTACCCTCGCTGGAGAAATAAATCACACAAACACTTAAACTGAACATCCAGAAACTTATATGAACGCTCATTAGAGAATCAAAGGGTCCCACCACTTCTAAAGACAGAGTCAATTTTATATTGGCAACTCCATTTGGTAGTGGGCCCTCACTGTCAGAGATCCACTGAAATTAACCAAAGGAACGCTACCAGAACTGCTGACTAACTGAACATTTTTCTGGAGGGCAAAGCTATCAGTTTGCATGTTCATTGATTGTTCTGTATCTGTATTGAATTGTGAGTGGTGCTGCATTATTGATTGATAATGGCCCAAAATTCTCAGAGCTGACATTGCAGCACATTCCACATACTATGCACCGCTGCACAACACATGGTTTTCATTGACTCTCATTACTATTGAGGATACATTTGATGCTGAAACTAACTTGTTTCCCCTCATTTCATTAAAAGGGTATCACCTCTCAGTTTTCTATCTCTGACTACTATCTGCTAGTCAAGAATTAACTGACTATCAGTATGTGTGTGGTGTGTTTGTGGCGTGTTTTGTTCCACGGTACAAATTTAAAATTAGTCACGAGATTTCGAAGCCTTTCATAAGCCTTCCAAAACCATCTGTAACCTGACAATCAGAGGGTTAGAAAGTGACCGTACGCCAGGAAAATTGTGAGATAAATTATGGTGAATTCACCGGACATAAACCTAAAGGCATATTCATGAAAGTTATTATATGTCAATAATATTCAGGGGATGACATCATCTTAACATTGTCCAAATATAATATGTATTACTTACTCCATGTCCACCACCAATTCCGCCACCAATGCCCTACAGGAAATAATAATCATGTATTACAATGTTGGGAAAATGTCAACTAGAATTTTACATGTCAATTCAATGTACAGAACTCACAAAACAGCTAGATTCCACCATTCTATTGCACGCAGAGGACAACTCGAATTGGCCTAGTCAAAACGGTCAGGCAAGAAGAGATTACTTGACCATTTTGTGGAGGACAAAGCTAATGTTTTGCATGTTCACTGATTGTTCCACCTATGTGTTGCTGAATGAGCTGTTAGGTGCAGCCTTAATGAATGATATTGGGCAAGAACACTCTTGTTGGTGCATGCACAGTCTGTGTGCGATTGACTAGGTCCAACCCAGTGTTTTAAGTGAATCTCATTAATAATGAGGATGCACTTGATTCTCAATTTAAGCCAACATTTGACTTTTTTTAAATTTAATTTTCTCACCTCTAAGTTATCACCCTTCCATGGTTATTACCTAAAAAAGAATCACTGTGTACTTCAACAATAGTGTACAGTGCTGTCTGCCACTGTTCTATTTTAAATCAAGAATGTTGTGATACCTTCCTTAATCTGTCCAAACTATCTCTAACCTGGCAATCAAGATGATGGAAGGGATGGTACTTTGAGGTACATTGTGAGATGCATTGATGAGAAATGTTCTGACATAAGTCTAAGGGCACACTAATTCAATTGAGTAGATGACATTGCTATTCAGCAGGTAACAGCATTGTGAAATCATACAACAATCATATGTTTTACTTAAAATATGTCCTTCATCAACTTTACCACCAACTCCCCACATAAGGCAAGAAGCATGGATTTTAGTGTTCAGGAACAAATAATTAAAATGGGCCACATGAGCTAAAGAACATCCTGTACACAAATCTGAGTCCACCGATTGTGCTTCTGTAAGTAATCCTTGGTAATCCAGAATGAGCCAACATTTTTATTCTGTAAAATTTAAATGCGTTCAATATTTTTGTCAATACACCTTTCCAAAGCTGCCTTTCTCACATTTGGGTGTGGGTATGCTATACGAAAATCGGGGACACAGCATTCCCATCATTATTATAATTATAATTATAATTATAATTATAATTATTATAATTATTATTATTATTTAAATTGTTAACCCATGAGCTGTGTGTGTGTGTGTGTGTGTATGTGTGTGTGTATGTGTATGTGTATGAGTGTATTTTTGTTGTGTGATGGTGTATGTGTGTGCGTGTTTTTGTATGTGCGTTTATGCTGCCTTGGATGGTAATACATATATGCCATTTTATTAATCGTATGATCGTAGTGTTCTGTCATAGTCCACAAGAGGACATATTTACCTTATGTTCAGCACAGACTCCTTTAAGGCTCTGTGGGATGAAAACAGACCTTTCTATATTGAAGTCATGTTAACTTGTTTACATATTAAGAGATGTTGTACCATCAGCGTCTAAATGTAAATGGACAACTTTTGACAGATATTTTATGGGCATTTATTGTGTTTGCTTTAAATTCTGAAATTATTGTAATTTAGTGAAACATATAGACTTATTCATGACATGTGGTTATCTTTGGCACAGTAGCACCGCAGATTACACTCCATGAAAAGTGGAATTTGTTCACAATTTCCATTTCTATAGTGCTCTGGTATGATACAAATGGTCAATAGGTCTCAACTGTATTGTTGTATTCATGGAAATGGCATTTGAAGTCATATCTTCATAAGGATTTGTTACATAAATTACATCAGGTAAAGTCACTTGAACACATGGGACACCGATATTTGGTGATCTTGATTTCTGATAAAAACATAATCACAAACAATAATTCCATATGTGTGTGCGTTTTCGTGTGTGCGTCCCTAGATTTGGAGGACATAAAATAAGTACTTAGAAACTTCTTATTTGAATGTCCATGTGAGAATCCGACCGGAGTGAGCAACCCAAATGATTCAGTGAATTTACAATTGGCAACTGCTTATGAGAGTGGACTTTCACACTGACTGAGAGCAACTCATTTTAACCAAACCAAAGCAGTTAGCGCAGCATAGACTGCATGACAGTGTTGCTGTGGTTAAATCCTCTGTGGTGTACATTCCTCTGTCTTGGGAGGATAGCCCAGGGGCAATGTGCTCGCCTTGGATGCAAGGAAACACGGAGCAACACAGGTTCAATCCCTGGGTCTGCGATTAGAAACCTCTGGGTATTAAGCGTGTTATAAATAACCAATCACATCTTATCATATCAATGATCTATCGGACTCTTCAATGCTATGTGATCACTTACTTTCAGCATTATTCAGTGATAATGTGCCGCACTATTTTGGACTGTGCATGGCGATTCTATTTGTGAATTAATAGGCGAACAAAGGGTTTTATATGAATCTCATTAGTAGTGAAGATATATTTCATGCTGCACCTATCTCAAATTTTCAATGTTTTCAATTCAAGTGTGACTCGTCTAAGTTATCTCTCTTCCATTACTATCACCTAATCATGTCATTTGCGCAGTGATGAATCCAACATTACTGTTCTTAAAAATGGATAAAGCATTATGATGCCTTCCATTACCCTTTAAAGACCTTCTATAAACTCACAATCTGGAGGTAAGCGTTGATGTAACCTTCATGTGCAGATTGAAATGACTTACTTTGAAATTCCCATACATACCTTCCAGGGCATACTCATTAATCTATCTAGAAATCAATACTATTCAACGTTAAACAAATACTGAATAAGTGAGTAAAAAAAAGTCCCCACTTACTATTCCACCACCACCTTTGCCACCAGCACCCTACAGAAAACAATATGCATGTATTTTAATTTCAATGTGGATGAATAGTAAATACAAACTTTGAAAAGACAAGTAAATGTGCAGGTCTCTCATTGGATCTCTCCCACATCATTTTAGAACCCACAAATTCCTCCTGGCAGATACTTAATGGACTTATAGGTTATTTGTTTTAAAAGATGGCAATAATGTATAGTGTTTTACAATTTTTCTTCAGAAATCAACTTTGAGTTTCTCTGGTACATAAACTAAAGAACATCCCCTACACAAATCTCAGAGTCCACCAATTGTGCTTCTGCAAGTACTCCTTAGTAATCCAGAAGGGGCCAACCTTTGTATTCTTTAATATTTTATATGCGTTCAATATGTTTGTCAGTACACCTTTCTAAAGCTGCCTGTTTCACATTTGGGTGTGGGTATGCTATAAGAAAATGAGGGACACAGCATTCCCATTATTATTATTATGATGATTGTTATTATTATTATTATTATTATTATTATTATTATTATTATATGATATGATATATGATATGATATCATATGGCATTTGTAACGCGCCTATACACAAGTGTTTATTTATGCTATTATTATTATTATTATTATTATTATTATTATTATTATTATTATAATTATTATTATTATTATTAGTATGATAATGTTTAACCCATGAGCTGTGTGTGTGTGTCCGATCTGGGATTGTACAAAATATGTGCTGATGTATTGATGGTTGTCATGTTTTGTAATAATGCCCAAAAGGATGTATTCAACTTATGTTCATCAAATTCTCTACCAATTCTCTATTGATTCAAAAAACACATATTTCTATTTGGAAGTCACTTTAGTATGCTAATATATTAAGAGAAGTTTGAACTTCTCCCCTCAGATTTTAAATGAAAGCAGATGCCTCCTGACCGATATGTGATGGGCATGTAACTTCTTTGCTTCAAAAACTGAAATGATATACATTTATTGTCACATTTAACGGTATACATGAAAAGTGGTTGACTGTACCTAAATGCACTCTAGAATGCACTCAATGTGTAATTATCAATTGCCCTTTTGCAAATTGTTGGGTGCTCTTTGTTATTATAGAAGCTGCCACATGATTGCTTCCATATTGTTGAATGCATACACACTGTCTTTTTATTCATGCCTTCTTGAGGGGATTTACCTAATTTGAATTAGGTAATGTACAATGCAAGAAGGGGGCAGAGGTTTTGAGTGATCATGGATTGTAATACAATTATGATCAGAAACATTTAAGCCATATTGCTTTGTGTCTGTGTGTGGGGGGCGAACTACCCTCGCTGGAGAAATAAATCACACAAACACTTAAACTGAACATCCAGAAACTTATATGAACGCTCATTAGAGAATCCAAGGTACCCAAAACTTCTAATGACAGAGTCAATTTGCAATTGGCAACTCCCTTTGGTAGTGGGCCCTCACTGTCAGAGAGCCACTGAAATTAACCAAAGGAATGCTACCAGAACTGCTGACTAACTGAACATTTTTCTGGGGGACAAAGCTATCAGTTTGCATGTTCATTGATTGTTCTGTATCTGGATTGAATTGTGAGTGCTTAGGTGCAGCATTATTGATTGATAATGGCCCAAAATTGTCAGAGCTGACATTGTACATTCCACATACTATGCATCGCTGCACAACACATGATTTTCGTTGACTCTCATTACTATTTAGGATACATTTGATGCTGAAATTAACTTGTTTCCCCTCATTTCATTTAAGGTGTATCACCTCTCAGTTTTCTATCTCCGACTACTATCTGCTAGTCAAGAATAAACTATCAGAATGTGTGTGGCGTGTTTTGTTCCACGGTACAAATTTAAAATTAGTCATGACATTTTGAAGCCTTTCATAACCCTTCCAAAACCATCTGTAACCTGACAATCAGAGGATTAGAAAGTGACTGTACCCCAGGAACATTGTGAGATAAATTATGGTGAATTCACCAGACATAAAACTAAAGGCATATTCATGAAAGTGGTTATATGTCAATATTATTCAGGGGATGACATCATCTTAACATTGTCCAAATATAATATGTATTACTTACTTCATGTCCACCACCAATTCCACCACCAAAGCTCTACAGGAAACAATAATCATTTATTACAATGTTGGGAAAATGTTAATTAGAATTTTTAAATATCAATTCTATGTACAGAGCTCACAAAACAGCTAAATTCCACCATTTTATTGCACGCAGAGGACAACTCGAATTGACCTAGTCAAAACAGTCAGGCAAGGAGAGATTACTTGACCATTTTGTGGAGGACAAAGCTAATGTTGTGCATGTTCACTGATTGTTCCTACTATGTCTTGCTGAATGAGCTGTTAGGTGCAGTCTTAATGAATGATATTGGGCAATAACACTCTCGTTGGTGCATGCACAGTCTATGTGTGATTCACTAGGCCCAACCCAGTGTTTTAAGTGAATCTCATTAATAGTGGGGATGCACTTGATTCTCCACTAAAGCCAACTTTGACTTTTTTAAATTTAATTTTCTCACCTCTAAGTTATCACCCTTCCATTATTATTACCTAAAAAATAATCACTGTGTACTCCAACAATAGTGTACAGTGCTGTATGCCACTGTTCTATTTTAAATCAAGAATGTTGTTTTGATACCTTCCTTAATCTGTCCAAACTATCTCTAACCTGGCAATCAAGATAATGGAAGGGATGGTACTTTGAGGTACATTGTGAGATGCATTGATGAGAAATGTCCTGATATACGTCTAAGGGCACACTAATTCAATTGACTAGATGACATTGCTATTCAGCAGGTAACAGCATTGTGAAATCGTACAACAATCATATGTTTTACTTAAAATATGTCCTTCATCAACTTTACCACCAACTCCCTACATAAGGCAAGAAGCATGGATTTTAGTGTTCACTAAACTGCTGCTGACTAACTGAACATTTTTCTGGGGGACAAAGCTATCAGTTTGCATGTTCACTGATCGTTCTGTATCTGTATTGAATTGTGAGTGGTACAGCATTATTGATTGATAATGGCCCAACATTCTCAGAGCTGACATTGCACATTCCACATACTATGCACCGCTGCACAACACATGGTTTTCATTGACTCTCATTACTATTGAGGATACATTTGATGCTGAAACTAACTTGTTTCCCCTCATTTCATTAAAAGGGTATCACCTCTCAGTTTTCTATCTCTGACTACTATCTGCTACTCAAGAATTAACTGACTATCAGTATGTGTGTGGTGTGTTTGTGGCGTGTTTTGTTCCACGGTACAAATTTAAAATTAGTCACGAGATTTCGAAGCCTTTCATAAGCCTTCCAAAACCATCTGTAACCTGACAATCAGAGGGTTAGAAAGTGACCGTACGCCAGGAAAATTGTGAGATAAATTATGGTGAATTCACCGGACATAAACCTAAAGGCATATTCATGAAAGTTATTATATGTCAATAATATTCAGGGGATGACATCATCTTAACATTGTCCAAATATAATATGTATTACTTACTCCATGTCCACCACCAATTCCGCCACCAATGCCCTACAGGAAATAATAATCATGTATTACAATGTTGGGAAAATGTCAACTAGAATTTTACATGTCAATTCAATGTACAGAACTCACAAAACAGCTAAATTCCACCATTCTATTGCACGCAGAGGACAACTCGAATTGGCCTAGTCAAAACGGTCAGGCAAGAAGAGATTACTTGACCATTTTGTGGAGGACAAAGCTAATGTTTTGCATGTTCACTGATTGTTCCACCTATGTGTTGCTGAATGAGCTGTTAGGTGCAGCCTTAATGAATGATATTGGGCAAGAACACTCTTGTTGGTGCATGCACAGTCTGTGTGCGATTGACTAGGTCCAACCCAGTGTTTTAAGTGAATCTCATTAATAATGAGGATGCACTTGATTCTCAACTTAAGCCAACATTTGACTTTTTTTAAATTTAATTTTCTCACCTCTAAGTTATCACCCTTCCATTGTTATTACCTAAAAAAGAATCACTGTGTACTTCAACAATAGTGTACAGTGCTGTCTGCCACTGTTCTATTTTAAATCAAGAATGTTGTGATACCTTCCTTAATCTGTCCAAACTATCTCTAACCTGGCAATCAAGATGATGGAAGGGATGGTACTTTGAGGTACATTGTGAGATGCATTGATGAGAAATGTTCTGACATAAGTCTAAGGGCACACTAATTCAATTGACTAGATGACATTGCTATTCAGCAGGTAACAGCATTGTGAAATCGTACAACAATCATATGTTTTACTTAAAATATGTCCTTCATCAACTTTACCACCAACTCCCCACATAAGGCAAGAAGCATGGATTTTAGTGTTCAGGAACAAATAATTAAAATGGGCCACATGAGCTAAAGAACATCCTGTACACAAATCTGAGTCCACCGATTGTGCTTCTGTAAGTAATCCTTGGTAATCCAGAATGAGCCAACAATTTTATTCTGTAAAATTTAAATGCGTTCAATATTTTTGTCAATACACCTTTCCAAAGCTGCCTTTCTCACATTTGGGTGTGGGTATGCTATACGAAAATGGGGGACACAGCATTCCCATCATTATTATAATTATAATTATAATTATAATTATAATTATAATTATAATTATTATAATTATTATTATTATTTAAATTGTTAACCCATGAGCTGTGTGTGTGTGTGTGTGTGTATGTGTGTGTGTATGTGTATGTGTATGAGTGTATTTTTGTTGTGTGATGGTGTATGTGTGTGCGTGTTTTTGTATGTGCGTTTATGCTGCCTTGGATGGTAATACATATATGCCATTTTATTAATCGTATGATCGTAGTGTTCTGTCATAGTCCACAAGAGGACATATTTACCTTATGTTCAGCACAGACTCCTTTAAGGCTCTGTGGGATGAAAACAGACCTTTCTATATTGAAGTCATGTTAACTTGTTTACATATTAAGAGATGTTGTACCATCAGCGTCTAAATGTAAATGGACAACTTTTGACAGATACTTTATGGGCATTTATTGTGTTTGCTTTAAATTCTGAAATTATTGTAATTTAGTGAAACATATAGACTTATTCATGACATGTGGTTATCTTTGGCACAGTAGCACCGCAGATTACACTCCATGAAAAGTGGAATTTGTTCACAATTTCCATTTCTATAGTGCTCTGGTATGATACAAATGGTCAATAGGTCTCAACTGTATTGTTGTATTCATGGAAACGGCATTTGAAGTCATATCTTCATAAGGATTTGTTACATAAATTACATCAGGTAAAGTCACTTGAACACATGGGACACCGATATTTGGTGATCTTGATTTCTGATAAAAACATAATCACAAACAATAATTCCATATGTGTGTGTGTTTTCGTGTGTGCGTCCCTAGATTTGGAGGACATAAAATAAGTACTTAGAAACTTCTTATTTGAATGTCCATGTGAGAATCCGACGGGAGTGAGCAACCCAAATGATTCAGTGAATTTACAATTGGCAACTGCTTATGAGAGTGGACTTTCACACTGACTGAGAGCAACTCATTTTAACCAAACCAAAGCAGTTAGCGCAGCATAGACTGCATGACAGTGTTGCTGTGGTTAAATCCTCTGTGGTGTACATTCCTCTGTCTCGGGAGGATAGCCCAGGGGCAATGTGCTCGCCTTGGATGCAAGGAAACACGGAGCAACACAGGTTCAATCCCTGGGTCTGCGATTAGAAACCTCTGGGTATTAAGCGTGTTATAAATAACCAATCACATCTTATCATATCACTGATCTATCGGACTCTTCAATGCTATGTGATCACTTACTTTCAGCATTATTCAGTGATAATGTGCCGCACTATTTTGGACTGTGCATGGCGATTCTATTTGTGAATTAATAGGCGAACAAAGGGTTTTATATGAATCTCATTAGTAGTGAAGATATATTTCATGCTGCACCTATCTCAAATTTTCAATGTTTTCAATTCAAGTGTGACTCGTCTAAGTTATCTCTCTTCCATTACTATCACCTAATCATGTCATTTGCGCAGTGATGAATCCAACATTACTGTTCTTAAAAATGGATAAAGCATTATGATGCCTTCCATTACCCTTTAAAGACCTTCTATAAACTCACAATCTGGAGGTAAGCGTTGATGTAACCTTCATGTGCAGATTGAAATGACTTACTTTGAAATTCCCATACATACCTTCCAGGGCATACTCATTAATCTATCTAGAAATCAATACTATTCAACGTTAAACAAATACTGAATAAGTGAGTAAAAAAAAGTCCCCACTTACTATTCCACCACCACCTTTGCCACCAGCACCCTACAGAAGACAATATGCATGTATTTTAATTTCAATGTGGATGAATAGTAAATACAAACTTTGAAAAGACAAGTAAATGTGCAGGTCTCTCATTGGATCTCTCCCACATCATTTTAGAACCCACAAATTCCTCCTGGCAGATACTTAATGGACTTATAGGTTATTTGTTTTAAAAGATGGCAATAATGTATAGTGTTTTACAATTTTTCTTCAGAAATCAACTTTGAGTTTCTCTGGTACATAAACTAAAGAACATCCCCTACACAAATCTCAGAGTCCACCAATTGTGCTTCTGCAAGTACTCCTTAGTAATCCAGAAGGGGCCAACCTTTGTATTCTTTAATATTTTATATGCGTTCAATATGTTTGTCAGTACACCTTTCTAAAGCTGCCTGTTTCACATTTGGGTGTGGGTATGCTATAAGAAAATGAGGGACACAGCATTCCCATTATTATTATTATGATGATTGTTATTATTATTATTATTATTATTATTATTATTATTATTATTATTATATGATATGATATATGATATGATATCATATGGCATCTGTAACGCGCCTATACACAAGTGTTTATTTATGCTATTATTATTATTATTATTATTATTATTATTATTATTATTATTATTATTATTATTATTATTAGTATGATAATGTTTAACCCATGAGCTGTGTGTGTGTGTCCGATCTGGGATTGTACAAAATATGTGCTGATGTATTGATGGTTGTCATGTTTTGTAATAATGCCCAAAAGGATGTATTCAACTTATGTTCATCAAATTCTCTACCAATTCTCTATTGATTCAAAAAACACATATTTCTATTTGGAAGTCACTTTAGTATGCTAATATATTAAGAGAAGTTTGAACTTCTCCCCTCAGATTTTAAATGAAAGCAGATGCCTCCTGACCGATATGTGATGGGCATGTAACTTCTTTGCTTCAAAAACTGAAATGATATACATTTATTGTCACATTTAACGGTATACATGAAAAGTGGTTGACTGTACCTAAATGCACTCTAGAATGCGCTCAATGTGTAATTATCAATTGCCCTTTTGCAAATTGTTGGGTGCTCTTTGTTATTATAGAAGCTGCCACATGATTGCTTCCATATTGTTGAATGCATACACACTCTCTTTTTATTCATGCCTTCTTGAGGGGATTTACCTAATTTGAATTAGGTAATGTACAATGCAAGAAGGGGGCAGAGGTTTTGAGTGATCATGGATTGTAATACAATTATGATCAGAAACATTTAAGCCATATTGCTTTGTGTCTGTGTGTGGGGGGCGAACTACCCTCGCTGGAGAAATAAATCACACAAACACTTAAACTGAACATCCAGAAACTTATATGAACGCTCATTAGAGAATCCAAGGTACCCAAAACTTCTAATGACAGAGTCAATTTGCAATTGGCAACTCCCTTTGGTAGTGGGCCCTCACTGTCAGAGAGCCACTGAAATTAACCAAAGGAATGCTACCAGAACTGCTGACTAACTGAACATTTTTCTGGGGGACAAAGCTATCAGTTTGCATGTTCATTGATTGTTCTGTATCTGGATTGAATTGTGAGTGCTTAGGTGCAGCATTATTGATTGATAATGGCCCAAAATTGTCAGAGCTGACATTGTACATTCCACATACTATGCATCGCTGCACAACACATGATTTTCGTTGACTCTCATTACTATTTAGGATACATTTGATGCTGAAATTAACTTGTTTCCCCTCATTTCATTTAAGGTGTATCACCTCTCAGTTTTCTATCTCCGACTACTATCTGCTAGTCAAGAATAAACTATCAGAATGTGTGTGGCGTGTTTTGTTCCACGGTACAAATTTAAAATTAGTCATGACATTTTGAAGCCTTTCATAACCCTTCCAAAACCATCTGTAACCTGACAATCAGAGGATTAGAAAGTGACTGTACCCCAGGAACATTGTGAGATAAATTATGGTGAATTCACCAGACATAAAACTAAAGGCATATTCATGAAAGTGGTTATATGTCAATATTATTCAGGGGATGACATCATCTTAACATTGTCCAAATATAATATGTATTACTTACTTCATGTCCACCACCAATTCCACCACCAAAGCTCTACAGGAAACAATAATCATTTATTACAATGTTGGGAAAATGTTAATTAGAATTTTTAAATATCAATTCTATGTACAGAGCTCACAAAACAGCTAAATTCCACCATTTTATTGCACGCAGAGGACAACTCGAATTGACCTAGTCAAAACAGTCAGGCAAGGAGAGATTACTTGACCATTTTGTGGAGGACAAAGCTAATGTTGTGCATGTTCACTGATTGTTCCTACTATGTCTTGCTGAATGAGCTGTTAGGTGCAGTCTTAATGAATGATATTGGGCAATAACACTCTCGTTGGTGCATGCACAGTCTATGTGTGATTCACTAGGCCCAACCCAGTGTTTTAAGTGAATCTCATTAATAGTGGGGATGCACTTGATTCTCCACTAAAGCCAACTTTGACTTTTTTAAATTTAATTTTCTCACCTCTAAGTTATCACCCTTCCATTATTATTACCTAAAAAATAATCACTGTGTACTCCAACAATAGTGTACAGTGCTGTATGCCACTGTTCTATTTTAAATCAAGAATGTTGTTTTGATACCTTCCTTAATCTGTCCAAACTATCTCTAACCTGGCAATCAAGATAATGGAAGGGATGGTACTTTGAGGTACATTGTGAGATGCATTGATGAGAAATGTTCTGATATAAGTCTAAGGGCACACTAATTCAATTGACTAGATGACATTGCTATTCAGCAGGTAACAGCATTGTGAAATCGTACAACAATCATATGTTTTACTTAAAATATGTCCTTCATCAACTTTACCACCAACTCCCTACATAAGGCAAGAAGCATGGATTTTAGTGTTCACTAAACTGCTGCTGACTAACTGAACATTTTTCTGGGGGACAAAGCTATCAGTTTGCATGTTCACTGATCGTTCTGTATCTGTATTGAATTGTGAGTGGTACAGCATTATTGATTGATAATGGCCCAACATTCTCAGAGCTGACATTGCACATTCCACATACTATGCACCGCTGCACAACACATGGTTTTCATTGACTCTCATTACTATTGAGGATACATTTGATGCTGAAACTAACTTGTTTCCCCTCATTTCATTAAAAGGGTATCACCTCTCAGTTTTCTATCTCTGACTACTATCTGCTAGTCAAGAATTAACTGACTATCAGTATGTGTGTGGTGTGTTTGTGGCGTGTTTTGTTCCACGGTACAAATTTAAAATTAGTCACGAGATTTCGAAGCCTTTCATAAGCCTTCCAAAACCATCTGTAACCTGACAATCAGAGGGTTAGAAAGTGACGTACGCCAGGAAAATTGTGAGATAAATTATGGTGAATTCACCGGACATAAACCTAAAGGCATATTCATGAAAGTTATTATATGTCAATAATATTCAGGGGATGACATCATCTTGACATTGTCCAAATATAATATGTATTACTTACTCCATGTCCACCACCAATTCCGCCACCAATGCCCTACAGGAAATAATAATCATGTATTACAATGTTGGGAAAATGTCAACTAGAATTTTACATGTCAATTCAATGTACAGAACTCACAAAACAGCTAAATTCCACCATTCTATTGCACGCAGAGGACAACTCGAATTGGCCTAGTCAAAACGGTCAGGCAAGAAGAGATTACTTGACCATTTTGTGGAGGACAAAGCTAATGTTTTGCATGTTCACTGATTGTTCCACCTATGTGTTGCTGAATGAGCTGTTAGGTGCAGCCTTAATGAATGATATTGGGCAAGAACACTCTTGTTGGTGCATGCACAGTCTGTGTGCGATTGACTAGGTCCAACCCAGTGTTTTAAGTGAATCTCATTAATAATGAGGATGCACTTGATTCTCAACTTAAGCCAACATTTGACTTTTTTTAAATTTAATTTTCTCACCTCTAAGTTATCACCCTTCCATTGTTATTACCTAAAAAAGAATCACTGTGTACTTCAACAATAGTGTACAGTGCTGTCTGCCACTGTTCTATTTTAAATCAAGAATGTTGTGATACCTTCCTTAATCTGTCCAAACTATCTCTAACCTGGCAATCAAGATGATGGAAGGGATGGTACTTTGAGGTACATTGTGAGATGCATTGATGAGAAATGTTCTGACATAAGTCTAAGGGCACACTAATTCAATTGACTAGATGACATTGCTATTCAGCAGGTAACAGCATTGTGAAATCGTACAACAATCATATGTTTTACTTAAAATATGTCCTTCATCAACTTTACCACCAACTCCCCACATAAGGCAAGAAGCATGGATTTTAGTGTTCAGGAACAAATAATTAAAATGGGCCACATGAACTAAAGAACATCCTGTACACAAATCTGAGTCCACCGATTGTGCTTCTGTAAGTAATCCTTGGTAATCCAGAATGAGCCAACAATTTTATTCTGTAAAATTTAAATGCGTTCAATATTTTTGTCAATACACCTTTCCAAAGCTGCCTTTCTCACATTTGGGTGTGGGTATGCTATACGAAAATGGGGGACACAGCATTCCCATCATTATTATAATTATAATTATAATTATAATTATTATAATTATTATTATTATTTAAATTGTTAACCCATGAGCTGTGTGTGTGTGTGTGTGTGTATGTGTGTGTGTATGTGTATGTGTATGAGTGTATTTTTGTTGTGTGATGGTGTATGTGTGTGCGTGTTTTTGTATGTGCGTTTATGCTGCCTTGGATGGTAATACATATATGCCATTTTATTAATCGTATGATCGTAGTGTTCTGTCATAGTCCACAAGAGGACATATTTACCTTATGTTCAGCACAGACTCCTTTAAGGCTCTGTGGGATGAAAACAGACCTTTCTATATTGAAGTCATGTTAACTTGTTTACATATTAAGAGATGTTGTACCATCAGCGTCTAAATGTAAATGGACAACTTTTGACAGATACTTTATGGGCATTTATTGTGTTTGCTTTAAATTCTGAAATTATTGTAATTTAGTGAAACATATAGACTTATTCATGACATGTGGTTATCATTGGCACAGTAGCACCGCAGATTACACTCCATGAAAAGTGGAATTTGTTCACAATTTCCATTTCTATAGTGCTCTGGTATGATACAAATGGTCAATAGGTCTCAACTGTATTGTTGTATTCATGGAAACGGCATTTGAAGTCATATCTTCATAAGGATTTGTTACATAAATTACATCAGGTAAAGTCACTTGAACACATGGGACACCGATATTTGGTGATCTTGATTTCTGATAAAAACATAATCACAAACAATAATTCCATATGTGTGTGCGTTTTCGTGTGTGCGTCCCTAGATTTGGAGGACATAAAATAAGTACTTAGAAACTTCTTATTTGAATGTCCATGTGAGAATCCGACGGGAGTGAGCAACCCAAATGATTCAGTGAATTTACAATTGGCAACTGCTTATGAGAGTGGACTTTCACACTGACTGAGAGCAACTCATTTTAACCAAACCAAAGCAGTTAGCGCAGCATAGACTGCATGACAGTGTTGCTGTGGTTAAATCCTCTGTGGTGTACATTCCTCTGTCTCGGGAGGATAGCCCAGGGGCAATGTGCTCGCCTTGGATGCAAGGAAACATGGAGCAACACAGGTTCAATCCCTGGGTCTGCGATTAGAAACCTCTGGGTATTAAGCGTGTTATAAATAACCAATCACATCTTATCATATCACTGATCTATCGGACTCTTCAATGCTATGTGATCACTTACTTTCAGCATTATTCAGTGATAATGTGCCGCACTATTTTGGACTGTGCATGGCGATTCTATTTGTGAATTAATAGGCGAACAAAGGGTTTTATATGAATCTCATTAGTAGTGACGATATATTTCATGCTGCACCTATCTCAAATTTTCAATGTTTTCAATTCAAGTGTGACTCGTCTAAGTTATCTCTCTTCCATTACTATCACCTAATCATGTCATTTGCGCAGTGATGAATCCAACATTACTGTTCTTAAAAATGGATAAAGCATTATGATGCCTTCCATTACCCTTTAAAGACCTTCTATAAACTCACAATCTGGAGGTAAGCGTTGATGTAACCTTCATGTGCAGATTGAAATGACTTACTTTGAAATTCCCATACATACCTTCCAGGGCATACTCATTAATCTATCTAGAAATCAATACTATTCAACGTTAAACAAATACTGAATAAGTGAGTAAAAAAAAGTCCCCACTTACTATTCCACCACCACCTTTGCCACCAGCACCCTACAGAAGACAATATGCATGTATTTTAATTTCAATGTGGATGAATAGTAAATACAAACTTTGAAAAGACAAGTAAATGTGCAGGTCTCTCATTGGATCTCTCCCACATCATTTTAGAACCCACAAATTCCTCCTGGCAGATACTTAATGGACTTATAGGTTATTTGTTTTAAAAGATGGCAATAATGTATAGTGTTTTACAATTTTTCTTCAGAAATCAACTTTGAGTTTCTCTGGTACATAAACTAAAGAACATCCCCTACACAAATCTCAGAGTCCACCAATTGTGCTTCTGCAAGTACTCCTTAGTAATCCAGAAGGGGCCAACATTTGTATTCTTTAATATTTTATATGCGTTCAATATGTTTGTCAGTACACCTTTCTAAAGCTGCCTGTTTCACATTTGGGTGTGGGTATGCTATAAGAAAATGAGGGACACAGCATTCCCATTATTATTATTATGATGATTGTTATTATTATTATTATTATTATTATTATTATTATTATTATTATTATTATTATTATTATTATTATATGATATGATATATGATATGATATCATATGGCATTTGTAACGCGCCTATACACAAGTGTTTATTTATGCTATTATTATTATTATTATTATTATTATTATTATTATTATTATTATTATTATTATTAGTATGATAATGTTTAACCCATGAGCTGTGTGTGTGTGTCCGATCTGGGATTGTACAAAATATGTGCTGATGTATTGATGGTTGTCATGTTTTGTAATAATGCCCAAAAGGATGTATTGAACTTATGTTCATCAAATTCTCTACCAATTCTCTATTGATTCAAAAAACACATATTTCTATTTGGAAGTCACTTTAGTATGCTAATATATTAAGAGAAGTTTGAACTTCTCCCCTCAGATTTTAAATGAAAGCAGATGCCTCCTGACCGATATGTGATGGGCATGTAACTTCTTTGCTTCAAAAACTGAAATGATATACATTTATTGTCACATTTAACGGTATACATGAAAAGTGGTTGACTGTACCTAAATGCACTCTAGAATGCACTCAATGTGTAATTATCAATTGCCCTTTTGCAAATTGTTGGGTGCTCTTTGTTATTATAGAAGCTGCCACATGATTGCTTCCATATTGTTGAATGCATACACACTCTCTTTTTATTCATGCCTTCTTGAGGGGATTTACCTAATTTGAATTAGGTAATGTACAATGCAAGAAGGGGGCAGAGGTTTTGAGTGATCATGGATTGTAATACAATTATGATCAGAAACATTTAAGCCATATTGCTTTGTGTCTGTGTGTGGGGGGCGAACTACCCTCGCTGGAGAAATAAATCACACAAACACTTAAACTGAACATCCAGAAACTTATATGAACGCTCATTAGAGAATCCAAGGTACCCAAAACTTCTAATGACAGAGTCAATTTGCAATTGGCAACTCCCTTTGGTAGTGGGCCCTCACTGTCAGAGAGCCACTGAAATTAACCAAAGGAATGCTACCAGAACTGCTGACTAACTGAACATTTTTCTGGGGGACAAAGCTATCAGTTTGCATGTTCATTGATTGTTCTGTATCTGGATTGAATTGTGAGTGCTTAGGTGCAGCATTATTGATTGATAATGGCCCAAAATTGTCAGAGCTGACATTGTACATTCCACATACTATGCATCGCTGCACAACACATGATTTTCGTTGACTCTCATTACTATTTAGGATACATTTGATGCTGAAATTAACTTGTTTCCCCTCATTTCATTTAAGGTGTATCACCTCTCAGTTTTCTATCTCCGACTACTATCTGCTAGTCAAGAATAAACTATCAGAATGTGTGTGGCGTGTTTTGTTCCACGGTACAAATTTAAAATTAGTCATGACATTTTGAAGCCTTTCATAACCCTTCCAAAACCATCTGTAACCTGACAATCAGAGGATTAGAAAGTGACTGTACCCCAGGAACATTGTGAGATAAATTATGGTGAATTCACCAGACATAAAACTAAAGGCATATTCATGAAAGTGGTTATATGTCAATATTATTCAGGGGATGACATCATCTTAACATTGTCCAAATATAATATGTATTACTTACTTCATGTCCACCACCAATTCCACCACCAAAGCTCTACAGGAAACAATAATCATTTATTACAATGTTGGGAAAATGTTAATTAGAATTTTTAAATATCAATTCTATGTACAGAGCTCACAAAACAGCTAAATTCCACCATTTTATTGCACGCAGAGGACAACTCGAATTGACCTAGTCAAAACAGTCAGGCAAGGAGAGATTACTCGACCATTTTGTGGAGGACAAAGCTAATGTTGTGCATGTTCACTGATTGTTCCTACTATGTCTTGCTGAATGAGCTGTTAGGTGCAGTCTTAATGAATGATATTGGGCAATAACACTCTTGTTGGTGCATGCACAGTCTATGTGTGATTCACTAGGCCCAACCCAGTGTTTTAAGTGAATCTCATTAATAGTGGGGATGCACTTGATTCTCCACTAAAGCCAACTTTGACTTTTTTAAATTTAATTTTCTCACCTCTAAGTTATCACCCTTCCATTATTATTACCTAAAAAATAATCACTGTGTACTCCAACAATAGTGTACAGTGCTGTATGCCACTGTTCTATTTTAAATCAAGAATGTTGTTTTGATACCTTCCTTAATCTGTCCAAACTATCTCTAACCTGGCAATCAAGATAATGGAAGGGATGGTACTTTGAGGTACATTGTGAGATGCATTGATGAGAAATGTCCTGATATAAGTCTAAGGGCACACTAATTCAATTGACTAGATGACATTGCTATTCAGCAGGTAACAGCATTGTGAAATCGTACAACAATCATATGTTTTACTTAAAATATGTCCTTCATCAACTTTACCACCAACTCCCTACATAAGGCAAGAAGCATGGATTTTAGTGTTCACTAAACTGCTGCTGACTAACTGAACATTTTTCTGGGGGACAAAGCTATCAGTTTGCATGTTCACTGATCGTTCTGTATCTGTATTGAATTGTGAGTGGTACAGCATTATTGATTGATAATGGCCCAACATTCTCAGAGCTGACATTGCACATTCCACATACTATGCACCGCTGCACAACACATGGTTTTCATTGACTCTCATTACTATTGAGGATACATTTGATGCTGAAACTAACTTGTTTCCCCTCATTTCATTAAAAGGGTATCACCTCTCAGTTTTCTATCTCTGACTGCTATCTGCTAGTCAAGAATTAACTGACTATCAGTATGTGTGTGGTGTGTTTGTGGCGTGTTTTGTTCCACGGTACAAATTTAAAATTAGTCACGAGATTTCGAAGCCTTTCATAAGCCTTCCAAAACCATCTGTAACCTGACAATCAGAGGGTTAGAAAGTGACCGTACGCCAGGAAAATTGTGAGATAAATTATGGTGATTTCACCGGACATAAACCTAAAGGCATATTCATGAAAGTTATTATATGTCAATAATATTCAGGGGATGACATCATCTTAACATTGTCCAAATATAATATGTATTACTTACTCCATGTCCACCACCAATTCCGCCACCAATGCCCTACAGGAAATAATAATCATGTATTACAATGTTGGGAAAATGTCAACTAGAATTTTACATGTCAATTCAATGTACAGAACTCACAAAACAGCTAAATTCCACCATTCTATTGCACGCAGAGGACAACTCGAATTGGCCTAGTCAAAACGGTCAGGCAAGAAGAGATTACTTGACCATTTTGTGGAGGACAAAGCTAATGTTTTGCATGTTCACTGATTGTTCCACCTATGTGTTGCTGAATGAGCTGTTAGGTGCAGCCTTAATGAATGATATTGGGCAAGAACACTCTTGTTGGTGCATGCACAGTCTGTGTGCGATTGACTAGGTCCAACCCAGTGTTTTAAGTGAATCTCATTAATAATGAGGATGCACTTGATTCTCAACTTAAGCCAACATTTGACTTTTTTTAAATTTAATTTTCTCACCTCTAAGTTATCACCCTTCCATTGTTATTACCTAAAAAAGAATCACTGTGTACTTCAACAATAGTGTACAGTGCTGTCTGCCACTGTTCTATTTTAAATCAAGAATGTTGTGATACCTTCCTTAATCTGTCCAAACTATCTCTAACCTGGCAATCAAGATGATGGAAGGGATGGTACTTTGAGGTACATTGTGAGATGCATTGATGAGAAATGTTCTGACATAAGTCTAAGGGCACACTAATTCAATTGACTAGATGACATTGCTATTCAGCAGGTAACAGCATTGTGAAATCGTACAACAATCATATGTTTTACTTAAAATATGTCCTTCATCAACTTTACCACCAACTCCCCACATAAGACAAGAAGCATGGATTTTAGTGTTCAGGAACAAATAATTAAAATGGGCCACATGAGCTAAAGAACATCCTGTACACAAATCTGAGTCCACCGATTGTGCTTCTGTAAGTAATCCTTGGTAATCCAGAATGAGCCAACAATTTTATTCTGTAAAATTTAAATGCGTTCAATATTTTTGTCAATACACCTTTCCAAAGCTGCCTTTCTCACATTTGGGTGTGGGTATGCTATACGAAAATGGGGGACACAGCATTCCCATCATTATTATAATTATAATTATAATTATAATTATAATTATTATAATTATTATTATTATTTAAATTGTTAACCCATGAGCTGTGTGTGTGTGTGTGTGTGTATGTGTGTGTGTATGTGTATGTGTATGAGTGTATTTTTGTTGTGTGATGGTGTATGTGTGTGCGTGTTTTTGTATGTGCGTTTATGCTGCCTTGGATGGTAATACATATATGCCATTTTATTAATCGTATGATCGTAGTGTTCTGTCATAGTCCACAAGAGGACATATTTACCTTATGTTCAGCACAGACTCCTTTAAGGCTCTGTGGGATGAAAACAGACCTTTCTATATTGAAGTCATGTTAACTTGTTTACATATTAAGAGATGTTGTACCATCAGCGTCTAAATGTAAATGGACAACTTTTGACAGATACTTTATGGGCATTTATTGTGTTTGCTTTAAATTCTGAAATTATTGTAATTTAGTGAAACATATAGACTTATTCATGACATGTGGTTATCTTTGGCACAGTAGCACCGCAGATTACACTCCATGAAAAGTGGAATTTGTTCACAATTTCCATTTCTATAGTGCTCTGGTATGATACAAATGGTCAATAGGTCTCAACTGTATTGTTGTATTCATGGAAACGGCATTTGAAGTCATATCTTCATAAGGATTTGTTACATAAATTACATCAGGTAAAGTCACTTGAACACATGGGACACCGATATTTGGTGATCTTGATTTCTGATAAAAACATAATCACAAACAATAATTCCATATGTGTGTGCGTTTTCGTGTGTGCGTCCCTAGATTTGGAGGACATAAAATAAGTACTTAGAAACTTCTTATTTGAATGTCCATGTGAGAATCCGACGGGAGTGAGCAACCCAAATGATTCAGTGAATTTACAATTGGCAACTGCTTATGAGAGTGGACTTTCACACTGACTGAGAGCAACTCATTTTAACCAAACCAAAGCAGTTAGCGCAGCATAGACTGCATGACAGTGTTGCTGTGGTTAAATCCTCTGTGGTGTACATTCCTCTGTCTCGGGAGGATAGCCCAGGGGCAATGTGCTCGCCTTGGATGCAAGGAAACACGGAGCAACACAGGTTCAATCCCTGGGTCTGCGATTAGAAACCTCTGGGTATTAAGCGTGTTATAAATAACCAATCACATCTTATCATATCACTGATCTATCGGACTCTTCAATGCTATGTGATCACTTACTTTCAGCATTATTCAGTGATAATGTGCCGCACTATTTTGGACTGTGCATGGCGATTCTATTTGTGAGTTAATAGGCGAACAAAGGGTTTTATATGAATCTCATTAGTAGTGAAGATATATTTCATGCTGCACCTATCTCAAATTTTCAATGTTTTCAATTCAAGTTGACTCGTCTAAGTTATCTCTCTTCCATTACTATCACCTAATCATGTCATTTGCGCAGTGATGAATCCAACATTACTGTTCTTAAAAATGGATAAAGCATTATGATGCCTTCCATTACCCTTTAAAGACCTTCTATAAACTCACAATCTGGAGGTAAGCGTTGATGTAACCTTCATGTGCAGATTGAAATGACTTACTTTGAAATTCCCATACATACCTTCCAGGGCATACTCATTAATCTATCTAGAAATCAATACTATTCAACGGTAAACAAATACTGAATAAGTGAGTAAAAAAAAGTCCCCACTTACTATTCCAACACCACCTTTGCCACCAGCACCCTACAGAAGACAATATGCATGTATTTTAATTTCAATGTGGATGAATAGTAAATACAAACTTTGAAAAGACAAGTAAATGTGCAGGTCTCTCATTGGATCTCTCCCACATCATTTTAGAACCCACAAATTCCTCCTGGCAGATACTTAATGGACTTATAGGTTATTTGTTTTAAAAGATGGCAATAATGTATAGTGTTTTACAATTTTTCTTCAGAAATCAACTTTGAGTTTCTCTGGTACATAAACTAAAGAACATCCCCTACACAAATCTCAGAGTCCACCAATTGTGCTTCTGCAAGTACTCCTTAGTAATCCAGAAGGGGCCAACCTTTGTATTCTTTAATATTTTATATGCGTTCAATATGTTTGTCAGTACACCTTTCTAAAGCTGCCTGTTTCACATTTGGGTGTGGGTATGCTATAAGAAAATGAGGGACACAGCATTCCCATTATTATTATTATGATGATTGTTATTATTATTATTATTATTATTATTATTATTATATGATATGATATATGATATGATATCATATGGCATTTGTAACGCGCCTATACACAAGTGTTTATTTATGCTATTATTATTATTATTATTATTATTATTATTATTATTATTATTATTATTATTATTATTATTATTATTATTAGTATGATAATGTTTAACCCATGAGCTGTGTGTGTGTGTCCGATCTGGGATTGTACAAAATATGTGCTGATGTATTGATGAATGTCATGTTTTGTAATAATGCCCAAAAGGATGTATTCAACTTATGTTCATCAAATTCTCTACCAATTCTCTATTGATTCAAAAAACACATATTTCTATTTGGAAGTCACTTTAGTATGCTAATATATTAAGAGAAGTTTGAACTTCTCCCCTCAGATTTTAAATGAAAGCAGATGCCTCCTGACCGATATGTGATGGGCATGTAACTTCTTTGCTTCAAAAACTGAAATGATATACATTTATTGTCACATTTAACGGTATACATGAAAAGTGGTTGACTGTACCTAAATGCACTCTAGAATGCGCTCAATGTGTAATTATCAATTGCCCTTTTGCAAATTGTTGGGTGCTCTTTGTTATTATAGAAGCTGCCACATGATTGCTTCCATATTGTTGAATGCATACACACTCTCTTTTTATTCATGCCTTCTTGAGGGGATTTACCTAATTTGAATTAGGTAATGTACAATGCAAGAAGGGGGCAGAGGTTTTGAGTGATCATGGATTGTAATACAATTATGATCAGAAACATTTAAGCCATATTGCTTTGTGTCTGTGTGTGGGGGGCGAACTACCCTCGCTGGAGAAATAAATCACACAAACACTTAAACTGAACATCCAGAAACTTATATGAACGCTCATTAGAGAATCCAAGGTACCCAAAACTTCTAATGACAGAGTCAATTTGCAATTGGCAACTCCCTTTGGTAGTGGGCCCTCACTGTCAGAGAGCCACTGAAATTAACCAAAGGAATGCTACCAGAACTGCTGACTAACTGAACATTTTTCTGGGGGACAAAGCTATCAGTTTGCATGTTCATTGATTGTTCTGTATCTGGATTGAATTGTGAGTGCTTAGGTGCAGCATTATTGATTGATAATGGCCCAAAATTGTCAGAGCTGACATTGTACATTCCACATACTATGCATCGCTGCACAACACATGATTTTCGTTGACTCTCATTACTATTTAGGATACATTTGATGCTGAAATTAACTTGTTTCCCCTCATTTCATTTAAGGTGTATCACCTCTCAGTTTTCTATCTCCGACTACTATCTGCTAGTCAAGAATAAACTATCAGAATGTGTGTGGCGTGTTTTGTTCCACGGTACAAATTTAAAATTAGTCATGACATTTTGAAGCCTTTCATAACCCTTCCAAAACCATCTGTAACCTGACAATCAGAGGATTAGAAAGTGACTGTACCCCAGGAACATTGTGAGATAAATTATGGTGAATTCACCAGACATAAAACTAAAGGCATATTCATGAAAGTGGTTATATGTCAATATTATTCAGGGGATGACATCATCTTAACATTGTCCAAATATAATATGTATTACTTACTTCATGTCCACCACCAATTCCACCACCAAAGCTCTACAGGAAACAATAATCATTTATTACAATGTTGGGAAAATGTTAATTAGAATTTTTAAATATCAATTCTATGTACAGAGCTCACAAAACAGCTAAATTCCACCATTTTATTGCACGCAGAGGACAACTCGAATTGACCTAGTCAAAACAGTCAGGCAAGGAGAGATTACTTGACCATTTTGTGGAGGACAAAGCTAATGTTGTGCATGTTCACTGATTGTTCCTACTATGTCTTGCTGAATGAGCTGTTAGGTGCAGTCTTAATGAATGATATTGGGCAATAACACTCTCGTTGGTGCATGCACAGTCTATGTGTGATTCACTAGGCCCAACCCAGTGTTTTAAGTGAATCTCATTAATAGTGGGGATGCACTTGATTCTCCACTAAAGCCAACTTTGACTTTTTTAAATTTAATTTTCTCACCTCTAAGTTATCACCCTTCCATTATTATTACCTAAAAAATAATCACTGTGTACTCCAACAATAGTGTACAGTGCTGTATGCCACTGTTCTATTTTAAATCAAGAATGTTGTTTTGATACCTTCCTTAATCTGTCCAAACTATCTCTAACCTGGCAATCAAGATAATGGAAGGGATGGTACTTTGAGGTACATTGTGAGATGCATTGATGAGAAATGTCCTGATATAAGTCTAAGGGCACACTAATTCAATTGACTAGATGACATTGCTATTCAGCAGGTAACAGCATTGTGAAATCGTACAACAATCATATGTTTTACTTAAAATATGTCCTTCATCAACTTTACCACCAACTCCCTACATAAGGCAAGAAGCATGGATTTTAGTGTTCACTAAACTGCTGCTGACTAACTGAACATTTCTCTGGGGGACAAAGCTATCAGTTTGCATGTTCACTGATCGTTCTGTATCTGTATTGAATTGTGAGTGGTACAGCATTATTGATTGATAATGGCCCAACATTCTCAGAGCTGACATTGCACATTCCACATACTATGCACCGCTGCACAACACATGGTTTTCATTGACTCTCATTACTATTGAGGATACATTTGATGCTGAAACTAACTTGTTTCCCCTCATTTCATTAAAAGGGTATCACCTCTCAGTTTTCTATCTCTGACTACTATCTGCTAGTCAAGAATTAACTGACTATCAGTATGTGTGTGGTGTGTTTGTGGCGTGTTTTGTTCCACGGTACAAATTTAAAATTAGTCACGAGATTTCGAAGCCTTTCATAAGCCTTCCAAAACCATCTGTAACCTGACAATCAGAGGGTTAGAAAGTGACCGTACGCCAGGAAAATTGTGAGATAAATTATGGTGAATTCACCGGACATAAACCTAAAGGCATATTCATGAAAGTTATTATATGTCAATAATATTCAGGGGATGACATCATCTTAACATTGTCCAAATATAATATGTATTACTTACTCCATGTCCACCACCAATTCCGCCACCAATGCCCTACAGGAAATAATAATCATGTATTACAATGTTGGGAAAATGTCAACTAGAATTTTACATGTCAATTCAATGTACAGAACTCACAAAACAGCTAAATTCCACCATTCTATTGCACGCAGAGGACAACTCGAATTGGCCTAGTCAAAACGGTCAGGCAAGAAGAGATTACTTGACCATTTTGTGGAGGACAAAGCTAATGTTTTGCATGTTCACTGATTGTTCCACCTATGTGTTGCTGAATGAGCTGTTAGGTGCAGCCTTAATGAATGATATTGGGCAAGAACACTCTTGTTGGTGCATGCACAGTCTGTGTGCGATTGACTAGGTCCAACCCAGTGTTTTAAGTGAATCTCATTAATAATGAGGATGCACTTGATTCTCAACTTAAGCCAACATTTGACTTTTTTTAAATTTAATTTTCTCACCTCTAAGTTATCACCCTTCCATTGTTATTACCTAAAAAAGAATCACTGTGTACTTCAACAATAGTGTACAGTGCTGTCTGCCACTGTTCTATTTTAAATCAAGAATCTTGTGATACCTTCCTTAATCTGTCCAAACTATCTCTAACCTGGCAATCAAGATGATGGAAGGGATGGTACTTTGAGGTACATTGTGAGATGCATTGATGAGAAATGTTCTGACATAAGTCTAAGGGCACACTAATTCAATTGACTAGATGACATTGCTATTCAGCAGGTAACAGCATTGTGAAATCGTACAACAATCATATGTTTTACTTAAAATATGTCCTTCATCAACTTTACCACCAACTCCCCACATAAGGCAAGAAGCATGGATTTTAGTGTTCAGGAACAAATAATTAAAATGGGCCACATGAGCTAAAGAACATCCTGTACACAAATCTGAGTCCACCGATTGTGCTTCTGTAAGTAATCCTTGGTAATCCAGAATGAGCCAACAATTTTATTCTGTAAAATTTAAATGCGTTCAATATTTTTGTCAATACACCTTTCCAAAGCTGCCTTTCTCACATTTGGGTGTGGGTATGCTATACGAAAATGGGGGACACAGCATTCCCATCATTATTATAATTATAATTATAATTATAATTATAATTATTATAATTATTATTATTATTTAAATTGTTAACCCATGAGCTGTGTGTGTGTGTGTGTGTGTATGTGTGTGTGTATGTGTATGTGTATGAGTGTATTTTTGTTGTGTGATGGTGTATGTGTGTGCGTGTTTTTGTATGTGCGTTTATGCTGCCTTGGATGGTAATACATATATGCCATTTTATTAATCGTATGATCGTAGTGTTCTGTCATAGTCCACAAGAGGACATATTTACCTTATGTTCAGCACAGACTCCTTTAAGGCTCTGTGGGATGAAAACAGACCTTTCTATATTGAAGTCATGTTAACTTGTTTACATATTAAGAGATGTTGTACCATCAGCGTCTAAATGTAAATGGACAACTTTTGACAGATACTTTATGGGCATTTATTGTGTTTGCTTTAAATTCTGAAATTATTGTAATTTAGTGAAACATATAGACTTATTCATGACATGTGGTTATCTTTGGCACAGTAGCACCGCAGATTACACTCCATGAAAAGTGGAATTTGTTCACAATTTCCATTTCTATAGTGCTCTGGTATGATACAAATGGTCAATAGGTCTCAACTGTATTGTTGTATTCATGGAAACGGCATTTGAAGTCATATCTTCATAAGGATTTGTTACATAAATTACATCAGGTAAAGTCACTTGAACACATGGGACACCGATATTTGGTGATCTTGATTTCTGATAAAAACATAATCACAAACAATAATTCCATATGTGTGTGCGTTTTCGTGTGTGCGTCCCTAGATTTGGAGGACATAAAATAAGTACTTAGAAACTTCTTATTTGAATGTCCATGTGAGAATCCGACGGGAGTGAGCAACCCAAATGATTCAGTGAATTTACAATTGGCAACTGCTTATGAGAGTGGACTTTCACACTGACTGAGAGCAACTCATTTTAACCAAACCAAAGCAGTTAGCGCAGCATAGACTGCATGACAGTGTTGCTGTGGTTAAATCCTCTGTGGTGTACATTCCTCTGTCTCGGGAGGATAGCCCAGGGGCAATGTGCTCGCCTTGGATGCAAGGAAACACGGAGCAACACAGGTTCAATCCCTGGGTCTGCGATTAGAAACCTCTGGGTATTAAGCGTGTTATAAATAACCAATCACATCTTATCATATCACTGATCTATCGGACTCTTCAATGCTATGTGATCACTTACTTTCAGCATTATTCAGTGATAATGTGCCGCACTATTTTGGACTGTGCATGGCGATTCTATTTGTGAATTAATAGGCGAACAAAGGGTTTTATATGAATCTCATTAGTAGTGAAGATATATTTCATGCTGCACCTATCTCAAATTTTCAATGTTTTCAATTCAAGTGTGACTCGTCTAAGTTATCTCTCTTCCATTACTATCACCTAATCATGTCATTTGCGCAGTGATGAATCCAACATTACTGTTCTTAAAAATGGATAAAGCATTATGATGCCTTCCATTACCCTTTAAAGACCTTCTATAAACTCACAATCTGGAGGTAAGCGTTGATGTAACCTTCATGTGCAGATTGAAATGACTTACTTTGAAATTCCCATACATACCTTCCAGGGCATACTCATTAATCTATCTAGAAATCAATACTATTCAACGTTAAACAAATACTGAATAAGTGAGTAAAAAAAAGTCCCCACTTACTATTCCACCACCACCTTTGCCACCAGCACCCTACAGAAGACAATATGCATGTATTTTAATTTCAATGTGGATGAATAGTAAATACAAACTTTGAAAAGACAAGTAAATGTGCAGGTCTCTCATTGGATCTCTCCCACATCATTTTAGAACCCACAAATTCCTCCTGGCAGATACTTAATGGACTTATAGGTTATTTGTTTTAAAAGATGGCAATAATGTATAGTGTTTTACAATTTTTCTTCAGAAATCAACTTTGAGTTTCTCTGGTACATAAACTAAAGAACATCCCCTACACAAATCTCAGAGTCCACCAATTGTGCTTCTGCAAGTACTCCTTAGTAATCCAGAAGGGGCCAACCTTTGTATTCTTTAATATTTTATATGCGTTCAATATGTTTGTCAGTACACCTTTCTAAAGCTGCCTGTTTCACATTTGGGTGTGGGTATGCTATAAGAAAATGAGGGACACAGCATTCCCATTATTATTATTATGATGATTGTTATTATTATTATTATTATTATTATTATTATATGATATGATATATGATATGATATCATATGGCATCTGTAACGCGCCTATACACAAGTGTTTATTTATGCTATTATTATTATTATTATTATTATTATTATTATTATTATTATTATTATTATTATTATTATTATTAGTATGATAATGTTTAACCCATGAGCTGTGTGTGTGTGTCCGATCTGGGATTGTACAAAATATGTGCTGATGTATTGATGGTTGTCATGTTTTGTAATAATGCCCAAAAGGATGTATTCAACTTATGTTCATCAAATTCTCTACCAATTCTCTATTGATTCAAAAAACACATATTTCTATTTGGAAGTCACTTTAGTATGCTAATATATTAAGAGAAGTTTGAACTTCTCCCCTCAGATTTTAAATGAAAGCAGATGCCTCCTGACCGATATGTGATGGGCATGTAACTTCTTTGCTTCAAAAACTGAAATGATATACATTTATTGTCACATTTAACGGTATACATGAAAAGTGGTTGACTGTACCTAAATGCACTCTAGAATGCGCTCAATGTGTAATTATCAATTGCCCTTTTGCAAATTGTTGGGTGCTCTTTGTTATTATAGAAGCTGCCACATGATTGCTTCCATATTGTTGAATGCATACACACTCTCTTTTTATTCATGCCTTCTTGAGGGGATTTACCTAATTTGAATTAGGTAATGTACAATGCAAGAAGGGGGCAGAGGTTTTGAGTGATCATGGATTGTAATACAATTATGATCAGAAACATTTAAGCCATATTGCTTTGTGTCTGTGTGTGGGGGGCGAACTACCCTCGCTGGAGAAATAAATCACACAAACACTTAAACTGAACATCCAGAAACTTATATGAACGCTCATTAGAGAATCCAAGGTACCCAAAACTTCTAATGACAGAGTCAATTTGCAATTGGCAACTCCCTTTGGTAGTGGGCCCTCACTGTCAGAGAGCCACTGAAATTAACCAAAGGAATGCTACCAGAACTGCTGACTAACTGAACATTTTTCTGGGGGACAAAGCTATCAGTTTGCATGTTCATTGATTGTTCTGTATCTGGATTGAATTGTGAGTGCTTAGGTGCAGCATTATTGATTGATAATGGCCCAAAATTGTCAGAGCTGACATTGTACATTCCACATACTATGCATCGCTGCACAACACATGATTTTCGTTGACTCTCATTACTATTTAGGATACATTTGATGCTGAAATTAACTTGTTTCCCCTCATTTCATTTAAGGTGTATCACCTCTCAGTTTTCTATCTCCGACTACTATCTGCTAGTCAAGAATAAACTATCAGAATGTGTGTGGCGTGTTTTGTTCCACGGTACAAATTTAAAATTAGTCATGACATTTTGAAGCCTTTCATAACCCTTCCAAAACCATCTGTAACCTGACAATCAGAGGATTAGAAAGTGACTGTACCCCAGGAACATTGTGAGATAAATTATGGTGAATTCACCAGACATAAAACTAAAGGCATATTCATGAAAGTGGTTATATGTCAATATTATTCAGGGGATGACATCATCTTAACATTGTCCAAATATAATATGTATTACTTACTTCATGTCCACCACCAATTCCACCACCAAAGCTCTACAGGAAACAATAATCATTTATTACAATGTTGGGAAAATGTTAATTAGAATTTTTAAATATCAATTCTATGTACAGAGCTCACAAAACAGCTAAATTCCACCATTTTATTGCACGCAGAGGACAACTCGAATTGACCTAGTCAAAACAGTCAGGCAAGGAGAGATTACTTGACCATTTTGTGGAGGACAAAGCTAATGTTGTGCATGTTCACTGATTGTTCCTACTATGTCTTGCTGAATGAGCTGTTAGGTGCAGTCTTAATGAATGATATTGGGCAATAACACTCTCGTTGGTGCATGCACAGTCTATGTGTGATTCACTAGGCCCAACCCAGTGTTTTAAGTGAATCTCATTAATAGTGGGGATGCACTTGATTCTCCACTAAAGCCAACTTTGACTTTTTTAAATTTAATTTTCTCACCTCTAAGTTATCACCCTTCCATTATTATTACCTAAAAAATAATCACTGTGTACTCCAACAATAGTGTACAGTGCTGTATGCCACTGTTCTATTTTAAATCAAGAATGTTGTTTTGATACCTTCCTTAATCTGTCCAAACTATCTCTAACCTGGCAATCAAGATAATGGAAGGGATGGTACTTTGAGGTACATTGTGAGATGCATTGATGAGAAATGTCCTGATATAAGTCTAAGGGCACACTAATTCAATTGACTAGATGACATTGCTATTCAGCAGGTAACAGCATTGTGAAATCGTACAACAATCATATGTTTTACTTAAAATATGTCCTTCATCAACTTTACCACCAACTCCCTACATAAGGCAAGAAGCATGGATTTTAGTGTTCACTAAACTGCTGCTGACTAACTGAACATTTCTCTGGGGGACAAAGCTATCAGTTTGCATGTTCACTGATCGTTCTGTATCTGTATTGAATTGTGAGTGGTACAGCATTATTGATTGATAATGGCCCAACATTCTCAGAGCTGACATTGCACATTCCACATACTATGCACCGCTGCACAACACATGGTTTTCATTGACTCTCATTACTATTGAGGATACATTTGATGCTGAAACTAACTTGTTTCCCCTCATTTCATTAAAAGGGTATCACCTCTCAGTTTTCTATCTCTGACTACTATCTGCTAGTCAAGAATTAACTGACTATCAGTATGTGTGTGGTGTGTTTGTGGCGTGTTTTGTTCCACGGTACAAATTTAAAATTAGTCACGAGATTTCGAAGCCTTTCATAAGCCTTCCAAAACCATCTGTAACCTGACAATCAGAGGGTTAGAAAGTGACCGTACGCCAGGAAAATTGTGAGATAAATTATGGTGAATTCACCGGACATAAACCTAAAGGCATATTCATGAAAGTTATTATATGTCAATAATATTCAGGGGATGACATCATCTTAACATTGTCCAAATATAATATGTATTACTTACTCCATGTCCACCACCAATTCCGCCACCAATGCCCTACAGGAAATAATAATCATGTATTACAATGTTGGGAAAATGTCAACTAGAATTTTACATGTCAATTCAATGTACAGAACTCACAAAACAGCTAAATTCCACCATTCTATTGCACGCAGAGGACAACTCGAATTGGCCTAGTCAAAACGGTCAGGCAAGAAGAGATTACTTGACCATTTTGTGGAGGACAAAGCTAATGTTTTGCATGTTCACTGATTGTTCCACCTATGTGTTGCTGAATGAGCTGTTAGGTGCAGCCTTAATGAATGATATTGGGCAAGAACACTCTTGTTGGTGCATGCACAGTCTGTGTGCGATTGACTAGGTCCAACCCAGTGTTTTAAGTGAATCTCATTAATAATGAGGATGCACTTGATTCTCAACTTAAGCCAACATTTGACTTTTTTTAAATTTAATTTTCTCACCTCTAAGTTATCACCCTTCCATTGTTATTACCTAAAAAAGAATCACTGTGTACTTCAACAATAGTGTACAGTGCTGTCTGCCACTGTTCTATTTTAAATCAAGAATCTTGTGATACCTTCCTTAATCTGTCCAAACTATCTCTAACCTGGCAATCAAGATGATGGAAGGGATGGTACTTTGAGGTACATTGTGAGATGCATTGATGAGAAATGTTCTGACATAAGTCTAAGGGCACACTAATTCAATTGACTAGATGACATTGCTATTCAGCAGGTAACAGCATTGTGAAATCGTACAACAATCATATGTTTTACTTAAAATATGTCCTTCATCAACTTTACCACCAACTCCCCACATAAGGCAAGAAGCATGGATTTTAGTGTTCAGGAACAAATAATTAAAATGGGCCACATGAGCTAAAGAACATCCTGTACACAAATCTGAGTCCACCGATTGTGCTTCTGTAAGTAATCCTTGGTAATCCAGAATGAGCCAACAATTTTATTCTGTAAAATTTAAATGCGTTCAATATTTTTGTCAATACACCTTTCCAAAGCTGCCTTTCTCACATTTGGGTGTGGGTATGCTATACGAAAATGGGGGACACAGCATTCCCATCATTATTATAATTATAATTATAATTATAATTATAATTATTATAATTATTATTATTATTTAAATTGTTAACCCATGAGCTGTGTGTGTGTGTGTGTGTGTATGTGTGTGTGTATGTGTATGTGTATGAGTGTATTTTTGTTGTGTGATGGTGTATGTGTGTGCGTGTTTTTGTATGTGCGTTTATGCTGCCTTGGATGGTAATACATATATGCCATTTTATTAATCGTATGATCGTAGTGTTCTGTCATAGTCCACAAGAGGACATATTTACCTTATGTTCAGCACAGACTCCTTTAAGGCTCTGTGGGATGAAAACAGACCTTTCTATATTGAAGTCATGTTAACTTGTTTACATATTAAGAGATGTTGTACCATCAGCGTCTAAATGTAAATGGACAACTTTTGACAGATACTTTATGGGCATTTATTGTGTTTGCTTTAAATTCTGAAATTATTGTAATTTAGTGAAACATATAGACTTATTCATGACATGTGGTTATCTTTGGCACAGTAGCACCGCAGATTACACTCCATGAAAAGTGGAATTTGTTCACAATTTCCATTTCTATAGTGCTCTGGTATGATACAAATGGTCAATAGGTCTCAACTGTATTGTTGTATTCATGGAAACGGCATTTGAAGTCATATCTTCATAAGGATTTGTTACATAAATTACATCAGGTAAAGTCACTTGAACACATGGGACACCGATATTTGGTGATCTTGATTTCTGATAAAAACATAATCACAAACAATAATTCCATATGTGTGTGCGTTTTCGTGTGTGCGTCCCTAGATTTGGAGGACATAAAATAAGTACTTAGAAACTTCTTATTTGAATGTCCATGTGAGAATCCGACGGGAGTGAGCAACCCAAATGATTCAGTGAATTTACAATTGGCAACTGCTTATGAGAGTGGACTTTCACACTGACTGAGAGCAACTCATTTTAACCAAACCAAAGCAGTTAGCGCAGCATAGACTGCATGACAGTGTTGCTGTGGTTAAATCCTCTGTGGTGTACATTCCTCTGTCTCGGGAGGATAGCCCAGGGGCAATGTGCTCGCCTTGGATGCAAGGAAACACGGAGCAACACAGGTTCAATCCCTGGGTCTGCGATTAGAAACCTCTGGGTATTAAGCGTGTTATAAATAACCAATCACATCTTATCATATCACTGATCTATCGGACTCTTCAATGCTATGTGATCACTTACTTTCAGCATTATTCAGTGATAATGTGCCGCACTATTTTGGACTGTGCATGGCGATTCTATTTGTGAATTAATAGGCGAACAAAGGGTTTTATATGAATCTCATTAGTAGTGAAGATATATTTCATGCTGCACCTATCTCAAATTTTCAATGTTTTCAATTCAAGTGTGACTCGTCTAAGTTATCTCTCTTCCATTACTATCACCTAATCATGTCATTTGCGCAGTGATGAATCCAACATTACTGTTCTTAAAAATGGATAAAGCATTATGATGCCTTCCATTACCCTTTAAAGACCTTCTATAAACTCACAATCTGGAGGTAAGCGTTGATGTAACCTTCATGTGCAGATTGAAATGACTTACTTTGAAATTCCCATACATACCTTCCAGGGCATACTCATTAATCTATCTAGAAATCAATACTATTCAACGTTAAACAAATACTGAATAAGTGAGTAAAAAAAAGTCCCCACTTACTATTCCACCACCACCTTTGCCACCAGCACCCTACAGAAGACAATATGCATGTATTTTAATTTCAATGTGGATGAATAGTAAATACAAACTTTGAAAAGACAAGTAAATGTGCAGGTCTCTCATTGGATCTCTCCCACATCATTTTAGAACCCACAAATTCCTCCTGGCAGATACTTAATGGACTTATAGGTTATTTGTTTTAAAAGATGGCAATAATGTATAGTGTTTTACAATTTTTCTTCAGAAATCAACTTTGAGTTTCTCTGGTACATAAACTAAAGAACATCCCCTACACAAATCTCAGAGTCCACCAATTGTGCTTCTGCAAGTACTCCTTAGTAATCCAGAAGGGGCCAACCTTTGTATTCTTTAATATTTTATATGCGTTCAATATGTTTGTCAGTACACCTTTCTAAAGCTGCCTGTTTCACATTTGGGTGTGGGTATGCTATAAGAAAATGAGGGACACAGCATTCCCATTATTATTATTATGATGATTGTTATTATTATTATTATTATTATTATTATTATTATTATATGATATGATATATGATATGATATCATATGGCATCTGTAACGCGCCTATACACAAGTGTTTATTTATGCTATTATTATTATTATTATTATTATTATTATTATTATTATTATTATTATTATTAGTATGATAATGTTTAACCCATGAGCTGTGTGTGTGTGTCCGATCTGGGATTGTACAAAATATGTGCTGATGTATTGATGGTTGTCATGTTTTGTAATAATGCCCAAAAGGATGTATTCAACTTATGTTCATCAAATTCTCTACCAATTCTCTATTGATTCAAAAAACACATATTTCTATTTTGAAGTCACATTAGTATGCTAACATATTAAGAGAAGTTTTAACTTCTCCCCTCAGATTTTAAATGAAAGCAGCAGCCTCCTGACGGATATGTGATGGGCATGTAACGTCTTTGCTTCAAAAACTGAAATGATATACATTTATTGTCACATTTAAGGGTATACATGAAATGTGGTTGACTGTACCTAAATGCACTCTAGAATGCACTCAATGTATAATTATCGATTGCTCTTTTGCAAATTGTTGGGTGCTCTTTGTTATTATAGAAGCTGACACATGATTGCTTCCCTATTGTTGAATTCATACACACTCCTTTTTTGTTCATGCCTTCTTGAGGGGATTTACCTAATTTGAATTAGGTATTGTACAATGCAAGAAGGGGGCAGAGGTTTTGAGTGATCATGGATTGTAATACAATTATGATCACAAACATTTAAGCCATATTGCTTTGTGTTTGAGTGTGGGGGGCAAACTACCCTCGCTGGAGAAATAAATCACACAAACACTTAAACTGAACATCCAGAAACTTATATGAACGCTCATTAGAGAATCAAAGGGTCCCACCACTTCTAAAGACAGAGTCAATTTTATATTGGCAACTCCATTTGGTAGTGGGCCCTCACTGTCAGAGATCCACTGAAATTAACCAAAGGAACGCTACCAGAACTGCTGACTAACTGAACATTTTTCTGGAGGGCAAAGCTATCAGTTTGCATGTTCATTGATTGTTCTGTATCTGTATTGAATTGTGAGTGGTGCTGCATTATTGATTGATAATGGCCCAAAATTCTCAGAGCTGACATTGCAGCACATTCCACATACTATGCACCGCTGCACAACACATGGTTTTCATTGACTCTCATTACTATTGAGGATACATTTGATGCTGAAACTAACTTGTTTCCCCTCATTTCATTAAAAGGGTATCACCTCTCAGTTTTCTATCTCTGACTACTATCTGCTAGTCAAGAATTAACTGACTATCAGTATGTGTGTGGTGTGCTTGTGGCGTGTTTTGTTCCACGGTACAAATTTAAAATTAGTCACGAGATTTCGAAGCCTTTCATAAGCCTTCCAAAACCATCTGTAACCTGACAATCAGAGGGTTAGAAAGTGACCGTACGCCAGGAAAATTGTGAGATAAATTATGGTGAATTCACCGGACATAAACCTAAAGGCATATTCATGAAAGTTATTATATGTCAATAATATTCAGGGGATGACATCATCTTAACATTGTCCAAATATAATATGTATTACTTACTCCATGTCCACCACCAATTCCGCCACCAATGCCCTACAGGAAATAATAATCATGTATTACAATGTTGGGAAAATGTCAACTAGAATTTTACATGTCAATTCAATGTACAGAACTCACAAAACAGCTAGATTCCACCATTCTATTGCACGCAGAGGACAACTCGAATTGGCCTAGTCAAAACGGTCAGGCAAGAAGAGATTACTTGACCATTTTGTGGAGGACAAAGCTAATGTTTTGCATGTTCACTGATTGTTCCACCTATGTGTTGCTGAATGAGCTGTTAGGTGCAGCCTTAATGAATGATATTGGGCAAGAACACTCTTGTTGGTGCATGCACAGTCTGTGTGCGATTGACTAGGTCCAACCCAGTGTTTTAAGTGAATCTCATTAATAATGAGGATGCACTTGATTCTCAATTTAAGCCAACATTTGACTTTTTTTAAATTTAATTTTCTCACCTCTAAGTTATCACCCTTCCATGGTTATTACCTAAAAAAGAATCACTGTGTACTTCAACAATAGTGTACAGTGCTGTCTGCCACTGTTCTATTTTAAATCAAGAATGTTGTGATACCTTCCTTAATCTGTCCAAACTATCTCTAACCTGGCAATCAAGATGATGGAAGGGATGGTACTTTGAGGTACATTGTGAGATGCATTGATGAGAAATGTTCTGACATAAGTCTAAGGGCACACTAATTCAATTGAGTAGATGACATTGCTATTCAGCAGGTAACAGCATTGTGAAATCATACAACAATCATATGTTTTACTTAAAATATGTCCTTCATCAACTTTACCACCAACTCCCCACATAAGGCAAGAAGCATGGATTTTAGTGTTCAGGAACAAATAATTAAAATGGGCCACATGAGCTAAAGAACATCCTGTACACAAATCTGAGTCCACCGATTGTGCTTCTGTAAGTAATCCTTGGTAATCCAGAATGAGCCAACATTTTTATTCTGTAAAATTTAAATGCGTTCAATATTTTTGTCAATACACCTTTCCAAAGCTGCCTTTCTCACATTTGGGTGTGGGTATGCTATACGAAAATCGGGGACACAGCATTCCCATCATTATTATAATTATAATTATAATTATAATTATAATTATAATTATTATAATTATTATTATTATTTAAATTGTTAACCCATGAGCTGTGTGTGTGTGTGTGTGTGTATGTGTGTGTGTATGTGTATGTGTATGAGTGTATTTTTGTTGTGTGATGGTGTATGTGTGTGCGTGTTTTTGTATGTGCGTTTATGCTGCCTTGGATGGTAATACATATATGCCATTTTATTAATCGTATGATCGTAGTGTTCTGTCATAGTCCACAAGAGGACATATTTACCTTATGTTCAGCACAGACTCCTTTAAGGCTCTGTGGGATGAAAACAGACCTTTCTATATTGAAGTCATGTTAACTTGTTTACATATTAAGAGATGTTGTACCATCAGCGTCTAAATGTAAATGGACAACTTTTGACAGATATTTTATGGGCATTTATTGTGTTTGCTTTAAATTCTGAAATTATTGTAATTTAGTGAAACATATAGACTTATTCATGACATGTGGTTATCTTTGGCACAGTAGCACCGCAGATTACACTCCATGAAAAGTGGAATTTGTTCACAATTTCCATTTCTATAGTGCTCTGGTATGATACAAATGGTCAATAGGTCTCAACTGTATTGTTGTATTCATGGAAATGGCATTTGAAGTCATATCTTCATAAGGATTTGTTACATAAATTACATCAGGTAAAGTCACTTGAACACATGGGACACCGATATTTGGTGATCTTGATTTCTGATAAAAACATAATCACAAACAATAATTCCATATGTGTGTGCGTTTTCGTGTGTGCGTCCCTAGATTTGGAGGACATAAAATAAGTACTTAGAAACTTCTTATTTGAATGTCCATGTGAGAATCCGACCGGAGTGAGCAACCCAAATGATTCAGTGAATTTACAATTGGCAACTGCTTATGAGAGTGGACTTTCACACTGACTGAGAGCAACTCATTTTAACCAAACCAAAGCAGTTAGCGCAGCATAGACTGCATGACAGTGTTGCTGTGGTTAAATCCTCTGTGGTGTACATTCCTCTGTCTTGGGAGGATAGCCCAGGGGCAATGTGCTCGCCTTGGATGCAAGGAAACACGGAGCAACACAGGTTCAATCCCTGGGTCTGCGATTAGAAACCTCTGGGTATTAAGCGTGTTATAAATAACCAATCACATCTTATCATATCAATGATCTATCGGACTCTTCAATGCTATGTGATCACTTACTTTCAGCATTATTCAGTGATAATGTGCCGCACTATTTTGGACTGTGCATGGCGATTCTATTTGTGAATTAATAGGCGAACAAAGGGTTTTATATGAATCTCATTAGTAGTGAAGATATATTTCATGCTGCACCTATCTCAAATTTTCAATGTTTTCAATTCAAGTGTGACTCGTCTAAGTTATCTCTCTTCCATTACTATCACCTAATCATGTCATTTGCGCAGTGATGAATCCAACATTACTGTTCTTAAAAATGGATAAAGCATTATGATGCCTTCCATTACCCTTTAAAGACCTTCTATAAACTCACAATCTGGAGGTAAGCGTTGATGTAACCTTCATGTGCAGATTGAAATGACTTACTTTGAAATTCCCATACATACCTTCCAGGGCATACTCATTAATCTATCTAGAAATCAATACTATTCAACGTTAAACAAATACTGAATAAGTGAGTAAAAAAAAGTCCCCACTTACTATTCCACCACCACCTTTGCCACCAGCACCCTACAGAAAACAATATGCATGTATTTTAATTTCAATGTGGATGAATAGTAAATACAAACTTTGAAAAGACAAGTAAATGTGCAGGTCTCTCATTGGATCTCTCCCACATCATTTTAGAACCCACAAATTCCTCCTGGCAGATACTTAATGGACTTATAGGTTATTTGTTTTAAAAGATGGCAATAATGTATAGTGTTTTACAATTTTTCTTCAGAAATCAACTTTGAGTTTCTCTGGTACATAAACTAAAGAACATCCCCTACACAAATCTCAGAGTCCACCAATTGTGCTTCTGCAAGTACTCCTTAGTAATCCAGAAGGGGCCAACCTTTGTATTCTTTAATATTTTATATGCGTTCAATATGTTTGTCAGTACACCTTTCTAAAGCTGCCTGTTTCACATTTGGGTGTGGGTATGCTATAAGAAAATGAGGGACACAGCATTCCCATTATTATTATTATGATGATTGTTATTATTATTATTATTATTATTATTATTATTATTATTATTATTATTATATGATATGATATATGATATGATATCATATGGCATTTGTAACGCGCCTATACACAAGTGTTTATTTATGCTATTATTATTATTATTATTATTATTATTATTATTATTATTATTATTATTATTATTATTATTATTAGTATGATAATGTTTAACCCATGAGCTGTGTGTGTGTGTCCGATCTGGGATTGTACAAAATATGTGCTGATGTATTGATGGTTGTCATGTTTTGTAATAATGCCCAAAAGGATGTATTCAACTTATGTTCATCAAATTCTCTACCAATTCTCTATTGATTCAAAAAACACATATTTCTATTTGGAAGTCACTTTAGTATGCTAATATATTAAGAGAAGTTTGAACTTCTCCCCTCAGATTTTAAATGAAAGCAGATGCCTCCTGACCGATATGTGATGGGCATGTAACTTCTTTGCTTCAAAAACTGAAATGATATACATTTATTGTCACATTTAACGGTATACATGAAAAGTGGTTGACTGTACCTAAATGCACTCTAGAATGCACTCAATGTGTAATTATCAATTGCCCTTTTGCAAATTGTTGGGTGCTCTTTGTTATTATAGAAGCTGCCACATGATTGCTTCCATATTGTTGAATGCATACACACTGTCTTTTTATTCATGCCTTCTTGAGGGGATTTACCTAATTTGAATTAGGTAATGTACAATGCAAGAAGGGGGCAGAGGTTTTGAGTGATCATGGATTGTAATACAATTATGATCAGAAACATTTAAGCCATATTGCTTTGTGTCTGTGTGTGGGGGGCGAACTACCCTCGCTGGAGAAATAAATCACACAAACACTTAAACTGAACATCCAGAAACTTATATGAACGCTCATTAGAGAATCCAAGGTACCCAAAACTTCTAATGACAGAGTCAATTTGCAATTGGCAACTCCCTTTGGTAGTGGGCCCTCACTGTCAGAGAGCCACTGAAATTAACCAAAGGAATGCTACCAGAACTGCTGACTAACTGAACATTTTTCTGGGGGACAAAGCTATCAGTTTGCATGTTCATTGATTGTTCTGTATCTGGATTGAATTGTGAGTGCTTAGGTGCAGCATTATTGATTGATAATGGCCCAAAATTGTCAGAGCTGACATTGTACATTCCACATACTATGCATCGCTGCACAACACATGATTTTCGTTGACTCTCATTACTATTTAGGATACATTTGATGCTGAAATTAACTTGTTTCCCCTCATTTCATTTAAGGTGTATCACCTCTCAGTTTTCTATCTCCGACTACTATCTGCTAGTCAAGAATAAACTATCAGAATGTGTGTGGCGTGTTTTGTTCCACGGTACAAATTTAAAATTAGTCATGACATTTTGAAGCCTTTCATAACCCTTCCAAAACCATCTGTAACCTGACAATCAGAGGATTAGAAAGTGACTGTACCCCAGGAACATTGTGAGATAAATTATGGTGAATTCACCAGACATAAAACTAAAGGCATATTCATGAAAGTGGTTATATGTCAATATTATTCAGGGGATGACATCATCTTAACATTGTCCAAATATAATATGTATTACTTACTTCATGTCCACCACCAATTCCACCACCAAAGCTCTACAGGAAACAATAATCATTTATTACAATGTTGGGAAAATGTTAATTAGAATTTTTAAATATCAATTCTATGTACAGAGCTCACAAAACAGCTAAATTCCACCATTTTATTGCACGCAGAGGACAACTCGAATTGACCTAGTCAAAACAGTCAGGCAAGGAGAGATTACTTGACCATTTTGTGGAGGACAAAGCTAATGTTGTGCATGTTCACTGATTGTTCCTACTATGTCTTGCTGAATGAGCTGTTAGGTGCAGTCTTAATGAATGATATTGGGCAATAACACTCTCGTTGGTGCATGCACAGTCTATGTGTGATTCACTAGGCCCAACCCAGTGTTTTAAGTGAATCTCATTAATAGTGGGGATGCACTTGATTCTCCACTAAAGCCAACTTTGACTTTTTTAAATTTAATTTTCTCACCTCTAAGTTATCACCCTTCCATTATTATTACCTAAAAAATAATCACTGTGTACTCCAACAATAGTGTACAGTGCTGTATGCCACTGTTCTATTTTAAATCAAGAATGTTGTTTTGATACCTTCCTTAATCTGTCCAAACTATCTCTAACCTGGCAATCAAGATAATGGAAGGGATGGTACTTTGAGGTACATTGTGAGATGCATTGATGAGAAATGTCCTGATATACGTCTAAGGGCACACTAATTCAATTGACTAGATGACATTGCTATTCAGCAGGTAACAGCATTGTGAAATCGTACAACAATCATATGTTTTACTTAAAATATGTCCTTCATCAACTTTACCACCAACTCCCTACATAAGGCAAGAAGCATGGATTTTAGTGTTCACTAAACTGCTGCTGACTAACTGAACATTTTTCTGGGGGACAAAGCTATCAGTTTGCATGTTCACTGATCGTTCTGTATCTGTATTGAATTGTGAGTGGTACAGCATTATTGATTGATAATGGCCCAACATTCTCAGAGCTGACATTGCACATTCCACATACTATGCACCGCTGCACAACACATGGTTTTCATTGACTCTCATTACTATTGAGGATACATTTGATGCTGAAACTAACTTGTTTCCCCTCATTTCATTAAAAGGGTATCACCTCTCAGTTTTCTATCTCTGACTACTATCTGCTAGTCAAGAATTAACTGACTATCAGTATGTGTGTGGTGTGTTTGTGGCGTGTTTTGTTCCACGGTACAAATTTAAAATTAGTCACGAGATTTCGAAGCCTTTCATAAGCCTTCCAAAACCATCTGTAACCTGACAATCAGAGGGTTAGAAAGTGACCGTACGCCAGGAAAATTGTGAGATAAATTATGGTGAATTCACCGGACATAAACCTAAAGGCATATTCATGAAAGTTATTATATGTCAATAATATTCAGGGGATGACATCATCTTAACATTGTCCAAATATAATATGTATTACTTACTCCATGTCCACCACCAATTCCGCCACCAATGCCCTACAGGAAATAATAATCATGTATTACAATGTTGGGAAAATGTCAACTAGAATTTTACATGTCAATTCAATGTACAGAACTCACAAAACAGCTAAATTCCACCATTCTATTGCACGCAGAGGACAACTCGAATTGGCCTAGTCAAAACGGTCAGGCAAGAAGAGATTACTTGACCATTTTGTGGAGGACAAAGCTAATGTTTTGCATGTTCACTGATTGTTCCACCTATGTGTTGCTGAATGAGCTGTTAGGTGCAGCCTTAATGAATGATATTGGGCAAGAACACTCTTGTTGGTGCATGCACAGTCTGTGTGCGATTGACTAGGTCCAACCCAGTGTTTTAAGTGAATCTCATTAATAATGAGGATGCACTTGATTCTCAACTTAAGCCAACATTTGACTTTTTTTAAATTTAATTTTCTCACCTCTAAGTTATCACCCTTCCATTGTTATTACCTAAAAAAGAATCACTGTGTACTTCAACAATAGTGTACAGTGCTGTCTGCCACTGTTCTATTTTAAATCAAGAATGTTGTGATACCTTCCTTAATCTGTCCAAACTATCTCTAACCTGGCAATCAAGATGATGGAAGGGATGGTACTTTGAGGTACATTGTGAGATGCATTGATGAGAAATGTTCTGACATAAGTCTAAGGGCACACTAATTCAATTGACTAGATGACATTGCTATTCAGCAGGTAACAGCATTGTGAAATCGTACAACAATCATATGTTTTACTTAAAATATGTCCTTCATCAACTTTACCACCAACTCCCCACATAAGGCAAGAAGCATGGATTTTAGTGTTCAGGAACAAATAATTAAAATGGGCCACATGAGCTAAAGAACATCCTGTACACAAATCTGAGTCCACCGATTGTGCTTCTGTAAGTAATCCTTGGTAATCCAGAATGAGCCAACAATTTTATTCTGTAAAATTTAAATGCGTTCAATATTTTTGTCAATACACCTTTCCAAAGCTGCCTTTCTCACATTTGGGTGTGGGTATGCTATACGAAAATGGGGGACACAGCATTCCCATCATTATTATAATTATAATTATAATTATAATTATAATTATTATAATTATTATTATTATTTAAATTGTTAACCCATGAGCTGTGTGTGTGTGTGTGTGTGTATGTGTGTGTGTATGTGTATGTGTATGAGTGTATTTTTGTTGTGTGATGGTGTATGTGTGTGCGTGTTTTTGTATGTGCGTTTATGCTGCCTTGGATGGTAATACATATATGCCATTTTATTAATCGTATGATCGTAGTGTTCTGTCATAGTCCACAAGAGGACATATTTACCTTATGTTCAGCACAGACTCCTTTAAGGCTCTGTGGGATGAAAACAGACCTTTCTATATTGAAGTCATGTTAACTTGTTTACATATTAAGAGATGTTGTACCATCAGCGTCTAAATGTAAATGGACAACTTTTGACAGATACTTTATGGGCATTTATTGTGTTTGCTTTAAATTCTGAAATTATTGTAATTTAGTGAAACATATAGACTTATTCATGACATGTGGTTATCTTTGGCACAGTAGCACCGCAGATTACACTCCATGAAAAGTGGAATTTGTTCACAATTTCCATTTCTATAGTGCTCTGGTATGATACAAATGGTCAATAGGTCTCAACTGTATTGTTGTATTCATGGAAACGGCATTTGAAGTCATATCTTCATAAGGATTTGTTACATAAATTACATCAGGTAAAGTCACTTGAACACATGGGACACCGATATTTGGTGATCTTGATTTCTGATAAAAACATAATCACAAACAATAATTCCATATGTGTGTGTGTTTTCGTGTGTGCGTCCCTAGATTTGGAGGACATAAAATAAGTACTTAGAAACTTCTTATTTGAATGTCCATGTGAGAATCCGACGGGAGTGAGCAACCCAAATGATTCAGTGAATTTACAATTGGCAACTGCTTATGAGAGTGGACTTTCACACTGACTGAGAGCAACTCATTTTAACCAAACCAAAGCAGTTAGCGCAGCATAGACTGCATGACAGTGTTGCTGTGGTTAAATCCTCTGTGGTGTACATTCCTCTGTCTCGGGAGGATAGCCCAGGGGCAATGTGCTCGCCTTGGATGCAAGGAAACACGGAGCAACACAGGTTCAATCCCTGGGTCTGCGATTAGAAACCTCTGGGTATTAAGCGTGTTATAAATAACCAATCACATCTTATCATATCACTGATCTATCGGACTCTTCAATGCTATGTGATCACTTACTTTCAGCATTATTCAGTGATAATGTGCCGCACTATTTTGGACTGTGCATGGCGATTCTATTTGTGAATTAATAGGCGAACAAAGGGTTTTATATGAATCTCATTAGTAGTGAAGATATATTTCATGCTGCACCTATCTCAAATTTTCAATGTTTTCAATTCAAGTGTGACTCGTCTAAGTTATCTCTCTTCCATTACTATCACCTAATCATGTCATTTGCGCAGTGATGAATCCAACATTACTGTTCTTAAAAATGGATAAAGCATTATGATGCCTTCCATTACCCTTTAAAGACCTTCTATAAACTCACAATCTGGAGGTAAGCGTTGATGTAACCTTCATGTGCAGATTGAAATGACTTACTTTGAAATTCCCATACATACCTTCCAGGGCATACTCATTAATCTATCTAGAAATCAATACTATTCAACGTTAAACAAATACTGAATAAGTGAGTAAAAAAAAGTCCCCACTTACTATTCCACCACCACCTTTGCCACCAGCACCCTACAGAAGACAATATGCATGTATTTTAATTTCAATGTGGATGAATAGTAAATACAAACTTTGAAAAGACAAGTAAATGTGCAGGTCTCTCATTGGATCTCTCCCACATCATTTTAGAACCCACAAATTCCTCCTGGCAGATACTTAATGGACTTATAGGTTATTTGTTTTAAAAGATGGCAATAATGTATAGTGTTTTACAATTTTTCTTCAGAAATCAACTTTGAGTTTCTCTGGTACATAAACTAAAGAACATCCCCTACACAAATCTCAGAGTCCACCAATTGTGCTTCTGCAAGTACTCCTTAGTAATCCAGAAGGGGCCAACCTTTGTATTCTTTAATATTTTATATGCGTTCAATATGTTTGTCAGTACACCTTTCTAAAGCTGCCTGTTTCACATTTGGGTGTGGGTATGCTATAAGAAAATGAGGGACACAGCATTCCCATTATTATTATTATGATGATTGTTATTATTATTATTATTATTATTATTATTATTATTATTATTATTATTATTATATGATATGATATATGATATGATATCATATGGCATCTGTAACGCGCCTATACACAAGTGTTTATTTATGCTATTATTATTATTATTATTATTATTATTATTATTATTATTATTATTATTATTATTATTAGTATGATAATGTTTAACCCATGAGCTGTGTGTGTGTGTCCGATCTGGGATTGTACAAAATATGTGCTGATGTATTGATGGTTGTCATGTTTTGTAATAATGCCCAAAAGGATGTATTCAACTTATGTTCATCAAATTCTCTACCAATTCTCTATTGATTCAAAAAACACATATTTCTATTTGGAAGTCACTTTAGTATGCTAATATATTAAGAGAAGTTTGAACTTCTCCCCTCAGATTTTAAATGAAAGCAGATGCCTCCTGACCGATATGTGATGGGCATGTAACTTCTTTGCTTCAAAAACTGAAATGATATACATTTATTGTCACATTTAACGGTATACATGAAAAGTGGTTGACTGTACCTAAATGCACTCTAGAATGCGCTCAATGTGTAATTATCAATTGCCCTTTTGCAAATTGTTGGGTGCTCTTTGTTATTATAGAAGCTGCCACATGATTGCTTCCATATTGTTGAATGCATACACACTCTCTTTTTATTCATGCCTTCTTGAGGGGATTTACCTAATTTGAATTAGGTAATGTACAATGCAAGAAGGGGGCAGAGGTTTTGAGTGATCATGGATTGTAATACAATTATGATCAGAAACATTTAAGCCATATTGCTTTGTGTCTGTGTGTGGGGGGCGAACTACCCTCGCTGGAGAAATAAATCACACAAACACTTAAACTGAACATCCAGAAACTTATATGAACGCTCATTAGAGAATCCAAGGTACCCAAAACTTCTAATGACAGAGTCAATTTGCAATTGGCAACTCCCTTTGGTAGTGGGCCCTCACTGTCAGAGAGCCACTGAAATTAACCAAAGGAATGCTACCAGAACTGCTGACTAACTGAACATTTTTCTGGGGGACAAAGCTATCAGTTTGCATGTTCATTGATTGTTCTGTATCTGGATTGAATTGTGAGTGCTTAGGTGCAGCATTATTGATTGATAATGGCCCAAAATTGTCAGAGCTGACATTGTACATTCCACATACTATGCATCGCTGCACAACACATGATTTTCGTTGACTCTCATTACTATTTAGGATACATTTGATGCTGAAATTAACTTGTTTCCCCTCATTTCATTTAAGGTGTATCACCTCTCAGTTTTCTATCTCCGACTACTATCTGCTAGTCAAGAATAAACTATCAGAATGTGTGTGGCGTGTTTTGTTCCACGGTACAAATTTAAAATTAGTCATGACATTTTGAAGCCTTTCATAACCCTTCCAAAACCATCTGTAACCTGACAATCAGAGGATTAGAAAGTGACTGTACCCCAGGAACATTGTGAGATAAATTATGGTGAATTCACCAGACATAAAACTAAAGGCATATTCATGAAAGTGGTTATATGTCAATATTATTCAGGGGATGACATCATCTTAACATTGTCCAAATATAATATGTATTACTTACTTCATGTCCACCACCAATTCCACCACCAAAGCTCTACAGGAAACAATAATCATTTATTACAATGTTGGGAAAATGTTAATTAGAATTTTTAAATATCAATTCTATGTACAGAGCTCACAAAACAGCTAAATTCCACCATTTTATTGCACGCAGAGGACAACTCGAATTGACCTAGTCAAAACAGTCAGGCAAGGAGAGATTACTTGACCATTTTGTGGAGGACAAAGCTAATGTTGTGCATGTTCACTGATTGTTCCTACTATGTCTTGCTGAATGAGCTGTTAGGTGCAGTCTTAATGAATGATATTGGGCAATAACACTCTCGTTGGTGCATGCACAGTCTATGTGTGATTCACTAGGCCCAACCCAGTGTTTTAAGTGAATCTCATTAATAGTGGGGATGCACTTGATTCTCCACTAAAGCCAACTTTGACTTTTTTAAATTTAATTTTCTCACCTCTAAGTTATCACCCTTCCATTATTATTACCTAAAAAATAATCACTGTGTACTCCAACAATAGTGTACAGTGCTGTATGCCACTGTTCTATTTTAAATCAAGAATGTTGTTTTGATACCTTCCTTAATCTGTCCAAACTATCTCTAACCTGGCAATCAAGATAATGGAAGGGATGGTACTTTGAGGTACATTGTGAGATGCATTGATGAGAAATGTTCTGATATAAGTCTAAGGGCACACTAATTCAATTGACTAGATGACATTGCTATTCAGCAGGTAACAGCATTGTGAAATCGTACAACAATCATATGTTTTACTTAAAATATGTCCTTCATCAACTTTACCACCAACTCCCTACATAAGGCAAGAAGCATGGATTTTAGTGTTCACTAAACTGCTGCTGACTAACTGAACATTTTTCTGGGGGACAAAGCTATCAGTTTGCATGTTCACTGATCGTTCTGTATCTGTATTGAATTGTGAGTGGTACAGCATTATTGATTGATAATGGCCCAACATTCTCAGAGCTGACATTGCACATTCCACATACTATGCACCGCTGCACAACACATGGTTTTCATTGACTCTCATTACTATTGAGGATACATTTGATGCTGAAACTAACTTGTTTCCCCTCATTTCATTAAAAGGGTATCACCTCTCAGTTTTCTATCTCTGACTACTATCTGCTAGTCAAGAATTAACTGACTATCAGTATGTGTGTGGTGTGTTTGTGGCGTGTTTTGTTCCACGGTACAAATTTAAAATTAGTCACGAGATTTCGAAGCCTTTCATAAGCCTTCCAAAACCATCTGTAACCTGACAATCAGAGGGTTAGAAAGTGACGTACGCCAGGAAAATTGTGAGATAAATTATGGTGAATTCACCGGACATAAACCTAAAGGCATATTCATGAAAGTTATTATATGTCAATAATATTCAGGGGATGACATCATCTTGACATTGTCCAAATATAATATGTATTACTTACTCCATGTCCACCACCAATTCCGCCACCAATGCCCTACAGGAAATAATAATCATGTATTACAATGTTGGGAAAATGTCAACTAGAATTTTACATGTCAATTCAATGTACAGAACTCACAAAACAGCTAAATTCCACCATTCTATTGCACGCAGAGGACAACTCGAATTGGCCTAGTCAAAACGGTCAGGCAAGAAGAGATTACTTGACCATTTTGTGGAGGACAAAGCTAATGTTTTGCATGTTCACTGATTGTTCCACCTATGTGTTGCTGAATGAGCTGTTAGGTGCAGCCTTAATGAATGATATTGGGCAAGAACACTCTTGTTGGTGCATGCACAGTCTGTGTGCGATTGACTAGGTCCAACCCAGTGTTTTAAGTGAATCTCATTAATAATGAGGATGCACTTGATTCTCAACTTAAGCCAACATTTGACTTTTTTTAAATTTAATTTTCTCACCTCTAAGTTATCACCCTTCCATTGTTATTACCTAAAAAAGAATCACTGTGTACTTCAACAATAGTGTACAGTGCTGTCTGCCACTGTTCTATTTTAAATCAAGAATGTTGTGATACCTTCCTTAATCTGTCCAAACTATCTCTAACCTGGCAATCAAGATGATGGAAGGGATGGTACTTTGAGGTACATTGTGAGATGCATTGATGAGAAATGTTCTGACATAAGTCTAAGGGCACACTAATTCAATTGACTAGATGACATTGCTATTCAGCAGGTAACAGCATTGTGAAATCGTACAACAATCATATGTTTTACTTAAAATATGTCCTTCATCAACTTTACCACCAACTCCCCACATAAGGCAAGAAGCATGGATTTTAGTGTTCAGGAACAAATAATTAAAATGGGCCACATGAACTAAAGAACATCCTGTACACAAATCTGAGTCCACCGATTGTGCTTCTGTAAGTAATCCTTGGTAATCCAGAATGAGCCAACAATTTTATTCTGTAAAATTTAAATGCGTTCAATATTTTTGTCAATACACCTTTCCAAAGCTGCCTTTCTCACATTTGGGTGTGGGTATGCTATACGAAAATGGGGGACACAGCATTCCCATCATTATTATAATTATAATTATAATTATAATTATTATAATTATTATTATTATTTAAATTGTTAACCCATGAGCTGTGTGTGTGTGTGTGTGTGTATGTGTGTGTGTATGTGTATGTGTATGAGTGTATTTTTGTTGTGTGATGGTGTATGTGTGTGCGTGTTTTTGTATGTGCGTTTATGCTGCCTTGGATGGTAATACATATATGCCATTTTATTAATCGTATGATCGTAGTGTTCTGTCATAGTCCACAAGAGGACATATTTACCTTATGTTCAGCACAGACTCCTTTAAGGCTCTGTGGGATGAAAACAGACCTTTCTATATTGAAGTCATGTTAACTTGTTTACATATTAAGAGATGTTGTACCATCAGCGTCTAAATGTAAATGGACAACTTTTGACAGATACTTTATGGGCATTTATTGTGTTTGCTTTAAATTCTGAAATTATTGTAATTTAGTGAAACATATAGACTTATTCATGACATGTGGTTATCTTTGGCACAGTAGCACCGCAGATTACACTCCATGAAAAGTGGAATTTGTTCACAATTTCCATTTCTATAGTGCTCTGGTATGATACAAATGGTCAATAGGTCTCAACTGTATTGTTGTATTCATGGAAACGGCATTTGAAGTCATATCTTCATAAGGATTTGTTACATAAATTACATCAGGTAAAGTCACTTGAACACATGGGACACCGATATTTGGTGATCTTGATTTCTGATAAAAACATAATCACAAACAATAATTCCATATGTGTGTGCGTTTTCGTGTGTGCGTCCCTAGATTTGGAGGACATAAAATAAGTACTTAGAAACTTCTTATTTGAATGTCCATGTGAGAATCCGACGGGAGTGAGCAACCCAAATGATTCAGTGAATTTACAATTGGCAACTGCTTATGAGAGTGGACTTTCACACTGACTGAGAGCAACTCATTTTAACCAAACCAAAGCAGTTAGCGCAGCATAGACTGCATGACAGTGTTGCTGTGGTTAAATCCTCTGTGGTGTACATTCCTCTGTCTCGGGAGGATAGCCCAGGGGCAATGTGCTCGCCTTGGATGCAAGGAAACATGGAGCAACACAGGTTCAATCCCTGGGTCTGCGATTAGAAACCTCTGGGTATTAAGCGTGTTATAAATAACCAATCACATCTTATCATATCACTGATCTATCGGACTCTTCAATGCTATGTGATCACTTACTTTCAGCATTATTCAGTGATAATGTGCCGCACTATTTTGGACTGTGCATGGCGATTCTATTTGTGAATTAATAGGCGAACAAAGGGTTTTATATGAATCTCATTAGTAGTGACGATATATTTCATGCTGCACCTATCTCAAATTTTCAATGTTTTCAATTCAAGTGTGACTCGTCTAAGTTATCTCTCTTCCATTACTATCACCTAATCATGTCATTTGCGCAGTGATGAATCCAACATTACTGTTCTTAAAAATGGATAAAGCATTATGATGCCTTCCATTACCCTTTAAAGACCTTCTATAAACTCACAATCTGGAGGTAAGCGTTGATGTAACCTTCATGTGCAGATTGAAATGACTTACTTTGAAATTCCCATACATACCTTCCAGGGCATACTCATTAATCTATCTAGAAATCAATACTATTCAACGTTAAACAAATACTGAATAAGTGAGTAAAAAAAAGTCCCCACTTACTATTCCACCACCACCTTTGCCACCAGCACCCTACAGAAGACAATATGCATGTATTTTAATTTCAATGTGGATGAATAGTAAATACAAACTTTGAAAAGACAAGTAAATGTGCAGGTCTCTCATTGGATCTCTCCCACATCATTTTAGAACCCACAAATTCCTCCTGGCAGATACTTAATGGACTTATAGGTTATTTGTTTTAAAAGATGGCAATAATGTATAGTGTTTTACAATTTTTCTTCAGAAATCAACTTTGAGTTTCTCTGGTACATAAACTAAAGAACATCCCCTACACAAATCTCAGAGTCCACCAATTGTGCTTCTGCAAGTACTCCTTAGTAATCCAGAAGGGGCCAACATTTGTATTCTTTAATATTTTATATGCGTTCAATATGTTTGTCAGTACACCTTTCTAAAGCTGCCTGTTTCACATTTGGGTGTGGGTATGCTATAAGAAAATGAGGGACACAGCATTCCCATTATTATTATTATGATGATTGTTATTATTATTATTATTATTATTATTATTATTATTATTATTATTATTATTATTATTATATGATATGATATATGATATGATATCATATGGCATTTGTAACGCGCCTATACACAAGTGTTTATTTATGCTATTATTATTATTATTATTATTATTATTATTATTATTATTATTATTATTATTAGTATGATAATGTTTAACCCATGAGCTGTGTGTGTGTGTCCGATCTGGGATTGTACAAAATATGTGCTGATGTATTGATGGTTGTCATGTTTTGTAATAATGCCCAAAAGGATGTATTGAACTTATGTTCATCAAATTCTCTACCAATTCTCTATTGATTCAAAAAACACATATTTCTATTTGGAAGTCACTTTAGTATGCTAATATATTAAGAGAAGTTTGAACTTCTCCCCTCAGATTTTAAATGAAAGCAGATGCCTCCTGACCGATATGTGATGGGCATGTAACTTCTTTGCTTCAAAAACTGAAATGATATACATTTATTGTCACATTTAACGGTATACATGAAAAGTGGTTGACTGTACCTAAATGCACTCTAGAATGCACTCAATGTGTAATTATCAATTGCCCTTTTGCAAATTGTTGGGTGCTCTTTGTTATTATAGAAGCTGCCACATGATTGCTTCCATATTGTTGAATGCATACACACTCTCTTTTTATTCATGCCTTCTTGAGGGGATTTACCTAATTTGAATTAGGTAATGTACAATGCAAGAAGGGGGCAGAGGTTTTGAGTGATCATGGATTGTAATACAATTATGATCAGAAACATTTAAGCCATATTGCTTTGTGTCTGTGTGTGGGGGGCGAACTACCCTCGCTGGAGAAATAAATCACACAAACACTTAAACTGAACATCCAGAAACGTATATGAACGCTCATTAGAGAATCCAAGGTACCCAAAACTTCTAATGACAGAGTCAATTTGCAATTGGCAACTCCCTTTGGTAGTGGGCCCTCACTGTCAGAGAGCCACTGAAATTAACCAAAGGAATGCTACCAGAACTGCTGACTAACTGAACATTTTTCTGGGGGACAAAGCTATCAGTTTGCATGTTCATTGATTGTTCTGTATCTGGATTGAATTGTGAGTGCTTAGGTGCAGCATTATTGATTGATAATGGCCCAAAATTGTCAGAGCTGACATTGTACATTCCACATACTATGCATCGCTGCACAACACATGATTTTCGTTGACTCTCATTACTATTTAGGATACATTTGATGCTGAAATTAACTTGTTTCCCCTCATTTCATTTAAGGTGTATCACCTCTCAGTTTTCTATCTCCGACTACTATCTGCTAGTCAAGAATAAACTATCAGAATGTGTGTGGCGTGTTTTGTTCCACGGTACAAATTTAAAATTAGTCATGACATTTTGAAGCCTTTCATAACCCTTCCAAAACCATCTGTAACCTGACAATCAGAGGATTAGAAAGTGACTGTACCCCAGGAACATTGTGAGATAAATTATGGTGAATTCACCAGACATAAAACTAAAGGCATATTCATGAAAGTGGTTATATGTCAATATTATTCAGGGGATGACATCATCTTAACATTGTCCAAATATAATATGTATTACTTACTTCATGTCCACCACCAATTCCACCACCAAAGCTCTACAGGAAACAATAATCATTTATTACAATGTTGGGAAAATGTTAATTAGAATTTTTAAATATCAATTCTATGTACAGAGCTCACAAAACAGCTAAATTCCACCATTTTATTGCACGCAGAGGACAACTCGAATTGACCTAGTCAAAACAGTCAGGCAAGGAGAGATTACTCGACCATTTTGTGGAGGACAAAGCTAATGTTGTGCATGTTCACTGATTGTTCCTACTATGTCTTGCTGAATGAGCTGTTAGGTGCAGTCTTAATGAATGATATTGGGCAATAACACTCTCGTTGGTGCATGCACAGTCTATGTGTGATTCACTAGGCCCAACCCAGTGTTTTAAGTGAATCTCATTAATAGTGGGGATGCACTTGATTCTCCACTAAAGCCAACTTTGACTTTTTTAAATTTAATTTTCTCACCTCTAAGTTATCACCCTTCCATTATTATTACCTAAAAAATAATCACTGTGTACTCCAACAATAGTGTACAGTGCTGTATGCCACTGTTCTATTTTAAATCAAGAATGTTGTTTTGATACCTTCCTTAATCTGTCCAAACTATCTCTAACCTGGCAATCAAGATAATGGAAGGGATGGTACTTTGAGGTACATTGTGAGATGCATTGATGAGAAATGTCCTGATATAAGTCTAAGGGCACACTAATTCAATTGACTAGATGACATTGCTATTCAGCAGGTAACAGCATTGTGAAATCGTACAACAATCATATGTTTTACTTAAAATATGTCCTTCATCAACTTTACCACCAACTCCCTACATAAGGCAAGAAGCATGGATTTTAGTGTTCACTAAACTGCTGCTGACTAACTGAACATTTTTCTGGGGGACAAAGCTATCAGTTTGCATGTTCACTGATCGTTCTGTATCTGTATTGAATTGTGAGTGGTACAGCATTATTGATTGATAATGGCACAACATTCTCAGAGCTGACATTGCACATTCCACATACTATGCACCGCTGCACAACACATGGTTTTCATTGACTCTCATTACTATTGAGGATACATTTGATGCTGAAACTAACTTGTTTCCCCTCATTTCATTAAAAGGGTATCACCTCTCAGTTTTCTATCTCTGACTGCTATCTGCTAGTCAAGAATTAACTGACTATCAGTATGTGTGTGGTGTGTTTGTGGCGTGTTTTGTTCCACGGTACAAATTTAAAATTAGTCACGAGATTTCGAAGCCTTTCATAAGCCTTCCAAAACCATCTGTAACCTGACAATCAGAGGGTTAGAAAGTGACCGTACGCCAGGAAAATTGTGAGATAAATTATGGTGATTTCACCGGACATAAACCTAAAGGCATATTCATGAAAGTTATTATATGTCAATAATATTCAGGGGATGACATCATCTTAACATTGTCCAAATATAATATGTATTACTTACTCCATGTCCACCACCAATTCCGCCACCAATGCCCTACAGGAAATAATAATCATGTATTACAATGTTGGGAAAATGTCAACTAGAATTTTACATGTCAATTCAATGTACAGAACTCACAAAACAGCTAAATTCCACCATTCTATTGCACGCAGAGGACAACTCGAATTGGCCTAGTCAAAACGGTCAGGCAAGAAGAGATTACTTGACCATTTTGTGGAGGACAAAGCTAATGTTTTGCATGTTCACTGATTGTTCCACCTATGTGTTGCTGAATGAGCTGTTAGGTGCAGCCTTAATGAATGATATTGGGCAAGAACACTCTTGTTGGTGCATGCACAGTCTGTGTGCGATTGACTAGGTCCAACCCAGTGTTTTAAGTGAATCTCATTAATAATGAGGATGCACTTGATTCTCAACTTAAGCCAACATTTGACTTTTTTTAAATTTAATTTTCTCACCTCTAAGTTATCACCCTTCCATTGTTATTACCTAAAAAAGAATCACTGTGTACTTCAACAATAGTGTACAGTGCTGTCTGCCACTGTTCTATTTTAAATCAAGAATGTTGTGATACCTTCCTTAATCTGTCCAAACTATCTCTAACCTGGCAATCAAGATGATGGAAGGGATGGTACTTTGAGGTACATTGTGAGATGCATTGATGAGAAATGTTCTGACATAAGTCTAAGGGCACACTAATTCAATTGACTAGATGACATTGCTATTCAGCAGGTAACAGCATTGTGAAATCGTACAACAATCATATGTTTTACTTAAAATATGTCCTTCATCAACTTTACCACCAACTCCCCACATAAGACAAGAAGCATGGATTTTAGTGTTCAGGAACAAATAATTAAAATGGGCCACATGAGCTAAAGAACATCCTGTACACAAATCTGAGTCCACCGATTGTGCTTCTGTAAGTAATCCTTGGTAATCCAGAATGAGCCAACAATTTTATTCTGTAAAATTTAAATGCGTTCAATATTTTTGTCAATACACCTTTCCAAAGCTGCCTTTCTCACATTTGGGTGTGGGTATGCTATACGAAAATGGGGGACACAGCATTCCCATCATTATTATAATTATAATTATAATTATAATTATAATTATTATAATTATTATTATTATTTAAATTGTTAACCCATGAGCTGTGTGTGTGTGTGTGTGTGTATGTGTGTGTGTATGTGTATGTGTATGAGTGTATTTTTGTTGTGTGATGGTGTATGTGTGTGCGTGTTTTTGTATGTGCGTTTATGCTGCCTTGGATGGTAATACATATATGCCATTTTATTAATCGTATGATCGTAGTGTTCTGTCATAGTCCACAAGAGGACATATTTACCTTATGTTCAGCACAGACTCCTTTAAGGCTCTGTGGGATGAAAACAGACCTTTCTATATTGAAGTCATGTTAACTTGTTTACATATTAAGAGATGTTGTACCATCAGCGTCTAAATGTAAATGGACAACTTTTGACAGATACTTTATGGGCATTTATTGTGTTTGCTTTAAATTCTGAAATTATTGTAATTTAGTGAAACATATAGACTTATTCATGACATGTGGTTATCTTTGGCACAGTAGCACCGCAGATTACACTCCATGAAAAGTGGAATTTGTTCACAATTTCCATTTCTATAGTGCTCTGGTATGATACAAATGGTCAATAGGTCTCAACTGTATTGTTGTATTCATGGAAACGGCATTTGAAGTCATATCTTCATAAGGATTTGTTACATAAATTACATCAGGTAAAGTCACTTGAACACATGGGACACCGATATTTGGTGATCTTGATTTCTGATAAAAACATAATCACAAACAATAATTCCATATGTGTGTGCGTTTTCGTGTGTGCGTCCCTAGATTTGGAGGACATAAAATAAGTACTTAGAAACTTCTTATTTGAATGTCCATGTGAGAATCCGACGGGAGTGAGCAACCCAAATGATTCAGTGAATTTACAATTGGCAACTGCTTATGAGAGTGGACTTTCACACTGACTGAGAGCAACTCATTTTAACCAAACCAAAGCAGTTAGCGCAGCATAGACTGCATGACAGTGTTGCTGTGGTTAAATCCTCTGTGGTGTACATTCCTCTGTCTCGGGAGGATAGCCCAGGGGCAATGTGCTCGCCTTGGATGCAAGGAAACACGGAGCAACACAGGTTCAATCCCTGGGTCTGCGATTAGAAACCTCTGGGTATTAAGCGTGTTATAAATAACCAATCACATCTTATCATATCACTGATCTATCGGACTCTTCAATGCTATGTGATCACTTACTTTCAGCATTATTCAGTGATAATGTGCCGCACTATTTTGGACTGTGCATGGCGATTCTATTTGTGAGTTAATAGGCGAACAAAGGGTTTTATATGAATCTCATTAGTAGTGAAGATATATTTCATGCTGCACCTATCTCAAATTTTCAATGTTTTCAATTCAAGTGTGACTCGTCTAAGTTATCTCTCTTCCATTACTATCACCTAATCATGTCATTTGCGCAGTGATGAATCCAACATTACTGTTCTTAAAAATGGATAAAGCATTATGATGCCTTCCATTACCCTTTAAAGACCTTCTATAAACTCACAATCTGGAGGTAAGCGTTGATGTAACCTTCATGTGCAGATTGAAATGACTTACTTTGAAATTCCCATACATACCTTCCAGGGCATACTCATTAATCTATCTAGAAATCAATACTATTCAACGGTAAACAAATACTGAATAAGTGAGTAAAAAAAAGTCCCCACTTACTATTCCAACACCACCTTTGCCACCAGCACCCTACAGAAGACAATATGCATGTATTTTAATTTCAATGTGGATGAATAGTAAATACAAACTTTGAAAAGACAAGTAAATGTGCAGGTCTCTCATTGGATCTCTCCCACATCATTTTAGAACCCACAAATTCCTCCTGGCAGATACTTAATGGACTTATAGGTTATTTGTTTTAAAAGATGGCAATAATGTATAGTGTTTTACAATTTTTCTTCAGAAATCAACTTTGAGTTTCTCTGGTACATAAACTAAAGAACATCCCCTACACAAATCTCAGAGTCCACCAATTGTGCTTCTGCAAGTACTCCTTAGTAATCCAGAAGGGGCCAACCTTTGTATTCTTTAATATTTTATATGCGTTCAATATGTTTGTCAGTACACCTTTCTAAAGCTGCCTGTTTCACATTTGGGTGTGGGTATGCTATAAGAAAATGAGGGACACAGCATTCCCATTATTATTATTATGATGATTGTTATTATTATTATTATTATTATTATTATTATTATTATTATATGATATGATATATGATATGATATCATATGGCATTTGTAACGCGCCTATACACAAGTGTTTATTTATGCTATTATTATTATTATTATTATTATTATTATTATTATTATTATTATTATTATTATTATTATTATTATTATTATTATTATTAGTATGATAATGTTTAACCCATGAGCTGTGTGTGTGTGTCCGATCTGGGATTGTACAAAATATGTGCTGATGTATTGATGAATGTCATGTTTTGTAATAATGCCCAAAAGGATGTATTCAACTTATGTTCATCAAATTCTCTACCAATTCTCTATTGATTCAAAAAACACATATTTCTATTTGGAAGTCACTTTAGTATGCTAATATATTAAGAGAAGTTTGAACTTCTCCCCTCAGATTTTAAATGAAAGCAGATGCCTCCTGACCGATATGTGATGGGCATGTAACTTCTTTGCTTCAAAAACTGAAATGATATACATTTATTGTCACATTTAACGGTATACATGAAAAGTGGTTGACTGTACCTAAATGCACTCTAGAATGCGCTCAATGTGTAATTATCAATTGCCCTTTTGCAAATTGTTGGGTGCTCTTTGTTATTATAGAAGCTGCCACATGATTGCTTCCATATTGTTGAATGCATACACACTCTCTTTTTATTCATGCCTTCTTGAGGGGATTTACCTAATTTGAATTAGGTAATGTACAATGCAAGAAGGGGGCAGAGGTTTTGAGTGATCATGGATTGTAATACAATTATGATCAGAAACATTTAAGCCATATTGCTTTGTGTCTGTGTGTGGGGGGCGAACTACCCTCGCTGGAGAAATAAATCACACAAACACTTAAACTGAACATCCAGAAACTTATATGAACGCTCATTAGAGAATCCAAGGTACCCAAAACTTCTAATGACAGAGTCAATTTGCAATTGGCAACTCCCTTTGGTAGTGGGCCCTCACTGTCAGAGAGCCACTGAAATTAACCAAAGGAATGCTACCAGAACTGCTGACTAACTGAACATTTTTCTGGGGGACAAAGCTATCAGTTTGCATGTTCATTGATTGTTCTGTATCTGGATTGAATTGTGAGTGCTTAGGTGCAGCATTATTGATTGATAATGGCCCAAAATTGTCAGAGCTGACATTGTACATTCCACATACTATGCATCGCTGCACAACACATGATTTTCGTTGACTCTCATTACTATTTAGGATACATTTGATGCTGAAATTAACTTGTTTCCCCTCATTTCATTTAAGGTGTATCACCTCTCAGTTTTCTATCTCCGACTACTATCTGCTAGTCAAGAATAAACTATCAGAATGTGTGTGGCGTGTTTTGTTCCACGGTACAAATTTAAAATTAGTCATGACATTTTGAAGCCTTTCATAACCCTTCCAAAACCATCTGTAACCTGACAATCAGAGGATTAGAAAGTGACTGTACCCCAGGAACATTGTGAGATAAATTATGGTGAATTCACCAGACATAAAACTAAAGGCATATTCATGAAAGTGGTTATATGTCAATATTATTCAGGGGATGACATCATCTTAACATTGTCCAAATATAATATGTATTACTTACTTCATGTCCACCACCAATTCCACCACCAAAGCTCTACAGGAAACAATAATCATTTATTACAATGTTGGGAAAATGTTAATTAGAATTTTTAAATATCAATTCTATGTACAGAGCTCACAAAACAGCTAAATTCCACCATTTTATTGCACGCAGAGGACAACTCGAATTGACCTAGTCAAAACAGTCAGGCAAGGAGAGATTACTTGACCATTTTGTGGAGGACAAAGCTAATGTTGTGCATGTTCACTGATTGTTCCTACTATGTCTTGCTGAATGAGCTGTTAGGTGCAGTCTTAATGAATGATATTGGGCAATAACACTCTCGTTGGTGCATGCACAGTCTATGTGTGATTCACTAGGCCCAACCCAGTGTTTTAAGTGAATCTCATTAATAGTGGGGATGCACTTGATTCTCCACTAAAGCCAACTTTGACTTTTTTAAATTTAATTTTCTCACCTCTAAGTTATCACCCTTCCATTATTATTACCTAAAAAATAATCACTGTGTACTCCAACAATAGTGTACAGTGCTGTATGCCACTGTTCTATTTTAAATCAAGAATGTTGTTTTGATACCTTCCTTAATCTGTCCAAACTATCTCTAACCTGGCAATCAAGATAATGGAAGGGATGGTACTTTGAGGTACATTGTGAGATGCATTGATGAGAAATGTTCTGATATAAGTCTAAGGGCACACTAATTCAATTGACTAGATGACATTGCTATTCAGCAGGTAACAGCATTGTGAAATCGTACAACAATCATATGTTTTACTTAAAATATGTCCTTCATCAACTTTACCACCAACTCCCTACATAAGGCAAGAAGCATGGATTTTAGTGTTCACTAAACTGCTGCTGACTAACTGAACATTTTTCTGGGGGACAAAGCTATCAGTTTGCATGTTCACTGATCGTTCTGTATCTGTATTGAATTGTGAGTGGTACAGCATTATTGATTGATAATGGCCCAACATTCTCAGAGCTGACATTGCACATTCCACATACTATGCACCGCTGCACAACACATGGTTTTCATTGACTCTCATTACTATTGAGGATACATTTGATGCTGAAACTAACTTGTTTCCCCTCATTTCATTAAAAGGGTATCACCTCTCAGTTTTCTATCTCTGACTACTATCTGCTAGTCAAGAATTAACTGACTATCAGTATGTGTGTGGTGTGTTTGTGGCGTGTTTTGTTCCACGGTACAAATTTAAAATTAGTCACGAGATTTCGAAGCCTTTCATAAGCCTTCCAAAACCATCTGTAACCTGACAATCAGAGGGTTAGAAAGTGACCGTACGCCAGGAAAATTGTGAGATAAATTATGGTGAATTCACCGGACATAAACCTAAAGGCATATTCATGAAAGTTATTATATGTCAATAATATTCAGGGGATGACATCATCTTAACATTGTCCAAATATAATATGTATTACTTACTCCATGTCCACCACCAATTCCGCCACCAATGCCCTACAGGAAATAATAATCATGTATTACAATGTTGGGAAAATGTCAACTAGAATTTTACATGTCAATTCAATGTACAGAACTCACAAAACAGCTAAATTCCACCATTCTATTGCACGCAGAGGACAATTCGAATTGGCCTAGTCAAAACGGTCAGGCAAGAAGAGATTACTTGACCATTTTGTGGAGGACAAAGCTAATGTTTTGCATGTTCACTGATTGTTCCACCTATGTGTTGCTGAATGAGCTGTTAGGTGCAGCCTTAATGAATGATATTGGGCAAGAACACTCTTGTTGGTGCATGCACAGTCTGTGTGCGATTGACTAGGTCCAACCCAGTGTTTTAAGTGAATCTCATTAATAATGAGGATGCACTTGATTCTCAACTTAAGCCAACATTTGACTTTTTTTAAATTTAATTTTCTCACCTCTAAGTTATCACCCTTCCATTGTTATTACCTAAAAAAGAATCACTGTGTACTTCAACAATAGTGTACAGTGCTGTCTGCCACTGTTCTATTTTAAATCAAGAATGTTGTGATACCTTCCTTAATCTGTCCAAACTATCTCTAACCTGGCAATCAAGATGATGGAAGGGATGGTACTTTGAGGTACATTGTGAGATGCATTGATGAGAAATGTTCTGACATACGTCTAAGGGCACACTAATTCAATTGACTAGATGACATTGCTATTCAGCAGGTAACAGCATTGTGAAATCGTACAACAATCATATGTTTTACTTAAAATATGTCCTTCATCAACTTTACCACCAACTCCCCACATAAGGCAAGAAGCATGGATTTTAGTGTTCAGGAACAAATAATTAAAATGGGCCACATGAACTAAAGAACATCCTGTACACAAATCTGAGTCCACCGATTGTGCTTCTGTAAGTAATCCTTGGTAATCCAGAATGAGCCAACAATTTTATTCTGTAAAATTTAAATGCGTTCAATATTTTTGTCAATACACCTTTCCAAAGCTGCCTTTCTCACATTTGGGTGTGGGTATGCTATACGAAAATGGGGGACACAGCATTCCCATCATTATTATAATTATAATTATAATTATAATTATAATTATAATTATTATAATTATTATTATTATTTAAATTGTTAACCCATGAGCTGTGTGTGTGTGTGTGTGTGTATGTGTGTGTGTATGTGTATGTGTATGAGTGTATTTTTGTTGTGTGATGGTGTATGTGTGTGCGTGTTTTTGTATGTGCGTTTATGCTGCCTTGGATGGTAATACATATATGCCATTTTATTAATCGTATGATCGTAGTGTTCTGTCATAGTCCACAAGAGGACATATTTACCTTATGTTCAGCACAGACTCCTTTAAGGCTCTGTGGGATGAAAACAGACCTTTCTATATTGAAGTCATGTTAACTTGTATTAAGAGATGTTGTACCATCAGCGTCTAAATGTAAATGGACAACTTTTGACAGATACTTTATGGGCATTTATTGTGTTTGCTTTAAATTCTGAAATTATTGTAATTTAGTGAAACATATAGACTTATTCATGACATGTGGTTATCTTTGGCACAGTAGCACCGCAGATTACACTCCATGAAAAGTGGAATTTGTTCACAATTTCCATTTCTATAGTGCTCTGGTATGATACAAATGGTCAATAGGTCTCAACTGTATTGTTGTATTCATGGAAACGGCATTTGAAGTCATATCTTCATAAGGATTTGTTACATAAATTACATCAGGTAAAGTCACTTGAACACATGGGACACCGATATTTGGTGATCTTGATTTCTGATAAAAACATAATCACAAACAATAATTCCATATGTGTGTGCGTTTTCGTGTGTGCGTCCCTAGATTTGGAGGACATAAAATAAGTACTTAGAAACTTCTTATTTGAATGTCCATGTGAGAATCCGACGGGAGTGAGCAACCCAAATGATTCAGTGAATTTACAATTGGCAACTGCTTATGAGAGTGGACTTTCACACTGACTGAGAGCAACTCATTTTAACCAAACCAAAGCAGTTAGCGCAGCATAGACTGCATGACAGTGTTGCTGTGGTTAAATCCTCTGTGGTGTACATTCCTCTGTCTCGGGAGGATAGCCCAGGGGCAATGTGCTCGCCTTGGATGCAAGGAAACACGGAGCAACACAGGTTCAATCCCTGGGTCTGCGATTAGAAACCTCTGGGTATTAAGCGTGTTATAAATAACCAATCACATCTTATCATATCACTGATCTATCGGACTCTTCAATGCTATGTGATCACTTACTTTCAGCATTATTCAGTGATAATGTGCCGCACTATTTTGGACTGTGCATGGCGATTCTATTTGTGAATTAATAGGCGAACAAAGGGTTTTATATGAATCTCATTAGTAGTGAAGATATATTTCATGCTGCACCTATCTCAAATTTTCAATGTTTTCAATTCAAGTGTGACTCGTCTAAGTTATCTCTCTTCCATTACTATCACCTAATCATGTCATTTGCGCAGTGATGAATCCAACATTACTATTCTTAAAAATGGATAAAGCATTATGATGCCTTCCATTACCCTTTAAAGACCTTCTATAAACTCACAATCTGGAGGTAAGCGTTGATGTAACCTTCATGTGCAGATTGAAATGACTTACTTTGAAATTCCCATACATACCTTCCAGGGCATACTCATTAATCTATCTAGAAATCAATACTATTCAACGTTAAACAAATACTGAATAAGTGAGTAAAAAAAAGTCCCCACTTACTATTCCACCACCACCTTTGCCACCAGCACCCTACAGAAGACAATATGCATGTATTTTAATTTCAATGTGGATGAATAGTAAATACAAACTTTGAAAAGACAAGTAAATGTGCAGGTCTCTCATTGGATCTCTCCCACATCATTTTAGAACCCACAAATTCCTCCTGGCAGATACTTAATGGACTTGTAGGTTATTTGTTTTAAAAGATGGCAATAATGTATAGTGTTTTACAATTTTTCTTCAGAAATCAACTTTGAGTTTCTCTGGTACATAAACTAAAGAACATCCCCTACACAAATCTCAGAGTCCACCAATTGTGCTTCTGCAAGTACTCCTTAGTAATCCAGAAGGGGCCAACATTTGTATTCTTTAATATTTTATATGCGTTCAATATGTTTGTCAGTACACCTTTCTAAAGCTGCCTGTTTCACATTTGGGTGTGGGTATGCTATAAGAAAATGAGGGACACAGCATTCCCATTATTATTATTATGATGATTATTATTATTATTATTATTATTATTATTATTATTATTATTATTATTATTATTATTATTATTATTATTATTATTATATGATATGATATATGATATGATATCATATGGCATTTGTAACGCGCCTATACACAAGTGTTTATTTATGCTATTATTATTATTATTATTATTATTATTATTATTATTAGTATGATAATGTTTAACCCATGAGCTGTGTGTGTGTGTCCGATCTGGGATTGTACAAAATATGTGCTGATGTATTGATGGTTGTCATGTTTTGTAATAATGCCCAAAAGGATGTATTCAACTTATGTTCATCAAATTCTCTACCAATTCTCTATTGATTCAAAAAACACATATTTCTATTTGGAAGTCACTTTAGTATGCTAATATATTAAGAGAAGTTTGAACTTCTCCCCTCAGATTTTAAATGAAAGCAGATGCCTCCTGACCGATATGTGATGGGCATGTAACTTCTTTGCTTCAAAAACTGAAATGATATACATTTATTGTCACATTTAACGGTATACATGAAAAGTGGTTGACTGTACCTAAATGCACTCTAGAATGCACTCAATGTGTAATTATCAATTGCCCTTTTGCAAATTGTTGGGTGCTCTTTGTTATTATAGAAGCTGCCACATGATTGCTTCCATATTGTTGAATGCATACACACTCTCTTTTTATTCATGCCTTCTTGAGGGGATTTACCTAATTTGAATTAGGTAATGTACAATGCAAGAAGGGGGCAGAGGTTTTGAGTGATCATGGATTGTAATACAATTATGATCAGAAACATTTAAGCCATATTGCTTTGTGTCTGTGTGTGGGGGGCGAACTACCCTCGCTGGAGAAATAAATCACACAAACACTTAAACTGAACATCCAGAAACTTATATGAACGCTCATTAGAGAATCCAAGGTACCCAAAACTTCTAATGACAGAGTCAATTTGCAATTGGCAACTCCCTTTGGTAGTGGGCCCTCACTGTCAGAGAGCCACTGAAATTAACCAAAGGAATGCTACCAGAACTGCTGACTAACTGAACATTTTTCTGGGGGACAAAGCTATCAGTTTGCATGTTCATTGATTGTTCTGTATCTGGATTGAATTGTGAGTGCTTAGGTGCAGCATTATTGATTGATAATGGCCCAAAATTGTCAGAGCTGACATTGTACATTCCACATACTATGCATCGCTGCACAACACATGATTTTCGTTGACTCTCATTACTATTTAGGATACATTTGATGCTGAAATTAACTTGTTTCCCCTCATTTCATTTAAGGTGTATCACCTCTCAGTTTTCTATCTCCGACTACTATCTGCTAGTCAAGAATAAACTATCAGAATGTGTGTGGCGTGTTTTGTTCCACGGTACAAATTTAAAATTAGTCATGACATTTTGAAGCCTTTCATAACCCTTCCAAAACCATCTGTAACCTGACAATCAGAGGATTAGAAAGTGACTGTACCCCAGGAACATTGTGAGATAAATTATGGTGAATTCACCAGACATAAAACTAAAGGCATATTCATGAAAGTGGTTATATGTCAATATTATTCAGGGGATGACATCATCTTAACATTGTCCAAATATAATATGTATTACTTACTTCATGTCCACCACCAATTCCACCACCAAAGCTCTACAGGAAACAATAATCATTTATTACAATGTTGGGAAAATGTTAATTAGAATTTTTAAATATCAATTCTATGTACAGAGCTCACAAAACAGCTAAATTCCACCATTTTATTGCACGCAGAGGACAACTCGAATTGACCTAGTCAAAACAGTCAGGCAAGGAGAGATTACTTGACCATTTTGTGGAGGACAAAGCTAATGTTGTGCATGTTCACTGATTGTTCCTACTATGTCTTGCTGAATGAGCTGTTAGGTGCAGTCTTAATGAATGATATTGGGCAATAACACTCTTGTTGGTGCATGCACAGTCTATGTGTGATTCACTAGGCCCAACCCAGTGTTTTAAGTGAATCTCATTAATAGTGGGGATGCACTTGATTCTCCACTAAAGCCAACTTTGACTTTTTTAAATTTAATTTTCTCACCTCTAAGTTATCACCCTTCCATTATTATTACCTAAAAAATAATCACTGTGTACTCCAACAATAGTGTACAGTGCTGTATGCCACTGTTCTATTTTAAATCAAGAATGTTGTTTTGATACCTTCCTTAATCTGTCCAAACTATCTCTAACCTGGCAATCAAGATAATGGAAGGGATGGTACTTTGAGGTACATTGTGAGATGCATTGATGAGAAATGTTCTGATATAAGTCTAAGGGCACACTAATTCAATTGACTAGATGACATTGCTATTCAGCAGGTAACAGCATTGTGAAATCGTACAACAATCATATGTTTTACTTAAAATATGTCCTTCATCAACTTTACCACCAACTCCCTACATAAGGCAAGAAGCATGGATTTTAGTGTTCACTAAACTGCTGCTGACTAACTGAACATTTTTCTGGGGGACAAAGCTATCAGTTTGCATGTTCACTGATCGTTCTGTATCTGTATTGAATTGTGAGTGGTACAGCATTATTGATTGATAATGGCCCAACATTCTCAGAGCTGACATTGCACATTCCACATACTATGCACCGCTGCACAACACATGGTTTTCATTGACTCTCATTACTATTGAGGATACATTTGATGCTGAAACTAACTTGTTTCCCCTCATTTCATTAAAAGGGTATCACCTCTCAGTTTTCTATCTCTGACTACTATCTGCTAGTCAAGAATTAACTGACTATCAGTATGTGTGTGGTGTGTTTGTGGCGTGTTTTGTTCCACGGTACAAATTTAAAATTAGTCACGAGATTTCGAAGCCTTTCATAAGCCTTCCAAAACCATCTGTAACCTGACAATCAGAGGGTTAGAAAGTGACCGTACGCCAGGAAAATTGTGAGATAAATTATGGTGAATTCACCGGACATAAACCTAAAGGCATATTCATGAAAGTTATTATATGTCAATAATATTCAGGGGATGACATCAACTTAACATTGTCCAAATATAATATGTATTACTTACTCCATGTCCACCACCAATTCCGCCACCAATGCCCTACAGGAAATAATAATCATGTATTACAATGTTGGGAAAATGTCAACTAGAATTTTACATGTCAATTCAATGTACAGAACTCACAAAACAGCTAAATTCCACCATTCTATTGCACGCAGAGGACAACTCGAATTGGCCTAGTCAAAACGGTCAGGCAAGAAGAGATTACTTGACCATTTTGTGGAGGACAAAGCTAATGTTTTGCATGTTCACTGATTGTTCCACCTATGTGTTGCTGAATGAGCTGTTAGGTGCAGCCTTAATGAATGATATTGGGCAAGAACACTCTTGTTGGTGCATGCACAGTCTGTGTGCGATTGACTAGGTCCAACCCAGTGTTTTAAGTGAATCTCATTAATAATGAGGATGCACTTGATTCTCAACTTAAGCCAACATTTGACTTTTTTTAAATTTAATTTTCTCACCTCTAAGTTATCACCCTTCCATTGTTATTACCTAAAAAAGAATCACTGTGTACTTCAACAATAGTGTACAGTGCTGTCTGCCACTGTTCTATTTTAAATCAAGAATGTTGTGATACCTTCCTTAATCTGTCCAAACTATCTCTAACCTGGCAATCAAGATGATGGAAGGGATGGTACTTTGAGGTACATTGTGAGATGCATTGATGAGAAATGTTCTGACATAAGTCTAAGGGCACACTAATTCAATTGACTAGATGACATTGCTATTCAGCAGGTAACAGCATTGTGAAATCGTACAACAATCATATGTTTTACTTAAAATATGTCCTTCATCAACTTTACCACCAACTCCCCACATAAGGCAAGAAGCATGGATTTTAGTGTTCAGGAACAAATAATTAAAATGGGCCACATGAACTAAAGAACATCCTGTACACAAATCTGAGTCCACCGATTGTGCTTCTGTAAGTAATCCTTGGTAATCCAGAATGAGCCAACAATTTTATTCTGTAAAATTTAAATGCGTTCAATATTTTTGTCAATACACCTTTCCAAAGCTGCCTTTCTCACATTTGGGTGTGGGTATGCTATACGAAAATGGGGGACACAGCATTCCCATCATTATTATAATTATAATTATAATTATAATTATTATAATTATTATTATTATTTAAATTGTTAACCCATGAGCTGTGTGTGTGTGTGTGTGTGTATGTGTGTGTGTATGTGTATGTGTATGAGTGTATTTTTGTTGTGTGATGGTGTATGTGTGTGCGTGTTTTTGTATGTGCGTTTATGCTGCCTTGGATGGTAATACATATATGCCATTTTATTAATCGTATGATCGTAGTGTTCTGTCATAGTCCACAAGAGGACATATTTACCTTATGTTCAGCACAGACTCCTTTAAGGCTCTGTGGGATGAAAACAGACCTTTCTATATTGAAGTCATGTTAACTTGTTTACATATTAAGAGATGTTGTACCATCAGCGTCTAAATGTAAATGGACAACTTTTGACAGATACTTTATGGGCATTTATTGTGTTTGCTTTAAATTCTGAAATTATTGTAATTTAGTGAAACATATAGACTTATTCATGACATGTGGTTATCTTTGGCACAGTAGCACCGCAGATTACACTCCATGAAAAGTGGAATTTGTTCACAATTTCCATTTCTATAGTGCTCTGGTATGATACAAATGGTCAATAGGTCTCAACTGTATTGTTGTATTCATGGAAACGGCATTTGAAGTCATATCTTCATAAGGATTTGTTACATAAATTACATCAGGTAAAGTCACTTGAACACATGGGACACCGATATTTGGTGATCTTGATTTCTGATAAAAACATAATCACAAACAATAATTCCATATGTGTGTGCGTTTTCGTGTGTGCGTCCCTAGATTTGGAGGACATAAAATAAGTACTTAGAAACTTCTTATTTGAATGTCCATGTGAGAATCCGACGGGAGTGAGCAACCCAAATGATTCAGTGAATTTACAATTGGCAACTGCTTATGAGAGTGGACTTTCACACTGACTGAGAGCAACTCATTTTAACCAAACCAAAGCAGTTAGCGCAGCATAGACCCTCATGACAGTGTTGCTGTGGTTAAATCCTCTGTGGTGTACATTCCTCTGTCTCGGGAGGATAGCCCAGGGGCAATGTGCTCGCCTTGGATGCAAGGAAACACGGAGCAACACAGGTTCAATCCCTGGGTCTGCGATTAGAAACCTCTGGGTATTAAGCGTGTTATAAATAACCAATCACATCTTATCATATCACTGATCTATCGGACTCTTCAATGCTATGTGATCACTTACTTTCAGCATTATTCAGTGATAATGTGCCGCACTATTTTGGACTGTGCATGGCGATTCTATTTGTGAATTAATAGGCGAACAAAGGGTTTTATATGAATCTCATTAGTAGTGACGATATATTTCATGCTGCACCTATCTCAAATTTTCAATGTTTTCAATTCAAGTGTGACTCGTCTAAGTTATCTCTCTTCCATTACTATCACCTAATCATGTCATTTGCGCAGTGATGAATCCAACATTACTGTTCTTAAAAATGGATAAAGCATTATGATGCCTTCCATTACCCTTTAAAGACCTTCTATAAACTCACAATCTGGAGGTAAGCGTTGATGTAACCTTCATGTGCAGATTGAAATGACTTACTTTGAAATTCCCATACATACCTTCCAGGGCATACTCATTAATCTATCTAGAAATCAATACTATTCAACGTTAAACAAATACTGAATAAGTGAGTAAAAAAAAGTCCCCACTTACTATTCCACCACCACCTTTGCCACCAGCACCCTACAGAAGACAATATGCATGTATTTTAATTTCAATGTGGATGAATAGTAAATACAAACTTTGAAAAGACAAGTAAATGTGCAGGTCTCTCATTGGATCTCTCCCACATCATTTTAGAACCCACAAATTCCTCCTGGCAGATACTTAATGGACTTATAGGTTATTTGTTTTAAAAGATGGCAATAATGTATAGTGTTTTACAATTTTTCTTCAGAAATCAACTTTGAGTTTCTCTGGTACATAAACTAAAGAACATCCCCTACACAAATCTCAGAGTCCACCAATTGTGCTTCTGCAAGTACTCCTTAGTAATCCAGAAGGGGCCAACATTTGTATTCTTTAATATTTTATATGCGTTCAATATGTTTGTCAGTACACCTTTCTAAAGCTGCCTGTTTCACATTTGGGTGTGGGTATGCTATAAGAAAATGAGGGACACAGCATTCCCATTATTATTATTATGATGATTGTTATTATTATTATTATTATTATTATTATTATTATTATTATTATTATTATTATTATTATTATATGATATGATATATGATATGATATCATATGGCATTTGTAACGCGCCTATACGCAAGTGTTTATTTATGCTATTATTATTATTATTATTATTATTATTATTATTATTATTAGTATGATAATGTTTAACCCATGAGCTGTGTGTGTGTGTCCGATCTGGGATTGTACAAAATATGTGCTGATGTATTGATGGTTGTCATGTTTTGTAATAATGCCCAAAAGGATGTATTGAACTTATGTTCATCAAATTCTCTACCAATTCTCTATTGATTCAAAAAACACATATTTCTATTTGGAAGTCACTTTAGTATGCTAATATATTAAGAGAAGTTTGAACTTCTCCCCTCAGATTTTAAATGAAAGCAGATGCCTCCTGACCGATATGTGATGGGCATGTAACTTCTTTGCTTCAAAAACTGAAATGATATACATTTATTGTCACATTTAACGGTATACATGAAAAGTGGTTGACTGTACCTAAATGCACTCTAGAATGCACTCAATATGTAATTATCAATTGCCCTTTTGCAAATTGTTGGGTGCTCTTTGTTATTATAGAAGCTGCCACATGATTGCTTCCATATTGTTGAATGCATACACACTCTCTTTTTATTCATGCCTTCTTGAGGGGATTTACCTAATTTGAATTAGGTAATGTACAATGCAAGAAGGGGGCAGAGGTTTTGAGTGATCATGGATTGTAATACAATTATGATCAGAAACATTTAAGCCATATTGCTTTGTGTCTGTGTGTGGGGGGCGAACTACCCTCGCTGGAGAAATAAATCACACAAACACTTAAACTGAACATCCAGAAACTTATATGAACGCTCATTAGAGAATCCAAGGTACCCAAAACTTCTAATGACAGAGTCAATTTGCAATTGGCAACTCCCTTTGGTAGTGGGCCCTCACTGTCAGAGAGCCACTGAAATTAACCAAAGGAATGCTACCAGAACTGCTGACTAACTGAACATTTTTCTGGGGGACAAAGCTATCAGTTTGCATGTTCATTGATTGTTCTGTATCTGGATTGAATTGTGAGTGCTTAGGTGCAGCATTATTGATTGATAATGGCCCAAAATTGTCAGAGCTGACATTGTACATTCCACATACTATGCATCGCTGCACAACACATGATTTTCGTTGACTCTCATTACTATTTAGGATACATTTGATGCTGAAATTAACTTGTTTCCCCTCATTTCATTTAAGGTGTATCACCTCTCAGTTTTCTATCTCCGACTACTATCTGCTAGTCAAGAATAAACTATCAGAATGTGTGTGGCGTGTTTTGTTCCACGGTACAAATTTAAAATTAGTCATGACATTTTGAAGCCTTTCATAACCCTTCCAAAACCATCTGTAACCTGACAATCAGAGGATTAGAAAGTGACTGTACCCCAGGAACATTGTGAGATAAATTATGGTGAATTCACCAGACATAAAACTAAAGGCATATTCATGAAAGTGGTTATATGTCAATATTATTCAGGGGATGACATCATCTTAACATTGTCCAAATATAATATGTATTACTTACTTCATGTCCACCACCAATTCCACCACCAAAGCTCTACAGGAAACAATAATCATTTATTACAATGTTGGGAAAATGTTAATTAGAATTTTTAAATATCAATTCTATGTACAGAGCTCACAAAACAGCTAAATTCCACCATTTTATTGCACGCAGAGGACAACTCGAATTGACCTAGTCAAAACAGTCAGGCAAGGAGAGATTACTCGACCATTTTGTGGAGGACAAAGCTAATGTTGTGCATGTTCACTGATTGTTCCTACTATGTCTTGCTGAATGAGCTGTTAGGTGCAGTCTTAATGAATGATATTGGGCAATAACACTCTCGTTGGTGCATGCACAGTCTATGTGTGATTCACTAGGCCCAACCCAGTGTTTTAAGTGAATCTCATTAATAGTGGGGATGCACTTGATTCTCCACTAAAGCCAACTTTGACTTTTTTAAATTTAATTTTCTCACCTCTAAGTTATCACCCTTCCATTATTATTACCTAAAAAATAATCACTGTGTACTCCAACAATAGTGTACAGTGCTGTATGCCACTGTTCTATTTTAAATCAAGAATGTTGTTTTGATACCTTCCTTAATCTGTCCAAACTATCTCTAACCTGGCAATCAAGATAATGGAAGGGATGGTACTTTGAGGTACATTGTGAGATGCATTGATGAGAAATGTCCTGATATAAGTCTAAGGGCACACTAATTCAATTGACTAGATGACATTGCTATTCAGCAGGTAACAGCATTGTGAAATCGTACAACAATCATATGTTTTACTTAAAATATGTCCTTCATCAACTTTACCACCAACTCCCTACATAAGGCAAGAAGCATGGATTTTAGTGTTCACTAAACTGCTGCTGACTAACTGAACATTTTTCTGGGGGACAAAGCTATCAGTTTGCATGTTCACTGATCGTTCTGTATCTGTATTGAATTGTGAGTGGTACAGCATTATTGATTGATAATGGCCCAACATTCTCAGAGCTGACATTGCACATTCCACATACTATGCACCGCTGCACAACACATGGTTTTCATTGACTCTCATTACTATTGAGGATACATTTGATGCTGAAACTAACTTGTTTCCCCTCATTTCATTAAAAGGGTATCACCTCTCAGTTTTCTATCTCTGACTGCTATCTGCTAGTCAAGAATTAACTGACTATCAGTATGTGTGTGGTGTGTTTGTGGCGTGTTTTGTTCCACGGTACAAATTTAAAATTAGTCACGAGATTTCGAAGCCTTTCATAAGCCTTCCAAAACCATCTGTAACCTGACAATCAGAGGGTTAGAAAGTGACCGTACGCCAGGAAAATTGTGAGATAAATTATGGTGATTTCACCGGACATAAACCTAAAGGCATATTCATGAAAGTTATTATATGTCAATAATATTCAGGGGATGACATCATCTTAACATTGTCCAAATATAATATGTATTACTTACTCCATGTCCACCACCAATTCCGCCACCAATGCCCTACAGGAAATAATAATCATGTATTACAATGTTGGGAAAATGTCAACTAGAATTTTACATGTCAATTCAATGTACAGAACTCACAAAACAGCTAAATTCCACCATTCTATTGCACGCAGAGGACAACTCGAATTGGCCTAGTCAAAACGGTCAGGCAAGAAGAGATTACTTGACCATTTTGTGGAGGACAAAGCTAATGTTTTGCATGTTCACTGATTGTTCCACCTATGTGTTGCTGAATGAGCTGTTAGGTGCAGCCTTAATGAATGATATTGGGCAAGAACACTCTTGTTGGTGCATGCACAGTCTGTGTGCGATTGACTAGGTCCAACCCAGTGTTTTAAGTGAATCTCATTAATAATGAGGATGCACTTGATTCTCAACTTAAGCCAACATTTGACTTTTTTTAAATTTAATTTTCTCACCTCTAAGTTATCACCCTTCCATTGTTATTACCTAAAAAAGAATCACTGTGTACTTCAACAATAGTGTACAGTGCTGTCTGCCACTGTTCTATTTTAAATCAAGAATGTTGTGATACCTTCCTTAATCTGTCCAAACTATCTCTAACCTGGCAATCAAGATGATGGAAGGGATGGTACTTTGAGGTACATTGTGAGATGCATTGATGAGAAATGTTCTGACATAAGTCTAAGGGCACACTAATTCAATTGACTAGATGACATTGCTATTCAGCAGGTAACAGCATTGTGAAATCGTACAACAATCATATGTTTTACTTAAAATATGTCCTTCATCAACTTTACCACCAACTCCCCACATAAGGCAAGAAGCATGGATTTTAGTGTTCAGGAACAAATAATTAAAATGGGCCACATGAGCTAAAGAACATCCTGTACACAAATCTGAGTCCACCGATTGTGCTTCTGTAAGTAATCCTTGGTAATCCAGAATGAGCCAACAATTTTATTCTGTAAAATTTAAATGCGTTCAATATTTTTGTCAATACACCTTTCCAAAGCTGCCTTTCTCACATTTGGGTGTGGGTATGCTATACGAAAATGGGGGACACAGCATTCCCATCATTATTATAATTATAATTATAATTATAATTATTATAATTATTATTATTATTTAAATTGTTAACCCATGAGCTGTGTGTGTGTGTGTGTGTGTATGTGTGTGTGTATGTGTATGTGTATGAGTGTATTTTTGTTGTGTGATGGTGTATGTGTGTGCGTGTTTTTGTATGTGCGTTTATGCTGCCTTGGATGGTAATACATATATGCCATTTTATTAATCGTATGATCGTAGTGTTCTGTCATAGTCCACAAGAGGACATATTTACCTTATGTTCAGCACAGACTCCTTTAAGGCTCTGTGGGATGAAAACAGACCTTTCTATATTGAAGTCATGTTAACTTGTTTACATATTAAGAGATGTTGTACCATCAGCGTCTAAATGTAAATGGACAACTTTTGACAGATACTTTATGGGCATTTATTGTGTTTGCTTTAAATTCTGAAATTATTGTAATTTAGTGAAACATATAGACTTATTCATGACATGTGGTTATCTTTGGCACAGTAGCACCGCAGATTACACTCCATGAAAAGTGGAATTTGTTCACAATTTCCATTTCTATAGTGCTCTGGTATGATACAAATGGTCAATAGGTCTCAACTGTATTGTTGTATTCATGGAAACGGCATTTGAAGTCATATCTTCATAAGGATTTGTTACATAAATTACATCAGGTAAAGTCACTTGAACACATGGGACACCGATATTTGGTGATCTTGATTTCTGATAAAAACATAATCACAAACAATAATTCCATATGTGTGTGCGTTTTCGTGTGTGCGTCCCTAGATTTGGAGGACATAAAATAAGTACTTAGAAACTTCTTATTTGAATGTCCATGTGAGAATCCGACGGGAGTGAGCAACCCAAATGATTCAGTGAATTTACAATTGGCAACTGCTTATGAGAGTGGACTTTCACACTGACTGAGAGCAACTCATTTTAACCAAACCAAAGCAGTTAGCGCAGCATAGACTGCATGACAGTGTTGCTGTGGTTAAATCCTCTGTGGTGTACATTCCTCTGTCTCGGGAGGATAGCCCAGGGGCAATGTGCTCGCCTTGGATGCAAGGAAACACGGAGCAACACAGGTTCAATCCCTGGGTCTGCGATTAGAAACCTCTGGGTATTAAGCGTGTTATATATAACCAATCACATCTTATCATATCACTGATCTATCGGACTCTTCAATGCTATGTGATCACTTACTTTCAGCATTATTCAGTGATAATGTGCCGCACTATTTTGGACTGTGCATGGCGATTCTATTTGTGATTTAATAGGCAAACAAAGGGTTTTATATGAATCTCATTAGTAGTGAAGATATATTTCATGCTGCACCTATCTCAAATTTTCAATGTTTTCAATTCAAGTGTGACTCGTCTAAGTTATCTCTCTTCCATTACTATCACCTAATCATGTCATTTGCGCAGTGATGAATCCAACATTACTGTTCTTAAAAATGGATAAAGCATTATGATGCCTTCCATTACCCTTTAAAGACCTTCTATGAACTCACAATCTGGAGGTAAGCGTTGATGTAACCTTCATGTGCAGATTGAAATGACTTACTTTGAAATCCCCATACATACCTTCCAGGGCATACTCATTAATCTATCTAGAAATCAATGCTATTCAACGTTAAACAAATACTGAATAAGTGAGTAAAAAAAAGTCCCCACTTACTATTCCACCACCACCTTTGCCACCAGCACCCTACAGAAGACAATATGCATGTATTTTAATTTCAATGTGGATGAATAGTAAATACAAACTTTGAAAAGACAAGTAAATGTGCAGGTCTCTCATTGGATCTCTCCCACATCATTTTAGAACCCACAAATTCATCCTGGCAGATACTTAATGGACTTATAGGTTATTTGTTTTGAAAGATGGCAATAATGTATAGTGTTTTACAATTTTTCTTCAGAAATCAACTTTGAGTTTCTCTGGTACATAAACTAAAGAACATCCCCTACACAAATCTCAGAGTCCACCAATTGTGCTTCTGCAAGTACTCCTTAGTAATCCAGAAGGGGCCAACATTTGTATTCTTTAATATTTTATATGCGTTCAATATGTTTGTCAGTACACCTTTCTGAAGCTGCCTGTTTCACATTTGGGTGTGGGTATGCTATAAGAAAATGAGGGACACAGCATTCCCATTATTATTATTATGATGATTGTTATTATTATTATTATTATTATTATTATTATTATTATTATTATTATTATTATATGATATGATATATGATATGATATCATATGGCATTTGTAACGCGCCTATACACAAGTGTTTATTTATGCTATTATTATTATTATTATTATTATTATTATTATTATTATTATTATTATTATTATTATTAGTATGATAATGTTTAACCCATGAGCTGTGTGTGTGTGTCCGATCTGGGATTGTACAAAATATGCGCTGATGTATTGATGGTTGTCATGTTTTGTAATAATGCCCAAAAGGATGTATTCAACTTATGTTCATCAAATTCTCTACCAATTCTCTATTGATTCAAAAAACACATATTTCTATTTGGAAGTCACTTTAGTATGCTAATATATTAAGAGAAGTTTGAACTTCTCCCCTCAGATTTTAAATGAAAGCAGATGCCTCCTGACCGATATGTGATGGGCATGTAACTTCTTTGTTTCAAAAACTGAAATGATATACATTTATTGTCACATTTAACGGTATACATGAAAAGTGGTTGACTGTACCTAAATGCACTCTAGAATGCACTCAATGTGTAATTATCAATTGCCCTTTTGCAAATTGTTGGGTGCTCTTTGTTATTATAGAAGCTGCCACATGATTGCTTCCCTATTGTTGAATGCATACACACTCTCTTTTTATTCATGCCTTCTTGAGGGGATTTACCTAATTTGAATTAGGTAATGTACAATGCAAGAAGGGGGCAGAGGTTTTGAGTGATCATGGATTGTAATACAATTATGATGAGAAACATTTAAGCCATATTGCTTTGTGTCTGTGTGTGGGGGGCGAACTACCCTCGCTGGAGAAATAAATCACACAAACACTTAAACTGAACATCCAGAAACTTATATGAACGCTCATTAGAGAATCCAAGGTACCCAAAACTTCTAATGACAGAGTCAATTTGCAATTGGCAACTCCCTTTGGTAGTGGGCCCTCACTGTCAGAGAGCCACTGAAATTAACCAAAGGAATGCTACCAGAACTGCTGACTAACTGAACATTTTTCTGGGGGACAAAGCTATCAGTTTGCATGTTCATTGATTGTTCTGTATCTGTATTGAATTGTGAGTGCTTAGGTGCAGCATTATTGATTGATAATGGCCCAAAATTGTCAGAGCTGACATTGTACATTCCACATACTATGCATCGCTGCACAACACATGATTTTCGTTGACTCTCATTACTATTGAGGATACATTTGATGCTGAAATTAACTTGTATCCCCTCATTTCATTTAAGGTGTATCACCTCTCAGTTTTCTATCTCCGACTACTATCTGCTAGTCAAGAATAAACTATCAGAATGTGTGTGGCGTGTTTTGTTCCACGGTACAAATTTAAAATTAGTCATGACATTTTGAAGCCTTTCATAACCCTTCCAAAACCATCTGTAACCTGACAATCAGAGGATTAGAAAGTGACTGTACCCCAGGAACATTGTGAGATAAATTATGGTGAATTCACCAGACATAAAACTAAATGCATATTCATGAAAGTGGTTATATGTCAATATTATTAAGGGGATGACATCATCTTAACATTGTCCAAATATAATATGTATTACTTACTTCATGTCCACCACCAATTCCACCACCAAAGCTCTACAGGAAGCAATAATCATTTATTACAATGTTGGGAAAATGTTAATTAGAATTTTTAAATATCAATTCTATGTACAGAGCTCACAAAACAGCTAAATTCCACCATTTTATTGCACGCAGAGGACAACTCGAATTGACCTAGTCAAAACAGTCAGGCAAGGAGAGATTACTTGACCATTTTGTGGAGGACAAAGCTAATGTTGTGCATGTTCACTGATTGTTCCTACTATGTCTTGCTGAATGAGCTGTTAGGTGCAGTCTTAATGAATGATATTGGGCAATAACACTCTCGTTGGTGCATGCACAGTCTATGTGTGATTCACTAGGCCCAACCCAGTGTTTTAAGTGAATCTCATTAATAGTGGGGATGCACTTGATTCTCCACTAAAGCCAACATTGACTTTTTTAAATTTAATTTTCTCACCTCTAAGTTATCACCTTTCCATTATTATTACCTAAAAAATAATCACTGTGTACTTCAACAATAGTGTACAGTGCTGTATGCCACTGTTCTATTTTAAATCAAGAATGTTGTTTTGATACCTTCCTTAATCTGTCCAAACTATCTCTAACCTGGCAATCAAGATAATGGAAGGGATGGTACTTTGAGGTACATTGTGAGATGCATTGATGAGAAATGTTCTGACATAAGTCTAAGGGCACACTAATTCAATTGACTAGATGACATTGCTATTCAGCAGGTAACAGCATTGTGAAATCGTACAACAATCATATGTTTTACTTAAAATATGTCCTTCATCAACTTTACCACCAACTCCCTACATAAGGCAAGAAGCATGGATTTTAGTGTTCACTAAACTGCTGCTGACTAACTGAACATTTTTCTGGGGGACAAAGCTATCAGTTTGCATGTTCATTGATCGTTCTGTATCTGTATTGAATTGTGAGTGGTACAGCATTATTGATTGATAATGGCCCAACATTCTCAGAGCTGACATTGCACATTCCACATACTATGCACCGCTGCACAACACATGGTTTTCATTGACTCTCATTACTATTGAGGATACATTTGATGCTGAAACTAACTTGTTTCCCCTCATTTCATTAAAAGGGTATCACCTCTCAGTTTTCTATCTCTGACTACTATCTGCTAGTCAAGAATTAACTGACTATCAGTATGTGTGTGGTGTGTTTGTGGCGTGTTTTGTTCCACGGTACAAATTTAAAATTAGTCACGAGATTTCAAAGCCTTTCATAAGCCTTCCAAAACCATCTGTAACCTGACAATCAGAGGGTTAGAAAGTGACCGTACGCCAGGAAAATTGTGAGATAAATTATGGTGAATTCACCGGACATAAACCTAAAGGCATATTCATGAAAGTTATTATATGTCAATAATATTCAGGGGATGACATCATCTTAACATTGTCCAAATATAATATGTATTACTTACTCCATGTCCACCACCAATTCCGCCACCAATGCCCTACAGGAAATAATAATCATGTATTACAATGTTGGGAAAATGTCAACTAGAATTTTACATGTCAATTCAATGTAGAGAACTCACAAAACAGCTAAATTCCACCATTCTATTGCACGCAGAGGACAACTCGAATTGGCCTAGTCAAAACGGTCAGGCAAGAAGAGATTACTTGACCATTTTGTGGAGGACAAAGCTAATGTTTTGCATGTTCACAGATTGTTCCACCTATGTGTTGCTGAATGAGCTGTTAGGTGCAGCCTTAATGAATGATATTGGGCAAGAACACTCTTGTTGGTGCATGCACAGTCTGTGTGCGATTGACCAGGCCCAACCCAGTGTTTTAAGTGAATCTCATTAATAATGAGGATGCACTTGATTCTCAACTTAAGCCAACATTTGACTTTTTTTAAATTTAATTTTCTCACCTCTAAGTTATCACCCTTCCATTGTTATTACCTAAAAAAGAATCACTGTGTACTTCAACAATAGTGTACAGTGCTGTCTGCCACTGTTCTATTTTAAATCAAGAATGTTGTGATACCTTCCTTAATCTGTCCAAACTATCTCTAACCTGGCAATCAAGATGATGGAAGGGATGGTACTTTGAGGTACATTGTGAGATGCATTGATGAGAAATGTTCTGACATAAGTCTAAGGACACACTAATTCAATTGAGTAGATGACATTGCTATTCAGCAGGTAACAGCATTGTGAAATCGTACAACAATCATATGTTTTACTTAAAATATGTCCTTCATCAACTTTACCACCAACTCCCCACATAAGGCAAGAAGCATGGATTTTAGTGTTCAGGAACAAATAATTAAAATGGGCCACATGAGCTAAAGAACATCCTGTACACAAATCTGAGTCCACCGATTGTGCTTCTGTAAGTAATCCTTGGTAATCCAGAATGAGCCAACAATTTTATTCTGTAAAATTTAAATGCGTTCAATATTTTTGTCAATACACCTTTCCAAAGCTGCCTTTCTCACATTTGGGTGTGGGTATGCTATACGAAAATGGGGGACACAGCATTCCCATCATTATTATAATTATAATTATAATTATAATTATTATAATTATTATTATTATTTAAATTGTTAACCCATGAGCTGTGTGTGTGTGTGTGTGTGTATGTGTGTGTGTATGTGTATGTGTATGAGTGTATTTTTGTTGTGTGATGGTGTATGTGTGTGCGTGTTTTTGTATGTGCGTTTATGCTGCCTTGGATGGTAATACATATATGCCATTTTATTAATCGTATGATCGTAGTGTTCTGTCATAGTCCACAAGAGGACATATTTACCTTATGTTCAGCACAGACTCCTTTAAGGCTCTGTGGGATGAAAACAGACCTTTCTATATTGAAGTCATGTTAACTTGTTTACATATTAAGAGATGTTGTACCATCAGCGTCTAAATGTAAATGGACAACTTTTGACAGATACTTTATGGGCATTTATTGTGTTTGCTTTAAATTCTGAAATTATTGTAATTTAGTGAAACATATAGACTTATTCATGACATGTGGTTATCTTTGGCACAGTAGCACCGCAGATTACACTCCATGAAAAGTGGAATTTGTTCACAATTTCCATTTCTATAGTGCTCTGGTATGATACAAATGGTCAATAGGTCTCAACTGTATTGTTGTATTCATGGAAACGGCATTTGAAGTCATATCTTCATAAGGATTTGTTACATAAATTACATCAGGTAAAGTCACTTGAACACATGGGACACCGATATTTGGTGATCTTGATTTCTGATAAAAACATAATCACAAACAATAATTCCATATGTGTGTGCGTTTTCGTGTGTGCGTCCCTAGATTTGGAGGACATAAAATAAGTACTTAGAAACTTCTTATTTGAATGTCCATGTGAGAATCCGACGGGAGTGAGCAACCCAAATGATTCAGTGAATTTACAATTGGCAACTGCTTATGAGAGTGGACTTTCACACTGACTGAGAGCAACTCATTTTAACCAAACCAAAGCAGTTAGCGCAGCATAGACTGCATGACAGTGTTGCTGTGGTTAAATCCTCTGTGGTGTACATTCCTCTGTCTCGGGAGGATAGCCCAGGGGCAATGTGCTCGCCTTGGATGCAAGGAAACACGGAGCAACACAGGTTCAATCCCTGGGTCTGCGATTAGAAACCTCTGGGTATTAAGCGTGTTATATATAACCAATCACATCTTATCATATCACTGATCTATCGGACTCTTCAATGCTATGTGATCACTTACTTTCAGCATTATTCAGTGATAATGTGCCGCACTATTTTGGACTGTGCATGGCGATTCTATTTGTGATTTAATAGGCAAACAAAGGGTTTTATATGAATCTCATTAGTAGTGAAGATATATTTCATGCTGCACCTATCTCAAATTTTCAATGTTTTCAATTCAAGTGTGACTCGTCTAAGTTATCTCTCTTCCATTACTATCACCTAATCATGTCATTTGCGCAGTGATGAATCCAACATTACTGTTCTTAAAAATGGATAAAGCATTATGATGCCTTCCATTACCCTTTAAAGACCTTCTATGAACTCACAATCTGGAGGTAAGCGTTGATGTAACCTTCATGTGCAGATTGAAATGACTTACTTTGAAATCCCCATACATACCTTCCAGGGCATACTCATTAATCTATCTAGAAATCAATGCTATTCAACGTTAAACAAATACTGAATAAGTGAGTAAAAAAAAGTCCCCACTTACTATTCCACCACCACCTTTGCCACCAGCACCCTACAGAAGACAATATGCATGTATTTTAATTTCAATGTGGATGAATAGTAAATACAAACTTTGAAAAGACAAGTAAATGTGCAGGTCTCTCATTGGATCTCTCCCACATCATTTTAGAACCCACAAATTCATCCTGGCAGATACTTAATGGACTTATAGGTTATTTGTTTTGAAAGATGGCAATAATGTATAGTGTTTTACAATTTTTCTTCAGAAATCAACTTTGAGTTTCTCTGGTACATAAACTAAAGAACATCCCCTACACAAATCTCAGAGTCCACCAATTGTGCTTCTGCAAGTACTCCTTAGTAATCCAGAAGGGGCCAACATTTGTATTCTTTAATATTTTATATGCGTTCAATATGTTTGTCAGTACACCTTTCTGAAGCTGCCTGTTTCACATTTGGGTGTGGGTATGCTATAAGAAAATGAGGGACACAGCATTCCCATTATTATTATTATGATGATTGTTATTATTATTATTATTATTATTATTATTATTATTATTATTATTATTATTATATGATATGATATATGATATGATATCATATGGCATTTGTAACGCGCCTATACACAAGTGTTTATTTATGCTATTATTATTATTATTATTATTATTATTATTATTATTATTATTATTATTATTATTATTAGTATGATAATGTTTAACCCATGAGCTGTGTGTGTGTGTCCGATCTGGGATTGTACAAAATATGCGCTGATGTATTGATGGTTGTCATGTTTTGTAATAATGCCCAAAAGGATGTATTCAACTTATGTTCATCAAATTCTCTACCAATTCTCTATTGATTCAAAAAACACATATTTCTATTTGGAAGTCACTTTAGTATGCTAATATATTAAGAGAAGTTTGAACTTCTCCCCTCAGATTTTAAATGAAAGCAGATGCCTCCTGACCGATATGTGATGGGCATGTAACTTCTTTGTTTCAAAAACTGAAATGATATACATTTATTGTCACATTTAACGGTATACATGAAAAGTGGTTGACTGTACCTAAATGCACTCTAGAATGCACTCAATGTGTAATTATCAATTGCCCTTTTGCAAATTGTTGGGTGCTCTTTGTTATTATAGAAGCTGCCACATGATTGCTTCCCTATTGTTGAATGCATACACACTCTCTTTTTATTCATGCCTTCTTGAGGGGATTTACCTAATTTGAATTAGGTAATGTACAATGCAAGAAGGGGGCAGAGGTTTTGAGTGATCATGGATTGTAATACAATTATGATGAGAAACATTTAAGCCATATTGCTTTGTGTCTGTGTGTGGGGGGCGAACTACCCTCGCTGGAGAAATAAATCACACAAACACTTAAACTGAACATCCAGAAACTTATATGAACGCTCATTAGAGAATCCAAGGTACCCAAAACTTCTAATGACAGAGTCAATTTGCAATTGGCAACTCCCTTTGGTAGTGGGCCCTCACTGTCAGAGAGCCACTGAAATTAACCAAAGGAATGCTACCAGAACTGCTGACTAACTGAACATTTTTCTGGGGGACAAAGCTATCAGTTTGCATGTTCATTGATTGTTCTGTATCTGTATTGAATTGTGAGTGCTTAGGTGCAGCATTATTGATTGATAATGGCCCAAAATTGTCAGAGCTGACATTGTACATTCCACATACTATGCATCGCTGCACAACACATGATTTTCGTTGACTCTCATTACTATTGAGGATACATTTGATGCTGAAATTAACTTGTATCCCCTCATTTCATTTAAGGTGTATCACCTCTCAGTTTTCTATCTCCGACTACTATCTGCTAGTCAAGAATAAACTATCAGAATGTGTGTGGCGTGTTTTGTTCCACGGTACAAATTTAAAATTAGTCATGACATTTTGAAGCCTTTCATAACCCTTCCAAAACCATCTGTAACCTGACAATCAGAGGATTAGAAAGTGACTGTACCCCAGGAACATTGTGAGATAAATTATGGTGAATTCACCAGACATAAAACTAAATGCATATTCATGAAAGTGGTTATATGTCAATATTATTAAGGGGATGACATCATCTTAACATTGTCCAAATATAATATGTATTACTTACTTCATGTCCACCACCAATTCCACCACCAAAGCTCTACAGGAAGCAATAATCATTTATTACAATGTTGGGAAAATGTTAATTAGAATTTTTAAATATCAATTCTATGTACAGAGCTCACAAAACAGCTAAATTCCACCATTTTATTGCACGCAGAGGACAACTCGAATTGACCTAGTCAAAACAGTCAGGCAAGGAGAGATTACTTGACCATTTTGTGGAGGACAAAGCTAATGTTGTGCATGTTCACTGATTGTTCCTACTATGTCTTGCTGAATGAGCTGTTAGGTGCAGTCTTAATGAATGATATTGGGCAATAACACTCTCGTTGGTGCATGCACAGTCTATGTGTGATTCACTAGGCCCAACCCAGTGTTTTAAGTGAATCTCATTAATAGTGGGGATGCACTTGATTCTCCACTAAAGCCAACATTGACTTTTTTAAATTTAATTTTCTCACCTCTAAGTTATCACCTTTCCATTATTATTACCTAAAAAATAATCACTGTGTACTTCAACAATAGTGTACAGTGCTGTATGCCACTGTTCTATTTTAAATCAAGAATGTTGTTTTGATACCTTCCTTAATCTGTCCAAACTATCTCTAACCTGGCAATCAAGATAATGGAAGGGATGGTACTTTGAGGTACATTGTGAGATGCATTGATGAGAAATGTTCTGACATAAGTCTAAGGGCACACTAATTCAATTGACTAGATGACATTGCTATTCAGCAGGTAACAGCATTGTGAAATCGTACAACAATCATATGTTTTACTTAAAATATGTCCTTCATCAACTTTACCACCAACTCCCTACATAAGGCAAGAAGCATGGATTTTAGTGTTCACTAAACTGCTGCTGACTAACTGAACATTTTTCTGGGGGACAAAGCTATCAGTTTGCATGTTCATTGATCGTTCTGTATCTGTATTGAATTGTGAGTGGTACAGCATTATTGATTGATAATGGCCCAACATTCTCAGAGCTGACATTGCACATTCCACATACTATGCACCGCTGCACAACACATGGTTTTCATTGACTCTCATTACTATTGAGGATACATTTGATGCTGAAACTAACTTGTTTCCCCTCATTTCATTAAAAGGGTATCACCTCTCAGTTTTCTATCTCTGACTACTATCTGCTAGTCAAGAATTAACTGACTATCAGTATGTGTGTGGTGTGTTTGTGGCGTGTTTTGTTCCACGGTACAAATTTAAAATTAGTCACGAGATTTCAAAGCCTTTCATAAGCCTTCCAAAACCATCTGTAACCTGACAATCAGAGGGTTAGAAAGTGACCGTACGCCAGGAAAATTGTGAGATAAATTATGGTGAATTCACCGGACATAAACCTAAAGGCATATTCATGAAAGTTATTATATGTCAATAATATTCAGGGGATGACATCATCTTAACATTGTCCAAATATAATATGTATTACTTACTCCATGTCCACCACCAATTCCGCCACCAATGCCCTACAGGAAATAATAATCATGTATTACAATGTTGGGAAAATGTCAACTAGAATTTTACATGTCAATTCAATGTAGAGAACTCACAAAACAGCTAAATTCCACCATTCTATTGCACGCAGAGGACAACTCGAATTGGCCTAGTCAAAACGGTCAGGCAAGAAGAGATTACTTGACCATTTTGTGGAGGACAAAGCTAATGTTTTGCATGTTCACAGATTGTTCCACCTATGTGTTGCTGAATGAGCTGTTAGGTGCAGCCTTAATGAATGATATTGGGCAAGAACACTCTTGTTGGTGCATGCACAGTCTGTGTGCGATTGACCAGGCCCAACCCAGTGTTTTAAGTGAATCTCATTAATAATGAGGATGCACTTGATTCTCAACTTAAGCCAACATTTGACTTTTTTTAAATTTAATTTTCTCACCTCTAAGTTATCACCCTTCCATTGTTATTACCTAAAAAAGAATCACTGTGTACTTCAACAATAGTGTACAGTGCTGTCTGCCACTGTTCTATTTTAAATCAAGAATGTTGTGATACCTTCCTTAATCTGTCCAAACTATCTCTAACCTGGCAATCAAGATGATGGAAGGGATGGTACTTTGAGGTACATTGTGAGATGCATTGATGAGAAATGTTCTGACATAAGTCTAAGGACACACTAATTCAATTGAGTAGATGACATTGCTATTCAGCAGGTAACAGCATTGTGAAATCGTACAACAATCATATGTTTTACTTAAAATATGTCCTTCATCAACTTTACCACCAACTCCCCACATAAGGCAAGAAGCATGGATTTTAGTGTTCAGGAACAAATAATTAAAATGGGCCACATGAGCTAAAGAACATCCTGTACACAAATCTGAGTCCACCGATTGTGCTTCTGTAAGTAATCCTTGGTAAACCAGAATGAGCCAACAATTTTATTCTGTAAAATTTAAATGCGTTCAATATTTTTGTCAATACACCTTTCCAAAGCTGCCTTTCTCACATTTGAGTGTGGGTATGCTATACGAAAATGGGGGACACAGCATTCCCATCATTATTATAATTATAATTATAATTATAATTATTATAATTATTATTATTATTTAAATTGTTAACCCATGAGCTGTGTGTGTGTGTGTGTGTGTGTATGTGTGTGTGTATGTGTACGTGTAGAGTGTATTTTTGTTGTGTGATGGTGTATGTGTGTGCGTGTTTTTGTATGTGCGTTTATGCTGCCTTGGATGGTAATACATATATGCCATTTTATTTATCGTATGATCGTAGTGTTCTGTCATAGTCCACAAGAGGACATATTTACCTTATGTTCAGCACAGACTCCTTTAAGGCTCTGTGGGATGAAAACAGACCTTTCTATATTGAAGTCATGTTAACTTGTTTACATATTAAGAGATGTTGTACCATCAGCGTCTAAATGTAAATGGACAACTTTTGACAGATATTTTATGGGCATTTATTGTGTTTGCTTTAAATTCTGAAATTATTGTAATTTAGTGAAACATATAGACTTATTCATGACATGTGGTTATCTTTGGCACAGTAGCACCGCAGATTACACTCCATGAAAAGTGGAATTTGTTCACAATTTCCATTTCTATGGTGCTCTGGTATGATACAAATGGTCAATAGGTCTCTACTGTATTGTTGTATTCATGGAAACGGCATTTGAAGTCATATCTTCATAAGGATTTGTTACATAAATTACATCAGGTAAAGTCACTTGAACACATGGGACACCGATATTTGGTGATCTTGATTTCTGATAAAAACATAATCACAAACAATAATTCCATATGTGTGTGCGTTTTCGTGTGTGCGTCCCTAGATTTGGAGGACATAAAATAAGTACTTAGAAACTTCTTATTTGAATGTCCATGTGAGAATCCGACGGGAGTGAGCAACCCAAATGATTCAGTGAATTTACAATTGGCAACTGCTTATGAGAGTGGACTTTCACACTGACTGAGAGCAACTCATTTTAACCAAACCAAAGCAGTTAGCGCAGCATAGACTGCATGACAGTGTTGCTGTGGTTAAATCCTCTGTGGTGTACATTCCTCTGTCTCGGGAGGATAGCCCAGGGGCAATGTGCTCGCCTTGGATGCAAGGAAACACGGAGCAACACAGGTTCAATCCCTGGGTCTGCGATTAGAAACCTCTGGGTATTAAGCGTGTTATAAATAACCAATCACATCTTATCATATCACTGATCTATCGGACTCTTCAATGCTATGTGATCACTTACTTTCAGCATTATTCAGTGATAATGTGCCGCACTATTTTGGACTGTGCATGGCGATTCTATTTGTGAATTAATAGGCGAACAAAGGGTTTTATATGAATCTCATTAGTAGTGAAGATATATTTCATGCTGCACCTATCTCAAATTTTCAATGTTTTCAATTCAAGTGTGACTCGTCTAAGTTATCTCTCTTCCATTACTATCACCTAATCATGTCATTTGCGCAGTGATGAATCCAACATTACTGTTCTTAAAAATGGATAAAGCATTATGATGCCTTCCATTACCCTTTAAAGACCTTCTATAAACTCACAATCTGGAGGTAAGCGTTGATGTAACCTTCATGTGCAGATTGAAATGACTTACTTTGAAATCCCCATACATACCTTCCAGGGCATACTCATTAATCTATCTAGAAATCAATACTATTCAACGTTAAAGAAATACTGAATAAGTGAGTAAAAAAAAGTCCCCACTTACTATTCCACCACCACCTTTGCCACCAGCACCCTACAGAAGACAATATGCATGTATTTTAATTTCAATGTGGATGAATAGTAAATACAAACTTTGAAAAGACAAGTAAATGTGCAGGTCTCTCATTGGATCTCTCCCACATCATTTTAGAACCCACAAATTCATCCTGGCAGATACTTAATGGACTTATAGGTTATTTGTTTTAAAAGATGGCAATAATGTATAGTGTTTTACAATTTTTCTTCAGAAATCAACTTTGAGTTTCTCTGGTACATAAACTAAAGAACATCCCCTACACAAATCTCAGAGTCCACCAATTGTGCTTCTGCAAGTACTCCTTAGTAATCCAGAAGGGGCCAACATTTGTATTCTTTAATATTTTATATGCGTTCAATATGTTTGTCAGTACACCTTTCTAAAGCTGCCTGTTTCACATTTGGGTGTGGGTATGCTATAAGAAAATGAGGGACACAGCATTCCCATTATTATTATTATGATGATTGTTATTATTATTATTATTATTATTATTATATGATATGATATATGATATGATATCATATGGCATTTGTAACGTGCCTATACACAAGTGTTTATTTATGCTATTATTATTATTATTATTATTATTATTATTATTATTATTATTATTATTAGTATGCTAATGTTTAACCCATGAGCTGTGTGTGTGTGTCCGATCTGGGATTGTACAAAATATGTGCTGATGTATTGATGGTTGTCATGTTTTGTAATAATGCCCAAAAGGATGTATTCAACTTATGTTCATCAAATTCTCTACCAATTCTCTATTGATTCAAAAAACACATATTTCTATTTGGAAGTCACTTTAGTATGCTAATATATTAAGAGAAGTTTGAACTTCTCCCCTCAGATTTTAAATGAAAGCAGATGCCTCCTGACCGATATGTGATGGGCATGTAACTTCTTTGCTTCAAAAACTGAAATGATATACATTTATTGTCACATTTAAGGGTATACATGAAAAGTGGTTGACTGTACCTAAATGCACTCTAGAATGCGCTCAATGTGTAATTATCAATTGCCCTTTTGCAAATTGTTGGGTGCTCTTTGTTATTATAGAAGCTGCCACATGATTGCCTCCCTATTGTTGAATGCATACACACTCTCTTTTTATTCATGCCTTCTTGAGGGGATTTACCTAATTTGAATTAGGTAATGTACAATGCAAGAAGGGGGCAGAGGTTTTGAGTGATCATGGATTGTAATACAATTATGATCAGACACATTTAAGCCATATTGCTTTGTGTCTGTGTGTGGGGGGCGAACTACCCTCGCTGGAGAAATAAATCACACAAACACTTAAACTGAACATCCAGAAACTTATATGAACGCTCATTAGAGAATCCAAGGTACCCAAAACTTCTAATGACAGAGTCAATTTGCAATTGGCAACTCCCTTTGGTAGTGGGCCCTCACTGTCAGAGAGCCACTGAAATTAACCAAAGGAATGCTACCAGAACTGCTGACTAACTGAACATTTTTCTGGGGGACAAAGCTATCAGTTTGCATGTTCATTGATTGTTCTGTATCTGTATTGAATTGTGAGTGCTTAGGTGCAGCATTATTGATTGATAATGGCCCAAAATTGTCAGAGCTGACATTGTACATTCCACATACTATGCATCACTGCACAACACATGATTTTCGTTGACTCTCATTACTATTGAGGATACATTTGATGCTGAAATTAACTTGTTTCCCCTCATTTCATTTAAGGTGTATCACCTCTCAGTTTTCTATCTCCGACTACTATCTGCTAGTCAAGAATAAACTATCAGAATGTGTGTGGCGTGTTTTGTTCCACGGTACAAATTTAAAATTAGTCATGACATTTTGAAGCCTTTCATAACCCTTCCAAAACCATCTGTAACCTGACAATCAGAGGATTAGAAAGTGACTGTACCCCAGGAACATTGTGAGATAAATTATGGTGAATTCACCAGACATAAAACTAAAGGCATATTCATGAAAGTGGTTATATGTCAATATTATTCAGGGGATGACATCATCTTAACATTGTCCAAATATAATATGTATTACTTACTTCATGTCCACCACCAAAGCTCTACAGGAAACAATAATCATTTATTACAATGTTGGGAAAATGTTAATTAGAATTTTTAAATATCAATTCTATGTACAGAGCTCACAAAACAGCTAAATTCCACCATTTTATTGCACGCAGAGGACAACTCGAATTGACCTAGTCAAAACAGTCAGGCAAGGAGAGATTACTTGACCATTTTGTGGAGGACAAAGCTAATGTTGTGCATGTTCACTGATTGTTCCTACTATGTCTTGCTGAATGAGCTGTTAGGTGCAGTCTTAATGAATGATATTGGGCAATAACACTCTCGTTGGTGCATGCACAGTCTATGTGTGATTCACTAGGCCCAACCCAGTGTTTTAAGTGAATCTCATTAATAGTGAGGATGCACTTGATTCTCCACTAAAGCCAACATTGACTTTTTTAAATTTAATTTTCTCACCTCTAAGTTATCACCCTTCCATTATTATTACCTAAAAAAGAATCACTGTGTACTTCAACAATAGTGTACAGTGTTCTATGCCACTGTTCTATTTTAAATCAAGAATGTTGTGATACCTTCCTTAATCTGTCCAAACTATCTCTAACCTGGCAATCAAGATGATGGAAGGGATGGTACTTTGAGGTACATTGTGAGATGCATTGATGAGAAATGTTCTGACATAAGTCTAAGGGGACGCTAATTCAATTGAGTAGATGACATTGCTATTCAGCAGGTAACAGCATTGTGAAATCGTACAACAATCATATGTTTTACTTAAAATATGTCCTTCATCAACTTTACCACCAACTCACTGCAGAAGGCAAGAAGCATGGATTTTAGTGTTCAGGAACAAATAATTAAAATGGGCCACATGAGCTAAAGAACATCCTGTACACAAATCTGAGTCCACCGATTGTGCTTCTGTAAGTAATCCTTAGTATCCAGAATGAGCCAAGATTTTTATTCTGTAATATTTTATATGCGTTCAATATTTTTGTCAATACACCTTTCTAAAGCTGCCTTTCTCACATTTGGGTGTGGGTATGCTATACAAAAATTGGGGACACAGCATTCCCATCATTATTATTATTATAATTATAATTATAATTATTATTATTATTATTATTATTTAAATTGTTAACCCATGAGCTGTGTGTGTGTGTGTGTGTATGTGTGTGTGTATGTGTATGAGTGTATTTTTGTTGTGTGATGGTGTATGTGTGTGCGTGTTTTTGTGTGTGCGTTTATGCTGCCTTGGATGGTAATACATATATGCCATTTTATGTATCGTATGATCTTAGTGTTCTGTCATAGTCCACAAGAGGACATATTTACCTTACGTTCAGCACAGACTCCTTGAAGGCTCCGTGGGATGAAAACAGACCTTTCTATATTGAAGTCATGTTAACTTGTTTACATATTAAGAGATGCTGTACCGTCAGCTTCTAAATGTAAATGGACAACTTTTGACTTTCAATTCAAGTGTGATTCATCAAGTTATCTCTCTTCCATTACTATCACCTAATCAAGACATTGCACAGTGATGAATGCAACATTACTGTTTTTAAAAATGGATAGAGCATTTTGATGCCTTCCATTACCCTTTGAAGACCTTCTATAAACTCAAAATCTAGAGGTAAGCGTTGATGTAGCCTTAATGTGCAGAGTGAAATGACTTACTTTAAAATCCCCATACATACCTTCCAGGGCATACTCATTAATCTATCTAGAAATCAATACTATTCAACGTTAAACAAATATTGAATAAGTGAGTAAACAATTTTCCCCACTTACTATTCCACCACCAGCTTTGCCACCAACACCCTACAGAAGACAATATGCATGTATTTTAATTTCAATGTGGATGAATAGTAAATACAAACTTTGAAAAGACAATTACATGTACAGGTGTCTGATTGGATCTCTCCCACATCATTTTAGAACCCACAAATTCTTCCTGGCAGATACTTAATAGACTTTTAGGTTATTTGTTTTAAAAGATAGCAATAATGTATAGTGTTTTACATTTTTTCTTCAGAAATCAACTTTGAGTTTCTCTGCCACATTAGCTAAAGAACATCCTCTACACAAATTTGAGTCCACCAATTGTGCTTCTGTAAGTAATCCTTAGTAATCCAGAAGGAGCCAAAATGTTTATTCTGTAATATTTTATATACGTCCAATATTTTTGTCAGTACACCTTTCTAAAGCTGCCTTTCTCACATTTGGGTGTGGGTATGCTATACAAAAATGAGGGACACAGCATCCCTAATATTATTATTATTATTATTATTGTTATTATTGTTATTTAAATTTTTAACCCATGAGCTGTATGTGTGTGTCCCATCTGGGATTGTACAAAATATATGCTGATGTATTGATGGTTGTCGTGTTTTGTAATAATGCCCAAAAGGATGTATTCAACTTATGTTCACCAAATTCTCTACCAATGCTCTATTGAACAAAAAACATATATTTCTATTTTGAAGTCACATTAGTATGCTAACATATTAAGAGAAGTTTTAACTTCTCCCCTCAGATTTTAAATGAAAGCAGCAGCCTCCTGACCGATATGTGATGGGCATGTAACTTCTTTGCTTCAAAAACTGAAATGATATACATTTATTGTCACATTTAAGGGTATACATGAAATGTGTTTGACTGTACCTAAATGCACTCTAGAATGCACTCAATGTGTAATTATCGATTGCTCTTTTGCAAATTGTTGGGTGCTCTTTGTTATTATAGAAGCTGACACATGATTGCTTCCCTATTGTTGAATTCATACACACTCTTTTTTTATTCATGCCTTCTTGAGGGGATTTACCTAATTTGAATTAGGTAATGTACAATGCAAGAAGGGGGCAGAGGTTTTGAGTGATCATGGATTGTAATACAATTATGATCACAAACATTTAAGCCATATTGCTTTGTGTTTGTGTGTGGTGGGTGAACTACCCTCGCTGGGGAAATAAATCACACAAACACTTAAACTGAACATCCAGAAACGTATATGAACGCTCATTAGAGAATCAAAGGGTCCCACCACTTCTAAAGACAGAGTCAATTTTATATTGGCAACTCCATTTGGTAGTGGGCCCTCACTGTCAGAGAGCCACTGAAATTAACCAAAGGAATGCTACCAGAACTGCTGACTAACTGAACATTTTTCTGGGGGACAAAGCTATCAGTTTGCATGTTCATTGATTGTTCTGTATCTGTATTGAATTGTGAGTGCTTAGGTGCAGCATTATTGATTGATAATGGCCCAAAATTGTCAGAGCTGACATTGTACATTCCACATACTATGCATCGCTGCACAACACATGATTTTCGTTGACTCTCATTACTATTGAGGATACATTTGATGCTGAAATTAACTTCTTTCCCCTCATTTCATTTAAGGTGTATCACCTCTCAGTTTTCTATCTCCGACTACTATCTGCTAGTCAAGAATAAACTATCAGTATGTGTGTGGCGTGTTTTGTTCCACGGTACAAATTTAAAATTAGTCATGACATTTTGAAGCCTTTCATAACCCTTCCAAAACCATCTGTAACCTGACAATCAGAGGATTAGAAAGTGACTGTACCCCAGGAACATTGTGAGATAAATTATGGTGAATTCACCAGACATAAAACTAAAGGCATATTCATGAAAGTGGTTATATGTCAATAGTATTCAGGGGATGACATCATCTTAACATTGTCCAAATATAATATGTATTACTTACTTCATGTCCACCACCAATTCCGCCACCAAAGCTCTAGAGGAAACAATAATCATGTATTACAATTTTGGGAAAATGTCAATTAGAATTTTTAAATATCAATTCTATGTACAGAGCTCACAAAACAGCTCAAGTCCACCATTTTATTGCACGCAGAGGACAACTCGAATTGACCTAGTCAAAACAGTCAGGCAAGCAGAGATTATTTGACTATTTTGTGGAGGACAAAGCTAATGTTGTGCATTTTCACTGATTGTTCCTACTATGTCTTGCTGAATGAGCTGTTAGGTGCAGCCTTAATGAATGATATTGGGCAAGAACACTCTCGTTGGTGCATGCACAGTCTATGTGTGATTCACTAGGCCCAACCCAGTGTTTTAAGTGAATCTCATTAATAGTGGGGATGCACTTGATTCTCCACTAAAGCCAACATTGACTTTTTTTAAATTTAATTTTCTCACCTCTGAGTTATCACCCTTCCATTATTATTACCTAAAAAAGTATCACTGTGTACTTCAAAAATAGTGTACAGTGTTGTATGCCACTGTTCTATTTTAAATCAAGAATGTTTTTTTTGATACCTTCCTTAATCTGTCCAAACTATCTCTAACCTGGCAATCAAGATGATGGACGGGATGGAACTTTGAGGTACATTGTGAGATGCATTGATGAGAAATGTTCTGACATAAGTCTAAGGGCACACTAATTCAATTGAGTAGATGACATTGCTATTCAGCAGGTAACAGCATTGTGAAATCGTACAACAATCATATGTTTTACTTAAAATATGTCCTTCATCAACTTTACCACCAACTCACTGCAGAAGGCAAGAAGCATGGATTTTAGTGTTCAGGAACAAATAATTAAAATGGGCCACATGAGCTAAAGAACATCCTGTACACAAATCTGAGTCCACCGATTGAGCTTCTGTAAGTAATCCTTGGTAATCCAGAATGAGCCAACATTTTTATTCTGTAATATTTTAAATGCGTTCAATATTTTTGTCAATACACCTTTCCAAAGCTGCCTTTCTCACATTTGGGTGTGGGTATGCTATACGAAAATGGGGGACACAGCATTCCCATCATTATTATTATTATTATTATTATTATTATTATTATTATTATTATTATTATTATTATTATTATTATAATTAGTATTATTATTATTATTATTATTTAAATTTTTAACCCATGAGCTGTGTGTGTGTGTGTGTGTGTATGCGTGTGTGTATGTGTATGAGTGTATTTTTGTTGTGTGATGGTGTATGTGTGTGCGTGTTTATGTGTGTGCGTTTATACTGCCTTGGATGGTAATACATATTTGCCATTGTATTTATCGTATGATCGTAGTGTTCTGTCATAGTCCACAAGAGGACATATTTACCTTATGTTCAGCACAGACTCCTTGAAGGCTCCGTGGGATGAAAACAGACCTTTCTATATTGAAATCATGTTAACTTGTTTACATATTAAGAGATGTTGTACCGTCAGCTTCTAAATGTAAATGGACAACTTTTGACTTTCAATTCAAGTGTGATTCATCAAGTTATCTCTCTTCCATTACTATCACCTAATCAAGACATTGCACAGTGATGAATGCAACATTACTGTTTTTAAAAATGGATAGAGCATTTTGATGCCTTCCATTACCCTTTTAAGACCTTCTATAAACTCAAAATCTAGAGGTAAGCATTGATGTAGCCTTAATGTGCAGAGTGAAATGACTTACCTTGAAATCCCCATACATACCTTCCAGGGCATACTCATTAATCTATCTAGAAATCAATACTATTCAACGTTAAACAAATATTGAATAAGTGAGTAAACAATTTTCCCCACTTACTATTCCACCACCAGCTTTGCCACCAACACCCTACAGAAGACAATATGCATGTATTTTAATTTCAATGTGGATGAATAGTAAATACAAACTTTGAAAAGACAATTACATGTACAGGTGTCTGATTGGATCTCTCCCACATCATTTTAGAACCCACAAATTCTTCCTGGCAGATACTTAATAGACTTTTAGGTTATTTGTTTTAAAAGATAGCAATAATGTATAGTGTTTTACATTTTTTCTTCAGAAATCAACTTTGAGTTTCTCGGCCACATGAACTAAAGAACATCCTCTACACAAATCTGAGTTCACCAATTGTGCTTCTGTAAGTAATCCTTAGTAATGCAGAAGGAGCCAACATTTTTATTCTGTAATATTGTATATGCGTTCAATATTTTTGTCAGTACACCTTTATAAAACTGCCTTTCTCTCATTTGGGTGTGGGTATGCTATATGAAAATGGGGACACAGCATTCCCAATATTATTATTATTATTATTATTATTATTATTATTATTATTATTATTATTATTATTATTTACATTTTTAACCCATGAGCTGTGTGTGTGTGTCCCATCTGGGATTGTACAAAATATATGCTGATGTATTGATGGTTGTAGTGTTTTGTAATAATGCCCAAAAGGATGTATTCAACTTATGTTCACCAAATTCTCTAGCAATTCTCTATTGATTCAAAAAACATATATTTCTATTTTGAAGTCACTTTGGTATGCTAACATATTAAGAGAAGTTTGAACTTCTCCCCTCATATTTTAAATGAAAGCAGCTGCATCCAGACCGATATGTGATGGGCATGTAACTTATTTGTTTTCAAAACTAAAATTATATACATTTATTGTCACATTTAAGGGCTTACATGAAATGTGGTTGACTGTACCTAAATGCACTCTACAATACTCTCAATGTAAAATTATAGTTGGCCCTTTTTGCAAATTGTTGGGTGCTCTTTGTTATTATAGAAGCTGTCACATGATTGCTTCCCTATTGTTGAATGCATATACACTCCTTATTTATTCATGCCTTCTTGAGGAGATTTACCTAATTTGAATTAGGTATGTACAATGAAAAAAGGGGGCAGAGGTTTTGAGTGATCAAGGATTGTAATACAATTATGATCACAGACATTTAAGCCACATTTCTTTTTGTGTTTGTGTGTGGGGGGGTGGGTTGTACAACCCTGGCCTGGGAAATAAATCACACAAACACTTACACTAACGTGGTCGCCTTGGAAGCAAGACCACACGGAGCAATACAGGTTCGATCCCCGGGTCCGCGCTTAGAAACCTCTGGGTATTAAGCGCATTATAAATAACCTATTATATCATATCATAACATCCAGAAACTTCTTATATGAACACTCATTAGATAATACGAGGGACCCAGCACTTTAGATGACAGAGCCAATTTACAATTGGCAACTCCTTTGGTAGTGGTCCCTCACTGTCAGAGAGCCACTGAAATTAACCAAAGGAACGCTACCAGAAATGCTGACTAACTGAACGTTTTTCTGGTGGACAAAGCTATATGTTCATTTATTGTTTTGTATCTGTATTGAATTGTGAGTGCTTAGGTGCAGCATTATGGAATGATAATGGGCCAAAATACTCAGAGCTGATATTACACATTCCATTTACTATGCAACCTGCACAACACAATTCAATTTCAATGACTATCATTTCTAGCGAGCATACATTTGATGCTGAAATTAACTTGTTCCACTCATTTCATTTAAAGTGTATCACTTCCCAGTTTTCTATCGTCGACTACTATCTGCTAGTCAAGAATAAATGTGACTTTCAGTATGTGTGTGCCGTGTTTGTTTCCACGGTACACATTTTTAATTAGACATTGCATTTTGAAGCCTTTCATACTCCTTCCAAAACCATTTGTAACCTGACAATCAGAGGGTTAGAAGGTGACTGTACACCAGGAACATTGTGAGATGAATTATGGTGAATTCACCAGACATAAATCCAAAGGCATATTCATGAAGTGATTATATGTCAATTAAATTCAGGGGATATTATATATTACTTACTTCATATCCACCACCAACTGTACCCCCATCGCCCTACATGAACCAATACCCATGTATTACAATTGTTGGGAAAATTTCAATTACCATGTTTAAATGAAAATTCTATCTACAGATCTCTCGCAACATCTACACCTCACCATTTAATTACACACAGAGGAACACTCCAATTGACCTAGGCAAAACCTATGGTCCTTCCATGCAATGTTGAATGGGCTGTTAGGTGCAGCATTAATGAATGATATTGGGCGAGAATATTCTCAGTGGTGCATGGCACAGTCTATGTGTAAACAGAAATGTGCACTTCTCCCATCAAATTCTAAATGCAAGCAGCTGCCTCCAAACCGATATTTGATGGGCATGCAGCTTATTTGCTTTGAAGATTGTATGCATGTACATTTAGTGTAACATTTAAGGATATAAAAGAAATGTGGTTGCCCGTGACTCAGTGCTTTCCAGATTGCACTGCACTCCACGCAAAATGATAGTTTGCACTTTTCCAACTTGTAGAGTGCTATCTGATATTCAAACACACTCCATTTTCATGCATATATTCATAAGGGGATTTACCTCATTTAAATTATGTAATGTACAATGCATGTACAGAGCTTGTGAGGTATCATGGATTGTAATAAAAACATGATCACAAACAATCAACCCATATTGGTGTGTGTGTGTGTGTGTGTCCACTACTTAGCTGGATAGGGAATTCAAATACACACACGCACACACACACTTAAACACTGCACATCCAGAAAGTTCTTATATGAACAGTCAAGAAAGAATCTAAGGGACCCAGCACCTCCAATGAAAGAGTGAATTTACTATTTGCTATTCCCCTTGCGAGTGGGTCCTCTATCTGTTAAAGAGATACTCCAATTAACCTACACAAAGCTAGCAGAACATCAGAGACTAATGTAACATTTAGTGGGGGGAAAAGAGGCTTGGTTGCATGTTCATTCATCTTTCATACTCTGTATTGACTTGGAGTTCAATAGGTGCAGAATTAACGATTGATAAAGGGCTTAAATACTCAAGGCTGAAATTGCACCTTTTTTATAGGATGCACCTTGCACAATAAGTGGTTTTAAATTAATCTCATTAGTATTGAGGATACATTTGATGCATGACTTGACTCAACTTTTCCACTGTTTTCAATTCAAGTGTCTCACCACTCAGTTTTCTACCTTTGAATAATATCTGCTAATCAAGAATAAATGTTTCTCTCACTATCTGTATACAGTGTTTTGTTCCATGGTTCACATTTTAAATTAAACATAGGATGGATGCCTTCCATAATCCTTCCTAAACTATCTATAACCTGAGAATCAAGGGACAGGAAGGCATTGAACCTCCAGGAACATTGTGAGATACATGTTAGTGAAATGTCTAGAAATACCTACATATGTATATTCATGAAAGTGATTAGAAGTCAATAATATTCAGGGGAAGACACCATCACAAAACTTACTTCAGCTACTTCAGCATCACCACCAACTTCACCACTAAAGCCCAACATGAACAAATAACCATGTATTACAATGTTGGGAACATGTTAATTGGAATCTTTAAATGACAATACAATCTACAGATATCACAGAACATCTGCACCTCACCATTGTATTGCTCAAAGAGGATCTCTTCAATTGACCTAATCAAAACAGTCAGCACAGCAGAGTTTACCTGACCATTTTGTAGATGTCTGAGTTGATGGGTTACGCTTTCACTAATGGTTCCTAATAGTTGTTCTGGCAAATGTCTGACGGATTACTAATTAAATTGAGCAGATGTCAATGCAATTCAACAGATATCATGACTGTGAAATTGTGCAAAAATCATATGTTTTACTTACTATATTTCCTTCACCAACTCCCTACGGGAGACAAAAAGCATGAAGAATTTGAGAAACCATAATTGACATATTGACTGATTGAATCTATCATTCTGTGCTGCGAAGTGTTGACCAGTAATGGTTAACATTTTAATCATGTGTATATGGCACTTTTAAAATATCGCAAGGGACTCAGACTGTACTGTTACCTTCAAAATGCTTCAAAATTTGTATTTTAGTACCTTTTCTTGTCCCCTTGTCTTGTGCTATTTCTTCCCTTCTATTGTGTGTGCTTTGTTGTTGCCCCTGTTACGTAAAATTGCAATCCGATGGTGGAAGGTGTAGGTGTTTAAATTAGTTCATGATTTAGTTGTTCCTGGAATATTAGTATACTATTTATTTTCCATATTCCAATGTTATAGGGATCATGTTTTGCCTGCTTTACCCACTAAAAGTTGATTATGAAAAGTTAAACTGGGGAATGCAATACCATGGAATGCCCATTTATCTTCTGAGAGCACATTCATTGAGGATTATAACTCAACTATACTCCAGGGGGTTTACTGAACTTCGGCTTTCAGTAAGTAGTGCACCAAATTCCAGTGGAAAAAAATATATATTTTTGTATTTGGTTTTAGCCAAGTAGCTCTCTGTCTTCTCATATGAATGCAATGAAAATGGTCAGAGTGGCAAATATGGAGTGTGGATTGATGAAGAAAATGTCATTTATTGAAAAAATATCAGACTAAAATGCATATTTCTGTCTATTGGAGAGGAGAGGTGAGCATTGTGTGTTCCATTGGGAATTACCTTTTGGGAAAACTTTAATAATTCACAGTAGGCAGTGTAAAATGTTGATCTTTGGTAATCAGTTATATGTCAGGCAAAGTGCCCCAGCAAAAAAGGCTATAAAGAAGAACTTCATGGTGGGAAATCGCTCCAGTTCTTCAATTGGCCTGTCAGTCAGAGTGAGTATAGAGGGACAAGATAGGTGGGATGGCTCTGTTTAAATGAAATAAAGTCAGACAGCTACACTCGATTGGTTTACTGGCAGGGGAGTATGTTTGGAAATAGCAAGACTTCCCAAAAGGCGATCTGCCTTTTGTAGGTCAGTAGGGCAGGGGACAAATCAGTTACCTGTCAGGCAGTCCAAGATGTGTCCAGCATTTGTTAACCCATATTGGCATCTTGAGATACTTGCTCATTTACAAACATTATAGGTCTGTTTGCCCCGACATGAAAGGTGTGTGAGATTAGAGAATTCTTCTGCGTTTATAGATTGAGATAGCAATCAATACATCTGCTGCTGTTGTGTGGTGTGAAACATAGAAAAAGCCATTGAAACCTGAATTCTCTAGTGTGGGGGGAAGAGATTTGGAAAGTGGACCTAGACTGAGATAGGGTAGAATTGACCGACTGTCCAAGAGGCAAGTGCCTTCTTAGAGCTGTCAGGGAAAGTTAATTTGCTTCATTGCAATAATTAATATCTATAATGGTGGATCTAGGAGGTTAGCATGCAAAAGAAATTCAACTTTTGCACAACATGATGAAAAACAATGACAATGGAAATTAAATGTTTAAAAATGCCTTATTAGAGAATGGCCTTTATGGTCCAATAAGATGAGCTAATGCAAGATAAAATGGAGGTTGTGTGTCTTCTGGAAACTTTTTGTCTGATATTGAATAATGCAAACAGAAAAGTGCCTGGGTTTGAGCGGAATTGTATGATTCCTATAGTCCAAGATCAAATGTTTGAGCGCATCAGTTCACAAGCGGGTAAATAGAGAATGATGATAAATCCTATCAAACATCAATTGAGCACAGCTCATTTAAGAACAATGGAACAAGGTTTCTGAGGACCAAACAAGTAACATAATTGTAGATAGCATATGTACCCTCAGTCCAGACATTTTGCTAGATAGAAGCAGAACTTCCAAGGTGAAAGATATGCAATGCAGCCAACCTCATTACCAGTATACATGGACATTGAATGTGTGCAATTTTTGGAATTTTTCTAATCTTACGGGGGATGATATATGTTGTATGCACACACATGTTTATTTTAGACATCGATATATTTGGAATGTACATTTTCGAAATATGAATGTTTGTGAATCTAGCATTGAGATGCACACATTTCTGACTATGATCTGGTGAGTGCTGTCATTCAAATGGATATCAGTACAGGAAAGAAGAACACTTGTAGAGTCGTTATGAAGGTATTGCAAGAGAAATTACTTTTGAACAATAGGTACTTTTTGGGGTGGTGACCTTTACCTAAGATGCCTTGTTGCAAAGCAGCCTAAACTTGTCATTTTGCAGGTCTCTCTGCTGGTTCAGATCAAGCTCTTCATTCCCAGGATACAACCACCACACAATCCCTTGTAATGCTGTATATTGAAGATGGTAATGCGATGTTGGCTGAGGTTTCACAAAGTATGCTAAATCCTCCAAAATCAACTTCATAACCTGCCACCAAATTCATTGAAGGAAACTGTTCCGTTGGACTTCAATGCTGGCTTCCTTGCACTGCCTTCAATTTGAATTGTGCATTGCTGTCAAACTACGCTGCCTAGGTAGTTTGACAACAAGAGTCAACATATTTGGCTTAAAAAACAAACTATGTTGGGCGAAAACCAGGTTTCTTTGAGCACAGTTTGCCTATTCGTAGTGGTATCCGTAGCAGAGAAAACACAAAACCAATGGCAGTCTGAACGTTCCATAATCAATAACTCTTGAAAAGCTTACCCTCCATCTGAGGGTGCCTTCCACTCTTATGGCTTTTAAGTGGGAGCAGCACATATGTTTGCTCCCAACAGTCAATCAAACCAATATATTACTGCATCTAGAGACATAATATTGTTACCATAGTTATAAATATATATACTTTAAACTGTATTTAAACTGAAAGTTGTAATTTCTGAGTGAAAAATAAATACATTTTACAAAAAGTGGTGAGAACGTTCCTTGCAAAAAAAAGAAAATAACTGGGACAATGGTGTCACATGTGGAAGGTGATCAGCTTGTAGAGTTAGAACATGGTTAGTGTCAAACCACATCATTTCAATAAAATAAGAGTAGAAGTCATTAACCTATCACATTGAAAAATCTGAGGAATTCAGGATATATAACACATTCTACCAGTACAAATGGGCAGAAGAACTATAAATGGAAGGGTAATCATCAAAGATTGCACTGTTGGCCTTAAAAGAAGGAGAATCCGACATTATTGTCTGCAAATTTGGAAACCGTAGTGTTACAGAAATTGCCCTATTATTTTCCGTGTGGAACTATACCAGAATTTCCAAAATGCTATGTTGCCATTCATTGTCCAGGTGCTTAAATACCTATAAGCAAAGTATATTTTCAACAAGGTTTTTAAGCCATCAAATGTAACTGTGACATTTAATAATAGTAAAGATCTTGAGAGATACCATTCAATTCATTTTGGCAATGAGCTGCTAATTAGAGTATGGACAATAGGCCCATGAAAAGTGACTAGGAAATATGTTCATAATGAGTGTTTCATAGCAGGGTTATCAGACACAGAAAGGTGCCATGAGATGCTTGTTGTGTGTCCTTCCAACATCTGTGTACCATTCTTGGCATTCTTGACCACATCCCCTGGGATTCAAAGATCTTCACTTGAGCCATAAGCCAACATGCTTGTGGTCAATCTGGTACACTCAATCCCACAATGAGACTGAGCACCTGGAAACAAGAGCATTTGGGAGGAATGTGTCTTGCTTCTCAACAACAGTAAGTTGCCCAGGTTTGATGCTCGTTTGCCACTATTTTCTACAATGTGATGTCTATTTCTGGTGCCTGACATGCTATTCTTATTGAGGTTCTGTCTTCTTTAGATTGATCCCTCGTGTTGTTGGTACAGGTCCCATGGACTTAGTGATCATTGTGCTTGAGTCATCCAGAATGTTCCTCCTATTTGCTACGCAGTCTTTTAGCATAGGGATTGTGGGTGTATCTAAAATCCCTACTTCTTGGATACCCTTTGGGACCCACATTCCTTCAGGTAGATACACCACTACAAAGGGTTCCAGGGAGAAGATAGGAGGTCTTCTATTTTATCTATTTACATATTTCTTGTTTATTTGCTTTTATTGAAACATTGGGAGGCTGTTCTGATAGTTCCTCTGACCTTTTCAACAAATTGCTTGTTTATTTTTTGTTCCCTGATCTCCCTATGATAGTGGGATTGGGAGAAAGTCTTCTTCTCCTCCTGAGTGGTTTAACTTGGGTACGTTCGTAACAGTGGGGAAGCTCACATTATTAACAAAAGTGCACATTGGACATGTCTATGTTTTATTAAAGATGGACAAAATGGCAAGCATGGTGTAATCCCTGGTCTTAGAAAGAGCCTTCGATGGCATGATATGGCATTTGTTCTGTACGTTTTGGAGATAATGAGATTTTGAGTGATACTGCTTGAAGGACCTATTCTAAAGTAGTGATGTGGAGGTGGGTGTCATAGAATCATACAATGTTGATATTTAGAGATTCAGAGGGGTACCAAACAAGGATGTCTACTGTCTCCATCTTGTATTCAACTTGGCTATTCAGATTTGTTGAACACCTTCAAAAATATGTCAAATTACAAGGTTTCTAAACTATTTGAATTAGATTACAAAGCAATGTTCTTCGGGGAAAACCAGGCAAAAGAAGGAATACTTCTTCTGGAAGAAACTGGCACTGTTTAAATATATCAATTGTCAAAAGAGTATACTTCTAACATTGTCACCTGAAATTAATAGAACCATAAATAAGATGTGGCATCTAGATGTTTAAGCTATCTATGCAACACTTGCTAAAGTTAATTTCACCAAAGAATGACAAAAATGTATGAAGAAATGCTAAACTATTATATATTTTTATGAAGAACAGAACTATCCAAAGGACTACCTTGTAATTGATACCTGGATGGAGAGGCAGGTACATGTGACTGCATTGGCAATACTGGCACCCCTTGCTCAACATTTGAATGTAACTGTCTCCCGTCTTTCATGCATTACTAGAACATAACCGTGGACCGTGTCAATTTTTACAGTGTTATGCTTCACATACCAACATTAGAATTAAAATGTGGATGCCTTACAAAAACCTTCCAATTTCATCCACTCACTGACCATAATAGTGTGAGAGGTGTTCTTACATCAGGCATATTTTGAGATACATCTCTTTGAAATGCCCAATGTTACCCCTCCAAATATATTGTTTACAGGATCATAAATTGGCACTATTTACGGAATAACAATACAAATGTAGTATGCTATACTTACCAAATGACCACCACCAACATTTCCACCAATGCCCTATAGCAGACACAAATCACATATCTCCATGTTGAAGTACAGTCAATTAAATCATGTAAATGGCAATTAAAGGGGTAATTTCCCTAGTGTAACTGCCCAATACAAACATTTTAATACACTGAGCCTCCTCCTGGCAGATATTTTATGGGGATCTAGTTTACTTCCAATATTATTTTATTTTGCCATTTCTGTTGATACATCATATTTACTTATATGGGTATCTTTGCTAGGGATCACCCTGCATATATGGCAAAATTGGGGTGCTCTAAAGCCTTGCTCCTAGGGATCCTGAGAGATATGAACACAAACACCCAAAAGAAGGCTGGGTTAATCTACATTTAGCCTTAACAGCACCTCCATGGCCCTTTTTTGCTCCCTGGCAGAAAGGTTCAACTGTATACACTAAGATTCTATGTAACAGACAGTGGCAGCTCCTCCAGAACGGGTGGTGTGGTGGCACCCACTGGCACCCCACCCATCACAGAGGAAGAGCGAGCTAGCCCGGTGTAAACACTGAACGCTCCCTCAACAGATTTTTGCAGCTCATGGAGTGCTCCTGGGCTGGCTGATGGTACTGTCAAAAGGAAAAGTGGTTTCCCCTTGACAGGTCTGTTCCCCAATCATGCATGCTCAATGAGTCATGCAAGGCTGGGGCGTTTTACTTCCCTAGCATTTCCTAGCCCAATTGGCAATGCTGGCTGGGGAACTGCATGCCTGTATGTGCAAGGGGGTGCTCCTGCGCCTCCTTGCACATACAGACAGAGCAGGGTGCTTCCTTACAAACACTCCAGCTCATGCATGTATGCCTGCAAGCTGTTTGTCCAATGTGGGAGCTGGAGTGTTGGGAGGAAACTTCAGGAATGGGGCAGAAAGTAGATTTATGATAATTTAAATATCCGTATGGATGCGTGTATGCTTGTGTTTTGAGTAACTGTATGATTAAGGGTGCACCTGGGTGAATGAGCAAGTGCATTCAGCATGTGAATGCTGTGTAAATGGGATTGTGTGTGTGTTTTTGCTGGGCCAGGGAGCTGATTTTGGTAAGTGGGGGTTTTATAACAGTAGAATTTTAAAAAAATGCCTTTATTGCATAGCCCCCCTCCCCAATGGCCATAATCAGCTCCCATTTGCAGGCATTGGAGAGGCCAGTGGACAGTGATGTTATTTTCTTTACTGGGCTTCTACGAAAGATGTCTAGTAGAAAATACCATACCTGCCTTCCAGGCCCACCAGCACCTCAAATGCAGACATACATCAGTAATTATGTGTGTATGTGAGGCGTTGGGGGCAGAGGGTTCAGGCATGGTATTTGGTACTGGGCATCTATGATAGATGCCTAGTAAAATATACCATGTCTTCCCCCTGATCCCCCAGCACCTTGTATACACAACTAATCACATTGGTTGTGTGTATGAGGAGCTAGGGGGCTTGAAAGGGGCAGACATGGTATTGTTCACTGAGCATCTATGATAGATGTCTAGTAGAAAATACCATGCCTGCCCGATGTGTCCATCAGCATTTAACATGCACACATAATCACATTCCTTGTGTGTGTGTATAAAGTGCTGGATATTTACTGGATATCTATGATAGATGTCTAGTAAAAAATACTGTGCCTGTCCCTTGTGCCCGCAGTGCCCCACATATAACGTGATTGTATTATTGTGTGAGTGTGTGTGTGTGTGTGTGTGTGTGTGTGTGAGGAGCTGGGGGCCCAGAGGCAGGCATGGCATGTTTTCATTTTTTACTGGGCATCTATGATAAATGTCTAGGAACAAATACTATGCATCCTCCACTGGCCCCCCAGTGCATCACATACACACCTAATCACAGTGATTGTTTGTGCTAGGTGCTGAGTGGCTCAGGGGGCAGGCATGTATTTTTTACTGTCATCTTTGATAGATGGCTAGTAAAAAAATATCATGCCTGCCCTCCGGGTCCAACAGTGCCTTGCATACACACATACACACATTTATTGTGTGTGTGAGTGTGAGGCACTGGGGGCACAGGGGACAGGCATGTCATATTTTTTATTAAGCATCTATGATAGATGCCTAGTAAAAAATGCCATGCCTGACCCCTGGGACCTCAAGTTCCTCAATTGCACACATAATCACACACAGTAAAGAATGCCATGTAAGTCCCCTGGGATTTCCAGTGCCTGGCATGCAATTTCATGGCTGACTTCTGAGGCCCCCAGCACTTTGAATGCACACACAATTGATTATCTGCACATGTGAAATGCTGGGGGAAGGCATACCATGTTTTAATGGGTATCTATGATAAATGCCCAGTAAGAAATGCCAGGCCTGGCCCCTCAGTGCCTTGCACACACACAAATGATAACGCATGTATGCATGGCACTGGAGGCCCTAAGACCATAGTATTTTTTACTGGGCATACTAAAACATATTTCATGTCTGTCCCCTGGGACCCCACACCTCACACACATAATCTGCCCCCTAGACAATTAGTTCCTCAAATAATGAATGTGATTATGTGTGAATACGAGACACTGATGCACAAAGGCGCATGCATGACATGTTTTACTGGGCATCTTAGATGAATCAAGCATGATAAGTGTTATTACATGGCTGGACTGGCATTTTGGTGCAACCCATCTAGCTATTCCTTACTGTGGCATGACATTTTGCATTGGCATCTTTGATAAAGCAAGCATGACCAGTGTTATTACGTGGCTGAAATGACATTCTGTTGCAGCCAGTTTGGACATGTTTTCATGCTATGGCATGCATTTTGTAATGGTAAAGCCAACTGGAGTATGTAGGGATACTGTCATATACATTGACAGAAAAAGCATAGACATAATTCTGATAGTATACCTACTGGCATTATGTGCAAAGCAATCATGAGTTTGTCTTTATGTGAGAAACCCCCCAAACCACCATTGACAGGTTCGTGCTCCATCGCTGTACCCAGTCGCTAGGGCAAATTTGGAAAGATGTAGGCTGTCCACTTAAATAAATCCCCAGTCGCCTCTGGTAGCAGATCGGTAATATTTCAGCTATTGGCCCTCATTCCGAGGTTGGTACTAGTCATGGCGCTATTCGCGCCATGACTAGCACCAATACCGGTACCGTCACCGACTTGGAGGTATGGGGGCTTACCGGTCCAGTCCGACCTTGGCGGGACCGGTAAGTCCCCATTTGAAAAGCCATTCCTCATTCCCATTTGAGCCTCCATAGGGCTCAATGGGAAGGGGGAATGTGTCAATAACGGTACCGCAAATTGCGGTACCGTTTTTGACCCCAGTATCCCTTTGCGGGTCCCGTCCTTAACGCCTGGTAAAACCAGGCGTTAAGGGAAGGGCCCGCAAAGGGACCTCGGAATAGGGCATAAAGGGATTACCGGCACCGGTGTCATTACTGGTGCCCGGTATCCCTTTGCGCCCACCTTGTAACGAGGGCCATTGTCACTAATGTACAGATGCTCTACTGTACTTTTTTGTGCATTGTTTATTCACAAAATAAATTAACTTATGAATGTTTGTAAATTGTACCCGCGCACAATGATGGGAAATAAAATGTATTGTAAGAAAAGGACCTGATTCACAGAAGTGTTTTATAATGACGTAATCCCATAGGAAAATGCCCTGTGAATCAGGCCCAAAGAGTTCAATTAAAATTGAGGAAAGGATAAATGTAGGATAACACATACTGACTACACGTAAAGATACAATGCATCACTGCTGTGTCCTCTGTCAGATACTATGCTTAGCCATTTCTGAAATGGTTGCCTTTTTCAGCACACATTTGGGATCATTCACATTTATTGATTTATACAATCCCTTTCAAATTGTGTATACTTTGAGATTTACAGCTTGTTTTAAACCTGTTATAGGCCACGCCTACCGATGTAGCAGTGTATTTTAGGGAAGTTATTCTGTTTTCAAAATCATTAATGATATTTAATTTCTGAGCTATCCTCCTGCAGATGCATTGTGCATATGTAAAACACGATTCAAATAGATTTAAAACAAAGGGCCTCATTACGAGGTGGGAGGTAAGGGATTACCGGCACCGGTAAGGGCACCGGTGCCGGTAATCCCTTACCTCCCTATTACGAGTTCCCTTTGCAGGTCCTTCCTTAATGCCTGGTTTTTGCAGGCGTTAAGGACGGGACCCGCAAAGGGACTCTAGAGCTAATAACGGTACCGCATTATTAGCGCCTTCCCCATTCCCATTGATCCCTATGGGGGCTCAAATGGGAATGGGGAATGGCCCTGGTAAATGGGAAATTACCGGTCCCTCCGACCTGGATATGGACCAGTAATTGCACCATTCACCAGGGCGGAGTCGGAAGGGTTTTGGAGGCAGCCATGGAGCTAATAGCTCCATGGCCACCTCCTACCTCGTAATGAGGCCCAACGTCTTTTCAAGTGGAAAATTGATGGAGAAATTCATGATTAGATCAAAATAGCAGTTGGATGACATTGGAAACACTTGTGTAATATATATTAAAAGGTATGATTCATGAATATGTCTTCAATAAAAGTTCAGCTAGTACTTTTGAATGTTAAATCATAAGCAATGGTTAATTTTTCAATCTTGCTGCAATTTATACCATAATAAAACCTACAGCATACTTGAAAATGTAATGTTTAAAATGTATTGTTATGATGAAATGCCATTGAATAGATAGCTGTTTCTTCTGAGGCTGCATTCACAACAGCATTAAAAGTCAACACTAAGCACGGGATAACTGAATCTTCAATTCGTGCAACACTAGTACCTTATACCTACCCAATGACCACCACTAACTCCGCCTTCAGTACCGTGTAGAAGGCAGAAAAGCACACTTTGTATTAATGAGGTTTAATCTTGCAATTTACAAGCTGTTTACATGGTTATTGAATGTACACCTGTCCCAAAGGTACAACCCATCCTTCAAAAGGTGGCCAGCACCTCCTTGCTTGCTATGTTTAAGTGCTTATTGATTTAACTTTCCCCCTTGAGTAGTTGGTGGGCCAGATCACTGATATTGGTGCTACAATACTGTAGTGGTATTCAAATGTTCCTTTCTGATGCTGAGCTCCCTCCCCCTTGATTAAAACATTGTTGTGAACCCCTCCTGAGTAAACATATTGTTGAAGGGGTCCCCAGACAACATATCTGCTGATATTTTCTATTGAAAGCAGTCACCATACTCCCTTTTTGAAGATCCGTGTGCCCCTACCGGACATTCTTTGAGCCCTCATGGGTGGTCAGCCCCACAGCTTGAAGACCACTGGTTTACAGAGAAGATCATATACATACAACAGTAGCTAACATACACCTAACCTTGCTGAATGTTGACTGATACCTGATACATTAAGCACACGAGTCCAAATCTATTTAAAGGTGAAATCCGAAAATTCGGACCTGAGTGTGTCAGGCTCAGCATCACAACTCACTGTAATTGAAAGCAGACAAACGATGAACAGCAGAGGTTTGCTGTGAAATAAGGGGGCATGTTCAGCACCCACCTGGCACCAAAAACAGGTGTGGTAAGGAAAATCTCAGATGAAGAGAATAGTGCATAGTCTATGAGAAATAGAAATCTCAAAGACTGTATAAATGGGGGCTCCATTTCATGGTTGTGGTGTTGGCAATCAATCATGATCCATTACCCCAAAATAGCCCCATGTCTTTCCAGCACATCTAATTTGGTCCTCCAACTACCTAATTGGTACCTGGAATGGTTAGGCTTGGTTGTGGGAGCCCCCGAATAGCATTAGATTACCTTTGTATGGGTGAGTAACTTGTCTGCTTCCTTTAGTTGGTTCCATGTTTCCGAGATTACTTTATTAACATACATGAAGTGTGTACATTAGTGCATAGCGAATACATGCATCAGTTAAAGCGATACCTTTTTGTACATTACACTAAATTATTAGCATTACTTAGTATTATTCTGCTTCTTGGAAAACTGTAAAAATGTATTGGAATGCTTCTTTTAAAAGGTGATATTTTGCACTGTTTTCCAATTAAGATTCAACCACCAAAGCTTTCTTACTACCTTCACTATCATGTAATCAGGCATAGTTGAAGATTTTGGTGATATGCACTGTATTATTCTAAAGAGTTCCACCTTTCCACAGTAGCCATGTTCTGTGGATGCATTCCATAATCCTTGCAACACTGTTCTGTAACCTAACAACTCCAGTGTGTGAGGGAATGGCACATCATATATTCTATGAGATGATTTACTGTGGAATGTCCATTGATACCACTGAGGCATATGTATTTCAGAATTAGAAGTCAGGACAATTCAGGGTACACCATCCGACTTGAATGTTGCATTGTTGATATGTAATATTAATCATATGACCCCCACCAATAACAACACCAATTCCCCTGTATTCAAAACAGGTGTTATCATGTTTAGGTGAAGTCATATAAATTGTGAATGTGGATTATGTTCCTGTATGCACCCAAGCCGTTTATTGCTCACAACCTATTCTTACAAAATATGTTCTTTGCTTCCAGGTTCTTTTTTGTAAATGCATCCATTGTATTCTTGCATTGTTAAATTAAATAAGGATGCTCAGCTTAAATGTCTAGAGAAAGAAACGTTCTGCTTTAAAGGATTAAAAAAGATCTGTATTTGGAAAGGAAGCAGTCATGTGTTACAATCAAATTAATATAGTTCACACACAGATGCATCTGGCCTTGCTCGGAGTAATGCAAAAATACTGGGACAATGTTGACAAACGTGGTTGTGTATGAGCTAATGCAGTTACTCAGTTGCTGGTGTCTAACCAAGTTGTAGTATTAAAACAATCATTATGGAAAATCATTAACCAATTCTATTAACATTCTTGAGGCAATCCAAAGCATAAAAGTGGAATAATTAACAATGCAAGCCTTCATAATGAAGATTACTGTGCCCCCTTTAAAAGAAGACTAGTTCGAAAATATGAACAGACACATTAAATTAAGGGGACTGACAATAGCTGTAACATGTAGGAACACGGGTAAAAACCCTGTTCCACAATGTATCTGCTAGAATTATGCTTGTAAAGATGTTTGTGGCTGTTCGTTGCTTAGGTACTTAAATGATACTTAAGCAACGAACAATGTTAACAGTTTTTCCAGAATATCTATATGACACTGATTTTGAGATTTGAAATGGCTACTGACAAATTTCATTTCATGGACAATGAGGCTGCAGAAACGTATTCAGAAGTTTGTTTATGAGAGCAATCAGGCGTCATCATTGGAAAAAGTACATACAATAATGCTAGATTTTATAATGTACTATTGAGCATAGCAGAACAAAATTACGAACATCGGACTTGCTGTTATCGGTATGGCCCAAGAAAGCGTTTGATAACATAAAATTGCATTATTTGTGGTATATATTTCAGGAAATGTGATCTGTAAATACGTTTATGTAAAGTGCCACTAGTCTATTTTAGGGCTTATGTGTGAAGTGAATGTGTGAAGTGAATGGCTGACAGCATCCCATCAGTCAGTTTTAAGATTTTGGGAGGTAATGAAACAATGGTGTCCGCTAGATCTGCGGCTTTTCATCTTTGCTATTGAGTCTTTGAAGTAGGCATTGAGAAATTATTCCATTTATGAGGGATTCAAATTATTTAAAGATCATATAACAATGAGCGGAGGCAGTGTAATCACAGATAAAGATGTTCCGAGTTTTAAAGGAATGCCATCACCTGAAGCCAGAGCCTTACAACACAAACTTGTCTGTTAAACTAATTCAATCGAGCCGACCCCCAACTTCTTAACCCCTTACCTCCAAAGAGGCATGCATGGGATCTGGGAGTGCCAGACAGCATCCCCCTTGAGCTGCTGGGGTGCATGAAGTATCATACAGACAGAGAGCTTCTGCGAGTCTGAAGGCAGTATCCCCCTGTGACCTGGTGGTCCTCCATGGAGTATCATGACAGGTTATTGGGAGTATCACACAATGTTCTGCTGTCGTGCATGGCATATCACAGAGTGGGCTGCACTGAGGCACACGTTGGATTCAGGGGCACCAGTCAGTATCCTCCATAGAGCTTCTGGGACTGCATAGAATATCATACATATATTTGTTTGGAGTACACTGTGGTGATCTACTTACAGACACCGCTGGGCTCATAGCGGGACTAGGAGATGATCTGGTTCAGAAGTGGTAGGAGCCGAATGTGACATGTGACACATGTCCATGCCACATTCAGCTCCAACCCCTTCTCCTCCAGCTTCCTTGCGGCTCATATACAGGAACCAGGAATCCCTCTAAGCTTCCTGGTTCCTATTTGTGAGCCGCGCTGAGGAGCCGGGAGGCCTGGAGTGATGAACGAAAGGCAGCTCAAGCAGGAAACAAAGCAAAAATATGTATGTGTGTTTTGCATGTGTGAGATATGTGTCTGTTGTATCTATGTGGTATGGGTCAAAAATGGATGTGTGAGTGAGTTGTGAGTATGCATGTGGCTGTTCTTTGTGGGTGAATGCCTGTGTGGAGAATGCAATGTGAGTGGATGTGAGGGAAGGTGTATGAGTGACTGACTAGTGGGTGGATGGGTATTAATGTGATAGCATGTGTTTAAATGTTCTGGGTCGGTGTGTGCCGTCCTTTGTGGAGAATGCAGTGCAAATAGATGTTAGAGAAGGTGTATGAGTGAGTTTGACTGGTGGATGAATGGATATGAATATGCATGTTTTTGAATGTTCTGGGTAGGTGGGTGCCTGTGTGGAGAATGCAATTTGAGTGGATGTGAAGAAAGTGGCATGACTGAGTGACTGGTATGTGAATGGTTATGAATGTGATAGTGTGTGTATTAATGTTCTGGGTGGGTTGGTGCATGTCTGTGTGGACAATGCAGTGTGAGTGGGTTGAGAATGTGTATGAGTAAGTGACTGATATGAGCATGGTTATGAATGTGATACTGTGTGTGTTTGACTGTTCTTGGTGTATGGGTGCGTACCTGTGTGGAGAACTCAATGTGAGTGGATGCAATAGAAGATTTATGTGTGAGTGAATGATGGGTGAATAAATAGGAATGTGAGTGCGCGTTTGCATGCGTGTGTGTGTGTGTGTGTGTGTGTATGTGAGAATGTTCTGGGTGGGTGGGTGCCAATGTGGAGAATGTAGTGTGGGTGAATGTGAGAGAAGATGTATGGGTGAGTGACTGGTGGGTGAAATAGGATGAACGTGATTGTGTGTGGAAGTCCTTGCGAGGTCGGGATGTCTAGAGCATTTTTGACACATTCCTAAGTGACATGACATATTTTACTGTTTTTCTTTTGGACAACACCAACTTCATGTGTGCTATTATGTGGCTACACTGCCATTTTAGTGCAGGCAGTCTAGCCATTGCTTACTGTGGCATGACATTTATTACAGGCATCTTTGATAAAGCAAGCATAATAAGTGGTATTACATTGATAGACTGGCATGTTGGTACAGCGGCCTAGCTATTGCTTACTGTATCATAATTGCCTATTAACTGAACATCTATTATAAAGCAAGAGTGATAAATGTTCCTGTGTGTCTAGACTGGTCTATATTAGAACCACTTTTAACATGTTTTCTTATTGTGGCATGACATTTTAATGTCCAATGCAGCAGGAGTATGTTCTTACATAGGGGTAATGGCATACAATGGCAGAGCCAGCTTTGACATTTTTTTTTTATAGTATCATAACTGGCATTATGCACAAAGCAAATATGAGTATGTTCTTATATGTGAATACTGGCCTATGGTGGTGTTCCAGCATGGACATGTATGGGAAAACATACCTTGTGGTGAAAGGTATGAAAATGCAGCGGGAAATTCTCCAGTGCACTTTTGATGGCTTGCATCGTGTGTATTTTTTCATTAGTCACCCCACAAACCTGAATGCAAACTGTACCCATTTTGTATAATGCTCCATTTTAACCCATTACTCAAAGCATTTTCTCAGAGAAGGGGGAAGAATCCCTCCTTTGGTATAGTTCAGTACTACACAAGTTGGTTGTATGACTGAGCAGCCAGAGAGGAGTAAATGTGAGCTGTAGAGCTGTACAAATGAAATCCAGAAATACATGTAGCTAAGTAGCACTTACACTCAAGGTTTCTGTTATAAATAGTTAATTATTTAACATCAATTTTTAAATAAGCATTCTTTAAAAAGGCAAATCATGTAACAAGGTAAATACACTTTAAAATGACTAATCAGAATCAGAACCGGTTAGTGGATAATCTTTGGATATGCTTCTTACACAATTCCTACACCCTGAGGGGACTTCAATCACAAGGACAGTAATGGCATTTATATATCAACTAATTATACTTTGCAGATTCTAAGGTTGCAGAAAGGAAAGGTTTAAGGAAGGAAAAGGTTGAACAGGTTCTCAGTATATGTGAGGACACTCAAATCTTCCACTGAAATCCAGATAAGCCTTTCCCAGCAGTAGCAATCTAAAACAGTTACCACCTATGAGGGACAAACAACATCAAAGGCAATGGGCTAGAAGATTCTGCAGGGAGAAAGGACAGCCAAACTCAATTTGAAACAGTCCATGGAGCTGAAGCACTTCTTAGAATCAAAGTCTTGCACAAAGTTAGAGAGTTTGTTAAAAAATCAATTGTAGGGTCACAAGCTGTTAAGCCTGTGAAAAGAGAGTTGGAATCAAATCTAAAGGTAAGTCACTGCAATTCCCAACTTAGAAAAGAACAGCTAAAAGACAATGAGGTAAGTACCCCAAGCCTAAACAGTACCTCTGGTTTGAAGAAGAGTGGTCCAGCTGGATTCTGTCCTGCTACAGCGGTACAGACCCCGTGTTCCTGAGCCTCAGTCATGGAGACAAGAGGGAATACATCTGGAGGGCTCCTGCAGCGGTACTTGGGAGGTCGACGGCTGTTATAGGCTCTTTTCGGTTCAGCAGCACTTTGCGGTTTCAGCACTTAGCAAACAGCACCGTCGTGATCTCGGATACCGTTTGGGCCTTGTTCACTCCTTGCATCCTGCACTCTGGTGAGGGGACTGAAGCTCTGGTCATCCTGCTTCTGGAGGGTCCTTAGGAGGATCCTGGAGCTTCTAGCTGCATTTCAGATGTTGCAATTGACTATGGATTACTCGACCCTTGGCAGTTGGTTCTTGCAGCAGTGAAGAAGTACAGCCATTCCGGGAAGATGATCTAGTGGCGTTCATCCCGGGGTTAGTTGGTCCCACTAACCCAAGGGGAGAAGTCTTCCCTTCCGTAGCTTCTCTGTCGAATTGAAAAAGGAGTTTCAGCACAGCAGCAGGGCTTCACTGGCAATTCAAAGATCCGGAGGATGTAGCAAGCTTTGTTCATGGTTTCTTCATCGGGTCTTTCTCCCAGTGGTCGACTCTGTCTCTATTCTCAAAACCCTCGCATTTTAAGTAGGTTTCACCCATTCATGCACAGCATACGCTCACAATCACACAACAGCAACATCCAGCAAATCAGGACTGGTTGTATTCAGGAATTCCTAGAGACAAAGGACAGGGGAGTTGCGGGAACCTCCCTCACATCCTGCCCTTCCAGACACACTGGAGCCAAAGGCAAGACAAAGGGCTAAAATCTGTTTCGATGCACAGAGTAAAACCCAAGAAAGGCCTCACAAACAGAACATGGCAAAAAAAGAAGACAGGGGCCATTTTGACAAAATGGTCACCCATGGGTGCTGTACTGCAGCTGAGGGAACAGTCTGCAGTAAAAAATCACAATGTTAGGAAAAATTAAACCACTGCCACCAGCCTTTTAACTGCCATGGGTTCCCCCTCTCCCCCCGTGCTAAGGCCTTTTTTGGTGATTTTGGTATTTCGCCATTCAATGCCTTCTAATGTTTTCTGTTACAATAACCCCTTAAGTGCCAAGGACAAGGTATCTCGTCCTTGGCAACATGGAGGTAATCCCAAGGACGAGATACCTCAGCCTTGGCACTTAAGGGGTTAAAGTAGTGAGAGTAACATAAAAATGTTACATGAGAATTTAAGATAAGTGGCTACTAGGTAACCCCCTAGAACTCCACATAAGATGGTGTGTGCTGGACCTACAAAGAGAAAAGGTAAGTAAAGTCATTTTCACTTCACTGTTCTTGGAAACTGTTGTTCACCCAATAAAAGGTATTTAAACCTTATGAGAAATCTAAAGTAGATGGCTATGGAGTTTGTCAGACTACAAAAACTGTTCAAACTGTTAAAACACCAAATCCAAATCAGGTCAAAACAAATGAGAGAGTGAGAAAACGCTCTCACTCATCCAGGGTTAAAAATAGAAAGACATAAAAGTCCAGCAAAAGAGCTCAGGGTCTCTGAGGTTGAAGGGAATTAACACAGAAATTAGAATTTTCCCTAACAGTCCCAAATCTCGGGACAATTTTTTGTAGCATTGCAGCAGAGGCACATTATTTTACTGTGGTAGATATGAAAAATGCATTTTTCTCCATTGCACTACACAAAGACTCCATGTGTCTGACTGCATTTACTTATTGCAGGACCAAATTCAAGCACTGTGGAATGCCACAAGGGTACTGTGAGGGACCTCACATGTTTAACAGAGTTATACAAATGGATTTGAATAATTTACAGGTTGCAATTACAGTGATACAGTACATTGACAACTTATTGGTGTGCAGCCCAACAGAAGATGAATGTAGAAATAACTCAGTGACACTACTGACTTTACAAGCTGACATGGGATACAAAGTGGACAAATAGATATTGCATTCCTGTCAAAAAGAAGTGGTCTTCCTGGGTCAGATTGTGTCAGCAGATGGGAGAAAAATAGCACCAGAACAAGTAGAGGCCATAAATAAAACTCCACAACCAAAAACAGTGAAAGAGATGCAGCAGTTCTTGAGCCTATGCAACTACTGCAAGGCATGGGTTTTGGATGACTCCACCTACACAAGGTCATTGCTGCAAGCATTAAAACAGGCTCAGAAACACAGAACAAACATAAAATGGACAACTAAAATGGACAAGAGCTTTGATGAACTAAAACATGAGTTAGCACATGCACCAGTGCTGGCTACACCAAATTATAAAGAGAAGTGTCATTTATTTTCCCATTCACATGGCAAACATATGACAGTTGTGCTGACACAGAAAAAAGGACAGGGACACAGACCATCTGCATATTGTAGTGGATCCCTATATGCAGTGACGCAGGGACAATTCACATGTGAGCGGGCACTTGCTGTTGCTACATTTGCAATTGAGAAGGATTCCACAGTAACTATGGGGTGCCCGTAATTTTATACGTGGAGCATGCATGGATGGTTGGGATGAGATTGGGGGAGACATGACAAACTTGGAAAAATGTGTATTCACAAAGATAAAGTAGTAGAAAGGGACCTGGGGGCACAAAAAGAGTAAGTTATTGATAGATCAGTACAAGGGGGAAGGGGGAATAATGTAATGGAAATGCAAGTTCTTCACCGAGAAAAGGTGCACACGTATCAATTACGAGAGTAGCACTGTAAAAGGGATGGAGCTCGTTTTATCGGGTACATAAGTTAAACCCAAAGGAATTTACAAATAAAAGAATTGTAGGGGCACAGGTATGTATAACCAAATCTAGATGTAGGCCACAAAGCAATAAATAGGCCTTGTAGCATGCATTTGCAGCCAACATGTGTTAGTTTTTTATTAATCTGCAACAACACTGTAGTGGCTGGTAACACAACGCTGGACCCATGATCCCAGGCTGGTATGTTAAGAAGCAAAACAACGGTTGTTATTTTTCGAGGTCACAGATTAAAACACATGGGTCCCGCCAACAGGCATGGAGAGCAAAACCATTTAATAATTCAAACTGATTTGCAAAACATGATTTTTAGATGGAGTCATGAGAACCATAGCGGTTACAAATTGCCCCTTAGCACATTCCGCCTGGGAAGAAGGTTGAATAGTATTTAATATGGAATATTTGTTTAGCAGTACATCCATGGTTCAAGGCTCTGGTGGTGTGATGGTAGGGAGCGCTTCTCACAAGAACTTAAGATGATTGGTGCATAAGAATAAAGTTCTGCTGGTCATCTCAAATGTTTCAATGAATTGTATTTATAATGTGTGAACTGGGATTTGGATTGTGACATCATATATTAAAAATTAAGGTGGTGTGGGAAGGTTTGTGGACCCAATTACAGAACTTAATGTATGTTTTTCTATAATGGTCTGATGTGCGAGCACCAATCAGCTCCGTGTGGGGAGATTTTTTCATGTTGCAAAAGTTACTAATGTTAACTAGTTCGATTATGATAAAAGTCTCAGATTTAGGGACTTTTTTTGACAAAGCCTTTTCATGCAGTTCTGTTTCACGATCCTTCTGAATACAGCAGTCCCAGCTGTGTCTGTGCCCTGAAATAAACCTATGTTTATTCTTGCTTGCGTACAGTCCTTTTTGATTACTTTTGTAATTTGTATTGGTGAGTTTGGATGCAACACCTGATATAGTATGCAGAAAATGGCAGCTATAAAATATCTAGCCCAGATGCTTATTGAAAAGCATGTTTATCAGTCAAGTCAAGAATGATTTAAACATGAAACCTGGGTATTTTGGAAAATATCAAACCGCCTAAGTAGTTGTTAACAATAAAAGAAACATGGACGTCCCAGAACACTAGCCTTTGTGTATTGGAATATACATATTTTTAACAAAAGCATGCTTACAAAAATGGAGCACTATTTCATTGATCACGGAAATTCAATGTGTGGTTCAATTCTAACACCTCACTCAAAAAATAGGAAGGGAAACAGAGTTTGTTTATATTACTCTAGGTTTTAGGAGTCTGGATGTGTGAAATAATGTGGGGGTATTGCAGCGGAGAAACACCCATTCAAAGACGGGAACACAAAATATTTTGATTTAAAAAGGAATCTTCTTGAGATGTGTCAATCGGTAATTGTTTGCATGTTAATCATAAACAAGAGGCAGTTTTGCATCTTGATACAAAAATCATTATACATTTAGATACAGTATACTGTAAAAGTGCATGTTTAAAAATGTATCCAGCTGATGAAATACTACAAAGTCAATTCCATAAGACTGATAACATTATCTTGAAATCATTTGTGAATAATGTCTTATAGTTACCCCTCTGACACCAGCATTTCCACCACTAACACCCTACAGAAGATAAAAAGCATATATTTCAGTAATGAGGTAAAATCATGACAAAATGTTTTACATGGTTAATAAATGGACAACTGTCGTCAAGAAAAGGCAGCATGCTTTTTAAAATGGGCAATCCCCATCTGACAGCAGTGTAACGATAATGTAGGTTTGACTTTCTCCCTTGTGTATTTGGCAGACTAGGTCACCAGTGCAGTATAGTGTGAAGAATCATATACAGGATTTGGTAGCTTAAAGATAACTGCCCTGCTGTATTTTGAAACATTCATAAAGAAGAGGAGTCAAGATGAACAGAAAATTGAAACCAAGGCAATTTGACATATATCGCAACGTTAGAAGGCTACAAAGTAGAGGGTAGCCTTTTTCTGTTGGTGTTTCTGCACTATGTCAGCATTCAGCTACAAGAAATATCCTATTTGATTGATAACAAATATAGTTTGGGTTTCCAAGTACACATACTTTGGTTATTTCCTATCCAGAGTACTGCTCATTAAGTGATATCTGAAAGACCTGGGGTTTTCTGCACAACATTAGTAAAGGTATCCCTTCATCTGCTCTATACTTAATATCATATTTCCAAACTAAACAGAAGTGTTGTCATTTTGGAAGCAATGCGTCACTGTTTTGACTTCATTTCTCAGAATTTTGAATTCAATTGTCTTCTGTCTTGGGTATCTCTGTTCCATTACTGTTAAGTTGTTGATTTATGAAGTGTAATTACGAACCTCCACAGTAGTACCATGTATTTAAGTGATCACAATGGTGAATCTGTAGGTCAAGTCTATCATCCTCATCACCTCTGAGCATATGTTTCAGGATGCATCTCTTGGAACTTGCAACCTAAAGTTGGAACTATAAATGGGAGGTGGGTTTATATGCTGTTTTGAAACATATCAAGATGAATGAGTAAATAATGAATCGCTGGCTATCTGTGATACCCCATTTGCAATTTTTCGAATGGCCACAGTTAATGTATAGTCTTCTAGTTCGATAATTGAATATCAATATGTTGTGTGTGTGTTTGTGTGTATATGTATATATGTGTATAGGTAGTATGGCCGAAGGGTTGGGGTAGGCGATGGGAGAGGGAATGGGAGAGGACCCCTTCCCCAATACAAATTGTCGACATTCAAGGTTTGAACTAGAAAACAACATCGTACCCTATCTGTGAATGATGGACTCACATAGAACCATGATACACAGTTATATGTGCATCCATATATTTAAAATGCAAAGTAATTATGTGATTTGGGTTGTGAAATGTTATAATATTGGCACACATGTTTTGAATATTGTATTGATTTTATCTACTTTATATTTATTTGCTTTTATGGTCTTCTGACCTCAATATAGTATTACAATAAAATAATGCATCATGTTATATATGTTTCTTAGCATTGATGGAAAGTGTCAAGATTAAATCAAGGGAATTATTGTAAAACATGAGACAACCTGTTTAAAATATATTGAAATGTATGATATATGAATCTGCCTTGTAATTGTCATCCAGTATTTCGTAACTTTGGAAATGTGAACCATTGACAACTGTTACATCTATCTGTGAGTTACAAAAATACCATCAAACACAATATACCAAAAGAATTCTGATTACAAATGTATACTCTACGATGCAATATTATTTAATGCAGAGAGTTCCACATAGGGCCACACTCATCAACTAATTAGATGTCAATACTATGAAAACCATGACATCTTGAAGCCGTGCACAAATATATTCTATTTACCCCTTGACTGCCACCAGCTCTGTCACCAATGACCTATAGAAGAGCAAAAACACATATTTGAAGGATGAGGTAACAATGTATGATATGATTATTTACTGTACAAATACGCCAAAGGAAAGACCCATCTCCTTTAACAGGCTTGATCCCGTCATAACAACTATGTTAAAGGCTTGTAGATTTCACCTTCTCCTTCCTTCTTTTTTTTTTCAGGCCTGGTCGCCAATTCTGAGTGTACAGTATAATGTGAAAGATAATAAGCACAACATGGCTACTATTAAATATCCATCCTTGCTGCATATTGAAATATACATCAAGTAGACAGGCCAATAACTATTTAAAGATGAAACCTGGAAAACATTGAAACTCCTAATTAGTTGTAAAAGAAAATCTCAGATGAATGCAGCAGAACATATGCCTTGGTGTATTTTAACATATAGCCTTTTTTATGAAAAATATGCTATCTCACTGATCACATGAATGCAATGTGTAACCTGATGATCAACATTGTGCTGACTTGCGGATGCGAAAAGTTTTCTGCTGCCTGTGAATTCTAATGTGCAAAGTAACCCTCAGCGCAAACAACATTGAGTTGTGCACGGAATGCCCACAACACACACCCACACAAACAAAAACTAGCACCAACAAAAATCCCTTGTGCCTGCCTTTGCACCACCATCCACCACTCTAGTAAAAGACTGAGATGTTACCCGTAACTCAAAGCAGCACACCTGTGAAATTGCGAACCGTCACCCGTAACCCAAGGCAGCACCCCAGCGAAATTGCAGACCGTCCCCCATAACTCAATGCAGCACCCAAACTATGTACCGTCACCCCTAACTTTAAGAAGCACCCAAACTACGCACCACCATCCCTAAGTTCAAGCAGCATGCAAACTATGTACCATCATCCCTCAGTTCAAGCAGCACTCAAACTATATACCATCGCCCCTAAGTTCAAGTAGCATCCTGGTGAAACTGTGGCCTGTCACCCATAAATCATAGCCGCCTCCTCATGTCCTGACACTTCCCACTACCCCCACTCACCTTGGCTCACTACTCCAAGCTGCCCCATAACGTGATCCCATCTCTCACAACAAGCCACATTCACCTCCGCCTCACACCCCAGGCTTCCCCATCAAGTGTTCACACCACCCACCAGCCCCACTCCTCTACGCCATCAACCCCAGATTGCCCCCCCCAATTACTCACACCTCCCACCTCCTCCCCTTACCTCTGTCACCCACCTCAGGCTGCCCCCTCAAGTGCTCAGAACATCCACCACTCGGACTCACCTGCGCCACCCACTCCAGGTTGACCCCTCAAGTTCTAACACTACCCCCGCTCACCTCTGCCACTAACCATGGGCTGCCCCCTCAAGTGCTCACACCACCCACCACGCCCACTCACCTCCGCCCACGACCCCAGGCTGCACCACTACCAGTCCAATGTTGATGAACAACCTACCTGAACTCCTCTGCTGTACCTTCAACATGAAGTACACTTGCCATATATTCTACTCCAACATGAATACCTGGGAGCACTGCTGTTGAATCCATGTATTTAGCTCCTTATTGGACTCCCTGATGCAACACACTCAGTTGCGCATGAATAGGACAGCATAATGTAGCACCAGCTACTCTTTGACCACTCCATGTACTTGTGATATAGTAATACATGGAGTGCAACTTTGCATATAGCTGTGCCCATGTGCCATTGCAAGCAATTGCAAGAAGCTTGGTATCTAGATTGAAATTAAAAATATGTACGCTACAATAATAAAATATAGGGAGCAGTAACAATGCCCAGAGATGAAAACAAAACAAAAGTCCAAAATGAAACCTAACACTATAGAACTATATACACTGGCAGCAGGCTCAAATGGCTTGCAGACCCTCAATCATACACCGCTGTTCTACCTCAAAATCCTTACAAGCATCCTCCAGGAATGATGCCCGCCTCCTTGCCCACCTCCCTTCCACCTAAGCTCTGGTCCTGGCAACGGTTGCCTCTCTTTCTGCTGCCTTTCCACCATCAGCTACCTCTCATATTCTCCCTGGATGCACACCATCTCCCTCAGCAACCTCCTTTCCTCCTGCCATTTCTCACCTAATTGTCCTACTTAGGGTGGAATGGCATTGCATCAACTGCCCCCTCACACTCCTCAACTGCTGCTGGCTGGTAGAGAGTAAGCTGCGAAGGTACCCCCTCTGACTGGATGACAATTGTCAGGGTTGCACAGCACCTGCACTGCCCTGATGTATCAGCTGTCCCTCCACTGCCTGTTCCTGTATCAGCACCTGGGCATGCAAGGTGTACACCTAATATGGCATTCTTGGGACTTCCACCCCAGGCACACCGAGACTGGATGGTGTTGGTGGGACTAGTGCACAGGGTGCCATGGTGATAGTTGGCACAGAAGCCTCCCTGCAGGATGAATGGGGCACAGAGAAAGAAGTGGAGGGGGGGCGGCAATTGCATGCATCAGCGCTCAGAGACCAACCCAGAGCAGTGCATTTGCCAGCTGGCCCAGGAAGTGGCTCACCTGCTTGTGATGCTGAACCGGCTCCTCATTAGAAGCTGAAACAGCATCACAAAGAGATGCAGTCCACCGCACAAGACAAGCCGGGGGGATGCACCACATCTCAGATGTCCAGCTGAATCTCAAGGGAGGCCTTGGTCTGGGTGGAGCGTGAGAAACCTGGGGGAATTCTCACTCCTAAACCCCCTGGATCCTCTTCTCAGGTGCCCAGTGAAAGGCCATGACTCTTGGATCCCGACACTGTGGGTGGAGAAGCGAGGGAGGATCACCTGGGTGGAGGGTCCTCGGAGATTGGGAGTGGGGTACACACAGGCGAGACATGGTATCCCCTTTCCCTGTTAATGACCAACCTAACCCTCCCCTGACTTTCATGGGCTACTGCAAGACGACTCCCCTCATTTACCCACATTTAACATTTAAAAGTCAGGGAGGAGAAAGAGGAGACCAAGAGTGATGAACAATACACATACATTTTACCACTGTAGTATTGAGATGAAGAAGATGCCTGCAGAGTGTGATGAAAGTCAGATATGTCCTCTTAATCATAGTCAGGCAAACCTATGTAAGGGTCCACTCCTGCAATGAGTTGAGAGGTTGCAGGTGGTGTATAAAATGATGGTCAGAGAACAGCACGAGGAGAGCAACAGGGAGGCCTACATGGGAGAGACCAGCCGAGGACCTTTTATGTGTGGAGTCAGCCGTGGTGGGACTGGAGTAGGTGTCAGGATCCCTGGAGATACCCCAGGGCACTTGTGGGGCCCAAGACAAGTGGGCTGTGCTATCACCATCGGGTGTACCATGGAGAGAGAGGACACCATTCGCGTCTGGAGAGAGTTCTATTCATTTAAAGAGAAAAGTACCTGGCAGGCAAGCAGGACTCGCAACAGAGGACCAGCCGGCCTCACAAGCAAAGGGGAAGCGGCAGGGGCCATAACAGGAAGACACAGAGAGCCGGTGAGTATCAGGGAGAGCACTTGAACACTGGGGCGCTGCAAGCAGACCATAACTAAGCAACAATCCTTGAAAGCAAGTTCAGCGAATATATATTGAATATCGAATTGCACAGAAACCTACAATTAAGCATAACAAATATATCTTAAATCCCATACTGTATGGACATTTAAAATTAAGGATTATGAATGCATTGTTCATATCGAACTGAAGGGACATTTTTCATTAACTATTACAAAGGCATCGTACATACAGAACTGAATCGAAATGTATAATTAAGTATAACAGATGCATAATGATTACAGAACAGAATGAAACCTTCAAACTAGACATATTGAATGCTGAATTCAATAAAACTTTATGGGCAAAACAAATATTGGAGGACAGCCAAAGTGCCCATGTGCAAACAAACTGCAGGAAAAGGAGCAACTGTGAAAGAGTGTAGCCACCATAGCATAGGGCAAGTTAGGCCTTATACCATCCTGACATTTGAGTTAATATATATCTTTTGTTTGAACTTTAGGTCTGTTGTCTGTGTCTTACTTCATGATGCCTTCACAGGAGGCATCCACAAACGTGGTCACTGCTGCAGCAGATGGCCAAGGGACAGGAGATTGTGCAGAACCCGCCACGGTGGACTGCACATCCTCATGTCTCTTGGCGCAGTTGTGCAGCCTGAACACATTCCTGGATGCCCCTACCTGACCCCGTGGAATGGCCTACAATCACCTCCTCCTCCACTTCCACCTCCATCAACCGTGATGACTCCAGAGAGTCTTTGGCCTTTGATGGCCCCTGTATGTCAGGACCCTGAGCCACAGCCGCTGAAGTATCCCCCACCACCTTTGCTTGGACTATTGTGTCCAGCTGGGGGGTAGGTTGGTAGTTTGGAGTCTAGAGTGGGGGTGCCAGAGACTTATATGCATGGGGATTGAGGACCTGGGTCTCTTTCTGGGTTGCACGCCATTGTGAGTTAACCATGTGGGTTTGAGTATGTAAAGCTGAGTAGGCCCCTTTAGCAGGTGGCTTTTCTTTCCCAGTCTGCCCTTCACCCTCTCCCCCTATTGTCCATCCTGTACTACTTTTCCATCAATGTGCCTACTGGCCTCTCTGACCTTGTGTCCTTCTTTTCCTCTCCTTCTATCTCTGTCTCCTTCTCTCCCCCTTCTCTCAGCCCTCACCCACTCTACCAGACCCCTTCTCCCCCTTCAGCTCACCAACAAGAGAACTTCTCCTTACTCCCCACTCCTGCACTCTCTCTCTCTGCTCCCCAGTTGGACATTATTCACTCTGTCTCCTCTTTCCCCAGCCACTCTTGGTCTCTTTCATCCTTCCCATCAGCTCCCATACTTGTACTTTCACTCCCATGCCCTTCCACTCCTCCCTTGGTCTTCTTTTCCCTCCACTGCATCCAAGGTTACCCCAAAAATCTTTGGCCAACCTTACAGTGGGTGTGCCCAACTTGCTTTCCTGCCATCAATGCCCGGTCTTGTGCCCGCATCCCAGAGCAGACTAACCCCTGTGTTCAGTGTGCATAATGTACTCAGGTGTCAATTTGTTTACTTCACTGTTAGTGATTACTCTGTTCCTGAGTTCCGATGTTGGTGTGTTCATTGGAGCTCACACTATTTGATGTCACCTTCTGGTTGCAATTTAAATATACACATACCCCCAAGGGACAACCCCATCCTTTTTAATATGCATGCATCTGTCCTGCAAGCTAGTAATGGACTTGTAGGTTTTATCTTTAGCCTTGTAATTCCAAAACTAGTAATGTGTGCCTCTAATTGCACATACAGTTGTGACTTCCGATCCAGAGTAATTCTCAATATTATCAGAATATCTGGATATCTAAAAAGCATTTTCAGGGGTAAGGTGCTTCCTGTGCACAACTTGACATTCACTTTTAAAGGTGAGTAAATGGTCTTCTTCTTTTCATCTGCTTTTTTTGATCTTAGAATCTTAGAATGTTTCAGAAACATGTTTTGGGCTGGGAGGATAGGTCAGGGGCAACACATTTTTCTTTGGAGTAAAACAATGCAGAGAAACACAGGTTTGAATCTTGGTCCTGTGCTTACAGACCGGTCTCTGGTTTGAAGTGTGTTATAAAAGATGAATTTGTTAATGTAGAGGTGCTTGCATTTTTGGAAAACGTGTGTTTTGCACTGTTCTTCACCCTTCTAAAAACCTTCAATTCAATTGTCTCACATCTAGGACAACCCTCTGCCATTGCTGTCACATATGGACGCATAATCATGACCCTTAAGTAGAGTGCACTGTATTGTAATAATGGCTTATTTAGTGGGTGAATGGAAAGCTTTGAGAAAACCTAGCGGAACTATATTGATTTGTTGGATTCATGGCAGTGGCTTGAGACGTGTCAAACAGTATTTGAGAACATTTGAAGCATGATCACATGCCAAATGTTCAATTGCACTGTGATTCACGCTATAACATCGACAACAATATGGCAAAAAAGTATAATTAAAAAAGGTATACTGTGAGACAAAATATTGTGGAAAGCTGAATGTGTTTTTGATAGAGGCATATTCATTACAGGTTTAGAAGTCAACACTATTAAGGTGAAAACATATTGAAATCATGCAACCGTAATATCTTATATTTACCCATTGGTGTCCACCACCAGCACCCTATAGAGAACAAAAAAACACATATTTCAATGAGTTATAATATGAAAACATGGTTTACATAGTTTTAGAAATGCATATGTCCACAAGGAAAAGCTCTATGTTTTCAGTATGCATGGCCCCCTCCTAGCAGCCATGTTATGAACATGTAGGCTTGACCTTCCCTCTTGATTATTTGGCAGGGAAGGTCACCAGCTCAAACAGAGCATTATAGTGTGATATATCATACACAGAAAATGGTTGATTTCAGATGATGTGCCTCAATGTATTTTGAACCATACATTAGGAAGACATACCCAGCACTATTTAAAGAGTAAACCTAAGTAATTCAGCAAATATCAAAGACCTTACCTTGCTGCAAAAAGAAGGCAGCATTTTCATTTGGTGCCCCAGGAGTGGATTAGCATTCATCCCTAAGAAATACCCTCTCTCAACACCTGTAATGTGGGACTCCAATTAATGAGCAGAACCCTGTATAGTTCATATACAGGGTTGTGCTCATTAATTGATATCTGTAAATGGTATCCATGGTGGTTGGTCTTGCGTAGCAGTACCAAACGTTGACTTTACAATGGTGAGTAACCTATACTCCGAGTAACCATCTGCTCTATATTTCTTAGAATATATCCTGAACATGCCAAAGAGTTTAGATTTTAGAGGGAGTGCACGTGTTGCTGTTATTGATTATGCTTCTCACTATCTTAAATCAAAGTGTTTCACATCCAAGCCATCTCTCTTCATTGCTGTTAAATGTTGAAGCACAATTGTGAACCACAACAGTAGTGCACTGTATTATAATGGCAATGATGGACATTAATGTGTGGTAAATCTGGAGGTATTTTCAAAAGTCCTTGTATCTTATGAGTATATTGTTTCAGATGTAGTTATTGTGAATTTGCACATAACGTTGGAAAATATATGGACCGTTTTTCATAGGAATTCGGAAACCAAGAGTTATTGTTAGTTATATATGCTCTTTAAGAACAATATTAAAATGAAGGAGTAAAGATCAGTAATTAATTCCTGGCTAGCAATTATCATATGAAATTATATTTGTATTTGTATCCCAGATTTTATAATGTAATTACTTGATTTGGTTTGTAAATTGTAATCATCTTGCAATATGTGTTTTTGTATGGTATTGTATTTGATTGATGTTATATGTATTCCGTCCCTGGATTTATTTGGACCTTTTACCACAATACAGTCTAAAATGAAATAAATGTCTTTGAAACACTAGAACACATAGTTAGAATGTATTGCAATACAGGACAGAAGAATTAAGATCATTACAATAAAAAGCTAATTGCATGGATGGTACCACCGACGATATTGCTTCCATGCTTTTAGATCACCTGTATGCAATTCAATTTTCAACATTTACCAGGCAGAGTGCAATGTTGTAGAGTAGAACCACCTTTATGCTTCACTTTTAACATGCGTCTTGTCAAAGGTAAATGTTTCATGCAAATTCTGCCGTGCAAAAGGCCTTTTCTAATGGATTCTTAATTCTTAAGGAATCTGCTTGCTTTTAGTAGGTGCTAATTGTAGACGGATTACATATGAATTTACACCAGCGTGCAAATGTCTTGCTGGCGGAAATTCAAGAGGTTTTACAGGCAATTTAGAATTATAACCCTGCAAAATGTTACCAACAACTACAGAGCGGTCTAGCAAGCCACAAATGACTTTAATCCTGATTTAGCAAAATTTCAAATGACCCTTAATCTGTTTTATTATGTGTCAACCAATATTTGTAATGTTTGAATCCAATGCAATTGAGTCAATGCTAAATATTACGCTTTGCTATTATTTAGAATATAACATCACCCAAAATATACCGCAAAATCTATGATTAAATAATTTAAACACTTTCAGATGCAATCATGTGGAATGGAAAGCGTTGAAGGGGCACATTCAGTAAATGATGAGAAGTCAATACTATTCAGCCTAAAACATCCTATTGAAATTACGCAACAATACTATCTCATGTCTAGTCATTGGTTGCCACCAACTGTGCCACCAATGCTCTGGGGAAGACGAAAAGCATGTATTTCAATACGATGAAGAAAAAAAAATCATGTCAAATTTGTTACATGGTTATTAAAAGTACGTGTGCCCCCAAGAAACACTCCCCTCCTCTTTAAGGTGAACAATCCCCTCCTTGCAGCTGTGTTATGAGCTTTTGGGTTGACTTTCCTCCTTGTTTATTTGAAAGGCACGGCACTTGATTCTGAAGTTACAAGATAGTGTTAAGAATCATGTGCAGAAAGTGGTAGCTATAAGTACCCAGACTTTCTGCATATTGGACCGTACATTAAGCAGACTTAAACGTGGGGAATTCAAAAGATATCCAAGACTGTAAGTGCTGTAAAATACAAGAAACATATTGATGCAGCAGAACACTGACCTCAGTTTATTTGAAGATGTACCTTTTTTAAGGAAAACATGCTTAGACAATGGAGCACAATCTCCCTGATCAAGAAAATGCAATGTGCAATACGATTCAATGCCCCCACCCAAAGAAAGTATGAATTAAATCAGGGTTAGTGTAGTTTAGGTTGTAGAGGGTGGGAAGTTTGGGACAATGTATAGTACTCGCATTAAAAGTAGAGTCAACATTTTCTTTTTAAAACAATACTTTTTAAAATAGATTTGAAAGACTTTGAGAAAATCTGATTTCAACATATGGAGATGTGTGATATGTGAATGTGTTGTGAGAGATGTTAAAGAATTTCGGCCTCATTACATGGAAGGCGGTGAACCATGGTGCTATTAGCGCCATGGTTCATGGTGGTAAAATACTGGGGTATTAAAGAGGTATTACCGCCCCATTCCAAGGTTGGCCGGGCGGTAATTCCCCCTGTCCACCATTGCCCTTCACCATTCCCATTTTTGCCCCATAGGGATCTATGGGAATGGGGAAGGCGCTAATTACGGTACCGCAAATTGCGGTAACGTAATTAGCTCCACTGGTCCCTTTGCAGGTTGGTTTTTAAGAGTCCGCCCTGGTTCAATGGGGACTGACCGGTCTATTCCGACCTTTGCGGGACCGGTAAGTCCCCATTGAAAATGGCAATCCCCATTCCCATTTGAGACCCCATAGGGCTCAATGGGAAGGGCGCAAATAACAGCCAGACGCGTGCCAAGGCCGTTATTTGCAAAGCCTACATTTTCTTAACACATAACGGGCCTGATTTGATGTATTTTTTTTTTAAATGGGAAAGTCCCATTCAAAAACACTTTGCAAATCAGGCCACATATAAATTCCTTTATAAGTGCAAAAAATAAAAAATAAACATATGGAAGAACTTCACAAGGAGACACACACTTAATATGAAACAAATCATAAAGAATACAGAAATACAACTGTAATTCTTTTCATTTGTCCAATGATATTGCTTCAGAAAATATGAAGTAAAGTTTGTTGAAACTGCCAACAATCTCTTAATCTTAACAAAGCGTGTAAAACGTGTTCTAGGTTTGCTTTACAAATGGCATCAGAAATTAAAATGGGAAACCCTCTCAACTCTGGTTGTGCAACTCATGCTCATCCTGTCAGAATAGCCCATTATCCCCAGCTGCCAATCAAAGCATGCTAGGGGAGACAACCGATATGAAATCTAACAGGGTGTCTCTTATGATGCTTACTTATAATGTATTCAATAGTAAATCCAAGTTTGCTGCTAGAGGGCAGTATGATTTGCAGTGAGGCAGCAATTTCCCAGCTCCTGCCTCTATAGATGTAGCAGGACTAGCAATCTTGGCATAATGTTCCTAGTAATGGTTTTAGCGCAACCAGGGAAGCCCCACCATGGACTATATTGAACACTGAATGTTTAACAGATACAATCCAAGGTATTCAATCTACCTCCAGTAGACAATACACAAAGATATTCTATACACGTCTCCCTAAATGTCAGAACCATGCAGAGACTGTGAGATTATTTACATATGATATATCTCTTCAATGTAAACTATGGTTCTGGATGGAAAGAAAATATAATGGCAGTGAAATAATCCTGGACATACTTGATATGTGTCTTGCCACACGGCCACTCTGTAAAGCTTTTTCCACTATACTGAGGTGCACAGCAATATAATGTTTGCATCTCAGTACTGGGAGACCATTAGCCGAAGACATTATACTAAATGTTCGTCAGCAATGAAAATGTATCTCCCGGACTTACACATATTTATCTTAAGAACTTTTACCAGAAACGAAAAAGAAATATGTATCCATCTATCATTCTCTTAAGAGTGGGTTGTGTTGTTGCCATTATCACTGCACTGTCTGCATGGAGCACAATTGCAGAAAATGCCACGATATAGACATCAAATATCACCCGATTTCAAGACAGAGGATGAATCATTGACATATGAATTAAATAGCAGTTAGCACCCTTGCAGGAGTCATCATTAACAGGAAATGTGTAAGAAGACATGTTATTGTTCTATACTTTCAGCATGTATTCTGTGTAAAGCCTGATTATTGGTTACAAAAGATCTGTCAGAATGGTCAGAGTGAACAACATATCTCCTAACTTAGTTATTTCAACAAAATCAAAGGCTGATGAAAGATTCAACCATACGACACAGAATGAGACATTGGCCCTCATTCCGAGGTTAGAGGTAAGGGAAGAACGATGCCGGTAAAGGAATACCGGAATCACTTACCGCTACAGGCTATTCTGACCTGTCAGACCGCTATTTACGGCACCGTAAACTACGATGCTGTAATTATCGGTCTTAGGTGGCGCGCGCGCCCCACCATGCTGAAATTAGCGGCATGGCGTAAACCTGAGCTGGTCACAAGTAAGGAGCACATGTGAATAACTGCCTCCTTAAGGCCATAAAGTACCTTACTGGCATGGAGTACATACAGGCATCTCAGAGAAGGAGTAAAGAACCCTGAGCAGTGGTTCCCAGAGCCACAGGTCCACACAATCAGCAAAGGTGTAGGCAATGGAGTCTGCCACAGCAGAAAAGGATCACACCTACACACCACACCCCCTCCCACACCAAGATGAGACCAATAGTGGTAGCAGTACTTGAAGCAGGAGGCCCTGCCAGCAAGGGCACAACCACATGAACTACACCAACAACACCAGGCCCCCCCACTGAGGAGACACTGGGAGAGAGGAGGGGGAAACAGGCCCATCATGCAGCACCAGTGCAGCCTCCGTCACCACCCCAGCAGCCCCCATTCTCACGCAGTAGGTCTGATCCCTCAAGGAAACCCCTGAGCAGATACACACCCCCTACCAGCTTGAATGTGACACCATCACCACCATAGTTGGGCCGAGAAATTGCCAGATAAGCGAGCAGCATACAAATACACACCGTTCTCCCAGCACAACTGAAGGTGGTGCCTGTGCCTCAAACCCATGCCACAGGCACCTACCAGCACACAGTGGGGCCCATGCATGGCATGTCACAACCGTCCATTACACGGACGCAGAACCAAGTGATGGATCACCTCTGCAAGCTCACAAGGGGCTCCAAATTCCTAACATGGACTACCCAGGAGATATACGACACAAATGTTGGCCCCCATGCATTGGCAGGCATGCCAAATGACATGGGTGCCCCTGACAGCACCCACGTGGATTAGGTGGACCTGCATGGCATACAGGTGGTGAATCACAACCTCAAGCAATATCACTCCCCCAACATGCAGACGGAATGCAAAGCAAGCAAGAACATCACACATGGGTGGGCCCGACATCCAGGAACAACTCATGACTCAATGGGCCAGCTGAACTCCACGCTACCGTGCCGCATGGGGTGACATGCAGGATGATGTGCCCGATTGCTTGGTGAGTCGTCTGACTGTGTCTTGCCAGTTCATTGGTGCCATGAGGTGGGTGCCTGCATAAACAAACTGGGTCGAAATGATGAAGCCCACCAAACACTGTGCCACAGAACCAGTGTAATGGCACATGAGTACAGATTCCCACATCGATGGAGTAAGGCACACAACAAACACAACATTACCAACATCTGACAAGACCAAATCCCACAACAAATTCACCACTCATTGGTGGCCCCCACAACCGTAAGGGCATATAGGAAGACACACTGCATATGCAGAATGTGGCTGCCTCCAGCATGTCACCACACCGGAGAGTCATCCCTGTGAGTGGATTGAACTGAGGGCAGCAGGGATCCCACACCACATCACCGGTTTGGCACACCCATAGGAGTGGTGGAATTCACCGTAGTATGGATCAGAGCAGTTTGATGAATATGAGCCACTGACTACAGCCAACACACCCAACTACGGATTCACACAGCACTTCATGGATCCAACATCAAGACTGTTGCATGCATCAACGAAGCACGTACCACGAGATGTCCATGCCATTTTCATGGACCATCTTGTAGACGCGCCACCCTACAGCATTCCATTGCACTGGACACATATTATGGCCATGAATGGGCTAAATGCATCCATGGACATGTGTGTATGGGCATCAATTACCTACTGCTATGTCAGACAAGTTCAGTTCTCCACCATGACAGTCCAAACACTTACCTTAATTGGCTAGATATGCAGGTGTTGGTGGCTGTCCCTTGACACCATGGTACGGGATCCCTGTCAGTAACCCACATGACAGGCCCAGGGAGCCCTAAAATACTGGCCATACCCGTGCATGCGTGGAGATGAAGCAGTCACCTGGCTCGCATAAGGCACATATGACTTGCCGAAGCTGGACTGGTGGGGGACCCAACTACTGCAATGTGGTGTCCAAGAGCCCCATGTCATGTGTAAAGATGAACAGAATGTGCATCCCTTGGAATGTGGCTCTGTCCCCTGACATGGGACTGCTAGCAGCAGATGAAGATGGAGTGAAGGAGGAGGAGGAAGGGGCAAGACAGCATCATGGAGGCAGTGCAGAGGAGGGACAAGTCGTGTGGCAAACAATGATTGGACATAATAACCAAAACACATGTCTGCAGAGGGCGGCATTACATGGGCACACAGGGCACTGGGTGTGTGTATATTTGTAGACCATGCCCTGCCAGACATCATAATACACATTCCATCCACCCCCCACCTCCCCCCAACTCCACAACAAACCCTCACCCCCGCCCACCTCCCCCCCAACTCCACAACAAACCCTCACCCACCTCCCCCCCAACTCCACAACAACAAACCCTCACCCCCTTCCCCCTCTCCCCCAACTCCACAACAGTAGTCCCATGTAGTCCATTAAAGCCACATGTGGCAGCAATGCCGTTTAATCCATGCTCCCGGGGGAGGCATGTCCCGGCGCCGCGTAGAACGCAGAGTGTGTCGCGGTGGGCTTGCCGGGGTGGATCGACTTGATGAGGGTGTGTCCTCCTGCTGAGGCTGCTGGTTGGTATGCGCAGACTCAAGGGCATCTGCGATGCATCCTAGGACGTCACACAACCTGTTGGTGCTCTCTGTGAGCGCATGATGCAATTCCCTGAGTTCATCTAGCCACTCCACCCTGGCCTGGTGGTTGTCCTCCATCAACCCAGTGATGAGGGCAGTCAGCTGTGTTGCACGAAGTGCATCCCTTGATGGTTGTTCATCCCTGGAGGGTGTTGGGCCTACATGCTCTGGCATGGCCTCGACTGGGGAACTGGGGTCAGGATCGGCGTCTCCATGTGTATCGGCAGGTACACTACGGCCAGGTGTTTCAGGCTCCCCAGAGTCACTGCATGTCACCAGGGGGACATTGCTGGGCTCGGGGTTGTGGACTGCGGGGTAGAACTCCTCCTCGGATGCCCCACAGATGGACAAGGGGCTGTCAACATTCTCCTGGGGGCCCGTAGCTGCCACCTCCCCAGCAATGCTAGACTCCTCCGACCTTGGGGTGGCCATTGTGGCAGGCGCTGATGCAGGGAGGGATTGGGGTGGTGCATCCTCCTCTGACCTTTGTGGAGCCGGGGTTGGTGTTTTTGTCTGGGCTGGTATGCGGCGGACCCTGCCTCTGCCCATAGAGGTGGTTGGATGGCTCGTCTGGGGGTCCCCGCTCTCATGCTCAGTGCCTGTGGGGGTGGAAGAGAGGGACGACATGAGTGGTTGTTTGAGGCGCTAATTACATTGATGGCTGCATTCACATTTCAGTCATTTGGGGTTTGTGGCTTTTGGGCGTTGCAACAGCTTTAGTACATATGCATGTGTATGGTATGTATGCAGGTGTCGGAGTAACTCAGCCTGCCCTGGTAATGTGCAGTCTGGCTCGCACACTGCCGAACCTGCTGCACAGTGTGCATAATGGGATTGGCCCTTGATTGCGTGGCAGTTGGCTCTGCATTATTTGGATGGGGGGAAGGCAGCATGACAAGGTGCCTTTGACGGCCCTTGGGGGAGTATACATCATGTAAATGCCATTGGCAGTGTTGACTTTGGACACTCACCTCCATCGGCAGACGACGTGGCCCTGAACTCCATATCGCTGATGCCCTCTATCGATTCTGTCTCGATCAATGATGCACATGTCTCCTCCCATGGCTCCAGTCTTATTGGAGAACTTGCGCCCCCTCTGGTCTGCAGTGCCTGACTCCGGTTGGTGGAGAGGAGGCTCCGCACCCGCAATTTATCCCACCGCTTGCGGCAGTCCTTGATGGTGCGGGGGGGGGTGCCGACTGCGCTCACCCTTTGGGCAGTTTGTGCCCAGATGTTTTTCTTCCTGATTATTGCCTCTCACTGTATGTTGGTGCTCAACACGACGTCAGCGTGCTCCACCAGATTGTCCACTATGGCCTGCAGCTCTTCTGGGCTGAACCGATTCTTGCAGAGCCGGTCCTCAGACTTCTTTGAGGCTTTAGGCATTGGTCCTGGGTGTGTGGTCCTTTACCAAACTTCGGATTTCTCCCAAGGGTGCTGCCTGAAGAGGATGGCAATGGATTGTGTAAAGATGGCCGCCTCGCTCCTTCCCATTCCTGTGCGATGACGAAATTTCCGGTTCCGTTATTTTGCGGTGACCCTAATTTACGGCATCCGGTATGTGATCGGCATGCAACTCATTTGATATACAAACTGTAATTATATACATTTATTGCCACATTTAAGGGTATACATGAAATGTGGATGACTGTTGCAAAATGCACTCTAGAATGCACTTAATGTAAAATTATAGATTACCCTTTTCCAAATTGTGGGGTGCTCTTTGCTATTATAGATGCTACCCCATGATTGCTTCAATATAGCTGAATGCATACACACTGGTTTTTCCATTCATGCCTTCTTGAGGGGATTTACCTAATTTGAAATAGGTAATGTACAATGCAATTAGGGGGCAGAGGTTTTGAGTGATCACAGATTGTAATACAATTATGATCCCAAAAATGTAAGCCATATTTCTGTGTATGTGTGTGTGGGGGGTTCACTACCCTCGCTGGGAAAATACATCACACAAACACTTACACAATGAACACCCAGAAACTTCTTATCTGAACTCTCATAAAAGAATACAAGGTACCCAGCACTTCCAATAGCAGAGGCAATTTACAATTGGCAACTACCCTTGGGAGTGTTCCCTCACTGTAAGAGAGGCACTAAAATTAACCCAAGAAACACTAGCAGAAAAGCTGACTAACTGAACATTTGTCTAACATTTGCTATCAGGTTGCATGTTCATTGATCTTTCAGGTATCTGTATTGAATTGTGAGTGCTTAGGTACAGCATTATCGATTGATAATGGCCCAAAATTCTCAGAGCTGACATTGCACATTCCACATACTATGCACCGCCGCACAACACATGGTTTTCATTGACTCTCATTACTATCGAGGATACATTTGATGCTGAAATTAACTTGTTTCCCCTCATTTCATTTAAAGTGTATCACCTCTCAGTTTTCTATCTCCGACTACTATCTGCTAGTCAAGAATAAACTGACTATCAGTATGTGTGTGGCGTGTTTTATTCCATGGTACACATTTAAAATTAGTCATAAGATTTTGAAGCCTTTCATAATCCTTCCAAAACCACCTGTAACCTGACAATCAGAGGGTTAGAAAGTGACTGTATGCCAGGAACATTGTGAGATAAATTATGGTGAATTCACCACATATAAAACTAAAGGCATATTCATGAAAGTGATTATATGTCAATAATATTCAGGGGATGACATAATCTTAACATTGTCCAACTAATTACACCACGTAAATCCTACAGGAAACAATAATCAGGTATTTCAATGTTAGGAAAATGTCAATTAGAATTTTTTAATTTCAATTCTATGTACAGATCTCACAAAACAGCTACATTCCACCATTTTATTGCACGTAGAGGACAACTCAAATTGGTCTAGTCAAAACAGTCAGGCAAGGAGAGATTACTTGACTATTTTCTGGAGGACAAAGCTAATGTTTTTCATGTTCACTGATTGTTCCTACTATGTGTTGCTGAATGAGCTGTTAGGTGCAGCCTTAATGAATGATATTGGGCAAGAACACTCTCGTTGGTGCATGGCACAGTCTATGCCCTTTTTCAAATGGTTTGGTGCTCTTTGTTATTATAGAAGCTGCCACATGATTGCTTCCATATTGTTGAATGCATACACACTCCTTTTTTATTCATGCCTTCTTGAGGGGATTTACCTAATTTGAATTAGGTATTGTACAATGCAAGAAGGGGGCAGAGGTTTTGAGTGATCGTGGATTGTAATACAATTATGATCACAAACATTTAAGCCATATTTCTTTGTGTTTGTGTGTGGAGGGGTGAACTACCCTCGCTGGGGAAATAAATCACACAAACACTTACACTGAACATCCAGAAACTTATACGAACGCTCATTAGAAAATCCAAGGTACCCACCACTTCTAATGGCAGAGTCAATTTGCAATTGGCAACTCCCTTTGGTAGTGGGCCCTCATTATCAGAGAGCCACCGAAATTAACCGAAGGAACGCTACCAGAACTGCTGACTAACTGAACATTTTTCTGGGGGACAAAGCTATCAGTTTGCATGTTCATTGATGGTTCTGTATCTGTATTGAATTGTGAGTGCTCAGGTGCAGCATTATTGATTGATAATGTTCCAACATACTCAGAGCTGACATTGCATATTCTATATACATTGCATCCTGCACAACAAATGGTTTTCAATCACTCTGAATACTAGTGAGGATACATTGGATGCTGAACTTAACTCATTTCCACTCGTTTCATTTAAAGTGTTTTTTTTCTTTGATTACTATCTGCTAGTCAAGAATAAATGTGACTCTCAGTATTTGTGTGCTGTGTTTTGTTCTATGGCTCACATTTTAAATTAGTGGTGGATTTTGATGCCTTTCACAATCCTTCCAAAACCATCTGTAACCTGACAATCAGAGGGTTAGAAGTCGACCTACGCCAGGAACATTGTGAGACAAATTATGGTGAATTCACCAGGCATAAATACAGAGGCACATTCATGAAAGTGATTACATATCAAAAATATTCAGGTGATGACATCATCTTAACATTGTCCAAATATAATATGTATTACTTACTTTAAGTTGATCACCAATTCTACCATCATCGCGCTACAGGAAACAATAATCATGTATAAAAATGTTGGGAAAATGTCAATTCGAATTTTTAAATGGTAATTCTATGCACAGATCTCTCAAAACATCTAAACCCCACCATGTTATTGCATGCAGAGGAGAACTCGAATTGACCTAGGCAAAACGGTCAGGCATGGAGAGATTACTTGACCATTTTTTGGAGGACAAAGCTAATGTTTTGCATGTTCACTGATTGTTCCTATTATGTGTTGCTGAATGAGCTGTTAGGTGCAGCCTTAATGAATGATATTGGGCAAGGACCCTCTTGGTGGTGCATGGCACAGTCTATGTGCAATTCACTAGGCCAAGCCCAATGTTTTAAGTGAATCTCATTAATAGTGAGGATGCACTTGATCCTTCAATTAAGCCAACATTTCACTTTTTTCAATTTAACTTTCTCACCTCTAAGTTATCACTCTTCCATTATTGCTACTTAAAATAAATCATTGTGTTCTTCAACAATAGTGTACAGTGCTGTATGCCAATTTTCTGTTTTTTTAAAACAAAAATATTTTTTATAGCTTCCTTAATCCTTCCAAAACTATCTCCTGGCAATCAAGAGGACGGAAGGGATGGTACTTTGAGGTACATTCTGAGATGCATTGATGAGAAATGTTCTGACATAAGTTTAAGGGCACACTAATTCAATTGAGTAGATGACATTGCTATTCAGCAGGTAGCAGCATTGTGAAATCGTACAACAATCATACGTTTTACTTAAAATATGTCCTTCACCAACTTTGCTACCAACTCACTGCAGAAGGCAAGAAGCATGGATTTTAGTGTTCAGGAACAAACAATTTGGTGAAGCCCGGCTGCGTAAAGGGCGACTGCTAAAATTCTGCTGTTTGGCTGTGCTGCGCCAAGCAACTTTACTCTTCATTTCTACCTCATCAGACCTGAATCCATCTCAGTGAGTTCCCCCCTCGCACCCCCCGCCTTGTGAGAGGTGAGAGGCTGGTTACGAGCGTGTGAGAGAACCGCTGCAACGCTGTGACGCGGGCTGAAGCCCCGCCCACTTTTCGGTACCGCCCACTCCAGGAAGTGAGGATTGAAAAAGGAATCCCAGCGACCCTTGCGGCGTGAAGCCCGGCTGCGTAAAGGGCGACTGCTAAAATTCTGCTGTTTGGCTGTGCTGCGCCAAGCAACTTTACTCTTCATTTCTACCTCATCAGACCTGAATCCATCTCAGTGAGTTCCCCCCTCGCACCCCCCGCCTTGTGAGAGGTGAGAGGCTGGTTACGAGCATGTGAGAGAACCGCTGCAACGCTGTGACGCGGGCTGAAGCCCCGCCCACTTTTCGGTACCGCCCACTCCAGGAAGTGAGGATTGAAAAAGGAATCCCAGCGACCCTTGCGGCGTGAAGCCCGGCTGCGTAAAGGGCGACTGCTAAAATTCTGCTGTTTGGCTGTTTGCTGCTTTACTGCTGCTTCTGTTGGAGTGACACAAACAATGACTCTACGAGCAGAAGGTCCGCAAACTCGAAAGAAAACTATACTACAACGCCTTTCGACAAATCCCTGGTCGATGATGAAAAGTGCTGCTGGGACCAAGGTAAGCAAATCAACAGGACATGTGCTACTGTCTATAAACAAATCACAAACACTAGCAAGTCCAATAATGACTGGGGCCAGTAAATCATCATTAGCCTCCACATTTTCGTGCTCTGACGAGCCATTCACATCTGAAGATGCGCCAAATTTGTTAGGGCAGTCTGATATTCAATTAGATGCCCTTCAATCCTCACAAGTCAATCAAGTGTTAACCTGCTCCTATGCTTCTAAACCCACTGGCAATCCACCTCCTATTGATGTCTCATGTGACTGCGAGCATGTTAGCACCCCTGCCGCTTTTGTATTCAAAATAACAAAAGACAATCAATCACAATCAGCTCATACTGCATCTACTATTTCGGCCTCTCTGTCAGACACAAGTTCTACACCTTCTTCTCAACCGATGACAAGGGTTTCGGCGACCCTCTCATCACTCAAGTCTGGCAAATCAATGAACGACGCTGACCCTTGGAATGATAAAGAACCCCTTTCGAATCTGGTGTCCGATGAGGAATTGCTAAAAATCTCTAATACAGACTTGGAACATCCATCAACAAAAATCTTGCTTTCAAATCATGCTGTGGGCAATAAATCATCACAAACACCCATAAATGCACAAACTTTAAATGTATCTGTCACAACTCCTCCACATCAGGAAAATATCCTTAGCGGTCTGAAAGTTAAGTCAATTTATCCTCAGTCTTCAGGAATCACTCTTGATTGTCCAGATTTTGAGAACATCAGTGGTTTAGCCTGCCAAGCACCGGAGGCCAGCCTTTCTTCCACGCTAATTAATAACGATCAACAACATGGAAAAACCATTGAAAATACCTTTCATCCTTCAGAACAGCCTCTCAACCCACTATCCACACATTTAGAGCGGAGTGCAGTTGCGCGTGCCAGTCGCTTACAAAGAGTAGCTGAACTAAAGAAGAAAAGCATTCACATCAAACTTCCTCTACCGGGACACTCCACTCAGAATGTAAGTACTCCGCATTCAACGAATATCCACCCTTGCGAGGAAGCCCACTCTTTGAACCCTGTGAAAAAATGTGGATTAACCAAACCACAATACAACCTTGTTCTTCATCTTTTCATGAATTCGAACCACAAGCACCTGGGATATCATCTGAAGCCCTTACCCAGATTCACAACAATGTACAGGCTGCTTCAGCCATTGCTCTAGCTCCATTCACAAAAATCTTCGAATCCCTCATTGGAACAATTTGCGACCAAGGTACTGCTATATCCAACCTTATGTCTAAAATTGACAAGCTAGAACACTTTTCGAGTTTTCTTCAAGACCAAATGACAATTAATGCCGAAACTGCCACGAGATGGCAGGATAGGCTGAGTGATCTTGCTGCTAGGCATCATTGCCAAAACAACGCTCTAATGGAGGGCCTTTTAGATTCAGTGAAGTGGATGCGGAAGATTGCACCCACCCAAGTTCCTGATCCCTCAGTGACTCGACACATGTCACCCGAAACTGTTCATTCTATTCCAACCAGAGCTTCAGTGACAGCTTCAATTGAACCTATCCAATCAGGCCCTGTATCGACTTTGCCAGCATCCACTCACGATGCTCTAAAGTCAACTTCGACTATTCAGGACCCAGGTCTGAATGCGAATAACATCGTACCACCAGTAATTTCAACAGGCAAAATAGACTCAGCTCAAACTGCTATCGCAGTAAACTCATTTAACATCTTTAAGGGTCCAACAAAAACTATTACCACTACGACAGAAAGTAAACTGAAAAAGCCAATCAGAAAACAAGTACAGCCACCAAATAAAATCAAAAGTACTCTATCAAAACAATCACAACAAAAGAAGAATAAGTTTGTAAGAAATCTTACTACTCCAAAGAAGTTAAGCCTGTTTTCAAGACCATCTTCAACTGTACCTGCCAAAAGCACTGGTGACAACAATCAACAAACTTCATCAGGTACTAAACTTAGCCAGCCAAAGTTCGCAGTAAAACGTAGGCGGCTTGACTTGAGTCTTTCGTCCTCTGAAACTGGCTCCTCATCCTCCTTAATTGACCTATGTAACTTATCAACTTACTCAGAAGATCGTGTAAATTCTATCTTCACTTCTGAAGAAGACCAAATTGCCAAATCATCTGAAGACCTCTTAAGGAAAGTTAAAGAGGTAGACAAATGCTCAAAACCACCACAAGCAAATTCAGTTTTTAATCATCTAACCTCTGCTCCAAAAAAGGCCCAGCAACAATCGTTAAGTGCAAGGCTAAATCCCAAACAAACATCAAATCAATCAAAACTGCACTTACTTCCAACTAAACGAAGCTCAGGCCCTGGAAACTCTGAATCCGGAAAATATAAGTGGAAACTCCGTCTCCAAAATGTTCACTCAGATGGAAACGAAGTCAATTTAAACCGAAGAAACATTTTAAAACTGCTTGCATGCATTCCACCGTTGCGTGCCATTTCATCTGATGACATCAAAATTGTGGAATATGTATCTGAAACAGCTTCTGATCAAGTTCTGCTGCACATGGGCTCTGCAGCAGTAAAAAATATGTTACTTCAAGCAAATGAAGACCTTTTGGTGTACGGCTTTGACCTCACTCTTGAACCATCTGCCCTGGATACAACTTCGTCATCTGCTACTAAGTTGGCCCATGAGGTAAAATGCGGAGCTGCTGCGTGTGCAGCCCTACGTCAGTCGTTAGTCTCCTCTCCTGACATTTTAGACGCTGCCATGCATCAGTCTTTTGAAAGAAGAGCTACCAACTCCAAAAGATACCCACAAGGCCCACGTAAATAACAACGACAACAAACTACCAAGCAGGAGCTAATCTTACTGTCATGGAATACCAAAGGATTTAAACATCTATTTAACACATTCCAGGAATCCCTGGAAAAAGTCTTTATTATATGCTTACAAGAAACGTGGCTACGCGATCCACCTACCTGCGACGGCTTTGTCACCCTAATAAACCCAGCTAAAAAGAATTCTAAAGGAAGACCATTTGCAGGTTTAATAACTCTTTTGAAAATCGGGAATCAGTGGACGCTGGTCAAATCCACGAACCCCAACCCGTTTGTGCAAAGCACTCTAATCAAATTCTCATTAAAAACCACAATCCCTAATCTTTTGATCATAAATGGATATTGGAATCCCGCTATGATTTCATCGACAGCCTTCATTCAGTCTGTTCTGAACGAAATTGATCATACTTTTTTAAAGTATGAAAATGTTTCAGTTATAATATGTGGGGATCTAAACTGCAGCTGGTTTAAATTCGATCCATCTTCTAAACTAAATGTTCGGCTGCCAGATTCTGATGTCATTTCAAGGGGACAACAATGGGCGAAAGATCTTCTAGATCGTAACTGTTACATGTTAAATGGATCAATTCGGGGCGACTCTCCTGCAAACCCCACATGGCACAGTATGAATCGGAAAAACACGTTGGATTACATCTGGGCCTCGTTTGATGTACTCGAAAAAGTAAACTACCTAAATGTGCTGCCAACGACATTAAGTGATCACGACTTGTTGCGACTAGCCTGGTGGGAGGACCTGGGCAACTCTCTAGAAAAACATCCTGTTCCACTTCAATTAAATGCTGCAGGAAATAGATTGAGAGTAAGTGGTCCAAAGATCAGCCACTTAAGCCTGAATTTGCATACACTTCAGACAGTAGAATATACTCCACTCATGACAGACTTTATCCAGATAAATCTTAACTCAAGAGTTGTCGGAACAACCCCGAAACATCTATATAGTCCAGAAATAGCAGAGGCAAAAAAATTACTGAGAAGAGACGTCAAGTTGATTAAAAGAACACAATGTGATCAAACCTCCAAGGTTACAGAGGTAAAGAGGCGACGGCAAGTCTACCTCAATTGGCTAAGATCACACCTTATAATAATCGATCAAGGACGAGCGGAAACCATGTTAAAACTACTGGCTCAGAAAAATATCCGTGACATCTGGGCTATCTTAAATAAAGGTCGCTCGAAATCTAACTCAGCAATTTTTAATGAAATATCAAGCAAAAAATGGCAGGACCATTTTACTACAATATATGTAGACTCTGTATCAGAATTCTCTATACCTTCTACTACATCTATCTCCAGTTGGAATATTATACCTTCATGCGATGAGATTGAGCTCGCAATTTCTAAGCTCAATAACTCCAGAGCTGCTGGCCCAGATCAAATCTCAAACTTGACGCTTAAAAAGCACAGAAAACACTGGGCCGTATTCATTCATGAACTCTTTTCTCAGATTGCACTCTGTAAGAAGATCCCTTCTTCATGGACCAAGGCCATAGTGGTCCCAATTTACAAGAAGGGCTGTCGGGCTGATCCGGTGAACTATCGCCCGATCGCCCTTCTGGACACAATTGGCAAGATCTTCGGATCCTTTCTGCGCCAACACCTGGTAAATTGGGCTATCTCATCTGGCAAATTTGACCTTCGTCAAACAGGTTTCACCAAAAACGTGGGAACTGATGTAAATCTCACACTTCTGTCGCTCCTGAAACTGTCAGCAATGGAGGCGAAAAAAAAAATCTTTTTCGCATTTATCGATCTCCGTCAAGCCTTTGACGTTATCAATCGGGCTAAATTGTGGGAAAAATTACATCTGTGGGAGTGCCCGAACCATCTGCTAGAACCCATCATCGCCCTGCACTCGAACACTTCAATTCAAATCAGAATCAACTCCCAAGGGGACCTCACAGACTCAATAAGAACGTTTAGAGGCGTCAAGCAAGGATGCCCACTTGCAGCAGACCTCTTTAAACTCTTTATTGCTGATCTTCCTGATTGGTTAAAATCTGCCCACTGCTTTCCCCCGAAACTCAATGGTCAGATCATAAACCATCTGGTGTACGCTGATGATATAGTGCTGGTAGACCAGACACAAATTGGCCTTCAACATCTTCTTTCTCGCCTGAAAGAGTATCTATCTGCAAATGAGTTGACGATAAATACTGAGAAAACAAAAATCTTGTGTATTGGTCGATCCATGACGAAAAAAGACAAAGCATTCCGATGGCACATAGATGGAAAAGTACTTGAGGTCGTTCAGTCGATCCGTTACTTAGGCGTCATGGTCAATGACTCACTTTCAGAGACTGCTTGGATTGAAGACCTGATAGCCAAAATAAAGATCTTAAGCCTTCCAGCGGCCAAAATCAATGCCGACTACGGGAAATTCTCCATCATCCCGGTCATAATGTTTTATTTACAAAAAGTCGTCCCAACAATCACCTTTGGGAGTGAAGCTGCGTTGAACATCAACTATGATGTCTGGAGTCGACTGGAAGGAAAGTTTTGGAGACGGGCATTGAATCTTCCAAACTATATTCCAATATCAGCATTAAGATATGAACTAGCTTTAAACTCTATCTACATGTCAATAGTTTGGAAATCCTTAACACTTTTGCGTAAGATACATCTTGGCGCCTCTACTTCTACTTCTGCCTATAATATACTTCAATCAAGCAAAGATGCGACAGAAAATGTGCTAATTAATGCATGGAGGAGCAAGTTAAATCGAATCATAATTGAAGTAGGCACATCTGAGGAAGAGCTAATTCAACGTCCCCAATATGCCAAAAAGAAACTAGCAATTTGGGATTGGATTATAACCTGCAATAACCGTTCTGCTCTTAAATCCACGCTACCCCCTTCGAGAAGCATAGTCAAGCTTCATTGTCAACCAAAATTTCTCACTCACTGCCCTTCGCGTCATCATAGGGCACAATTTCTGAAGCTCCGTCTAAATGCTCTACATACCAATGAGATGCTCTGGATGCGTAGGAACAAAGACTCACTCGATAATAAATGCCGCTTCTGTAACACATCAGCAATCGAGTCCTTAAAACATTTAGCAGTAGTATGTCCCTCGCTAACCAACCTACGCGAAATACATCTAAAGGATTTCAAATCACTAACTAAAGATGAAGATGACTGGGGGGACTATGCTGTGGCAGGACACAACATCAAGTTGTCCTGTAATTTAATTAATTTTTTCGATGAAATTTTAAATTCAGCGCCCACATGTCAGATGACCTAGGCAACGGGATAATCGTTTGACTTTAAAGTGGAATTATTAACCATAGTATTGGCAAAGTCTAAATGTTAAAATGAAACGTGCGAAAGAAATGAGCATTTTATTCTTTCGTCTGTCTTAACGAAATGTAACAAAAACATGATATATTATATCATGTTGAAGTTTTACAATAAAAAAAAAAAAAATTTAAATGGGTATACAAGATTTAAATCTACTGATATCTTAAAGGAGGTATTTGTTTTTAATACACACACCTACACGCTGGCAGACATTGCATTGACTTCTAGGTTTTTTTATTTTCAAATTTTCAGCATTTCCATGTATGTTTCCATCTTTCTATATAAATCATGCTTGCTTATATTTGGCATATCAGTTTAATAGCACTCGGACACAATGGCAGCTAGGGCCAATGTTTAAACTGCAGGTTTTGCTTGGTATTACAAAAGAGGCTAACATTAATCTTTGTAAATTTTCACATGTGCCTAATGGGCACACCTTCATTAGGGGCCTATTCTGTTATTTAGATGTGGATGAGACAGCTAAAAAGAGGAACAACTAATTTCCTTTGCCATTATTTGTATGAATAAAACATGAGGTTTCTTTTGTGTGTGTGTGTGTGTCTATGCGTATGTGTGTATTTGTGTTGTGTGATTGTCTATGTGTGTGCGTGTTTCTGTGTGTGTGTTATGCTGCCCTGTATTGGAATGACAAATATGCTGTTTTATTTATCATATGATCGTAGTGTTCGGTTGTAGTGCCCAAGAGGACATAATTACCTTATGTTCAGCAGAGACTCCTCCAATATTCCGTGGGATTAAAACAGACCTTACTATATTGAAGTCATGTTAACTTGTTTACATATAAAGAGCTGTTGTACCCTCAGACTCTAAATGCAGATGGACAACTTTTGACAGATATTTTATGGGCATTTGTTGTGTTTGCTTTAAATTCTGAAATTATTATCTTTTAGTGAAACATATAGGTGTTTTCATGACATGTGGTTATTTTTGGCACAGTAGCACCGCAGATTGCACTCCATGAAAAGTGGAAGTTAATAATTACCATTTCTTTGGTATTCTGGTATGATAAAAATGGCCAATATGTCTATACTGTATTGTGGCATTCATGGAAACTGAATTTTCAGTCATACCTTCATGAGGGTTTGTTACATAAAAAGCATCATATAACGTCATGTGAGCACATGGGACACTGATTTTTCATCTTGATTTCTGATGAAAACATACTAACAAACAATGATTCAATTTGTGTGTGTGTGTGTGTGTGTGTGTTTGTGTGTGCATCCCTGGATTTGGAGGACATAAAAAAAGCACCTAGAAACTTCTCATTTTAATGGCCATGTGAGAATCCGAAGGGACTGAGCAACTCAAATCACTGAGTGAATTTACAATTGGCAATTGCCTCTGTGAGTGCGCTCTCACACTGACTGAGAGCAACTCATTTTACCAAAACCAAAGCAGTTAGGACAGCATAGAGTGCATGACAGTATCACTGTGGTTAGATCCATTGTGGTGTACAATCACTGATCTATCCTACTTTTTACTGCTATGTGATCACTTTCTTCCAGCATTACTGAGTGATAATGGGCCACAATACTTTGGACTGTGCATGGCGATTCAATGTGTGAATCAATAGACTGAACAAAAGGTGGTATATTAATCTCATTAGTAGTCATGATTTATTTCATGCTGCACCTAACTCAAATTTTCACTGTTTTCAATTTTCGTGACTAGCCTAAGTTGTCTCTCTTCCATTAATAACAACTAATCAAGACATGTTCAGTTAGTTAACAATAGTGTGCAGTAATGTTTGCAGCATTTTTGTTTTTAAAAGTAGATATAGCATATTGATTCCTTCCATTTTCCGTGTAAGACCATCTATAAACGGATAGTCGAGAGGTAAGCTTTGATGTAACCTTCATGTGCAGAGTGAAATGACTTACTCTGAAATTCCCATACATACCTTCCAGGGCCTGCTCATTAAAGTGACTATGAGCCTCATTACGACCCTGGTGGTAAGGGGATAACGGAACCGGCAAGGGTGCTGGTGCGGTTAACCCTTTACTGCCACATTACGAGGTCCTTTAGCGGGTCCCGCTAAGGGCAGCTGGATTTGTCCTTGCACTGCCTTCAGCCTCCCAGCACTTAAGGGTCTGTATCTGTAACCATAAAGTCCCTTCTCATCTGATTACAAATGAATACTGTGAGATGCAATATATATGTCCACCAAGGGTTATTTATAGTTGCACGTTCATGCAGGATTAGAAATCAAAACTATTTAGGTAATCGTAATCTAGTGTGGGAGCCCCTTCCTGAGAACCAACATGGGTCAGATACCCTGTTCTATGGAATTTCTTCCACTCAGGAGGGTCTACAAATACGTTTTAGCTGAGATGTGGTTGTAGACACTCCTGAGAGGAAAAAATTCCATACAACAGGGTATCAGGGGAAATGTGTATACAAGAGACATCTGATGCTGGCTTACCACAATACAATGCACAATTAAAACCCCAGCTGGAGGATCACGGTGCTAATAGTTTTAACTTCATAGTCTGGGACAGGCTTCAGTAGTAATGGCCCTACATCATTGGTGTGTCCCATACATTGATTGGGGCTACAATATTTTGGGCTGGTCGACTGTTATCACAGTACCCACCCCAGCGACAATACTTAGGGCCTCATCACGACTTTGGCGGTACCCTTAAATCCGGCGGTAGCGCTATTACTGCCGGATTTAAGGGTCCGCCAAATCAGGACTTCGGCCGATTTCGCCCCAGCTCTGAGCTGGGGGGAAATCCACCGAAAATGTGCGCTCATACCGCCGGCGGGAAATCCGCCGGCGGTATTAGCGCAAAATTTCCCCATTGAACCCAGTGGGGAATGGGGCATTCCTGAATGGGCTCAATGGGGAATGGGGATTAACATTACCGCCAAACTCGTGATCCGGCGCTATTAGCGCCGGGGAGTTCGGCGGTAGGGCAGATAGTCGTGATGAGGCCCTTAATGCTACAGTGTATACCAGGAGACATTTAAACTTTGGGAAATCCCCTCTATATTTCTGCTAACCTTCCTAAACATATTTATGAACTTGACCTTTTTTGGAACAAAAAGCCTGTGTAAATTGCCTGCATCATGTCTACCATCCAGTTGAAGACTCCACTTATATAATCTTAAATAAGCCGAACGACATCATAATAAAGCCTGAGCCTGAGAGCATGAATTGTGGTTCCTGAGTTTCACATTTAATTTTCCCTGCCACTCTGAAAAATTGACAGTCTATAAAGCCATACTACAATGAACATTTATTACTTCATTGCTGAATTTATAAAGGGTGATTTTCAATCAATCATTACAACAGTACATATGTTTGAAAGTCTGTTTTGCGTAGTGTGTTTTGGTGTTTGGTGCAGCAGGAGGCTTTCATTGGTCTCCCTTACATTGTTGGAGTCTCTCTTCCCTTTTGCCATGAGGCAGACCGTAAATGCACACACACACCACTGCGGAGCACGCAGTATGTGCAGTGTGTTTTGGTGTTTGGTGCAGCCGGAGGCTTTCATTGGTCTCCCTTACTTTGATGGAGTCTCTCTTCCCTTTTGCAAGGAGGTGGACCTTAAGTACACACCATTGCAGCGCGCGTGGTGTGCACAGTGTGTTTTGGTGTTTGGTACAGGAGAAGGCTTTCATTGGTCTCCCTTACTTTGTTCAAGTCTCTCTTCCCTTTTGCCGGGAGGTGGACCTTAAATACACACACCATTGCGGAGCGCGCGGTATGCGCAGTGTGTTTTGGTGTCTGAGTTAGCGGTTGTTCGGGGTTGGTTCGAATGAGCTTGCTATCAAGGGACAATCTGTCAGTCCCTGTAACATTTTGGGACCTAGAATTGCTTACTTGCCACTACTGCTTCGGACTATACTAATCTGGAAAGAGAGACACCAGACTTACATATACCTGTAATTGATTGTCTTTCTACTACAAAATGCCTTATTAGAAAAAGTGTATGCTTCTTGGTGTAGCAATCAGGATTGGGAAACGTACTCAGAAATCTCTGAAAGGGCAAAGCCTTGCACCTCGGGGAAAAAATGGAAACTGGATAATGGCAATTGTCTATGCAGCCTAAAACAACTGGGTTATTACAAATTTAGACTGCACTGTTTGCCGACCCTAGATGTGGAAGGGCCTAAATTGGAGATCCCTACAGAGCTAAGACGCAGAAGACTGTTTTGAGGGGAATTTAAATTGCTGCAACAGTTGCTGATGTATTGACTCAAGGTATTGAAGGAGAGGATTGTAACTTTTTTCTGCCCTCATCAATTCCCCTACAAGTCTTATAGCATCTGACCTATGCCACAGACTTAAGACAACTGCCCACATGTCACTCACTCTGGGTCTGGTAAAGTTTTTGATTACTATCTTAGCCAGACTGGATGAGGTGATGGTAAGAGCTCACCTATAGGTAGAGGAACTGGTGGGTACCGAGTAGCACATTCTGAAAAAACTGTGCTATGGCCCCATTTTAGGAGAGGGAAGTATGAATTGCATGGTTGATCCTTTTACGTCTAGATACTAACATTGAAAGCATTGGTGTTTATTTTGTAATGAAAGGCTGTACGAAGTGTGCGATAATTTAGAATGATGATTTTCTTTGCCTTTAAATTGTAAAAAAAAAAATGAATAGCATTTTTGATATTATGTTGTCAATGTTTTGCATTTGAATATCATGTAAAAGCACCTTGTGTACTGAAAACATTTTTATTTTTAAAAAAAAGAAACGAAAAAGATATAGTATTCTTACGAGGGTGCCTCTGCCAGCACTGCCACCAGTTCCAACTGTTACACCACCGCCCTAAAGGTAACAAATAGAGGATATGTTCAAGATTAAATAAAGCCATGTACACACCACAACACCGTAACACAATTTATAAATGTGCAACATAGCACTGTCCATTTCCAAAAGGTTTCTTATTGTACAATGCACACTCTCAATAATCACACATCAGCTGTCTGCCTTTACTTTTACTTGTTAGTAGATGCCATGTATGGCATTCTTCAAAATGTGTTTACGGATTTTGGAGCTTCTTCCACTGCACTTGCTAGCACGGCGCATTGGCCACGTCTGTGCTGTACTGTTTTGTGTGCATGGATGTTTGGATCTACCTGACGGTACTCATTCAAGGCTATTGCCTGATGCCTCCTCCTACACCTTTAGTCGTGGGACATTATTTGTAGGACACAACATTGAGAGCCATTTAATAATGTGCAATTTGTCAACGGGTCCGAAATTTGCTGTCATTGGATGACTTAACGTCCTCCCATGTATTTTCCAGTTTGGAGTTAACCATGTCCTTGTCTCATGGCTAGTATGTTGCACTGAGTATGGAGCATATCAAATCAGTGATATTTCCCTATATGTTGGGTCACTCAATAATGAGAAAATCATTGACACAGTGTAAAATCCTTAGGTGGCATTCTAGATAGTCCATCAGCTAACCACACTGATATACTCTTTTGTTTGAGGGAGGTACCATTAAATGCTATATGTGGGGTCCACCTCTTTTTCAGTCAATTTTGTTACCAGTGAAAAGTGGAACAGAAAGAAACAATATACTTAGCCAGTGGTATTAGAGTGAGTTTGAATAAACATATTTGTGCTGGGTTTTCTTGGTCCTTTACTTTTTTCAGAAAGGTGATATTTTGGAGTGGCTTATGTTTGTCTTGTAAATAGATGTTCCTTGAAATCAAATACCTTGTGTATGGTTTACTTTTCCTAGCCCAGCATCCTCATTATGTAAGTTTTAATATCTGATTGGTTCCCCTCCCGAAACCTTCTTCCAACCATAACCTATGCAGAATGAGCAGATACAATTCTGTTTACCGTTATGTGTCAGCATAATGTATAAGTGAGCATTCACATAGTAGGGCTGGATCAGTCTGCTACACTCATTTCAAATAGTTAATATTATATGAGACCTTTGGTTGGTTGCCATCAGTCAGACTCTATTGTTCATGGAAGTAGTATGATTTACAGTGTTGGACTCAAACCTGAAATCCATGGTGCTTTATTGATGTTGCAGGAATCCTAAAGTGATTAACTGGGTTGAATATGATTAATATTAAATCTTACTGAAGTAAAAAATATGTTTTACTGAAATGTTAGCACCAGCTATGCCACTAATTTCCAGTGGGATGTAATGAGGACGTTGAGTAAATGTATGGTTTGTTCATACATGGATCACATTATAACAAATGCACAACTGACTATTATGCCAGCTTTTTGTGTATACTGATGACTCTCTGCCATATTGCCAACATGCATGAAGCTTGGATTTCCAGCATGTTCAGGTGTCAAATTTAAAAATATACAGTGAGATGATTTTTGAGGTGAAACAATGCTTAAACAAACTGGTAACTATATAGTAGTTCTTGTTTTGCGTGATAGGAGAACATTGTCAGCACTATGAGAACATACAATGCTGCAGTGCCCTAGACCTTTGAGAGGAATTAACATACTCAACATCCAATATTGGAACACACATTTTAGGTGATGAGCCCTCGGTGCTGCTTTACACATGTTACCCTCTTACAAATATGCTTACAAGCCATTGATGTTAATTTTGACCATTTTCCTTGTCATTATTAACTGCAACACGTTGCAAGTAAATTTTATTTAATTTTTATGTAGTGCTCCCTGTTAAGATATATCAGAGCCTTGTAATTGGGTTGGGTAGGAAGGGAGTCGTTTGCAATATCCTGCATGGTGTGGAGTTTAAAATATATTAAAACATTCTCAGAAATTCAGGAATTTGAGACATATTATCAGAATTTGCTATACACAGTTCCTGGAAATACATTTAAGAGCAGAGAGTTCAATACACAAGAATCTTAGAATTGTGATGTTATGTCCTCCCCTAAAAATTGGATTAGCCCAAACCTAGACATCATCTGTTATGATAAGGCTACACTAGGAACTTGCTTTCTTGGTAAAACACTCGAATTATGATGTAGGAACCTTCCTCAGCACATGGGAGAGTTGTGTCTTCCATTCTGGAGTCAAGGGGTGCAGGCTTTTTCCATCTCTAAAAGCTCCCATTCTATTCCAGCCTCCAGGTCTGTGCTCCAAGCTCATTTGACCCCATTGCCCTGTGATACTGTGCCTTCTTTCAACCTATAACGCTTCCCATATTTTCCCTATCATTGCCTTTAACCCAAATATCTACACATTGCTGCCTCACATTCGGATTACACAGCCCAACTGCTGGAAGCAATGAACATAGAAAAGGGACAATGTCCTGTTTCTGCTTTACTGTGCAGACATTTTTGTTTGGAGATTTTTAGGGGAAATGTGTATGCAAGAGACATCTGAAGCTGGCTTCCCACAATACAATGCACAATTAAAACCCAAGATGTAGGCTCAAGGTGCTAATAGCTTTAACTTCATAGTATGGGACAGGCTTCAGTAGTAATGGCCCTAAATCATTGGTGTGTCCCTTACATTCAGTGGGCCTACACTGTTTTGGGATGGTGGGCTGTTATCAAAGTACCACCCCAGACCACATTACTTAATGCTACACTATATACCAGGAGACATTTAAACTTTGTGAAATCCCTTCTATATTTCTGCTAACCTTCCTAAAGACATTTATGAACTGCACCTATTTTGGAGAAAAAAAAAACCTGTGTAAGTTGCTTATCTACCATCCAATTGAAGACTCTACTTCTACAATCATAAGTCAGCAGAACCACATCAAAATAAAACCTGAGCCTGAGAGCATGGATTGTTGTTCCTCAGTTTCACATTTAATTTCCTCTCCCACTCTGAAATATTGACAGTCAATAAGGCCATACTTGAGTGCACATTCATCACTTCATAGCTGGATTTCTCATGGGTGATTTTCAATAAATCATTCAACCACAGTACATATGATTGAAAGCCAGTTGTGCTCAGTGTGTTTTGGTGTTTGGTGCAGCAGGAGGTTTTCATTGGTCTCCCTTACCCTGTTGGAGTGTCTCTTCCCTATTGCCTTGAGGCAGACAGTAAATACACACACCAAAGCAGAGCGTGCAGTGTGTTTTGGTATTTGGTGCAGCAGGAGGCTTTCATTGGTCTCCCTTACCTTGTTGGAGTCTCTCTTCCCTTTTCCCTGGAGACAAATCTTAAATACACACACCATTAAGGAACGCCTGGTGTGTGCAGTATGTTTTGTTGTTTGGTACAGCAGGAGTCTTTCATTGGTCTCCCTTACCTTGTTCGAATCTATCTTCCCGTTCGCCTGGAGGTGGACCTTAAATACACAAACCATTGCGCAATGCGCAGTATGCACAGTGTATTTTGGTGTTTGCGTGAGCAGGGGTGCAGGGTTGGTTTGACAGAGCTTGCTATCAAGGGCCGGTCTCTCAGACCCTGTAACATTCTTGGACCTAGAATTGCCTACTAGCTACTACTGCTTCAGACTATACTTATCAGGAAAAAGATACACCAGACTTAAATATACCTGTATTTGATTGTCTTTCTGCTTCAAAATGCCTCCTTAGAAAAAGTGTAAGCTTCTTAGTGAAGCAATCAGGATTGGAAAATGTACTTGGAGCTCGGTAAAATCTCTGAATGGGAAAAAAAAGGCAAATTGAATAATGGCAATTGTCTATGCAGCCTAAAATTACTGGGTTATTAAAATTTAGACTGCACTGTTTGCTGACCCTAGATGTGGTGGGGCCTAAATTGGAGGTCCCCGAGAGCTAAGATGCAGCAGACTGTGCTGCGGGGAGTTTGAGTTGGTGCAACATTTGTTGTATTGACCCAAGGTATTGAAGGAGAGGATTGTACATTTTACTCCCTTCATAAATTACCCTACAGGTCTTATAACATCTGACCTATGGCACAGATTTAAGACAACTGGCCACCTGTCACTCACTCTGGGTCTGGTAAAGTTTTTGATTACTATATTCGCCAGACTGGATGAGGTGAAGGTAGGAGCTCACCTAGAGGTTAAGGAACTGATGGGTACTGGGTAGGACATTCTGAGAAAATGTGTGCATGCCCCCATTTTAGGAGAGGGAAGTATGAATTGGATGGTTGAGGCGTTAACGTCTAGCAGCTAACATTGAAAGCATTGGTGTTTATTTTGTAGAGAAAGACTGTACTAATTGTGAGATTATTTAGAATGGTGTCCGTGCGCCTTTAAATTGTAACAAAAAATTAATAGCATTTTTGATATTACGTTGTCAATGTTTTGCATTTGAATATCATGTAAAAGTACCTTGTGTACTGAAAAAATTTTGATTTAAAAAAAAAAAAGAAAAAGATTTAGTATTCTTACGAGAATGCCTCCACCAGCACTGCCACCAGCTCCAACTCTTACACCACCGCCCTAAAGGAAACAAATAGAGGACAAGTTCAAGATTAAACAAAGCCATGCACACACCACAACACTGTAACACAATTTATAAACGTGCAACATAGCACTGTCCATTTCCAAAAGGTCTCTTATTGTACAATGCACTCTCAATAATCACACATCTGGTGTCTGGCTTGATTTTTACTTGTTAGTAGATGTCATTGATGGCATTCTTCAAAATATGTTTCCGGATTTTGGAGTTTCTTCCACTGCACTTGTTAGCACGGCGCATTGGCCATGTCTGTGCTGTACTGTTTTGTGTGCATGGATGTTGGGATCTACCTGACGGTAGTCATTCAGGGCTATTGCCTGATGCCTCCTCCTACACCTTTAGTCGTATGATAGGGACATTATTCGGCCAGATACCAGTAGTCTTTGGGAAATTGCTGCACATCATCAATATGCATGTGGTTGATTGTTTTTGCTTTGGAAGGGGCAAATGTAGGGGGGTCACAAAACTCTGGCTCCTGCATGTTCAGTCTGTAGAAAGTAGCCACGCTGCATGAAGTGCTGAGATTATGAGCAGCACACAACTTTGTGAGCCCTTTAATAATGCACAGCTTGTCAACGGGTCAGAATTCTGCTGTCATTAGATGCCTTAGCTCCCTCCCATGTATTTTCTAGTTTGGAGTTGACCATGTCCTTGCCTCATGGCTAGTATGGTGCACTGATTATGGAGCAGATGAACTCAGTGATATTGCCCTACATGTTGGTTCACTCAATAATGAGAAAATCATGACACAGTGGAAAATCCTTAGATGGCATTCTAGAAAGTCTAACCACTATACCTAACCACACTGATATTCTCTTTTGTTTGCGGGAGGTACTATTAAATGTCTCATGTGGGGTCCACCTCTTTTTCAGTCAATTGTGTTACCATAGTAAAGAGGAACAGAAAGAAAGCAGATACTTAGCCAGTGGTATTAGAGTGAGTTTGAAAAAAATATGTTTGTGCTGGGTTTTCTTGGTCCTTTAAAGTGATTAGATGTCAATAATATTCAACATTAAACAAACATTGAATAAGTGAGTAAACAGTTTGTTCCACGTACTATTCCACCACAAGCTTTGCCACCAACACCCTACAGAAGACAATATGCATGTATTTTTCAATTTCGGTGTTCATCAAGACTAAATAAAAACTTTGAAAAGATAACTAAATGTACGGGTCTCTCATTGGATCTCTCCCACATTGTTTTACAACCCACAAATGCCTCCGGGAAGATACTTCATAGACTTTTAGGTTATGTTTTAAAAGATGGCAATCATTTATAGTGGTTTACCATTTTTCTTCATAAATCAACTTTGTGTTTCTCTGGCACATAAGCTAAAGAACATCCACCACACAAATCTCAGTTGCTTATTCCTTTATATTTTATATGTGTTCAATATTTTTGTCAGTACACCTTCCTAAGGCTACCTGTCTCACATTTGGGTGTGAGTATACTATAAGAAAATGAGGGGCACAGCATTCCCGTTATTATTATTATTATTATTATTATTATTATTATTATTATTATTATTATTATTATTATTATTATTATTATTATTATTATTATATGAGCTGAGTGTGTGTGTGTGTGTGTGTGTGTGCGTCCCATCTGCGATTGTACAAAATATAAGCTTATGTATTTAAATGTGATGGTTGTCATGTTTTGTAATAATGCCCAAAAGAATGTATTCAACTTATGTTCACCAAATCTCTACCAATGATCTATTGATTCAAAAAGAAACATTTCTATTTTGATGGTCCGTTTAGTATGCTAACAATTAAGAGAAGTTTAAACTTATCCTCTCAGATTTTAAATGCAAGCAGCTGCCTCCAGACCGGTATGTGATTGGCATATAACTCATTTGTTATACAAACTGTAATTATATACATTTATTGTCACATTTAAGGGTATACATGAAATGTGGATGACTGTTGCAAAATGCACTCTAGAATGCACTCAATGTGTAATTATCGATTACCCTTTTCCAAATTGTTGAGTGCTCTTTGTTATTATAGACGCTACCCCATGATTGCTTCAATATAGCTGAATGCACACACACTCGTTTTTCCATTCATGCCTTCTTGAGGGGATTTACCTAATTTGAAATAGGTAATGTACAATGCAATTAGGGGGCAGAGGTTTTGAGTGATCAAGGATTGTAATACAATTAAGATCCCAAAAATGTAAGCCATATTTCTGTGTATGTGTGTGTGGGGGGTTCACTACCCTCGCTGAGAAAATACAATACACAAACACTTACACAATGAACACCCAGAAACTGCTTATCTGAACACTCATTAAATAATCCAATGTACCCAGCACTTCCAATAACAAAGGCAAATTTCAATTTGCAACTACCCTTGGTAGTGTGCCCTCACTGTAAGAGAGGCACTGAAATTAACCTAATAAACACTAGCAGAACAACTGACTAACTGAACATTTGTCTGAGGGACAAATCTATCAGGTTGCATGTTCATTGATCTTTCAGGTATCTGTATTGAATTGTGAGTGTTTAGGTGCAGCATTATCGATTGATAATGGGCCAACATACTCAGAGCTGACATTGCACATTCTATATACTTTTCTCCCTGCACAACAAATGGTTTTCAATCACTCTCAATACTAGTGAGGATACATTTGATGCTGAACTTAACTCATTTCGACTAATTTCATTTAAAGTGTTTTCTATCATTGATTACTATCTGCTAGTCAAGAATAAATGTGACTATCAGTATTTGTGTGCTGTGTTTTGTTCTATGGTTCACATTTTAAATTAGTGGTGGGTTTTGAAGCCTTTCATAATCCTTCCAAAACCATCTCTAACCTGACAATCAGAGGGTTAGAAGACGACTGTACGCCAGGAACATTGTGAGACAAATTATGGTGAATTCACCAGACATAAATACAGAGGCACATTCATGAAAGTGATTACATATCAAAAATATTCAGGTGATGACATCATCTTAACATTGTCCAAATGTAATATTTATTGCTTACTTTTTGTTGATCACCAATTCTACCATTATCGCGCTACAGGAAACAATAATCATGTATTACAAATTTTGGAAAATGTCAATTAGAATTTTTAAATGGTAATTCTATGCACAGATCTCTCAAAACATCTAAACCCCACCATTTTATTGCATGCAGAGGAGAACCCGAATTGACCTAGGCAAAACGGTCAGGCATGGAGAGATTACTTGACCATTTTGTGGAGGACAAAGCTAATGTTTTGCATGTTCACTGATTGCTCCTATTATGTGTTGCTGAATGAGCTGTTAGGTGCAGTATTAATGAATGATATTGGGCAAGGACCCTATTGGTGGTGCATGGCACAGTCTACGTGCGATTCACTAGGCCCAGCCAATGTTTTAAGTGAATCTCATTAATAGTGAGGATGCACTTGATTCTGCAATTAAGCCAACATTTCACTTTTTTTCAATTTAACTTTCTCACCTCTAAATTATCACTCTTCCATTATTACTACTTAAAATAAATCATTGTGTTCTTCAACAATAGTGTACAGTGCTGTATGCCAATGTTCTATTTTAAATCAAGAATGTTTTTTTGATACCTTCCTTAATCTGTCCAAACTATCTTTAACCTGGCAATCAAGATGATGGAAGGGATGGTACTTTGAGGTACAATGTGAGATGCATTGATGAGAAATGTTCTGACATAGGTCTAAGGGCACACTAATTCAATTGAGTAGATGAAATTGCTATTCAGCAGGTAAAAGCATTGTGAAATCGTACAACAATCATATGTTTTACTTAAAATATGTCCTTCATCAACTTTACCACCATAACCTACATAAGGCAAGAAGCATGGATTTTAGTGTTCAGGAACAAACAATTTAAATGGATATACAAGATTTAAATGTACTGATATCTTAAAGGATGTATTTGTTGTTAATACACACACCTACACGCTAGCAGACATTTCATTGACTTCTAGGCAATTAAGGCCAATTTTTAAACTGCAGGCTTTACTTGGTATTACAAAAGAGGCTAACATTAATCTTTGTAAAATTTCACACGTGTCACTCAATGCCCTTATGAGCACACCTTCATTAGGGGCCTATTCTGTCATTTAGATGCGGATGATAAAGATAACAAGAGGAACAACTACTTTCCTTTGCCATTATGTGTATAAATAAAACATGAGGTTTGTTTTGTGCGTGTGTGTGTGTGTGTGTGTCTATGCGTATGGGGGTATTCGTGTTGTGTGATTGTGTATGTGTGTGCGTGTTTCTGTGTGTGTGTGTTATGCTGCCTCCTCCAATATTCAATAAACAGACCTTACTATATTGAAGTCATGTTAACTTGATTACATATAAATAGTTGTTGTACCCTCAGACACTAAATGCAGATGGACAACTTTTGACAGATAATTTATGGTCATTTGTTGTGTTTGCTTTAAATTCTGAAATTATTATCTTTTAGTGAAACATATAGGTGTACTCATGGCATGTGGTTATTTTTGGCACAGTAGCACCGCAGATTGCACTCCATGAAAAGTGGAAGTTAATAATGTCCATTTCTTTGGTGCTCTGGCATGATAAAAATGGCCAATATGTCTCTACTGTATTGTGGCATTCATGGAAACTGAATTTTCAGTCATACCTTCATGAAGGTTTGTTACATAAAAAGCATCATGTAACGTCATGTGAGCACATGGGACACTGATTTTTGGTCATCTTGATTTCTGATGAAAACAAACTAACAAACAATAATTCCATGTGTGTGTGCGTGTGTGTTTGTGTGCGCATCCCTGGATTTGGAGGACATAAAATAAGCACCTAGAAACTTCTTATTTTAATGGCCATGTGAGAACCCGAAGGGACTGAGCAAATCACTGAGTGAATTTACAATTGGCAATTGCCTCTGTGAGTGCGCTCTCACACTGACTGAGAGCAACTCATTTTACCAAAACCAAAGCAGTTAGGACAGCATAGAGTGCATGACAGTATCACTGCGGTTAGTTCCATTGTGGTGTACAATCACTGATCTATCCTACTCTTTACTGCTATGTGATCACTTACTTGCAGCATTACTGAGTGATAATGGGCCACAATACTTTGGACTGTGCATGGCAATTCAATGTGTGAATTAATAGACTGAACAAAAGGTTTTACATGAATCTCATTAGTAGTCATGATTTATTTCATGCTGCACCTAACTCAAATTTTCACTGTTTTCAATTTTCGTGACTAGCCCAAGTTGTCTCTCCTCCATTAATAACACCTAATCAAGACATGTTCAGTTAGTTAACAATACTGTGCAGTGATGTTTGCAACATTTTTTTTTTTAAAAATAGATCTATCATATTGATGCCTTCCATTTTCCGTGTAAGACCATCTATGAACGGACAATCATGTGCAGAGTGAAATGACTTACTCTGAAATTCCCATACATACATTCCAGGGCCTGATCATTAAAGTGACTATGGCCCTCATTACGACCCTGGCGGTAAGGGGTTAACGGCACCGGTAAGGGTGCTGGTGCGGTTAACCCTTCAACGCCACATTACGAGGTCCTTTAGCAGGTCCCGCTAAGGGCAGCTGGATTTTCTAGGCACCCTTAGTGGGAGCCGCTAATGGACCAGCATGCTAACAACAGGCCCGTTATTAACAGGCCTGTTGTTAGCATGGTCCCCATTCCAATTGAGCCCTATGGGGGCTAGAATTGGGGTAGGGATGGGTTCCCTGAACAGGGAAATACCGGGTTCTCCAAGAATGGAATGGCTGGGTAATTCCCTATTCAAGGAACCCGGACCCGGTATGCGGTAAGGAGGTAGCCATGGTGCTAATAGCACCATGGCTACCTCCAACCTCAGAATGAAGCCCATATATGTCAAAACTATTCAACGTTACACAAATATTGAATAAGTGAGTAAACAATTGGCTCCACTTACTACTCCACACCAAGATTTGCCACCAACACCCTACAAAAGACAATATGCATGTATTTCAATTTCAGTGTTGATGAAGGTTAAATACAAACTTTGAAAAGATAATTAGATGTACAGGTCTCTCATTGGATCTCTCCCACATCGAGTTAAAACCCACAAATGCCTCCTGGCCAATACTTAATGGACTTTTAACATTAGTAGTAACAAAACTGAGAGGTATAATATAGCAGTGGGTAAGGTATGCATTAATATATGATAGTTAAGTTCATGAATGAGTCAAATAAAACTGTGCAGCTAAATTGGTACTTCCTTCTATAAAGAAAGGCAAGGAGGCATGGATTTTGGATACATTTGAAAAACTGAATATAAATAAAATGGTGGGCCTTTCAAAATAATGTTTATATACTAAACCATGTGCATACAAAATATTAAGAAATGTGTTTAATAAAATTAGCCTGCTCCTGACCAAAATAGAATGGCTGGGGTCATGCTTCTCCAGATCATTCAAACTGCCTCTACAATGATACTGCATTTTTTATTCTCCTGTATTCCAAAGCATCTGGAGAACCAAAGGTTTCAGACCTATATTGAATATGAAGAAAAGATGGTGCAACTCTCTCGGAAATAGCTCACAACACCTACCGCCAAATGGGGCTTTGATCTGCCAAGGAATATAGACTATCAAATTAGATATGTGCTTTTTGAGAAAAGTATATTTTTCAGGAACATCTGCAAACCCCAAGTTGGATTTAAACAAGGACTCAAACAAACTCATTAAGCACAGTTGTTAGAAACTACTGACCATTTTAAGACACTTTTGGTCAAAATCGAGAGGGTGGTGTCCTGTCAGTTACAGACTCATCTTGAACTTGGTAAACTTCTCTTGCTAATTCAGTTTTATCTCACACCTTCTCACATACTGAGTTGGCAGCCCATCTGAAGGTCAACAAACTGTTTCAAGAGACTGAGGCTCAGTGTTTGAAGTGTCCAAAAAGAAATAGTGGAACTATGTTCCCTGCTGGCCTGCACCCACTCCCCACAAGCCCCATCACCATGCCCCCTCCCACACACAATACAAACCCCCAAACTCTTGCACCTGCTGTTTGAAGGAACATTCAGTGCAGTGCACTGAAAGTGCAAGCTGCAACGTCTTCCTACACTTTTATTTTAAAACAAAACATTCTGCAGCGGTTTCTTTTTAAAATAAAAGTATAGGAGCTGTAAAACGTAATTTAAAAAAGTAGAGGAGAACGCTCCCGACCACTGCTGAGGCTAGAGGCTTCTGCTTGTATGTATTTGGATGTAGATCCAACACATTAACATGAGTGGAAGTACACAATGAGAAAGTCCATCTTATGTATAGGAGTAGGGTTCATGTAAGAGATCAGTCATTACACACTAGACAGGCCATTTACGTTATAGAGAAAGCAGCCGAGGGAAGGATATACCATATGAGAGTATTGAATGACGAGATGTAGAGTAGAGCCTCAAAGCATTTAACACACTATAGAAACATAACAGAGATGACCAGTATGTAGCAATAGATTAGAAGTAGGATATACTCATAGGGAGTGGCACATGGCACTCCCTGTAGCAAACCAGTTGGTCATGAAAATGCAAGGGAGATTGGTCATATAACACAATAAGGGAACACATATAATCTACTGCTGGTAGAATAGTACTAGAAACTGAAGCTTGTGTCCATGCAAAATGAAAGAAATGTATGAAAAAGTTTAGTTCGGTGAAGACACACTTCATTTTGACATGTCACATACCCTGCAAGAGACATGGTGCAAGGAGAGGTGAAAAGCTACGCAGTCAATGGTCAGCGGGTTAGGGAGAAGCAGGTTCCCAAGCGCCATATCAGAGAAAATATAACAAATAGTGTTCTCATACAATGGATTAGAAGTTTTACAACAAAGTTCACCATGTTGGTGAAAACGAGGTAGTATGCTGAATAATTGACAATCACAGCAAGGAAACACACTGCCCCCTGTCAAAGAATAATCACTTAGAATGAAGTCACAGGTAGCAAGCAACAAGGGTAGTCTAATTGAGAATAATAGGGAGAGAGGAACAGTGAGACAGAAAACAAAGAGATACCTGGGCAAAAAAAGTAGATCCTTGTAGAAGGGTGGGGGGAGGTGGGGGAAGAAGCAACCCTCATGTTCCACAAACAATTAGATGCATGAAACCAAAATGATCCAGACACACAAACACACACACACACACCTCCGCACATATATGTGCTGTCCAAATGTGTATATGGTCCTGGAACAAAAGGCCAAGGCAAAAGCCTCATGAAGTCAAGTAGTCCCTCCATGGGAGAGGAAGGAAATGTAGCAAAAGGTGAAATATGTTTCCGAAGAGAAGTCACAATATTAGCTGTCATTTTTAAAGTCACATGGCTGAGAACGGTCAGGTGATGCCAACATTTGGTCTCATGAGAAAGTGATGATTTATTCTTTCTTGTTGCCACACTGTCTACACCTCACAAAATGATGGGTCAATGAACAGGGAAGACACCCACCATGGAACACTCGAGGGTGGGATGGCCAATGGTGAGATGATTTGCATGTATCGAAATATAAGATTGTGTCATAACCAACGCAAAGCAAGGAGGCTGGACAGCATGATGGTTAGGTCATTGTTCAAGGGACGTCATCAGATCAGTCACGAGGAACCGGATAGTGCAATAGGGCTAGGTATTTCGAAGATTTCTATATGGGACAGCGGTCACTGTCCAATCAGTGAATGTGAAATTACATGCATCTTGTAACATAGTCACAGACATGATGTCACTCATTCCTATAAATGCCACCATTTAATCCTACACCACATTTTCCTGGGAAAGTGGCACCTACCTACAGAGAGCAAAAACTGAGCACACAATGAGAGGAGCTTCAAGCGCCGCTGTTATGTAAAGGCTTTCCTGATTGCTGGAGGTCTTGTGCAGCGCTAGATGTGCAGGCCTTTTGAGGGAAGAGACAACATCAAAGGGTCCTCGGATAAACATACAAAAAGCGAGAGCTCCTGTACCAGGACCAACAAAAGAGAGTGTGAGTACGGGAATGAGAGAGGAGTGTGCAAAGGAGTCGACATGTGTCGTATATTCATTTCCTTTTTTGAGTAAGAATAAAGAAGAGGGCTACCATATAGCGGAGTGGTGACATCACAGTAGTAGTAGTAATGAGATATTGAAGTGAAGAGTCCCTTGAGAGAGAAATGCTGCTTAGAGAAAAGAAGTGAGAAGTCATTTAGTGGAGATGATTGTATCTATCGCTCCGTCCCGAGGTAAGGGGCAAGAGGAGGATAAGTGTTGATTTTGGCTAAGAAGAGTGTAAGGAGAATTTGGGATGAAGAACGTTCTGTGGGAAGCAGACATATTGTGGTTGTTGTGCGAAGACGCACAGTGATTGTCTGTTTTTTTGTATTTTGTAGTGGATAGGGGGTGTGCTGTACCCATGCAGGTCTTTGTCAGACTTGTTCTTTTGTTGTCACAATCTGTCACAATAATACAAAAAACATTAGATGGAATTATGGAATTAGAGGGGGACTGGATGAACAAGTAAGATTCATAAATGAAACTGCAATCATTCTAAATGAACAAGCGGATGTAATGCAACGGGCGACTAAAATAATACTTAAGCATGACAGAACTTTAAATGAAATATTGAACATAATGAGTCCTGTTGATAGACTATTAACGAATTATATGAGAGAAGTTCAAACGGCAGTTTCACAATTGATTCAAGGACATATCCCCTTGTATTTTGATTTCGCAGGATATTATTCGTCAAATGATAGAAAGATTGACCAGGAGGGAAATTGATATAATACAGGTAAAAATTGCATTCAAAATGGGTAATGCAATGCCGTTATATGTGGACTTGGAAAGACTAGAGATCGGATTTTTGCTATGCATCCCATATGTAGCCCCTGAACTTATTTACCAAACGAAGTGGGTACACAACGTGGGATTTTGGCAAGAGGACAAATTTATTAAGATTAAGACTCCAGAAGTGGTGGCATTTCAGTCATGGTAACCTGAAGTTTATTTAATACCAAACCTGGAAACATGTGTAAAATTTAAAGAACAAAATTATATGTGTCCAGGTAAACCGTTTGTTCCTGATGCCACAGATGCTATTTGTGGTTTGAAATCCGACCCAAGTATATCAGAGGGATGTGAAGTGATTATTAGCAATATGGGGAGTGAAGAAAGGGCACAGGCTAAGATGGTCAGAGGTAAATGGTTGGTCAGCACCTGTTTAAAGAACATGACGGTAGTACATTTAAACCATGGAACATACGTGGTTAAACAGGTGAAATATAATGTTTTTTATTTACAGGTTCCAAAGGATACAATTGTGTCAATTGGGGGGTTAACATTGTTTCATGTAACAAATGATGTTTGGGAAAGCCAAGTGGAAAATAACGATTTTTTTCAAAGGGATACTTTTCCAATAGATCCGGATGTGGAATATTTATTGAATCACAAAGAAAGACATGTTATAAAAATGAATTTGAGAAAAAACAATATTACAATTAGTAATCTGGGGATAATAGAAGTGGAGAGATTTAATTGGGGAACCTGGGGGGAACGCTCAATAGTGGGTTTGGCTGTCCTGGTGATAATCAAGGGTGGATGGTTGATTTTGCTATCAGTAAAAATGAAAATGTTACTGATTTTACTAGCTACGTCAGGAAGAGAAAGATATCCCAATACACATGCATTTAAAAGAAAAAAAAGAACAAGTTGTTTTTAGGAATTGGCTTGGATTGTTGCCAAGTTCTAAAAACAAAAGGAGGGTATATGTAAGGATATTTGGCGTGTTACAGCACAGAGTACAGCACTACTGCACAGGTAGCAATTTTTTTGATGCAGCACCACCACATGGGTGTGGTGCATTGCTATATGTGTTGCCAGATTAACATGGACATATAAGTAAAGACAGGCTATTCAGTCAAAAACGATTTTAACATATAAGATGCAAATCTATTTTTACAGTTAAAAGCACACGTGCACATTCAAAAATGCACACTATTTTTCACCTGAAATGCCTATGGTGCAAGAGACACATTTGAAAATTAATAACTAACATTATTAATAAATAACCTGACTAATAAAACTGCATTTAACATAACCCACTAATAAAAATGTGTCTCCACTGCAGAATTAGGCCTACTCTGAAAGTGAACTTTTAAACGCACATTCATTTTTTTCTTTTTCTCTGCTGCTCTGTCCACATAACTACAGGAAGCAAAAGGACTCGAAGGAACAGGAAATCAGTAGGTTACAAATAATTACTGTAGAAATGAGCCATTGTGTAGTGAGGGAGGAGATGGCATGATTGATTTCTGATTGGAGCAGCATCATAGCAAGTATCATGATAGAGGCAGTGATGAGAGTTTTGCTGGGGGAGCTTGAAGAGAGGGGGAGGACAGTCAGGATTTGGCAGAACTGGGAGAAGGACCTGTTTCCTGGCTGAAGCATTCCTGCTGCAAAAGCTGAGAATTCCAGGCAATAACCCCGGTTTGAGAACGAAAGACGCTTGTTTTCACTGGGGTTAATCTTCAAGGGAGCCAAATTCAGAAAGAGAACAGCTGAAGAAAACTCATGCTGAACAGATAAGGTAATTACAGAAGTGTGGGGGCTGAGTGTGTATGAGAATATTCAGTCAGTGTAGGAAAGGAGATTCCTGTGCTTTAATCACATGTTTAATGTTGCAAATTGAGTTCTTGTCTCCGCCACTCTCTTTTCAGTGTATCACAGACAATGCTGTTACTGTGCTATTTTATTTATTTCTGTAAAGAGTGAGATCGTGTTTAAATGCAACTTTTATAATACACAAAAATATTTGAAAGCAGACGGGTGGTGTGTTTTATATTTACCAATACAGTGCTGATGATGTGGGGAGATGTTTAGACAGTGCAATTGTCATTTTCAAGGTAGCTAAACGTCAAATTTGCTGCAGCCGTGTGCACAATGTAATTCAGTATGAGCAATTCTAACTAGGTGTGTGTGTTGTAGTTTGTCGGAGGTCTATGAGTCGGCAAAAAGGGAGGCCCGGGACATAGTTCACTACCGTATATAAGATAGTGAAAATACCACATGATAGCTCGCTGCCATAGATAAGACAGAGAGAAATTGCCCATGGTGGCACACTAAAAATGAAAATGTGGTGTTCCTAAAATGCAAGCCTGAGGTCTCTCTAGTGATTACACGAAAAATCTAAGCAAAAATAAGGGGTTCTGGATATTGGGGCCACAAATAAAACAAGGGAATTATGCTCACCAAAATACCACCAACCAAGCATACCAACCACGCATACCAAATACGCATGTCTGTGTGCTGAAATAATGCATGTCCACTATATTATTGTTGTACATGGCCCAATCTGAATACAAGGAGAGATTGTTGCTAAGTTATTTTTCGGCGGTAAGAAAATACTGTCAGGCCCCAAATCTCCACAAAATACCCTACAGGAGCAAAGTTATAAGCCGCCCAAAAAGTGTTCTTCCTATGAGATGAGCAACTTAACCATAACTACATGTCCACTACCACAGCCCATGTAATATATTTATATATATATATATATATATATATATATATATATATATATATACACATAGTATAGCAGCGACGACGTGGGAGACAATGCAGGATAGTGCAGAGGAGATGCCCCATTGAAAGAAAAATACAAAACATATTTTTCAAGTATATATATATTGAATGTGTTTTTGAAAATTTGAATGACCTTTATTGGAACGGATTATACATGAATCTTCATGAGACATATCAAGAAGTTATTCTTACATTTTCAATTTTGAGCAAGCGCCAAATTTAGACTATTTCTACAATTTGCATTTTAAGGTTTGACATTTAAAATACATGTTTATAATTATATCTATGGGAAGCACAGTGTTTCTTCTTAGGAAAGATTATTGATAAGATTAGAAATCATTTCTATGAAGGAATTGCCTTGAAACCATTCATGAATGAAATCTTGTACTCACCCCTTTGCCACCAGACATTCCACGACCATCTCCCTTTAGAAGAACAAAGTGCATATTTCAATAATGATATAGAGTCATGCAGAATGCTTTACTTTGTAATGACATGTACACATGTCATCAAAGGAAAGCCACAAGCTTTTAAATATGCACTCTCCACCCTCCTTTCCTGGCAACATGTCATGAACATGTTGGTTGGATTGTTGTATTTGGCAAGCAAAGTTCATGGTTCTTAAGGTGCAGAATAATGTGAAGGGTCATACACAGGAAATGGTAGCTTCAAGATGCCCAGCACCTCTGTACATTGAAACATGCATTAGGAAGACGAGTCAGGATGAATACAAAAATAATTCTGGGCAGAATTTCAAAGACCTTATTTGCTATAAATAGAGGGGGAAATTTTTCAATTGATGTTCTCTTAATAGACCAGCACTCAGCTCCAAGAGAAATCCACTTCTAATTCCAACATATGTTAATTGGGTCTGTGGTGACTTCCTATCCAAACTACAGTTCATTAATTGATGTCTGTTATTGATCAACGGGAAAATTAGGATTTCTGTGTAGTTCTAAAAAATCATTGTTTATTGTGAGTAACTTGCTCTCTTACTTACATCTGCTCTGTATTTCAGAATAATTTCTCAATGTTAATAAGTGCTTGCATTTGTGTAGGGAGTGTGTTGGCCATTTTTCTGGACTCCATTTCTCGCTATTTTCATTTCAAATGTCCCACATTTAATCCATCTATCTTCTGGTAGTGTCATTGTCTTAAGAGGATAGCACAGGGGCAACATGCTCGTCTTGGAAGCAAGACGACATGGAGCAACACAGGTTTGATTCCCGTGCTTAGAAACCTCTAAGTATTAAGCTTGTTATAAATAACATATCATATTGAATCATAATCTGAGCATACATAAAGGAGCACTGTATTGCCGTGGTCAAAATGGGAACTAATTTGTGGTCACTTTTGCGGTCAAGTCCAAAACCCTAAAAACATATGAGTGTATTGTTCAGGATGCTGCTACAACTAATGTGCATCTTAAATTGGGAACTAGCTGAAACTTTTTAATGGAATTTTGAAAGAGGGGTTACAGTGGGTTTCATTTTTAGATTTGAATTATATAAAGATGAATGAGAAATGATCAGTCATTCATTCATGGCTAGCTACTGTGATGTGCAGTTATATCTGAATCCATGACTTGAGATGTTTTGAGCTGTGACTTGTAATTATCTTGCAATACAGGTTTTGAGTATTTAACTGAATTTAATTAAGCTTATATGCATTCGCTTTTATCATCCTTTGACATCAATGTTGTATTACAATAAATTATAATTATAATTAACAAGTCATGTTTAAATCAAGATAGTTACTGTGGAACGTGAAAACGTAGTTTTTCAAATATATTGAAATGCATGATTTATGAATCTGTTTCAAGAAGCATCAACCAGTATTCCTTAACATTCTGTTTCAAGAAGCATCAACCAGTATCAACCAGTATTCCTTAACATTTGAGTCATTAGGCATTGCCTCATGTTAAATATTGATATGACAAACACTGAGCTTTGTACGACATTGCATCATAACATCTTATGGCATATTGTTTGTGATGGTAGCATTATATGTACACATCCCCAAGGAACATCCTTTGTAATATGTGCCAACCACTCCTGGCAACTATGTTTGGCGCTTGTAGGTTTGACTTTCTCCCTTGCATATTTGGCAGGCTGAATAACCGATTCTGAAAATGCAGAGCAGGTGCAAGCGTATCTTGTCACCTGATCTGCCCCGCCCACCTTCTTAGTTCTGCCTCTTCCTTTCTGCTCTTAACTCTTAGATCGAGGGTGTCTCTCGCCCAGGCGTCTGAAGCAAAGGGCAGATGAAGAAAAGGGCAATTCCTGTTTGGACCAAGAGGACCCAGGGCCCGAACCCCTCCCCAGATAGCAGGTAAGCATGCACCAACATGAGTTTTCTCCCTCAACTTCTGTCAACTTCTTCGGTGATGGGGTGTTCCATGGCACAGTAAGTTGTGCATTTGTAAAAGTTGTATTCTGGTGCCGCAGCATGTGTGTGCCCACTCCCATCTCCCTTTGTCCCTGGTGCTTCCTTGTTTGTTGCCCCTCCCTCCAACCCACCGTGCTCCCAGTGGTTGGCAGGCCCTTTAAGTCAGACAACCAAGTCACCCCCCTGCCATGGCAGCCCCCTCGACCAAGGACCAGAGGCTAAGGACAGCTCCAATGTTGTCTACCTCCTGCGACTGATCAGGTATGTCGAGTTTGTGTGTGTTGTATTGTGCCATGCTCAAATACTTATTCCTGCATCCTGTTCCGTCCCCCCTGCATTTCCCTTCCTTCCCTCACATCTCAGCCCTTCCCTCTTCAACCTATTGTGTAAAATTCTTACATTGGCCCCCGCTCCACACTTTTTCTGGCATTACTTTGCATTGCCTGCATTCTTTTTCTAGGGTCCTGTTGTGTTCTGTACCTTGTTGACTGTATTGTTGATTGCATTGACTTGGTGTTTGCTCTCTACGCTTCTTGATATTGTGTTGCTATTCACGGTTTGTGCAATTGCCTGCATTCTTCACTTCTAGATTCACTGCTGACCTCTTTGTTTTGCTATTGCTCCTGTATTGCATCTGTTTGCTTTACTTCCAGGTTCCCTGTTGTGATTTGTGATTTCCCTGGTTCTGTAGTACATCTGCATTTTCTACTTCTAGGTTCCATGTTGTGCTCTTTTTTTCTGATGGTTCTGTACTGCATCTGATTTGTAGGTCCACTGTTCGTGTTCTTTGCTGTGCCTCCTCCCTTTCTTGTCCCCCCGGTGCCTCCCTCGTATCCACACCCATGTGTGACCTCCCCTACCCCCTTCCCTGCCTGCGCTTCCCTCTCTCTCCCCCCATCTTTCCTCCCTACAACCCTATGGTGCTCTCTGTCTCACCTATCTTTTCTAACTGTTTTTCTATTGACTATCCTATCCCTCTTACTAGGTCTGGTAGGAAAAAGGTAAAAAGGGACATTCTGGTCTCCAACCCAGTCCTCCCTATCGCTGATACCTATATCAGTGCTCAGTGCTTCCTCCAGACAGACCCTTGCCGACATTTTCTTTGTCGTTCCCTCTTCAGGCCTTTGGACCGCCCACATGGTCTCTGTTCTTTCTCTTTTTTCCTCTTCTTCCATCCATTAATGGTGGTTTGTGTTTCAGGCCCTTTGGCCCCCTTCCCCTCCTCTAAGACCATCATTAATATTTTGGTCCAGGGCCTTCAAGCCAATCTCCTCCTCTTTGATAGATGTTTTGCACGCCTTATCAACTTCCTTTCCTCGCCTGCTATCCTTTCTTACCCCTCTCTGGCTCCTCTGCTGCCTCCTTCCTATGCCACCTCTTTGACACCCACTGATCCTTCACTGGCCACCTTGTTGCTTTCCTCCTCTGCCACCACTCTGGCTCTCTCTTCTCCATCTCTGACTACCCTGCCTTCTCTTCCTTCCTCTTCTGCCCATCCTCTTGCTCCTCCAACACTCTAGAATGGACTATTGCAACAGCCTCTTTGTAACTCTTACTGCCTCTACTCTTTGACCTTTTCAATTTATCCAGAACAGGACTGCAAGACTTGTCCTTGGCCTCAAGCACAGGGATTATATCTCTCGAGCTCTAAAATCTCTTCACTTGTCCACTGCAGCTGCAAGGATCAAGTTCAAGACCCTATGCATTGTTCACAAGGCTTTCTGGGGCCTGGGACTGCCAAAACAGCTTCCTTCTCAAGCTCTCGGCTCATCCACCTCCAACTCTCTTAGGCTCAGACGCTTCTCCATGTAAAGAGTTGAGGGCAGAGCTATCTCCTCGGCTGGGGCCTCCCTCTGGAAAAGCCTCCTTGCCTCTCTCAAACTTGATCAAAACCACCTGTGGTTCTTCGAGCAACTCAAGACCTTCCTTTCCGCTTCCACGTTCTCTCTTTCTCTCCCCTGCTGATGCACCTGACTGCTCCATGCACTGGTCACTCTCTGGCCCGGTTGTCCTTGCACTGCCTTCAGTCTCTCCAGCACTTAAGGGTCTGTATCTGTAACCCTACAGTCCCTTCTTGCTGCTCTTGTGAGTTAACTTCACTTCCCTAATCCTCTCCCCCCTGCACTTTCACATCTGATTGACACAAGCACTAGTAAGATTGTTATTTTGTCCTCACTTGTTTCCCCCTCCTTGTCTTGTTGCACCTAGAAACACTTCTGTACATGTGTGTTATAAATGCCACATCACATCTTATCATATAAGGATACTGTGAAGGATCGCACATAGAGCATGGTTCTTTAAAATATGGAACTTTGATGCACTTTGAACCGTATATTAAGCAGATGAGTGACTATCTATTTAAAGCTTAATCCTGAGACATTGAAAACATATTAAATACCTTAAATGACTGTAAAAAAAGAAGGTGGCATTTTCAGTTGGTGTTTCAGTAATAGCAAAAGCCCTTGTTTAACTGCTACACTTGTAAATCACCAAGTGCACATATGGTAGTGACTTCCTATCCAGAATACTACTCATTAATTGTTATCTGGAATCGGTTGACAAGGCTATAGGGACTTCCAGTGCAGAATTATACTTTGGATTTTTAAGTGTTTTTTTTTTATTTTCGTCCTTTCATCTGCTTTATATTTCTTTAAATGTTTCAAACACACACAGAGGTGTTTGTATTAGTGAGGGTAGTGGTTGTGTTGCTGCTCTTAACTCAGCATTTCCCTTGCTCCATGACAGGATTTGTTCATCTAGGCCTTCCCTCTTCCATTGCTGTCACAAATGGAAATATAATTATGAACATCAAGAAGAGTGCATGGCATTTCATTCCACAGCATCTTTAGCATTGATTGAATGAGTCATGTTTAAATCAAATTGTTAAAACCTAGTTAAAATATGTATCATATCTGAATCTGTCTTGAGAAATGGCAAAATGTATTGGAAAGAATTTGAGTCATGAGGACATGCCAAATGTACATTTTGCCATAATTTCCAAAACATGAATTTGAATATTCCCCAAAAAAATGTGATTAAAAATGAATACTGTGAGATGCAATATAGATGTCCACCGGGGGTTACCTACAGGTGAACGTTCATGCAGGATTAGAAATCAAAACTATTTAGGTAATCGTAATCTAGTGTGGGAGCCCCTTCCTGAGAACCAACATGGGTCAGATACCCTTTTCTATGGAATTTCTTCCACTCAGGAGGGTCTACAAATACGTTTTAGCTGAGCTGTGGTTGTAGACACTCCTGAGAGGAAAAAATTCCATACAATAGGGTAGCAGGGGAAATGTGTATACAAGAGACATCTGAAGCTGGCTTACCACAATACAATGCACAATTAAAACCCCAGCTGGAGGATCACGGTGCTAATAGTTTTAACTTTATAGTCTGGTACAGGCTTCAGTAGTCAGGACCCTACATCATTGGTGTGTCCCTTACATTGATTGGGCCCACAATGTTTTCGGCTGGTAGGCTGTTATCACATCACCCACCCGGGACCACTTTACTTAATGTTACAGTATATACCAGGAGACATTTAAAGTTTTGTAAATCCCCTCTATATTTCTTCTAACCTTCCTAAACACATTCATGAACCTGACCTTTTATGGAGAAAAAAAGCCTGTGTAAGTTGCCTGCATCAGGTCTACAATTCAATTGAAGTCTCTACTTGTACTATCTTAAGTCAGCAGAACCACTTTAAAATGAAACCTGAGCCTGAAAGCATGAATTGTTGTTCCTCAGTTTCACATTTAATTTCCTCTCCCACTCTGATCAAAATAAAACCTGAACCTGAGAGCATGAATTGTTGTGTTCCTCAGTTTCACATTTAATTTCCAATAATAAGGTCATATTAGAGTGCACATTCATCACTTCATTGCTGGATTTATCAAGGGCGATTTTCATTAAAAATTCAACCACAGTCCATATGATTGAAAGCCAGCTATGCACAGTGTTTTTTTGTGTTTGGTGCAGCAGGAGGCTTTCATTTGTCTTCCTTACCTTGTTGGAGTCTCTCTTCCCTTTTGCCTTCAGGCAGACCGTAAATACACACACCACTGTGGAGCACGCAGTGTGTTGTGGTGTTTGGTGCAGCAGGAGGCTTTCATAGGTCTCCCTTACCTTGTTCGAGTCTCTCTCTTCCCATTTACCTGGTGGTGGACCTCAAATACACACATCAATGTGGCAAGCGCGGTATGTGCAGTATGTTTTGGGGTTTGGGTGAGTAGGGGTGAAGGGTTGGGTCGACCAAGCTTGCTATCAAGGGCCGATCTCTCAGACCCTGTAACATTCCAGGACCTAGAATTGCCTACTAGCCACTACTGCTTTGGACTATACTAATCTGGAAAAAGAGATATCAGATTTACACATATCTGTAATTGATTGTCTTTGTGCTTCAAAATGCCTTCTTAGAAAAAGTGTATGCTTCTTAGTGAAGCATCAGGATTGGGAAACATACGCAGATCTCTGTAACATCTCTGAACAGGCAAAGACATGCGCCTCGGGCAAAGAAAGGCTAATTGGATAATGGCAATTGTCTATGCAGCCTAACATAACAGGGTTATTAAAATTCAGACTGCACTGTTTGCTGAGCCTAGATGTGGTGGGGCCTAAATTGGAGATCCCCGCAGAGCTAAGACTCAGCAGACTGTGTTGAGGGGGATTTGAGTTGCTGCAACATTTGGTGAAGTATTGACCCAAGGTATTGAAGGAGAGAATTGGAACTTTTTCTCCCTTCATCAATTCTCCTACAGGTCTTATAGCATCTGACCTATGGCACAAACTTAAGAAAACTGGCCACATGTCACTCACTCACTGGGTCTGGTAAAGTTTTTGATTACTATCATCGTCAGACTGGATGAGGTGATGGTAGGAGCTCACCTAGCAGTAGAGGAACTGATGGGTACCTGGTAGGACATTATGAAAGAAACTGTGCTATGCCCCATTTTAGGAGAAGGAAGTATGAATTGGATGGTTGAGGCATTAACGTCTAGATGCTAACTAATTTTGCAATAATTTAGAATGATGATTTCCTTGCGCCGTTAAATTGTAACAAAAAATATATTGCATTTTTGATATTACATTGTCAATGTTTTTGTATTTGAATATTTTGTAAAAGTACCTTGTGTATTGAAAACATTTTTATTAAAGAAAAAGAAAATAACAAGATATAGGATTCTTACGAGAATGCCTCCGGCAGCACTGCCACCAGCTCCACCTCTGACACCACCGCCCTAAAGGAAACAAATAGAGGATAAGTTCAAGATTAAATAAAGCCATGTACACAACACAACAATGTAACACAATATATAAACATGCAACATAGCACTGTCCATTTCCAAAAGGTCTTTTATTGTACACTCTCAATAATCACACATCAGCAGTCTGGCTTTACTTGTACTTGTTAGTAGATGTCATTGATGGCATTCTTCAAAATGTGTTTATGGATTTTGGAGTTTCTTCCACTGCACTTGTTAGCACGGCGCATTGGCCATGTCTGTGCTGTACTGTTTTGTGTGCATGGATGTTGGGATCTACCTGACGGTAGTCATTCAGGGCTATTGCCTGATGCTTCCTCCTACACCTTTAGTCGTATGATAGGGACATTATTTGGCCAGATACCAGTAGTCTTTGGGAAGTTGCTGCACTTCATCAATATGCATGTGGTGGATTGTTTTTGCTTTGGAAGGGGCAAATGTAGGGCGGTCATAAAACTCTGGCTCCTGCATGTTCAGCACAATTAAAACCCAAGATGTAGGCTCAAGGTGCTAATAGCTTTAACTTCATAGTATGGGACAGGCTTCAGTAGTAATGGCCCTAAATCATTGGTGCGTCCCTTACATTCATTGGGCCTACACTGTTTTGGGATGGTGGGCTGTTATCAAAGTACCACCCCAGACCACATTACTTAATGCTACACTATATACCAGGAGACATTTAAACTTTGTGAAATCCCTTCTATATTTCTGCTAACCTTCCTAAAGACATTTATGAACTGCACCTATTTTGGAGAAAAAAAAACCTGTGTAAGTTGCTTGTCTACCATCCAATTGAAGACTCTACTTCTACAATCATAAGTCAGCAGAACCACATCAAAATAAAACCTGAGCCTGAGAGCATGGATTGTTGTTCCTCAGTTTCACATTTAATTTCCTCTCCCACTCTGAAATATTGACAGTCAATAAGGCCATACTTGAGTGCACATTCATCACTTCATAGCTGGATTTCTCATGGGTGATTTTCAATAAATCATTCAACCACAGTACATATGACTGAAAGCCAGTTGTGCTCAATGTGTTTTGGTGTTTGGTGCAGCATGAGGTTTTCATTTGTCTCCCTTACCCTGTTGGAGTGTCTCTTCCCTATTGCCTTGAGGCAGACAGTAAATACACACAGCAAAGCAGAGCGTGCAGTGTGTTTTGGTATTTGGTGCAGCAGGAGGCTTTCATTGGTCTCCCTTACCTTGTTGGAGTCTCTCTTCCCTTTTCCCTGGAGACAAATCTTAAATACACACACCATTAAGGAACGCCTGGTGTGTGCAGTATGTTTTGTTGTTTGGTACAGCAGGAGTCTTTCATTGGTCTCCCTTACCTTGTTCGAATCTATCTTCCCGTTCGCCTGGAGGTAGACCTTAAATACACAAACCATTGCGCAATGCGCAGTATGCACAGTGTATTTTGGTGTTTGCGTAAGCAGGGGTGCAGGGTTGGTTTGACAGAGCTTGCTATCAAGGGCCGGTCTCTCAGACCCTGTAACATTCTTGGACCTAGAATTGCCTAGTAGCTACTACCGCTTCAGACTATACTAATCAGGAAAAAGATACACCAAACTTAAATATACCTGTAATTGATTGTCTTTCTGCTTCAAAATGCTTTCTTAGAAAAAGTGTATGCTTCTTAGTGTAGCAATCAGGATTGGAAAATGTACTTGGAGCTCGGTAAAATCTCTGAATGGGAAAAAAAGGCAAATTGAATAATGGCAATTGTCTATGCAGCCTAAAATTACTGGGTTATTAAAATTTAGACTGCACTGTTTGCCGACCCTAGATGTGGTGGGGCCTAAATTGGAGGTCCCCGAGAGCTAAAATGCAGCAGACTGTGCTGCGGGGAGTTTGAGTTGGTGCAACATTTGGTGTATTGACCCAAGGTATTGAAAGAGAGGATTGTACATTTTACTCCCTTCATAAATTACCCTACAGGTCTTATAACATCTGACCTATGGCTAGATTTAAGACAACTGGCCACCTGTTACTCACTCTGGGTCTGGTAAAGCTTTTGATTACTATATTCGCCAGACTGGATGAGGTGAAGGTAGGAGCTCACCTAGAGGTTAAGGGACTGATGGGTACTGGGTAGGACATTCTGAGAAAATGTGTGCTATGCCCCCATTTTAGGAGAGGGAAGTATGAATTGGATGGTTGAGGCGTTAACGTCTAGCAGCTAACATTGAAAGCATTGGTGTTTATTTTGTAGAGAAAGACTGTACTAATTGTGGGATTATTTAGAATGGTGTCCGTGCGCCTTTAAATTGTAACAAAAAATGAATAGCATTTTTGATATTACGTTGTCAATGTTTTGCATTTGAATATCATGTAAAAGTACCTTGTGTACTGAAAACATTTTGATTTAAAAAAAAAAAGAAAAAGATTTAGTATTCTTACGAGAATGCCTCCACCAGCACTGCCACCAGCTCCAACTCTTACACCACCGCCCTAAAGGAAACAAATTGAGGACAAGTTCAAGATTAAACAAAGCCATGCACACACCACAACACAGTAACACAATTTATAAACGGGCAACATAGCACTGTCCATTTCCAAAAGGTCTCTTATTGTACAATGCACTCTCAATAATCACACATCAGGTGTCTGGCTTGATTTTTACTTGTTAGTAGATGTCATTGATGGCATTCTTCAAAATGTGTTTCCGGATTTTGGAGTTTCTTCCACTGCACTTGTTAGCACGGCGCATTGGCCATGTCTGTGCTGTACTGTTTTGTGTGCATGGAAGTTGGGATCTACCTGACGGTAGTCATTCAGGGCTATTGCCTAATGCTTCCTCCTACACCTTTAGTCGTATGATAGGGACATTATTTGGCCAGATACCAGTAGTCTTTGGGAAGTTGCTGCACATCATCAATATGCATGTGGTTGATTGTTTTTGCTTTGGAAGGGGCAAATCTAGGGCGGTCATAAAACTCTGGCTCCTGCATGTTCAGCCTATAGAAAGTAGCCACGCTGCATCCTTAGGTGGCATCCTAGATAGTCGATACACTATTCACACTGATATTTTCTTTTGTTTGAGGGAGATACTATTAAATGTCTCATGTGCGGTCCACCTCTTTTTCAGTCAGTTTGGTTAAATGAGAAAAGAGGAACAGAAAGAAACCAAATACTTAGCCAGTGGTATTAGAGTGAGTTTGAACAACAATATTTGCGCTGGGTTTTCTTGGTCCTTTACTTTGTTCAGGAAGGTGAGATTTTGGAGTGTCATACATTTGTCTTGTAAACAGATGCTTCTTGAAATCAAATACCTTGTGTATGTAGTACTTTGCCTAGCTCAGCAGCCTCATTATTGTGTCCCCTCCTGAAACCATCTTCCAACCATAACCTATGCAGAATGAGCAGATACAACTCTGTTTACTATAATGTGTCAGCATAATATATAAGTGAGCATTCACATAGTAGGATTGGATTAGTGTGCTACATTCCTTACAAATAGTTAATGTTATATGAGATCTTAGGTTGGTTGCCATCAGTCAGAATCTATTGCTCACAGAAGAAGTATGATTTACAGTGTTAGTCCCAAAACTGAAATCTCTAGTAGCTTTATGCAATGTTGCAGGAATCCTGAAGTGATTAACTGTGTTGAATATGATTAATATTAAATCTCACTGAAATAAGAACTATGTTTTACCAAATTGTTAGCACCAGCTATGCCACCAGTTCCCAGTGGGATGTAATGAGGAAGTTGTGTAAATGTATGGTTTGGTCATACATGGATCACATTATATCAAATGAACAACTGGCTAGTATGCCAGATTTTTGTGTATATTGATGACTCTCTGCCATATTGCCAACATGCATGCAGCTTGGAATTCCAGCATGTTCAGGTGTCACCATTTAAAATATACAGTGAGATGATTCTTGAGCTGAAACAATGCTGAAACAAATTGGTAACTAAATAGTAATTCTGGATTTTGAGTGATAGGAGTACATTGTCACCACTATGAGAACATACAATGCTGCAGTGCCCCAGATTTTTGAGAAGAATTTAAAACTCAACATCTAATATTGAACAAATATTTTAGTTGATGTGCCCTCAGTGCTGCTTTATGTATGTTACACTCTTAGCACAATGCTTACAAGCCATTGATGTCAATTTTGACCATTTCCCTTGCCATAATTAACTATTTTGTAAATTAATTTGATTTTTTTTTGTATAGTGCTCACTGTTAAGAAATATGAGAGCTGTGTAATTGGGTTGGGTAGGAACAGAGAGATTTGTAATATCCTGCAAGGTGTGGAGTTTAAAAGATATTAAAACGTTCCTAGGAATTCAGGAATTTGAGACATATTTTCAGAATTTGCGATACACAGTTCCTAGAAATATATTTAGCAGCAGAGATGGCAATACGCACAAATCTTAGAATTGTATTGCTATGTCCTACTCCTAAAAATTGGATTAGCCCAAACCTAGAAATCATCTGTTATGATAAGGCTACACTAAGAACTTGCTTTCTTGGTAGAGCACTCAAGTTATGATGTAGGAACCTTCCTCAGCACATGAGCGAGTTGTGTCAGCCCTTCTGGAGTCAAGAGGAACAGGCTATTTCCATCTGTATAAGCTCCCATTCTTTTCCATCCTCCAGGACTGTGCTCCAGGCCCATAGTTTTCCCCTTTGCCCTGTGATCCCCTGCCTCTCTGCAACCTATAACGCTGCCCACCTTTTCCCTATCATTGCCTTTAACCCAAATATCTACACATTGCTGTCTCACATTCGGATTAGACAGCCCATCTGTTGGAAGCAATGAACATAGAATAGGGACAATGTCCCATTTCTGTTTTACTGAGCAGGCATTTTTGTTTGGAGATTTCTAGGGGAAATTTGTATGCAAGACACATCTGAAGCTGGCTTCCCACAATACAATGCACAATTAAGAATTCATATGTAGGCTCAAGGTGCTAATAGCTTTAACTTTATAGTCTGGGACAGGTTTCAGTAGTAATGGCCCTACATCATTGGTGTGTCCCTTACATCGATTGGGCCCACAATGTTTCCGGCTGGTAGGCTGTTATCACATCACCCACCCGGGACCACTTTACTTAATGTTACAGTATATACCAGGAGACATTTAAAGTTTTGTAAATCCCCTCTATATTTCTTCTAACCTTCCTAAACACATTCATGAACCTGACCTTTTATGGAGAAAAAAAAGCCTGTGTAAGTTGCCTGCATCAGGTCTACCATTCAATTGAAGTCTCTACTTGTACTATCTTAAATCAGCAGAACCACTTTAAAATGAAACCTGAGCCTGAAAGCATGAATTGTTGTTCCTCAGTTTCACATTTAATTTCCTCTTCCACTCTGATCAAAATAAAACCTGAACCTGAGAGCATGAATTGTTGTTCCTCAGTTTCACATTTAATTTCCTATAATAAGCTCATATTAGAGTGCACATTCATCACTTCATTGCTGGATTTATCAAGGGCGATTTTCATTAAAAATTCAACCACAGTCCATATGATTGAAAGCCAGCTATGCACAGTGTTTTTTTGTGTTTGCTGCGGCAGGAGGCTTTCATTTGTCTTCCTTACCTTGTTGGAGTCTCTCTTCCCTTTTGCCTTCAGGCAGACCGTAAATACACACACCACTGTGGAGCACGCAGTGTGTTATGGTGTTTGGTGCAGCAGGAGGCTTTCATAGGTCTCCCTTACCTTGTTCGAGTCTCTCTCTTCCCATTTACCTGGTGGTGGACCTCAAATACACACATCAATGTGGCAAGCGCGGTATGTGCAGTATGTTTTGGGGTTTGGGTGAGTAGGGGTGAAGGGTTGGGTCGACCAAGCTTGCTATCAAGGGCCGATCTCTCAGACCCTGTAACATTCCAGGACCTAGAATTGCCTACTAGCCACTACTGCTTTGGACTATACTAATCTGGAAAAAGAGACATCAGATTTACACATATCTGTAATTGATTGTCTTTGTGCTTCAAAATGCCTTCTTAGAAAAAGTGTATGCTTCTTAGTGAAGCATCAGGATTGGGAAACATACGCAGATCTCTGTAACATCTCTGAACAGGCAAAGACATGTGCCTCGGGCAAAGAAAGGCTAATTGGATAATGGCAATTGTCTATGCAGCCTAACATAACAGGGTTATTAAAATTCAGACTGCACTGTTTGCTGAGCCTAGATGTGGTGGGGCCTAAATTGGAGATCCCCGCAGAGCTAAGACTCAGCAGACTGTGTTGAGGGGGATTTGAGTTGCTGCAACATTTGGTGAAGTATTGACCCAAGGTATTGAAGGAGAGAATTGGAACTTTTTCTCCCTTCATCAATTCTCCTACAGGTCTTATAGCATCTGACCTATGGCACAAACTTAAGAAAACTGGCCACATGTCACTCACTCACTGGGTCTGGTAAAGTTTTTGATTACTATCATCGTCAGACTGGATGAGGTGATGGTAGGAGCTCACCTAGCAGTAGAGGAACTGATGGGTACCTGGTAGGACATTATGAAAGAAACTGTGCTATGCCCCATTTTACGAGAAGGAAGTATGAATTGGATGGTTGAGGCATTAACGTCTAGATGCTAACATTGAAAGCACTGGTGTTTATTTTGTAGAGAAAGGCTGTACTAATTTTGCAATAATTTAGAATGATGATTTCCTTGCGCCGTTAAATTATAACAAAAAATATATTGCATTTTTGATATTACATTGTCAATGTTTTGTATTTGAATATTTTGTAAAAGTACCTTGTGTATTGAAAACATTTTTATTAAAGAAAAAGAAAATAACAAGATATAGGATTCTTACGAGAATGCCTCCGGCAGCACTGCCACCAGCTCCACCTCTGACACCACCGCCCTAAAGGAAACAAATAGAGGATAAGTTCAAGATTAAATAAAGCCATGTACACAACACAACAATGTAACACAATATATAAACATGCAACATAGCACTGTCCATTTCCAAAAGGTCTTTTATTGTACACTCTCAATAATCACACATCAGCAGTCTGGCTTTACTTGTACTTGTTAGTAGATGTCATTGATGGCATTCTTCAAAATGTGTTTATGGATTTTGGAGCTTCTTCCCCTGCACCTGTTAGCACAGCTAAAATTGGCCATGTCTGTGCTGTTTTGTGTGCTTGGATGTTGGGATCTACCTGACGGTTGTCATTCAGGCCTATTGTCTGATGCCCCCTCCTACACCTTTAGTCGTATGATAAGGAAATTATTCAGCCAGATACCAGTAGTCTTTGGGAAATTGCTGCACATCATCAATATGCATGTGGTTGATTGTTTTTGCTTTGGAAGGGGCAAATGTAGGGGGGTCACAAAACTCTGGCTCCTGCATGTTCAGCCTATAGAAAGTAGCCACGCTGCATGAAGTGCTGAGATTATGAGCAGCACACAACTTTGTGAGCCCTTTAATAATGCACAGTTTGTCAACGGGTCAGAATTCTGCTGTCATTAGATGCCTTAGCTCCCTCCCATGTATTTTCTAGTTTGGAGTTCACCATGTCCTTGCCTCATGGCTAGTATGGTTCACTGATTATGGAGCAGATCAACTCAGTGATATTGCCCTACATGTTGGTTCACTCAATAATGAGAAAATCATGACACAGTGGAAAATCCTTAGATGGCATTCTAGATAGTCTAACCACTATACCTAACCACACTGATATTCTCTTTTGTTTGCGGGAGGTACTATTAAATGTCTCATGTGGGGTCCACCTCTTTTTCAGTCAATTGTGTTACCATAGTAAAGAGGAACAGAAAGAAAGCAGATACTTAGCCAGTGGTATTAGTGTGAGTTTGAAAAAAACATTTTTGTGCTGGGTTTTCTTGGTTCTTCCTTTAAAGTGATTAGATGTCAATAATATTCAACATTAAACAAACATTGAATACGTGAGTAAACAGTTTGTTCCAGGTACTATTCCACCACAAGCTTTGCCACCAACACCCTACAGAAGACAATATGCATGTATTTCAATTTCGGTGTTGATCAAGACTAAATAAAAACTTTGAAAAGATAACTAAATGTACGGGTCTCTCATTGGAAATCTCCCACATTGTTTTACAACCCACAAATGCCTCCGGGGAAGATACTTCATAGACTTTTAGGTTATGTTTTAAAAGATGGCAATCATTTATAGTGTTTTACCATTTTTCTTCATAAATCAACTTTGTGTTTCTCTGGCACATAAGCTAAAGAACATACACCACACAAATCTCAGATGCTTATTCCTTTATATTTTATATGTGTTCAATATTTTTGTCAGTACACCTTCCTAAGGCTACCTGTCTCACATTTGGGTGTGAGTATACTATAAGAAAATGAGGGGCACAGCATTCCCATTAATATTATTATTATTATTATTATTATTATTATTATTATTATTATTATTATTCCATGAGCTGAGTGTGTGTGTGTGTGTGTGTGCGTCCCATCTGCGATTGTACAAAATATAAGCTTATGTATTTAAATGTAATGGTTGTCATGTTTTGTAATAATGCCCAAAAGAATGTATTCAACTTATGTTCACCAAATCTCTACCAATGATCTATTGATTCAAAAAGAAACATTTCTATTTTGATGGTCCATTTAGTATGCTAACAATTAAGAGAAGTTTAAACTTATCCTCTCAGATTTTAAATGCAAGCAGCTGCCTCCAGACCGGTATGTGATTGGCATATAACTCATTTGTTATACAAACTGTAATTATATACATTTATTGTCACATTTAAGGGTATACATGAAATGTGGATGACTGTTGCAAAATGCACTCTAGAAGGCACTCAATGTGTAATTATCGATTGCCCTTTTCCAAATTGTTGGGTGCTCTTTTTTATTATAGATGCTACCCCATGATTGCTTCAATATAGCTGAATGCACACACACTCGTTTTTCCATTCATGCCTTCTTGAGGGGATTTACCTAATTTGAAATAGGTAATGTACAATGCAATTAGGGGGCAGAGGTTTTGAGTGATCAAGGATTGTAATACAATTAAGATCCCAAAAATGTAAGCCATATTTCTGTGTTTGTGTGTGTGGGGGGTTCACTACCCTCGCTGGGAAAATCCAATACACAAACACTTACACAATGAACACCCAGAAACTGCTTATCTGAACACTCATTAAATAATCCAATGTACCCAGCACTTCCAATAACAAAGGCAAATTTCAATTGCCAACTACCCTTGGGAGTGTGCCCTCACTGTAAGAGAGGCACTGAAATTAACCTAAGAAACACTAGCAGAACAACTGACTAACTGAACATTTGTCTGAGGGACAAAGCTATCAGGTTGCATGTTCATTGATCTTTCAGGTATCTGTATTGAATTGCGAGTGCTTAGGTGCAGCATTATCGATTGATAATGGGCCAACATACTCAGAGCTGACATTGCACATTCTATATACTTTTCACCCTGCACAACAAATGGTTTTCAATCACTCTCAATACTAGTGAGGATACATTTGATGCTGAACTTAACTCATTTCGACTAATTTCATTTAAAGTGTTTTCTATCATTGATTACTATCTGCCAGTCAAGAATACATGTGACTATCAGTATTTGTGTGCTGTGTTTTGTTCTATGGTTCACATTTTAAATTAGTGGTGGGTTTTGAAGAATTTCATAATCCTTCCAAAACCATCTCTAACCTGACAATCACAGGGTTAGAAGACGACTGTACGCCAGGAACATTGTGAGACAAATTATGGTGAATTCACCAGACATAAATACAGAGGCACATTCATGAAAGTGATTACATATCAAAAATATTCAGGTGATGACATCATCTTAACATTGTCCAAATGTAATATGTATTACTTACTTTTTGTTGATCACCAATTCTACCATTATCGCGCTACAGGAAACAATAATCATGTATTACAAATTTTGGAAAATGTCAATTAGAATTTTTAAATGGTAATTCTATGCACAGATCTCTCAAAACATCTAAACCCCACCATTTTATTGCATGCAGAGGAGAACCCGAATTGACCTAGGCAAAACGGTCAGGCATGGAGAGATTACTTGACCATTTTGTGGAGGACAAAGCTAATGTTTTGCATGTTCACTGATTGCTCCTATTATGTGTTGCTGAATGAGCTGTTAGGTGCAGTATTAATGAATGATATTGGGCAAGGACCCTATTGGTGGTGCATGGCACAGTCTACGTGCGATTCACTAGGCCCAGCCAATGTTTTAAGTGAATCTCATTAATAGTGAGGATGCACTTGATTCTGCAATTAAGCCAACATTTCACTTTGTTTCAATTTAACTTTCTCACCTCTAAATTATCACTCTTCCATTATTACTACTTAAAATAAATCATTGTGTTCTTCAACAATAGTGTACAGTGCTGTATGCCAATGTTCTATTTTAAATCAAGAATGTTTTTTTGATACCTTCCTTAATCTGTCCAAACTATCTCTAACCTGGCAATCAAGATGATGGAAGGGATGGTACTTTGAGGTACAATGTGAGATGCATTGATGAGAAATGTTCTGACATAGGTCTAAGGGCACACTAATTCAATTGAGTAGATGACATTGCTATTCAGCAGGTAAAAGCATTGTGAAATCGTACAACAATCATATGTTTTACTTAAAATATGTCCTTCATCAACTTTACCACCATAACCTACATAAGGCAAGAAGCATGGATTTTAGTGTTCAGGAACAAACAATTTAAATGGATATACAAGATTTAAATGTACTGATATCTTAAAGGATGTATTTGTTGTTAATACACACACCTACACGCTAGCAGACATTTCATTGACTTCTAGGCAATTAAGGCCAATTTTTAAACTGCAGGCTTTACTTGGTATTACAAAAGAGGCTAACATTAATCTTTGTAAAATTTCACACGTGTCACTCAATGCCCTTATGAGCACACCTTCATTAGGGGCCTATTCTGTCATTTAGATGCGGATGATAAAGATAACAAGAGGAACAACTACTTTCCTTTGCCATTATGTGTATGAATAAAACATGAGGTTTGTTTTGTGCGTGCGTGTGTGTGTGTGTGTCTATGCGTATGGGGGTATTCGTGTTGTGTGATTGTGTATGTGTGTGCGTGTTTCTGTGTGTGTGTGTTATGCTGCCTCCTCCAATATTCAATAAATAGACCTTACTATATTGAAGTCATGTTAACTTGATTACATATAAATAGTTGTTGTACCCTCAGACACTAAATGCAGATGGACAACTTTTGACAGATAATTTATGGTCATTTGTTGTGTTTGCTTTAAATTCTGAAATTATTATCTTTTAGTGAAACATATAGGTGTACTCATGGCATGTGGTTATTTTTGGCACAGTAGCACCGCAGATTGCACTCCATGAAAAGTGGAAGTTAATAATGTCCATTTCTTTGGTGCTCTGGCATGATAAAAATGGCCAATATGTCTCTACTGTATTGTGGCATTCATGGAAACTGAATTTTCAGTCATACCTTCATGAAGGTTTGTTACATAAAAAGCATCATGTAACGTCATGTGAGCACATGGGACACTGATTTTTGGTCATCTTGATTTCTGATGAAAACAAACTAACAAACAATAATTCCATGTGTGTGTGCGTGTGTGTTTGTGTGCGCATCCCTGGATTTGGAGGACATAAAATAAGCACCTAGAAACTTCTTATTTTAATGGCCATGTGAGAACCCGAAGGGACTGAGCAACTCAAATCACTGAGTGAATTTACAATTGGCAATTGCCTCTGTGAGTGCGCTCTCACACTGACTGAGAGCAACTCATTTTACCAAAACCAAAGCAGTTAGGACAGCATAGAGTGCATGACAGTATCACTGCGGTTAGTTCCATTGTGGTGTACAATCACTGATCTATCCTACTCTTTACTGCTATGTGATCACTTACTTGCAGCATTACTGAGTGATAATGGGCCACAATACTTTGGACTGTGCATGGCAATTCAATGTGTGAATTAATAGACTGAACAAAAGGTTTTACATGAATCTCATTAGTAGTCATGATTTATTTCATGCTGCACCTAACTCAAATTTTCACTGTTTTCAATTTTCGTGACTAGCCCAAGTTGTCTCTCCTCCATTAATAACACCTAATCAAGACATGTTCAGTTAGTTAACAATACTGTGCAGTGATGTTTGCAACATTTTTGTTTTTAAAAATAGATCTAGCATATTGATGCCTTCCATTTTCCGTGTAAGACCATCTATGAACGGACAATCATGTGCAGAGTGAAATGACTTACTCTGAAATTCCCATACATACATTCCAGGGCCTGATCATTAAAGTGACTATGGCCCTCATTACGACCCTGGAGGTAAGGGGTTAACGGCACCGGTAAGGGTGCTGGTGCGGTTAACCCTTCAACGCCACATTACGAGGTCCTTTAGCGGGTCCCGCTAAGGGCAGCTGGATTTTCCAGGCACCCTTAGTGGGAGCCGCTAATGGACCAGCATGCTAACAACAGGCCCGTTATTAACAGGCCTGTTGTTAGCATGGTCCCCATTCCAATTGAGCCCTATGGGGGCTAGAATTGGGGTGGGGATGGGTTCCCTGAACAGGGAAATACCGGGTCCTCCAAGAATGGAATGGCTGGGTAATTCCCTATTCAAGGAACCCGGACCCGGTATGCGGTAAGGAGGTAGCCATGGTGCTAATAGCACCATGGCTACCTCCAACCTCAGAATGAAGCCCATATATGTCAAAACTATTCAACGTTACACAAATATTGAATAAGTGAGTAAACAATTGGCTCCACTTACTACTCCACACCAAGATTTGCCAACAACACCCTACAAAAGACAATATGCATGTATTTCAATTTCAGTGTTGATGAAGGTTAAATACAAACTTTGAAAAGATAATTAGATGTACAGGTCTCTCATTGGATCTCTCCCACATCGAGTTAAAACCCACAAATGCCTCCTGGCCAATACTTAATGGACTTTTAACATTAGTAGTAACAAAACTGAGAGGTATAATATAGCAGTGGGTAAGGTATGCATTAATATATGATAGTTAAGTTCATGAATGAGTCAAATAAAACTGTGCAGCTAAATTGGTACTTCCTTCCATAAAGAAAGGCAAGGAGGCATGGATTTTGGATACATTTGAAAAACTGAATATAAATAAAATGGTGGGCCTTTCAAAATAATGTTTATATACTAAACCATGTGCATACAAAATATTAAGAAATGTGTTTAATAAAATTAGCCTGCTCCTGACCAAAATAGAATGGCTGGGGTCATGCTTCTCCAGATCATTCAAACTGCCTCTACAATGATACTGCATTTTTTATTCTCCTGTATTCCAAAGCATCTGGAGAACCAAAGGTTTCAGACCTATATTGAATATGAAGAAAAGATGGTGCAACTCTCTCGGAAATAGCTCACAACACCTACCGCCAAATGGGGCTTTGATCTGCCAAGGAATAGAGACTATCAAATTAGATATGTGCTTTTTGAGAAAAGTATATTTTTCAGGAACATCTGCAAACCCCAAGTTGGATTTAAACAAGGACTCAAACAAACTCATTAAGCACAGTTGTTAGAAACTACTGACCATTTTAAGACACTTTTGGTCAAAATCGAGAGGGTGGTGTCCTGTCAGTTACAGACTCATCTTGAACTTGGTAAACTTCTCTTGCTAATTCAGTTTTATCTCACACCTTCTCACATACTGAGTTGGCAGCCCATCTGAAGGTCAACAAACTGTTTCAAGAGACTGAGGCTCAGTGTTCGAAGTGTCCAAAAAGAAATAGTGGAACTATGTTCCCTGCTGGCCTGCACCCACTCCCCACAAGCCCCATCACCATGCCCCCTCCCACACACAATACAAACCCCCAAACCCTTGCACCTGCTGTTTGAAGGAACATTCAGTGCAGTGCACTGAAAGTGCAAGCTGCAACGTCTTCCTACACTTTTATTTTAAAACAAAACATTCTGCAGCGGTTTCTTTTTGAAATAAAAGTATAGGAGCTGTAAAACGTAATTTAAAAAAGTAGAGGAGAACGCTCCCGACCACTGCTGAGGCTAGAGGCTTCTGCTTGTATGTATTTGGATGTAGATCCTACACATTAACATGAGTGGAAGTACACATTGCGAAAGTCCCTCTTATGCATAGGAGTAGGGTTCATGTAAGAGATCAGTCATTACACACTAGACAGGCCATTTACGTTATAGAGAAAGCAGCCGAGGGAAGGATATACCATATGAGAGTATTGAATGACGAGATGTAGAGTAGAGCCTCAAAGAATTTAACACACTATAGAAACATAACAGAGATAACCAGTATGTAGCAATAGATTAGAAGTAGGATATACTCGTAGGGAGTGGCACATGGCACTCCCTGTAGCAAACCAGTTGGTCATGAAAATGCAAGGGAGATTGGTCATATAACACAATAAGGGAACACATATAATCTACTGCTGGTAGAATAGTACTAGAAACTGAAGCTTGTGTCCATGCAAAATGAAAGAAATGTATGAAAAGGTTTAGTTCGGTGAAGACACACTTCATTTTGACATGTCACATACCCTGCAAGAGACATGGTGCAAGGAGAGGTGAAAAGCTACGCAGTCAATGGTCAGCGGGTTAGGGAGAAGCAGGTTCCCAAGCGCCATATCAGAGAAAATATAACAAATAGTGTTCTCATACAATGGATTAGAAGTAGAAGAAATTGGGTTGCCCCTAAAAGTGATTGTGTGGGCTGGCACCTGTATTGCACTTAGAGGGAATTGGGTAGGTTTATTTATTTATGTTTACATTTATATAGCATACTAAGCCCTGAGGCATCAAGCACGGTTGTATGACCAGCTACTAGAATGATAGTACAGGCATGATATTACAGACAGTGTAAGTCTGAGATCTCATTTTGACAGTTTTGCAATTCCCCCTAGAATGGAGTAGATACTTAGCGCTTCATAGTAGGTGGACATCAATGTTTTTAGAGCCCTCTGGAATGTCCAATTAGAGTGTTCAGCATACAAGGTAGGCAGGAGGAGGTTCCAATGTTTGACCACAATGACCAGGAAACTAGAGCCTCCAGTTTTTACCCATTTAAATTTTGGCTGGGCTGGGCTGGGTTGACACACACTTTACTCATGTAGAACTGTAAAATATAACACCTGTGCTGTTCCTAAAATAATTGTGAAGGTCAGCTCATGCACTGATTTTAGAATACATTCTGTAAAATGGCCACATCTATTGCACTTGAACTTTGAAGGCTGGCACTTGATTGCACTTATAAGGGCTGTAATAGTTGAACGGATCACAGGGTTGGCAGTATGAGTCATTAGATGAATCTAGGAGTAGACATCCTGTGCTGAACCTTCTAATGTTAGCCCATCCATTACAATCAAAGATATAGTGTGTCACCCCTCCATTACACTTGTAGATCATTAAGTTAAACATTAGCAGCATTTCACAGTGTAGAACAGAGTTCTCCTGCACTGATAACTCTAGGGTATGGACTGATCATTGCCCACCCATAGATGAGTTTAGCATAGCAAGTGAAGAACAAAGGCTTTGCTTGTATCCAAAACAAAAATCAGGAGAGCTCCAACACAACAGCAGACATTTGAGGGCTCCATAGATGCGTATGGAAAGAAAGCAGCAAAAAGAAAATGTTTCCTAACATGCTTTTTGAAAAGTGAGAAGTATCAACAAATATTAACGAACATTTGAACCATGAGCACATGCCAAACATTAAATGGTGCTATAATGTACAACTATAGCAGCATCTACAGTGTACCGACAGATTTTATAATTAAAAATGCAAACTGGGAGATGCAATTTAGAGGTTCACATTATTAAGGTGAGAACATCATCTTGAAGTCATGCAACAATAAAATCTTATGTTTACCAATTGGCCGACACCAACTCCCCCACCAGAGCTCAAAAGAATATAAGAATCATATAAATCAATAATGAGTTAAAATAATGAAAAATGTTTTTGTGGTTTCTAAATGTGCAAATGTCCTCAAGGAATGAACACACACTTTTTAATCCAGTCAGCTATGTTATGTGATTGTAAGTTTGACTTTCATCCTTTGAATATTCGGCAGGCTGGGTCACCAATTTTGAAAATGCAGTATGGTGTGACGGATCGTGTGACGGATCGTAAATGGAAAATGGTAATAACACATGCAGCCTTGATGTACATTGAATTATACATTAACCAGACAAGTCAAGATCTATTTAAATCCGAAGATCAGAAAATATTAATGACCTTCAGTGGCAGTAAATACCACAACAAAGGTTGGTGAAGCAGAAAGCAGGACTTTGTGTATATGACTATATACCTTTTTTAATGAAAATCACACTTATAAAATTAAGCACAATATCAATGATTATGAAAATGCAATTTCTGATTCAATTTGACCGCCCCCCAAAAATTTGGATGTGAAACAAGGTCAGTATAGGTTACCGTAGGTTGTTAAGGGTGGGATGTGGCAGGTAATGGGGGATATTGAGGAGGAGAAATCCCAAACCCCATTACAATAATGGATAAAATGATCATATGAAAAATAATCATTTTTAAAACAGTTTGAAAGACATTCAGAAAAATTTGATTACAATATATTGAAATGAATGATCAATGAATGTTCACGAGAAATGTCAATAGTATTTCTTAACTTTGTAATCATGCGTTATTTTCCAAACATTTAACGTTTCTACGATTTGAATAAGGTTAACTACTAAATGCTTAAACGTTGCATGTTTAAAAATGTATCCTCTGAGATGAAATCTTGTGGAATAGCCAGTAATTCCCCTAAGAACTGACTAATGAGAGGATTAGAAGACATGTAAAATATCTCCTACAAATCATGAATGAATAACATCTTATATTTACCCCATTCACCCCAGCAAATCTGTCAGCTTTCTAGAGTCACTTGCCTGATATGTGTGTATAGGGATATATTCCATTTCCTGAAAATCAATCTTACAAAATTATGCACAACCTCTCCGATGAAATCTATGATCCAATTGGAACACCATGCCACAGCAAAAAAATAAATAAATTGGAAGTGAAAAAGTGCCAACAAAACATAGTGTACTATATATATATATTCAAAGAATAAACTTTGTTAAAGGGTCGTTATGGTTTCAAGTAAAATCGAAAACCCCCAGAAATGTGCCAGTTATGGTCAGCTAAACAACCATAAATTGTGCGACCACCGTGCACTGCTAAGACAATGGCACCACATTTATAAGCATTTACAATATTTTGGCACCCCCCTCTAATTTTGCTCCATCTTGACCAAGCCTTACCAAACTCTGCAGAAAATGCAGTGTGGGCCATATACTTTTTTTGCAATGTTTGGTGTGGATTCGTCCAGGGGGAGCAAAGTTATAAGCTGCCCAAAAAGTGTTCTTCCTATGAGATGAGCAACTTAACCATAACTACATGTCCGTTACCACAGCCCATGTAATATATTTATATAGTATAGCAGCGACGACGTGGGAGACAATGCAGGATAGTGCAGAGGAGATGCCCCATTGAAAGAAAAATACAAAACATATTTTTCAAGTATATATATATTGAATGTGTTTTTGAAAATTTGAATGACCTTTATTGGAACGGATTATACATGAATCTTCATGAGACATGTCAAGAAGTTATTCTTACATTTTCAATTTTGAGCAAGTGCCAAATTTAGACTATTTCTACAATTTGCATTTTAAGGTTTGACATTTAAAGTACATGTTTATAATTATATCTATGGAAAGCACAGTGTTTCTTCTTAGGAAAGATTATTGATAAGATTAGAAATCATTTCTATGAAGGAATTGCCTTGAAACCATTCATGAATGAAATCTTGTACTCACCCCTTTGCCACCAGACATTCCACGACCATCTCCCTTTAGAAGAACAAAGTGCATATTTCAATAATGAGATAGAGTCATGCAGAATGCTTTACTTTGTAATGAAATGTACACATGTCATCAAAGGAAAGCCACAAGCTTTTAAATATGCACTCTCTACCCTCCTTTCCTGGCAACATATCATGAACATCTTGGTTGGATTGTTGTATTTGGCAAGCAAAGTTCATGGTTCTTAAGGTGCAGAATAATGTGAAGGGTCATACACAGGAAATGGTAGCTTCAAGATGCCCAGCACCTCTGTACATTGAAACATGCATTAGGAAGACGAGTCAGGATGAATACAAAAATAATTCTGGGCAGAATTTCAAAGACCTTATTTGCTATAAATAGAGGGGGACATTTTTCAATTGATGTTCTCGTAATAGACCAGCACTCAGCTCCAAGAGAAATCCACTTCTAATTGGGTCTGTGGTGACTTCCTATCCAAACTACAGTTCATTAATTGATGTCTGTAATTGATCAACGGGAAAATTAGGGTTTCTGTGTAGTTCTAAAAAATCATTGTTTATTGTGAGTAACTTGCTCTCTTACTTACATCTGCTCTGTATTTCAGAATAATTTCTCAATGTTAATAAGTGCTTGCATTTGTGTAGGGAGTGTGTTGGCCATTTTTCTGGACTCCATTTCTCGCTATTTTCATTTCAAATGTCCCACATTTAATCCATCTATCTTCTGGTACTGTCATTGTCTTAAGAGGATAGCACAGGGGCAACATGCTCGTCTTGGAAGCAAGACGACATGGAGCAACACAGGTTTGATTCCCGTGCTTAGAAACCTCTAAGTATTAAGCTTGTTATAAATAACATATCGTATCATATTGAATCATAATCTGAGCATACATAAAGGAGCACTGTATTGCCGTGGTCAAAATGGGAACTAATTTGTGGTCACTTTTGCGGTCAAGTCCAAAACCCTAAAAACATATGAGTGTATTGTTCAGGATGCTGCTACAACTAATGTGCATCTTAAATTGGGAACTAGCTGAAACTTTTTAATGGAATGTTTGAAAGAGGGGTTACAGTGGGTTTCATTTTTAGATTTGAATTATATAAAGATGAATGAGAAATGATCAGTCATTCATTCATGGCTAGCTACTGTGATGTGCAGTTATATCTGAATCCATGACTTGAGATGTTTTGAGCTGTGACTTGTAATTATCTTGCAATACAGGTTTTGAGTATTTAACTGAATTTAATTAAGCTTATATGCATTCGGTTTTATCATCCTTTGACATCAATGTTGTATTACAATAAATTATAATTATAATTAACAAGTCATGTTTAAATCAAGATAGTTACTGTGGAACGTGAAAACATAGTTTTTCAAATATATTGAAATGTATGATTTATGAATCTGTTTCAAGAAGCATCAACCAGTATTCCTTAACATTCTGTTTCAAGAAGCATCAACCAGTATTCCTTAACATTTGAGTCATTAGGCATTGCCTCATGTTAAATATTGATATGACATACACTGAGCTTTGTACGACATTGCATCATAATATCTTATGGCATATTGTATGTGATGGTAGCATTATATGTACACATCCCCAAGGAACATCCTTTGTAATATGTGCCAACCACTCCTGGCAACTATGTTTGGCGCTTGTAGGTTTGACTTCCTCCCTTGCATATTTGGCAGGCCGAATAACCGATTCTGAAAATGCAGAGCAGGTGCAAGCGTATCTTGTCACCTGATCTGCCCCGCCCACCTTCTTAGTTCTGCCTCTTCCTTTCTGCTCTTTACTCTTAGATCAAGGGTGTCTCTCGCCCAGGCGTCTGAAGCAAAGGGCAGATGAAGAAAAGGGCAATTCCTGTTTGGACCAAGAGGACCCAGGGCCCGAACCCCTCCCCAGATAGCAGGTAAGCATGCACCAACATGAGTTTTCTCCCTCAACTTCTGTCAACTTCTTCGGTGATGGGGTGAGGACAGGTGTTCCGTGGCACAGTAAGTTGTGCATTTGTAAAAGTTGTATTCTGGTGCCGCAGCGTGTGTGTGCCCACTCCCATCTCCCTTTGTCAATGGTGCTTCCTTGTTTGTTGCCCCTCCCTCCAACCCACCGTGCTCCCAGTGCTTGGCAGGCCCTTTAAGTCAGACAACCAAGTCACCCCACTGCCATGGCAGCCCCCTCGACCAAGGACCAGAGGCTAAGGACAGCTCCAATGTTGTCTACCTCCTGCGACTGATCAGGTATGTCGAGTTTGTGTGTGTTGTATTGTGCCATGCTCAAATACTTATTCCTGCATCCTGTTCCGTCCCCCCCTGCATTTCCCTTCCTTCGCTCACATCTCAGCCCTTCCCTCTTCAACCTATTGAGTAAAATTCTTACATTGTCCCGCGCTCCACACTTTTTCTGGAATTACTTTGCATTGCCTGCATTCTTTTTCTAGGATCCTGTTGTGTTCTGTACCTTGTTGACTGTATTGTTGATTGCATTGACTTGGTGTTTGCTCTCTACGCTTCTTGATATTGTGTTGCTATTCACGGTTTGTGCAATTGCCTGCATTCTTCACTTCTAGATTCCCTGCTGACCTCTTTGTTTTGCTTTTGCTCCTGTATTGCATCGGTTTGCTTTACTTCCAGGTTCCCTGTTGTGATTTGTGATTTCCCTGGTTCTGTAGTACATCTGCATTTTCTACTTCTAGGTTCCATGTTGTGCTCTTTTTTTCTGATGGTTCTGTACTGCATCTGATTTGTAGGTCCACTGTTTGTGTTCTTTGCTGTGCCTCCTCCCTTTCTTGTCCCCCCGGTGCCTCCCTCGTATCCACACCCATGTGTGACCTCCCCTACCCCCTTGCCTGCCTGCGCTTCCCTCTCTCTCCCCCCATCTTTCCTCCCTACACCCCTATGGTGCTCTCTGTCTCACCTATCTTTTCTAACTGTTTTTCTATTGACTATCCTATCCCTCTTACTAGGTCTGGTAGGAAAAAGGTAAAAAGGGACATTCTGGTCTCCAACCCAGTCCTCCCTATCGCTGATACCTATATCAGTGCTCAGTGCTTCCTCCAGACAGACCCTTACCGACATTTTCTTTGTCGTTCCCTCTTCAGGCCTTTGGACCGCCCACATGGTCTCTGTTCTTTCTCTTTTTTCCTCTTCTTCCATCCATTAATGGTGGTTTGTGTTTCAGGCCCTTTGGCCCCCTTCCCCTCCTCTAAGACCATCATTAATATTTTGGTCCAGGGCCTTCAAGCCAATCTCCTCCTCTTTGATAGATGTGTTGCACGCCTTATCAACTTCCTTTCCTCGCCTGCTATCCTTTCTTAGCCCTCTCTGGCTCCTCTGCTGCCTCCTTCCTATGCCACCTCTTTGACACCCACTGATCATTCACTGGCCACCTTGTTGCTTTCCTCCTCTGCCACCACTCTGGCTCTCTCTTCTCCATCTCTGACTACCCTGCCTTCTCTTGCTTCCTCTTCTGCCCATCCTCTTGCTCCTCCAACACTCTAGAATGGACTATTGCAACAGCCTCTTTCTAACTCTTACTGCCTCTACTCTTTGACCTTTTCAACTTATCCAGAACAGGACTGCAAGACTTGTCCTTGGCCTCAAGCACAGGGATTATATCTCTCGAGCTCTAAAATCTCTTCACTTGTCCACCGCAGCTGCAAGGATCAGGTTTAAGACCCTCTGCATTGTTCACAAGGCTTTCTGGGGCCTGGGACTGCACTATCTCTAACTTTCTCTTCCAAAACAGCTTCCTTCTCAAACTCTCGGCTCATCCAACTCTCTTAGGCTCAGACGCTTCTCCAAGTAGAGAGTTGAGGGCAGAGCTATCTCCTCGGCTGGGGCCTCCCTCTGGAAAAGCCTCCTTGCCTCTCTCAAACTTGAGCAAAACCACCTGTGGTTCTTGGAGCAACTCAAGACCTTCCTTTCCGCTTCCACTTTCTCTCTTTCTCTCCCCTGCTGATGCACCTGACTGCTCCATGCACTGGTCACTCTCTGAACTCTGGCCTGGTTGTCCTTGCACTGCCTTCAGTCTCTCCAGCACTTAAGGGTCTGTATCTGTAACCCTACAGTACCTTCTTGCTGCACTTGTTAGTTAATTTCACTTCCCTAATCCTCTCCCCCCTGCACTTTCACTATCTGATTGACACAAGCCCTAGTAAGATTGTTATTTTGTCCTCACATGTTTCCCCCTCCTTGTCTTGTTGCACCTAGAAACACTTCTGTACATGTCCGTTATAAATGCCACATCATATCATATCATATAAGGATACTGTGAAGGATCGCACATAGAGCATGGTTCTTTAAAATATGGAACTTTGATGCACTTTGAACCGTATATTAAGCAGATGAGTGACTATCTATTTAAAGCTTAATCCTGAGACATTCAAAACATATGAAATACCTTAAATGACTGTAAAAAAAGAGGGTGGCATTTTCAGTTGGTGTTTCAGTAATAGGAAAAGCCCTTGTGTAACTACTACACTTGTAAATCACCAAGTGCACATATGGTAGTGACTTCCTATCCAGAATACTGCTCATTAATTGTTATATGGAATCGGTTGGCAAAGCTATAGGGACTTCCAGTGCAGAATTATACTTTGGATTTTTAAGTGTTTTTTTTATTTTCGTCCTTTCATCTGCTTTATATTTCTTTAAATGTTTCAAACACACACAGAGGTGTTTGTATTAGTGAGGGTAGTGGTTGTGTTGCTGCTCTTAACTCAGCATTTCCCTTGCTCCATGACAGGATTTGTTCATCTAGGCCTTCCCTCTTCCATTGCTGTCACAAATGGAAATATAATTATGAACATCAAGAAGAGTGCATGGCATTTCATTCCACAGCATCTTTAGCATTGATGGAATGAGTCATGTTTAAATCAAATTGTTAAAACCTAGTTAAAGTATGTATCATATCTGAATCTGTCTTGAGAAATGGCAAAACGTATTGGAAAGAATTTGAGTCATGAGGACATGCCAAATGTACATTTTGCCATAATTTCCAAAACATGAATTTGAATATTCCCCAAAAATAAATGTGATTAAAAATGAATACTGTGAGATGCAATATAGATGTCCACCGGGGGTTATCTACAGGTGAACGTTCATGCAGGATTAGAAATCAAAACTATTTAGGTAATCGTAATCTAGTGTGGGAGCCCCTTCCTGAGAACCAACATGGGTCAGATACCCTGTTCTATGGAATTTCTTCCACTCAGGATGGTCTACAAATACGTTTTAGCTGAGCTGGGGTTGTAGACACTCCTGAGAGGAAAAAATTCCATACAACAGGGTATCAGGGGAAATGTGTATACAAGAGACATCTGAAGCTGGCTTACCACAATACAATGCACAATTAAAACCCCAGCTGGAGGATCACGGTGCTAATAGTTTTAACTTCATAGTCTGGGACAGGCTTCAGTAGTAATGGCCCTACATCATTGGTGTGTACCTTACATTGATTGGGCCTACAATATTTTGGGCTGGTCGACTGTTATCACAGTACCCACCCCAGGGACAATACTTAGGGCCTCATCACGACTTTGGCGGTAACCCTTAAATCCGGCGGTAGCGCTATTACTGCCGGATTTAAGGGTCCGCCAAATCAGGACTTCGGCGGATTTCGCCCCAGCTCTGAGCTGGGGGGAAATCCACCGAAAATGTGCGCTCATACCGCCGGCGGGAAATCCGCCGGCGGTATAAGGGCAAAATTTCCCCATTGAGCCCAGTGGGGAATGGGGCATTCCTGAATGGGCTCAATGGGGAATGGGGATTAACATTACCGCCAAACTCGTGATCCGGCGCTATTAGCGCCGGGGAGTTCGGCGGTAGGGCAGATAGTCGTGATGAGGCCCTTAATGCTACAGTGTATACCAGGAGACATTTAAACTTTGGGAAATCCCCTCTATATTTCTGCTAACCTTCCTAAACATATTTATGAACTTGACCTTTTTTGGAACAAAAAGCCTGTGTAAATTGCCTGCATCATGTCTACCATCCAGTTGAAGACTCCACTTATATAATCTTAAATAAGCCGAACCACATCATAATAAAGCCTGAGCCCGAGAGCATGAATTGTGGTTCCTGAGTTTCACATTTAATTTTCCCTGCCACTCTGAAAAATTTACAGTCTATAAAGCCATACTACAATGAACATTTATTACTTCATTGCTGAATTTATCAAGGGTGATTTTCAATCAATCATTACAACAGTACATATGATTGAAAGTCTGTTTTGCGCAGTGTGTTTTGGTGTTTGGTGCAGCAGGAGGCTTTCATTGGTCTCCCTTACATTGTTGGAGTCTCTCTTCCCTTTTGCCATGAGGCAGACCGTAAAAGCACACACACACCACTGCGGAGCACGCAGTATGTGCAGTGTGTTTTGGTGTTTGGTGCAGCCGGAGGCTTTCATTGGTCTCCCTTACTTTGATGGAGTCTCTCTTCCCTTTTGCAAGGAGGTGGACCTTAAGTACACACACCATTGCAGCGCGCGTGGTGTGCACAGTGTGTTTTGGTGTTTGGCACAGGAGAAGGCTTTCATTGGTCTCCCTTACTTTGTTCAAGTCTCTCTTCCCTTTTGCCGGGAGGTGGACCTTAAATACACACACCATCGCGGAGCGCGCGGTATGCGCAGTGTGTTTTGGTGTCTGAGTTGGCGGGTGTTCGGGGTTGGTTCGAATGAGCTTGCTATCAAGGGACGATCTGTCAGTCCCTGTAACATTTTGGGACCTAGAATTGCTTACTTGCCACTACTGCTTTGGACTATACTAATCTGGAAAGAGAGACACCAGACTTACATATACCTGTAATTGATTGTCTTTCTACTACAAAATGCCTTATTAGAAAAAGTGTATGCTTCTTGGTGAAGCAATCAGGATTGGGAAACGTACTCAGAGTTCTGTTAAATCTCTGAAAGGGCAAAGCCTTGCACCTCGGGGAAAAAATGGAAACTGGATAATGGCAATTGTCTATGCAGCCTAAAACAACTGGGTTATTACAAATTTAGACTGCACTGTTTGCCGACCCTAGATGTGGAAGGGCCTAAATTGGAGATCCCCACAGAGCTAAGACGCAGAAGACTGTTTTGAGGGGAATTTAAATTGCTGCAACAGTTGGTGATGTATTGACTCAAGGTATTGAAGGAGAGGATTGTAACTTTTTTCTGCCCTCATCAATTCCCCTACAAGTCTTATAGCATCTGACCTATGGCACAGACTTAAGACAACTGCCCACCTGTCACTCACTCTGGGTCTGGTAAAGTTTTTGATTACTATCTTAGCCAGACTGGATGAGGTGATGGTAGGAGCTCACCTAGAGGTAGAGGAACTGGTGGGTACCGAGTAGCACATTCTGAAAAAACTGTGCTATGCCCCCATTTTAGGAGAGGGAAGTATGAATTGGATGGTTGATCCTTTTACGTCTAGATACTAACATTGAAAGCATTGGTGTTTATTTTGTAATGAAAGGCTGTACGAAGTGTGCGATAATTTAGAATGATGATTTTCTTTTGCCTTTAAATTGTAAAAAAAAAATGAATAGCATTTTTGATATTATGTTGTCAATGTTTTGCATTTGAATATCATGTAAAAGTACCTTGTGTACTGAAAACATTTTTATTTTTAAAAAAAAGAAACGAAAAAGATATAGTATTCTTACGAGGATGCCTCTGCCAGCACTGCCACCAGTTCCAACTCTTACACCACCACCCTAAGGGTAACAAATAGAGGATATGTTTAAGATTAAATAAAGCCATGTACACACCACAACACCGTAACACAATTTATAAATGTGCAACATAGCACTGTCCATTTCCAAAAGGTTTCTTATTGTACAATGCACACTCTCAATAATCACACATCAGCTGTCTGCCTTTACTTTTACTTGTTAGTAGATGCCATGTATGGCATTCTTCAAAATGTGTTTACGGATTTTGGAGCTTCTTCCACTGCACTTGCTAGCACGGCGCATTGGCCACGTCTGTGCTGTACTGTTTTGTGTGCATGGATGTTTGGATCTACCTGACGGTACTCATTCAGGGCTATTGTCTGATGCCTCCTCTTACACCTTTAGTCGTGGGACATTATTTGTAGCACACAACATTGAGAGCCATTTAATAATGTGCAATTTGACAACGGGTCAGGAATTTGCTGTCATTGGATGACTTAACTTCCTCCCATGTATTTTCCAGTTTGGAGTTAACCATGTCCTTGTCTCATGGCTAGTATGTTGCACTGAGTATGGAGCAGATCAAATCAGTGATATTTCCCTATATGTTGGGTCACTCAATAATGAGAAAATCATTGACACAGTGTAAAATCCTTAGGTGGCATTCTAGATAGTCCATCAGCTAACAACACTGATATACTCTTTTGTTTGAGGGAGGTACCATTAAATGCTATATGTGGGGTCCACCTCTTTTTCAGTCAATTTTGTTACCAGTGAAAAGTGGAACAGAAAGAAACAATATACTTAGCCAGTGGTATTAGAGTGAGTTTGAATAAACATATTTGTGCTGGGTTTTCTTGGTCCTTTACTTTTTTCAGAAAGGTGATATTTTGGAGTGGCTTATGTTTGTCTTGTAAATAGATGTTCCTTGAAATCAAATACCTTGTGTATGGTTTACTTTTCCTAGCCCAGCATCCTCATTATGTACGTTTTAATATCTGATTGGTTCCCCTCCCGAAACCTTCTTCCAACCATAACATATGCAGAATGAGCAGATACAACTCTGTTTACCGTTATGTGTCAGCATAATGTATAAGTGAGCATTCACATAGTAGGGCTGGATCAGTCTGCTACACTCCTTTCAAATAGTTAATGTTATATGAGACCTTTGGTTGGTTGCCATCAGTCAGACTCTATTGTTCATGGAAGTAGTATGATTTACAGTGTTGGACTCAAACCTGAAATCCCTGGTGCTTTATGGATGTTGCAGGAATCCTAAAGTGATTAACTGGGTTGAATATGATTAATATTAAATCTTACTGAAGTAATAAATATGTTTTACTCAAATGTTAGCACCAGCTATGCCACTAATTTCCAGTGGGATGTAATGAGGACGTTGAGTAAATTTATGGTTTGGTCATACATGGATCACATTATAACAAATGCACAACTGACTATTATGCCAGCTTTTTGTGTATACTGATGACTCTCTGCCATATTGCCAACATGCATGAAGCTTGGATTTCCGGCATGTTCAGGTGTCAAATTTAAAAATATACAATGAGATGATTTTTGAGGTGAAACAATGCTTAAACAAACTGGTAACTATATAGTAGTTCTTGTTTTGCGTGATAGGAGAACATTGTCAGCACTATGAGAACATACAATGCTGCAGTGCCCTAGACCTTTGAGAGGAATTAACATACTCAACATCCAATATTGGAACACACATTTTAGGTGATGAGCCCTCAGTGCTGCTTTACACATGTTACCCTCTTACAAATATGCTTACAAGCCATTGATGTTAATTTTGACCATTTTCCTTGTCATTATTAACTGCAACACGTTGCAAGTAAATTTTATTTAATTTTTATGTAGTGCTCCCTGTTAAGATATATCAGAGCCTTGTAATTGGGTTGGGTAGGAAGGGAGTCGTTTGCAATATCCTGCATGGTGTGGAGTTTAAAATATATTAAAACATTCTCAGAAATTCAGGTATTTGAGACATATTTTCAGAATTTGCTATACACAGTTCCTGGAAATACATTTAAGAGCAGAGAGTTCAATACACAAGAATCTTAGAATTGTGATGTTATGTCCTCCCCTAAAAATTGGATTAGCCCAAACCTAGACATCGGGCCTCATTACGACTCAGGCGGTAAGGGTTTTACGGCGGCGTAAACAGCGCCGACCCTTACCGCCTGATTCCGAGGTCCCTTAGCGCCATGGAGGTTTTAACACCTGCTTTTAGCAGGTGTTAAAATCCATGGCGCCAAGGGACCTTGATGTTAATTACGCCACCGTAATTTACGGTGACGTAATTAACGCCTTCCCCACTCCCATTATGCCCTATGGGGCAAAATGGGAATGGGGAAGGGAAAATGGGAAAATGGGGATTTACCGCCCCGCCAAGGTTGGAATGGGGCGGTAAATCCGCCAACCACCATGGCGTAAACTTAGTTTATGCCATGGTGGTAAAGTCACGGCCCATGCGGTAACTTACCGCCTGGGTCGTAATGAGGCCAATCATCTGTTATGATAAGGCTACACTAGGAACTTGCTTTCTTGGTAGAACACTCGAATTATGATGTAGGAACCTTCCTCAGCACATGGGAGAATTGTGTCTTCCATTCTGGAGTCAAGGGGTGCAGGCTTTTTCCATCTCTAAAAGCTCCCATTCTATTCCAGCCTCCAGGTCTGTGCTCCAAGCTCATTTGACCCCATTGCCCTGTGATCCTGTGCCTTCTTTCAAACTATAACGCTTCCCATATTTTCCCTATCATTGCCTTTAACCCAAATACCTACACACTGCTGCCTCACATTTGGATTACACAGCCCAGCTGCTGGAAGCAATGAACATAGAAAAGGGACAATGTCATGTTTCTGCTTTACTGTGCAGACATTTTTGTTTGGAGATTTTTAGGGGAAATGTGTATGCAATAGACATCTGAAGCTGGCTTCCCACAATACAATGCACAATTAAAACCCAAGATGTAGGCTCAAGGTGCTAATAGCTTTAACTTCATAGTATGGGACAGGCTTCAGTAGTAATGGCCCTAAATCATTGGTGTGTCCCTTACATTCATTGGGCCTACACTGTTTTGGGATGGTGGGCTGTTATCAAAGTACCACCCCAGACCACATTACTTAATGCTACACTATCTACCAGGAGACATTTAAACTTTGTGAAATCCCTTCTATATTTCTGCTAACCTTCCTAAAGACATTTATGAACTGCACCTATTTTGGAGAAAAAAAACCTGTGTAAGTTGCTTGTCTACCATCCAATTGAAGACTCTACTTCTACAATCATAAGTCAGCAGAACCACATCAAAATAAAACCTGAGCCTGAGAGCATGAATTGTTGTTCCTCAGTTTCACATTTAATTTCCTCTCCCACTCTGAAATATTGACAGTCAATAAGGCCATACTTGAGTGCACATTCATCACTTCATAGCTGGATTTCGCATGGGTGATTTTCAATAAATCATTCAACCACAGTACATATGATTGAAAGCCAGTTGTGCTCAGTGTGTTTTGGTGTTTGGTGCAGCAGGAGGTTTTCATTGGTCTCCCTTACCCTGTTGGAGTGTCTCTTCCCTATTGCCTTGAGGCAGACAGTAAATACACACACCAAAGCAGAGCGTGCAGTGTGTTTTGGTATTTGGTGCAGCAGGAGGCTTTCATTGGTCTCCCTTACCTTGTTGGAGTTTCTCTTCCCTTTTCCCTGGAGACAAATCTTAAATACACACACCATTAAGGAACGCCTGGTGTGTGCAGTATGTTTTGTTGTTTGGTACAGCAGGAGTCTTTCATTGGTCTCCCTTACCTTGTTCGAATCTATCTTCCCGTTCGCCTGGAGGTGGACCTTAAATGCACAAACCATTGCGCATTGCGCAGTATGCACAGTGTATTTTGGTGTTTGCGTGAGCAGGGGTGCAGGGTTGGTTTGACAGAGCTTGCTATCAAGGGCCGGTCTCTCAGACCCTGTAACATTCTTGGACCTAGAATTGCCTACTAGCTACTACTGCTTCAGACTATACTAATCAGGAAAAAGATACACCAGACTTAAATATACCTGTATTTGATTGTCTTTCTGCTTCAAAATGCCTCCTTAGAAAAAGTGTAAGCTTCTTAGTGAAGCAATCAGGATTGGAAAATGTACTTGGAGCTCGGTAAAATCTCTGAATGGGAAAAAAAAGGCAAATTGAATAATGGCAATTGTCTATGCAGCCTAAAATTACTGGGTTATTAAAATTTAGACTGCACTGTTTGCTGACCCTAGATGTGGTGGGGCCTAAATTGGAGGTCCCCGAGAGCTAAGATGCAGCAGACTGTGCTGCGGGGAGTTTGAGTTGGTGCAACATTTGGTGTATTGACCCAAGGTATTGAAGGAGAGGATTGTACATTTTACTCCCTTCATAAATTACCCTACAGGTCTTATAACATCTGACCTATGGCACAGATTTAAGACAACTGGCCACCTGTCACTCACTCTGGGTCTGGTAAAGTTTTTGATTACTATATTCGCCAGACTGGATGAGGTGAAGGTAGGAGCTCACCTAGAGGTTAAGGAACTGATGGGTACTGGGTAGGACATTCTGAGAAAATGTGTGCTATGCCCCCATTTTAGGAGAGGGAAGTATGAATTGGATGGTTGAGGCGTTAACGTCTAGCAGCTAACATTGAAAGCATTGGTGTTTATTTTGTAGAGAAAGACTGTACTAATTGTGAGATTATTTAGAATGGTGTCTGTGCGCCTTTAAATTGTAACAGAAAATTAATAGCATTTTTGATATTACGTTGTCAATGTTTTGCATTTGAACATCATGTAAAAGTACCTTGTGTACTGAAAACATTTTGATTTTAAAAAAAAAAGAAAAAGATTTAGTATTCTTACGAGAATGCCTCCACCAGCACTGCCACCAGCTCCAACTCTTACACCACCGCCCTAAAGGAAACAAATAGAGGACAAGTTCAAGATTAAACAAAGCCATGCACACACCACAACACTGTAACACAATTTATAAACGTGCAACATAGCACTGTCCATTTCCAAAAGGTCTCTTATTGTACAATGCACTCTCAATAATCACACATCAGGTGTCTGGCTTGATTTTTACTTGTTAGTAGATGTCATTGATGGCATTCTTCAAAATGTGTTTCCGGATTTTGGAGTTTCTTCCACTGCACTTGTTAGCACGGCGCATTGGCCATGTCTGTGCTGTACTGTTTTGTGTGCATGGATGTTGGGATCTACCTGACGGTAGTCATTCAGGGCTATTGCCTGATGCCTCCTCCTACACCTTTAGTCGTATGATAGGGACATTATTTGGCCAGATACCAGTAGTCTTTGGGAAGTTGCTGCACATCATCAATATGCATGTGGTTGATTGTTTTTGCTTTGGAAGGGGCAAATGTAGGGCGGTCATAAAACTCTGGCTCCTGCATGTTCAGCCTACAGAAAGTAGACACTCTGCATGAAGTGCTGTGATCATGAGCAGCACACAACTTTGTGAGCCATTAATAATGCACAATTTGTCAACGGATCAGAATTCTGCTGTCATTGGATGTTTTAGCTTCCTCCCATGTATTTTCCAGTTTGGAGCTGACCATGTCCTTGCCTCATGACTAACATGGTTCACTGAGTATGGAGCAGATCAACTCATTGACATTGCCCTATTGGGTCACTCAATAATGAGAAAATCATTGAGACTGTGAAAAATCCTTAGGTGGCATCCTAGATAGTCGATACACTATTCACACTGATATTTTCTTTTGTTTGAGGGAGGTACTATTAAATCTCTCATGTGCGGTCCACCTCTTTTTCAGTCAGTTTTGTTAAATGAGAAAAGAGGAACAGAAAGAAACCAAATACTTAGCCAGTGGTATTAGAGTGAGTTTGAACAACAATATTTGCGCTGGGTTTTCTTGGTCCTTTACTTTGTTCAGGAAGGTGAGATTTTGGAGTGTCATACATTTGTCTTTTAAACAGATGCTTCTTGAAATCAAATACCTTGTGTATGTAGTACTTTTCCTAGCTCAGCGGCCTCATTATTGTGTCCCCTCCTGAAACCATCTTCCAACCATAACCTATGCAGAATGAGCAGATACAACTCTGTTTACTATAATGTGTCAGCATAATATATAAGTGAGCATTCACATAGTAGGATTGGATCAGTGTGCTACATTCCTTACAAATAGTTAATGTTATATGAGATCTTAGGTTGGTTGCCATCAGTCAGAATCTATTGCTCACAGAAGTAGTATGATTTACATTGTTAGTCCCAAAACTGAAATCTCTAGTAGCTTTATGCAATGTTGCAGGAATCCTGAAGTGATTATCTGTGTTGAATATGATTAATATTAAATCTCACTGAAATAAGAACTATGTTTTACCAAATTGTTAGCACCAGCTATGCCACCAATTCCCAGTGGGATGTAATGAGGAAGTTGTGTAAATGTATGGTTTGGTCATACATGGATCACATTATATCAAATGAACAACTGGCTAGTATGCCAGCTTTTTGTGTATATTGATGACTCTCTGCCATATTGCCAACATGCATGCAGCTTGGAATTCCAGCATGTTCAGGTGTCATCATTTAAAATATACAGTGAGATGATTCTTGAGCTGAAACAATGCTGAAACAAATTGGTAACTAAATAGTAATTCTGGATTTTGAGTGATAGGAGTACATTGTCACTACTATGACAACATACAATGCTGCAGTGCCCCAGACCTTTGAGAAGAATTTAAAACTCAACATCCAATATTGAACAAATATTTTAGTTGATGTGCCCTCAGTGCTGCTTTATGTATGTTACACTCTTAGCACAATGCTTACAAGCCATTGATGTCAATTTTGACCATTTCCCTTGCCATAATTAACTATGTTGTAAATTAATTTGATTTTATTTTTGTATAGTGCTCACTGTTAAGAAATATGAGAGCTGTGTAATTGGGTTGGGTAGGAACAGAGAGATTTGTAATATCCTGCAAGGTGTGGAGTTTAAAAGATATTAAAACGTTCCCAGGAATTCAGGAATTTGAGACATATTTTCAGAATTTGCGATACACAGTTCCTAGAAATATATTTAGCAGCAGAGATGGCAATACGCACAAATCATAGAATTGTATTGCTATGTCCTACTCCTAAAAATTGGATTAGCCCAAACCTAGACATCATCTGTTATGATAAGGCTACACTAAGAACTTGCTTTCTTGGTAGAGCACTCAAGTTATGATGTAGGAACCTTCCTCAGCACATGAGCGAGTTGTGTCAGCCCTTCTGGAGTCAAGAGGAACAGGCTATTTCCATCTGTATAAGCTCCCATTCTTTTCCATCCTCCAGGTCTGTGCTCCAGGCCCATAGTTTTCCTCTTTGCCCTGTGATCCCCTGCCTCTCCGCAACCTATAACGCTGCCCACCTTTTCCCTATCATTGGCTTTAACCCAAATATCTACACATTGCTGTCTCACATTCGGATTAGACAGCCCATCTGTTGGAAGCAATGAACATAGAATAGGGACAATGTCCCATTTCTGTTTTACTGAGCAGGCATTTTTGTTTGGAGATTTCTAGGGGAAATTTGTATGCAAGACACATCTGAAGCTGGCTTCCCACAATACAATGCACAATTAAGAATCCATATGTAGGCTCAAGGTGCTAATAGCTTTAACTTTATAGTCTGGGACAGGTTTCAGTAGTAATGGCCCTACATCATTGGTGTGTCCCTTACATTAATTGGGCCCACAATGTTTTCGGCTGGTAGGCTGTTATCACATCACCCACCCGGGACCACTTTACTTAATGTTACAGTATATACCAGGAGACATTTAAAGTTTTGTAAATCCCCTCTATATTTCTTCTAACCTTCCTAAACACATTCATGAACCTGACCTTTTATGGAGAAAAAAAAGCCTGTGTAAGTTGCCTGCATCAGGTCTACCATTCAATTGAAGACTCTACTTGTACTATCTTAAGTCAGCAGAACCACTTTAAAATAAAACCTGAGCCTGAAAGCATGAATTGTTGTTCCTCAGTTTCACATTTAATTTCCTCTCCCACTCTGATCAAAATAAAACCTGAACCTGAGAGCATGAATTGTTGTTCCTCAGTTTCACATTTAATTTCCTATCCCACTCTGGGGGATAATAAGACCATATTAGAGTGCACATTCATCACTTCATTGCTGGATTTATCAAGGGCGATTTTCATTAAAAATTCAACCACAGTCCATATGATTGAAAGCCAGCTATGCACAGTGTTTTTTTGCGTTTGGTGCAGCAGGAGGCTTTCATTTGCTTCCTTACCTTGTTGGAGTCTCTCTTCCCTTTTGCCTTGAGGCAGACCGTAAATACACACACCACTGTGGAGCACGCAGTGTGCGCAGTGTGTTATGGTGTTTGGTGCAGCAGGAGGCTTTCATAGGTCTCCCTTACCTTGTTCGAGTCTCTCTCTTCCCATTTACCTGGTGGTGGACCTCAAATACACACATCAATGTGGCAAGCGCGGTATGTGCAGTATGTTTTGGGGTTTGGGTGAGTAGGGGTGAAGGGTTGGGTCGACCGAGCTTGCTATCAAGGGCCGATCTCTCAGACCCTGTAACATTCCAGGACATAGAATTGCCTACTAGCCACTACTGCTTTGGACTATACTAATCTGGAAAAAGAGACATCAGATTTACACATATCTGTAATTGATTGTCTTTGTGCTTCAAAATGCCTTCTTAGAAAAAGTGTATGCTTCTTAGTGAAGCATCAGGATTGGGAAACATACGCAGATCTCTGTAACATCTCTGAACAGGCAAAGACATGAGCCTCGGGCAAAGAAAGGCAAATTGGATAATGGCAATTGTCTATGCAGCCTAACATAACAGGGTTATTAAAATTCAGACTGCACTATTTGCTGAGCCTAGATGTGGTGGGGCCTAAATTGGAGATCCCCGCAGAGCTAAGACTCAGCAGACTGTGATGAGGGGGATTTGAGTTGCTGCAACATTTGGTGAAGTATTGACCCAAGGTATTGAAGGAGAGAATTGGAACTTTTTCTCCCTTCATCAATTCTCCTACAGGTCTTATAGCATCTGACCTATGGCACAAACTTAAGACAACTGGCCACATGTCACTCACTCTGGGTCTGGTAAAGTTTTTGATTACTATCATCGTCAGACTGGATGAGGTGATGGTAGGAGCTCACCTAGCAGTAGAGGAACTGATAGGTACCTGGTAGGACATTATGAAAGAAACTGTGCTATGCCCCATTTTAGGAGAAGGAAGTATTAATTGGATGGTTGAGGCATTAACGTCTAGATGCTAACATTGAAAGCACTGGTGTTTATTTTGTAGAGAAAGGCTGTACTAATTTTGCAATAATTTAGAATGATGATTTCCTTGCGCCTTTAAATTGTAACAAAAAATATATTGCATTTTTGATATTACATTGTCAATGTTTTGTATTTGAATATTTTGTAAAAGTACCTTCTGTATTGAAAACATTTTTATTAAAGAAAAAGAAAATAACAAGATATAGGATTCTTACGAGAATGCCTCCGTCAGCACTGCCACCAGCTCCACCTCTGACACCACCGCCCTAAAGGAAACAAATAGAGGATAAGTTCAAGATTAAATAAAGCCATGTACACAACACAACAATGTAACACAATATATAAACATGCAACATAGCACTGTCCATTTCCAAAAGGTATTTTATTGTACACTCTCAATAATCACACATCAGCAGTCTGGCTTTACTTGTACTTGTTAGTAGGTGTCATTGATGGCATTCTTCAAAATGTGTTTATGGATTTTGGAGCTTCTTCCCCTGCACCTGTTAGCACAGCTAAAATTGGCCATGTCTTTGCTGTTTTGTGTGCTTGGATGTTGGGATCTACCTGACGGTTGTCATTCAGGCCTATTGTCTGATGCCTCCTCCTACGCCTTTAGTCGTATGATAAGGACATTATTCGGCCAGATACCAGTAGTCTTTGGGAAATTGCTGCACATCATCAATATGCATGTGGTTGATTGTTTTTGCTTTGGAAGGGGCAAATGTAGGGGGGTCACAAAACTCTGGCTCCTGCATGTTCAGCCTATAGAAAGTAGCCACGCTGCATGAAGTGCTGAGATTATGAGCAGCACACAACTTTGTGAGCCCTTTAATAATGCACAGTTTGTCAACGGGTCAGAATTCTGCTGTCATTAGATGCCTTAGCTCCCTCCCATGTATTTTCTAGTTTGGAGTTGACCATGTCCTTGCCTCATGGCTAGTATGGTGCACTGATTATGGAGCAGATCAACTCAGTGATATTGCCCTACATGTTGGTTCACTCAATAATGAGAAAATCATGACACAGTGGAAAATCCTTAGATGGCATTCTAGAAAGTCTAACCACTATACCTAACCACACTGATATTCTCTTTTGTTTGCGGGAGGTACTATTAAATGTCTCATGTGGGGTCCACCTCTTTTTCAGTCAATTGTGTTACCATAGTAAAGAGGAACAGAAAGAAAGCAGATACTTAGCCAGTGGTATTAGAGTGAGTTTGAAAAAAATATTTTTGTGCTGGGTTTTCTTGGTTCTTCCTTTAAAGTGATTAGATGTCAATAATATTCAACATTAAACAAACATTGAATAAGTGAGTAAACAGTTTGTTCCACGTACTATTCCACCACAAGCTTTGCCACCAACACCCTACAGAAGACAATATGCATGTATTTCAATTTCGGTGTTCATCAAGACTAAATAAAAACTTTGAAAAGATAACTAAATGTACGGGTCTCTCATTGGATCTCTCCCACATTGTTTTACAACCCACAAATGCCTCCGGGGAAGATACTTCATAGACTTTTAGGTTATGTTTTAAAAGATGGCAATCATTTATAGTGTTTTACCATTTTTCTTCATAAATCAACTTTGTGTTTCTCTGGCACATAAGCTAAAGAACATACACCACACACATCTCAGATGCTTATTCCTTTATATTTTATATGTGTTCAATATTTTTGTCAGTACACCTTCCTAAGGCTACCTGTCTCACATTTGGGTGTGAGTATACTATAAGAAAATGAGGGGCACAGCATTCCCATTATTATTATTATTATTATTATTATTATTCCATGAGCTGAGTGTGTGTGTGTGTGTGTGTGTGTGCGTCCCATCTGCGATTGTACAAAATATAAGCTTATGTATTTAAATGTAATGGTTGTCATGTTTTGTAATAATGCCCAAAAGAATGTATTCAACTTATGTTCACCAAATCTCTACCAATGATCTATTGATTCAAAAAGAAACATTTCTATTTTGATGGTCCATTTAGTATGCTAACAATTAAGAGAAGTTTAAACTTATCCTCTCAGATTTTAAATGCAAGCAGCTGCCTCCAGACCGGTATGTGATTGGCATATAACTCATTTGTTATACAAACTGTAATTATATACATTTATTGTCACATTTAAGGGTATACATGAAATGTGGATGACTGTTGCAAAATGCACTCTAGAAGGCACTCAATGTGTAATTATCGATTGCCCTTTTCCAAATTGTTGAGTGCTCTTTTTTATTATAGATGCTACCCCATGATTGCTTCAATATAGCTGAATGCACACACACTCGTTTTTCCATTCATGCCTTCTTGAGGGGATTTACCTAATTTGAAATAGGTAATGTACAATGCAATTAGGGGGCAGAGGTTTTGAGTGATCAAGGATTGTAATAGAATTAAGATCCCAAAAATGTAAGCCATATTTCTGTGTATGTGTGTGTGGGGGGTTCACTACCCTCGCTGGGAAAATACAATACACAAACACTTACACAATGAACACCCGGAAACTGCTTATCTGAACACTCATTAAATAATCCAATGTACCCAGCACTTCCAATAACAAAGGCAAATTTCAATTGGCAACTACCCTTGGGAGTGTGACCTCACTGTAAGAGAGGCACTGAAATTAACCTAAGAAACACTAGCAGAACAACTGACTAACTGAACATTTGTCTGAGGGACAAAGCTATCAGGTTGCATGTTCATTGATCTTTCAGGTATCTGTATTGAATTGCGAGTGCTTAGGTGCAGCATTATCGATTGATAATGGGCCAACATACTCAGAGCTGACATTGCACATTCTATATACTTTTCACCCTGCACAACAAATGGTTTTCAATCACTCTCAATACTAGTGAGGATACATTTGATGCTGAACTTAGCTCATTTCGACTAATTTCATTTAAAGTGTTTTCTATCATTGATTACTATCTGCCAGTCAAGAATAAATGTGACTATCAGTATTTGTGTGCTGTGTTTTGTTCTATGGTTCACATTTTAAATTAGTGGTGGGTTTTGAAGCCTTTCATAATCCTTCCAAAACCATCTCTAACCTGACAATCAGAGGATTAGAAGACGACTGTACGCCAGGAACATTGTGAGACAAATTATGGTGAATTCACCAGACATAAATACAGAGGCACATTCATGAAAGTGATTACATATCAAAAATATTCAGGTGATGACATCATCTTAACATTGTCCAAATGTAATATGTATTACTTACTTTTTGTTGATCACCAATTCTACCATTATCGCGCTACAGGAAACAATAATCATGTATTACATATTTTGGAAAATGTCAATTAGAATTTTTAAATGGTAATTCTATGCACAGGTCTCTCAAAACATCTAAACCCCACCATTTTATTGCATGCAGAGGAGAACTCGAATTGACCTAGGCAAAACGGTCAGGCATGGAGAGATTACTTGACCATTTTGTGGAGGACAAAGCTAATGTTTTGCATGTTCACTGATTGCTCCTATTATGTGTTGCTGAATGAGCTGTTAGGTGCAGTATTAATGAATGATATTGGGCAAGGACCCTCTTGGTGGTGCATGGCACAGTCTATGTGCGATTCACTAGGCCCAGCCAATGTTTTAAGTGAATCTCATTAATAGTGAGGATGCACTTGATTCTGCAATTAAGCCAACATTTCACTTTGTTTCAATTTAACTTTCTCACCTCTAAATTATCACTCTTCCATTATTACTACTTAAAATAAATCAGTGTGGTCTTTAACAATAGTGTACAGTGCTGTATGCCAATGTTCTATTTTAAATCAAGAATGTTTTTTTGATACCTTCCTTAATCTGTCCAAACTATCTCTAACCTGGCAATCAAGATGATGGAAGGGATGGTACTTTGAGGTACAATGTGAGATGCATTGATGAGAAATGTTCTGACATAGGTCTAAGGGCACACTAATTCAATTGAGTAGATGACATTGCTATTCAGCAGGTAAAAGCATTGTGAAATCGTACAACAATCATATGTTTTACTTAAAATATGTCCTTCATCAACTTTACCACCATAACCTACATAAGGCAAGAAGCATGGATTTTAGTGTTCAGGAACAAACAATTTAAATGGATATACAAGATTTAAATGTACTGATATTTTAAAGGATGTATTTGTTGTTAATACACACACCTACACGCTAGCAGACATTTCATTGACTTCTAGGCTTTTTTTTTTCAAATGTTCAGCATTTCCATGTATTTTTCCATCTTTCTACATAAAGCATGCTTGCTTATATTTGGCATATCAGCTTAATAGCACTCGAACACAATGGCAATTAGGGCCAATTTTTAAACTGCAGGCTTTACTTGGTATTACAAAAGAGGCTAACATTAATCTTTGTAAAATTTCACACGTGTCACTCAATGCCCTTATGAGCACACCTTCATTAGGGGCCTATTCTGTCATTTAGATGCGGATGATAAAGATAACAAGAGGAACAACTACTTTCCTTTGCCATTATGTGTATGAATAAAACATGAGGTTTGTTTTGTGCGTGCGTGTGTGTGTGTGTGTGTGTGTCTATGCGTATGGGGGTATTCGTGTTGTGTGATTGTGTATGTGTGTGCGTGTTTCTGTGTGTGTGTTATGCTGCCTCCTCCAATATTCAATAAACAGACCTTACTATATTGAAGTCATGTTAACTTGATTACATATAAATAGTTGTTGTACCCTCAGACACTAAATGCAGATGGACAACTTTTGACAGATAATTTATGGTCATTTGTTGTGTTTGCTTTAAATTCTGAAATTATTATCTTTTAGTGAAACATATAGGTGTATTCATGGCATGTGGTTATTTTTGGCACAGAAGCACCGCAGATTGCACTCCATGAAAAGTGGAAGTTAATAATGTCCGTTTCTTTGGTGCTCTGGTATGATAAAAATGGCCAATATGTCTCTACTGTATTGTGGCATTCATGGAAACTGAATTTTCAGTCATACCTTCATGAAGGTTTGTTACATAAAAAGCATCATGTACCGTCATGTGAGCACATGGGACACTGATTTTTGGTCATCTTGATTTCTGATGAAAACAAACTAACAAACAATAATTCCATGTGTGTGTGCGTGTGTGTTTGTGTGCGCATCCCTGGATTTGGAGGACATAAAATAAGCACCTAGAAACTTCTTATTTTAATGGCCATGTGAGAACCCGAAGGGACTGAGCAACTCAAATCACTGAGTGAATTTACAATTGGCAATTGCCTCTGTGAGTGCGCTCTCACACTGACTGAGAGCAACTCATTTTACCAAAACCAAAGCAGTTAGGACAGCATAGAGTGCATGACAGTATCACTGCGGTTAGTTCCATTGTGGTGTACAATCACTGATCTATCCTACTCTTTACTGCTATGTGATCACTTACTTGCAGCATTACTGAGTGATAATGGGCCACAATACTTTGGACTGTGCATGGCAATTCAATGTGTGAATTAATAGACTGAACAAAAGGTTTTACATGAATCTCGATAGTAGTCATGATTTATTTCATGCTGCACCTAACTCAAATTTTCACTGTTTTCAATTTTCGTGACTAGCCCAAGTTGTCTCTCCTCCATTAATAACACCTAATCAAGACATGTTCAGTTAGTTAACAATACTGTGCAGTGATGTTTGCAACATTTTTTTTTAAAAAATAGATCTAGCATATTGATGCCTTCCATTTTCCGTGTAAGACCATCTATGAACGGACAATCATGTGCAGAGTGAAATGACTTACTCTGAAATTCCCATACATACATTCCAGGGCCTGATCATTAAAGTGACTATGGCCCTCATTACGACCCTGGCGGTAAGGGGTTAACGGCACCGGTAAGGGTGCTGGTGCGGTTAACCCTTCAACGCCACATTACGAGGTCCTTTAGCGGGTCCCGCTAAGGGCAGCTGGATTTTCCAGGCACCCTTAGTGGGAGCCGCTAATGGACCAGCATGCTAACAACAGGCCCGTTATTAACAGGCCTGTTGTTAGCATGGTCCCCATTCCAATTGAGCCCTATGGGGGCTAGAATTGGGGTGGGGATGGGTTCCCTGAACAGGGAAATACCGGGTCCTCCAAGAATGGAATGGCTGGGTAATTCCCTATTCAAGGAACCCGGACCCGGTATGCGGTAAGGAGGTAGCCATGGTGCTAATAGCACCATGGCTACCTCCAACCTCAGAATGAAGCCCATATATGTCAAAACTGTTCAACGTTACACAAATATTGAATAAGTGAGTAAACAATTGGCTCCACTTACTACTCCACACCAAGATTTGCCACCAACACCCTACAAAAGACAATATGCATGTATTTCAATTTCAGTGTTGATGAAGGTTAAATACAAACTTTGAAAAGATAATTAGATGTACAGGTCTCTCATTGGATCTCTCCCACATCGAGTTAAAACCCACAAATGCCTCCTGGCCAATACTTAATGGACTTTTAACATTAGTAGTAACAAAACTGAGAGGTATAATCTAGCAGTGGGTAAGGTATGCATTAATATATGATAGTTAAGTTCATGAATGAGTCAAATAAAACTGTGCAGCTAAATTGGTACTTCCTTCCATAAAGAAAGGCAAGGAGGCATGGATTTTGGATACATTTGAAAAACTGAATATAAATAAAATGGTGGGCCTTTCAAAATAATGTTTATATACTAAACCATGTGCATACAAAATATTAAGAAATGTGTTTAATAAAATTAGCCTGCTCCTGACCAAAATAGAATGGCTGGGGTCATGCTTCTCCAGATCATTCAAACTGCCTCTACAATGATACTGCATTTTTTATTCTCCTGTATTCCAAAGCATCTGGAGAACCAAAGGTTTCAGACCTATATTGAATATGAAGAAAAGATGGTGCAACTCTCTCGGAAATAGCTCACAACACCTACCGCCAAATGGGGCTTTGATCTGCCAAGGAATAGAGACTATCAAATTAGATATGTGCTTTTTGAGAAAAGTATATTTTTCAGGAACATCTGCAAACCCCAAGTTGGATTTAAACAAGGACTCAAACAAACTCATTAAGCACAGTTGTTAGAAACTACTGACCATTTTAAGACACTTTTGGTCAAAATCGAGAGGGTGGTGTCCTGTCAGTTACAGACTCATCTTGTACTTGGTAAACTTCTCTTGCTAATTCAGTTTTATCTCACACCTTCTCACATACTGAGTTGGCAGCCCATCTGAAGGTCAACAAACTGTTTCAAGAGACTGAGGCTCAGTGTTTGAAGTGTCCAAAAAGAAATAGTGGAACTATGTTCCCTGCTGGCCTGCACCCACTCCCCACAAGCCCCATCACCATGCCCCCTCCCACACACAATACAAACCCCCAAACTCTTGCACCTGCTGTTTGAAGGAACATTCAGTGCAGTGCACTGAAAGTGCAAGCTGCAACGTCTTCCTACACTTTTATTTTAAAACAAAACATTCTGCAGCGGTTTCTTTTTAAAATAAAAGTATAGGAGCTGTAAAACGTAATTTAAAAAAGTAGAGGAGAACGCTCCCGACCACTGCTGAGGCTAGAGGCTTCTGCTTGTATGTATTTGGATGTAGATCCTACACATTAACATGAGTGGAAGTACACATTGCGAAAGTCCCTCTTATGCATAGGAGTAGGGTTCATGTAAGAGATCAGTCATTACACACTAGACAGGCCAGTTACGTTGTAGAGAAAGCAGCCGAGGGAAGGATATACCATATGAGAGTATTGAATGACGAGATGTAGAGTAGAGCCTCAAAACATTTAACACACTATAGAAACATAACAGAGATGACCAGTATGTAGCAATAGATTAGAAGTAGGATATACTCATAGGGAGTGGCACATGGCACTCCCTGTAGCAAACCAGTTGGTCATGAAAATGCAAGGGAGATTGGTCATATAACACAATAAGGGAACACATATAATCTACTGCTGGTAGAATAGTACTAGAAACTGAAGCTTGTGTCCATGCAAAATGAAAGAAATGTATGAAAAAGTTTAGTTCGGTGAAGACACACTTCATTTTGACATGTCACATACCCTGCAAGAGACATGGTGCAAGGAGAGTGAAAAGCTACGCAGTCAATGGACAGCGGGTTAGGGAGAAGCAGGTTCCCAAGCGCCATATCAGAGAAAATATAACAAATAGTGTTCTCATACAATGGATTAGAAGTTTTACAACAAAGTTCACCATGTTGGTGAAAACGAGGTAGTATGCTGAATAATTGACAATCACAGCAAGGAAACACACTGCCCCCTGTCAAAGAATAATCACTTAGAATGAAGTCACAGGTAGCAAGCAACAAGGGTAGTCTAATTGAGAATAATAGGGAGAGAGGAACAGTGAGACAGAAAACAAAGATACCTGGGCAAAAAAGTAGATCCTTGTAGAAGGGTGGGGGGAGGTGGGGGAAGAAGCAACCCTCATGTCCCACAAACAATTAGATGCATGAAACCAAAATGATCCAGACACACAAACACACACACACCTCCGCACATATATGTGCTGTCCAAATGTGTATATGGTCCTGGAACAAAAGGCCAAGGCAAAAGCCTCATGAAGTCAAGTAGTCCCTCCATGGGAGAGGAAGTCACAATATTAGCTGTCATTTTTAAAGTCACATGGCTGAGAACGGTGAGGTGATGCCAACATTTGGTCTTATGAGAAAGTGATGGTTTATTCTTTCTTGTTGCCACACTGTCTACACCTCACAAAATGATGGGTCAATGAACAGGGAAGACACCCACCATGGAACACTCGAGGGTGGGATGGCCAATGGTGAGATGATTTGCATGTATCGAAATATAAGATTGTGTCATAACCAACGCAAAGCAAGGAGGCTGGACAGCATGATGGTTAGGTCATTGTTCAAGGGACGTCATCAGATCAGTCACGAGGAACCGGATAGTGCAATAGGGCTAGGTATTTCGAAGATTTCTATATGGGACAGCGGTCACTGTCCAATCAGTGAATGTGAAATTACATGCATCTTGTAACATAGTCACAGACATGATGTCACTCATTCCTATAAATGCCACCATTTAATCCTACACCACATTTTCCTGGAAAAGTGGCACCTACCTACAGAGAGCGAAAACTGAGCACACAATGAGAGGAGCTTCAAGCGCCGCTGTTATGTAAAGGCTTTCCTGATTGCTGGAGGTCTTGCGCAGCGCTAGATGTGCAGGCCTTTTGAGGGAAGAGACAACATCAAAGGGTCCTCGGATAAACATACAAAAAGCGAGAGCTCCTGTACCAGGACCAACAAAAGAGAGTGTGAGTACGGGAATGAGAGAGGAGTGTGCAAAGGAGTGGACCATGTGTCGTATATTCATTTCCTTTTTTGAGTAAGAATAAAGAAGAGGGCTACCATATAGCGGAGTGGTGACATCACAGTAGTAGTAGTAATGAGATATTGAAGTGAAGAGTCCCTTGAGAGAGAAATGCTGCTTAGAGAAAAGAAGTGAGAAGTCATTTAGTGGAGATGATTGTATCTATCGCTCCGTCCCGAGGTAAGGGGCAAGAGGAGGATAAGTGTTGATTTTGGCTATGAAGAGTGTAAGGAGAATTTGGGATGAAGAACGTTCTGTGGGAAGCAGACATATTGTGGTTGTTGTGCGAAGACGCACAGTGATTGTCTGTTTTTTTGTATTTTGTAGTGGATAGGGGGTGTGCTGTACCCATGCAGGTCTTTGTCAGACTTGTTCTTTTGTTGTCACAATCTGTCACAATAATACAAAAAACATTAGATGGAATTAGAGGGGGACTGGATGAACAAGTAAGATTCATAAATGAAACTGCAATCATTCTAAATGAACAAGCGGATGTAATGCAACGGGCGACTAAAATAATACTTAAGCATGACAGAACTTTAAATGAAATATTGAACATAATGAGTCCTGTTGATAGACTATTAACAAATTATATGAGAGAAGTTCAAACGGCAGTTTCACAATTGATTCAAGGACATATCCCCTTGTATTTTGATTTCGCAGGATATTATTCGTCAAATGATAGAAAGATTGACCAGGAGGGAAATTGATATAATACAGGTAAAAATTGCATTCAAAATGGGTAATGCAATGCCGTTATATGTGGACTTGGAAAGACTAGAGATCGGATTTTTGCTATGCATCCCATATGTAGCCCCTGAACTTATTTACCAAACGAAGTGGGTACACAACGTGGGATTTTGGCAAGAGGACACATTTATTAAGATTAAGACTCCAGAAGTGGTGGCATTTCAGTCATGGGAACCTGAAGTTTATTTAATACCAAACCTGGAAACATGGGTAAAATTTAAAGAACAAAATTATATGTGTCCAGGTAAACCGTTTGTTCCTGATGCCACAGATGCTATTTGTGGTTTGAAATCTGACCCAAGTATATCAGAGGGATGTGAAGTGATTATTAGCAATATGGGGAGTGAAGAAATGGCACAGGCTAAGATGGTCAGAGGTAAATGTTTGGTCAGCACCTGTTTAAAGAACATGACGGTAGTACATTTAAACCATGGAACATACGTGGTTAAACAGGTGAAATATAATGTTTTTTATTTACAGGTTCCAAAGGATACAATTGTGTCAATTGGGGGGTTAACATTGTTTCATGTAACAAATGATGTTTGGGAAAGCCAAGTGGAAAATATCAATTTTTTCCAAATGGATACTTTTCCAATAGATCCGGATGTGGAATATTTATTGAATCACAAAGAAAGACATGTTATAAAAATGAATTTGAGAAAAAACAATATTACAATTAGTAATCTGGGGATAATAGAAGTGGAGAGATTTAATTGGGGAACCTGGGGGGAACGCTCAATAGTGGGTTTGGCTGTCCTGGTGATAATCAAGGGTGGATGGTTGATTGTGCTATCAGTAAAAATGAAAATGTTACTGATTTTACTAGCTACGTCAGGAAGAGAAAGATATCCCAATACACATGCATTTAAAAGAAAAAAAAGAACAAGTTGTTTTTAGGAATTGGCTTGGATTGTAGCCAAGTTCTAAAAACAAAAGGAGGGTATATGTAAGGATATTTGGCGTGTTACAGCACAGAGTACAGCACTACTGCACAGGTAGCAATTTTTTTGATGCAGCACCACCACATGGGTGTGGTGCATTTCTATATGTGTTGCCAGATTAACATGGACATATAAGTAAAGACAGGCTATTCAGTCAAAAACGATTTTAACATATAAGATGCAAATCTATTTTTACAGTTAAAAGCACACGTGCACATTCAAAAATGCACACTATTTTTCACCTGAAATGCCTATGGTGCAAGAGACACATTTGAAAATTAATAACTAACATTATTAATAAATAACCTGACTAATAAAACTGCATTTAACATAACCCACTAATAAAAATGTGTCTCCACTGCAGAATTAGGCCTACTCTGAAAGTGAACTTTTAAACGCACATTCATTTTTTTCTTTTTCAATGCTGCTCTGTCCACATAACTACAGGAAGCAAAAGGGCTTGAAGGAACAGGAAATCAGTAGGTTACAAATAATTACTGTAGAAATGAGCCATTGTGTAGTGAGGGAGGAGATGGCATGATTGATTTCTGATTGGAGCAGCGTCATAGCAAGTATCATGATAGAGGCAGTGATGAGAGTTTTGCTGGGGAAGCTTGAAGAGAGGGGGAGGACAGTCGGGATTTGGCAGAACTGGGAGAAGGAACTGTTTCCTGGCTGAAGCATTCCTGCTGCAAAAGCTGAGAATTCCAGGCAATAACCCCGGTTTGAGAATGAAAGACGCTTGTTTTCACTGGGGTTAATCTTCAAGGGAGTCAAATTCAGAAAGAGAGCAGCTGAAGAAAACTCATGCTGAACAGATAAGGTAATTACAGAAGTGTGGGGGCTGAGTGTGTACGAGAATATTCAGTCAGTGTAGGAATGGAGATTCCTGTGCTTTAATCACATGTTTAATGTTGCAAATTGAGTTCTTGTCTCCGCCACTCTCTTTTCAGTGTATCACAGACAATGCTGTTACTGTGCTATTTTATTTATTTCTGTAAAGAGTGAGATCGTGTTTAAATGCAACTTTTATAATACACAAAAATATTTGAAAGCTGACGGGTGGTGTGTTTTATATTTACCAATACAGTGCTGATGATGTGGGGAGATGTTTAGACAGTGCAATTGTCATTTTTAAGGTAGCTAAACGTCAAATTTGCTGCAGCCGTGTGCACAATGTAATTCAGTATGAGCAATTCTAACTAACTGTGTGTGTTGTAGTTTGTCGGAGGTCTATGAGTCGGCAAAAAGGGAGGCCCGGGACATAGTTCACTACCGTATATAAGATAGTGAAAATACCACATGATAGCTCGCTGCCGTAGATAAGACAGAGAGAAATTGCCCATGGTGTCACACTAAAAATGAAAATGTGGTGTTCCTGAAATGCAAGCCTGAGGTCTCTCTAGTGATTACACGAAAAATCTAAGCAAAAATAAGGGGTTCTGGATATTGGGGCCACAAATAAAACAAGGGAATTATGCTCACCAAAATACCACCAACCAAGCATACCAACCACGCATACCAAATACGCATGTCTGTGTGCTGAAATAATGCATGTCCACTATATTATTGTTGTACATGGCCCAATCTGAATACAAGGAGAGATTGTTGATAAGTTATTTTTCGGCGGTAAGAAAATACTGTCAGGCCCCAAATCTCCACAAAATACCCTACAGGAGCAAAGTTATTAGCCGCCCAAAAAGTGTTCTTCCTATGAGATGAGCAACTTAACCATAACTACATGTCCGCTACCACAGCCCATGTAATATATTTATATATATATATATATATATATATATATATATATATATATATATATATATATATATATATATATATATATATAAATATACACATATTATAGCAGCGACGACGTGGGAGACAATGCAGGATAGTGCAGAGGAGATGCCCCATTGAAAGAAAAATACAAAACATATTTTTCAAGTATATATATATTGAATGTGTTTTTGAAAATTTGAATGACCTTTATTGGAACGGATTATACATGAATCTTCATGAGACATATCAAGAAGTTATTCTTACATTTTCAATTTTGAGCAAGCGCCAAATTTAGACTATTTCTACAATTTGCATTTTAAGGTTTGACATTTAAATTACATGTTTATAATTATATCTATGGAAAGCACAGTGTTTCTTCTTAGGAAAGATTATTGATAAGATTAGAACTCATTTCTATGAAGGAATTGCCTTGAAACCATTCATGAATGAAATCTTGTACTCACCCCTTTGCCACCAGACATTCCACGACCATCTCCCTTTAGAAGAACAAAGTGCATATTTCAATAATGAGATAGAGTCATGCAGAATGCTTTACTTTGTAATGACATGTACACATGTCATCAAAGGAAAGCCACAAGCTTTTAAATATGCACTCTCCACCCTCCTTTACTGGCAACATGTCATGAACATGTTGGTTGGATTGTTGTATTTGGCAAGCAAAGTTCATGGTTCTTAAGGTGCAGAATAATGTGAAGGGTCATACACAGGAAATGGTAGCTTCAAGATGCCCAGCACCTCTGTACATTGAAACATGCATTAGGAAGACGAGTCAGGATGAATACAAAAATAATTCTGGGCAGAATTTCAAAGACCTTATTTGCTATAAATAGAGGGGGAAATTTTTCAATTGATGTTCTCTTAATAGACCAGCACTCAGCTCCAAGAGAAATCCACTTCTAATTCCAACATATGTTAATTGGGTCTGTGGTGACTTCCTATCCAAACTACAGTTCATTAATTGATGTCTGTAATTGATCAACGTGAAAATTAGGATTTCTGTGTAGTTCTAAAAAATCATTGTTTATTGTGAGTAACTTGCTCTCTTACTTACATCTGCTCTGTATTTCAGAATAATTTCTCAATGTTAATAAGTGCTTGCATTTGTGTAGGGAGTGTGTTGGCCATTTTTCTGGACTCCATTTCTCGCTATTTTCATTTCAAATGTCCCACATTTAATCCATCTATCTTCTGGTACTGTCATCGTCTTAAGAGGATAGCACAGGGGCAACATGCTCGTCTTGGAAGCAAGACGACATGGAGCAACACAGGTTTGATTCCCGTGCTTAGAAACCTCTAAGTATTAAGCTTGTTATAAATAACATATCATATCATATTGAATCATAATCTGAGCATACATAAAGGAGCACTGTATTGCCGTGGTCAAAATGGGAACTAATTTGTGGTCACTTTTGCGGTCAAGTCCAAAACCCTAAAAACATATGAGTGTATTGTTCAGGATGCTGCTACAACTAATATGCATCTTAAATTGGGAACTAGATGAAACTATTTAATGGAATGTTTGAAAGAGGGGTTACAGTGGGTTTCATTTTTAGATTTGAATTATATAAAGATGAATGAGAAATGATCAGTCATTCATTCATGGCTAGCTACTGTGATGTGCAGTTATATCTGAATCCATGACTTGAGATGTTTTGATCTGTGACTTGTAATTATCTTGCAATACAGGTTTTGAGTATTTAACTGAATTTAATTAAGCTTATATGCATTCGCTTTTATCATCCTTTGACATAAATGTTGTATTACAATAAATTATAATTATAATTAACAAGTCATGTTTAAATCAAGATAGTTACTGTGGAACGTGAAAACGTAGTTTTTCAAATATATTGAAATGTATGATTTATGAATCTGTTTCAAGAAGCATCAACCAGTATTCCTTAACATTCTGTTTCAAGAAGCATCAACCAGTATCAACCAGTATTCCTTAACATTTGAGTCATTAGGCATTGCCTCATGTTAAATATTGATATGACAAATACTGAGCTTTGTACGACATTGCATCATAACATCTTATGGCATATTGTATGTGATGGTAGCATTATATGTACACATCCCCAAGGAACATCCTTTGTAATATGTGCCAACCACTCCTGGCAACTATGTTTGGCGCTTGTAGGTTTGACTTTCTCCCTTGCATATTTGGCAGGCTGAATAACCGATTCTGAAAATGCAGAGCAGGTGCAAGCGTATCTTGTCACCTGATCTGCCCCGCCCACCTTCTTAGTTCTGCCTCTTCCTTTCTGCTCTTAACTCTTAGATCAAGGGTGTCTCTCGCCCAGGCGTCTGAAGCAAAGGGCAGATGAAGAAAAGGGCAATTCCTGTTTGGACCAAGAGGACCCAGGGCCCGAACCCCTCCCCAGATAGCAGGTAAGCATGCACCAACATGAGTTTTCTCCCTCAACTTCTGTCAACTTCTTCGGTGATGGGGTGTTCCATGGCACAGTAAGTTGTGCATTTGTAAAAGTTGTATTCTGGTGCCGCAGCATGTGTGTGCCCACTCCCATCTCCCTTTGTCCCTGGTGCTTCCTTGTTTGTTGCCCCTCCCTCCAACCCACCGTGCTCCCAGTGGTTGGCAGGCCCTTTAAGTCAGACAACCAAGTCACCCCCCTGCCATGGCAGCCCCCTCGACCAAGGACCAGAGGCTAAGGACAGCTCCAATGTTGTCTACCTCCTGCGACTGATCAGGTATGTCGAGTTTGTGTGTGTTGTATTGTGCCATGCTCAAATACTTATTCCTGCATCCTGTTCCGTCCCCCCCTGCATTTCCCTTGCTTCCCTGACTTCTCAGCCCTTCCCTCTTCAACCTATTGTGTAAAATTCTTACATTGTCCCGCGCTCCACACTTTTTCTGGAATTACTTTGCATTGCCAGCATTTTTTTTATAGGGTCCTGTTGTGTTCTGTACCTTGTTGACTGTATTGTTGATTGCATTGACTTGGTGTTTGCTCTCTACGCTTCTTGATATTGTGTTGTTATTCACGGTTTGTGCAATTGCCTGCATTCTTCACTTCTAGATTCACTGCTGACCTCTTTGTTTTGCTTTTCCTCCTGTATTGCATCTGTTTGCTTTACTTCCAGGTTCCCTGTTGTGATTTGTGATTTCCCTGGTTCTGTAGTACATCTGCATTTTCTACTTCTAGGTTCCATGTTGTGCTCTTTTTTTCTGATGGTTCTGTACTGCATCTGATTTGTAGGTCCACTGTTCGTGTTCTTTGCTGTGCCTCCTCCCTTTCTTGTCCCCCCAGTGCCTCCCTCGTATCCACACCCATGTGTGACCTCCCCTACCCCCTTCCCTGCCTGCGCTTCCCTCTCTCTCCCCCCATCTTTCCTCCCTACAACCCTATGGCGCTCTATGTCTCACCTATCTTTTCTAACTGTTTTTCTATTGACTATCCTATCCCTCTTACTAGGTCTGGTAGGAAAAAGGTAAAAAGGGACATTTTGGTCTCCAACCCAGTCCTCCCTATCGCTGATACCTATATCAGTGCTCAGTGCTTCCTCCAGACAGACCCTTGCCAACATTTTCTTTGTCGTTCCCTCTTCAGGCCTTTGGACCGCCCACATGGTCTCTGTTCTTTCTCTTTTTTCCTCTTCTTCCATCCATTAATGGTGGTTTGTGTTTCAGGCCCTTTGGCCCCCTTCCCCTCCTCTAAGACCATCATTAATATTTTGGTCCAGGGCCTTCAAGCCAATCTCCTCCTCTTTGATAGATGTTTTGCACACCTTATCAACTTCCTTTCCTCGCCTGCTATCCTTTCTTACCCCTCTCTGGCTCCTCTGCTGCCTCCTTCCTATGCCACCTCTTTGACACCCACTGATCCTTCACTGGCCACCTTGTTGCTTTCCTCCTCTGCCACCACTCTGGCTCTCTCTTCTCCATCTCTGACTACCCTGCCTTCTCTTCCTTCCTCTTCTGCCCATCCTCTTGCTCCTCCAACACTCTAGAATGGACTATTGCAACAGCCTCTTTGTAACTCTTACTGCCTCTACTCTTTGACCTTTTCAATTTATCCAGAACAGGACTGCAAGACTTGTCCTTGGCCTCAAGCACAGGGATTATATCTCTCGAGCTCTAAAATCTCTTCACTTGTCCACCGCAGCTGCAAGGATCAAGTTCAAGACCCTCTGCATTGTTCACAAGGCTTTCTGGGGCCTGGGACTGCCAAAACAGCTTCCTTCTCAAGCTCTCGGCTCATCCACCTCCAACTCTCTTAGGCTCAGACGCTTCTCCAAGTAAAGAGTTGAGGGCAGAGCTATCCCCTCGGCTGGGGCCTCCCTCTGGAAAAGCCTCCTTGCCTCTCTCAAACTTGAGCAAAACCACCTGTGGTTCTTGGAGCAACTCAAGACCTTCCTTTCCGCTTCCACGTTCTCTCTTTCTCTCCCCTGCTGATGCACCTGACTGCTCCATGCACTGGTCGCTCTCTGGCCCGGTTGTCCTTGCACTGCCTTCAGTCTCTCCAGCACTTAAGGGTCTGTATCTGTAACCCTACAGTCCCTTCTTGCTGCACTTGTGAGTTAACTTCACTTCCCTAATCCTCTCCCCCCTGCACTTTCACTATCTGATTGACACAAGCCCTAGTAAGATTGTCATTTTGTCCTCACTTGTTTCCCCCTCCTTGTCTTGTTGCACCTAGAAACACTTCTGTACATGTGTTATAAATGCCACATCACATCATATCATATAAGGATACTGTGAAGGATCGCACATAGAGCATGGTTCTTTAAAATATGGAACTTTGATGCACTTTGAACCGTATATTAAGCAGATGAGTGACTATCTATTTAAAGCTTAATCCTGAGACATTGAAAACATATTAAATACCTTAAATGACTGTAAAAAAAGAAGGTGGCATTTTCAGTTGGTGTTTCAGTAATAGCAAAAGCCCTTGTGAAACTGCTACACTTGTAAATCACCAAGTGCACATATGGTAGTGACTTCCTATCCAGAATACTACTCATTAATTGTTATCTGGAATCGGCTGGCAAGGCTATAGGGACTTCCAGTGCAGAATTATACTTTGGATTTTTAAGTGTTTTTTTTTTTTGTCCTTTCATCTGCTTTATATTTCTTTAAATGTTTCAAACACACACAGAGGTGTTTGTATTAGTGAGGGTAGTGGTTGTGTTGCTGCTCTTAACTCAGCATTTCCCTTGCTCCATGACAGGATTTGTTCATCTAGGCCTTCCCTCTTCCATTGCTGTCACAAATGGAAATATAATTATGAACATCAAGAAGAGTGCATGGCATTTCATTCCACAGCATCTTTAGCATTGATGGAATGAGTCATGTTTAAATCAAATTGTTAAAACCTAGTTAAAATATGTATCATATCTGAATATGTCTTGAGAAATGGCAAAATGTATTGGAAAGAATTTGAGTCATGAGGACATGCCAAATGTACATTCTGCCATAATTTCCAAAACATGAATTTGAATATTCCCCAAAAAAATGTGATTAAAAATGAATACTGTGAGATGCAATATAGATGTCCACCGGGGGTTATCTACAGGTGAACGTTCATGCAGGATTAGAAATCAAAACTATTTAGGTAAGGAGCCCCTTCCTGAGAACCAACATGGGTCAGATACCCTGTTCTATGGAATTTCTTCCACTCAGGAGGGTCTACAAATATGTTTTAGCTGAGCTGTGGTTGTAAACACTCCTGAGAGGAAAAAATTCCATACAATAGGGTAGCAGGGGAAATGTGTAAACAAGAGACATCTGAAGCTGGCTTACCACAATACAATGCACAATTAAGAATCCCTATGTAGGCTCAAGGTGCTAATAGCTTTAACTTTATAGTCTGGTACAGGCTTCAGTAGTCAGGACCCTACATCATTGGTGTGTCCCTTACCTTGATTGGGCCCACAATGTTTTCGGCTGGTAGGCTGTTATCACATCACCCACCCGGGACCACTTTACTTAATGTTACAGTATATACCAGGAGATATTTAAAGTTTTGTAAATCCCCTCTATATTTCTTCTAACCTTCCTAAACACATTCATGAACCTGACCTTTTATGGAGAAAAAAAGCCTGTGTAAATTGCCTGCATCAGGCCTACAATTCAATTGAAGTCTCTACTTGTACTATCTTAAGTCAGCAGAACCACTTTAAAATGAAACCTGAGCCTGAAAGCATGAATTGTTGTTCCTCAGTTTCACATTTAATTTCCTCTCCCACTCTGATCAAAATAAAACCTGAACCTGAGAGCATGAATTGTTGTTCCTCAGTTTCACATTTAATTTCCTATAATAAGCTCATATTAGAGTGCACATTCATCACTTCATTGCTGGATTTATCAAGGGCGATTTTCATTAAAAATTCAACCACAGTCCATATGATTGAAAGCCAGCTATGCACAGTGTTTTTTTGTGTTTGGTGCAGCAGGAGGCTTTCATTTGTCTTCCTTACCTTGTTGGAGTCTCTCTTCCCTTTTGCCTTCAGGCAGACCGTAAATACACACACCACTGTGGAGCACGCAGTGCGTTATGGTGTTTGGTGCAGCAGGAGGCTTTCATAGGTCTCCCTTACCTTGTTTGAGTCTCTCTCTTCCCATTTACCTGGTGGTGGACCTCAAATACACACATCAATGTGGCAAGCGTGGTATGTGCAGTATGTTTTGGGGTTTGGGTGAGTAGGGGTGAAGGGTTGGGTCGACCAAGCTTGCTATCAAGGGCCGATCTCTCAGACCCTGTAACATTCCAGGACCTAGAATTGCCTACTAGCCATTACTGCTTTGGACTATACTAATCTGGAAAAAGAGACATCAGATTTACACATATCTGTAATTGATTGTCTTTGTGCTTCAAAATGCCTTCTTAGAAAAAGTGTATGCTTCTTAGTGAAGCATCAGGATTGGGAAACATACGCAGATCTCTGTAACATCTCTGAACAGGCAAAGACATGTGCCTCGGGCAAAGAAAGGCTAATTGGATAAAGGCAATTGTCTATGCAGCCTAACATAACAGGGTTATTAAAATTCAGACTGCACTGTTTGCTGAGCCTAGATGTGGTGGGGCCTAAATTGGAGATCCCCGCAGAGCTAAGACTCAGCAGACTGTGTTGAGGGGGATTTGAGTTGCTGCAACATTTGGTGAAGTATTGACCCAAGGTATTGAAGGAGAGAATTGGAACTTTTTCTCCCTTCATCAATTCTCCTACAGGTCTTATAGCATCTGACCTATGGCACAAACTTAAGAAAACTGGCCACATGTCACTCACTCACTGGGTCTGGTAAAGTTTTTGATTACTATCATCGTCAGACTGGATGAGGTGATGGTAGGAGCTCACCTAGCAGTAGAGGAACTGATGGGTACCTGGTAGGACATTATGAAAGAAACTGTGCTATGCCCCATTTTAGGAGAAGGAAGTATGAATTGGATGGTTGAGGCATTAACGTCTAGATGCCAACTAATTTTGCAATAATTTAGAATGATGATTTCCTTGCGCCGTTAAATTGTAACAAAAAATATATTGCATTTTTGATATTACATTGTCAATGTTTTTGTATTTGAATATTTTGTAAAAGTACCTTGTGTATTGAAAACATTTTTATTAAAGAAAAAGAAAATAACAAGATATAGGATTCTTACGAGAATGCCTCCGGCAGCACTGCCACCAGCTCCACCTCTGACACCACCGCCCTAAAGGAAACAAATAGAGGATAAGTTCAAGATTAAATAAAGCCATGTACACAACACAACAATGTAACACAATATATAAACATGCAACATAGCACTGTCCATTTCCAAAAGGTCTTTTATTGTACACTCTCAATAATCACACATCAGCAGTCTGGCTTTACTTGTACTTGTTAGTAGATGTCATTGATGGCATTCTTCAAAATGTGTTTATGGATTTTGGAGTTTCTTCCACTACACTTGTTAGCACGGCGCATTGGCCATGTCTGTGCTGTACTGTTTTGTGTGCATGGATGTTGGGATCTACCTGACGGTAGTCATTCAGGGCTATTGCCTGATGCTTCCTCCTACACCTTTAGTCGTATGATAGGGACATTATTTGGCCAGATACCAGTAGTCTTTGGGAAGTTGCTGCACATCATCAATATGCATGTGGTTGATTGTTTTTGCTTTGGAAGGGGCAAATGTAGGGCGGTCATAAAACTCTGGCTCCTGCATGTTCAGCACAATTAAAACCCAAGATGTAGGCTCAAGGTGCTAATAGCTTTAACTTCATAGTATGGGACAGGCTTCAGTAGTAATGGCCCTAAATCATTGGTGCGTCCCTTACATTCATTGGGCCTACACTGTTTTGGGATGGTGGGCTGTTATCAAAGTACCACCCCAGACCACATTACTTAATGCTACACTATATACCAGGAGACATTTAAACTTTGTGAAATCCCTTCTATATTTCTGCTAACCTTCCTAAAGACATTTATGAACTGCACCTATTTTGGAGAAAAAAAAACCTGTGTAAGTTGCTTTTCTACCATCCAATTGAAGACTCTACTTCTACAATCATAAGTCAGCAGAACCACATCAAAATAAAACCTGAGCCTGAGAGCATGGATTGTTGTTCCTCAGTTTCACATTTAATTTCCTCTCCCACTCTGAAATATTGACAGTCAATAAGGCCATACTTGAGTGCACATTCATCACTTCATAGCTGGATTTCTCATGGGTGATTTTCAATAAATCATTCAACCACAGTACATATGATTGAAAGCCAGTTGTGCTCAGTGTGTTTTGGTGTTTGGTGCAGCAGGAGGTTTTCATTGGTCTCCCTTACCCTGTTGGAGTGTCTCTTCCCTATTGCCTTGAGGCAGACAGTAAATACACACAGCAAAGCAGAGCGTGCAGTGTGTTTTGGTATTTGGTGCAGCAGGAGGCTTTCATTGGTCTCCCTTACCTTGTTGGAGTCTCTCTTCCCTTTTCCCTGGAGACAAATCTTAAATACACACACCATTAAGGAACGCCTGGTGTGTGCAGTATGTTTTGTTGTTTGGTACAGCAGGAGTCTTTCATTGGTCTCCCTTACCTTGTTCGAATCTATCTTCCCGTTCGCCTGGAGGTGGACCTTAAATACACAAACCATTGCGCAATGCGCAGTATGCACAGTGTATTTTGGTGTTTGCTTGAGCAGGGGTGCAGGGTTGGTTTGACAGAGCTTGCTATCAAGGGCCGGTCTCTCAGACCCTGTAACATTCTTGGACCTAGAATTGCCTACTAGCTACTACTGCTTCAGACTATACTAATCAGGAAAAAGATACACCAGACTTAAATATACCTGTCATTGATTGTCTTTCTGCTTCAAAATGCTTTCTTAGAAAAAGTGTATGCTTCTTAGTGTAGCAATCAGGATTGGAAAATGTACTTGGAGCTCGGTAAAATCTCTGAATGGGAAAAAAAGGCAAATTGAATAATGGCTATTGTCTATGCAGCCTAAAATTACTGGGTTATTAAAATTTAGACTGCACTGTTTGCCGACCCTAGATGTGGTGGGGCCTAAATTGGAGGTCCCCGAGAGCTAAGATGCAGCAGACTGTGCTGCGGGGAGTTTGAGTTGGTGCAACATTTGGTGTATTGACCCAATGTATTGAAGGAGCGGATTGTACATTATACTCCCTTCATAAATTACCCTTCAGGTCTTATAACATCTGACCTATGGCACAGATTTAAGACAACTGGCCACCTGTCACTCACTGTGGGTCTGGTAAAGTTTTTGATTACTATATTCGCCAGACTGGATGAGGTGAAGGTAGGAGCTCACCTAGAGGTTAAGGAACTGATGGGTACTGGGTAGGACATTCTGAGAAAATGTGTGCTATGCCCCCATTTTAGGAGAGGGAAGTATGAATTGGATGGTTGAGGCGTTAACATCTAGCAGCTAACATTGAAAGCATTGGTGTTTATTTTGTAGAGAAAGACTGTACTAATTGTGGGATTATTTAGAATGGTGTCCGTGCGCCTTTAAATTGTAACAAAAAATGAATAGCATTTTTGATATTACGTTGTCAATGTTTTGCATTTCAATATCATGTAAAAGTACCTTGTGTACTGAAAACATTTTGATTTAAAAAAAAAAGAAAAAGATTTAGTATTCTTACGAGAATGCCTCCACCAGCACTGCCACCAGCTCCAACTCTTACACCACCGCCCTAAAGGATTCAAATTGAGGACAAGTTCAAGATTAAACAAAGCCATGCACACACCACAACACAGTAACACAATTTATAAACGGGCAACATAGCACTGTCCATTTCCAAAAGGTCTCTTATTGTACAATGCACTCTCAATAATCACACATCAGGTGTCTGGCTTGATTTTTACTTGTTAGTAGATGTCATTGATGGCATTCTTCAAAATGTGTTTCCGCATTTTGGAGTTTCTTCCACTGCACTTGTTAGCACGGCGCATTGGCCATGTCTGTGCTGTACTGTTTTGTGTGCATGGAAGTTGGGATCTACTTGACGGTAGTCATTCAGGGCTATTGCCTAATGCTTCCTCCTACACCTTTAGTCGTATGATAGGGACATTATTTGGCCAGATACCACTAGTCTTTGGGAAGTTGCTGCACATCATCAATATGCATGTGTTTGATTGTTTTTGCTTTGGAAGGGGCAAATGTAGGGCGGTCATAAAACTCTGGCTCCTGCATGTTCAGCCTATAGAAAGTAGCCACGCTGCATCCTTAGGTGGCATCCTAGATAGTCGATACACTATTCACACTGATATTTTCTTTTGTTTGAGGGAGATACTATTAAATGTCTCATGTGCGGTCCACCTCTTTTTCAGTCAGTTTGGTTAAATGAGAAAAGAGGAACAGAAAGAAACCAAATACTTAGCCAGTGGTATTAGAGTGAGTTTGAACAACAATATTTGCGCTGGGTTTTCTTGGTCCTTTACTTTGTTCAGGAAGGTGAGATTTTGGAGTGTCATACATTTGTCTTGTAAACAGATGCTTCTTGAAATCAAATACCTTGGCTATGTAGTACTTTGCCTAGCTCAGCAGCCTCATTATTGTGTCCCCTCCTGAAACCATCTTCCAACCATAACCTATGCAGAATGAGCAGATACAACTCTGTTTACTATAATGTGTCAGCATAATATATAAGTGAGCATTCACATAGTAGGATTGGATCAGTGTGCTACATTCCTTACAAATAGTTAATGTTATATGAGATCTTAGGTTGGTTGCCATCAGTCAGAATCTATTGCTCACAGAAGAAGTATGATTTACAGTGTTAGTCCCAAAACTGAAATCTCTAGTAGCTTTATGCAATGTTGCAGGAATCCTGAAGTGATTAACTGTGTTGAATATGATTAATATTAAATCTCACTGAAATAAGAACTATGTTTTACCAAATTGTTAGCACCAGCTATGCCACCAGTTCCCAGTGGGATCTAATGAGGAAGTTGTGTAAATGTATGGTTTGGTCATACATGGATCACATTATATCAAATGAACAACTGGCTAGTATGCCAGCTTTTTGTGTATATTGATGACTCTCTGCCATATTGCCAACATGCATGCAGCTTGGAATTCCAGCATGTTCAGGTGTCACCATTTAAAATATACAGTGAGATGATTCTTGAGCTGAAACAATGCTGAAACAAATTGGTAACTAAATAGTAATTCTGGATTTTGAGTGATAGAAGTACATTGTCACCACTATGAGAACATACAATGCTGCAGTGCCCCAGATTTCTGAGAAGAATTTAAAACTCAACATCTAATATTGAACAAATATTTTAGTTGATGTGCCCTCAGTGCTGCTTTATGTATGTTACACTCTTAGCACAATGCTTACAAGCCATTGATGTCAATTTTGACCATTTCCCTTGCCATAATTAACTATGTTGTAAATTAATTTGATTTTTTTTTGTATAGTGCTCACTTTCAAGAAATATGAGAGCTGTGTAATTGGGTTGGGTAGGAACAGAGAGATTTGTAATATCCTGCAAGGTGTGGAGTTTAAAAGATATTAAAACGTTCCCAGGAATTCAGGAATTTGAGACATATTTTCAGAATTTGCGATACACAGTTCCTAGAAATATATTTAGCAGCAGAGATGGCAATACGCACAAATCTTAGAATTGTATTGCTATGTCCTACTCCTAAAAATTGGATTAGCCCAAACCTAGAAATCATCTGTTATGATAAGGCTACACTAAGAACTTGCTTTCTTGGTAGAGCACTCAAGTTATGATGTAGGAACCTTCCTCAGCACATGAGCGAGTTGTGTCAGCCCTTCTGGAGTCAAGAGGAACAGGCTATTTCCATCTGTATAAGCTCCCATTCTTTTCCATCCTCCAGGACTGTGCTCCAGGCCCATAGTTTTCCCCTTTGCCCTGTGATCCCCTGCCTCTCTACAACCTATAACGCCGCCCACCTTTTCCCTATCATTGCCTTTAACCCAAATATCTACACATTGCTGTCTCACATTCGGATTAGACAGCCCATCTGTTGGAAGCAATGAACATAGAATAGGGACAATGTCCCATTTCTGTTTTACTGAGCAGGCATTTTTGTTTGGAGATTTCTAGGGGAAATTTGTATGCAAGACACATCTGAAGCTGGCTTCCCACAATACAATGCACAATTAAGAATCCATATGTAGGCTCAAGGTGCTAATAGCTTTAACTTTATAGTCTGGGACAGGTTTCAGTAGTAATGGCCCTACATCATTGGTATTTCCCTTACATTGATTGGGCCCACAATGTTTTCGGCTGGTAGGCTGTTATCACATCACCCACCCGGGACCACTTTACTTAATGTTACAGTATATACCAGGAGATATTTAAAGTTTTGTAAATCCCCTCTATATTTCTTCTAACCTTCCTAAACACATTCATGAACCTGACATTTTATGGAGAAAAAAAAGCCTGTGTAAGTTGCCTGCATCAGGTCTACCATTCAATTGAAGTCTCTACTTGTACTATCTTAAGTCAGCAGAACCACTTTAAAATGAAACCTGAGCCTGAAAGCATGAATTGTTGTTCCTCAGTTTCACATTTAATTTCCTCTCCCACTCTGATCAAAATAAAACCTGAACCTGAGAGCATGAATTGTTGTTCCTCAGTTTCACATTTAATTTCCTATAATAAGGTCATATTAGAGTGCACATTCATCACTTCATTGCTGGATTTATCAAGGGCGATTTTCATTAAAAATTCAACCACAGTCCATATGATTGAAAGCCAGCTATGCACAGTGTTTTTTTGTGTTTGGTGCAGCAGGAGGCTTTCATTTGTCTTCCTTACCTTGTTCGAGTCTCTCTTCCCTTTTGCCTTCAGGCAGACCGTAAATACACACACCACTGTGGAGCACGCAGTGTGTTATGGTGTTTGGTGCAGCAGGAGGCTTTCATAGGTCTCCCTTACCTTGTTCGAGTCTCTCTCTTCCCATTTACCTGGTGGTGGACCTCAAATACACACATCAATGTGGCAAGCACGGTATGTGCAGTATGTTTTGGGGTTTGGGTGAGTAGGGGTGAAGGGTTGGGTCGACCAAGCTTGCTATCAAGGGCCGATCTCTCAGACCATGTAACATTCCAGGACCTAGAATTGCCTACTAGCCACTACTGCTTTGGACTATACTAATCTGGAAAAAGAGACATCAGATTTACACATATCTGTAATTGATTGTCTTTGTGCTTCAAAATGCCTTCTTAGAAAAAGTGTATGCTTCTTAGTGAAGCATCAGGATTGGGAAACATACGCAGATCTCTGTAACATCTCTGAACAGGCAAAGACATGTGCCTCGGGCAAAGAAAGGCTAATTGGATAATGGCAATTGTCTATGCAGCCTAACATAACAGGGTTATTAAAATTCAGACTGCACTGTTTGCTGAGCCTAGATGTGGTGGGGCCTAAATTGGAGATCCCCGCAGAGCTAAGACTCAGCAGACTGTGTTGAGGGGGATTTGAGTTGCTGCAACATTTGGTGAAGTATTGACGCAAGGTATTGAAGGAGAGAATTGGAACTTTTTCTCCCTTCATCAATTCTCCTACAGGTTTTATAGCATCTGACCTATGGCACAAACCTAAGAAAACTGGCCACATGTCACTCACTCACTGGGTCTGGTAAAGTTTTTGATTACTATCATCGTCAGACTGGATGAGGTGATGGTAGGAGCTCACCTAGCAGTAGAGGAACTGATGGGTACCTGGTAGGACATTATGAAAGAAACTGTGCTATGCCCCATTTTAGTAGAAGGAAGTATGAATTGGATGGTTGAGGCATTAACGTCTAGATGCTAACATTGAAAGCACTGGTGTTTATTTTGTAGAGAAAGGCTGTACTAATTTTGCAATAATTTAGAATGATGATTTCCTTACGCCGTTAAATTATAACAAAAAATATATTGCATTTTTGATATTACATTGTCAATGTTTTGTATTTGAATATTTTGTAAAAGTACCTTGTGTATTGAAAACATTTTTATTAAAGAAAAAGAAAATAACAAGATATAGGATTCTTACGAGAATGCCTCCGGCAGCACTGCCACCAGCTCCACCTCTGACACCACCGCCCTAAAGGAAACAAATAGAGGATAAGTTCAAGATTAAATAAAGCCATGTACACAACACAACAATGTAACACAATATATAAACATGCAACATAGCACTGTCCATTTCCAAAAGGTCTTTTATTGTACACTCTCAATAATCACACATCAGCAGTCTGGCTTTACTTGTACTTGTTAGTAGATGTCATTGATGGCATTCTTCAAAATGTGTTTATGGATTTTGGAGCTTCTTCCCCTGCACCTGTTAGCACAGCTAAAATTGGCCATGTCTGTGCTGTTTTGTGTGCTTGGATGTTGGGATCTACCTGACGGTTGTCATTCAGGCCTATTGTCTGATGCCTCCTCCTACACCTTTAGTCGTATGATAAGGAAATTATTCAGCCAGATACCAGTAGTCTTTGGGAAATTGCTGCACATCATCAATATGCATGTGGTTGATTGTTTTTGCTTTGGAAGGGGCAAATGTACGGGGGTCACAAAACTCTGGCTCCTGCATGTTCAACCTATAGAAAGTAGCCATGCTGCATGAAGTGCTGAGATTATGAGCAGCACACAACTTTGTGAGCCCTTTAATAATGCACAGTTTGTCAACGGGTCAGAATTCTGCTGTCATTAGATGCCTTAGCTCCCTCCCATGTATTTTCTAGTTTGGAGTTGACCATGTCCTTGCCTCATGGCTAGTATGGTTCACTGATTATGGAGCAGATCAACTCAGTGATATTGCCCTACATGTTGGTTCACTCAATAATGAGAAAATCATGACACAGTGGAAAATCCTTAGATGGCATTCTAGATAGTCTAACCACTATATCTAACCACACTGATATTCTCTTTTGTTTGCGGGAGGTACTATTAAATGTCTCATGTGGGGTCCACCTCTTTTTCAGTCAATTGTGTTACCATAGTAAAGAGGAACAGAAAGAAAGCAGATACTTAGCCAGTGGTATTAGTGTGAGTTTGAAAAAAACATTTTTGTGCTGGGTTTTCTTGGTCCTTTAAAGTGATTAGATGTCAATAATATTCAACATTAAACAAACATTGAATACGTGAGTAAACAGTTTGTTCCACGTACTATTCCACCACAAGCTTTGCCACCAACACCCTACAGAAGACAATATGCATGTATTTCAATTTCGGTGTTCATCAAGACTAAATAAAAACTTTGAAAAGATAACTAAATGTACGGGTCTCTCATTGGATCTCTCCCACATTGTTTTACAACCCACAAATGCCTCCGGGGAAGATACTTCATAGACTTTTAGGTTATGTTTTAAAAGATGGCAATCATTTATAGTGTTTTACCATTTTTCTTCATAAATCAACTTTGTGTTTCTCTGGCACATAAGCTAAAGAACATACACCACACACATCTCAGATGCTTATTCCTTTATATTTTATATGTGTTCAATATTTTTGTCAGTACACCTTCCTAAGACTACCTGTCTCACATTTGGGTGTGAGTATACTATAAGAAAATGAGGGGCACAGCATTCCCATTATTATTATTATTATTATTATTATTATTCCATGAGCTGAGTGTGTGTGTGTGTGTGTGTGTGTGTGTGTGTGCGTCCCATCTGCGATTGTACAAAATATAAGCTTATGTATTTAAATGTAATGGTTGTCATGTTTTGTAATAATGCCCAAAAGAATGTATTCAACTTATGTTCACCAAATCTCTACCAATGATCTATTGATTCAAAAAGAAACATTTCTATTTTGATGGTCCATTTAGTATGCTAACAATTAAGAGAAGTTTAAACTTATCCTCTCAGATTTTAAATGCAAGCAGCTGCCTCCAGACCGGTATGTGATTGGCATATAACTCATTTGTTATACAAACTGTAATTATATACATTTATTGTCACATTTAAGGGTATACATGAAATGTGGATGACTGTTGCAAAATGCACTCTAGAAGGCACTCAATGTGTAATTATCGATTGCCCTTTTCCAAATTGTTGAGTGCTCTTTTTTATTATAGATGCTACCCCATGATTGCTTCAATATAGCTGAATGCACACACACTCGTTTTTCCATTCATGCCTTCTTGAGGGGATTTACCTAATTTGAAATAGGTAATGTACAATGCAATTAGGGGGCAGAGGTTTTGAGTGATCAAGGATTGTAATAGAATTAAGATCCCAAAAATGTAAGCCATATTTCTGTGTATGTGTGTGTGGGGGGTTCACTACCCTCGCTGGGAAAATACAATACACAAACACTTACACAATGAACACCCGGAAACTGCTTATCTGAACACTCATTAAATAATCCAATGTACCCAGCACTTACAATAACAAAGGCAAATTTCAATTGGCAACTACCCTTGGGAGTGTGCCCTCACTGTAAGAGAGGCACTGAAATTAACCTAAGAAACACTAGCAGAACAACTGACTAACTGAACATTTGTCTGAGGGACAAAGCTATCAGGTTGCATGTTCATTGATCTTTCAGGTATCTGTATTGAATTGCGAGTGCTTAGGTGCAGCATTATCGATTGATAATGGGCCAACATACTCAGAGCTGACATTGCACATTCTATATACTTTTCACCCTGCACAACAAATGGTTTTCAATCACTCTCAATACTAGTGAGGATACATTTGATGCTGAACTTAGCTCATTTCGACTAATTTCATTTAAAGTGTTTTCTATCATTGATTACTATCTGCCAGTCAAGAATAAATGTGACTATCAGTATTTGTGTGCTGTGTTTTGTTCTATGGTTCACATTTTAAATTAGTGGTGGGTTTTGAAGCCTTTCATAATCCTTCCAAAACCATCTCTAACCTGACAATCAGAGGATTAGAAGACGACTGTACGCCAGGAACATTGTGAGACAAATTATGGTGAATTCACCAGACATAAATACAGAGGCACATTCATGAAAGTGATTACATATCAAAAATATTCAGGTGATGACATCATCTTAACATTGTCCAAATGTAATATGTATTACTTACTTTTTGTTGATCACCAATTCTACCATTATCGCGCTACAGGAAACAATAATCATGTATTACATATTTTGGAAAATGTCAATTAGAATTTTTAAATGGTAATTCTATGCACAGGTCTCTCAAAACATCTAAACCCCACCATTTTATTGCATGCAGAGGAGAACTCGAATTGACCTAGGCAAAACGGTCAGGCATGGAGAGATTACTTGACCATTTTGTGGAGGACAAAGCTAATGTTTTGCATGTTCACTGATTGCTCCTATTATGTGTTGCTGAATGAGCTGTTAGGTGCAGTATTAATGAATGATATTGGGCAAGGACCCTCTTGGTGGTGCATGGCACAGTCTATGTGCGATTCACTAGGCCCAGCCAATGTTTTAAGTGAATCTCATTAATAGTGAGGATGCACTTGATTCTGCAATTAAGCCAACATTTCACTTTGTTTCAATTTAACTTTCTCACCTCTAAATTATCACTCTTCCATTATTACTACTTAAAATAAATCAGTGTGGTCTTTAACAATAGTGTACAGTGCTGTATGCCAATGTTCTATTTTAAATCAAGAATGTTTTTTTGATACCTTCCTTAATCTGTCCAAACTATCTCTAACCTGGCAATCAAGATGATGGAAGGGATGGTACTTTGAGGTACAATGTGAGATGCATTGATGAGAAATGTTCTGACATAGGTCTAAGGGCACACTAATTCAATTGAGTAGATGACATTGCTATTCAGCAGGTAAAAGCATTGTGAAATCGTACAACAATCATATGTTTTACTTAAAATATGTCCTTCATCAACTTTACCACCATAACCTACATAAGGCAAGAAGCATGGATTTTAGTGTTCAGGAACAAACAATTTAAATGGATATACAAGATTTAAATGTACTGATATTTTAAAGGATGTATTTGTTGTTAATACACACACCTACACGCTAGCAGACATTTCATTGACTTCTAGGCTTTTTTTTTTCAAATGTTCAGCATTTCCATGTATTTTTCCATCTTTCTACATAAAGCATGCTTGCTTATATTTGGCATATCAGCTTAATAGCACTCGAACACAATGGCAATTAGGGCCAATTTTTAAACTGCAGGCTTTACTTGGTATTACAAAAGAGGCTAACATTAATCTTTGTAAAATTTCACACGTGTCACTCAATGCCCTTATGAGCACACCTTCATTAGGGGCCTATTCTGTCATTTAGATGCGGATGATAAAGATAACAAGAGGAACAACTACTTTCCTTTGCCATTATGTGTATGAATAAAACATGAGGTTTGTTTTGTGCGTGCGTGTGTGTGTGTGTGTGTGTGTCTATGCGTATGGGGGTATTCGTGTTGTGTGATTGTGTATGTGTGTGCGTGTTTCTGTGTGTGTGTTATGCTGCCTCCTCCAATATTCAATAAACAGACCTTACTATATTGAAGTCATGTTAACTTGATTACATATAAATAGTTGTTGTACCCTCAGACACTAAATGCAGATGGACAACTTTTGACAGATAATTTATGGTCATTTGTTGTGTTTGCTTTAAATTCTGAAATTATTATCTTTTAGTGAAACATATAGGTGTATTCATGGCATGTGGTTATTTTTGGCACAGAAGCACCGCAGATTGCACTCCATGAAAAGTGGAAGTTAATAATGTCCGTTTCTTTGGTGCTCTGGTATGATAAAAATGGCCAATATGTCTCTACTGTATTGTGGCATTCATGGAAACTGAATTTTCAGTCATACCTTCATGAAGGTTTGTTACATAAAAAGCATCATGTAACGTCATGTGAGCACATGGGACACTGATTTTTGGTCATCTTGATTTCTGATGAAAACAAACTAACAAACAATAATTCCATGTGTGTGTGCGTGTGTGTTTGTATGCGCATCCCTGGATTTGGAGGACATAAAATAAGCACCTAGAAACTTCTTATTTTAATGGCCATGTGAGAACCCGAAGGGACTGAGCAACTCAAATCACTGAGTGAATTTACAATTGGCAATTGCCTCTGTGAGTGCGCTCTCACACTGACTGAGAGCAACTCATTTTACCAAAACCAAAGCAGTTAGGACAGCATAGAGTGCATGACAGTATCACTGCGGTTAGTTCCATTGTGGTGTACAATCACTGATCTATCCTACTCTTTACTGCTATGTGATCACTTACTTGCAGCATTACTGAGTGATAATGGGCCACAATACTTTGGACTGTGCATGGCAATTCAATGTGTGAATTAATAGACTGAACAAAAGGTTTTACATGAATCTCGATAGTAGTCATGATTTATTTCATGCTGCACCTAACTCAAATTTTCACTGTTTTCAATTTTCGTGACTAGCCCAAGTTGTCTCTCCTCCATTAATAACACCTAATCAAGACATGTTCAGTTAGTTAACAATACTGTGCAGTGATGTTTGCAACATTTTTTTTTAAAAAATAGATCTAGCATATTGATGCCTTCCATTTTCCGTGTAAGACCATCTATGAACGGACAATCATGTGCAGAGTGAAATGACTTACTCTGAAATTCCCATACATACATTCCAGGGCCTGATCATTAAAGTGACTATGGCCCTCATTACGACCCTGGCGGTAAGGGGTTAACGGCACCGGTAAGGGTGCTGGTGCGGTTAACCCTTCAACGCCACATTACGAGGTCCTTTAGCGGGTCCCGCTAAGGGCAGCTGGATTTTCCAGGCACCCTTAGTGGGAGCCGCTAATGGACCAGCATGCTAACAACAGGCCCGTTATTAACAGGCCTGTTGTTAGCATGGTCCCCATTCCAATTGAGCCCTATGGGGGCTAGAATTGGGGTGGGGATGGGTTCCCTGAACAGGGAAATACCGGGTCCTCCAAGAATGGAATGGCTGGGTAATTCCCTATTCAAGGAACCCGGACCCGGTATGCGGTAAGGAGGTAGCCATGGTGCTAATAGCACCATGGCTACCTCCAACCTCAGAATGAAGCCCATATATGTCAAAACTGTTCAACGTTACACAAATATTGAATAAGTGAGTAAACAATTGGCTCCACTTACTACTCCACACCAAGATTTGCCACCAACACCCTACAAAAGACAATATGCATGTATTTCAATTTCAGTGTTGATGAAGGTTAAATACAAACTTTGAAAAGATAATTAGATGTACAGGTCTCTCATTGGATCTCTCCCACATCGAGTTAAAACCCACAAATGCCTCCTGGCCAATACTTAATGGACTTTTAACATTAGTAGTAACAAAACTGAGAGGTATAATCTAGCAGTGGGTAAGGTATGCATTAATATATGATAGTTAAGTTCATGAATGAGTCAAATAAAACTGTGCAGCTAAATTGGTACTTCCTTCCATAAAGAAAGGCAAGGAGGCATGGATTTTGGATACATTTGAAAAACTGAATATAAATAAAATGGTGGGCCTTTCAAAATAATGTTTATATACTAAACCATGTGCATACAAAATATTAAGAAATGTGTTTAATAAAATTAGCCTGCTCCTGACCAAAATAGAATGGCTGGGGTCATGCTTCTCCAGATCATTCAAACTGCCTCTACAATGATACTGCATTTTTTATTCTCCTGTATTCCAAAGCATCTGGAGAACCAAAGGTTTCAGACCTATATTGAATATGAAGAAAAGATGGTGCAACTCTCTCGGAAATAGCTCACAACACCTACCGCCAAATGGGGCTTTGATCTGCCAAGGAATAGAGACTATCAAATTAGATATGTGCTTTTTGAGAAAAGTATATTTTTCAGGAACATCTGCAAACCCCAAGTTGGATTTAAACAAGGACTCAAACAAACTCATTAAGCACAGTTGTTAGAAACTACTGACCATTTTAAGACACTTTTGGTCAAAATCGAGAGGGTGGTGTCCTGTCAGTTACAGACTCATCTTGAACTTGGTAAACTTCTCTTGCTAATTCAGTTTTATCTCACACCTTCTCACATACTGAGTTGGCAGCCCATCTGAAGGTCAACAAACTGTTTCAAGAGACTGAGGCTCAGTGTTTGAAGTGTCCAAAAAGAAATAGTGGAACTATGTTCCCTGCTGGGCTGCACCCACTCGCCACAAGCCCCATCACCATGCCCCCTCCCACACACAATACAAACCCCCAAACTCTTGCACCTGCTGTTTGAAGGAACATTCAGTGCAGTGCACCGAAAGTGCAAGCTGCAACGTCTTGTAAGGATATTTGGCGTGTTACAGTACACAGTACAGCAATACTGCACAAGTAGCACAATTTTTTTGCAGCACCACCACCACAAGGGTGCGGTGCATTGCTATATGGGTTAGCAGATTAACAAGGAAAGACAGACTATTCAGTAAAAAACGATTTTAACATATAAGATGCAAATCTATTTTTGCAGTTAAAAGCACACGTGTTCATTTAAAAATGCACACTATTTTTCACCTGAAATGCCTATATTGCTAGAGACACATTTGAAAATTAACAGCTAACCTATTAACCATTAACCTGACTAATAAAACCTTATTTTAATATAACCCACTAATAAAATGTGTTCTCTACTGCAGAATTAGGCATACTCTGAAAACCAGTTAAATGAGTGTGCAGATTTTTTTTCTTCTCTTCTCTGCCTGATTATCCGTGTTGTTGTGCACAGTAACGGCAGGAAGGAGGAAGTCAGATTTGCAACAATTGCAAATGTATAAGCGAAGCTATTGTTGAAGAGTAGGAGGATGAGAGATGATGGATTTCATTGGGACACGTCATAAAGAGGGCTGAGAGGAAAGTTTTAGTGGGCAGTAGCAGGGAAAAAGACAGGGAGACATCTTTCTGCACTACTGGGGAGAAGACCTGGCTGTGGGGTCCTGACTGAATGCAAATTCCGGTGTCCTGCTGCAGTCGACATTGGGGAGAGCAGAAAGAAAAACCTATCCACTGGCTGAGGCAGTCCTATCTGAAAAAGCTGAGAATTCCAGGCAATGACCCCGGCTTGAGAAGGCAAGCGTTCCTTTTTGCTGGAGTTAATCCAAGAGAGCCACATTCACAGAGAGAAGCCTCTGAACAGATAAGGTAATTACCTAACTGGGGGAGCTGTGTGTGTGCACGGAAATATGCAGTCAGTGTAGAAAAATGAAAGTCCCGTGCGTGTCTTAATCAAGTGCTAATGTTGCAATTTAAGTTCTGTTCTCCGCCACTATAATTGCAGTGTGTCATAGAAAATGCTTTGATTGTTCCATTTTATTGCTGTAAAGAATGAGATCATGTCTAAATGCAACTTTTATAATACAGAAAATATTTGAAAACAGACGGGTGGTTTATTTTCTATTTACCATTACAATGCCAATGATGTGGGGAGATTTTTAAACAGTGCAATGGTCATTTTAAGACAGATGTGTGTATGTCAGAATCAGTATGAATAATTGTGAGTAACTGTAGCATAACTTGTTGGAGGTACATGAGCCAACGGGAAGAGAGACTCTCTGAACATAGCTCCCTACCGTATATAAGGTAGTGGAAATTACCACAAGACTACCACATATAGCTCTCTGTCGTAAATAAGTCAGTGAGTTTGCCCATGGTGGCGCACCAACACTATCACTGGAAATTGTGGTATCCCTAGAATGCAGGTCTGAGGTCTCTCTAGTGATCACACGAAAAATCTAAGCGAAGATAAGGGATTCTGGACATTGGGGCCACAAATAAAACAATGGAATTATGCTCACCAAAATACCACCAACCACGTATACCAAATATGCAGGTCTGGGTGCTGAAATAATGCATGTCCATTGTATTATTGTTGCACATGGCCAAATCTGAATACAAAGAGTGATTATTGCTAAGTTATTTTTCGGCGGTAATAAAATACCGTCAGGCCCCAAATCTCCACAAAATACCCTACATATTTATGGTGCGTTGCAGGCCGGGAAAGTGATCACAGAGTACCTACTGGGCGTGGCAAGTGTGTCTCACACTGCCATTTGCACATTAAAGGGAACCCATTTTATAATAGCAGTGTGCCACTAAAAACGAATTTCAGAATGTCACAAAGGGAAACCACATTCTCAGATCTAGTGCAATATTTAGAGGCAAAGTTATTTGCACATGGAAATTGGTCTTCGAACAGTACCTTAGAATGGAGTAACCGCATTCAGGGTGAGGTGCAGAAAGAAAAACTAGACAATATTTTTGCAGAAGGCAGCATAATTCAGGTCTGCCTTACAAGATTATTGAATGCAGCCGATAAAAGTGCAGAGAAAGACTGTTTAATACGGCTATGCGGCAAAATATGGTTTATTTTAAACAAGTCACTGCGAATGCAAGAGAATGATACTCAGCTAATTAACAGGTTAAAGACTGAATTAGACGGGGCAAGTAAAAATCAGGAAATGTTGAGAGCAGAATTGGATGTATGCCAAAAAGACATGCAATTAAAATGCAGAGACTTTGATACTCAGTTATCCAAAAGCAAGAAACAATTTGAAGATAGTGAGCAAGAATTGACACACTTAAAAGCCTTAGTGGATCACATTAGGCAGGATAAAGATGAGGTTGTTTCAGAAATGCAGATTTTACAAAAAGAACATTGCGAAAAAGAAGGTGATCTCCAGAGTGCAGAACAAGAAATGATTAAAATGATCCAAGAAAGAGACAAGAGAAATAAAGAGTTCAATGAATGCCAAATGCAAATGTGCGATATGCAGGAGGCAATTAATAAAATGAGTGATGAAAATAATTATTTGCATGATGAAGCCAACAGACTCCTTAAAAAGTGTAGGGACTTAGAACAGCAAATGTGCATTCCCAGGTCCCAGGAGAGGCGGCAGGGTACCACATTCAATGGAGTGGAGGTGAATTCTAGCTCTGCCCAAAGAGCTAGTGCCCCAGTGACAGGACCGGTGACTGAACTTGGTTGCAGTGCCCTTGGGGGATTTGATACTCCCATTGGGGGCAGCCACCAATCTCATACACCTGAAAACAGGATTGACTCACAAAATAGTGCAATTCCATGCATTGCAACAAGTAGCCCCATAAAAATAATGAAATCCATTAAAGCCCTGATCAAACCATTTAAAAAGGGAGGTGAATGCTGCATTGAGGATCACTTAGAAGCGGTGTATGACATTTTTAAAGCACTCCAGATACCTAAGGAACAGTACAGACAATATTTTCATTTAACTTTAGATGCCCCGACGGCCAGCATCATAAGGGGATTAAATGAACAGCAGAATATGACATGGCTGGAGTTTGAAAAAGAAATTAGGCGTCATTTTTCTCCTTTTCAGTCATTGCAGGAGGCAAAGAAAGTCGCGTACACTATTACTGCTGGACCTAATACATCCCCTCGCCAATTTTTACAAGACTTAAAAAGAGCATTCTCTCGCTTTGATGTATCTTTTGACTCAAATTCCAATGAGTTTAAAACCGCATACTTCTATGGGCTACAGAAAGACATCATATCCCAATTGGTCCGTGAATTTGACCGTGACAAGTCCCTTGAATGGATTGTACATCAAAGCACAAAGCTATATGAGGTACTCTATTGTCAGGGTAGAGAAAGTGATAAAATGAAAGATACTAGGCCTAAATCTAAAGAACCCTCAGCCACAGTAATGGAAATCAGGTCAGCCAAAATGTCCCTTGAGTCTGCTCAAAGCCAAGGTAAAAATAATGTGACACCTGAACAAAGGGGTAATCAACAAAGATCGCCATTTCCTGTACCAATGTTCCAATCACATGATCCTAGTAATAGAGAGAGCTACATCAGCCCTAGATATTTAGGAGATAGACCCCGGGTAAGATACCGGTCTGATATGGCAGGTATGAACAATAACCAGAGACAAAATCAAGATCAAAGAAATGATGGTCCCTACCAGTCATTGGGGACACAGAGCAGATTTGATCCCAGCACCATGATATATGGTAATCAGGATAGGCCCCGATATGTGGATCGATTTACTGATAATGGAAATCAATATAGGGGCCAGTACCCACAATCTGAGAGACAGGACATGAGGCAAAACGTGAACTACAGTCCACGCCAGTACAATGATTCCCCACCAGGGGACTATAATCAAAGGATGGGTGCAACCCGCTCCCCTCCACAAATGAATCAAGAGTTCAGAAACCATCCCAACCGGTATCAATCACCTGAGAGGTATCAGAATAGATCCAATCAGGGGGAAAACAACCAATATCGACCTAGGCCACAGAAAGAGGATCCTAGAGAGGTGGAAAGGTTCCAATGCCTTGAGGCCCAAGTGAAAATGTTAGCTGAGCAAATAGGAAAGCTCTATACAGCGCAAAAACAACCTTCCAAAGAGGGGGCTGATGGCCATAGCAATGACCGGGGGGCTTCCGAAAAGTGACTAAGTACTCATGATAACTGCAGTGCCAAAATGACAGATTGCTCTGATATAACTTTGCATAACGACTCTGAGATGACTAATGGATTAAAAATGAAAGTACCAGTAAATGAAATTGTGATAGAAAGTGTAAATACTTCTAAAAAAGAGGTACGGTTTAACTTAGAGCTAAATAAAACAGTAAAGATTTGCACAAATGAAAAAGAAACATTAGGAATTCCAAAAGAACAAAGGGACAGATTTAAGAAAAATGACTCATGCATGGGGAATACCAGTGAACAGGGAGTAAGTGGGGATGCCATAGCTCCTTCCCTGGGCAAGCAAAACAATGACCAAACACAGACAGAAAAAGGAAATACTCACAAGGAGGGTACAAGTCAATCACCTGAAAAATTCTTTGAGCCACATATTTTTGAAGAGGCTGAAAGGGCTGGTATTACACTAAATGATCACAAATGCACAGAATTAAAAAATGACGAATTGCTGAATGATGTTGTTACACATGTTCAGTTGGAAGGTTGTAATGTGGTCTCTGATGTTACCCAGATGGATGGGCGAACGGTGGCCACGCTCCAAAAAACCTTTGAACATGGAGAAATGAATAAAATATCTCGCACAGAAATGGGTAAAAAGGAGGGAAAAATGTCTTTTCATTTACCAATGTGCTTAACCAAAAGTGAAAAAGACCTGAGAAAGGTGAGCCCTGAAATCAGTAAGAATTCACATTTCTTATGTGTATTAGAGGAAGTTGAGGACAGATATTATGCACCCATCGCTGTAGAAGAAAAATGCCACACCTTTGCTATGATTGACACTGGCGCACAGGCCACAATTATGTCAGAGGAGCTGGTAAAGAGTATCAATGAAGGGAGGCCTCCACAGAGTCAGATCACAGTGAAGGCAAATCAAGGCCCAGTGCATAACTTTAATGGGGAGGAGGTGCCCATCATAGGTGTAACTGAGGTTGACATAAAAATAGGAAAGCACAGAATGAAACAAGAGGTATTGATCACATCTATTTGTGAAATTCCATTTCTGATGGGGACAGATTGCCTGAAAAGATTGTCTCCTCTCATAGATGGGGTGAATGGAGTGCTGTGGTCCTTAACCAAAAAACCATTGAGGCCTAAGAAACTAAAATCACAAAACAGCAATATAAAAGAATGTCACACCGTTGCCAAAACAAATGATGCTGTGGAGGTATATCTCCAGAATAGCTGCATACCTAGTGTCACTGTTATATTAATGTGTCAAGACAAAGATCAGAGCGACAATGAAAAACTACCTGTACAAATATACTTGGACCCAAGGAAAGATTGGCAGACTGCTATAGATGAGCACACATTACGTTTTTACTTAAAAGAGAATACATGCAAACAGAATATTGTTCCTAAAACAGATTCAGAAAAACACATTACCACTCTGGCAGAGATACACATGGAAGATGAGCAACCATGGGTTCACGTTGGTATAAATGATTATCTTAAAACAATAAAAGCCACTTTAGCGCTTGAACATGAAAGGAGTTTCATTAATGAGAAATTGTTGCAAAAAATTATGGAGAGGGAAGAAATCCCGAAATTTAGGATTAAAAACCAATATGTTTCTGGGTTGGACAGTCCAGACTTTGAAAACCGAATTACAGGCAGATGCATGCTTAAAATTAGCATTGGGCAGAAAACAATTTACCATAATGTATGGATAGTGAGTGGAGCACAAAATGAATTTTACATGGGCAATGACATCATGCACAGAATGTGTATGGTGTTAGATTTCCTTAATCAAAAAATATGGTCACGCCTAGGTGGGCCGGCGCCTGAATTTGAAGACAAAAGAAGGGCTTATCATTGTGCACAACTAGTTCCTTATGCAGTCGAATTACAGATGAGGAAAAATACTATTGTTCCTGCATTTACAAAACAGTTTGCAATAACACTGAAATGCAAAAATGGACAGCAGATGAAAGGCTCTGATGCATTTGTATGCCTGAATGAATCCATAAAACAGCAAGGCCTGGATTATGAATACATTCCATTGGTAGACATTGGTGAGGGATCTGTAAAAATCATGGTAAATAATAAAGGTTGTCAGGATATTCATTTAGAGGAAAACTCCCCATTAGGAATGGCCATACAAAAATCACATTATACGGCAGATTTAAATAACATGGTGATTGGGAATATTCCTGAAAAATATGTAGATGCCAAGGGCGAGTTGCCAGAACACCTGGACTCTCAGCCCAAAGGAATATTTAAAATTCATTCTGTGTATCCTTATGATTCAAATGAGACAGTGTGCTGCCATCAAGAGGATTGCATAATATTTAATTTAAATGAAAATGAAACAGGAAATCAGCCCATTGAAGTGGAAGCTGATATGCCAAAATATTTGAAAGTGGCAGCTCTACAAAAAGACACAGCCACACAGTTAGAGGAAAGCGCTGAGATTCCTTTACCAGAAGAGTTTCCAGAATTTTCCAGAATGGTAGAAGAGCAGATCTCCTTAGCGGATGCATGTGACAGCGATGAGGATCGACGCAATCTGAGGGAAATATTTATGGAGTTTAAGGATGTATTTGCAAAAGATGCTTATGATTGTGGTTTAACTGATTTACATGTGGCCACACTACCAGAAGGTTGTAGCAGAAATCCAGTGTTTGTACGCCAGTATAGACTACCGCTGGCATGTTTAGAATCATTGGCAGAGATTATTAAAAATTTGGAATCACGGGGAATAATTAGGCCCATTCATAGCACATCCAATACGCCTATTTTAGGTGTGTTAAAGCCGAATGGTCAATGGCGGCTGTGTGCAGACTTAAGAGAGTTAAATAAAAGAGTACCAGTATCTAGATGGCCACTACCATTCATTGATCAGGGCCTAGCTCAGATACATGGTTCAAATGTATTTACCACGTTAGATCTCACATCTGGATATTGGTGTGTGCCATTGGCAGAGGAGATACAACACCTATTTTCCTTTACATTTGACAGGACTCAATATGCCTGGCTTAGAGCTCCGTTCGGGTACATCAATAGTGGGAGTGAATTTGGCATATTTTTGAGAAAGGCCATGCCAGATGCAGCGGAAAGAGGAACAATAGTTTATGTAGATGATGTCTTGATAAAAAATGAAAACCTTAAAAGCCATTTTGATGAAATAAGACATGTGCTTGGCCAATTGCAGAAAGCAGGCGCCAAAGTATCTTTGCAAAAAGCACAATGGTGCAAGAAAAAAGTGAACTTTCTAGGGCATGAAGTGACTGAACATGGGCTAAATCCACAAAGGAAGAAAATAGAGGCCATACAAAGATTAAAAGATCCTAAAAATGAGAAAGGAGTAAAAAGTTTATTAGGGATGACAGGCTATAACAGAAAGTTCATTGAGAATTATGCAGAAATCACTCAACCATTGACTAAACTGCTTAAACTAAACACTCCCTGGAGATGGGAAAGAGAGCAGTCTGATGCAGTGGCTAGATTGAAGGAATGTCTTGTAAAGGCACCATGTTTAGCATACCCCATAAAGGACAGGGATTTCTTTATAGAAATAGGCTTTTCTGAACATTGTATGTCAGCAGTGTTATCACAAAAACACGATTTGAATCACAAAACCATTGCATATGCAAGTAAGGCATTTTCCCAAGTTGAAATGAAATTTAATGAATGCGAAAAGGCCCTATTAACCACTGTGTGGGCGCTACAACATTTCCGCCCCATTGTTCAGGGAGAAAAGGTGATTATTGAAACAAATCATCAACCTTTGCAATTTTTAGAGAGTAAAAGAATTAGATCAGGCAATCTAGCGCAATCCAGAATCACTTCATGGACACTGGCATTACAAGGTTTTCCCGTAGAAGTAAGATATGGACAAAATAAAAAGAGCCCAATTGCTCAAGGGTTAGCTGACTTACATGACTGTGCAGCTGAACAAATAACAAATGAAATGGATGTGGAAGCTAGTTTACAGGAATTTGAACAATCACCACACAAAGCTTTTGATGAAAAAACATGCAAGGATTTGCCAACTGTATATGTGGATGGTTGTGCTTTTCACATTGAAAATGACAGTGATAAACAATTAGTGGCAGGAATAGGAAATGTCTGGTTGAAATGTGAAGGCGTTCCTAGTATAGGGATGAGGATTGGAGATAGGAGCAGTCAGGTGGCGGAATTGGCAGCCATCTATAAAGCAATTGCTACTGCAGTTGATAAAAAGTTCAGTGAAATTGTCCTGGTGACTGATTCTGACTATGCACGGAATAGCTTTGTGGAGTATTTGCCTGGTTGGAAAGCAAGAGGCATGGTTACATACAACAAAAAGCCACTTAAACATGGAAAAATGATACAAGCCATAGACAAATTGGTGTCAGAAAATAATTTAACAATATACTGGAGAAAAATTCGTGGGCATTTAAAAACACCAGGAGAGGATAAGGAGGGAAATGATAAGGCAGACCATCTGGCTAAGATTGGGGCTGTGATGGGAGAATTGCTACCTATTGATTATTTAATGGGTGAAATACAAATTGATGCAGTCACACGTTCTAAAGCACCAAAGGAGGTAGATCAACCGGTGGTGCAGTGGAGTCATGACACGCCAGACCAAGATTTGATTGAGGCACAAAAGAATGATCAAATTTTGGGAATCTATTATAATCATTTGATAGATCCTGAACAAAATCCTTTAACAGAAAATGATTGTATGGGAAAAGAAGAGTTGAGGGTGTTATTAAAGAACAAAACACGAATTAGATTACAGGATGGGCTCATGATTAGAGAGTCCATAACAGGGCAAATACAGTGGGTAGTACCCCTTTCATTCAGAGGACTAATGCTACACCATGCACATGATGCCATAACTGCAGGCCATAGAGGTTCACAAAAGACATTAGAAATACTAAAAGATTATGCTTACTGGCCACATATGTCCCAAGATGTGGAATTATATACTAGAGGATGTCTAGTATGCGCTCAATTTAAACCTGCTTCACCAATGCATAGAGCACCATTGATGAAAAGAGGCCTAACTCTCCCATGGTCAGATTTGCAAATAGACTATGTAGGTCCTTTAAAAAGGTCGAGCAGGGGACACCGCTATATTTTGAGTGTGGTATGTTTGATGTCAAAGTGGATTGAGTGCATTCCCGCACCAGATTGTAGTGCGCAAACAGCAGCCACATTGCTGGTGAACCATGTGTTCTCAAGGTTTGGGTTGCCACAAAGAATTGAGTCAGACAGAGGAAGTCATTTCACAAGTACTCTAATGAGTAAGGTATGGCAAATACTAGGTGTGAAAAGGAAACTACATATCGCATATCGGGCGGCGTCTTCAGGTACAGTTGAAAGAAGCAATAGGTCTGTTGTGGATATTTTAAAGAAATTTGTGGCAGAAGCAGGTTCCAGCTGGGATTTGCGTTTACCATTGGTTTTGATGGCAATCAGGTCGACTCCTGCCAAAGCAACAGGTGTTAGCCCCCATGAGGTCTTAACAGGTAGGAAAATGGTGTTACCACAACACCTACTATACAGAACACATGAGCAAACTCTAGTGAGTGCATCCACAGTTCATGAATATATTGATGAACTGAGGAGGCATTTGCAACATGCATTTGCTTTTGTGCAGAGAAATCTGGAAAGAGCTGCTGACAGTGCTAAGTCATATTATGACAAAAAGACATCAGTAAAGGAATACAATGTAGGGGATCAGGTGTACAAGTTTCATTTTGGAAAAAGTAAACAGAAAAATTCTAAATTTCTGGCAGCCTGGCAGGGGCCATTTCGAATTATAGATAAAGTCTCTCCTGTAGTGTATAAAATTTTGAAAAATGAAGGCGAAACAGCAATAGAGCAGTTTGTCCATGTAAATCAAATCAAACCATGCCATCCCAGACATGAGATCAGGCAGCTTGAGCATGTGGAAACGGATAGAGTCCCTTGAGAAAATAAATACACTGTAATATATGTGAAAATATATAATATAAATAAATAAATAAATAAATAAATAAATAAATAAATAAATGCACATATAACGGAAGCTCGTGGTTGGTGTGCAGAGAGAAAGTGTATTAAATATTGAATGCTGTTTTATATGTGTTTGTTTTCTTTTAACTTGTGTTTAATTTCAGAAAAAAGAAAAAAAAAAAAAAAACGAAGTATTTTTACCAAGCATGTTTTATTTTTGGCAAAAGGATGAAGTTAGTATTGTGCTATGTACTTAATCTGTTTATTTTCTATTTTGATTTAGACAATTAACATTATTTGGTCGGAGGTTCTGGGACCAGAGGCCACGGGAGACGATGGAGTCCTGGAGCCCGCGAGGACGGATTCCGGGAAAGCCCCAAAGAGGGGTGAAGACCAAGGCTACAAAGCGATCAGCATTGAAGATGATACCGATGACATGTTTAACGATGATGATATTTGGAGGGATCTTCAAGAATTCAGAAGCACAGGTTGTCATTGAACCTGGACCAGCATCTGGTATCGCGGTGGAAGAGGCACCAGGATTCATCATGAGTGATAGAAGGATGATTTTCCAAAATATATACATTCCATTAAATCCTGAGATTTTGATTGAAAAACACTTGAACAATACCGGAATTAAGATTGAACAGACTAAAGAGTGGCTGGAAATAAGAAAAGAGGACACTAAGCAGTCAATAAGAGATATATTAATGCAATTGGAAAAAACATTCGTGAATTCAGCAGACATTAAGAAGAAGAGAGGAAAGAGAGGTGCGGTGATGCTCGCGATATCAATGGTAATGTCTATAATTGGAGCAATAATAGGTACTACAATATCAACAGCCAATTCTATTTCGGTAGGAACACTGAGTACTAAAGCACAACAACTGAGTATTGACCTAGAAATAATACAAAAGACATTAGATGGAATTAGAGGGGGACTGGATGAACAAGTAAGATTCATAAATGAAACTGCAATCATTCTAAATGAACAAGCGGATGTGATGCAACGGGCGACTAAAATAATACTTAAGCATGACAGAACTTTAAATGAAATATTGAACATAATGAGTCCTGTTGATAGACTATTAACGAATTATATGAGAGAAGTTCAAACTGCAGTTTCACAATTGATTCAAGGACATATTCCATTGTATTTTGTTTCGCAGGATATCATTCGTCAAATGATAGAAAGATTGACCAGGAGGGAAATTGACCTTATACAGATAAAAATTGCATTCGAAATGGGGAATGCAATGCCGTTATATGTGGACTTGGAAAGACTAGAGATCGGATTTTTGCTATGCATCCCATTTGTAGCCCCTGAACTTATTTATCAAACGAAGTGGGTACACAACGTGGGATTTTGGCAAGAGGACAAATTCATTAAGATTAAGACTCCAGAAGTGGTGGCATTTCAGTCATGGGAACCTGAAGTTTATTTAATACCAAACCTGGAAACATGTGTAACATTTAAAGAACAAAATTATATGTGTCCAGGTAAACCGTTTGTTCCTGATGCCACAGATGCTATTTGTGGATTGAAATCTGACCCAAGTATATCAGAGGGATGTGAAGTGATTATTAGTAATATGGGGAGTGAAGAAATGGCACAGGCTAAGATGGTCAGAGGTAAATGGTTGGTCAGCACCTGTTTAAAGAACATGACGGTAGTACATTTAAACCATGGAACATACGTGGTTAAACAGGTAAAATATAATGTTTTTTATTTACAGGTTCCAAAGGATGCAATTGTGTCAATTGGGGGATTAACATTGTTCCATGTAACAAATGATGTTTGGGAAAGCCAAGTGGAAAATATCGATTTTTTTCAAAGGGATACTTTTCCAATAGATCCAGATGTGGAATATTTATTGAATCATAAAGAAAGACATGTTATGAAAATGAATTTGCGAAAAAACAATATTACAATTAGTAATCTGGGCATAATCGAAGTGGAAAGATTTAATTGGGGAACCTGGGGGGAACGCTCAATAGTGGGTTTGGCTATCCTGGTGCTAATCATGGGTGGATGGTTGATTGTGCTATCAGTAAAAATGAAAATGTTACTGATTTTACTGACTACGTCAGGAAGAGAAAGATATCCCAATACACATGCATTTTAAGAGAAAAAGAAAGAACAAGTTGTTTTTAGGAATTGGCTTGGATTATAGCCAAGTTCTAAAAAAAAAAGGAGGGTATATGTAAGGATATTTGGCGTGTTACAGTACACAGTACAGCAATACTGCACAAGTAGCACAATTTTTTTGCAGCACCACCACCACAAGGGTGCGGTGCATTGCTATATGGGTTAGCAGATTAACAAGGAAAGACAGACTATTCAGTAAAAAACGATTTTAACATATAAGATGCAAATCTATTTTTGCAGTTAAAAGCACACGTGTTCATTTAAAAATGCACACTATTTTTCACCTGAAATGCCTATATTGCTAGAGACACATTTGAAAATTAACAGCTAACCTATTAACCATTAACCTGACTAATAAAACCTTATTTTAATATAACCCACTAATAAAATGTGTTCTCTACTGCAGAATTAGGCATACTCTGAAAACCAGTTAAATGAGTGTGCAGATTTTTTTTCTTCTCTTCTCTGCCTGATTATCCGTGTTGTTGTGCACAGTAACGGCAGGAAGGAGGAAGTCAGATTTGCAACAATTGCAAATGTATAAGCGAAGCTATTGTTGAAGAGTAGGAGGATGAGAGATGATGGATTTCATTGGGACACGTCATAAAGAGGGCTGAGAGGAAAGTTTTAGTGGGCAGTAGCAGGGAAAAAGACAGGGAGACATCTTTCTGCACTACTGGGGAGAAGACCTGGCTGTGGGGTCCTGACTGAATGCAAATTCCGGTGTCCTGCTGCAGTCGACATTGGGGAGAGCAGAAAGAAAAACCTATCCACTGGCTGAGGCAGTCCTATCTGAAAAAGCTGAGAATTCCAGGCAATGACCCCGGCTTGAGAAGGCAAGCGTTCCTTTTTGCTGGAGTTAATCCAAGAGAGCCACATTCACAGAGAGAAGCCTCTGAACAGATAAGGTAATTACCTAACTGGGGGAGCTGTGTGTGTGCACGGAAATATGCAGTCAGTGTAGAAAAATGAAAGTCCCGTGCGTGTCTTAATCAAGTGCTAATGTTGCAATTTAAGTTCTGTTCTCCGCCACTATAATTGCAGTGTGTCATAGAAAATGCTTTGATTGTTCCATTTTATTGCTGTAAAGAATGAGATCATGTCTAAATGCAACTTTTATAATACAGAAAATATTTGAAAACAGACGGGTGGTTTATTTTCTATTTACCATTACAATGCCAATGATGTGGGGAGATTTTTAAACAGTGCAATGGTCATTTTAAGACAGATGTGTGTATGTCAGAATCAGTATGAATAATTGTGAGTAACTGTAGCATAACTTGTTGGAGGTACATGAGCCAACGGGAAGAGAGACTCTCTGAACATAGCTCCCTACCGTATATAAGGTAGTGGAAATTACCACAAGACTACCACATATAGCTCTCTGTCGTAAATAAGTCAGTGAGTTTGCCCATGGTGGCGCACCAACACTATCACTGGAAATTGTGGTATCCCTAGAATGCAGGTCTGAGGTCTCTCTAGTGATCACACGAAAAATCTAAGCGAAGATAAGGGATTCTGGACATTGGGGCCACAAATAAAACAATGGAATTATGCTCACCAAAATACCACCAACCACGTATACCAAATATGCAGGTCTGGGTGCTGAAATAATGCATGTCCATTGTATTATTGTTGCACATGGCCAAATCTGAATACAAAGAGTGATTATTGCTAAGTTATTTTTCGGCGGTAATAAAATACCGTCAGGCCCCAAATCTCCACAAAATACCCTACAGTCTTCCTACACTTTTATTTTAAAACAAAACATTCTGCAGCGGTTTCTTTTTAAAATAAAAGTATAGGAGCTGTAAAACGTAATTTAAAAAAGTAGAGGAGAACGCTCCCGACCACTGCTGAGGCTAGAGGCTTCTGCTTGTATGTATTTGGATGTAGATCCTACACATTAACATGAGTGGAAGTACACATTGAGAAAGTCCCTCTTATGCATAGGAGTAGGGTTCATGTAAGAGATCAGTCATTACACACTAGACAGGCCATTTACGTTATAGAGAAAGCAGCCGAGGGAAGGATATACCATATGAGAGTATTGAATGACGAGATGTAGAGTAGAGCCTCAAAGCATTTAACACACTATAGAAACATAACAGAGATGACCAGTATGTAGCAATAGATTAGAAGTAGGATATACTCGTAGGGAGTGGCACATGGCACTCCCTGTAGCAAACCAGTTGATCATGAAAATGCAAGGGAGATTGGTCATATAACACAATAAGGGAACACATATAATCTACTGCTGGTAGAATAGTACTAGAAACTGAAGCGTGTGTCCATGCAAAATGAAAGAAATGTATGAAAAAGTTTAGTTTGGTGAAGACACACTTCATTTTGACATGTCACATACCCTGCAAGAGACATGGTGCAAGGAGAGGTGAAAAGCTACGCAGTCAATGGTCAGCGGGTTAGGGAGAAGCAGGTTCCCAAGCGCCATATCAGAGAAAATATAACAAATAGTGTTCTTATACAATGGATTAGAAGTTTTACAACAAAGTTCACCATGTTGGTGAAAACGAGGTAGTATGCTGAATAATTGACAATCACAGCAAGGAAACACACTGCCCCCTGTCAAAGAATAATCACTTAGAATGAAGTCACAGGTAGCAAGCAATAAGGGTAGTCTAATTGAGAATAATAGGGAGAGAGGAACAGTGAGACAGAAAACAAAGAGATACCTGGGCAAAAAAAGTAGATCCTTGTAGAAGGGTGGGGGGAGGTGGGGGAAGAAGCAACCCTCATGTTCCACAAACAATTAGATGCATGAAACCAAAATGATCCAGACACACAAACACACACCTCCGCACATAAATGTGCTGTCCAAATGTGTTTATGGTCCTGGAACAAAAGGCCAAGGCAAAAGCCTCATGAAGTCAAGTAGTCCCTCCATGGGAGAGGAAGTCACAATATTAGCTGTCATTTTTAAAGTCACATGGCTGAGAACGGTCAGGTGATGCCAACATTTGGTCTGATGAGAAAGTGATGGTTTATTCTTTCTTGTTGCCACACTGTCTACACCTCACTAAATGATGGGTCATTGAACAGGGAAGACACCCACCATGGAACACTCAAGGGTGGGATGGCTAATGGTGAGATGATGTGCATGTATCGAAATATAAGATTGTGTCATAACCAATGCAAAGCAAGGAGGCTGGACAGCATGATGGTTAGGTCATTGTTCAAGGGACGTCATCAGATCAGTCACGAGGAACCGGATAGTGCAATAGGGCTTGGTATTTCGAAGATTTCTATATGGGACAGCGGTCACTGTCCAATCAGTGAATGTGAAATTACATGCATCTTGTAACATAGTCACAGACATGATGTCACTCATTCCTATAAATGCCACCATTTAATCCTACACCACATTTTCCTGGGAAAGTGGCACCTACCTACAGAGAGCAAAAACTGAGCACACAATGAGAGGAGCTTCAAGCGCCGCTGTTATTTAAAGGCTTTCCTGATTGCTGGAGGTCTTGCGCAGCGCTAGATGTGCAGGCCTTTTGAGGGAAGAGACAACATCAAAGGGTCCTCGGATAAACATACAAAAAGCGAGAGCTCCTGTAGCAGGACCAACAAAAGAGAGTGTGAGTACGGGAATGAGAGAGGAGTGTGCAAAGGAGTGGACCATGTGTCGTATATTCATTTCCTTTTTTGAGTAAGAATAAAGAAGAGGGCTACCATATAGCGGAGCGGTGACATCACAGTAGTAGTAGTAATGAGATATTGAAGTGAAGAGTCCCTTGAGAGAGAAATGCTGCTTAGAGAAAAGAAGTGAGAAGTCATTTAGTGGAGATGATTGTATCTATCGCTCCGTCCCGAGGTAAGGGGCAAGAGGAGGAAAAATAAGCCATTGTGTATATAAGTGTTGATTTTGGCTATGAAGAGTGTAAGGAGAATTTGGGATGAAGAACGTTCTGTGGGAAGCAGACATATTGTGGTTGTTGTGCGAAGACGCACAGTGATTGTCTGTTTTTTTGTATTTTGTAGTGGATAGGGTGTGTGCTGTACCCATGCAGGTCTTTGTCAGACTTGTTCTTCTGTTGTCACAATCTGTTCTTGGACATTATTTTATTGTGATTTTCCTTGTTTAAAATGTGCCGCCAGTAGAGCATATGCGTAAGGAGCTCCCGGCCTCATTGGTGTGTCCCTTACATTGATTGGGCCTAAAATATTTTGGGCTGCTGGGCTGTTATCACAGTACCCACCCCAGACCACAGTACTTAATGCTACAGTGTATACCAGAAGACATTTAACTTTGGGAAATCCCCTCTATATTTCTGCTAACCTTCCTAAACTCATTTATGAACTTGACCTTTTTTGGAGAAAAAAAAAGCCTGTGTAAGTTGCCTACATCATGTCTACCATCCAGTTGAAGACTCTACTTATATAATCTTAAGTCAGCCAAACCACATCATAATAAAACCTGAGCCTGAGAGCATGAATTGTTGTCCCTGAGCTTCACATTTAATTTTCCCTGCAAATTTACAGTCAAGAAAGCCATAATACAGTGCACATTCATTACTTCATTGCTGGATTTATCAAGGATGATTTTCAATCAATCATTACAACAGTACATATGATTGAAAGTCAGTTATGCGCAGTGTGTTTTGGTGTTTGGTGCAGCAGGAGGCTTTCATTGGTCTCCCTTACCTTGTTGGAGTCTCTCTTCCCTTTTGCCTTGAAGTAGACCGTAAATACACACACACCACTACGGAGCGCATGGTGTGCACTGTGTGTTTTGGTGTTTGGTACAGGAGAAGGCTTTCATTGGTCTCCCTTACCTTGTTCAAGTCTCTCTTACCTTTTGCCGGGAGGTTGACCTTAAATGCACAACCATCGCGGAACCCGCGGTAGGTGCAGTGTGTTTTGGTGTTTGAGTTAGCAGTTGTTCGGGGTTGGTCCGAACGAGCTTGCTTTCAAGGGCTGATCTCTCAGTCCCTGTAACATTCTGGGACCTAGAATTGCCTACTTGACACTACTTCTTTGGACTATACTAATCTGGAAATAGAGACACCAGACTTACATATACCTGTAATTGATTGTCTATCTGCTTCAAAATGCCTTCTTAAAAAAAAGTGTATGCTTCTTAGTGAAGCAATCAGGATTGGGAAACGTACTCAGAGTTCTGTTAAATCTCTGAAAGGGCACAGCCTTACACCTCAGGCAAAAAAAGGGAAATGTAATAATGGCAATTGTCTATGCAGCCGTAAATCACTGGGTTATTATAAATTTAGACTGCACTGTTTGTCGACCCTAGATGCGGTGGGGCAAATTTGGAGGTCCCCACAGAGCTAAGATTCAGCAGACTGTTCTGAGGGGAATTTGAGTTGCTGCAACATTTGGTGATGTATTGACCCAAGGTATTGAAGGAGAGGATTGTAACTTTTACTGCCCTCATCAATTTCCCTACAGGTCTTATAGCACCTGGCCTATGGCACAGACTTAAGACAACTGCCCACCTGTCACTCACTCTGGGTCTGGTAACGATTCTGATTACTATCTTCACCAGACTGGATGATTTGATGGTAGGAGCTCACCTAGAGCTAGAGGAACTAGTGGGTACCGAGTAGCACATTCTGAAAAAACTGTGCTATGCCCCCATTTTAGGAAAGGGAAGTATGAATTGGATGGTTGATCCGTTTACGTCTAGATGCTAACATTGAAAGCATTGGTGTTTCTTTTGTAAAGAAAGGCTGTACAAATTGTGCGATAATTTAGAATGATGATTTGCTTTTGCCTTTAAATTGTAGCAAAAAATGAATTGCAGTTTTGATATTACGTTGTCAATGTTTTGTATTTGAATAGTATGTTAAAGTACCTTGTGTACGGAAAACATTTACATTTTTTTTTAAAAGAAAAGAAAAAGATATAGTATTCTTACGGGAATGCCTTTGCCAGCACTGCCACCAGCTCCACCTCTGACACCACCGCCCTAAAGGAAACAAATAGAGCATAAGTTCAAGATTAAATAAAGCCACAACAATGTAACACAATTTACAAATGTGCCACATAGCACTTTCCATTTCCAACCAGGTCTCTTATTGTACAATGTACAATGCAAACTCTCAATAATCACACATAAACTGTCTGGCTTTACTTGTACTTGTTTAAAGCTGTAATTGATGGCATTCTTCAAAATGTTTTTAGGGATTTTGGAGCTTCTTCCCCTGCACCGGTTAACATTGGCCATGTCTGTGCTGTTTTGTGTGAATGGATGTTGGGATTTACCTGAGGGTAGTCATTCAGGTCTGTTGTCTGATGCCTCCTGCTACACCTTTAGTCGTGTGATAGGTACATTAATTGGCCAGATCCCAGGAGTCTTTTGGAAGTTGTAGCACATCATCACTATGCATGTGGTTGATTGTTTTGCTTTGGAAGAGGCAAATGCATGGTAGTCACAAACATCTGGCTCCTGCATTTTCAGACTACAGAAAGGAGGCATTCTACATGAAGTGCTGTGATCATGAGCAGCACACAACTATGTGAGCCATTTAATAATGCACAATTCGTCAACGGGTCAGATGTCTGCTGTCATTGGATGCCTTAGATTCCTCCCATGTATTTTCCAGTTTGGAGTTGACCATGTCCTTGCCTCATGGCTAGTATGGTGCACTGAGTATGGAGCAGATCAACTCAGTGATATTGCCCTATATGCAAGAGACATCTGTAGCTGGCTTCCCACAATACAATGGACAATCTTCATCAGCCTTGAAACAAAATGACAAACCAAACTGCACTCAATCGAAAATATGCTTCATCAAAAATCTGAACCAAAGGAACGCACACAAATGGCTGACTAGATCTCAAGTACTGGCCAAACTTCACTTAATCCCACAATTGCGGATTATACAGTCTGAAGATTTTCCCTTTGTGCAACCTCTGAAAGTACCTAACCCTACTGTTACTGCATTACACTGTGAAGTTCAGGATCCAATTGATCTAATTCGCGCTCACAAATCTAGCCTATTACAAGTGGGTCTGGGGGTCGATGTAAATAAAGAAGATGAGGATCCATTAATCCCAAACGCAGATAAGACCAGGAAGCTCAGTCAGACCACAATACCTAATCTTCCTACTGGTAATAAGGCACAACTGAGCGATATTCAGAACACCCTGAAATGGCTGGCTGACTCACTCCCTATGGTTCTTCAGAAGCAATGAACTTGCTCTTTTCTGTCTTGGAATACCTGAGGTTTTACTCATCTTCTTACCTCCCAGGGCTCTCTTCTGCTTATTGATACTCAAGATTTCTTTCTACTTCAGGAGACTTGTCTTACGTCACCCCTTCTTATGGAGAGCTATACTACACACCACTGTTTAACCAAGAAAAGACCCAGGGGGCGCCCCTATGGTGGACTATTTATTGGAGTGAAGAATACCATGACCAGTTCAAGGATAAGCACAACCTATGAGGACTGCATCTGCGCAATCAAAGCGGTAGTAGGGACGGGTGCTGCATCGATAAAAGTGCTTATAATCAATGTTTATAACCCCCCCTGGTGCTAAACACCGAGAACTGATTCAAGAAGCACTGCATGATTTAATCGGCATATGGAGAAGGGCCATCGGCTCTAACTTCATTATCTTTGCCGGTGATCTGAACTGCCACATCGCTGGTGATGGGGGAACAGCTAACAATAATCGTCTACACCAATGCAACAGAATGGAGACCGTAAAAGAGGACGTTGAGGGCGAATGCTGGCGATTATTCTTCAAATGCTGGGACTTGGAAATTATGAATGGTCGAACCCATAGTGACAGACCAGGAAAGAGTACTTGGCATCAGGGACTGTACCAGAGTACAATCGTTTATACCATAGATGCTTTTCTCCCCACCCTTGAGAATATCTATAGTGGAGATTTAACTGTAAATTATCCAGCTAATAGAATCATCCGGTCTGATAATAATATTCTTAAGGCTCTTAGGGTAACTGGCCAGTGGAACCTAGGAATCGAATCAAAACTCAGTTCCATGTCGGCCGAGGAAATTGAAAATTGGATAGTCAGTTTCTCAAGTGAGCACGCTATGTGCAGATGCCCTCTGGCACTGAAAGATAAGTCCTCTCACCCCCATTTGATAAGATAATTTGCAATGCGAAACAAAAATTCAGGGGAGATATATGGAAACTCAGAACTACTCAGAACTACTAATCACTCTCTGAATGTAATTGCCCTAAACATCAGAAAATTAAAAGACAAATATCATACTTGGCTAAAATTCTATAAAACAAATCTTAAATTGGGCAATTGGTTTAAAACAGTGAGTGTACTTTGCTCCAGGAATTCCCGTAATATCTGGGCTATCCTAGGTGGAGCAAAGAGTAATGGGAGAACCCCAATGCTGAACCCAATAGGTGCTCAGGAATGGGTTTCCTTCCTTGAAAATCGTAACAATAGTGGTGCTAGATTTGAAGAGACACCTGGTCATATCTCCCTTATACCCTCCCCCTTTACATCCACTATTAATGACTTACTTAGTAATATCAAGAACCTAAAAGCGTCTCGAGCACTGAGCCCTAACGGGCTCTCCAATGCAGTCATAAAGAGTAATCCTTTATTCTGGGCGAACTTAATGAAGATACTGTTTGAAAAAGTGATAGCAGACGGTAGAATTCCAACCACGTGGCAAATGGCCATTTTGATACCAGTTTTTAAAAAAAGGGTAACAGACTGGACCCTACCAATTACCGACTCCTTTCAATGCTTGACAGTACTGGAAAATTGTCCGCCTCTTTCCTACTAAAAATTCTGCAAGCATGGGTGGAAAAAACTGAGATTTTAGACCACTTTCAGAGTGGCTTTAGGCGAGGTTATTCAACGGCACATAACTTGTTAGTCATGGATTCATTTAGGAACCAAGCATTGCTCCCCAATAATCCACCTCTTTATGCTCTCTATGTTGACTTTAGGGCAGCTTTCGACACAGTTAATAGAGCTTTACTGTGGCATAAACTTAAAAGTTGGTCCTGTCCTTCTTCTCTTATCTACTGTCTAGAGTTGCTTCACACAAACACCATGGTACAGCTACGTCTTGATAATACGGGCAATCTAACATCTCCAGTTATACAGCAAAGGGGTGTTAAACAGGGTTGCGTTACTGCTCCCCTGCTTTACAACCTCTTCGTCTCAGACATACCCGAATATTTTCGGGGTATATGGAATTGTCCCCCCAAAGTGGGTAAGACTCGGTGTACGATCCTGGTGTACGCCGATGACGTTGTGATATTCGATCAAACATTCAGCAGACTTCAGAGGTCAGCTGCAAGGTTATGGCAGTACGCAGAGGCAAATGAATTGACCATTAATCAAAATAAAACCGAAGTACTCCTGTTTACAGCAGGTAAAGTAGCTTGCCCCTCTATGTGTGTAGGTATCCTTGAAATGAATTACACACACTCCTACAAATATCTAGGAGTAGAGTTTGACAGTAGGGGGCATTATACACTCTGCATCCAGGCAAGAAAGGTAAAAGCAGTCCAATTTACAGCTTTGATATGTAGGTTTACCCAGGAGCAGAGTGGCTTTCTATCTGGGGTGCAAGACAACTTTATGTGCAGTGCTTTAGACCTATGGTCATTTATGGCCTCGAATCATTGATTAACATGACTCTAGACTGGCTTCAGCTTCTGGAGGGGAAATTTATGAGACGTATACTAGGCCTCCCCCAATGTATTCCTATGGCAATATTGCGACTAGAATTGGGGCTTCTCTCCCTTAAATCTATAGTATTACGCAAGAGAGCCGAGTTATACATTAAGATTAAGAACAATCCTACTAATCCTCTACTGAAATGTGTAAAAGATGCCATGAGAGGCAGTAAACAGTCTAAACTGGAGAAAGATATGTTGACACTTAGTGAGGTAAACGGTTGGTCCCCATGTTGGGGCCAAGATAACCAAAAGATGTTTTATCATCTCTAGAAGTCTATCTCGCTTTGGGAATGGCATGAGAACTACGGGCACTTGGATACTTTAAGAAGTTATAGTTTTGTGATTTATGTCTTCTATACTTTTAAGAAGAGCCAACTGTACCTCAATCTATGTCCCTCTTCTGCACTGAGATGTTTGATTCTGCTGATGCGCATTAATTGTTTACCCACTTTAGCAAACAGACCTTGGGATGGTGCGTCTCGAGATTCTATAAGAAATTGCAGAATATGTGGTATTGTAACTAATCTTGAAACCGCAAGACATGTGTTAACACAGTGCCCATTAATGACCCAGTATTATTCCAAATATCTTGGAATTTATGTTTACAAAATGGACCATTTGGGATCTAATGAGTTCTGGCACTATTGTATTAACACACTTAATTCTAGGCTCCATATTGCACTGTTTAATATCTGGTCCATTGCAGGAAAACAAATGAGCAGTTGTGACCAGTAGGAGGTATTCTACCTCTCTCTGAGCCTACCGATCTGTTTTAGGCTTGGTTGGTTAACTCGGGATATTTCTTCCCTCTTACATACCTTCTGTTTGGGTGATCTGTTGATTAATGTGTCTTTTTCTCTATTTATCAATGCATTCATTTAGTATTTTATAGCTATACGAGAAAGGTTGCTGAGTTGATTATTTGACAACTGACCAATTGATGTATCGATTATTAAGTAAGTAGTGTTCTTTGCTGAGATTATGTGTTAAATGTGTAAAGTTTTAATTTTTTTTTAAACTGTATCACATTACAATAAATAAATTAAAACCCCAGATGTAGGCTCAAGGTGCTAATAGCTTTAACTTCATAGTCTGGGACTCTGAACAATTGACAGTCAATAAGGTCATGCTAGAGTCCACATTCAACACTTTATAGCAGGATTTCTCAAGGGTGATTTTCAATCAATCATTCAACCACAGTACATATGATTGAAACCCAGTTGTGCACAGTTTGTTTTGGTGTTTGGTGCAGCAGGAGGATTCCATTGCTCTCCCTTACCCTTTAGGAGTCTCTCTTCCCTTTTGACTTGAAGCAGACAGTAAATACACACACCACGGCAGAGCACTCAGTGCGCGCAGTGTGTTTTGGGTTTTGCTGCAGCAGGAGGCTTTCATTGGTCTCCCTTGCCTTGTTGGAGTCTCTCTTCCCTTCTCCCAGGAGGCGGACCTTAAATACACACACCATTGTGGATAATTGTACAGACACTGTATACCGATGCCATTAGGATCCTGGGAGACTGAGTATACTCTCCTCACTGGACTCCTACTTGAGATTATCATTTTTATTTTGATTGTTACTATGCACTTTGCACTTTAAACTGTGAGTACTTGTATCTGTGTAATGAACTCCTATTTGGTCTTGTTTTAATTTACTGCTGTTTTGATAATTGACTACTGTGCTAGTTAATGTTTGTAACTGTTATGGCACTCAAGTTGCATAAAGTTTATTGATTGTCATTGTGCTTATGGTTAAGTTGGACTAACTATAAAAAGGGCACGTTTTCATATGCTTATAACTTTAGAGTTGTGAAATTAATCGGCAAGAAATCTTCCAAAAGTTATGTACATCCATCCAACAGTAAACAATTGAGGTAAAATGTTCAGGTCCCATGAGGTTTCAAACATGGCAAATGTGCTCGCACCTACAGCCAAAACTGCTGCACATATTTGCTCCAAACACTTGCAAGAACTGAGCATTTGTTGACAAAATTGTACTTTTATTGGTTTGATGAAAATTCATCAACATTTGTTTTTTTAAATTCACCCATAAATTATTTTTCAATTTAGAAAAAGCACAGCTCAGGGGCCCATTTATGGACACATATGGCTGTTTATGGATGGCCTTTACTGCCATTTTGCGAGCCGCGACCCAGGCATGCTCTGCACATTTGTATAAAGGGCTCCCTGATTGGATAATCAAAAGAAAAGCGCTTAGATGTTTACAGGGTTCTGTTTTCCCTGAGCTTTACTACTTTTCATAAGAGCCATATTGCAGCCATCTGGCTTCCTCCCTGACCATGTGTAAGGTCAATATGTTCTACAGAAATGTACAATATGGACATAAAAATGAAATGACTCGAGCCTTTTTTCCATGGTTCTCATAGAAATGTGTTTATTTTTAATTTTTGGAGTCAAATTGCATCCAACTCTTAAATTCTTGTCCTTCCCTAAGGTTGCGGGCCTACAGCTGATCGCTGCACAGTGTTCCTTCCAGGCTGCAGACCGATCTTGCCACTGACAGGGCTAGAGAATGGCCCTGCTGCAGCGTTGCCTGAAGAGAAAACTATGGTGTGTGTTTTCTCTTAGGTGGTGCCTTTGCATTCTCATGGTCGTGAAGCGGGGCCCTCTTCACAACATGTCCCCACAAATGGTGCACTGGACCTGACATGTCTTTTATTTGTCTGCAGCAGGATCCCCTGACGAAGCAGCAACATGTTGTTGTGCCTCTGATTGTTTGTTTTGGGCCAAGCCCATTGGACTCTCATACTCTGCCATGGCAGGTGTCTTCTCTTGAGGTGCAAACTGGGCTGGTGCCACTGGTTAGGGCTGCCGCCCCTGCACTGCCCACATTGCTTTGGGCTGTTGCCCTTTTCCGTGGGCCTGCTCCTGGGTATGTTTCCCCTCTTAATCGTAAAAGTTCTGACCCCTTCTCCTGCTCTCTCGTTAACTCCATTCCATCTCCTTTCTATGTATCCCCACTGCCTCACACTCCTGCTACCCATGTCTCTTCCTGTTTCTCTCCCTGTCTCCAGCAACCAGCACCCACTCCTTCTTCCTCTCTCAACTCTCATACACACCCACAGAAAAACAGCAATTATGTCTTTTAGTGACTTTAAAACCTCAAGCATGCTTCAAGCCAGTAGGTATCCGGGGGCGTAACACAAAATGTGAGGGCCCCCGTGCAAGCCATGCTGAGCCCCACCCACCCAACACAGCAGCAAATCATGGGTCGCGCCACACTCTGGGCCGGCCTAGATTACCACATCTGTGCAATACGCATGAACATGCTGCTGCAGGGATACAATGCACACTGCACTAGTAGAAAGATATAAATGTGTGTTTTAATGCATTATACAGCCCACTTTCTGAGAAAAATGGGCTAAAGGTCGGAGCGTTTGAGTAACACCAATCCAGAAATCCAATACATGCAAGTCACCAACAGTACACAGGAACAATAATGCTTTAATTAATATAATGATTTGTTATTAAAAATGCCATGTCACAATGTAAACATGTCCAAATGGCTGCACACTGTAGAGAAGTCTAGACACGTAATAACATATTACAGAAAAGCATGCATGGTCACATGTAGCCATACCTAGACTGGTTGCACCAACATGCCAATCAAATCAATAACACCTACCATGGTTATTTTTATCATAGATGCCCAGAAAAATATACAATGCTGCAGTAAGAAACGGCTAGACTGACAGCATCCAAATGCCAGTCTAGCCAGGTAATTACATTTAGAAGGATTGCTTTATCAGGGATGCCTAGTTAAAAAAAAGGCAGGCCAAACTAAGAAATGACTAGACTGGCTGCACCAAAATGCCTCTCTAGCCACTAATACCACATATCATGCCTGCTTAGCCTGGACATGGATGACCATTACAATTTATCGCACAATCCCTGTACCACCCCCACACACCCCCTCTCCCTCCTACTCCCTGCCCCAACACCCAAAATCAGCTTCTACACCCAGATTCACCTCCACATCCCTTTTCCTTGTCCGAGTGCTTGCGTATGAGGTTCCTTGCTTCATAGGTAAGTACTGGGATGAGGAACAGTGGGACCAGGAGTAATGATGATTACAGGTAACTTAGCCAGGCATTACCGCCATGTCCCTCTACTTCATCCCAGTACTTGTGTATGAATCAAAGTGCCTCATAAACAAGTATTGGGACGAGGAAGAATAGGGCTATGCGTAATGAAGATTACCAATAAGTAACCAAGGAATTAAACACAAGTAGTGGTGCAACAGCAATGAGCTGACTGGGCTTCAGCCCTCCCCCAAAACACCCTTGAAATTTTGGGCTATGTTGACTCGACCTGGCTGACGTATAGAGCCATTGGCTGACAGAACAGGACACAGATGTTAAACAGCATTAGGGTTTCACTGATAACAAAGGCTGATCAATTATTAACGTGAAGCATTTCACTGTTAGTACCTGCATTCAAATGCCTAATTATTAAGGCAATTGAAATCGTGTTGTTTGTTTAGTATTTGCATGCCAGGGAAGTGATTGGAAGGGTAGAGAGGGGACAGGAGACCGCTTATTCTCACAGCAGTCCATAAGTGGGTGCGTTCAGACTTAAAAGAGAAAGTTAACTGCTTGTAACATTGAAGCTGCACTAGAAAAGTCTCATTAGAATGCATAACAAAGTTAGATGCCCCACACAAATACGTTGTCCCCTCCCCCATCGTCCGTGAAGTTAGCATCTCTCCCAACATCTGAAGGGATAGCACCACCCCGAAATGTGGGTTTTGTTGTGCCCCTGAACACATGAACACACCATTCACCATACACACACACATGCACACACAGCCACCCATACATTTAAGTTGTCCCCTCCCCCATCGTCCATGAAGTTAGCATTTCTCCCAACATTTGAAGGGTTAGCACCACCCCGAAATGTGGGTTTTGTTGTGCCCCTGAACACATGAACACACCATTCACCATACACACACACATGCACACACAGCCACCCATACATTTAGGTGTGCACCCTTTCATCATTCAGACACACAGGCAGTCACCTATGTCATGGGGTTGCCTATTACTTCAAAAAGAAATGGGTTCATTTTGAAGTCACTTCAACTTCATAAAGTCATTTTTTCCATTAAGGACCAAACCATAATGGAAATTATTTACTTATGAAGGCAGAGTGACTTCAAAAATAAAAATTTCGTTTTGAAGTCATTGAGCTCCCCCACCCCATGACATGGAGGCCTCCAGCCTAGAGGCTTCCATGTCATGGGGTTGGGGCATCCATCAGACTTAAAAAAAGAAATAGTTTCTTTTTGTAATCACTCTGCCGTCATAAAGAAATTATTTCTGTGACACTGTAACAGAAATCATTACTTTATGAAGGTAGAGTGACTAAAAAAAAGAATGTGTTTTCATTTATTTTTTTAGTCCAAGAGGGCTTCCCTCCCAGGACATGTGGTGGCGGTCGCCTCCGCACCTTAGGGGAAGGGGGAGCCCCCGTTACACCAGTGTAGGTATCAATTAGCTCAAATTGTGTGCTTTCACTGAAGACAAAATAACAAAATAAAAACCATTATGGGATCGAGTCAACTCAATATGATTCAAGCCAAGTTATGCCAATTGGATCAAGGCAATTGAGGTTGAGATATTGTAATGTGAGAAAGTACTTCATTAGCTTGAGCCAATTCAATCTAGTTGGTGACTACTGGCTCAAAGACTGTAGTATCGGCTCACAAATTATTTTCACTCAATAACCGAAGTGGAATGGATCGGTTGGGAGCGGTGCTTATCTACTTCCTTTAATTAAGTTTTACTGTTCCTATACTTTTATTTTAAAAATAAACTGTTCTGGAATGGTTTCGTTTTAAAATAAAAGTGTAGGAAGAAGATGAAACTTGCAATTCAGTGCACTGCACTGAACGTTCCTTTAAATAGCAGGCACATTTGTTTAAGGGTTTGTACGGTGCGTGAGAGGGGTTGTGGGGGTGGGGTTTGTGGGGAGCGGGGAGCGGGAACAGGCCAGCAGGGAACATAGCTCCACTTATTCTTTTCGTACACTTCGACCACTCTATTCACTGGATGACACACATCACGTTTTTGATGATTGAGGCAATTTGATGTATGGTCGAGTTGAATCATCATTTTGCAAATCAGCTTGAGCCTCAGCAGGTCGATTGTGACTTGACTGAGTTGATCTGAATCAAGACATTTATTTAATGTGGTTGATCTACAAACAAGTCAAGCACTTTAAGACACACTCTTTCCTCCCACACGCCATCACCACATCTCCCAAATCTTCCTTCCACTCCACTACTGTAACTGTTTTATCATTTTCTAAAAATGTCCAGGGCCTTTCTCCACAAAAAGCTCCTGCTTCTTTCAAAGCTGCCCAACACTGCATGAAGTTCAACCATATGGCTCCTCATATAGCCAACAGGTACACATTTTTGGTTCAGACTTTTCATAAATTCAACATTTGTTCAAACCTTTCTAAGTACCTGACATTAGGGTGGTTGAAGTTTGAATTAATACATTCACGGAGCAATATTCACGTAGCAATAGAGATATGTAACAAAATTAGCTGAGTAAAAAGAGTAGCTCCTCAGTAGCTCCTCAGACGAGGTATGCACACGGTTAATGACATCTGATGACAGACTTCAAATGGACAGTAAGGATCATTTTGAAGCACAATTTCTCGACGCAAATAGCCCGAAGTCAAGACGCATGAGCAATGCATGATGGTAGTTGAGGTTTATTTGTTTTAGGAAAAACATTTCAGGAATGTGTGATAATTTGATATTTCTCTCTCCAAACATAACGTCCCTCTAACTATAGTTCTTACAGTTAATTTTGTATATATATTTCAGGGGAGCTGGTCATGCAGGTATTATGGGGCTAGGGAATCCCCAGGAAAACCAATCTCTTACTAAGTTCAGACCCTTTCAATGGTACTGCCCTAAATTCCGAGCCGTGGCACTGATATATGATATATTCACAAAGAAGCACGAACTTCAAATAAATAAAAAATGCTGCAGTCCTTTTTTCATGCAAATGTATCTAACCTTAACACAACATTAAGTAAAGGTCTTTCACATCTGAAAAAACCTCTTTCCCCTAACAAAGTGCTATAGAAAACGATGCATGATTTGTTTTACAATAGAGAGAACAACATACAATTCGATATCATCCTAACTATGGTTATGCTACACATGTACATCCTCTCAGCATCAACCGCTGTCCCCCACCAGGCAGTCACTAAATGCAAGGGGGGGACAGCCCCAATGACATGTAATAGAGAGCTTCTCTTAGGATGGTTATGTAGAACAAGCTACCCATAGATGTTACTGTTACCAGTAAGAAAGCACCCTTCCAGTGTTCTCCCTTGTAGTTGTCGCAAAGTCAGCAATCTTGACTTCAGGTTCATTCTAATTGTTTAATTATGGAACCAATTGAGCCCCACTATAGTCTACTGATTCCCTGAATAGTAAATGTTTACCCGATAAAATCCAATATATTCAGTCTAGAGTTTCACTGGCCAAAGGTAAGAACAGAGATCTAAGAGTCTACTTTTAATTAGGTCTGGTTCATATGGCAGTTTCTGCTCCATTGGCACAAGAGAAGTTGATGCTGATGGTGGTACCGACAGTGGACAATGCAATAAGGCATTGTCATCCTGATATATATTGTCTAGCTGGGTGCCATGCCAAAGACCAGCCCCATGTAGAGTGGTTAGGTGGGCTTTCATGTCATAAATCCCTAACATTTAACCTGGACCCTTATTCGCATCCCGGGATTGTGTGACTATTAGCAGATGATGTGCTGATATTTCTGTCCGTAATTAAAATTCTCAACCACAACGACATACCTGTTAAGAGTAAGACCCTTTTCTAGAAAAAAAATTGAGATAAACAAATGGAGATAGCCAACAAATGGAGATAGCCATTTCATCATTTTCTGAAGGGTGGGTTGTCACCTTTAGCACAGCATTGTCTGCCTGCACCGGAATTGACGTATGTTCTATGCTACAAATTTCAGTGCTCCCAGATTCCAAACCTGAGGATAATTATTGATATATTAATTCGAACAGGTGGCAATAGGCACCCATGCTGCAGTCCATATTTAACAGGAAATCAGTGTAAAAGAAACTCCATGTCACCGTCTTGTACTTGCAACATGTGTTCTGTGTAAAGCACGATCATTGATTCCACAAGATTAGTTGGCATGCCCATGCTGATCAACGTTACCCTTAACTTAGTCTGACATTCAAAGGTTGATGGAATATCCATGCATGCTGTGCGGATTGAAACATTACAACTATGAACATATTTTGACATCAGGAGGTGTAAAATAAAAGCCAGCATCTCTGCTGCTCAATCCCACCTAATCCCACATTGAACGTCAGTAGGAATTACGATTTTGAAAAAAGATAGATGGGAGAGTGGATTGTGGGTCTGGGTTCACTAAACTGTATCCTGGCATCCAGGGTTTACAATGTATACAGTGTTAAATGCATTTGTTTGTTATGCCTGGTGGTATGTCTGAGGGAATGTCCAATCAATTATCAGACATGAAAAGTGTCCATTATACGGATATAACATATTTCAATCATAGAACAATGCAGTGTTAATCTTACCAGAGAGCCGCCACCAGCATTTCCACCAATGCCCTAAAGGAAATAGACAAAATGTTCATGATTAAATAGGACCACTTACAATAAATCACACAGAAAGAAAACGGGACAAGGTGAAGAGATAGATAGGAGAGTGGATTGTGGGTCTGGGTTCACTAAACTGTATCCTGGCATCGAGGGTTTACAATGTATACAGTGTTAAATGCATTTGTTTGTGATGCCTGGTGGTATGTCTGAGGGAATGTCCAATCAATGATCAGACATGAAAATCGTCCATTGTACGAATATAACATATTGCAATCATATAAAAATGCGGTGTTACTCTTACCAGGAAGCCACCACCAGCACTGCCACCACCACCGGCATTGCCACCAAGTCCCTAAAGGAAATAAACGAAATGTACATGAATAAATAGGGCCATTTACAATAAACCACACAGTAAGAAAATGTCACAGGCTGAACATAGCAATGTCCTTCCCCAACCAGGTTCTTTGTTGTATAATGCATCCTCTCAGTAATCAGCCATCATCCTCAGGCTTTGCTTCTACTTGTGTGTATAATGTCAGATGTCAGCGATCAGCATCTTTCATCATGGGTTTACTGACTTTGGAGCCTCAGTTTGCTTGGCCAACGGTGCGTTGCTCTGGATTTTGCTGCTTCCAGTGCACGGATGTTAGGAGCTACCTGCGAGTTGTGCTCCAGACCTTCATTCCAATGCCTCCTTATACACATTTATTGAGGTGATAGAGACATGGTTTGGTCAGGACCTGCTATTCATTGAAAGGTTCCCGTGCATTTCCGCTGTGAATATGCCTGTTTGTTGCGTCTGGACAGGAGGGGATGTAGGACAGTCATACAACTGATGCATTTTTAGACAAAAGTGTGTAGGCACTCTGCTAAAAGTGCTGTGATCATGGGGCGGCAGAGGAATTATACGTGGGCCAATGTTTAATTGATGGTTTGTAAAAGGGCCCAAGTACCTCCTACAAGTGGATACCTTACTTTTCTCCCATGTATTCTCCGTTTGAGGTGGCCATGTCTAAGTTGTTGGGTTTTCTTGGACTTTTAAATGTTACCATAAATGTGAGATTTTGGGATGACGGAAACTGGCCCTGTAGACACCTGTTCCTTGAGATCAAATACCTTCTGCCTGTTTTCTCAGGAGTCGACACTCAATATAGCTTAACAATATGATTATCGTTTGTATTTTCAGTTCAGATTGCTTGTGGCAGCTGGTAATTCAGCTATCTACTTGTTAACCATAAAATCAGACCCAGCCAATGTATATTGTGCAACTGCTTTTCATAAGGGAGTCCTATGTCTGGTTTTTTGGATTCAGGCAGAGGGCACACACATCTTTGCACTTTCTGATTATTGTTGCTTAGAGAAAAACATGCTTTTGTTCCAAGCTCAATATCTTCACATGTTTAGTCATTTTAAGGTATATCTCCCAACAACAGGTGAGCAGCACGGGCTTATGTTGACTATTTTCTCTGTCCAAGAAGAGTGTCAGGTGCCAATATACATGACTTATCTGTGAGGAATTTGACCATCTAGGGTGAGTGCGCTCACCTGGGATTTTTTGATTTTCTGTTAAAGGAAAAGGCATGATGGGAGACCAACCTCCGAGAAATGAGTGCAGCCATTCCGCACCCATTTAATCTGCTTCCCACACCAAACACATAAGTCACCTGTACTATGGGAAGACACAGCCTACAGATGCCGTCTTCCCCTTCATATTCACATGGAATGTGACAGCCCTGGGTACATCAAAGCATTCCAAGAAGGGGGAAGGCACACTTTCCTCCAGCCATGAGCAGCCTAATTAAAATATCAAAGGCTTCATGATTCTGCATTCCTTTATTCTCCAGCTGGTGGAAGTGCATACTAATGAGAGATAATTGAGGCAAGCCTGCTGAGTGCGCTTGGTTGCAGGAGAGACAACAGGAAGGCGGGACTAACACCCCTTTGGTGTGCAATGTGTCAACTTGAAGTTAGTTCCCACCCCTCCGTATGAAAAGCAGTGAAATGCATGTCTGGGTCCACTAATTACCATAGGCAAACCCCTGCAGAGCTGATCCCTTTCAGAGGGGAGAAGTATGTGGTTTGCAGAAGATTGGAAGTCTGCTCCCAGAACCTAATTCAAGGGAAAACCTGTGCTTTAATCAAGAGTCACAAAGGGCTCAGTTAACCAGGGAGACACTTTGATCTACAACAGATAGGAAGATGGGTGAGACTTAGGTATATGTGTCACCCCCTTGTCTGTCCTGTTGCAGAGCACTCTGGTCCTGACCTCTTGCATAACAGAGGATTGTTGGTTGGGACCCAGGATTTGTTCATTAAGGTAGGCTTAGTGTACACCAAGCACTGGGGCCCATTTGGCTTTAAAAGAGGGCTGAACCCCTCACTTAGCAGATCATCTGAAAACTTTGGATCCGAGCTGAGGGTACAGTCTACCTTACATCTTTGGCAAGTGAAGGAAGGCCAGGAGTTCCAAGAGGGAAGCAATATCCCTCCCCTAAACATCACACTGGGAACAGAGGGAGATACTATACTCAGAGCACCCATCCAGCAGCTCAAGAACTGGTACCCAGCCAGCACACAGCATGCCCTGCTAGGTTCTGACAGCAAGCTTCCTAGGTGGGAAGTGCCGGATAGTCTCTGGACAAAGGACAAAGCCGTTGCCTGCTAACACCCTCCTGATCTTTGGGCCGTCCGTCTTGAAAGGATACAAGCCCTGCAAAGAACGTAGGAGTCCCACACAAGCATCATCCAGCGTCCATCTTCACAAGGACAATTTTGAGACAATCAAGTCTTCGAAACGCATCCAGCTGCAACGCTGACTGTTGTCACGCTGCAGTGACCAGAGCCATCCGAGACACCTCAACCAGCATTCCAGATCCGCCAACTAGCACAGTGACAACAATTATTGACCCTGAGCCAACATGCTGGACAGCCTGCAGACGTCCATCCAGCCTCACTTACCAAACTTCCTGCCGCCTCGTACCTGCAGTTGTCTCCCACCACTAGATCTGTCTCAAGGGCTGTGAAGCGCCCTGTAACTGCCTTGATGCCGTTGAGCAACAAGAATTTCTTCAGCACCAGGTGCATTGTGGTTCTGCCCCTCTGGTCCTTCTTTGAAGGCCCCTAGAGACAATTACGACGCTTTGCCCTTTGGTGCTGAAACCAAATAATCTTGAACTGTAAGACGGATTACTTTACCAAATACCCTCCTGTCAGATTCCAGAGGGAATCCCTTTCCTTCATGAAACTGTCTGTCCTCTGTGTTCCTTTACAGTGTGAATGGTAATTTTAGTGTGCTAGAACTGTCTGTTGTACTATTAATAAAGTAGATAGTTTTATACATCCTTGACTGGACATTGCCTATTATTATTGGGTATAATTGTATTTTTGCTGTGTTGCAACTAACCAACGATCAATGACCTTTAGGAGATAAGCCTGCCGTTCTGTCCACGTTACAAAACAATTGGACAAGGAGGTCTTATAATTCACTTGCATTCCAATCTGTTCGAATCTCTTCTGGTGTGCTAGAGGCGTGGGGTTGATTGATTGTTTAAATACCGATATTCATCCCTGGACCCCTGGTGCCCCGGAAGTTGATTTATTACATTCTTATAAAGTAATCATCTATCCAACTTTCAGTTGCATTTATTCAGGTGCACTTGGTAGTTATGTAGATTTATGGCCTTTAATATGGTCATTGCCAGTTGTCTTCCTTAATGCGGAATGATGGCTAAACCAGGCATTGAGTACTAACCCTGGCTGACTACTACTTAAGTACTTAAAATGGCGCACTGGCCAATTGTGGCTTTACTTCTCAATCCCACCCACTATATTCTAGGTGCCATTATAAAATGGGTATGTCCATCCAAATTGCTTATATGTGTAGTTAAATCATCAGAATAATTGTGTTTAGTTTGGGATCCATTTGGGTACAGTTCTTTTGAAAATCTACTCTTTTCACTCCTGTTCCACATGGAACTGCGGCCAAACTCCATTTTAAACATGAGCGGCCCTTCAATGATGATTATATTTTGAGGTTGCATTGTCTAACTCTGTAGAGGTAGAATGCAACAGTGATTTAAGAGTTAGAACCTGAATAAAACACCTGCAGTTGACTATTCCCTCTGTAGAGACCTCCCTCTAATGCCTGTTAAGCTTAAGAAAGCCACATTTGCATTTACCCATGAAAACGATAGGATCAACATTCAATGAAAAAATATGTGACCTAATCTTCTAACATCAGTATGTGTATCACCTGGCCCACTCTTTCTACATGTTCCATGCCTACCAAATACACAGATAGGAAGGATCATAGAAACATTACCACTGCAGTCTCCTCTTTAAACCTAGCTTATCCCTTGCCAACTTCTATTCCCATTGAACTTTAAGTGCAAACCTCCATTCTTGAAAACATATTCAAGAAGAAAGAATGTTCAGGACAGATTCCCAATCCTCCCTACAACCAATGTCCCACCTTGTATCATGATAACAAAAAATCAAACACTCAATAACAACATAAAAGTAAGATAAAATGGAAGCTCATCTCTCTAACTATATGCATAAATGAAAGTTCTCATACCTCAAAATGATGTACCTGCCTCTACTCTCGCCCATCAACCAGATATTGTGTTAATGAAAAACATTGCATTTAGAGTGGTGGTTCACTTCCCAAACGATTTGTAGTAAAAAGAATGATGCAAAATGCGATTGTTGATTTGTTTTCTCTAAACTGTGCATAGTGAGAGGTGCACAATGAATAGTGTGAATGTGTTCCTATGTAATGCATGATGCACTTTCTAAGCGCATATGCAATTCATGTTAATACAATTAAACTGTTGATTATAAGGCAACAATATTTTGAAATCATGCAACAATAATATGTTAAATTTACCAGAAGGCCACCACCACGTCTGCCACCACCACCCTACAGGAAACAACGAATGTTTTATGAAGAAATGTGTTTATGGACAATACACCATCCAGTTATATAATGGCTCAAAATTCTCACCAATAGCTCAATAGCTCGTAGGCTAGCAGATTAACTTCAACTTGTGTGTAGATAGCATATGTCAGTGATTGACCTGGCACACTAGTCTTGCAATATTTTTATATTGGATTGTAGAATGTTGTACTCGTTTTTAGTAAATGTTCCCTTGGGTCTATCTGTATTTCTCCTGTTTATGGTCTATGAATGTTAGGAGCTACTGCAAGGTTGTGTTATAGACCTGTGCTCTGGTGCCTCATCACACACATTTGATGGGTTGGTAGACAAAATATTCCATTAAGACCTTAGGATTTTTATGATTGTGACTGTCTGGACAGGAGGAAATATCGGGCAGTCTCTACTATGTGGCTGAAGAAAGGTAGTCTGAAGTCCTGCAACCAGGGCTAACAGAAGAGTGTGTTTTCTCATTTTAAGTGTGCTTAGTCTAAGCGCCATGGGGATTATGGCACACTAATCATGGTTTTGATCATCTCTGAGATGTTGTCCTGTCTGCAGGGTCACCCTACATTGAGACACAAAGTAGTCAGCTGGAACATCTCTCGATGACATCTCAGTTGCCACATTACTTAATTACATTGAAATGTTCTTTGATGAGCGTAAGGCTATCTTTTCTCATGCCAGCAACGTGTTAGGTGTCATAAGGCTTTGATGCCGAAAGTCCTCATTAAAGATATACATTTTCTATAACCTATGAATCTTCCAGTCTGATGCAAGCATTATGTTTAAGGATTTGGAAACGGTCATCCATTGAAACTAGACTTGCATAAAGGAAAGGAGCAGCAGGTGACCACAAAATAGAGATGTTGCCCTGTCCGACGGGCCACCCTACATTGAGACACAAAGCAGTCATGTGGAACATCTGTCCATGACATCTCAGTTGCTCCATCACTTAATTTATTGAAATGTTTTTGCGATGTTTGGAAAGCTCTCTTTCTTATGCCAGTGCATGTTATAATAAGGCTTCAATGCCAAAAGTCCTCACAAAATATATAAATTGTCTATAACTTGTGAATCTTCCAGTCTGATGAAAGCATTGGAAGCCAACTTCCAGAAAGAAAAGCAGCAGCAGGTGACCACAAAACGATAAAATGCTATTAGGATTAGTTCGAGCCATAGTGCTGGAACATGGTTTTCTATAGATGTTCGTTTTTTTTCAGAGAGGCTAGGTTTTGAGTGTGACTCTGTAATGAGCTGTTCCTTGAGATCAAATACCCTGTTCACTTTGGATCGCAACTCAGAAATCATTTCAATCTTCACCATTTTAGAGTCTTTAAGTCTTTTATTGTCTATTTCTGAGTCCCACCACACTAACTGTGGCAACTGTAAATACTGAGATCTACTCTAAAAGACTTGTTGCAGGCTCTCCCGAGGAATGTTGTATATTTGTTTTTCATATGGGTGCCCCAGGTCTGCTTTAATGAATTGGGGCTGCGTGCCATAAAATCGTGCCATCAATGTGATCATTGATACATGGCTAACTGGTAACAATCAATTGTGCGGCCTCCTCAATCTGTCTACCTACCATAACTCTTGTCAGACTGAACAGAAATGATGTTCTTCAGCATAATACCATAATATTAATGTGACAGGTGCATTTATGGCACACACCTTTACTCCAAGAGTGGCTTCTTGGAGCTGAGAGTAGATCTTTATGTTTAACCAACTCAATGTTTTGTGCCATAATACACAATTCCACTTCCCCACATGTTGTATATTGGCTCCTATAACTGTAAGATATTAACTTGAAATGAGATCCTTCCTATGGTTGCTACTAGGTTTAATTTGATGTTCACAAAAGATGTATGATTTAAAATGTGTGAGTCTCGAGTGGCTTGAGGTATTTCCGATAGATAAATGGCACATTATCATATGTGCGAAGCCTATGCAAATGGGCATTTCCCTGACCATATGCAGCTGCAATCAACGTTCTAAAATGATTATTCATTATCAGTTCATTATTGACAAATCTGTTCTATTATCCTGTCAAATCAAATATCTCATCTACTGACATAAATCACTTCAATCGGCCATTATCATTCTGATTTACAAAAAAGACAACATGTATTCAGATCTACCTAGGCAGAGATTACCTCAGCTTGCCTGGCCCTTATACTTGGGGGTATTTTTTTACATTGATCTGGTGTAAAAACAAGCCGCATCAATGTATTGTCTGGTTTGCCTTTGTTGTGGGGTCTCCTGCTGTATTTGTGCTGTCTGTCTGTTTTTATGTTTGTATTTGTAGTTGCTGGATTTGTAGAGCGCTTTCACCAAAAGCACTTGACAAGAGGACCATTACAACAGTACCATTTTTAAAAGGAAATGATGGAAGGGGTGCAAGTTCAACAGACGTTTTAGAGGAAGAAAGAGACAGAAAAGAAAGAGACAGAAAAAGGTGTTTTTTAATTGTGTGCACTAGATGTTGCGGTATACAAGGAAACAAGACAGAAAAATATAACAATGGGCAAGACTGTAGAGGTCTTTATAGACAAAGCAAAGGAAGTGAAAAAGAAGATAGGTCAAACAATGAAGGTAAGCAGAACGAAGCAAGGGAGTAACAGGGGAGCGAGGTGGCAAATGGAGGAGGATAGCTGAGTTGAAAATGGAGTGTACAGGACTAAGATGTGACATAGAAGGCTGAGGAGAAGGGCAGAGCAGTATTTAAGCCGAGAAAAGGTGAGAACGTAGATCATGTTTGGCAGCCAAGAATGAAAGGAAATGGTGGGCATTGCAGAGATTATAAAGATGGAAATGGACGGCAGTAATAGAAATGTGAAGAGAGAATGAAAGAGAGGGGTCAAAAATTACCCCAAGATTACGAGCAGAGGAAGAGAAAAGAAGGATGGAAGGTGAGAAAAAAAGTCGTAGGAGAAGGAGAGGGGGGACAAGGGGAACGAAAAGTTCCTCCGTTTTCTAGGGATTGAGGTGAATGGAATGAGTAGCTTTCCAGGATTTGCTGGTCAGTAGACAAGAGGAAACAGTGTTATGATGAGCTGGGGAGAATGCAATGAAAGAAAAGAAAATGTGTGTATCATTTCCATTCCTCTCTGATTGCAAAACGCCATCCTTGAAAAAGCATTCAAGAAAAGAGACTTTTCAAGATGGAGTCCTGATCCGCCCTCTAATCCATGCCCAGTTTTGAATCGTGCTAACAAACAACATTGAAAAGTAAAACAATAAGGAAGCTCCTCTCTCCAACTATACGAATAAATGAAAGTTCTTACACCTCAAAATGAATTACCTGACGCGACTCCTGCTGACCTACCAGATATTGTGTAAATGAAAACAAATGGCATGCAGTGTGGTGTTCCGCATCCCAACTCCTCTAACATAGTTGTGGGACCAAGGTCTACATCAATTAAAAAAGAACAATGTGAGGCGTGATTGTTGATTTGTGTTTTCTAAACTATGCATAGACTGCGCTCCAACATGAAAAGTGTGAATGCATGCTTATTTAATGAGTATATAACAACACTGTTTATAAGGCAATGATATTTTGAAATCGTGCAAAAATAATATGTTAACTTTACCAGAAGGTTGCCTGCAATGCCCTACAGGAAACAAAGCACATGTTATGAATACATATATTGAATTACAATACACCATCCAATAAGACAATGTGCCACTGTTCAGCATAACACTGCCTTTCCCAACAGATATTTTTAACATATGCTGAAACATTTTCACCAATAACTCGTAGGCTAGCAGATTTATTTCAACATATGTGTAGATGTCAGATGTCAGTGATTGTCCTACTTTTGGATGGAATTCTTCATAACAGGATTGTAGCATTCAGAGCTCCCTTTTCAGGAACTATTTCCTCAGGTTTTTCTATGCTACACCTGTTTATGGCCTATGCATGTTAGGAACTAATCCAGGGTTGTGTTGCAGACCTGTGCTCTGATGCCTACTCACACTCATTTGATGGGGTGGCAGACACACTGTCCCATAAGGTCCTGGTTGCAGCTGTGAATCTGCTCTACAGTTTCACTGTGGAGTTTAATGATGTCAATGATTTTAATGATTATGACTTTCTGTACATGAGGGACTATCAGGCAGTCTCTATTGTTTGGTTGCCGAATTCTCTGAATACAGAAATATGGCAGTCTGTTTGAAGTCCTGCAACCATGGCTAGTGGAATAGTGAGTTTTTCGTATTGTGTGTTGGCAAAGTCTAAGCTTCATGGACAGTATGGCACACTAATCATGGGTTTGATGATCTCAGAGATGTCCTTTCTGACGGGCCACCCTACATTGAGACACAAATCAGTAGGTTGGAACATCTCTCAATGACAGTTGCCTAATCACTTAATTACATTGACACGTTCTTTGTGTGTGGAAGGCACTCTTTCTCATGGCAAGAGTGTGTAGGTTCTCACAAGGCTTCCATGCCAAAATTCCTCATCAAAGATATACACTGTCCATAACTTGTGAATCTTCCAGTCTGATGCAAGCATTATGGTAAATCTTTAGAAGTAATCATCCATTGGAACTTGCCTTTCGGAAAGAAAAGGAGCAGCAAGTGAAAAGAAAATAGGCGAATGCTATTAGGATTAGTTTGAGCCATAGTGCTGGAACAGGGCCAATGTTCATTCTAAGCTGTGTGCAGCTGCACTTGGCAAGATTCCCCCTGGGTACTGCTCTGAGGTGTTCAGGCATCGCACACAGACAATTCCCACCTTTCCAAGAATTAATAATGCACAAGTCGCAGCAGTTGACTGACGTTTGCTTTCTCTCTTCTTAATGCTAAATTATACTAACTAGTTACAATATTGTGGTCTAGCCTACTTATATTACAATATTGTGCAAGCATGATCTTATATACCTACAAACCCTAAAACAGAAGATAGCCTCTAGGGGTTAAAACAAATATGAACATTTGGCTCCAAGAACTGAAATTCTAAGATCTAACTAAGATTTGCCACCCCACAAATGACTTCTATTCTTGACTGTACAGCATATATACTTTATTACTCAACTTTCTGCCGCAGGATACATTCAGCTGTTAACAGACAGCCTTGAATCTGCCTTCCTTGGCTGTGCGAAATATTACCAGGATTTTACCTCTGTCCATTTGTTTTACGTTTGTTGTAATATAAACACAATTCACGCTCCGTAATCTCTCTTAGTCATTGGGGGTCATTCCGAGTCGGGCGGTAAGGGCTAACGGTCACCGTTAACGAGACCGGTGCCGTTAAACCCTTACCGCCCTACTCCGAGTTCCCTTTGCGGGTTGGTACTTAACGCCTGCTTTTTGCAGGCGTTAAAAAACCAACCCGCAAAGGGACCTAGGAGCTAATTACGCCTTCCCCATTCCCGTTGATCCCTATGGAGCAAAAATGGGAATGGGGAAGGGCCCTTGGTGAATGGGGAATTACCGACCCCGCCAACCTTGGAATGGGGCGGTAATTCCGCCATTCACCATGGCGGAGTCGGAAAGATAACGGCGTCAACCAAGGCGCTAATAGCGCCTTGGTTAAAGCCAGGGTCGAAATGAGGCCCATTGTCCTTTGTCAGAAGTGTCACCCACACTCTGTAACCCAACTGTAAGCTCAAATATCATATACTAACTGTAAGTAACCAGGCTACTTCCTATACTTTCCTATACTTCCTATAATGTGTACATATGTCCCTCAGGTGCTTTGAAGCAGTACCCTTGCATGTTAACAAATTAGAAAACTCAAATAAAAATGTATTTGCTGTCTAAGGTTTTTGAGTAGGCAAATATCATGCTCAGCCTCTCCTACTTTAGCATGCTAACATTACCCTCTAAGTGGAGTGCAACATTGCAATATTATTTACATGGCCTGCAAGGGATTATGGCATATGCTTGACACTACTCCTGAATAGCATTAGGGCAATGGACATTCATATAGCTACAATGCTTTTCACGCCATCTGCATGCTTTCAAAGTTGTCAAGGTTCCTTTGGGCAGAGATCTTAACATATTTTGCCCATAGGATTTGTATGGCACTTCCAGTGATCTACCTGTATAAGATCATTTAAGCTTTCTATATGTTCATTGTAAATTAGTATTAAAATCCCTATTGTATGAGATGTTATACAAGCATCATCTTCACACCACTCTCCTTCAGGATTTTGTTGAAAACTCGCTGCTCATTGCATGGTAGGACTAAAACCTCTTGTGTTTTCTATATAGAAAAAATAGCAGAAACCTTTCAGAAATAAATCTGAATAATTGCGTACCAGAGTGTCACCAACCGTCTTCACAAGACTTCCCTGCAAGAGAGACAGAAAGAGTATTTAGGGAGTACCAACATGAAATATAGCCTAATCTATCTTGACTTTCACACATTAAATTTTGAAATTGTTTACACAAATAAGAATAGACCAGTGTTTATCAATGATTGTGAAAAGAAAGTGCCAGTGTCATGCGTAAAATAGATCTTGGCATCTTAATTTTTCTAACACATTTCACAATAGACATACATTCCACAAAAAATTATTGAGTACATCTTTTATAGGGTTCATATATTTTTGGGTTCAAATGTCCCATTGGTGTTTAGTAGAGAATGTTGTGAGCCTTACTATGTTGTTGCCTTAAATGTAATGGATGGTCAACACTTACAGAACATATGAGGGCTGGGATTTGGGGTTTCGTGAAAACCAAGTCCTATTAGGCTCTTTTATTATAGACCATTGACAGCAATGGTATGGCCACCAGCACACAGCAGAAATTTCATGGGGATAAAGTCTTCCACATAGATTCCTCACTTTTTCCGGGCAGAATGGCAATTGTGGCAATTTAATTTTTTTTGTTTATGTTCTACTGCTTTTTTTAACCACAGAAAACAGGGGGGAGACCCCTGTGACCAACGTACTCCCCAATCATCCCCTTCTATATAACTTACCCGCACTTAACATCCATATCTTTGAGGTAAAGAAATAGTGGTACAAATTAGAGAAAACTATTTATGGGGCACCAGTGTGTGCCCCTGGGAAATGACTTACCGATGCACAGGCCATCTGTTAGGAAAGCTTTCATAATTGTAGGTAATTTTCCTTCCATGTGGCAACCCCCAAACTTTTTGCTGTTGTTTTACACCCTGATCTAGACTTTGCCAGAGAAGCGCAGCCTTCCGCCGTACTCCTCTGGGCTTTCGCTCAATTCTTCTGGGGAAAATGACATGCCCTTAAGACAGTCAGTACTGGGAGACTTTGTTTCCCTTAGTCATTTCCTCATGTTGCAGCTTTTGAGCAACATGAATCAAGAGTGCACCGTAACTTACATTACCGCGCTCTTGGGTCTGAAATGTGCAAGTGTGTCACGGATGGGACTGGTGGCAGCTATTGTTTCTTTCTGAAAAGAACCCCTTTTTGCCATGTTAACCGCGCTTCCCGCGTTTGGCCAAAATGGGTGACCTGGCCTCCAAAATGGCCATGCCACGAGGTTCTTTGTCCTGTCCGCTGACCGTCTTGCCCCTTCACCTTCACCCAGGTCGAGCCGACCCGGGGCAGTCCTTATTTGGTCATGCACTTTCCCGCGAAACACAACGCTTTTGCGGGCTTCTGCATGCCTTGTATGTGCCTCCAGGATGTGGGCTGGGATGTCTGTTCCCAATACACATCCTGTGTGCCAGAGAGTCTAGAGTGTCCTAAATGCCTGGGACCACCATGGTCCGTGATAGGTCCACGTATGGTGTGAGTGTTTGTGAGCGGATCTCCCATTGGGCCCTCTCTGTTTTTGCGCAAAGGGAACTTTGGATAAGAGGAGGCTGAAAACACCACAACCATGTCGATCTCCTGAGTTCTCACGAACAAAGGATCAGGAGCCAAGTATCCTGCAACTAAGAAGCCGAATCGAGGAATCGCTGGTGACCCGCTGAATGTTTGGCACCCTGCACTGCTGTCGTCCTGTGAGACCACATTGCCTCTGAATGTACGAAAAGGTCTGCAAAGGCGCTTCGACCCTTTGAATAGTGGGAACAACTATTTTCGGCATCTTCACCAAATCCTGTACGTCAGCCTTCGGAAGCTTCCCTGGGCCATCCAGTGGACTGACCAGCCTACACAGGAATCTTGCTCTGTCACCGCCGTCTGGCTTACTGCTAATCCTGTGCCACACGATTCGTACACTTGGCGTTCCAAGGTCTGAAGTGAGACGTGTGCTTTGGACCGGAATACAGGCGGTTGCCAAGTTGCCCTGCTGTGGTAACAAACCTGTGCATGTTCGCTGCATCTGGGACACCCTCGACCCTGACTCCTGCTGTCGCGGAATCTACACGGCGTCGAGACGTCCCTCTGATCGCATCTGAACCTGCCAGTACCGAAACTGAACCGGAGAAGCCTGGGTCTGCCTGCATCGGGGACCAGTGAGTAGTCAATACCCTAACCAGTCACCCTCCCGCAGGAGCCTGTGGCTTTCCATCGCTGTTGTAAACAGCAAACCCTTTCCCGCACTCACGCCCTGCTTCTGCCCCCAAGTGGAGGCTTTGCCTGAGTCACGGGGCTTTTTTCACCATCATTTCGTCCAACCTTCTGAACTGCCTGATTTCCCTGAAGAGACTCTCCTTTGCCCGTTGGCACCCGTGTGTGCAGGTACTTTTGAGCACAAGGCTCCACTCTTCGTAGGGCTCGGACTTCCTTCTAGTTAGGTGGCCTCTGATGTCGAACTAGGTCTAACGATTACTTCCACTGCCTGTTTTCCTCCCCATCTAGGTGCTCTGCATAGTTTGTGCTTCTAACTCTTTAGACCCCTCGGTCTTGTATATATGTTGTATAGATTGTGATGTGTTGGTTTACTGGTGTTTTACCGTGATTCTTTACTATGGTCGATGTTACAAAGGCCTTGTAATAAATGTGTCTATATTTTTAATATAACACCTGTCTGGAGTAATTTGTAAGCGTCCTTGCTTTGTGTGCTCATTGCAGGCTTTCAGTCACCCTCAACCCTATTGAGACCTAGTTTTGACCGCCGCCATCGCTACCCTGATTGGTCTGGCTTGTCCAGAGGTTAGCCTGTTCCAAGAAACTAGGCTGGCCTTCTGAACCTCTGCCCCTCCAGGACAGAGTTCGGAAATCCATTTTAACACCATCCTCATTAAGAAAGGTTCAGGATCTAGTCACTGAAGAAAAGTAACTGATCAAAGGGATTATTCAGGGAAACCTGAATACACATTTGGTTAACTCCCATTGTTTGATGGTTGAATCTGACGCTATGTTTCACAGTTTTTTTTTTTGTTTGAATCCAGAGCAAAGCATATTGCTCTGTCCAGGTCAAAGAAAAAGTTCAATTTCAGAACGTTTTCTAGAGTGATTCCTGGTGGCTGGAAGAAACATCCCATGAGTTGCGTATTTTAGATTTCTTTCACCTCAACCTCAAAGCTGCAGTTTTTCCAGTTAACCACCCTTGTCCCCAAAGCCTTCTGTTGGTTATTCCAGACTGAACATTCATTCACCCAATGTTTTCGGCTTATGCTGCAAATGTAAACCCTTGCAAATGTCAACCTGCTCAATGAACGTCCACAAACATGTACATGTTAATTGAAACCCAGCGGGCCATGACTAGTTTTCACACCATCAGCAGCAACTATCTTTGGTACACCATCAATGGGATCCAACGAGGCTTAGCCACTGGGCCAGGGAAAGCACTTTAGTGTTGGGTGTCACTTAACTACCACTCAAAGAGTATTCTCTTCTTTATTTACAGTTCACATCGAAATGGTTTATGCAGTGCTCCCTAATTCATGCCAAATCTGTTACTTTTAAGCACTGTGAATAATTGCGAATTGAAGTTATTCTGTTGCGTTGTTGGTTATTGTTCAACATGGCAGTGATTGCAAGGCCAACACGTGTTTGTGTTTGCTCTCCCATCACCCTACCTCAACCTTATGCCGTAGATTATCATCTCTGCCTAGGGCCAAACTGCTGGGACTGTTGAGACACATTCACCAATTCGATACGCATTGGCATGCTGCCCCGTACTTCAAAATAATATATGCTGAGGAAGCACCGCAAAATTCTAGATATCAAACTCAATTTTGAATCACTACTCCCAGAACCGATGGCTAGTGAAGGCTCTTTGGTTAGCTACCTAAATACACCATGATAGTAAAAAAGTCTGCCCAGTAATGTCTGTTGAACTATCACTATTAAATGGGCCATAGTTTTGTAAAGTCACTGTAAATAAATGTTGTGACCTTGGTTTAAAGAATTGTCATGGTTTTTTGCCTTTTTTCTTTTCTGTGGCTAGTCCAGCTTTTCAGTGTCTAAACAAGAGGCTATCTGGCACACTGTATGGGTTTTTTAGTGCATGCTCTAAAAAAGGGATAGGTTCTGCATGTTTACTTTTCGAAAAGGAGTCCATAATACATAGATTCCTGTGTGGTCCACGGATTCATGTGCAATTAGAACTAGGGCAAATACTTTCACTGTTACTAAAAACCGGGCCTGTAGGAAGAATGTAGGCTCCACATTTCAGCTTCCACATTTTAGCAAAGGCTTGAATTTTAACTATGTTCAATTTTATTTTTAAATCTGTTTATTGGCATTTGTTATTTGTTACAAGCACAGAAAAATTGTCAAATCTGTTATCAAGCAGTAAATCAGATTGCGGCTCAGGTTATTAACATTTATAACTTAACAACTTAACATAGAAACTTTAACTATCTCCAGGTGTCTGCTTCTTGAGGGGTCGGTACCAAGTGGGGCTCAGGGAGGGTCAGGATTTACAGGAGGTGAGGGGACTTCCTTTAGGAGGGTTCACATGAAGGTATGGCTGGACTTTCTCGAGGACTCTGCTCCTGTCCTCGGGGCCTTCTACTGCATGCTTGTGGTGATTCATGGGGGCTTATCATCAGAGGGGTAAAACAGGGGGTCTGTAAGCCCTCTCCAGGCATCTAGGGTCATACTCGATGCATCCGTGGATCTGGCTACACTTTCTTCCCAAGCTTTCGTTTCAGCTCGCACCCATCGTTTCAGTTCTCTGTGCCAGATTTTTGGTTGTGGTCCCGATGGTTTCTTCCAGGACATTGCAATTGTCCTCTTAGCCAGAATGCTCATAATGTCCATTAATCTAATGAGGTGTTTTAGTTTTGCTGGTCTGGGGTATGTGCCGAGTAGGCACTCCTTAGGAGTCCATTCATATCTGGTCAGCCCCAGAGTTTCGCTTGTCTGCTGTATGAAGGACCACAGTGAGTGTGTCTTGGCACACCGCCAGAACATGTGGAACAGGTCCGCATTGTCCATTTCGCACCAGGGGCATCTGGAGCTCTGAGTATTATGGAGCTTGGCAAGCCTGAATGGGGTTAGGTATGTACGATGTAGAAGGTTCAATTGTATTTGCCTAAATCTATGGTTTCTGGATACTGTTTTAGGAAATATGAGGGCCCTTTCCCATTCACAGTCTGTTAACTCTCGACCTATGTCTGCTTCCCATTTGGATTTTAGCCCAGCACTGCGTGGATTGGGGGTGTCGTTTAAGTGGCTGTAGATCTGTGACACTGGTCTCCCTCCCTCTCCTAGTTCGTATAGCAATGTGATCAGGGGGTTCGTGTCCGGTTCCTCCGGCCATGTCGACCATCTGGCGCGTGCCGTGGATCTAAGTTTCTGGTACCATAGAAACTGGCCAGTGTGGACATCATTTTGTTCTTGAAGTGTTTCGAATTCCATGAATTCCCCCTCCATGTACAAGTCCCCCCATGAGTAAATCCCCTTCTGTTCCCAGTGCCTGAGGTGTTGCAGATCTGCAGGAGAATTGCATAGGTCTGAGATAAGCGGTATGTTTGGGGAGTACTGGTGTCTGACGTGTGCGAGGGATTCTGCCCTATGCCAGATTTTGCATCCAAGCGAGACCAATAGGGGGGAATTTCTTATCAAATGGGTGGGGGCCCAGGGAAGTTCTTTCAAGTATAACGGGGAGACCAGCGGCTGCAGGAGTGGCGTCTCCGATGTGGCATCGTCTGCTAGCCACTTGGTGACAAAGCCAAGCTGCGCTGCTAGGAAGTACTTTTCGAAGTTTGGAAGTTGGATTCCCCCTTGAGTGTACGGTAGTGACAACGTGGCAAGCGCTATCTTTCGTCTTCCCTTCCCCCACAGGAAGTCTCTCAGGATAGTTTCCAATAGGCGAAAGAAGGGCGCTTTGATGTAGAAGTGTACGTTTTGAAATCCGTACAGGAATCTGGGAAGGACAATCATTTTAGTTATGGAGGCCCTGCCCATCATGGATAGGGGGAGTTTCGCCCAGAAGGCCATGGATTTCCTCAGGGCCGGGAGAGCAGCTTTAGTGTTGCGCTCATGCATTTGTTCCGGGGAATGCATTATGTGTATGCCCAAGTATTTGAACGAGGTGTGTTCCCACCTTATTCCCACCAAAGGAAGCTCCGATGGTTCTTTTCCCTTAAGACTTGCCAGGGGGAAGAGGCAGGATTTGGCTCTGCTGAATTTTATTCCAGAGACCTTCGCAAAATTATCTAGGACCTCCAGCATCGTGGGCACATTATAATATGGGTCCTTGACAAATAATAGGACATCATCCGCATAGAGAGAAATGATGTGGTCAGTGTCTCCCAGTCGGATCCCAGCATCAAAAAATTGCTTTCGAAAATAGATTGCAATGGGTTCCAGGCCCAGTACGTAGAGCATGGGGGAAAGGGGGCAGCCCTGTCTGGTCCCTCTGCATATGTTCCAGACCTCCGATACATGCTTCCCAGTTTTTACTCTGGCTCTAGGCTTCGTGTAGAGTATCTTGATCCACCTTATGAACCTAGGGCCAAAACCAAACCCCTCCAGAACCGCCAATAGCCATTCCCAAAAGATTGAATCGAACGCCTTGATGGCGTCTAGGGATAACAATGCGAACGCTTCTGTGCCATCCCCAGTTTGGGCGATGACATGTTGCACTCGGCGCAAATTCATGGTTGTGTTTCGGGCAGGTATGAATCCGCATTGGTCCTCATGTACTAATTCCCCTATAATTCTGGCCAGTCTATTTTTTAACTATGTTCAATGGTGTGAGACTCAAGAGTATGAGATTTAGGCTCAATCTAAATAGATGCCAATGCAAAGAACACATGCTAGAAAATGATCACTTTGTTCCATGATGCTATTTGAATGGACAGAGTTGCACTGAAAAATAAAACTAACGTGACATGAAACTAATATATTAATTTATCCTACCCATGTCACATGCAACATGTAACATGTTCCCATAATAACATTTAGTGCAAATAGTTCCATTATATAAACTGGATGCAGGTTAATGGAAATGCATGATGCTCTTGAAATGGAAATCTTTCAATGTGCAGGCTTGAAGTTGTGCTGTGTTTCAAGATGAGGAATGTGAAAATCTGTTCTGCTGAAGACATTGCATTGTCTTGGGGAAGGAAGCGCAGGAGAGATGTATCATTTTCCCTTCAGCAATGCAGTTTGTGTTTCGGGTAAAGGCACAGAGGAAATCACGTGCTATTTTTAGTGGGATAATCTTGTCAAGGAGAGGTGCTTTTTGAGTGACAGAGGGTTTTGTGAAAAAGGTTTGAGGTTGAGAGGGCTGGGCATTCCATCCACTCACTAACAAAGGAAGCACAAGTGCTGAAAGGAAGAGAGGGCTGGTTCATGGGCAGTCTGTCTTCAGGGCTGAGGCTGTGTCTCTCCTGGGTTGGCAATACCAGAGCTGGGAAATCTCGAGCGACCTTATCTGTGAATGACCCTGGGTAACTGCCAAGCTGAGTCCTGGAATATCGCCAACAGACCTAGGTAATTATGTTGTTAATTCAGGGGTGTGTTGAGTGAATGTTGATACTCTGTAGCATAGGGTAAATAGTTTGGTTCATTTTTAGGCGCTGCATTAGTAATATGAATTTAAATATGCATGTAAAAATGTGTTTATATTTCTCTAAATGTTGCGGTTGTTCAAAGTGTATTTATTCCGCCATATTTGTTGTGAATTGAAGGGCGACCACAGGCAGAGCTCTGCACTTTATCTCAGATAAATCTTTGTTTATGTGTGAATTACAACGTGGGAGCATGTGTCATGTTGTGTAACGTGCTTATCTCTAGTTTATGTTAAAGAATATTAATTTGAAAAGGTAATTTAGTCTCAGGGTATTTATTCTGCATTCAGTCTCATTGATGGTGCATTCATAGAGAGATAAAAGGTGCAGTATAAAAAATCTCAAAGCAAAGTTAGTCACAGTAATTTGGAGAGGTTGAAAGAATGTTTTGTATTTCATTTGTATGCTTTATGTATTTTAAAACACAGCCAAAAGGGCACAAGAAGAGCATGGGCCATTTATTCAGACTGCACTAAATCCAGTATTTGTTTACCGTTAGTGACCATGGTGAAATAATTATTAGGCAGTGTTTTGAAATTAGACTCACCACTATAGAAATACCACAATAGGTTTACCACAATATATTGCCAGGAAATACCTCAAAATTCCTTGAGATACCAAATATAACACCCACAAAATCTCTTGCAGGTCTCATCGCGAGTTGGGTGGTACCCTGGTGGTAATTGTGCAGGCATACTGCCCAATGCTATTATCGTTACTGCAACTCCGTCCTGCACAATTTGCTTTCGATGCCGAGTTGCGGTGGCGCTGTTAGTACCAATTTATTATGATTCCATAGGACTCTGAGGCTTTTCAGCAGTATTACCACAGGTGGATTTTAGCACTTGCTAATTGCACTGGTGCTGGGTTCTTTAATATGGCCCCCGATGTTCTGGTGATGCCTGAGGTTTTTTTTTATGCTCCACAAGGAAGTCACAGAATTATTGCACCAAAATGCACCTCAGTAGTGCTACTAATAGAACACCTAGTGCTGCCCATTTCACCTCTGTGCAAAAACATATGTTTTGTATGTAATTTGAAATCATTGTATTTTTAAGCCTAGCTTGTAGACAGCTTTTTCTTGACTGCAAATCAACTTCCCTTCTTCACTATGTTGTTGTGAGGTGTGGTTCAGTGTGGCTGGTCTGGTCAAAATTGCTGGCTGCCCTTATATCATTGGAACATAAATGTTGGCACTGGCAGCCCATACAGGAGTGCAGCTGCCTGACTTCCTGTTCCTGCCACCTTACTTACGGTCCCTTCTCAGCAACTCTGATTGGCTGGGACTTGGATAGGGGCAGTTTCCGGGGAGGGAATTCAGTAGGCAGTGGTGAATTTATGGTAACTCAAGTGCTGCCTGCTGCCCACTCTTTGGGCACCTCCAGTGCTTGCTCCCCTGGAACCTATCTTCCCAGCACTATTTAAGAAGCACAGGCCCTGTCTCTGCCCCTTCCCAAGCATTACCTTCCTCGTTTCCCTGTTTCAGGCCCCTGCAAAATCCCGGACACAACAGTGCTGCCCCCCAAAGCACAACCATACTCTTTATCATGCCCCAACCCAAAAACACCCACTCTGCTCCTGCCCAAACCAAGAATGCCACCTAGATCATCCACACCTGGGACCCCAGACCACAATACCCTTTCACCTGTTCTCTGCCACCAGCATCCCTCCCCTTACTAAAAAAAAAACAAAAAAAACACTGGAGCCATCCTTATCTTCTCCCCCAGAGCAACAATCCCCTTTTCTAAAACATAAAAAACAAAAAGACTCACTGGTATTAATCCAAACCCACCTTCCTCCTTTATCTCCCCCCACCTAGCTCCCACCATGAGGCCAGTTTGTGGCTTGGCTTGTCTTCAGCCCTTGGAACCAGGTCAGAACCCTAGCTTAGCCCTGCCTCTGCCCCACCCCTATGTTCACTGTCTTTCTCAGCTATGCGGTTGGGTATATGGAGATACCTTGTTTCTAGGTTAAGTCGTTCTGTCTGGGATAGGAAGATGTGCATCTATATCCAGCTTTCTTCCAATGCAGGCTCTCCTTTCGTTTTACTTGTTTTATAGGTTGGGTGTCTTCTGTGGGGCTAGTTAAGCATGATCAGCAATTCAATTAATCAGTGACTCTGCTTTCCAGTCTTCCTAGGCAATTTAAATCAGCTATTGACTATATAAAAAGAATCAAAATAACTTAAAGAACCACTCACCGCCAGGCTGCCAACAGCATTTGAGACACCACCCTGTAAGAGAGATGAGCACTGATGTTTAGAACAAGAGAAATTTGAAATGGCTAATTCTCAAGATGTGTAAAGAGGTGAAGTTTAGGATATTGTAATAGTTGCATGCGGCTGTATGGGGACAGTCCATGTGTTTGCATGCCAATGTATGACAATCAACACTATAAGGCTTGCAATTGTGGAAGGTGTTGCGGTGTCTGCTGCTTGTGCGTGATCTTGGCTTAATTTTGGGCTTAGAGGGACAGCATATGTCTTTATCTGGCCTGTCTGCCATCTTAAACTGTGTTTTCCCCTTTCCGCCAGACTCTATTGCTGACTGAGCAGAAGCCAGATGTTCCCACAACGTGCGAATCAGGTGCTAGAATTACTATTGGTAAGATGTCAACCCCTCTGAATATTGAAAGAATGTTCATTTGCAAAAAACTTGAAACGTCAAAGGTATCTTTGTCTTCCAGGAGACAATATATAGTTACTTATGTATCACACTCTGTTAAATTTGGAGTAAGGAAACCACAAGCTTGCAACGTTGTTTCAAGCTGACATCTCCAGTGCTTATACGCAGCGCGACCCACAGTCAGAAACACACAAATCTATAATATGGGGGACAGTTCTGGCTTTGCTCTTCACCTCGTTATTCCCCATTACAACTCCGCCAGATTGGGAGGATCCTCTTTCTCCATCCAAGCCCCTTACATTTTGAACTCGCTTCCTCTCCACATCCACCCCGTTGATAACCACTTCACATTCAGAAAGGCTGTAAAAACGTAGCTACTCCATACTATAACATGAAATCTTCTTCCCCTCCTCATTTCCACCACCATAGCACAATACAAAAGCACCAGCCTCGCTCTCATCGAAACACCAACAAGTCATGTTTGCAGGGAATGCTGGTTGTTGTCAAGGCAGCTTACCTTACACACATCGATTCCCTACAACCTCCAAGGTGGACGTTGGCTGTTGTCGCAGTGGCCCGCCCTGCTAGCTCAACCCCAAACCACTCTTTGCACACGATCACACATCAGACCCTCGGGCCTTCTTTCGCTGTGACTGGTGTGCTCGGGCTACCGGTATACAACAACTGACAGTCTAATGGTAGCTAGTACGTTACCTATGAAAAGTTTCAGGACAGCTGATCAGGACATTAAATATGCACAGCATTCCTCCGTACAACCGCCTTGGCTGCACAGCTAGAGGACCCATACTGTTACCCCATCTCATGTCAAAATCTAATGGGATTGCCAAAAAATGCTCAGAATGTTCAATTTGATGGATTGTTGGGGGTAGGAAATGTGCACACCTAGTTGGATTGTTGGGGGTAGGAAATATGTCACACCTAGGAAATGTTGCACACTTGGATAGATTTTGGGGGTACGGAATGTGATGCACTGGGATCGATTTTGGGAGTAGGAAATTTCACACATTCAATGGATATTAGGCAGGTAGAAATGGTGTAGCACTCTCTCACTAGCATGTCCATTTCTGCATATGTTTTATGATGATATCCCAGCACTCTGACGATCATAAAGAGAACAAGCCCAATGCACCTGAAGAGCGTGAGGACAGATTATTCATTGCCCCAAGAAGATGTATCAGGATTGCTGCTTCAGTGCTCAAACATCTGTCAGGATAGCTTGCCACTGAAACACTAGACTTTCCACAACACCTCTGCCATTAGAATACAGCGACAACATACGACAAATGTCGGTCTAGCTGGGTACATATTGATTTTTCCTGCACTAGCGCACTAGCGCTCTGTCGTGAACTCCCTCAACAACCGTCCACATGCCTGACCTCTTGGGTTACTTACTGGAGCCCAGCCAGACCTTCTATGTCCTTAGCCACATGTACACACACATCTTACGCCTCCTCTAAGAACTTTCCCACACTGGGAATTCGGTCCCCGGGTGCGTTCCTACCACCAAGCGCTTTGAGGCCATTCAAATGAGAAAAGGTGCTATATACATTACTTCTACAATACAATCAATACAATACAGCTAGTTCATTTCATTGAAGGCCCATTTATGCGAGGCCCATTTGTTTTTTTTTTTCACATTTTGCCACAAATATAGGTAAGGGGTTAGGTTTAGGTATTTAGTAAGGTGGATTTATTTTAGGCAGCATGTGTAAAAGAAATAATAAATGCAAGAAAATGCGCCTCAGACAAATGTTTTAGAAGAAACATAGTAGATCCGAGCACGGTATCAAGGTATCAAACACTTGTGACAGAACCCTATAATGACTTATCTGTCAGAGCGTGTCAAACTATACGAGTATCAGAACTAAGACTGCTAACACTACATCAATTAAACTAAAGGAACATGCTTCTTTCACCTTGTTTTGAGTTTGGGTCTGCTTAAACGAAACCTCAGTCTCTCTTTCTGTTGGGGAGTGTTATACTTAATGTGGCTGCTCTTGGCTGATCAACTAGGGGTTGGGGAAGGCTCTGAAGAGTGCCCTATACTGTTTAACTGGAGTGTGCCCCTCACTATGTGATTGTGATTGGATCCTGACTAGTGGAGCTACCAATCTATCTCTCTGTCTATCCATATGTTTGTATTTCCCATTACACATTTCCAACAGACCTCCACTTTGAGAGTATGGGGCTATGTATATGTGCTTGTATTGAGACAGAATGCGCTACTTTTAGATGAGTATTCAGGTGCACGTTCATATGGTCTCAATTTCATAATGAAACACCCTAAATACACATTAACTAGACTGGTTCTGATCTTGTATATTCACTTTCAGTTTGCAAATCTTTATTTCAGTCACTAAACCATAAAAGCAATTGAAAACAATGTACAATACTATTTTAAACAATATTAACAAACGCTATTGATAAAAGATATAATAAAAGCATCAGCATGTTATAAAAACATATCATAAGGAGAACGCAGCTCGCAACTTCAATAGCAAAAAGGAAACCACCTCAATTACGCCTAGCTTTACCGAGGGAGAGCGACACATTCTAAAGCTAGTTTCACCCCATGCATGCACCGATTGGTCTTACCCTTGATAACCATGCTCTGTGCATGTGACGCTAACACTGTGTGGCTTGCATGCATTACAAATCCCTGCACTGATTAATATCAGTCTTAGATATCTATGTCGTAATGTCAAGGACTCGTGGCAAATCAGCATGACGTGCGTTACATCAGACGCCTGGCATTTCCAGATGTTTGTAAGGCTCGCTACAGCCAGCTTCCCTAATCCAAAATGGAACTAAAAGGATTTTGCATAGGCTGGACTAATTAAATCAATGTATGCTATACTAGCCTTAAACAGTCTGTTGCTAATAAAATCCCAACCGACAGACAGTTTCAAAGCGTCGCCTATTAGATCATGTTTTAACTGTAGTCACGTGCACTTTCACATGTTCTCATATCATATTAAAACATCTGAAATAAACAATAACTAGACTGGTTCTGATGTTGTATAAGTTTGCGCATTTGTCTGTGCATAGGCCGAACGCCCTATTTTTAGATTGTGTATTTTGATGCAGGTAATGCATTATGCATTATTAATACACCTGCAGTACGAGATTTCTGAAGCATGTAGATAGATATTCTGTTCTACATCAGGTTTCTAAGGGCTACATGCTATCTGTCAAATTGCTCAGAACATGGATACAACAGGTAACCCCCACCACCCTTCATGGCAGAAAACCCCACCATAATCTAGACTTGACCTGACTGTGAATGTATGTCTGTTGGATGCTCATTGCACTGCAGGTGTGTTTGCAAAGTGGCCCTTTACTTGCAAGCACGTGGGTGAATGGGGATCCGGCGTTTCTGATTCAGACTGGCTCCCATTTATGCACGTGGGTTGATATGGTTTGCTTCCAGCTCATGCATGTTGGAGGCTAGTTGGCAGGTGGGCTAGGCAGTATAGTTCTAAAATACAACAGTTTAGGGTATTCCGATGCATGGCCAGTGCTTTTAAAATATATATCTTTGATGGGAGGTCCTTTCTTCAATGGTTGGCGCACACGCTTTTTTTTTTTACATTGTTCACAAAAAGGTATTAGTTGGTGGTTTCTGTTTTCCATTTATCCGCCATTGCTTTACACATAACTATGCAGGGGTGTTTCTTCTTTGTGTAAGTCCTGTACATTTATGTAGCAGGTGGTTAATTTGTTCAGATAAGGGTACAGGAGAAATTCTACTTTGTGTTGTAAGTGTGTAGGGGAGTTCCCTGTATTGGGCGCAGTGTGGCATGAATTAATACGTTTAGTGAAGTCGTGGGACTCCTTGGGCATGCAGGCGTATACTTTGCTCTATACTTTAATCTATTGTAATAGTACGCAATTTCCTATTAACACGTGATAATATTGTTCTGTAACTTCTTCTTAGTGTTGGTCAATGGGTGTAAGCCACCTTGTGTATGCTTATGTATTAAAATGGTGTGTTTATGTGTAAAAGTGAATCTGTGTGTTATATGTTTATGCATGTTGCTGCATGTGTGCGCTTGACTGGGTTTGTTAATGCATAGAGTCGTTCTGGACCACATGAATGTCGATCTAAAGTGCGTGAGATGGTTTCCTCACTTGGCAGATATATGGATGTAGGTAGTGCCAGTTCTTGGATGCTTTTAGGCGTGGACAAGACTGAGGTTGCAGGTAGACTGCAGCCTGTTTTTGCATGTATGTGTGCTAGCATAAGCATTTCCTTTTCATGTAAGTCTATAGTGGTTATGCCTGTCATTCAATATATACGTGTCTGAGGTGGACTGTATTTTTACATGGTATTCTATGGGCTTGTTCCTAACATAAGCAGAGTAAAAGATCATATGCAATATCCCTGTGACAGCTCAGACACAGTGGGCCTGATTCACGAATATGTTACTTGGAATAACTCTTGACACATTCACGATTTAAGCTTCACTAAATTGAGTCAAGTCAGAGGTACTCCTGGTAACTTATTTGTGAATAAAAATGGCCTCACTCAAGTGGTAAGTCAAGACAGTCAATGTCAGAGTTACTACCATTAACCTTTCTGTGAATCAGCCCCACATGTCTCCACGTGGTCACATTCTGTAGGCCTTCAAAGAAGCCTTCTGGATTTTATGAGTTTCTCTTTTAACTTTAAAGCATTCTTTCAAGGTGTGTTTGCCCTCTGCTTTAACATTGCTTGTACTGCTGTCTGCTCCTACCAGAACGATTGTCTGTAGGTTTGGCCAAAGCAATTGCCAGCAGTGTAAGATTAATTCTAAACCTTCCAGCCATCACTTGTTTGATTTTGCTTTGTTACCCCGAGTGGGACGGCTATGCCCAGATGTGGGTCTCGTACCTGATGGGTCTAGAGACCCAAGATGCTCCTCACTGAGGATGCCCAATGAAGGTGTAATATGTCTGGGGATGATTGTGGTCTAGTGCCGAAGGGATGTGACCAAGCAGTTCGGGCTGGACTGCCACTTTGGGTGTGGGGACAAGCCCGATTTGCACATAGTCTTTCCCCTTTCTGTTATGGCAGGTGAAGAATGTTTGCCGGGAGCAATTACCAGAGGTTTAAGTGTGATTCTAAAGATTCCATCCATCCCCTCTTTGTTTTTATTCCTACCTTTTCCCATGATTTTATGACATCCACTTTCTGAGGGATTCTCTAGATGAGCACCCAAACCAGTATATAAGAGATATTGGGCTTAACCAGAGCAGCACTGCCATTCTGCCAGACAACAATCCACGGCAAAATGGGGTCACAAAACATGTCCAAGTCACGAAGAAGTGCAAGCGCAGGTGTGGGACAAGGTACTCCCACTATTCTTCTATATAAGAGTCTCCACATGTTATGATTTGTTGTATTTCAAAGATCACCATATCATGCCACATAGGTGGCTGCATTCACATCCTTGGCTGTGCACCCTTCAATACGGAGTAGAATAGGTTTCCCTAAAAGAATGCTGAGCAAAAAGTAAATATTGCCCCATTTGACTGTTGATAAACACGGCCCCTAATTAATGTGGGGAATCCAGGATGCATTATCGGTGAGACGAGCTGCACATGCATGCACTATCTAGCATTCTAGCATGTAGTGCCTTCCCATCATTAAGAAAAACATGTGTGCTGAGAGTGGATATGCTTCCGTTCAATCATTGTTTAATGTTGGAACATGTGTATTGCGAGGTGTCTCTTATGCATGGAGATGGAGGGCACACGTACATATAACTCTGCAGGGATTTCACACTCAGCCACACGGGCACTGCATCATCGGCACAGTCGAGTTAAAAGTGAGAACGGCTGCCTGAAGTCTGAATGTCTGCACATATTATATGCAGATCTAGAGTGGATTGGTATTTAGAATGTAGTGAATAGCTTGAATATGTATGGACTATAGTGTGTAAGTTTCATTCGCATCACTTTCTCCACAAACTGGTTTGCAGGCAGATTGCAATCTTCTGGTTCAGAGTTTTTGAAGGAAGGTCCATAGGATCTCTCTATTTAAAAATAAAAAAAGAAATAATATGTGCAGACTTTTTAAGTGGTTTTGTTACAGCATATTCCATGTTTTTGACTCATGGTGTTATGTTAAGTTATGTTATGTTTGTAACGTGCGTGGTCGGTCGAATGAGGGCATCATGGCGCCAGAAAACACAAAGTATCAGTGCCACTAGGGGGCCTAAAAAAGCCAGGTTTTTAGAAGATGACGAAAGGTCTAAGAGGAGTGGGCAGACCATTCCAGAATTTTGCCATGGCGACGGAGAAAGCATGCCCCCCAGTTCTCAGACGATGAAACCTAGGAATGGCCACTAGGAGATCATCGCCCAATCGAAGAGTGCACCCTGGTGTGTGAAAGTAATTTCACATTTTTCAGGATAGTGTGCAGGATAGTGCATGACAGCATTGGCAGCAAGTCCTGTGGATTGGTGAATGTGTTGCTAACCATTATAAAAACTTGAATATCGAGCACTGCCTATTTTGTTAGGAATAGTTATTCCCCACATTTGGTGGTGTGCAAAATAAATGGGTCTGCCCCCTAGTTGTGCAGTTATGTTTGTGTTCATTTAATGTAAGTCTTAGCTGAGAGCTGGTAGATCTGAGTCTTGGCAATTTTCAGTTTCGTAGCCACTAGCACTTTGTTATTCACGGTTCAATATGTACTCATCTTTGTGGATGATGTTTAACCGATGTGCCTGCTGTCAGAGACTTTCTGTAACAAGTGCCACAATGTCTTTGGGCTGCTGCGCGCCATACAAATACGAATAAATAAATAAGAGAACATTATGGTTAACCTTCAGGTCTTGAGTTGCTGTTTTATTTCTTTTGTGCTCCCAGATTGGAATCACCTGACCATCACCTGACCAATGCTTTACAGGTGAATGCTTGAAGGTGTTATATGCAGGCTAAGGTTTGCCAAAGAAAGCTAACCACATGACATGAGGGGCCTTAATGGACTACTACAAGGAATGACACCAGTAAATTCATACAATTGCTGCATGTACAAATGTGGACACGTTTGTTCCGAGAACAATGTGTACATGATGAGTGCAGTGCTAAAACTACCCCATCTCTCTTGTAAGCGCTATGTGTGTACAAAGTAATTTGAAGGCTTTGGTTAGTAATAGTAATTTGCTAAGCAGCATGCCTGATAAATAAGATCACACATGGTTGTGGTTGACGGCTGTTGTTGATGATATTTTTAATGAATTTCATATATCTGACCGGTGTAAATGTTTGTGCTTGACTGTGTTGGGGGTACTAGAGGGCTTTGTGGGTCTTTACGTAGATATGTAGTAGTTTGATCCCCTTTATAAGGGTCACGCTCCGGGAGTTTGTAGGATTCATATGGGGCCTTTTTTATGTTTTGTCCATATTGGGGTTTGACATCTTGATGGCACCTGTGGGAGGAGAGCATAACTCCTCTTCTATTAAGGAAACATAATTATCACTGTTGGCCTGTTGATGTGACTTCCACATGAACAGAGACAACACACCTATAGGTCTTGACTTTCTGGGTTGCTCATTGTGATGAACTGGATACAGGTGTTTTCTTTGTGGGTTTGATGCTGTTTTGCTATGAATGACTTTCAGAGGACCAAGAGGAATTGACTTAATGCAGTGGTGGGCAGAGCAGAGTAGTACCAATATTTGAGGATCAGTCCCAGTGAAGGTCAGATTAGCGATGTCACTTGCTTGTGCCCTCAGGTAACACTCAGTGCCTGTTCTTTTCCGTGCCTCTCAGATCTGTTGGCCTACCCTGATGAGACCAGGCCTTTAAACTGTTGAAATGGGGGAAGACTTTGCCATTGCAAACGAGAGTGATCCAATGTAATGCATTGGTGATGTGTTTGAATCTTATTGTTCAACCTGTGGTGAAGAACGATAGAATTCTGCAGATGTGGTACATGGTTCATGTTTTCTAAGGTTGGGCACAATATTGGTTATCTATGGGCCTTCTGATACTTTTAATTAGGGAGGAGAAGCCCCATAGTAAACATACTTAATGCTCTTCCATTTGAGTGAGGTGAGAAACTTGGATGTAAGGTGAAATCTCCAAGTGTTTTTTTACAGCCACTAATTGGGAGTTTCCAGGGATACCCTTGTCATCTATTAATGTGCTCTTTCAATGTTGTAATTGCAGCTGCTATCAGAGTAGTATAATAAACACATGACTTACCAATACACCAGACACGAAGAAGAGAATGTCATTAACTGCTATTCCAAGACCTTTCAAAATTCCACCCTAAAGGAAACCAAAAGACAGGAAAATATAACATCCCATTCAATAAGTGATACGACACCACAAAAATATCCATTCAGGTATTAAGGATCTTTTTAGCACACATAAACTGACTCCAGAACATAAGTTCACCAATAGCAATGGACAATGAACAGGCTGACTAACCAGCTCTGATTCTTTTACCAGCTCTTTTGCAAATTAACCTCTAAAGCCTTGATTGTCCAAATATTGAGATATTGTTCAATCATGTATTCATTGTGACCATATTTGTGTTAGCATCATAAGTAAGCTTCCAGGGGACACCATGGGTGGCTCATGGTGATTTGATTTTAAAGGTTGACCAATTGTTGTCACTTTAGGGCCAGCTATATGGAACCCATATTTAATGAAAGAGATATGGAGAAATTAGGTATATACATATATATATATATATATATATATATATATATATATATATATATATATATATATATATACATATGGGAGGCAGATATAATGTCTGGGTGTTGTTTGAATGCATAACCTTATGGCTTGCTTTACATCCATTTTAGGGTAAGGTGTTTGGTAGTATTCTAAGTGGTAGAGGTGTTATAACAGTGGACATGCGCTCTGCTGGATCCACCAACAAGCACAGTCCACCTTAGATAAGCATAGTTGACTATTGCTGATCATTGCAAACCATTTCCAACCTTTGCAGATCATCACCAACCAGGGTCGTCCATCATCACCAAATATGGTTGACTATCACTATATCTTGATCAAATTTGCCAGACAATCGTCCATCATAGAGAAACCATGGTAAACCATTGCTGACCATGGTTGACAACGGTTGACCATTGCTGGATCATTGTCAAACATCCCTAGTCATGGTCAGTTTTTATCAATCAAGGGTGGCCATCACCAACCTATTCACACCATCTCCAACCATGGTCAAGCATCACCAGACCTGGGTACATAATTACCAGGCCATCGACCATCGCGTAATCATGATCAAACTATGGACAACTGCCCTCAACCATGGTCAACCACCCCAACAATTGTTGTCAAAGACAGTAAAACCATGATTTACCATTACCAGTCCATGGAATATCACCAGACTATGGCTGACCCACACCAACTTAAGAAGGGGTCCTGGGAATGGCCCTTATGTCCCCTATGCAACTATCAACATGCTGAATGAAAAATGAAAGGTATAACTTGCTGTTTGGCCAGTCAGCGGCTGCACCAATGTATCACAGATATGACAAGAGATATTGGGCCTCATTACGAGGAAGGCAGCCGCGGAATGAACGGTGACGGTAAGGGACCGGCACCGTTAATTCCGGGCTGCCTCATTACGAGTTTTTCAGTGGGCCCTCTCTGTATGCCTGGCCAGACCAGACGTGCAGAGCGGGACCCGCTAGCAGTCCAGGATGTTAACTACGGGCCCGTTGTTAGCATCCTCCCCATTGAGCCCTATTGGGGCTCAATGGGAATGGGGACGTACCGGGGGTTCCGCGAAAGGGAATACCAAGGCCCTCCAAGGTCAGAATGGCCCGGTAATTCCCTATGTTTGGGACCCGGACATGGTACCCGTTTTGGGGGTAGCCATGCCATTAAAAACGGCATGGCTACCTCCAAACTCATAATGAGGCCCATTGTCTCAGACAGCCATTTAAACCATATCCAGTTGATGGTTTGAAGCAGACAGCGGTCTCATCAAAGGACCAGGTCAACTGACAGCAAAGCTAAGCATCACGGACGTAATTAGAGACATCACAGCATAGCTGCGCTAGTCATGAAACAAATCTGCACTCATGCATGAAGTTGCACAGACATACACTAGTTTATTGCCTGTAAACATGAAAAACATGGTTGTAACTCTTGTAGGTAGAGGACAAATACATATACATAATGCTAAGAACCTTTCCTTTCTTTTGGCAAAGCGGAAACATATGCAGAGTATACATGGACTACGCTTTCATATGCTTTATTGCAACTAACCATGAAAAGCCAAGAGTGTGGGTCGTACAGACCCCTATCCATGTTAAACCAGGATAGTAAAATTCTAACAACAGTGTTAGCAAACCAATTGAAAAGGGTAATAAACAAACTCATACACCCTGGTCAAACCGGTTACGTCCCGGGCATAAGCATAACAAACAACCACAGAGGCTACATCATATCATAGAACAGGCAAAGGGGGACTCGAGCGAAATAGCGATAGTCTCGGTAGACACAGTGAAAGCCTTCGACTCAGTAAGGTTTCCTTGGATGCTGGTGGTCCTGAAAGAGTATGGGATGGGATGAGGGTACCTGCAATGGGTGAAAATGTTGTACAGCTCCCCAATAGCCAGGGTTAAAATGGGGGCAATCATTTCAGATAAATGGCAGCTCAGCAGAGGCACGAGACAGGGATGCCCATGGTCCCCAATGTTGTATATCCTGGCACTAGAACCACTAACGATCTGTCTATGACAGAAGTACGAAGAAATAGGGGTACATGCTAAAGGGGGACCTCACCTGATATCATTTTATGCGGATTATATGCTGCTATACCTACGTTTCCCAAAGGAAAACTTGCAATATGTCCTGGAGGTGATGCAGCACTACACCACCCTCTCGGGCAAAGCAGTGAACCCCAAAATGTCGTGCATGTTCCCCTTAGGGAGGTACACAGGGGTCCCACAGGAGGATTTACCTATCTTGCAGATACCCTGGCAGACCAGAACATTCAGATACCTGGGGAGGAACATATACCATTTGATCACGGACGAGCACAAACATAACACAGAGAGGGCAGTGGAAGGTATCAGGCGAAGTATGGAGTTCTGGGCAACGCTCCCCTTAGCCATGGTAAGGAAGGCGGCCTTGCTCAAGTTGGTGGTCCTGCCTAGGCTACTACACTTCTTTTCAAACATCCCGTACATGTTGCCCAAACACTTCTTTACTAAACTCCAGAGCCTATGCAGGTGTTTCCTATGGCACAACTCCAGAAACAGAATAGCCTTATGGAAATTGCAGAATAAATATGACAGAGGGGGCATTAATCTGCCAAACTTTGAGATATACCACCTGGCAGTACTGCTACAATATGTTGCTAGGTGGCAGTCAGAAGACGAGACAGCAGAAACTAGATTACTAAGGGGTGAATGAGATCCCTATTTCTTAAAAGAATTGATATGGCTACCCAAATCAGAGCTGCAGGGGTGCTCGGGATTGCTGGTACTGGGCTGGAAGACATGGCGCAAAGTGTGCCAGGCGGTGGGAAACCCGGCTCCAAGCTCCCGCAGGTGCCACTTGTGCTGGGAGGATGAACAACTACGGAAAGGGATCCACAAATACTTTGAACCGGTAGGCCTGGTGACCCTGGCAGGTATATGGCAAGAGGGTAAGTCACTGGACTTTCAAAAGCTACTGGAGGATACCGGGATACATAGTGGGCAATACATTACGTACACTAAAATACGTAAATGGGTAAAGGAGACATGGTCCGAGGCTGCACTAGCAGAACAACCTGATGCTACCATAGAGGCGATGTATGATATTTCGGAGGGAGGGACCGAAATATATCGGATCTACGAACTAGTGATGCCCAAAGTGAGTAAGAGTTGCTCCAATTGAGAAGAGAGTGGGAGGAGGAAGCAGGAGAACCCATGCAAGATGGAAAGTGGGAAAGAGCCCAGGGATATCATAAAAGGAGTCCAGGAATGCCTGGCTGCAGCAGATGCAGCTATATGTCACCCACAGGGCATATATGACCTACCCTAAGGATCGCCAGGTATGGGAGCACAGAGGTAAAAAAAATGTCCCAAGTGCGGGGAGGTGAATGCTGGGATGATACATATGTTCTGGGGTGGGAAAATTCTTGGGAGAAGTCAAGCTACGACTATCTGAGAAGGGAATTAAGCTGGATGTGGAATCTGTATGGGCGTGCATGATGGGGGTCTTTACCAGACCACGCAACTTAAAACATGTCTGTAAACTTAAGGAACCGGTCTATATTCTGGCCAAAAGGAGAATAGCCATGGGATGGAAAGCAGTTCACAGACCCAGATTGGAGATATGGTGGAATGACCTTTTCAAATGGGCAGATGCTGAGACCATAGGGTGGTATGAGGCAGCTAGTAGGGAGGGGGAAGAAGTGGGACCACTTATGGCATAGAGACAAATGGTTGCCACACTGTCGGGATCCTCCCTTGTCGAATCCAGCAAATGCAATATCTCTGGGAACGGTGAAGGAGACTAGCCCCCTGAGAATAGATATCTGTGGAACTGAGGCAGAAGCTCGAGTTAAAGGGGATGGAGGGGCCATGACAGTAACAACTGACATGTAATTGATTGCGATGTAACAAGTAACCGGAAATGTCGGGTGTGTTGGTTATGTTTTGTATGTTGTAAAATTAATGAAAATGTATTTTAAAAAAAACATGAAAAGCCATGAAAACAGATAGGGAACCTATAGTGTGAGTGAAGTGAATGAGACTAGAAAGACAGGCCTCAGATACATGGAAGGGCAGGCACTGTCCCTGCATCATGAGGTGCAGATCTAGTGTTCGCAACCAAGGATAAGGGTGGGTGGAAAATTCCTGGTTCCCGAGGCAGCAAGCCACCTGCAAGAATTCAAAATATAAACCTCATAATTGCAGACAGAAAGACTCCTTTTTGCGGTCCCTTCACACTTGGTCCAGCAGAGTAGGACAATGCCAATTTACACGTGGTGGGAAGAGAAGTTGTTCCTAGCCAGGCAGAGTGGAAAGGTACACGTTTTTCCCACCAAAACTGCAACCTGCAGGCACTCTCTCAGGCTAGGTGTTCAGACCATTAGCAACAATATGGAACACACAGCCCTCTATAGACTTTCCCATCACCTTGAAAGGGTACACTGATTCTGTGACCAGAAAGGTTCTCAGGCCAGGGTGGACCTGCTCTAGCCAATCCAGAAGCTCCATTTGTGAGGTGGTATAAGATGTAGCATGGGCCAATTGTCTTCCTGTGACACTGAAACAACGTAGTTTGCAACTTTTGGGGGTAGTCTGAGTAGGAGCCACCTGATATGAGAAGCCAGTAGAGTTACTAACCCATATCATTTCCATGGGACCACCGGCACAGTAGTTGTGTGAGAGCCTCTGGTGCAGGAGGACCTTTGTAGCAGCTGGGACTAGGCCACGGCCCTTCCACCTTCAAAGGGCATAGAGGGCTACAAAAGACTATCGGCAACTCAATACAAGGAGACCAGAGAGGACACTATCAAAAATACTCAAAAGGGTACAGTAATTAATAACAGCAGATACACATCTGCTTTAACTTAAGACAGATAACCCTAAGTGGGTCAACTTTAACTTAACATATCACTGGACCAACTTGGGAAGGACACCCCCTTCATGGAGAAACCTTATCATACAAAGAATGCAACAAATGTAGTCTCTGAATGAATCAAATTCAGTCCAATTCAAGTACACAATGTATTACTAACCTGTTATTAAGTCCTGTAGCACTAAATTCAATTGCAGATGTAAAGTGTTTTTCTCACCATTGTAAGCAATCTAGCCACATAGACCACATTGAAAGCAACACCTACAACTTGTGTGTCCCTCCTCATATGCCATTTCTCCCTATCTGTACTCGCAAGCACCACCTAGAAGCTCATACTAATAATGGGGCCACTCACCTTCCAGCTGTGGTCGGTCCTCCGAAGTTGATGTGAGATTTATTGGCAGAGTGGGGAAACTTGCACTATGTCTTACCGTTTACATTACTTGTACATGGGAGGTTTAATGTAATGTTCGTGTCTTGAAAGGAAGTCTTATGCAAGGACTAAAGAGCCCCAAAGATGTGTAGTGCGTCCACAAAACAGTTATGTGCAACAATTTGGAAACAATTGATTGGGATTTCTAAGTCATTGATACAACGAGGAAGCATTATAACAGCATTTTCATTCCTAATAGACTACCCTATTAAGCACTGCTGCTACCACAAGTTATGTATACTATAAAAGAGAACTCGAACCCCACATAGGTTTCTGAGCCCTTGCGACACAAAACCTCGGGCCAATAACAATCATTATTGACAGTGCCACCTGTGGGTGAAACTTCAGCATTTCAGAAGACATATTGTAATTGTTTTAAAGTAAACATTTGCTCAAGAAACATATCGTAATTATCCAATATAACTCACCATAGCATTTCCCAAGACAAGGAAGAACCCATCGCAAGTATGTTCAACATGATCAATATTTCCATACTGGCCAGTCTAAAGGAAATGTTAGAATACGTATTTTTAGCGACATACTTTAAGTCGAAGTTGTTGCATTGTTCAAAAAGAGGCAAACATACAATAACAAAAAAACAATAGTGAACAATAATCTACATGAATGAGTAGTGTAAGAATACTTTCAGGGGGAAGTGGGTGAGATTGGGTGTCGTGGAATCCATTGCATCGCTCACAGCTGGCTGCCCTTGAATGTTAACACTTTAAGTGGGTCAGGGACAAACTGAAATTAGCCTAAAGGAGTTATGAAACACTTGGCCACACATCTGAAGTATGCCTTCCTCCGGTGTGCAACACTTGCTGGTGGTTCCTCCGGAACACCGAGTGTACTGGTAACCACAACTTGCTTCTGCATATGTTTAAATGCTCTCCTGCCAATTCTGTGACTGGATCGATTTCATGCTGTGGTTCTGTCATAAGGACCTTTGTGGTTTTGGACAATCTTCTCTGCCAAAATGGCTACCCGTGGTAGCGGATGGGAGCTCCCATAACAATGCCTGAGTCGCGTGCTGGAGTTTGGTTACTCAATGGCTGCAGCTCTTCTGGACTGCAAGCAAATCCATGGCCTGTGAATGGAGGATTGGACTGCCCCCTGACGTACCCTTACACAAGCGTGATGGTCTTCAACTGCCTTTATTGAGAGATGTCTCCAATTCCATAATCTCGACTTTTCAAACCCACTGTTTTCCTAGATTTCTTTTTTAACATTTCAAAAGATTTGCTATACTTTAAATCATCCTAGAATCGTGCACTTTGGAACATCTCTCTTTATTTGGGGTAATACGGGAAAACCTAGACGCCCAGATTAATGCTTTTCCAGAGAGAGAGAGAGAGCGCGTGCGCGCGCGCACGCGTGCGTGTGTGTGTGTGTGCCTGTGAGAGCACATACGTGCGTGTGTGCGAGGGACATAAAATAGAAATGTAGTGACAACAATTACCAGAAAGCAAGAGTGAGAGCGTGATTTTGCAAAATCCACAATTATAACTGAAGAAATATCTCAACTCTCACATGTGCAATGTATTCAATCATTGCAATTGCGGTAAAGCACATGCAGTTCCTCTCTTCCCCACCCACCCATCCACACAATACAACCAATATTTCTGAACTGATCAAATACAACAAAATACAATATGCTACACGTATTATTATTATTATTATTATTATTATTATTATTATTATTATTATTATTATTATTATTATTACCTGGTCAATTTTCTGTAGTTCCAGGAAGAAATGTAGGTCTTTCTATAAAAACAAAACACGTTAGAAGTAGTTAAAGAAGATATAAGGAATGCTATTTCTGGCATGCTGGTGGCCGTCCTCCCATGAGATGGGGATCATAACCCAAGCCCTGACACGCCATCTGAAAACCAGCACAATGGGCTGATCCATGAGCCACAAAGAACATTCCTAATCAGGGGCCGGAGCGTGAAATGCAGCGCGAGACCATTTAGTAGACCTGGCTTTCAAGTACAGGGTTAGAAATATAAAAGTGCTTGCTGGCAGACTAACAATAACCATACACCTTATTTCTTAGATATCCCAGTAATTTAAAGAAGACTGCCTTATCATTTAATCGAAAAGGGAGTCCTGTGTCTTGGAGCGGTTTCGGAAATTTGCTCTCTGAATCCGAAACCAAAAGTCATCCTGCACACTCTCAATCACACTCTACACGCCTGCTGTCACACTCAACACACACTCAGGCACTCACTGCAATTAATCCGAGATGTTCCACATGCCTCCAGCTTTGCTGCTCACTCTCAGCCTATGTCTGCACAACCTCGAGCACCCAATGCACACTCGCACTCCCCGCACCAATAGCCATGAACATCTCGCCCTCTATCCAAAGCAGAGGTGGGACACCATGTCTTCTCTGATGGCACAGAGAAGAAGGGTCTTTCGACCTGTACTACAGAGTACATCCGGAGGTAGAAGAGCAGGTGAAGGCTACAGAGAATTAGACATGTGCGCATTGTTGGTTATCCTCTTCTGTACAGTCTATTCAGCTCCACTGATCACTGGCTTGTGCACATCAGAGAAGAGTCCCGGTAGTTCTGACTGAGCCTAACCAATGGCTTCAACTTTTTTTCACTTTAACATCTGGCAAATACAGGAACCACTGGCAAACTATGAGCAGGCACAAGAATAAGGTACCCTGAAGAAGACTCAGGATCCAGTACAGCTGCTAACTGAAAACCCTGCCCTTGCCACATGGTGGAACTCACATGAGAGAATCACATTGGCAGAAAGGAAACATGTGTTCTTTGTTTCTACTTAGTTCCTCAGAAGATGTTGCATGGCTCTTTCGAAGAGACCTATAAAAAAATCCACAAGTCGAATATGGTAAATATCACAAGTTACCATCAGTTCGTAAGCAAAAGTGTGTGTTTTAGAAATAGTGATCGTAGAACGGATGAGCCGGTAAGAGAGAGAAGGTGCACCTTGACGTTGAAAAAATACATACAAATAAAGCATGTGAAAGGCAACTTTTTGGGCTTTTGTTTGTATATTCAACTCTCTCCCATTTACTTGTCTGCGGTCGTATCTACTATCAAGAACAGGCACCCCCTCACCTTTCCCTTTTACTCCCCCCAACCACTGGTGGTTGTGCTGCACTGGCAATGATGGGGTATGACTCATCCGATACATTGGCAGCCCCTACCCCTACTCAATGGTTGAAAGAGGCATTGGAGGAGCCGTTGAAGAACATAATCTTATGAATTGGGGAAAAACCTTAAAATTGCGTCTGTTCTTAACCTCCTCCATTATCTGAAGGGGAGACAGGGATCCGTGTGTTGCTCCCTTAGTGCTTCAACCAGCTTGCCTGTGCTGCCCACTTATGTTCCCCCTACCACATATGTTATAACTAACATGAAGCGTAATCCTGGCGCGATGTCTCGACTTCTGTCGATGTTTGCCTGGTCTAGCATGGAAAAACCTAGCCTTGCAGTAGGCAGGGCGCGATTGCAAGGATAGCATCCACTCCATGATGAAAATGCACACCTGAATGGGATGGAATATGTGTTTACCTTTATTCGCTCATGTCATTCAAGTGAGCTACGTACATATGTGCATATCTGATACATACAAGGCGGTGGCACCGCACTGTTGGCAAAACAAAGTGTAAACAGAAGATGTAAAGGCAAAAGTTGCTGTTTTTGAACCTTTTCTTGGCACTTCATAGTGCACATTTAGAACTATTTGCTTTGCTCATAACTGTAAACGTAATGGATCGCTGCGGCACAATTCACTTATTAATTTTAGATGACCTCCAGTGAGTTTAGAATTGAGTAACTTCGTGTTTTTCTTTTTTTTTTTTTAATCTTTGCCATTGCCGTACGTAAGGAGTTTATTTCTGTTTTTGCACCAGGTGCATATCCTTTCCCCAAGCATTCACTTGTTTTAGCTCCTCCTGCACTCTTAGTCAGAGTGCTCGGCTCCTTTATCTACCTCTCTGTAACTCTGTACTAGATTGAAACCTAGTACTCGCGATACTTGGACGCAGGGCAGCTCTCCAATTCCCGATGCTGTGTCCCTTACTAAAGAGCTGTTCTTCCACCATGACCTGCACCTCCATTTGCCATTCCCCATAAGACCGTGTCCATATCTAAGTGTGCTGATCCTCTTTTCTAAGGTCCATCTCTGATGCAAGATCCTAACAGCAAGTGGCCTCAGTCATCTGTTCTTCGGATTGCTTCCGGCTCACGTTCACTGCCTGAGACTGGATGACAGAGTGCTAGCATCGTCGCTCTCTTGCTGGGCTTCCGCGGAATAGCCCCAGCATGCATAGCGGCTGTGATACATCATGCTGCGGGGCATGCTGATCCCCATAGTTTGCTCTGAGTGAGCTCAGCACTTCAGACATGCCGCTATGGTCAAGGGCACAGGTAACTATGACCAGGGTCGGATTGGCGCCTGTGCCTTTCGGCCCATGTCCGGGCCAAAATCGTCCCTGGTGAGTGGGGGCCGGTTTCTTTTTTTTTTTTTTTTAAATCCTTTTATCCTTCGTAGGTCCATAAATGAGTACCAACGCAGGTTGGGTGATATTGTATGCATATTTGTTCTATAAAAAAGAGCTTAAGGGTAAGTGCTATACAATAACATATTATCATTTGGCCATGGACGTCTGCTTAGATTCCCAGTAATTTAGTCTACTTAGGACCAATGCTATTTGATGCCACTTCCTGTTTTGTCAAGGGGTGAAAGGTCGTGTTTCATCGCTTCCTGGGATGTCACTTTGGGGTGGGGTCAGATGACATCACTTCAGGTGATGTCATCAGAGGTCAAGGGTTGTGAGGTGAGAGGTGGGCCACTTTTTTGATGCAAGGGGTGGGCCACTTTTATTTGGGTGACGGCCTATTTCATGTCCCAGTCCGACTCTGACCTCATCTCTCCACCTCCTACTGGCCTCTGATGTCATACATTTATGACAGCAGAAGAGTTCTAAATATTGCCCCAGACGGTGTAATTTTAAATCACCAACCCTATCTGAAAAATAATGGCTATGTTAAGTACTTGTTCACAGGTAAATGCAGCCGTTATATACGCAAATGCAGCATATAGTGAGGGCAGAGGTCATCTTTACTGAAACCAGATGGTCTTGTTTCTTGATGGAAATAAAGCCACTCCAAAGTCAGTAATGACTGCACCTGCCACATGCCGAATTCAGGATTTCATACCACTAAGATCCACCTATCAGCACAAAAGGGCCAATTGCAGGTACCGCCTGCATCATAATTGAATGTGTGTCACCAATGGCTGTGCGGCACGAGTACAGAGAGAAAAGATGGGCAATATACCTGGCAGGGTCACAGGCAATGCACAGGTTTCTCCTCCACAGTCCACATTCTATGCCATTAAGTTTGGCTCATATGTGTGGAGCTAAAGTGCCACCTATGAAATTAGAAATAGAATAGTGAGTTGAAGCAGGGTTAATCATTTAGGAGCTAGAAGAAAAGAATTGTGGCTTCCAGATGATTTGGGACAGACTGAGCATGTGCTTCATCAAAAATCTTGGGAGAGCGTGCAATCATTGTATACTATATCAGTGATGTGGTGGTGGGTGCTAGATGCCAAAGGGGTGTACCGACAGTACATGTATAGCACCACTGGCATGATGGAGAACCAGCGACCAGCAGCCATTGGGAGTAGGATAGAGACTGTGATTTGTGACTTGATTATGGCGCGGACATAAAGCAATTATTGCCAAATTCTGAAAATGCATTAGAGATTGTGGTATGAGAAGGGGGATTAGAGAGCAGTATGACACAGTTGAGAAAGAGTCTGAATGTTTTTGTTGTTGCACGTTGTAGAGATTGATGGACTGATCCACTGTAAATATGATGATAGCATATAGGTATGAAAAAGCTAAGTCCAAAGACAGTTCCTGGCACATAGGGTGAATCAAAAAGACGGAGACTTCGAGTGGGGGCAGGTTTATCTAACAGCACCTTGATGCCCATGGGCTTAGGGTGCTAAGCACATGGAAACATAAATAAATAAATGCAATTCTACATCTCTTTCACCCTCTCCTACCTCTTTACGCCCTGATGCCTTGCATCACTATTATTGTTATGAACATGATCATTATGTCGTCACTACGCTCAATGTCCATTGGTCACACAGAAAAGTTTGCACATGCGCATTGCAACACAAAAGGCCACATTCCGCTGGTACAAGCTGTTGCGCCTGGCCCTCTCCTGGTCCTTGTCGGAGAGCCCCCGAGCCCCCATGAATGCCAAGCCGCTACATGGCACCCTCCGTCCCGTCCACCCTCTCCCATACCCTGCTGCACTTCCCTGTGGGCCCCAGCCTCTGGCTGCTTGCTTCCCTGCTACTTCAGCGCTCTGCATACCTACTATTATTTGCATTATGGTATTTCTATTTCTATGTTTTACTCTTTTTTCTTTTCTCTTTTTCTATTTTTCTCTCTCCTTCTTTCTGTTTTGTTTTCGTCACAGTTTACAATCGAATGTCATTGCAAACAAATGTTTTACAATTTGAATGCAATAAATACAATAATTATGGTATTTATTGAGCGCAGACGGAGTTTCCGGTGCTCCCACCCAAATTCTTCTGCAATGTGTGTAGTGGCGCATTTTAAACATGAGGCTAAACGCCCCTCTCCGCCCCCATCTATTTATGCAAGCACATTGACGTGATTTTAATGCAACACTAAAGTGCTATATAAAACACCTTAATGAGCAAATAAAAACATGTGCATGGTACGTTAATGATCAAGCGACATGTAAGGGGCGCCAAGTTGCAAATGTTCATTTGAATCTCCTTAATGTCACCATTTCTTGTTTGCCTCATGCTCAAAGCCTACCCCCTCTCCTCTAAAAGGTATTGCCATTGGAAGTGTAAACTGCCATTGCTTTATCATGTGCCATTATTGCCTGTGTGCCGTTATCCTGCATTAGCTTCCCTGCTACTTTGCTGTAACTCTCGCATTCTGCAGTTACACCTCTAGTTTGGAGATTATGCCGTTTCATTGACTTCATTGCAGAATATAGAGTTAATGTCCACTGAGGCGTTCTGAAGGAGATCCGGTTAAAAAGGGGGGAGCAAAGCACGAGCAGTCTGTGATGTCACTGAGATCCCCGAGGTGGAATACATGCCATAGTTGAAAGTTAAAAGTGTGCAATTGTGAGGACACCCAGGGGAGAAGAGAAAATGCAATGTCCCCCTGCTGTTGCATCATAGATGTTTATACACTCCAAAATTCTCGCCTCTGACATCAGAGGTGAGGATAGGCATTTTGAAAAGAAGATTGTTGCTGATGACTACCTAAATGAGCCACACAGAACAATATTATTTTACACAAGGTGCCTCACACCACAGCAGGAAGGCTTCAAGATGTGGTTAACCTAATCTCACCCTCTAAAAGAGGGAATTCTTTACAACACAGGCATTATCCTGGATGGTAATGGCTTGCGATCAGCAGGTTTTTAGGTAATTGACCCCAAATGCCAACCACTAGAGTACAATGTGACGCAATTGGGGCAATCAGACAACTGGGAGAAGTTCTATCAACATCAGTCCATGTGTATTAGAGTAACGAGGGAGAATTTCCCCCATGCTTTGGCAAGCATACAAGATCACAAGGCTGCTTTGAATGTATATTTGTATGTCTTCAATATGAATAGTTGATATGGTTCATAGCAGCATGTTCCTTAACAATGGGCATGGGTAGGCACTCACACGCACGCAGGCACACACCCCAAAGATGTGTTAACACAGTTAGCATGCATCTTGCTCTCTCTCACACACACACCAACGATGTGTTAACACAGTTATCATGCATCTTGCTCTCTCACACACACGCCAACGATGTGTTAACACAGTTAGCATGCATCTTGCTCTCTCTCTCACACACCAAAGATCTGTTAACACAGTTAGCATGCATCTTGCTCTCTCTCACACACACCAACAATGTGTTAACACAGTTAGCATGCATTTTGCTCTCTCTCTCACACACACCAATGATGTGTTAACACAGTTAGCATGCATCATGCTCTCTCTCTCACACACCAACGATGTGTTAACACAGTTAGCATGCATCTTGCTCTCTCTCACACACCAAAGATGTGTTAACACAGTTAGCATGCATCTTGCTCTCTCTCTCACACACACCAACGATGTGTTTGCATCTTGCTCCCTCTCTCTCACACACCAAAGATGTGTTAACACAGTTAGCATGCATCTTGCTCTCTCTCTCTCTCACACACACATGCACACACGTACACACGCACACACACACACACACACCTTGGGGGTCATTACAACCCAGGCGCAAAGGTATACCGGGCACCGGTAATGACACCGGTGTGGGCAATCCCTTTTCGCCCTATTCCGAGGTCCCTTTGCGGGTCTTTCCCTTAACGCCTGGTTTTAGCAGGCGTTAAGGACGGGACCCGCAAAGGGATACTGGGGTCAATAATGGTACCGCAATTTGCGGTACCATTATTGCAGCCTTCCCCTTCCCATTGAACCCTATGGGGGCTCAAATGGGAACTTACCGGTCCCGCAAAGGGCAGAATGGACCGGTAAATCACCATACCACCACATCGGTGGCGGTACCGGTATTGGTGCTAGTCATGGCACTATTAGCACCAACTAGCACCAACCTCGGAATGAGGGCCCTTGTTTTAACACAATGAGGGCCTGATTTGCACAAGAGTTTTACAATGGCGTAACCTCATTGGAAATCGCTTTGTAAATCAGGCCCGTCGTGTGTATATCTCATATCTGCCTTTCAGTCCCGTTTTCGCACGTCCTCAAATGTAAAATCCTCGGTCCTTGCCATACCCTTTCTCTACCCCACACACTCTTTTTAATTCCCTTTACTCTTCTCGCTCACGACTTTTGTTTTTGCCTGAATGTTTCTACAAGGCCTAACATGCCCTTAGATAACATGTGCCACTGCTCCACACATTTGGTACAACTTCTCTTACCGGGTTACTGAACAATTGTGCTGCACTCAGTCCACGGCTGGAGCAATAGGTATTCTAAGAGAAAACAGAAGCAGATGGATTGCAGTAAGCACAGTGCTGGGCAACTTTAGAGCTACTTGCATGTTCATGCGCACATGAATCTATTAGTCCTGCCTCCCTGGACATCTTGATTAGCCCTGTAATTATCTGATCATTTACTGGCACATCCACCACAGAGAGGCCCAGCTGCAGGGGTGGAGTGAGAACCAAAAGAGGCCCTGGAAATAATGATCAAAGTGGCTCCATATTACATATTTTCATCAAGCTCAACGCTTTTCCTATGAGAACATTTGGAAATACCACATAAAAGAGGCCCGGGGTGCAGAGGCCCACCAGGAAATCCCTAGAGTTTCCTATTGGCCAGTCTAGCCCTGCCTAGATGTTGAGTTTCTCTCAGCCGAGCTATGGGTATTAATGACTCCAATGTGGCGATGCACAAACATAATCCCTTTATACACATATTTGCAGCACAAAGTTGCTGCCCGTTTCTCTTGGGTCTCGGTCAGCAACGCTGGCAACACACATTCACTGCTCTGTCATCTGTTCTACCAGCTGGTGAGAAAGTCATGCATAGATGTCATCATTAACACAGAGCTACAATGACATGTTTCTGTCACAGCGTGTTGGGTGTTTGGGAGCAGTATGTTCATGGTGGTAAAGGCACAGTGCATTACAGTGGATTGCATGCCTCATTATAATGGGTTTGTTGAGGTGTAATGCCCATGATGATGAATGTGTCGTGTGTCGTGTGCGCCCAGCTCTGCCTTTCACAAATGCCCTTAGCACATATCATAATCTAGATCCTTAGAAAGGAGGTATGGACACTGACGTCTGCCAAGATTCACCATCCGCCCTCTCATCGCTCACTCCTTGTCATAGCCATATCTCTGATCTGGAGGGAAGGCTTGAAGACACACTTTAGTTTCAACTCGCAAGGTCCTAGCATGACCCCGTGCCTCAGCCTATCCCTGTCCTCCTGGATCTTACCAGCCTTCAAGTCGTCACCATCATCCACGTCTTGAAGAAAGTGTACCAGAGGCAAACACTTCTATAACCGATTGACCTGATTCCCTTCTCCACCTCATTGCTCTAAAATCCTCAGGCACATGGTGTTGAAAGGCTTCAGCGACTGCTTTAAACTGTGTAGATTCAGTGACACACTTCCCGTGTGATTTTGCAGCTGTCACTCCATGGAACAGGCACTCACCCATGTCTCTAACATAGTCACTATTGCCCATCACTCCCGTAAAGCCACCTTCCTCATTCTCGTTGGTCTCCCTTCCGCTTTCAATAGTGTCAACCACTGATCTCACCTCCCGACTCTCGCTCCTCAACTATCCAGAGCACTTGCCTTGTCTGGATTGTCTCCTACCTAGATGGTTGCTGCTTTTCTCTCTGCTGGAATGGTGGAACACCCTAGGCCACCCGCTGCCAAGTGGGGTATTCTCAAACTTCACCCTGGTACCTTCTCTTTCAGTCTCCACACCTTGACCTTGCAAGATCATGTCCTCCTTGGGTTCAGGTATCCTCTCTTAGCTAATGACCCACCCGCACATTGTCAGACCTTCCCCTGCTTCAACCTGAACCTATTTTCCTGAATTGCAAAAGTCCTGGCTGTCCTTCACGTCTATATGTTGCAATGCCGACTGATGCCTAATTCCTTCAAAACGGAGGTGATCTGCTTCCCAGCTTCAACACGACACCCCTACATGTTATCCTTTGGTCCATTCCCCTTTACCCAAACCCCATTGGATTGTAAGATCGGGAATCTCTTTGGCAGTGATGTGAAATTGCAAAAGTGTGTTACCTACACTTTGGCTGCAAGTTTTAACCTCCTAGGCATCTGTAAACTCGACCACTCTCTAACCTTTGACTTTACCAAGACTCTTGTGGACATGTTTGCCCCTGGTAGGATGGATTACTGCTCATTCACCTTATGGTACTCCATCTCTACTCCTTTACATCATATGTCAGTGCACTGAAATCGACCATCCCTAACCGTGTCACCTCCCCCTCTGTACTCTGCCTGCCTCCACCAATGGCCACCCACCGAGTCCCTAAAAGTTCTGGCTGGTTAATATTGTGAACTAGGAGTGTGCATGCATACGATGTTGATTATGTGTTAATATTATTGATCATGTCGATATTGTAGCACACAGCCCAAAGGAAATTGTCCCCAGCCGCCCCATTCATGCCACCTCTTCTTCTAGCCCCACATCCCACTTGGACACCCCTGGTCAGTACTTTAAGTGGGCCGGGGGCCCCGGCAGTCTCCAGAAAGTGGGGCTGAGCCGGGGCCCAGCCGGGGCCCCCCGTCCCACACAACATTGCGGGATGCATTATCCCGCCGCGGCCGCAGCCGCGACGGGAGATGCGCCCGTCATTATGTTGGCCAAGCTGACAGAAGTGCCAGCCAGCCACAGCGATGCTGAGGCTGGCGGCACTTCTGTCAGTTAGTGTAACTCCCTCTGATGACCCCTCATCAGGGTCATCAGAGGAAGTTACTGTCCCTTTGTTTTCCCTCCCCAGGTCACTGACCCCCGCGGGCTCCGTGATCTAATATGCAGATTAAATCATGGAGCCCGCGGGTTCGCAGAGGGTGAAAGACACCTAGGGCTCAGTGATAGCAGATAGATCACAGAGCCCGAGGTGCCTTTCTCCGTCGGCAAAGCTTTATAAAATATGCCTTGAACTGTGTACGTTTCAAGCCATCTTTTATTTCTATGTTTATAAAAGACGGCTTGAAACGTGCACAATTCAAGGCATCTTTTATAAAGCTTTGTCGATGGACAAAGTCACCTTGCAGTTTGTTTTGTCCGTCATGCCTTGAATTGTTTACGTGTCAAGCCATCTTTTAGAAACATAGAAACATGTTACAAATATCTATGTTTATAAAAGGTGGCTTGAAACGTACACAAACCATAGTAAGGTAAGCACACAAGTGTGCATAACTTACTATGGTTTGTGCACTTTTCAAACCACCTTTTATAAACATAGAAATATGTAACATTGCTATGTTTATAAAATATGGCTTGAAAAGTACACACACCATAGTAGTACGCATACAAACATATAAATGCTCACATACATTTATATATTTGTTTGCGCACCTTACTATGATTTGTGCACTTTTAGGCCACGCCCACAATGCAAGCCACGCCCCCAAACGAGGGCCCCCCCTCAATTTCTTACCCCACTTAAAGCACTGCCCCTGGTGTATCCCTTACATACGAGCCTCTGTTGCTTCCGAGCTAGACTCTCGTTTTAAGAGCGCCTTCTACGCATCGCATGCCATTTCCTCTCTGCCCCTTGTTAATTGGTGTTATTATCACATGGATTCCATGTTAGATCTAATCTCAGCCAATCACAATGCTCGGAATGCAATCTATAAGTGTTGGTATGCACCTCTTTCCACCCAAACATTCTGATCTGAGTAGCAGATTGCAGTCATTCCCTTTCTTTGTTAGTTGCACAACTTCATCTGCTAATAGCCTTGGAGATCGGGGGAGGGGTAGAGGTTCATGACCTTTCCCCAATTTATAGCCCTTGACTTCGCCTCAAGCAACAACTTGCAGGTGTGTCATTATCCCTTTCCTCAGTCTGTAAGGAGTCATTATTACACGTTTCAGAAGCCTCATTAGGGTGAATGGCTTAATTATCTCTGCTAAGAACAGGTGGCCTGTAGGTAAGCACTGATCACTGCAGCTCGTACTCAACACACTGAGCCACAATATCGCCCATATAGCGCTATCACATTTTAATTCTTACCACAAATCTGACGCAATTTTTCACAACAAACTTGTACCCTGCCGCTTTCTTCTCACGTGGTCCATTCTGAAACAAAGAACAGTCAGTCAGTTCAGCCGGGAAAGGGGGGGGGGGCGGGGGGTGGGAAGGGGAGAGAAGGAGGAGGGGGCACGAGGTGTGATACAGTTTCTGTCATGTTGATGAGAAATGCAGGAGTGTATCTGTTGACGGAAGATGAAGGAAAGGCACTCCAATACCCCCACTACAATGAACATGCCCTTTGACCCCCTTTACCAGCCGGAATGCATCCCTTTAATGGGAATGAGTGCCCTTACATTGTAAGTTTCTATACTGTGCGCCTGGTGACAAGCGCCATGTTATTGCTTCTATGTGGGCCTGACTCACAGAATGTTTTTTTTTTTTTTTTTAACCAAACTGCAAAAATAGCACAATGTGGTCATACAGTTTTCTTCCAAGGGCTTTTATCGCATTCCAAACATGTTTCTGTTTCACACCACCCTTCCCTCCAGATGGAAGCTGCGTCTTTTGGGGCATGTCAGAATCCCTGGTGGCAATTCCCTTAGAGTATGTGAGAATGTGGTAAAACAACACGACCATGCAATTACCACGAATGTCCACACTGCCTTTAATAATGACAAAATTAGTAAAACCTGCCCGAAATACATGACTGCGGGCATTTCAGGACTGCCCTCGTTTTAAATGCCGCCCTCCATGTTGCACCTTGTCGGCTTAGCATTTAGCGATGCAGAATGCAAGCCCACAAACTAGCAATTGAAGCAGATGCTGCAGGAAGGCATGCTGGCACAGCACACCGAGTGTACCAGGAGTTCCACGGGTGTATTGCCTAGTTTAGAAAAGTAAAGGAGACCGTACTGCATTAAACGCTAGGCATAACCGTATCATTTGCTAAAACATTTCCCACCGTGTTTCCTCCATCATTGGTTCATGGGATTGTCCTATTTCTGTGTCTATAGCCAAGAAAGGCTGCTCACCAACGAAGAGATGCAGTGACACTTACCCGAACTGCGTTGTAAAGGCACATGCTCCCCTGAAAAAGCATTGTGAACATCTCGGCTTCTCCCCTCTGCAAGAAAGTTTAAGAATGAGTGATTTGCTCCAAAAGCCGTGCAAGCAAACATGTGACTGAAGGCATAACTGTGTGTACGCAGATACAGCTCTCATTGCTTATCGTCTGACTCTGATGTGAAGCGCTGTGGGCGTTCATTGTGGGTTCCCTGCTCACAAAGCTGAGCTGCAGTACAACCAGGTGACACCCCACTAAAAGAGTACAAATCCCTTGTAACACTGCCATATGTTAACAACTGCAGCCGACCTCCACATTTCCTAGATGTGTCAAAACTATGGGGCTGTTTCCTTTCGAGCAAATAATACAGAGGTGCCCTAGGGAGCAAACTGGACACTATCCTCTCGCCCCCCCCACGCCTAAACATGTATATAGATGCCTGAAGTCGCCCCCTCTTCATCAGAACGAGCCTTATTACAGGTTTGGTGGTAATTCTGCAGAATGCCTGGCAACATGTTTTTCCGATACAGCCACCTGGTCCTGTGGGTCTACCACATGATTACAAGTGGCAATATGGGGGTGTAATTTCCCCATTTTTGGAGTTACCACTGCGGAATTACTGCTCAGTTATACCCCTGAATTTGAAGGTAATGCAGATGATTTATTTCCAGCACATTGTGGTCAAAATTGAGGTAATTCCGTTACCTCACAAAAAAAGTGGTAGCAACAAAATGATTTCTACTTGTTTTTTTTTTCCCAGACCACCAAACTTGTAATGATTCACAATGTAGTAGAATCGCAAGCTCTGACACTAAATAATTCACCAGAAATGTTTCGTGTGAAGAACTCTAAGCTGCCCAATGCAACCACACCTGGGCGGGTTCATACACGTAGTGTCCCCAAAAGCCATCAGACACATTTCATTAGCAAACTGGATAATATGGAACACCACATAATTATGCGGAAAACAAATGGGTGCATTGGTTTGCATGTGCAGCGGGAATTTCCAGACCAACCAAAACAAACATCTGTGGCGGGGCACAAGGGCACACCACTCTGCTAGACATCCCTTCAAAAGACCATGCTAAATGGGCATCCGCTCTGCCTCATGACACTGCACTCTGCTGCTCTGTATGAAAGACTCAGGGCCTGTTTTACAAAGCATTTTCCAATGGTATTTTACCCTTGAACGCTTTTGTAAATTAGGCCCTCAGCTCCTTCTTACAGCAAGGAATTAGTGCATATTGACCTCAATTAATAACCATAATTTGCCCATCAGAACATAATTTATAAACACATTCCCCATATAAATAAAAGTGTACCTGAAGGCATGTATATACATATACAAAAACACATATACAGACGGACACAAGAGTAAATGGACAGACATATAGACACCCTTACAGAAATGACCACTGTCCCTCACAAACACCCATATGCGCACACACAGTAACTGCTTTCATACTTACAGCAACTGACTTCTCTTGAACAGGACTATCAGAAGAAATAGCTGAAAAAAAATGATATATTCATTGTACATTTTTTATATTCAACAAGGTTCTTTCTATAAACCCTGTACAAAAATATATGATGACAAATAATTGTAAATGCTGCCTGCCACCTCACATGGCAGGAAGTGTTTACAATTACAAATAAACGCTGTTTATTCTTCATTGTGAACAATGGCTAACATGTGCACATGCTAAGCAGTTTTCACAATGAACATCAAACACTGTCCGAGATGCGAGCATTATTTGTAATTGTGAGCATTGCTTGCCTCGCTCACAATTATTTGTAATTGTGAGCACTGCTTGCCTCGCTCACAATTAAAAGCAAACGCTACCTGGCATGCAGAGTGCAAATGTAAATGGCAAAATGTGATGTACACGTTTGTATGCTGCCTTATGCCCCTTAAATTTGCACCCCGCAGTGTTAATGATGAAAGCCTGATGGCGGGGACCTGGCTCTGCCTCAGTGCAAACGTACCAGGTCTCTGCTCTCAAATTCTGACTAGGAGCAAAAAGAGCTCCAGACTAAACAACTGCCAATATCCAAAAATGTGTGAGTGTGATTGCAAGTATCATCATTCGAGTGCAACGTTATGTGTGCAATCCTAGTTATCCTAGTATATGTGCATTCATTCATACTGGCTGACAGGTAATTAGTAATTCTGTTAGGCAAATAATAGTCTATAAGCAAAGTTTTTTTTAGTTTTTTTGTTTTAAATTTATACACCGGTGTTTCTCAAAAATGCACGTTTAATGTTTGCAGTTGAACACCTGATGTTATGATCCTCCATGTTGTGACATAAACAAAATGCTTCAGAAAAAAAGCCCACAACCGCAGACAATTCATATTACTCCTACCTGTCATTAGAGTGAGGGTTTGGAAAAGCAATCTCCTTAGAATTGTTTCATTTTATGTATGACCTCCACCCAGAGATGTCCGCATTGATAGTCATTGTACGCACCAGTTATTTTAATCAAACATTTAATATGCACCCTAATTTGGGTAAGAAGAGAACAGGATTCTTGTTGTCTATAACAATTTTCTATTGTTGATTTTTGAGCATATTCATAGGGATTGCCTTATTTTGCTCTGGTGGAGGCGGTTTTGCTTTTATGCAGAATGATGTTGCCTTACAGCGTTCTGCCCTCACTTACTCTGGGGTAGTCCTTAGTGATCTTGCTAGCCCATCTTGTGATACTAGTTTGGTTACTCAAGCAACCACGCCTTGATTTCTGTCCCAGACTGCACAATGCCACCCACGCCATTCATAAGATATTGACATCTGTATATGCCCAGGTGGTCACGCAGCCTGCCAGCTTTAGCCATTAAATGGCCAGATTACAAAAGTTTTTGCCAAGGAGTGGGAGGGAAGTGATCTAGAGAGGAAAGGATGGTGGTGGGGGTAGTGTGGTGTAGGAGCAGTGGAGGGGGATACGATGGACAGGGTCTCTCAAGCTGCGGCCATTTTAAAGGAGAAGTTGGAGTTAGAGGAGAGGCTGTGGAGTAAAGTTTATGGCTGGGATGAGCATAACATGGGGACTCATGGCCAGTTTGCCAGGGTGTACATAGATAAAACATATGAGATCAATGAAGCAGTAAATGTTGGGCATGGGCTGAGTTGGCAACTGCAAGCCTTCCTCTAACAGCACTGGGTATCAAGTGGAGGGGTGAGCAAGGCAGCCCGGGATCCAGGTGATTGGGAAGGAAGAGGAGATTAGGAAACCCTCACCACAGACGCATGTGGAGGTTGGTCATGTGAACATAAAAAGTAAGTCACATAAAAACATTGATACATTGATAACACAAACACAGTATGCATCGTTATAGTCGTTATAAATGCCATATCATATCGTATCATCAGTGGTGAGCCAGCACCTGGAGTACTTTGTCCCATTCAGAGAAGGTGGTGGGTCAACATGAGGGTAATGACAGACTTCAGATCAGAAGCTACAACTGTTTACATCTTTAATCCTCTTAACGGTTAAAAACATTGTTCATGAGGACTACCAGGAGGACTAAATACAGCCGATGTTAAGAGATTCAACACTACAGTATTTGGTTAGTTCCCATGATTCAGAAATTGGCTGTAAATATTCCATGCTGTATTACATTCCTGTAAAAGCACCAAGACGTTCTGGTGACATGTAAGCCACAAGGCTAAATGTTGAATGTTTTGTGAATGTGACAAAGCAGAAATATGCCGTAAATTGACCATAATAAACAGGTTCCCTGAGAAGTATGTTCTATTTCATATGGACACAAATATCCGTATGCAATCCGTATTTTATATGAGTCATGTGCAATAACAATAGACTAAAAATATAATGTAACCACACATAACCACACATAACCACCGGTTCTAGCCCTCTGACGCCTGACCTTGTCTAGAATGATGGCCTTCTTCAGGTCAGGCACTCAGTGAAAGATCTATGCATTCACATAACTCCATTACTGCAACAAATCCATGGACATTACAAACAAAAGTCCCAGATCACTGCGCAGAGAACACCACCGAAGTAATATCTGTCACGTCTGATTGTTTTACAGACAGCAGGCAGCCAGGCTATGGTCCTAGGGGTCACATGCCCACCCTTAAACTCAGGCCCAAAGCATCTCACCGATGGGCATGTCCAGCAAAGGCCACCAAAGCAAGGGGTGTTTTTTGTTTGGTCATTGTTTTGGACTGAAAGGGCTAGGGCCGACGCTTTGACTTCACAATGCTGCTCACGAACCTAGCAGGGCACCACCCACATGCCCATGCCTCGTTGTCACACACTACCCCATTAACATCACTCCCCACTTTCCAAGGGAATGAAGAATGGCGACACCGGGAGTGATTCTGGTTCCAATACACTTATGTATAGTTTCTTCTGTATGTTGCTACCGTGGAAATTTAAAATGTTGTTTTGTTGGTTGCCACCGTTTCACTGCTCTCTCTGCCTTACAACAATGATGTTCATTACATTTTTCTTTGAGTGTTCCAGTGATTGCATCTATTCCTTTTTAACAGCACCCACCCTCCTTGTCCCCCTCTTCTCTACCGTCACCACCTATTCCACCATTTAACACTGCAGGCTACTAGGCTGGGTATCCATCTCTGACCTCGTCTATCCCTCTCAGCTCTCATGAAGCACTCTATGCTCTTCCTTTGCATTCCTTAACAATACTAAAACACTTAGACTAAAAAATCCACCACCATTCTGAAGGAACGGATACTGACTTGTGTACCACTTTGAATCCCACAATCCAAAAATCGCAGTTATGAAAATAACAGAAACTAGGATAAACTCCCATGGCATCCCATCTAACTTCACTACTGATCCATGACTATCTAACCATTTGTTGCTATTCCAACTACTGCCCTGACTTTCTCCTCAACCCACTATTAGTAGATCCTACAGTGGGTGGTGTTCAATAGGGTCCTAAGTTACTTCAACACTAATGATCTCTGTGACCCACTTCACTTTAGATTCAGCAGCCATTATTTCACAAAAAACAAATCTGATCCACATCTTGACTTTCCCTCCCCTGTTCAATTTGCTGAGCTCTCCCTCCATCTTAATCCCACAGTATCTATCCACCGCTCTCGAAGCAGTCACCGCCTTCTCTCCAGCTAATCCTCTCTCACCTTGCAATCCAGTGACACTGCTCTCCCCACCATTGCCCCTTACCACATTGCCCATTCATTCTCTATATCTTGGAACACTGATCCTACTCAACTGGGCCCAGTGCTCTTCAAACTCTACACCCCTTCTCTCTGCACCCTTATCCCTTTCTTTAGATTCTAATACCACAACGTTGAGGCTGAAACCCAAATCCTCTTCACTTTTCCCTCGTTCAAGCCTGACCGTTCACAGAAGATCTCTAACGGCCTCTCTGCCATCCATCACTGGATAGCACTTTGTTCTCATAAGCAAAAATCCCTGAAGACCAAAGTAAAACGCCCCTTCCATTCCCACCTCCTCTATTATATTTCCTCTTGACCATACCACTCCTTCCACAAGGCACCTAGCCTTAGGCCTCTCCTTAACGGCAATGTAAAACAGCATAATGTATTCAACCCTAGAGCTACTGCTGACAATACAAATCACCTTACCATTCCCAAGATCCTCCCCTTCTCACTTACCATTCCGTTAAATCTATCATCTCCGCCCTAGTTCTCAGTTACCATAATGACTGCTTGAGCTTCTTACTAGACCTCACTTACTACTTTATTCCCCTGCTTGACAAGATCCTCAAATTTGCCACAATCAGTCGGTACAATGCCTCCGCTCCTCTTCCACATCTCCCACCACCTCCATGTTGGCTGGATATTTATGCACGATGGGCCGTGTACAAGTGTCTTTCTCTTTTCTTCACATCTATTCACAAGTGTGTCCCCAAACCTGGAACACGCCATCTCCAACTAATCTCCTCCCTATGCACTGAAAAATGAAAAATCATAAATCGGTCGGCCTCTTGATGCAATGTGCTTTCTCTTGATGTTGCTCCCCCTCACCTTTTCATCTCTACCCCTTCACTGGATTTTGCTTCCTTAGGGCATCAAAAATACCACACATAATTGCTCATTCAAATAATTGCTAAAGCTCGATGTCCTTGGACTTCACCTTGAAGGAGTACACACACTCTCTAAAATCATAACCTCCAAAGCAAGGATCCCTTCCAGGACTGTGCTATTCCACCCCGCCCTGAGCATTCATGATTGATATGTCGCTCCCAACTATCCATGTCTTGTATATTCTCTTGTGAGGGACCTGCCTGCAGGACTGCGCAGCCTGATATATTCGCCTTTGCGCAAAACACCAGCTTCTCTATAAATCCAAAATAAAAATACAAATATGGTATGAGGAACCACTAACTGTATGTTATATGGCTATTGCAAGAACCTGAGGAGTTCGGTGGCCTTGAGGAAAAAAAGACTGAGGACTGAGTTACATACGTTCACAGTATTCCCATGTAGTCCACATGCATTTTAAGTTACTTTGAGACTCATGACAAGTTGGAGGTAACACAATTTATGTCCACCTGCTTATGGATTGCAAAACTTTAAGGAGTTAATACTCCAGCATATGCAAGGAGATATTACTTCCAATAAATGGAGGAATGTCCATGGAATTTCATATATAGGTAAACACTCCATTCCCCAAATAAGTCACATGATACCTCGCAATGGGACGAATCAGAACTAATAAACTCGTGGAAATTCCACATCTACCACTAGTGGTAATTGTATTTCCATTTGCAGGAATTACCACTGCCAGTAGCTCCAAACGTTAACAGCTTCCACCTATCACAAAGTCTATTCTTGAATGGGACACACCTGTCCTCTATCCTTGGCAACCCCTGAGTGATTATTTCAGAAGTGCCCTTGAGGAAAAATGTAAAATGTAATTCCTGGAAAAAAACACCATGTTTAAAGGGCCTGCATGAGCATATCTCGTGCTAAATACCCTCACTTCAATCAGGTCTCAAAATACTGTTGCAAGACACTACCAGCAGAGAGAGCACACACACGGAGTCATTATCACCTCAAGATAAGCTTGAATGCAGTTTTACAGAAATCTATTGTTCATAAAAAAAGTTTTAAATCACATTTAGAGTAACCCTATAAATAAGATCACAATTGATATGAGGATAACTTTACAACTAAATCAGAGCCTCCAGTTTATATTGATTTTGTGATCCCTCAAAATGCTGCGAAAATGTCATTTAAAAAAAAAAGCTCAAAAACGACCATTAAAAAAATACACATGGGTGCAAGATTCTCAAAACTTTTTTTGACTCAAGAAATGACATCTCATTGCTTGTGCCAAAAGAATAGTAGCACAATCCACTCTGGCATCTGAATGGTGCATATAAAATGCTCCCAATCAGATGGCCTTTTTCACCCCTTTGCACAAACCAGCTGTCAAACACTCCACTGACATCTGTCCCCTTCTGCAGACTTTGATCCCAACACCTACGCCGTTACCGAGATGTGGTTCAATGCCACCTCAGTTACTGCTCTTGATGCTCTACTTCCTGAGGGCTACAAGCCCCTCTCCAAACCCAGGCCTGGAGGGGGAGAGGCCCTGATTTTCCCTGAGTGTGTCCCTACCTCTATCATTCCTATTCAACCTTACTCCTCCTTTGAATGACTCGTCTGTAGGATTGGGGTCTCTCCCTCTCGCTCACTCACCCTGGCCACTAGCTACAGGCCCCCTGCCCCTATCCCCCTTTTAATCTTTGAATGGGCCAACCTTACTACCTGCCTCTTGTCCTCTTCCTCCAAACTACTCCTCCTTGGTGACTTCAATATCCACCTTGACTCCCCTGCATCAGCCACTTCACTGTTCCTTGGCATCTGTGACTCCCTCTCTCTCACTATTCTTCCTTCCTGCCCGACCCACTCAAATGGACTCACTCTGGATGCTCTCATATCTGGAGACATCCCTATCTCTAACCTGGTCACAACCCCGCTCGCCTTGACTGGACACTCTCTCCTCTCCTCCCGCATGGTGCCCCTTGTTGTTCTGTTTGAGTCCCCTCCACACTGCCAGCCTCCTTCACCATCATTGGACCGAAAAAGTAACTGCCAGTCACTGCTTTTGCTCCCACTTTCAGCCCACGCCGAAACTTGCCCCTAAATCCCCTGCTGCCTCTGTCCTTGCTAACCTTCACCTCTCCATCTCCAACACCCTCGACATCCTTGCCCCTGTCATGAAAATCCACCTGAAGCCTACCTCCAAGCACCATCGCTATTATGATGCTGATCTAGAATCCCCGAAAGGCAAGTGCAGAGTTGCTGAACGGAAGTGACAGACTTTGGGTTCATCGTCTGACAAACTGGTATGTCGTCTGCTCCAAGGGCAGTTTCATTTTTCTGTCCACTCCAAGAAGAGGGCTTATATACAAGCCTGCATCTCTGGAGCCACCAACAACACGGCTGAACTTTTCAAAATCTGCAAGTAACTCACCAATCTAACTGCATTTTCCACCTCTCTCCTTGCTTCTCAGGCTCTCTGCACTGCTTTGGCATACCATTTCACATCTAAAACCCAGGACATCCTGTCCTCACCCCCCACCACCCCCACCCTTGTTCTCATGCCTCTCTTGGCCCCCCTCCGTCCACCCCACACTTTCCTCCCTTATGCCCATAGCACCTGATGAGGTCTCTATAGATGTCTGTTCTAAGAAGGTCTCCTCCAAACAGGTGCTCTCCTGCTCTTATAGAACCATTAAGGACAACATCTGCTCCTTCGACTGGGCTCTTGCTGACTTGTGTAACCACTCATTTTCCACTGGCTCTTTCCGTTTATCCCATAAGCACTCCCGTCTGCTGAACCCTTCTGCCCAGCTATCACCCCATCTCCATTGCCCCCTTTCTGGGTAAACTGTTGCATAAGCTGGATCTCCCCAAACTTAGCCACCACACTGAACTGGTTTGTTGCCTCCATGACATCAATTTGGATTGTGGGTATCCAGAGGCATGGAAACTGCCCTCCTGTACACCGGCAAAGACATGCTCGCAAATCTTGAAACTAAATCTCCTTCTGTTCTCATTCTCCTCCACCTCTCCTCTGCGTTTGACAAGGTGAACCTGTCTATCTTGATAAAATGACATGGTGATGCTCTTGGCATCATGGAACAGCACTGGAATGGCTAACCTCTTTCCTCAATAACCACCCCTCCCAGTCACAACTCAGCCCTATCTTATCTACTACCTCACTCTCTACCTGTGGCATCCACTAGGGCTCTATCCTGTCACCGTGGCTCCTCAATATCTATCTCAACCTTCTGCACCTAATTTCTTGTGTCTCGCCTCATTTCTAGTGTTGATGACACACAGCTTTTCTGCAAACTTCCCTCTACCATCTCCCCTTCCTCCTCTCTCATCCTTTACTGCCGGACCGGCAAAAAGACATGGTGTGCAGTGAACAATCTATTTCTTAATGCCAGTAAGACAGAGATCCTGCTCATTGGGACACCTGCACCCTGCTTTTCTCCTACCCTCTGCCACCCTTCTTGGGCCCTCTACCCTCGCCATCTTGTGAGGCCAAAAACCTTGTGGTCATCTTCAACTCAACTCTCTCCTTCACCCCTCACATCCTGGACCTTGCCAAGAAGGTGCACTTCCAGCTTCACCTCCTTACAGGCATTCTCCCTTTCCTCGCCTTCCCCCAGAGTTCAATGTCTCCAGAGCTCTGGTATTCTCTAGACTGGACTACTGCAACATCTTTGTCCTCAATCTCCCACTTTCCACACTACGCCCCCTTCAGCTAATCCAAAATTGGGTTGCAAGACTTATCCTTGGCCCAGGGACCATATCTAAAGCCCTACAATCTATCCACTGACTCCTGGCGGCAGTGAAGTCAAATTCAAGACCCTCTGCACAATGCACAAGGCTTTCTGGGACCTGGGACCATGCAATCTTCAACTTTCCTTCCCTAAATCCTCCCTTTCTAGAGCCCTCCACTCCTCTAACTTCAACTATCTGATTGTCAAATGCTTCTCCAAGCAGAGAATGAGGGGAAGGTCTCTCTCTTCAGCCAGTGTCTCCATGTCGAACAGCCTTCCTGCCCCTCTCAGACTTGAGCTGGACCTCCTTATATTCTGGAAACCTCTCAAAACGATGCCTCTTTCCCTCTTCCCATTCCTTGTTAATCACCCCTCTGTGCTGAGACTGGTGGCATGGTCCTTATGAATCTCACAAGATACCAGGCCTTCTACCCAGTCATCACCAGCACCCTCCCCCCTCAACACTGCCTTTGAGCCCGCACCCCAACCTGTTGGATGTGCATCCCATCCTGGGATTCATATACCGTAGCATTTATCCTGATCCCCTGGCACTTGCCGCCCAAGCCCCCACCAGCACTTGTCCACCCCTCACTTCCCCCCCACCCATCCCTATCTCCTGCACTGCTCTTCACTTCACTTCCACATCCGAATGTCACAAGGCCTAGTAGGACGGTGACTGTATATTTGCTGTTTTTTGGCCACTGACATTCAATCCCATTGTTCCCTCCCAATTTGCCTTGTGGCGCCTTGGAACACCATGTTGTTGTATAGGGGCCTAACAAATGCTCAATAAATAAAAAAATAAATAAACTGTACTGAAAAAAAAATGTGTTAAGTAAGATATGTGACGTCTGAATCCTGGGAAACTATCAGGATCAAAGTGTTCTGCATACTATTTTCAGTAGGGCCAGGCATCCTGATGGCTTTTAAATACGCCTGATTGAATCTCCTCACAGCCCCCTGTCAATCCTTAGACGCTCAATCAATGATCCAGTGAATTTGCAGGATCCCACTGAAGCGGATTTGCGCATCAAGGAAGGAGTCGACAATAAACACCATAGTGACATTTGATATGGGTGTTCCCGCGTGGATTTTGACAAGCTCTCCGAAAAAAACAAATGTGGGTGCTTATCTAAAGAACCAGAAACTTCCTATTTCGTTTGTGCATTTTGTTTGAAAGCAGGAAGGCGAGGCCAGGCTGAACCATACCAGGAGTTGGAGAAAGTAAGACATTTTTGAGGTGTTAGTCAGGATTTTTGTTTTCTTCAGTACTGTATTGTATTGCATTGTAGTTGTCGTTTATATAGCACCTTTCCCCATTTGAATGGCCTCAACACATTTTGTGGTAGGAACGCCCTCAGGGGCCCAAGTCCGAGGTATGGGAACATTCTTATAAAATGCTTAGATTGTGTGTGTGCATTTGACCATGATTAGATATTGGGCGGGCTGACTAGGCTCCAGTAAGCAACCCAAGAGTTCAGGCATGTGGATGGGTGCTGAAGGAGGTCACGACAGAGCGCTATTGCAAGAAGAGACTTGTTATGATTCCAGCTAGACCAAATTTGTTGTAGGTTGTCACTGTGTTTTAATGGCAGAGGTGTTGATGCAAGTCTAGTGTAAGAAGACTAAGACATAAGTGTCCATCTAGACTGAATTTGTCATAGTCGTAGTTGCATTCTAATGTGTGTGGATGGATAGCCGTGCCTGCAGCAGATATCCACCGAAGTGGTGTGTTACATGCACCTTAAGCTCAGATGGAGCTTATCTTTGATCTAGCTAAATGTTCAGAACGTATGTGCAAAAGGATAAAGAGAAGGTACCATCCAAGGCTCTTATAGGTACTCTGAACAGGCTACCCTCAAAGTCCTCTAAGCACACTAGAACGGCTAACTTAGTAAATTTAGTAAATCTAGGCGTGACAGATAGGCCGCTTTAAGACTAGGGGCCATAGGATGCTCTTAACACAATTACTCTATATCTTCTAAGTTCTATAATGGGCTAGCTTCAGCCATTGTTTATGTTTAACATCAAGGATGCTCACATATATCTTTGTGTGTTACACTTGCATCTTATATATCTTCTAAGTGCCATGTAACGGTTGCTGTCCTATATCGTTGGGCACAATGGACAGGCCAACATTATAAAGTGCAACGCTACTGCCCACTCCCAGGTCCATCTATGTGCAGCACACTGCCCACCCTCAAATCTGTCTAGCCATCACAGATCTTCTGTGTGCTAGATATGTGCTAACTACCCAATTTCTTCTAGACAAGTACATGTGCTAGCCTTCACAGCTCTTCAAATGTAATACATCTGCCAGCCTATGCAATTTCTTCTAAGTGTAATATACGTGCTACCTTTCACAGTTACTTATAAGCTAACATATCCAGTTTGATTCTATCAGCAATGCATGTGCTAGCCTTCACAGTTATTCATATGCAGTGAATCTGCTAATCTACACAATTTCGTCTAAGCGCAACATTTGAGTTAACCTACCCAATATCTTCTACACCCGAATCTATCTAAGTGTGACGCCTTTCTTACTCCCAAATCCATCAGAGTGCAATACATTTCTTACCCCCAAATCCATCTGAGTGAGGCACCTCTCCTACTCTCCAAAAGTTCATCTAAGGGCAACACATTTCCTACCTCCAAAATAGATCTAAGAGTGGGACCTTTCCTACTCACAAAATACAGCTACGTGCAGCACCTTTCCTACCCCAAAGTACAGTTAAGTGGGATACAATTCCTACCCCCGATACCCATCTAAGTGTGTCACCTTTCCTACTCACAAAACACTGCTACTTGTGGCACCTTTCCTACTCCCAAAGCTCCATCTAAGGGTGGCATATTTCCTATCCCCAAAAATACAGTTAAGTGCAATACATTTCCTACCCCCAAAATCCATCTAAGTGTGACTGATTTCCAACCCCCAAAGTACAGCTAAGTGCAATGCATTTCCTACTCACAAAATACAGCTAAATTCAATATACCGATAAGTCCAAGTACGTCTATCGGACTATCTGGGGGTGCAGCAGGTAATCTACCCAGTGTTTAAATATGATGTTGGTAAGGTAGGATGGAGTGGCAGGGTTTTAATTAAGCACAGTAATGCCTGTGCTCACTACCCATACCAACCATACCTTTGTTGTCGTTGCAGGGTGCTCCTTTTGGCATCCATTAGTGAACAGGGGCAGACAGGGCTTGTAGCTGCACTTTGCCTCTATCCCTTAGCCGATCACTGCCCTTTCTAAGGTGCCATGGGTCCCACTGTTAAGGGGACAGCTTCGACATTCCCCAGCCAATCGGAAGCAGAGGCATCTAGAGGCAGCAGGAATGAACGGGAAGGGATAAGAAGGGAAACAAGGAATACAGAGTGGGAGAAATGAGGGTGATGAGTGGGCACTCCCCTGATACAGGACAGGCACAGCAGGACTCACTTGCACAGGCCTGCTGCAGATGAGAATGCAGTCCTGCTTGCAGGAAAGCAAGGAAGCAATGCTTCCACACTCCCCAGTCAATCAGCAGTGATCCATCCAGCAGCCGTTGCCGCTGCCAAAGTTGTTGTTAGGATTGTTGATTGTGCAGGATGCTATTGGGGGTGATTGTGAAAACAGTGCAATACTGAAACCGACGCACAGAAGGCACCTGAGCCAGTGGTAAAGCCAATAGAGTAGTGGTCAGAAGGAGAGTCAGTACCACAAAGGTCTGGATGGCAGCCTGTACCACAATGGTCAGGAGGAGGCATGAAGACCAGTTATTGTTCAAGAAAGCCCAGGCGTTCCTCCAAATGTACAGAGAGGACAGGAAGAAAACTTCTTATGTCCCACCCTCCTATTGGGCCTGGGATTACTTCAAGGTGCGTGATGTGGTTCAGCATCAGAGGCTGAATCTGTGGAGTGCACCATGTGGCCAGTGTCAACAACCATTGGGAAGGTAAATATTTCTGAAACACATCTACTGAGTACCACAGACCTCCTGAACCACCTGTGGGGTTGGCACTGGGATGTAATTAAGTTTCACCCACCCCAATCATATACTAGTGATGACAATAAGGCTGCAGCAGAGACCTTGCAGGAGGGCACAGGGGAATTGTAACGCGGTAGTCAAAAGTGCAGGCTTGCCCCAGCAATGATCGGGTCCTGCTAACTCCGTGACAGGTTGATACAAACCCACAGAAGGGCCAGGGCAATACTGTTTTTCATTCCAGAGAATTGTAAGGGGATGGGGCCAATGTCCCGTAGGGCAGTGTCATGGAAAACATTGTACAACAAATAAAGACAGTGGGCCAGAGTCTCAAAAAGTAGCACATACGAGAGGATAGTAGAGAATGTGCTCATTTCATGTGTGCTACTGTTAGAAATGTGCATGTTGCCTTATTCTCAGTGGTGACCTTTCAATTTTATTAGGGGCCTAGCAGTAATTCAAGGATTTTCTGTACAGCCCCTTGTAAAAATTAGTGTCGGTACAACTGGCTCCCAGAAACCATGTGGTGGCTGGAAGCATATTTCACAGGAACAAGCTCTTAAAGGATTCAGTGTGGAATTTTTGGAATAAGACAGGAATCGCCAAGGTTTTAGTCTCTCCTGTTTTTGACAGACGGTGCACGATTTATTTATCTATGGAGAGAGCCTGTAAATGCTAACAGCTATCTTTCCTAACATAATAGCCAGTAATAATTCAGGATACTTCTTGAGAATCTACCCTGTGACAACAGTGTTGTGTGCCTTAATGTAATTTGTTAATGATATTTTGCAACAAGTCCCACCATGTGATGCTACTCAGCTCAAAATGTAGAGTGGTGTATTGTCAGCCTCACTGTATTTGGGCTAATGTCTCCTTAGGGAGATGTACAAATTCATTCTGGCCCCCCTCCCCATGGGTACAGGAAGGAAATAAAATGTGAGTGTGTACCCTCATACCTGTAAATCAGGAGAGATGTAAAAATTGAGTGTGTGCCTTCAGTGTGTGCCTTCATCACTGCAAGTCCAGAGAAATATTAAATGTGATGTTGTATCACCACTCCCATCAGACAGGAGATTGTAAATATTCAAGATATGCATTCATCCCTGTAAGACTATACAGCTTTGACAATTGAGTGTGTAGCCTTCCCCAGGCAGGACAGGAAAGTTGAACACATTGTTTGTGCCCTCCTCCACTTAGGTTCAGTAGAGATTTGCAAATCAAGGGTCTGCCCTCATCCCAGTGAGATATAGACTATGGGCCTCATTACGACCCTGGCGGAAAGTTTCCGCCAGGGCCGTGACTTTACCACCATGGCGTAAACTGCGTTTACGCCATGGTGGTTGGCGGACTTACCGCCCCATTCCGACCTTGGCGGGGCGGTAAGTCCCCAATCCCCATTTACCCTTCCCCATTCCCATTTTTGCCCCATAGGGCATAATGGGAGTGGGGAAGGCGTTAATTACGCCACCGTAAATTACGGTGGCGTAATTAACATCAGGTCCCTTAGCGCCATGGATTTTAACGCCTGCAAAAAGCAGGCGTTAAAATCACCATGGCGCTAAGGGACCTCGTAGTAAGGCGGAAAGGGTCGGCGCTGTTAGCGCTGGCGTAAACCCCTTTCCGCCAGGGTCGTAATGAGGCCCAATGTGAAGAATCAGGCTATGCCCCCACCCCTGGACGACATAACAGAAATACCATTAAGTATGTGAATGAATCTGTGCGATCACTTGAACATCTACAGTAGGTTGATTATTCATGCCTGTGTTATGTTTACTGATACTAGACACACAAAAGACATCACACTTGAAACTTAACACTCTGGGCAGATGAATCATCAACATTGTTGCTCATAATCTCCGTGGTTACCACCATCCATCAAACAATGCAACTTAATCTCCAGCGCCTGAGCTAGTAGTGACTACTGGAACACAGCAATGGGTATTCTTTCTAAACTATGTTCCGCGGCTAGATTTGAAGTTCCTGTCACTGTGTTAGAAAAAGCAACAATATCCTACCATAGTTGACTGGGATATGATGATTATTCCTTTTAATGGCCATAAATTGTTCTGCATGACTAACAGAAAGGCTTCACCTGTGATCAAAGACAAGAGTATCAAAAGCCTGGCTGCAGACTAGCTGGCGGTAGCTTAAGATAAGATGATAAAATATCAATAGCTGCACATACAAGTGCTGCTGGCCAAATAAAAAATGGGGAGCAACAACACTGCAATTGCTCTTCATGGTTGTCAAGCTGACATGGGTTGCTCAAATATACATCCACCATCTCTATAGTTGTAAGTCCTCTATCAATACCTGTTGCTCTCCGAGGCTCAGATGCATTAAAAGGTGCACAATCTTGAAGTGAGTCCCACAGAGGGTTATGTGTGAGAGTTGAACACTCCATATGGGCTTCCCTTGCACCTGATCCATTTGCAGTAAAGAGGGCCCTACCAGATGAAGGCAGGCTTCTCACCTTTTGATGGGGTTGCTCATGTTACCTGGTCCATTTCTGATTTGCACTTTCTTTTGGTTTGAGGTATATCACATCTGAAGCAGGAAGACTGGCCTAATGATTTGGCATAACGACTGGCCAAAACATCTAACAGCCATGAAAGCAGATGTTGCAGAGCGCAAAGAGAGCACAACCAGCTGAGCTGTGGAATGCCATCCAGGCCTCAGAGCTGGGCATCCATAGCCCTCCCTCTTAGAGAATGTACATGGGGCTGAAGCCCCAAGGTCTATAAGAGCCTGCATTGCAGAGACAATCTGATGTTTACGAAATAGGTTTCTCTCTCTCTCTGTTTTTGCCATTTGTACTTAAGGATGAGCCAGGTCTGGGAGGGGGCAGAGTGATTGCAGCCCTCCAGAGCCTGGTGTGTGTGTTAACATTACAGGACGTTTACACCCAAACTTCTGTCTTTGTTTATTATTTATGTCTGAGTGCAGAGTATGTGGAATGCCTGAGATGGTGTGTGGGAGCTGGATTTGCACTAGTCTCGGGGGGAGCAGGACGAACGAATGTAACAGCTCACTTTGTGTTGTTATTGTTAGTTGTGCCTGTCCTTCAATCCTCACCACTGTAATCAAGTGATCTTGCAAAGGCCACTAGAGTGCAATCTGAACCTTCTAAGGATATTGTCTATAACATTCTAACTACTTAATATATAAATACACACCAGTCCGTCTCAGAATGATTCCCAGTGACTGCTGAAGAGTTTCAGCATTTATATGTTGTCCTACTATTCACAGTCTAAAATGTAAATCGCTAAACATCAAATGGGGGTCTTCAAATGATTCCAAAAGATATAGGGCCTCATTAGGACCCAGGCGGTAAGGGGTTTACGGCGGCGTAAACAGCGCCGACCCTTACCGCCTGATTCCGAGGTCCCTTAGCGCCATGGAGGATTTAACACCTGCTTTTAGCAGGTGTTAAAATCCATGGCGCTAAGGGACCTTGTTGTTAATTACGCCACCGTAATTTACGGTGGCGTAATTAACGCCTTCCCCACTCCCATTATGCCCTATGGGGCAAAAATGGGAATGGGGAAGGGTAAATGGGGATTGGGGACTTACCGCCCCGCCAACGTCGGAATGGGGTGGTAAGTCCGCCAACCACCATGGCGTAAACGTAGTTTACGCCATGGTGGTAAAGGTACGACCCAGGCGGTAACTTACCGCCTGGGTCGTAATGAGGCCCATAGACTGTGTTATTTTGTTTGTTTTATATACAAGTCATTCTGAAAGATTACCAGGGGTTCTCTTATGAATGGGTCAGTGTATGACTCACCCCTGTTATCATGTCCCATTGATCTTGTGTATACGTTCATTTTGATTAAGTAGATCAATAGTAGTACTGAGTGTGGGTGAAAAAGGCCCCATCCAATGCTTGGCTGTGACTGTAGCTGTAATAACTCACAGCATTGCTTTGTCAAACAGCCTGTCAAACATATGCAATGTTGAATTTCAGTGGTTTGGAACTGGCATTTTTAGCTGGTGGCGTGGGAGTTGGTGTTACACCTGCAGCACACTCAAAGTATTTGTAGCACTGTAAGACTGACCGAGGTGAGAGCAGATATCGTGTGCCACAGCAAGAATATCATTGACATCGGAGCAATCGCTAACACAACGTGTCCCTACAAGGTGGAAAACATGTACAAATGATGGCACATGTATTGTGTGCCTGAGCCTTAGAGCAGCAATACCGTTGATTCCACTGTCTGCCATGACAAGGCCCGAATCTTGTTGGCACAGAGTAAGGCACTCTGCCACCTCCTGCTCTACTTTGTCTCATATGACTGCTCCTGTGTGGCTCCTACAATCACCCACTTATATACACAAAGTGGCTTGCTGGTGGACAGCATGCAACTACTTGAATGCCTTTATGTGTTCATCACTAGAGAGGAAATTGACCCAATGTGCTGATACAGCCTTATAATTAGTGTGTTCCTCTAAGTGAAGTGGACTTTCTCAAATGATTACCATATGAATAATTGCATCATAAAATGCAGAGACAACTTTGTATGAAATGTGTAGCTGGGAATTTGTCAGCAGAGATCAAGCTTTGCCATCATGTCTCCGAATCCTTTGTTTTCAACAAGGCATATGTAAACATGTATACCTCCAGCATTGTCTCTTACTGAGAACTGAACAACTGCATTTGTGGATGGTTACATTGGTATTCTCCAATGTTCTCAAATGACTTGCTGAAGCTGGGCTGGCACCGACATTTTTTATCTACCGCTATTTGCCACCCGGGTGAGGTTGTTGCACCTGGCAGATACGCTACGTTGTTGCACGACTGACACACCTCCCTGTTCTTGGTTCAACATTTGGCCAAGTGACAGCATGCTGCTATGTGTTGTTGACTGCAATGGGTACGCTATTTAATATGTTGTTCCCACTTGTGTGGGTGGTAACACTTTATATACCCCAGCAATAATGGCATGCCTAGATGTATCCCGGCTATTCCACATGACACATTTCTGCACAGACTTAAGGGGCTGGGCTGATATTGACCCGGTAATAATAAATCCCACACTTAGATATACCCTGTGGACTCACAGTATGTGTCATTGACTGTTGATCAGTGGCAGAAGAAGAGGGAACATGGAGCTCTGCAAGGCACGCAGCTGAAAGAGGTGACACTGGTTGCTATGATGGTCTGGTAGGTTTTGTCGCTGATTGACATACACCATTGCCACCTCTAATTCTCTAAGGTGCTGTAAAGAGAATCTAGACAGGATGAATGTAGTGTGGTGGTATTGTTACACTCTGAGTCTGTGAAGGTGTTGTAGTCATAGTCATTGTAAGTGCTTTTTCAGAATGTGTGTGATACTCCAACCCACAAACTGGGCCACAGCTGTGGTTGGACATAGAATATGTGTTTGTAGCAATAACACCTCTGTGTTCTTTTATGAGAAGAGGCGGTCTAGTCAATGTCCTGATCATCATTACCTTCATCATCATCATCCCCACCTTAGTCATCATCAAAATAACAGGACAAATGAGTGCAGTGGGTGTGCTAAACTGAGAAACATCCTTTGCCTCGAACATTGGCCTTCGAACATGACTCTTCTGCCCAGACCTAGTGGTGAGAGATGCATATCCAAACCACCCTCAAGAAAGTCTGCTCCTTCTGCCAAAGATTTGCTGGCACTCCCTTTAACTGGCTCTTCAAAAAACCCCTGCAGAACCTGGTTGTGCAGGCTAGTCAGTTTCTAACAGGGAGCAGAGGATGTATCCCCAGGTGTGCCAGAATCTGATGTTAGGGAACGTGTGGTTTGGGCTGACTGCACTCAAATGGCAGAAACCGCTTAACAAGAGATGACAATGTTAGGACTGTTTGCCACCCCAAAACCAGGGTTTGATTGCTTGCAGAACTGATTGTAGATGTGGTGGATGTGTGTTATTAACTAGTATAGTACTACTCTCCTACTCAAGATTAGTGTATCTCCAGCAATTTCAGAAGCTTCTAATTCATCAGTGAAGGCAGTGATCGAAGTGTACGAAAAGAAGTAGTGGAATTATGTTCCCTGCTGGCCTGCACCCACTCCTCACAAACCCCATTATCACGTCCCCTCCCACACACAATACACACCCCAATGAGTTGCACCTGCTGTTTAAGGGAACGTTCAGTGCAGTGCACTGAAAGGGCAAGTTTCAACTGCTTCCTACACTTTAATTTTAAAACGAAACCATTCCGGAACGGTTTCTTTTTAAAATAAAAGTATAGGAGCTGTAAAAGGTAATTTTAAAAAGTAGAGGAGCACCGCTCCCGACCGCTCCCCCTCACTTCGACCACTGAGTGAAGCATGCAACATGTATATAGTGCCTTCCTCTGTCCTCTCCCACATTTATTATTTGGCTGTGAGAACATCTCAGCTGATGTTAATTTTACCTCATCCACAACAGGACCGGCAGTCCCTATTCCAAAAGGGAGTAGTGCTGTATGCTCAGCTCATCTACCACCACCACCACTTCCGCCATCAATTTTTTCAGCACCCCCAACATTTTATCTTCCGCCACAACAATTCAACTGCTTGTTTTATCTGTGAATGTGCCTGTTCAAACAAGCTGGTCCAGCGCAAATTCTACACTTAATGCTCAGAGTGTGCTTACACGGGTATTGTGCTGAATCAAACAACGAATCAACCTGCCACTGTATGCCCACCACCACCTCCACCAATGTTCCCCAAGACACTAACATTTTCTCTTTTCACACAACTATTTAACTGCTCGTTATGCGTGTGAGGGTGCCTGTTCAAATAAATTGGCCTAGCACACATGACTCTCTGGCCTACTGCTCACAGTGTGCTTAATAGGTGGTGGGTTATGTCACACAGTCCATTAGCCTGCACTAACAGCCACCACCACGTCCAACATGTTTTTCCAATACTCCCAAAATGTACTCTTTCCCAAAAAGAATTGAACTGCTTATTTTGTATGTGAGTGCGCCCATTCATACAAGCTGGCCCTGTACAAATGATTGCTTCAGCCTTATGCTAAGAGTGCAGGTGGTGCATGGCGTGACACAGCCAAGCAACATTCTACCAATTAACCACTACCGCCTCCAACTTCTTGTGTGTGTTTAATCAAGCAGATCCAGTTCATATATACAAAGTAAATTGTTGATGTTTCTGACATAAAAAAATGAAACCTCCCCTTACAAATCAACAGCCAATCAGATGAGCACAAATGCCTGCTACCAGTGATCACAACAAGTTTAACAGCACGTCCATTTTTTTTCTGTTCCCCCATAGTTGTGGCAAATACATGTATTTCTCCTGTTTGTGTGTGGGTGCCTTCTCAATCAGGCAGCCCCAGTGCACAGTAAATTGTTGAGTTGCCTGACAGAGAAAGTGAAGTCTTTCAAAATAAAGTCCAGCATGCCTTTCTGTGAAATGCACATTCCATTTAAGCGCCGCTTGCAAAAGTTGAAAATAAAATGGTATTCTGTTTAGCACTGCCTAATATCACTGTGCCCAATGTCTGCCATAAGGTATTAAATGCACAATATACAATGAAATTTTGATTCAAATCCCAAAAAGCACTACCTAAAAAGTAAAAGTAAAAGGGTCCAGCTATCAAACAGCATCAGACACCTCAAGCTTCCTTACATGTTCTCTGATCTCTCCTCATGAATAGATTTAATACGCAAACCCAAAAAGCCCTACATAGAAAAGACAGTTCAATGGTCCACCCCTCAGACTGCTACAGACAGCAGTACACACCACACCCCTCCCACTCTGAATGGTGTCCAGTGACTGCTGAAGAGCTCCAGCAGGCCTCCCTGTACATATAGCCAGGCAAATATGCCTGCCCAATCCCGATTACCAGAATCTCTTAAAAGTCCAGTGCGTTCAGACGAGCCTGAAAGAGCTAAACAGTAACGTGATTCAGGATTTGAACAAATCATTTGGCCTAGACATACTATCAAGATTGCACATGCCGCTCTGGGTCCCTCCCGCTCTGTTTGCTTTCCTGTCTCTCCCTTACCCCCACAAACCCCAATTCCCTCAACACTGAATCATACTTGGGCAACTCCTTTTTTGCCCAGATTTGTGACATAATTCATGGATTATTTGCGCCGAAAAAAACGGGATTTGTGTGCCATTCTGCTTGCAAATCCCCATTTGATAAACAGGGATTTGCGGGCAGAATGGCGCACAAATCCCGTTTTTTTTCGGCGCAAATAATCCATGAATTACCCCCTTGATGTCTCCTGGATACTTCTCTCCCAACGGCAAAGTCAAAGACAGACTGGCCACCAAGTGGCAGTTGCTTGCTGTCCATACTTGAATGTTTTCTTCCTCACATTGACGCTCATTTCTAAAAATAAGGGTCAACATAAAGCACCGGAGGAGATGCTAATGGCGTGATTTCCCTTTCCATCATGGGAACACATGAAACCTGCCTAGGCGTCCCCTCTTAGCTGTGGCATGTAAGTCACATACCTTCCCCTTATCGGTAATATAAGTGGGCAAGGGCCGAATCCCAAGATATGTAGGTGCCGTGTTGACATGGTGTTCTCACTCTCGGCTTGAAGCTCTCCATTCACATATTGCACTTGCTAGGTGGAAGTGAGGCTAGCAATGACTGCAAATCACCCACATCCAGTCAACCACTCTATGAATAGAGAAGAGCCAGGCGCATTATGGACATTTGAGTATACATGTTCTCATTGAACACACATGGCCTCAGTGTGCGCATTCACAGTGATGGCCCTTAAAGAGTCCATCAATACAAATTAATGTACTATATTTCCCCCTCTGTTTGAAAAGTGAAAATATGAAAATGCCATGTAGAGAATGAGTATATGTGTTTAATGCAAATCGGCGTTGCCCAGCTTTTCTTTACACTCTGACCAGCATTGTGTTGTCCCTTGTGGCGTGTCTGTCACAGGAAGACCAGGTAGAAGCTTGATCAGACAGGGACAAAAAATAATGCAGGGTGAAAAAATAATTCAGGGCATAAAAAAGGCGAGGCCCACATTCATTGTGTGCGACTTTTATTTTATGACATACTGGGTGGTTTCTGTGTTCAAAATGTTGCATTTTAAAGCATATTGGACTAGGAGAATTGGACACAACTACCAGCTACGTGTTGAAATACATCAATACAGAGGTCCATACATTGTTTTTTTCTAACTCTGTGTGCAATTTCTGTTTTCCCAGACTGATGCCTGTCATTACAGAAAGCACCCATTTATACCTAGAGAGTTGATTGCATGTTAACCTGCCAGTGAAACACTCCTTGTCAGGGATTTAAGTGAGCTGGGACTAGCCAGGGCAGAGCCCCTCCAGGCTCAGAAATATGGCTTTGAGACGGGGCCCTGCCAGGGCTCCCTCTTGTCCCCTGGCAGCCAAATCCACTATAGCCCAATGCTTTTTTTCTAAAACCTGAATTTCTCGCTCACGTGGGAGTGCTTCCGGCTTTGCATAATGGTGGCAACGGCATCGGAGATGACCGTGTGCTGGTGCCACCATTATGAAGAAAAGGTGAGGCCGCTGGAAACCGAGGCTTTTTTTTTTTCTAAAGCCTGAAGCTCCTGCTCATTTTTGGTGTAAATTCAGGCTTTATGAAAAAGGACCTTCTTTTCCAGCACCCTCACAGTTTCAGCTTTAATGGTGGCGCTGTCCCTCGCAAGGTGCTGATCACTGCAAAGGGCTGCCTGGTGAGCGGGGGTCTGGGGGTGTCTGTAACCCATTAAGCCGGGCCTGTTAAGCAGGGAATCTTCTAAGGTGGGGGCATGTGATTCCCCCCTTCGGCCACGCCTCCTTGATGACCGCAGGCTTATTTTCTACGGCCACTTAAGGCACTGATCCTTGTTCTGTCGGGTTCCTTTTAATGAATGCCACTGGCTTATTTGTTTATCTTGTGTGAATAAGTTGAACCAATACACATACAAAAAAATGAATTCCACTATATAGAGACTCTTAATGAACTTAAAGTGACCTTTTTAAGACTAAAATCAATTATGCTGATTTAAGTGACTGGACAATTGTGCATTGATAAATGCCTTGACTCCACCATCCAATGACTAATGGGCTGACAGATGTGTGTGACTCTCCTGATCTTGGTGTCATGGGAATATAAGGCGGGGAAGCCCTCACCCGCCGAGCCCAGATCATCGCAAATGAGCATATGTTCAAGGCTGTTTACTCTGCAGACGGTGACCCCCTTGAGACTTGATGGACTAAATGGTTTCTGGAAATATGACCTGCAATTGGTTGTTGGCAATAGCCATATGCAATGCTGCGTCCTGCACTGTCCTGAATGTGTAAGTTCAGGTTGAGGGAGTGAAAAGGCTACTTACCAAGGGAGCAGCAGAGAGCCACCAGCACAAAGGTGATGGCAGCCTTCATGGCTGACAGAGCGGCGTGTATCTTCCTTACGCCGCAACACCGGGTTCAAGGTTCTGACAAAATGTTTGGCGTGCAGAGCCTGTTCTTATACCAAAAGCAGTTCTTGATGTCGCATCCCCAGTGTGACGTTTCACATCAGGCGCCATCGTGTCAGACCACCTATCCAAAAAAAAAAAACATGCAATGTGTGGGAAAATTGATTCTCCCCACTGGCATGGGAACAAGTCCTGTAAGAGTTTCACACACCGTGCGTGGCGTCACAAACGAAAAGTCAACATTTTTCAGGATGCATATCCTGGGCAGAAGAGTCGTTTGCTTGCCACATGCTCCCCTTCGCGATGAACACCCCTACCCCATCCCTACAGCTGCTTAAGCATGCAAAATGCGTTTAGCATTTGCAACAATATTTATCATTTCATCATGATTTTCCTGCATTAGCAGAGTCAGCATTCTTAGCATTGACTCAATAAAGGTACAGTAAATAGAGGAAGGGTGGAGACTATGGACAGCACTCAACTTGGCCGAGTATTGTGGGGCTGAGTGCTTGTAGAGGTGGGAAAATTGGGGAGGGGGCAGGAGGGGTATGCCCTAGCCGGTTACACTCTGTGGTAGTCGCCCTTGAATGGAGACTACTGTTTAATAAATCCTATGACTATGGCAGTGTCAGATGAGTCCTTGTGACTGTAATATCTTTGCGGGAATACCCTACCAATGGGCTTGAAAAAAGTTTTGCGCAGTATTCATCCAAGTGCAGTGCTTTGCCATGCTGATGAATACCACCAAGGTTGTTGATGACACATGTGAATAGAGTTTAAATCTGCTTAGTCTGTGTTAGTCTGCTCTCCACATACCACACAACTTTGTCATTTATGGAAGAGATTTTTCAATTGCCTCTCTCCTAGTTGACTTTCAGAGTTTCACAATAATTTGTGTTTTTATATTGCATTTCATGCTGGATTATTCTCGCTTCTATTTGCTTATGAACAGGGGTTATTAACCCCTTTAACCGTACTCGATTCGTCAACTTCAGAAGGATGAAAGGCTGAGTCGGCCATGTATCTTAACTTGTGAAGAGCAGTACAGCTGTATGTGAAGGACAAGTGAAGACACACCACTAGACGCTCACACCAGACAAAATACAACCCGCTAGGGAAAAAGGCCCAAGAAACTCTTGCAACAATAACAATTTTTATTTTTACAAAAAGTAGGTGCACCAGCAAATAACTCTGCTGCCAAGAACATTCTGAGACAAGAGGGGTCAAACAAAGACTGTAAAGGGGGCAATGCCATTCATATACAGGAAAAGTCCACATGGCTGGTTGGTGTGACCCTTTACATGGTCTGCCTAGTCCATATGAGATGCCAGGCCATTGGCCCCAGCCCAGTCTTCTATCACGTGTGGTCTGCTGAGCTCATCATCTCCAAGGAGCCAAGGTTACTTTATCACTGCACAGTGCACTTGGCAGGCTCGAACCCAAGCACAGTGGGAGTTTCTAGGTCACGCAAATTCACACACGCACACATTTCACTCATTCCGATCGCATCTCTGGGCTTCCAAGGCTTTCACCCTCACTTTTGAACTGTAATGTATCCCTACCTGTACCTTGCATTACAAATCATGCCATTGTAGGATAAAAGTGAGACACCCACGTTCTCAATTTTTTATGGTTGATAGGTTAATGGTCAGTGGTCTGGGGTAGACTAGTATCTTGGAATTCAGGGGTTTTAGGATTGGGAAATAAGCTGGGGAAATAACTTGTGGTTGGCAGGGTAGGGTAAGAGGCCTGCTTTGGCCTGTTCGTGATAACAGGTACAACAAGGGGCACAGCACTGTCTTGTGGTCTTGCGGGCAGTGGCGTAACACAAGATCTGGGGGCCTCCCTGCAAGCTGTGCTGAGGGGGCACCCTCCCAACACAGCAACAAATCACGAGTCACTCCACACTCTGGGCCGGCATAGATTACCACGCTTGTGCAATATGCACAAACGTGCTGCTGAAGGGGTATGGCACACACTGCACTAGTAGAAAGATACAAATATGTGTTTTAATGCAATATACAGCACACTTTCTGAGAAAACATGGCTAAAAAGAAGCCACAGTGTTTGCTATTGTTGTGTAGGGTAACCAAAATCCAGTACATGCAAGTCACCAACAGTGCACATGAACATTAATGCTTTGCTATTAAAAATGCCATGCCACAATGAAAACATGTCCAACTGGCTGCACAATGTAGACCAGTGTAGACACATAATAACATTACAGTAAAGCATGCGAGGCCACATTAAGACATACTTAGACTGGTTGCACCAAATGCCAGTCGAAGCAATACGTCTCATCAAGAAGAAAGCACACATTCAAGCCTGCGTCTCTGAGGCCTCTAACAACACAGCCAAACACTTTAAAATCTCCAAAGACCTGGCCAATCCTGTTGCGGTCTCTACCTCTACTGTTCCCTCAACAGGCCCTCTGTACGACTTTGGCCTCTCGCTTCTCTGCTAAAACTCAGGGCATCCTGTCCTCTATCTCCTCTTTCTCTCCCACTTCCTTTCTCGACCCCCTTTGGCCATCTATCCCTCTCCTCCTCCTTTCTCCTCTTTCTCGCTAACACCTGACGAGGTTTCTAGACAAGTCCCATCTATGAAAGTGTCGTTGAAACAGTTGCTCGCCTGCTCCTCCAAAACCATCAAGGACCACATTGACACCCTTGATCCAGCCTTGGCCGATTTCTGTAATCATTAATTTTCCATTGGAACTTTCCCCTCTCCCAAACTCTTGGAAAAGCTGGCCAACTTACTCTGCACACTGAATCTGTTGGTTGTCTCCATGACCATCAGTCTGGCTTAAGATCTGCCAGAGGCATGGAAACTGCTCTCCTGAACACCTGTGAAGATCTGATCTCTAACTTTCATTCCAGCATTCCTTCTGTCCCCATCCTCCTTGAACTTTCCTCTGCTTTCCACACAGTCAACCAAGCCATCCTGATTAATTGACTCCATGTGAACCTGGGCATCATGGATCAGGCCCTGGAGTGGATGACCTCCTTCCTCTTGGACCGCCCCTCCCCGGTCCAACTTGGTCCCTTTCACCCCGCCACCTATCTCTACCTGTGGCATTCTCCAGGGCTCTATCCTCTCACCCTGGCTTTTCAACCTCTACTTGGCCCCTTTGGCCCACCTGACCTCTACCTTCTCCTCTAACTTTCAGTGTTATGCAGATGACACTCAAGTTTCCACCAGGCTCCCATCAGCCCACTCTCCTCTCTTGCTCATTCCTGGTGCCATCTTCAACTCCACTCTCTCTTTCTCTACTCACATCTCGGACGTCGCCAAGAAGTCCCACTACCAGCACCTCCTCAAAGGGACTCTTCGCTTTCTCACTTTCCCCCAGAAGCTCACTGTCTCCGGAGCTCTGGTTCTCTGTAGGCTGGACTACTGCAACAGACACTTTCTCAATCTGCCTTCCTCTACTCTTCGCCCTCTGTAACTAGTCCAGAACAGGACTACAATACTTATCCTTGGTCTCAAGCCCAGGGACCATATCTCTCCAGCCATGGAATCTCTCCGCTGTCTCTCGGTGGCTGCAAGGATCAAGTCCAAGACCCTTTGCATTGTCCACAAGGCTTTCCGGGGCTGGGATCCGTACTACATCCTCCCTGCCCCTCCCAAACTTGAGCCGGACCAGCTGAAGTTCCAGAAGCAGCTCAAAACGTTCCTCTTCGCCTCTGCTTTCTCTCTCTGCTTGCTCTCTCTCCCTCCCCTGCTGACCTAACTGACCTACCTGTCTGCTGTACCAACTGGTTGCTTGACTACCCTCAGACTCACTGAGTCCAGACTCTTTCTTGATCAGTCACCCTTACACTGCTTCCGGGACTACCACACAGTTAGGGGCTGTAACTGTAACCCTACAGTCCCTTGTTCTCCTTGCACTATCCAGAACCACGCTGCCCTGGCTGCACTTACTCAGAGCATTGCTGCCTTGTTTTCCCCGCCCCTCTCCCTTGCACTTCCCCCTCCCTTTCCCCTTGCACTTCTCATTCTCGCACTTGCACAATCTGAATGAAACAAGGCTTAGTAAGATCATTTGTCTTGTCCTCCCTTTGTTTTCCTTCCCTTGTCTTGTTGTACCTAAAAACACGTGTGTAGAGGTGCGTTATATATGACTTATATCATATCATATCATTTTATCACAGATGCCCAGAAAAATAAACAGTGCCGCAGTAAGAAACGGCTAGACTGGCAGAACCCAAATGCCAGTCTAGCCAGGTAATTACACTTAGCAGGACTGCTTTATCAGAAATGCCCAGTTAAAAAAAGCAATACCAAACCGAGGAATGACTAGACTGGCTGCACCAAAATGCCACTCTAGCCACTAATACCACATATCATGCTTGCTTAGCATGGACATGGACGATAATTATGATTTATTGCACAATCACCAACCCCCCCACACATCCCCTCTCCCTCCCATCCCCTACCCTCATACATGAGTACTGGGATGCCTCATACACAAGTACTGGGATGAGGAAGAATAGGGCTAAGAGTAATGAAGATTACCAATAAGTAATCAAGGCATTAAACACAAGTAGTGGTGCAACACCATTGAGCTGACTGGGCTTAAGCACCCCCGCTCCTGAAATTATGGGCTATGTTGACCTGACCTGGCTGACCTACAGAGCATTTGCCGGACAGAAAAGGACACAGACGTTAAACAGCACCTGGGTTCCGCTGTTAACAAGGGCCCGGCCCAGCAATTACTAATGTACAGCATTTCACTGTTATTACCTGCATTCAAATGCCAAATGATTTAAGCAATTGATATTGTGATATGGGTTTAGTACTTGCATGCCAGGGGAGTGATTGGAAGGGTAGAGAGGGAACAGGAGACCAGTTATTCTCACAGCAGTCCGTAAGTGGGTGCTTTCAGACTTAAAGGAGAGAGTTAAATGCTTCTAACATTGAAGCTGCACTAGAATAGTCTCATTAAAATGCATAAAAAAGTTAGATGCCCCCACACAAATAAGTTTGCTCCTCCCCACCCCATGTAAAGTTAGCGGCTCTCCCAACATTTGAAGGGTTAGCCCCCCAGAAATGTAGGTTTTGTTGCGCCCCGAACACAAACACACACACCATTCACCATATATATACCCACACACCCAGCCATCCATATATTTAAGTGTGCACTCTTTCACCATACAGGCACACCCAGGCCACCGCCCATACATTTAAGTGTGCACCCTTTCACCATACAGGAACACCCTGGCAGCCACCCTTACATTTAAGTGTGCAACCTTTCAACATACAGGCACACACACACAGGCACCCACCCATACATTTAAGTGTGCATCCTTTCACCGTACATTCACACCCAGCCACCCATACATTTGTGTGCACCCTTTCACCATACACTCACAAAGGCAGCCACCTATACATTTAAGTGTGCACCCTTTCTCCATACACTCTCACACACAGTCACCTATACATTTAAGTGTGCACACTTTCACCATACAGGCACACCCAGGCAGCCACCCACACATTTAAGTGTGCATCCTTTCACTGTACACGCACACACGCATACCCAGTCACCCATACATTTGTGTGCACCATTTCACCATACATTCACACACGTACACGTCATGGGGTTGAGGGGAGCCATAATACTTAAAATACATTGTTTCTTTTTGAAGTCACTCTGACCTAACAATTCTTTCCATTAAGGACTGAACCATAACGGAAATATCTTCTTTATGAAGGCCGAGTGACTACAAAAATAAACTATTTATTTTTGAAGTCATAGGGCTTCCCCCACCCCATGGCATGGAGGCCTCCAGCCTAGGATCTTCATGTCATGGGGTGGGGGTAGCCCCCGGACTTCAAAAAGAAAGTTTCTTTTTGTATTACCTCTGCCTTCATAAAGGTATAATTAATTTCTGTTACAGAAATAATTTCTTTATAAATGCAGAGTGAATGCAAATAGAAAATGTTTTTTTTTTTTTTACTCCAAGTGGGGCCCCCTCCCAGGACATGTGGTCGTGAGGCTGCCCGTACCGCGGGGGCTGCGGGGGCCCCTGTTACGCTAGTGTTTTTTGGAGCACATTCTTTCTTAGAGCAACATATTGGCAACACTTCGAGAACAAAGGAGGATTTCTGTAAAAGTTAGTAGCAGTGTGGGCCTCTCTCATCGACTCTTGGGCCTTTTCAGATTCTCTATTCAGGCTTGCAGCCTGTGTTTAACACGCTGAACACTATTTGTCCATGCAGGCCCTAGACTTGGACCATGACTTTAAAATGGCGTCTACTTATATGCGCTCCCTATGTTTAAATTGCCTATATGATATGACGTGATATGGCATTTATAACTCGCCTATACACAAGTGTTTCAAGGCACGACGAGACAAGGGAGGGGAAACAGGGGGAAGACACACAACAATCCAACTAGGCCAGGTGACATTGAGATTGCAAAAATGCAGGAGAGGGGGTAGTGCAGTACATAGGATAACAGTAAAATAAATAAGACAAATTAAAGTGCGGCCAGCTGTTGGCAAGTGCAAGGGTAAATGCAGACATCAGAGGGCAAGTGCTAGTAGGGGCTTTAGGGATACAGAAACAGTCCCCGAGTGCAAGGGTTGCCCGGGGGGCAGTGCAGGTGTGCAACTGGCAGGGAGGGGACCGGGGCCCGAGAACAGAGGGTATCCAGGTAACTAGTGCAGATTCTGATTCAGCCAGGAGATCAACAAGTTAGAGGAGGAGAGAAAGCAGAAGCAAAGAGGAAGGTCTTGAGGTGCTTCCAGAACCGGAGATGGTTCTCCTCAAGTTTCAGAGAGGCAGGGAGGCTGTTTCATAGGGAGGCCCAGGCCAAAGAAAGAGATCTACCACCAACTCGCTGCTTGGAGAAGCGACTGACCCTGAGGGAGTTGGAGGCAGATGAGCAAAGAGCTTGAGAAGGAAGATATTTAGGAAGAGAGAGTTGAAGGTATTGAGGGCCCAGGCCCCAGAAGGCCTTATGGTCCATGTAGAGGGTTTTGAACTTAATCCTCGCTGCCACTGTGAACCAGTGCAGAGATTTCAGTCCTGGAGAGTTACGACCCCTGAGCTTGAGGCCAAGGACAAGTCTCGCAGTCCTGTTTTGGATGAGTTGCAGAGGGCGGAGAGTAGAGGCAGGCAGATTTAGAAGGAGGCTGTTGCAGTAGTCCAACCTAGAGAGAACCAGAGCTCTGGAGACAGTGAGCTTCTGGGGGAAGGAGAGGAAAGGAAGAATACCTCTGAGGAGGTGCAGCTGGTAGTGAAATTTCTTAGAGACTTCAGAGATTTGAGGAGAAAAGGAAAGTGTGGAGTTGAAGATGACCCCAAGGTTTTTAGCCTCACAGGTGGGAGCAGGAAGAGGGCCAAGAAAGGCTGGCCAGAGAGCTGCAGGAAAGGAGGGTGCAGGTGTGCCGATGAGGAGAATCTCAGTCTTACTGGCATTAAGGCAGAGATCACTGGCGGCACACCACTCTTGGATACCGGACATATAGTCAGAGATGAGAGAAGGAAAAGAGGTGGTCGGAAGGAAGCCTGAAAATGAGTTGAGTGGCATCCGCATGGCACTGAATGTTTGGGCAGAGAGCGACAATGTGGTGGGCAAGAAGTGCCAGGTATTGGCTGAACAGCCAGGGAGAGAGGTTGGACCACTGTGGAGCACCACAGGTAGAGATTGAGATAGAGGAGAGGAAGGACACAAGTTGGACCTGGGAGGGTCGATCGAAAGAGGAAGGAGGTCAGACAAGCCAGGCCCTGGTCGGTGATACCCAGGGTATCACAGAGACGGTTGAGCAGGATGGCATTGTTGACCGTGTCAAAGGCAGAAGAGAGATCAAGTAAGATGAGGACAACAGTGAGTGTTGAAACTAAGGTTGAAGAGTAAGTGTACCATTATGATCATGTAGGAATCCATGGTTTCTTTGCAGTCGGCACACCTTTTTTTATCTACATGTTTTCTATGTGATCTTGGATTCTCCATTTTGGAAGCTCATTAGAACAACTGTTTGATAAAATGTAGGAAGATGTGTATAATAGTTCTATTGCCACACAAGGGTCAGCCTTAACATCTCTTCCAGTTACTCTGACGGTCTGTAGTAAACTATGTGAAAAGATGGTGTCTCCCGACCCTTTAGGATTACTTCAAGTAGATTTATTCCAGCTTCTTAGTTACAGTTACATATTCAGAACATATAAAGAATACTCAGGACATTAGCTAGGACAACACCGGCTCCCATCACCCCGGCAGGCCAGCTGTAACTGCCACTACACAGAACTCTCACTCAGAACATTCCATCATTCACTCACCAACATTACATGTGACATCACAGGCTACCTCACATCTGACAAGCACTACACAACACACCTCCCTCCTTTACCCAACCATACATACAGAGAGTACTTCACAAACTGGCACTACACAACACACCTCCCTTCTTCCAAAACACATGCACAGCGACACAGCACAACTAGACCGACACTTGCACAACAAATTCCCAACCATCAGCACAACAAACCAAAACATCCTACAATTACAAAAACCCTTCACCAAGACAACAATACTCCCTCTGCCTGTTCCCGCCACAGACAACTGGGCTCTCACCCCAGGACGAAACCCGCCCAGGACTGGGCAACTTCACCTACCTTCTGACACCACCACCAAACTTCTTCGCCACCTACCACCCGCCCCTGCCTCAAATATAGCGGGTGTCCGGGCTGCCACCCTGGAACTCCAGCAGGCCTCTAGACTGCCACAGTAGAAAACAGTCGGGCCTCAAAGCCCCCCAAAAAAACAACCACAACCTCACACCAAGAAGGAACTCACATAGTAGAAACACACATCACTAAGTTCACAAACACCCATGAACTCGACAAACCATGCACATTCCACCAGACCACGATGTACAAACCTACCAAACACATTGGGAACGGTGGCCACACACTCCCAATGCCATCAACATCTACTGGTGACTAAATGCTCCTATCCACTAAAATACCATCCTCACAACAGTCAGACTAAGAGCCCATAGCATTAAACAAAGTCCACACTCAACAGCACAAGTAACATATAAAAGAGGTTTCTCATCATCTCAGGACACCATCACACCGCATTCCAGTGGGTCATTACCGGGCATCCCCAGCCATGCAACCCCTTGCCTCCAGCTACATACAGTCCACCGTAATGAGAAGAGTAACTAACCCTAGAGGAGGTGCTACCTTCCCTTAGAACAAATGCATTGCTGTTCTATCTTTACCTAACTCAGATAAACTCCATTAACCAAACCAATACCTAAACATGAGTTATAAAATCCACACCTCCTTGTAATAAAAGAGACGAGGCACTATCTCACTCTAGAACCGCCGCATGGCTGTTCCACTTTTACCAACTAAGACAAATTCCATACCAGACCCATAACCCAACAGTAGGCCACAACTACCTCTCACACTCACACAGTACATTTCCCAAACCACACCAATCACTCATTACCCATGGATTACCTTGCACATCTAAAATAAAAAACACACGCATAATCCATGCTCACTATGAGTGCAAACCATTAACAGTCTTCTACTGACTCTCTCCATCCTGACACAAAAATTGCATATTATATACAATGTCATCAGAATAAGATTGCTAACATGCATTCCGAAACCATTGAATGTCGTAACCGCATGTCTTGCTGTAATCAAGGAAAAACAACAATGAAACATCTGCATTTTTACAATGAAATGCCATAAGCATATCCTGTTGAAAGTAAAGCAAAACTCCTGAACCTACACTTTTGTGAGCCTAAAAGTCCATGGCCTGAATGGGCACTACTCCTAATGCCTGAAATTCCTCAACGTGTTCATCTAGCTCATTCACTCAAATAAGCTCCACACTTGAATCGTCGCATCATCATAAACTTTACTTCGGACTTAGAAGTCTAGACATTTTGAAACTGTTCGCTTAGTCCCATCCCTGCAAATCCTTAAAATTAGATAAAGTTGTGCAATAACAATATACCTTAAATCCTACAAAACTGATATACAGACATACTCAAACAATGTCTACTTAGCACTCTCACACATCACAATAAGACATATATGGTAAACTCAAACCTTCACATACATTCCTCATATCAACTCGTGTACTCTTCCTCAAGAGAAATGCTTGACCCTTCTACATCCCGTACATAAAACATTACTCTACGTCTAAATGCAGGAAAAGAAATACCTCTGCACATACATTGCCGACATTTAATGTCCCTCTACTGCATCAGGAGCACATAATGTGGAGTAAAATAAAAAGAAATACCAATATTAAATGCCACTCTTGCATTCCCGAACCTCTCACTGTCATACATATACTCATGTGCTCTGTCACAATGCCAAGTCACAATTTGCACTCCCCACTCCCTGCCACATTCCAAATCATACTCCCAACTCACACCTTACACTCCCCAAATCCTCCTGCAGCATACAGTGCTTCATTTTGTAAGGAAGGCATGGTATTAAAGTAAGACAGACACAAGTGATCACAGTTCAAGAGTGTTTATTAAACTGCAAATGGGTGAAATAAACACCTAATCTAAAACTAAGATGGCAGCAAGCTACGACGATCAAATGATAAGACAATCCTAGTAGAATCTAGTCAAATAAAAAAGGCCTATACTAAAAAAAAAACTATTGCCAATCCTTACCGCTATGCTACAAAATAGTGTGGATAATGTTCACAAGTAAAGAAAGAATTGTTCACACAATGATAAGTCAAGATGTTATGGCCTGGGTCTCCCTTTTAAACGTTTTTAGCATGGCACAAGGAGGGACTGTTGAGCACAGCAAACTTCTGGGCTTCCTTGGCACAAACCTACAGTTCTTTTTCTCTATATCAGGGCCTTCTGTGCCCAAATCTGTTCTCATGCAAAGTCTCTTGCTTCAGAGAGCCTGATATGCAGAAACAAAACAAATGTTCCTTCTAATAATCTTCATGTCAAGTGATTACCCGGTTGTGTTGGAACACGGGGGGTAGAGTTTCTAAATATACTACGGGGTAGGATGGGGAAAAGGTGTCACAAGGAAGGCGATACAGTGTCCCACTCCCCGAAGACCCCTAATCCAGGTGATCCTCCCGCACTGGTCAACTGCCAGGAGCTGGATACAATAGCGACGGCCATGTCCTTGCCACCTGGATGATAGATCACCGGGGACTAGTGACTGAGACAACTTCAGGTTTCTCACAATTTTTGTATGCTACTTCTGCATCTTGCATTCTTTCTCTCATATTATTGCACTCTTCCCTCATCCTCTCTCCGAATCTGCACCTCACTGCCTCTTTCGGGCTAACCGCTCCCTCTCTGCTTTTTGGCCTACTGTTCCCCCTGCACCCACACACGCACCTCTAGTTTCTGTACCTCTGCTCCCTCTCCGATTTCTGGCCTGCTGCTCCCTCTCTGATGTCTGGCCCACCAGCCCACTGCTTCCTCTCTGCTCTCTTGCCCTCGGATACCCCCTACCACAGCACATCTCACCCATCACCCCCCTCTCATGTCCCTCTCATATTGTCACCATTTTAAAACATTTAAAAAATGTAAATTTAGGCACAGATCTTCAATAAATGGGGCATATAAAAAAAGAACAGAGGATATGCAATGTTTAGCTAACGTATTTTTTGGAAATGAGCAGGTCACCTTATTCTCAAAGGTGACCTGCGTATTTAGACAGGGCTGAGCTGTGCCACAAATGATATATTGGCCGCTGGCCAGCCACCTTAAATACGTTTGTGTCGAAAACGCTCTCCCGACAACGATCTACTGGCTCCCAGCGCATGTCTCCATGATGGGCTTTTAAGGGGCCTTGTAAAGCCTGCCCTTGTAAAATCTGACCCAAAAAGCACATTTCTAACCTATTTGAGGAACAGAAATGCAAGTGAGATAACAGTAGTTAATAATTTTGCTGTCACAAAATAATAAAATTATGACCAGATCAGTCAGTAAGACCCTATCATGCAGTGGCTCCCACTGTGTGCCTACTCGAAGCAGGCGCATAGGGTTCCCTACAATTTCTAGACATTTAGAAGGGTACCTTTTTTGTACATTTGGGATGCGATTTTAAATGTGCAGATACAGACCCTGGTTTGTGCAAAGGGGTGAAAAAGTCCATCTGAATGGGCGCATCTTATATGCGCCCATTAAGAAGACAGAGTGGTGTGATGCTGGAAATGCATCGGAGGGACAGGGCCTCCGTATCCTTGTCCTTTACTGCTTTTTATCGTGTGTTCTGTCGTGTTTTCCGCACAGGAGTTCATGTGGGACTCCTGGCGGTGCAGCTCTTTCTCTTTTGGTTTGGTGAACCGACCCATGGGATACCCCTATGGCACCCTTGGGTAGGGGTGCAACCCTGCGCCCTTAGTGTATGTTTTTTGGGCACCTATGTGTGTCCCACAGACCATGGTACGGGCTGGTGGCAGCTCCGTGCTGAAATGACTGGTGCCCTGAGCGTCCTCCGTTTTGGGATGCCCAGGCCCTGTCATTGGAATCAGTAGATTCCTGATGAAGACAAAATGGTCCCCATGGCCTCTTGCCTTCCATCACCTGTTACCTTGATCTTCCCGATGTCCCAGGAAGCCCTGCCTCTGTCCCTTCCCCCTGACTGGCTGTTGAGTGGAAGTTCCGTTTATGGTAGTGTGGGGAAGTGTCGACCAGACTGGCTGGAGCCTTCTCAATGACCGTATGTTGTGGGTACACCTGTGGGTGAGACCTGGGTGAATGGAGTGTGTGACGAATATACATTCTATGTTGAAACTGCTCGTATCTGGTGGTTGACACAATGGTTGAGACAGCCCTGGCCGAAACCGGTATGAATGCAGCTTGGAGTGTTGAATGGCTCAGTACTTGTCCCAATACACATAACTTGTTGTGAGTGTCTGGAGAGAAGTGAATGGCCTGAATACCTTGTGTGCCTGATTGGCTGCCTGCCTGCATGAATGCCCATAGTCATGATTGGATGCTTGAGTATGACCCAGCGGAATGAATGGGAGATCAACAGTATATCTGGGAACCTCTCACTGCTAGGAATCGTGTTCAGACGCTGAAGTCCACTACGACGAGTAACTGGAGTGAAGCTTAACCTTGAGCCCTGCTGGATGGGAAGAATTGCTGTTGCTCTCCTTTGCAATTTGAAAGCTGCCGTGCTTCAAGAACTGACCCAGAGAAGACCTGGTAAGGCGCCCTTGTCCGCATCGTCGCCGCCGTATCCTGCTGGAGAAGGCCTGACCGTCGACACACAAGGAGCATCCACCAATGGGTTTCCCACCACCCAAAGACCATAGAGATGCCAACGACTCAACGCCCTTGCTGGGCCACAGTTCTTCAACTCTTTGCGGTCCAGAACTATCGACACCGAGGTGTCCCGCACGCCTCTTCCTTGCAGGACTTTTACGCTTCCCCGTCAACGAGCACCTCTAGGATCGCCGCAGCCACCTCCCCGTCATAGCTCGACCTGTTCTCCGTCAGACGTTCGACGACCCGTGACTTGTGCCTGAAATGGAGGACACTTGAAAGTGCTAAGGGTTGTCGATTTCCCAGACGCGGAACGCTACAACGCCATGATACTTTGGGGTTGCAGAACTATTGGAAAGTCTAGTGGGAACAATATATGGACTGGGCTCGTATCTTTCTTCTACAGGTTGTCCAGGTGGGGGGACCTCTAGACAGAGCTGTGTTTAATGGTAGTTACCAGTATTCTGCCTATTGCTCAACCATCTTGCTTTATTTCCTCTCTCTACTGCTGGTTTCCTCTTTATTTTGATCTGTGTGTCATTCTGGCCGTATGCTTTAAGGAGATCTTATAGCGTTAGTGGTACCACTTTAGAATTGTATATATTTACCATTGTTGATTTTCGGAGTACAAAGTGAGTTATCGTGATTGTGTATATGACCTTCAATATTAATTATATAAAGACTGTGTTTTAACCGATACAGTGTGTGGACATTCCTTCGTGGGTGCTTGGGGACTACACTGTACTTAAGAACCAGCTCACATCACCTCCTGAGAAGGCAGGCCTTGATTGTTCGACTACGTTACCATAATAGAGAATCTTGGCAGTGGTCTCTGTGCCTCCCCTCTACCATATAGAGAGCGGAAGTGCAGACCCCCTTCCAGTCTTTACAAGTGGATTGGGCTGCTCTTTTTGTGGCGCTAGCGATCAGATGTGCTTTGGCATTCCATTTTTTGCGTCAGAAAAAGTTTGAAGAATATTGCCACGTGTGTCTTTTTTTTATGGTTGTTTCTGGAAAAATTTCAGTTTTCGCAGGTGTTTTTTAAAAGACGTATTCGCAGCATTTTGCAGGATCGCAAAATCTCTATAAATTGGATGGTCTGATTAAGATCGTCTCTAATGTTATCCTGGCTTGAGTGAGCTGAAGGTAGCATGCCATTGTTAGACCTACTTTGAGGTACATTTGAACAAGCCAAACACTGAACCAAGAACACATAAGCACTTCAGAGAGATCACCGAAAAGCTCTCAGGAGTTTGATGACCTTCAGTCAGTGCTCATGAATGCTGCACGAGAATCCAGTGTTAAACAAGAAAACATCAGTGGACCAGTAAAATATTGTAAGGTGTTCCTCCTTATGTTAGAAACGGTCAGAACTTGCCCTGGGCAAAAGGATCCACAAGTGTCCGTGCCGCCATATCACTCTTGCACAATACCCATTTTTAGCTGGGTGTGGATTGGGACCAGGTGGAGCCAGGTGACACTATGAACAACCTCATGCACAAAGCATTCGCCTGGCAACTTTGATATAAAGCAGAGAGCTGTGCTTAAGCTCCAGCACCCAAGAGTTCTGCCAGGTCCTGCACAGATGCGAAGTATTGCCAGGTAGTCAATTGGTAGCAGGGCTCAAGTCGAGGGTACACGTGGGTGGACGGAGTCCCCCCACCTTTTTCAGAGGGTGGACGCAGTCCCCCCAGGTATCTGAGAGACATGTGTAAAATGAAAAACATTGACTGTCTTTTTTACACTGACCTCGGGACTCGAACTTCACAGGCCAGGGACTTAACCACTTCAACACATAACCTGATGAAATCCAGCAGAGACCTAATGGTGAAATGTCACATTTCGGGACTGCATGTTCCAGGCAAAACATTGGCATTGGTTCTTGGAGTTTAAAACATTCACACTTTTTAACATTTTCTAAACACTATTCAAAGAAAATATCCTCTCTTGGTTTTCTGTGTATTGTTGATTTTATGAAATCAAATGCCATTCGTCCTGTGAAATTTGTATGGTTGTGCAAAGCCAATTGAACGAAATGTGCATATTTCACCTTGATATGCTAATTTCTGGTGACGTCACACGCCACTGGTATGTTAGTGAGTCCCCCCATCTTTTTAATTAGGACTTGAGCCCTGGTGGGTAGCTAGAGGATGCCTTTAATCCCAGCTAAAGAACACAGAAAGATGGAGGCCTCTAAGGGCGTGCTGTAACTCCAAAGCCCTGGCATGAGCTGCGGAAGCTCTGCAACGCTTTTTTCCTTCAAGGTCCTGGACACAAGCTGAGCAGCCCTACATATGCCCGATTACATGAAGAAGAGTGTAACCCTTCATTTAATGCTGGGTTTCCGCAAAGACCATTGCAAATTGTAATTTCATGTGGAAAAAAAAAACGATGAAAACTGTGCTGTTTTAAAATGTATAGTTTTTTTGCTGTTGTAGTAAAATTCCCGGAGTTGTACAGTGGGGGTCATGTTGCGAGTTATGTGTCGATAGGCCTCGCAAAATAAATCGGGTTGTGTGTCCTGTAAGTACCTGTGTTTGTTATTGGGTTTTGCACGTGCCGCGTAATGGTGTACGCATTCTATGTCGGATATTGTCTCTTGTATTCATCCATTTTGACTTACTGCACCAAAAACCAGACTTGTTAAGAGTGGAAAAGGTTGCTTTAATGTGACAGATCAAAGCTTACAAATAACCGCTTACCTGGCTCCCTGGCCTTACAAACTAACAAACTATTTTTTTTTATTTATTATTTTTTATTTTATTTTGATATAGCTGAATAAATCAACTTTTCAAAATTATAAAACAAATAAACATTTTCCAGTTTCATTCAATAATAAAGTAATAATAAAATAATAGCAACGAGGAAAACAGATAAAACAGATAAATCAGATAAATCAGATAATGAGCAATTGCTAAAAACGATAGAAAGCTAAAACCTTTCACATTTCATTACATTTCTCAAGTGCACAGCAAAGCTTTGAATATTTACAAATAGTATTTACATTTCCAAGGCAAAATAACTTCCAAAAATTGCACTAAAGCTTTTATCACCGAGAATTTCATACTATTAAATAAAATACTCCATAACTGATTTACATCCAAATCCTCATGAAATCTCAGCAGATTTGTAAACAATTTAACACGCTGCTCCTTCTAATTGGGACAGGATACTATCAAATGCTGCAAGGTTTCCCTCACAGTATTAGATTCACAAAACCAACAAAAATTTAAGTCAGGAGAAATGATTTGCGTCTCACCAATACTTCCCTAGTTGTCCATAAATTGAGTCTAAGACGCAAAAATGTATTCCGTACATTCCCAGAAGGACATTTCAGCCAATACACTGCTGCTTGACCCATCCGCTTAACTCCAAAAAGATTGCTATTAAAATCTTTGTATTTTAGACAGTAATCATAGTTTTGTATCCAATCCCATTGATAATACTTTGTCTTGGCGCGGTCTGGATTTTCAATTAGAAGCTGTAACGATATGTCAGCATCTACCAATGTATTCAGTATTAAATTCCGCCATTTCAATGGAAATGCATGGTTTGAGGAGGACAAATGAAGCGCAACCGTGCTCAAGATATTATTATTTTCCACGCCTAGCAAACACTTACGAAAAAAACACATTCTCCACTTAACTCTACTTGCTAGTGAGTTCAAACCTAATTCAAATCATAAAATAGGCATGGGTGAGCAGTTCGGTAGATGTAAGGCCCTTTTCCAAAAACCCGCCTTCAAAGTATTCCACATTTTGTCATTTGTGTACAGCTTTGATTCAACACCATAAAGAAGAACAGGAATTACTTTTTTCTCATAGAACATTAAAAGGTGTTTCAAAGTGAATTTCCCATACTTATAAAGAAGAATTCTGGCCTGTGAGATCAAAGTCGAGAGTTTCGACTGTAGAGTGATCAAATATTTATTATCACTAACAGTGTTTTGTATGAAAGCCCCAAATATTTGTATTCCAAAACCAATTCCATACATTCCTGTTGGATAGACCAGGTTCCACTCTTGACTCTGGATTTCCCTTGAGGTCTACAAAACAAAATCTGTGATTTACTCAAATTTACTATAAGCTGATTTGTTTCAACATATTCCGAAAGAACGGATAGTAAATTCTGGAGTCCCTTGGGAGTTTGTGATATTAGGACTAAATCATCAGCGTAGAACAACCAAGGTATTCGCTGGCCTCCCAATTCAGGAGCATCAGAAACAATACAGAGAAAAGAGTTGCCCATATCAAAAATGAATAAGTTAAACAGTATTGAAGCTAAAATGCACCCCTGCTTAAGGCCCAAACAAGTGGCAAAGGAAGAAGACAGGAGACCTTCTAAAGATAATCTAACACGCATAGAGGTCTCCGTGTGTAGCTGGATGACCAAATTCAAGAGTGATGATGGACAACCAAGCAACTTTAACTTTTGAAATAAAAGGTCACGGTTTATTGAATCAAACGCTGACAGGCAATCAATCAATGCAAAATATAAAGATTGTTTCCGGCAAGCATATTGAGACTTAAGCATATTAATAGTAATGATGTTAGGAAGGGTGCCAAGACCGCTGACAAATCCAGATTGAAGAGGATCACTCTTAAAGCAGTTTTTGGTCCAAATATTCAAGGCTCGCAGAATTAGACGACAAAAGATCTTTCCAGGCATATCAAGCAAAGAGATGGCCCTGTAACTAGCAGGATCAGCCCGATTTCCCTTCTTATAAATAGGGATAATGATGGATAGTTTCCAGGACATTGGTATTTTTTGAGATAAATTAATATCCTCAAAAATAAGATACAATATATCTGCCCAAATGTCCGGAAATTGCTTCATTTGTGCATTCGACAACCCATCCGGGCCAGGTTCTCTAGACTGACTTGCTTGTTTGATGAAATACAAAATGTTGTCTTTATCAAAAAATAGATGGAAATTAAGTGAAAACTCAGACTTGTGTATACTTGGATCTAACGGGGGGTTCAGCAAATAGTTTAGAATAATATTGGACCCACATCTCTTCAGTGACATCATTAGTTTGAACAGCAACCTGATGTCCAGCAGTTGCCTGATTGATGATGTTCCATGACTGTGCAGAGTGTTTAGACGCTAAAAGTTTAAGCATATTGCTTCCATCACTTTGATATAATTTAGCCTGCATCCCTCTTAACCAATTCCTATATCTGGTTTTGATAAGAGTTAAAGTTGTTGATAGTGTATCAGCGGGGAGCTTGCATGCTTCCCTCTTTTCAGCCCGAACCGCGGATTTCCTAATTCTAATTCCATGATCAAAAATATGTAAATGCAGAGTTTGTTTTTGTTTATGAGAAATTGAAGCTGGTCGAAATAGCTGCATTAAATCATAGTAAACTACCTCGGGATTATGTTTCCTGGCAGCTTTGCACTTCAGTTCAGCGTCATAGCATGACCTAAAAGCTTCCAAGGATGGCTCGGTCCACGTCAGTCTATTTCTAGCTGAATTTACTTCATAGGAACCCTTAATATGACAGGGTTTCTCTTGTGCCGTGTTAGATTTAAGGAGCCAAAAATTCCTTTAACGCATTGTGATCGCTCGCTTCTGTAGCAATTACTTGAAATGATGTTATTTTATTCAGCATACCCGCATTGACATAAATGTAAACAATAATTCCCTGACTATGAGCTCGATGCCAGGTGGGTCTAGGTGGGATTTCCTGAGGGAAGGAACCATTTAGTATAAACAGGCTTCTGGATTCTACAAAGCTTGTCCACTTGGCAAGACGATGTGTTTCTGATTTAGAATTTGGGCCCAACAGTGAAGATTCAGATCACCCGCTAAAATAATGGAGTCCTAATGTCCATCGAGTATTATAAGATCGATGGCTTTGTTCACAGATTCCAGAAACCTGTCATCAGAGATGCCCAGAGGGTTCCAATAAACATTAATAACAGCACATGGAAAACGTGATCCAACAAGTCTAGTCATTTGAAGAAAGGCATTTGGAGAGAACCAAGGTTCCACCTTTAAGGTTGAAGTCTGCTTAACAGCAGTTAAAAGGCCAGAGGCCGGATGCCCAGAATAACCCTTGACTGCACGTGTCAAGAGGACATCATAGTTATTCCATGATGGAATACTGGTAAACCAAGATTCTTGTATCAAGATGACATCATGGTCTAACAGATGCATGGCCTGATTGTTCAATAGATGCCTATGTCTTCAAGAATTCCAACTAATCATGGTTACAGGAGTTTCTACGAAATTAGACTGCTAGCATTGGTTATTTTTAGGGTTACAATTGCATATATGCGGAGAAATGCCTTGATTTTTATTAGTGTGTTGCTTTGAAAATTTGTCCACTGATTTCATTAGTGAGCCATCTGAAGAAACAGAGCTTTGCAGAAGAATAAAGCCAAGTTCATAAAGCTGGGACTTAACAGCCCAAATTGCATTAACTACGACCCTCGAGTTTATCCAAAGATTCACAGAAGACCGTTTTAAATGGTCAATAAACTCCACTTACTCAATGTCAATGGTATCAATGTCATCGAGCTCGGGGATTACACTGAATATAGACATAACTGAGGCTCGGTTCAGGTTATATTGCGTAGCAGGCACAGGCCTCGATCTCATAGTCAATGAATGAACTGCAGGACGCTTATCACACACAGTCAAAGGTTTTTGTTTTGATGAATTAGAATGAACATTAGATGTTAGATGCTTGACACCAGACTCATTACTTTGAGAGGAGGCAGAGGCCTCAAAAAAGTTTGTTAGTGTGGATTGAATCCATTTTTCCATATCACTAGATGTTACAATATTAGATGCAGGAACATTCATCTTATTCTGTAATTGGGCCTGAGCCACAGATTGTGTTAAAACAGTATTGTCAGTAACTTGTGACCGTGTTATTTACACTTTCTGTGCAACAGAGGCATTAGGCTCGTACATATTTACCGTTTCACATGGCGCAAAAGAAAACTTCTTTCTTCAAAGCAGATTTGGAAGCCATATACTCATCCACAGCATGCATTATTTCTTTGCAACAATCTAGTGAGCTCACAACTCCTGGGGCCAAAGATGTTTTGAAACAAAAACCATTTGATGTTTGACTTTTCGGAGCATCTCGAGACATATCAACAGCAGCACTTATCAACTCATTCAAAGGACTATAAGCTATAGCAGAGGAGCTTGATGCTGGCAAAATCTTAGCTCTCTTTGCCTGCGACTGAAGCAGATATTTGTTTGCTATGGCCTTTGAAGCAATTGTAGTAGTTGTTGCAGGAGTTGAAAGATTTTTAACAAAACATTTGGTTTGGGGTGCTCGTCTAGCCACAGATTTGATGTTTTTTTGATTTTTTGGGAAGGGCACCTTTATTGGGCCCCAACTTCACGATGCATCAAAAGGATATGTATTTATACCACCAAAAAGAGAATAGTTAGGTTTTTTCATGGTCATCTACGGCTTCATTTACAACACTTGCCAGATCAATAATGGGATTTAAAATGAACGGAATGCTCTGATAGCACTGCGAAGGGACATCAGATTGGAACGAAGTCTGAGATTCTACTGACTTTTTAAAAGAGGGCAAGATGACAGGTCCACTGAAAGTTTGTTAGAGATCGTAAATTGGCCAGATAGTAACTGATTACGTTGATTAGAATGTACATCTGCCTTATTAGCTAATACTTCAAACAATTTGGCCAAGGCAAGAATAGCAGTGTTCTTTGAGGTCAGAGCAATACTAATATTTACATTTTGGGTTTCAACCAAACCAACCTCGGGAGAACAATTGCCCCCAAGTTTCCGAGGTGTTATAGCAATAAATGACAGTTTTTCCACTGAGTGGGCAAAACTGATATTTGTGAATAAAATTGAGGATTTAGATACATTTTCAGAAACGGTGTGTGCTGAGAAACATGAAGCATTTGTATCAAGGTCAATTACCGGCATATCTCCAGAAATGGATATTGTGGACAGTTTAGAGTTGGAGATATCATTTGCAGACGAAGCAGACATATCAGGTACTTTAGCGGATGATGCAGCAGGACCAGTTAGCACATTATTTAACAAAATGCTATCTGTTAGGGACACATTTTCCTTTGCAAAAGTGACCATGGAAACGGTCGATGGCGCATGCATTTTTTTCCCGCCAGTTGTTCCATCAACTGCGGAGTCATACTTGCCAGATTGTCTGTATGAAGAGTCTTTTTTTATCGCTGCAGCTGTTTTTTCAACACAGTCAGGTAATGCAGTTGGAGAATTTCCATTGTTCAAATCAAAAGAGTCCACGTGACTTTCATCTCGGCAGAAAGGTCGAATGTCCTTCCCCAGTAAGAGTTAGGCTTTACTTTTTGGTTTAGGTTTCATAATGCCCATACGAGGAGTAGAGCTTAATCGGGGTTTTTTAGTTGAAGAAAGTGGTGAGTTATGTGGAAGACTTACGCCGTTAGTACAATGCAAGGCAGTTACTGCGGGCATACCCGATTTTAAGGTAGTGTAGTAATACCTCGCTTCATAATGGAATTGAATATAGGACTGCCAAAAAAGTATAAAGTAAGCCCAAAAACTAAACCCTCACCACTCACCGCGTCAAGCGCGGCTAAGCGGCAAAGCGGGACTTAACGGGGCTTTACACGGGTGACTGTGTTTATATAGCTCCGCCCAGAGGTCAGTGCAGGAAAGCCTAAATAATAATAAAAAACGTATCAGTAATCAAGTCTCCACAAACAAGCACTTTTAAGAAAGTCTTTGCTTGGTTCTTCACCTGTTGGAGCTTGTAGTCTTTAGTAGCAGCAGCAATCAATCCACAAAAGGAACGCTGGAAAGCAACCCGCGGCAAAGCGGGACTTAACAGGGCTTTACATGGGTGCGCCCAACCAATTAACAATTAAAACTTTTAATTTTCTCAACAATTAAATAATTAAATAAATAAATAAATCAACTTCCTCCCTAAACATCCCTTGATCCCAACAGTATCCTTAACACTTCTCAAGGCGTCCCGTTTTTCCCCTGGGGCCATGCCCCTTCAGGTTCAGTACCTGCTCCCCCAGGGTAGCCCATTTGTGCAAACAGCACCACCCCCATTCTTTCCTGCGCCATTCCCCCATTGTGCTTCCCTCCCCCCACATATAAAGGGGCCATGCCCCTGCCACCAGAAAAAAACACTCCCCCGAGGTGTTCTTTCTGCCCCACCCCCCCAATCCTTCCTACTCACAACTCTTTAACATATCGCGCACCAATCAGATCAATTCCGACAGATAATAAGTATTACCAATCCTTGAAAAGTGTACACCATCCTCTCTAAATATCACAAATCCTTCATAAACGATATCTTTATGGACTAAAACCTGCACTGCTGCCGAGACACAAAATGTTACCATCTCTCTGTTTAGCCTCTTCCTTGCTCGCTGTATACGCTCCTTCACTTCTCGCTCCCCTCCAGACTCTCCTAGGCAACAACTTGGTCCAAACTACAGATGCTTGTGGCCACATTTGTCGGACCCATAACAAATCCCTTTTCATTTTTCTAATAATAGCCACACCAGTAGCCCTTACCAGGTCATTTTCCCCAGCATGAATAATCAGCCCATTTGGAGTCCCGTGACATTCCCTCAACCCAGCCAACATTGGGAGTAACTGATCCCAGCGGAGCCCCCCTAAACCTGACCACCTTACCAAAACATCTTTATAGCTGCAACCCAATTGCCTGCCAAAAACTCTTTTCTCAGCTTTTTTCCCCTGCCCACTTAACAATAGAATGACCCACTATCCACATTTGTGACATCTGCCCCGGCCTTACAAATCACCAACATTGTGCTCAATACAACACTCCTGAACTTCTGAAAATATTCCTTGAAACAACCCGTTTACCCAACTCCCTGACATACCCTTTGTATCTCCCTGACTTCCAACGCCCCAAAATGTTCACCTTTTCTTCAGAATAGCCCAACCTGCTACCTTCAGATGCTGCCCCCATCCTAGATGAATGAGTTCCAAAATCCTCTGCTTTCTCACCCACCGCTACCAGAGTTTTCCTTAGAATACCCAGAACTTGTTGCGCTGATAGAGGCTCCCCCTTCTCATGCTGGCAAACCAAACCTAACCTACCTCCACAACGTTCCTTCCATGCCAAACCTGTCCGAACCAGGCATAAATCCTTACTCCCTCGACCCAGCAAAACCCAAGAGCCCTTTCCTTTCTTATCCATTATAGACCTCCTGATCTTGATGTCTAACCCTAACTCAGTCAACTGAACATCTTCCCATTGCAGCCCACCAATTCCCCTTTTCCCCCCACCAACTCAGAAACCCTAAAAGCCCCAAAGAATAGCCAAGTAAAACAAGTTGCAAATAATTCACATTCCCAGGCCAACCAACAAATCCCCCCTACAGCCTGACACAGCTTGACTAGCAATTCGGCTTATATCGGTCTCCTCTTATCTTTTTCCATCTTATTTTCCCTTGCCCAACCTTCAAGCATCCTGCTTGACATTTCTCCCCGCTAGGTTAAAAATCCCAAAACCACTTCCCATAGGAAGCAATCCCTGCCCTTTTCCCCGTTATAGTTGCTCTAGACCAGCTCCTATCCATGCACCTCAATAGGAAATTAGTGACATCGTCCGTTCTTCGCTCTTCCGCATACCCTAACCTTTCCAACTACAAGCTCCCCCTTCTATAAAATCCTCCCAAGCCCTCCTGTATGCCTCTCTAGATACCGGAGCAAGGGAACCCTCCACCAATGCAAGCACTCTCAGCCTCCTATTTTCCACAGCTCCTCCGGAATCCCCTGCCCCTCCTGATCCGCCTCTGGAGCCAATCCACGGAATCTCTGCCATTGAAAACGAGATAATTCATGCAACGCAAAACAAACTCTCTCATCAACCCCGCCACCCTCTGATCCGTTGCTGACTGCCGATCCACTACTTGAACCACACATTCATTGTCAATGTTGAAATTCACTTTCTTGTTTTTCAACTCCTTCCCCCACAACTCCAATGCAACCAACAAAGGAAAGAATTCCAGAAATGCAATGCTCCTTCCCTCTTTCAACCAAAGCGATGGCCATTTCTCCGTGCACCATTTTCCTCTCTAAAACACTCCAAAACCTCCTGCACCTGCTGCATCTGAAAAAAATCAGAACTTCCCAAGACAGCGGATCTCCCTGCAACCACATGGACACTCCGTTAAAGCTCTCCAAAAAACGCAGCCAGATTCTACAATCTTCCCGCACTGCACCTGGTACTCTTATCCGATGATGTGGGTAATTTGCTCCTGCCGTAGACCGCGCCATGTTTCTGCAAAAAGTCTGCCCTGGGGCCACCACCTTGCATGCAAAATTCAAATGCCCCAACAAACTCTGCATTTCCACTAGCATCAAAATCTTGGCCCCCACCGCTTTTTCCAGCAATCCTACCAATTTGCTCACCTTGTCGTGCGGCAAGCGTCAGGTCATTGCTACTGAATCCAGTTCAATCCCTAGAAATGTCAACACCACTGCAGGCCCTTCTGTTTTGTCTTCCACTAGAGGCACACCCAGATCCCCCATCAAATCTTGGAAAAACTTTAGCATCTCTGCGCACTCTCTTTCTCCATCCGCCCCGTTAAAAAACAGAAAATCATCTAGGTAATGCAGCACACTTTGACAACCGGAACTGTATGAAAAAACCCACTGTAGGAAGGAACTGAACACTCGAACAAGGTGCAAGAAACTGCACACCCCATTAGCAATGCTTTGTCGATGTATATCCTGTCCTCGAATTGCAGACCCAACAGCCAAAAATCCTCCAGGTGAACCGGCAACAACCTGAAAGCCGCCTTATGTCACACTTGGCCATGAAGGCCCCACACCCCGCTTTCCTCACCAAATCCACTGCCTGGTCCACACTTGCATATACAACCCCGCATTCCTCTGGGGAAATGAAATCATTGACAGACATGCCCTCGGCACAACACTGAGCGGAGATATCACTAAATCACCCGGCAGATCATGAAATGGCCCTACTATCCTTTGTGCCGCTATTTACTTTCCCAATTTTTGTCTTACCACCTGTACATTTTCTTTGGCTGACTTCAAATTTTCCGCCCACCGGCGCACCCTAGGTCCCTGATAACCCAGCCTGAAACCATGAAAAAAACCCTCACTCAAAATCTTAGCCCCTTCCCTGTCCAGATAAAAATCTAACCACTTCACCAGCACATCCAACTTAACTGGCGTAAGAGCCTTTCCCCAAAACCCCGCTGCCAGCTCCTCTCCCCCTCCGTCTGTCTCCTTGTTGGAAACACTGAGTGAAAGAGTGTTTCCCTGCACGTTTGCTACATTCATGTCTGAACCTACAGAAATTCCTTGAGCAGCCGTCCTTGTTAAATGCCCAACAAACTGCTGAGGACTGCCCTATGCCTCCTCCCCCACCCCTTCCTGGGCGGGGTGACCAAGAAAGGGCCGGAAAGGCACAGGCAGCCCACTTGCTGTGTGCATAGTCGGGGCAGGCCTCATTGGCACCATCCATTGCAGCCATAAATCCATGTCTATCTCCCCCCAAACCACCTGCCTATCCTCAGCCATTCTCGCTCTGAGATCCTCATCATAACGCACCCACGCGAAACCTCTGAAACTTGTAAATGCTTTCCTGATCACTTCCATATATTTTAACAGAGCCACGCACCGCTCCAGAAATTTCTCACAATATACACTTGTATAAATAATAAACGCTGATGTCCAATTTTCAATTATCGCCGGTACTCTTGGAGCGCATGGCCAACTCTCTCTCTCCTCTTCCGTAGAAGCCTTGTTTGCTCTCAATTCCCTATGAAGCAGATTAAACACGTCCACAAATTCCCCTGTCTGAATCTTATCCTTAGTCGCTGCCATCAAGTGTGCCCCCAAAGGTTTTGTGATGCCCATGTAAGGTAGCTTTTTCTCCTTTCCTTTCACCTCATCTTCTTTCTCTTTCGAAACCTGTACCTCGAGCGCCAATGGCTCAACCAGTTTGTCCATTTGTACTTCCACCGAGCAATTTCCCTTGTCACTCACCAAGGCTCCAATAGCCTGTACACCAATCTCTCTCCTTGACCCTTGCAGACCAGGCCCTTCAATTCCTGCCCCCGTTCTCATATCCCGCCTCTGCCATGCAGATGACCAAACCCTTTCCCGCTAACCTCTTTCTGACCTGCTATCGCCTTTCTGCGGTCTGGCCTCCACTCCAATGCTCCTCATTTCTTTTCTTACTGGACTCCTACTGCGGGGACAAAACATGTCAGCCGTCTCACCCAACCAATTGCTCCCCGACCGCTTGCTCCCCAAACCCCTTCCTCCTGTCTTTCCCGAACCCACCTAGTACCCCTTCTCTCATTACTTCCTCTCCTTGTTGCTCTATAACCTTCATCCTCCCACTGCCTCACATATTCCTCAATCCCAACTTCATCACCCATGAAATACCATTGCTGATGCAAGCTCAAGCGTGGGTTGCGTGGATCATTTTCTTGTGAGCCCGGGGCATCCGCCCGTCACTCTTTGACATCTTCTCGGCGGGGCCGCAGAAACCCCTTCCTAGTCCTCTTCTCTCGGGCAAGGTGTGCTCCCCTCCTCCCTGTGATCCTCATTGCTAGGGGCCGTGCTGCGCCCTCTAGACTGTCCTCACGCTGACCGAGGAGGGGCAGTACCTAAACCCTCTCCATATTCATCCTCTCGAACAACGTAGGCTGCGCAGCGCCCTCCGCTACCCGTCCTACCTTTCGGTGGGGCCGTTCCCCGCCCCTCCCTAACCTCACTTAATGATGGGACCTCTCTCTCCTTCTCCCACCTACACTCTTCAGGTATTTTCCACCCTTGCCCCTCTGTCCGGATGCCCTGCCCTGTGCCCCACCACCCCCACTGACTTGGATCTCTTTTCCTGCCCCTTCTTGAACACTCCTCATATCCTCCACCTCTTCCTGGTCAATATGAACTCCAACCCTAACAGGTTCCTCACTTAAATCCAATTCCCCCCTGGAATCTCTCCTATCATCTCCCTCCTCAACTTTCTGCCCCTGGATTCCCATACCTCCCCTGTACCAGCCGCAGGGGTGCAAGCTAGAGCCCCATCTGCTGCTGCTCTGTGCTGTGGTGTACCAACACCTACCTCCACTTCTCCTGTAACCTTCCCCACCGCCCCTTCTAGTTGGGCTTTAGATGCCCTGCTAATAATCTCCAGGGCTTCCCTAAAAGCTCTGGCATCCACTAAACCCTTCTTGCTGGCATCCATACCCATTCAAGAGAGCGCAGCACCGAAGGAACGCTGACAGTTTGAGGATGCTGCAAGATAAAACAGTGCTCAGTTATTGTAGTTGGGTTGGCTACAATTGGGACATATGAAGCCACCGACTTAAAGGAGGAACGACAACCCATAACCCAGTGATATGTAGAGAACACCATCAGCCCTGGGAATGTTTCCAAAGATGCCCCAAGAAGGTTGAAAAAGTGCAATAACTAGAAGAAGACGAGAACTCGTGAGAACTAAGATTTTCAAAAGTAGCAAAGCAGAAACCAATCAATGGAATATTGGTTACTTGGACATCCATTCGGTGTATTCACTTGATGAGAGGAACAAAGGAAAGGACTAAGTGTGGATCCCCCATTGGTCCCAAGAAGAAAACAGACCATTGTATATGACAATTGAATGTGGTTCTTTTACCCCTGATGAATTTCCGATGCAATTATTATCAATGCTAAAGGAAAGGAACATGTTGGGAGCATGGTAGAATGCCGTGTGAATGAGTTGAATGAGTGGAGTGAGCACTGATAGGTTAAAGTGGTATGGACTAAGGTGGACCGTCTAATTTGGAGAGGGTTTCAAATTATTGATCCATGGTGTGAATTCATTGAATATGAAAATCATAAATATTGAGATATGAAGTGATCACAGAATATTGTTATAATATAGTGTTATGATGTGAATATGTATTGTCTGTTTTAGATTGATGTATGCACAGTTCAGATAGAATAAGAGTGTATGCACTGTTTTTTAAGATTCTATGTTTTAGAGCGAAACTAACAAAAAGATATGTTTGATATATAACAAAGATTATGTGATGATTCTATGTAAAATAAACATATACAAGTGAATAGACACAAATGGTACAAGGGAAACAGGTGACCCTGTGAATATATTGTATTGTACCATAGTGTAGAGGGCTGTTCACATGTGGTCTAGAGAAATATTTCCTCTAGTCTTTCGGATGTCAAAAGAGTGGCATCCATACCCACCATCTTGCACTAAACTCTGTCTGTGCACTAACTAAATGCCCAATAAATCTATACCATCTACCCTAAACTCCCGAGCCAGAACCTAACTGTTGAAAAATGGCCCCTGAAAAGAAAAGGAAAAGAAAATTGAGATGAAAAGAAGATATTAAGAAAGATCATTAATTTGCTCTCAACATTCCCCCCTATTTGAATTAACTTGAGTTCCTCAAATAAAATATTGACCCAATTATAATTAATATATGATTCTTTTTTTAAAAAAAACCCCACCAAATGCCCTTGTCCTGTAAACACTTAGAAAAGGCAGAAAAATTTGAAAAAAGAACAATAAAATAAAACAAAAGCACAAGATGACATTCCTAGTTGGCAAAACAAAGGGAAAACACACTGCCCCCTAACGAGCAGATGAAACCACATTGAATAGATACATATCGTTACTGTCCCTTTAAGAAAATAAAGCATGCCCCATAACGTTATACGAATGGGAACACTGGAGCCGAAGACCGCATCAACACACACGGGGAGAGAAGAGGGACGGAAATGAAGTCCTTAACTACACACAAACCCGCGCACTGGAGCAGAAACCCACAATGATAACACACAGGGACAGCGAAGCAAAAACTGCGTTAATAAAGCAGTTCAACGCTGACAGAGAAACATGAGGAGAGAGCAAGCTACCGACAGATGCAGAGGGCTATATAAAAAAGAGCGGAAAGAAAAATGCTGCACGAAAAAAATAAACGCACCCCAAACACAGACACCACCTACCAATAATGCAGCACATGGTAAGGGGGGGTTACATTATATACGGTACCCCCGGCTATTAATAATTTTTTTCTTTTTTTTATCGTCCCCTAACTCCTCTGCTAAAACTCACTAATCTACCTCAAACAATTCTCACCCCAGCACCGAAAGCCCCAACTATCAGGGAAGGCTCGGGAGCAGGCGACAGGACTTCTCAATCCAATGTCCCCAACCGTCGGCTGCTTCCCAAATCTTCCCTGACCCTTAAATACCCCCAAGGATGCTCTGCACATGGCCACCTAGTTGGCCTGTGCAGCGTCAAAATAACCCTTTTGGGTTACTGGGACCCGGGCTCTTATGTGCCAAAATTGGTGGGTGCTTTTTCAGCCACTGACAGGGGGAACTGGTTGGCATGTATGGTGTTTTCACCTGAGTTGTGTATGGAGCTCCCTGTGGAGTAATGCAGGTGGGAGTTCCCGTGAAGAAATATAGTTTCCATGCTACGCACGGAGAGAGTCATCTAGGAAGAGCCGTTAGGCAGACGGTTTTCGTATCCCTAGTTTATGTCATGTCATCCGCACGCAAGCCATTTTGGTTTGTGGTTGGGCATTCGGTGTCCTATTTTCTCCCTTTATCCTCAGGGGAACTCTACTTTAATGCAGTGGCATTTTGGTGGCGCTGTGCGCTGCTGGACCACGTACCATTACCTGGGTCACGGCATGTGCAGAAGTTTCAGCTAAGTATCTACCAATGCCGTGAAGGGATTTTCCTTTGTATTCTCCGCCAACCAAGAGGTAGGAAAAAGGTTTCAATTAACGAGTGGACGGGCCGTTGGCCCTTCGCAATGCTCATCACAGCCCCAAACTGAGGGAGAGCCAGGTTGTTCTTAAAGCAGCATTAAATTAAGATACAAAGCAAACATCTATGAAACAAACTGACTAGGAGACGTTTTTTTACACAACGGTTAGCGGTTAGGTTAGCTTGCGACTGGCTGTGCAGTATAAACCAAATGAGTCAAGGGGTGTGGAGTAAAGAAAATAACAGGCTGTGATATATTCAAGCCACGGCTTGTAAATCATACATTAGTAAGGGGAGAACTTGCCTAGCTTTTATCCCTCCGATTAGAAGTTGGCACTGTTGCCGAGCGAAGCACCATTGGTGCTATGCAGGTTGACAGGGTGGTGCTTGGCCAGCCCCACACCTTATGTTCAGCAGTGACTGGCATTCAGGTGCTGTTTAAGGTGCCCCCCCGCTGGATTTTTATCGGGTTGGTGTCTCAGGTATTCAGGCGTTACAGTTTTGGTCCCTTACAACAGTCTGAGAAGTCATCCAGGCTTCATTTCAGGTAAAATTAAACATGCAAACCCTCTCTCTATACATAACAGGGGTTATCCCTATCATTAACCAGTGGGGAAAGTTGTTTTTTTCGGGCACAGAGTTTTTTTTTAGCCTATCTGGGTAACATAGCATTTGGACTAAGGATAAAGTCTGTTTGGCTGCACCCCCCTCCCCCACCAGTAAAGTGGCTCTCATATTTCCTTGCAGTGCTGCGTATACTGCAGTCAGCATAACTATGGGCAGACATGTTTGGGAGACGGGGCTGTAAATATCCAGCCTGTTCTTTGAGTGTCCCGAAATCGGAACAAGAGAAAGGCCAAGCAGGTTTCTGTCTGGGACCGAGTATTGGGACAGGTTAGGTACATTTCACCTGCCAGCATTACAACACTGCTGATGGTGGGAATACAATAAATAAAACACATGATTCATACTGGGTACCTCCGTTTCTGAGGGTCTACCTGTTTCATCACGTGTGTTAAGCGAATATTTTCACCTCTGAGGAAGTATTTATTTGATGCCAATATCAGCGGAGAAGAACTCTTGTTCAGAGAGTAAATAAGAAAGGAAACTAAAAGCTCCCTTTTTTCTCAGTGTTTTGCGTTGGAAAGCTGTGGTGGTTGGATCCTATGGCCAAACGTTCCTCGGATGGCCAGCTATTTATTTTTGTCTGAATTGTGGAGGCCTTGTTAGGGGTGTGTGGAATATTTCAGATGCTACTTGGCTGGTGGTGAATTCTAGTCTTTTTGTTACAACAGGACAAAATCTCCCTGCTGTGTTTGGGGGGTGATGGTGGCATATTATGCAATAAACAAGAGTTCCAGTGCTGTTAATTACTTGTGGCATTTTACTATTTATTCCAAATGTGTATGGATAAGGAAATGTAATTTGAAAATGTGGGTTCAGGTTTGTCATGACCTGCTCTATCAAGAATTTTAAGAAAGGTAAGGTGAATATGCCCATTCTGAGGTTGCTATTTCAATTGTGCATTTCCACAGGTGCTCATCAATCATTACTAATTAAGGGCAGAAACACCTTGCAGGAGGCTGCAAGAATGTAAGCTCTGCATTTCATCATTCACATTTTAGTGAAGGTTTAAATTTGAACTAGGGCCAAAGTTGTGAGACTCATATATGTGACTCAAGGGTATGAGACTCAGGCAGAATCTAAATAGATGCCAATGCACAGAACACATGCTAGACAATGATCACTTTGCTCCATGATGCTATTTTAATGGATTTGCACTGAAAATAAAAATACTAACATTAAACTAATCTACTAATTTACCCCACCCATGTTACATGCAACAGATTCCCATAATAATATTTTGTGCAAACCAGTCCATGCTATAAACTGTCTGCAGACTGAAGGAAATGCATGATGCTCTGGAAATGGAAAAGGAAAATAATTCAAACGGGCAGGCTTGAAGATATGCACTGTTTTAATGTGTGGAATGTAAGATCCGTTCTGCCAAAGACATGGCATTGTCTCGAGCAGGAAACGCCGGAGGGATCTAACCAGTTCTTTTCATTGATGCAGTTTGTATATCGGGCAAAAGGCACAAAGGAAATCATGTGCTATTTTAATGGGACGAGTTGTCAAGGGGAGGTGCTTTTTGAGTGAAACAGGATTTTGTGAAAAAGGTTTGAGGCAGAGAGGGCTGGGCATTCTGTTCACTCACTGATGAAGGAGGCAAAAGTGCTAGAAGGAAGAGAGGGCTGGTTCCTAGGCAGACTGAGTCTTCAGGGCTGAGGCTGTCTCTCACCTAGGTTAGCAGTCCTTAGAAAAGCTGCAGTCTCGAGCAACCTTACCTGTGAATGACCCTGGGTCACTGCCAAGCTGATTCAGGGAATATCGCCAACAGACCGAAGGTAATTATGCTGTTAATTGAGGGGCGTGTGAAGTTGATGTTTGAAACTATGTAGCATTGGTAAAATAACCCAGTTCATTTTTAGACGCTGCATTAAATAGAAGAATTTAAACATGCATGTCATATTGTTGTTATATTTCTCCAAGTGGTGCTATTATTCAGAGTGATTTAGGCTCTGCCAGCTTTGTTGAAAACTTCAAGGCAAGGCTATGCACATTATCATAGCTAGAACGTTGAAATCCATTGCAGGAAAACCTGTGTTTATGTCTGAATTTACAATGTGGGCGCACATGTTATTCTGTGTAACTTGCATATTTCTAGTTTATGATAAAGAACAGTAATTCAAAAAGGTAATTTAGTCTGAGTGTATTTCTTCTGCGTTCAGTCTCATTGAGTTGGCATGCATAGAGAGGTAAAATGTGTGGTGAGAAAACTCTCAAAGCAATTGTTTTACTTTGAGAGGCTGGATGAATGCTTTGTATTTCATTTGCATGTTTAATGTATTTTGAAACACAGCCAAAGGGCATGAGAGTGATATTGTAGATAAAATATAACAGGGGAGCTTGCGCCAGTTATTTAGAGTGTACTAATTACAGTTTTCAGGGGTTTGAGTTTCTATGTTAGCCCATGTGCATTACAAGTATGCAAAAAAGTTGCATGCAATTTTACATAAATAATTTACAAAAGGACACTAGCTAGTGATAACAGGCTGGTTAGTTTTAATATAACTATTTCAGAGTATTTTCATCTGTGATTTACTACAGTTGTGTAAAAGAAGTTGTGCCCAAACATTTTTGCATACTTGTAATGCGCATTAGCTAACATAGAAACTCAAACCCCTAATCTTCTTTTACAGACTAGTCGGTGAATACCGGTTCCTATGTAGCCTTGCAGCACCTGACCCCCATAAAGTTGGGATTAGTCATGAAACCAATTAGACAATAGTAACTGATAAAACGGGTTAGAGTGCACTAACTGATGTTATTCACCAACTCCTAAGTCCAGTATTTGTTTACCATTAGTGACTCGGGTGAAATAATTATTAGGCATTATTCTGAAATTAGTCTCACCACTACAGAAATACCCCAATAAGTGTACCGCAATATATTGCCAAAATACCACAAGATACTAAATATAACCCAAAGATCTCCTATAAGACATGCTGCAAAACCATTGAGGGGAGCTCTAGAGAAGATCAGCTCAAAATGTGCAGATGGGCCTCTGTCTGAAACTATGGGTCCCTAAAACATGGGAGGGCATAGAGAAGATATCGAAAATGCCTAGTGGCAAGTGTAAGGCACAGATTCTAAATAACAACATTCTCCACTCCACTTCTGCATTCCACTACCTTGAAACAAGTCCTACTCGAAGCCCCCTGAAGAAGATGGTTTGCTAAGCGCAGCCATCTGACCCATGTGTCAAGAGGAATTCAGTCCAAATCCAGGCCAATCCTAATATCCCACCCAGACAGAGCTGACTTTACTAGCTGCCTACTACAACCTGACCAGCCTGGCTTTAAACCACTCTATTGTTCCTGCTCTTCGTCAAACTAATCACTTGAGCAAGGGCACATTAAGCGCCCAAAATGGAGACATAATCCATGAGAGAGATTCATGTAAATGCAGAGAAAAGTTTGTTGTAAATTCTGTTCTGAAAAACTGTGATCTCTTTATTTAAGCTGCATTAATCATTTCGTTTTTTACCCAACCCACTATGGCCAGCTCTCAGTAACAGATGGTTTCAAGAAAAGAATAGTGAACATTGTTAGTGTAACATTTTTCGGAAGAAACTTTTTTTCGCTGTGATTTTGGTCAACCACCCTGCCTGCACTTAGAATGCTTGAGCCCTGTCAATTAACTGTTCCAGTTCTCCCTTGTAGCATTGCTGTTGTTTCTCAAAACTCTCTCATGTGTTGCCTCAATGTCTAGCATATTCAAAGTGACTCTCTTGGGGCCAGATTACATAACAGGAGCCATCACAAGACAAGATTGCCCGAATGCCAAGCAACTGTGGACTGTGCATTTCTTTGCAACAATATATTGAGTGACAGCTACACAAATTAAACTTGCTTTGAGTGACCATTACACAGACAGCATTTGCAGCATGTAGCTGATGCAAATGTCAATACCAAATTGTCAGACAGGGGTGAAACTTACTAATCAGCCCGACATAATAAAAGGCTATGTGACCTCCGAAATCTTCAGTACTGCAGCTCTACTCAACCATCATCATTAACAAATTCATGTTGCATTACAACACCAAAACCAATGTGAAGCATAAATTAAAGTAGACAGGGCCACGCTCCATCGGTGGGTGCCTGAATGCAAGGAATTGAGCACAACGGAGCATTGAGCTTGTAACATCAAGTGTAACACTACAATGCGATACACAACCATATACACTGCAATTTAGTATTCAAAGGTCTTGGGTTCTGAAAATGAATACCCTCTTTCTTGCTATATTTAACCTCCTATTCCACCCATCTGGTGGTTTCCGTGGTCCCCCTGCCCCCTCGATAGCCCATCCGCCTCCCTCTCCCTCCCCGCATCCATTTCCTTATTCCCCGGCCCTCCCCGCCTCCCGCTCCCGCCCACCCCCTCCCATTGGTCAATCCAACCCACGCTCGGAGCCTAACGACTCGCGTGCCTGCCCCGGCTCCCTTAACCCCCCAGAGCCAGGTGAGTGCAACCGCCTACATTTAACCTCCTATTCCACCCATCTGGTGGTTTCCGTGGCCCCCCTGCCCCCTCGATAGCCCATCCGCCTCCCTTTCCCTCCCCGCATCCATTTTCCCTATTCCCCGGCCCTCCCCGCCTCCCGCCCACCCCCTCCCATTGGTCAATCCAACCCACGCTCGGAGCCTAACGACTCGCGTGCCTGCCCCGGCTCCCTTAACCCCCCAGAGCCAGGTGAGTGCAACCGCCTACATTTAACCTCCTATTCCACCCATCTGGTGGTTTCCGTGGTCCCCCTGCCCCCTCGATAGCCCATCCGCCTCCCTCTCCCTCCCCGCATCCATTTCCTTATTCCCCGGCCCTCCCCGCCTCCCGCTCCCGCCCACCCCCTCCCACTGGTCACATCAAGGGGACTTCCATTCATAGCCAATCTCCCCAGGGCAGCCCCTGCCCGGCAGCCCCATCGGCTAAGGACCCCAAGGCCAAGGGCGGCTCCAACAGAGACGGCTCCGGGATGTGTCTGCAGGTGTCGGCGGGGGAGGCCAGTGAAGCCAGCGACTAACAGACACCACCAAAACCGTGAGTGTGGTATGGGTGGGGGAGTGGAGCGGTCGCTCCGCTCCAGAAGGCCCATGCCACTCTATTTTACCTCCAAATAACATAGACTGCCATAATGTTAGCATGTCCACTCTTAGAAAGAACTGTGAAAGTTAGCATGCCCACCCTTAGATAGAACTGTGAAAGTTAGCATGTCCACTCTTAGATGGAATTGTGAATGTTAGCATGTCCAACCCTAGACGGAATTGTGAAAGTTAGCATGTCCACTCTTAGATGGAATTGTGAATGTTAGCATGCCCACCCTTAGATAGAACTGTGAAAGTTAGCATGTCCACTCTTAGATGGAATTGTGAATGTTAGCATGTCCAACCCTAGACGGAATTGTGAAAGTTAGCATGTCCACCCCTAGACAGAATTGTGAAAGTTAGCATGCCTCACACTTAGATGGAAATGTGAAGGTTGGCGTGTCCACCCCTAGACGGAATTGTGAAAGTTAGCATGCCTCGCACTTAGATGGAAATGTGAAGGTTAGCATGTCCACTCTTGGATGGAATTGTGAAGGTTAGCATGTCCACTCCTAGATGGAATTGTGAAAGTTAGCATGTCCACTCTTGGACGGAACTATGAAGGTTAGCATGCCCACACTTGGATGGAATTGTGAATGTTAGCATGCCCACCCTTAGATGGAACTCTGAAGGTTAGCATGTCCACTCTTGGACGGAATTGTGAAAGTTAGCATGTCCACTCCTAGACCGAATTGTGAAAGTTAGCATGCCCATACTTGAATAGAACTGTGAAGGTTGGCATGTCCACTCTTAGATAGAATTGTGAATGTTAGCATGCCCTCACTTGATGGTACTGTGAAGGTTGGCATGTCCACTCTTGGATGGAATTGTGAACGTTGGCATGTCCACTCTTGGATGGAATTGTGAAAGTTAAGCATGTCCACTCTTAGATGGAATTGTGAATATTGGCCTGCATCGCATCTAGATGGAACTGCAAAGGTTAGCATGTGAAAGTTGCATTTAGAAAGTGTGCCCTACAGCCTCTCCATCAAGCAATAGCCTCTCCGTGAATTTTAGAAATGTGCCCAATAGCCTCTCTGGTAAATTGAATTTAGAAGTGTGCCCAAGATCCTCTGTGAAAGCTTCATTTAGAAGTGTGCCCAATAGCCTCTCCGTGAATTTTAGAAATGTGCCCAATAGCCTCTCTGGTAAATTGAATTTAGAAGTGTGCCCAAGATCCTCTGTGAAAGTTGCATTTAGAAGTGTGCCCAATAGCCACTCTGTGAAAATTGCATTTAGAAGTGTGCCCAATAGACACTCTGGAAAGCTGCATTTAGAAATGTACCCAATAAACACTCGGGAAAGTTGCATTTAGAAGTGTGCCCAATAACCTCGCTGTGAATTTAGTAGTGTTCCCAATAACCACTCTGTGAAAGTTGCATGTAGAAGTGTGCCCAATAACCCCTCTGTGAAATTTAGAGATGTACCCATTAGCCTCCATGAGAGCTACATTTAGAAGTGTGCCCAATAGCCACTCTGTGAAAATTGCATTTAGAAGTGTGCCCAATAGACATTCTGGAAAGTTGCATTTGAAATGTACCCAATAGACTCCCTGGAAAGTTGCATTTAGAAGTGTGCCCAATAACCCCTCTATGAAATTTAGAAGTGTACCCATTAGCCTCTGTGAGAGTTACATTTAGAAGTGTGCCCAATAGCCACTCTGTGAAAATTGCATTTAGAAGTGTGCCCAATAACCCTCTGTGAAATTTAGAAGTGTACCCATTAGCCTCTGTAAGAGTTACATTTAGAAGTGTGCCCAATAGCCTGGTAAATTGAATTTAGAAGTGTTCCCAATAGCCTTGCTGGAAAATTGAATTTAGAAGTATTCCCAATAGCCTCGCTGAAAATGGATCTTAATAGTGCGCCCAGTAGCCTCTCTGTGGAAAACTGAATTTAGGTATGGGCCCAATATCCTCTGTGAAAGCTGCATTTGAAGTGTGCCCATTAGCCACGCTGTGAAAGCTGCATTTAGAAGTGCTACCAATAGCATCTGTGAAAGTTGATTATAGAAGTGTATCCAATAGACACTCTGGAAAGTTGCATTTAGAAGTTCGCCCAATAACCTCTCTGGAAAATTGAATTTAGAAATGTGCCCAGTAGACGCTGTGCGAAAATTGCATTTAGAAGTGTACCCAATAACTTCTGCGAGAGTTACACTTAGAAGTGTGCCCAGTAGCCTCGCTGATAAATTGAATTTAGAAATGTTCCCAATAGCCTCTGTATGGAAAATTGTACTTAAGTTTGCCTAGTTGCCTCTCTGTGGAAAATAGAACTTAGAAGTTCGCCCAGTACCCTATCTGGGAAAGTTGCATTTAGAGGTTTGCACACTGAAAGAGCATATAACCATTCATACCACACCCCACGCTTACTCTCTCATTTACATCACCACTCAACTAGAACACAGAGATACTATGACACCATTCGGTATAACTGTTCTCATACGAACATCCGCCGCTTACTCCACATCATTCTATGTAAACACTGCTGGTCTCACACCCTCAGCCAGGCGTTTTCCCCAGGCCTAACGCAGCCACATCCGTTCCGGATTAATCCTGCCAGAACGAACACATTCTCCTGATCTCTCAACCACCACACCTACCGATAAGAATCAGCTATTACACGCGTACCGCACGAGCTGCACACATATCCGGTGCACACACGCACCTTTTTGACTCTCCCTACTCTCTCTACTGATCTGAACTTCGGTTCCCAAGGGCGTTCAACCTACCAGCGCCTTCAGACCATACCAATGGTATATAAGGCGCTATATAAGTGCAAAATAACAATAACAATAACAATATAGAAATGAACCAGTAATTAGTATAAATCATACCATTCAGTTCATTACATTGTATACTTTACTTTTAAGTGGTGCACACTGCAAAGCCATATATTGTTTAGACCCAAATGATAAAGATGTGTGTGTGAGAAAATTCAGGAGATGCCCTGAGCATCTCATCATTGTTCATGTTAACTCATACTAGATTGTCAAAGGCTAAAACGACAGCCCATTTGAAGTGGTCTGGGACACCTCTCAGATGTCCTTGAGCAAATCTATGTGAATCACATCTGCCTGTGAACATCTGAAAGAAACTCCAGGGAACTGAATAGTTGCTCCAGTTTTTGGGGAAAAGGTGTAAGATTGCAAGAGCACCTCTGAGAGGCTCAGGGTGGATCTCTTGATTTGCTCCAGTGCATATTTCTTTGAATCGAGACAGTTGTCTATCTCCTGCTGGTTTCCTGCCCCAATGACAATCCATTTTGCACACTTATCCTAAATGTTTGGAGTACAGAAAAACTATTTTCTGGACACTAGGATTAGGGCCCAAAATTCCCCAATTCCCTCACGGCAACATTTGTTTACCATAGATCACTCTAGCTATCATACATCCTAGCTCTCATTGGTATCACTATCCTCATATAAGCTAACTAAGCAGGGTTCCATTGTCCATCATGTTCATGACAGCATTAACTATCAATGTCAGTAAAATATGACTATGACATGCTTCTATCCTTTATTCATCAGAGCTAATAATAATATTTAAGGAAATCTTAAAACAAGAGCTATGTTAAAGTGATCATGCAGAAAAAAGAACACAAAGGAACATAAATGTGTCAAACAATGACATAAATCCCTTCCTGAAACTCAATTTTTAGGAAAAAAAATGCATTTTTCGAACCTAGAGAAAAGTGAATACCACAGCCTAAATTGGATGTCATCCCATACATACTAGGCAATGGAATAATGACAAATTAGCATTTTCCACGAACTCACAGACTGGTAGTCCAGGCAGATAATTTAGATGGACATATCAAGGATTCCACAACACGGGCGGCATGAGTCCTGCCCGAATGGGGGGAAAGGGCCTTGGTATATAACGTGGCATAGCTATGGTGTGACTTCCAAACAGAGCTTGTCAGGAGAGCAGTGTGGGCAGGGCCATTTTAAGCACTTTTTGGAACCTGGGCACAGACATCTTTGGGGCCCCCTCCACCAATCCAAAGCAATTAAGGCATCAAGAATACTGGTCGCGCCCTCTTACCCCCACCCATCGCGCTCACATCCTATAGGTTGATATGCTGTCTCGCAGCATAATAAGCATGTTTACTCCCTTTACGTCCCCTTGCCCTCTTCATTCTTGCTCTAATCAGAATGAATGATAAACAAGTAGCATTTTAAGACCAACATTAGCAGTCTACAAAGGGGTTATTGTTCTAGTACATACAGGATACGTTTTATTGATAACATCCAGGAAGGTAGATGTAGTATTAATGCAGAACTGTATGTAAAAGGTACATGCAACCCATAATAGACAGATAACTCACATTAGCTGGCTCACAGAATGCAAAAGTGCTCATGCATGGATAGAGACCACCATTTGGAAGGAAGGAGAACGCTACACACAGTGGAGTAACTTTGCTGAAAATGTTGGGGGGGACATGACATCTGAAGAAAAGGTGCCCCAGCCAAGTGATTGGGGACAAAATGGTGTGCCATGAATGTTGGGGGGGACAAACACCCCTGTCCCCCCGAAAATTACGCTCATGGCTACACACACTGTAGCATGGATAGTGGAGGCAGATTAGAAGCTACCAGGAAGGTGTCTTTATCCAGACAGACTGATATTAGAAGTGGGATCTGGTTTTCAAATAGTGTTGCCATTAGATATCAAAGGAACAAATGGCTGCAGTGTGCGATATAAATATGCTCACTATTAACACAGTGAAAAAAATTAATAAGGCTTTTATAAAGCTCATACCATGAGAAGGAAATCACTCGGAAGGGCTGACAATTTTGAAAGGTTTAGGGACTGGCAATATTGAGAGGTTAGGCAATACAAGAATAAATGAGATGCCCAGGAACACACATTGGTTAAGGGGTGAAGCGTTGAAGCTGGGATTTGTGCCAACTCTGCAATTTCTGCATTTGAAAACTTTCCTTTTCAGTTCTTACCATGAACTAAAACAATCTCATTTTATAAAGAAACAGACTTGGTAAGTACACAAATTACATTACCAAACATGACCATTTTTAAAGAAAATATTATAGAAGGATGATATGCAAAATGGGAATGATTCTAGCTTCATTCTCTCCATCATCAAAGGAAGTATATAAGAACCAGCATTCCAATGGATGTGATTTAACCAATTTAATCTGGGTTTGTCTTTTGTATTTTAAAGCTTTAAATACTTCCAAAACAATGGCTTGTGACATTTTCATTCAGAAACGTGCATAAAAACCTTTGACTTTTACCAAAAAGCAAACCGTTGTTTGCGTCAAATAAGCCGACCTTAAAATATACTTGTCGTTCCATAGTCTTGAATTTGGATACTTATTCACCTCTTGGACTAACAGTTTATGCCATTGTTGGAGGTGATTGCCTAGGCTTTACAAAACCCCATCTGTACAAACCAATTTCAAGAACTTCACCATATGGATGATGTTAGTTTTTATAGCAACCCCTATCTGGTACAGGTACATTAATGATAATAGCAGATGTTGTTCTTCAAAACCAAGTACTTATGCAGGCAGGTTTATGAACTTCAGACATAGGAAAGGCTCAGCCAGCCCTGCTGGAATGGGATATTCTAATTTTGCATATGAACACATATCGCTGCAATGGGTGCTTCACGCACTGAGCGAACTTCTGAACCATTGTGACACTCAATTTATCAATATACCAATTTATCACCATTGCCTATTGCACATGATCAACATAATTCCCATAGGAAGGAAAGAATGCTACAGAGTTGTGACATAAGGAACACACAAACTATGTATACCACAGCGAACACAGAAAGAAATACATTATGAATTGATCAAGGCAGAATGCACTTGCCAAAACAGAATGGCAATGGGTTTAGAGCCTCAGCAGCACCCCGTATAATATTCTGACGTGTGCTATTTAAGACTGGTGAACAATGCAATCTTACTTCTTCAGATCAGCTAGCCTTGTGGGGCCCCCTTCGAGGTGGGGGCCCTGTGCAAGTGCCCCTTTTGCCCTCCCATAAAAAGTCTCTGAGTGTGGGGTGGGCAGTCCCTGGGGTGAACAACATGGGGTGGGGGAGTATGACAGAGACAAGAGGAGCACCAAGGCCCTCAAGATTTTCATAACAGTAAGGCTTTACTTGTGGAGATTGTTTCCATTCATAGCAAGCTTATTGACTGTAGTGTACCAAGTAGACACTCATTTTTTTTCCTTATGTTTACTCTGGCTGAGCAATGTTATCAGAGGTGATTTGTAATGTACATGAGGCTCTTCATAGAGAAAAGAATAGGATGCATTGCCAGTGGATGTTTAGAGGATAAAGCTGGCATTACACGAATGGTGCTTTCCCCTTTGCTAGATGGTAAGAGTGTCATACGGATATGATTATTAAAGCAAACTAGAATCTCTGGCTGGGGATACATCATATAATTCTGCTGATTAATGACTGTCAGTGTTTAGGTATTTTGGGTGTAATTTTAACATTAGGCATGGAAATTAAACTTGCTGAAACCACTTTTCCTGTGGTCCCCTGCTCCATATGAAATTGATTCCAATTACATTAAGTGATGCATTTGCTCCATTATAACAGAGGAGATTGCATGCTATGTGTCGAGAGGACTGTAAGTAAACACATAGGGGGGCTACTGACCATTTGGGAGCTATGGAATGAGCATAGTATCTTACACACTAGTCTAGAGGGAATGATGTAACATGGTGCCCCCGCCTTTACTGGCAGCAAGAGGCACAGTTGCCAGACCATGGCATAAATAACCTTACCGACAATGAAGGCACTGCTGAGATAGGAGTGCTGGTAAAACACCCTTGGGGAAATATTTTGCCAGCAAAATGGTGGTAACTGCTCATTCCATCATGAGGTTTGAAGATGATCCTAAAAGGGGAAGCAGCATAATCACTGACTGAAATAGAACTGACCCTCTGGGGGGTGAAATGAGCAAAAGACAAGCATACACTGCTGGTTGTTTGCAAGATGTTTATTTAGTTTAAGAGTATGCATGAGTTTTATTCCTCTTCTTTCCAACGGTGGTGGGCTGTTTTACAAGCAGGGAGTGCTTGTAGTGCTGGATGAGGGAACCACGGACTGGTGTCATTGGATCCATACATTAATGTAATTAATGTTGTGGTGAGGCCACCAAAAGAGCTCTGAGACAGATGGCAGATGTCACTGTTCAATCTTTACTTAGTCATGTGGTAAAATATGTGTATGGTTAGAAACCTCATCTGACTGAAAGGCTCTCTGGATAGACCTTTGTGGCTGCTTAAGCCATGTGATGGGTGCTGTCAAAGAGATTTATTAGTTGTGGCTATTAGGTGGCGCTGAAACTATTGTCATTAAAAGATCTTTAACATGAGAGCTTCAAACAGCGGCTTTGAATGAGAGTCTGTAATGCTTTTCAATGCAGATGACATATGCAGATGGATTTGTGTTGTTTGGCTCTGATGTGGCATGATTGTTCAGATATTATACCTCCTAGTAATCACTCTCCCCAGCTTTAGGCCCCAGATCCTTCACCATGTCTTAGCCTTGTTTTAGCCTGAGGCCCCTTGCTACATTCGGCTCTCCTGTCATGCCCACACCCTGCATTGGTTTGGCAGGCCACAAACTAATGCTGCCTTCGGGGACCCATGAGACACCAGCTCCCAGTACCTTTCCATAGCTGTGTACAAATACCACCTTTTAAGGAGTATTCAGTTGGTTACACCAAATTTGCTTTCTGATCTTGCTACACAGTGTACCCTGCATGTAACCGCAAGGCTTCTTCACAAAGGTCTGCTTCCTAGTATTACCAAATATCTGCAAACGTCATGGAAACTTGCCAGAGTGCTCCAACTGCCAACTGCTGTGTCACTTGTCATTTTACAAAACATTCTCCAAAACAATACTTGCTGTACTGTTCTCTCCAATAAGACACTTTGCTGTGGGGTTCTTACCGAATGGGGGTCCTTGGGTGTACTTAGGGGAATTCCTTATCAGATGGTGCTGTGACCCGTTCCACCCTGTTTACCTCCTGGTATGCCTCTGAACCACCGAGGATGCACACACTAATCTGATGGTCTGCAGGCATACTGGGTGTGGCGGTAAAAACCAACGTATTCCTCCGACCTCTGCTGATGGGTAAACCAACCTGTTGTATTTCTTTGCACTGTCTCCATGCCATTGTATCTCTCTGTTTGCTGTATTCACATGCCATTGTTTTTGCTCATTTCCATCTCAACCTCTTTATACCCCTCTCACCACGTGTTTTGTGTTGTAATGCATGTGCATGTCTATGAAATAATATTGTCTGTTATGTTGGTTTCAGTATATACCTAAATGCTTCATACTGCTAGATATAATGAACTTCATTGATTGACGGTGTGTCACCCTTTCTCATGATGGCCCTGAATTATGCTGTTCCCATCTTCATCTTGTATCCTGGCTTGCAACATTATCTGTTACTACTGACTTGTGCAATTGTATTCACTCTCCCCCTTGCTTCTCCTCTCTTTTTGACTGCTTACTCTCTGTTCTCTCCTCCTGTCTCTCCTCCTCTCCCTTTCTCCCTTTTCCTATCTCCTCCCCTCCTCTCCTTACATTCTTCTATGCACTTTCTCTATCAGAATTGTCCTTGGACCTAGTAGGATAGCAATCTTGTCGGTCTCCTCCCCCCCTTCCCTTATTTGTCCCCCTCCCAGCACTATCTGAAATGTCATCGGCCTAGTACGATAGTAACTTGTTTTGTTTCTCCCCTCCCTTTCTGCACCCCTCTTCCTCACCTTTTGTTTTCTCCGGCTCTACCAGAAATGTCACCAGGCCTAGTACGGTACGGTAGTCACCTGTCTGTTTCCATTTCCTTCCCACTCTCCCCCACCCTTCCTTATCTATGTCTTAGCTCTTGGACTATCTGAAATGTCATCAGGCCGAGTACGATAGTTAATTTCACATCCTAACTGTTCATGGCCTGTAATAATGTAATTGTATTTTCCCTAGGTGCCTCCCCTGCCTTGAAGCGCTTTGAAACACCTTGTGTATAGGCACTATATAAATAAACTATCATATCATATCATATCAAACTTGGTATTGTCCTGATGCTCATTGTCATTTGCTGGGTTTCCTGGATTCAGTGCAGAGACTGTGCTCTGGGAGGCTGCCCACAGTTATATTAGCTTTCACAGGCTTATCCTGTAGGAAACTGTGTGAATAGTGCCCCATTCAAGAGAACAGTAGGGTGCAGAGTACATGTTCGATGATCCACTGGTAATGTTCACATTTTACAAGGCACAACATTTTGAAAGTAAAATACCCACACTCTAGCTCTTATAAAGTGCCTAGAGGTGCCTTCCAAGATACTTATCACTGCATTCAAGCTGCGCAACAACCACTTCCCCTTTTTCCTCTGCCAGGCCCTGCAGAGCATGGAGTTGGCTAGTTCCTCTTTTTCGCTATACAGTTCCACCAGGAACTGTAGCTGCCAGCACTGGCAAATACTTTCCCTTTTTTGCACACCATGCATGAATTTAGCTTCACTGTGTTTAAAATGGAAATCATTGGCGCATAAAAGCACAGCTTCAAAGTTTTCATTGCTCTATCACATGTACAGTACTGCATCTGTTCATTTGGTGTCATCTGTCTTATCTGAGTTGTCTGAAAGTAAAGCGCTGCATTTTTGTACTGCATTTATCACAGCATTTGTCATCTGGTTGTGTGATCTGGGGCGCTGTAGCCAGTGGCCCATGGGTGACATCCCAGGGTCCATGGTTTAAGTAGGTTTTCAATGTTTAAAGGGGTCTTGCCTATGGCCCTAGTTGCAGTGTGAGCTCTCGATGGGTTTTACATGTGTAAATATTTCAATTGATTGTAACATCGTTTTTTGAGTGCCATCTCAGGAGCAGAGTTTACAGTGTTGCCAAGTCACTGGGGGTCAGGGGGAGGGGTGGTTTCAAGACAGCCCCTGTGTTTTAATCACATGGCACCCAAACTTGATAAAAGACTCTGTTGCATTTATCCATCACCTTATCAGGATGCTGCCATTGAAGAATTGTTGCGCATAATTTGGACTGTGGTTTTATTTGGTCGCTCGTGAAGTTGTGGTGTAAAATACTGTCTGCGGCTTGTCATTGCCTCGCTCTCCAAGGTGTTCCAGTGGTATGCTATTACCACATGCTGCCTCTGTATACTCCAGACTCCTCTTGAGTTTTGCCTGCAGGCTCACCTTAATGGAGAATAGCATTCCCTCTTGATCACCTCTCTAGCCTGGTGCACCTAGTGTTTTCAAAGGTGGCCACTGTGTTCAAAAGCGTGTTGCACTGGATTGTATTATGACAGTGGTATATGCCAAGTTTGGCCTCAATCTATTTTCTTTGCCTCCCTCATTTGCTAAACTCACACTAGTATCCCTATATAGTTAAATGCTTTGCATACCATGCACGTGAGGGTAGAACAATTACATACACCCAATGCCTCCCACCTGGCCCGACTCACCACCCAGAACTCACTACCATCTCAGTAACTTTCCATCTCAATCTACATTCACTCCCTTGCTCCCACGATGGACCCGGCTGCCACGTCGTCCTACAGTCGCATGTCTGACTATCTGTAAAAAAATTAATTTGTTGATGGCTTCATGTTGAAATTATTTTCACTGACACCAAGGCCTCACCTCGCTAGAAGGGACAGTGACTTGTGACACGCTTCCCTTACCGACCCACCTTCCCTGTTCCCTATTGATGTTGCCGGCTCTGATGTCACCGACACCGCTCTCCCTGGTTCTGGGCCCAATGGCACTGACACTTCCGTCCTGCCCTTTGGAAGTTATCCCCAAGCAGGTGTTGCATATCCCCAATGAGGATACACACTCCATGGAGCTCCACTTGCTTATAGAATGTGGCTCAACCATTCCACACTTTGCTTGACAACCCAGCTGCATTCATGGAACATGTCACCACTGTAATTGCGTTCTATGATGATAATGATAATGATATGTTATTTATATAGGGCCTTAAGCCAAAGCGCATTACAGAGAACATATTTACATACATTTATCATCCCAACCGAAGTTGGTACTCATTTATCGACCTCGGAAGGATCAAAGGCTGAGTTGGCCTTGCTGGGATTCGGGCCTGCGACCTGCTGATCACACATAGATCGCAGCAGCGAGTGCCCAACTCACTGAGCTATCTCACTGGCATGTTGATCCCATGATTGAGGACTTTAAGCAGCTCCTCTGAACAGTACTCAAAGCAGCTCTATACAAATAGATTATGGACAAACTCCAATGGCCTGCCACAACTACCATTAGTGCTAGTGTGAATGCACTCACTGCCCTCATCAAACAGAAAGACCCTGTTGTATCAGACTGGAGCAAAATTGCAGCGTGTAAATACTAAACATTCTGAATCCATTGCTGACTGCCTGTCTAGACGGACATACTGGTTTACTAAATACTCTTGCATTGATTATGCTGGTGAATAGGCTCAACCTGCCCTTGTATTGCTTTTTGTTAATGGCCTCCTGCTGGAAATCTCCAATAACATTAACAAAATATTATTATTGTTTTCTTTTTATTGTGCACTTAGTTTATTACAAACTTTAGACACATAAAATAGGGATAGAAATATATAATACGATATAATAAATACATAACAAATACACATTAAAACAACACCATCTGTACATTTCAGTTTGTCATAGGTCAAGTTAATTCAGTGAATTCATATCAGTTAAGATTACAACGTACTCACACCAATTTAAAATGTCTTCAGTGCTTCTCTACATATATAAAAAAAAAGTTGTGGCTGTGATTACAACTGATGATGCACCCAGTATGCTAGACCAAAATTGGTCTCCAGAGCAATCATCAATACTAGTTATGTAATTGTTGTAGCTACGGCAATAAAAAATGTGCAATGATTTGCAGTTTGTCAAAACATTTAGACATGCCTCTATTTCTGTATCAAAAAGTTGACAAAGACGTTCTATTTCCAGGCTCCAAGTAGCTCCATTGTGGGGAGCAGATCCAATGGCAAGTGCAGGATAAAATGTTTAAGTTCAAGAGAAAAAAACATTAACAGATAAGTAGACGGGGAATACATGAGAAAACCGAATCTTAAAAAAATCATTGAATTTGGTATTACCATAAAGCTTATTAACTTTACTGGCCATATCCCAATATCTGGCTTTTCTTTTGAGTTTATCTGCATAATAGGGGTCAGTAATCAACATGTCAGCAGTTAAACTCAATTCAGAGATAAATGCGATAGCAGTGGACGACAGATCAGCAAGAAAAATATGTTTTGCACCCTGGTCAAACTCTTCACCCACAAGCAAATATAATGTATTAGAAATGTGCTTGTTGCAAAATGTATAAATTGGGTGGCAAGCTCAATCCACTGAAGAAACACTACAAGCTGCTCAACACTTCTATGACCAGCAAAAAAGACAAGAGTAAGGTGGTGTCACTCACCTAATGGCATCCTAAATACAGCATGCTCAACAAACTGCTTCAGGCAAGCGGGTATACCCTGGTTTCTCACTGCAGCAATGCATTTAACCAACCACTCCTTTTGCTCAGGCCCAGCTGACTCCACAGACTTGCGCAGATCTATTTTTGGCAACCCAGCAACTTCAACTTGGGCAACCGTGTTGCAGATATTGTAAGCAGATTGACCTCCTCATCCAGCAATGCCCTACCAAACGCCCCAGACCATGGTAATATGGTCCCACTGCTCCCAGAAGTGACTTCATTCCCTCAGACAATTCCAATTTTAATCCACCACCCCAGCTGCCTCCTCCTCCATTGCCTCTAAATGGGGTTTCCCAGGATATACTGATCTCCTATGGACCACAATGACAATGCTAGAGGGACCCTGCCGTGCTGGCTGCTTCTTTGCTCCCACTGGACAAGGCCGGTCCTTAGCTACAGTGTAACATTCAGGGATAAAAAGTACACTGTTTGGTTGATACATTTGCCCGCCGCTCTACACTAAGGGCAGCAGAATTTCCTCATGTAAATGTCTCTGATCAAATTGTAAATGCTGTTGGAATGTCTGGGACTACGATGCGACACCCAGTATCAAACAATGTATCTATTTCAGTTGGTCCTGTTTCTAACCAATATGCGTTTCTCCTTAGCCCATGTTTATCTGCTAACTTGTTGGGTATTGATTTATTGTGCAAAATGAATTGTATTATGTATTGCTCCATGGGTGGTGTTTACCTGAATGTTCCACAGTCTAAACACACTGAATGGTTATTCCTCCTACAACAGTCGTCACTCCCACCCACCTCTCCAGATAGTCCTTCCTCTCTTACCCTCGCCCAAACCATACAATTGCAACACCTCCTTGAATCGCTCCCTGTCTCATTATGGGCTTCCAATGTTAATGTTGTGGGACACATCATCTCTGCCAAACCAGTACACTTCACCTTGAATCCTGAGGTTCCTCTGCCATGAGTAGCATAGTACAGGATCTCACCCCAAGCATAAGAAGGTATCAAGCCTGCCATTCAATCACTACTTTACCAAGGTATTTTGTACTACATCAACAGCCCATGCAATACCCTCATGCTCCCACTGGTCAAAGAGTGGACAGACATGTACCATTTCACACATGACTTAAGAGCTCTTAATAAGGCTGTTGTCCCTTCTCACCCAGTTGTGCCAGATCCTAACACTATCCTCTCATGCCTCCCTCCCAATGCCACCTTCTTTACATGCATTGATCTGGCATCAGCATTATTTTCTATTCCAATCTACGAAGACTCACAATACCTCTTTGCCCTCACATACAAACAGTGCAAGATCACCTACAGATCCCTCGCCATGGGCTTTATTGACTATCCTCCTCTTCTCCCAAATACTGCAGGAAGACCTCCAGGATATCTCCTTCCCAAAAGGCTCCACTGTTCTGCAATACATAGATGATCTCCTGGTAGCGTCTCCATCCCTTGAGGCTTGCTGCACTGACTCACATAATCTCCTCACTGCCTTGGCTGCCAAAGGGCACAAGATTAATAAGTCCAAACTCCAGCTCTGCCTCCCCAGTGTCTGTTACCTAGGGCATGGCATGGCATCTCACATGGCGCCAGGCGCCTTGCACCATCCCTTGTTGCATGCATCCTTCAATGCCATATCCCTTACACCAAGAGACAGCTCCCCTCCTTTTTGTGAATTAGCAATTTTTGCCTCCCTAGATTCTGGATTATGCCTCTATTGCCACGCTCACCACTGCCATCGGCAAAATTAAAACTGCCCTCTCCATTTCCCCTGCCCTGGCCCTCCCGGATTATTCCAAATCCTTCACTCTGTTCTGTGATGAGAAAGAGGAGTATGCCTTAGCCGTACTCTCAAAGAAGCATAGGGACCTACAATGCCCAGTTGCCTACTTCAGCTCTCAGGTAGACCAGCTAGCCTCCGCCTTCACCAAATCTCTAAGCGCACTGTCTGCTGCTGCACTCCTGCTCTCCAAAGTTGACACCATTGCACTGACACACCACATAAATGTGGCAGTGCCTCATTCTGTATTGGCCCTACTCCTCAGAGGTAAAACACAACACCTATCAGCTGCCTGCCTCAACACGTATAAAAGGTTGCTCATCTCCACCACCAATATCACCCTCATCAGATGTGCCACTCTTAATCATGCCTCCCTTTTACCCACACCTCATGAGAGTCACCCGCACGATTGCCTTGCTGCGGTTGACATAGTTTCTTCTCCACAACCCAACATAAAAGATGTCCCCCTCCCCGAAGATGACATAGAACTTTGTTGATGTCTCATGTCTTCGATTGTTCCAAAGGTACAGGGAGGATTTGCAGTCTGTACCACCTTGAGCTCATAGAAGCCTTCCAGCTCCCATTAGTAAGATCAGCACAATTTGCTGAACTCATTGCCCTCACCAGGGCCTACACCAAATCCACACAATGCACATCCTCTATATACACGGATCACATAATTATGGAACCCTCTGGAAACATATAGGTTACCTCACTGCCAAGGTACACCTATACTTAATGCAACCTATGCTGAAGCACTGCTTAGCACTATGTTGCTACCCACTGTGCAGGCAATCATGAAATATAAAGTCCATACTCAGTGTCCAGGCAGCATTTTGAAGGGAAATGCATTGGCAGACCACCATGCCAAAAATACAGACCACCATGTCCCTTAGGCTCCTGATTATGTGCCGCTGTTCCTACTCTCCAGAACGAGAAAACAGAGCTGGGAAACTAAAGAGTGTGTGTGTTGCTCTGATCGCCTATGGCGTGATAGCATGGGCCGGTTAGTGGCCCCCCATTCATGGCTGCACCTGTTGCTCACTCTGTGTCGCATTCAAGTAAGGGGAAAAGTACTGCAGAGGTCCATAGATACTGGTTCTGGTTCACTCCCAAGTTCCCCATCTTTGCACTGGGCTCACTGCATCATGTCTCTTAAATTCAACCCGGGAAAACCTATCAGGACCACTCCTGGGGTACATGACCCGCGGCATGGGCCCTTCATGAATTTGCAAATTGGCTTTAACGCAATGCCCAAATGCGCCTCTTTTCAATAGGTTCTGGTCGTCATAGACACATTCTCTGGATGGACTGAGGCCTACCTTGTAAATATGCTGATTAGATCACTGTAGCTAAGAGACTACTTAAGGGTGGCCTCCAAGTATCGATACCCTCTGCCAGGGGCACTCATTTCACAGGACAGACTGTCCAAAACATTTGCAAGGCCCTACGTATTCTTCAAAAGTTCCACTGCTCAAAATAGGGACCTGAAATCCTCCCTTGCCAAGGTGTGCAATACAAGAGGTCTAAGCTGGCCAGCTACACTCCCTCTCATTTTGATGGACATTTCAGATACTGTTAACAGAACATATGGCCTGTCAATACATTAGCTTCTAATGGACAGACCCATGAGCATGCTAGTGACTCCTCCACTAGCTCCAGAACTATGTAATATTTAACTGAATGATGATCATGGTGTGTCATATTGCAAAGCACTAATGCTCATTGTCAGTAATCGATTCCAGCAAATACACAAAGAACTTCCTTGTCCACCTGAAGTCTGCCAGAAGACTGGGTGGTCCTCAAGGTTCATCTGCAAATGTCTTCCTACCAGATCCTGCTGGCAACCCACACCACAGTCCGTTGCAGAGGCCATAAAACCTCGGTCCACGCCAGCCACCGTGTAAAGCGCAACCACCAGAGGAAGTCCAACAGTAGAAAGATCACAAGAAAGAGATAATAAATAATAAAATAATAATTTGGCATTTATATAGCGCTACGAACCCTCAGGTATCTGAGCGCTGCTTATTATTACCCACGGTGTGTGGTGCTCATTTATCGACCTCGGAAGGATGAAACGCTGAGTTTGGCGCTGCCGGGATTCAAACCTGCATTCGCAGGTTCTGCACTGATGTCAAAGCGAGCGCTCTACTCGCTGTGCCACTTGACCGGCTAATCCACCTGCCATCCACCAGCATCAATAATCCAATGCAACTGCTGTTACCAGGGGTCCAGGTTAAAGACACACTGCTACAACAGCCCACCAGGGCCCCAGTTGCCATGCCCTCAGTGACACTGCATCCAGCGCTCCTAGAGGATGACACGCCAATACCTGATCCCAGGTATAACCTTCAGAGTTCAGCAGCCATCGACTTGCCCTCGGCAAGTGACCATCACAAAGTGTCACTGCTACACCTGCCTTCTGTGTATGGCTATTAAAATATGTTGTTCTTAATCATGCAGTCACAATAACACAGTGCACTTGGAGAATAGGTGCATACATCCTCCAGTCCAAGAGGTCTGGGGGCAAGCTGGGTGAGCCTAGTACCTCAGCCTTTGCATTTGCTTCTTCTGTATTGCCTGCATCACAGACCAGCTGCACCCCACCCAAAGAGTTTTCAGCTGTTTATGCAAACGTTGCTTACTGATTTTGCTATAGATTGTACCCTGCATGTAGCCGCAAGGCTTCTTCACAAAGGTCGGTTTCCTAGTATTACCAAATGTCTACAAACATCATGGAGACTTGCCATGCTACATAAGAAAAGCTCTGACCCAACACCGGCAGAGCGCTCTGTCTGACAACTGCTGTGTCACTTAAAAAATATTTGCTGTACTGTTCTCTCCAATAAGAAACGTGGTTTGTCTATCAACATGGTGTCCAGACTCTTCATTTCATTGCTGTGCTGTGGGGTTCTCACAGGAACAAATCCCTCCTTGGGGAGGAAGGTCCTTGGGGGTACTTAGGGGACTTCATTATCAGCTATGTGTCCCACCCATTTGCACCCATCTTAAAGTCAAATCTATATGATTTTCCGCCCATTCCCACCCATCCAAACGCACCACCACACCCCTTTTGCACTCTTTACCTGCATTTCTATTTTGTGCTTAATGTGAAGGGTATTTTCACTGTCAAAATGTTGGGCGCCATATATTAATGTTAAAAAAAAGTTATTTGATTGATTGATGCTTTTAAAAATACTTACTTCAGCGTTTAAGTTATGTTACATGTTTAAATTTATTTTAAATTAAGAATAACCAAGTTACCGTTATAGTTATGTTTTGATCTAAAATGTTGGGTGTGGTTGTCTAGTGTGTTCTGCTTTTAGTAGTACCTGATTGAATAAGCTGTAGGTTAGCGATGTCAGTAGGATGTGATTGGTTCTGCAGTATGTGATTTTTTTCGGCAAGGTAGCCATTTTATTTCCACATTGGAAGAGTTATCAGAGCTATGGCTCTGCAGATCAAAATGTGAACCTTGCTGTCCTGCATTCTCGAGAAGTGGTGCCGCAGTCAGGCCCAGTTAAGGCATTCCTTTTTTTTTAACTGATAGCTACTTTTATTTGATGATGGTGTTGTATTTGGGATGTTGTAGATAACTGTTTACTGTCTGGCCTCCTCACTGGTCCCTTTAATCTATGTTGGCGCCCGGCCCCTTACACTAAGGTAAGGGGCAGGCATCACTTTACTAGCCCACTGAGGAACTTTTTGTCTGTGGTAGACTCTGAACTTGACAGGTTCCTGAGGAGATCTTGGCTGGGGTAGTTGCAAACTCCTCAAAGGGTAAGTATACTTGGCGCATTGTGGGCAACCAGGGTTCTCCACTGCCTCCATTGGAGGGGAATCCCTGCCTCCTCGGCTATTGCTGCTCTCACTGTAACCTCTATAAGTGCTGATACAATTTGGCTTCTTTGTGAGGATCACTCACCACTTGAGAGGGTCCCTTCTCTCACCCCCACCTATGAGTAAAACTCACCTCCCAGTTGGCCTGTGTGACAATGCCTGCACCATACACCCAGTGGGGTCACCATGCTGGTAATTGCTTTATTTTTATTTTTTTTTATTTTAATTGTAACAATTAGTTTATAAATAAACTTCAATTACAATAAGAAATCCAATTTTCACATAAATATACAACAAAACAGGAAGTAAAAGCAACCATACAACCAAAGCGAAACAGCACGTTCCATGAATTCGCATGAATAGGAGAATAGATGAGTAAATGAATAAATGAATAAATTAATATTGCCAACATATTGCCAACATCTTTCCGGTTAAAGCATGTCCTCAGTCAAAATGTTTTCCACAAACTCACATACTGCACATGTGAGCGAAACATTTGATCCAGATAGGATCCAAAACCACCATCTGTCCATATCTTCATCAGCTGGGGCAAAAAGCCCAAGGTAGCGAGTTCGTTGCTGTGATATGTTGGGGCACTCAATGATCAGATGTTTTACTGATTCAACTGAGTTTCCACAGAACCTACAGAGGTTATTCTCGATATTAGTAGTGGTAGCTCTTCGTCGCCATTGGATCTCCTTAGTTGTAATAACGTTCAACCGTAGTCTCATAAATTGATTACGATGTTTTCTTGATGGAAATTTTTGGAGATATCTAGGTAATTGATCTAGACGGTTTATTAATGGCCCTAAGTCGATCGATGAAGACAGAAGATTTCTATGTTCTAAGATTTGGATCCAGTTCCACTTTCTTAGTTTCTGTTTCGCGAGTTGGGGGGTTGCTATTAGTGTTTCCCACTTTATATCTGCAGAGTCTAGAATCTTTTTTAAATCGCTGCACCATGATAACATGATACTGCAAGATTGCTGTTTGGTTGCATTTGCAAAGATTTCATAAGCCGGAGCCTGATCTGTCATTGACATTTTCCGTAACAAGGCCAGCGATTTCCAGACAACTATGTTGTACATTGATTCGATTCCAAGTTCATGTCTTATAGAAATCATTGAGGTGCCCTTTGGAAGCTTAAGGATGCGTCTCCAAAATAGGCCTTCAAGGGTCGGACACAGATGATAGTCAAGATTCCAGCCGGCCTCGGCTCCAAAGGTGATTGAAGGGATCATCTTTTGAATATAGAAGGTTAGTACTGGTTTTAGAGTAAATTTCCCATATTCAGCATGAAGCTTAGCCCCTTGTAGCGCGAAGATCAACATACGTTGTTTGAGATCAGACATCCAATCATGTTCTCTGATTGAGGTGTTAAAAATGATGCCTAGATACCGAACAGATGGTACAAGTTGTAGCTGTAATGCATCGAGTTTCCATCTGAAGTTTTTAATTTGTCTTTTGGAGGAATTTCCAATCGCCATGATCTTGGTTTTCTCCACATTAATTTGTAGCGAGTTGTCACTCAGATATTTTTCAAGGGCTAATAAGAGTCTCTGAAGACCAATTGGGGTTGCGTCCATTAGGACAATATCGTCTGCATAAATTGTCCAACTGATACTGTTACTGTCGATGTTTGGAGGGAAGCATCGAGTTTGAGAGAATGCTTCAGATATATCAGCTATGAATAATTTAAATAGTAAGGCAGCAAGGGGGCATCCCTGTTTTACTCCCTTGTTCGTACTTATTCTCTCAGTGAGTTCACCAGCCTCATTGATTCGCACTCGGATTGAGGTTTCATTATGGAGGGCCATAATGGGGTACAATAAATCAAGCGGACACGACCAGGTAATCAGTTTTTTCCACAATTTTGTGCGGTCCAGAGAATCAAACGCTTGTTTCATGTCAATGAATGCACTATACAGGTTTTTGCCTTGTTGAAGTGCTGTTAATTTCAATAGGTTCAGTATGGTTAGATTTACCTCAGTTCCCACGCCCTTTGTAAAACCTGACTGTCTTATATCAGAGTGTCCTGAGCTGATAGCCCACTTTGCCAGCTTCTGTTGTAAGAAGGACGCAAATATCTTACCCAAGATATCTAAGAGAGCAATTGGGCGATAGTTCGCTGGATCGTCTCGGCAACCCTTTTTAAAAATAGGAACTATGATGGCCGAATTCCAAGTTTCAGGGATTAGCTTTGTGATAGCTATCGCTCGGAATAAATGGTAAATAAAGGTTGTCCAATGCTCATTGTTGGCTTTTAGAGTGACATTGGAAAGGCCATCAGGGCCAGCCGCTCGAGAGTTTTTTAACCTTTTAATTGCAGATGATATGTCCTCTCTTGTTTCGATTACATCCCAAGACTGGACCACTTCACACCTTTCGTCTATGGGCCGATTTACCGCAGTTCCAAAGACCTTGGCAAAATATATTTCCCAACTGGCCTTGGAAATACCATGATGCATCTTTGCTTGATGGAATATTGCTTTGTGGTTTATGATGTTCCATAGGTCCTTTGTCTGATGACAGATGATGATCTTCAGGATACGTTCTCCTCGTTCTTGATCTCTCATTGTTTTGAAACATTTCAACCAATTTCGGTACTTCACCTTTAGATGTTTCATTTGCACCATAGCATTGGGATCTAAGTTTTTCTTTAATTTCCTCAATTCACGTTGCAGTTGTTTTTTTTTGAGAGATAGCAATGGACTAAATTCATATTTTTTTAAATATGAACAGCTGTTTGAATGATTACATTTTATTTGATAGTCTACCAACAAGGCAGTGTAATTTAATTTGTCATGTGGAGCTATTTCTTCAGAGGACATCATTTCATTTAGATTTCTCAATTGCTTTGTGTTTATTTTTAGTCGATTTCCTCTTTGATTTACTTCAATCGGCTGAATGAAAAGCTTGTCATTTCGTGATGAAAATGCCCTTAGAGTTAATTCGAGCGGATAATGATCGCTCAATTTTGATTTCAAGACCGACAACTGGACGATGTCATGAGACATGGTGTTTGATGCCCAAACATAGTCAATAATGGTTCCATTTCCATCACGCTGCCATGTAATGTTTGGGGGACAATCTCCTTTTGTATGACCGTTGAGCATATAACAATTCCTAGCATTCATTGCTGACTGAAATTGATAACCTCTACACGAGGTTTGTGGTTGCTGCTTAAATTCAATCGTTTTCAGGGCATCATCAAACCACGAAAAGTTCAAGTCACCGCATACTAGTACTTGTAGATCGGACAGCAATTCCATGGAATCATCAATCAGTTTTGTTATCGATTGAATAAAATGACATGAGGAAATCATTGCTGTGTTCCAATAGATGTTAATGATCAAAAGATGCTTGAGTGTTACACTTGGTCTACAACTGTTTTGAAGAATTGTTCCCTGGACGAACAAATTTGGAGAAAAAGAATGCAGAATCTCCCATCCGGAGGCGTTATTTATCATGGTCAGGAGCCCAGAGAATGGTCGACCAAACTGGTTTTTACCAGCTGGATTTAGAACGATGGAATACCCGTCTCTGTGCGGCGACTCCCTCAACCAAGTTTCCTGGAGGCATAGTGCAAAACATTTTTCCAAAGATGGTTCAAAATTTTCGAACAAATGACGAAAGCCTCTGGTGTTCCATGATAGAAGGACATTCACATCGTCCTTAATGTTTTGCGATAGCTAAGTCCTGTTCGAATAATTCTGTGAGGCACGATTGGAGACGGCATTTTGATGTCCGACTGATCTCTGTCTGATATTAAATTGTTGTCGTAAAACTTCACGGCGTTGTTCGTGAGTTTGCTCTCGATCGTGAGGCACATCATTGCCTCTTCTTTCTCTTTGTGGGTTGGCTTCTAATGTCAAATCGAAGCCATACGACAGTAGCTCGTCTTTTGCTGCAAGCAAGGCATTTTAAACTGCCTGAGAGGTGATATGCAGATAGACCATATCCAGAGAGTCCTCATTGATGTATTCCACAATGGTTATATCATCGGACGTTATCGTTCTTAAAGATGGAAAATTATGTAGTAATCGCATCACATTTCTACGGTTTAGGTTGACCTCGTTTGAGTCTGAGAAAATATTCTCTAGTCTTAATCTCCAGAGTTTTTGTTCCTGTACAGATTTCACAGGTGCAATTACTATTGGATGACGTTGCTTTTGCTTTTCCCATTGTGCAGCTGTCATCCTGGGATTCAGCTTTGTAGTGGATAATTTTTTTTGATGTTGTGCAACAACCATTTCGTGTTCTCGATTTTGGGATTGTGAGGCTGCACCAGCGGTGCTGGCATTTGCACGCGTAGGGGTCTTCTTCGTTTCACCATTTTTGGATCTGAACGCCTGATGAGTTTTTCCCGGACCTTGGGGAGGAATTAGAACAGGGCAAGAGGTTTCGACTGCCTGTTCTGATTGCATCAATTCGACCGATTTGTCTTAGTATATCGAAAGATCGCATAAGTCAGTGACACTTAGATCGGAATTCTTTGAACCAGAATCAGATTCGCATCTTCGTCTTTTATTTGGATTTGATGGTTCGGCTGCTTTTATTTTAGAGATTTCTTTCGACACAATATTTCTTGAAAGAGCACCATCTCGCTCACCCTGATGGACATTTAATGGATTGCGAGAGAAAAGTCCCAGCTTTTGTGGTGTCGAAAGATTTCTCACAAACTGTTTCGTTTTTGTTCGAGCATTGCTCGTTTTAGTTTGCCGCTTATTTACTATCAGATTGTTGGCAGCGGTTTTTGTGGATTTTGCACAAGATTTGGATGGAATCGAGGGAACAAAGAGTTTTGCGGCTCCAGTGAAAATGTCAAAGGTGTTTACAGGTCCTTTTGAGAGTGGTACAGGAGGGTTTTGTGTAGTTTGAACTTCTTCCACAACATCCGCAGACAGGTTGGAGTTTTGTGGTAATGCGTCTATATTCGATTGTACTTTATTCGAATGAATACGGTCAAGCTGATCACCCAAAGGGGGTGCCACTTGCGGATCCAACGACACAACAAATTCGATGTTCGCGTTGTCGAGTTGCGGTGTGCCAGGACTCTTGTCCAAGGCGGTACTGGAATTAGGAATGTTATTTGGTCCGCCTTGATCTTCATTTCTTCTTGAGATGGTGTTTGATCTCTCTGCGCGGTGAGGAAGTCTCTCTTTCAATGGACCTTCAAATTCTATATTGTTCCGGGGGCGAGAGTGCCGACACCACTTCATTATTTCTAGGATCGCATCCATTTGGTCGTTTTTATCTGTGTGGTCCTTCATTGCGAGGTCTCCTAGTCGGTTTTGCCATTGAAAGGAGATCTCCGCTTCACGTTCCACTCTAGTCATTAGATGAGTGTTATTTTCTTCCAATGATGAGACTTTGTTTAATAGATTATGCAGTAAAGCATTTTGATCTTTTACAGACTCGTTTAATGTTTCAAAAAGTTTGATAAATGGAATCAAGGCTAAAGATGAGGCCGCCAGAACATTATTGTGTATCTGGATCCCGGCTGCAACAGATAGATTTTCTTTGTTGCAAGGAATTGACTCAGATTCAGAAATTGAAGGTTCATCATTTTTGCTAGGGCTCCTTTCATTTCTTGGAGAATGAGAGGCTGCTTTGGTATTATGGTGAAAACGCAGGTTTTCCATCGAGTCCTTTGAGGAACATGGTTGTGATTTTCTTGTCATAGGGATGCCTATGTTACGGATGCTTAGTGCGTCTTTTTGCTGAGGTGTGCTTGTGCAGGATTTAAACATGACATTTGACTTTTGAGCGATCTTCGCGTCTTTCTCACTGTTAATTGGCGACTTTACTGTAGTTGTTGGTATGATTTGCAGAGCCATCGAGAAGCTATGAATTAGTTTGTTTTTTACGGCTTGATAGTCCGCTGTCAGCCGCTCCGTCAGCCGCGCTTCTCGTCCCGCTAAGTCCACTCCTTGACTTTTTTTATGAGTAGACATAAGCAGGGGAGGTAAAAGGGGTCGAGGTACTGTGGTTTTTGATGGACGTGAGATTTCACGTCTTTGTAAATCCGATTCGAATGCAGGAGCCGTGGAATCAGTGACAGTTCTACTGACTATAGAGTCACATGAGATATCATTATTTAGAGGCGGAATGAAAGAAAAGTTTGTTTGAATTTCGGGCCCATTTGGTATCTTCAGGGCCAGTAGTTCTGTGTCCGTTACGTCAAACGGCGAAAGAAAGGAAGCAGTATCGATTTCAATCATCACGTTTGACTCAGGAGGATGATGCTCATTTACCATGTTTGACGTTGCGAGTGAGTCAGGTTCGGCCAAAACTGTGTGCAGTTTCATGATGTTTTGGCACACGTTGTCTAGCTCGTTAGAGTGAAGAACTTGTGTCGAGTTGTCAGCCAACACAACTTGTTTGATTTTATTAGTTTCATCACCGTATGCTACAGGCGGCAGGTGAGTTTCAATGTCGGAAACAAAAACAAGTGGCGCAGTATTTTCAGACCGCGTACTCGCTGTGTTTACCGCGGCGCTTTCAAGAATTAAGGTCTCGTCGTTGGACTTGAAAGTAGATTGGGATTGCGCTATGTGAGTATGTACAACTTTCACGTTGACCGCAGACACTGCAGCATGGTTGACAGAGACGAGGGATGTTTTTGTTTCAAGATTTGTTTCAAGGTCGCTAGTGCTGTCAGCGTGAAGTTGTGTGGAACTGTGGGGAAGGCTTTCAACCACAGCTTGATCTAGGTAAGGGGGGGACGAAGGGGGTGGAAGAGGAGCACGAGCTGTAATGAGGGGGAGGGAAGAGGAAGACGGGGTGGGTGCGGAAGAGGGAGGGAAAGGGAGAGGTGCGGTCGCATTTGTAGAAACACCAGCACCAACAGCTGGCAGCACAGGTTCGGTTGAGTAAGAAAACTCACCACGATTCCGAGCATTTAAAGTTGATTGCCGCGTCTGCGGACGAATGTCAGTTACCATGGTATCTCTTACCGGTGATTGTCAGTCTCAAATTGCAGCTCGGCGCGTCCTCAGCGATGTAAGCGGACTGGAGGCAGACTGGACTCTGCACCGGACTCCGCGCCGCGCTCCGCGCGCTGGAGGGGTTTTTAAACAGTTAGCCCAGTGAAGAAAGAAAGAGGACTGAACACGTAGTGCAGCTCCTCAATGTAGCACAACACAACACAGCAAGGACTGGAGGCAGACTGGACTCTGCACCGGACTCCGCGCCGCGCTCCGCGCGCTGGAGGGGTTTTTAAAACAGTTAGCCCAGTGAAGAAAGAAAGAGGACTGAACACGTAGTGCAGCTCCTCAATGTAGCACAACACAACACAGCAAGGACTGGAGGCAGACTGGACTCTGCACCGGAATTGCTTTATCTGTCAATCAGGGAGGCTGCCAGAGTAGTGGGTCAATGGGATTTCCATCTTTGGTGTAGGAAGGCGCTAGAAGCCATGATTGCTGGTTGTAGTGAGGTCAGCCCCATCTGCTGTAGGGATTTGGTCAGAGGCTGCTTGTTCAGCCCGCTCCTCCCCTACCAGCATTGCTTACATTGAACATGCCCCTACAGTCATTGTGCAATAAACATGTACTGGGAAGCAAACCATCCTTACAATCTTGAATGAAAATAGTTGCAGTAACGTTTTTGGATTACTGCATTTTGCTCCCGAAGATTTACAACTGTTAAGAGCTGCAATTCTCCTGCAGAACTTAACCGTATTTATTGCTAGCACAATATTGCTTTTCGTACAACAGCAACCATTTTGTCACTTCTGCTCGCCAACCGATTTACTGTTACTCTTTTCACTCAGCAATCTGATAAGCAACAGTCCGTGATCTCATCACCAATTTCCACATCAAGAACATGCAACCACCATTAAGATTGGCAATCTGGAAGTTCATCAGACGGCATGCAGCATATGAGCGAAATTCAACATATAAAGACGCAGTAACTTCTTATCCACTAAAGCTATCAAATCATCTGGAGCTACTTTTCCATCTAACCCGCATGTTTTGGTTCCTATGGAGCAGCCACAAGGACCTGTGAGGGGGCATTTTAAGCCCTACGAAAACTTCTTATTTGCGAAGTTGGCAACCTTAGAGAACTTTCCACTAAAACAGAGAGTCCATTCTCAAACCGCACCTTTCTTTTAGCAATGTGGAACAATTTTGCCCAGCTATCTTCGATCAGCAGCAATACACATATAAAACTATCTAAGTGGAATAGTGCCTCGAATAGGGCTTTAATCCAATTTGCATCACTTGCGATTGTTTCATTATTATATGCATGTACTGGAACCCTGCAGTCTTTGGGGTATAAACCTACAGTGTGCCGCAAACAGGTCAACACAGGTGGTGGATTACTGGTCTGGCCTGAGGTGAACTTGGGCTGTGAGGTGAAGTTAGTTACAACATACTCTGTAGATATCCAAATGCCTATTATTGATACCAGTAAAGCTGACTTTGTATGCTTGAATTTACATCTATAATAGGCGATCGAGTTTGAATGGTCTGGAGTGTCTCCAAACTATGATAACTAATAACATCTCACCATTGCCATTACAGTTTCTTACACTAGTGCTAGGAGGTTTTAATGTTCAGCTAGTACCACTTAAGGATTTGGAAGGGCTGTGGGATGACCAAGATCAGTCCCGGCACATCCCAGCATTGGTGGATGCTGTCCCGGCACATCCCAGCATTGGTGGATGCCTGTCACCTGAGAACACATTATTTAGCTGCTCATTCCTCGTGCAGAAGCCCGCCAAACGTCGGTGAACAAAGGGACCAAACCTGTTTTGGAGCACAGAGTAAAACACAAGAAAGAATTTTACAAAAAGAAATAGCGAATAAACCCAGCCAGAACGGTATAAAAACATATATGGTCTAGCGGGTTGAAGTTTGAGGCTACCAAGATAGCCATAAAAAATACCAATGCTATTTAAGATAACCGAGGTAGGAACAATAGGGTAGATACCACTGCCACCAGCCAAGTCTCAATGAAAAGGGAACAAAACAACGTTTCATGAGAGACAGACATAAAGGGATAACTATTAACCATTTACAGTACTCTATGTAAGATAGTTTGTACTGGGTCTGTGGCTTTAAAAAGACTAATAAAGTCAAAAGCAACTTTACATGTTCTGGGAGACAGTAGTCAGTCCCAGAAAATGAAGTCTGAGTTTGGGAAGTCTAAGAAGACAATCCTGTGTCACTGCACTGAAGGTGCAGTGTAACACACAATAAAAAGATGATGCCAATGGAGTAGGTGAGGCTCCACAGTCTATGAACATAAAAATGTTTAACACATACAGCATAACACATGTAAGAAGGGGAAAAAAGGCTCACACCCTCACCAAGTGAAAAAAATAAACCCCAGAAATCCAGCAAAGCTGCTGAGAGACTCAGTAGGTAAGGGAAATTAGCCAGTTTGGAGAATTCTCCCTAACACTCGCCCCCCCAGACTAAGGGACAGGAGGATTTTATTATCTCCTGGATGAATCTCTTCACTCTAGTCAGTTAAAAACATCCTAGAGACACCATCAGCATGTGCTCAATGGTGAAATCAAACCTTTGCAGGCATATTGCCCACCTTAGAAGTTTGGGGTTCTCCCCTTTCATTTGCATTAACCCTCTCAAGGGGTGGTGGTCAGTTTGAATCACAAAAGTAGATCCATACAAATATGGTCTAAACGTCTTTAAAGACCACATAATGGCAAAGCATTCACACTCAATGGTTGCCCACCTTGTTTCTGGTTCCTTCAGTTTCCTACTGATGAAGCAAATGGGGTGCTCCCTACCTTTCTCATCCAGTTGACTAAGGACTGCACCTATACCTGTATTGTTGCATCTGTCTGCACAATGAAGGGTTGGTGATAATCAGGAGCTCTTAGGACTGGAGCTTGACAAAGAGTTTTCTTCAGGGTTTCAAAGGCTTGAGTGCACTCCTCATTCTATCTAACATTTTTAGGGGATTTTGCAGAGGAGATTGCATTCAATGGAGAAGCTATGGTCTCATAGTTCTCTATGAAATGTGTGTATTACCCAGTGAGACCTAGGAAGGCTCTCACTTGGGTTTGAGTAGTAGGGGTGGCCCAGTTTTGTACAGCTTGTACTTTGCTAGACAATAGCCTTATTTCACCTCATCATACCTCATGACCAAGGTACACCACTTTGCTCTGACCAATGTGACATTTGCTTGCCTTTATGGTTAGATGGGCCTTCTCATGAACCTGCAAAACATATCCTAAGTGATCAACATGTTCTTTCCAAGTAGAGCTGAACACTGCAATGTCATGCAAGTATGCCATGCAGAAGTCCTCCATCCCATTCAGAACCTGATTGACCATCCTTTGGAATGTAGCATGTGTATTCTTTAGTCCAAAAGGCATAACCTTAAACTGGTAGAGGCCTGCTGGGGTTGAGAATGCAGTTTTCTCCTTGGCATGGTCTGTCAGGGATATTTGCCAATAGCCTGACATCAGATCAAATGTACTGAGGTATTTGGATGAACCAAGTCTATACACCAGTTCATCTGTCCTTGGCAAAGGATGGGCATCAGTCTTAGTGACTGCATTTAGAGATCTATAGTCCACACAGAATCTCAACTCCTTGGATTCTGCCTTTGGTACTCGAACAACTGGGCTAGACCATGGACTTGTAGAGAGCTCTATAACTCACAGATCAAGCCTCTTGTTGACCTCTCCTTTGATGTAGGATCTCGCATATTCTGACATTCTGTAACCTCTGCTTTTCACAGGGAGACAGTCACCAGTGAGAATATCATGCTGTCGCAAGGGGTTAAGCCTGGTGAAAGTGAAAACAGTGAGGCAAACTGATTTAACGGAACTTTGCATTTCTCCTGTTGTTCAGATGTCAGTTGAGAAGAGAGAGTGACTCCTTCTATGTTCCCATCTAAAGGTTAGCCTCTAAGGAGGTCAGGTAGAGTTTCACTCTCCTCCTCCTCTTGAGTGGAAGCTAGAAGCAAAGCTTCCACTTCTGGTCTCGAGACATATGCCTTCAAACGGTTGCTGTGAAAGATTCTCGGAGCCTTCTTAGGTCTGCCTAAGTACACCAAATAGTTCACCTCTCCAAATTCCACCAAATAGTTCACCTTTTCAAGTTTGCCCACAACCTTGAAGGGTCCTATCCATTTGTCCTGCAAGTCCCTCTGCCTGTTGACACCATAACTAATACAAGCTGGTCTTGAGTAAACTCAACCATGCTGGCCTTCTGGTCCTGCCAATGTTTGACCAGAGCCTAACCTGCTTTTTAGTTATCACTAGCTTCTGCCATCATGTGTGACATTCTCCTCCTGAAACATATCACATAGTCAATCACTCTGACTGGCTTGGGGGAAGGAGCACTCTCCAACCCATCCTTAATCAGGGCCAATGGACCTCTGACTTTATGGCCATAGAGAAGTTCAAAGGGACTGTAACCAACGCCCTCCTGAGAGACTTCTCTATAAGCAAAGATAAGGCATGGCAGTAGATGGTCCCACTTTCTTTTAAGAAGTTCCTCTAAAACACTTATCATGCTCTTCATAGTACTATTAAACCTCTCTACCAGTCCAATTGTCTGTGGATGGTAGGCTGTAGAGAACTTGTAAGTGACACCACAGTTTTTCCACATGGCTTGCATGTAGTGGGACATAAAATTGGATTCCCCTGTCGGATATCACTTCCTTAGGAAAACCTACTCTGCTAAAAATACCAAGTAGAGCCTTAGCCACAGTGTGAGCCATAAAAGTCCTCATAGGTATTGCTTCAGGATACCTAGTAGCATGATCTACTACAACCAGGATGAACCTGTTTCCTGAATATGTGGAAGGGTCAAGGGGACAAACAATGTCAATGTCCACCCTCTCAAAAGGCACTCCCACCACTGGGAGAGGCACCAGGGGTGCCACAATCTTGGTTCCACTCTTGCCAGAGGTTTGGCAAGTGTAACAGCTCCTACAGAATGTGTCAACTTCTTAACCCATCTTAGGCCAGTAGAAGTAGAGGGAGAGCCTTTTCTTGGTCTTTTTGAAACTCAAATGACCAGCCAATGGTATCTCATGGGCCAACTGTAGGAACTGGAGTCTTTTTGCTAGGGCCACTACAATTCTTCTGCAGTCCCCAGGGATAGACTCAGTCAGCTCACTGTAGAAGAGGCCATCTTCCCAGCTCAACATATGCTTTCCAACTTCTTGACCATCAAGTTGAGAAACAGTCTGTTGTCGAAGACCTTCAAGAGTATAACACTCCCTCTGTCCTCTGCTGAAGTCCACCCTCTGCCAGTAAAGACTGCAGCTCAGGATGGTCAACAGGGTCATGATCTCCATCTAAGACAGTGTCTTCTTCCAGATCTGACTCTTCAGAGAATGGATCAACTACACAGGGTTGCACCTCACACTCTGCCTCAGCAGGCGGAGGAGTCAGAGGTGTGACCTTGGACAATCTTGGGGGTGTCCTGGTTGGTAGCACAGGGGTGCTGTCTGTCTTTTTCCTTGAGATATTGGTTTTCCCATTTGCCTCGTTATTTCTAGAAATAGCAGTAAGCAGCTCCTGTGGGGGTGGGAGTGATAGTTTCTTCTATCAACTCCTCTGGAGAGCCTCTCAAGGTCTTTTCCCTTGCAGGCCTAGTGAGCTCCTGTTTCCTTTTACTGGGAGGCCTGGGGGTACTTGACACAACTCCAAGAGTTTTCAGGTCATTACCCAACAGGACTCTCCCAGGCACTTCACTCTGCAAACTAACAGGTATTTTGAAAGTCATATCATTACACTGGATGAGAGCTGGTAACTGGGGAAGCATTTGCACAGGGCCTCCAGCTAACTTGGTGAGGCGTTTGGGTGCCTTAGCAACATCCACCACCTTGAAAAATGATTCATCCACCATAGTTATGCTGGCTCCAGTGCCTCTGATAGCAGGAGTGTTCGGGCCATTCACAAGAACACTAACTTTATAATACTCTTTAGTATTATCTGGGATGGAATTATAGACATCTAAATTCTGTTGCCCAGGGACACTAAAGAAACACTAGCTGAGAAGACTCTCATGGGTTCATCAGCCAGTAGGTGAAAGTTTCCACTTGCCATAGGTACTTCTTCCTCTGGGGAGAAGGCTAAGGAGACAGTGTGGACCCCTGAAACTTTACCCTTACATCTGGGATCCCATTTCACATGGTCAGTTGACCCACAAACATAACATTTCCCAAATGTCTTGATGAATGGGGGTTTGTTCTGACCTCCATCTAGTTTGGGCCCAGATGGTGCACTAGCCTGATTTGGTTACCCTTGTGGTTTACCCTTATTTTGTTGTTTGTGGCCGTCTTTTGAATTGGAGATATATGAATTCTCCTTGTTATCTTTCTTTAGCTGCTTTCCCTCATAATTCTTCTGAGTTGCCCTGTTGGCAACCCACAAGTCAGCAGCTTTAGCTAACCTCTTTGGATATATCTCCTTAGAATTAGCCAAGTGCTGTCTGAGCACAGGAGATCAGGCATCATAAATTGATACCAACATACCAAGATTTTTCATACCTTCCTAAGTGTTCACTCTGTAATCCTTAACCCAACCATCTAAGTTCTTCAAACATTCACATACCCAGGTAGCCCAAGGAGTACCATCATGCTTTTTGAGGGTCCTAAACCACTGAAGGTACTGGGAAGGGGTTTTCCCAAATTTAGCAATTAAAGCTAGCTTCACACACTCATAATCCATCCTATCCACCTCCCCCAACTCCATCACAACATCAGATGCAACAGTGGGTAGCCTAGAGAAGAGCCAAGGAAGCAACTGATCCCCTGCAATGTCTTGAATCCCATGGTTATATTCAAACATTGTCAACCAATCCAAAATATCAAGCTTAGCCTAATACATACCCACAATATCTTTAGGCATACAGGGTCTCTTTGGACTGGAAGACCTAGAAGGCTCTGGGAGGGAAGCATTTCCAAAGACAACTTTTTCATTTCTAAGGCATGGATCATCTCCATTTCTCTGAGCGTAAATTCTTGATTGTTTTGTTCAGTTTGTGCATTTAAACGTTTAAATTACAATTCAAGCCTCCTCTTTTCTAGAGCAATGAATTCAGGACTGACTGTAGGACATGTAAGGGTCCCAGTGGACAAAGGTTGAGGTTGCTGAGCAGGTAAAGGAGCAGTGGGGCCTACATTGTTGGACAAACCTGTTTCATCTAACTCATCAACAATAGACACATTATCATCCTCATCATTTTTCAGATTTTCTGAGGGCTTAGGTATTTCAGACCCACCCTCCACACTTTGTTTCTCTAACAACCTTTCAATTAATTCAGACGTTTTGCCTTTAAGAGAGATTCCTTTCTCTACACACATTTTTCATATAATCCACAGTGTAACTAAGGTGGTTCTTCTGACTGTAGTTTTCCATATCAGACATGATTAATATTGCTTTTTAGTGATATTTAAGCTTGTGGTTAGTTGATCCAAGGTAATAGCAGCACTCTAAGTGCAATCACTATACTTGATCCCACCGCTGCTACCAGTGTTAGGCAGAATTATATGCAGTACTCTTTGGGAACACCACACACAATTAGGATTACAATTGACAGTTCAAATTCACCTTTGGTACAAGCCTGTACTACACAGTAAAGTGGTAGCGATGGCTGAGCAGCCAGACCTATCTCAAGAGTAAGTGAGCAGTATCAATGGTTACACAAAGGACAGCAATTACTATGATTCAAACATACACTGATTCAAGGTTTCTCAGTAAAATAATATACATTTATTTACACATTCATTATTAAACATTTCACTTTTATCAAGCAGTTGAAAAATCACGTTTCTAATACACTACACCACACCCAATACATTCTGGACAAGGTAGGCTCAAAATGAAGTGTGAACAAAATGGCACTCCAGTGATTTAAGAGGGAGGGAAAGACAAAGGTAGACAGAAGTTGAGCAGCACCAACAAGTAAGTTAGCAGGGCAATCTAGAAAAAGGAACTACAGTGAGGAAATCAAATCAAGAGGCCAGGGCCAAAGTCAAAGGACCAAAGTCTTTGCAGAGGATCACACAGTTCAGGGTAGTTTGCTGTTAAGTCTTTGCCAAGAGTTCAGAACGAAGTTGGTCGGACAAAAAGTTACTTTAAAGAATAGAGAAGGAGAAGCCTCGGATTGGCAAAAGATTTCACACACTTTCACCGCAGCTGGACAAAATGGACAACCGGGTTAGCACAGTACTTTTAAAGCAGAAGAATGCTGTAGTTGTGGCAGATGTTCCTGGCAGGTCCTGCAGGCTCATGGTTCCTGAAGCACTGTCGGACTGACAAGAAGGAGGAAGACTGGAGGGTCCTGCACTGCACAGAGAAGAAATCAGCAATGGAGCAAAGCGACGAATAAAAGGTGCGCTCCTTAAAATGCAGGCAGGGTCCGTTCTTCCTGGCTATCCGGTTCACTGTAGCTTTGCACAGCAAATTCAACCAGAGGAGGGAGGCCTGGCTAGCAGTTTGGTGAACTGGTTGTTCCCACCAGCTCAAGAGGATAAGATTCCTTGCAGATCTTCCCTGTTGTCGAAGTTTGGAGTTCGGAACCGCAGCAGGGCTTCACCGGGAGGTTCAGTCATGGTAGAGGTCCTCTTCTGTCAGCTTCTCTTTGGTTCTCTCGATCCAGTGGTGACTCTGCCCTCTCAGTCCCAGAGACCTGCTTTTTATGCAGTTTTCCCTATTGACACTGCCTGGCTGTCATCCACACAGCAGGGTGGCTGTCCTGGCAAGACAGTCACCTAGCCAATCAAACAGGAGTACGACTTGGGTTACCAACGGAACCCATGGCCGGGGTCCTAAAACCCCTCCCTCATATCCTGCCTACCCAGACTTTCATGCGCCTAAGGAGAGCGTCTTTGCAGGAGCCCACCAAAGGTTGGTGAACAAAGGGACCAAACCTGGTTTGGCGTGCAGAGTAAAACACGAGAAAGACCTTTACAAAAAGAAATGGCGAATAAACCATATATGGTCTAGCGGGTTCAAGTGTGAGGCTACCAAGATAGCCTAAAACAATACGTAGGTTATTTAAGATGACCGTGGTAAGAAAAATAGGGTAGATACCACTGCCACCAGCCAAGTCTTAATGTAAAGGGAATGAAACAATGTTTCATGAGAGACAGACAAAAAGGGATAACTATTAACCCTTTCCAGTACTCTATGTAAGATAGTTTGCACTGGGTCTTTGGTATTAAAAAGACTAATAAAGCAATGGCAACTTTACATGTACTGGGAGACAGTAGTCAGTCCCAGAAAATGGAGTCTGAGTTTGGGAAGTCTAAGAAGACAATCCTGTGTCACTGCACTGAAGGTGCTGTGTAAGACACAGTAAAAGATGATGCCTATGGAGTAGGTGAGGCTCCACAGTCTATGAACAAAAAATTGTTAAACACACAGAGCAAAACACATGTAAGAGTGGGAAAAAAGGCTCCCACTCTTACCAGGTGAACAAAAATAAACCCCAGAAATCTAGCAAAGCTGCTGAAGTACTCAGTATGTAAGGGAAATTAGCCATTTTGTAGATTTCTCCCTAACACCTCAGCAAAGAGCAGCAAAGATGCAGGGCTTGATTTAATATTGCCATACGACTTTAAAAGTGAGATGACTATCTGGGCCCCAGCGTTATGTCAGATTTTTAATGCCATAATGTCTCATGGGAGGATACCTGATTCTTGGCGCAAAGCTGTAATTGTTTCCATGTGCAAAATGGATGAAAGGGATAGTCAGTCCAATTACAGACCTATCTCTCTCCTAGACGGGACCTGTAAGCTGTTTGGTAAAATTATATTGAGCCTCTTGCAACTCTGGACTGACAATAACCAGGTGATTAGAGATCATCAGGCTGGATTCCAGAAAGGCAGTGGAACAATTGATCAATGCTTTATGTTTTCCCTTATAATCCAGACGTATACAGCACTATGGGAAATGCAAAAGGACAGCATTTGATTCTGTGTCCTGTGCAAATTTGTGGCAGATATTGGCAGCGCAAATGTTTCCCCAGTACCTGTTTTTTATACTAACAATACTTTGTCCATCCCGGGAGGATAGCTCAGCGCCAACATGCTCACCTTGGAAACAAGACGACACAAAGCAACACATGTTCGATCCCCAGTTCCGCGCTTAGAAACCTCTGGGTATTAAGCTATTAAGCATGTTATAAATATGCAATTACGAAATATATTCCTGTAACAGTGCCTCGATGCCCCTGGGCTGTGTGAACGCTTTAAAAATGCAAATAAAAAACAATACAGACACAGAAACATGTGTCTTTTACGGTTTGGGAGGCAATCAGGATATTTTTTGGGGGTGGGCTCAGGCAAGGTTGTGTCTTGGCCCCAATTTTATTTAACATGTATGTTCAGGAGCATATAGATGCACTATTAAGTGGGTGCCAGGACTGTCCAAAGTTGGCTTCAAGTATGCTCCTGGCTCTGTTTTATACAGATGACACAGTCTTGATTACCACCCCCCCGCCGCACAGTCTGAAGCATTCTCTTTCTGTCATTTGAAATGAATTTCTCATGTGAAGGATGCACTGACCAACTTGAAAGTAAGTGAGTTCTGGGAAAACCCACAGAGCATCCGTGCTTCAAGTCTGAGCAGGCTAATACAACTTTCCAAGAAAAGCGCATGGGATCTTCTCTTGCTTGTAGCCTCTAAACTAAAGATGGCATGGAGTATCTAGAACAAGGGCAGGAGATTGGTGTCAAAGCCTATTTGCACTTAATCAAGCCAGCTTTGGAGTAATCGTTGTACACGTGATTTAGGCTGGGCATTTTATCCATTGCATTTTTATGTCTGTATGGAAGGGCTCTGTTTCCGACAAGGGCCCAATGTGTGGAGCTGTTGAGGAGAAAGTCTCACATTTTCATTTTCTTTGTGTGTGGACGCTCCGGGTAAGACATCTGTATTTGAGATGTATCCTGCTGGAGGCAGGTATTTACTCACTTAGACCCGCACTCTTTCTCCTAACCCAAAGTCTCCCTCCTAGTAGTGTTTGCTGCTACTCATTGCATTCATAGAGCTTGGCTGCTGAAGAGGAGGGCACTGATAAAGTGACAACACCCTTTGCCAATTTTGTAGTACTGCTCTGTAATTAATAGTGTTTTAGGCTGTGACTATAGTTCTCCAAGAATTACAATGTTCTTTTTAAAAATGTTTTTTTACACTTAGCATGTGTTCTCCTATGCGGATGAAGGGGAAGATGGTCTACTCAATATTTGCACTTGCATGTTAAGATTATAATTTTAAACATTTTTTTAACATTGAACTTGAGGTAATATCTTGAGATATTAATGATTTGTTCTTTTAATGTTTATTTGTGTAGGTTTCTATTATTATATTAACACAATGTATTTTGAGATGTGTTTTGAACCTGATGACTTTTTGTTGAATAAAGGTTTCCAAACGCCTTACCGCAAGTAGAAAGCTTGGTTTGAGTTAAATGCTCCCCTCGGTCATGTGCCTGCCTGCACTTCCAAAGTAAAATCTTTGCCCCCCTCTAAAATTAGTAAAGTGCATGCCATTATATGTTTTCAATATTAGCATATGCTAGTTAGAGCAGTACAAAGCCACACAACCGTACCCACCCACCCCTCTCTCTCTACCTCATCCACACTACCCCCCTCTCTACCACCACCCTTCCTACCCACTCTTTCGGTAATCGACACTCACCCCTCTCCCTTTAGCTCCACACACAATGCACCCTTTATTCCCCCACCCAACTCCTCTATTACCCCACCCACCTTAACCCCTGTCCCTATCCTCTCTCATCCTTCCTCTTACACTCTAGCTGTATTTCTTACCATCTCATTCTCACCCTTTCTAGTTCATATCTTCTCTTGTTCATCATTGATGGCACCCTCTCTCAATGGCTTTCTCCCTTGTACTATTCCCCTGCCCATTCTATTGCACACCTGCACCCCTTATCACATCCTCCTCCGAAACTTTGCTCTCTCCTCCATGCACCTTGTGCCTATAAATAAAATACAAAGATCAGAGGCAAAAAGCAAAACTATTGGCATTGCCAATTCTTGTTTTATTTAAGAAGTGTCTTGCTCAGAGGGACCACCCCTGGGGTTGTTTCTGCAACACCATGAAGAAGACAAATGTGTGTTAGGCAAGGCCACCATCTCCATAACAACCCCTTTATCAACTAAAAATGAACTTAGAACATTGTGAAATTAAATTAGTAGTGAGGTCAATGCTGATTACTCTAGGGCTTCACTAATTAGACACCTGTAAATATGTATGCAAAGTATTACACAGGAAATCAGTTTACACTGTTTTGACAGGGTTGCAGCAACCATTGTTGAATTAAATCCAAGTAGATAACGTGCCTGTTTGATTTGAGAATAGACATCCCATCTGGGGTGTAAAAAAGCCATATTTTTGTTGTGTGTTTTATTTCCAGGAAGCTATCAGGAGGGTAGTATATGCTGTGTTACCCAGAACAATAATGGGTATTAGTGGCATGGAACCCAGGATTGTAGCCTACTAGTGTATAAGTGTTACACTCACCTGGCTCCCACAGGGGTGTCGAGCGGAACTGGACAGCCACAGTCTCCACCAACGTGATGCGTAGTGCAGAGATGGACTGGCCCGCCTGGCTTTGTCTGCTTGACCCGTAGAAGTAGTCTCCTAAAGACAGGGAAAGGGAATTAGCCACCTGTGGATTTGAGTAGTAACACCTCACTGCATCCCCACTTATCACTTCTGACATTCCCTTTCACAAAGCTCACCTTATAGTTTAGTATGATGAGCTCTCCATCCTGCGAAGATTGCAGGGGTGCGTTGATGGCCAGTTAATTCACTGGCTTGAGGGTATTGGAAGAGTTCTGAACAAATCTTGGCTCCAAACCTCCAGGCGAAAGGCCGTAAGTATATAGTTCTAAAGAGTTCAAAATGTCCGAATAATCCCTCTTGTCCAATTCCTTGTTTCTTTTACAGCTTAGACCCAAAAGATGATTGTTTTGTGGCAGCTGAAAGCGTTCAGGTAAGAGTCTGTGTTTTGTAACACTGTCCGGTAAATGATGCCAAGGTTTAACTCACTGCTTTCTCTTTTCTTGCAGGTGCAGCATAGGAAGATTTGGCGTGCTGGTGGATAATACCTCCTGCAGTAAAATCAGGTAAGCATATGGTGGCAAGAGATTGTCCTTGTTTGTTCCCTTGGCTCACCTTGTTGTTTTCTTGTCCCCCTTAGGTCTTGGAATGCGGCAACCTGGTGATGGAGACAGCACTGGATCGTAGAGATGCTGCGAGGAACGGTGAGTATGGCGCGGCGCTGCTGCTGGTGATGTGACGTGTTTAAAATGAAGTCTGTTTCTGGTTCGAAGATGTGCTGAATCCGAAATCAGGTAAGAAATCCAGAAAAGTTCTTGTTCTAACCTTTCTTCTTCTTTCCCTTTTTTCTAGGCGCTCTGGACTCAAGGCGGGCGTGGCAGGATGCTGGATGCTGACGGCAGACATGGTGAGCGTGGTGGATGCAGAATATGGTGAGCATGGTGGATGCAGAATAACGCGAAGCATGTGCTGCTCTTCGGGTGTGGTTTAACAAGCCTTCAAAGTAGTGCCAGGTAGGTATTCCTCCACAACCACACACGAGTAACAAAATAGTTCCTAAGATAAAATAGACCCTTCAAGCCTCACATGGGCTTGGATGCTTGGATCCCTTGCAGCATGGTCTGCATCAGGTAAGTTTAAACATATGAGCCTGGTGCCTATGGCGCCAGGACTGATGTCCCATATGAGCCTGGCGCCATAGGCGCCAGGACTGTACCCAGATAGCCCCTAACAGGGGTTGCTGGGTTTGCTCCAGGTAACATGATGCCTGCTTCCGGGGTTGATGGACTTGGTCTGGATGCCCAGGGGTAGGTATCATGACAATAAGATGTACTAGACACCTCCTCCCTTAAACTGAATACAGATAACATAGTAAGCTGATCAATGGCTCCAGTATACAACAAATCAAAAGTATAGTGCTTTTTGATGATAAAGAGTGCATATACGGTGACATATATTTCTGGGGTCAGAATGACTCAGGAAATGAAGGGTGCCTCTGGTATTGCATGCACATCATGAATATATACAAATATCATCCGAAAACTGGATAGAAAATGAGTTGTGCTCAAAAGTAAATAACAACTCACCGTTGGTAGCTGAACATATAAGCTGAACAGACTAAGAAAGTTTCTAAAATTGATGCTAAATACAAAATGGCATTGTATGAGCAGGTGTCAAACAGCCTGTAGCATGCTGATGGTGAATAATTCTTTGGTAGCAGCTCACTGTGAGATAAAGCACGTCTGGCATGGTATATTTTGGAATGTTGTCAAGACAAGTAGGCATGATAATAGTAAACCAGATAAGCACATGGGAATGCTACCAATTAGACAGAACAGCTGCTTACTTGGCAACAAATAAAATGAGATCATGGAGTTTTTCATGGTATTCGCTGCCAAGTAGATTTGGCAGGACCTCGAGAACCCGATAAGGGCTGGTTCTTGGCAGGAATTGAAGGATAAGTAATTAGGTCCAGCTGGGTCTCAAGTAAGCTTTTCCGTGTGTGTGTCAGTCAACCGGTACTTGCCAAAATGAGCTAATGTGGGCTTTGTGAGTGACAAATAAGCCAATCAATCAAAGACAAGAATGGCATATATTAAAACATTGTGTCATTGGGAAAAAGCATATAAAAGCAAGCTCATTGTTGCAGCTCAGGGTACCTGGCAAGATGTCTTTTTAAACCTGTATTAAAAGATGCCTGTGAAATCGCATCCGGGCATCTGCTTCCTACTTTGTCCAGTCTCCAGTACCAGAGTCTGCAAATGTCAAAGCTGATGAAAATGCAGAGGGCCCCCGTTTACACATAGTGACCACAAAGGGACTCTGAAAGTCTTCCAAGGACATGAAACCAGACTTCATGCTGGCATGCTGACAGAGATGGGGAGATGTGCTTGGGGAAGGTGACAGGGTAAGTAAATGTATCTGCAGTATGCCACCATTTTGTCAGGGAGAGTCTCCCCATGGCTGTTAGCATATGATGGCACACTTTGACATCTCTGGATTTTGATATGTAATATGGGGGACAACGGGAAAGAAGGAAAAAATAATGTTATGCATATATTAAAGTAATCAAGAAGTAATCAACAAGTAATCACTAAATAATCAAAGTAAGTCACCAAAAAGTAATCAGCAAGTAATTTGTAGTTTAAAAAAAGTAATCCCCCCTTTTTTCAACAAGCTGGACTCACTGCAAACTTATCTCAAACTTTTCCCAAGCAGACCAGCGCGTCTCTATTTTTTGAAAATACGCTTAAATCTTTTGGAGACAAACGAAATCCTGGCAATCAGAGGGCTATCGGGAACAAATCGATACCGGTATTGCAAATCGATTACAGAAAAAGAGACGATTCGCCACCTCCTCTTGAACTGTCCAAAGACACGTGACATCCGTGTCATCTACCTGGAAAACAACATCTCTGACTTTGCATCGTTAGACGAGGGAAATTGTTGGAACAAGCTGATTGCAGGCGACAAACCAGGTTGGGCCCTAGCTACGGTTAATATCATGCAACACATCATCAATTCGACACTTCCTTGAGAAGTATTGAACTTTGATCCCCGTCCACCTACTGCTTTCATATGGGGCCAAACTGGCGCCATCGCCAAAATCTGAGAACTCGTCTACATGGAGTCGTTTGCTGAGACCCCGTCGTTCCCACCGGACTACGTTGGTCGACCATTCTTTTCCCGCGTCGACACGGAGAAACACTTATTTACTTGAACTTTAGTTATTGACTTTGAAACCTCCATCAACATCAACCATTTGTTCCTTTTTGTAAAAAAATCTGAAGCGATTAAACACAAATAAAAAAAAAAAAAAGTAATCATTGGTTTAAAAAGTAACAGGGAACCAAGAAAACAGCATAGAAAAGATAATGAGTGGTGTTTTTTTTGTGTATATAAATAAGAGATGAGGAGCTAAGAAGCCCGGAGAGTCTGGGCCAAGGGATTTCAAAAGAAGTCATTATACACTTCAAGAAGTAAACCTAGGAGATGAAGAGATCAGGTCCCTGTAAAATAATGACTTAAACCCTTAACAGGGTATATTTAGGGGCAGAGATAAAGCAGAGAGCACTGAGGATTAATGTAAAGTGTTGACTAGTCTGTCTGTCTCTCTATATGTCGGTTTTAAAATTAAGATGTCGAAGAGCGACAATGAGTTATAAAAAGTTGAAGTCAATAAATTATATTATTCATTTAGGGGAGGTGATTTGCACCAATACAAAAGTAGGTAGGGATCCGTGAAAAAGGTAGAGGTTTGAGCAAGACATTGATGGTTGTACTCATATTCACACTCTCTGAGATATTATGGAGAAAAAAATAGCAGAAGAAATAATAAATGCCTTCAAAATTGTGTTTAATTGCACCCTTGAGGCAGGTGGGTGATGGTAGCTAGAGGGTTAATGTTTACATACCTACATAGTTGACATTCTTAGTGGGCCAAATACTTTGAAGGATAAAAAACACCAAGTGCTTAATAGAAGCAAAGACAAAAGAAAATTGCATATTAATCAATTTTTTGCTGATTACAACTGTGTAGTTAAAACAAGAAAAAGTCATAAAAATATGTCTTTAAGGCAAAAACCGACATCAGTTTCCTATTCTCCAGCAGAAAATGAAGGTAAAGTGATATATAGCATCTTGGAAAAATGTATTAAGGCAGAGAGATAAGAAATTTTGTATGAAATGTGCACAGTTGGTGGAAAGCCATCGCTGACATACACAAGTAAAATATGTCCAAATCTACGCTGCTGGGAACAGCCCAAATTTCCTTCCAAGGCTAGAGATAGCCCTGGTACAGTCAAAAAGAATGATTAATGGTGGGGGGGAGAGACAGAGTTGTTTTACAGTTAGAAACAGGGATACCTCTGTGAAGTTAATGCAGTTGAACCAGTCTGCACATAGAAAGTTGCAATATGTTTGCCAATTATTTTTGTATAATTCACTAGCAGAGGAAAACATGTTTGTGTATGTATATTGTAACATGATAATATATAAAGAATAATAGAAATATGATTGCAACAAGCAGCCATTAGTAGGACTGAAGCTAGTATATGAATAAATATGCAAGGAAAATGTTTAGTGATTCATTTTGTGTAATTTTGAAAATAAATCATTTTTTGGTATTATGCCTGGAAGTGAGCCAGGGCTGATCCCGCCTCCCATGGAAATATAGAGTTGAACCCACACTCATTAAATTAATTTGTTCTTTTTTGAGATTTGTTTGAGATATATATATATATATATATATATATATATATATATATATATATATATATATATATATATATATATGGTATCTGTTCTATAGTTGGGATGCTTAATTTTGGGTGGATTTGGTTAATACCCGCTAAGTAATTGACAAATTAGTACGTTTTAGAATAAAAGCATTTTTTTCATGGCATTAGTACATGGTTGTTGAAACCAAATGCTAAGCGAAGCGTTGGATTGGATTGATATTCTGAGGAGTAATAAGACCCCTGATTGTTTAAGTCAAGCATGGGTGTATATTTTGAAGGAATTGTTGATTTTTGACAGGAAAATTATATGTGGTTGAACTTTATTTTTGAATATACTGGTTTTTTTTAATAGAAAGCTACTCCCAGTTATTGTATGTGTGTGAGCTGGGGAGACCCCATTGAGTCACTGTTTAGGGTAATATAAGTTCCTTTCCATTTTTTGGGTTTGATGTTGGATGCCGTCTTTGTTGGGCACAGTTTAGAGCACCCCTGATTTATTGATTTTATGTTGAACAAATAGGTGTTTGTGTTGGTGATTGTTGGAACATTTTTAAAAGAATATAGTTCATAAGGCATGCATGGGCCAATTGCATAGATGAGAAGAAGAGGGAAATGTTTTGGTAAGCAGTTATTAGTGTGATATGAAAAGAAAGACAGATTGCAAATTAAAGCACAATGAGAATATTTGGTAATTGGGGACAGAGAGAAGGCATGGGAGATGCACCCTAAATAATGTGGAGTCATGGAAATGTTATACATGCAAATTCAGGTGTGTATACCAGAGCCAGAGCAGTGTGGACCAGTGCTTCCCTCACTACAACAGTACAACCATGCAATATAGAGGCATTTGAAGAAGAAAGAAAACAATATATCCAACATCACACAAAATGTAAAGCATCACACTGAGAGTAAAAATGCAATTATGAGTGCAAATGACAGAAAAAAGTATATTAATTCAGCCATGGCTAAGCAGAGTGAATATTTATGGGGAATAGTAAGAATACATTAATCAAAACCACCTTTTTGGGGAATATATTCAGAAGGCATGTATTAATGAAAGCATTTGTATTTAGAATGAGGAAGCAATGGGCAAGGAGGGGAAATGCTCACAAAGCACACTGGAACTAAGCTCACACACAATATGGACAAGGGGCATGATATATTTAAACAAATGTATTGAGAAAACATTAGTTCAAAAAAGTATTTTTAAATAAGCACACACACACATGCACATATGCACATGCACACACGCATACACACACACATACATCCACACACACATGCATGGACACACACATACACACACTCATGTATACACACACACACATGCATACACACATGATCTTGTGGAAGTACAGGCAATCAATGGATAACAGGATCAATACACACAAAAGGCCCACACAGGTATTCAGAAGAAGGAATTCAATATTGCAATAAGGACACACACACATATATAGGGTGCTTTCACTTTACATTCCGGAGCACTGAACTCTTGAAGCAAGCAAGCAGATGTGAAAACAGTGGCAGTATTTTACCAAATTTAATGTTAGGGATTGCCGGGCAGGTACAGAGGCACTGAAGAAGCAAGTTGGAATGGAAGCGAAACCATAACCTGAGATACAGTTGAGTATAGTACATTACTGTTGGCTGTTAAAGGAGAAGGGTAAAAAGAAAAAGGATGCTACGAAAAAATGAGGAAGCCAATTTAGTTGAGAAAAACGTGTTAAAATATGCCATAGAATGGGTAGTATTAACAAGTTGAGAGGACTGGGAATACAGAAAGCAGTGGGTACATCACAGGCGAATAATCATGCCAGATGTGCCAAGGTGGGAATGGGTTTGTTCCACAAGGCAGAGGAATGGGAAAGAGAAGAAATGGTGCATATCAAAACACTGAAGGTGGGTTTCAGAATGGATAGAATGAGAAACAAAATGTGCATGGAGGATTTAATCAAGGAGGGCTAATTAGATGAAACCCTCCTATATGAGGAAACATGTGGACGTGCACATGCGTCAGCCAAGAATATGTATAAAATAGGCAATTCTCAGAAGGGGGGGACAGCTTATCCTCCAGCATATAGCTCAGAAGCTAGGGAATAATTCACCCAGGATCAGACATTTATCAGATGCAAGCGCTGAGAGTGCTGTAGGTGGTTAGAGCAAGTGCAAATAAATTCACTGCAGGTGCAATTGCAGCAAACCCCCAGGCACATTCAGAAATATGCAAACACAGGACCGGTATTGAAAACCAGGATAGGAAGAGCCACTGTGTTAGGAGGAAATCCTTTCACAGGAACAGGGGTATGCATGCACCCACAATAGGGCAGCTCACAGGACAAATTGATGTGTTCAGAATGATCAATGTTATTAGTCCCCCAAGAGGAGCCAAGGGTTAAAATGATGGTAGAAGGCAAAACCTTTGCTTTATTAGTAGACACTGGGACTGCACGTCCATGAAACAAGCAGAAAAGGTGGCCAATGGTGGGATTTGCCATTAGCAACAAGGTGTTTTTTGGAGCTACGTGTTGAGTTCCTTCTTGTTGAGGAATAATCAGTCTCTGTGGGAGAGCGTGACATGACTGATCCTTTCTTATATTTGTGATAGACACCAGTTAATATTTTGGGAAGGGATTTAATGAGTGCACCGGCGCGAGACCAACAAGCGGTCTGTGGCCAGCATATAAATAGCCTGTAGTAAAGCTCAGTGACCATTTACTTGCTTTCACTTTATTACCAACCTTATTTTATTTTCATTTGCATTTTACATACTTGAGCTGTTATCATGTTGTTCCTGTCATTTTCATTCTGGTCCCACTCCTGCTCTTATTCTTGTGATTGTACCTTGATTTTATTACTGCAACTTTTAATTTACAATCTGCTTTTTAAATACTGCTCTTATTTGCTCCTCACCAGCGTCGTACTTCCTTGCTGAGCCACGGTCTGCATCCCACTTTCGGGTTTTAATGCAGCCGTAACTCGTGTGTTCAAGTAGCTTTGAACTACACCACCCAGACTGCCTTGGTGATCTTGCACCGTATTTCTTTGCATTTCTGTGTCGGTCTGTCAAGGACCGGAAGCTGGTAGCCCTCTGCAATGTGAATCGTGGAGGTTCTTGCGGTGATAGCTGAAGCCAGAATGACATTTGTGAACAATGCTGAGGGAGTTACTCTTCCTAAGGTAAGAACTCCAGCAAAAAATGCCCCGGTTGGTTCTGAGGAAACCCGCACTCACAGCTCTGAGATAACTACTCCTGATTTCTCTTGTCTGAACACTGTTGCTTACACGTCTGATGCTCTATCTATTCCGAGTGGGGCAGTCACATTGTTTCCTGCTCTACCGGGTGAGAATAGCCCTCTACAGAGTTTTTTAGAAGTGATTAGTCATGATACTCAGACTTCTGATTACTCACCTTCGCGAGAAGTGCTATTAAATCCATTGTTGTGTTGCCCGGACATCACACACATGATTTCTAGCACCGAAGCTAAAATGATATCCAATTCAGAACTAAAAATCATTTTGTTAAATACCCAGTACCTGATTAAACATACTTCCGAAGTAGCTGCATATATCACAGAGCTGAAAGTTGATATATGTGCGAACACAGAAACCTGGGGCCACGATGTTGCAGTTCCATCATTGAACCTGGCTATTCCCGATGGATACGGCATGGTCAGGCATGATAGGAGGGTAGGGAGTGGGGGGTGGGGTTGCACTTATTTTTAGATCTTATCTCTCTATCTGTGTAGTGAAACATCAATATATTGAAGGTATATAGAGGAAATGTGTTAAGATTGGCCTTAAAGTGGAAGCAACTGTTAATCTCCTGTTTTTATATAGACCACCTTCAGTCATGGATGATTTTACCTCAGTTCTTTCTGATTTTATTCTTCTGTTTCTTAAATCTAAATCAAGGTTTTTAATATTGGGTGATTTTAATTTATGGTTGGGGCTGGACTCTGGTAGTAGAGCCTCAGACCTTGAGGGTATGCTCTCTAATCTGGACTTCATGCAAAAGGACTCTGTACTCACTCACATTAAGCGGCACCCTTTTGACTGGGTTGTTACTCTAAATGACATTACCAAAGATTTCTTGGTACTTGCATGTCCTTGGTTTAAACCATTTCTTGGTACACTTTACGTTACAATTAGAACATCCTATTAAAGTGAAAGAAATGCCCAAGCAAACGATAGTTTGTAAAAATCTGAGGAATCTCACCAGGGAACGTATTGAACCATTTCTCAGTCCTACCATTGGGAAGACTCTTAATTCAGTTTCTGCTGAAGGGCTTTCTAATACCTGCATATATTTTGATTGCTGGCCTCCTTGAGCTGCCTCCATCTCTGAAGTCAATTCCATAGCAATTGTCTCTCATCTATGCAGGTTAGTTGAAAATCCCTGCTTGGGTTTATGCCCTGATAAGCTGCGCTTGTGTCATTGAGTCACTCCTAGATTGTACAGTGCAAGGCTGCAACTGCTGATGTCCTTCTATGAGGGCACCCATCCCTAGCCTTCTGTTTGATGTGGAGCAACACAGAATGAGCCAGAGGAGCTCTGCTCCCTCCTTGGTTGTTGATGACCAGGGAATTTGTTACCATGGGTGCCCCCATTATTGCACAGAATGTCTCTGCAGCAGTGATGTGTGTAATGACTGCACATAGGGCGGACTATCGCTGTGCACCCATACACATTTCTCCTGTTGTGAGAAACTCTGCATCAACAAATCCCCCCTCCCCAGGAACCCTTGACCTTGCCATGCATCGGGTGGTAAGTGATGTGTTACTATTTTTCACATTAAGGGCTTTACCAACAAGGGTATGGCGCTGTACAGGTATTTCACACACCACTCATTACAATGTGTTGTCATCAGAACAGTTTTCATGACAGCTCCTATTAAGTCATACAATACTTTCTCAAGGGCATGCCTGCAATGTAATTTCTCTGCAGAATACTTTGAAGAACACTACTTACTATGTGACTGAGAATCATTTGGCTGAAGTGCTGCTGAGATCTTGATAGAAATATGCTTTCATTATAATTTTCAATTTAGTTAAGGAACATGTTATTTGTGATGTGAGTAGAGTGGTATGTTCTAATGTAGTGTTAATGCTTATAATGTTGTCCGTTTTGCTAATATGCTTTCTCCCACAGCTGACATCTCAAGGCATCGGACTGTGGACCTTGTTAGTTTTGATAATTAATGCTCAGTTACAGATACCCATGTATGTCATGCTTCATGTTACAGGACTATTTTACCTTGCTATTGATTTACTGAAACTACAGGCTACCAAGCGAGGGCCCAGGATGGGCTGGCATTAATTATTGTATTGTATAGTTTTCTCGCCATATGTTGGCACCATTTTCCTTGCTTATTGGAGTGTGCAGGGTGTTGGACACCATTTGTCTTCTGTCTGCTGCAGAGGGATTTGCAACTGGTAAATGGATCAAGTGGGTCTGGGTTGTTGCTATACTGATGTCTTGAGCTATGTGTGAACCTATATTGGTGAATTAGGCACCCCCTTGCAGATGGTTCACACTTATAAGGGCTTGTGGTTTTGTTTTGTCACTCTCTTTGTATGTGTGTGTGTGGATGTTGTCTTTCACTTGGTTATTGACAGTGGGTAAATGTGCTCTGGGTGGTTTCGAATAGATTGATGGCTTAGAGTGGAATCCTTTCTTATGTTGGTTGAGTGGGCTACACTCACCAGGTTACCTTTTTTTACTTTGGTGGTTTGGGAATTGTCAAGGTGCAGAGTTGTCCCAATGTCCTATGGAGCTTGAGCTCTGGACAACTTTGAAGGATGTTTTTAAGGTCTCAGTCATTAAATGTGTGTCACACGTTCGTGAAGCATGCTTTGTATTGCTGGTGATGTGGCAGAAACCCCTAGTGAGAGTGGTGTAAGTCTGTCACAGACTTGTGGAGGTGAGCGAGGGACTTTTGGTCTCATGTGAAGAGGTTTAGTTGGTGGTTGTTAGTTAGTGTATGGGCCTTTTGTATTGTGCTGTTCTACCTGACTCTTTTGTGAGTGCCTTGTAAGTGTTATTGGTTTTCTGTCATTCCCTAAGGGAGCACATGTGTTGTGAGGTGTGGTCTCTGAGCTCTGTCTTCCCTGCTTGCATAAAGCATAGAATGTTTTGTGCATGTGACCTGCTGAGTCTTCTAGGTATGACAGTTGAAGAGAGGGTAGCTGAGTGAGAGGGTGTAGCAGTGGATGTCCATTCTGGTTGTTTGTCTTGTGCTACTGCTTGTACTTTCCTAATCCAGTAATAGAAGAAAATAAAGACGTTCCTTTTGCACCTGAGGCCTATTGTCTGACGTACCTGACAACTATCAACAACAGTCTGCCTGATACCGCCCTTTCATCTCACTCACTCCTGTATCTCGGCCAGGGGCGTTGCTAGGGGGGGGCTAAAGCGGCTATAGCCCCTGATCTTTGTAGCCCCGGATAGAATCTCAGGAGCTACAGCCAAAAGACTAGCTAGCCCCCAGTCCCAACAGTTCCAACATCAGCATAGCCACGGGTCTTTTCCAGACCTAGCAACTCCACTGATCTCGGCTTCACTTGCTCTCGTTCAGTGACTTCATTTTTTGTGATCTATTAATTAAATCTTTTAAATGTTTTGCTCCTTCATATCTTCCTTATTTTGTTGCCCATTATACTGCCTCTGTTCTCCCCTATCTTCTTCTTAGCATCTCTGAACGTTTCCTGGTGTCCATGAGCTAATCACATTTTTTCTGCTAGCCCCGTATCTCTAGCATGCACTTCCTCCTTCAAGTGTGTTGACTTAGTGCTGCCAGGCTGTGAGAGTCATTGCTTTTGCACCTGCTCTTCTGACTTTACCTGTTGCTGCTTTGATGATTTCTTCACTCTGCCTTCTATTCAAGGAGGATACTTAAAGTGTCATCTTGGCATTGCAAGCGCATTGTTCAAGTGCATTGACTAAGTGCTGTGAGGCTGTGTGGGTTGCTGCTTTCAGACCCGCGCTCCTGACTTTACCTGTTGCTGCTTGGCTGATGTGCTTCACTCAACCCTCTATTCAAGGAGGATGTTTACAATGCTATCACGCGCATTGGGAACACATTATTCAAATGCATTGACTAAGTGCTGTCTGGCTGTGGCTTGCAACTTGACAGGATTGGGGATTTAATAATACAGGTAAGACTTCAAGATCCACAAGGTATTGTTTTTATGCAATGCTGAAATATTGTACTTAAAGCATTAATTATGCCATCAAGAAATAACATATATCAGCTGTGATTCACTGTGAGAGGGAAACAGCCTAGGGTGCTCAAATTGATTAAAAACAAGAAGGTGGTTAGTAAAGCTGCACCAAAAATGGATTTTAAGTTACATTGTTTATTGCTGCTCACACAGGACATGATGTAGACACGTCATGGTTGAGCACTGACTTGATCAATTTAAAAATATAAAAATACAAACTAGGTCCAAGAAATGGCCATTCACATTGAGCATTTCAAGTTAAATGAGAATGCATCTAACTGGGACTGGTTGACTGCTGCATTATTAAACAAGAACGATGAAACTATTTATGCATCCACAAAACCCGCAAATCATGGGGATCACTCATTTGTATTTATTTCTTGGAATGCTAGGGTATTACATTCCTTCTTACATAAGCCAGGCATCATTAATATACTCAAGTAATCTGATTTATTTGCCCAGCAGGAGACCTGGTTAATGCAAGAGATATGGATTGATGGCTATGTAGTGTAACAGAGACCCGCATTGAAAAAAACCCAGCAAGGTAGGCTTTTTGGGGGACTCATTACTGGAGCAACTACACGTTTTGATATCATTGGATATTTGCCGTATTTGAATAACTCTGATGAACTCTCAGCTATAGTAACTATCTCTTCTGTCTCACCCCAGTTAAAAATGCCTCGAGTTCATGTATTCCACCCGCCGGAAGGTACACAGACAAATCTAAATTAAAATGGTGGAGTGTTAGCAGAGTGTTAGTGCCTGTGACCTGGAAGCTACCCTGCTGGACCCTCAGTAACTCTTCTACCACTATTGTTTGGATGTGGTGCCTGGAGGTGGTGCTGGAACATAAGCTACACACTAGACTCGGAGCGTCCGCGGAGTGCTAGCAGAGTGTTTGCAGAGAGGGCGCAGAAGGCACAATGGACCCAAGACAAACTTCATTAAATTCTTCAAAGAAACAAGTTCCCTATACACGGAGCCGCACCAAAATGTCTGGCGCCTGTAACCAAAGCGCCTTGAAGGAAGTGGACGAGGAGTGTTGTTCTATGCATCCGAATGTTTCATCTCCCGCTAATATCAACATACGGAAGCCCGGTGATACCCGTGAGCTTTCATGTAATGGGTTTATATGTACTGATTATGGGTTCAACAAGGAGAGCGGGGATGCTGCAAATGTGATTTTACAAGGCTCTCCTGAAGCGAGTCCCCAGCAGCAGGAGAATCGCCCGTTTCAAGACTCTGTGACTTTTGCCAAACAAGGTATGTGTTACTCATTTATTCTTCCCGGCCTCACGATGCCCGAAGCGCCTTCCTCCCCAATGCCCCCCTCCTTATCAGCAGAGGGCCCGCTGTCTAGGGAAAAACAGCAAGCCCCTTTTGCCGCCGACTCCAGTCACCCACAGTGGACCGAGAGCGGGGGCGTGACTGGAGGGGCTGGGAGTGCTCGGTCACACTTTTCAGCACAAATGACTAGTCTCTCTCGCCATATGGCGTGCGATGTGCCCCCTCCCTCGATCCCCCACTCCTTACCGGCCACGAGCATGCTCCCCATGGAGCTGCGAACAGCAACTCTGCGAGCCGATGGAAGCCGCCTGCAGAGAAGCGAAGGCGGGGGTGTGGCCAGAGGGGCCGAGGGTGTTCAACCACGCTTGGCCGTCCCGTGTAATGAGCAAGTTGCTCCCCTTGTGATCAGAGGTGAAGGGGGAGGGTCAAATGTCGGTCTAAGTGCCGGTGACTTAAGGAAAGAAAGAGAGGATGCTTTCTGTGCACCGTGAGAGGAGGCAATTTTCACTTTCCGTCAAACTTCACAAAAAAAAAAGAAATGAAGAATCTTGTGGAAGCGTAAATTCTCCTCTATATATGGACGCAATGGGTGATTTTCCGAGCAAACTTGACCACTTACAGATAAACTATAATTGTAATAAAGCTCAAAACCCTGGTATTACACAAAGGGCTCCAGGTCATTAGAAAACTACACAGTACACATTGCAGAATGGACATAATATAAATGGTGGCTTGAAATTACAAATGAAACCAATCACTCCAAAAAATATTTTATCAACAAGTCAAAAAGTTGCAAAAAAGAGTGGTCTCAAAACAAATAAAATACACCCTCAAACTTTCACTCAAAAGTGTAAAGAAAGAGCAAATTCCCTCTCGGACATAAAATGAATTAGATGGCATTTTAATAAGAAAGACCCATGCCTGCATTGAAAACAGCCCAAGATATGAACGGAGATTACAATTCAATGACAATGGATGCCGGCTGAGTTGAACTTGAAGTTACTGATCAAGAATTACTTGAAGCAACGGACAATGGTGAACATATCATGGGTGCAACGAAACAACCGATGCTCAATAACAAGGAGCCAGAACGTCTGACCATAGAAAACCACATTGCATGCAGTTCACCTTCCCTAAAAAAAGAGCCAATTGAGGCCGGAATAGCTCCTATACAGTCTGCATCTTTGAATATGCAAAGCCCTAGTAAAGGTCAAATGCCAAACAGTTCAATTATCGAAACTGTGGCCATAGTGGAGTTTAACAGTCCATCAAAAACTTCCACTCCCCACCCAACTAGACTCAAACGTTGCATTGGGGAAGTGGATATAAGCTTATTCATTTCAAAAATGGCCCCAGAAAAAAAATCTAAAACCACAAACACGCAGCTAATACAAAAGAAACAGTCTTATTATGACCCTTTGTCTCCATCCACACCAAAAAATGGCTCTCAGAAACACCTAGTAAAATTGAAAAGAATGAATACAGACATGGACCCAACTATAATTGAAAGCTTGGATGATGAAAATGAGATGTCCCCAATTAAACTACCTATAAAACAGAGTCAGGCAAAAACCGTCTATGATAATATTGTACCAGCAATCTTACAAGCAAATTCAAAAGTGTGTGCTAATATGCAGGCTGCAGTGGGATCCATGGTGACAATAACGATGGCACCGTTTCTTAAATTATACGAGGCACTTCAAGAAAACTATAAAGATCAGTCTACTCTCCTGGCCCTAATTCAATCAAAACTAATATATGTGGAATCCTACATCGACGCTATCAAAGAAAAGAGAGCCAGAGAGAAAGAAACGAAACATATTATGTTCAAAACCCTTATTAATTTGATGGAAGATGCCCGAGAAGATAAGAAGGCTTTTCTACACTGTTTCAGTGATACTATAACTCTTCTGAAACCAGAGGTGAACAAGTATCAAGCTCAAACTGAAGAAAAAAGAACCTCAACTGAAAACCCTGCTGGCTGCACGGATAAAGCCTGCGATGCACTGGGAAAAACATCCGATACCCTCTCTCAAATAAATAAAGCGGCCCCGGCGACGACAATGGAACACCAAAATACAAATCGTAAAGAAAGAGTGGTGAATTCAGGTAAAAGCGGACTTGACATAAGACCAGCCATTCAGGCCGTGATAATAAATTCAATGACAGGACATGTCAAAAAACCACCCAAACCAAAAGAAAATAAAGAACTGTTTCCTCTATTCGCCACAGAGTGCTCTCAAGGTCCCAGAGAAAAGGAAACGGGAGCCAGACTTAAACAAATTGCTGTGAGATCCACAAAACAACAGGAAATTCATTCTGGGAAATCAAGTAAGAAATCAAAAAATTTACCATTGCCAAAACATACTTCATGTGAAGGAACTCGTCATTTCATTCGCAATTTGAAACCTCTCGAAGATGCGTCCCACAAGATCGAAGGTCCTAAGCAATCAACAAACACACAAACAGAAGAAGGACACAAAAAGCAGAAAGAACGAGAATTTGTCACTGAAACAGTGACTGTATACACTGATGAAGATGAAACCAACACCAGTGAGGATCAAGATGACTTATTGCTACTCTCCATTCATGATTGTGATAGCTCAGTAGATATTGACAGTCAGGAGGGTATTGATGAGATTCAGCATTTAGATGGCTACTGTGAGGAACTTAATTAAAGAGAGATACAATCTCCCTCTTTTTTTTACAGGAAAAAGAGACTTCCTAGAACTTAAAAACTCTAACGAAATCAGACAACAACGACTACTTAAAACAATGTTGGATCACTGTAATTATGAGCATCCTAAAACAACAGATGATTTACAACGAGATATCACAAGGAAAGAGACAAGAGGATCAAGTGCTCGATCTCAAGCTAATAGGCTTCCCCAAAACCAAAGAAAAAAGAGGAGAGGCAGGGTGCCATAAACTCGTACTTGAGCGAGTACTGAAAGCAAAGGATGGTCTAATTTTAAATAGATCCAACTTGATTAAATTATTTCATAACGTACCACAATTGCGCGTTATAGCGCCAAAAGACATCAAAATAGTGGCCTTTCCTAAAGAAGATGAAACAGATCGAATCTGCATCCATCTGTTTTCAAAGGCAGTTATGAATCTAATCTGGATAGCGGCTGATGCACTTAGATCCCTTGGTTTCGACATTAAACCAGATGAATCTGAAAACGCTGATCAAAGAACAAATCAGCTTCAGAATTCCCTATATCCACTGATATACACTTCAAGGGCTCTTTACCCGATAGAAGATCAGAATGCTAAACCAATAAGGTTCTCGCCAACCGTTCTGCAAGGTCCAAAAGCACTCAGAATGAGAGTAAAAGGAAGCACCGAAAATAAGGTGGTGGACTCCTCAGCTAATTGCGAACCTGTCCTTGTGACAAAAATTGACACAAAAAAACATGGGATTGGCTAGCTGGAACATTAGCCACAAAAAAACAATCATTAGACCGACGCCATAAATAATTTACGAATATCGTCATGGAATACACAAGGCCATCGTCACCTGCTGGAACAGCTAAATGAAGAACTTCTGAAGTCAGACATTATATGCATTCAAGAATGCTGGCTCTTAGAGCCCCCAATCATGAGTGGGACCACCTGCCTTTTGAATAAAGGATATAAAGGTCCAAAAGGTTGACCATCTGCAGGATTGTTGACTGTCATAAAAAATTATTATAAAGGTGACATACTTCGTGTAATGACCCCTTCCCCACTCAAACAAATAACCATAATTCAAGAGCATAGCAGAGGTTTCCATCAATCCGAGAAGCAATTCAAAATTATAATTAACCTCTATTGGAAGACCAAAGCTAAGGACGGTGACAAATTAATGGGAACTGTGTTTCAATACATCGACAAGTTAAGAGCTGAATTTGAAAATCCCACAATAATCATATGCGGTGATCTCAATATAGATTGTACAAAAAAGAAACTTCAAGTTGTACAAAGAGGCCACAAACAGCACATATGAAAAATTGGCTAAAGGAGACAAGCAGTCGAGACCTTTTGCAGGTGAATGGAAATGTGACTGGTGACCTTAAAGGAGCAGCCACATGGACTTCATCTAACCAAAGCGCGACCTTGGATTACTTCTTTGTAGATCGTGAAACCTTCAAAATCATCTCTTCCTTGAATATAATTACAACAACAAAAAGTGATCACAAAATACTCGTTCTCACGTGTTCACTTCCGACTAACTTACATGAATGTGGTCTAGTCCATCAAAAAAGGTGGCCCTATAAGATCGAAGTAAATAATGGCCTTAATAGACTGCGACTGGCACCAAAAATGACACCGATTCTGAAAAAAGCAATAGATTGCTGGAAGTCAGCACTGAACATTGGTGTAGAATATGAAGCATGTTTGACCATCTTCAGGGTAAAGCAAGGCCATAATATAAAGCCAAAAACTGTTTGACAACCCAAATATAACTCTGAATTAGCAGAAAAAAAATCAAAGCTAGCAGCGAAATTAAGAGCACTAAAAAAACCGAACACTCAATGTGCATTTGAAGAAAGGATAATATTAAGAAAAGCTTATCGAAATTGGGCCAAATCTCACAGAGCCCAATTGTTTCAGAGAGACTCTGAAGAAATGCTGCTAGCGGCTAGCAATAAAAATGAAAAATTCATGTGGGCCTTAATGAATCAGACAAGGGTCTCACAAGGAATGGAACAGATCAACCCCATCCATGAATGCAAATGGATTCAATACTTTCAAGAAATGTACAGTCATGATACGTATGAAGAAGCCCGGACTCAAAGAAATTTGGAAAAGACTCCGTGGAATATATCATTTGAGAAGTCTGAAATTACTATACTCATTAACAAAGCCAGCAACTCTCGGGCACCGGGGCCCGATGGCCTATCGAACACCATATTGAAACAAGCCCCAGAAGTGTGGGCTGATATGTGCTATGCTTTGTTCACACAAATTACCCATATCAAACAATTACCGGAAACATGGACAAGAGCCATAATCATCCCCATTTATAAAAAGGGAGACAGAGCCAACCCTGAGAACTATCGACCAATATCTTTGTTGGACGTTATAGGTAAAATCTTTGCTGGAATCCTCCTGAAGAGATTAAAAGAATGGATCAAACACTCAGGAAATTATGATCCCCGGCAAGCAGGGTTTGTCGAGAAAGTTTATTGCGGCTTAAATCTGCTTATATTTAACCTATTAAAGGCCAAAACCATCTGTGAAAAGCAGAAGCTCTATCTGGCATGCATAGACATGGCTGCCGCCTTTGATAAAGTTGACAGACAAATTTTGTGGCAAAAGCTGGAGCAAAAAGGATGCCCGAAAGACCTAGTAGTTGCAATCAAAGCCTTGCATACTGACACCTCTATACAAGTACGGTTAGATCCAAAGGGTAATCTAACCAGAGCAATTCCAACCAAAAGAGGCCTAAAGCAAGGGTGCCCTTTGGCTGCCATTTTGTACAACTTTTACATCTCGAAAATAAAGGATCGGCTTGTTACATCTAGAGGATGTTCTCCAAAAATAGGCACCATCGCAACAGGTCTCTTATTGTACGAAGATGACTTGATCATCCTGGATAAGACACCAATTGGTCTGCTGAAAAAACTTGAAGCCCTTGAAATCTATGTTAAAGAAAATAAACAAGAAATAAATCCTGACAAATCAGAAATGTTAACAATCAAAACATCAAGAGCAAGAGAGAAAAAGTCTTTCAAACGGTGCGTTGGTAATAAATCAATTCTGAGAACATCAAGCGTAAAATATTTGGGAGCTATGATAAGTGCTGACTGGAACGATAAGCCGTGGATAGATCATTTACAACACAAAATGAGCCAATTAATGGCACAAGCACTTATCCTCAAACAAAGATTTGGCAAGTTCTCGCTCCAACCAACAGTAGACTTCTACAACGCAAAAGTAATTCCATCAATAGCTTATGCTGGAGACACCACCCTTAGAATACCATGGGAAACCTGGGAAAAGGTAGAAGCCAGTTTTTGGAGAAAACTACTAAGGTTGCCGCAATGTGTTCCAATGCGTATAATTTGACATGAACTGGGTCTCTATTCTATACAGGTTTCAATCATATGGAAAGCTCTGTCAACATTCAGAAAGATTCTAACCAAAGATTGCCCACCACAATATGCAATTTTAAAGGAAGAAAATGAAAAAGCAGTATTCTGGCCTTTGATCGTCTGGAAGGATAAATATAGGGAGCTCCTACAGAACTTGTATATATCTGAAGAAACTTTACGTATCAATCCTAAGAGGGTGAATATTGCGCTTTTGTGCGCTGACTGGGCCCAAACGGAAAGCGCCCATGCTTCCTCTAAATCTCACAACCTCTCAAAAAGTCTCAGCATAGCGTCTAAAAATCTTCCAGGCTCTCTGAAAAAGGCCGCGAATCCTACTCACCGTGATCTAATTTTACGATTTAGATTGAACATTTTAAGAACAAAGATAAATCTGAAAAAATATGGCATAGTATGTGACATCAATTGCCAGCTTTATGAGCAGGAAGACAAATCTTTACAACATTTAGTGATGTATTGTCCAGAGCTAAGAACAGCAAGAGACTCACTTTTACATCCAGTACTAACTCTGATGTGTGGGTTAGACTCTGATTTGTGGTGGCAACTCTGTATGACAATCCGAACCAGAAAACTATTAGAGCACTTGGCACATTCCTACAAACAATGCTGACTAAATTGGAAGACAGATAGGCGTCCTGCCAATAAATGAAAAAGGACGTCATGACGATGGAACAAATATAATTCATGGATTAGGTCAAAGTTCAGGCCAAACCAAAGAAGAAGAAGACCAGACAAATAAATAAACACTAGAAGTCCTTGGAACAAACTGATCCAGAAACAAAAGGAAAATTTATGGAGTTGGTTTGGCCTTGTAATTGAGACATTAAAAAAAATGATTTTTTTTATTTTTCTTAACGCAAAAGCTTGTATTTATTTATGCTATATGCTTAAAAGAAATGTGTTGATAGAATACTGACAAAATGGCTTCATGATTACCCCAGGTATGAATTTATTGTCGCTGGCTACTTAAACACCCAATGCTGTCCTATAAATGAGACAGAGAAAATTAATTCTAATCCCTCTCATGAGATTGATTCTTGTTGGGCAACCTTCTCTGGGGGATAAGGTATGAAATGTTCAAGTCCTATTGATTCTGATAATATGGACTGTTTTTACTTGACATAATAGCAGCCATAGATCTAGAATCAAATATATTTTTGTTCCATCTCCTCTTAGGGACATCTTCACTAATTTTCATAAATTTTTTAATGTTGAGATTCCTTTAAACCCTGGAATTCCGATTAAAATTATGAAAAGAAAGGCAATTAATGGGTTAGAGCCTGGGATTAACAAATAGCCACATAAGGTAAAATACTGTGTATATTCTAAACAGAGTTTCCCCTTTTCCTAAACCATTTAGTTACATTCTTAAGTCACAAAACAGAACGTTAAGAGATTGTATTATGCACCTTAGATTTTATTTGTTATGTATTTATGAAAACATTGACTTGTGGTCGAAAATTCCCCATGACTAGCGGAAATGCGGGTTTTGCAGTAGTGTTATTGAGACCTCGAGATACGTTTTAACGACTTGTTCATCCCTGCACACATTTTATTACAAGGGATATACAACCTTTGTTAGCACATTGGAACAAATTACACATGATCAGATCTGGAGTTGTATCTATTCAAGGGAATCATTGGTAGTAACATCCGTAGCACATTTTATCTGGAAAGAGTTTGAGAAAATGATTTGTTATTGTAATTGGTGTGGGTTTTTATGAATGTACAACTTTTACCATATTGAATTATTTATTGTCAGCAAGTTTTGATTAATTGTATATAATTAAAAACTTTATTGCATATTACATTTCTTTTCTATTGTATGTGTTGCAGGTTTAATGCTATAAACCAAATACACAATAAAATAAAATAAAATAATGTTGTTCAACGACATGCTCATCTCTCACTCTTGTCACTTTCCTCTTCTTTCTTGAGACCAACAAACCAATGTACTTTATCTTTCCTACTTTGATTTCTGAAGCTTGTTGTACCATTTGCATTTACTTTATTTTTAAACATTTTGTTTAATTGTGCGGGCAGCACTTTTGGAAAAGCACTTTATCAATTCAAATAGATAGATGGATAGACAGATAGATAGATCGATAGATAGATAGATAGATAGATAGATAGATAGATAGATAGATAGATCCCAACATAATGTTGCCATTACTAGCAAAAGACAGTCAGTACGCTCTGACATTAAAAAAACAAACGATTATTTATAACCAGAAGACGTAAGAAATCTAAATAACAAACAAAAGACAACACCCCGTGTTCAAACCAAACCATACATAAAACATGTTCAACCCCATGAAATAAATCATGAAATAATAATTTCCTACCATTGTAAAATGCGAAGTGTATAACATCCCCATCCTCAGGCCAAAGACTTTATGGAAAGAACTGACCAAAGAAACCTCTGTTCTTTGTTCCTAATATATACAATAAAATAAAATAAAAATCCCATGCTTCCTCATGGCAACAAAACTCAACTGATGAATGGATTTCAGAGCATTCATCAGAAGGGTACAAACCCCATCTCTCCTTCTTTATATACCTCAGTCCTCCTTTGCATCCTTCTTCATTACTGAACTTTGTTGTTTTGCAAGTTTTACACTAGGCCAATAAATGTCATTCTAAAAGGACTTCAACAAAGATTTGATTGCAATGCAACAATTATCAGTACCATCAGACGGACAATTGCTGTCATTCTCATTTGTAAGATGTATTTTCACTAGACATATTTTCACTAGATGTATTTTTGCTAGTTGAATCTAATCTTTCATCTCCATTAGCTAATCGCTTCTTCTTAAGGTGAGATCTCCCTTCTCGGCTGTTATAGCCCAATTTAGATTATTTTTCCTGATATATCTCTGAAAATATTTCCTCTCACTCTTTTTTCCCCATACTCCAGACTGCTTTACTAGTAAAGTTCACATTTGATAGGGTAAAAAATGCATGTCACCCTTTCCAAAGGCTCTTTAATAAAGAATAGAAGACACCATGCCATGATTCGTTAATCGTTTGTGTATCACACTTCGTCCAAAGATAACCAGATCTTCCATCATTTTCTTTTTGTGGCATCCTTTCAGACACTAAGTGCAAAATGGCAATCCTCAATGAGGTTAGTTGCCTATTCTTCTTTTATGCCGGTTTCAATTGAACTTCCAGCTAGTGATCAGCAGGATGTGATGTGTCTCACAGGAATGATGTCACTCATTGCAAGACAATTCAGGTCATGATGTGCATGCAGTACACCCTGGAGCCAAGCCTCATTCCAAACCTCCTTTTCTTCATATTGGAAAAAACGCATAAACAGAGTAAACTCAGAGCATTGATCGGAAATTGAGAAAAAATGTTACAATGAGCCCATGTATGTTGTTCTTGTTCACAATTCCCAGCTCCCAAACAAACATTTTTTTTATTCTAAACAAAAACATATAATTTCCAATTTCCATTGCATAGTTATCCAATTCACATATTCTCATACGCTTGTTTAAAATGATTTCAACTTTTTCATTTTGTAGAAATGTTGTATTTATTTTCATTTCAAGATGCATTTCCCTGACAGACTGATATTCTGTACAACAATCTGAGTAGTTAATAAATAATGATCTGTAAACAGACACATGTGATATCAGTTCCTACCTATTGTAAAATGTCTGATAGAAAATTATACATTTTCTAGATTTATGATCCCTGTTATATGAGTGCATCCTGGAAATTCCTGTAATGCAAAATCCTGTACATCATTCTTAATATTTAGCAGTGTCATCCCTATTGTATCCTTTTCAGGCAAACAAGTGTCAAAATCACCATTCAAAACAAGCCCCTTTTGTGACCATGAACAATTTCATAACTAGTTTTAGATTTACACACTATGCATACCCCTTAATTGAGGTTTCTGGAGCAAACAGTCCACTAGCACCACTCTCAACCACATCCCAAACTTTCTAAGCGCTGCTCATCACTCTAACTTCTCCTCATTCCTTATTTTAGTTGATCTTACTGCAGTTTACAACACTGTGGATCATCTCTCTCCTACAAACCCTTGCTTGCTTTGACTTGACTTGAAATACACATTATTGATTGTTTGGCTATGTATGTCCAAATACGCTACTGCTCCATCTCATGCAACTCTAACACTTCTTCCTCCTTACCTTTGACAGTAGGTGTCCCACAAACATGAATGTCCAGGCCTCTTCACTCTCTTCAGTGCCTTAGTTGGCAAATTAATCTCATCCTATGACTTTCACTTCAACCTCTTTGATTATGATACCCAGATCCTTTTTATCCATTTGCTCCGTCACCCTTGCTATCCTAATACTCCATCAGCTACCTCACAACAATTGGTTCTTTCCTGCATAAAGTTGTACTCCATCAAGACAGAAATAATTGTTCTCCCTACCTCCAGGGAAAAACCCAGTCTCCGACCTCCCATCTCCATGCCTCTTGGCCTCCTCACTCTTTCACACAAGTCTCATCATCTTAACAGTCTCTTTACAGTGACCTAACGTGGCTTACTTCCTAACAGCCATGCCAATGCAGCTAGGACTAATCTTTTCAGAGTAAGTAAGATCCATTCTCGTCTAACCAACCAGTTACCTAAAAATCCAATCTCTATCCTAATATTCAACACATTGGACTTCTGCATGAGCCCACATGCTTTTATTTGCTGTTACTTCTTCTCTCTCCTAAACACAATTCACAACTTTGCTATGCACAGCCTTATACAGCCTACCTACATCTTCTTCCTCTACATACTGTCACCATGCCGGGTGGCAACTCATGCAAAATTACTCTATTTTCCGGTTTCCTATTCCTCATCTTCAAAACTATCCATGGTCTTTGCCTCATTACCTTACTGACTGCATAACTCTTTACTGTATTTCTCAGTCTCTCTTATCCTTCAATCTGCACAACCTTTCTGTCACACACCACCTTTGTCTCCTCTTGCTACTGTTCCTTTGCTAGTCTTGTAGGAGTAGGAATCTAGGCTCCGCATTTCAATATCAAGACTCCGCATTTCAACATCTAGGGCCTCATTACGACCCGGGCAGTAAGGGATTGCTGGTACTGGTAAGGGCACTGGTGCCGGTAATCCCTTACTGCCCAATTCCGAGGTCTGTAGGGTATTTTGTGGATATTTGGGGCTTTGCAGTATTTTCTTACCACCAAAATACCTTTAGCAATAATCACTCTCTGTATTCATATTGGGTCACACATGACAATAATACATTGCATTATTTCAGAATTCAGACCTATTTAGATGGTATGCGCGGTAGTTTGCGTGGTTGGTTGGTATAGTGGTTGGTTTATTTGTGGCCCCAATATCCAACATCCCTTGTTTTTTATCTAGATTGTTCTTGATCACTAGAGAGACCTCAGGCCTACATTTTAGGGATACCACATTTTCAGTGTTAGTGTTGTGTGCCACCATGGGCAATTGTGGTATTTTTGTGGTAATTTCCACTACCTCATATACGGTAGGGAACTATGTCCAGAGAGTCTCTCTTCCCGTTGACTCATGTACCTCCAACAGGCTATGTTACAAACAGTCATTCACAACTATCCATACTGAATCGAATCATGCACACATCTACTTTAAAATGACAATTGCACTGTTTAAAAATCTACCCACGTTTAAACCTTTCCTCATGCAAAATGAAAGAGAAAAATGATACACGCTAACTATCTGTTTTCAAATATTTTTGTAATATAGAAATTTCATTTAAACACAGTTTAACTTTTTTTACAGAAATAAATAAAATGGTACAACATTATTTGTGATAAAATGAACAGAGAGCTGCGAGAATATATTCAATTGGTAACATTAAATGTGCTGATAAGTGACTGAGACTCCCTCTAATACACTGACTGAACAGCTTCGCACACTTTCGTACAGCTCCCACTCGCTTCTGTAATTACCTTATCTGTTCAGCATGAGTTTTCTCCGGCTATTCTCTTTCTGAATTTGGCTCCCTTGAAGATCAACCCCAGTGAAAACAAGCATCTGCCGTTCTCAAACCGGGGTTATTGCCTGGAGCTCTCAGCTTTTGCAGCAGGAATGCCCCAGCCAGGAAAGAGATCCTTCTCCCAGCTCTGCAAGATGTCGACCCTCTTCCCCCTCTTCTCAAGCTTCTCCAGCAAAGTTCTAATCACAGCCTCTAGCATGATACTTGCTATGACGCTGCTCCAATCAGAATCAATCATGTCATCTCCTCCCTCGCTACACAATGGCTCACTTCTACAGTGGCAATTGTAACAAACTGATTTCCTGCTCCTTCAAGCTCTTTGCTTCCTGTAGTTATGTGGACAGAGCAGCAGAGAAAAAAATGAATGTGCGTTTAAAAGTTCACTTTCAGAGTAGGCCTAATTCTGCAGTGGAGACACATTTTTATTAGTGGGTTATGTTAAATGAAGTTTTATTAGTCAGGTTAGTTGTTAATAAGGTTAATTATTAATTTTCAAATGTGTCTCTTGCAACAAAGGCATTTCAGGTGAAAAATAGTGTGCATTTTGAATGTTCAGATGTGTGCTTTTAACTGTAAATATGGATTTGCATCTTATATGTAAAAATCGTTTTTGACTGAATAGCCTGTCTTTACTTACATGTCCATGTTACTCTGGCAACACATATAGCAATGCACCACACCCATGTAGTGGTGCTGCATAAAAATGCTACCTGTGCAGTAGTGCTGTACTCTGTGCTGTAACACGCCAAATATCCTTACAGGTCTCTTTGTGGGTCCTCCGTTAACGGCTGGTTTTACCAGCCGTTAAGGACGGGATCCGCAAAGGGACATTGGAGGCAGTTACTGTACTGCAATTTGCGGTACAGTAATTACCGCCGTCCCCATTTCCATTGAGCCCTATGGGGGCAAAGATGGGAATGGGGACGGGCCAATGGTGAATGGGGAATTACCGCCCCGCCAACCTTGGAATGGGGTGGTAATTCCACCATTCACCATGGCGGAAGCGGTAAGGTACCGGTCAACCATGGCGCTAATAGTGCCATGGTTAACGACTGGGTCGTAATGAGGCCCCTAGTCTCTCCATTTCAGCATTTACATTTTAGCGAGGGTTGGAACTTTAACTAGGGCCAAGGGTGAGAGACTCATTAATGAGTCAATAGTATGAGTCTCACGCTGGATTTAAATAGATGCCAATGCACAGAGCACATGCTAGAAAATTATTACTTTGCCCCCTGGTGCTATTTTAATGAACTGAGCCTCACTAAATATAACAGTAACATGAATCTAACTTACTAATTTAACAAACCCATTTAACATGTAACAGATTACCATACTAACATTTAGTGCAAATTAGTACATAAAATAAACTGAATGCAGATTGAGCCAATGCATAATGATCTGAACAAGGGAAAGAAACATTTACTTTAAACGTGCAGGCTGAAAAATGTGAAGATCTGTTTCTAAAGACATGACTTTGTCTTAGAGCAGGAAGCGCAAGAAATATGTATCACTTTGCTCTTCAGCAATGCAGTTTGCAAAATGAGAAAGGCACAGAGTAAATCATGGGCTATTTCAGTGAAATGACCTGGTCAAGGGGAGGTGTTTTTCTGCAGTGATAGAGGGTTTCATAAAAAGGGTTTTGAGGCAGAGTAAAGTGGCATTCCTCTTCTGGCACTGTCTGATGAAGGAGGCAGAGGGCTGGTGCTGGGCTGATTGCAAGCTGACGAAGTCTGAAGCTGTTTCTCTCCTGGGTTGTCAATCTTTAGCAGAGCTGCAAAGTCTCCAGTCATCTTAGCTGTGAATGATCCTGGGTTACTGCCAAGTGGAGTTGTGGATATTGCCAGCTTAACATAGGTAAATATAACAGTAACAGTAATTGAAGAGCATGTATTGTACGTGAAAAATGCATCCAGGTTATATTAGAAATATGTTTGTTGTCTTAAAGTAATTCACAATCTATATTTTACATGGATTCCCATTTTGAAGCAAGTTTTGTTAAGACAAGAACATTACAGCTGCCAAGAATTGTATGAGAGAAACATTCAAGGTTACATCAGACCAGCAAAACAAATGTGTAACTGAAGCTTATTATTAGAAAAGCTATTTAATGTGTGCAAGCTCTTTAATGAAATGCATCTTATCCATGTTTAAATATAAGTCTCTGTAAAGGGGTACTGCTGAATACAACTGTTTGGTCATTTTATAAAGCCATAAAAGAGATAATCTAATTCGACTGGCATTTTATTATGTGTCCAAACTATTGTTAACACATAGACTGAGGTCCAACAGATGGCAAGCCTATTTTACCGCAGGCGTTAATTCACATTTTACGACATGTTGCAAAGCATAAGGTAAATTACTCGTGGTAGTTGAACCTTTCAGAGATGCTATATCTGTGTGTGTAGTTGCAGTGAATTGTTTTGCTTGGAGAGGCTGACTGAGTGCATTGTATTTCAATTGCATGATTTACATTGGTTGGAACACAGCCAAAAGGGCATCATCGTGATGTTGAAAATAAAACATCACAGGAAAGCATGAGCCATTTATTCAAAGTGTATTAGGTTCAGTATGTCTTTATTGTTAGTGACCGTGGTAAAATAATTATTAGGCAGTATTCTGAAATGAATCTCACCACTATAAAAATACCACAAAAGTATCACCATAGCAAAGTAAAGCAAACATACCACAAATACTACCATATCAAAATACCACAATAAAAATACCATAAAGTACTAGATATAACCCCAAAATATATCTTGCAGCCCCCCTACACTGAAATTCTATCTAACCAGTCATCAAAGAAACCACCCCAGTGGACCTGTTTAGGACCTGATGCAGGAAACAATCGCTAGACCATTAAGGGATGCATTTATCTCCATATTTACTCTCACCAATCTACACATAGCAGAATTGAAAGTACATGACAATCTCCCCTGAATAAATGTGTCAAAATAGTCAGTTCTAGGTTATCGGTTGATCAAGGCGAACAATAGGGATAATTTACAACATGCCTCTGCCCCATTAGGTGTAATTAGTGTGGTGTAGTTTAGTATTCTAGGCACAGTTGGGTCTTGAAAGAATGGATTCCCAACACATCTCAGAAGATATGTGCGGTACAGGACAGGGAAGTGGCAAGGAAAAACCTCCAACTACTTTGGAACAACCCTGAACACAGACACCCAAACCTCAGGATCAGTGAGATCATAAGCGTGGCCCTTGACAACTGGGATAGAGCGGTAAAAAAAGAAACACTGTCAATTAATCCTGCCCCCTTTATGCCGTTTTTTGATAACCCGGAAATCAAACCCGGCATAGAAAAAGGAAAGTTGAAAAAATGGGTTGACACAAACTGCACTAAAGTTGGGGATATGTATGAAGACCAGCAGATAAGATCCTTCATGGAATGCCGCTCACTACTCGGCCTCACAGAAAAAGAAAGAGTCCAATATGATCAACTCCATCAATGGCTCTCTAAACCAAGGATATGGCAGGCAGCAACGAGAGACCTAACCCCATTTGAATCATACATAATGTCTCACACGGGAGACAAAAAATGTGTGTCAACTCTATACAAACACATAAATGTCCTATCAGAAGACACAAAATGGCAATATATGAATAGATGGGAAAAAACGCTGGGGAGGGAGATCACGAGAGGCCAATGGGAATACATCTGGCAAATCATCCCCAAATAGACTCGAGTGATCCAGCAAAGAGAAACTTGGGCAAAAATAATGATCCAATGACATTACACCCCAGAAAGACTGCAGTGAATGTACAACTCGAAACAAAATGTATGCTGGCGAGGTTGCAATGAGGAGGGCACCTGGAGACATATTTGGTGAGACTGCCCGAATCTGAAAAGCTTCTGGTCGGAGTTAAAACCCAAATGCAAGAGATGTTTAAAGGGGCAGAATTAATAATAGAAGAGGTGTGGCTTGGAGGATTTTGGGACCCCTGAGACAGAACGTTGCCGATGATCCAGAAGAGGAATTTTATGGGTCTCCTGATCGCCGCTTGGCTAACAATAGCCCAAAGATGGAAACAGAAATCACTGCCAGATAAGTTAGAATGGCTACAGCGAGTCTGGCATTTCATAGCATTGGAGCACATTACGTATAACCTGCAAGGGGCCTGACAAAACTTTCACACAGATATGGGGCCAGTGCTAGAATACCTGCAAAGTGATTTTATGCTGCAATGGTGCCCCCGTAGAATCGGAATCCTGGATGTTTACATGAAGGTGCAAACGCGATGGACACTAAGAACTAGACAAACTTGCTTCTCCTTTGATGACCAGTGGGGGGGAGGGGAGTTAAGGGGGATGTTTGGAGGGAAATGTGACAATGTTAAGTCCCACAGTTGATTCTAATGTGTTACTTTAAAAAAGCAATAAAAACATGTTTTTTTAAAAAAAAATAATGTGCTGGTAGTTGCGAGCCCAACACAGGGGGCTTTCTTTGTTTCAGTTCCAATCAATGCCAGTGTTCTTTTTGGCCTAGGCAGAGCCTGTGGTTAAGTCCTATGAGCCCAGCAGGAGCATTGCACAGCTCAACACCAGTGCTGTGGGACTCCCAGCTCAGCACACTCAACCACACACTAACTGGAATCACCAACACCCATGCACCACAGAAGCTTCAACTTAACCAACACAATCCCTCCAAACCTGGTACACATAGGATGTCATCAACAGAAAGCACACAATATGCAGAAAAGAAAAGCTTTGGGGAAGAGCTCACCAATTAGAAAACTTCATATCCCTGAGAAGCCTCTAATAAGAATGCTAAACACTCTTCTCCTCAGCCAAAGTAAACTACGAGACAACAACTTTCAGCAAAAGCTTCAACAAGAGCAGAATTTTTTCCAAGCCATGAAGCACTGCATCAACGCACTCCCAGATCAGGCAATACGTTTACAATTCCAAACATATCACAGATATTCCACTCATACCACCCAGCAACAAATGGAGATGGACCAAATTCAGCACAATTACTCAAGGATACCTGACCAACACTATTTCAACCCTTAAAGCAATTAACTACAAAGATGACATTCTCCCCATCTCCAAACTTGATTTCTACTTACACATCCTCCTTCATCTCTCTGCAGCCTTTGATACCATTGACAATTAACACCTTCTCATCTATCCACATGTGTGGGCTTTCATCTAACAGTATTGCAATATATCTCCACATACCTCTCCAACAGATAGGCTAAACAGATCCCAGCATTACCCATTAACCTGTATAGTTTCAAAAAGCTCAATCTGTTCCCCTGCAGTCCTAAATCTGTGCATGGAACATCTGGGTGAACTCCTCCCCAGCCCCTTCATAAAGATACACAAATATGCAGATGACACACAGCTTTAACTAAAGATAAACTGCATCAACAGTATTCCATTGATTCAAGCACTATGTGCGCCTCATCCAAACCATTGATGTAAAGCACCTACCTGTCATGGATTGAGAGAGCCTTTTTCTGACATTGGCACTGAGGGCAAACCACCGGAATGTGCCTCTCCCCTTTTCTTGATGGAGCAGAGAATTGCCGGGATGACCCTTCCAAGACGGGACTCGGACTTGCATGGAGCCTCGATACATTTCCGGGTTGCTGAAGCTGATACAGCATGGGCAGAGCTTTATCATTGTGGTGAGGGGTTCCAGCGGTGCACCTTAATGCTTTGTTTCACTGTGATCATACTGCTATTTACCTCATATTCTGTTCTTTTCCTTTATTTCTCCTGATGCCCCTCTGGGCTCTGTCATGCTTGTTCTCCCTCTGTTGTTCTTTTGTTTGCCTCTTAATACCTTACTGACTTGGAGCTCCACAGACATATTCCACCATTGAAATGCCATTGTTTGGGACCTCACCAGAATTCAACATCCAGGGTTTTTCCCCGAACTTGGGTTACTGTCTTTGGGAGTCACCTCTCTGGTTTGTCTATTAAGACAGGGTGCCTTTGTCAGATGCTCACACACACTTCTCCAGATCCAAGCACTCAGCAACACAGGGGAGAGGTGTTATTGACACTACCTAAAGCGCAACCCTGCAAAGAGCAAATTAATTCTCCTGGGAAGCCCCACCAAGATTTCCCAAGTCGAGAATTGTCTGACTGAAATGAAACTCAGTGAATTCACACCCCAACTCTTCAGTAGTGCAAAGTCTCTCCAATTTACTATTTACTGTCACCTTTTATTCAAAACACAAATCACCAAGAAGGCTGCATGGTAACTGCTTACACTCCTCCACAAGTTTAAGAATAGCTGTCCAAGCCCTGGCCATCTCCTACCTGGACGGTGGCTGCACCCTGTGCACAGGAAACACAGGTGCCACCTTGGCCCCTCTGAAAGCTGTCCAGCATGTTGCTGCATGCCTCATCACAAGAATTGAACCTGTTGATCCTCTTCCGCAAAAGGGGTACACTGACTTCTGCTTCAAGTATGCATCATTTCCAAGATCTTCATCACAGGCAAAGCAGTCACTACAGAAACACCACTCTACTTGGCTGAACATCTCACTGCAGAGGCCAACACTCCACTAGAAGCCACAACACTGCCAGGCTGAAAACAAAGTACTGCAAGAGGGAAAAGGCAGGACACAGGAAATATGGAATTTTCTGCTATGCATACTACCTCACGAAAAAGTTACCAATGTAGGTAAGATCACCACCCTCCATTCCACACTTGAGGGAGGACATGAAGACTCTATTCTTCAAAGAACATTCAAACAAATACTCAATGCCACACTCAACACTTTCTCCCACTCTAGAGATCCCTCCATCCACTGCTCCTCCTACCCATCCCTGATCCTCTGTTGCCTCTGCATTCCAATTGAAACCCTGTGTGTGTCCACCTTGTATATTATTCTATGTTTTATTAAGGTTTTTGTGTTAAATAGACAAAAACCTTAAACACTACATAATATCAGACAGTACAGACAAATATCAAGCTATTCGCATCATCACATAATACAATGCACTTTAATTCTTAATACTTCATTATACTGATACCTAAAAACCTTATGTAATCTAATATAAAAAACTTAAAATGATTAAAATCAGCTATCCACATTTTCAATTCTCCTAATCATGAGCTGCCACATATAATAAGATTATTACTAAAGTATATAGTTTGGCGTGAATAAATACATGCCCATGTTTGATTGTCCCTTATGTTATTATTACTCTTGAAACCTTCATAAACCTTACAAAACATATCCGTAAATTTTGAAAAACCTGTTAATACATTTCTAGAATTCTCTATCTCAAGTTGGCATCATTGACAATGTCTTTCTTGTCTAAGGCTGGCAAACCAAGCACCAAGCCGTCTACTCACAACTGTAGGATAAATCCTCTCTCCTTTAGATCCCTTATATTAACAATATACTTGGCTGGTCCATCAGTGATAAAACATTGTTTTACATAATCCACAAAAGTCGATTTTGTTTCCCAGATCTCGCAAGATAAAATCTCTTTCCCAAATTCCAGCCGTCTTTTTTTTTTCTTTGGCTGCCACCCCAATATTTATCAGATGTTCAGTTTCAAAGTCAATCATATAAAAACAAACGTAATGTCCTCTAGCCACTTCTTTACATCTTGTGCTGCATAGTTAAATAAAGTCACTTGTCAAAAGGGTTATATATTGAATTGAACTGAATTGATATTTTATTTATATTGCGCTCATACACAAGCGTTTCAGAGCGCGACAAGGCTAGGGGGAGGAACAGGGGAGAATAAAACAACAACCTTACTAGGCCCAGTGACATTGAGAATGTGCAAGTGCAATGGGGAAGGAGAGGGGAAAAGTGCCAGGAGGGGGAGAGATGGCAAGTGCAGAGCAAAAGGAGAACATAATAATTAATAATAAATAAAATAAATAATAAAACAGCAACAAAAGTGGTGGTGCCGCCAGAAAGTGGCAAGTGCTGAGTTTAAGACAGTAGACAGATATTTCAAAGTATGTTGAGTACTCTCTTCCACCATCTTTAGAAAAGGATACTTGAGGCTATCCTTTTTCAAAGTGACAAGAGATATAAACCCTAGCTCAAATTGAATAGCTTCAATGGGAGTCGAGGAGGCAAGGCCCAAGGTAGCACACCAAATTCTACTTTCAAATTTCAAAAGCCACTTAATAGTTCGGTCAGAAATGTTATTGGCCCAATCGATCGGGCATGTACCTCTGAGCATACATTGATCGTTCTTAAAAATGTTTCCAATGCAACTTACTTTAACACATGCAAAAATGACTTGTCGGGTACCGCCATCTTGTGCTAATGGTATCCGTTGATCCACCGCCCTAAGTTCAAGTGCCCTTGCAGCACTAATTCAGATTACCCGCCCCTAAAGCTGACATCCCTAAATGCTCACGTTGAGCTCCACCTATTCCAATGACATTAGTGGGTAGCATAGCCAAACGTACCCTGTCATCACCAACGTCATTATGTTATCTAACGCAGAACCTGGAACAAACACCCATATCCACAACATACTCAGGAGTGTAACAAGTACTTTAATTTTTGACATAACACTGAAAAGAGGTAATTAAGTCCACAAAAACATGGGCAACTTTTTCCAATTGATTATATAATGCCGATTGAGTTCATCGATCGATTGGTCCCAGTCTTTGTATTCTTCAATGAAAGTTGTATCTACCATTGCTGATTTTTTATTGTTGCACTTGGTGTTCCATCACAGAGGAGAAGAAATGAGTGGTTTAAAGGGGTAGTTTATTCAGAAATTGTACTGGCACAAGCGATCGGGCATGTCTTTCTGAGCATACATCGATCATTCTTAAACTAAATTCCAATGCAACTTTTTTTTACAACCTGTAGACTGCCATGTTGCTCCTTATTGCTACAACCACAAAAGGACATATTGGCGTCTGGCAATAGTCCCAGATAATTATCACAGATGTGTTTGTTGTTGATGATTATTATCCAAATATGGTTGAAGAAGCTGTCAACCTGTAGACTGTACCCATGACAGGTCCATATCGGTGTAAGGTAACTATGTAAAATCAAGAATGCAAAAACATATTTCAGTACCACTTTACATTTGAATATATACAGTAAATATTCATGTTAACTATCAATTTAAGTTCCAAGTAACACATGCAATGCCTATACTTGGCGTCAAATTGAACATTCATCCATCAAAACATTAATCGTATGGCATACAGCACCCTTTCCATTCTCTATAGTATAAATATTATTTACAACTTTGCTTATATTGTGTCTTGAGTTTCCATTCTCCCTAAGTGATTCAATACCAACCGCTTGGAAAGACAGATCTCAGTAATAAGAACTTAACTTTCCAAAGTAAACTTTCACTATAGTGAACCTTATCAATTGTTTGTGGATATTAGACACATTTTGTTCTTCAAATTCTTAGTGCGTTGGATTAAAGGACAAATAACAATGAGACCCTCCATCCAGCATTCACAGCGTGCCAGAGTGAGTTTTGTTTTTGGGAAGAAATGCCACAAAAATTAACAATATCAAAGGCAAGCTGTGCAGTGCAAAACAACGAAATATTTCAAGTATCCCACATATGAAAATATGTACACACAGCATTTACTTATTCTTTCAATGTTGACCCAATGCGAGGTGCAGACAGGTTTGGATTTCCCTTTATGTCAATAGAGTAATGCCCGGAAAAAACAAATTAATAGTGTGAACTGTTTTTTTGGCCAAAGTGGGCCACTTCTTTTCTGAAATAAAGAATGCAAATAGATATCAAGAAAACAGGCTTTTGCATCTTGAGCACAACACGACGACTTTGGCAAATGTGTCAATTGATTAAATTATTTCACTGTTAGGACTATGCAAACTATTTCAACAGTACTGCATGCACCTAGTACCCAAAACCTGATAAGTATGTATTGCTGTTAGCTAGGGGGATACTCGCTACCAATCATCAGTGCTGATTAAAATCGTACACACTCATTTCATCAATCTTACTTCACATATAGAGAGGTTTAAATCATGAAATACAGATTCATTGATATAGATGAATGAAAAGAGGTTGGGTAATATGTAGAGACAGCACACTTGTACCGGGAATAGAGTATTGGGGGCTGAGGTGCGATTTCACACCAGACTTGGTGGACTGCTGGACTCAGGACAACACGTGCAATGAGCACAAATAATTTTAAAAAATCGCATTGCTAAAATTCCAGCATGCCTTGAAAGAGTGAATTTTGGAAAGGCCTACTAGCTTTGGGGTACATCTTTTCCAGCAATGATATTGATTTCTGCATTGCTGCAGGCATGCCCAGTTGTCCTCCACATGTGGTTCTCCACACTAAGATGTAAATGTGCAAAGGCCACAGGCACATGTTCACAGTGTATATTGGCAAGACATATTCCTTTGCCCATTAATTCAATGTTGGCTAATACTGTGCCACATACACCTTTGGACTATTGCAATCTGCAGCCACTTATTAGTATCCCTACTTTCCAACGAGGTTAGACATTGTTTATTTTATTTATTCATTGGTTATTTGTAAAGTGCCTATACAACAACTGATGTTTTAAGGTACCACAAGAAAAAAAAGGAAGGCAAGGAATAAAAACCAATAGCAGTCCTACTAGTCCTTGTCATTCCGATTGTGTAAGTGCAGTAGGAAGAAGTGGAGAGAGGATGGAGTGGGGAGGACGGAGTTGTAGGTTGGATGGAAGGGAAAATGCCAAGGTGGGAGGGAGGTACAGGACAAGAGGAGGTATACTAGTGTGGGGGGGAGAAGAGGATCAATGGGGCTAGGCAAGTGCTAATGGGAGGCCAGGTGGGGAAGTGCCAGTGGTAGCAGGGAGTGAGGACCACCTGCTAAGTGCCAGGCCTGGGGTGGACCAGGTTTGGTAGGGATTCACACCCCACCAGGCTTGTCAGTGTAAAGTGGCCTCGAGTGACAAGTCCAGGTTGTGGGGGGAGGGAGGAACAGGAAGACAGTGTGCTGGAGTATACTGGGCGAGGAATGTCTGGTGCCCTGTGGAGCTCAGAAGGGACCAGGCAGCCAGTAAATGAGAACAATGGGGGGCATTAGCAGATGGAGGCTGTGACCCAGCAACTAGATATACTCCACACTCTCTGCTTGGAATAGCATTAGATCTGCAGCAAATTGCAACTGGATGGTCAAAGGTCTGTAAGAAGGATGTATTAAGGGAAAGAGTCGGGTGTTGTGGGGTCCCTGGCCCCAGAACACACTCTACATGATGCAGAATGTATTGAACTTGATCAATGCAGCCACTGGGAGCCAGTGGAGATCTTTTGTGGCTTGAGCAATGTGGGCCATGGGCTTGAGGCCAAGGATGAGTCTTGCTGTCTAATTCTGGATTAGTTGAAGGGGTTGAAAGGAGGATTTAGGCAGATTGAGGAAGAGGCTGTTGCAGCAGTTCAGCCTGGAGAGGAATGGAATTCTGGGGAAATTGAGTTTCTGTATGTCTGCTGCTCCAATGTTCTGCTTAGATTCTACTAGTGTGAGTTCACTACAAACAGGGCTCAAAGTTAGGACTGCAGAAGAAGGAATTACAAGCAGTGCCTGGCTATTCAACAGTAACAGGTCACCAGGAGCTACCACAAAGGAACAAGGAGCTAGGTTATAGTGTTACATTAGTTTGCCTGGGGAGAAAAAAGTAGCTCCTGATAACTGTTCATTTAAAGCTCAAATGTCTATTCTACATTTGATTTGAGTCACATTCTTGAAATAATCAGACTGACATGTATTGTTGTAATATAAATCAATTGTATTGACAGTAATATATAAAAACCTCTAAGAACAATAGAAAGTGTAAGGCCTATCTAGTGACATCACTTCACAAACAGTAATTAATTAAAAATAAAGGATTTAACAATTACATGTCAAGTGACATACTATTCCTCCCATTTATTGTATAATGAAAACAGTTTCCAAACACTGTTCAAAAACTTGAAACTGATTTTGGTAAACATTGTGAAGAAAGCCACACATCATTTGAATCCTGAATTCACACCCTAACGAGATTATGGATCTGAATCTTGACGTTGTGCAGGGGTTGACTTTTATCCAAGGTTGTGTACACATACCACCTAGGCAAGCCCGTACTTGCCTGTAAGTGCGTGTGTACAAGAAGAAGGATATGAAGGGTGGCACGTAATGGTCTAATTGCAGGGCTGGAGTTCTGGTGTGGCCTTAGGTATACAGAGAGTAGAATCAAAGCTTTGTTTGGTAAACCCCTTGTTGTAACAAGGCACCCTGAAAATTCCTGAAGTTTTTGCTTTTTCCCTCCCAACGTTCTCATTGTGTGTAAGTACAGCCCATCCTGTTATGGCCTCCATACCGTCTATGTCAAAAGGCCCTGATTGGTGGATTCTCTGCCGGTGTAAACAGCAAAGGCCTTACCCCTTGCTGAAATGCTCCTGTGCCATTTTTAAGATCGTAGGCAGCAGGTGAGCGCTTCTTCCATTTTGGTGGGCCCCAGCAGCTTTATTTTGCCTTCTTGTTCCCCATAGCCACTTGTTCATGCCTTTTCAACTGGTGCAGAGTTTCCCGACACCCTCTCCTTGCTCCCCTTCCCCAGTCCCGCCTCCCTACCCCTCCCCAGGCCCTGATTGGTGGATTCTCTGCTGGTGTAAACAGTAAAGGCCTTACTACTTGCTGAAACGCTCCTGTGCCACTTTCAAGATCACAGGCAGCAGGTGAGCACTTCTTCCATTTTGGTGGGCCCCAACAGCTTTATTTTGCCTCTGAGTGACCCATAGCCACTTTTTCTTGCCTTTTCACCCGGCGCTGCATTTCCCAACACCCTCTCCTCGCTCCCCTTCCCCAGTCCCACCTCCGTGGCGCTCCCCAAGCCCTGATTGGTGGATTGTCTGCCTGTGTAAACATCAAAGGCCTTACCCCTTGCTGAAATGCTCCTGTTCCACTTTTAAGATCGTAGGCAGCAGTTGAGCATTTCTTCCATTTTGGTGGGCCCCAGCAGCTTTATTTTGTCTTCTTGTGCCCCATAACTACTTGTTCTTGCCTTTTCATCTGGTGGAGCATTTCTGACACCCTCTCCTCGCTCCCCTTCCCCAGTCCCACCTTCCTAGCCCTCCCCAGGCCCTGATTGGTGGATTCTCTGCCGGTGTAAACAGCAAAGGCCTGACCCCTTGCTCAAACGCTCCTGTGACACTTTTAATATCGTAGGCAGCAGGTGAGCACTTCTTCCATTTTGGTGGGCCCCAGCAGCTTTTTTTTGCCTTCTTGTGCCCCATAGCCACTTGTTCTTGCCTTTTCACTAGGCACAGCGTTTCCCGACACCCTCTCCTAGCTCCCCTTCCGTAGTCCCGCCTCCCTAGGCCTCTCCAGGTCCTGATTGGCTCCTCCCCCCTTATCCCAAAACTCACCAGGGCAGCCCTCTGCAGGCAGCCCCTGGGGCTAAGGACCCCATGGCAAAGGGTGGCCCCAACAGAGGCGGCTACAGAAAGTGTCAGCAGGGGAAGCCAATGAAGCCAGCAGACAACAGACACCAACAAAAACTGTAAGTGTGGCATGGGAGGGGTGTAGAGCAATTACTCTACTCCAGAAATCCCCCACCACTGTACCTTACCTTTCCAGAACGCAGACTGCCATAGACTTACAACATGCATACTTAGAGAGATTTGTAACCACTAGCCTAAATCTTTTTATGTCTGGACTGTAAATGTTGCCGTGCATTAGATACTAACATAATTACCAATGTTAATTAGTGCCACACCTAGAGAGAGCTGTGAAGATTGGCCTGTGTCACTTCTAGATAGGATTGTGGGTGTTAGCAGGCGCAACACACTTAGATGGAATTCTTAACTTTAGCCTGTGTCACATCTAGATAGAAATGTGAATGTTAGCATGTGCCACACTTAGATGGAACTCTTAACTTTAGCCTGCGTCACATCTAGATAGAAATGTGAATGTTAGCAAGTGCAACACACTCAGATGGAATTCTTAACTTTAGCCTGCATCGCATCTAGATAAAATTGTGAATGTTAGCATGTGCCACACTGGGATGGAATTCTTAACTTTAGCCTGTGTCACATCTAGATATGATTATGAATGTTAGCACTCACCACACTTAGATGGAATTCTTAACTTTAGCCTGCATCACATCTAGAAAGAATTGTGATTATTAGCATGTGCCACATTGGGATGGAATTCTTAACTTTAGCCTGCGTCACATCTAGATAGGATTATGAATGTTAGCACTTGTCACACTTAGATGGAAATCTTAACTTTAGCCTGCGTCACATCTAGATAGAATTATGAATGTTAGCATGTGCCACACTTAGATGGAATTCTTAACTTTAGCCTGCGTCACATCTAGATAGGATTATGAATGTTAGCACTCGCCCCACTTAGATGGAATTCTTAACTTTAGCCTGTGTCACATCTAGATAGAATTGTGAATGTTAGCATGTGCCACATTGGGATGGAATTCTTAACTTTAGCCTGTGTCACATCTAGATAGGATTATGAATGTTAGCACTCGTCACACTTAGATAGAATTCTTAACTTTAGCCTGTGTCACATCTAGATAGGATTATGAATGTTAGCACTCGTCACACTTAGATGCAAATCTTAACTTTAGCCTGTGTCACATCTAGATAGAATTATGAATGTTAGCATGTGCCACACTTAGATGGAATTCTTAACTTTAGCCTGTGTCACATACAGATAGGATTATGAATTGTAGCACACACCACATTTAGATGGAATTTTTAACTTTAGCGTGCGTCACATCTTAGATGGAATTGTGAATGTTAGCATGTGCCACATTGGGGTGGAATTCTTAACTTTAGCCTGCGTCACATCTAGATAGGATTATGAATGTTAGCACTCGTCACACTTAGATGGAAATCTTAACTTTAGCCTGCGTCACATCTAGATAGAATTATGAATGTTAGCATGTGCCACACTTAGATGGAATTCTTAACTTTAGCTTGAGTCGCATCTAGATAGAAATCTGAATATTAGCATGTGCCACACACTTAGATGGAATTCTTAACGTTAGCCTGCATCACATCTAGATAGAATTGTGAATGTTAGCATCTGCCACACACTTAGATGGAATTCTTAACGTTAGCCTGCATCGCATCTAGATAGAATTGTGAATGTTAGCATGTGCCACATTGGGATGGAATTCTTAACTTTAGCCTGCGTCACATCTGGATAGGATTATGAATGTTAGCGCTCGTCACACTTAGATGGAATTCTTAACTTTAGCTTGTGTTGCATCTAGATAGAAATGTGAATGTTAGCATGTGCCACACACTCAGATGGAATTCTTAACTTTAGCTTGCGTTGCATCTAGATAGAAATCTGAATATTAGCATGTGCCACAAACTTAGATGAAAATCTTAACTTTAGCTTGCATCACTTCTTGATAGAAATGTGAATGTTAGCATGTGCCACACTGGATAGAATTCTTAACTTTAGCCTGCATCACATCCAGATAGGATTATGAATGTTAGCACACGCTACACTTAGATGGAATTCTTAACTTTAGTCTGTGTCACATCCAGATAGAAATCTGAATGTTAGCATGTGCCACACACTTAGATGGAAATCTTAACTTTAGCTTGCATCTCTTCTTGATAGAAATGTGAATGTTAGGATGTGCCACACTGGGATGGAATTCTTAACTTTAGCCTGTGTCACATACAGATAGGATTATGAATTGTAGCACACACCACATTTAGATGGAATTTTTAACTTTAGCGTGCATCACATCTAGATAGAATTATGAATGTTAGCATGTGCCACACTTAGATGGAATTCTTAACTTTAGCCTGCATTGCATCTAGATAGAAATGTGAATGTTAGCATGCACCACACTTAAATGAAACTGTGAATGTCACCAAGTGCCACACTTAGATGGAATTGTGATTGCCAGCCTGCCTCACATCTAGATAGGATATTGAAGATTAGAAAGTCCTGAACTCAGATGGAATAGTGAATGAAAGCAAGCATCACACCTAGACATAATTGAAAGGACAGCAATGCCAATTAACAAATCCACTAACAATTTCACTCCTCTGCATACACCTCTCAAACTCTAACCAAACACAACCACAAGCATACAACACAACAATCCGCACAAACTTCACTATACTGCAACAACAAAAAAAACCACATATAGACTCGCACAGCAGCATACAACGACTACCGACCGTAAAACACCCCAAGCCTAGCCAATGGACCCACCGGGCTGAGGCTGCCAACAGCACATCACTGCTATCTTGAGCTTTTCCAGCTTATTCCCACTAACTCACCCCCTTCCCTTTTTCAGAACTGCCAGAGCGCCAGGGGACCACTACAGTGGTGATAGTGCGTGGTACATATCCTTTAACATTAACATTAACACAGAGAGCTCCCTCGTGTCTCTTGAAAGCATTTTGCTGCATACAGTCTTCTCAAGTACTGTGTGAGGAGAGAAGCCTGGAACCAACCACCTTTTCTTACGCTCCTGCTCCTTGCTCAATGGTCCATGTGCACATTCATGGAAATGTTTGTTTTCTTTCCAAGAGTGAATGTTACAACAATGGTGCATCAATTAATGCCATTTCTCAGGCAGAATATCTACAAATCCTTCAAAAGATAGACTGTGACCAATTTAAAATGTTTTCTGTAGCCTTTAATTTCCAGCAGCTAGAATTTTGTTTGAAATTGATTTTTTTTTGTTTGCAATGTGCTATACATCATATTGATGCTTTATATCTTGGAACTAATCTTGCATGACCTTGGCTATTGAAACATGCCTGTCAGTGGCTATCAGATATATTTGCATTCCTCTAGATTGCAAAAGTTGAATAGATTTAATGAAACCATATTTTCCATGGCAACAGAATACTGAACTCACTATTTTTTGGGTTTCCATGTCTTGGAATTTGAAAGTGCAGTATTTAGCGCAAAAACCCAGACTGTCACTGTGTCCATCAAAAGCAGGCCAGAGCCTTTTGCCAGTGAGAGCATTGTCCATTGACACCTGTTCGAGTGTCCATGCCTGACTAATAGCAGGGAACACAAAATCCTTCTGATATTTGTAGCACTGGGTCTTTGAAAGGAACTCCAGTCCCAAAACATTGGGAAAACTTAAAATTGTACTGTACTTTGATCCTCTAAACAACAAAGCAGATGAACAAAGTACATTTCCTGCAGGCACTTTTCCAAGTATAGGTTGAGCAGACCATGAAAATGAGTTATGGTGGTGTACACAGCTACCCTTGATCTTCAGGTTGGTGCCTTCGACCATACTTCACCAATGGTTTCCCACAAATCCTCCTATGCAATTTATGACCACATTTAATAATTTTCATAATCTTGATCAGGCAGCAGTCAAATACAATGTATTCGGGTTCCTTTATTGGCCAATTGTTCAGAATAATAGTGGTTTGGATAAGTCTTCAATACTAGAAAAAGTGAAGTCCACATCAGGCGCACAATCGTCCATCAGTAGCGAATATGATTTGGTTATTTCTGTGTGTGATATTTCCATTTTGTCCACAGGTATTGGGGAAGCAGGGAACATTGTTTCTTAGATAGCTTTTATTTAGAGGGTGTGGATTGTATGAGCGGTTCTGCAAGCAATTATGAAACATCCTCTGTGTTGTCTATTTTTTCTGGGTGACATTGTGTGCTGTAACAATGATCCAGGGTTACTTTCCATGGGTCACTGCTGACATTCAATTCAAATTCCGGTCACTAGACATCTGCATCACAACACTGAATCTTGTGAGGAACATGCTGAACCCCAAAATGTAGCCGTTCCCAAGTGACAACGGTTTGGCAAGCAACATCATTCATTTTTTAAGGTTACCTTGCATCGCATCCTGAAAGGATCATGAGTGTTGGCCTGTGCCACATTTAGATAGAAATCTGGAGTTATTTCACATACCATCTAGTAAGAATTTGGAAATTAGCATGCATCACATCTAGATATCGATGCCACTAACCAACCCATTAAACATATCACCTTCCTGCATACACCTCTCAAACTCTAACCAAACACAACCACACCTCTAAACCACAGAAAACTGCAAAAACTGCATTAAACCACAACAACAAAACAAATCACACATAGGGCCTCATTACGACTCAGGAGGTAAGGGGTTTACGGCGGCGTAAACAGCGCCGACCCATACCGCCTGATTCCGAGGTCCCTTAGCGCCATGGAGGTTTTAACACCTGCTGGTGTTAAAATCCATGGCGCTAAGGGACCTTGATGTTAATTACGCCACCGTAATTTACGGTGGCGTAATTAACGCCTTCCCCACTCCCATTATGCCCTATGGGGCAAAAATGGGAATGGGGAAGGGTAAATGGGGATTGGGGACTTACCGCCCGCCAACCTCGGAATGGGGCGGTAAGTCCGCCAACCACCATGGCGTAAACATAGTTTACGCCATGGTGGTAAAGGTACGACCCAGGCGGTAACTTACCGCCTGGGTCGTAATGAGGCCCATAGCCTCGCACAACAGAACATTGGCTACCAACCAAAAAGTACACCCAATCTCAGTGAACAGTGCTCTCTTGCACTTTTCCCGCTCATTTGTACTAACTCATGCCCACCCCAACTCATTTCCTTTTCAGATTTGCCAGAGTGCCAGGGGACCACTACAGTGGTAGTAGTGCATGGTACAAATGTCCTTTAACATTAACATTAACATAACAGTTGTCTGACTCTTTATGCTCCTCTTCTTCCTAGGGCTCTAAACAACATGCCTAATTTATAGCACACAGAGAATATATGAATTACAACCTGAGTTGAAATAACTGATCAGCAACTTATTTAAAAAAAAAAAAAACTTTCTGTTATGTACCCTTTTTTTTCTGAATTTCCCTTGAAACAGACATATTGGATTTTCTGACCACCAGACCAACCTGACAAACAGCATTATTGAATTGCATAAATCTTTACATTTGCTCTTCCACTTAATTAATTATATATTCATATATACATATAACAAAATATAACGATGGAAGCCATTAATACATATTAAATATTGCATGACAGTTAAATTGGCTGATAACTGATATTTTACAATATCTTATGTATATCTCTTGCCCATGTGTCTCTTTAATTTGAACCACTTCTGTAGTACATTCCTTGTACATAACAAATTAAAAAAACATTGATTACATGTGTTAAACATTTTAATGTTAACATATTTGATCTCACAAAGTACATCCTGAGAAATTTGATTTAATGATTTAGGACCTTACAATATAAGTAAAACTATGTAAAAAGATATAGTTAATCATCTGATTAAAATTAGTATTTGCATAAACTTGAACATTGTGTACATCTAACATTTTAAAAACACATATTTGAAAACTGTACCTGATAACGTTCAGAGATGTCCCAGGGATTTGTTTTGAGATCATCCTGAAAAACATTTTGATTAAAATGTGACCCCTTTAATGCATTGTAATGTTAATTTCTTACAAAAAAATCATTTTTATCACTAATTAGCAAAAGTTTATAAACAAAAACATACACCATTCATACGGTGAAAGGGTCTATGTTATTCAGTGACAAAGTATATTTTTCTGAGGTTTACTTTAATTATTGCATGTGTTTCTACGATAAATAAATCAAGGTTTTTGATTTAATGTGTTTGCAATTCGCTGAGAGTATTGCAAATTATCAACACAATAGGTTTTCTTAAATGTAAAAAAGATACAAAGTAAACTTGTGTAGTAAAATATCAGTGGAAATAATCCCCAAAAAATTCAATACCATTCATTATGTTTTATATTGACAGACTATTTCAATATATTTAGTGATCATTTATAAGATATATTATACAGGCAAATTTAGAAAATGGTAAAATAAATTGAAAAATTCAGTGTCCACTATTCACCTGGGTCAGTGTATGCTGAAATTCAGTTGGAATTGTATTGGGAAGTAATTTGCAAACAAATCTGGGGTGATGCTTTTTTTAGTGTACTATGTTTGTTCATGCATATCTTCTGAGAAGTGCATGCTGCAGGTGCGGAATCGATTGCCCCTAACGTCACCCAAGACCTGCTTGGCTCTGCTTTCAATTTCGGCCACTGGACATCTACAGCTCAAGAGCCATTTTTTAATTAAATTTAAATCCTTTTGAAATACATGCAGGACTGTACTCGGACCATTAGCATGGTTGTTATTAGTGCAACCCAAATTGATGCAAGAAGGCATTGTTGGATTATCCGACCTGCTTAGAAATATAGATAAATATTACTTTTTAAAAAGTATCACAGAGAGTAAACCAAACATCATATTCCTTTGATAATAAATTTCATAATAAAACAGAATTACTTTATAAAATAAATGACACATAAAACATATTAAAATCATGCACTATGAAAGATTATATTTAGAATCAATTCGCTGTAATTTTATGTAATATTTACAAAGATAAAAATGCGTAGGAATGGTTGATAATGGTGTAGACATTTTGAATAGTGAGTATAAAGCAATACAAAGTGGCCTATCAGAGAACATTGACACTACAATAGTAACATTTGACTAACCGTTACTTAGAAGAACACATGAGCTGACTCAGCAAGCAAGGTAAAAGGTTCAGAGCTGGTGATATTTGTTGTAGATCTCTTTCTTGTTAACTTCAACAGTGTTTATAAAGGATTAGAGAAGTGGGTGTGTATGTGACTATCTGACGTGTTTGTTCTATGGCAATGCTCGTGGGTGCCACACAGCCCACCAGGTAAGACCTGGCGGCTGTCAGGAACCCACGAGCAGAACTTGTAATGCGGCGGGACGTTATGAACGGTGCCGGTGCCTTACCAGCATCGTTCATGCCATCACCACCAGGGTCCTAATGAGGCCCAATATGTTGGTTGTCTCGGTTTGCAAAAAAACAACATATATAGAGTGACCTTACTTGTTACTTGGGTTATGAGAGTGGACTGTAGGGTGAAGTTCGTGCATAAGGACCATCATCATTCGCAACACAGATCTTGTAAGGCAGGCGGCCCTGAAGTCATGCAGCTCGTTAAGGCATAGCAGTGGTGTGTCTTCTTTGGCAATGTAGGCCAAGCAGCCAGAGTTTTGTCTGTTCTCCATCGAATAGGCATGAGCTCACAATGATGGCTTGTAACCGGGTGGAAACGTGGTCCAGTTCAGGCTCCAGCGATTGGTCCTGTTGACATTTTTCTCATTCCACATCGTCTCAACTTTTTTCTCTTTCATGGATTTCCTCATTTGAATATTCAGACTTGTGCAGGTAGGGCAGAATGGTTGCCAGTTCCTGATTAGTGAAGAAGCACAGAATCAACAGTGAAGTAAATAAAAACGTGTTTGTATGCAGTAAAGAAAAGAGGTTTCCCATTAATACTGAATGTTAAAGAAAGACAAGCAAAGAGACAGCCATGTTACAAAAAGACATTGTGAAAAGACAAGATTAATATGCTCACATTTTTAAAGTTTGCAAGGACACATGTTTACATATTGTTTAGTAGAGACTTTAATACATAATATAAGTAAGGAAAAATGACTGCTGAATTAATTTGTTTAAAGCAGTATAAGGACCGGTTCTCAGTATGTCGTATTTGAAGGATAGCTGATCAGAGCAGAAACAAGTCAGGGAAGCTCAAAATGAAATATACTGACATGAAGGAAAAATAAACTCCACAGTTGTGTGATCAGAAAGGGTTTGTTTATATTTGTCGAGGAACGAGGCATCTTGGCATTTCCTTGGAGACACTTCAATCAATTGCACACAGAGGACATTGACCTGAGATGTCCATTGGCATTGTGAAATGGGGCGTGAGCATCTAGTGATGTCAGAGTTAGGGGTGTGCGATCTGATATGTGCTGCAAGGGCACTTGAAGTTAGGGTGATAGATCAACGGATAAGATTAGCTTGAGACCCGACCTGACGTTTTCACATGTGTTAAAGTGAAAAGAAATCGAGTAAGTTGCATTGGACATTTTTTAAACAACGATCAATGTATGCTCAGAAATAAATGCAAATATATTGGACCAATAACATTTTTGAACAAACTACACCTCTAATCTCGTCGTTACAGAACACCTCTGTTCTATAGAGGTCACTTGGTATGGGACAGCTGTTATATTTTTGAACCTTACCCTCCATAGAAATGGCACATTTATAGTCAGCAAATCTTCTTATAACAAAAAGCGTTTTAACTCCTTTTCTAGTAATATCAAAAGCCAATTTGTTTATGTTGAGAGAATAGTGCCGTTTAGTTATGGTTAAGTTGCTAATCCCATAGGAAGAGTACTTTTTGGGTGGCTTATAACTTTGCTCTCCCTGGATGAATTCTCACCAAACTTTGCAAAAAAGTATACGGCCCACTCTGAATTTTTGGTGAGGTTTGATGCACGGGGGCAAAGCTATAAAGGGGGTCCCAACTATTTTTTTTCCCCATAGAGTGAATCGGGGAAAAAACTTTGCTCACATGTACAGCTCAACCCGCTGGACGGATTTGCACCAAATTTGTGGCAGGAGCAGCAGCTTGGTCCCGAAAGCGTGCTTTTGTAAATTTGATGGAAATCTGTCCAGTAGTTTTTTTTTTAAAACAACCAAAAAGTAGGTGCCAAAAAATGTGTGATATCTATGTCCGCGGACACATTTCCCTGTTTGCTCAATGGACAGGACACCGATTGACTAATCGGCCTGCGTCATGTACACGGACATATGATGTGTTTGCTGATTGGCTGGAATGAAGCATGAGGTGCGACGTATTGTTTTGATGCGCCCACCATCTTGGATCCGTGGACATCTGCAGACAGCGCGGCGACGAACGGGGAAAAATAAAACTTTGAGGAGTGTGTTGGTGTGTAAGAGTGCTTGGGGAGTGTGGGGGAGTAAGACATGCGTCAAATGCTGTATTTGTTTAGGTGGCAGGCGCCCCTGATGCGTTTGTCATGTCCACGATCACTGCAGCCATCTGCGGACATAAAAAATGCAGTAGCCCATATAGCACAGTTAACATGTTTGATTCTATGGGTGTGATATTCTGCGGTGGTTGTGGCCAGGGGGTAGAGTCTTGGGTGCATGGCCGAAGGCCCTAGGCCATAGGTCATGCACCCAAGACTCTAGGCCCTGGCCACAACCACCAAAGCATAACACACCCATAGAATCAAACATCTATCAAATATCTGCAAATCTACAGTTTGTGTACCATTTGATTTGTATAGTTTGTATGTGAAGTTTTGGCTATGTCATGTCATTAAGATTGTAGAGTTTGGTAACAGGCACTGCAGTATAACATATCCATGGAAGTAAACATTTTGGATTGTGGTGTATGGTTAGATGTTTGCTTCAATGGTTGTGTTATGGAGCAGTATTTGTGAGATGAATTATGACATATTTACGGTTTCATTTTTTGTGATTCAGTATAATTTATTCATGACTTGGGTAACTGGAGCAGATATTCTTTTACAATTTCTGTGATGAAAGAAAAGATCATGTTAGTGTAGGTAGTTTGTAAAGAGTTATTGCATTGCATAATGGACATTTCTGCAGTATTTCGACCCTCATATTTAGTAGTTTACCAGTGTACTGTGCAATTTCCTCAGTTTCTGTGTTTGTTTCTTAAATCATTCGGTCTTTGGGAAAAAAGAGTCCATGTTGGATTAAAAAAAACTATTTTTGTTATGGTACAGTATATTTCTTTCTTTGCTTTCGGTGTTTATTTGTTGTTTCTGGCTAATGTTCTATCTGTTGGCTTGCTGCAGATTGTTAGATACCTGTTGGCAAATTCTAACTGGTTATAGTTTTTTATTTATATTTTCAAGTTGCTCATCTATCTGTTGGCTTGTTGCAGATTGTTAGCTACCTGTTGGTGTATTCTAACTGTTTATTTCTTATATTTTAGTGGTATTGATTTATCTGTTTGGTTGTTGCAGAATATTGGGGCAGTTAGATATCTGTTGGTGTATTCTAACTGATTATAGTTTTTTATTTATATTTTCAAGTTACTCATCTATTTGTTGGGTTGTTGCAGATTTCTGGGGTAGTTAGATACCTGTTGGTGTATTCTAACTGTTTATTTCTTGTTATATTTTAGTTGTATTGATTTATCTGTTTGGTTGTTGCAAAATCTTGGGGCTTTTAGATACCTGTTGGTGTATTCTGACTGTTTATTTCTTCTTGTAATTCAGTGGTATTGATTTATCTGTTTGGTTGTTGCAGAATCTTGGGGCAGTTAGATACCTGTTGGCATATTATAATTGTTTATAGTTTTCTAATTGAAGTTTTATTAATGTTTATGCACAGATTAGTTATTGAATTTTGGTTTTAAGAATATTACATAAGTGTTTATAAGATTTGCTGGTAATCTCTGCTTTAGAGTAATGGTACTATCATTACATTCGAACCATCCACAATGTGTTTTTATATATGCAGTGTAGTGACCTGCATTGGTTATGGCTTCTGCGTGGTAGATTATACCTATTGTTGTGAAGGTTATCTTACCAAGTAATACTTGACCATGTGTGAATCCAGTCAACTTGCAGTTGTTTTTGGTACCATCTGCATTGTAACATAAAAGCATTAGTATTACATGTTTATTATGTGTTTGTATTTGTAAGGTGGAGCGAGTATCTGAATTGCAGGTAGTACATAATCTGCCATGGTTTGCATTTTGTACAAGTGGCTGAAATGGAATGGATTCACAGTTAGGTATTGATACATACATGAAGAGTTCATTAAGGATTTGTTCCTGTGCCACATTGTTGCAGAGAGTGCATGTATGTTTCCACATGTATGAAATCTGGAAGATTTCATTTATAGGTATGTTTTTGTTTTCCAGTACTTGTAGTAAGTACAATAGCATTTCTTGTGGATCTTCTTGTGAGTTTATAGTGAATTTCACAATTTCAGCACAGTAGTCCAATTCTTGTCTTATTCCATGAACACTGTATGTGTTGTCAGTATTGTTGTTTGCATTTCTATGAATGACTAACATTTGCAAACACAATTGGTCTGTATTGTGTAGGTAAATGTTGTCAACAATTTGTGGCAATTGGAATAGAATATTTATTGCTACATTTGCGAAGCAATTTACACCAGTTATATTTGAAAATGTGAATGGACCAGATAGTTCTGTGTCCAAGTCATTTCTTCGGAGTGTGTGTTGCTTCTTTGAAGAAGTACCTGAGTTACTTTGAGTAGTATAAGTTGTAGTAATTGATGAAGTATTAGCTTCTTTTACTCTCTTTGGAGGATTTGGAGTGAGATTCTCTGGAATTTCTGTTTGAAGTAGTTTTCTTTTACAACATTTTGCTTTTGTGGAACAGGATAGGTTTTTAGATGGGGGTGTGCAGTGAACGTAGTCTATTGTATTCTAAAATGCAAGGAATATCAGCGTTTACTTTACTTGCATCAAAGTTGATTAGAAATAGACCATCAAGTGTACGTAAGTGTGATATTGCTATGTAGCTTATGCCTTCTCTTAAGACATATCTATCAATGGTTTATCTAGGGCAAGACCTTGTGATTTGTGAATGGTGACTGCGTATGCTAGTTTTAGAGGAAATTGCTCTCTGCGTACATACATGTCTTTGAAAAGAAGGAATTGAGCTGTTGAGCGTCCTATCCTTTTTACTTCTGATAGTTTGTCAAAGAGAATATTGACAAACTGAATGTTTTTGTCGCGTGGGTATGTTTGAAAGCCAACAACTGTACCAAGTGCTCCATTAATTAGTCCTTGCTCCATGTCAAAGTTATGTTTAAGCATCACTCTACAGTTTAAAGATAATTTGAATATTTTCTCCAAACCAGCTGTGTTGGAGATAGCGTTTTCTGAGGTATTTAGTCTTGTTGTGGCTTGTTGACACATGGGTAGTGTCATAGCATGTACGTCCAGTTTGTCTGTGGAACAAATTTCAATTATTGGTTGCATTTATTTTTTCAACATTGTTTCATTGAATATTGAACAGCTTGTAAGAGTTGGCTTCAAGGACATACAATTGACATTTTAGTGTGCTAATTTTTCCATGACATCAGTAGCACATGAGTTAAAGCCATACGATGCATGGATGTGCAGGTTTTTAATATTGATTGTGCTTCTTGAGGTAGAACACCAACTCTCAATACTTTTTTAAATGATGGCGTATGTGAGGTCTGTAGACTGGCACATGTTTTCTGTTCATTCTCTGTATTGAAAATGTTGCTAAAGGTTGACATTTCCTATGCTGCCAACAGTTTTACGGCAGAGATTGTGTCCTAAGGTTTTAAAAATAGGTTCACCTTTCACCAGTGTCATTTGAAGAAGATCTCTGAAAACAATAATGTGTTTTCCTCCAAAGAGCTCTTGGTAGTTTGTTTTGAGTATTTCTTGTAATCTGAGGTGAATCAAAGCCAACATTAGGTTGGAGACCATGCTAACTTCATCTATTAGTAGCATTTCCATTTGATGTAACACTATGCATAGTTCCATTGCAGCTTCTGTAGAAAGTTTGTCATATTCTAATTTGTTTTGGTGTTCTACTGGAAGGAGTAGTAATCAGTGTAAAGTGACACTGCCTATGTTGTAGGCAGCTAAACCTGTGGGGGCAGTTACAAAAGCTGACAGTTTGTTGTTCTTTAACTGTTGAAGGAACTTGCTGATGATTTTGATTAAGAATGTTTTGCCTGATCCCCCTGACGTATAGTAGCATAGGTTTGTAATTTTGGCAAGTACATTCTTTATTTTCATGTTGTACACCATGTGCAATTTCTTTTGTTACTTCTTGAAAAATGCTATGCTGCTCATTGTTCAGATTTGATTGCAGTACAGTTAACTTTTCTGTATCTTCTTCATAGTGACATATTATGTTTTCTACTTCTGTCATAGCTAATTCTGCCTCATTTGCTATTAGTGTCTGTCCCAGTGGTTCTTGGCTTCTTGTTATAGAGGTTGAGTATTGTCGGAGTGTCTTTATCTAGTTTGGCCTGGAGTTCTTCTTCATGTTGCTGTTCATTGTGCAACATTGTTTTGTACTGTGTAAAGTTTACATCAGTTATAGTGCTTTCATTTGCTTTGAAAGTGTCTTCATAGGAGTCATAGATATCTAGTAAATCTTTTTCTTTTCTCCAAGGTTTAAAAAGTTGTAGCAGGGGCATGTAATATAGTTCTTTATGTAGGGGAGTTTTTAATGACAATTTGATATGATTAATTAAGCTTCAATTGGTATGTTTCGCTAAGCTGCCTTCACAATTTGTCACTCTGTATTTACTTTTATTTTCATCTGGTTTTATATTATTTTTGGATGTGAAGTTTTGGGCTATGAGGTATAGACACATGTTTTCCAAAGTGCTACCCCTGTTTGGGTAGTATGTGTCTAGTAAATTGTTTTTCAAAATGTCTTGGTTGTTGGGATCATTTTTGGCTATTGTTTCTATGTCATAGTATGATTTGAGAACTCTTTTTCTAGATTTAGTAGGACCAAGACTTAGCCATAATATATTTTCAGATTTTCCATACAAAACAGTACCAGTTAAATGATCTGCAGCTTCATAGCAGCCACATTCTCTATGAGAGAGCATTTTTGTGCCTAAGCTGTACAATTTCTGAGACAGTGTTTTGTCCATTGATAGGTCATCCCAGAGGTCTTGAAGCTCTGTTTTATCTGCTTTGGTTAATTAGGCTGTAACATATCATGCAACTGCAGTGGAATTGTCTGCCATGTACTGCACATCTATGCATTCCAAAAGAGGGCAATGATTGCATTGTAATCATTGAAATATTTTGCTTCTTCTGTACTTTTTATGTAATATGTGTTCTTAGGTGATTTACCTTTAACACTATGGGGCTGATTCATGGAATTGTTTTCGCCAAAAACAGAGATTTGTGGGCCACTCTGCCCGCAAATCCCTGTTTAAAAAATGGGGATTTGCGGGCAGAATGCCACACAAATCCCTGTTTTTCGGCGCAACAATTCCATGAATCAGCCCCTATGTCTATCTGAAGACATGAAGTTGTTTACTTCACCTGTTGCTGTAACTGGTCTAGGGAAACCAAAGCGGCATTTGGTGTAGTATTTCCCTTTGTTTTTGTAATTGCGACAAAAATATTTCCCACATTTGTGTCTCTGAAATTGTAAAATGTGTGCATGAAGATCACTATTTGTTGCTTCTGATGGAATTTCACAAGTGACATATTTTTCGATAAACTGTAAAACAGTGGCATCACTGTCTTGACCAAATTTAGGAGCATCTTTAACCCATAGAAGCATGTGGCTATGTGGTGCTCCTCTGGCTTGGTATTAGTTTCTCCAAAAGAAGTGTTGCACTTCTCTGAGGGGAGGAACAGTTTTATTACAAATAAAGTGTAGCATAGCAATGAAGCGATGATAGAAATATCTTGAAACATTAACAGGATCTAAAGAGCAAAGTTCTCCAGGTGTTAATATATCTATGTTTGTTTTGTTTTTGTTTGTTATGCGTAGGAAATCATGTGAATCTTCCCATGCATATTATGCACAGCTTAATGTAACAAACCAAGTGGGTGGGCCAAGGTTTCATATCATACAACGTACATCTCTGTGACATCGGAACCAGTACTCTTTAGTACCACGCATGTTTGCTAACAGATCTGTAATGCTTGATTGTAAAACGTCATCTTTTTCTTGCATTTTTTGTAGTAATTGCGTAGCTGACATATTTTGAAAATAGCTACCTGATTTCAATGTTTGTGCAACTCTGTAGCATAGAGTTGCTAGTTCACTTTCAAAGAGTAGGTGGAATATGTATTCCACATTTTGTCTAAATCTGGGATCTTCAGAATACATTCATAACGAGCGGTATGGTGATGCTGTTATCTGAGTGGGTCTATCAACGTACCTTCTTCCTTTCCCAGTAGGAAAGAGTAGAGGAAAAGCATGTGCTTCCATTCTTTTTTTCCATATGCTGATTGGTGATCCTTTTGTTTGTCGCATTTGGTATGTTTCTAGTGCATCATCTATGGTGTCTTTAGAGTGTATTGGATGAAATGTATAATGGTCTAAAATATTGGATACTGTAGCAGGATCTAGAAGTTCAAATTGACCAATTTCTGGTGACTCTTCAATTATTTAAGTCAATTCCCTTAGGTTTTCTTCAATATTCATTTCTTTGTACTATTAATTCTTGTCTTTTAGATATTGCAAGCCTTGTCTAACTTTATGTAAGTCAACGAGTTGTCGCCAATTGTTTTGTCTTTTGTAGGTAAACCATTTACTAAGACAATTAAAGATTGCTCTATTGGACGTTGCACTTCTAGAGTGTGTACATTTTCTTTCAGATCTAATGGTAAATAAACTACTTTGCCACGAATGCCTTTCACTAATTCTGAGGGAGGTAATTTTGCTGCTTTGGTTGAAGGCGTATTATTGCTTGAAATGGATGCATTGTTTGAATTATGATGCTGCCATATAAATTGAGTTGTTGCAACGGTTTTGGTAGTGGGAATAATTCTACGTTATTTGTGATAGCACATGAAGGAGTTTGTTTGTTGTCAAGTTTTGCAGTGCAGTAACTACAATGTATTAAGGGGTCATTTATTTCATATTTTTTTCTTCTATAAGTGTCCTGACTGGTACCGGCTACGGAGGCCTCCCCTGACCCCTCCTCACCTGAGGTTTCTGATGACGTGCACTGTGTCCGTGAGGTCTCTCTACTTCCTCTAGGAGTTGACTTCTGGGTCTTCGTTCTTCTGATCCTTGTCTTCTTGTCGTGGAGGTAAGGACGGGCTCCGCTGGAGGCCACCTTGGCAACTGGGTAACTCCCAGCCAAGTGAGACCCCCAGTAAGCCCGCCTTAAATTCAGGGAAAAAGCGTCTGCGGCACCAAAAAACCCTGGAAGAATTCGGCTGTACGTGGGCTTGATCAGACTAGAATCCGTAAAACTGGATAGTGCTAGTAAGCAGAGGAATCAGCAAGTGCGAAGGATACTTCTGGTGCAGAGATGGAGTAGCAATGAGAAGAAAGTAGGGAAATAAGGAGCTAGGGAAGAGTAGCGGAAGTAGAAATAGGTAGAAACGTCGAGCGGGGCTCTAGAACGTGCAGAGGCACAGAGAAAGGGAGGAAACCTGCAGCCCTTATGGAGGGTTCAGGGGGCCGGAGGCGAGAAGCGAGGGAACCCTTACCCGTACCCGGAAAAGAGAGTAAGAGAAAGCGGAACAAAGGCAAGAGGAGGAGCACGGACGAGGAGGTTCAAAGAGAGGAGGGGCAGAGGCCGTTAGAGCCTCCGCGAGACGGAGTTGACAGGCGAGAAAAGAAGGCTGAACGAACAGAGAATCCGAACATCTAACAGGAAATGGGAGCGATACAACGCACTGAGCGTAGGCAACAGTGCATTGTTATAGAAACGCCGCATGGGCAGCCATCTTGGAGGAAGACTAGACCGTTCAAGACGGATCTAGCCATAGGACGATCTCCTGCACCGAGAAAGGGTCCATTTCTGCCAGACCTTCCAAGGCTGAAACATAACAATAAGGTAGAGAGCTAATTCAAACCATTTAGAAACTTCTTCGTCTTCTATTTTGTATGTTATGTCTACAGTTTTTGTGCTACTTTTATAAAATGTTTGGCGGCAACACACACACACATGGTTTGGTACTTCAGCAGATGTACTTTTAAATTTTAGTATTTCTTTTTTGTATGTGTGTAGTAGAAGGTTGCCTTTTGTAGAAATGTTCCTAGTCTATTGTAAAGTTATTGCATTTTGTAAGTGGCTTTCACTTCCAAAATATTTTCTCTGGATAAACTCAATTTCTTCGAGTAGGTCTTTGGCTGTACCATGTAGAAGATAGTTATTTAAATTGTCTAATGCTAAAGCTGGACTTTTAGCATAGTACAGTTTGACTAGATTTCTTATAGTTGAATGATGTGTTGATATCATTTTGATCTGATGGGAAGTGCTTTTGCAATTAGGTCCTGAAATGCAGGCTAATGAATGTCCTTGTAGTCCTGTGTGTTTGCGCACTGAACAGGTATCCATATTTTGTAGAATTTGTATTTGCCTTTTACATATTGATTGAGGCACTGGCGTAAAGATTTGAAAGATTTTTGTCAATGTTACTCATTGACGTGCACGGCCCTTTGTACACTGGATGTTTTGGTTCAGTCTGATGGAGAGGTGATACTGAGTTTTCTGGGGATATTTTTGTGAGCAGCGTTTCTTAAGTCTCCCAAAATCCATATAATCTTCTTTCTGAAACACACAGCCATAGCTATCTGTTCTTCTCTGAGGAAAAATACTTTCTGATTAACTCTCTCCTTAGACATCACACCCAGTAAACTTTACTGACCAATCCATTGCTTTGCTCATCCTCATGTGCATGCCTCTCAACTCCAAAATCTCTGTATGTAATATGCGATGCCCATGGACTACCGCCATGTCCGCAGACATATTGAAAATCTAAGCGTGGGGTATCTAAATTTAAAAAGTGTGACCCATTTCCCCTTTGAGGTTGGCCCTGAAAAGAGCCATTTTTGGGGGGGGGGGGGTTTGCAGATGCTTGACAGACACCTGTTAATTTCTATTTTTCTTTCTTCTTACTTTACTCCAAAAATCTTCACTTTACCTTCTCCAAAGCAACCCTTACATTCCAGAACAGCATAGGATTTCCATTAAAAGATAAAGAAATACCATTTTCACTAAAATAAACAACATTACTGGAATCAATATTCTCATTATTACAGAAGAACATACCAGCTCTAAGCATGAAATCACACATGCCTCGGTTGATTGCACAGCTACCAATGTTTTGCTGAGGACAAAAAACAGAACTATTGTCCCATATTGTCCTAGGTATTAATCCAGAAAAAAATATTTTGGCATTTGGAAGGATGTTCATTACTGCTTGAACCAAGTGTTCCAAATCTGCCAACAAAGTAGGGGCACTGACGTAGCCCAAATGGAAAGCATCATAGTGCAAATCTACCACATGGGGACTGTTCATCCTGCCCATTTCTTCACAAACTTGTACAATTCCCTGGACATTGTAATCAGGTGCAGTGTTCCACAAGACCTCCACTCCTTTAACATCAAAACTGTTTGTCACATGTCTACATTTAGTATACTGCTGTAAGCCATGCACAAACATATCTCCAGGCACCAACACCCTGGCTTTCTCCACCTCTGCCATCTTCACTGCACAAAGTCTCTTTCAACACAAATCCACAACCTCAACACCTGATTGGCTGATCCCTACAGTCCCCTTTCCATGCTGGATTTACTGGAAAGCCCTGGATGTGGCATGCCCTGTCCATGGACAGCCGTGGTGTCTGCGGACCTCATAACACCTGCACAGCCCTTCTACCCTTTCCACTTCACTCTCTCTGCCATTCCCTCATTGGATACAGCTAAGAAGTCACACAACTATCCACCAATCACATCGAAGACCTCTACATCTAACTCCATCATCAGTGTTCAACACTTCAAATGTACTGTTGATCACTCTGAGTACAAGTTTCACATCATTAGAAAGCGCCTACTACAAAAACTGTTGTACAAGTCTCCAAGATTTCTAGTTACAGCTGCATGCATATCCACATGCATGAATACACATGACAGGCATGCATATTTTCTGCACAGGACATGTACAACTCTTATGAATGCATATAAACAGAGTAACTACCACTTAACCTGTATAACCTATACAATGAACTTACTGTTACTTTTCCCATCTGCTATAATCAACTGTCACTTCCAAACCTCACTGCTAGTTACATTTTTTACACACACAGCTGTATAAAAAATAATAATATTAAAAGATGGGAGAAATAACAGTATAATTGGAGAAAAACACTTAGTAGTTTATTATAAAATTATACACAGCCAGGATAAGGTCATGCATCTTCATACACTCACACAGATAGACACTATCATTGAAAAACTCCCAGCTGAAATAACACCACTGCCTGTAAATCACATCCTTATGCTTTATTACCCATACCTTCACAAATGCATATATTCCATGCTTTTCTATACACTTTCTGCCATTTATTTAATACAAAATAAGTATATCATTATTACCCAGTCAAAAACAACTTCATTCACATACAATGTTCAGTTATCAAACAAGAATACTACTACAAAAACATGAAAATCAACATCTAAATTAACATCAATGCTATAAACACACAAAATCACTAACTTATTTCTTTTACAATTGCAATGAAGACTACTCTCCTGAAATGCAGCAGCATCTGAAGTACAAACAACAACTCAGAAGATACCTGCTCAATCCAAACAAAAAAAGTAAGTACAATACTAACATAACATTGTTAATGTTACTCAAACACACTGTGGGGTTGATTCATGGTATTTGTGCACCAAAAAACAGAGATTTGTGCACCATTCTGCCCACAAATCCCCATTTGTTAAAGAAGGATTTGCAGGCAGAATGGTGCACAAATCCCTGTTTTTCGGCGCACAAATGACATAACTCAGCCACTAGAATGTTAGTATTGCAGAACAAAGAACTGTTTTAATTCTATACCATTAGATTTAGTATTAGTGTTCCTCCTCACCTCTAGCTTACTTTGTACTGTCATCTGAATCCCAGTATAGTAACACACAAATACAAGAATAGCATTCCCAACTACTTGTAGCTGCCCAATGCACAATCACACACCACCACATACATCCTTACCATCATACTCAGACACTCATGAGCACAGCACACATACATTGCAGAATAGCCGAACCCATACCTTCTTTTTTTTCAACAGACCCCAAATAATGCCTTCCAAAAAGCAAGTCCATAGAAAGCAACGCAGAAGTAGAGCAAATGAAAATAAAAGTGTCCAAAATAAGCACACATCTTTAGCAGTATTTGTACAACAAGTTCAAACAAAAGATCTAATAGAGTCATTAAGCGAAATAAAACAAGTTTCCAATACAAAAATGTTCCCTCCTCTTTCAACATGTAAAACAAAACAGAAAGTGATTAACAAGAATTCAGCTACCACTACTGCTAACACTGCTCCTATAAATATTGATGTAGTGGCAAGTAAACATACCAAAAAAAGTATTTTAGAAAAAATGTTCCGCCACAGAGTCTTTCAGAATCTTATAAAAACAGAAGACAAATCATGCACAACCCTTAAAAACTACCGTAGAAAATGAATCTTACAAGCTTTGATAGACAGTGCAACGCTTCTCAAAAGTAAGTTATTTAATTTAGTGTTAAACAGAATGAAACCACTAACAAAACTAACTACTAAATTACAAAAAAGACTTCTCAACAAACGTAATGTCAACAAAAATAACTTCTTAAATATCTGTGGAAGTGAATGGAGTCACACCATAAGCACAGAACCATATTTCAATGAAGAAGCATACAAACAAAAGCAAACAAACACAATTGCCATACATAGCAGTGGACGAGGGTATGAACAACTTAATAATACCATAATGCAACAAGAAATGCTGCTTACAAAAATGTCCCTAGAAAAGTCAGTATCACCTCTCCATTCGAATGAACAAGAACATCCAGTATACAAATGGCTGTGCATGTCAATGTGTAACATTGCCAAAAAATCTTTCAAATGTTTACGCCAGTTCCTCAATAAGTATGTGAAAGGCAAAGACAAAATCAAAATGAAACTACTACAAAATATGGATACCTGTCCAGTGCGCAAACACCCAGGACAACAAGGACATTCATTAGCCTGCATTTCAGGATCTATTTGGAAAAGCACCTTGCATCATATCAAAATGATATCGGCGGAGTCGGTGCAGAGTCTTGTGAGTCTCTGACCCACTGCTTACCTGGAGTTTCCTGCTGGAGAAGTGCTGTCCTTCTTCTATTGTTACTACTAACCAGAGGGGTGTGGACTTAAAAACCTCCTCTTACCGCGGAGCGGCGCGGAGTCGGTGCAGAGTCTCGTGAGTCTCTGACCCACTGCTTACCTGGAGTTTCCTGCTGGAGAAGTGCTGTCCTTCTTCTATTGTTACTACTAACCAGAGGGGTGTGGACTTAAAAACCTCCTCTTACCGCGGAGCGGCGCAGAGTCGGTGCAGAGTCTCGTGAGTCTCTGACCCACTGCTTACCTGGAGTTTCCTGCTGGAGAAGTGCTGTCCTTCTTCTATTGTTACTACTAACCAGAGGGGTGTGGACTTAAAAACCTCCTCTTACCGCAGAGCGGCGCGGAGTCGGTGCAGAGTCTCGTGAGTCTCTGGAGGCTCACGAGGCTTACGAGGCACCTTCTATCATCTAGTGTGTGGCCAACATGAACCGCGAAAAACAGCTACCGCGAATCATCCACCACCTTCTAACGCGTCTACAGCTGCGCAGAACTGAGCGAGGAATACCTTCGAAGTCAACCGAAACCACAAGCCTAAATAAGGAGGATTCTGCGACTGCGCAAGTAAGAAAAATATGTGGATTTTTTTCCCCGGCCCCTCGTATTATCTCTCTCCCAAACCCCTTAACACCTAAGCCGCGTGAAAATCATTCACAAACACGAGAGCTAATAACATTGTAACTGAGGCAACATATATGGAACACACATTTGATGGCCCACTCCAGACTCACCCCATGTCTAAAAATCATGAGACCTTACCTCATAATCAGCTAACTCCTTTGAGGGCAGGTATGCTGGGCGCTGTCGGAGTGTGCACAGTTGCCGGTTTATGCACAGCTGCTGCGGTCGACTTCTGGTGTGCCGAAAAGGAGGCGGCGGTGAGTAATGTGTCAATCAGCCGTGATCCAAGAGATCAAGGCGTGCAGTGTGTCCGGGGGAAAGGGAGAGGTGACCCTGATCCCCTGGTGGCCATGGAGGGAGGAAATCTCTTATCTGAGCCGCCGCGGCTGCGAGTGTTGGCTTTGCAAGCCGTGCAAGTAGCTGGACTGGATGCAGACCCCGTGTCTGTGGTCATAATGCCAAGAGAAAGGCGCCTAACTTCAGAATGCACAAGTGACTGGTTAAAATGCGCGCTAACCCGTCCAGGAGTCCTCATGAGTGCCCAAAAGTTTCATATACCCATCACTCACCCCACGCTCATACCTGAGCTAGGTAAAAATGACACAGACTGCACCATGGAGAATCGAGAAAAATATACAGATTGCGATAAGGAGTGTATGGAAGTCTCCCACTTGTTGGAAGAGACAGATGTAATTTGCAAAATCAATAATCCATCCTTTGAAAAACCGGAAAGATGCAATGACGCCTCTTGCTAAGACGAGGCGGGGAATGCCTCGCTACAAGAAAATACTGATCCTGTTTGTTCAAAGAGCAATATTAAGAAAAAAAGTTTGCAATCCCCTGCAAAAAAACAAAATTCACTAGCCATTGTAAATAAATTGCTGTTAGATTTGACTGAACTGAATGGCTCTTTAACCTCAAAACCAGCTGTAGCTAATGAATCAAAAAGCAATCTGGAAGAAATACACAGTAAACCATGTCGAAAACAGAAAATACCACCGATACCAGTTAAAGTATCTACCCCGCGGAATCATTGGTTAGGTGGTGCAAGAAAAAGAAGACGGGTAGCTGAAAGTCTGTCACCTCCGTTCGAATGCTCACAGAATAGACCCAGGCAAATCGATAATACTTCTTCTACAAACATAAACGGCAATCATCAAGAGAGATGCTCCTCCCCTAAGATCATTCTCAGCAGAAGAACAACTAGCCTCATCCAGCAATGATGAATCTCTTTCATACCCTCCAGAAGAACAAAGGCATAACTCGAAACCAAAACGTCTGATCAATAGAGCTCCATCAAATCGGAGTAAGAACGATGCAAACGTTCAAAAATTAATCTAGGAGGCTTTAAATGAATTAAGACCTTTTGTCATGTCTTCGCTGACAATAGCGATAGCCCCTATGCTTAAGATGTATGAGCAAATTAACGAGAACATAAAAGATCTCTCAACTCTGTCTGCATTGATGAACTCGAAACTGCCTTTCGCAGATACCCAAGGAGCTATGACAACTGCCAAAATATGGGGAAACATCCAAAAAATAGATCAGTCCATCAAGGACCTAGCAGACCAAAAGAGAAATAATACTGAAGACAAGAGAGTTTTAGCTGAGGTGACCAGAGAGGCACTGGGGTTATTAAAACAAAGTCAAAAACTGAAAAGGGATGAAGTAGACCTAAACACGATGACATCTCTGCAATCTTCATCGAGGTCTGTGGTTACCCAAAAGAAAGGTTTTGAGGGGCTGAATCATCAACCGGTGAGCCAGACCAGTACGGCACTACCATGTCTGTCTGAACATCCAGACAAAGAAACAACACAAGTCCGCCTTGGAGAAATGGAAGGTATGGAACCGTTTATCGTGGGAACCACATGTCCCACGTTGATGCAAACTACACAGGTTTCCTGCCCATCGTCAAATGTGGAGAATGTTACTCATAATCTTCACCCTGTAACGTGCCAACCAAGCATTCGCAATAAATTAGAAAAAGAAAAGATTGCAGCTGTCCAGGACACTACCCCCCAAACAGAAGTGTGCCCAACAACTTCTGCCAATGCCGATGGCATCATAGGGTCCGGTGACATTAATTCGCAAGTCCTACATGCTAATCAAAATCCTCAGCCTACAGGTGAAAAGAAAAAGATCGTAAGCGTTTTCAATACACCAAATGAAACTGACATTTCATCCGCATGTTCGACAAATGAAGTGGAGGACTCTAGTTCAAGTGGAGAAAACATCTCTGGTCAATATTTAAGTAAGGATAAAACTTACGACATATTTAAGAAACCGAACTTATCTATTTCAAATCCAGAATTGGAAAAGAAATCAAAAAATCAAAAATGTAAGAGAAAACAAAAAAATCTCGGCTCAAGAAAATTTCTTAGGAATCTGAAGGCAGTGAATGTCTTCGTAAACACAGAACAGCCGAGTGGAAGTCTCAAAAAAGCTCTGCCTAATTCTAAAACAAACGAAAAAACTATTGTTGAAGAAACAATTGCCGTAGATGAAAGCGTAGAAATTGCACAGAGTGAACTTCTTGACTTTTCTACCTATGAGGATGGTTCATGCTATGAGGAAACTGAAGAGCAAACTGTTGAGGACTTTGTGAACCTAAGTGTTCCACAACCTAAGAACAAGCAGGTGGTAAAACACACACAAAATATGGCAAACTGTGGAAAAATCTGTCAACTAATATTGCCCATTGAAGACTCAAAAGCTCCAGATCTAGTACAACAAAAGATCAAGTTCGAGACAATGGATGAGAAAAGAAAACGGCTAAGAGCTGTTAACTGTCTGATTGAAATATCACACAACAGAAATGATACTTGGACTTTAACAGACAGCATAAAGGTGAAGGATGCCGATAGAACACCGAGACGCCATACTCCACCAGGTAAATCCTTGCTGAAAACATGCTCAAAGGATCTCACAACAGAATCAATCGCCAACAAGAATGACGGAACCGGGAGGCAAGCCAACCAAAAAAATAGCCTGCAAAATGGAAAACACAAAAAGCCTGGGAGGCATGTATTGATCTTGGAACGGATATTAGATAGAAAAGATGGCCTAATGTTAAATAGAAACAACGTACTACGCCTATTACATCATGTGCCCGGCCTTCGCTCCATAGAGTCAAATGACATTCAAACAGTCGAATTTGTAAGTGATCATCGAAATGACAAAGTCCGGCTTCACATTGACTCCAGATTAATATGCGACTTGCTCATGAACGCAATCCAGTTTGTGCTGTCCCTATGATTCGATATTCATGAAGAAAGAAACACGTCCCGGGAAGATGCATTCTCCATCGATACCCAAAGTGGAAGTCCGGAAGATGTCAAAAGTCAGGATAGACATGCTGAAAAACCTGGTATGGCCCAAATAGGATCTACAAGTGAACAGGCAGCAGAGCGACCAGTAATACTCCAGATTGAAAAGGTGTTTAGTGATAAAAATCATGTACGCTTTACACCCGGCAAACAAATAAAAATCACAATAAAAGGAAACATAAGTACAGCAACAAATGAAAACAATGTAACACAAGATGTAGAAAAGCCAAACAAGAGTTCAAACTGGAACTGGTTAGCAGGTGCCCTAGGCAGTAAATCGAGCTAACGCCAACATGGGCCGGTCGGCTCGACCATAAACATTCTTTCTTGGAATACGAGAGGCTTCATACATCTATTTAACAATTCAAAAAACTGGAGCAATGATCATTCCGTTATTTGCTTGCAAGAAACATGGATGACATGCTGTCCTGTGTCTGATGTATACGAGCTAGCTATAAACCCGGCTATTACAAGAGCTAAGGGACGTCCATCCGCTGGTCTCTTAACAATGATAAAGAAGAACTCTGGTTGGAACTTAGAGAAAGCAATAAACGTATCACCTTTCATACAGTACTCTGTGATTGCCGCGAAAAATGAGATGAACAATAACAGAACCCAAATTCACATCATCAACATCTATTGGCATCACAAGAATGCAGGAAAATATAAATTCATAACAATGGTGTGTGATCTAATTGATGGAATAAATAGTGCTCAGCATAATCCAAACATTATCTGTTGTGGTGACCTTAATCTGGACTACGTGAATGAGGCAAAGACGCCTGGACCTAAAACCCTGTTACAAAATCTGGCAAAAAAATGGTGTGATGTTCTCGAGGAAAGAAATGTCACCATCTTAAATGGGAACATCACGGGAGATATTCCGCCAAAAAAAACTTGGAGATTCCTGAAGCAGTCCTCCACCATAGAATATTTTTTTTATATCTGATAGTCTGCAACAACGAGTCATTGCTCTCAACATCACAGCAAACTCAAACAGTGATCACAGTCAACAGAATTGGCAATCAATATGTCAAACATTAAGAAGCCCCAACAATGGCACAGTAAGATTCCTGTTGAACCTAACAGATCACGGCTGAGAATAAAACCTCAAGAAGTTAAGATATTAACACAATCCTATGATAAGTATGTACTGAGTGCAACAGAATCGAGAGCTGAATATAATTGCCTTCTACAACAATTTATGACGGTAGACTTGGGGTTGAGAAGACCTTCCCTCCAACCAATACATCGTTTTGATAATGAAGTTCGCGAAAGAAAACAACAACTGCGAAAGGAATTGAGACAACATAGAAACCTGAATGTTGAACAACAAAAGAAGGCGGTTAAAATCAGCAAACTGAAATACAAAAACTGGCAAATCTCGCATAAAGCAATCATGTACCAAAACAACAGCGAAACAATGCTTGCCAGCCTCAACAACAAAAATTCATCAGAGTTTTTGAAACTAATAAACAACATTAACTGCACGCAAGATGCAATTCAATCAAATATGGTGAACGAAAAAGATTGGATCAACCACTATAACTCAGTATACGAGAAAAAAAGTACCACCATCGACCCGACGCTCCCTGAGCTCTCAAAATGGGACTTGCACTTTGATAAAGAGGACATACTACAGAGTATTCAAAGATGCTCCTCCTCCAGGGCACCGGGACCAGATGGCCTGACGAACTTTATTCTCAAACAAAATCCTGAAGAGTGGGCAAACTTCCTATCAAAACTGTTTGCCACAATTGCTAATGAAGCAAAAGTCCCAACCAGTTGGAAAACCGCAATTGTCATTCCAATCTTTAAAAAAGGCAATAGAGCTGAACCTAATAATTACAGACCCATTGCCTTGCTGGACGTTGTGGGAAAAATATTTGCGACTCAAATACAGAAACAACTCCAAGAGTGGATCCAAGAGACAAGTCATCTGGACACCCGTCAAGCGGGTTTTGTTAAATGTGTAGGCTGTGGCCTAAACCTCTTTCTGCTAAACCTACTTAAGATGGATGCAATAAAAAGAAATAAAAAAATCTATTTGGCATTTGTGGACTTATCACAAGCCTTTGACAGCATAGATAGAGAGCTACTTTGGAAAAAAATGTTTGACTGGCAATGCCCAATTAGCCTACTTTCAGTAATAAAAGCATTACACACCAACACGGAGATAAAAATAAAGCTAGACAAAAGTGGCACCCTATCGGCTCCAATAAAAACATATCGAGGAGTAAAACAAGGGTGCCCTCTGGCTTCTGTTATCTTTAATCTGTTTATCTCAGACTTGGGTGATGCTTACAAAGGTGCTAACACTTTTCCTCCAAAAGTTAATGGAAAAGATCTTCATTGGCTTCTGTATGCAGATGATCTTGTTCTCTTGGACCTGACGCCAATAGGTTTGCAGCGAAAACTCGAGATTTTAGCGCAATATATCCAGATAAACGGTCTAAATGTGAACACACAAAAATCTGAAATTTTAATCCTGCAAGATCTGCAAAAGAACAAAGATCATATTGGGAAAAAAAAGTTCACGTGGAAACTGGATGATGGCAAAATTGAGCTAAAAAACAATTGATGTACCTGGGTATGTTACTCAGCTCAAATATAAATGATGCCCCATGGGTAGGAAAAGTCAAGTCAAAATGTAAACAATTGACAGCACAGGCTTGCATTGTAAACTCAAAATTCGGGAAACACTCATTAACACCTGTTCTAACTTTCTATAAAACAAAAGTCATCCCGGCCTTGATCCATGGAGCTGAATGTGCCTTTGGCTGTCCAGCAGAAGTATGGGCTTCTTTGGAACACTCGTTTTGGTCGAAAGTCTTGTGTCTACCCCCAGGCGTACCAACCGCCTGTATAAAATATGAGCTGAGCCTCCGATCTATTAATGGAAGGATAACGTGGAACACCCTAAACGAATTCCGCAAAGTATCTGCTGAAAAGCCAATCATCCAATATAACATCCTAAAAACCTCAGCTATAGAACATGATAATTCAGTGCTCTCAATGTGGCACCAACGTTGTGAAAAAATCCTCAGCGACATAGGAGCAAACAAATATCTACTGCAAGAAAATCCGAATAAGGTTAAATCCTTGCTGTGGATCCAAGACTGGATTGATACGGGTGACACATGCAAAAAACACAGAATAATGAAGCTAATGCCAAATGAAGAGAGAAATTTGAACAAAACTCAATCATATTTACGCAAATTTCCAGACAAAAAACGTAGAGCATTGTTTATGAAATATCTTCTCAACCAATTTCCAACCAAAGAAAATCTAAACATACAGAACAGCATGGATCAAACCTCCACAACGATACTGAAATGTTGAAACATCTGATGCTGGCATGCAGTCATCTGACACAGGAACGCACAAAGCACCTTGGAAGGTTTATAATGGCAAAGCCTTCATTGTCCGCTGAAGAATGGTGGACACCACTTTTTCAAGGCTCAGATCGCAGCCTAACATTTGAACTAACCTTCTTTTTAGAATCAATGATGGAGAAGCTACTAAAGGCAGATCCTAACCTTGAATTACAACAGTCGAAGTTATCAGAGGCGGGTGTTCAATCAGCATTAGCGGAAGAACCGTCCTTTTCCTGTAAACACCTAGCTTTGAAGCTTTAAAGTTTAGGTGAATGTAAAACCAACCCAGAACATTGTGCCAACAATTCTATGTCACATGAGGGACTTACTGTCTGGTTCTGCCTTTTTATGTATTTTTCTAGTTTGGTGGCTTTCTTAGCCTTCTCCTCTGTATTCTTTGCTAATTTTTTTAAAGGTTTGTAACAAAGCAATAAAAAAAAAAAAAAATTTCAACACATCATTCAACTATAAGAAATCTAGTCTATAAACTGTACTATGCAAAAAGTCCTGCTTTAGCACTAGCCAATTTACATAACAATATTCTACATGGTACAGCCAAAGACCTACTTGAAGAAATAGAGCATATCCAGAGAAAATACTTTGGAAATGAAAGCCACTTACAAAATCCAATAGCTTTACAGCAGACTAGCAACAGTTGTACAGATGGCAACCTTCTACTACACACATAAAAAAGTACATCTGCTGAAGTACCAAACCATGTGTGTGTGTTGCGACATAACTTTTTATAAAAGTAACACAAAAACTGTAGACGTAACATACAAAATAGAAGACAAAGATGATTCCAAATGGTTTGAATTAGCTCACTACCCTACAGCTGAAAAAAAAAAACTGACCCCTTAATACTTTGCACTTAATGCACTACAAAACTAGACAACAACCAAACTCCTTCACGTGCTATCAACAAATAACCTGGAATTATTACCACTAACTAATCCCCTGCAACAACTCAACTTATATACGAGCATCATAATTCAAACAGTGCACCCATTTTAAGCAATAATACACCTTCAATCAAAAGCAGCAAAATTACCTCCATCTGAATTATTGAAAGTCATTTGTGGCAAAGTAGTTTATTTACCATTAGATCTAAAATATAATGTGCACACTCTGGGAGTGCAACGTGCAATAGAGCAATCTTTAATTGTCTTAGTAAATGGTGTACCTACAAAAGACAAAAACATTTGGCAACAACTCATAGACTTACATAAAGTTAGACCAGCTTTGCAATATCTAAAAGACAATAATGAATACTACAAAGAAATTAATATTGAGGAAAACTTGAGGGAAACCACTGAAATAAATCAGCAGAAACTGGTGAATTTGAGCTTTTAGATCCTGCTACAGTATCCAATATTATTGACTATTATGCAATTCATCCATTACACTCTAATAACACCATAGATGATGCACTAAAAACATACCAAATTCGACAAACAAAAGGATCACCAATCAGCATATGGGAAAAAGTATAGAAGCATGTGCATTTCCTCTACTCTTTCCTACTGGGAAAGGAGGAAGGCACGATGGTAGACCCATTCAAATAACAGCATCAGAATACCGTTCATTACGAATGTATTTTGAAGATCCCAGATTTAGACAAAAATTTAGACACCTACTCTTCGAAAGTGAACTAGCACCTCTATGCTACGAAGTTGCACACACATTGAAATCAGGTACCCACTTTCAAAATATGTTAGCTACGCAATTACTACAAAAAGTGCAAGAAAAAGATGAGGTTCTACAATCAAGCATTACAAATCTGTTTTCCAACATGCGTGGTACTAAGGAGTACTGGTTCCAACTTCACGGAGATGTACGTTGTATGCTAAGAAACCTTGGCCCGCACACTTGGTTTGTTACATTAAATGCAGAATATTCATAGGAAGATTTACATGATTTCCTACGCATAGCAAACAAAAACAAAATAAACATAGATGTACCAACACCTGGAGAACTTTGCTCTCTAGATCCAGTTAATGTTTCAAGATATTTCCATCATCGCGTCATTGCTGTGCTACACTTTATTTGTAATAAAACTGTTCCTTCCCTCGGAGAAGTGCAACACTTATTTTGGAGAAAGGAACACCAAGCCAGAGGAGCACCACATATACACATGCTTTTATGGATTAAAGATGCTCCTAAATTTGGTCATGACAGTGATGCCACTGTTTTACAATTTATCACAAAATATGTCACTTATGAAATTCCATCAGAAGCAACAAATAGTGATCTTCAAGCACAAATTTTACAATTTTAAAGACACAAATGTGGGAAATATTGTTGTCGCAAATACAAAAAACAAAGGGAAATACTACACCAAATGCCACTTTGGTTTCCCTAGACCAGTTACAGCAACAGGTCAAGTAAACAACTTCATGTCATCAGTTAGACATAGTGTTAAAGGTAAATCACCTAAGAACACATATTACATAAAAAGAACAGAAGAAGCAAAATATATCAATGATCACAATGCAATCATTGCCCTCTTATGGAATGCAAACATAGATGTGCAGTACATTGCAGACAATTCCACTGCAGTTGTACGATATGTTACAGCCTACTTAACCAACTCTGAAAAAACAGAGCTTCAAGCTCTCTGGGAGGACCTATCCTCTGACAAAACACAGTCTCAGAAATTGTATAGCTTAGGCATAAAAATGCTCTCTCATAGAGAATGTGGCTGCTATGAAGCTGCAGATCGTTTAACCGGCACTGCTTTGTATGGAAAATCTGAAAATATATTAGGGCTATGTCTTGGTCCTGCTAAATCTAGAAAAAGAGTTTTCAAATCATACAACAACATAGAAACAATAGCCAAAAATGATACTAACAGCCAAGACAGTTTGAAAAACAATTTACTAGACACATACTACCCAAACAGAAGTACCACTTTGGAAACCATGTGTCTCTACCACATAGCCCAAAACTTCACATAAAAAATAATATAAAACCTGATGAAAATAAAGGTAGATACATGGTGACAAATTGTGAAGGCAGCTTAGTGAAACTTACCAAACGAAACTTAATTAATCATATCAAATTGTCATTAAACACTCCTCAACATAAAGAACTAGATTACATGTCCCTGCCTCAACTTTTTAAAACATGGAGAAAAGAAGAAGAGTTACTAGATATCTATGACTCCTATGAAGACACTTTCAAAGCAAATGAAAGCACTATAACCAATACACAGTACAAAACACAATGAAGAGCAACATGAAGAAGAACTCCAGACCCAACTAGATAAGGACACTCCCGACAGTAGTCAACCTTCTTTAACAGGAAGCCAAGAACCACTGGGACAGCCAATAATAGCAAATGAGGCAGAATTAGCTAAGACAGAAGTAGAAAACACCATGTCTCACTAGGAAGAAGATACAGAAGACTTAACTCTACTGCAATCAAAACTGAACAATGAGCAGCGTAGCATTTTTCTAGAATTAACAAAAGAAATTGCACATGATGTACAACATGAAAATAAAGAATGTACCTGCCACAATTACAAACCTATACTACTATACGTCAGTGGTCAAGCTGGTTCAGGCAAAACATTCTTAATCAAAATCATCAGCAAGTTCCTTCAACAATTGACAAACAACAAACTGTCAGCTGTTGTAACTGCCCCCACAGGTTTAGCTGCCTACAACATAGCTGGTGTCACTTTACACCGATTACTACTCCTTCCAGTAGAACACCAAAACAAAATAGAATATTACAAACTTTCTACAGAAGCTGCAATGGAACTATGCAGAGTTTTTGATACAAATGAAAATGATACTAATAGATGAAGTGAGCATGGTCTCCAACCTAATGTTAGCTTTGATTCACCTCAGATTACAAGAAGTACTCAAAACAAACTACGAAGACCTCTTTGGAGGAAAACACATTATTGTTTTCGGAGATCTCCTTCAATTGACACCAGTGAAAGGTGAACCTATTTTTAAAACTTTAGGGCACAAAGTCTGCCGTAAAACTGTTGGCAGCATAGGAAATGTTAACCTATGGCAACATTTCCAATACAGAGAATTAACAGAAAACATGCGCCAGTCTGCAGACCTCACCTACGCCAACATTTTAAAAAGTATTAGAGTTGGTGTACTATCTCAAGAAGCACAAGCATTATTAAAACCCGGCACATCCATGCGCTTTATGGCCATAACTCATGTGCTACTGATGTCATGGAAAAATTAGCACACAAAAATGTCAATTGTATGTCCTTGATGCCAACTCAGGCAAGCTGTTCCAAATTCAATGAAACAATGTTGAAAAAAGAAATGTAACCAATAATTGAAATTTGCTCCACAGACAAACTGGATGTACATGGTATGACACTACCCATGTGTCAACAAGCCACAACAAGACGAAGGGCCTCATTACACGTTAGGCGGTGAGCCATGGCGCTATTAGCGCCATGGCTCATGCCGGTAAAATACCGGTACCGCCTTGGCGGAAAGGGGATTTACCGCCCCATTCCAAGGTTGGAGGGGCGGTAAATCCCTCTTCCACCATTGCCCTTCCCCATTCCCATTTCTGCCCCATAGGGCTCTATGGGAATGGGGAAGGCGCTAATTACGGCACCGCAATTTTGCGCTGCCGTAATTAGCTCCGAGGTCCCTTAGCGGGTTGAATTTTAACACCTGCAAAAAGCAGGCGTTAAATCCCCCAACCCGCAAAGGGACCTCGTAGTAAGGGGGTAAGGATTTACCGGTACCGGTATTTTACCCACATGACAACAACTTCCAGTTTGTCAATATTGACAAACTATCAGAAGTAAAAAGAATTGGACGCTCAACATCCCGTTTCCTTCTTTTCAAAGACATGTATGTACACAGAGAACAATTTTCTCTATCTCTAGCATATGCAGTCACCATTCAAAAATCACAATTTCTTACCCTAGATAAAACATTGATAGATACTGGGAACACAGTCTTTAAAGAAGGCATGAGCTATGTAGCACTATCACGCTTATGTACACTTCACGGTCTATTTCTAATGAACTTTGATGCAAGTAAAGTAAATGCTGATATTCCCTGCATTTTCGAATACAATAGACTATGTTCAATATAGACCCCCCATCTAAAAACCTCTCCTGTTCCACAAAAAGCAAAATGTTGTAAAAGAAAACGACTTCAAAAAGAAATGCAATAGGATCTCACTGCAAATCCTCCAAAGAGAGTAAAAGACGGTAATACTTCATCAATTACTACAACCAAAGAAGAATCTACTACTCAAAGTAATTCAGGTACTTCTTGAAAGAAGCAACACACACTCCGAAGAAATGACTTGGACACTGAACTATCTGAGCCATTCAAATTTTCAAATATAATTGGTGTAAATTGCTACTCAAATGTAGCAATAGATATTCTATTTCAGTTGCCACCAATTGTTGACAACATTTAATTACACAATACAGACCAATTGTGTTTGCAAATGTTAGTCCTTCATAAAAATACAAGCAATAATCCTGACAACACATACAGTGTTCATTGAATAAGACAAGAATTGGACTACTGTGCTGGAAGGGTCAAATTCATTATAAACTCACAAGAAGATCCACAAGAATTTCTAATGTACTTGCTACAAGTACTGAAAAACAAAAACATACCTATAAATAAAATCTTCCAGATTTCATACAATGAACTCTGTGCAACAATATGGCAGAGACACAAATCTCTAAAGAACGCTTTGTGTATGTATCCATACCTAACTGTGAATCCGTTCCATTTCAGCAACTTGTACAAAATGCAAACCATGGCAGATTATGTATTACCTGCAATTCAGATAATCGCTCCACCTTACAAATTCAAACACATATTAAATACAAAATATAAATGCTTCTGTGTTACAATGTAGATGGTACAAAAAACAACTGCAAACTGATTGGATTCACACATGGTCAAGTATCACTTGGTAAGAAAACCTTCACAACAATTGGTATAATCTACCACGCAGGAGCCACAACCAATGCAGGTCACTACACTGCATATATAAAAAAGAATTGTGGATGGATCGAATGTAATGATAGTACCATTACTCTAAAGCAGAGATTACCAGCAAATCTTATAAACACTTATTTAATCTTCTTAAAAGCAAAATTTAATAAGTAATCTGTACATAAACATTAACAAAACTTCAAACTATAAAAAGTTAGAATACGCCAACAGGTATCTAACTGCCCCAAGAATCTGCAACAACCAACCAAATAAATCAATACCACAAAATTATGACAACAAGTAAACAGTTAGCATACACCAACAGGTATCTAACTGCCCCAAGATTTTGCAACAACCGAACAAATAAATCAATACCATTAATAACAAATTTGTGCACAAACATTAATACAACGTCAATTAGAAAACTATAAACAGTTACAATGCACCAACAGGTATCTAACGGCCGCAAAATTCTGCAACAACCAAACAGATAAATCAATACCAATAAATGATAAGAAAAATAAACAGTTAGTATACGCCAACAGGTATCTAACTGCCCCAAAATTCTGCAACAACCAAACAGATAAATCAATACCACTAAAATATAACAAGAAATAAACAGTTAGAATATGCCAACATGTATCTAACTGCCCCAAGAATCTGCAACAACCCAACAGATAGATTACAACTTGAGAATATAAATAAAAAACGATAACAAGTTACAATTCAACAACAGTTATCCAACAATCTGCAACAAACCAACAGATAGAACATTAGCCATAAACAACAAGTAAACACTGAAAAGAAAGAAAGAAATGTACTCTACCATAACAAAAAAGGTTATTTTTAATCCAAAATGGATTTTTTTTCTCCCACAGACCCAATGATTTAAGCAACAAACACGAAAACTGAGCAAATTGCACATTACACTGGTTTGTAAACTACTAAATATGAGGGTCGAAATAATGCAGACATGTCTATTATGCAAAGTAATATCGGGGTAATTCATAGATTTCAGCGCAGAGGCAGCGCACGTGAGCAGCGCAGAGAGCTAGCGTGCACCAGCATGCGCCAGCCGTGTGCGCTAAACAGCATTCTGGTGCACCGTGTATTCATGGACTATCAAAGCCATTTTGAGTGCTGGCGTAGAGAACATCCCGCAGCGCCAGTTACGGCCCCAAGAACACCCCTTGCGCAAGCATAAGGCATTGAAATCCCCAATGCAGCGCAAAGGGCCGCGCTAACCCTGAACCAGTTCACAGGGGCGGGACAGTGCATTTGGGGGGTGCGCGGGAAGTTTCACATGCGATAGGCGTTGTGCGAGAAAGGTACGTGTATTCCGAGGGATGCGCAGGGAGAATCACACACGATAGGCCTTGTGTGAGCAGGGTATGTGTATTTCGGTGTTGCGCATTTAGTATCACACGCGATAGGCCTTGTGCGAGCGGGGTATGTGTATTTTGGGGGTACGCGTGAAGTATCTCATGCTATAGGCCATGTGCGAGCGGGGTACGTGTATTTCCGGGGGCTGTGCAGGGAGAATCACATGCGATAGGCCTTGTGCGAGCGGGGTATGTGTATTTCAGGGGTGTGCGTGAAGTATCACACACGATAGGCCTTGTGCAAGCGGGGTATGTGTATTTCGGGGGTGCGCATTGAGAATCACATGCGATAGGCCTTGTGCGAGTGGGGTACGTGTATTTCGGGGGTGCAAGTGGAGAATCACACGCAATAGACCTTGTGCGAGTGGGGTACATGTATTTCGGGGGTGCGCTGGAGAATCACACGCATTAGGCCTTGAGCGAGTGGGGTATGTGTATTTCGGGGTACGCAGGGAGAATCACACGCAATAGGCCTTTTGCGAGCAGGGTATGTGTATTTCGGGGGTGCACAGGGAGAATCACACACAATAGCCCTTGTGTGAATGGGGTATGTGTATTTCAGGGGGTGGGTGGGGAGTTTTACATGTGTTTTTGCTGCCAGAGGAGGGGTACGTGCATTCCTCGTGTGCTCAATGCGAATTGGCAGTGTGTGTCCTCCCAGGTTTGCCCTGTCCCCCCTCACCAGGCCCTGCAGGCAGCCCACAACACAGAGAACTACCCTGCACCACTGGCCATGCCCCACAGGCAGTCCATCCACCCTGGCCATGCCCCCCAGCCAGCCCACATGTCACCATGCACAAGTGAGCACCGACAGATGTCCCCCTGATCCCCCACCCACCCAGCAGTGACAGGCACCTGCCAGCAGGCTCCGACTCATGCCCCCCACTCACTCACCCACCCAGCAGTGATGGGCACCTGCCAGCAGGCCCCGACTCATGTCCCCCCACCCACTCACCCACCCAGTAGTGACAGGCACCTGCCAACAGGCCCTGACTCATGTCCCCCCACCGACTCACCCACCCAGCAGTGACAGGCATCTGCCAGCAGGCCCCGACTCATGTCCCCCCAAAACCTCATGGTGATCCACAATCATGGGCCTTATGGCCACCAAAATCACACCCCACGCCACCCCAGTCCAAACACACAACCAGGTATTACATCCATCCCACAATGAAATCCCCATCACATGATACATTCCAAATGGCAAGTATGCACATCGACATATTTCCGTCACACCCACACAATGGGTGCATGTGATTGAGAAAAAACACATTGTGACATGCATGAAACCAAAGAGAGAACAGCACACATTGAAGTAGGATATAAAAATGTATTAAACACAAAAGCAAGGGAATTAAATGAAACATACAAGAACACAAATAATGATTAAAAAGATGCATGTCAAAAATATTTTTAAACAAATGTGGGAAAGCAGAATCCAAATCAATCCAAAATCACGTGCCCACAGTGTCAGTCCGAAAAACAAATCCAAAATGAAAATAGAAGATAAAACCACTGCTCCGTGGAAAATTCAAAAATAAGAAGTGAAATCCAGTGAAGAACTATTTACAAAGTACAAATCCATGGTCCATGAGCCCAACCATTGAAATGAAACCTACAAAAAACACTACCTAATGAAGAACTATATACAAAAAGGTGGGGCATTGTCCAAGCGCCCCAACTGAAAAAAAAACAGAACGGAAACCTAACACTAACTAAATACAATGGCGGTGGGCAAGTCCTACGGCTCACTCTGTGATGTCCCGGGCAAATTCTACTTCTACAGTGTATGCTGCACCCGTTTCTTATGTGTACATATGTGTAGCTTTGTGTATTTAGAAGAACACTCAATATGTTTTCTTTGCATAAGTAAATTCATGAATATCATAAGTAGTTTTGCAAAGATCTCACACTCACCTGTAACACCTTGTTACCAACATTATAAACAGAACCCTTTGTAAGTACGTGATAATTATCATGTCATCTTTGATGTCATGGGTGTTGGTCTTAGCAGTGTACAGTGGTGGCATGAGTTATATGGTTGCATACTTTACCATGGTGAATTTCTGGGGTTTTTCGATTTTACTTGTAATCATAATAACCATAATAACCCTTTAGAAAAGTTTATCCTCTAGTTATAGTTAGTTATAGTTTTATTATTGTAACTTAATCATAATGTCCCATCCCTTTAATAAAGTTTTTTTCGCTTAATTTCATGGGATTTTATGAGGATACCCTTAATTTTATACATGTCTTTTACATCATACTGTCATACTTATACTCGCTGCCTCCAACATGATAGCCACAGAGTCCACGGACTATGCGACTGTCTGCGGACTGTGGGCAGCATTCTCACTGCCCAAAAGCACAGGGGTTACCTTTTCAGTTTTGTAGCCTGCACAAGTAAAAACATGTACATGAAACAATAAGAGATATGTGTACCACATCCAAAAATTAATATGTATACTGACATCATCGCGCATGCGAATTAGGTGTCGGCAGGACAGCCGTCGTGTCTGCTGTCATCTGGGGATGTCATCATGTGACTGCACCTGCACTGCGTGTGGGGAGGATCCGTTGACACTGTCCGTACCCCTGGACAGTTTCAAACTGGATTCAATACACTGGGCCTCATTACAACCCCGGCAGTAGCCATGTCAGTAAAAACGGCAGGCTGCCGCCGGAGTTGTGTATTTTTTCCGGCACCTGGCTTTGGGGAATCAACAGGGCATTACAGCCGCAGTAGTCTGTGAAGCCAGGCATCGGGAAACGTTACTCCCCATTCCCATTTGAGTCACATAGGACTCAATGGGAAAGGGGAAGACGGTAGCACCGGCACCATTCACAATGGTGCCGGTGCTACTGTCAAAGTCTGTGAGTGGGTGCCTTTCTGCCCTCCAGGTCTGGCCCGGTGACAACGGTGCCAGTAAGCCTACCGGCACTGTTGTTTTTACTGGACCGGCAGGGTTGGAATCAGGCCCACTGTGTTTTAAGCTGAAACGTCACCCTTGCAAACGTCCTATATCAAGTTTTAGTTTTTCTGGCAACCTTTTAGAACTTTTGGAGCCCTATATGGTTATACACAGGTGGATCAAGAGGAGGAAGAGGGTGAAATAGTGGACATCCCTCTCACCAGCTTCCAATACCACCATTGGGGGGTACCCAAAGCTCAAGCGGACAAGGTTAGATGAACCAAGTGCAAGATTGTACTCAATCAAGGAAAACCGGTTTTGTATAGCTACGGCACCACCTCTATTCAGCACCAACTAAGTTTGAATTACAAGGAAGCAGTGTGAAAGGTTGTACCTTTCGAAGGGGCGAGTAGGTTGACATCCACTATCACACCCTCATTATCCACCCCACAACAAGAGAGACTCCTGTGGGGCAGAAGATCCCTGCGGAAGCCTTGCAGGCCATACATTACGCAGTCGACCCTTACCTATCAAGGGTGACAGTTCTCTGTATGTACTGTGACACACCGCCCTGTAGGGGGGAGCAGGTTCAAAGTGCTTTCAAGGCTGCAGTCTGAGAGCATGAGAAACACTGTCCCCTACTTAATTAAAGGCCACCCAACATCTTCCTCTCTCCACCTGCCCCTTTGTCCCTGTGGTTGGTGCCCCTTCCCTCCTCCGTCTTCCCTACCCTCACTTGTGTCTCCTTGCATCTCCTGTGAAAAAAAGCCACAAAAAATAAAACACAAAAAATCAACAACAAAAAAATGTTCTTTTCAGAGCCAGCTTTCACAGTTCAAAAATAGAAGTAGCAAGTATAGTTGCAGGCCCTTAGGCAGCCTGTAATATCTGTGGACTTCTAAAACAATATGGGCAGTGGTGGCATCAAAAACATTGCACTGTTTTGCGTGCAAAAGTGGTGGCTCTGAAAAGAGACTTTTTTGTAAATTTTGTTTTTAAAGATTTTTTTCAAGTTTTAAAGTAAACTAAGCAACATTCTACTGAACTAAACTTGTTCTTTCGACTTCAGTATGCATTCTGTTGTCACCATGCTTGCATACAATTTCTGTTCACCTACTGCAAAATGCTTTCTATATTTACAAAAAGTGCATCAAAACCTTTTGAATATTTTGCAAAAAAAGCTGATTACTAGCATCAGTAAGATGTACTCCATCTATCCGGAAAATATTGGTAGTGTCAAATGTAATATTTTATTTATGGAAAGACATCATTCATACATCTCCCAAAAATGCACCCACAGACTGTTGACATTGCACCTTGCTTTCACCATTTGCGGACCAAATGAATTGGAGCGCATCTACATCTGTCTGGGCAATGCGAGAAAGAATTAGTCGAGAGTTCGGGAACATTTCCTTCATTTTGCCAAATGTCTCCTTGAAATTCCAGTTACGTAACCTAAACTGTTCCCTCCACAATGAACAATGATAATGTCCGGATGTTGCAGCATGACCAAATTGACACATAATTGGAGCAGGTTCACCCACTTCATGACACACACTCCATACCATTCCACATGAACATCATGAAATCCAAGATTGTTGTCCACTCCACACTGCTCTGTATACATCTTCAACCAATTGATCCACGACTCCCACAGAATCCACACACTTTGCCTCCTGAAAGACATAGCCATAGCCATAGCTTTCTGCACTCCTCTCAGCAAACACACCTTCTTCCAAACTTTCCCCTTGCAAACCACCCCCAGGGAACCTTATTCGCCAATCCCCGAGGCTGCACAGTCCCATTTTCATGCCTGGCATCCTCAAAAGACTTGTATGTGACATGTGCCATCCTTCAGATGTACTGTTAAACACTCAGAATACATGTCTCCTGTTACTCCCAAGCAGCTGCATCAAAAACTACTATAGAAATCTGAGGGAATTCTATTTGCAGATTCAACTACATCGGCATCCATCAACACAAAGTACAGGTGTGCATATATTTTGAAAAGTAAATGTCCAACTCTTTTACAAATGCATTTAAACAGGGTTCCTGCCACTTGCACTCCATAACCAACTCAATAATTATTTTCTTGTTTGTTCCACCTCCTAACAATAAGTGGCAGTTACTTAAAATGCTGTGTGCTTGGAAAGTTTTCTTTTTATGAGCATTTTCATAACAGTTTCAAAACACATATTTCCAATTTCAGCAGCACTGTTTATGTCTTTTGTGAAAGGAAAGAAAACCTCATTGATGAGGCCCAACAAGGCTGAAACACATGTATGGGGTTGCTGTTGGCACTCTTGTTCAGATGAGAATTGCCATAGCATTTCAGTGCTGGACTGCCCATGTGGGCGGGACAAAGACTGATATGCAAATGAATATTTCCCTTCTGTGAACGGTAAAGTGAGCTAAAGTGTGGCTGTGGACTCTTGACTGGGTACCTTCCCAAGGAACAGGTCATTTAGCTGTGTTTGTTCTCACAGAGGGGCGCCTATGGACTATTTTTTGATTGTACTAAAATTACTTTGCCATTAACATACATACCCACTAATTTTCTTTTTTCCCATTTGCAGTAAAAAACAACTTTCTGAAAGACAAGAACCTACCTCCTAGAAGACGACAACCTGAAGAAAACTACTCTTCATATCCCACAAACTAAGTTCACTAGGCACACTCTTTGTATTCTCATCTGAATACCATTATCATAACACCCACTATTATCGTGAAAACATTGCAATGTTTTTACTTATTCATGCACACTACACTATCTTTTGCACTAACCACATTTTTTATTTATTTTTTATTTTTTTATTAGCACTTTGGTTTACACAAAAGGAAAACCTTTGGCTATTCTGACTTATAAAAAAAAAAGAAATATAGAAAAGAAGAAAACAAAGATAATCCTACTTTAGTTGTTATGCAGCGAAAATCAATAAGATCAAAAAAACTGGCAGTTAAAATAGCTCTACTTCAATCATTAGAAGAAAAAAGAAATAAAAAAGGAAAAAAGATTTTAGATCCAGAAAATTAAAAAAAAAAGGAAAAGGAAAGGAAGAGAGAGAAAAATAAGAACAACTGTTAGAATTTAAAACTCTAAAGAAATACAGCAACCAGGACCAGTCTTTTAAATTACAGTAGTGGCTGGAAGAATCCGCCTTAGCACATCTACTTCTCCTACACCTATGTTTGATGCTTTTCCCTCTATTTTCTCAAAAATACACAGCCTAAACTTTACTACCACCAAATTGTTTGAGATCTTTTCCCCTTCCAACAAGTGCGACCACCAGAGGTCTATTTCTTTGAATCGGTAGTCCTGCCAGATGTGACCCAGATAGGTCTGTCTTTCCTCACTTACAGTCGGGCATTCCAGCAGCAGATGTTTCAAGGATTCCACCGCCTTTGGATTTTGGCATAGTCTGCAGTCCTTCGCTTCCTTTTTGTCTCTGTTTCTGTAGTTGTTAGTTCTGCTTGGCCAGAGGTTGAGGCGGAGACGTAGAAAGCCAGTTCTCAAAAACCAGTTGGTTAAGTATTTCGGTAACCTATTCAACTTTCGAGGGATTCCCCAAAAATCTTCATAACCTTGATATTTATAGAGATCGTCTAAGGTTTCAATCCAATCTCTAGTGTACATTTTTTTTCACCCTGTCCGGGTTGGCTAGAAATGACTCTTCTGATTCTTTCAGGTTACTGAGGATTGCCTGACATGTCTTGGACCATTGTGATAATATTGGCTCTGAGTTGTTGTCCATTGCTTTTTTTAGGACTGCAAACCCTCCCGTTGTTTGTACTTCCAGGAATTTCCTGAAGAAAGACATTATATTCCACTCTGAGATGACTTTCAATGATGATAGTGCTAGTTCTCTTCTGATTATTTGGATTGGAAAACATTTTGGCAGTCCAAGGGTTGTTCGCCAAAATGTACCTTCTAGCCATGCCCATATGTTGCCATCCAAAAGGAGAGAGGTTTGTGATCCATATGTTAGAATTGCCACCACTTTTGCTCGATAAAAATCTATCATGGGTTTCAATGAGAATCGAAAAAGTGTGCCAATAAGATATTTGCTTGACCCATCAGGTTTCTTAGTTTGTTTTTTAGGTCCTCACACCTAGGAACATTGTTTCTGTCAGTGTTGACACACACTCCAAGGTACGTAAAACTAGATACTTCCATAATCTTTTTGTTATTTAAGAACCATTGCACCTTTTTAGATTTTTTCCCCGTTTTTGTATTGGCGAAAGTCAAAATCCTTGATTTTTCAGGGTTAATTGTCATTTTGTTTTTGGCCACATAAGACTCAAGAGCTCTAAGCTGGTTTTGGAGGCCAAGCGGGGTTTGGTCGATTAAGACAAACTGGCCGATTCCTGGAATTAATGTGCGCTGAAAATTCCTGCGCAAGCGTGCGAAACCGTGCGAATCGCAGTGCAAGTGCGAAAATCGCAGCAAAACCCGCGCACATCGATTCATGGAAGCCCGTGTGTGAGTAAAATCTGGGATGCGCGCTGAAAATCTGCGTGGCGCATGCCGGCGCACAGATCATCTAATGGCGTGTGCTACGGCCACAGCGAAAGCGCACATAGCGCGGTGCACATAACAAAAGTAGGCATAACACGGGGCGTGACACGTGGAATGGGGAGCAACGCGTGAAAATGTGGGCGTCATGGGGGAAGTACAGGAGGCAAGTGCGCGGAACGCCCACACGCTCGCCTACAACACGTATTCATGGAATCGAATAGGGCAAACCAGCGCATGGGCGAAGACGCGCACAGGCCTAAACACGTCCGCCACGCGAAAGCAGGCGGTAGCGTCCCTGCGCATGAAAAAAATGTGCACCAAAATGTGCGCTAACAAAAAGCACGTATATACAGCTCTGATGATTGTCCCATACTGTGGCCCTCTAGGACAAATGACGTGCAAAGGGGTACGCGACAAACAAGAACACCCGCTGTGTCAAAAATAGCATGTGCGTGTATTTCGGGGGTGCGCGGGAAGTTTCACATGCGATTGGCCTTGGGCGAGCGGGGTGCGTGTAAATCTGGGGTTCGCGGGAAGTTTCACACGAGATAGGCCCTGTGCGAGTGGGGTGCGTGGATTCCTGGGGTTCGAGTGAAGTTTCACACGCGATTGGCTTGGGTACGTATAAATCTGGGGTGTGTGGGAAGTTTCACATGCGATTGGCCTTGGCCGAGCGGGGTACGTGTATTTCGGGGGAGCGCGGGAAGTTTCACACGCAACAGGCCCTGTGCAAGTGGGGTACGTGTATATCTGAGGTGCAGGGGAGTCCTACACGTGAATTGGCAGTGTGGGTCCTCCCAGGTGTTCCCTATACACCCTCCACGGCCCACACCACAGGGGACTACCCTGCACCCCTGGTCATGTCCTGCAGGTAGCCCATACACCATGGGCATGCCCCCCAGCCAAGCCACATGTCACCTTGCACTACTGATCACCAACGGATGACCCCCTCAACCCCCAACCCCCCAGCAGTGCAGGGCACCTGCCAGCAGGCCCCCACTCATGTCCCACTCATGAACCCTTGCACCCCATCCCCCAGCAGTGCAGCAGTGCAGGGCACCTGCCACCAGGCCCCCACTCATGTCCCACTCATGTCCCCTTGCACCCCCGCCCCCCAGCAGTGCAGGGCACCTGCCTGCAGGCCCCCACTCATGTCCCCTTGCACACCCACCCCCCAGCAGTGAAATGGCGATCTCATGACACAAACCAAAAGTCAACTATGTACATCAACACATGTCCGCCACACGAAGGCAGGCGGTAGCGTCCCTGCGCATTAAAAAATGTGCGCTAACAAAAAGCCTGTATATACAGCTCTGATCAATGTCCCATACTGTGGCCCTCTAGGACAAATGACGTGCAAAGGGGTACGCGACAAACACAGACACCCGCTGTGTCAAAAATAGCATGTATTTCGGGGGTGCGCAGGAAGTTTCACACGCGATTGTGCCTGGGCGAGCGGGGTATGTGTACTTCAGGGGCTCGTGGAAAGTTTTACATGCGATTGTGCCTGGGCAAACGGGGTACGTGTACTTCAGGGGCTCGCGGAAAGTTTTACATGCGATTGGGCAAGGGCGAGCGGGGTACGTGTATTACTGGGGTGGGCGGGGAAGTACAGGAGGCAAATGCGCGGACCGCCCACACGCATGCGCCAAAACAGACGCGCTAATCCGGAAACACGTACGCCAGCAGGAAGCAGGCATATGTGGGCCCGCGCAGCATAAAAGTGCGCGCAAACAACAAGCAAGCTCAGACGCCGGGATGAACATACCGTTCCTAGCAGCAGTGGTCGTGGGATACCGCAGGAGGAGGAGGAGGATAGTCAGGCCCAGAATTTTCACACCCAGAACCAGCCTTTTTGGCATGCCTGATGACCAGGTGTATGGGAGGTACAGGTTTCCACCTCACATAATACTCGACCTGGTCAGTGAGTGGGAGGATGACTTCACATCACCCACCCTCTGCTCCCAAGCACTCAGCCCCCAGGAGAAGGTCCTCAATGTACTGCACTTTTTGGCCACCGGATCATTACAGCGGACAAGTGCCATAGTGGGTGGGGTGTCACAGGCCACGCAGTCACGCTGCCTACACCAGGTCTTGGTCATCATGACTGCACGCCCATCAGTCCGCAGGCACATATACCTGCCCAGAACACCTGCAGAAAGGTAGGCTGCTGTCCTGGATTTCTACGGGGTGGCACAATTCCCCAAAGTCCTAGGTGCCATTGATTGCACCATTGTGGCTCTGCGTCCCCCCAGGGCATCAGAGCACATCTATAGAAACCGCAAGCACTGGCATTCCATCAACGTCCAGGTAGTATGTGATGCCAAGGGAATCATCACCTCAGTATATGCAAACTATCCAGGGTCCACCCATGACAGTTTCATTTACAGAATGTCAACCCTAAACTGGGACCTAGAAGCTGGGCGGCATGGCGATACATGTCTGCTCAGTGAGGATAAATGCCACAGCACATGCATGCTTGCCAGATACTGAGTAATGTCACAACCCTACTAATGATACCCATCACCACCTCCCGAGGGGACAGTGCCTACCCTCTGAGCACCCACATGATGACGCCAATTTGGAACCCCACCACGCCACCCGAGGTAAGATACAACACAGCCCATATTGCAACCCGGGGCATAGTGGAGTGCACATTCGGAGTGCTCAAGTCACGCTTTCGCTCCCTTGACCGTTCTGGCGGGCAGCTGTTATACGCTCCCCCAGTAGTGTGCAGGATCATAGTGGCAGTATGTGTCCTGCACAACGTTGCAACACGCCGGGGCCTACCGGTGGACATGGTGGTGCTCCCACATCCCCAGCCACATGCACGCGCGCTGCGCATGGCAGGGGAAAGGGCATGGGGTGAGGCAGCCCGAACGCAGCTGGTGGCTAATTACTTCACTTAGAATCACACCCCTGTGGGGTGCACACAGCCCTGCCACATACCAGCTGACAATCGATGATGACACAAGGGACAGTGAACTGTCACAACCATACCAGCCTGAGATTGGTCACCTGGAAGTGTCACAATGTGTGCATCCCTACCTACAGAAACACCACCAATGCTGTGTCATCAAAAGACACATATGCTGCTAAATGCATTACCCCCTTGCAAAATACAACATGTGAACAGTGCTATGTCACCAAACACCTCCCCAGCACCACCACCATGGCATGTCATGCTATGTGAGAGCAAACAAAGCAATCCCGAAAACCTGACACAAGTGTCACAAAGTACAATGTCCCTAATGGAAACTGCTCACACACAATATGCTCCCAGTAATGTTGAAGTAACAACACACATGACCAAATACTTACCAACAATACAATTCAGCTACACAAGCTCAAACATAACTAAAACATGACAGTACTAAGTTAAAGTAGCCGTAGTCTTACAACCTGAATATGCCACCACATTGCCCCCTTCCAACTGTAGGCTTCAAAACTTGTCTGTGTACTGCATACAACATGAACTCCATCTCCAAAGTAGACGGCCTTGTGAAGACATGAGGAATGAACCTGCAAATTCAGAGGGAGACATGGAAGCAGAAGCATAAATAATTCCATAATGCAGTGTACAATACAACAACAATATACACAAGGAATGTCTACACAGTATTGACTATAGACTGCCTACACAGCTCATGGGAGCCCAACATCACTGTGTACATCACTGTCACTTGGTCACACCCTTTGCAAGCCCATGGAAACGGGAAGCAGGAGGGGTGTGTGTCTCACGAACCCAAGCATCAAACCCAAACTCAGGACAAGCCTGCATGTGCCTAGCCGGAATACAGTGGATGCCCACGGGAGCCACACAAGCAACACACTGTTAAAAAATAATTAAAAATAAAAAATAAAAAATAAAAAAAGCAAAAATAAAAAATAGAAAATGGCCATGTGGGGGCCGGGGGAGGGGAGAGGCCACCCAGGAGGTCCGAGGACAGGGTGCGCACCAACAGCCGCCTGTGTGGATGTTGGGAAAAAAAAACACCTCCATGGGCTCATGGCCTGCGGGAGAACTGCTGCTGTCGCTCTCATTAACCTCTGCTGCTGCCACAGGAGGTGGTGGTGCTATGGGAGGCAGCCCACACAAAGCCCTGGTATGGTCCTCCATGGCAGCAAGCATGCGGGTGTTGAAGGTCTCGTTCTGGAGGATTATAGTGCGGATTTCCCCATGCAGCACCTGACGTGACACCCAGATCTCCTCCCGAGTTGCCTCCATCACAGCTGAGAGTGAACGTCTGAGCCGCTCCAGCTGCTGTTCTGTCCTCAAGTTAGTGGAAGTCTCAAGGTCAACAAGAGTCTCCCTGAGGTGATGGAGTTCTACCCTCAGGGCTTCCCTCTGGCCCTGGGACTCTATTGATATCGATTGGCGTAGAGTCTCCAGTGCCGCCCGTCTGTCCCTGTTGGACGCCAACATGTCCTCCCTGTGTGATTGGCAAATGGAGTCTGTTGCCTGCTGTAGTAGCTCCATCTTCCTTCCAGGGGGGACAATGGAAGTGCCCACCCTCTCCATTGCTTGAGCCATCATCTCAACTGATGCTGCCTGTTGGGTTGCCATACCGTACATGGATTGTTCCCATGCGGTATTGCCTGGTGGCGTACGGCCACCCCGTCAGCGGGCACCACACCTGTTTGGGGCAAGGCGATCTGCGCCTTGCTGTGCCGGCACTGCCTGAGGCTGCAGGACTGCATTCCCCCTCTGATCTGCTGGCCCAGGAACAGGATCAGATGTTGTGGAGTGTGACCTTTCACCCATAACCGCCAAAGTCTGACTAACCAACACTGACATCGCCATAGAGGGTTCTACCCCTGGTGCAGGTGGGTTGCTCAGAACAGAACTCCTTCCAGAAACACTTACCTGTGACTCCACATAGGTCTCATCATCCGAATCAACACCTGAATAGAGGTCTGGGGAGGTGCACCCAGAGACACCCCTATACAGAATCGTCTGCAGCAACAGTGGGTTCTCACCCACCACCACACCACGTCCCCCACTTTTGGCCGGTTGTACCTCAGGTTCTTCCTGGTTCTGCACCATCTCCTCAACCTCAACAGCATCAAGTGTGTCATCCCCTGCAAAAACATAAAAGACAAAAAATGGAAACAGGCATTAGCACCATAGCACACAAATAGGCCTAACAAGCTACAGAACCAGTACATGATTTACACATGTCCCACATGACTATAACCCTCCCATGCATGCACTGTCACAGAGTTGGAAGGGGAGGGAAAAGTCTGACACTGATGACACCAAGATGGAAGAGCAACACATTTGCTGCATGCTGGGTAGCACTGCCATCACACGTTTGCCTGTGAGTGGCATGTCCTATACACATAAATGACACATGCCATCACACAGATGGCATGTACCATAGCCATGGTACATTCCACAAGTACATCCATATGTCAGTGAATGAGTACTGTCACCCATCCATGTGAGATGGACATGAAGAGATGAAAAATGCCATATAGTGTGAAAAGATACGCCATGTGCCACACACTGCAACACATCCAGTGTCCAAAAATAGAGTGATTGCAGGGCTATGTACACATCAATGGTTGTGCACTTCAACATGACAGGAAACAACTAGCATGTTCCACATTCAAACAGGCCCAAAAACATCATGTGATCAGGACAATACTCATTCAGCCGGAATGGTCAAATCATTCAACTACCAAGGTGACACATGTGGTCCAAGGTGGGGTTCTTCAATGACAGAAGCATGTCACATATGTCACAATAATGCTGAGGCATGTGTTGCAAAAGTGGGAGAATTGAAACAATCAGCCTGAAAGAACAATGAAAAATACAATCAATGTTGTTACATGATGCCACCTCAAGGGCAACTGCCGTAAAGTTGCGCTAAATTAATACTGTGGGCAGAAGGGATAGTGTCACACCCAAATTCAAGGCCGCAGAATGTTTTGTATGAAGCACATGGGTGACCCATACTGCTCAGTCACACACACCCTCACCTGGCACTCAATCAGAACCTGTCACCCAAACAACATACACATGCATTACACACACACACATGGGCACTCACCGGACAATGTGTCATAATCGGGTAGTTCTCCCACACCTCAGATCTGTTCCTCTTTGACGAAGGTCCCAGAAACAGACTCATGTTCAGTGAGTTTGTTGTGCTCTTGTGGAGACCCACCGCCAGTCACCAGAGTAGCGGCATGACTTGAGGCCAGCTTGTCCTTCGCTCTGCGTTTCAGGTTGTTCCACCGCTTGTAGCAATCATCAGCTAAGCGCCTCACAAATCCAAGGGCACTTATGTGGTTGGCGATGGTCTGCCAGTGTGCCTTACGTTGACCAGGTGTGGTCTTGGACCCTGCAGTCACCACCATTTTGTGGCTATTTTGCAACACATAGCTCACAAGTGCATTAAGTTCCGAATCATTGAAGCAAGGCTTCCATGAGGTACCGAAGTGTGTAGCTGTGCCTGGGGTCTCAGCCTGTCATGCCAGAGCACCCTTCTTCCTCTTTTTAGAAGATGGAGCGGAGCCAGAGTGGATAACGCTGCTCTGGTCAGTAGGGGCAGAATCACCAGTGGACTGGGGTGTTGGAGTGTGCAAATGCACATTGACCATAGGACTTGGTGCAGGCATTGTCTGAAGTGTGATGTTGGCAGGGGGAACATCAGTATGATGGACCAGGACCGACACTGTCCTGGCTGGGAGAGTCAGAGCTAGGGCGGATGGAGCTGCAGCTGCCCCTGCAGCCTCCCCACCCTGCATACTTGGGGCAGCAGATGACATAGCTGCCCCAGATCCACGTGCCTTGGTGACAACTTGCACCGCCACACATGGCTTAGACTTGCTGACCTGGAAGTCAGCCAGGGAGTCATCCTGTGCCAGGTCAGGTGCCACAATGGGCTGGTCCAACAGGGGCTGAGCTGGGATGGTCTTAGCCACGTTTCCCTCAACCATGGGGGGGGCATGGGTGTCCCTGATTGGCCCTCCACACATGGGGGTATAGGGGCACACTACAAATCCTGGCCATGTCCCCTACCACACCCACCACGTCCACCTTTTGAAGGTCGGCCACCATTGCCTCCCTTACCGCTTGGTCGTCTCCCAACCATGGCACTGATGTTGTTGTGCATATGGGAGGAGCAGTAAACTATTGTCCTAGGCAATTGGGGGTCAAAGGGGTAGGGTACTAGATGGAAATCATACCCTAGTGCTCTAACAAGGCTGTCTGTGACCCCTGGGGGAAGATGATGGGTCACGCAACGCATAGGCAGCCCAAAAACAAAAATAAACGTGCACGCAAACCCTCGTAGACCACGAGGAAAAATCAGTGGAAAAATGAACCCGCACTACGCTGTGGCACCCAGAAACACAAAAATAAGCGTACACCTGATACACGCAGCCTACAATGACCTCTGAAGGGGTACGCGACACACGGGGCAAGCACAGTTGCTAAGTACGTTTGGAACTCACCGTCTGCCTGGAAAAAGAACGTGAAAAAAACACGCGTGTGCGCGTTGGCAACACCCCCACCAAAAGAAGAATTGTACGCTGTCTGAGGAGACAGGACAAAAGGAGAAGTGAACACTGTTTGAGGAAACAGGCCCAAAAAAAGTAGAAAAATAAAAGGTGTCCGAGGTAACAGGGAGTACAAACTTGAAACGCTGTGAAGTAATCGCGTGTGAACCGACAAGAAGTACAGAATCCACCCACTCGCTCTCCACAAAAAGCATGTACAAGGAAATGGCATCCTACACGTACCTTTTAAACCGGCCCGCACGTATACGTAACTTACGCGTGTATGCGCCCTTTCCTCCAATTACACGCGCTGACACTCGGACGTGCAGCTTTTCCACGTGTGCTCTGCATTCACGTGCTATGAGGGAAACACCCGCGTGCATCACGTCACAGACGCGCTTACACGCTAATGGCCTTTGGTCCAATGAAATCTCGTACGTGCGCTGACGCACTTACACGCTAAGGGCCTTTCCTCGAATTACACGCAGACGTGCAAGATTTTCACATGCCAAATCACTCTGTATGAAGCTGGCCACGCGTTCACACACGGAAGACCACGCTCCTGACCAGAAGGCCGAATTACTGCTCCCCAGAGCCCCGAGCATGCTCCCACCTTCCATCTGCTGCTGCCTGATTGCCGGCTGCCTACGTGCCCTGCAATTTGCTGCCTGCACGTCAGCCAGGAGTGCTGTTGCTGTGACCACCCCTACTGGAACCGAAGACTCCCGACTGGGATTCCATCGCTCCACAGCCCAGACCCAGGACTCAGTTGCCCACCCACTCCTGCCTCTGGGGTTGCCATGTCCAGCTCTACACCATCTGACGGCACTGGCAACCCCCAGCCAGAGAGGCAGAGGGCCACCAACTTCACTGCCACCGAAGTTGGTGTCCTGGTGGAGCAAGTCCTGGGGCAGTATGATGCCCTATTCGGAAGGTTGCTCGCCAACAAGGAAGGACGGACCAGGATCTGGACGGACATCGTGACTGCCATCAACGCAGTGGGGGTGGCAGTCCGCAAATTCCATCATATCAAGAAGCGCTGGGAGGACTTCAGGTCCAGGACCCTCAACAAGGCCCAGCGCCTCTTGAAGGCAGCGGATGCTTAGGGGCGCCAGGGCCACCTGTCGGAAGACCAAATGAGGGTCCTGGAATGCGTATGCCCAGCGCTCCACGTCCAGGTCCTTGAGAGGTAGACCCGTCTGGAGTCGAGCGGTAAGTGTACAAGCATACTGATTGGAAGCTGTGCATGTGGTGGTGTGCCAGTAGTGTGCAGGTTGCACATGTGGTTTTGTAGGGCCATGTATGGATGTGTATGTACAGGGCCGTGAGGCTGACACATGCGAGTCCTTTCTTGTGTGAGACACATGGATGGTGTATTTGTGGGTAAGCATGCAGGCCAAATGCAGATGTGTGAGCACACATGTTTGAATGACTGTGTATGTCAGTTGTCAAGGTTGTGGAGTCACACATGGATGTTGGTTCCAGCTGCATGTATCTGCACTGTGTACATGTGCATGTATGTGTATCTGACAAGTGTGCAACTGTCATGCAACATGGATGCATGTGAGACTGATATGTAGAGGACTGACTGCCAGATGTGACATGGATGCCGATCTCATCACTGCGACACTTGGTGGAGGTGTACACATGCTTGTAAGTGTGGTGGCGTGTGTGCATGTCTAGTGCACTCCCTGTGTCTCTTGTGATGTCTCGATCACCTTTGCCTGCTCATGCTGTTGTATGTGTATGGATGGTGCTGGCTGTTGTGATATGGCTGTGGAATCGCTCATGTGTGTGATTTGAAATGACATGTGTGTTGGGGATTGTGATGCCATGTCTGAAGTTTGACAATGACACTCGTGTGCAACTGTCATGTGTGTATGAGTCCATTGTACAGTGCCCTGATGCCTGTGTCCTATCTCTCCCTGTCTGCAGTGTCAACTGATGAAGAGGGCGGAGAAAGTGCTGTGGAACACAGCGGCAGGGATTGCACCGCCAGCCGGAGACGCAAGGCCTGGCTCCCCTCCCAGGTTGTGATCTCGTTGGGGAGTGAGGAGTCCGGTGCCACGTCCCAGGTCGCAGCTGCCGAGGGGAGGTCCAAGAGGCAGAGGTCGGAGTTGGACTCCTCGGCAACCGAAGGGGCAGCTGAGACCCTACAGGGCCCGACGGAGGAAGATGGCACGGAGTCATCCAGGTTGGTGGGGGGTTTGATGGAGGAGGAGGCCGTGCAAGGGACAGAGAGGGGGTCTGGAGGTGGGGATTCCACTGGTGCTAGTGGTGCAGTGCAGGGGCAGGGACAGGAGGCAGCACAGGCCGCCACAGAGGTGCCTATGTGAAATCATGTCCCCGATCCTGTGACTGCATCATCTTGCAGCAGCAGGGATACCTACGTCCAGACCCGTTTTAAGGCAGGGGATGAGCTTACGACAACTGTTCTTCCTCTGCCTGCAGACGTGGCTATCCAGGACCGGGTTGAGCCTGTCCTGGGTGGTGTGGTGTTGCGTCAACGGGCCATGCAAGGCGAAATGCAGTCTTTTCATGGGGAGACTGCATGTCGTCTCGAATGGCTCGTTGACCACGTCGACTTACTGGGACAGGTCACCAGGGCCGGATTCCTCCATTTGCTGGGCCTTGTTCCAACCCCCTCCTCAACTGAACCCCCTATGCGCCAGTTGTACTCCGTGCCATCTTCCCACCCATGTGTCACCTGGGTGCCCTGTGGAGGTGCCTCTGACCCTGCGGCCAGGCTGGTGGAGGACACATCCCTGCCACAGTCGGGAGTCGGAATTCCAGCAGGGGTGGCCACCTCAACAATTGCACCCCAGCCGGAGGAGGATGTGCAGGCAGCAAGAGCCAGGGAACGGGCAGAGGCACAGCAGCAGCAGCAACAAGGTGGGAGCCATGATGTCTCAGGGCCTTCGTCATCGGAGGGGCAGGCATCGGCCAGAGGGCAGGAGGACCCCGGACAGGAAGTGTCTTCCGTGTGGCAGCGGTTAGGCCATGCCATAGATGCGGAGCGGCAGTGGGCAGAAGAGGCACGGCTCACGATGGTCAGGGCAGAGAACTCCATGTGGAGGGCCCTGAGGCGGGCCAAGTGCCTCGAGGCAATTCGCAGGGAGTTGGAGGAGCACATGTTGTCGTCCCTGCGAACCCTCGGGGCCATGGAAGAGGACCGCCTCTGGGACATTGAGCAGGAGTTCGATGATGCCCTGGCCCGGCACATCCAAAAGTGAGCCGTCGGACTAGCCTGCTGCCCTTGTAAATAGTTAGATAGTGTTAGGTTTCCTTTGGTTTTTTCTTTATTTTGATTGCGCTTGGACAATGCACCACGTTTCTGTATATAGTTTTTCATTAGGTAGTATTTTTGATAGGTTTCATTTCTTCAGTTGGGATCATGGACCCTGGATTGTTCATCTGTATATAGTTCACTATTGGATTCATCTCTTTTTTTTGGATTTCCCCATGGAGCAATGGTTTTCCCTTTGATTTGCTTTGTTGGACTGTGACTATGGACACCTTTCCTTTGGATTATGATTTCTTGTTTTTCATTATTTTATGGACATGGAGCTTTTCTTTTTTTTATTCTCATTGTTGTTTGTTTGATTTAAATTCCATTCATGTTGCTTTTAATACATTTTTTTCTTCATACTTCGATGTGTGGTATTATCTCATTGGTTTCATGCATGTCATGATATGGGTTTACACATTCACTTGCAACCATTGTGTGTGTGTGACGGACATGTGTTCATTTACATACTTGCCATTGTGGTTGTATCATGTAATTGCCTTTTCTATGTGGGTGGATGCAATACTTGGTTGGGTCTTTGGGCTGGGGAGGCTGGCTATAAGGGCCATGATTGAGGATCGTCATGACCTGGGGGCAGGGGGGCATGAGTGGGGGCCTGCTGGCAGGTGCCCTGCATTGCTGGTGGGTGGGTGTGCAAGGGGACATGAGTGGGGGCCTGCTGGCAGGTTCCCTGCACTGCTAGGGGATGGGTGTGCAAGGGGACATGAGTGGGGGCCTGCTGGAAGGTGCCCTGCACTGCTGGGGGTGGGGGTGCAAGGGGACATGAGTGGGACATGAGTGGGGGCCTGCTGGCAGGTGCCCTTCACTTCTGGGGGGTGGGTGTGCAAGGGGACATGAGTGGGGGTCTGCTGGCAGGTGCCCTGCACTGCTGGGGGGTGGGGCTGCAAGGGGACATGAGTGGGGGCCTGCTGGCAGGTGCCCTCCACTGCTGGGGGGTGGGGGTGTATGGGGACATGGGTGGGGGCCTGCTGGCAGGTGCCCTGCACTGCTGGGGGTTGGGGGTGCAAGAGGACATGAGTGGGACATGAGTGGGGGCCTGCTGGCAGGTGCCCTGCACTGCTGGGGGGTGGGTGTGCAAGGGGACATGAGTGGGGGCCTGCTGGCAGGTACCCTGCACTGCTGGGGGTAAGGGTGCAAGGGAACATGAGTGGGGGCCTGCTGGCAGGTGCCCTGCACTGCTGGGGGGTGGGTATGCAAGGGGACATGAGTGGGGGCCTGCTGGCAGGTGCCCTGCACTGCTGGGGGGTGGGGGTGCAAGGGGACATGTTTGGGGGCCTGCTGGCAGGTGCCCTGCACTGCTGGGGGGTGGGTGTGCAAGGGGACATGAGTGGGACATGAGTGGGGGCCTGCTGGCAGGTGCCCTGTACTGCTGGGGGGTGGGAGTACAAGGGGGTAACGCGTTGGTGATCACTAGTGCAAGGTGACATGTGGCTTGGCTGGGGGGCATGCCCATGGTGGATGGGAGCCTGTGGGACATGACCAGGGGTGCAGGGTAGTCCTCTGTGGTGTGGGCTGCCTGCAGGGGCCATGGAGTGTGTAGAGGGAACACCTGGGAGGACCCACATTGCCAATTCACGTGTAGGACACCCTTGCATCCCCGAAATACACATACCCCACTCGCACAGGGCCTATTGCGTGTGAAACTTTCCGCGAACCCCAGAAATACACGTACCGTGCTGGAATCGTGTGTGAAACTTCCCACGCACCCCAGAAATACACGTACCCCACTCGCACAGGGCCTATCGCGTGTGAAACTTCCCACAAACCCCAGAAATACACGTACCCTGCTGGAATCGCATGTGAAACTTTCCGCAAAGCCCAGAAATATTGGCCCTGTGCGAGCGAGCGGGGTACGTGTAGTTCTGGGGTACAGCGTGAAGTTTTACACGCAAAAGGGCCCCTTTTGAGCGGAGTATGTGTATTCCTGGGGGTCGCGGGAAGTTTCACCCGCGATTTCAGCAGGGTACGTGTATTCCTGGGGTTCGCGGGAAGTTTCACCCGCGATTTCAGCAGGGTATGTGTATTACGGGTTTTGCGTGAAGTTTCACTCGCGAAAGTTCCCTGTTCAAGCGGAGTACGTGTATTTCAGGGGTGCGCTGCAAGTTTTACATGCGAAAGGGCAACGCACGTGCACAATATGTCACAGACGCGCCTACTGCGCGAAGGGCCTTTGGTCCAATGATATTGCGTACGTGTGCTGATGCACTTACGCGCTAAGGGCCTTTCCTCGAATTACACGCTGACGTGCAAGATTTTCAGTTGCCAAATCACTCCGTATCAAGCTGGTCACGCGTACATACACACGGAAGACTACGCTCCTGCCCTGAAGGCCATTATCCTGCCCCCAAGAGCCCTGAGCAGGCTCCCACCAGCCATCTGCTGCTGCCTGCCTGCCTGCCGCCCATGTGCCCTGCTATTTGGTGCCTGCACATCAGCCATCTGCAGGGGTGCAGTTGCTGTGTCCACCCCTGCTGGAACAGAAGACTCCCGACTGGGATTCCATCGCTCCACAGCCCAGCCCCAGGACCCAGTTGCCCACCCATTCCTGCCTCTGGGGTTGTCATGTCGGGCACATCTCCATCTGGCACCACTGGCAACTCCCAGCCAGAGAGGCAGAGGGCCACCAGCTTCACTGCCACCGAAGTTGATGTCCTGGTGGAGCATGTTCTGGGGCATTATGATGCCCTCTTCGGAAGGTCGCGCGCCGATAAGGAAGGATGGACCAGGATCTGGAGGGACATCGTGACTGCCATCAACGCGGAGGGGGTGGCAGTCCGCGAATTCCATCATGTCAAGAAGTGCTGGGAGGACTTCAGGTCCAGGACCCTCAACAAGGCCCGGTGCCTCGTGGAGGGGGGCCGGGGCAGCATGAGTACCATCTAGATGAGGGTCCTGGAACGCGTAGTCCCAGCGCACCACGCCCAGATCCTTCGGAGGCAGACCCATCCGGAGCTGAGCGGTAAGTGGCCAAGCATTGCTGTGTGCGACAGAGCATGTTGCAGGGTGCTGGTTGTCTGATACTTGCCTGTACGTGTGACATAGGCCATGTACGTATGTGTGTGTGCAGGGACATCATGGTCATGCATGTGAGACCAGTAATGTGTGAACCACATGGTTGATGCATGTGTTACAATGCAACATGCGGAGCAGCATGGGGAATGCACACATTAATGCATGGCTGTCTCTGTTATTGGACATGGATGGGATGTGAGAGATGGGTGCTGCTGTCATGGACATGTATGGTGTCCATGTCTGTGTGTCTGACTTGCGTGTCTGTGACTTGGAAATGCCATGGATGCATGACACATGTCTGTGACAATGTTCAGATTCACTGATGCAGCCTACTCATCCTTGTATACACTGTTTCTGGGGAGTACGAGGCAGATGGATGAAACTAGGGTGAAGGGCATGACCCATGATGCATGTGAGTTTCAAACTAGCATTGTATGTTTGAAGAGTCCCTTGGACATGTATGCTAATGTTCATAGCATGCGCCATGCCTGTTACTGCATGTGTTTTGCCTGCACTGACCCATGTGTTGTGGAGGGACATGATGAAAGTGATGTTTGACAGTGCCACTCATCTGCTATTGCTTCCTGTCTAGGGGACCATTGTACAGTACCCTGATGCTTGTGTTCTATGTCTCTGTTAGGGAGAATTCTCTGTTTAGGCTGAATTTCCTAACCTAGTGAGTCCCCCAGCAGCTTTGCTGGATTTCTGGAGTTTGTTTTTTTCATCCTGCCAAAAGTGAGACTCTTTTCCTCGCACTCTTGGACATGATTGTGGTTGATGTCTTTGAATGTCTATGTGTTCTATGGGCTATGGGGCCTTTTACTCCATAGGGCCTCATGTGTTTTGCTATGTGTGTTACACCGCACCCTCCGTGCCGTAACAATGGGGTGTCCTAGAGGATCCCCACCATAGACTCCATACCCTGGGACTGACTACTGTCTCTCAGGGCATGTAAAGTCAACATTGGCTTTAATGGACCTAAATTTACTAACAGAACTAGAACAAACCATCCTATTGTGGACGTACTGGTAGGGGTAATTCGATTACCCCTGGGTCTGTTGTTCGAGGAGGGCACTGTCCCGTCCCCCCTCGTCAAGTTTTGGCTGGTGGCAGTGGATACTACTTCTTATATTCGACCGTGAATATATTCCTATTCGATTCTTCCCATTGTTCGAGGCTTATACTTTTTCACATTAGTCTCTAACATACCGTTGGTTTATTTGTCTTAAATAAATCCACCGTTTGGTATTTTCTGCCAGAACTCGGTTTTTAAAATGGCGTATGTGTTCGCCTCTGTAACTCCGAACCAAAGGTTGAGCCTTTTGCTCCACTTTTGGCGGGCTTCTGCACAGAAGCCCTCCAGAGTGGTGCCATTCTGTCTGGGTACCACAGGGTGTGTGGGAGGGGGTTTAGGCACCCTGGACTGAGTTGCCTTGCCAACTCAAGTCGCACTCTAGTGTGATTGGCCCTAGTGGTGAGCCGCCCCGCTCACCACTTAGCATGTTTGATTGACAGCTAGGCTGAATGAATGGGGGTTTTCTGCATAAAAGCAGGGCTTTTGGGACTGGAACTTCAGAAGTCGCCACAGGACCTAAGAATCTGACGAGGGTAAAGCTGAGCCGACCTGCAACGACGACACCTGCGGTGGAGTCCTGCTGAACCGACTCACCACTTCCCAACGACAGAGGAGATCTCCCTGCTGGAGAGTCTTCTTCCCCTGACTGGTGGGAACAACCAGTCCCTTGCTTTTTCTTCGCTTCCAGGACGTCCAGTGGTCGAATAGCCCGCGCTGAGCACCCCGGCAACCGGATAGCCACTAACCACTGTACTGCGACCAAAACGTGGTGCCTTGTGACTGAGCACTCTGCGGCTGGTCTCTTCCCTTGTGGTGCAACGATCCTCAACTTTCCTTGACGACGAGATCATCTCATCTTCTGGCAAAGCCCTGACTTGCTTCCACGACCATGAACAACTGCCCCCGCCGGAGCTGTCTCTTCACTCTCAAGGTACTGTATCCTTTTTCTCTCCCTTTCTAACGAATACTAGAGTGCCATCTAGGTTAAAGCATTCACCTCTGTCTGCAAATAAGTGGTGCCGTTGAACCCAGACTTGTCGAAATATTGTTATGAGATGGATATATACTTATAGTAACTGTGATTGAAGTTGTTTGCCATACTAGTGCCAGTGTGTTTTTCATAGATGTGTTTTTAAATAAATAATTATATATCTTTACACCCAAGCTCTGATCAGTGTCTGCTTGTTCTACTGTGTAAATTGTCCTATCTTGTATACTCCAAATACGGCCTAACCCGTCTTGAGAGAAGTCTGACTGCTCAGCCACAGCTACCAGGTAAATCTGGGTGGTGCAGACTGCTACCAATTGGGTTTACTCCTAACTCCTGTAGACAAACTTTTTGCAGTGGTCCCAGAGGGAACTGCACAGGTTTCTGCCTAACAGTCTCCGTCTACACAGTGGCAAGTGATGAAGAGGGCGGAGACGGCGCTGTGGAGCAAAGCGGCCAGGATGCCACCACCGACCGGCGACGCAAGGCCCAGTCACCCTCTCAGAATTTACCATTGTCCGGGACTGAGGGGACTTGTGCTGCGTCTGCCTCTACAGCTGCAGCGGAAGGGGTGGGTGAGCCCCCACAGGGGCTTGCAACGACAGAAGACGGTGTGGAGCCATCCAGGTTGGTGGTTTCCACAGAGGAGGAGGAGGCCGCTACTGAGCCGCACATGGGGCCTAGTGGGGGTGGTACCACTGGTGCAAGTGGTGCAGTCCAGGGCCAGGGGCAGGAGGCAGCACAGGTCACCGCAGAGGGGCCTGTGCATGTCGCTGTCCCTGACCCTGTGACTGCACCACCATGCACCAGCATGGATGCCCCATCCCAGGCCCGTCCGCAGGTAGGGGGGATGTCCATGTCATCTGACACTCCTCTACCTGCGGACGAGGGGACCCCTGGCCATATGGAGAAGGTCCTGATTGGTGTCGCATTGCGCACGCGTGACATTCGTGATGACGTGCGTGCTTCCCGGGGGGAGAACGCACGTCATCACGAAAAGCAGTGTGCCAACGTGGCCAAGTTGGGAGTGTCCATGGTCTGGAGTTTTGTACATGTGTCGGCCACTCTGGCAACCCTCTCCTCCTCTGTGGAGACTATGCGCCAGTCGTTCTCCATGTCGTCTTCCGGCCCAGATGCCACCAGTGCTCCCTGTGGACCTGCCCTGACCAACGCAGCCAGCTCGGTGGGGATCCCATCCCTGCCACAGTCGTGAGTCGGAGGTCCAGCAGGGGTGGACACCACAGCAACTGGACCCCAGCAGATGGAGGATGTGCCGGCATCATCGAGCAGGGCACGTGCACGACGGCGTCGGTGGATTCCATCAGCCTGGATGCCGTTGTACTGGCAGAGGCAGTTGTGTCGGAGGCAGCTGCAGGCTCAGCATGGGAGGCATCATGGCTCGGGGCAATCTACATCAGAGGGACAGGCATCGGCCGGAGGGCAGGAGGACCCTGGAATGGGAGAGTCTTCCATGTGGCAGCGGTTGGGCCAGCAGATAGGTGTGGAGCGGCGGCGGGCGGAGGAGGCATGGCTCACGATGGTCAGGGCGGAGAACTCCATGCGCAGGGCGCTGAGGCGGGCTGAGTGCCTCGAGGGAATTCGCAGGGAGTTGGAGGTGGACATGGCATTATCCCTGAAAGACCTCGGGGAGAGAGAACAGACCGGCCTCCAAGACATTGAACAGGAGTTCGATGATACCCTGGCCCATGACATCAACAAGTGTGCCGTTGGACTTGCCCGCTGCCATTGTATATAGTTCATTAGTGTTAAGTTTCATTTCTTTTTTATTGCATTTGGGGTGCATGGACTATGTCCCACATTTTTGTATATAGTTAGTAATTTGGTAGGTTTTGTTGTAGGTTTCATTTATATCGTTGGGCTCATGGACCCTGGATTTACTAATTGTACATAGTTTTACAGTGGATTTTTCTCCTTCATCTTTATTTTTCTTCACCATGGAGCAATGGATATTACGCTTTTCTTTCCCTTTGGATTTGCTTTGTTGGACGGTGACTTTGGTCACATTTTCATTTGGATCAATTTGGATTCTCTTTTTTTTTATTCATCATTTTTTGGGACATGCTGCATTTTCATTATTATTGGCATTAATGTGTGTTTTTATTTCATTCCCTTCATTTTGACTTCATTTTTGTTTCTTACTTCAATGTGTGGTCTTCTCTCATTGGTTTCATGCATGTCACAATGTGGGTTTTCTCAGTCATGTGCTGCCATTGTGTGGGTCGGAAAGACTTGTACTCATGCGCATACTGCTTATTTGTGATCTATCATGTAATGCGGATTTCTATTTGGAGTGGATGTAAAGCTTGGTTGGTTGTTTGGACTGAGGTGCTGTGGTGTGGGATTTGTGTGGCCATAAGAGCCAGGGATCTGGATTGTGATGACGTGTTGGCTGGGGGACATGTGTCAAGGCCTGCTGGCAGGTGCCTGTCAATGATGGGAGGGTGGGGGTGAAGGGGGACATGTGTGGGATATGTGTGGGTGCCTGCTGGCAGGTGCCCCTGACTGCTGGGGAGTGGGGGAGTTGGGGGACATGTGTGGAGGCCTGCTGGCATGTGCCCCTGACTGCTGGGGGCTGGGGGTGCTCAGGGACATGAGTGGGACATGAGTGGGTGCCTGCTGGCAGGTGCCCTGCACTGCTGGGGGGTGGGGGTGCTGGGGAACATGTGTGGGGGCCCGCTGGCAGGTGCCCTGCACTGCTGAGGGTGGGGGTGCAAGGGGACATGAGTGGGACATGAGTGGGGGCCTGCTGGCAGGTACCCTGTACTGCTGGGGGGTGAGGGTGCAAGGGGACATGAGTGGGACATGTGCGGGGGCCTGCTGGCAGGTGCCCTGCACTGCTGGGGGGTGGGGGCACTGGGGGACATGTGTGGGGGCCTGCTGGCAGGTGCCCTGTACTGCTGGGGGGTGGGGGTGCAAGGGGACATGAGTGGGACATGAGTGGGGGCCTGCTGGCAGGTCCCCTGCACTGCTGGGAGGTGGGGGTGCAAGGGGACATGAGTGGGGGCCTGCTGGCAGGTGCCCTGCACTGCTGGGGGGTGGGTGTGCAAGGGGAAATGAGTGGAACATGAGTGGGGGCCTTCTGGCAGGTTCCATGCACTGCTGGGGTGTGGGGGTGCAAGGGGACATGAGTGGGACATGAGTGGGGGCCTGCTGGCAGGTGCCCTGCACTGCTGGGGGGTGGGAGTGCAAGGGGACATGAGTGGGGCATGTGTGGGGGCCTGCTGGCAGGTGCCCTGCACTGCTGGGGGGTGGGGATACAAGGGGACATGAGTGGGGGCCTGCTGGCAGGTGCTCTGCACTGCTGGGGGGGTGGGGGTGCAAGGGGACATGAGTGGGACATGTGTGGGGGCCTGCTGGCAGGTGCCCTGCACTGCTGGGGGGTGGGGGTCCTGGTGGACATGTGTGGGAGCCTGCTGGCAGGTGCCCTGCACTGCTGGGGGGTGGGTATGCAAGGGAACATGAGTGGGACATGAGTGGGGGCCTGCTGGCAGGTGCCCTGCACTGCTGGGGGGAGGGTGTGCAAGGGGACATGAGTGGGACATGAGTGGGGGCCTGCTGGCAGGTGCCCTGTACTGCTGGGGGGTGGGGGTGCAAGGGGACATGAGTGGGACATGAGTGGGGGCCTGCTGGCAGGTACCCTGTACTGCTGGGGGGTGAGGGTGCAAGGGGACATGAGTGGGACATGTGCGGGGGCCTGCTGGCAGGTGCCCTGCACTGCTGGGGGGTGGGGGCACTGGGGGACATTTGTGGGGGCCTGCTGGCAGGTGCCCTGTACTGCTGGGGGGTGGGGGTGCAAGGGGACATGAGTGGGACATGAGTGGGGGCCTGCTGGCAGGTCCCCTGCACTGCTGGGAGGTGGGGGTGCAAGGGGACATGAGTGGGGGCCTGTTGGCAGGTGCCCTGCACTGCAGGGGGGTGGGTGTGCAAGGGGACATGAGTGGAACATGTGTGGGGGCCTGGTGGCAGGTTCCCTGCACGGCTGGGGTGTGGGGGTGCAAGGGGACATGACTGGGACATGAGTGGGGGCCTGCTGGCAGGTGCCCTGCACTGCTGGGGTGCAAGGGGACATGAGTGAGGCATGTGTGGGGGCCTGCTGGCAGGTGCCCTGCACTTCTGGGGGGTGGGGATACAAGGGGACATGAGTGGGGGCCTGCTGGCAGGTGCTCTGCACTGCAGGGGGGTGTGGGTGTAAGGGGACATGAGTGGGACATGTGTGGGGGGCTGCTGGCAGGTGCCCTGCACTGCTGGGGGGTGGGGGTCCTGGTGGACATGTGTGGGAGCCTGCTGGCAGGTGCCCTGCACTGCTGGGGGGTGGGTATGCAAGGGGACATGAGTGGGACATGAGTGGGGGCCTGCTGGCAGGTGCCCTGCACTGCTGGGGGGAGGGTGTGCAAGGTGACATGAGTGGGACATGAGTGGGGGCCTGCTGGCAGGTGCCCTGCACTGCTGAGGGGTGGGGGTGCTGGTGGACATGTGTGGGGGCCTGCTGGCAGGTGCCCTGCACTGCTGGGGGGTGGGTATGCAAGGGGACATGAGTGGGAACATGAGTGGGGGCCTGCTGGCAGGTGCCCTGCACTGCTGGGGGGAGGGTGTGCAAGGGGACATGAGTGGGACATGAGTGGGGGCCTGCTGGCAGGTGCCCTGCACTGCTGGGGGGCGGGGGTGCAAGGGGACATTAGTGGGACATGAGTGGGGGCCTGCTGGCAGGTGCCCTGCACTGCTGGGGGGTGGGGGTGCTCGGGGACATGAGTGGGACATGAGTGGGGGCCTGCTGGCAGGTGCCCTGCACTGCTGGGGGGTGGGTATGCAAGGGGACATGAGTGGGACATGAGTGGGGGCCTGCTGGCAGGTGCCATGCACTGCTGGGGGGAGGGTGCGCAAGGGGCAATGAGTGGGACATGAGTGGGGGCCTGCTGGCAGGTGCCCTGCACTACTGGGGGGTGGGGGTGCAAGGGGACATGAGTGCGACACGAGTGGGGGCGTGCTGGCAGGTGCCCTGCACTGCTGGGAGGTGGGCATGCTGGTGGACATGTGGGGGGCCTGCTTGCAGGTGCCCTGCATTGCTGGGGGGTGGGTATGCAAGGGGACATGAGTGGGGGCATGCTGGCAGGTGCCCTGCACTGCTAGGGGGAGGGTGTGCAAGGGGACATGAGTGGGACATGAGTGGGGGCCTGCTGGCAGGTGCCCTGCACTGCTGGGGGTGCAAGTGTACATGAGTGGGACATGAGTGGGGGCCTGCTGGCAGGTGCCCTGCACTGCAGGTGGGTGGGGGTGCAAGGGGACATGAGTGGGGGCCTGCTGGCAGGTGCCCTGCATTGCTGGGGGGTGGGGGTGCAAGGGGACATGAGTGGGACATTTGTGGGGGCCTGCTGGCAGTTGCCCTGCACTGCTGGGGGGTGGGGGTGCTGAGAGACATGAGTTGGTGATCATATTGCAACGTGACATGTGGCTTGGCTGGGTGGCATGCCCATGGTGGATGTGCTGCCTGCGGGACTTGACCAGGGGTGCGGGATAGTCCCCTGTGGTGTGGGCTGCCTGCAGAGGCCATGGAGGGGGTTGAGGGGACACCTGGGAGGACCCACACTGCCAATTCATGTGTAGGAATCCCTGCGCACCCCCGAAATGCGCGTTCCCCGCTCTGACAGCAAAATCGCGTGTGAAACTTCATGCGCAGCCCGGTAATACATATACCCTACTCCAATCACGTGTGAAACTTTCCGCGCACCCCTGAAATACATGTACCCAGGCCAATCGCGTGTGAAACTTCCCGCGCACCCCTGAAATACACGTACCAAGCCCAATCGCCTGTGAAACTTCCGTGCACCCCTGAAATACACGTACCCAGGCCCAATCGCGTGTGAAACTTCCCGCGCACCCCTGAAATACACGTACCAAGCCCAATCGCATGTGAAACTTCCTGCGCACCCCTGAGATACACGTACCCAGCCCAATCGCGTGTGAAACTTCCCGCGCACCCCCGTAATACACATACCCCACTCGCACAGACCCTTTTGCGTGTGAAACCTCCCGCGAACCCCGTAATACACGTACCCTGCTGAAATCGCGTGTGAAAATTCCCACGAACCCCAGTAATGCACGTACCCCACTCGCACAGGACCTTTCGCTTGTGAAACTTCACGCGCATCCCAGTAATACACATTCCCTGCTTGGCGTTTGCTGTTTGGCAGCCCTGTGAACGGGTCCAGGGTTAGCGCAGCCCTTTGCCCTGAATTGGGAATTTTGATGGCTTTTCCTTGCACCAGGGCGTTCTAGGGGGTGTAACTGAAACTGCTGCAGGGTCGTTGCGCCACTCTGCGTCATGGCTGGTTTTGGAGGCTATAATCCATGAATACGATGTGCGCGGAAATCGATTTTAGCGCACACGGCTGGCGCAGACATTCGCACACGCACACTGTGCGCAAGCTGCGTGTGCCACTTTTGTGAGAAATTCTATGAATTACCCTGTATATCATCCGCATAAATTAATCTCCCTATCGCTACATTCGCGATTTTTACCGGGAAGATTCTTGAGTCGGCAAAAGCGTCCCCCATGTCTGATGAATAGAGATTGTAAAGTTCTGGTGCCAAGGGGGAACCTTGCTTTAACCCGATGGTCATGGGAATAGTCTCAGACAGGAGGCCAGCTTGATTTAACCTCCCCTTGATTGAAGTGTTGGTATGTAACTCTTGTATATTGTGGCACAGAATTTCCGGACAGTTCCATTTTTTTAGTTTTCTCCACATCTCTACCCTGTCCACTGAGTCAAAGGCCTTAGATAGGTCTATAAAAGCCACAAAAAATGTTGCCTCTTTATTTCTGAGGGTGCATGCTTTTAACAGGTTTAGAAGGAATATATTTAACAATGTACCTTGTCCCTTTACGAAACCTGATTGCCATTCATCTGTGTGGCCCGTTAGTGTTGCCCATTTGTTCAAAGCCCCTAACAGGATAGTTGCGAAGATTTTCCCTGTCACATCTAGCAAGGCGATGGGCCTGTAATTTTCCGGGTCTATTCTCAAACCCTTTTTGAATATTGGCACTACTACGCTCGACTTCCATGAAATCGGTATTTTTCCTGATATGAGGATATATTTGTATAGTTGGTGTAAGATTTTTGCCCATTCCACTGGGTCCTTTTTTAGTGCTTCATTGGTCAAGCCGTCAGGTCCAGGTGCTCTTGAATTCTTCAGTTTTGTAATACGCTCTTCTATGGTCAAAATGTCAATGTCAAAAAGGCTTTCATCCATTTTAGCTGGTATCTCTTTAATATTCAAAGGATCATATGGACGTTGTCTTTGTTTATAGTATGCCAGCCATTGTTTCCCTGAAACTGGATTGGCGGTTAAAGCATCTTGTAGAGTCTTGTAGTGTCTCCTTACTGATTATCAGGGCCCAGGTCTCTGCAGTGTTTCTTCTGCAAATCATAGATATCATTTCCTGGGAGTCCTTATTTAACATTGATTTCTTGTGCATTTTTAACCAATTGTGGTAATTTTGTTTTATTTTCCGTATTTCTGCAGATTTGTTCATCTCGTTGGATTGCTCCCATTGCTTTAGGTGTCTCCTTAAAGTTCTTTTCTTCTCAACCACAATTCGGTCAAATACGTATCGCTGTGTTATTGTTGGCTTAGAGCTTCCTGGCTTACTTGTACGACTAAAGATTTCAGGTAGCGGGACGTAATCAATGACCTGCAGAGTTGCCTGAGACTGAAGCTCGTTCATCATCATTGACAGGTTACAGTTCGAAGTCGGCAATTTTGCCGGATTCATTCTGAGTCTGTTTCTGCCGGCGTTGACTGACAGGTCGAATGGGTATATTGGCATCTCTGTCTTCACTGACAGGTATGCACATGTCAATCTGACCGGGTTATGGTCACTTGACTGTGTAGAGCCTACCTCCAATTTACGAATAAAGGTTGAGAGGTTAGTTGGGACTGTAACATAGCTGAGTATTGCTTCCGATTTCAAACCTCTCCATGTCGGTCTCCCAGAAATGTCCCCCAGCGTTATTCCGTTTAGAATTATACAGTCCCGGGCTTGAAGAGTGAGCCTCCAAGTTATTCCTCTTTTTTGTTTAGTCGTGGCCATTATTGGTTCTTCTTGAATTACTTTATTGTTTTAATCCAAACAGGTACAATTGAGGTCGCCTACCGTTATTATCCAGGCGTCGTGCCATTTGCCTTTTAAATCGTCAATTGTATTACCAACTTCTTTCCGGAGTGATTTGCTTGCTTTTGCCCCCGGCATCCAGTATATGTTAATGAGAAATACATAATGCTGATGTTGGTCTCCTTGGTTCCTGGTTACTTCCGCAACTAGGATATGGGTGTATGGTGACGGGTTCAGGGAATCAATCACGTTCCAATTCAATTCCGCTTTTATTGCTATCAGTAAGCCAGCCATTGGTCTTCTTTTTTGCCCTTTCTTGGCCGGATTTATGCTTACAAAATAGACTTCAATTATGGGAGTTTCTCTCAACCAAGTTTCTTGTGGGCTTAACACATCTGGCATATTTTTTGCAAATTCATTTTTAGTAAGTAAGTGGTTGAAACCCCTGTGTTCCATGTTACGAGGGTCCATGTTTCCTTCCTATGTTCCTTTCAGCATTATTGGGGTTTTATTTTACCCGCTGCTAGCTTCACTAGCCGTTCCCATCTGGCCTGTTCTCCATCCTGAAGTTGAGTCGCTTGTGATTGCTTCATTGCTTTTTTGTGCAAGTCGTAAGCCTCTTGAAATTGTGCTTTTTTTGATAATATTCCCTGTTCTATTCCGTCCAGTTCCACTTCTGTCCATATGCGTTTTGTCAGGGAATTCGATTAGGGATATGTCACTTGAGCTCATTAATCTCAACGTTGGGAAGTGATGAAACAATCTCAATACATTGGCCCGATTTAAAATTAGGCCATCATTTGTGTGTACTAGTCTTTCCATTATGAGTCCTCTGCCTTTCTTTTCAGGGTTTAACCTTCTCGTCGGCAGTCTCAATGGAGTTATCGAGAATTTTTCATCTTTGGAATTGTGGTCCCCCTCCTCTACATTATACTCTTTGATCTTCAATAGTGGAGGGGAGTTATTTTGGTTTCGGGCTCCCACCTCCTCTGGTGGTGTCATCGTCGGTAGACCTGGAGCAACTTCCCTGTTTGTTTTTGATTTTTTTCTTTTGTCTACCTTCCATATTTGTACCCACTAGTTTGTATTCAATTCTGGGATCTTGTGGGTGGCTATTCTTTTTTGCCATTTCTGGCTGATGGGGCGTTTCATCCTGTATTTTCTGTTTTTCATGCACTATTTTTAGTCCAGGGTTGTTTGTATGTTCAGACTCTATTTCCTCCCTGTACATTTGTTCTATTTCTTCTTCTTCCGACTCACTAGAAGTAAGATCTTCTTCATCCGAAATTGAATATGTTGACAAGTTCATCATGTCTAGCTCCGAATTGTCGCTAACTATTAGCTCCTCATCCTCTTGATTTATTTCCTCCGTCGTGTTCGCCTTTTTCAGGGTGACAATACGATGGCTCGCTTTAGATGTCGTGATGTCTTTCAGCATAGTGAAGCATTTAAAAAAAGCTTTGCTATTGTTCGATTTTCGTGGCCTCTGGTGTGTTTGATTTTTAGATTATTTTTTTTCTACTTGTAATAATTTAGATGGTCTCGATTTCTGTTCCAGGGAGCTAGTTTTTGCTTTTGGTTGCTCCAAGGTGCTCTCCGACGCCAGGTTTCCTTGTTGTTTTTTAAAGATTTCGCAAATGTTAGGTTTTGGGTTTGCGGCCTTAGGTGGAGCAGTGTCCTTTTCAGCCTGCTGGAGGGCCGAATTTACTGATTGTCCTGGTGTCTCCATTTTACTGTTTTGTTTTTCTTCTTCTTGGGGTATTTTGTCCAGCCGAACACTTGGACTTTTTGTAAGACTACTGGATGCAGACTCTTGTTCCTGGTGCTCTTGGGCTAGAGAAACCTTTGGCGGGGTTGTCGTCAGATCATTTTCTTTGCATTTTTTATCAGTGCCGTACACTTTTGTGACAATGGCGTCGATGGTCGAGACTTCCTTGAGAATTGTTTGAGGTGACTTAATCAAATCTTTTAGCCCTTCTAGGTTCGTTCATTCAGGTATTTTTTGGGATTGACCTTCTAATGTCTCTCCCAGACATTTTGTCTCCATGTCTGCTTGTTTATTCGTTAATTCCAATGATTTTGTAGGCAGGTTATCAAAACCTCCTAATGATTCTCTTCTGGAGTTTTTCCACTGCATTTCCTTGTCTTTTGTTATTGGTTCTAAAATGGTATGTAGCGATTCTTTGTTCGACATTTTGCATGTTTTTTTTTTTGTATGGACGTTATGAATCCTTCAATGAAGATTGTCTTTGAATGAACTATACACAAACACTTGTGTATAGGTGTGTTACAAATGCCATATCATATCATATCATATCATAGCTAGCAATGTGGTATGGTCCTTTAAGGTGTCCGTAGCATCTTCATGTAATTTCATGTAAGGGGCCAGTATTGCTGCCATTTAAGAGACCATCAAGAATTGGTCTATTTCAGGTCTTTTATCTATTGTCCCTTGATTAAGACGAGGCTCCCCAGTCATATGGGGAGGTTATGTTGTAGGTAAAGAGTCTGGCAGGTTTAACTCTTGCCAGTGGTTAGTTTGAGTTAATTGGTTTTTGGTGCTCTCGTAAGTTGTTTGTGTCGCTTTCTCTGCAGTAATTCTTTCTTTTTCTATTAAAGTTGAATTTTCCAGCATTACTGCATCTGGGATTTCACTTAATTTTGGATTGTTGACAGGCTTCTTTTTCAGCGTAGGATTGCTGACTCCTTTACCCCAGTTGAGGAGGGACTGTTTCCCGAGAAAATAGTTACTTCTGTCTTGATCTTCACCTGCCAAAAATGTTCGAGGTTTCCATATTTTTTTTCCTAGTCCGTGTATCTAATAAAATCCATTCTGATTGATTTGGGAGTCGTAGTTCTTCCAGTTGTCGCCGGAGCATTTCCCTGTAATAGTTTGTCAGGCCGTTTACCGAGATCGGTTAATTCAGGCACTGGTCTTTCTGTAGGAGTTTGGTTCAGTTCACTTTCCTTGGTCAAACTTTCTGTAGATGTGGTTGACCTTAAGTCTGGTGGGATAAAAGGAGTATCCGGGTCACCTTCCATCAACTGATTACCCCTATTTGATGGTTCCAGGTCTTGAATATTATTATCAGGTTCTTCAGTTGTGTCAGGCTGGTTCTCCCAGGTACGTGCTTTTCTAGCTTTCCAGAACTTTATTACGATCAACACAGCTGTCACCAGTATTATGCATCCTACTATTAGCTTCAGGCCATCTGACAGCCATGAAGGCATCCATGACCATAGAAATGAAAACCAGCTGCCATCTTTCTCTACTCCTTTGCTTTCTTCCACCATTTTGGAGTGCATCAGGCCGAGTTGTGATACTGCTTCAGTAAGTGTTCCATTGTGTGCGTCATTAGCAGGGATAAACGTGCAACATGATTGTCCTATTTCTGCACAAACTGCTCCTTCCATCGCTGTGAGAAGGTCTAGCACATACCTGTTTGTAGTGCTACCATTCTAACTGCTCTCAGTTCTTCTTTTATCGCGTTGAATCCATTAACAGTCAAATTTATTGTCATCATCAGCTCCCATCTGGTGATCTGTAACCATTTTGCATTTGCGTATGCCTGCAGTCCTGGGTGTATTATTGATGAAAAGAACATTGCTGCTCTGCTAAATAGCCTGTGTTCTGGTGGAATGGAGGTGAGAGCTGTTTCCGATCTTCCGCACAGGTAGTTTCCCGTCAGTGGTTCACCTTGTCTTTTCACTCTTGGCAAAAAGTTATTGTTGTTGTTCTCGTCTCCTTCTTCTGATTGTACAGATCTTTTCCTTCTTTTGTTCCCTTCGTCCATCTGGGGGAAGTTGGCCATGTTGACATGTTTCTGAGGCACAATCAGGGATGGCACATTGATGTGTACCATAGTGCATAATCCATTCCATAATGGAGGCAAGGTGTGGTAGGCCTTATCGCCGCAGGCCCAATAGTGATCCATTAGAACTACTGTGCCGGCACCCCCCTCTGGTATCTCTATCGTTCTCTCACAGTTGGTGTTTTATCCCACATCCACATTGTCGTTGTGTTGATAGCACAGTGTGGGTGCAGTTAGCGTTAGTATACTAATTGGATCTTCGTCCTTCTCCAGCCACGTCAGCATCGGTACATATTTGGCCCACATCATCCAACATCTGTCATTGTGCTCTTTTATAGAGGAATTTTTTCTCGTGTTATCATATTGCTCCCAGCCACTCCTGTTACCCATCTGTCATTCGTATATATTTTCCCAGTTATTGTTATTAGAGGTCTTTCCCAACACCCTTGTTCACCAGCAATTTCGCTGGCATACCAATCCCACGGCAGGTAGTGTAACGTTACTTTCTTAGTTTCTCCTTTTTCAGGACCATCCTTCATGTATCTGAAACCTTCAGTATGTAGGCTCCTTTTATGGTACATCAGATATGTGTTGAGGACATTATTTTCATATGGATAGGTGTCCCTCGTTTTCCATTGAAGTGTTACCACTGTCCCTTGAAATCGTCCTTTTGTTTGGAATAGTGCCAAATATATCAGACATTCCACTGTTTTACTGGTACTTCAGTAGCTACAAATGTTCTTGATGCGCTCATAGCGTATGGGATCAACGAGCACACATAGCAGTTGTCCTCAGTTTTCTGCTTACCAATTTTGGTCATGTGCTGGTACCACATGTTGTTCGAGACGTGTGCTGAATCTGTGAGGTATGTGTCAATTCCCTTACAATCTCCATAGGTGCTGCGTTTAACCCTATGTTCTTTACTTTTGTTTTTTTTTGTACCACCTGACACCGTACCTGTTGCAGCCGTGGGAAGGGGTGAGTTAGTTTTGGGTACAGCCATCTTGTTGAAAGCATAGTGCTTCTGCCAGACAGAGGCAGCCAATAGACCAGTGATAACCAACACACCTATGAACTTTATTACAATAGCTAATCTTACTGGCATTGTTGCTCTTACCTTTGCTGCTGTCCTGCAGCTTATTCTTGTGATGTTAAAGATGCTTGTCTGAAAATTCTGAAAATATGCGTTATTTGGTTAGTCGTCTGTTAGTCAAGCTCTGCTTATCAGATAGTCATTCAGTGCCCAGGCGAAAAGATGCTCCCACGCTAATCCAAGTGACCTGTCTCTCAGAGCTGGTAAGCATTCGTGGAGATGTGGGAATGATTGTTCTATGGCCAAAATGAACGTGTTGTAGTACGCACATACCCTTCTCTTTTTTAGATACTTTGGTCTCTTTATATGGTATACAAATTGGTGTGACAGGGCCTCAGGGGTGTTATCATCTGTGGGTAGCATTTACTCCTGGGCACAACACAACTTTAGTTACTTCACTTTTTATACAACACAGTAATATGCAGTACCTGCATGTGCGAGACAAAAAGAGAGCATACATGTGTTTATATGTGTGTGCATCATTCAAGTTAGACAATGTCCTTTATTCGGTGATGGCACAGACAGGGCTGGGCGGGGCAGAGGTTTGTTTGCTTTGAAATCTCGTGACCATGGGGTGGCAATGCATGATTGTCCAAGTCAGCTGTATCTGTGGCTGGGGAGAGGTCAGGGGCAGTGTCACAATTGTCCTTTATTGTTGTTGCTGTGTCTTTGTCTGTCGTTGGTGTTGCTGATGCTGTTGATGTTGTGGTGGCCCTGTCATCAACACGAGGGCGGGTCTGGCCTTTGTAGGGCTTGACGTCATGGAGGTGGTTCCAAACTCTCTTGTCGGATAGTTGAATGGCTCTGGGAGCCACTGCTTCCACCACGTGGGTCCCGTGATCCTGGGGCTGTTCCACTTTCTGTTGAAATTGCAGAGAAGAACGTTGTCTCCTTCCGCAATAGTCCACTGTTTCTGCTGCTCTTGTTCCTCGTTCGTTTCTTCGGGTTGGGTGATCTTCGACCCGCCCCGCGTGCGCTCGCGCTGTTGAGAGATAAAGGCAATACTAGTAATCAAGGAAGACACATAGTCATACATTTCACTACCAAAAACATTTGCAGAGCTGTCATAGTCGGTGAAGGCCCTTGACGCTGGTGTTAATGGAAGGCACATCTGACGTTCAGTCACCACCTTGTGGGGAGTGAGGTGGTGGTCAGATCCTGGCCTATTCTTCAGTTCAAACAGATTTAAGGGGAGGCAGTACAACCAGCTTTTCTTAGTTGTCTGCTGTATTTTTGCAATCGCTTCTTTTAGCAGGCCGTTAAGGCGATCGCAGGTACCGTTGGCCTGCGGGTGGTATGCGCATGCACACTTATGTTTAATGCCAAGCATTGCAGTTATGTGCTCCAACATTTCATTAGCAAAGTGTGGGTCATTGTCTGACCGCAACACTTCTCACACTCCCCACCTTGGGAAAACTTCCCTCACCAAGAATTTAGCTGCTCTGAATGTGTCCGCATGAGAGCAGGGTCCAGCCTCAATCCACCTTGAAAATGGGCACACTACTACAATCATATATCTTTGTCCTGACATATGTTGATCATGTCAACGTAGTCAATGTGTAAGTGCAGGAAGGGTCCTTCTGGCCGGGGTATAGTACCTTTTATCACTTTCAGCGTGTGACCTGCTGTAAACTGTTGGCATGTTAGGCAATTACTGATAAATGTTGCAACATGTCAATTTAGCTCGGGATAGAACTAGGCCTCCTTAATTCGTGCTGCAATCACTTCCTTCCCTGTGTATGCTGGATGGTGTAGCTGAGCTAGGGCTTTTTTCAACAGTGCTAGGGGCATGACTATCTTTCCTGTATTACTCTGACGCCACAATGCATCAGTGGGAGACATTGTGCATCCTCTTTTTACCCATAACTCCTATTGAGCTATAGGTGCTGCTGCCTGTATTTCCAGTATCTGCATTTCAGGGATGTGTGTGTACCCATCCTTCATCAACATTTGTCTCGCTCCCACCCTCCCCCCATCTTTTCCTTTTTCTGGGGGGGTCCAAATTTCTCCAAAATACGCAGCATGCTTAGCATGTGCGTCTGCTGTTTTGTTACCTTTTGCGATGGGGTCATCCCCGTTGGTGTGGGCATGACACTTTACCAGGGCTATCTCTTTCGGGCCATCAATTAGTTCAATTAGTTCTGCAAGTAGTAGGGCATATTGTACTGGTGTATCATCTGCTCTTCTGAACCCTCTCCTTTGCCATTTTATTAATCCTGAGTGGACTGTTAACGTGACGTATGCACTGTCGGAATTAATTGTCACTCTTTTATCAAAGCTCTCTTTTAATGCCAAAATTAGGGCCACCAGCTCTGCGGCTTGGGCGGAGTAATGTAGTGGTAGTTGAACACACTTTACTGGCACATACATCCAGTCTTTGGTCAACTTAACCACTTCTGCTCCTGTCCTCCCATCACCATAGCTTTGGTCGATCATCATGGTACATTATTTCTCCTCCTGCTAGCGCATTTTCCTCAACTTTTCTTGTGCTGGAGTAAAGTTCAATGGCTTGTGTGCAGTCATGAGCATAGTCACACTCCTCAATTATCACAGCTATGAATCTTGCTGGGTTTACATTGCTGCACCTTACAATCGTCAACTCTGGCCTGGAGATAATAATTTCATAACCTGATGCTCTCTGGGTGGTCAGTGTGGATTTAGGCTTGTTCAAGATGGCAAAGAGGGCATGTTCTACGGATAGTGTGGTAGGGCACCCCATTGTTATCGATGATGATTTTTCCACCGCAAAAGATGCAGCGGCCAGGCTTTGTTCGCAAGGTAAGTGACCTAACATTACAGGGTCCAATTGTCCGCTGTAGAATGCCACGGGCTTGTGCCCCATGCTTGTTTTCTGCATCAGTACTGCCTTCATTACTGCTTAGTCGCAATGTGAAAAAATTGGTGTTCATAGTTTGGAGTGGCTAGCACAGGTGCTGCAGATATGGCATGTTTCGATTCATCAAATGCCTCTTTCATTTCTCTTGCCCACCCCAACTTTTTGTACCCTCTTTGTGCTTCTCTGAGTGCTTCGAGTAGGGCTCTTATATACGAACTGTAGTCAAAAACCCATGCCCTGCAGTAGTTGCATAGGCCCAGAAATTGCTGTAGTTCTCTCACTGTCTGTGGTTGTGGTGTGTTGGTTATGGCTTGTGCTCTTTGTGGCACAATGTTCCTTCCATGCTGAGAGATAAGTTGGCCAATGTACAGTACCTGTTCCTAACAGTATTGTAACTTTTCTTTGTCCACCTTATACCCCTTCTCAGCTAATACTGTGAGTATCTTTACTGAGCCTTTCTACACCTCTCTTCAGTGGTGCTGCAAATGATGATGTCATCAACATATTGCAGCACCGTGCTCCCCATCTCAATGTTTCCCAAATCCATCTGTATTACTCTGTTGAAGATGGATGGTGACTCAAAGTACCTTTGAGGCAACCTGGTATGTTTCCATTTTGTGTTCCTGTATGTGAAGCTTGTCAAGCCTTGTGAATCTGGGTGCAGAGGTATCAAGAAAAATGCATTTTTGAGGTCAGTCACAGTAAACTGTGATGCCTCTAATGGTATTCCACATAGAATGGTGGCTGGGTTTGCTGCTATGGGGTACTCTCCCTCTACAGTGTAATTCAAGGGCCTAAGGTCCTGGATGAAACGCCAAGACCCTCCTTTCGCTTTGAGCAATGGCTATACAGCCATGTTGCATGGTAATTCTGATGGTACTAATATGCCATTGTTTATCAGGGCTGTTATTGTTTCATATATGCCCTCATCTGCCTCTTTTGATAGTGGGTGCTGTTTAACCCTGGGTAATATTGCTCCCTTCTTTAGTTTTATTTTCACTCCTCCAATGCTCTTTATGCAGCCAACGTCATATGGACTTGTGGTCCACAGTGATGCTGGTACTGCTGCCAGGTAGGTTTTCCTCATAAAATGGTACTTGTGTAGAGGCAGGTGCCTCTAGTGCCATTGACATTTTTAGTGCCACTTGCTTGTATGTCACTCTCAACCAGATGTCAACACTCATCATAAACACCATCTCTCCTTCTTCTTTATTGTCTGAAAAGAGTTCCTCATCAGATACCTGTGTGAGCCTGCACCCATCAGACAGTGCTATTACTGCTCACCAGGCCCTCCCCTCCCTGTCTTGGGCATGTACTGTGATGTAATCTGCAGTTGCCACAATGCTCTCTATGCTCACTGACATTATCTTCCCCTCTGGTTCACTTGCTGGTCTCTGGTCTGAACAAGTATGCTGCTGGCCTTCTCCAAATCTTGCCCCCAATTCCAGGCATCCATGCAAATGCCATGTCTGTTCCATATTGGAACATCTCTCCATCTACAGGCTCAGCCCGAGCCACAGTTTGGCCACAGTAAGCTTGCAGTATTTGTCGTGCTGTGAGCATGTTTATTCCTGGTGTGGAACAAATTATGCCGTTCTCCATGAAGGAGATTGTCATATTTAATCTGCTCATTATGTGCCTCCCAAGTATGTTTACTGGTGACTGCTTTCGTGTACAGAAGTGGAAGAGATATGTCATGATCTCCTATAGATAAGAAGATGTTATCAGCAAAGGAAACCAACCCTCGAGCCCCAGAGAATCCTTGAGTGTACATGGCTTCACCTGACAATTTAAACTTCCCTTCCCTTATGCAAGACCTAGTGGCCCCGGTGTCAACTAGAAAGGAAACATTTTTGTCACCTATCGCCACCTCTATGCATGGTTCCTCCGCAGTGTTAAGTGTTACCGATAGGATGGGACACATCAAGGACGTCTGTGGGCTGTCCTATTGTGGGTATAGTGATTGACCGCTCCCTGTGTAAGGGTTGTGGCCCATTATCGTCACCTTCCCCAGCCGTGTATGCTGTAGTTGTTCATTAGTTGTTGATACTGCATTGTCTTGTACTTGTGTAAACTGTTGTACTGGTTGCACTTGATGATGTAGTGTTGCTATCGTCTGAGACTGTTGTGGTGTGTTTGTTTGTACCTGTCGCTGTGGAGGTGTGTATGTTTGTACCTGTTGCTGTGGAGGTGGGTGTTGTAGTGGCGCTTGTTGTTGTGGTGGGCATTGTTGTATACCCTGTTGTTGTCAAACCTGTTTTTCTTCAGTGTGGTCTTGTTCGCCACAGCCTGGTTGGGTAGGCCTCATCCTGCACATGCGTGACATGTGCCCTACCATCCCACAGATCCAACATAGTGGTGGTTCTTTGGCTTGCCATGGGAAACCCACTGCGTTGTCTTGGTATCCTTGTTGTCCGTTTTGGTAGTAGCCTCTGAACCTTCCTTGTTGTTGTGCCTTTTGACCATAGCCCCTCCCTCTCATCATACCACCCCTCCCCCAGTAGTTGTTAGAGTATCCATTTCCCATTTGCATGTATCCCCCTCCTGTGTATGCTGTGTATGGTGGGGTGGGGGCATCTGCTGTGTTATTACTTGTGCTGGCTGTTGTACTTGTGCTACCTGTTGTTGTGTTGTGTCTTGTGTACCCGTGACCTGTGTGGGGGCGGGTGCTGTTATTAGTGCTCCTTCCATGGCATATTTGGATAACTTCTTTTGTACCTGTTTTGCCTCTTCGGCCTTCCTATCTTCCTCCTTTTGTTTCATCTTTTCCTGCCACAGCCTGCAGTGGTGCACTATAGTCAGTTGTATTTCTAGCCAGGCTTTAACTTCCATACCCACTATTTTCTTCAGATGCCTTTGTACTTGCTCCGGGAGCCCTTGTATTAGTATATGGTAGAAAATTGCTAGTGTTTTATCACACAGTTCCCGCGTTTCCAAGTGCCACTTCTCCTGAATCTCCTGGATAAAATCAACAGGATCCTCATTCTCACGCATCTTGAGTGACGTTATTGCTCTATGTCAAACGTGTCTAGTTACTGAACCGTTAAAGTCTGCCACAGCGCATGTCTGCAATTTGCAAATGGCGCTCCATCATGTGACGTGTCTGTTACTGTGAACCCTGGGAAGCCTGCCCTTTTCCAGATGTTATTGCAGCATCCCCCAGTATCGATATTAGGAGCCCCTTCATGCTCCCACTGCTAGTTTCTGTCCCGCCGTGTGTTTTTCCATCTCATATATCCACTTCCCTGCCCCTCCACTTGGCGATGGGAATCTGCATTTGATATTCTCTTTATCGGCATGCTTCCAGGGTACATATTGTGGTCTGGCCCCTTCCCTTTCTAGGAGTGGCATTAAATTGTACCCCCTCATTTCCCTCTGTGCCCGTGGGGTAATGTTGGTGTATTCATCCTCCTCCTGTGTGTCAGGTAATTCTTCAATCATATCAATAGTACAGTGGACTGTTTTTTCATCCCCTCCATCCTTCCACCCTTTCCTGTTACCCTCTTCTCTTACCATGGGCGTGCTCTCCCGTTCTTCCTGCCAGCGTCCTGGGAGGTCTCTAAGTCTATCAACATAATGGGTGTTTGCAGGTGTGGGTGTCAGTAGGTGTGGTGCTAGAGTTCGTGCTGTTTCAGTGCGTGGCATTTCTACCAGTGTCGGTGGTACTAGTTGTGATGCTCTACTTGCTATCTCCTTTACCTTCTCTTTACCTTTCGTATCTTCCTCCCTTCTTTCGCATGACCATGGTGACTCGTCGTTGGTGCATATGATGTACAGTTTCTCTAAACTTTCTCTGTTGCCATCTCCTCTGCTTTTCCCTGAACATTCTTCCTCCTCGCTACAAAATCCATCAGGAAAAGATAATCCCCAGTTTGTGCGTTTTCCACTCATTGTCACCATTTTTAGATCTATTAAGTCTGTTTACTTGTGCTCTTCTCCTTTAACAGCTGCCCCTTGTGTTGACGTTGTGGCCATCTCCAAGTCCTGGCATTTGTAGGTTTTTACCCCATGCTCCACCCTTTTATCCCAATTCTCCTCACCCTTTTTCCCTATTATTTCACCACCTATCTCCTCTCTTTTCCTCTTTAGTTCTTCCAACACCTCCGCACTTACCTTCGCTAATATCCTCTCTTTCTCTTCCCTCCTTTCTCACTTTGCCCATTCCCTTTTTAATATGCTCTCTATTACTTTACCTTCTTCATATTTCCTGGCACTTTCAGATAGTATTTTCTTTTTCCACAGTTCCATTTCTCTTTCTTTCTCTTCCTCCCTCCTTTTCATGTCTCGTTGCTCCCCTTGTGACACCCTTTCTGCTATTGCTTTCATCTGCTCTGCTTCCTTCTTCCTTTCTTCCATTTTTGCCTTCATCCTCTCCTGCTCATCCCTGCTCTCCTTTCTCTCCCTCTTCCTTCCTCGCGTTTCTTGGTCGAACTGTCTAATCAGTGCACTTTGTGCGTCTCTTAATTCAGCCAACCTCTCCTCCAACATTTTTTACTCAACCTGTTACAGTTGACCTTCTCTTGTCTTACTCACCTCTGTCCCTGTCTTTGTGTCACCCATCTCATCCTTTGCCGTTCTTCTCACTATGTCCTCTTCTTCCCCTGTAGGTGTCCCTCGGAGTTTCAGGAGCACCTGTGCTGCTACCCATTTGTCTGGTCCTATGTTTGCGATGTGTTCTCCACTTTCTTTCCCCTTCTTCGTTTCTGTCTGTATGTAATTTAAGTTTGTCGTGCTGGTCACCTCCTCCCCCCCTCTGGTAGCTATCCGTAGGGGCATATGGTGGCGGGTGTATGCGGGGTTGGAGTACCCCTCGGCAGCCGTCAGTTGTGGTCTATCGGCTTCTCTTAATTCCGTTACTGGGTACAACCCCCCTTCTTCCTTCTTCACTACCTTTGCTAGAGGCATATCGTCTGTCCCTTCCTTCTTCACCTTCTCTTTTCATACCTTACCCAATACTTCCTTCTCCTTCTTCCCCTCGTCTGCGCATAGTGCATTGCTGCTCGCCATGCCCATGCTCTCTTCGTTGTCTTTCTCTTCCTTCACAACCTTCATTTCCTGGCACCTTTTCTCATCTGTTGCCCCTTCCATAGTAAACATTCCCATTGCCCCTGGCCTAGCTCCTTGGAACATCTTCCATAACTTGAACACTTCTATATGGTGAGCTTATGTCTTTGCCTTGTACGTGTTGTGTATATATGTTAAGAGCGAGTTTTTTGTGTATGAGTAAAAACTACCGTTAGGCGGCCATGGTGTCAGTATTTTGTTTTCTGTTCCTTGTGTCCAGTCGATACTGTACTTTATAATTTTCTCCTTGTATGGTGATAGTGACATACAAATGTGTTGGAGGGGTGTAGTTAGAGTGTTCCCCCTTCATCCCAGTAATACGAGGCCATGTTACAGCTTTGTTTTCACAATATCACCCTTCTTTACCTGGCCCCGTAAAACTGGGGACTTACGACCGTCCGCTGAAAGGTAATACAATCGCGAAATATACAGTTCTCTTCCTTTATTGTTTGTCCCCCTTGATGTAACCAGTATGGCCCCCTACGGCCGTGGCGCACGGAGCCCCCTGTGGCTGCGTGCCCTGTGTTGCGTGCTTTTACAGCCGCCCCACCATTTCTTCTTCTTCAAACCTCTCCCTCCCTTTTTCCAAACCCCTTGCTGAGCGTGACCGGCGTTCTCTGTGTGCGGCCCTCTCACCTCTTCTATCCCACACTTCCCTTGTCCTATCCCCGGAAACTCCTTGATCAACCCGAGATGGTCGCAGTGTCCTATACAAGCCCTACGGGTGACGTCACCAACTGCTGCAGACTAATACCAGTAAGAGAATTTTCATAAGGTCAGAATGCGCGCAATATGCTTAACCCCCTCTTGTCTTCTTTAACCCCACAGCTGTTTTCCCACAATACCAATAGTGGAGAATGCAACAATCAACTAACGCATTACAATCGGACTGCACACGCTGCGTCACCTCGTGTGTGATACGCCCCTTCTCCAGAGGAACTTAACCAGCCAATTGCCTTCCGCACTTGGGACCAAAAGTAGCTATCTCCTGCGGGAAAACGTCATCTACCTAACGAGCTTCAACACACAATCGGTAGGGATCCTCGTCTATTCATTGATCAAAAACGTCAATTCATAGGAAAGCCACACACCCCCTTTACAGGTGCCTGCGACCTGGACAAATCAGTGCCTTCGAACAACCACATGTGGTACCTTTTTGGCTCTGCCCATCTTGCTCTTGACGTGGTAGAAGGTGGCCCTCATGCCTCTCCGGCTACCGCTCACTCGTCTATCAACACTTATTAACCAAATCTTTTACAACACACTGTAAAACACCTCCCGCCAACCTTACTACAATTCCACACCACACCCGCACAACATTACATTGCTTGTTGGGTATGCCAAACTCACCAAGTCCTCTTGAGGCGGGGGCGCTTGACTGCGTGCACCCCTCCAAAGCAGCTCGCCACCTCCCCCCGTCTGGACCACGTCTGGACACTCGCCAACCGCGGGCGAGATACTTCTCAATCGGCTCCCGAGGGCCAATATCCGGATTGCGCTGTCCGGTCTTCTCGCGGTTCCACGATTGTCCTCTAGCCCTCAAAGGGGACAACGGCAGAGGGGGCCATGCTGCCGGGTCGCCTCACTGCAAGGGGCCTTGGGATTGTGCTACGAGGCCAATGGACATTAAACGATCTCAGCAGTGCCTCCAACATGTCGGGGTGGTTCTCCCGGGACCGGCAGAGCCGTCCGCGGACCTCCTGGCTGGGGAGGCTCCAACAGCTCCCGTGTCCCCAAAAGGAGTATGAGACACACACAAGAAGCAAGGTGAGTACTGCTGTTTATTATAATAACGGCAGGGATGGGTCTCGGCTCGTATGCATCCGATGAGACTCTAATTGTTAGTGGGGCTCGCAGGCCCTTTTTACAGCAGTATGACGCATTACTCGAGTCACCTGGAAAAAATCATCACAAAACCGGCACTCTGGATTGGGTCCCCGAATGGTAGGGTTAGTATATGTCCCTATGGGAAGAAATGTTAGTGGGTAAGGACGGATCAGGTGGTACACTTGGGCTGTCCCTAACAGTTGTTACTTTAGAATTGTTGCAGGAGGACCCTTGATAATTGGCTAAGAGTACTGGCGTCAGTAGTAGGCCCCCCTCTATTCTGATTGGTTCTCCCGTGAGCCCCCAAGCCTGGGACCATCATCGTTCCCAGCTCACGGTGTACCTGTCGTTAGCAACAATGTGCAACTATGTGTTTGTGCAGACAACGGACAGGTCTGCTTATGGGCTTGCAAGCGGGTCGTTCCCATTGCTGTAGGTGTCCATCTTGCCGCTTCGTTGTTGCAACCTGTGTCCCAAACGTGGGACCCTAGCGACTATCTGTCTCGTGAGCTTGGCACCTTGTCAGTTTGGCCTGGTCACGTGTGGAGAGACTGTAGCTGGAGCAGAATTATGGCCCTTAGTTTTTGTATTTCGCCTCTGAAGGCTTGGCACTTGCAGGTGTAACCTTGGTGCAGGGCTCGCGGCACGCGAGTTGCAACATTGTGGCCTTGCCTGTGAGCTCTCGTTGGAGGCTCGTTCTGCATGGTTAGCACTTGTACTCTTGTCGCTGAGAGGATTTTCATGGCGAGGCTCCTGTCTGGGACTCTTGCTTGCGGCCTACTCGGGCCTAGTTTATGGGTAGTGGTACATGATCCATAGTATGGAGGTCACGGGGCGGCAGAGTGTCACAAGCAGAACTAGATATACATGGTGGTGTCGTCATAGGGATGGGTGGCGGGGAAAGTGTCAGCAAGCATGTACGCAAGCTCTTCATGCGTCTTGCGTTTCTGAAGAGCTGTAGAAGGCCTATGTAAAAATAACAATGTTGCACGTCAGTGGGTGTGTCAGTCCCCTACGTCATAGCACTGAATATGTTCTTCGTGTAGGTTGGTGTGTGAGTGACCAGTGTGCATGGTGGCACGCATGTTCTCGTCTGTTGGCTATGTCGTCATGACATCTCTAATGATGTGAATACTTATGGCTGTTGTTCTAGTCCAGCTGGTCCATGTTGCAGGCGTCGGCTTGAGCCTGTCGCAGTGGTGGACACACTCCTCTTATGTTTAGGTCTCTGAACCAGGGTATTTTGTCATCTGGTAGGTAAATGAACTCCTCTTGTGAGGGATGTCTGGGTCGTGATCCCCTAGGCCATGGTCTGGATGAGATTGGGTGAAGGGTGTTATCCCATTCTCCTACTTCAGTTGACTTTGTTAAAGGAACTCCTTTTTTCCCCTTAATGTTAGCATTGCTAACTTATAGGTCTAATGGTTGCTCACTTAAAGGCTTATTGCCAGTGGGGTCTGTTAAGGAGTTAGCCATACTGGTGTTCCTCTCTTCCTCTAGGGGATGCAGGAATACCTCTTCTAATGTGGTGGGCAGCTCCGTTCGTTTACCAATCTTTACGTCAATCGTAAATGGACAAAGGGCTCCCTCATACTTGTTCTCCGCATCATGACTTGTAGTTTGGGCAGGTTCATCGGGATGTGGCAGTTGGACTGTCTCGTTCAGCTCAGTTATCTCTAGGGAGTCCCCTTGACTTGCAGTCAGAATTTTTGCTCCCCTTGTCGACTGTGGGGAAGTCTGTTCCTGATGCTTGCCAGTCATACTTTTTCTTTTGGTTTTTGGTCCTGGCTCCAAGTTAAAAGCGACACACCCTGTTGTCTCTTTTAATCTCTTTTTAGCTTAGTAACTTTGTTTGTTGTGCGGTAGTGGGCAGGATCAAAGGGGCCGAGCCCCAACAGTCTCCCGATTCCAAATGCTGCTTGTGTTGTCTACTGTCTACTGTAGCAGCAAACTAGAACAGAACAGTATGGCTGCTACCTTGTGCAAAACAAGCGCGTTACTTTAGGCTTGCAGGCTCAATTGATTACCTTGTAATGTTTGACTTGCTTACATGCTTTACATGCTTTACCTCTGCTACTTGACCATGACACTTATAGGTCTTGTAACGGTCTTGTAACGGCGAAGCAATTCAAAAAAGAATTTTTAATTTTTATTTAAAAAAAAAAATTAATAATAGGGACACATGCACACAATGCCGCGGCGAAGTGGCAGTGTGGTCCCTGCTGGCATTTACAAACGACACGCCCACACGCTGGGACAGCCCTATGTTTTAGCTCTTTACTTTGATGTGCCCTTCACAAGCTCCCCGTATCGGGCCTCAGTACATCCTCAGTATGTCCCAATATGCTGATATGGAGCCCTCGGCTGCAGCTGGGTCTGGGCGACCTATTCTCAATTTCTTTCCTGAGGCACTCCAACAGTGCTCCGACACCACCCCAGTAAAAACCACAGGGCTGTAGCTAACAGTGACCAGCTTGCTCTCACACACGCACTGCACTGCTACTGCCGCGGACTGCTTCAGCTAAGTTAGAGGAATGGACCAGGAGAAACTAACTAACAGTCTCTCTACTGCTCTCACTCCTTCGCCGGCCGCTTCCGACAATCTCCCTCAAAAGCTATTCAGAAATATACACACACAGCTACTCTTACAACCTTCCGAACCAGAACTAACAGCCCATTGCACAATCACACAGCCCTCTATTTATGTCTGCCCTCATATTCACATGCTCATTCACAATGTATCAAATACATTCCCCAACTTTTAAACCCTTACTTTCCTTTTTTCTCCAACAGACAGAACAGAATGCCTACTAAAAGCAACTCTGTAGAAAACAACAAAAAATAGAGCAGATAAAACTAAAAGCATGCAAAAAATTCACCCACCTCTAGCAGAATGTACAGCAAATGTTCAAACAAGTCTGTTAATACAGCCAGTAAACAAAACGGAACCAGCTAGCAGTAAAAAAACATGGGTCCCTCTTCCAAAAATTAAAAAGAAAAACAAATGTATAAAGAAAAATAAAATTGCTAATAGCGCTACCACTATATCTATCAATGTTAACATAGCCACAGTTAAGCATTCCAAAAAATTAATAGAGTACTTCAAAATCGTATAAACAAATAGCAGAAAAGTAATGCTCAACCCTTAAAAATTACTGTAGAAGACTAATCCTGGAATCTCTCATTGACAGCGCAATGCTCCTCAAAAGAAAATTGGTTATATCAATTTTAACCCGAATGAAACCTCTAACAAATTGAATCAGTAAACTAGAAAAAGTACTTCTAAACATGCACAATGTCAACATAGATACTTTTGCAACCTACTGTGCAGGTGAATGGATTCACACATGCAGCACAGAACCATATTTCAATGAAGAGGTGTATAAACAAGAGCAGAAAAACAAAACCCAATTGCCATAGATAGTAATCCAATGTTCCCTTTAAGGTGTACACCTGTGTGGCTGAGCACCTTTGATTAGGAAGCTGTGCATATTGTTTATTTTATCACACAGCGCACATACCCTCCCTCCCTTCATTGATTTTTTTGTTGAACAATATTCATCCAATGTTGAAGGGCTGCACCGCGCATGTGCCCTCCCTTCATCATTGATTTTTTGTGTTTGTTTTGTTGAACATTATTCATCCAATGTTGACGGTTTGCACCTTGCATGTGTCCTCCCTTCATCATTTCTTTTTTGTTGTTGAACATTATTCATCCAATGTTGACGGCCTGCATGGATCTCTGCAGCCACTCACAACTGATGCAGTCACATGCTGTTAATTCGATTGGCTGTAGCAGAGCTTGGGATGCACATGCTGCACTGCTACAGTCAGTCAAACACAGTTGCTCACATGGAACCCGCCTCCCACTCACTCCGACATTCACCTCGTGCGTGAGGTGTGGTAGCAGACACCTTGCTTGGAGGCACTCGGTGCAGTCGAGGAGTGACTTGTGTTCCACTTCCAGCATTTGCGGCCTATACGCTGGGCAGTGGCACTATTACCTTGGACAACAGGGGTGTACTGGTGGCACTGGTAGGTAAAACAGAGGCTGCTTGCATGTATTGCCAATGGCTATTTACCATGTCCGGCTGGGAGGCACCCTGCCTGAGTAGCTCTTCCTAAGTGGGGCAACCTGACAGCTCAGGGCCACATGGGCCCCTGGCAGACTGTAACAGGCCTGCTCAAGCCCTCCTGTTTCCGACTGGCAGCCGCTAGCCCACCAGCCAGCCAGGCTCCAATTTACAATGCAGAGGCCCTCGGCTTCTGTAAGGGCTGGGTCAGCGCCTCCCTTCTCGCCTTTGCTTAGAGGGGCTTGCAGCAGAATAGGCCCAACCTCTGCCCTTACGCTTGCAGTTGCAACGCACACTTACCTGGCGGGAGAGAGTCTGTAATCAGAAAGGCAGTGCTCAATGAGGCTCATCCATTGCACATTGGATATGACCCCTGCCTCAGACGTGGGATACTGTAACTAAACGCAACTGCCTTATTTCTGTTAGTGGGGATCAGGGAACTGGATTTGCACTTTTCACTGACTTATTGGTGAAAGAAAGAAAAAGTAAAGTGTGTGTGTGATGTGAGAGTGAGAAGGAGAGAGAAAGCAAGTAAGTTGGTTGCACACAGAGCCCCTGGCCTTGTAGCAGAATTTCTTTTGTCGTAGACAAAAGGACCAATGCTGAGCTGCTCAGGTGCATAGTATTCACTGGACATGGAGCGGTCAAGTGCTCAGGCTCCTAGTCCTATCATCAGACTTGCACAGCAGGCCCTGTGCTCCCCACCATGATATCAGGTGCCATTGTTGTTCTTGAAATCACCAGCTATGGACCCTATTTGGGCCAACTGGGTGAAGTCAGTGGGAATGTGCAGACTGCAGTAGGCCTGCTCGAGCCCTCGTGCTTCCGACTGGCAGCTGCTTGCCTGCTAGCCAGGCCTGAATGTATTATGCAGAGAGGCTATGGTATTTGGGAAGGGCTGGATCAGTGAATCCCTTCTCTCCCTCGCTTAGTGGGGCTTCCAGCAGCACAGGCCAACCCCTGCACTAATGCTCGAAGTTGCAAAGCATACTTACGTGGCAGGGGAGAGTCTGTAATCAGAAAGGCAGAGCTCCATGAGGCTCATCCATTGCACATCAGATTTGACCCCTGTCTGCAATGTCCTCAAATGTGGGATACTGTAACCCAACTGCCTTATTTATTTAGTGGGGGTCGGTGGACTGCATTTGCGCTTTTCTTAATTGCCTGTAAAACAATTTATTTTGTAATGTGCTACATAGCTGCTACTATACCAATCCCATACTCCCCTCCAAGTTCCTTCATCTTTATATTTAGTGTTCATGTTGAATAAAATAGTAAATATAACTAAACCCTTCCTTGTTAGAGTGTTGGCTCTTGCTAAACCTCTGATTTGGTTGCACAAACAATATGTTGCCCATATCCCCATGCTACACCCTGACTATCTACCTTATTTACAGGCCACCAGGGCCCTTAGGTTTATTTGAAGAGGATATATCCAGCCTGATAGCTAGCAATACTAAAGAATCATCTCAGATAATGATCCTTGGTGACCTCAACCTAGGTCTTAATGACCCAGGCGACAAACAAGCACAAGCTATATCCACCATGCTCAATGAACACGGGCTCTCCCAAAAAGTCCTCACCCCTACCCATGACAAAGGGAGGACCCTTGACTAGATTGCTACCTCAAACTGCCCAACCAGAATTATGAAAATGACACCCCAAACCTGGACCGACCACTTCTTGATTAAATTTAGCCTAACACTCAATAAAGAAGTAAACAAAGAAACAATAATGGCACCCCTTCCCCCTATCAGATCAAGAAAAATCATCACAACTAATAATATCCTACACTGTCTCCTTCCAGTGATTAATGCCCCAAAAAGAAACTCTAACCCAGACACGCTGGTTGACCATTTTAATGAAGCTAAGACTAAGATCTTGGACTCCATCACCCCACTTAAGAACTGCAAGAGTAAACAACAAGATCACCTGAACACCTGGTTCACCCCTCACCTAAAATAACTCTTTGCCACTAAATACAAAAATGAAATCATCCAAACTAAAAAAGAAGTCTATAACAAAAGGATTTCTAAAGCATCTTCCAACACCAAGGAACTTTTCACGATTCTACGTGACCTAGAATCCCCTGTACCTCCACTGGATAATCTACCTAAAGATAAACAATGGTGTACCAACATTCAAAATGCCATAGCAAATAAAATAAAAACACTGCAAACCAAAATTGTGTTATAAAGAACCTCACGCCGCATTCACGGAAACCCCTACTGTCCCCCCTCCTAGTAACAAACCTGATTTACCACCATTCAAATTCTCCAAAATATCTATTCAGGAAACATAACAAATGATTGCCTCATTAAAGCCTTCAGATTGCAAAGGCGACAGTTGCCCTGCACAAATAATCAAGGATGCTGCCAGAGATTTGGCTCCCTTTATCAACAAACTCATTAACACTTCCTTTATCTCAGGCACCATCCCAAGTAGCTTAAAAGAATCCTGGGTCTTACCCCTTCTTAAAGAACAAACCTTAGAGCCATCCATTCCAACAAATTACATACCTATCACCACTGTGCCTTTTCCCATGAAGATAATTGGCAGAGTGGCCTACTTACAAATTCAAAAATACCTTGAAACAAACCAACTAATAGGCTCTCGCCAATCGGGGTTCAGGCCCCAACATGGCATGGAGACAGCCCTAATAGATCTTAAAGCCCAAATTGATGAACTTAATGATAAAGGAAACACAGCTATGGTACTCCTCCTTGATCTGTCAGTGGCCTTTGACTTGGTGGACCATACAGTTTTATGCAAACATCTAGCATCGGCAGCCAACTTTTCAAGTGAAGCTATAGCCTGGGTCCAATCATTTCTTGATAATGGAAGCATGAGAGTCTTCTCCACAGCAGCCTCTGCAGACCCAGTCATAACAACATGTGGTGCCCCCCAACGCTCATGTGTCTCGTCCACCATGTATGATATCTTCACTAAGCCTTTATTTGATAAATTGGTCAGGCTGGGTATCACCTACACAAATTATGCAGATGATACCCAGATCCTGATCCCCCTTAAGGGCATTTTGAATGAAATATACATCCTCATTCAGGCATGGATGGCAACCCACAGCCTCTGCCTGAATGACGATAAAATGGAGATCCTAATCCTTGGCTCAGCCAACAATTTTAAAAAAAAACTTAATGACAACTACAATGTCTTCAATATCGGCCGCAATATAATTACAGTTGCCAAAGAAGTGAAGACTTTAGGCTTTTACCTGGATTCCACACTCTGCTTAAAAAAACAAGTAAACTCCTTGGACTCATCCACTGCCTACACCGGCAAACTCATCAAGGCATGTAGACCTTTCTTCTCACCAGCTAGCTGTATCATTCTAGCCAATGCCCTCATCCTCTCTAAGTTGGACTACTGCAATGAACTTTATGCAGGCGCTAATAAATATATTACAAACAAACTACAACATTGCAAAACAATGCACTCAGAACGTCCCTGAACCTCCCTACTAGAGAGCATATCTTCAACGCCAGAAGAAATCACAATTGGCTAAAAATTACTGATCAAATTCTCCTGAAAATGGTCACTTTAACCTTCAAATGCCTAAAGAATGCAACACCCCCATACCCGAATGAAAGAATAACCAGAAAACCCTCTACACACCCAACTAGAACAGTCAACTCGTACTGTCTCCAAATTCCCAGATTCCGCTTACAAAAAACAGGTGGAAATAGCTTCCCAGTAAAAGCAGCTCAGCAATGGAATGCTTTACCAGTCGAGTTAAGAAGAGACCAATCCTATAACATCTTCAGGCGCAACACCCGCAACTGGCTATGTCGCAAAGACCAATAAACCATAGCCACATATGCTCACTCTCTCCTCTTTTCTTCTCAGTCAGTAATCATGTAGTAACGATTATTACCCATGCACATGTATATACCTGTAACTATGCAAACTGTAATTATTACTGTAACTACCCATGCACATGTATATACCTGTAACAATATAAACTGTAACTTTATATGCACCTGTATATACCTATCTATGCAAATGTAACCAAGCTATAAGTAATCTTGTTATGATGTGCGCCCAGCTACTTAAGGGTTTAGGGCGCCCTATAAATAATAAACAAACAAACAAAGCAACACTGAGAGTCCTCTTATGATATTGTACTAGTAGTCTAGTCACCCTTTTTTTGGCAGACTTTCTGAGACTGTCGGGTTAACTTCCAGGACAATCTGACATTACATTATCCAGTGCTTTGTATTTAACTGTCCAGTATCCATCTACACTCCCCTTCTCTTAAGTAGTCTTTGTCATTAATCATGTTCATGTATTGCTTATTTCATTAAACCAATGGTAAGCATTTCCTTTCTATTCCATACATTTAGTGAACTGAGAATGCAGGAGCTACTGTTGTGCTACTGATATTAATTTGTGAGGCAGAATCTGTGTTCCACTAGAAGAACCAGATTCTTTTCTTTTACCAATCCATCATAAAATGAAAGATCTTGCTAATGTTTAGAGATGTGAAAGAACACAATTTGAGATGAGCTAAAGTCTTAGGAGGAGAATAGAGCACCAAAATGTCCCTTGAAGTAGAGCTTGTTGTATCGCAAATTCACATTCGTCGCTTGCACACTGTGGAATTGGATCACTAAGCACTTGCTCACTCATGGCAGCACGGGCACCAGCGCCGACCACCACCGGTCCGGCAGCGCATCACCCAGTTGCGCACATGACTGAAAAAACACCTCGCACACAACTATTCTTTGGCACACACAGACGCTGGCCGCGGTTATGAAATGGTAGACAACACCATTGTGGCACAAGAAACCCTCCTTGAAAAACATCCTCAACAAACTTGCATTCCACTCTTCATTCCACTGAGCAAATCCGGCCAGTCTACAAATGGCCCTGCACCGCAATGTGTAACATACAGAAACAATCCTTCAAATGTTTACGCCAATTCCTCAATCACTATGTGAAAGTAAAAAACAAAATTAGAATAACAACTTTGCAAACCATGGACCCCTGTCCATTGTGCAATTACACTGGACTGCGAGAATGTTCATTAGCCTTCATTTCAGGAACTGCTTGCAAAAGCACCTTCCACCACATCAAAATGTTAGCAACACACCATTGCACTATACGCAATCTTCTCCAGAGACTGTACTATGCAAAAAGTCCTGCTTTAGAACTGCAACATTTTAATAACATTCTCCTACATGGCACAGCCAAAAACCACCTTCAGCAGATAGACCACATCTAAAGTAACTATTTTGGAAGTGAAGATCACTTAGAAAATTCAGTAACTTTATAGTGGAGTAGCAAAAACCTTACAAATGCCAATCTTGTAATAAACATGTATAAAAAAGAAATAGCTCCGGTTTAAAGCACATCTGCTGAAGTACCAAACCAAGTATGTGAGTGTTGTCACACAACTTTTTATAAAAAGCTCACCAAAAATGTAGATATAACTTACAAATAGAAGACAATATGGAATCCCAATGGTTCCAAGTAGCTCTATATATTATAATAGAAAATAAATACAGAATATCTGACCCCTCAATACTTTGCACGTACTGCAATACAAAGCTTGATAATAACCAAATGCCTTCACGGGCTATAACCAATAACTAATATTCCTACATCCAAAACTTCTCCAACTGCTTAATTTATATGAGAGCATCATAATCAAAAAAGTGCACCCATTTCAAGCTATAATACACCTTCAACCCAAAACAGCCAAACTGCCTCCTTCTGAATGACTAAAAGACAAACATGTAGAAACTCTAGGAGTGCAACAGCCAATAGATCAATCTTTGATTATCCTAGTTAATGGTGTACCAACAGAAGACAAAAGAATTTGGCAATAATTAGTAGAATTAAACAAAGTTAGAAAAGCCCTACAGTATCTTAAAGAAAACAATGACTGCTACAAAGATATAAACATTAAACAAAACTTAAGGGAAACCACCAAAATAATTCAGGATTCCTCACCAACTGGCCAATTTGAACTTGTAGATCCTATTACGGCATCCAATATTTTAGACCAGTATACAATTCACCCACTGCACTCCAAAGACACCATAGACGATGCACTAGAAACATATCAAATGCGTCAAGCCAAAGGATCTCCAATCAGCATATGGGAAAAAAGTGTAAAAGCTTGGGCCTTTCCTCGTGTAGGTACACCCACACATGTGAGGAACCGTTTTCATCGGGACACCTGTGGGAACGCGAGAAGGTATGACATCTGTTGTTGGCGATGTGTTTCGGTGAGTGGACACAGGGAAATGTCCCTAAAACTGGCTGGAAATGAAGACAATTCTCAGACATTTCACTCTGGTCACCCACCGAAACACACCACCAACAAGACATGGCCTACCTTCCCACTTCCCCGCGCATGTCCCAATGAAAACGGTACCTCACATGTGTGGGTGCATACCGGGGCGCAAAAGGAAAAGTGTAACCCACTGGTAACCCCAAGCCTTTCGAAACACAGCACATTTTGTTCACATGGGCAATATGTGGGCGTTCCCACAGGTGTCCCGATGAAAACGGTACCTCACATGTGTGGGTGCACCTACCTGGGCGCCAAGGGGAAAGCCTAAAACACTGGTAACCCCAACTCTTTTCGCACAGCAGGATTGCAGGATTTTGAGTAATGTGCACACCATACAGATTTGGGCCTAGGGTGTCCAAGCCACCAAGGAAAACTCGGAACCCCATGCATTTCTGAAAAGAGGACACTGGTGGGAATACACAGAGGTCTGACATGCACAAAGTGGGCCATAATCTATTACCCAGAATCCCCGACAAAATGAAAATTGTGTTTTTTCCACACCAAATATCACACTTTGTCTGGGATTGGGGCTAATAAATTCTGGGCTGCTTCGCACAAGTCAGACCTCAGTGCATTCCCACGAGTGTCCTTTTTTCAGAAATGCATGGTGTTCCGAGGTTTCCTTGGTGGCTTGGACAACCTAGTCCCATATCTGTATGGTGTGCCCGTCTGGACAAAGCGTGAAATTAAGCTGTCAGAACAGACTTCGGGTTACCTGTGTTTTAGGCTTTCCCTCTGGTGACCAGGTAGGTGCAATCATACATGTGAGGTACCGTTTTCATTGGGACACCTGTGGGAACTTGAGACGGAAGGCCATGTGTTGTTGGCTGCGTGTTTCGATGAGTGAGCCGAGTGAAATGTGCAGAAAATGCGTTTTTTTCACCACATTTCGAAATGTGCGTAGGTGTCTGGGTAATATATTCTTGGCCAATTTGTGCATATCATACCTCTGCAGATTCCCACCGGTGTCCTCTTTTCAGAAATGCATGGGGTTCTGTGTTTTCCTTGGTGGCTTGGACGCCCATCTGGACAAAGTGTCAAATTCAGCTGTCATAACAGACTTGGGGTTCCCTGTGTTTTAGGGTTTCCCCTTGGCGCCCAGATAGGTGCACCCACACATGTGAGGTACCGTTTCCATCCAGACACCTGTGGAAATGCGAGACGGTAGGCCATGTGTTGTTGGCAGCGTGTTTCGATGGGTGAGCCGAGTGAAATGTGCTTAAAATGTGTTTTTTTCCCACATTTCGGACTTTGCAGATGTGTTTAGGTACTAAATTCTCGGCCGATTTGCGCGAATCATACCTCTGAGGATTCCCACGGGTGTCCTCTTTTGGGAAATGCATGGGGTTCCCTGTTTTCCTTGGTGTCTTGGACACCCGAGGCCCATATTTGTATGGTGTGCCAGTCTGGACAAAGTGTGAAATTCAGCTGTCATACAGAATTGGGGTTACCTGTGTGTTAGGCTTTCCCCTTGGGCGCCCAGGTAGGTGCACCCACACATGTGAGGTACTGTTTTCATCGGGACACCTGTGGAAACAAAGGACGTTAGGCCATGTGTGGTTGGCAGCGTATTTCGATGGGTGAGCTGAGTGAAATGTGCAAAAAATGCATTTTTATCCCACATTTTGGACTTTGCGGGGGTGTCTGGGTAATACATTCTGGGCCGATTTGTGCAAATCATACCTCTGCAGATTCCCACGGGTGTCCTCTTTTCGGAAATGCCTGGGGTTCCCTGTTTTCCTTGGTGGCTTGGACACCCGAGGCCCATATCTATATGGTGTGCCCGTCTGAACAAAGTGTGAAATTCAGCTGTCATAACAGACCTGGGGATACCTGTGTTTTAGGCTTTTCCCTTGGCGCCCAGGTAGGTGCACCCACACATGTGAGGTACCCATTTCATCGGGACACCTGTTGGAATGTGGGGCACTAGGCCATGTGTTGTTGGCGGCATATTTTGATGGGTGAGCCGAGTGAAATTTGCGGAAAATGCATTTCCCACATTTCAGACTTTGCAGGGGTGTCTGGTTAATAAATTCTCGCCGAATTACAAAAATCATACCTCTGCGGATTGCCGCGGGTATCCTCTTTCCGGAAATGCATGGGATTCACTGTTTTCCTTGGTGGCTTAGACACCCGAGGCCCATATCTGTATGGTGTGCCCGTCTGGACAAAGTGTGAAATTCAGCTGTCACAGCAGACTTGGGGTTACCTGTGTGTTAGGCTTTCCCCTTGGCGCTCAAGTAGGTGCACTCACACATGTGAGGTCCCGTTTTCATTGGGATACCTGTGGGAAAGCGGGACGCTAGGCCATGTGTTGTTGGTGGTGTGTATCGATGGGTGAGCCGTGTGAAATGTGCGGAAAATGCTTTTTTTCCCCACATTTCCGAATTTGCAGGGGTGTCTGGGTAATACATTCTCCGCCGATTTGTGCAAATCATACCTCTGCGGATTCCCGCGGCTGTCCTCTTTTCGAAATGCATGGGGTTCCCTGTTTTCCTTGGTTGCTTGGACCCCCGAGGCCCATATCTGTATGTGTGTCCGTCTGGACAAAGTGTGAAATTCAGCTGTCATGACAGACTTGGGGTTACCTGTGTGTTAGGCTTTCCACTTGGCGCTCAAGTAGGTGCACTCACACATGTGAGGTCCCGTTTTCATTGGGATACCTGTGGGAAAGCGGGACGCTAGGCCATGTGTTGTTGGTGGTGTGTATCGATGTGTGAGCCGAGTGAAATGTGCGGAAAATGCTTTTTTTCCCCACATTTCCGAATTTGCAGGGGTGTCTGGGTAACACATTCTCTGCCGATTTGTGCAAATCATACCTCTGCGGATTCCCGCGGCTGTCCTCTTTTCGAAATGGATGGGGTTCCCTGTTTTCCTTGGTTTCTTGGACACCCGAGGCCCATATCTGTATGGTGTGCCCGTCTGGACAAAGTGTGAAATTCAGCAGTCATAACAGACTTGGGGTTACCTGTGTTTTAGGCTTCCCCTTGGCGCCCAGGTAGGTCCACCCACACAAGTAAGGTACCGTTTTCATCGGGACACCTGTGGGAACACGGGACGGTAGGCCATGTGTTGTTGGCGGCATGTTTCGATGGGTGAGCCAAGTGAAATGTGCAGAAAATGTGTTTTGTCCCACATTTTGGACTTTGCGGGGGTGTCTGGTTAATACATTCTTGGGCGATTTGCGCAAATCATACCTCTACGGATTCCCACGAGTGTTCTCATTTCGGAAATTCATGGGGTTCCCTGTTTTCCTTGGTGGCTTGGACACCCGAGGCCCATATCTGTATCGTGTGCCCATCTGGACGAAGTGTGAAATTCAGCTGTCAGAACAGACTTGGGGTTACCTGTGTTTTTGGTTTTCCCCTTGGTGTCCAGGTAGGTGCACCCACACATGTGAGGTACCATTTTTATCAGGATACCTGTGGGAACACGGGATAGTAGGCCATGTGTTGTTGTCAGCGTGTTTTGATGGGTGAGCTGAGTGAAATGTGCGGAAAATGCGGTTTTTCCCCACATTTTGGATATCGCATGGGTGTCTGGGTAATAAATTCTGGGCCGATTAGCGCATATCATACCTCTGCAGATTCCCACGGGTGTTCTCTTTTTGGAAATGCATGGGGTTCTGTGTTTTCCTTGGTGGCTTGGACGCCCACCTGGACAAAGTGTCAAATTCAGCTGTCATAACAGACTTGGGGTTACTTGTGTTTTAGGCTTTCCCCTTGGTGGCCAGGTAGGTGCACCCACACATGTGAGGTACTGTTGTCATCGGGACACCTGTGGAAATGCAGGACGATAGGCCATGTGTTGTTGGCAGCGTGTTTCGATGGGTGAGCCAAGTGAAATGTGCTTAAAATGCGTTTTTTTTCTTCACATTTCGGACTTGGCGGGGGTGTCTGGGTAATAAATTCTGGGCCGATTTGCGCCAATCATACCTCTGCTGATTCCCAGGGGTTTCCTCTTTCCGGAAATGCATGGGATTCCCTGTTTTCCTTGGTGGCTTAGACACCCGAGGCCCATAACTGTATGGTGTGCACGTCTGGACAAAGTGTGAAATTCAACTTTCATAACAGACTTGGGGTTACCTGTGTTTTAGGCTTTCCCCTTGGCGCCCAAGGAGGTTCACCCACACATGTGAGGTACCGTTTTAATTGGGATACCTGTGGGAATGCGGGACACTAGGCCATGTGTTGTTGGTGGTGTGTATCGATGTGTTAGCCGAGTGAAATATGCAGAAAATGCTTTTTTTCCCACATTTCCAATTTGCGGGGGTGTCTGGGAAATAAATTCTGGGCCGATTTGCGCAAATCATACCTCTACGGATTCCCACGGGTGTCCTCCTTTCGGAAATGCATGGGGTTCCCTGTTTTCCTTGGTGGCTTGGACACCCGACACCCATATCTTCATGGTGTGCCCGTCTTGACAAAGTGTGAAATTCAGCTGTCATAACAGACTTAGGGTTACCTGTGTTTTAGGCTTCCCCTTGGCGCCCAGGTAGGTCCACCCACACATGTGAGGTACCGTTTTAATCGGGACACCTGTGTAAACATGGAACGGTAGGCTGTGTATTGTTGGTAGTGTGTTTCGATGGGTGAGCCGAGTGAAATGTGCGGAAAATGCTTTTTTCCCACACATTTCCGAATTTGCGGAAGTGTCTGGGTAATAAATTCTGGGCCGATTTGCGCAAATCATACCTCTGCGGATTCCCACGGGTGTCCTCTTTTCGGAAATGCATGGGGTTCCCTGTTTTCCTTGGTAGCTTGGACAACCGAGGCCCATATCTGTATGGTGTGCAAGTCTAGAAAAAAGTGTGAAATTCAGCTGTCATAACAGACATGGGGCTACGTGTGTTTTAGGCTTCCCCTTGGCGCCCAGGTAGGTCCACCCACGCAAGTGAGGTACCGTTTTCATCGGGACACCTGTGGGAACACAGAACGGTAGGCCATGTGTTGTTGGCGACGTGTTTCAATGGGTGTGCCGAATGAAATGTGCGGAAAATGCGTTTTTTTCTCACATTTTTGATTTTGCGGGGGTGTCTGGGTAATAAATTCTGGTCCGATTTGTGCAAATCAAACCTCTGCGGATTCCCACGGGTGTCCTCTTTTCAGAAATGCATGGAATTCCCTGTTTTCCTTTGTGGCTTGGACACCCGAGGCCCCTATCTGTATGGTGTGCCCATCTGGACAAAGTGTGAAATTCAGCTGTCATAACAGACATGGGGTTACCTGTGTTTTAGGCTTCCCCGTGGTGAACAGGTAGGTGCACCCACACACCTGAGTTACCATTTTCATCAGGACACCTGTGGGAACACGGCACAGTAGGCCATGTGTTGTTGGTGGCGTGTTTCGATGGGTGAGCTGAATGAAATGTGCGTAAAATGCGTTTTCTCCCACATTTCGGACATTGCGGGGGTGTCTGGGTAATACATTCTTGGCCGATTTGGGCAAATCATACCTAAGCGGATTCCCACGGCTGTCCTCTTTTCAGAAATGCATGGGGTTCCCTGTTTTGCTTGGTGGCTTGGACACCCGAGGCCCATATCTGTATGGTGTGCACGTCTGGACAAAGTGTGAAATTAAGCTGTCATAACAAACTTGGGGTTACCTGTGTTTTAGGCTTCCCCTTGGCGCCCAGGTAGGTGGACCCACACATGTGAGGTACTGTTTTCATTGGGACACCTGTTTTAACATGGAACGGTAGGCCATGTGTTGTTGGCGGCGTTTTTCGATGGGTGAGCCGAGTGAAATGTCTGGGTAATAAATGCTAGTCCGATTTGTGCAAATCATACCTCTGAGGATTCCCACGGGTACCCTTTTTTCGTAAATGCATGGGGTTCCCTGTTTTCCTTGGTGACTTGGACACCCGAGGCCCATATCTGTATGGTGTGCCCATCTGGACAAAGTGTGAAATTCAGCTGTCATAACAGACTTGGGGTTACCTATGTTTTAGGCTTCCCCGTGGCGCCCAGGTAGGTGCACCCACACACATGAGGTACCGTTTTCATTGGGACACCTGTGGGAACACGGGACGGTAGGCCATGTGTTGTTGGCGGCGTGTTTCGATGGGTGAGCTGAATGAAATGTGCAGAAAATGTGTTTTTTCCCACATTTCAGACTTTGCGGGGTTGTCTGGGTAATACATTTGTGGCCGATTTGGGCAAATAATACCTACGCGGATTCCCACGTCTGTCCTCTTTTTAGAAATGCATGGGGTTCCCTGTTTTGCTTGGTGGCTTGGATACCCGAGGTCCATATCTCTATGGTGTGCACATCAAGACAAAGTGTGAAATTCAGCTGTCATAACAAACTTGGGGTTACCCGTGTTTTAGGCTTCCCCTTGGCGCCCAGGTAGGTGCACCCAGACGTGTGAGGTACCGTTTTCATTGGACACCTGTGGGAACGGAAGACGGTAGGCCATGCTTTGTTGGCGCCGTGTTTCAATGGGTGAGCCTAGTGAAATGTGCAGAAGATGCTTTTTTCCCACATTTCTTAATTTGCGGGGGTGTATGGGTAATAAATTCTGGTCCGATTTGGCAAATCATACCTCTGCGGATTCCAACGGGTGTCTGCTTTTAGGAAATGCATGGGGTTCCCTGTTTTCCTTGGTGGCTTTGGCACTAGAGGCCCATATCTGTATGGTGTGACCGTCTGGACAAAGTGTGAAATTCAGCTTTCATAGCAGACTTGGGGTTACCTGTGTTTTCGGCTTTCTCCTTGGCGCCCAGGTAGGTGCACCCACACATGTGAGGTACCGTTTTCATCGGGACACCTGTGGAAACACAGGACAGTAGGCCATGTGTTGTTGGTGGCGTGTTTCGATGGGTGAACAGAGTGAAATGTGCAGAAAATCCATTTTCTTTCCCACATTTCGGACTTTGCGGGAGTGTCTGGGTAATACATTGTGGTCCGATTTGCGCAAATCATACCTCTGTGGATTCCCATGGGTATCACCATTTCGGAAATGCACGGGCTTCCCTGTTTTCCTTGGTGGCTTGGACACCCGAGGCCCATATCTGTATGGTGTGCCTGTCTGGACAAAGTGTGACATTCAGCTGTCATAACAGACTTGGTGTTACCTGTGTTTTACGCTTTCCCCTTGGCGCCCAGGTAGGTGCATCCACACATGTGAGGTACCGTTTTCATCGGGACAGCTGTGGGAACCCGGGACGGTAGGCCATGTGTTGTTGTCGGCGTGTTTGTATGGGTGAGCTGAGTGAAATGTTTGGAAAATGCATTTTTATCTCACATTTTGGACTTTGTGGGGGTTTCTGGGTGAGAAAATTCTGGTCAGATTTGCGCAAATCATACCTCTGCAGATTCCCACGGGTGTCCTCTTTTTGGAAATTCATAGTGTTCCCTGTTTTCCTTGGTGGCTTGGACACCCGAGGCCCATATCTGTATGGTGTGCCCGTCTGGAAAAATCGTGAAATTCAGATGTCTAAAAAGACTTGGGGTTAGGGGTGTGTTCAGCTTTCCCCTTGGCACCTAGGTAGATGCACCCACACATGTGAGGTACTGTTTTCATTGGTACACGTGTGGGAACGCGGAAAGGTATAACATTTGTTGTGTTTGTGAGGTTTTCATAACGTTTTGACCCATTTGCTGGTGCCCTTTGTCACACAACCCTTAAATTTCCCAAATGTGTCCTACATTTAATCACTGCTTTAGGCACCATACACTTTTGTATTTCAAAAAAAGGTAGCAGGCGCTCCTCTCCAGAAAGAACAAGGCATGATAACCTGTTCTGAGGTGAGAGTTTGCTGCACACGCTTTTTTCTCACTGTACCTTTCACAGATGGGAAATATCCATTTGCATATCAGTCTTTGTCCCACCCACATGGGCAGTCCAGCACCGAAATGCTATGGCAATTCCTCTCTGAACAAGAGTACCACCAGCAACCCCATACAGGTGTTTCAGCCTTGTTGGGCATCATCAGTGAGGTGAAGCTGTGCCTCTCTAAGCACAGTGAGCAGGGAGTCCACGTCTGGTTGCCCCCAGGTAACTTAGAGTGACCTACCCTTGAAAGCACAAGTCACCTACCCTTGAAAATGTCTGCCTGTGCTCTTTCAAAAAATGTATGCTTGCCGTTCCTCAAACATTGGTTTTCCTGATTTACACATGCTAAGTGCGTCTGTTCAGGCCATAAGCATAAAACTCCTGTGTACTATGGCTCAGTGTTTGGCTTGTGGTATTGCTTGGTTTGTAAAACACTACAAACAATGTGTGCTTTCCTAACTGCAAGAGTCGGGGGAATGTAGCGGAGCATTTCTTTTTTCAAAATTCATAGAAGCCATTGCCGTACCAAGCTAACCATGTCTATCACATGCCTTTTTTTATTTGTTTTATTTTTTTTTATTCGGTTTACAAAAGAAAACCTTTAAAAGAAAAACAAGAAAAAAGAATTATTACACCATCGCAGTTACATTGTTCCATACGAACCCACACCACTTATCGTTGGTGTTCAACTCGACAGTTCCTTACTGGTGTGGGATTCGGTTCAGCCAAGTTGAGTTTTAGGTCTTTCAAAAACAGAACTAGACCAAACAAGACTTTGTAATCGGAACCATCAAACATAGCTTTCCACCAATCATTGGCTGAATAAGTTTGACGGGCCTCAAAGAGAGGTCCGAACAATTTTGTTCATAGTGAGCGGAACTTTGGGCAAAACAAGATCAAGTGTTTTAAGTTCTCTATAGAATGTTGAATGTTCACAGAAACGACAAATAAGATCAGAGCTTTCTTTGGATGCCCAAGTGCTTGTTCGATCTTTAGTCAAAAAGAGGTTTAAACGAAAATGCAAATATAAAAGTCTCGAGATCTGGTCTGGAGATTGTGTCAAATATGGTTGTAATTTGTCCAGCTCTTTTGCTTCGGGTGGTGCATCTTTTATGAGTCGAGAACATGTTCTGTCGACGCAGGTTTGATGCCAGTCCGAGCTACATCATTTTGATTTTGCCTTATCGGGATTTTCAAGTAAAGTTACAATCTTTATGTTGTTTGCCTCAAGGATTTCTGTACATGTTTGATCCCATTTCGAGAGAATTGTGTATTCCGGGTCGTTGTCTGGCTTGTGTAAGATTTTTAATTGGGGGACCGGGTTTAAGATCTGGGTCTTTCTATGTAGTAATAGCGCATTCCAACACACCCTCGCTTGGATGGATGACAAGCCCAGTTTGAATCTTATATTACATGTAGGACAACCTTTAGGAAGATGTAATGCCCTGGTCCAAAAAATGTTTTCGAGTGTACTCCACAACTCGGATGGACAGCCAAACATGTTTTCTGCACCATAGATGAGGGCTGGTATAGCCTTTTGTCTGTAGAAGTCAATCATGGGTTTTATGGAAAATTTTCCAAATCTTTTGTTTAGAATAGCTGCTTGGCAAGCTAGTTGCAGACACTTTCTCTTGGTTGCCTCAACCCAGGGATTGTTGTTTATGTTGGCACTTATCAAGGATCCCAGGTACTTTATATGGTGGGAAATGCGGAGAGGTTGGTTTTTCCAAGTGCCAGACAAATTGGGAAGGTCCTCTTTTACGAGCTGCCAGGTTGCGTAGTATCAAGATTTCACATTTTTTCTTATTAATACGAAGCTCACTTTTATTTACGTATCTTTCCAAGGCATCAAGTTTTCTTTGCAATCCGACAGGTGTAACGTCCAAGAGTATTAAATCGTCGGCATATAGGAGCCAGCCCATTGTGACCCATGGATTTTCGGGGGAAAGGCTACTATCTCATTTAGTGATGATCCGATGCCAGAGATAAAAACGTTGAAGACAATAGCGGCTAAGGGGCATCCCTGTTTTACACCCTTAAAGGTTTGAATTAGGGGGAATAGGGTGCCTCTTTGGTCCAGTCTTTTTACCGCTTTTCCCCCAATCTATGGCATTTTCCCCTACCTAGTTGTTGTCCGACATACGCAAATCACCCCTTCTTAAACTTGGAATTTTATCTACTTTTCAGAAATGTATGCCTTTCTGTCCTCCAATTCGGCTTTCCTACCCTTTTCTCCCATTCCATCCATGCATGTCCAATTGGCAAAAATGGCCAAAATCGCCTACCTCTCACAAAACGGTTGATAACCACATCAAAATATTTTTCCACTCAACCTGTTCTTGAAAGCCAGGGAATCGGGGAATTCAGCACAACAAACCATTTGTTCCTAGCTCTCACAAGGAAAAAACCACAGGCTTCATTGTACATCATTTTATTGCCATTTTTTGAAAAAACACAACATTTTCGCCCTTTTTGCTTATTTTCTCTCACCCCCCCACAGCAACCTAGGATTCCTGGGTGGCGTTACAACCACCTACATGTGGGATAATAAGGGGCCAAATTTGGCCGAGATATCTCATGTAACAAAAAAGTTACAAGGCATTGAATAGCGACATACCGGAATCACCAAAAAAGGCCTTGGCACTGGAGGGAAAACCCATGGCAGTTAAAGGGTTAAAGGAAAAGGGGAAAGATATGATGAAAGATACACACAAATTACAGCATCAGAATACGTCTCTTTACAAATGTATTCTGAAGCCCGCAGATTCAGACTGTCATGGTGATTCATGGAATAAATATGCGCCAAAAACGAGACGCACGCATGCAAAACACGCGCAAGAGCCTGTTTATATATTCATGGAACACATTGTGCGTAGTTTACCTGAGACCTGCATTGAATCTGCGCGGTTCCTACCCGTCACTGCAACACCATGAATGCCTTGTGCGATACTCCCAGCGATGGCGCACACCGTCCAGCACACACCCTATAAAGGAGGCAGAATACGTGGAATGGGGAACAACACACAAAAATGTGGGCGTTACAAGGGAAGCACCGCAGTAAAATCCTCGCAACGCCCAGATGCGTGCTAAGAACATGTATTCATGGAATCGAACAGGGCTCACCGGGGCATGGCAAAAGACGTGCCAATCCAAAAACACGTACGGCACGGGAAAGCTGGCGTCAGCGCCCCTGCGCACCAATACCAATGCATAAAATGTGCGCAAACAACAAACGCACGTATACAGCTACGATGAATGTACCAATCCTTGCAGCAGTGATCGTGGGACACCGCAGATGGAGGAGGAGGATAGCCAGACCCCACATTTTTTTAACCTAAGTCCAGCCTTTTTGGGATGCCTGATGACCAGGTGTATGGCAGGTAGAGGTTTCCACCTCATATCATCCTAGACCTGGTCACTGAGTGGGAGGATGACCTCACATCAGCCACCCTTTGCTCCCAGCACTGAGCCCCTTGGAAAAGGTGCTCAATGCACTGCATATTTTGGCCACTGGGTCATTTCAGCGAACAGCTGCCATAGTCTGGGTTGTCTCACAGCCCACCCAGTCATTCTGCCTACAACAGGTGTTGGCAATCATGACTGCAAGCCCTTCAGTCCACAGGCACATATACATGCCCAGAACACCTGCAGAAAGTCTGGCCGTGGTCCAGGAATTTAACAGGGTGGCACACTTTCCCAAAGTGATTGGTGCCATTGATTGCACTCTGAGCACATCTATCACAAGCACTGGCATTCCATCAACATGCAGGTTGTATGTGATGCCAAGGGAATCATTACTTCTGTCTATGCCAACTATCCAGGGTCCACCCATGATAGTTTCATATTCAGAATGTCACCCCTAAACCGGGACCTGGAAGCTGGGAGGCATGACAACACATGGCTCATTGGTGAGTACAAATGCCTGTGCACATGTATGCATGTCACACACAGACAGACAAATCCAACTAATGACAACCATTATCACCATCCCAGGTGACAGTACCTACCCTCTGAGCACCTACATGATGATGCTAATACGGAACCCCACCACACCACCCCAGGTAAGATACAACACGGCCCATATTGCAACCAGGGCCATAGTGGAGCACACATTTGGAGTGCTAAAGGCACGCTTCCGCTCCCTTGACGACTCCGGTGAACAGCTACTATATGCACCACCAGTAGTGGCAGCATGTGTCCTACAAAATGTTGCAAAATGGCGGGGCGTACCGGTGGACATCATGGTGCCCCCACATCCTTAACCACATGCACGCCTGCTGCACATGGGAGGGGAAAGGGCACTTGGCGAGGCTGCCTGTACCCAGCTTGTGACACAATGTTTCACCTAAAATACCACCCCTGCGGAGTGCACGCAGGCCTGGCACATTCCAGTTGACAATCGATGATGACAAAGGGACAAACAACTGTCACAACCTTACCACCCTGAGAATGTGTCCTTGGAAGTGCTACATTGTGTGCATCCATAGCTACTTAAAGCAACACAATCCTGTGTGATCAAAAGGCACACATTCAAGATGCAGTATGCCACTAACCCAATTCAAAACAGCAATCCAAATACTGGTATGTCACCTAAACCCTCCCAAAACCCATGTCACCTGGCCGACACACCACGACATGGCATGCAATGTAAAAAGTATATGTACAACACGTGACATAACTGTCACAAAGTGCACTTTGACAAATGGAAATAGGTCAGAAACAGTTTCCTCCGACACATCAAAATGAAACCGTACACAGGAACATCCATTTACCAGCATAACAAATCATAAACACAGGACCCAACAGTGTCAGACAGTGATCAATCACAATAGCACAATTGCCTCAATGTGACAAAGCACCCACATGGACCCCTTCCATCTTGATTGTGACTCTGATAGCTAAAGGGGGCATGGCAACGCATACAGCATGAAGGGTATCAATAATGGAGACAGGCAAGATAATGCATGAAGGGGTAACATTAAAAAATGCCCATTTACCAATATACAAAACAAAATGCATGCTAACCATGCACTGGACAAACAATCATGAATCCCCACTAGGGGTGTATACACAGGTTGGACTTCAGACTGGCCACATAAATGACGGAAGCCCAATGCCTCTGTGTAAGTCACTGCCACATGCTGCCCTCCTTGCAAGCCATGGAAAGGGGAAGCAGGAGTGGCATATGTGTCTGGAGCCCAAGCCACAAACACAAACATTAGACAAGCATGTATAGGCCCAGCTGGAACACACAGTGGATGCCTTTGGATGCCACACAAAGCAAAACACTGTAACATGAATGCACAATAGACAAAACATTTAAATAATTAAAAAAATGCCCATGGTAGGGTTTGCACCCAGGAGGGAGCAGGAGCAGGGTGCATGGATGTTGAGAATTAAAAAAAACTCCATGGCTAGCCTATAGTGGGAGAGCTCTCGCCGCTGTCGGCACCCTCTGGTGTAACATTAGAAGGTGTGCGTGGTAAGGGAGGCTGACCACGCATAGACCTTGTATACTCCTCAATGGCAGCAAGCATACAGGCCTGAAAGGTCTGATTATGCATAATGATGGTACGGAGGTCCAGGTGCAGCACCTCGCGTGTTGCATGGAGTTCTGCCTGCAAGAGCACCCGGGTTGCTCAATGTTCAGCTGAGATGTTGTGCATCAGCTGCTCCTTCTGCTATTCTGCCCGTCTACTGCAGGCCATCTCAAGTGCAGCCAGAGTAGATCTGAGGGAGTTGTTCTCTTCCCTCAGGGCATCCCTATGGGCCTCTGCCTGTGCAGATCTGGCTGTGCGCCGAGCCCCCAGTTCAGCCCGTCGGTCCCTGTTGCCGTCCAACAAGTCCAGCCTGTGCGAGCGGCATGTGGACCACACTGCGTGCTGCTGGAGCTCCATCTGCCTTTCGGGGGGGGAGAATGGAATTGGCCACCCTTTCCACACCCTGAGCCATCATCTCACATGATGCCCAATGTTGCTGTGCAATGGCATACATGGAATTCTCTGACACAGTATTCTCGGGTGGCACACGGCCACTGCGTTGGCAGACACCACACCTGTCGGGCCCAAGGATACCTGGCCCTTGCTGTGCTGGCGCTGCCTGTGGCTGCAGGTCTGCATTCCTCCGTTGCTGATCTGCCCCAGGAACAGGAGCAAATAGTGTGTAGCATGACCCTGCATCAGTAAGCACCACAGACGGATGTACCAACACTGACTGATCCCGTGAGGGGTCTACCCCCCTGCAGGTGTGTCGGACAGCCGAATCACAGTCAGGGAGAATTATATTATAGTTTGTAGTTCAGCCTGAAGTGGTAATTAGAACACAGTTTTCACACACAAAACCACTTCATGGGGTCCACTATTTGGTGTAGAGACTATTTGTTATTTTGATACCATTCAATGTATGGCCTCAGTTGCCATTTCTTCTGGGGTAGCCCTCGTAGCATGTGCGGGCTCCTGTCTTTAGGTGTGGGATGGTGTGGTCTTCTGCCCGTCTGCGGGTAAGTATAGCGGTGGTGGAAATACAGTCACTGGTACTGTGGTGTTTTTGCCATTGACCACCTGTTACTTGGTGATAGGCATAGCTTGTCAGTGTCTCAGAGGACGTTGGGGCCGCATTTCTAAGAGGAACTATTTCCATAGGTCATAAAACCATTATTCTTTTATTGACCTTCACAAGAAGTGGGTGGTCCCCAAGTCATGGATCACTCTTTGGTTAAAAAGTTCATAAAATCCGATCCGTTGTTATGGTCTCCTCTGATTGGTTTGACTAAATCTGGATTTTAATGTCCAGTATATTTTGGGTGGTCTGGTTTCCTAGGTGTTCACCACTCTATTTTAGTTCAAGTGTTGGAGTCCATAGGGCAGCGGAACGTAGGAGGATCCTTCCTCCACGCACAAACATTGCTTATTTTGGTGGTATCCCAGCTGGTTTCTTGGGATATCCTTAGTTTAAAATGGTCGATCGGTTTTGATGATAATCATTTGTCATCTTCTTCAGGACCATAATTTTAGGCCTGTCTCGATAGGATCAGGATGTTCATGAGATCAATGAAGCCGTCCTCCCATCTGCCTGAGGAGAGAAAACCTGGAATTGGTTTTGTGTTCATGAGGTCATCATTTCTTACTGCTTGTGGGTGCATAGTATGTATTTTAGTTACTTTAAAGTGAGTATAGACAGTCTTAGATATCATTTGCAAAAGAAGGGCTCCCATATCTTACACAAGGTTATGGTCATTACCTTCTGTACAGCTCTGCTGTTCAGATGCTGTCTGCCTTAGGTAGTTTTTCGGGCAGGAAGGATTCGTCTGGAGTCTCCTGGAAGACACAATGGTAAGTTGTGTCAGGTCAACCTCTATGTTGAACATTTCGAAAGCAAATTCATATACGCAAACACGAACCCCTTTCGAACCACATAAGGGTATGGAAGAGTATATCGAAAATGTCCTTAAGATTTTCCAAGGGCAAAAGAAGAACTTACAGACTTCCACCAATGGCTCAACATCCGCAACAACCATCTTAAATTCACCTGAGACTTAAGCAAAATGGAAACACATTTCCTAGACCTCCACATCACTGCCCAAGGAGAAGAACTAATACATGTCTACAAAAAAGACACTGATAGAAACTCACTTCTACAATACAACATCTACCACCCAAAATCTCTGAGGGATAACCTCCCCTTTGGCGAATTTCTCAGGTACCGTGGAACATGTACCTGATTAGAAGATTACAAGGAACAATCGGTGTTAGGCAGAAACCTGTGCAGTTCCCTCTGGGACCACTGCAAAAAGTTTAAGTCTACAGGAGTTAGCAGTAAACCCAATTGGTAGCAGTCCGCACCACCCAGATTTACCTGGTAGCTGTGGCTGAGCAGTCAGACTTCTCTCAAGATGAGTTAGGCCGTATGTGGAGTATACAAGATTTACACAGTAGAGCAAGCAGACACGGAACAGAGCTTGGGTGTAAAGATATATAATTATTTATTTAAAAACACATCTATGAAAAACACATTGGCACTAATACGGCAAACAACTTCAATCACAATTGCTATAAGTATATCAATCCCCTACCAATATTTCGACAAGTCTAGGTTCAACGGCACCACTTATTTGCAGACAGAGGTGAATGCTTTAACCTAGATGGCACTCTAATATTCGTTAGAACGGGAGAGAAAAGGCAGGGTATGAAACCAACTCGGTACCAACACTTTTATGAAGCAAATGCAAGGCAAGCAAGGCAGGGTCTACTGTAGATCACAAAGTTCAGAGGCCAGGCCCACTCGGAGAGAGGCAAGGCGGTATGTCCCAAAAAGTATCACAGTGGAAATGCACTTCGAGTCTTTGTAGCAAATTTTCACAGAAAGGTTGGACCAGTTTAGAACAAAAAGGTAAATAGGTCTGGAGGTGACCCAATGGAAAGGTAAGGATTTAAGACACCTCACACTAACCGTCACAAGGGAAGCCAGGCGGACACGGTACCTTGAAAGTGAAGAGACAGCTCCGGCGGGGGCAGTTGTTCCTGGTGGTGGATGCAAGTCAGGGCTTTGCCGGAAGATGAAAGGATCTCGTCATCGAGGAAAAGTTGAAGATCGTTGCACCACCAGGGAAGAGACCAGCCGCAGAGTGCTCCATCACAAGGCACCACCTTTTGGTTGCGGTACAGTTGTTAGTGGCTATCCAGTTGCCAGGGTGCTCAGCACGGGCCATTCGACCACTACGTCCTGGAAGCGAAGAAAAAGCAAGGGACTGGTTGTTCCCACCAGTCAGGGGAAGAAATCTCTCCAGCAGAGAGATCTCCTCTGTCGTTGGGAAGTGGTGAGTCGGTTCAGCAGGGCTCCACCGGAGGTGTCGTCGTTGCAGGTCGGCTCAGCTTTACCCTCGTCGGATTCTTAGGTCCTGTGGCGACTTCTGAAGATCCAGTCCCAAAAGCACTGCTTTTATGCAGAAAACCCCCATTCATTCAGCTTAGCTGTCAATCAAACACGCTAAGTGGTGAGTGGGGCGGCTCACCACTTGGGCCAATCACACCAGAGTGCGACTTTAATTGGCAAAGAAACTCAGTCCAGGGTGCCTAAACCCCCTCCCACACCCCCTGTGGTATCCAGACAGAATGGCACCACTCTGGAGGGCTTCTGTGTAGAAGCCCGCCAAAAGTGGAACAAAGGGCTCAACCTTTGGTTCGGAGTTACAGAGGTGAACACAGACACCATTTTAAAAACCGAGTTCTGGCAGAAAATACCACCCGGTGAATTTATTTATGATAAATAAACCGGCGGTATGTTAGAGACTAACGTGAAAAAGTATTAGCCTCCAACAATGGGAAGAATCCCATAGGAATATATTCAGGGTCGAATATACAAAGTAGTTTCCACTGCCACCAGCCAAAACTCGACGAGGGGCGACGGGACAGTGCCCCCTCGAACAACAGACCCAGGGGTAATCGAATTACCCCTACCAGTACGTCCACAATAGGATGGTTTGTACTAGTTCTGTTAGTAAATTTAGGTCTAGTAAAGCCAATGGTGACTTTACATGTCCTGGGAGACAGTAGTCAGTCCCAGGGTATAGAGTCTATGGTGGGGATCCTCTAGGACACCCCAGTGTTACGGCACGGAGGGTGCGGTGTAACACACATAGCAAAACATAAGAGGCCCTATGGAATAAAAGACCCCATAGCCCATAGAATACATTGACATTCAAAGGAATCAACCACATTCACGTCCAAGAGTGGGAGAGAAAGAGTCTCACTCTTGGCAGGATGAAAAAAACAAACTCCGGGAATCCAGCAAAGCTGCTGGGGTCTCACTAGGTTAGGAAATTCAGCCTAAACAGAGAATTCTCCCTAACACTCGCCCCCCCCAGACTAAGGGACAGGAGGATTTAATCCACTCCTGGATGAATCTCATACCTCTAGTCGATGACATACATCCTAGAGAGACCATCAGCATTTTGGTAGTGACACCCTGACCTGTGCTCAATGGTGAAATCAAACCCTTGCAGGCAGATTGACCATCTCAGTAGTTTTAGGTTTTCCCCTTTCATTTGCATTAACCATCTCAAGGGTTGGTGGTCAGTCTGAATGACAAAAGTAGAACCATACAAGTATGGCCTAAACTTCTTCAGAGCCCACACGATAGCAAAGCACTCTCTTTCGATTGTTGCCCACCTTGTTTCAGGATCCTTCAGCTTGTGGCTGATGAAGCAAACGGGGTGCTCCCTACCTTTCCCATCCAGTTGACTGAGTACTGCACCTATTCCTACATTTGAAGCATCTGTCTGCACAATGAAAGTTTGGTGGTAATCAGGAGCTCTGAGTACTGGGGCTTGGCAAAGAGCCTTTTTCAGGTTTTCAAAGGCCTGATTGCACTCCTTGTTCCATCTATCCTTTTTAGGGAATTTTGGAGAGGAGATGACATTCAGAGGAGAAGTTATGGTCCCATAGTTCTCAATGAAATTCCTGTAATACCCGGTGAGACCTAAGAAGGCCCTCACCTGGGTTTGAGCAGTAGGTGTTGTCCAATTTTGCACAGCTTCAATCTTACTGAGCAAAGGCCTTATTTCTCCACCTCCTACCTCATGTCCAAGATAGACTACCTTACTCTGTCCAATTTGGCATTTACTCGCCTTTATGGTCAGATTGGCTCATCCAAAAGCCTGCAAAACATCTCTTAGGTGGGTTACATGTTCTTCCCAGGAATTGCTGAACACTGCTATGTCATCCAAGTATGCCATGCAGATGTCCTCCATCCCAGTCAGAACCTGGTTTACCATCCGTTGAAATGTAGCAGGTGTATTTTTCAATCCAAAAGGCATTACCTTAAACTGGTATAAGCCAACTGGGGTAGAAAATTGAGTTTTCTCCTTGGCATGGTCTGTCAGGGCTAATTGCCAATAGCCTGAAGTCAAGTCAAATGTTCTGAGGAACTTGGCGGAACCAAGTCTATCCACCAACTCATCTGTTCTTGGCAAAGGGTGGGCATCAGTCTTGGTGACTGCATTAAGAGCTCTATGATCCACGCATAATCTAAGTTCTTTGGATCCTGCCTTTGGTACTAACACAACTGGGCTAGACCATGGACTAGTAGAGGGCTCTATTACCCCGAGATCAAGCATCTTGCTGACCTCACCTTTGATGTGGGTTTGTACATTTTCTGACATTCTGTATCCTCTGCTTTTGACTGGCAGACTGTCACCAGTGAGTATGTCATGCTGGCCCCAAGGGGTCAAGCCTGGTGAAAGTGAGAACAGAGAGGCAAACTGGTTCAACATAGATTTGCACTCTTCTTGTTGCTCAGGTGTCAGATTTGAAGAGAGATTTACTCCTTCAATTTTTTTGTCTAAAGGTAAGCCTCTGAGGAGATCCGGAAGAGCTTCACTCTCTTCTTCTTCCTCTGATGATGCTAGAAGCAACGCTCCTACATCAGGTCTCGAGACATACGCTTTGAGTCTGTTGGTGTGGAAGACTGTCGGAGACTCCTTGGGATTGCCCAAGTCCACCAGATAGTTGATCTCTCCGAGTTTACCCACCACTCTGAAGAGTCCCATCCATTTGTCTTGCAAGGCCCTCTGCCTGGTTGGGATCATAACGAGAACTAGCTGGTCTTGAGTGAACTCAACCATGTTAGCCTTTTGATCATGCCAGTGCTTGACCAAAGCTTGTCCAGCTTTCAAGTTATCACTTGCTTCTGTCATCATGTGTGACATTCTCCTCCGGAGACCTATCACGTAGTCAGTCACTCTGACTGGCTTGGGGGATAGAGCACTCTCCAACCCCTCCTTAATCAGGGCCAATGGACCTCTGACAGGATGACCATAGAGAAGCTCAAAGGGAGAATAACCTACTCCCTCCTGAGGGACTTCTCTATAAGCAAAGAGAAGGCATGGCGGTAGAAGGTCCCACTTCCGTTTAAGGGGTTCTTCTAAAGCACCTATCATGCTCTTCATGGTTCGGTTGAACCTTTTTACCAACCCATTGGTTTGTGGGTGGTAAGCTGTTGAGAACTTGTAAGTAACTCCACAGGTTTTCCACATGGCTTTCATGTAGTGGGACATAAAGTTTGACCCCCTGCCAGAGATTACTTCCTTAGGAAACCCGACCCTGGTAAAAATACCAAGGAGGGCCTTAGCCACAGCCGGAGCTGTAACAGTCGTCATAGGAATTGCCTCAGGATACCTAGTAGCATGGTCTACTACAACAAGTATTAACCTATTGCCTGAGGAGGTTGGAGGATCAAGGGGACCAACAATGTCAATCCCTACTCTCTCAAATGGGACTCCCACAACTGGGAGAGGCACTAAAGGTGCCACATTCTTGGAGCCAACCTTACCAGAGGTCTGGCAGGTGTGGCAGCTCCTGCAGTGTTTTTCTACTTCGGCCCCCATCTTTGGCCAATAAAAGTAGAGAGAGAGCCTTTCCTTAGTCTTCTTGAAACTCAAGTGACCAACCAAAGGAATCTCGTGGGCTAACTGCAAGAACTGTTGTCTGTTCTCTTGGGGTACTACAAGTCGTTTGTAGTCTCCAGGTGCAGACTCGGTCTGTTCACTGTAGAAGAGGCCATCTTCCCAGTGCCACCTGTATTTCCCAGGCTCTTGTCCTTCAGCCTGAGCTTCTGCCTGGTGGCGAAGACCTTCCAGAGTTGGACATTCTCTCTGTCCCTTACTGAGGTCCGCCCTGTTGGGTCCACCTTCTGCCAGTAAAGACTGCAGCTCAGGATGGTCAACAGGATCCAGATCTCCAATGAGTTCCTGGCCTTCCATTAGCTCTTCCTTAGAGTCTAATTCTACCACACAGGGTTGTACCACCCTCTCAGCCTCAGCTGGAGGGGGAGTTACGGGTGTAACTTTGGACAACCGCGGGGAAGTCCTTGTGGGCTGCACTGGAATGCTGGCTGCTGGTTTCGGTATTGAAGTTTTAGTTTTCTCTTTTGCTTCTGATTTCTTGCAGACAGCAGCTGACAATTCCAGTGGAGCAGGAGTGATATCTTTCTTCATCATCTCCTGGGGAGTACCTCTCATGGTTCTCTCCCTTGCAAGTCTGGTTAGCTCCTGTAACCGTTTACTAGGAGGTCTGGGGGTATGAGACACAACTCTGAGAGTTTTTAAATCGTTACCCAACAGAACGCGTCCTGGTACCTCACTTTGTATGCTGACAGGTATCTTGACAGTCATGTCATTACACTGGATGATAACTGGTAATTGGGGAAGCATCTGCACAGGCCCTCCAGCTAAAGTGGTGAGGCGTTTGGGTGCCTTAGCAACATCCTCAGCCTGAAAAAAAGATTTATCCACCACAGTTATGCTGGCCCCAGTGTCCCTAATGGCAGGAGTCTCCTGACCATTCACTTGGACACTGTCCTTATAATACTCTTTAGTATTATCTGGGATAGAATTATATACATCTAAATTCTGTTGTTCCCAAAAACCCAGAGACACTAAAGAAACACTGGCCGAGACTCCAATGGGTTCATCAGCCAGCAGTAGAAAGTTTCCACTTGCCATTTGGACTTCCTAATCTGGAGCGAAGGCTAAGGAGACAAGCTGGACCCCTGAAGGTTTACCCTTGCATCTGGGATCTCCTTTCACATGGTCAGTAGAGCCACAAACAAAGCATTTACCGAATGCTTTCTGGAATGGTGGCTTGTTCTGGCCTCCCTCTGGTTTGGCACCAGAAGGTACACTATTCTGCTGTGGTTTTCCTTACGGCTTACCCTTATGGTTTTGTTTGGGGCCCTCTTTGGAATTTGAGTTATTAGAATTCTCTTTTGAGTCTTTTTTAGGCTGTCTTCCCTCATCCTTTTTCTGTGTTGCCCCAGAATCCTTATGAGTAGCCCTGTTGCAACCCACAAGTCAGCAGCCTTAGCTAGCGTCCTGGAATCCAATTCCTTCGAATCAGCCAAGTGATGTCTGAGCTCAGGAGACCAGGCATCATAAATAGACTCCAACATAAAAATATTCTTCATACCCTCATAAGTGTTCACTTTGTAACCCTTAATCCATCCCTCTAAGTTTTTCAACCCTTCACTCACCCAGGTAGCCCAAGGGGTAACATCATGCTTTTTGAGGGTTCTAAACCTCTTAAGATACTGGGAAGGGGTCTTCCCAAATCTAGCTATCAAAGCTAGTTTCACACTTTCATAATCCTTCTTATCCATCTCCCCCAACTCCATTTCCACATCAGTTGCAACAGGGGGGAGCCTAGAGAACAACCAGGGAAGTAACCCGTGATGTCCTGGAGCCCATGATCATACTCAAACATTTTCAACCAATCCAATACGTCCAATCTAGGTTCATACATACACGCTAATTCCTTCGGCATCCGTGGTCTTTTGGGACCGGAACTTCTAGAGGAACCAGAGGAGAGAGAAACAATTTCCACAGACAACTTTTTCATTTCTAACTCATGATTAAGTTATATTTCTCTGAGTCTTAACTCAGCTTGCTTCTGCTCAGCCTGGGCATTAATTCTTCTGAACTCTAGCTCTTGGTTTCTTTCGGATTGAGCTAAAAACCGTTTATACTCTAATTCGAGCTTCATTTTTTCAAGTTCAAAATAAGCAGGGTTACATGTGGGACCTGGTATGGGCCCAGTAGGTACAGTAGGTAAGGCAGACAGAGGCTCAGAGTGGTTAACTTCATTAGGTTCACTTTCCTCTTCTAACTCATTATCAAGGCTTTAATTCAGATCAATACCATACTGTTTTCTACATTTGCTGGAGAAGTTGGTTCCTCTGAACCAGTACCCAGACTTTGGTTTTCCAGCAATCTCGCTATCAGATCTACTTTCTTGCCTTTTACAGAAAGATTCTCTTGTCTACAGAGAGCTCTCAAACTCTCAGTATTTTCACCTGACAAGGACTCTTGACTGTAAACTTCCATAGTAGACATGTTTTTTGAAAGTTGATTTTTAGTGCTAAGCTTTGTGGTTAGTTATCCTAAAGTGTTGAAAAGCACTCTAAATTGTATACTCGATACAAATCGCAGCGCTGTACACCAGTGTTAGGCAGAAACCTGTGCAGTTCCCTCTGGGACCACTGCAAAATGTTTACGTCTACAGGAGTTAGCAGTAAACACAATTGGTAGCAGTCCGCACCACCCAGATTTACCTGCTAGCTGTGGCTGAGCAGTCAGACTTCTCTCAAGATGAGTTAGGCCATATGTGGAGTATACAAGATAGGGCAATTTACACAGTAAAACAAGCAGACACGGAACAGAGCTTGGGTGTAAAGATATATAATTATTTATTTAAAAACACATCTATGAAAAACACACTGGCACTAATACGGCAAACAACTTCAATCACAAAAGTATATCAATCCCCTAACAATATTTCGACAAGTCTAGGTTCAACGGCACCACTTATTTGCAGACAGAGGTGAATACTTTAACCTAGATGGCACTCTAATATTCGTTAGAACGGGAGAGAAAAGGCAGGGTATGAAACCAACTCGGTACCAACACTTTTACGAAGCAAATGCAAGGCAGGGTCTACTGTAGATCACAAAGTTCAGAGGCCAGGCCCACTCGGAGAGAGGCAAGGCGGTATGTCCCAAAAAGTATCACAGTGGAAATGCACTTCGAGTCTTTGTAGCAAATTGTCACAGAAAGGTTGGACCAGTTTAGAACAAAAAGTTAAGAAGGTCTGGAGGCGACCCAATGGAAAGTTAAGGATTTAAGACACCTCACGCTAACCGTCACAAGGGAAGCCAGGTGGACACGGTACCTTGAAAGTGAAGAGACAGCTCCGGCGGGGGCAGGTGTTCCTGGTGGTGGATGCAAGTCGGGACTTTGCCGGAAGATGAGAGGATCTCGTCGTCGAGGAAAAGTTGAAGATCGTTGCACCACCAGGGAAGAGACCAGCCGCGGAGTGCTCTGTCACAAGGCACCACCTTTTGGTCGCGGTACAGCTGTTAGTGGCTATCCAGTTGCCGGGGTGCTCAGCACGGGCAATTCGTCCACTACGTCCTGGAAGCGAAGAAAAAGCAAGGGACTGGTTGTTCCCACCAGTCAGGGGTAGAAGACTCTCCAGCAGGGATATCTCCTCTGTCGTTGGGAAGTGGTGAGTCGGTTCAGCAGGGCTCCACCGGAGGTGTCGTCGTTGCAGGTCGGCTCAGCTTTACCCTCGTCGGATTCTTAGGTCCTGTGGCGACTTCTGAAGATCCAGTCCCAAAAGCCCTGCTTTTATGCAGAAAACCCCCATTCATTCAGCCTAGCTGTCAATCAAACATGCTAAGTGGTGAGCGGGGCGGCTCACCACTTGAGCCAATCACACCAGAGTGCGACTTGAGTTGGCAAGGCAACTCAGTCCAGGGTGCCTAAACCCCCTCCCACACCCCCTGTGGTACCCAGACAGAATGGCACCACTCTAGAGGGCTTCTGTGTAGAAGCCCGCCAAAAGTGGAACAAAAGGCTCAACCTTTGGTTCGGAGTTACAGAGGTGAACACAGACGTCATTTTAAAAACCGAGTTCTGGCAGAAAATACCACCCGGTGAATTTATTTATGATAAATAAACCGGCGGTATGTTAGAAACTGACGTGAAAAAGTATTAGTCTCCAACAATGGGAAGAAACCCATAGGAATATATTCGGGGACGAATATACAAAGTAGTGTCCACTGCCACCAGCCAAAACTCGACGAGGGGGGACGGGACAGTGCCCCTTCGAACAACAGACCCAGGGGTAATCGAATTACCCCTACCAGTATGTCCACAATAGGATGGTTTGTACTAGTTCTGTTAGTAAATTTAGGTCTAGTAAAGCCAATGGTGACTTTACATGTCCTGGGAGACAGTAGTTAGTCCCAGGGTATGGAGTCTATGGTGGGGATCCTCTAGGACACCCCAGTGTTACGGCACGGAGGGTGCGGTGTAACACACATAGCAAAACATAAGAGGCCCTATGGAGTAAAAGACCCCATAGCCCATAAAACACATTGACATTCAAAGGAATCAACCACATTCACGTCCAAGAGTGGGAGAAAAAGAGTCTCACTCTTGGCAGGATGAAAAAAACGAACTCCAGGAATCCAGCAAAGCTGCTGGGGGACTCACTAGGTTAGGAAATTCAGCCTAAACAGAGAATTCTCCCTAACAATCTGGAGCACTCAAGAGACAACTAATCCACAGAGGCTACCGGAAGAAAATTGTAAACGACACATGTAAACGGGCAAGAAACATACCAAGGGAAATCACACTGCAGCAACAGGTAAAAGATCCAAGAAGAGAGGAAATAACGGCTGTAATGAGTTACTCACCCAAGTTTAACACTCTGAAAAAAAAAAAAAAACTCTGGCCGATTCAAAATACAGGCTCTAGCCCCCTGGCCCAACCATCTTTTGCCATCAAAAGACGCCGAAACCTAAGAGATGGTCTTGTACACACACTGAAGGAACAAGACAACCACCAAAAGGAGAATACAATTTGGGAGGCAGGAAAACCCATGGGACACACACCATGTGGAGGCTGCTCCATGTGCGCCCATACCTTGAGGAGTAAGAACATTGAGATAGGATGGCATACACCATGGCAACAAAGACACCTAACCAACTGCAAATCTAAAGGTGTTATATACCTCATTACATGCCCATGTACCCTCAGGTATGTGGGTATGACAATGGGGGAAGTCAAGAAGAGGCTTATCGAACATAAATCATGTATCCGCACAAATAAACTGACTGCCCCCCTTCTCAGCCACTTCATTCAGAAAGGACATACACAGGACAACTTCACTTGGACCATCCTTTAAAAACTAACACCACCAAGAAGGGGTGGGGACTTCGGAGAAATGCTTCTAAAACGGGAACTTTGGATCTTCAGACTTGACACAGTGAAGAACAGGCTAAATGAAGAAATACAATGGCATAATTTGGCCCTAATGAAATAAGCCTATGAAAAAGCTGATCAGGTCAACAAAAAATACCTTGAGGAAGGCCCATGGCACCATCGGGCCCAAACGAATGAAGCCACAACCAATATGCAATAAACTAGGAAGATTAGCCATGATGCACTCCTAGGGTAACAATGCACAAGGATCGAAACCATACCACAGAGAGCAATACACATATTGAAGCAATGAAGACAGGAGGACAATGGACGACCATGGGGTAAAGCCCCAACAAGACTGACGGACAACTACACATGTGCATACGTGCATGGTGTATTTGGGCCATTGTCCCCTCTGCGTTACAGTGTCCAATGGGCACTTGGTCAGGAGCATCCAGTCCTGCAGTCCTGTAACCAATGCACAACTGTTCTACTCCCTATTTTCCCTCCCACCCATTTGGCACCCCCTCTAAATTGCCCCGTGCATAGCATGAAACACGAGGGGAGAATGGTCACACAGATGAATAGTGCAACTTAATGTTGTTATATGCTATGTTCCAAAAAACACCAGTATTTGAAAATATTATGCACGGACAACTACACATGTGCATACGTGCATGGTGTATTTGGGTCATTGTCCCCTCTGCGCTACAGTGTCCAATGGGCACTTGGTCTGGAGCATCCAGCCCTGCAGTCCTATGACCAATGCACAACTGTTCCTCTCCCTATTTGCCCTCCCACCCATTTGGCACCCCCTCTAAATTGCCCCATGCACAGCACGAAACGCGAGGGGAGAATGGTCACACGAATGAATAGTGCAACGTAATTTTGTTATATGCTATGTTCCAAAAAACAAGCCTGACAAGGGGGATCCACTTCCAGTGAGGGATGCAACCGTGCCCCTATGTCCCCGCAGAGACCAGGTGAGCGTAACAGAACGCAAAGCCTCTACGAATCTCTGCCTGGGCATTATGCAAACCTCAGAAACAGAACAGTTGGCCCAGCTAATGGGGGAATTACGGGCTGAAGTCCATGCCCCCAGAAAGGAAACTAATGCTTTAAGGAAGGATCTTATTGAAGCCAGAGAACGTACCGATGACTTGGCAAGACAAGTGCTTCAAAAACACGTGGGCCAGGTCCCACTACCTGGACTTGCCCAACCTCCCATGCCTCAGTCATCACCACCAGTTCAAGTGGTTCTTTCAGGTGCAGTGCCACTGGCCCCGTCGGAATGCTTTACTGGTGACCCTAACAAGTACGCCATATTCATGAACCAATGTCGCCTCCATTTTTTGTGCAGGCTTGAGAATTTTCCTAACGATTAAGCCAGAGTTGCGTTTGTACTCTCATATTTAGGAGGTAACGCAGCGGACTGGTCTTTACCATTAGTAAACGAGGATTATCCACTACTCAATTTCAGTGGGAGATGGAAACATTGTTTGCAAGGCATTCTCAAGGACAAGCTTTGGACAACAAATTATTGTCACTCAGACAGGGAAACGAAGACCTATTAACTTAATGACAACCTTCAATCGTCTCGTAGCACAGACAAACTGGCCAGAAGAAAAGAGGACTATACTCTTTTATCGAGGGTTGCATGGGGAACCTGAGGATGTTCTAGCCCAGGTGGTCAATCCCCTCCCCCCCCAGTGGTGTGCAGAATACATCAACCTGACTGTGCAGCTCGATCACAGATTGCAGAATTGAAAAATGGATCGCAAAAGAGCTGAAGGGGGGTCATCTATATGCGACCTCTGGACAATCAAACTAAGTCCCATGAACAATCTGAGCCAATGCAGATCGGCGGATTACAAAGTCCTATCACCAAGACTGAAAGGGAGAAAAGGAGGCAACAACAGCTCTGCTTATACTGCGGGAGAGCAGGACACTTCCCCTGAGAATGCCCAGTGAAACCACCCAAGAGATTAGTTGGGGCAACGAGGAAAACGAACAAGATTCGGGAAACTCCAATGCCCGACAAGCGTAGGGGACCACTTGTCAAGCGAAAAGAAGGAATCCGTACAGACCTCACATTTAGTCATCCCGGTACTTCTGGTTAACCACAAACAACCATCAAAGACACATGCCTTGGAGGCATATATTGATAGCAGAGCTGTGGGAAATTATATTGATCAAGATCTGGCTGCACGAATAGGCCTTCCTCTCCGACAAAAGTTGAAATCGGAAAATGTCACAACAGTGGATGGTTCTCAGTTATCATCCGGGCCAGTGACGCAGCATACAGAAAAAGTCATGCTTATGTGTCAGGATGGTCATCAAGAAGACATCTCCTTCGATCTCATTGGTGCTCCAGACAGTAGGAATGCCTTAGCTGGTAACCCACAACCCTAGGATCAACTGGCAAAAACAAGTTCTGACCTTTCCTAAAGAGGGTGCTAACGCCTGCTACAACCATTCTGGGACTCACTGGTTCCTTACCACCTCAATATCTGGATTACCCGGATGCCTTTCAGAAGGAGCAAGCAAACATTCTGCCTCCACACAGGCCTTACGATTGGCAAATCGATCTGGTGCCTGGAGTCTAAATTATTTGCAGTTGAATGTATGCCCGAACAGAGCAGGAAAACCAGCACCTAAAATATTACCTGGATCAGTATCTAGTTAACAGCTTTATTCGCCCATCTAAGTCCCATGCCTCCTCGACTCTCTTTTTTGTACCTAAAAAAGAGGGTGACTAAGAACTTGTATTGACTATAGAGCTCTTAACCAGATCACGGTAAAAAAACGATACCCACTGCCATTTATTCCAGACCTTCTGAATCAGGTAAAGAAAGCTCAAGTTTACACGAAACTGGATCTACAGGGAGCCTTTCACCTTGTAAGAGTTAAAAAGGGGGAAGAGTGGAAGATGGCATTCCATACCAAGTATGGTCTTTTCGAATACCAGGTTATGCCTTTTGGTTTATGTGTGCCCTGGCGGCTTTCCAATATTTTATGAACAATGTGCTTCATGAATGATTGGACGTTTGTGCACTTGTCTACGTAGATGACATTCTCATTTACTCGGCTTCCAAGGAGGAACACATCGGCCATGTAAGAGCAGTATTGGAAAAACAGGACCGACTGTTTGCCAAGTTCGAAAAGTGTTTCTTCCATGTAACAGAAGTTGAATTCTTGGGCTTTATGCTCACACTACGAGGAGTACACATGGACACACGCAAGGTGGAAGCTATCCTTCAATGGCCATCACCGACATCCACAAAAGGAGTAAAAATTGTGCTCGAATTCGCTAATTTTTGTCAGAGGTTTATTCCTAGGTTTTCACAGATAGTTCATCCAATTACTTACCTGCTGAAAAAAAACAAGAAATTCCTTTGGTCTCCATAAGCAGAAAACACCTTCAAGGAGGTGAAACTTGATTTCATCACAGCACCATTTCTTCGACACCCACGACCGGATCTGCCATACGTGGTTGAAACAGATGCCTCCAACGTAGCCATGGGGGCAGTATTATCACAAAGGGATCCCGACACAGGACAATTACATCCCATAGCATTCTGTTCCCATTGTTAGGGATAATTCTCCAGAATTGCTAATTTCCCTTACCTACTGAGTCCCTCAACAGCTTTGCTGGATTTCTCGGGTTTATTTTTTTCACCTGGTAAGAGTGTGAGCCTTTTTTCCCACTCTTACATGTGTTTTTCTATGTGTTTTGACATTGTTTGTGTTCATAGACTGTGGAGCTTTACCTACTCCATAGGCATCATCTTTTTACTGTGTGTTACACAGCACCTTTAGTGCAGTGACACAGGGTTGTCTTTTTCAGACTTCCCACTTTATATACTCCATTTTCTGGGACTGACTACTGTCTCCCAGAACATGTAAAGTTGCCATTGACTTTATTAGTCTTTTTAAAAACACAGACCCAGTACAAACTATCTTACATAGAATACTGGAAACGGTTAATAGTTATGTGAAGCAGGAGACTAGATGACAAACCTAGTCACACAGCTGCTCTCTGTTAAACCCAACCTGGGTAATGCAATTCTAGAAAAGAGTTCTTCAAAATTATAAATGCTCTGAGCAATATGCATAAAATTTCACAAAAATTCCCAAATAAAATATGAGTCTTGGTCAGATAGATAGTTGTTTATCAAAAAAACAGTTAAAAAAATAATCACTAATCCAATCTTAGTGAGGACGTGGCTAACACATCTCATAATGTAAGTAGACTCAATGTGACAATGCATTTCGAGATTTTTTCTCCTTCGTCAGGGCAAGTCTGTGATACTATAATATAATTGAAAAACACAAATTGCATCATAACATAGTCAGCAAATATAAAGTAAATATAAAGTAGTTGCATACCAGAACGTGAGTATTATAATGCAATAACAAAAACAGAACAAGGTTATAAAACGAAAAATAGTCACATACCAGAAGGTAGGTGAATTCAGATCATGTTGGAGTGCAGAATAGGAAAAAAACAAAGAAAAGGAAAAATGAATGCAACAGTATGGAATAGGAACGGGTAGGCATGTATCTGCATATGGTTGGAAAATGAAAAAGTTACCTCTCGAGGTGTGTAAAGCCAAAACAGGTTAAATGGTACTGTGTTAGTATCAGGCGTGTGATCTTCAATGGTGGTCAAAAGAAACACACGGTCCAGAACTGGACAGAATACAGATGGCGATCTGTGGGTGCAAGGCCATATTAAGTAAAGAGTGTCAATGCCAGGTACTGTGTTCCTGGTAATGAAAGGAACTACTCGCGGGCATACCTGTGATCTCAGTGCAGGATCTACAGCAGCCGAGGGGATGCCGCTTCGCATCGCTGAGTGAAGGCGTTGCTAGGGTAACAGTTACAAATATAGCCACATGACTGCATCGCGTCCATGGAATGGCGCGATGTGGATCGTACATAAAGAGACACTGCATATGTGATTCTGAGGCAAACACTGATCGAAAAAAGCATTTATAAGGACTAATGTAAGTCAATGTGTAATAATGGAAAGTACAGAAATAAAAGCAAAAGTAAAGTCAAACCATAGACATAAAGGAAATACTAATCGATTGAAACTAATCAAGTGAAAACACAAGTGATATGCATATATGCAAGGAAAAAAATGACTGAGCCCAGTCAAACGAATGTAATTGTGTAGATGCTCAGGAACATGCATCCTTGTCGCGGGTGGTGGCACCTGAGTGTGCCACCTTGGGTGCCAGACAGGCCGTCCGGGAAAAGTGACACAGGTGCAAGGGCGCAAGTGCACAGGAAGTTGCAGAGTACTGATTAACAGATAAAGCAGGATAGTCTATACATGTGGTACAAAATACAAAAACGACTATAGGTGGCATTAAACAACATAGGAATACTACACATGCAAGGGTGCATCAGATTCTTGCATATAACAATGATGGAAGGTCTCATCGTTACGCAGGAGGTAGGAAGCACTTATAGATAGTAAAACATGATGGTGTGTACATGTGTTGCAAGGAATCTCACCAGCTTGTGGAATCATAAACAGAATGTACAACATTGCATGAAATCCATGAGGAAGTGTAACAGATTTAAATATAACAATGATAGTTGATCTCTTCATTCAGACCATTGGGAGAAAGACTCCAAAGTCTGTCGATCCAAAATGTTCTCTTTTATTGAGCCGTAGGCCCAAATCCTCATGGGGGTTAACTTTGTTCAACACTTCTAAGATTAAGAACCTGATCTGTTTTAAATTGTGGCGTTTCTCACTCCAGTGACGAACCACTGCTGAATTCGGGTTTGAGTTACGAATACAGGAGTGATGCTCATTCCAACGTACTTTTGCTGCTCTCATGGATTGACCAACATAGTATTTCCCGCAAGGACACTTGATTCCATTTATAATGTTTACACTATCACAAGTGCCAAATGTTTTAAGAAAAATCTTGTTGCCTGTCCTTGGATGATATACAATGTTACCTTTGATTACCAGATTACAGTTGGCGCAGTGTAGACAGTGGTATGTCCCAGTGCGTTGGGTGATAGGTTGTTTCATGGGAGGTCTTGTGCGAACCAATTCATCTCATAGATATTGACCAGTAGTACCTAAAAAACTCTACAAATATCCATAGGACAATACATCCAGTTCTGACTCAGAAGCACAAAGGGACCCTGACGTCCCAGCAATACAGACATCAGGTGATCCTTACTGTACGACCAGCCCATCTACACAAACACCTACGACCTCAGCTTTTTAAGCGCCCGCCCAAAAGAACCCGCAGGGGGAGGAGGAAATCTCAGAAACAAGCCACACACGAGACTGCAACTAAGGAAAACTTAGTCATTAACATATCCCATAAAATACTGAGTAAGACTGAATAGAATACACTTCAGAAGGGGTTAAGTGTTGTGCTCACACACAGCACGACATTGTTCGACACCAAGATCGAACTTTACAAGTTCATAAGAAAACTGAAACTTAAAGTTTTTTTCGAGGAGCTAGAAACCCACGAGAGCGCAACTAATGCTCCTGATTCTCAATATGCATAGACCAGGTGAGTTTAACAGTGAGCTGCTGGGGGATGGAGAGGTAAGGAAGAATGCCTCTGAGGAGGAACAGCTTGCAGGGTGACGTCACAGAGATATCAGTCATGTGACGATAGAAGGTGAGTGTTGAGTGGAAGATCATCACAGGCTATCCGCGGCCATAGGGTTGAGCAAGAATAGGGCTATGAGAGGCTGCACAGAGATTGTCATGGAAGGATGGAGCAAGTGTGGTGATGAGGATTGCCTCTGTGTGCAGGACATGGTTTGCATGCAGTATGCATGACAAGCACATATCAGTCCAACATCACATGGGTCACACATGGCTGTCATCTCAATGTAGCCTGAACTGGCAGACAATCAAAACACATCACCCAAGCAACATACACATGGCCTGGACACACACGCATCACCACTCACCGGACATTGTCTCATAATTTGGAAGATCTCCCATGCCTCTGACCTGCTCCACTGCGATGAAATCACCAGCAATCTCCTCATGTGCAATGAGTTAATAGTCCTCAGGTGTAGGCAAACTTTGCAGCCCGCTTGTCTTTTGCTCGGAGTCAGAGGTCATTCCAACGTTTAAAGACATCATCTGCTGTGTGCCTCTCATGTCCCAAGGCACTGATACAGTCCTTGAGGCACTGCCAGTGGGCCCTACGCTGAGCAGGCGTATTTGTGCTCACTGCCCACTCTGGCATGTTGTGTCTGTGAACCAAAACGTAGTCCACAAGTGTGTCCAGTTCCTCATTGCAGAAACTGCTTTCTTGAAGTGTTGGATTCCTGAGCCGTGTCTGGGTTCCCAGCCTGTACTGCTGGACCACGCTTCTTCCTCTTGTGAGGTGGTGCGGATCCTGAGTGGCTTATGCCCCTCTGGTCAGTAGGGGCTGAAGTGCACGTGGACTGGCCAATGGAATCAGGCAATGGCATGAAGACCGAAGGTCGGACTGCAGGTATTGGCAGCTGGATGCTGTTGCCAGGACTCTGTGCCGCACCTGCCTTGGCGCAAAGGTCCAGGACCAATACAGGCCTGGCTGGGTGACGCAGAGCCGGGGTGACGGTAGCTGCAGCTGCCCCTGCAGCTTCCACACCCTGGCTGCTCGGGACAGCAGATGACACTGCTGCTCCAGATCCACTTGTGCTGGTGACAGCAACTTGCACCACATGTGGCTTGGCCTTCCGTATACAGAAATCTGCCATTGAGTCACCCTTGTGCCGGCTTCAGGACCACTGCATTCCAGGCTGGCTGACCCTGAGCCTTTGTGGTGGTAGCCGCAGCTGCCCCTGCAGCTTCCACTCCCTGGCTGCTCGGGACAGCAGATGTCAATGGACATTGGGTCTGACGGGTGCTGGGGATGTCAGCAGCAGCTGCATCTCCCTGACCCGCTTGGATAGGGGGCATAGCTATCCCTGCATTGGCCTGGAGATCATGCCCTTGTGGACCACCTTGGCCACGTCTCCCACCTTGTCCACATTGGCCACCCCAGCCAGCCTGGCCACCTCGCTCATCGCAGCAACCTCTGGGAGGTCACCCAGCTTTGCCTCACTTACCTCTGTTGCACTCCCAGTAATGGCACTGACGTACTAGCGCAATGGGGGGTGCAGAGAACAATTGTCCTGGGCAATTGGAGTGAGGGGGCAGGGTACGTGATGGAAACATACCACTGTGCCCCAGAAAGGCTGTATGTGACCCCTGGGGAAAAAGTAACGTGTCACGCAAGGCTCAGGCACCACAAAAACAAAATCAAATATTCATGCAACCCCTCTGTAGCATATGTGTGAGGAAAAAACGTCCCGCAGCACGCTGTGCACCCAGAAACACAACAAATGCTTACGCGTGGAACACGTAGGCTACTATGACCTCGGAAATGGGGTACGCGACACACAGGGGAAACCACAGTGGGAAAAATGTGTGCACAACTCACATTTACCTGGACAAATAAAGAAAAACACACTGTGTGTGCGCATAGGCAACAACCCCGCCAAAACAAGAAGTACGCACTGCCAGAGTAGTAAACAATTTGCATGTGAACCCACAAAAATTATTAATCACATGCGTCATTCCCCACGAAAAGCATGTACAGTGGACTGTTGTCCTACGTGGACCTTTAACCCGTACTGAACAGCAACGCCCAATGTCCCGCGCGCATCATGTAACTTACACGCTTAGGGCCATTCCTATGATTCCACGCTAACATGCTGTTTTCGCACGTGCAGATTCACTCTGTTTCCGGCTGGCAACACAAATGAACACAGAAGACCCACGCTCCTGCCCACAAGGCCATTTACCTGCTTCAGACTGCCCCGAGCTGCCTCCTATGAGCCATCTGCTGCTGCCAGTCCACTCTGTGTGCCTGCTGCCCACATTCCCCGCATTTTTGTGCCTGCACGGAAGCCATTGTCAGGGATCCTGTTGTTGTGACCAGCTCTGCTGATCCAGAAGACTCCCGACTGCCATTCCATTGCTCCACAGCCCAGCCCCAGGACTACCTGCCCACCCACACCTCCCTTGGGGGTTGCCATGTCTGACCTATCTCCATCTGAGGCAAGTGGCAACCCCCCGGCAGAGAGGCAGAGGGCTGTCGGCTTCTCTTCCACAGAAGTTGGCATCCTGGTGGAGCAAGTCCTGGGGCATTATGATGCCCTCTTCCTTGGACCATCGCGAGTCGACAAGGAAGGACGGAGTAAGATCTGGGCAGATATCGTGGGTGCCATCAACGTGGCGGGGGTGGCACCCCGAAACTACCAACATCTCAGTAAGCGCTGGGAAGACTTCAGGTCCAGGACCCTAAACAAGGCCCGGCACCTCCTCTAGGCTGGTGATGATTGAGCGAGTTGCCAGGGCCGGTTGACCAACGATGAGATGTGGGTCCTGGAGCACATCAACCCACCGCTGTATGCCCAGGTCTTGGATTTGGTGCTCTGGAGTCAACTGGTAAGTGTTCATGTGTTCTTGACCACCATAGTGCATGTGCATGTTGAGGTGTAGCTGGAGTGTGCCTGGCATGCCTTCTGTACAGATGTCTGTGTGCATGTCCATGACAGTACTGCATGTGAGTCCATTCAAGTATATTCAACATCAATGGTGTGTGTGTTGCAATGCGTGATGTGCACCTGCATGTAATGACGTTTGCATACCTGTGTCTGGACTGGGGCATGTGATAGGTGTGACACATGGGTGCTTATGTCAACATCATGGGCATGCATGTTGTTTATGTGCATGTGTCTGAGTAGTGAGTTTCTGACAGCACAACACTTGGCACATATGTTACTTGAGTTCCTGATTGGTTATTTCCTCATGCTGCAAATTTGCACTCAAGTACACTCTGACGTGACATCTCCAAGGCCTGCCTCATGACTGTCAGGTGATATGTGTGGAAGAGATGTGTATGTCACATGATGCGTGTGAGCTGATTCCACAATTGTGATCTTGTGTCAGTGCCTCGTCCATGGGTGTGGATGTCTGTTGTGAATGACAGACATGTTGGTGAATGTTTGTGAATGGCACTTCCCATTGTGTATTGGAGGGTGATGATAGTTGTGACCTTTGACAGTGCCACTGATGTACATTTGCATTGTGACAGACACACATATGTTCAGTAGCCTGATGTTTGTGTTCCATGTTTCCCTATCCGCAGCGGTGATGGAGGAAGTGGGCAGAGACGGCGCTGTGGATCCCCGTAGCAGGCATGCCTCCACCAGGCAGAGACGCAGGGCCCAGTCATCCTCCCAGGTACCAACATCTACCGGGAGCGAGGAGACTGGTGCTGCATCCGCAGGTCACCATGGAGGGGCCTGTGACTGACCCTGTCCCTGACTCTGTTACTGCATCAGTATGCACCTGCGGGCATGCCTCAGGCTGGTCCGTCTACTACCTGCGGATGAAGAAATTCATGACAGGGTTGAGCCGATGCTATTACGAGGTATACAGCTGCCATTCGTGGTGATGTCCAGGCTTCCAATTGGGAGCTTGCGCATCATCACAATGAGGTCTGTCGCTTCATGAACTGGCTAGCTCAGCTAATAGTCACAAATTTGTTACGTGTGCCGTCCACTGCTGTGACCCCCTCCTCCTCTTCCTCCACTGTGCACCAGTCATCCTCCCTGCCGTCTTCCGACCCAGATACCACCAGGGCTCCCTGTGTACCTGTCCCAACCACGGCGGTCAGTCTGGTGGAGACCACATCCCTGCCACAGTTGGGAGTTGAAGGAGGATCAGAAGAGGTGGTCTCCACAGCAACAGGACCAATGGCAATGTAGGTAGTGCAGGCACCAAGCAGCATGGCATGTGCACGACAGCCCCACAGGTTGTCATCATCCGGAGGCTATTCCGGAGGCGCAGGCACCAGGCTTTTAGGTGGCAGCAGGCTCGAGGTGGGCGGCAACAGGTCTTGGGCCCTCAAAATCAGGGGGGCAGGTATCGGCCATTGGGCAGGAAGGAAACAATGACCTTGACACAAGGATGGCTTCTGTGTTGCAGCGAATAGGCCAGCAAATCGGAGCAGAGCAACAGCGGGCACAGGGGGAACGACTCACCATCGCCAAGGTGGAGAACACTCTGCGTCGGGCGGAGAGGCGGGTCGAGTTCCTCGAGGAGTCTCGCAGGGAGTTTGAGAGGTGCACAATGAAGTCCCTGCGGGCCCTTGAGGTGAGTGCACAAGCCCGCCTCAGGGAAATTGACGCATATTTCGATGATGCCCTGGCTGAAATTCTTGAGGGAAATGGTGAGTCATAGGACTAGCCCGCTGCCTTTGTAAATAGTTAATTTAGGTTTCCCTTTTCTTTTGTTTAAATTTGGAGTTTATGGACTTTGCTCCACATCTTGTAAATAGTTCTTTCTTCATGTGTTCCTTTCGGATTTGGATTTATGTTTTGGGATCATGGACCCTGTAGCTTTGTATATAGTTGGACCAAAACTTTTTTCAGACGTTTTTATTCACCATGGAGAAATCTTTTTTTTTTTTTTTCAGTTCGTAATTTGAGAGGCATCATTGGACATGGAACACTTTTTTGTGTTTTACATTTTTTTCCATCACATGTTTTGTTTTTCCATTTCATTTTCATTTGGATTACATTCATGTTGATATTACTGGTTCTCTTTTATGTTAATACATTTTTATACCTTGCAATCAAAGTGGCATCTGCTCTCAAAGGTTTGGTGCATGTCACTTCCTTGGCTGAGTTACGTGTCTCTGCTGTTGAGCTATGTTGTTCATGTGTGTGCAAACATGCATGTGTGAATTTGTGATTGCCATGCCATGGACATGTACTGGGGAGTACAACCAATGGATGGGTGTTGTGGTGCACTGTGGGGGGGCAGCGTGTGGTGGCATTTAATTAGTGGACATATGCTACATGATTGCATGTTGGGCCTATGTGTTGGGGGGTTTGGGGGGACATGAGTGGGGGCCTGCCTGCAGGTTTCCGTCACTGGTGGGGGGACATGAGTCGGGGCCTACCTGCAGGTTACCATCACTGTTGGCGGTGGGGGGACATGAGTCGGGGCTTGCCTGCAGGTTGCCGTCACTGGTGGGGTGTGGGGACATGAGTCGGGCCCTGTCTGCAGGTTGCCGTCACTGGTGGGGGGTGAGGAGACATGAGTGGGGGCCTACCTGCAGGTTCTCGTCACTGGTGGGGGACATGAGTCGGGGCCTGTTTGCAGGTTGATGTCACTGGTAGGGGGTGAGGGGACATGAGTCGGGGCCTGCCTGCAGGTTCTCGTCACTGGTGGGGGGACATGAGTCGGGGCTTGTTTGCAGGTTGCCATCACTGGTGGGAGTGGAGGGTCATGAGTAAGGGCCAGCCTGTGGGATATGGTCACGGGTGATGGGGGTCCCCTGTGGTGTGGGCTGCCTGTGGGATATGGTCAAGGGCGGGCTGCTTGCGGGGTAGGGTCATGGGTGATGGGGGGTCCCTTTTGGTGTGAGCTGCCTCGAGGTTTGGTCACAGGTGATGGGGAGGTATCTTGTGTTGTGGGCTGCCTGCAGGGTATGGTCACGGGTGATGGGGGTCCCTTGTAGTGTGGGCTGCCTGTGGGCTATGGTCACAGGTGATGGGGGTCCCTTGTGGTGTGGGCTGTCTGCGGGGTATGGTCACGGATGATGGGGGTCCCTTGTGGTGGGGGTGTTCCTTGATTGATTGATTTATATTTTATTTCTATTGCACTCGTACACAAGTGTTTCAGAGCGCGACAAGGCAAGGAAGGGGAACAGGGGAGAGCAAAACAGAGATTTTAGTAGGCCAAGTGACATTAAGAACACGAAAGTGCATGGAAGGGGGGAGAAGTAGAAAGTGCGAGGCAGAGGAGAAACAGATAATAACAATAAATAAACAATAAAGGCAACAAACAGTGGTAGTGCAGCCAGCAATTTGCAAGTGCTAGGTTTAAGTCAGCAGACACGGTAGGTCTGATAAGTGCAGGAAGAAAAAGGGGGGCTGTATCGGTACAGATACAGACCCCAGTGCAAGGGGTAGCCCGCCCTGATGCAGTGCGGGAGGGTGGCAGGTTGAGCAGGTACCTGGGCCCGAAAGACAGAGGGTGCCAAGGTGCACGGTGCCAAGAGAGAACAGATCAGCATGGGGGAGGGGGAGCGCAGGCAGAAGAAAAGAGGAAGGTCTTGAGGTGCTTCGGGAACTGGAGATGGTTCTCCTCAAGTTTTAGAGTGGCAGGGAGGCTGTTCCAGAGGGCGGCCCCAGCCGAAGACAGAGCTCGACCCCCAGCTTGTTTCTTTGAAAAACAACTGACCCTGAGGGAGTTGGAGGTAGAGGAGCGAAGAGCTCGAGAGAGAGGAGGTATTTGCGGAGGGATAGCTGAAGGTATTTTGGACCCAGGCCCCAGAAAGCCTTGTGGACAATGCAGAGGGTTTTAAATGTAATCCTTGCATTCACTGGGAGCCAATGGAGAGATTTCAGAGCTGGAGAGATACGATCCCAGGGCTTGAGGTCAAGGACAAGTCTTGCAGTCCTGTTCTGGATTAGTTGCACAGAGCGGAGAGTAGAGGCAGGTAGATTTAGAAAGAGGCTGTTACAATCGTCCAGGCTAGAGAGAACCAGAGCTTGGGATACCATGAGCTTCTGGGGGAAGGAGAAGAAAGGCAGAGTACCTCTCAGGAGGTGCAGTCGGAAATTTGACTTTTTTAGAGACCTCAGAGATGTGGGCAGAGAAGGAAAGGGTGGAGTCAAAGATGACCCAGAGGTTCTTAGCCTTGCAGGTGGGGCTAGGAGGAGGGCCAAGGGAGGCTGGCCAGAGAGTGAGGGGAAAGGATGGGGAAGGTGTGCCGATGAGGAGGATCTACGTCTTGCTGGCATTCAGACAAAGATTATTGGCGGCACACCAATCTTGAATGGCAGTTAAGCAGTCAGAGATGAGAGAGGGAGAGGAGGTGGCAGAGGGCAGCCTGAAAATGAGTTGAGTGTCATCAGCGTAGCACTGGACATTTGAGCAGAAAGTGGCAATGCAGTTAGTGAGAGTTGCCAGGTGTTGGTTGAAAAGCCAGAGCGAGAGGTTAGACCCTGGGGAACACCACAGGTAGAAAGGAAGATAGATGAAAGGAAGGACCCAAGTTGGACCTGGGAGGGTCGTTCTGAGAGGAAAGAAGTCAGCCAGGCCAGATCCTGATCAGTGATACCCAGGTTTTCATGGAGACGGTTGAGCAAGACCTTGTGGTGTGGGCTGCCTGCGGGGTAAGGTCAGGCACGGGTGGTGGGGGTGTCCCTTGTGGTATGGGCTGCCTGTGGGGTTTGGTCACGGGTGATGGGAGATCCCTTGTGGTGTGGGCTGTGTTTGTGCCCTCCCCGTCTTTGACGTGCAAAAGAATAAAACACATCCCTGACGGGGAATAAGGCAAAGAGAGCAGGCTGCAATAGTTCAAGGAGAGGTTTTATCTGATTGAATATTATTCAAGAGATATCTGAGAGCGCTCTGCACAAATTATCATTACATTACGTTTTATAGGGTGCGTGACGCAACTAACATAGGATAATGTGTTGATGTCTAAGGGGGGTGGCATCTCTTCATCCGGGTTGGTCGCTTGGTTGGCAGGAGGATTGACGTCAGTCATCTGTGCTCCGCATGGGTGAAGGTCTGGTCGCTGGGAGGCAGGGTGGTCACTATATAAGCTAACATAATATATTCTCAAAAAAGGCATGCACTAAATAAAAGTTGTTCAAAGACCTTCAGTAGTTTATCATGTCTCTATAAACGTCAAACATATATCTAACCTATCAATAACATAGGATTATACAAGTCGTAGGTTAAGGGTCTTGACCGCTATAATACACTGGTTGAAGTTAAGGTCCGTGCACATAAGAATCTCTGGTATGTGGCATTTGTTAGTGGTAGGCAACGATATATTGCAGCAGGGGTCTAATGTTAGTTGGGGATCTGCTGGGTGGGCATCATGGCATGGTCAGCGGCCTGGCCCATGAAAGGAATATCTTGCAGGGACACAGGGTCACAATGGCAGTGAATTTCCACGGGCAAGGGTGCGGATGAGGAACGACACGTTTGTTGAGATGGACAAGCTATGTGCTTAGCTCATGCTGGTTCACATGCGGGACAGTAATTTCAGAGGAAGAGCGATGTGTTACATTTACAATTGTGTTGCAAACATCTCCGGCTTCAGCGTGAGAATGGACCTGTGAAGTTTTCCAAGAGCGAGAACGAGGGTGGGGGCCCTGTGCTCTGCTCGCTTGGCCATGCTGCTGCGGGAAAAGGGAAGAGAAGCGTTTTTGTACTATCGCAGTGAGGCCTAGTCACCAAAATGGAGTCAAAAGGGGGTACAAAAATGGATGCCCCGTGTCCTGCTCAGTGGTCCCATCTATGCGAAAGTCAACCAAGGTTAACATCGCATAAGGGCAAGGGGCGAACCCACTACTGGCGGCACTTGGTTCGAGTTTTGTACTGAGAAGTTGAGGACGAGAGGGGCCTGATGGCCACTCGCTCCAACACAGATGCCTGCTGGGTGAGTTCTCAGCTGATGGCAGCATGCGCAGCCCTTTCTATGCAATTTGGCTGGTGCAAGCGGGGTGCGATTTCACAGGGGTACGCGCTGCCCTTTACATGCGATTTGGCTGGTGCGAGCGGGGTATGTGATTTTGTGGGGGTATGCGCAGACCTTTACTTAGGATTTGGCTGGCAGGTGCAGGGGTACCTGATTTTGTGGATGTGCAGATGGGGCACGTGCAGGTTTTTGCACGCGATTTGGCTGGCGCAAGCGGGGTATGCGATTTCGCGGGGTACACACGCCCTTTCCACATGATTTGGCTGGCGCAAGCGGACACGTAATTTCGTGTGGGTACGTGTGGCCCTTTCCACGTGTTTTGGCTGGAACAAGCGGGGTACGCGATTTCTGGGAGGTACGCTTTCCACACGATTTGGCTGGTGCGAGCAGGGTAGGCGATTTCGCTGGGGTACACGCGGCCCTTTCCAAGTGATTAGGCTGATGCAGGCGGGGTACGCTCTGAATTTTTCACACAATTACGATGGTGGGAGGCTGTATGCTGAGCCACGGATGGTGCGGGCCTTGCGCCGTATTGGCCATTTCACTGGCTTTTTCCTGCACACAGGGCAGTGTTGGGGGCATTACTGGTGTTTCATTACACCATGGCTACTGATGCATCGGGAAATCCATGAATACGCGTGCTGTGCAATTGCTGGTTTGCGCAACCATGGCACATGCTTCTTCTAGGCGCATGGCGCTTGCGCTGCTTCTGTGCTGGATTCTATAAATCGGGCCTAAAATGTTGAATACATATTCCACTGCCTTTATGAAAGTGAACTAGGAATTCTATGTTACGGAGTTGCACACACATTAAAAACAGGCTCCAATTTTTTAAATATGTCTGCTACCCAACCACTTCAAAAGATAAAAGATAAAGATCAAGTTTTGTAGTCAAGTATCACAAATCTCTCGGCAAACATGCATGGTACAAAAGAATACTGGTTCTGATGTCACGCTGATGTTTGGTGTATGCTAAGGAACCTTGGCCCACCTACATGGTTTGTGCCTTGAAGTTGTGCAGAATAATCATGGGATGACTTGCACGACTTCCTACGCACAGCAGACCAAAACAAGAAGGTATAGACATAAAAACACCAGAAGAACTCTGCTCTCTTGACCCTGTTTATTGCATCAAGATACTTTCACCACCGCGTTATTGCCATGCTTCACTTCATCTGTAATAAAAATATTCCTATCCTCAGAGAAGTAGAACACTTCTTTTGGAGAAAAGAGTATCAATCCATAGGCGCACCACACATCCACATGCTCTTGTGGTTAAAAGATGTTCCTAAATTTGGTCATGACAGTGATGCCACTGTTCTGCAGTTTATTCACAAAACCATATCCTGAGACATCCCTTCAGAAACCACACATAGTGACCTACATACACAAATGTTACGCTTTCAAAAACATACGTGTTGCAAATACTGCTGATGCAGATATAAAAAAAAAGACAAATACTACACCAAATGCTGTTTTGGTTTCCATAGAACATTTCCAGCAAAAGGACCAGTAAACAGCTTCATGTGTTCTGTTAGACACAGTGTAAAAGGCAAAACTGTCCTGGGCACCAGGCATGTAGTCGGGGCAAGCAGGGTGGAGGCTTGGCAGGCCTGCTATAGGCACACAAAAAACCCATACCAATACCTTATTTTAATTCCTTCCTGGTGTTTGTAGTAACTTCCTGGTTACCACTTCCTGTTGCCAAACAGGAAGTGCGTGAAAGTCCATGAGCTCTTTAGTGTTTGGGTGTGGCTGGCTATATAAGCCACACCAAGATTCTTCCAGTGCTTCGTGTTGCTTTCTGTAAACTGCATCAGCAACACACTCACCGTGCTCCTGCCTACCTGCTCTGGATCATCCTGCTTCTGCTTACCTGCTCCGGATCATCCTGATTCTGCTTACCTGCTCTGGATCAACTTGCTTCTGCTTACCTGCTCTGGATCATACTGCTTCTGCTTACCTGCTCCGGATCAACCTTGTGCTTTCTCCATGCCGCGGCTTTCCCCGGACACGAGGTGAAACCTACACCGGCACCTGTAAGCACAAAGAAGAACTTTCATTAGTGTGCTCTCTCCAGTAACGCTGCGCATACTCACTGAATCTTCCCGCTATGCTGGAATCCAGGTTTGTAGTCCGAGCGCCCAAATTACTGCAAAAGAAAGGAGAGACATTACTTACTGTGCTCGCTCCAGTAATGCTGTGCATACTTACCGAAGCCTCTATGCATACTTACCGGACCTCTGAGGCTCTCCAGTAGTGCTGAACCCAGGTTCTTGGTGCAAGCACTCCATAATCCACTCCCGCAAGGGACAGGAGAGACATTACTAGGTGCGCTCGAACCTATAACGCCGCGCATACATTCAAAATCCACCGCACAACGTTCGCCTTGTGGAAAGGACTTTCCTGCTAGTGAAGAAACTAGCACATTGAACACTCTGACTTGCTGTGAAGGCATATAACAGATAAAAAGATGCTCCTAAATTGCATCAGAACTCAGCAAACAGACATTGGCATCATCCCTACGAGTGTAGGGCTGTGAATATCCCATAGAATCGCACCCCTGCAAATGCAGGATGGAGTGCACACCCCACTAAAACCAAGGTAAGCCATTAGGGGGCATCACAGCACATAGTAGAGAGAAGGGAAGGGGCTCAGGGGAATCAGGTGAACCCAGGTCTGAGTGTGCATTTTATATTTGACAGGTGTTCCTCCGGGTGAAACAGGGGAAGTGAGAACTCGGGCTCAAAGGAGGCTCATCCATCGCCCCTGCAGAGACACAGGTGAGTGTGACAAAAACACATACTGCATTCAAAGAAATGAAGCTTCAAAGTGCATCAATGATTACCATGCAATCATTGCCCTCTTGTGGAATGAAAACATAGATATACAATATATTGCAAACAATTCCACTGCTGTTGTAAGATATGTCAGAGCATACCTAACCAAAGCTGAGAAAACAGAGCTGAAAGACCTCTGTGATGACATCATCTGACAAAACACTGTCACAAAAATAGTACAATTTTGGCATAAAAATGCTCTCTGATAGAGAATGTGGATGCTAAAAAGCTGCAGATCATTTAACAGGCATAGCCTTATATGGCAAATCTGAAAATATAGGGCCTCATTACAACTGTGCTAGTCCAGAAATACTTGTGCTGGTAAGCCTACCAGCAACAGTGTTACTGGACCAGCACAGTACAACTCTGCAGGCATTTACCATCCCACCCGCGAGGGTCAGACCTGGTGGGGGGAACGGCACCCGCCCGCAGAGTTTCATGGAAGCACTGGTGCCGTTGTTAATGGTGCTGGTGCTTCCGTGGTCTCCATTCCCATGGAATCCTATGGAATTGGGACTTACAAAATTACCAGCGCCTGACTTCCCGGCCGCCGGGGTCACAATACAGGGGAAGTTAGGTGCTGGTAATTACTTACGGGTCCAGTGACAACCTGCAGTTTTAATCTGCACGATTAACACTAGACCCATAATGAGGCACATAGTCTGGCTAAGCCTCCGTCAAACTGCACCCAGAAAAAGAGTGCTGAAATCAAACCAAGACATAGAAACAATAGCCAAAAATGATCCCAACAGCCAGGACATTTTGAAAAACTATTTATTAAACACATACTACCAAAACACAAGTACTGCTTTGGAAAACATGTGCCTGTACCATAAAGCCTAAAATGTCTCCTACAAGAATAATGTTAAACCAGATGAAAAATGTGGAAGGTACGTGGTCTCAGCTTGTGAAGGGAGCCTCGTCAAACTTAACAAACCCAGCTTAATAAATCATATGAAGTTTACATTTAAAACTCATCAACAAAGAAAACCTTACTACATGGTCCTACTGCAACATTTTAAACCATGGAGAAAATAAGATGTATTCGACACCCCTGACTCATTTGAAGATGCATTCAATGCAAATGAAAGCAGTATAACAAATGTACATTTCAAGCAATACAAAAACATGTCGGACAATGAATGCCAATAAGAGGAAAAAGTACAAGCACAACTAAATCAAGACACTCCTGAGGGCAGTCAACCTTCTGCTACAGGAAGCAAGAACCACTTAGAGAGCCACTCATAGCAAATGAAGCAGAATCAGCCATGACTGAAGTGGAGAAAACCATGTATCAATATCAGCAATCAGCAGAAAACTTGGCAGAGTTGAAATTGTAGCAAAATGATGAGCAACTCAGCATTCTCCTTAAAGTGACTGAACAAATTGAACACAGTTTGAAGCATTGAAGTAAAACTTGTTGCTGTCAAAATCATAAACCTCTACTCATCTATGTAAGTGGTGAAGCTGGTTCTGGAAAAACATTCTTAATAAAAATCATCAGCAAATTCCTACAAAAGTTAACAAATAACAGCCTTTCAGCTGCTGCAACATCCCCCACAGGTTTAGCTGCCTACAGTAAAGGAGGTTTTACTTTAGACCGACTAGTGCTCCTTCCAGTAGAACACCAAAACAAATTAGAGTAGTACAAGCTATCAACAGAAGCTCCTACTGAAGTAGCACAGAAAAAGAAGCAAATATTTCTCCTGCATTACCATTTACAACAAAGTCAACCTGTACCCCCAATGGTACATCAATCATAAGTACCATTTGCACTTCAATTGTATTGTGTCACCATGTTACAAATACTATACACTGCCCAAACAATATGTATAATTACTACACACATACTATTATAATGGTGGTTTACAATGGTCAGATTTCATTTCTATACACATATTACTACAATGGGTGTGGCCAGTGGCCAGATTCTTGGATGCATGGCCGTATTATGCTGTGGTGGTTGTGACCAGTGTCTAGATTCTTGGGTGCATGAGGTGTGGCCTAAGGCCATATACCCAAGAATCTAGACACTGGCCACAACCATCACAGCATAATACGGCCATGCTCCCAAGAATCTTCCCACTGGCCACAGCCACTACACCACAACTTGATGGTAACTTGCCAAGTCAAATGATATCTGCAGACACTGAATTACACCACCAACACTATTTTTCACCTATATCAATATCCCCATATCATCTAGATTTCACTACCCTACTCTAACCAAGCCCTCTTGTATGCACCAAATAACCCTAAACATGTTTCTCAAACTGCCCGCAGAAGACTTTTTATTACAATGGCTGTGGGCACTGGCCAGATTCTTGGGTGCATGGCTGTATTATGCTGTGGTGGTTGTGCCATGGGCTATTTTTCACCTACACAAATATCCCCATATCATCTAGATTCCACCCCCCTACCCTAACACAGCCCGGTTGCAGTCAGCAAGTAAGCTTCCCACCCAAGATTCTGTCTGTGGACTACTGCGGTGTCCACAGACCACCGTGCACTGTATGCTCTTCTTCGACCTAAACAAATAGCCTCATATCATCTCTCTTTCACTCCCCCACCCTTTCTAGCCCCTCTTTCAAACACCAAATGACTTAAAATGTATTTCTCAGCCTTGACCCCCACTGTGCTGTCCGCGGATACAACTTGGCGGGTGTTTCTGAAAATATGACACACCTCACGCTTTTTTCCAACCAATCAGCGGCCACATCAAATGTCTGCGGACATCGCAGTGGTTCCTGGGCCAATAAGCATTCTTTTTTTAACCTACTTTTAGCCTGTTTTAAATAAAAAACTACTTTACAGATTTACACCAAATTTACAAAAGCATGCTCTTGGGACCAATCCGCGGCTGCTGCTGCAAATTTGGTGAAATTCATCCAGCGATTTGGGCTATAGGCGTGAGTAAACATTTTTTACATTGCGTCTATGGTGACCTCACCAAACTTGCTGAAAATATTCAGACAGGGACATATTCTTTTTTTGCAAGGTTTGGTAAGCATTCGTCCAGGGTACCAAAGTTATAAGCCGCCCAAAAAGTGTTCTTCGTATGAGTTGAGCAACTTAACCATAACTACAGGGCCACTACCACAGGCCCTGTAATATATATTTCTCAACTTTATAAATAGTTTCATCATTAATCTTCCACCTGAAATTTCTATATTTTCTTTTTGAGTCAATGACCATGATTTTGGTCTTTTTTCGATTGATTACAAAGTTATTAACTTTAGCATGTTTCTTTATGGTTGTGATTCTCCTCTGTATACCTATAGGGGTAGAGTCAAATATAACCAGGTCATCTTCGTAGGCTAACCAAGCAATGCTATTGGTTTTAATACAAGGTGGAACATTCCTACCTTGAGCCTGAGGAATATTAAGATCTGAGATATATAAATTAAAGAGCATGTGTGTTAAGGTGCACCCTTGCTCAAGACCATGATTAGTAGTAATGCTTGGGCTAAGGATACCATCTTAGCTGAGCCTAACTTCGACAGTAGTGTTAGTATACAAACTTTGAATACAATACAATATCTGGGGATGAATACCCATACCATTCAATTCTTGCCATATGATATTTTGATCCACATAATTGAACATCTTGCTGTAAGGTATTAAACATATGTAAAACAAAGTCAATCTATCTTCCTTGACCTTACAAACCAAATACATCAATGTCCATTGTCCAGCCGGGCTACCCACTACCTTACGAAAGCCCACTTGCTGTATACTTAGAATCTTACATTCTTTAACCCAACTATTGAGGCAATCAAGCAAAAAGGAGGAGAATATCTTGGCCATGGTGTCCACCATGGCCAATATAAGATAATAATCGAGGCTTTGCCTAACCCTTATCTTATGGACAACAACAAAGATAGACTTCCTTCAGCTCTGGGGTATGATACCTGTCTTGGTTACCAAAATAAACTTTTTTGTAGGATAATGGCCAGTTTTTAGGGTCTTTTCTGCGACCATGTTCACCAAACTGTCTGGTCCTTCAGCTGAGACACCATGCTATGTATCTTGAATGCTTTGAATGGCTACTAACCTGCACCTCAGACAAAACAGGGATCCGGTAGGCTGAGCCAACCCTCAACAATGTCACTCACAAGGCCCCTCACATGGCTCATTTCTTTTCCACTCCCTTCTTCGCTGTGTGGTCGGCGTGCTGCCTCATCAACATCACCAAGCAGAACACATGGCGATCATTCTTGGAAGTGGCCATTGATCAAGGTAAGCACTCTAGGGCTTGTGAAGTGCTGCACGTGTTCTTTCTGGATTGTACTGATGAATAGCACCCTAGCAGCATCTTAACGTCTGGGTGCCTCCAAATCCCACCATCGGGATTTATTTGTGTTTTACTCATTGATCGCATTGTTGAACCCAAAATACCCAGTTGACGAGTATTTTCAACAGGGCATTTCTTTCTCCAACATGTCTGCCACCTCCAACATAAGCATTGGAGTACCAGTATGCTAGCTATCTTGGATGCTCTGATTGGCTACCAACCTGCCAATTCAGGAAGCCGGCAGGCTTAGGCAGGCCCCTGACAAAGGCACTCACTAGGCTTCTCACAGTGTTAGTTTCTTTTCCACTCGCTTCTTCCCTGTGTGGCTGCCTCATCTGCAATCCTTCTTGGAAGTCACCATTGATCAAGGTAAACCCGCTATTGCTTGTGAAGTGCTGCAAGCATTTCTTCAGGACAGTGCTGATAAATAGCAGCCTAGCAGCATCCTAACATACTGGGTGCCACCAAATTGCTCCTTTGGGATTTATTTGTGTGCTGCTTCTTGATCGCATTGTTGCACCCGAAAATGCCCAGTTGAGGGGTATTTCAAATGGGGCATTTCTTTCTCCAACATGGCTGCCACTTCCAACATAGGCATTGGAGTGCCAGTATGCTAGCTATCTTGGATGCTCTGATTGGCTACCAACCTGCCAATTCAGGGAGCCGGCAGGCTTAGGCACGCCCTCACAAAGGCCCTCACTAGCCTTCTCACACTGCTAGTTTCTTTTCCACTGCCTTCTTCCCTGTGTGGCTGCCTCATCGGCAATCCTTTTTGGAAGTCACCATTGATCAAGATAAGCCCGCTGTTGCTTGTGAAGTGCTGCAAGCATTTCTTCAGGACAGTGCTGATAAATAGCAGCCTAGCAGCATCTAACATACTGGGTGCCACCAAATTGCTCCTTTCAGATTTATTTGTGTGCTGCTTCTTGATCGCATTGTTGCACCCGAAAATGCCAAGTTGAGGGTAATTCAAATGGGGCATTTCTTTCTCCAACATGGCAGCTGCCACCAACACAGGCACTGGAGTGCCAGTGCTATATATCTGGGATGCTCTGATTTGCTACCAACCTGCACCTAAGACAATCCAGGGACAATTAGGCTGACCTAGCCCCTGACAAAGGCCCTCACTAAGGCCCCTGTCTGTCCCTGTCTGGATGTGGCCACAGGGGGCGGTGGAACCCCACCGCACAATGCCTGTGATGTCTCTACTCTCCTGCCTTCCTCAACTGACGATGGTGTAAGATTGTTGCCTGGGGCACCCCTGATGGCCTGCTAACCCACGCCCCACTATTGCCTCCAGCAACCCTTACAGTACACCTCATGCTCATAAAGTGGGGCTGCATTATGACCCGGCTTGCTCTGGGCCCCCCTTTCTGCTCAGTCCTACACCTGCCGCCTCTATCTTGCTGCCTCCACCTGATGTTACATGAACTTTTTTAAGTACAGGCTGGCAGTCTACTCTCCTGACCGGCACAACCCTAACCCATCCAGGGCCCTCCTCCCCAGCACATTTTAACCTTTCCCCTCATCTTCTGACTCATTAAGCCTTTTCTTTACTTGTATTCTCTGGACCGCCTGTAACCTCATTCTTGTTATGATCTAAATCAGCACAGTGCTTGTTTTGTTGCTGCATTTTGGTGTTTTGCCCAAAAGTCAAATCTGGCTGTGTCTGTAAACCTGCACACTGATTACATTTTGATGAAATGTATTGTGTAGCCCACAAGTTGATTTACACATCTTATACAAGCACCACCTTCACCTGTGTGTATCTGTCTGGCAGCTAGGCTGCCTTGTGTGTTCATTCATGTATTGTCAGCTCCCCCACCTGTCTCTTCCCTATGCCCCCTCCACTCTCATGGCACTCGCCATCTCCCCTATCTATTCTAACCGCTATTTTATCACCTATCCTATCTCTCTGACCAGGTATGGAAGAAAAAAGCTTCAAAAACCCACCTGTCTCTAATTCAAGCATACCAATTGCTGAAACCTACCTCAATGCTACTTCCAAACAGACTTTCACTGACATCTGCTTTACTGTCCCCTCCCGCAGATCAATGGACTCCCCAACTGGTCTCTACTCTCTCCCCTTTCTCATCTTCCCCTGTTAATGGGGGCACTACCCTGGAAGCACTCTTGGCATACGTCTGATTGTCTAGGTGCATCATTACAATGGCACTATCATGGCCCAATGCTCTTAACCTACTCTCCTACTTCTTGATCGGTACCTCATTAACTTCCTTCCTTCTCCTGCCACTCTTTTCTCCTCTCCGCTATACCCTCCATCACCACTAATGGGTTTACCAAACATTTGTACCCCCTAGCTACCTTGAATGCCTGTGCTGCTGCAAAACACACCTCTGATATCTGCCTTCATCTTGAAGACTTTGACCTTGACTTCCTCGCCCTCGCCAAGATGTGGTTCAAGGCCAGCTCTGTCACTGATCTTGACACTCTCCTCCTGAGGGCTACAACTTCCTTTCCGAACCCAGACCCAACCGGCCTGGAGGTGAAGAGGCCCTGGTATTCCTTGAGTGGGTCCATGCTTCTATCATACCTACTCAATCCTACTCTTTTGAATGTCTCACCTGTAGACTTGGTGTTTTTCCTACCTCCGCACTCACCTTTGCTACTATCTACAGGCCCCCGGCCCTATCCCTCTAGTCCTCTCTGAATGGGCTGAAATCACCTACTCCCTTTTGACCTTTTCTTCTACACTCGTCCTCCTCAGAGACTTCAACATCCTCCTCGACTCTCCTGATTCACCCACCTCATAATTTTGTGACCTCTGAAACTCCCTCTCTCTCACTATTCTCCCCTCCGATCTGACTCACTCGGCCGGATACACACTGGATGCCTTCATCTTTAGAGAAATCCCACTCTCTAACCTGATCACCACCCCCCTTTCCTGGTCTGACCACTCGCTCCAATTCTGCCACTTGGAGCCCCTCGACCCTCTGTCTGAGCCACCACCCAGCACTGCCAGTCTCCTACGCTGTCATTTGACCAATGAAGCAAGTGTCAGTTGCTTCTTTTTCCTCCACCTTTATCCCCCTCCCACCCCTGCTTCTGACTCTCCCTTTGACTCTGTGCTCACTAACCTGCACGTCTCTATCACTAACATCCTTGATATCCACCCCCTGCACTCTCCTCCTTCCTAACCATAGCACCCAATTAGGTCTCTAAAGTTTTCCACTCTATGAAGGTCTCTTCCAAACTGGTGATCCCCTGCTCTTCTATTACCATTAATGACAACATATTCTCGCTCGCCTTGGCTCTTGCAGATTTCTGTAATCACTCCTTCACGACTGGTTCTTTCCCTCTGTCCCTCAAGCACTCCTTTGTGCAGCCTCTCCTAAAAAAGCCTTCTGCTGACCTGTCCTGTTCAGCTAACTATTGCTCCATCTCCGCCTTCTCCTTCCTGGGTAAACTCCTCGAGAAATTGGTCCCCCTAACTGATCCTTCATACTGAACTCATTGGTTGCCTCCATGACCACCAATCTGTATTCCGGGAATCCAGAGGCACAGAAACTGCTCTCCTGAACATCAGTAAAGACATGCTGGCAGGCACTGACTCTAACTCTTCTTCTCTCCTCATCCTCCTTGATCTCTCCTCTGCATTTGACACTGTCAAACATTATATCGCCATAAAATGGCTCTGTGTTACCCTCAGCATCACAGACCGCATACTGGATTGACTGACCTCTTTCCTCACTAACCTATCCTTCACCACTTCACTCTCCATTTGTGGCATCCCCCAAGGCTACATCATTTAAACATGTCTCTTCGATATCTATCTTGCGCCTCTTGCTCACCTCATCTCCTGCTTCTCTCCCCATTTCCAGTGTTATGCTGATGACACACAACTTTCCTTCAAACTTCTACTACCTCCTCCTCTACCTCTCTCATGCCTGACTGTCTGACCACTATCCAGGCAAGTTGTGCGGCCAATGACCTCTGTTAATGCAAGTAAGACAGAGATCCTTCTTTTTGGGACACCTGCACTCTAGTTCCCTTCTACCCTCTGTCCGCCCTCCTTGGTCCCTCCTCTCTCACCTTCCCTTGAGGCCAAAATCCTCATTTTCACCTTCAACTCCTTCCTCTCCTTCACCCTTCTCACCCTTTACATTGCCAAGAAGGCCCACTTCCAGCTTCATCTCCATAGAGGCCTTCTCCCTTTCCTCAACTATCCCCAGAAGATCAACGTTTCCAGAGCTCTGGTCCTCTCTAGGCTGTACTACTGCAACAACCTCTTCCTCAACCTCTCTCTTTTCTCCCTATGCCCCTTCAGCTAATCCAGAATAGAGCTGCAAGATGTATCGTTGGCCTCAAGCCCAGGGACCATATCTCTCCAGCCCTAAAAACTCTCCACTGGCTCCTGATGGCCACAAGGATCACATTCAAGATCCTCTGCATCATCCACAAGGCTTTCTGTGGCCTGGGACTAAGCTATATCCAACTTTCTCTACATAAAAACTTTCCTGCTCGAGCCCTTTGCACCTCTAACTCCAACTCTCTGCTTGTCAAAAGCATCTCCAAGCAGAGAGTGCGGACAATTCGCTCTCTTCTGCTGGTGCCTCTTTTTGGAACAGCCTCCCTGCCCCTTTCATACTTGAGCTGGACCTCCTTAAATTCTGGAAACTTCTCAAAACTCTGCTTTTCTCTACCTCTTTCCTGTTAATCACCCCACTGCCGCTGAAACTGTCAGCCTGGACCTTTATGAATAACACAGGTACCAGGCACCTGCCCAGTCGACACCTACCGGGGCAGCTGTGCATCCCACCTATGGGACTCCCCCACCCTAGCCCTTAAACAGTGGTTCCTCCCCTGGCATCCTCAGCACTTCCCTGCTGGGCTCTCACTAGCACTTGCCCATACCCTCCTACTTCCCTGCCACCCCCCTGCACCTCCTCTCACAGCACATGCAACCCATTTCTGCCTTTTTGTATTTTCCACTTCTGTCCTCCCCATTGTGCCTGGTGACCTTTGAAACACTGTACAGGTGCCTAACAAATGCTCAATAAATACATAAACAAATGTAAGACTATTGTATGTTCTAAATCCACTACTTTAATGTCCAGAGTGCCCTTGCCTGCCAGGTAATCATATCAGAGAGGAATCACCAACTCCTTGGTATCTCTAACATACATAGCTTCTACATAAGTAACCCTTGTGCTTTCCTGTATGAAATTAATGTGTCTTTTTCTTTAGAAAAGGCGAGGTATACCATTTAATAAGTGACCAAACTGTCTTTGGGTCTGAGCTTATATGCGCCTTGAACATAATCAGCCAAAGAGCCAACAAAAGAGAACTCTTATGCACACTGATCCAGTTCTTATACACTGTCTTTGAATGAGCAATCTCGCTATTCTTTTCCAGCTGAGATAGTGATTTCTGTCTAGTATTTTAATAGACTTTTTTCATAGTTTCTTTCCTGCAGACTATTGACATGTCATTAATTCCTTCATCATTAGGTTATTGATAGTGATGTATCCCCAATCCAGAGACCATGGTACAAATAATATCATTCATTACACCTACACATTCAGGGATTTCAACAATAGATACAAGCTTGTCTTCCATGGAACTTCCAAAACAAAATGTATTACATTTAATACATTATTTTCTGTCCATGTCACCCAAATACCTGCATTAGTTACCTGGGTTTCACCACCCAACGTCCCACCTACCTTATTCCTCATCAAATCCATTTCAAAACATAATATCTGGTGCTCACTAAGCACCATATCTAGTAACTGAAACCTCATGATGTTCTCAAATAGGTTTTTAGATAACAAAATATAGTCTATCAGTGAGAATCTATGCCTATCGGTACAGGTGAAGGAATGTTGGCTTGCATTTTTTGCAGTCTCCATACGCAAAAGCGGATCGGCATTGCAAAAAATGCATGTCATAGTCCCTCCCCACAAGATGAAGAGGGACATAGCATAAGAGGCAGTTTGTTACAATAATTGGTTATTCATAACGCGCTTATTACCCAGAGACTTCGAAGCGCAGACCCAAGAAACAAACCTGCTTTGCTCCATCTCATCGTGCTTTCAAGGCAAGCACATTGCCCCTGAGCTATCCTCCCCAGACAAAGCTACTTTCCACTGAAAGGCTTAAAAGAGGGTGAAATAAGTAAAGGTGGGATCCTCTGCTGCTCTTCTGCTGGGTTTGAGCTTCCCGGGTTCTGCTGGACCTAGATCCCCGGTCTTTGGAGCTTCCTGGTGAGAGGGAGAGCTGCCAGGGATTTGTCGGGCTCCTAGCTTCTTGGGGAGAGTGAGGTTCTGTTTCTGACTAGAGTAAGAGGGTTATCCTGCATAGCTTTCTTTGACTTTTTCACATTTGGGATGGAGATTGATGTAGCTGAGAGGAAGTGTTTTGAAGGCTCCATTTCAAATTAGGGGCAGTGTCCTGGCAGAGATGGGCCGAATCATACTTGGCTGCAAAAAGGGTTTGGCAAGTAAAAGACTAGATGGTTTGAAAAGAAAAGGGCTCAGTGTAACCTTAAATAGCGAGATGATCCATCAGGATCCCCTTCTGCAGGGTATTGCAATTGGCAAACCGTCCGACTGGGCACAGAAGACAATTTGTAATCTTTCTGGTATCAAAGAATTAATAAAGTAGCCAAAATCCAAAATGTTAGCTGGGGGTTGTCTCACGCAATCTTATGATCTTGTCATCTCACAATATCATAACCTTGCTACTAATCCCACTTAGATAAGGGTGGGGAGTAAATGAGAACTGAAACTGTATAGTGCTTTGATTTCATACCCCAAAAGTACTAGCTTACTAGCTAGGATATCTCAGGTTAGAGGGAAATCACCTACGTTTGAGGTGCTATGCTGATCCAATGAAAAATAATTATAGATGCAATGTGTGCTTTTCTACTTTCTCACGTGTGCCCAATGCAATCACTTACCACAAATGTTTCCATGTTTATGCACTGGTTTCATTATATTTCTGTTCTTTTGGATGGATACATATAAAAAGAGCATAACTGAGAAAACGTATGGTGGTTACTTATTGTTTCTGGTTTGTTGTTGGTTTATTTAGAATACAAATGCACAGTACAAGGTCTGTAGATGTCTAACTAAAATCCTGCCGTAAAATTGTGTCAGAAAGGAAAGTGTCAGGAATGATCCTACAGTAGCGAAGGTAGAAATCAGAGAACCCACAATTGAAAGGCTTAGCTTTGACAACAGAGGTTTCTAGATTGTGTGAGTCCTCAACAAGGTTTTGGGAGGGAAGGCAAGCCGATCATGATCAAACTATTAGAGTATGCATGTCTACCTTGATCAGTTTAAGAAGAGGATTTTGTCATATCTGTGTTGTAGTTTGCATTTAGAAAATCCTCCTAATAACATCTCTGTGTTCTAGTTTGCATTTAGAAAGACTGCCTAAAAGCATATCTTGGCATAATTGCATTTATAAAGCGCACCTAAATAGCATATCTGTGGTGTAGGTGCTCCTAGAAGAGGTTGCATTTAGAAAGTGTACCCAATAGCATACCTGTGGTGTAGTCTACCTTTAGAAAGCCCGCCTAATAGCATAACTGTGATATATTCTACACTTAGAAAGTCTGCCTAATAGCATATCTAACATATCTGTGGTGTAGCCTACACTTAGATAGTGTCCCTAATAGCATTCTGTGGTATAATTGCACTCAGAATGTCCGCCTAATAGCATATCTGTAGCGTAGTTACAGATATGTAGTCTGTACATTCTAGTTGCTCCTAGAAGTGATTAGACGCTGTCGTGTAGTCTAGGCTACACTCAGGAAGTCCCTAACAGCACTCGGTAAAACTGCATTTAGAAAATCTGCCTAATAGCATATCTGTTGTGTTATCCACATTTAGAAAGTCTCCCTAATAGCATATCTATGGTATAATTGCATTCAGAATGTCCGCCTATTAACACCTCTGTGGGTAGTCTACATTCAGAAAGTGTGCCTAACAGTATATCTGTGGTATAATTGCTAGTTTAGTTCCGCTTAGAAAGTCTACCTAATAGCATATCCGCGGCATAATTGCATTTAGTAAGTCGGCCTAGTAGCTAATTAGATAACCTAAATCAAAACTGTGATTTAGTTGTACGTGAAAGAAGCAAATAATATCACCCATGGTATAATTGTACCTAGAAACTGTGAATAATATAACCCTGTGACATAGTTGGATTTAGAAATTGAGAATAATCTCACCCTGCGGCATAGTTGAATTAACCCTGTGATATAGCTAAAGCTAGAAACTGTGAATGTACTCACTCTATGAATATACTCACCTGTGGTTTAGTCAAACGCAAACTGTGAATAATCTCAACCGGTGGTATAGTTGAACTTAGAAAGTGCGAAATATCACTGTGGTACAGCGGTACTACAGCTAATCATAGTGGGTGTGCACAGCTAAACATCCGGTGGTATCGTTGTAGTGGGAAGGTGTGAACGAAACCATGCAATGCCAACTATGACACACCTCAAACTAAAAAAAGCATGAGTCCCCCAATGCCTCCAAAGACCTCTGAAAATAACCTCCTCGTGCCCACCTCCCTTCCCGCCTGCCCTATCATCCATAGCCCCCAACCAACCCATCTTCCCTGCCACCACATTCCTTACCCATCCCCTATCCAAACACCAAGCCAGAGGAGCACGATGGCGAGCAAACCATCCTAAGGCCATCCCGCCTCCCATATCCTCCTCCCACCCCCCTACCATCATCATACCGACTTCCCCAACCCACCCGACCAACGGCCAGCCTCACCTCCCAAGCACTCCCATCTCCACTACCATACACCCCCCACCCCTCTCATCAACACCCACCATCATCCACCCACGAGCCCACTCCTTCCCCTCCCTAAAAATTGCATGCCTCGCCCTGGCAAGAACAGTAGCCACTTCCCTCTCCCCCTCCGACACCCCTATCCTCTCTCACGCTCCAACCACAGCAAAAACACTGAAGAGAAAACGTACTTGGTCCCCCTCAATTGCTCAGTACTCATCGCCACTCCTGTCCAGACCCACCTCATCCTTCCAATCTCGACCAGCACCACGCTCCCCACCGGCCTCACCATACCTAAAGCCCCTCTCCCTCGATTTCTGACCGACCACAACCAAAACTCCAAATCCAGTAAACCCGGCAAACCGCTCCAACCCCTGCACCCCCAATCCCACCAACTCAACCGCCCGCCTACTCTTCCCCACCATGCACCCCCCCACACTAGCTTCTCATTTTCCACCCCCTCCACTCCCAACCCCCACATCTGCCACTCCCTCATCACCCTCCTGTACCGAAGTTAATTGCATCCTTTTTAATGCCCGATCTGCAGCAAAAAACAGACACAGCATCTTGGACCTCCTCAACTCCGACAAACCGGACCTGGTCTTTATCACGGAAACCTGGTTCTCTGACGACTTCGCCCGATCGCCAACAAAGCATTCCCCCCAGACTACTCCCTCATCCCACGAAACTGTCCTCTTGAGGAGGAGGAATAGCAATTGCCTTCAAATCTCACTTCTACGCCTCAATCATCGACAACCAGCCATCCATTCCTTCCTGCGAATCACTCCTCGTAAAACTCTTCCTCCCCATTTCGTTCTCCCACAGCTTCCTAATAATCTACAAACCCCCTGGCTACGATAGACAATTCTCAAACAACCTCTGTGACTCTATTGCCACCCTACAACTAAACTATCCCAACCTCACTCTCCTAGGAGATTTCAACATATGGCTTGACATTCCCACCAACATCATGACACACTCTCTGGTTGATGGCCTTGACACAATTAACCTCCAACCCCACATAAACGGCTCCACTCACTATAAAGGACACACACTTGATGCCAACTTCAGCTCCCACAACCTGATACATCTAAACCCCCCCACCCCTATCATCTGGTCCGATCATTTCATTGTCTCTTTTGCTATTCGCTCACCCAACCCTCTCCCCTTACCCGAACCTGAACCTCCAAATCTATGCAAATGCTGGAAGAAACTAATAATCTTTCCGACCTAGCCGACACACTACTTCAGTCTCCACCCCCTACCTCCGTACTCAATGAACAACTAACCACCCGACGCCGACTTATGACTCAACACCTCACTAATGCGGCTCACACCCTCTTGCAAACCATCAGCCCGCCGTGGCCTTTTCCCTAGATGGTTCATACCTGAACTGAAGACCACTAAACAATTACATGAATCCCTAGAACGCAAATGGCGGAAGGAAAAAAAAAACCTCAGCAGATCGACTTTGGCCTGGCACCTTCGGCAATACAAGGCTGAAATCCGGAAAGCAAAAAAAGCCCATTACAACTCCCGAATCCTAAACTGCAAAAACCCCAGCAGAGAGCTTCACAGAATCATCACCAAATTCACCAAACCATCATGCATCACCACCCTCCTGACCCCCTCACAATCACTGTGTGACTCACTCTCTCTCCACTTCTACACCACAGCTCTGGAAAGAACAAATACTCTAACCAAAAAAATAGCTTGCATACACCCACCTCGCAATCCACCCCCATACCAGCCAAACCACTGTCTCCGACCACTTCCCAGCCAATGTTCGACTCCTTCAGTCCAATATCAACCGACCAATTCCTCAAATTTCTCTCTGCCCGCAAACCATCCGGCTCTCCGCTGGACCCTTGCCCAGCCACAACCCTCAAACAAAAGTTTGCATCTACCTGCGCAGGAGAGCATGCAAGAACTATCATAAACGACTCCCTTTCGTCTGGAATTTTTCCCTACACATTCAAAACGGTTCATGTCAAACCTCTTATAAAAAAGTTTCCCTCGACCCTCTCGCACCCAAAAACTACCGCCCCATCTCCAACACCAGATTCCTAGCCAAACTCATTGTCCGAACCGCCTACTCCCAACTAAATACCTTTGTCGAAGCCAACCATCTCCTAGACCCCACTCAATCAGTTTTCAGAGCCTGACACCGAACCAAAACCACCCTAACCTCAACCTGGGACAACCTTAAAAACACAGCAGATTCTGCAGGATGCGCCGCATTAATCCTTCTTGATCTATCCGCCACTTTCGACACGATCAACCACTCAATCCTGCTAGACCGCCTCCACTCCCTAGGAATTCATGGAACCCCCCTTAAATGGATAGCATCCTGCCTCAACAATAGGAAGCAAATAACCCTACTCTCCACCTACTGCTCCCAAGCCCGACCACTCGATACTGGAGATCCACAAGGAGCATGCCTATCAGCCCTCCTGTTTAACCTCTACATGGCCACCCACCCAAGAATAATTCACTTACACAACATCCTGTGCTACAACTACACCAATGACACTCAAATAATTCTAAAACTCCTAAACTCAAAACCCAACTGCTGACCAGACCTCGCTTCCTGCCTCCTCGACATAGATCTCTGGATGACCACAAACCACGTCTTGCTAAATCCCTCCAAAACCGAAATCATGGTATGTGGCAACACCAAACTTCTTCCACACCCACTATCCTGGCCATCTACCATGGGCAACTCACCGACACCCTCTAATTCAGTGAAAAACCTTGGATGCACGCTAGACTCTGACCTAACCCTCTCGCACCAAGTCAAGAAAGTCTCAAAGTCCTACCACTACCACCTCAAAACTCTAAGGCACATTTTTCCATACCTCTCCTTTCCCAACAGACTCTCCGCTGTCCAATCAATTGTTATATCAAGACTGGACTATGCTAACCCCCTTTATCTCAGAGTGCACGCATACCAACTGAATAAACTACAAAGAGCTCAAAACGTTGCAGCCAAACTGCTACTTGCGCTTGGCCCAAGAGACCACATCTCCCCAGCCCTCAAAACTCTGCAATGGCTTCCGGTTGCCCGAAGGGTGACCTTCAAAACCTTATGCATCTCTCACCGAGCACTGCATAAAACCGGACCTCAATATCTTCAAGACAAACTAAAACCCTATCACCGGGCTCGTACCCTAAAATCAAGCTCAGCCGGCCTCCTAGTCATACAAAAAACAAACTCAGTCAGGTTAGGTGGATCATCATTTTCAGCCTTGGCCCCCACTCTGTGGAACGCACTGCCACCCCACATCCGACTCATCGAGCACCTCATGTCTTTCTGCAAACTACTGAAAACATGGCTCTTCCCCTAAGACCGACCCGTGACTCAAACTGGATAACAGCATCTCAATGACATTAGTCCAAAATGCTAGATCTTAAATAACAATCCAGCATCACGACCCAAGCAAGAAATCAAAAGATAATAAGCACTAAGGTAAACTAAAAAGGACGAACAAAATTAGAATGAGTAAAAAGGATCATAGCACTGAAGATGATCGAAAGAATTAGTTGTACGACAGCAGTAAAGTGGTTGAAATTAATTAAATGGATGAAATATACGTAAAGGACAAGAAAATCAAAGTGGATGAGAGGAATAAAGTGGATAACAGCAATTCAACTAGCCCAAATTTCTAGATCATAATTAACAATAACATAAATAACATTCCAACATCAATATTCCAAACGAGGAATCGAAAACTAATAACATCGAATGTAAATGATTAAAGTGGAACAAATCAGTTAAGATGTTAAAAGCATAAGTCGTATGAAAACAGTAAAATGGCTGAAATTAATGAAATTGATGATGTGAATGTAATGGACGAGAGGAACAAAATGGACAAGAAGAGTAAAGTGGAGAGGTTGGAAAGATGAATACATGATATGATGAGTGCACAGAGTGCACTGAACTGGTAGAATGCATGAAACAGATATATGGCAAGGAAGGCGAAAGTGGATGGTATAAATGGAACAAATAAACTAGACGATTCAAGTGCATGTAACAAGTGTAGTGCATGGGACAGATGGAGAACATGGGACAGATCGAGTACGTACGATAAGTGACATGAGTTGAACCGATAATGCATGATAAATTGAGTTGAGCAGATGATGTCGGTAGAGCAGATCAATGTCGAAGGAGAGAATGAAGTGCATGCAGCAGATGAGAGCATATAGTGGATAAGAGCGTATAGCGGATGATAGCGGATAAGAGCATATAGCGGATGAGAGGGTAAAGCGGATGAGAGCACAGAATGCATGAGAGTATGGAGCAGATGAAAGCGTGGAACTGATGAGTGCGTAGAGTGGAGGTAGGCTATGGAATAGATGATAGCATGGAGTAGACGTAGGGTGTTGTACAGATGTAGAGTGTTGAGCGGATGTAGGATATGGGGGGGTTTGGAGCAAATGTAGGGTGTTGAGTGGATGTAGGGTGTGGAGTGGAAGTAACATGTGCAGCAAATGTAGTGTCTGGAGCGGCTGTAGAGGGTGGAGCATGTGTGGAGCAAGTGTAAAGTGTGTAATGGGTCTAGAGAGTGGAGCATATGCAGAGTGTGGAGTGGACTCATAGTGTGGAGCGGGCGCAGAGTGTGGAGGGGCACAAAGTTTGGAGCGGGCACAGAGTGTGGAGCGGGCACTGAGTGTGGCACGGGCGGATGATGTATGTGTCGGAACTGGTGATGTATTTGATGGAACTAATGATGTAGGTAGAAGGAACAGGTCAAGTATGTTGAATGGAACGGATGTAGAGTGTGGAGCATGTGTTCAGTATGGAGCGATCGGGTGATGTATGTGGAACGAACGGGTCACGAATGTGGAAGGAACGGGTGAAGTGAATGGAGCAAGTGAAGTATCGGGGAGAAATGAAGTATAAGATTGAACTAATGAGTAGAACGTATGAACTGGGTGGAACGGATGAACAGGGTGGATCGGTTGAAGTATGTGGATGGAACGGGTGAAGCATGTGGATGGAACGGGTGAAGTATGTGGATGGAACAGGTGAAGTATGTGGATAGGAATGGGTGAAGTATGTGAATAGGAACGGGTGAAGTATGTGGATAGAACGGGTGAAGTATGAGGATGGAATGGGTGAAGTACATGGATGGAACGGATGAAGTATGTGGATGGAACGGGTGAAGTATGTGGACAAAACGGGGTGAAGTATGTGGATGGAACCGGTGAAGTACGTGGATGGAACGGGTGAAGTATGTTGATGGAAACTGGTGAAGTATGTGGACAAAACGGGTGAAGTATGTGTATGGAACGGGTGAAGTATGTGGACAAAATGGGTGAAGTATGTGGATAGAACGGGTGAAGTATGTGGATGGAACGGGTGTAGTATGTGGATGGAACAGGTGTGGTATGTAGATGGAACGGGTGTAGTATGTGAATGGAACGGGTGTAGTATGTGGATGGAACAGGTGAAGTATTGTGGAAGGAACGGGTGAAGTATGTGGATGGAACGGGTGTAGTATGTGGATGGAACGGGTGTAGTATGTGGATGGAACAGGTGTAGTATGTAGATGGAACGGGTATAGTATGTGAATGGAACGGGTGTAGTATGTGGATGGAACGGTTGAAGTATTGTGGAAGGAACGGGTGAAGTATTGTGGAAGGAACGGGTGAAGTATGTGGATGGGACGGGTATAGTATGTGAATGGAACGGGTATAGTATGTGAATGGAACGCGTGTAGTATGTGGATGGAACGGGTGAAGTATTGTGGAAGGAACGGGTGAAGTATTGTGGAAGGAACGGGTGAAGTATTTGGATGGAACAGCTGAAGTATGTAGATGAAACGGGTGAAGTATGTGGATGGAATGGGTGAAGTATGTGGATGGAACAGGTAAAGTATGTGGAGCGGGTGGAGTGGACGAAACTGGTGAAGTGAGTAGAATGGATGAAGTAGGTGGATGAACGGATAAAGTATGTAGATGGAGAGGGTGAAATGGGTGGAACCAGTGAAGTGGGTGGAACCGGAAAGGTGAATGGTACCAGTGAAGTGGGTGGAACCATGAAGTGGGTGAAACCATGAAGTGGGTGGAACCGGTGAAGTGGGTGGAACGGAAGAAGTGTGTAGACGAAACGGGTAAAGAGAGTGGAACGGATGAAGTGGGGGGATGAACGGATGACGTATGTGGATGAACGGATGACGAATGAACGGACGAAAAACTAGGTCTATGAAATGGGTCAGGAAGGTGGATGGAGGATGAATAGAGAACAGACCACGCGGAAATGAGCAGACGGGATGATGAAGCGATAACATGTATAGATTGGACCAAGGGCATTGACTGGAAGGAATACATAGAACTTATCAAACCAATTGTTTGCTTAGAACTGAGCGAGTACATACAACGGATGGAATGCACAGAACAAACAGAGAGCACATAGTGGGCAAGTGATAAAAAAAAAAGCCCAGAACGATTTAAATTGCCTAAAACAACCAAAGTACATAGAATGACTGGAGTGCATGGAATGGTTGGAGTGCATGGAATGGTTGGAGTGCATGGATTGGTTGGAGTGCATGGACTGGTTGGAGTGCATGGAATGGTTGGAGTGCATGGAATGGCTGGAGTGCATGGAATGGTAGGAATGCATGGAATGGCCTGGAGTGCATGGAACGGGTCAGAGTGCATGGAATGGTCGGAGCGCTTGGAACGGATGAAGTGCATGGAACTACTGGAGTATGCTTGACCTCACGACATAAACAGCCATAACACATCTCCACGCTTACTCTCTCCTTTACACCGCCACTCAACTAGAACACAGCGATACTTCGACACCATTCGGTATAGCTGTTCTCATACCATCACTTGCCTCATACTGCCCATCATCCTATCTAAACACAGCTGGTTACACACCCTCCAGCCTAGGCGTTCTCCTCAGGCCTAACGCAGCCAAAATCGATCTGGATAACAACCTACCAGAACGAACACATACTCTTGTACTCCCAAACGCCACACCTACCGCTAAAATGCAGCTATCACAGGAATGCAACAAGGCTGCACACATATCCGATGCTCACACGCACCTATTGACTCTCTCTCTCTCTCTACTGATTTGAATTTCGGTTTCTGAGGGCGTTCAACCTACCAGCGCCTTGAGATCATACCAATGGTACATAAGGGGCTATATAAATGCAAAATAACATAACATAGCATAACAAACACATGTTCCTGTCTTATCCAGATAACCAGTCAAATAGCACAGCAAGTAGAGTGCAAACTTTGACATCTGCGCAGAGCCTGCCAACAAAGGATCGAATCCCGGCAGGGACAAACTCAGCATTTCATCATTCTGAGGTCGATAAATGAGCACCACACACCCTGGATAATAATAAACAGCGCTCAGACCCCTGAGGGTTCGTAGCAGTATATGAATGCAAAATTATTATTTTTATAACATGGCTTGGAAGTAAATGGGATCCAGTGCTGAGAGGGTCACCTGTTAGTCTTTTTAACATCAACAATTAAAGGCAGAGCGAAGTAAGCACTAATTTGAGATGGTATTTTTGCAACTGCGATGAATAGCAGGGTGCCAGAACTAGATGTGCTGTATTGTGTTGTACCTGTGGGGGGCATTTTTACAACTGTGACAGATAGAAAGAAACATTGGGCTTCATGCCAAGTTTGCCAGTCCGGAAATAAGGGTGCCAGTAAGCTCACCGGCACCCTTATTTCCGGACCGACAAACTACGGGTTTGCCTGTTGGAGCCACTCTGCCCGACAGGTCTGACCCTGCCGAGCACATCGGTCATGGGAAGCAAAAGCATCACGGAAGCACCGGCACCGTTTACAACGGTGCCGGTGCTTCCGTGTCCCCACGCCCATAGAGTTCTCTGGGAAATGGGATTAAGAAAATTACCGGCACCTGACTTCCCGGCCGCCGGCCTCGTAATGAGCTGGTGGCATTGGGAAGTCAGGCGCCAGCACATTTTTACCGGTCCGGCAGCAACTCGCCGGTAGCACTGGCAGTGTTATTGCTGGACCCATTATGAGGCCCATTGCTTGCAGTATCTCGTCTACGCTGAAATGTATATGGGATTCATTATCCATTAATGTATAGGAGTGTTGTGAATTATTATTTTCATTCAGCTCAGATACAATATTACTTGCCCAAAGAATAAGGTTCTTCTTACAGTAGCAGTTGTTCATGGTCTTGTTAAATCATACTTTAGCCAATCCTTCACAGAGGAGGCACAGAGGAGGCTATCCTGGACATGTGTCCATATTTCAAGAGTCTGTGGCCTGGCTTGTGTAAACATGGTATATGGGTTTTGGCTGTTTTTATATGGGGACAGATTTCTGTTTTGTAATAGGTTGTATCTCATTCCCCATTGAAGAAGAGTCCCTTTTTTGTGGGCATTTTATTAGAATTGTTGGCATCGCCTGGCACCAGGCCTTTGTATGAATATTAATGAATATTAATATAGTTGTATTCAATTACATGATTAATACAGGATGGTCAGATTGTAGGAGAAAAATAGCAAATATTTCCATGTATACAGTCAGTGTTTCATGGTGGAACGTGAGTTGACCGTGAGTCGTGAATGGTGTTGGTGATGTGACCAAAATGAAATAATAACAACGAATACCAATGAGCATAATGTTCATAAAACAGCAATTGTAATAGAGGAGGGGAGAAAGGAGGAGTTAGTAATGGGGCAGGCTAGAAGGCAGTATTGCGCTGGGTAGTTAGAGTGGGTTCTTATCGTATGTGGGCAGGCCTGTTGGGTCCTGAAGTATATGGCTGAATAGCTTATGTTAAGAGAAAGAAGAAGCATTAGCTGTAGGAAGCCTGGTGATTGAAGTGCTGAGATGCACACGATTGGCTGTTAGTTGGGCTGGGTAAGCATATTGAGGGTGGTGGGGGGAGGAAGTACGGTCCTGAAGTATATTGCTGAACAGCTTCTGTTTAGATAAAGGAGAAGCATTAGATGTGGAATGCCTGGTGAGTGAAGTAATGAGGTGCACATGAATATTGTTAGTAGTGCTTGGTAAGCATATTGGGGGTCGGTGAGGGAAGAGGCGTTTGTTTGTTTGTTAGTGCTTAGTGAGTTCTGGCTGATGTACATAAGTAGTAATGTGTGGCCGGCTGTATAGGCATCCTGAGGAGGCAGTGAACATGCGAGGCCGGGTGGGCCTTGCCCAGCGGCAGTGACGTGATATGTCCGGGTGCATGCTAGAAAGCTAGGTAGGGTCAATGGCAAGATCCCAGGTTGGTGGACCAGTCAAGCCATGGCTGGGTCCAGGTCTGAGCTGCAATTATGGTGGGAAAATGGTTATGAAGGCCTGCTTAGTGTGCTGTTCTAGATTGACAAAAGGGATCCCGGGGGGTCACGTGCCATTAGAGGCAGTTGTGAGTGTCCCCACGTAGTGTGCACTCATTGCATACATGCGTCATGTGTATCAATCGCCAACAACATTGCTGCACATTGGGAGTGGCTGACTAAGGTGGAGTGTCTGACCTGGTTGGGTGTCGGTGCTTGTGAAAGTGGGCACGCGAGATCAGATGCAAACTTAAATAGAGGAGCTGTGGCCCTGAAGACAACTGTCCTGTTTTCCCAATTAGAGGGGTCACATTAGTCATGGTGGGGTGAATCTAGGAGTGATGGGTGTGGAGTTGCGTGGCGTAACCCCGATCGAGGAGTTAGCATTCAAACCATGTATAGTTAAATTTCCAATTTTTTACATTTGTATCTGCCCCCATGTATACAATTACCCTATGGGTAGTTTGTGAGGAAGTAGTTGTGTGTTAATCATCTTCTTAGTAAAATGAGTTGGGGGCAGTTTTTTTTTTTTGGATAACTCGAATATAATCAGTGATAATGACTTAACCTCTGATTGCAGGACCATAGTAAAACTTATTAAATCCTTTAGCCCGGAGTGCTCACATATATTACACCTTAGGTCTAACAAAAGTTCCTAGCTCTGCAGTTCCTGGTGGCTCTTAATGCAGGGGCTCCAGGACAAGGTAAGTCATTTGGCTTCAATCCACTCCAGGGAGCATGGCTGGCACCTACAGGGGATCCTTCACTTCCAGTTAGATGGTCCCGGTTCCAAGGAAGTCAGCAGTTGAGGTCTTGGTCCACAGTAGTTCACCCCCACTGTTCCCAGGTGATGATTAGCAGGCAGAGATCTCTGCCTTGGATGTCTTTTGTCTACACCTCTGTGGCAGACGACTCAAAAATGGACTTCCCTCCCAAAAGAGGTTCAAAAGAGTATTCTTCTTCTTCCTCATGCTCAAAGATGAATACAATAATGAGATTGTGCCACTATTCTTTTGTAGGACAAATTCCACAGGAAATTGATCCAAAGCAAGCCTTGTTTTAATGGATTCAATCCTTTTTGTTGTAACACATCATCTTTGCCTTATGCCATCACACTCACAGTGCCTTGCTAATAGATAAAGGATGGGAAAGAAAGAGAAGAAAACCCCAACAGTAAGCAAGATGGTGGGATCATTCTCAAGGCCCAACTTGCCTCTATGGCTACTCTAATCTCATCCCCTTACCTTGCCTGTTGGTTTTGAAGGCAGTCCAGTGGTTATCACCCTAGTAACAGGCTGCTTGTGTCACATACGTGCTCCTTCTTAAGCAACGTTCCAAGGAGACCTCTTAGGGGGATGTTTCTAAGCTCTTGGAAATGGTGTGTCCCTCCCTACAGGGGATCATAGAGGACAGCATCATGGCTATTTTTTCACAATGCAGCTGCAGAGACATTCAGCCTAGAGACGAAAACATATAGGTTTGGCCCTGCTCACAGAGTTGACACTGGTATGATATCAAATTGATGTGGCTTCATCAGTCACCAAGCAACAGCAAGGTATGGATTATATTTAGAGATGTACCTGTCACCAGACTGATTATGGCAGACAATTATAATAATTTAGATCAAAGGTGCAGAAGTTAAACTGCGGCTTCTGCCTGCTGTGACTTTATATCCGAAGAACCATCAGGGATTCACTGGTGAGCTTTGAACCTGCTCTCTGCGATAGCAGAGCTAGCACTGTCATGTCAATAAATGGGTTATAGCAAGCTGCTTTTGTGTGCTCTAATTTTAACATGCTCCATTTTTAAAGGGCGTTTATCCGGGTCTGATTAGCAGCCCTCACTTTTAGAAGAAACACAACTACCTGCATCATTTTCTTTCAATTCAAAAATGCAAGGGTGTTAACACCCTCACTTATGTCAATTCATCAAATTAGGGCAAACATATGCGCTTGTTCTTTGGCTTAAAGAATCTTCTGGGAGACAGGTGTGTCTAAGTTGCTTTTATAATGGTAGGATGTTCTATATTTGCACTGGGTGAAATGTAGACATAATAAGGATGACAATGAGGCGAATATGCCCTGGCAGGCCAGAGGCTCTTCTTTCCTGATCACATTTTGAATAACGAACCTAATTAAGGCCTCATAATGTTCCATAGAAGATGCAACCTCCTTTTGACTACTGTTGTAGACTCTAAAGTGTATGTATTGTGGGGTATGTTTCAAGCTATACTCATCACTGTGTGAGTGGGGAGGTTTATAAGTGCAACTTGAGGCTTCGTAGGTTCCTAAATCAGATTAATGCTTACATTTTCTCCGCCTAATTTCAAGTTGCTAAAATTCACATTTTAAATTCCCCTAATCTGTGGTCAACCATGGGGGTGTGGGGGGGGTTGGCGTTAGTGTCTGGATATGGTCCTTTTGAGAGAAATCCACTGCATGGATGTGGACTATCTCAATTTAAAAGACTGAAACGCAGTGTGTCAACAACACTTTTGTTCATCCATTGTCCCACTTTTAGCGAAAAATAGGGTGATAAGCAACGATCACCCCACAGAGATGGTGCTGGGTACCAAAAGGAAAGGACTGTTAAGGAACACAGAGACATAATAACACTCTCAGAAAATGTAACAAACACAATTGTGAAGTGTCACCATCACAAATAGTCCTGGTCTAATTAGATTTAGGAAATAGGAGTAGATGTGATTCTGTCCTTTGTTCCCTGGTATACCCTTGACAATACACTGCTCCGAAAAGAAGTTCCTACACTTATTTGAACTTCTACAAAAACGGACACAAGAGTATGGACAACTCCATGTTACTACACTGTAGGCCAAAAGTGAACTAACCCGGAATGAATGTAATTATGTGTAATGTAAATTGATTTGTTTGTATATATTTTTATAAGCTCATGAAACAGTATGTATTGGAAACAACAGGAATTATGATACTTTGAATAAAATATGTCTTTTCTCTAAGAAACAGTGGCGTTTCTTATGAAAAGCGGTCTGTTGGAGTGGAAGCAGTTGGCAACTCCCGAGGTATGTGGTTTGCTTGGATCTGACTATTATTAGTCACAAGAGAAACAGGAGCAGGAGGAAGTTTGTGTTTCAGATTCTTTTCATAGAGAAATACCTTATATACCACAGTCCCATCAAAAATGAAAAAATCACGAGGTGCAACCTATTTCTACATACCTTTTGAGCAGGGGAAAATATATCTCTTGAAAAATATTTTCAAAATCATCTTCATTACAACAATTCCCAACAAGGCTGAGTAATGAACTGCTTCTTTAGAATTTTTTAAACAAATCAGAGTCATACATTTATTTTGACCGTAATCGGGGCAAAGTCGTTGTGACCGAAGTTTTCAACAGGTCAAGTATTGAGCACAATGTTCAATGACAAAATATCGAACAGTGAGACAGCCGATAAGATTTGTACAACAACGAATATTGCCCTCAGAAGCTTGGTATTCGGACCAACTTAAAGCAGCCAGTTTGTAAAACAGGCTGAATGTAAGCGGCACAAATTGTATGATCCCCTTTCTAGGGAACGTCATAAGGCTTGCCTCGTGGCCTACAACATAGCTATAAAAGCAGCAAAAACATTGTTTCTTTCTCAGAAAATTGGAGCTGTCTTATGTAAACCGAAAGCACTGGTCTCTGTTGTGAAATCACTCTCTTCATCAGGCACACTGACAGCGAAGGTTAGACCTACGGATGAATTATGTGACAACCTATCCCGATTTTTTATCACTAAGATTGGAGATATTCGTCGTAACATCGCAAACGTTGCAGCCACCCATCTAAGTAATATAAACTGCCCCTTTCATCTCACGCACACAGCTGAGCCTATAGAATGGTCTTCCTTCCCCATGTTTTCAGAGGAAACTGTTCTAGCAGCAATTCAAAAGATTGAATCCTGCTCCCCATCGGAAGCTATTCCTATTGATATCATGAAAAAAATTGTTCCAGATCTTTTGACAATACTTACAGTAGCAGTGAATAATTCATGTCAATCTGGGTTGGTCCCGTCTGAACTTAAAGCGGCAAGAGTCGCCCCTCTTCTAAAAAAGCCATCACTCAACTCCACTGTTCTGGCTAATGTTCATCCTATTTCTCTTCATCTTTTTCTTTCTAAACTACTTGAATCTCTGGTACCACCTCTTCTTTGTTCATTTCTTGAATCCTCTCATCTCCTCGACCCTGTGCATGCTAGCTTTAGACCTGCCAGAGGCACGTAGAGTGTACTGGTCTCTGACCAGGATGATATGACCAGGCTGGTAGACTCAGGAGGGTTTGGTGCCCTAATACTGCTAGATCGATCAGCGGCTTTCGACACTGCCGACCATCCCATCCTGTTTTCCCGACTGTCCCAGATAGATATATTTGGCCAGGTACTAGCCTGGTTCACTTTGTGCCTAGCAGATCGTACCCAGTGTCTCTCCATGCCACCTTTTCTATCTGCTCCATGCCTTCTTAGATGTGGAGTCAGGCAGAGTACGTCTTTGTCTCCGATTCTATTCAACATATACATTTGGGCACTTGTGTGTCTCACCCACTCTTTTGGCGTCAGGTGTTGCTCTTATGCCGACGACACTCAGATCCTGATCCCTTTAGATCTCGATCAGGCTGAGATGTCATCATGCCTACGAGGATGCCTGGTGGCTGTGGGTAAATGGATGAACCACAACTGGCTCAAACTGAACGGAGACAAGACAGAGGTCTTGGTGGATGGGTGCCCCACAGATCCCTCACTCTGGATTTCCCCCTTCTGGCTCACTTCCCATGGTGCCCTCCCCTCCCTGATGAGCAAAGAAAAAAATCTGGCTTTTCTGTCTATGACCAACCAAGTCACGACCGTGTGTCAATCGGGGCATTTCCAGCTGATAATTTTGTACTCCCTTTAGTTCCTGTTCCTATACACCCTCCTGTGGTAGCGACTTTGATACTGTCCCGGTTGGACTACTGCAATTTCTTGTACGTAGCCCAACCAAAGGGGCTTATCCAGAGACTGCAACGCTTTCAGAATTAGGCAGCTTGGATGGCAACTGGCACCCCTTACGGAACCCACATATCCCGGTCTTGGGATCGTTACACTGGCTTCCTGTTAACCAGCGCATAAGGTTTAAGGCTCTATGTATAGTCCATCGAGCCACTCATGATCTAGGTGCAGCATTTCTACAGGCTAAATTTACACGCTACTACCCCAACTGTCAACTCTGCTCGGCTTTGGTTGTTCTGCTTATCGTGCCCTTCTATTGTTGTGCGAGGATTGGAGGTAGAGCTTTCCCTATAGTCACTGCTAGCCTATGGAACAAACTCCCAGCTGCCTTAAAGAAACTGTCAAATCACATGGCCTTTAGGAAAGTGATTAAGACACTTCTCTTTTAGTCAGCTCTTTTCCCTTTCAGTGGTTCCCCACCTCACGCTCCAACACCAAGATACCTTTGGGTGACCGTTGAGCTTAAGAAATTTCAAAATCAAATCAAATCAAGTGTGATCAAATCTCGCTGTTTGGAGAGTATTATTCAGTTCGGGGTACATGTTTCTACATATTGTGCCCTTTTTATGAGTGGACCTGTTTCTGAGGGAGGTTATTTCAGTGGTAAGAAGAAGATGCAGTAATCTGATCACATCTGCTTTTTCAAGATGTTCAGCCAAACGTTAAAGTCTACCAAAAATCAAAAGGTGGGAACTTTGAAACCAGTACTTTTTTCAGAGCACAAAAAAAAACAACTGTTGTATGTTGTTACTTCAATTATCATTGGCTTGCAGATTCAGCGGAGAGCCATCATGTTCCTATCCCTTACTGGAGATGATTTTTCAATGAAGTGTAGGAATGTAGGGGTTAAGGAATTAACCGCTAATCCGCCCCTCCCATTCGGATTCTGTATGCACATATCAAATAATAATATTGAATGTGGCAGGGAGATCAAAAATAGGAGCCCAATTTTCCCTACCCATGTTAGTGTAATAAAGTTCAGGTCAATGTGCAAAAGTCAACTAATACAAGAGAATCTGTACTCGTGGTAATATCAACTTTACTCCAACGGGAACAGATCCTCTTGCATTAGCTGAAGTTTCCCAGATCCCTGTGGTTAAGGGATTACCCTTCAGTATCTAGTATAGCATGTAAATGTCTGCATTACTGCAAGCATCACATCTCTTCAGCACACCTGCATTCTACATGTTCCGTGCACTGATGTACTGAAAAGGATCTGGAGTATGCAATGCTCTAGGTCAAGTTTGAATGGAGAAATGAAACTTCCCATAATTTACAATAAGCATGAAGACCCTTGCATATGCAAACATTTTGTTGGTTAAAACATTTATTATGCTGTCTAAAACCCCTCAAAGTAGGCAAAACCTGGAAAATGCAAATGTGGAATGCTTCAGGCGGTTTACTCTGGGCATTTTCAATGCATAATAGACATAGAAAGTAGATAGTCACATGAATTTTCTGAAGTTTAATGTTGCCTTTTGGTCTTTTTGGGTATTCAACAGACTCCCACCCAGATACAGTGTATAGTCAATGGAAACCTGAAAGAGCTAAGTACAGTTAAACCTGTGACAAACAACAGACTTTTTTTATTGGAAACTGATTGTCAATTTGCCAGTGTGTGAAGATCACAACAAATTGTTGCCCCTCATAATAAAACATATAGAAATACACTTTAAAAGATACAAAGGAAAATAAGCTCCCGATGGTTCTCTTCTAACTCAATGCAATTAAAGCCTTAGATAGAGTAAACTGGTTATACTTGGCAGAGGTTTTAGTGGCTTTTGGCTTTGGGCCTGATTTTATGAAATTGGTTCTCGCACACTTGACCTGCCCACATGCATCAATGAAAATGAATCATAGGCTCCCTAACCTGATCCCCATTTAAGGGGGCATGCGCCAATTTTGCCACTCATGGGGCCTCATTACACGGAAGGCGGTGAGCCATGGCGCTATTAGCGCCATGGCTCATGCCGGTAAAATACCGGCACCGCCTTGGCGGAAAGGGGATTTACCGCCCCATTCCAAGGTTGGTGGGGCGGTAAATCCCCCTTCCGCCATTGCCCTTCCCCATTCCCATTTCTGCCCCCTAGGGCTCTATGGGAATGGGGAAGGCGCTAATTACGGCACCGCAATTTTGCGGTGCCGTAATTAGCTCCGAGGTCCCTTAGCGGGTTGGTTTTTAACGCCTGCAAAAAGCAGGCGTTAAAACACCAACCCGCTAAGGGACCTCGTAGTAAGGCGGTAATGGTTAACGGCCACCGTTACCATTAACGGTGGCCGTTAACCATTACCGCCTTCCGTGTAATGAGGCCCATAGTCACCTTAGCGCTTGAACCCCTGGCCACATAAGTACAGGTAACCGCATGATCGCAGGAATCCACATTGGCGGGTCAACAAATAAATTGGCCCTCTTTGCCAATGAGATTATTTTCATGATGACCAGTCCTGTGTACGGCATTCACTACAGAGCTAGTTTTGTTTCGGCGGATCTCTGGATAATGCATTAATTACGCTGAATCAGAAGCCCTTAATGTCTCTATGCCCCAGGCGGATTTACAATATTCGCGACAAACTCATTCCTTTAAGTGGGAGGAGGACAGGCTTAAGTATTTAGGGATCTACCTCACCCGCTCCCATGATACTCTGTTTTGCCATACTACCCGGTTCTTCTCTGCAAACTTTACCAAGTCCTTGATCAGTGGAAATGCCCTGAGATGTCTTGGTTCGGCAGGTACACCGCCATTAAGATGAATGTACTTTTGTGGTTGCTCTACGCCTTCAAGGACCACCCACTGCTGCTCCCCTCCCACACTCCCAAAACTCTGCGATCTAAAGTCTGGGATCTCATTTGGCAAGATACATCTCCATGAATATCTGTGGGAAGATTTTGGTCTGTCATAAACAAAAGGTAGGCGTGGCAATGCCTCATGTGCACCAATATCTGCTTTCAGCTCAGGTGTCCATGCTACTTGATTTTTGGGGCATACAGCTTAAGAACACTGGGTGGAATTTGAGCAGACATCTCTGAGAGTTCCTTTTGCTTCTCTGGCTTGGCTACCATCACCCTGCTGACCTTCAAAGCACACCCTGTTGTCTCCACTCTGATTACCCTAACCTATTGGCATAGGGCGAATTACAGATATCGGCTTAACACTTACCCCTCACCAATTACACTAATTTTACACAACCCGGCTTTTACATGGATTGACTAGTGGGGACCTTATTAGATGGATGGTGGGTTAGTCTGCATGATTTAGGTGAACTGCATGACAAGGGGACCCCCTCACCTTTGAGCAATGTAGTAAAATATTCACGTTGCCAGAATTAGAGAGATTTTGTCATATGCAACTCAGACACTGGGCGTCCCATCTTGAGACCAGAAAGGGCAGGGGGAGAGACCTGATGTCTTTTGAGAAGCTGGTATTGTTTAACCTCTCCTGTCACAAGGTTTCTAACATGTAAAAGCTATTACTGGAAGACACAGGGAGGAGATGGAGGCAGATATGAGGAGCTGGGAGAAGGACTTGATTCGCACAATTATAAGTACGTTGTGGGAAACTGTGGAGGAGGGCTTCTAGAGCATCTATATCAGGGGCGTAGGAGACCTATAAAAACTGCAAAGGGACAGGGGACACCTTTGCACTTTGCTTTTTTCATTTATGTATTGTGGTTTCGGTGCCCGAACCTCTGTGGTTATATGGGGACTTTAAATTGCCCAACATTAAATTTCGCCATAACCATACCCAATTTAAGCTCAATATATGTATTTTGAGGCAACCCTGCACAGCACCCACATACGATCCCACAGGGGCCTATAACACAGAAATGTGCGGCACAGAGACCGTTTCCCAGAGCAATCGTATGGCCTGTGACCTCCAAACCCCCACATCCCTCTTCCACTGGCTGCTCATTGTCTGCAAAGGAACCATTTGTGCTCTTCCGAGGATAAAGGCGTTTGCCCACTCCTGCACACATGTGGCCATTGTGTCCAAAAGAAATGAAAAATGCCGACACGTCTTACCAATTAACGACCCCCCCATCCCTATTACGAACTAAAACTCCTTCCTCATATATTCACCTCCTGTACCTTGACCACAACACAACACTCCTCCCTTGCTGGAAACTGGAACCCTCCTTCACTCAAACACAGAAACTTGAGGACACTGGAACCCTTCCAGCACTCCTAACATCTGATTATTAAGAGGAATTATGTCCATTACCACAATAGGAGATACCTTCCTACTACCCGCAGACCTATCGCCCTCGGCTCACCCATTATGCTACTTCCATTAATTTCTGTTATTATACTGCACATATCATTGTTAACTGGCAGCCCTCCAGCATGGCCATACACATTCCATTCAATTCAGGCCCCCCAACCTCTTGTCCTCTGCAAAATACAGTGTGCGACTCTCCCTTGAGCGGGAACTACAACTCCCATAATGCACCTGAAAACATGCCCGAACCCCTTATCCACATGCACCTCATGTAATCCTTTCATTGTAATATGTTGATTGTTCTACCTGTTAGGTGACCTGTGGCAAAACCCAATGCTACATTGCATTTGGCTAAAACCACTTTGCATGTCTTACCGAATCACCTTGTCCTTCAAGGGCTTCTTCCGGACTAGGACCGGGGCAGGCATACTAATTACCCGCAAATATTTGAAACTTGCCCAATCATGCTAAATCCCCCCCCCCTACCACCACAGCTGTATCACAAGCAAGGGCATGTTCCTCCAAATCCAATTGACCTATGTGGCAGCCAGCAAGCCTGGGTCGGTTGAGTAGTGGAGTGACATTTTTTTGTTAGCCCATCCAGGTTGTTTCTTTCGTTTAAAGGCAGGATCAAAATGTATTCAGTTTCAACAGAAGCAAAACCAGTTCGTGTGGAGAGGTTCAACGAGGAAAACCTAGCTCAGAAACAAACATAAATGCTCAAAATGCTTTGAAAATTTCATCATTCAAGATCCAGCCTCTAAACGCAAGGCAGGATCAAAATGTATTGAAATATTCATTGGGGGAAAAAAACAGCTCCAGAGCAAGACCTAGTGCTCAAAATGAATTCACAATACTAGAGAACTCTTACAAGATAATGTATTGTTGGTATCTTACACCTGACCATTTACATACTGTGTATCCCATTTTTTCTCCTCATTATTGGAGGGGGTATGCGCTCACCTATGTATGTGTCTCAAAAGTGATAAAACTGAACTTCTGCTAGATGGAACCCCAGCCTCCCTGAGTAAACTAGATTGTCAGTATAGCTCCTTCACCATCGATAACATACCCATCATGGTGTCTCAAACAGTCAAGACCCTGGCCACGAACAGACAAGTAAGTGCTATTGCTTCATCCTCAGCATACTATTCCAAATTGCTTAACAGAGTCAGACCCTTCCTATCTCAACAGAACTCCCTCACCAGTGCAGATGAACTGGGATATGGGGGATTATGATCACCTCATGGCTTAGCGCAGACGTTCCTATTGTATTGTTTTGTTTTTCGTTGTTTGCCTAAGCGCCCTGATGCCCACGGGCTATCGGCGCTATACAAAAATAAATACATACATACATACAAGGGCCATAATTGGTTCAAGATTGGATTATTGCAATGCCCTCTTCGTAGGGACCTCGTGCAATAACATCGCCGAACTCCAACTGGTCCAAAACAATGCCCTCAGAGCTGCCACCGGGATTTCCAAAAAGGACCACATTTCGGAGGTCAGGAAAAGGTGCACTGGCTTCCCGTTAAAGAAAGAATTATCTTTAAGACCCTCGCCCTTACTCATAAATACATTCATGACCTCGCACCTCTGTACCTAGCCCAGGGAATATCCAAGCACACCTCATCCAGACCTACCAGAACAGCCTACGCAAACAGGATTGCCATTCCCAAAACACGTAGGGTCCACGCAGGCGGCACCAGTATCCCAGCCATGGCCGTCTCACACTGGAATGCTATTCCTGCGCACATCAGATCTATTGACTCCCACATAGCCTCCTGCAAAGCTGTCAAAACCAGGCTATTCTTATGACTGCATCCTTCTGCTGAAACTCAAGAAAGTGACCTAATGATTAACCGTTGCACGAACTGTCCACTGTCCCTCGACAACTAAATGTGTAACTAAGAACTCCCAATGTGGGGAGCTGCTACTATAACCTTGAATGAAACCTGATGACAAACTGCATGTACCAGCGCCTTGTTGCCTAAGGGCCAAAATGTTGTGTATTTGTGCCATTGAGAAAATCACTTGTACCCTCTCTGATTCTTTGATCAAATATAGGTGTACTATGTAGGCGTTTATGGGATCCCTTTATCACATGTTACTTCAGATGAACATAGTAGATGGCCGCTATGCTGTGGGCAGCCAAGTACCTTTATTGATGTATTCCGGGTCCTTTTGCCAAACTCTTCTGGACAGCCACAGATTATCCCAGTGCACCCCCCTTTTTGCTTGGGCTTTCTTACCCTTTTAATTGCACGTATTCTGAAACAGCGATTATTTTATCTATTCCTATTTATTTAGCATTTATTGAGCACTCCAAGCGCGGGGGCATGTGTCTCCTATTTACATAGAAAAGTCAGTAGGCAGAGGAATACATTGCCCATCAGGTTTGTAACTGGTTACAGAGAGGTACAGTCCAGACCTGTGGACCTGACACGTATATGCACAAGCAGTTGGTTTGCTGGGGGGAGCAAAGCGGTCCAGTGGTGTTTAGGAGTCTTGAGTAAAGAGCCATGTGTTGAGGTTCTTGCAGAAGCTCCAGAGTGAAGGCTCTGATTTTAGGGCGTTTATATATGATTATGTATGCAATTTATTTTTCTCCTGACATATCTTGTCCTTGTTGTTTGTTTGATTCGATTTGTTGGTTTTGTTTTCTCTTTCTTAATGTATTTGAAAATCCAATAAACATAATTTTAAAAAAAAAAAGACACAAAAGAGTGTGTTTCAACAGTGATTCAGGTAGAATTTCCTGAAAAATTAGGGGGTACCATTAGTGGTGTCTGTCATGAGTCCATTTTACATACATGGAAGATATGGTTACTGCTCAAGCCAGCTTGACGTAGAGGGTCTGTAGAGGCTCATGTGGATCTTGTTGGTGCATCTGCTGAAAACAGATTAGACCATAAAATATCAAATAAGTTATGCTTTTTCCCAGGAATCTGATTGGTCTCTGAATGGGGATCTGATAGATATGTCATGTACTGTATGTTCTCGTGCTGAGTGGTGTGAAAGAAGCCTAATGCATTGCAGTTTGGAGTTCCTCTTTATAATTCCGGTGACTAAGTGAGCATAAGGACCCAACGAATGTGGCTCCCTGAGACACATATGGAAAGACATGGCATGGAGTCAGATTGAAGCATTCGAGCCAAGGGAGACTTGGTCATGCTGCTTATGATGCTTCTGCTCATTATACTTCATCAGACATTAACATCTTCCTTTTTACCTGGTCATACTGTGATAGATGGCATCCTTGGTTCATGCTGACATCACACACAAAGAAAGCACTATATCAACTAAACAAAGGATAGACTCACCCCAAATTGGTCCCACCACATGTATCCTTGCTGAGCTTCTCTTCTTGTTCCTGCTGCTGCCTCAGTTTTTATGCATTAAATGGCAGTAAGTGCATGCCCACTGCCTTGGGCTGTGTCCCACACATTGGAGTCTGAAAGCGACTCATGGTAGAGGCATGGCTCATGGCAGAGGTTCTAGAATCCAGAGATGGGATGGCTTCAGTGTCAAATGTGTCAGGTGACTAGAAAGCACATGTTGGTTTCCAAGCACTTTATCTGACAGTTTCCTATTGTGGCACCCTAACTGAAAGCCCGCCTCCTGGCTGCACCCTGCAAGCAAAACTTCCCATGTGTTTCCAGCTATGAAGAAGCCCCAGCCCCTCATTATGCCACTGGGACCCTTCACTTCCCGATGCTCCATGATACTACACTTCCCAATCCCAAATCACGTGATATGTGGATGTGGGATTTAAGGATACTGGGCTGCATGGGTCAGTACCTCACTTCAGGGCATGCTATTGAATCAAGGGATGAGGAGGCAATGGCTCTATAATAAATATCTGTGTTGTGTCTTGTCTATGCACCCGTTAAATATGTGCCTTTTTTACTTTACCTGCAATTACAAGTGCCTCAATTACACAAACATTGTCAGTGTAGAAATGGCAACGCTCTGACTAGGCACACAGGCTCCACATTGTCTAGTCTGCCTTTTCTCAATTTCCAATATGGCTCATTTGGGATTTCAGTCTAGCAATGAATAGGAACATGTAGGGAGCCATGGGAGAAAGGTTACAGAACGTGAGGTTAAGTACAGGCCTTTTTAGTGGCTGGGGATGGCCTAGAAGACAACACGTTTCCTGCTCTGGGCAACAGAAAATACAGAGCTCGTAAAGTAGCATTGCCATCAGTGTGTAGTTTTGTCACAATCATTGTAAATTGGCAAGAGGTTGGTGCAGCAAAAGGAACATCCAGACACTACCATAAGAGACAAAGGTTGCCACATTTGCTTGACGGTCCCTTCCACCTCTCCCTTGTCCCTTCGGATTGAACTTCTGATCAGAGACTGGGCTAGGTTTCTCAGGTGTGTGTGATTATAAGCCGGTAAGAAAGCTCAGCGAGTTGAGCGTTTGATGCTGTGATCTGAGCATGATACGCAAGTCTATGCAGGTCGCAGGTTCGAATCCCAGCAAGGCCATCTCAGCCTTTCATCCTTCCGAGGTCGATAAATGAGTACCAATTTCATTTGGGTTATATTGTATGTAAATATGTGCTCTGTAAAGCGCTTTGGATTAAGGCGCTACATAAATTACCCATTGTTAAGGGAGCCTCTTTTAAAATCTCGCTCAACTCATTATCTCTGCTAAATAATGATAGTAGGATCTTAAAAAACCTTTTTTTATTACTCGTGTATAGTCAAAAAAGGAGAAAATTGACTTTTACAAGAAGAAATTTACACAATCAGGAATCTTTGTTTCTTGCTACGGAAAAACCTATTTAGGTTTGTTCAGTTCTATTTGTACTAGACTCATACTGAGGTTTGCAGTGCGGAAAGAATGTTTAAAACCAAGTACCTAACCGAGAGCAAAATAACAACCCTTTGCATAGTCGGCCTTTAAGATTCACCTTGAACTCATGTTGAGCTCTGACCATATCTAATTTCATGGGGTCAGTCATTACTGGTGTTTCTGTCTGTCTAAGTCCTAAGTTGCATTCAATATGAGTCCATCCATCCCGATTTTAGGACAAGGGGCTCAATGTTAAGCTGCTGAAATCGTGCATCTCTTTGCGTGGTCAGGCTGGAGTACTTGATTCATGCATATCAATCTGGCGCGTGGGTGGGGCAGTCTGCTATCCTGAGCATAATGAAGCAGGAAGACAGGCATACATTTCATATCCTGAGCATAATGAAGCAGGGAGACAGGCATACATTTCATATCCTGAGCATAATGAAGCAGGGAGACAGGCATACATTTCATATCCTGAGCATAATGAAGCAGGGAGACAGGCATACATTTCAAATATGCCTTTTTCCTCAGCTCCAGTATGGCGTTCAGCTCTGTCTTTGCTACAATCTCGATCAGTGTGGCCATGGCACATTGCAGCTCCAAAGCCCTCTAGATGCTTGCATCTCTCTCTCTCTCTCTCTCTCTCTCTCTCTCTCTCTCTCTCTCTCTCTCTCTCTCTCTCTCTCTCTCTCTCTCTTCATATATCGGTCTTCTGTTGGTCAAGGACCTCCTGCGTGGCTAAATTCACTCATGTTCTCTGTCCCTTCCTTTTATAGCGTAAACAGCATGCGTCTAATATGGGTCATTAGAAGTGGCTCCCCAAAGTGTCACGAGATATTTCATCAGAATCCATTGCCATCCAGAGTGTGTCTGCACCGATCCCATCTGTTTATTAGAGGCAACGTAAAGATGGTGGTGGGCTACTTCCGCATCAAAATCCAGCCATTGGCTCGAAGACCATTACTAGGACCTTTATGATTCACCACCTATAGCAGCGCCCTTACTGTGGTCAGAATGCCTATGGCAAAAAGGCCTGTAGAAGAGTACAGTGGCCACAAGAAGCTACTTGAGAGTGTTAGTGATACAGGGAGGATATGACTATACACTGCATATGTCTGCACATGCTCATGCTTTATTCCTGAAACTATAAAGGCCATCCTACTTCTGTACTTATTTGCACAGCCTGTACACTCTATATTTATGTAATTTCTGTACCTGATGTATATTTGTAACTATGTAAGCTTTGCATTTTCATACTGCTGCGCCCTTTTACCTACGGGTTTGGTGCGCATAATAAATGTATAAACAAACAAACAAGAAGAAAGATATCCAAGGAGCTCAGTCATTTAAAATCATAATATAATTTCATCAACTCAAATGAAATGACTGCACTCAATGCAGTGCATCTTTTCCGTGCAGAGAGACATGGACATGTAATGTTCTTCTTTTACCGTTTCTTTCACCTCCATAATTCATCTTGTTAATCATCATTATGATCGGTCGGGAGCATGGACAATGGTGCCTGCTTCGATCCTATCAGAGGTAACTGGAGCTTAGGTTCCTGGAAGGACACAATGCTTCACTATGAGTTGAAACCGCACAAGTACCAGAAAGCAGGAGTTGGGTTAAACATCTCTAAAGGTGAAGGGGTTCGTCTTCGGAGCTTCCTCCCTCAGAATTTTCGAAATCTATTATCCTTTTCAAAATTCAAAATAGAACTACATATGTGTCTTTCTAATGTATAGAACATCCCATGTAAAACAAGTAAATCAAGCAATGATTTCCCTTTGTCTGCATGTGGGAGGGAGGGACATTTTGTTTTTCCATAAATGTTGTATTATCAGTGTTGTTTAAAGTTATGTGGCATTTGTGTGACTAGTTGAAGGTGGTTTGTTCAATGCTTACACAATATTAAATTAATATCAAGTCTAGCCTTTGTATTGACAATGTTGTGGTTGTTTAGGGGGAGTTCCCTTACTTGTTGAGAAACTTGCAATTTTATATATGCTATGAATACCTCGGCCCCCAACCAAGGAAATCCCAAGAAACTACCCCAGGACGCCTCTTATCGGCAGTCCTATCAATACATGTCTTGGTAAATATCCTTGTGAGGGGCAAATTCGTATAGGCAATCAAGAAAGGGAACAAACCCACAGGGACCATACGATTTATGGATTGGGAGCAAAAATATATATGAAAAGGCAAATAGCACTTTCAGCAAGCACCCCGAAGGTCCCTTTTAATCGGCCTTAAGTCACCAGGACAGGCTCAGTGTCAGTCAACCTCCATAAAAGAAATACAGTAAATGGTAGAAAAAAAATGCCACTTATGTAAGGAGATAAAACTCAAAGTGGACGAGCAAGCAGAAACACGGATAGCTTGACTGGAAGAAGAAAATCTGAGTCAAAATTAAGTCACACAAACAGATAATTCCACAGCTTTTTAAGAAACAATTGGAATCTCACCACCACATTGCAATGAGTCGAAGGGGGAACACGTGAAAAAAGAAATAGTCTATGGAAATGAAGAACACAATATGCGTGGGCATTTATTGCAGACCTCATGACCAATATGCATATGTACATTTGTATGTACTTTCCCAGACGCAAGTCTGTGGACATTTCTGGGAGATTTATGACCACGAAGCTACTAGGTTGACATTTATTGCCATCTTTGCATTTTGAGTTAGTGAAATTCTACTTCTTGAAGAAACCATTCCCTTTTACAACTGCACATTTTTTGTTCAGTGCTTGTCTATCGAAACTGTTTTCTCTGCCCCTAGAGCACAGCCTGAACCCAGCATATGTTTTTATCACCAACATATTGTTTTCCTCATGTTTCTGAACACCATCTTGGTGCTATGTGCATGTTCAGATGTAACTCTCACTCACTGGTTGTGCTATGATTGGTGTCATCTGCCTGAGCTGGACTTCTCATGCCTGGGAGGCTGACATGGCTGGAGTGGTTACAGATCTCAGTCACCACAACATCTTCAGTGTTGTAATGTTCGCCCATGCTGTAAGACCACTATTAGTTCTGGGCGACCCTAGACTACCTGCACACTCCCTGTTAAAAGTGGGGATCACTCAGAGTTCCCGGATACCACCATGAAACTGGTGAAAGAATGTGTTAGTCCAAACTGTAGTTAATCTACTTCTGCTCTCTGGCTGTTTTTATTGATTTATTTTGTAACCCTGTAAAAATGTAGTGTCTTCAAAATATCTCTGGCCCTTTCCATTACTTTTACTCTTGGCCTAAAGACCTTGTGAGCCTATCCTTTTCAAAGACATCTTGCCACTGGAAGTAGAAAGGTGAACACATTCTTCAAAAGAAACTTCGTTGGAGTTAATGGGATATTTTAATCTGTTGCACCCCCCTTCTCTCAGCATTCTTTAACAATGTTCTAGATCTTCACACTTCAATTTTCCGATGGAGATTTATTTATGTGTGGGCACTAAGTGACTTTACAACATTTTTATAGCATGTTCTGTAAGCTGGATTCTTTCACCTTGCAATGAAATCTCCAAGAAATTTCGAAGAGCTGCATAACCATTTTGGCTCAAGGTCATTGGAGACAGGAGAGACAACTTTTGAATTTCCCCCCGGGGTGCCGGTGGCCAGATTTTAGGGAAGTTCCATTGAAAGTAGAAGGGCATTTAGCACAGATTGCCTTCCCTGGGGGGTGGTCGGTTCCGAGTGCACCTGTGTACCTGGCACCCCTATTGAAGACCAGTATGGCACATTCTCTGTAGGTTCAGCAGATGACCCTCCTGCTCCATGAAAAGATTTTTAGAGCTCTCAATATATTTCACCTTAACCTTCTTTCATGTACAAACAGGCCCATGCTACCTTTGTTCAGTTTTTGGGTCGGGTTAGAATATTTATTGTGGGGAATAACCAGAAAGCATCCACACCTCCCCCAACAGCTCAAGCCAGGGATGGTCATCTCTTGCCTTATTTCTGCTCAGTACATGTCTGCACTCCTGTAATTCGATCAACTGTGCGGTTCTAATAAATTAAGGGATTACCCCACGTTGAGCAAAGATGGCAAACAGTATAAAAAACAAATTGGTCAATTCTGACTGAGGGATGACAACAAGTTAGCACATGCCCCTTCAAGGACCACGAGCTGGTCTGGAGACTTTCATCTGTGGACGTTTACCAGTCACATCTTGTGATTACATTGCCCATTTAGAGGCTTAGGAGACAGACTGATCATGAATATGCTTATATTTTGCACCCTCTCGATGCCATACTTTTTGGTCATTGTAAATCGCACTCTCTGCAACCGGCTCAAGCCCCTTTGACCTCCACTTGCACTCTGTCCAGGCCATCGCGCCCCAAGGCTATGACATTACTTTAGATCTCAAGTAGCATAAAACCCTGATGCACCACTCGGAAGACGGGTGACAGATTTTTAATCTCTCACTAACTCTTTAATGAAGTTTGTGGATGGATGATGAGCTCATATTAATGAGACATCAGGAGAATAGTTATGGAAATAACTACCAAACTGCTAAAATGTTTGCAAATGTATGCAGGGAATTGGAGATACAACAAATAAAAACAATCAGAGGTGACTAGTTTATTTTAAGAACTCAACCGTTTTGAAATACACTTAAGGGTGCTGCATAGTGGGGTCATGAGACGTTGCGGATGAGTGCAATATAAGATTGTTTTGCTAAATGAAGAGGTTCCTGGAACTAGGTTTATTGATTCGAAATATACTGCAATTTGTATTTGTGAAAAGACATGGGGCCTCATTACGAGTCCGGCGGCAACCAGCCGGTTCTTCCGGCTCGGTTACCACTGGACTAGTATTACAATTCCGCCTCTGTGACTCCCGGAATTACCAGGGCATTACGACCCTGCTGTCCCGGTAATTCCAGAGGTGGAATTCGGTAAATCCCCATTCCTATTGAGTCCCATAGGGCTCAATGGGAATGGGGAAGTGGAAACACCGGCACCATCTCGGGAACGCCACCTCCCTCCTGCAGGACTCGAGATCAGGCGGTCCGGAATTAACAGTGGCAGCGGGTTTACCGCCACTGTTATTTCCGGACCGCCCGATGGTGTTGACACACACAATTGATAGTTTCTTACCTGAACAAATCTCTGTATTGAACATAGATTCACACTCTCAGATAAGTGAGCAATAGGTATGTTGACAAACATGTTGTTAGGAGGAAATTGTTGGTGCAAGAAAGACACTCAAAATGTGTATAGTTTGGAAAGGAGCCCTAGAAACTTTGCAGGGGTTAGACCGATCTCAAATTATGTAGAATTGGAAGTGTAATTGATGTTTTTGCAAGAAATGCGGCAGTCTCTCTACTGATACACAGCACACAGTGAGCACACGTATTTTAAATACATTGTGCAGTGCTTGCTGTTGTTTAGCCCCGGCAGATAATGTATAGCTGGGGGTGAGCATCAGCACTTCTGAAGTTTCCATTGCATGACCTCTGCATCTGCCTCCAGTCATGAAAGCTTGTCTGGTGCTGACTCCCACCCCTGACCCTCCTTCCATTGCTTCCCTCCCTTTCCTGACAATTCAGTCAGAGGGTTGCAGCTCTTCTCTTGGCTCCCAAAAGGGACTTTGATGACAGTGATGCGCTCTTGACCCCTCAACAACTTCCTACATCATCAGTTCTTTGCAGCCTGGCAGACAATAAACAAACTTTCTTCTAAAAGAATTGAGCCTGGACTTCACTGCCTTCAGCAGAGTTGTGAGCAAGGATTTAAAAGGCAAGATGTGTGTAATGGTGCCAGCAATTACCCTCTTATATATTTTCACAGACATTTGTAAATGTATATTTGCAAGTAAATTCCACGAGTAATCGTTTTGCCATGTTTTTGTAGAGTCCCGTATATTAACCCCCTAAGTGCACAGGATGAACGATCTCATCCTCTGCACTACGTTCACAGTGCCGAGGACGAGCTTGTTGTCTTCACTACTCACCTCTGGGGGGTGAATCGCCCCCTTGTGCAGCTGTGCTGCTCTCCCAGACTGTCAGGCTGTGCATGGGAAGACCTCCCCTTGCCTGGGGGTCGGGGTGCTACCGTGAAGACATTAGCGCACTCCACGTGCGCCAACATCATCAGGAAATGAAATTTACAGCACGTTAATTTTGCAGACACGCTTTTGCGTGCTGCAGGGCATTTTCTGTATGATTTTCTTTAGCGAGGGCTCTTTGGAAAGGGGAGGATCTACTCTTTCCAGCGAGCCCCCAAGGACATTTTTGGTTGGGAAACATTCGATCCTCGAACAGCAATGACCACTAGACAACCAGGACATTGATTTTGGGTATCCCACCGCCAGGCCAAACAACCCCCACCCAAAACAATTACACAATTCTTTGCCTTCTTTGGGGTCAGATGGATGCTGTTTTGCACCCATTTGCCCCCAAGGAAGGCAACATTTTCTTTTTTCATAAAGGCACACTTGAAGCGATCAGGGGGCTGGCCTTGTGCTGTGGGCCAGCTCCCCCAGAAATCCCCCCAGGGAGGGGCAGATTCTTGATGCTTCCCCGGGGGGAATTGAGAGTCTGACCCCATGTTGCCACCCCTGGGAAGAAGGAAGGACCACTGGGTCACCAGGGATATGATTTTCAGGAAAGGGCACAGGGTGTTTGCGACCCACGCTGTATCCTGTTTGGGCTCAGGACAGTCTCCATACTTCTTTAATTACTGGACTCCAGGCCCACCAGGGTGAAGCCCGTGGGGAAAGTGCGCAGGGTGTTTGCTAACTGAGGTGGTGCTCGCGGCTCTGCAGGGTGTTCCCTGAACTATTAGACTGGACAATCTTCAACCCTCCTCAAGTGAGCAGGAACCGAAAAGGGGGGCTTGTTTGGGGGGATTTTGTGGACCATTTGGCAGGCAAATTGCTCCTCTAACAGGCTGCTGCTGCAAACGTTTGGCCATAAGGAAAATAAGGAACCCCAAACAGCAAAACCCACTCCAACTATGGAGCCCCCACTTTCCTTACTGTTTTCTCCACTCTTCTTGGCTAAATCTGTCCTGTTGTCTGGCCTACAAACTATCCAAGAGCTCGAACCCAAAACCAAACCTGGTGGTGAAACGCAAAGGAGGGTGACTCACTGAGCCCTGTAAAGCACCCCACTGACCCAGGACGAGTGGCTGACTTGTGGGGTACAGACACCAGCCACCCAACGGAAATATGCCAATAGTGCCAGATGCACGCCACCATGAAATCCATGGAATCCTGCACAACTACCATTTGGAGACTCCCTGCCTGGGAACTGACCAAGTCTCTGCCCCTCCTACCATGGAAAAGTTTTCCCTTCCTTTGGACTCTGGAGCAGACAAAGGCAAAGGCTACACTGGAACTGAACTCCCCCACTTTTTTGTGCCAGCCGGTATTCTCGGCTTACTAGCCCCCTCAATTTAACTGCCTTGCAGCCCCTGCATTTGCCTTTTGATTCCCTATTTCGGGGCCTGGCGAACTCGCTGGCAACTTCTATGGGGAACCCTCCATTTCAGATTCCCGTTGGTAGCACCCTGCCACTAGGCTCTACTGCAGGGCACATCAGTGTGGCCTCCGCTTCTGCTTCAAGCATGGTCTCCTCTGCTGAACTTCCTGGGTATAGCAAGGCTCTGAGCACCACGAATGAGGATATGGTGGTCTGTGCCACCACTGCTAAGCTTGCCCCAGCACCCTGGTTAAGCTCTCCCCTCCATAACACAGGGTCTAGTAATTTTTACCCCACTCAGAGCTTCCAATTCTATTGACATCATGGCCGCCTATGGATCCAACTTGACCAACCTCAGGCCAACGGAGGACGCATGCCCCACCAAGGGATGCAAATGCGACCAGGTGCTTGTCGAACTGATAGCCATCAGGGGCATTCTTATGGCCCTAATAGAAAACCAGGGGAGGGGATGTGTAACGCCACAGGGGGAACCCCTGTTTGCCTGTCAGGGGGTCAAAGGCCATGTTAAACCACTTTTTGGATCACGACATGGCCTTGGACCGTGCACACCTAGCAACCCCTAAGGAACACGCTGCATCTTACAGTAGGGTACCGAGGAAAACACCTTACATAAATAAAGCCAGCCGAGAACCCAGTACCTCATTCCAAGAACATCAGAGAGAACTCAGAACCTCGTCTCAAGCGCATTGCAGAGGGTTTTACACTATGCCAATGCCCTCCCAAACTCTGGGGCAGCCTCTCTGTCCTGCAAAAGTTTTAAGCGAGAAAGCCCCCGAAGCACATGACCTACACTGCAGGGGGAGTTTGACTGAGCGACACAGCGAGGGTGGGTCTGGCCCTGGCACAGTCTCCATGGGGTCCCAAAACTGGCAGTGAGCAAGAAAGAACCAACCGATGCCCTATTGAACAAATGCCTACACTGGCTCTGGTCCACGAAAGGATGTACTTTTGTATCTAGAGATTCCTTGGAAAGATGCTCCAGAATTAGAAACTTTGGTTTGAGCCCGTTTGACTCTGTGAAACTGAGTTTCTGAAACACAAGACTGGCTAAAAGTGGTTTGGGGAAGATCTGGTTGGCATGGTTGGCAGGACAAACGTTGGAATCTCAATGCCAGTATCTTTGCAAAGACCTCAATGGTCGTCCTGTAGCAGCCAAACTTATTCCATCTTACACACCCTTAACTGGTGCAAACCTAGTCCCTTTGGGGCGGTGAGATCTGGGGCCCAATGTAGATGGATCTGCTGGTCTTGAGATATTTCAGTATGGGGTTGGATCCTGTTCTTTTGTGCTCGTCTTGCCTCTTTTTTTAAAAGGTTTGTTGGGTTGTAAACGAAACGTTTGTGGTCTTTTAGTTTCTGTATCAGGATGCATTTTGATGGCCACAGGGCCGAATAAAGTTGGTATGATGATGATGAGGAGGATTTTGGGGTGGATGCCCACTCCACCCACAGAAAAAAAAGACCAACTAGATGTTGTTTTGCCTTCTTTGGAGGAAAATTGGTGCAGTTTTACGATGATTTGCCCCGAAGGGTTTGGGATTATCAGGGGGCTGGCCCCATGCCTGTGGGCCAGCCCCCTCAGAATCCCCCAAGAATGTGCATACCTTTGCTGTGTCCCTGGGGGGCAACATTGAGGTTCAGCAAGGACACTAGACCACCACTGATAAAATCTTGGCAGTGAGCTCTCATGGTGGGCCCCTCACAGGCCAATCCGTCCCCCACCCTTCACCCCCAAAAAATCCCAACAAGATAGCATAATGTTGTTTTGCCTTCTTTGGGGGAAAAGAAGTGCTATTGTGCACCCATCTTCCCCCAAGGAAGGCAAAACAACATAGGGCAATCTTGCCAGTGGCACACTTGGGGGCATCAGGGAGCTGGCCCTATGCCAGTAGAGCTAGCCACCTCAGGAATCCCCCCAGGGAGGGGCAGATCCTTTCTGCTTCCCTTGCGGGGCAAAATTGAGGGTCTGGTTCCATTTTACTAACCCTTGGAAGCAATAAGGAGCACTAAGCCACCAGGGAAAAGAGTTTACGGTTGGGGTGCTGTTTTTGCCAGTTGTCTGTCGCAGCAGCCCTGGCAGTCATGGATCTCTGGCCGGGCCACATTAGAGCTTTTCCCATCGGGGAGGGATAGGGGCCCTGCAAGGTCATCCGATGACTGTCACTGTGCTGGAGGGTAGTCTACCCAAGTGCAAGGCAGACACCCAAGTCTGAGGGCAGCACTCCAGGCTGTCCCAAAGCTTTGGCTGGGCTGCATTACAGTTTTTCTCTCTGGGAGGGATGGGGACCCTACAAAGGCTCCCTGTGGCTGCCACTGGGCTTGAGGACAGTGGCCCTACACTGGATACTGGTGCCCAAGGCTAGGAGAAGCACCCCAGCCATCCTGGAGCTCTGGCTGGGCTGCATTACATCTTATCTTGTCACCCCATGACTCCGGCTGGAATTGGGGATGGTCGACGCACATGGGAGACAGGCGCCCAAGTTCTATGGCAACATCCCTGGCCGTCCAGGAGCTATGGCTGGGGTGCATTACAGCTTTTTTCTCATGGGATTGATGGAGACCCTGACAGGGCTTCCTAGGACCACAGCTTTACTTGTGGATGGTCGACCCACTTTGGAGACAGGTGCCAAAGGCCAGTGGAAGCACCCCCAGCTTTCCTGAAGCTCTAGTGGTGCTGCATTACAGATTCTACCTCTGAGGAAGGATGTTGACCCTGCCTGTACTCGCAGGGTCTGCCGCTGGACTGGGAGATTGTTGACCCACATGGGAGACAGGCGTCCAAGGCCGGGGACATCACTGACAGCCATCCTAGAGCTCTGGCTGTGCTATGTTGAAGCTTTTACCTCCAGGGAGGGATGGCAACCCTGCCGGGGCTCAGTGGGACTGCCACTGGACGTGTGGACAGTCGACCCACATTGGAGACAGGTGCCGAAGGCTTTGGGCAGCAACCCCAGGCATCCTGGAGCTCTGGCCATGCTTGTTAGAGCTTTTCTCTCCAGGAAGGGATGGTGACCCTGCCAGGGCTCCCTTGGACTCCGGTTGGACTTGGGGACGGTCAAAGCTTTTTCTTTTCCGGACAGGTAAGCGTACCCACGCATGTGAGGTATTGTTTTCATCAGGACAACTGTGGAAATGTGGGAAGATAGGACATGTGTTGTTGCTGGCATGTTTCAATGGTTTTCTGGTGACAAATGTCTGAAACTATTGTTTATTTCCCTACATTATAGAATTGCCGGGTCTTGCGGGTAATACATTCTAGGGTAATTTGAGCAAGTTAGACAGACCTCTTTGGATTCCCACAGGTGTCTTCCTTTCAGAAATGCATGGGGTTCCCTGGTTTGCTTGGTGGCTGGTACACCCCAGGCCCAAATCTGTGGGTTCTCCACAAAGCCAAATCCAGTCTTTCTCAAGGCGTTTGATGTACCATTGGTTTAGCCTTTTCCCTTAGTGCCCAAGTCAGTGAACCCACAGATGTGAGGAACTGTTTTCATCAGGATACCTGTGGGAATGTGGAAAGGTAGGACATGTGTTGTTGCTGAGGTGTTTCAGTGGTTTCCTGGTGGCAAATTGGGCCAAAAGTCTGAGAATTGTCTTTTTTCCCCTACATTTTAGAAATGCCAGGCCTTGTGGGTCATACATTCTATGGCAATTCGAGCAAGTCAGACCTCTTTGGATTCCCACTGGTATCTTATTTTCAGAAATGCATGGGGTTCCCTGTTTTGCTTGGCGGTTCGACACCCCAGGCCCAAATCTGTGGGTTCTCCACTAAGCCAAATCCAGTCTTCCTAGGGCGTTTGATGTACTTGTGGTTTAGCCTTTTCCCTTTGCGCCCAGGTCAGGGCACCCACACATGTCAGGTACAGTTTTCGTCGGGACACCTGTGCAAATGTGGGAAGGTAGGACATGCGTTGTTGCCAGTGTGTTTCAGTGTTTTCCTGGTGGCAAATGCCTGAAAATTGTGTTTTCTGGCTACATTTTGGACTTTGCCGGGCCGTGTAGGTCATAAATTCTAGGGTGATACGCGCATGTCAGATCTCTTTGGATTTCCATGGATGTCTTCTTTTCAGAAATGCATGGGGTTCCCTGTTTTCCTTGGTTGCTGCAACACCCTAGACCCAAATCTGTGGGTTGTCCAGAAGAGAAAACTTAGCAAAAATGTGGTCTTTCAATGGTGTTTGATGTACCAGTGGTTCAGCCTTTTCCTTTTGTGCCCAAGTAAATACACCCACACATGTGAGGTACCATTTTCATTGGAACACCTGTGGAAACGTGGGAAGGTAGGACATGCATTCTTGCTGGCATGTTTCGGTGGTTTCCTGATGGCAAAAGTCTTAAAATTGTGTTTTCGCCATCCATTTTGGAATTTGCCAGAGCTTGTGGGTAATAAACTCTAGGACGAATAGAGCAAGTCAGACCTCTTTGGATTTCCATGGCTGTCTTCTTCTCATAAATGCATGGATTTCCCTGTTTTACTTGGTGGGTGCGACATCTCAGGCCCAAATCTGTGGGTTGTCCACAAAGCCAAATCCAGTCTTCCCCAGTGTGTTTGATATACAAGTGGTTTAGCCTTTTACCTTTGCTCCCCGGTCAGTGTACCCACACATGTGAGGTACTGTTTTTGTCTGAACACCTTAGGGAATGTGGGAAGGTAGGAAATGTGGTGTTTCCGGCGTGTTTCGGTGGTTTCCTGGTGGAAAATGTCTGAACATTTTGATTCTTTACCAACATTCTGGACTTTGCCAGACCTTGTGGGTAGTAAATTCTAGGGTGATCCGCAAACATCAGCAATCTTTGGATACCCACAGGTGACATATTTTCAGAAATGCATGGGGTTCTCTGGTTTCGTTGGTAGTGCGACACCCCAGGCCCAAATCTGTGGTTGTCCAAGCCAAATTCAGTCTTCCCCAGGGCGTTTGAAGTAACAGTGGTTTAGCCTTTTCTCTTTGTGGCCAGGTCAGTGCACCCACACATGTGAGGTACCATTTATATCGGGACACCTGTGGAAATGTGGAAAAGTAGGACATTTTTTGTTTTCTCTTGGTTTTGATAACATTTTCATACATTCCCTGCTGCACTTTGTTGCACAACCATTTCATTTCCCAAATGTGACCTACATTTATTCACTGCTTTAGGCTTTTGTAACCTGCACAAGTCACCTATTCTTCAAAAGGTCTGCCTGTGCTCTTTCAGAAAATGTATGCTTGCCATTCTTCACCACATTTGTTTTCCTTCTTTTCAAACGCTAAATACGTCTGTTTAGGCTGTCAGCATTAAAATCTTGTGTAACATGGCTCTGTTTTTGGCTTGTGGTATTACTTGTTTTTCGTGAAACTTTATGAACAATGTGTGATCTCCTAGCTAGAAGAGTCAGGGGAATGTAGCGTTGTATTGATTTTCTCAATATTCACAGATGCCATTACCTTACAAGTGCAAACATGTCCGGCACATACGTTTGTTTCTGTCACTTTTCAAATGTTTTCCCAAACTATGGGAATTTTAGGTACATAGTTGTTGCCTTGTCTGCGCAAATTACGCCTTACTGAACTTGGAATTGTGTCTTCTTTTTAGAAAGGTATCCTTTCTTTGTTCCCATTGAGCTTTCATCCATTCTTTTTCCATTCCGTCCAAGCATGTCTGATTAAAAAAGGGGAAAAATCGCCTATGTGTCACACAACTGTTGATAACCTTATGAACAAATATATATATTTTTTTTTGTTTCCAGTCAACCAGTCCTTGAAAGCTTGGAAAACGGGAAATTCAGAATTGCAAACCATTTGTGCCTAGCTCGTATAAGAAAAGAACCACAGGCTTTTTGTACATCATTTTATCGCCATTTTCTGAAAAAACACAAAACCTTCTCAGACACCCCTAATGATGTGGGGAAATGTGCAGGGCACCTGGTGCATCAAGGGAGCACTGCAGAGGCTCATGCAGTGGCTAGTTCATGTGAGGGAGCAGGCATCACCAAGGTCCATATTGTACGTATTATATATGTTAGTCTCAGAACACAAATTGATGTGGAGATGTTTGCAGGGTCCCTGGATGCACGAAGGTAGCCCAGCAGATGCCCAGGTATTCATTATTTTAGGTGAGGGAGCAGGCATTACCAAAGTTTACAGAGGACTAGGATGCGTGAAGGGGCCACAGCAGAATCCCATGTTGTGGCTATTCTACATGAGGAGATCTGGCAGTACTAAGGCCATTCATACTATGACGGTTCTTTGTGTGTGGAGTGTGTACTGCTAATGACAATGTTAAGACCATTGTATGTGCGGGAAGGACGCACTGCTAAAATCCCTGCTGTACCATTCTGCCTACTGGAAGCTTGCACTGCTGAGTCCCATGCACTACCTATTTTATGTGATGAAAGCATTCATTGTTGCTTTCCGGTTCTGTGTTGAAGGAAGGTTACCTTGCACCAGTGCAACTAGCAACATCCTTTTTCTATTTGAGGGAAGGTTTCACTGCTGACTGATGAGGCTGATGTAAATTTATTCTATGAAAGAGAAGCTTGCAGTACTAGAGTTCATGGTTACTTGTTCTTGATGGACACATTCACTTCTGCAGCCCATATTGACATACTCTGTTTGAAATACCATGCACTGCTGTGGCCCATTCTGTAACCGACCTGTTTAAGGAATTTCCCTTCTATTAAGGCATATTGTGATGCACTCTGTGAGGAAAGTTCATGTTGATCCATTCTCTGCCTACGTTACTATTGCACATGATGTGAATAGTTGTTCTATCATTAAAACGTGCAGTGCTGCTGCCCATAATGTGCCTGTTCTGGGTGATAGAGTGAAACGTACCCTGATGTCCTACCAAACCAACTGCAGTCACTGCAGCATCCCTTGAAAGAATGTTCAAAACAGCTTAAAGTATGAATTGGACAGCCAGGCCCACCACACCTTTAAAAGTACATTGCTGCAGCCTCCATCTCCCCAGTCACACACATTTCTGGAATGGATTCGGCTAATCTCAAACTGATCTTTTATTTGTGAAATAATCATTTAAAAGTTTGCTATGATGCTGGACGAGTTCTACATGTGTGAGAAGTCTGGATTACTGAGCACCATGCCGAGCCTGTTCTATGAAGATTGATCTGCTACACCTGCAAACTTAACTAGTATTTGTGTAAGAAGCTTGCACTGGTGCTGGATGAGTTCTACATGTGTGAGAAGCCTAGATTTCTGAGGCACATGTGGTACCTGTTCTATGAAGGTTGATCTGCTGCACCTGCAACTTTACCTCTTATTTGCGAAGGAAGCTTTCACTGGTACTGGATGAGTTCTACATGTCAGAAACCTGGATTGCTGAGGGACATGCTGAGCCAGTTCTATGAAGATTGATCTGCTGCACCTGCAACTTTACATATTATTTAAGAAGGATGCTTGAATTGCTGCTCTACATGTATGAGAAGTCTGGATCGCTGAGGGCAATGGATAGTATAGGTCAGCGGCAACACGCTCATCTTCGAAGCAAGACGACGTAGAGTAACGGGTTTGAATCCCAGGTCTGCGCTTAGAAACCTCTTCATTATTAATCACATTATAAATAACCAATTATAATTATAATGACATGCCTATTCGATACCCCACATTGGAAGAGACATCTGCTCCACCTGCAGCTTTATCTGTTACTTGTGAAGGAAGCTCGCTCTGCTTTCCATACTGCACCAGTTCTATATGCAAGAGACCCTTTCTATGCTAACCGGTTCTCTACAAAGAAGGTTGCATTTATGTTGCTCGTTGTTCATCTGTTTTATGTTCCCTACATACATTTCTCTCTAAAACCTATACCCAATTAGCCAATTCTTTAGAAAATTATACTATAAAATAAATCATTATGTCCATATTTTCATACTTTTTCATATATCTAAAACCCCTCAAAATCGCCTGGAAGAGGTGTTTTGCTCACTTACTTCACTTGCTCATGCGCTTTACACCTCCATTTATTTTATAATCCATTTTGTCACTGACTTTAGTATGATAAAAATGGGTATCCTTTTGCCAAAAATGTATGTTTTCTTGTGGGTAGGACTGTATAATGCACCAGTGAGCGACATAGAAAAATGTTGAGCCCTGCATTTATTTTATTTTTAAAATAAGCACTGATATTGTGTCAGTGTAAGATTTAGTGTAAGTGTGATTCTCTTCCCTTGTCCATGCGTTCAGGCTATGAAATATAGATGTACACAGAGCACTTTATGAATGTATGAGTATAAGTAATTTAGAAAACGTTCACATTAACATTTCATATGAAGTCATTGTATTTTAGTATAATATTTTACAACCCTGACTGAATAAATGCATTTGAAAAAATCATGAAACACACTAATTAGTTTGATTGTGATATCAGAATGGTTACCCTTTTGGTAAGTAGTGCTCTCGAGGGATGCTTTTTAGTGCACAATCTGTCCCTGTGGGACCCCAAGGACCTTTGTACTATTGGCAGAAGAGCACACCACAGACCGTGGCGATAAGTAGCAGACGCAGGCATACAGGATGAAGAAAACACTAAAGGGTAGTGCTGCTACTCGTAGACTCGACCCAATTGCTTCCTCAGTAGGAGAACAGCCTATTAATGATATTGGGGAGCCTTTCTACTTAAACTAGAGGAATTAATCACAAAGTTAAATGCCCATGAAATTGTCAAGGAAGTAAAACACTCATACTCAGTGAGGGCTGTTGCTTAGAATATGTTTAACTGTATTTAGACAAAAAAACTAAAATTTCCTTATATACACTTACATGTGAAACATATTAATAGACTGTGAAAAAAAAGACATACGTTAGTGTCATAAACCAAGAGGCAACATTTACCATATCCTGGTCTACAGAGTAATACAATGAATGGAAAAAGACAAGATCACAACATAAACTGAACATACAGTTTATATGGTGGGTGCTATTAGTTTTGCATCTGCAGTTGTTGTATTTGATGTCCAAATTTCTGGTACAAAAAATATAATAGCATGAATTATTCAAGTGCCTAAATAATTGTGCTGGTCATCCAACTATCTATTCAATTTAACATGGAAAAGTATGAATAATTCTGATATTTATGTGCCAACGTCATCGGGAGTAAAGTGTGATCAAACTGCTGTCTGTTGTTTGAATCACATAGAAAATTCAAAATGTCCTTAGCATGTGCTAATAATTCCCCCTCGTATACACTGGACATTTCGGCGTCTGTGTCATCCGCCTTGAGGCTGAGTAAGAGGGATTGCTTATGTTTTCATCAAACTAGCCGCCTTCTTCAGGGCGAAAAGACAGCCCCTGTGGTAAAGAAACCAAAAGGAGGAACAAATTGTAAGTATAGTGTCCTCTTAGATGAGTGTATTTCCTTGCTGGACATTTCTGGGCAGATTGGTAAGGGAAGAAGCACTTAATGCAACAAAAAATCTGGGGTGGACGTGAATGGTAAGTGTCTGACCTCGACCAACTTGTAGGAAGTCTCTGGGAGTTGGGCGCCTCCGGGCGAGTGGGCTGCAAGTAGCAGGATCACTTGTCACACATCAGCGTGAGTGTGATGCGCTGTTGAGAGCTGCATCTGGAGTCCTCAGTCGCTGGACTAAAAAGAACGGGGGTCGCAGACAAAAGGGCGGAGTGTATGTGAGTAAGGGCTGCATGAACCACAGTGGTCAGAATGACAAAAAGGTAGAACACTAGTACAGTACCTGGTGGGAACCAATATGCTGATGGTCTCCCAAGGGTGTCCCCAGGGTGTAAATCAGTGGGGAGGAATTCTTGTAATATTAAATTTTGTGTGGCTCGCACTGACACGGTTCACGGGTCACAATACCTTCAAGGTGCTGCCTGGAACAGAAGAGGGGAAGAGCACAGAGAAGAGGCGACGCCAATTTAAGACCAGCTTAACTGTCGAAAGGACGTGTTCGGTAAAACAAATATCTCCGGCGGGTATCGTCTACGCTGTGTTATTTACCTGCATGCAGCTTAACTAGCAAGATGGGTGTCTGCACTCTGAGCGCGTTGCTCTGCTTGTTCACCTTCGCCCTGCAGTGGCTGCCGAATGTTCAATCGGTCTGAGCCGAAAGCTGCATGAGGGTGGGAATTAAAGGGGTGTGTGTGCTTAGTGTCCAATCGGGACCCGCGGATCCCGGCGTGTGAAACAGAGGTGTCGTCTCAAATGCGGAAGCATTCACTTGCGCACCAACCAGGTCTTGGAGGGCGAGAGTTAAAGAGGTGTGTGTGCCTAGTGACCAACCTGCATCCCCGGATCCCGGCGTATGAACCAGAGGTGTCGTCTCGAATGCGGAAGCATTCGCTTACGCACCAACCAGGTCTTGGGGGGGCACGTCATTCGAAGTCCAATCACAGTCTAGTCCCTGGGGGAAACAGGACTGTGATTGGTTACTCTGCTCGATGTGAGGAAGTGTGCTCACGTAGCCGGGGCAACAGCCCTCAGTGAATACGGAGCACTCTCCCATCTGTAAGATGGCTGTACTAAGTTTGCCAGATTGTTCTGGTAAGTCAGTCTGTAGTTAACTAATGCGAGCCTACAAATTGGAAGCACAGGCATAAAAGGTAGTCCTGTGTTTTTTTAGTATTTGAACTCGCCACTGTTGGTGCAGTGTGCCAAAGTCTAAGCAGGTCGGAAAAAATCCAAAGACTGTGGTCCAAATGCAGACCTAACCCTCCAAGACCCTAACATCTGTACCTGCATGAATAACTGTCCAGGCACCAATATTACTTAGAGATTCCTTCATCAGTCCTTAATAGTTCCTAACTACACATCCTTGGAGTGTCATGATAACAATGCTATGATGCTGTACCAGGTGACTCTACCGGTAGAGACTTACTTGGTATACTGTTCCTTGGGTAAAGACACGCTTCAATCATCATGGAGTAACCGTGAGTCGAGTACAGTCAACTACTGTGACTCTTGTTCGAGAAGCTGTATACATCTTGCTCAAGTGCCCCTTCACATTGGGGTGCCAGTTATTCCTTGGAGAGGTTAATAGCACAGGGATTTGAACAAATACGTGTCCGTACTTAGAGGACCTTGCCGACAGCTCTGTCTGGCAGATCTCATGGGTCAGCCATCTTGGCCATGCCCCTTCACCTAATTTATTTAGAAGCACCAGGACAGTTTCTTTGCATAGTTCAGAGAAACAAATACACGGCTACTAATTTGATTTCTAAAACTTGTGAAAGTTACTGATCTACCATTAAAATAATTTAATTGGCTTACACATCATAATGACAGAATGTCATCCTATTGTTCAGGAAATGCCTTTGTCTTCCTTGGTAAATATCTCTAGTACTATACCAAGAGGACCAACACCTGATGGAGAAGATCCTGAAACTTAGAAAGCTAATACTTTGCACCATTGCAGCATTATATTTACAATTCGTCCAAATAAAGTTATCAAAACGTGAATCTTGAGTGGCTCGAAAGGACCAGGCCATAAACGTACTACACATTTTTTTTTTATTATTGTGCAGTGCAGAAACAAATTTTGTTCGTGGACTTAAAGGGAAAGATACGTTAACAGTCTTACTTGGATTTATTTGCTATTTTGCTGACTTTGTGTGTTTCTGAATTTCCAACATGTGTAAATGTTGAATGGTAAAACATTTTGCTTTTGCTGCTTTTGTTTTCCTCTTGGAATGTAGAAGTGATGCCATGATGTATGTGCTTTTTTATTTTTTTATTTCGGAATTTCAATATGTTTTCTTATAGTAGAGTTTCTACCTATATTTTTGAATTTTGACATTCTACTCTCTTTCTCTGGAGAACTCTGAGCAAACCTTATTTAAAGACTTAGCATTGGGGTCCAATAGAACCACTGTTTTAAAAGTAGAACTATTTTCTAGTGTACACAGATGTATGATCTTTCAGTATCTTTATGAATTGCTTACTATTTTGCTCCACTCCTGTCTTTTTATGTTTTTATGTTTCCATGGGCCTCACTTAGCGTTAAACAATTAGCTTCTTACTACGAGGTCCTTTTGCGGGACCCGACCTTAATGGCTGGTCTACACCAGCCGTTAAAGTAGGGACCCGCAAAGGGACCTTGATGCTAAGTACGGTACCGCAACATGCGGTACCGTACTTAGCGCCTTCCCCATTCCCATAGAGCCCTATGCGGCGAAAATGGGAATGGGGAAGGGCCATGGTTCAATGGGGAATTACCACCCCACCAACCTTGTAATGGGGTGGTAATTCCCCATTGAACCATGGCGGACCCGTTAGAACACCGGCACCAACCATGGTGCTAATAGCGCCATGGTTTAGCGCCGGTGTTGTATGTTTCCTTCTGTTGACACGGATTGACAACTCTCTTGCTTTTCATCTCCCCTTATTAATGTTAATTTTCCGTTTTATTCCTTCTGTTTTTCCTGTTCAGTTGTATTCTAGTTGTTTTAATTAACAGTACGTTAACTGTCTTTGAAACATTCTGAATATCACTGTATTTGCTAATAGGTTCACATGCCATTCTTTGTTTCTGTCTCCTCTATCAATTCATTCCATCTCTCCATCTCATTCTGATTTCCCACCTCCCTTGTTCCGTCCTTGATTTCTTCCATCTTTGCTTCCTTTTTCATTTGTCTCGCGAATGGGTTTTCCCAGTTTGCTGTTGCCCACTTATCATATATTTGTTTCAGCCACTTCCTCTCTTATCTAATTGTATTTGAAACAGAATTCTTTAAGCATTGCATCGAATGCTTATCATTTTTTATTTGAGGTATGGGACATGAAAGGGACATGGAAGGCCCATGATAGTCTGTAACTGAGATCGAATTACAAAACATAGATCACAACTGCGAACTCAATGGGCGACCAGAGCACATACCAACTATCAGTTTTCAACCTCTCTGAACTCTGATTAACAGATGCTGAACAATCTATACTCTCTAAGAGACTGGCATTCTTCCCACACCAGACATTTGACGATATTTAACGTTGTGGAGGAATTAAAGACTACATATGACACTTATGAGTCAAATAATATTTCCACGAATAGAACAGTGAATAGAAGACTGCTACTTGTTACAAAAAAATCCGAAGCTGATCTATTCCTTATGGGCAAACCTGAAACTTGAAACTCATATTGATTGCCTGAGGGGACATGTATAAAATCTGAAATACTCAGCAAGCATGGGTCAACTAAAAAGAACTTCACAAACTAAGAGAGAATGCATAGAAATTCCCCACAAAAGGATATCATCATTAATCCAACAGACAAGTTTGGTGCTGTTGTCATTGATATAGAGACATACAAAGAAAAGTTATGACTGGGAAAAAGCCTCGAGCAATCATGACCAGGATATTTCAGTCAGATCATGAGCAGCTCATAATACCCACCACCACATTTCTCATGGGAACCAGCCCTTGAACGTGACTATAGAACAGTCAGAACTGTTAAGCAAACAAACTTATGTATCGATATAAATGGGCGCAAAACATCACCATCACAGATCACTGTATTATAGGCCCGTGATAGCCGCCCTATAGTTAAAGTGAGTCGGAGACACATAGGAACCTCTCAAAATTCTATTGTTTAGAATTTTTGATTTGAGTAACGGATATGATTGAAAGTTTGGAAGTAATTAAAAGTCTGCGGACCCCCCAGACTGCAAAGTGTTTTAAGGATTCATTAAAAGATAAGAAAGTTATTTAGTGTCAAAAAAATATTTTTCTCCAAAAGTGCAGACTACTTCCCATTCATTTTGCCATAGACAAAAAAGGTCAATATAAATAAATAAAGTGCACAGCCAAAACCGCTGGATGGATTTGGACCAGGTCTGAAACAACTTGAGCACAAACCGTTCAAAACAGTATTTTGCTTGGTTTGGGGATCTTCTGTGCAGTAGTTATTTAAATATTTGATGGAGAAGGGGATGCCTCCCCCCCAAAAAATAGTGGTATCTCCCTTGGTGCATTGGTGGGTCATGGTTTTCAGAAATGAAACAACCGCCATCTTGTTTTTCTCTCGATGCCAGAGATATTCACGGCTATAGATGAGGTCATGGGAAATGAAATGAAGTAAAAAGCTGTGTTCAGGTAAAAAAACATACAAATGCCATCAGGGTAGAGGCGGGGATGGCTAGAGGTCACTGGGTGAAATTTGGGGGTTGGAGGGAGTCCAGGGACCAATTTTGCAGCACAACACTTTCTGTTGCCTTGGCTTTAGCTGCGAATATCCGACATCTGAAAGCAAACTGTGTTATAGAAGCCGTGTTTGTTCTGGGGATAAAGGGAGATGACAGGGGAGGTAAGGAGGCCAACTGGGGAATGGGAGGAGCTGGCATAGATAAAGGGTACACTTGGTGATGGCCCGGACGGGCAAGAAAGCATTTTTTGGTGATATTCGCGGCTATATTCGAGATCACAAGGGGCCACAGATACCCAAGGGTAAGAGTAGTTCTGTATTTGTGGCTATATGTTTTGGGGCATCTTTGATTTATTTATTTTTGAACAATTTATTTTTATTTTGTTTTATTGTGCATTAGCCAAAATTTTGACTTTTTACACATTTTACAAGCATGTATTGACTTAAGACAAAAGAGAAGAAAAAGAAGGAAAAAAAAATCATAAGTATACTTAAAATAACAAAATAGAAAAAACATAAAAAAATAAAAAGACATATTTTCTCTCATTAGATCAATCCCAATTACATACAAATAAACATCAACTTTGACAAACAAATCATAAAACTGTTAAAAGCAGAAATTTGTTGGATCATGAATCACCTATCAAAGCTCATACATAAAAAAATAAAAAAAGGATAATGAAAAGGACAGTAGTATATCGTCCCACATAGGACAAGATTTAAAAGAATATTGTAAATTCATCTACATCTAATACCATTCTACATTTCTCAATTGCCTCCCAGATTTAAATCCTTTAGAATTCTAACCACTTCTGTGGTCAAGAAGGTTTCATTTCCAGATTTCATATCCTTAAACTCATCAGTGTTTAACCAACCTGAGCACTTAGATAATACATGTTTGCTAGTCTGTCGTTCTTTATCATCACATTTATCACATAGACCATTAATAGCTCCTGTGTGCCTAGTAGATAACATCTCCAGCGTAGGGTGTAGACTTAATCTAAATCTTTAAAAAAGTTCTCTTTCTAGTGAACTTGTGGATTTATTTAGGTAAGTGGGTAGAATCGACCTTCACTTGTCATCACGGAAAATGACGGTTACAACTTAGCCTTCCTCATGTTGTCACCTCTGTCTATCCAATCCCATTGTTTTAACAGTTCTTTTGCTTTAGTTGGATTTTGGATAAGGAGATCCGATGTACAAACAGAGCCAACCAATAGCTCAAAGCATTTTATTTTTAGCTTATCAAGGAACACATTATCAGTACATTGCATTAAACTGGACAAATCCTCGTACAGAGAGCTTTTAGTGGGATCCAAGAGTAGCATGTACAACGAAATCCACTTCCATTCCATCCATGATCTCAAAGAGGACAGGCCCAGTTCATACCGAAGGCATGCAATGGGAACACAATTTGGAAGTATCAAAGATCTCTTCCAGAGTTTAGCCTCTATTGTGCCCCACTCCACGTCCATAGAAATTGTATTTATACCCAGAATGTACAAAATAATTGGGACCACCTTTCCCATATAAAATTTCACCAATGGTAATATGGAGAATTTACAAAACCTAGATCTAATCCTTTTCATCTGTGTCCCCAACTTGATGACTTTTAAGTCGATGGCTTTGAGGAGGTGGTTTTTCGTTGGATAGGATATGATAGTGGTTCCCAAGTGTGTCAATTCGGAAACAATTTCTGTTGGGGTCTATCTAATTCCCATGAATAATTCTTGACTCTCTTATTTGGATGTTTAAATATCAGAATCTTAGACTTTTTAGGATTAATGGTTAAGTCATTGCTTAGAGCATATGTCTCCAGTGCGTTGATGTCCACCTTGAGAATAGTCCAATATCACAACATCGTCAGTATATGCTGACCAATTGATTTTAATATTTCCGATTTGCAGTGATATTAGACCAATCTCATTAAAACTTTGATATAGGTCAGCCATGGAAAGAATGAAAAGCAAAGGCGCTATTAAACACCCCTGGCACACTCCTCTATCAATCTTAATAGGAGCAGACAATGATCCTGCTCTAGACAGTCTAACTCTCATCGCTGTATTAAGATGCAAATCGATCAGGATAGATAATACATTCGGAGGGACCCCCCAACCCTGCATTTTTTTCCACAGGAGATTACTTTTAACAGTATCAAACACTTGGCAAAGGTCAATCCAAGCCCCACAGAGGGGCCTACCTCCCTTAAGAAAAGAATTCACACTCAGACAGTTAAGAACTAAACCATTCAGGGAGGTTGCTAGTCCCTTTCTGAAACCTGTTTGCTGCTTTGGTATGATTCCGCATCACACATTGAAATGGGGCAATAATTTGATGCCAATAGTCAATCCTTTTTTTTATAAATCGGAATCATAACCAATTGTTTCCACGACTCTGGTAATTCCTTAGACAAGATTATATTGTAAAAAAGTGTTTTAAGAACCAACGCCCACATGGCCGGGTTCATTTTTAAAGTCTTGTTACTGAGGTCATTTGGCCCCACCGCCCTGGAGGAGGAAGAATTATTTATCAGAGAATTTATGTCAGCACTAGTAAAGGCTAGGGACCACTTATCAGTCGCTTCTATCTCTTGAACCAAAGTATCTAGTGACCCATAAACCTGAGAGAAATAATCAACCTAGGTCTGTTCCTGTATAATGGAATCCTGATTGTGGACGCTAGAGTCAGTCCAAAAATGTATGGAATTCCTCTGGCTTAATGAATGGAGCATTATTTCTCTGTCATGTTGCAGAATAGTATGCCTGTGTGACCGAGTCCAGTTTCTGTACTTACTATTAAGGACTCTCAGGGCTGTTTTATAGGTTTTTATATCAAGATCATCTTTTTTTAGAGTGACCCTTTGTTGCCTTATGCTTTTCTTCTGTTCTAAAATGTGGGCTTTAAAGGTGTTTTTGAGCACCATATGGGGTTTCTGAGGACTGGTGTTTGGAGGATTCAGGTTTAACATGAAGGGATGAAAGCTTGAAGGGTCATAGTATCCCGAGGTTTGTTCATCAGACTGTTGATTAACCATTTAATTCAGTTTATTACTCAGTGTTCCCCCCTTCTGTCAAACTTCTTAATACAGTTACCCGCAGAATTGGAAACTAATTTGTGGGTGTAAAGAAAGACGCTGCAATCATAATCAACATCCAAAGACACTTCTATCATGGCATGATCGTCCACATTCCCTTTCCCGATCTCGTATTTTGTGCAACTTTCAAAGATGTTTTTAGATGCAAAGAAATAGTCAATCGTTTAAAAGGAGACACCCCTTCGCCAGGCTGCAACACTCAGGACCTCCCCTCACATTACCATTAAACATCCATAAATCCCAATCCTTCATGACATTTACCCAACAGACCTGTTACTGGTTTCATATTGAGTATTTCCTGAGCAGCAATCTTTTGTTGTAATACATTGTGAGTTCAGATTTCAGGCTAGGATTATTTAATCTAACGAGTACTGGGATAAGAACTCAACTAAACGGTCAACTAGATTTTGCAAAAAACTCATTTAGAGAGAGAACCCGAAGCATTCAATACAAGTTTACAATAATCCAAATCAGACCTGGTTTCATTAGATACTACATTTGACACACAGAAAGCATCATTTTTACAAGCAATCATCAAACCCCCCCATAGGTCTACCACCTTCTGACCCCAAGGCTAGTTGCTGAAACATAGAGAATTCATCAACCCCAATAAACAGGTGAGCCATGTTTCCTGAAACAAGATAAAGTCAAAAGTCTTGAAGATGTACGTTTGTCTTGGCTCCTTGGAAAAGAGGAATAGCCTCTAGTATTCCACGAAAGTACTCTTATCTGGTTGTCTACTAAAGGTTCTGCAGTTGGATTCCCATTTAAAGAAACATTTGGGAGATTATCTTGGGAACCATTTCCCACACTTGTTGATGACAAAGCAACGCCAGATTTGCTACATGGGGCTTGATTGCATTCCTGGTTCAGGATAATGAATGATTGTGTATTTGCGGGTGCATGGCACAGTTTGGTGATCCTCAACCCCCTTTTGTCCCAAGCCTCAGTCTCCCCCATAATTGATTCCAAACTGAGGCTTGATTTTAACTCCACTTCAGCTATGATGATGTCTGTAGTGAAGAGAAAGCTTACCACCTCAATGTCAGCAGAGTAAAAATTAAGTGGGGGCCCATCTTGTCTCATGGGGAACTTCCTCGATATAAAGACTTTCATTTCCAGTGGCTGTTTAGAAGAACTACATTTTTAGTGGGCACCTCCAAATTCTTGCTCGGTGGTAATTGGGAGGGGGTGATTCATTTAAAGAAGTCCTGTTAGCAGCTAATACAGGGATCTGTTGTGGTTTTTGTTTGTCAATGATTGTTAGGCCCGACGTAACAAGACCAGCTGGCTGGCTAGATTCACCTACCATACATGCCCCCACTTCAGCGACAGCCATTGGCCTTTTTCCCAAAGTTTCAGCATCTGAACTTTTATTAATTTTTAAGAAGATAGGGACTATTTTTATCGCAGGGATTGGGAGTTTGCCTTTTTGCTTAGCTAAAAGGAAAATAGGAGCTATTTTCTTTGGTAGCCCAATTGAATCCGTTTGGCTCCCCACTGTTAATTTCATTATTTCCGCTAATACAAGAGAATTAGCTTCTTTGGGATCAGGTGCTTTAGAATTCTTCTTCCCTTTTGTTGCTGTTCCTTTATTAGGGGCCTTGTCTTTCACCTCTCTTTCCTCTGCACCCATCTTTCCCTTTAGGTTTCTCAGGAACGATTGGTATCTGTCGCCTGATGTTTCCTCTTTCGTTTAGCCTTATTATTAGCAGCAACTTGTGGCCCTTGAATTGCTTCCTTTACCATTTTCTTCCTTCTCTTTTTGGACTTGCCAATGGGTTTCTTTTTATAGGATTTATCCGACTCCTCACTTACTGAGTCCGTCTCCTGGTCAGAATCCCTATGGACTGTGTGCAGATCTACAACCTGTGCCAACCGTAAGAATTCTTACATCACCGAAGATAAGAGAGGGGAGTCATCAAATGTAGGCCTTGGGTTGGAAATTGCAGAGCCTAATGCACATCTTCCAACATTACTGTGAGCTGGGGAGTCAAATTTTTCCATCAAGGTCCTTAGCTCGACCTTTATCTCCCCACACTGTTCAGACAGAAGATCCAATTTTACTGACTGATCTTTGGTAACTTTACGAGATTCAGTTAGGATCTCTCTCATTGCTTCATTGACTGCTGAGTTGATAGCAGTCATGGAAATCTCATTCATCTCGAGCTCCTTCATGATTTCTAAGAGTATAACTGTATGCTGTTGTACCTCTAGTTTTAAGTTTTTCAAAAACGTTCACTAATGAGCTTTATAATAAGTTCAGAGCTGTTATTGTTGGAGGGATAAGGACTGGAGATGTATCTACTTGTTGTTGATTCCGGTTCACTGATGGACCTACTGCAGACTTAACAAGCTCCTCAGGAGAAACCTCCCATCCCTGATCATGACTCTGTGCTTCTGGTACTATATTCAGTTCATAGGATGAATTAACAGGCATTAACATTTCCATTTCAAGCAATTCTTCATCTCAGGACTCCCTCAGATATGCAGAAGTTAGTTCTTGTAAACCCGTGTTATGATTATGCTCTGACATATGGCTTGGAGGAGCAACTATGGAGCAGGCTGACAAGGCTGCTATACCCAAAGAAAAAGGATTCAAGATGGCGTTCTTCATCGTGGTCATTCTTAACATGTAGTTAAGATTGGCTGACAGCAGGTCTCAAATCGGTTGATTCAGTAGGGTCGACTCACCCACTTCCTGCCCCAATGGAACACACGTGTCCATGAGTGAGTCCATGAGCCCCGAGCATGTTAGAAGTAGGTTATCTGAAGGATAAATGCTAGGTGGGGGGAGAATCACTCCACCCCCTGGTTTATAGCGTTTAAAGAGAGTCTTCCCTCCTAAATTTGAGCTCTGATTGTTGAAAAGGGTCTCATTGTCCTTGTTGAGGTTGGTTTCAATTCCATGGGAAGCACTCCGCAGATTGTACATTCTTTGGCACTGACAGACGTTAATAGACCAGCAAACAGGTCAAAGGCTAATGGGCCTGCTGTCCCTGAAACCATTATTCTGGTAGGATAGAAGTCGAGTGCACTGAGGTTCTTGATCGGGTCAAATGCTTTTAAGCCCACAGTCCCTGAAACTATAAGAGTGATAGGATGGACTTTAAAGGTGCTGGAATTCTTTATTTTCACCCTTTCCACCCTTTGACATATCCACAGTGTTAAATGCAAGAGGGGGAGGGCGCAAGCTGCGAGCCAGAGAGAAACACAAATCAAAGCGGCAAAAAGCGAGCACACAGTGTCAATTGCCTCTGATGTCAGGAAGCAATTAGTTACTGTTCTGGGCTAAGAGTCCGCAGCCGCAGCCGTATAGAGATGCAAATGAAAGCGGTGAAGAGCAAACATACAGTGTCAATTGTCTTTGATGTCAGGCATCAGTTAGTTACTATTCTTGGCTGAGAGCCCACATCCGCAGCCGCATTGAAATGCAAATGAGAGCGTCATTAAAAGCAAACTCACAGTGATAATTACCTTTGCTGTCTGGAAGCGGTTAGTTGCAGTTCTGGGTGAAGAGTCTGCAGTCCAGCCGTACACGGACTGCACAGACTGCCTCCATTCGCCTCCACTCCGCTCCGCTCCACGGGGAAAACAAGGTATTTGAAAGAGCAGCTCTTCCCTGGTGATAGGAACTGAAAAAAGACTGTCAAGCACAGGAATGAAATGGCAAACTACCTCCACTTGCCTATTGTTAGGGAGAATTTTCCAAAATGGCTAATTTCCCTTACCTAATGAGTCCCTCAGCAGCTTCGCTGGATTTTTAGGATTTATTTTTTCACCTGGTAAAAGTGTGAGCCTTTTTTTCCCACTCTTACATGTTTTTTGCTGTGTGTGTTTAACATTTTTGTGTTCATAGACTGTGGAGCTTCACCTATTCCGTAGGCATCATCTTTTTACTGTGTGTTACACAGCACCTTTAGTGCAGAGCCACAGGGTTGTCATTTTCAGACTTCCCACTTTAAACTCCATTTATTGGGACTGACTACTATCTCCCAGAACATGTAGAGTTGCCCTCGACTTTATTAGTCTTTTTAAATTCACAGACCCAGTACAAAATATCTTACATAGAGTTCTAGAAAGGGTTAATAGTTATCCCTTTGTGTCTGTCTCTCATGGAACATTATTTTGTTCCCCTTTCTTTAAGATTTGGCTGGTGGCAGTGGTATTTACTCTATTTTTCCTACCGCGGTCTATTTAAATAGCCTGGGTACTGTTTCAGGCTAGGTTAGTAGCCTCAAACTTAAATCCGCTGGACCCCATTTACTTTTATTTGTTTCCGGCTGGGTTTATTTGCCATTTCTTTTTGTAAAGGTCTTTCTCGTGTTTTACTCTGCACGCCAAACCCGGTTTGGTTCCTTTGTTTGCCATCCTTTGGCGGGCTTCTGTACAGAAGCCTTCCTTATGCGCCTGAATGTCTGAGCCAGACAGGATGTGAGGGAGGGGTTTGAGACTCCCTGCACAGGGTCTCCTTGGAGACCCATGTTGCACTCTGTATGATTGGCTGTGGTGGCTGTCCCGCCAGTACAGCCACCCTGCTGTTTGATTGACAGCCAGGCAGTGTGAATGGGGGAAACTGCATAAAAAGCAGGTCTCTGGGACAGGGAAGGCAGAGTCACCACTGGATCAAGAGAACTGACGAGAAACTGACAGAAGAGGACCTCTACCAAGACTGAACCTCTCGCTGCAGCCCTGCTGCAGGACCAAATCTCCAAACTTCGATGACAGGGAAGATCTGCAAAGAATCTTCTCCCCTTGAGCTGGTGGGACAAACCAGTTCGCCAAACTGCAAGCCAGGCCTCCCTCCTCTGGTCGAATTTGCTGTGCACAGCTGCAGTGAACCGGCTCGCCAGGAGGACCGGACCCTGCTTGAGTTTTAAGGAGCGCACCTTTTATTTGTTGCTTTGCTCTGCTGCTAATTTCTTCCCTGGGCAGTGCAGGACCCTCCAGTCTTCCTATGTCATGTCAGTCCGACAGTTGGTTCAGGAACCATGAGCCTGCAGGACCTGCCAGGAAAGTCTGCCTCAGATACAGCCTTCTTCTCCATTTAAGGTACTGTTCAAACCCGGTTGTTCACTCCGTCCGACCGCGGTGAAAGTGTCTGAAATCTTTCACCAATCCAAGGGCTTGTCCTTCTCTATTCCTCAAAGTAACTTTTTCGCCTGACCACCTTCATTCTGAACTCTTGGCAAAGACTTAACCGTGAACTACTCTGAACTGTGTGATACTCTGCAAAGACTTTGGTCCATTGACTTTGGCCCAGGCCTCTTGATTTGATTTACTCACCGTAGTTGCCTTTTCTAGATTGCCTTGCTTACTTACTTGTTGGTGCTGCTCAATTTTTGTCTAACCTTGTCTTTCCGTGGCTTTTAAATTGCTGGAATGCCATTTTGCTCACACCTCATTTAGAGCGTAACTTGTCCAGAATCAATTGGGCGGTGTGTAGCACATTAAGAGTGTGATTTTTCTACTGCTTCACTTTAGTGAATTGTTTTACAACTGATGTGTAAATAAATGTATATTCTTTTTACTCAGAAACCTTGAGTCAGTGTTTGATTGAACCATAGGTATTACTGTCCTTTGTATAACTATTGATACTGCACACTTTACTCTTGAGATGAGTCTGACTGCTCAGCCATCGCTACCACTTTACTGTGTAGTACAGGCTTGTACCAAAGGTGAATTTGTACTGTCACTTGTGGTGATGGGGGTGTTTATAGCCAACTATTTTCTAAGCTCACCCAGTGCCATTGGAAGGGATGAATATTTATTTCATTATTACAGTTTATTTATATATGAGGAACTAACAGACCTCAATTATACTATGTCACAACAGTGTTGAAAACCAAGCAATAGAACAACCAAAAAAAAAAAAAATACAATGGTCAGATGCAATAAATACAGACAATTGCGTTCTGCTACTGTTTCCTGACACATAGCTGGTGCTCACTTGCCTTTCCTAATCTTCCTATCCTTTCCTGAAAACATTTTGTCACTTATTTTGTTTTCAAGTCCCGCTTTTTCATGTAAGGCGCTCCGAGACCCTCTGGGAAGGGCCAGCAGCAAACAAAGCATTCAAATACATAAATACTTGTCCATGTAAAAGCACCTGCAGCTCTTGTTTAGTCTCTGATTTTTCTGACCTCTGATTTCCCTATACAAGTGATAGGGGCTTTGGCATTCTGTGAATTTTGAAAACGTGCAGTATGCACCAATGATGTTGGTCAAAATACGACCCTCATTATTGTACCATCTCTCCATCACCAAAGGTGCCCTAGAGGACATCATTCTCTCCTCTTGAGCCATTGGGCGAAGAATCACGTGTTGGGTTCTACATCTCTGCATGGGCGTGATATTCTTGGAGCTTCTTTCATATCCTGATGTGCCCCTTTCCCCACGCACAAAGTACTGTAATGGTACTGTCTGGTGCTCCATTAGGAGAGGTGTGCCCCTGCTGGCACTGAAACCTGCATCTGCCATTGTGTCCACATCCACCATGAATTTGCTGAAACCAAGGCTCCTATGCTAGAGTCACAATTAATTGCAGCAGTAGTTATTTGCCTTCAAAAGTGTCCTACCCACTGATTGCGATCACGTGCAACAACACGAATGCTCGTGCATTCTACACTTCCTGCAAAATATCCTTGTACCCCATAATCCTGTATGCTGCTAGATACAGTTGTTCCAGTAGAATTTACAGTGAATGTTCCACCCACATGAAAGCAAATCCAGACACTACATCACTATGCATTTTACACTTAGGGCCTCATTACACGGATGGTGGTAAGGATTTACCGGTACCGGTAAAATACCGGTACCGGTAAATCCTTACCGCCTTACTACGAGGTCCCTTTGCGGGTTGAGGGATTTAATTCCTGCTTTTTGCAGGCGTTAAAAACCAACCCGCAAAGGGACCCAGGGAGCTAATTACGGTACCGCAATTTGCGGTACCGTAATTAGCGCCTTCCCCATTCCCATTGAGCCCTATGGGGCAAAAATGGGAATGGGGAAGGGCAATGGTGGAAGGGGGAATTACCGCCCCGCCAACCTTGGGATGGGGCGGTAATTCCCCTTTCCGCCAAGGCGGTGCCGGTATTTTACCGGCATGAACCATGGCGCTAATAGCGCCATGGTTCTCCGCCATCCGTGTAATGAGGCCCTTAGAAATCTCCTATGCGACACATTCATGAATTCTCGAAAACCTCGAATTCCAATGCGCATCTGTAACTTTTGACATTCATTCATACATTGGGCCCGATTTATGGAAGTTTGCAGGGCCATGGTCAGTGATTAGGAAGTATTTTGCAGGGTGCGGGATTGCAAATGTGTAAATCTGTTACAGAGCATTTGCCAATGTTAGTAAAACATGAACTCAATGGGCCTAATTCATTGAATATTTTGAACGGTGCAAAGTGACTTTTCACTGGTGCAACGTGATTTTGCACTGCCAACAAACACCCCATAGTATTTTAGAGTCTTATCTATTTGGGTTGTGTGTTTTTAGATTTTTGTACATCTGAGACTGTGGAGAAAAAGAGAATTGTTTTAAAACATGTATATTAAAATGATGTTTTATTCTGTGTATTGTTTCTCATGCTATCACATTTTGTGCATGTTAGTTTTTTTGTGCCTACTTTATTGCCATTATTTTAAGCTTTATTTTGTTTTCTTTAATTTTAGGTATCATACATTACTGCTTGAGCTATGTTGTGGTTTATTGATGTTTTAAGTTGTGCTGTATTTTTAAATCTGAAGTGAGTCCCTCTCTTGTCAAGCAATGTTTTGTAATTGCGGTGTTGATAAAAGTCAATGGGCCTCATTCTAAGTGTGCCGGTCCAGAAACAATGGTGCTGGTAATCTTACTGGCACCAATATTTCCGACACTACAACTCTGCAGGCAGGTGACGTCCCGCCTGACGACACCCATCCGCAGAGTTTTCATGGATGCACTGGCACCATTAACAACGGTGCCAGTGCTTCCATTGTCCCCATTCTCTGTTGTCCCCATAGGACTCTATGGGAACAGGGACTTACAATTTTCCAGCGCCTGACTTTGCGGTCCGCCGGAGTTGTAACCCCCAGTGTTACCGGCAAGTCAGGCACTGGTAAATATTTATGGGTCTGGCGGCAACCCCCCGGTATCACAGGCACGGTTACCGCCAGACCTGAAATGAGGACCAATGAACTGTAGCCATGGGTATGAGAAAAAATATTGTTTTGCATATTTTATTGTATTTGTGTATTCATATGTTATAAGTAGACCTTAAAAGGACTGTTTTGGGGTACACTGAGTGTAGTATTTTAGTACATCTGGAGTATTGTTTTGATGCTATCATGGAATACCACATTTCCTCATCAGTTAGGTGTACTCCGTCATGTCTATAGAAATTGGCCATGTAGAATTGTATGTTGTTGTTTGATATCCAAAAGTGCTTGTGGTCTCTAATGAATGCTGAAAATGATTTGTTAACATTTCTTCAAGATTTCTCAATTTTACCATTACATTTGGTGGTCCATCTCCATTTTTGCCTCTGAGTCAAATTGGAAAAAATAAAGATGGTGTGAGGAAATACTTCCTTTAGTTTTGCCATGTCTTGTTTCATCGTCAAAGTAAGGGACACACCCCGTACATTTCCTAAATCATTGCCTCTACAATGAATTACTATGATGTTTGGTTATCCTGTACTTCCTAGACTTAACAATTTTTGAAAAACCCGGAACCAACACATTCCCCACAATCCAAACCATTTAATTGCAAAATCTATCAAAGCTAGGTCCATGTTAATATTTAGTTTCTCACAAAAAGTCAGCAACCAAAATAGCCAACTGTCTCCAATGAGCCACAGAGTTTGGAAACCAGCAGTGGTATCTGCAGTCTCTCTCTGTGTTCATGAAAAGGATTCCTAGCTTGGGTTTTCTAATAGTTTGTCTGAGCAGGTTATATTTGATGTGTGTGTTCTGAAGTTTTTGTTTGGTTTATGGACTGTTAGGTTATATTTGATGTGTGTTTTGAAGATTTGTATTGGTTTATGAACAGTTGTGGTTGTCCATGGCTATGCAGCAGCTACCTGGTACTTACTGCTGTCAACCATGGTTAGGCAAGCCTCCATGTTGTAGCCGCAGCTATTTGAGGACAAATGACATGTTGTACGTTTTTGGGCGTGTGGTAGCAGCGGCTATTTTAGGACAAATAGCATGTTGTGTGTTTGTGGACGTGTTGTAACTGTGGCAATTTGAAGACAAAACTATCGACAAACATCCCTGATGGGCTGTCATATTACTGCGTCTACAGGTAGCATGTGCTAGGCGTGTCTACACTTTTCATCTTTTAATTGGTTGTGAAGTTGTTGATGTTATATTTGTAGCTACGTCTACACATATACATTTTCTGTGCAATAATCATATTGTTATGTGGATGATACATCACATCATTTTATTTGTGTGTGTTATTTGAGGTGCTTGGGTTTTCTCTTCTTTTATAGTAAGTTTTGTGGGCCAGTTTAGTTTGATTTTTAGGTTGCATAAAAATGTACGCGTAACCGCAAACACAAACTAGGGTCTGAAGCCGCATTGAAAAGATGCGGCTATGAAAGATGCCAGCTGGGGGAAAAATGTATTTCTGTCAGTTTTGTTGTATTTTATTGGTTATTGTTACTTTTGTTTTTGTGTAGCTGACTGTGATAGGTTTTGGGGAAAATATGTCATCCATTTTTGTATTTTCATTGGAATAGAGTCTTCTTTTTTTGGTATACATTTTGGAAAGTATAAAAGCCACCATTTTCTACAGTTTCATCCTTTTAATTGCAGATCTCTGCCTGTGTACATGGCAGGAGTGTGGGTGATGTGAAAGTACGTGGTATTAAATGTGAACATGTTTTAAGTTTTATTTGCAGTGTTGTGTGTGTTAGTTATAGTATTTACTGCTAGCAGATTGTGGTTATTATCATTGCATCTGCTCTGATTGTGTGACAAGTTTTTTTAATGTATTTTTTAACTTTCACTAACATGGACCTACACAATTAGATTTGTCAGTCAGTGGCATTTGTATGTAGGCATTTAGTTTTTGTATTCACGTTAGTGAAGTTGAAGGTTTATTCGATTGTATTTGTTGTAATTTTAATGCAGTACGCTTAGCTGTTTAGAGTTTTCTGTGAGGTAGTGCACTTGATGGTGCTTTGTAAATTCATTTTAGTGATTTTTATTTTTATTATTTTGTTGTAGCTGTATCGTTCCCATCTTTCCAGTGGATTTGCACCAGATGTTGGACAGTAAACTTCCTTGAAAGGTCAACCTATTGTAAAGGCTCACTCCCCGACTTACCAATACAAACTCAAGGAGTATAACACATCCCAGTAGGGAATGAGACTAAGAGAACAGGTTACAAGATTAATAAATCTTTATATAAAGTTGGCATCCAGAAAACTCTGCTGCCTCGAGAGTGTTCTGGCAAACAATACACTCACATGGAAATATAAAGCAAAACAGCATCATCAATGACATCATTAACATAGGGTATAACATTAGTACAGGATTGGTTGGGGAGCAATGTAACGAATAGTCGTGTAGTGCTGCTTCTTCTGGATAGGTTGCTCAATTAGTGGGAGGGTGAGCATCACAAGGTCCGGCTGCCTGTGTCCGGGAGGGGTGAGGGTTAGGTCATGGTGAGATAGAATTGACACTAACTAAGCTAGCATGAGAAACTACCACTAGACATATAATAAATGAAAGTCATTAATATGCCTTTGAGTAAATCTTTGAAAACCTATAAATTATAGTCACATGATTATATTGGGCCTCATTACGAGATTGGTGGTTTTCATGGCACTATTTGCGCCATGACTGCCATGAATAACGGGTCCGGCACCGGTGTAGTTCAATGGAGACTTACCGGTCTAGTCCGACCCTGGTGGGACTGGTAAGACCCAATTGAACATGCCATTCCCCATTCCCATTTGAGCCCCCATAGGACTCAATGGGAATGGGGAGTGCGCTAATAACAGGTTTGCGATGTGCAAGCCCGTTATTAGAGCCCTGGTCCCTTAGCGGGATCTGTAAGGGATGTGTGGTCTGACCACATGTTCCTTACGGTCCCCGCCAAAGGACCTCAGAATAGGGAGGGAGGGGATTACCGGCATCGGTCTCCTTACCGGTGCCCGGTATCCCTTACCGCCCTACTCGTAATGAGGCCCATTGTCTTTCATTGAGACTTTTACGAGATACAAAGCTCAGGGGTCTTGTCCCCTATGATAACCTGTGTCACTGGGGTGACTGCGTGGTTCTTAACACATCAAAGTGAGTGGGGAGTATAATGAGATATGTTAGTTTTAGGACACATTATACCACGAGGTCTGGATTTAGTGGGGGCACTCTGGGGTGGGCTGCAAAGCAGGCTCACACTTCTGGTAAATCAAGCGAATACCTTAGGAGGGCACAGGCTCCAACAGCAGGGTCAAGGGAGTAGGAACAGGTTTGTGGGGATAGATGAGCTACAAGGCATGCTTCGAGCCGGTTCACACACAGGACAGTGATCACAGAGGAAGAGTGAGATGATACATTTTACTATTTGTTTCAATAATCCCATGCACATCCATGAGAAAGGGATTTGTGAGGCTTTCACACAGTGGAGGAAAAGGTGGGGGCCATGAGCACACTGTGCGTGGCCCTGCAGAGGGGAGAGAAGCCATTTTGTATTATCAGAGTGAGGCCTAGTCCAAAGATGGAGTCGAGGGCACACAAAATGGAAGCCAAGTGTATCCCACAATAGCCACATTTATGCTAATGTTAGCATAAGGACGATGGAGGCATCTCCCACTAATGCGGGAGCAAGCGGTCCATAACATGCAGAATGTACAAGGGGGACCCAAATGGCCCGTCACTCCCACACATTCTCCCCTTTTGTTACATCTAAAGTAACAATCTAATCTTTATGATTATTTTCATTCTGATAGTACTCTGCTTCTTGTACTGCTTCATCCCATGTGGGTGTCCCTTTGATTGGCATCCAAGCCCTACACACACTTTGTAAGCTCTGACTCCTTCTGGCATATTCATCAGGTGTACTGTTCATTTATATACCCCTTCCCTATCCAGATCCACCCAGACCTTCCTATACCACTGTAATTCTCATGGCTCTTTGATTGTGGTGTGGTACCAATTATCCACCCTATCCCCATGAGGGTGGTATACTGCAGTCATGCGATACTTAGAGGGACCTGACTCCCGAGTTGGATGTGTGCATTTTTCACATCTTGAACCTTTGTCGATTTGCCCATTGTTACCATCACCATTGCAGAACTAGGCATTGATTTTGCACAACATCGAAATCCCAACTGGCACACACACAGAAATAGTGACAGGAACCTGATGAGTGGGACAAAAATGTTTATAATTACGCTGAACCAGGATGGTATCCAGTTGAAGATGTCGTTGAACCAGCAAGTTGGCTCTATCCCTCCTTCCTTCGGCATTCTTTCCCCCAAACTATGCGTGGCCGAGATGACGTGGGACAGTGTCCCATTGTCCACATCTTCAGAAGGTATGAATGTACAGTAGGCACACCTGATTTTTCAGCAAACAATGTTGTCCATTGCTGTGAGGAGATCCAGGACGTGCTGGTTCTGCATTGTCATTAACTGCAGGGCATGGAGTTCCATCTTGCTCACGTTGAACCCTTCTTCAGTGTTGTTGGCCAGTTGGATCAGCTCCCAGCACACAATCTGCAGCCATTTGGTGTATGTTCGCGTCTGAAGTCCTGGCACCAGGATGGAAGCAAAAAATGTTTCAGCGGAGTTGAAGAGATTATATTTATTTGGAATCTCAGCCAGGAGTTCTGATGATTTGCTGGAGATGTAGTTGGATGACCTTCGTTTGCGAGACACCCTGTCTTGTAGTTCGTTTTCAGACAGAATGTCATAGACGGAGGGCTCTGTTGTTGCTGGCTGGGGTGCTGCTGATATGTCAGCACATTTTTTCCCCCCCTTGGATAAGGCTTTCTGGAATCACCATTAATGCCGAATGCAGTGTGGCCATGGCACCGGTACCTTTCCACGATGGCAGAAGATGCAGTTATGCTTGCTCGCCACATACCCAATACACGTCTATCAGTGCTGCTGTACCTTTTTTTCATGTCCGGAATGATGATCGTTTTGTTGCATTGTCTGTTAGAGACCATCTGTACCTTCACTTCACTATGAAAGTTCTTGTTTCATTTCCTTCTGCCTTTTAATGGGTTTCTCTAGTGCTGTAACCCACGTGAGCTTTGCGATGTGCTGGGACCAGACCGGTGTACAAGTCGCTTTGACCCATTGAAAGTTCTCTTCTGTTAGACCTCGCAATGCTTCAGCTTTACACGTGATAGTCTCGCCATGCCACTGTGAACTGTGTCCCGTTGATCAGGAAAAATGGTTCTTTGATGCAGATCACTCCTTGTGGTTTACTCGTGCAGGTTTTTTCATTCTGCAGCATTTCTATTGTAACTTTGTGTAATTGGAAGGTGCTTCGAATCTTACACAATACTAGATGAACCAAACATTGGGCATCTGACAAGGGCACTTCTTGAGGTATAAGAACTTTGGGTGTGCCAGAGGCATGAGGAATGAGAGAGCAAACATAACAGCTCTCATTTGTTGCTTGTTTGGCTGTTGCGCTCATGTCTGAGTACCATTTGTTAGATTGGTCCGGGTGGCAGGGGTCTTCAATGTCATCTAATCCCAGGCCATGGTATGCATCATAGCTCTTCCCTCCCACTCCCCCTTTTTTGCCTCCTGTTCCCCCCTTGACCATTATATAACATTTTTACTCTCTGATACTTTATAGGAAAAATGTTGAATAACTCCGTTCATTAACACTTTGCCAAGACTGTAGTACTGAAGGATTTGGGGTGGTTGGGGCTTTGGGGCTAAAGTGCATATCAGTGCCATATGAAGTAGGTTCTATGGTTGCATCTGCGGTTGTATATGTCAGATCAGGCATACCGGACAGGGAATAATCACCATCATATTTGTCGATTTCATCATCACTATTGAAACCCATAGCAGTGTAAGTAAGAACAGGGGTTTTGACAGTTCGGTTTTTATACAACGTTGTAACATTTTCATTTAGGGAAGCATTGTGTGACCAAATTGTCTTAACTCCAGCCCATATAAGGCTTGATCATTCTTGTATTAGGTGTACCCCACTTCCCCCTTCTTTCATATACCCAATTATGAAAGTCACGCTTCAGTACAAACCAAGGCCAAATAACCTCAAAGAAAACACTATCGCTGTAAAATATAAACCGCAATCATAATGGTAGTATTTATTTACTCTATTATCTAGCCTATCACTATCTAAATTGGATTTGTTGTTAGTGAGTGCCCTCCTCTCCATCATATTTCCACCTCAAGTGGCGATATAAAAGGGTTAAGTACACCAAAAATACCTTATATTTATAAACATATTTTCTTTTCCAACAACTTGCACATTATTATTTACATATTTCTACTGACACTCTTTAAGTTACTTAATTAATCATAAACCTTTTAATAACTAATCACCTAATTTTTGTCACATTCGCTTTTCTACTTTTAAATCCTTTAAATTCATATTAGAGTGCAGAAAGATAATCAGAAAGGTAAGCCAAGAGAAGGAGATAGAAAGATAGTAAGTGACAGGAGATATACTGTCAATTGTTTAACATATTTGTATATACATTGTTCATTTTCACATGTTAACTTCTCTTTTCATTCCTTTCAGTTTGCCTTTTTTACAATTTCTCTTTTTGTATTTTATGTTTCTTTCCTCTATTTTCGCCACTAACAACGTCTTGGCTCTGCTGTTGTTCACTCTGTGGTGTTGTACTATCGTGTGCCCTTCTCACATCTGAGAGATGCACCCAGTACTTCAACTCCTTCACTTTTACTGCAGTGGACGAGCAATATATTACCTCGTAAGGGCCATGAAATCGTGGGGAGTTCCATCTCCGCATGAAACTGCGCACATACACATTTTCTCCTGGCATTAACTGTCCTGTGGGGCTGTCTTGTGCTGGTGTTGTTGTATCTGTTTCATTATCCTGTGTAAATGAGGGTGCTATTTGCTTTGCTATGCTTCGCACTGCACGTGTCAGTTGGGTAAGGTATTCCTTAAATTCATCCCCTAGCACTGTGGTAACTCCGTGAGCGTGTGATGCTCTCCTTACTGGGGATCGTGGTGTATGTATGCGCTGTCCCATCACTATTATGTGCATTATCTGACCTGATTGCATCACATATAGACCACCTGGAGAATACTTCATGTACTAAAAACTTCACGGTGCACTTCGCATTGGGGTGATCACATGCTCCAGTTTCCACCCACCGTGAGAAGGTACACACTATTACAATGAGGTACCTTGCCCCATTAAATCTTTCTCCCATATCTGCATAGTCAATATGCAGTTCCCTGAAAGGCCCTACAGGGCGTGGCAGTGTTCCTCGTAATGTCCTCAGTGTCATACCTGAACTGTATGTTTGGCATGCCGTGCATTCTATTGTTAATTTTGATAGGTGCACCTGTAAATTGGGAACAAACCATTCTTCTTGTATGTCTGCTGCAATATGTTGTTTTGTTATGTGCTTTGCAAAATGTAGTTGTCGGAATGCTATGTGTAACAATTCTACGGGCATCACTACTTCCCTGTCATTTCCTGTCACCATATTAAGTCTGTGTTACGCTCACCTGGTCTCTGTTGAGGTGTTGGGGCACGGTTGCAGCCCTCCGTGAACTTGAATCACCCCCTTCAGGCCTCTCCCTCACTAGAAAAGCTGTGAGCGGTGGTACGTGGTGATACTGCTCCTGTGAATTATGGAAGATAAGCTCTCCGTCCTGCTACTTCTGGCCCAGGAGCATCGAATTCGATCTAGTTCCTTCACTGATCCCTGATAAGGATTAGTCCAGTCCAGCTGTGACTATGCTTCTCCTTATAATTGATAAATCTTTCTTGAGCTCTTGTGATGCTGTTCATTCTGTTTAATGTCTTTATATGTTTTTCCTATGTATGCCTTCAATAATGTCTCTCTGCAGTTTTCTTCCCTTAGATGGAAATGCGGCCTCAATGCAGCTGTGAGATGCGAGACACGGCAGTATGGAATATTGATGCTACCGCAATGTTCAACAGCAGGTAAGTGATGGTTTAAGAAAAGCGTGAAGTATGGCAAAGCACAACCTTAAACTGACTGTTTTTTCGATGTCTAACCTTGTCTTCTGTTTTCCTTGCAGGTGCTGCTGTTGACGATGGAGTGTGTCGTGCTGCAGTGCCAAGATGAAGATTTTGGCGTTCCGGAAAGTGTAAAGATGAATACTTGGTTCGCCGTAGAGATGTACAGGTAAGAACAGCTTCCCCCTATTGGTAAGTATGCTGGCAGGATGTCCAGGAAGCAGGATCTTCAAAGGTAAGTCTGAGCTCAGGCGATGATGAGCATTGCGATGCTTGCAAGTGCAGAAAAACATGACGCGTCTGTCTTGAGGATCGGGGCAGCTTATATAGCTGAGATCGTGGACACGCCGATTAGGGCCGGCTTACCAGCCACACCCTGCCACTTCTTGAGAGTGAGCACGTGCAAAGGCAATCCATTAGCAGCCACACCCAAGAACACACTTGGGGCTGCTTAATGGATGGAATGTTTAAGGTTAATGCATCCTGCTTAATGGATGGAATGTTCAAGGTTAATGGATCTGAATTGCTATGTCCATAATAAAAGCTTTTTGGTGTTAAATGGATGTACTTGTTTACTTTTGTTCATGAGCCTGGTGCCAAAGGCGCCAGGACATTGTCCACCCCGGTCTCCTGTGCATGCAACCCCTGCATGCCTGTGCCCCTGACTTCATGACCATGACAGTCTGTGAGTGACTGCTTGCATCCTCTTTTTCCTCATAATTCTTGCTCTTCTTGCACGTCTTTGTAATTCTATCACTTGCAGAATGAGTGTGCTGTTTTATCCATCTTCCTGCACTTCTGAATTGAGTGTTATTACAATGCATTCTACTGGTTGGGGGACATTAGCACTTTACCAAAGTTACCACTGATGGTTCTGCTAGTGCCTCAATCAAATCATTTAATAGTGCTGGATGTTGTACAGGCGAGCCATCTGCCCTCCTAAACCCTCTTTTTCGCCATCGCGACAACCTGGAATGTACCGTCGTTATCACGTATGCCGAGTCAGACTAAATTGTTACTGCACATCCTTTGGCTGTATGTAATGCTTCAATTAGTTTGATTAATTCTGCTGCTTGTGCTGAATAATGTGATGGGAGGCGTTTCTGTACTATAACTTCATATTCTTCCCCTTCTATTCTCACTACCGCTGCACCTACATGTTTTCTACTGTCTCGCTGTCGATTGATGCTGACCCATCTACAAAGTATATTTCCCCTTCCTCGAGGGCATTCTTACTTGCTTTTGGAATGTCATTTCCCTCCCCTCATATGTGGCACAATTGTGTTCTTGCATATATTCAACAGTACAGGGTTCTGTAATGAATGTTGCAGGGTTCACACTTTTACATCTAACTACATGGACATTGGGGCTGGATATTATAATCTCATAAACTGTTGCTCTTTTTGTGGTGAGTGTCGATTTTGATCTCTCCAGAATGGCAAATAGTGAATCCTCTGCATATAGTGTTACTGAGCATCCCATTACAATGGTGGTGCTTTTCTCTATAGCAAAGGCTGCTGCTGCGAGAGCTTGTTCGCATGCAAAGTGGCCCTGCATCACTGAGTCTAATGTGCCGCTGTAGTAGGCTAATGGTTTTTGGCCTAGTAATGTCTTTTGTGTTAGAACTGCTGTCATCAGTATACCATTGCAGTGCGAAAAGAAGTAGAACTCCCGGTCATAATCAGGGTTTGCTAAAACTGGGGAGTGTGTGATGAGATCTTTTAATTTGAAGTATTGTGTCATCATTTCCTGGGCCCATTTTATTGGGGCGCTGTTCTTTTGTGCTTCTTTTAATCCTTGCAATAATGGGTGTGTATAAGCCGCATAGTCCAGAATCCAGGCTCGGAAATAATTACATATACCAAGAAATTTCTGCATGTCCTTCACTGTTATGGGCATTACTGTGGGACATATTGCTGCTGCTCTGTCAGGTATAATTATTTTACCATCTTTTAAAATGAGTTGCACTAAGTATAACACTTCTGCTAGGCAGTATTGCAGTTTACCTTTGTCCACTTTGTACACTTTTGTGGCCAGTAAATTTAGCAATGTAATAGAGTCTGCTATGCACTGTTCTTCACTTTTACTGCAGATGAGGAGATCGTCCACATATTGGATTATCCTGCTCTCCACATCCACATTACCAAGATCTTCAGGCAAAATCCTATTAAAAATGCTGGGGCTCTCACAGTACCCTTGTAGCAATCTACAATGTTCATATCTGTTGCCCCCTAATGTGAAGTCTGTGAGATACTGAAAACTGGGTCGAGTGGCTCTGAGAAAAAAGAGTTTTTCAAATCTGCAACTTTGAAACACGTGGCCTCCTTCGGGATACTACACAAAATTGATGCAGGATTAGGTACTAGAGGGAATTCTTTTGATATGATGTTATTAAGTGGGCGGAAGTCCTGTATCATCCTCCAATCCACACCCCTTGCCTTCTTTATAGGGTAAATCAACGTATTGCAAGGTGAATTTGATGGTACTATTATACCCTGTTGCAACAATGAGTTTATAGTTTCTTTTATTCCTTCCTCTGCTTCTCTTGATAATGGGCATTGATTCACCCTAGGTGGGATTGCACCGGGTTTCAGTTTTATTTTTATGGGTGTGACCTCTTGCAAAAACCCTACATCATGTGGGCCTGTTGTCCATAGTTCTGGCAGTACTTTTCCCATATCATCATCAAATATAGTGGGTGGTGCACTAATGCTGGCCATGAGAGGGTTGTGTATTTGTCTGTGCTGGATCATTATGTAACAAGGTATACTTATTTCCATTATAATTTCCCCATCAGTGTCATTGTCAGTGAACAATTCATTATCAATCAAATCAGGCAAAGCTACATTTTGGTCTATGCACTGTTCTCCATTCACATTCATGTGTGTCCAGTCCTATCATTGTAATATTTTTGTTTGAAACCTGTACCCCTTTCAAATGAATAGACATTATTGTGCCTGGCACAATATCTGGGTTTACAATGGGGTGGAAAACAAAATGGGATGGCACTCTACATTCTATGCATCTTATCCCGGGCACCACTCTAGCAAGTACTTGTATTCCATAAATGAACATGGCTATATATATGGGCACTCACCTTACTGCAATTTCAATTGTCACAGTACTTATCTTGTCTTTCCCATTTTCAGAGCATTATGCCTTTTAATCAGTCTGCATCCATCTTATTTCATGAGCTAATTTGCACTGAAAAGTTATTATGGGATGTTAGATTTAGGTTAGTATTATATTATTATATTCAGTGCAGTTCAGTGCATTGAAATAGCATCCAGAAGCAAAGTGCAATTTTAAACAAGTCTTCTGTGCATAGGCACCTATTTAATTCTGCCTGAGACTCACACTATGAGTCCAGCAATGAGTTTCACACCATTGGCCCATTGGCCCTAGCTAAAGTTCAATCCCTCGCTAAAATGTGAAAGCTGAACTGCTGAGTCTAAATGTTGAAATGCTTAGTCCAGAATCCTACACTCCATCCTTTTTTCACACCTATCCACCTGCTATGGCAATTCTGTTTAATAGGTTCTCACTTCACCATTTCACTCCCTGCCAGTCTCATCTTGCTCTTGACTTTTCACTTCCTGTTTCGGGTGAAAGGGCTTAATTTGATTAACGTGGACAAACTTTTCCACTGTTAGTTCTCCCTCCTTTTTAGCAATTATGTAGACCACATGTTAAACCTGATCTACAATTCCATATGGCCCTTGTAATGCTGCAAGAAATGTAGAGTTTGTATGTTTCCCCTTCCCAAAATTAAACTTGTATACCTGGTCTTGTATTTCATATTCTTTCACATATGCCTTCTTATCATAATATGTCTTTGCACCATCAGTAGCCTTTTCCAAATGTCACTGTGCAAATGCAAACACATATTGCAAGTGCTTTCTCAATTCTTCCACATATTCATGAATTGTGGATGCATTTACGATATGATATGGCATTCGTAATGTGCCTATACACAAGTGTTTCAAGGCGCAACGAGGCAAGGTAGGGGGAACAGAGGAAAGACAAAGACAACGATATTACTAGGCCAGGTGACATTGAGATTGCACAAGTGCAGGGGAGGGGGAACGGGAAAGTGCGGTGGGTAGGGGTCAGTGCAATACATAGGATCAACAGTAAGAATAAATAAAATAAATAAAACAACAGGTAGAAGTCTGGGCAGGTAGTGGCAAGTGCAGGAGTAATTGCAGCCATCAAGTGTCAAGAGCTGGTGGGGACTGTAGGGATACAGAAACCCCCAAGTGAAGGGGTGCGTGGTAGGCAGTGCAGTGTGCAGCTGGTGCGAGAGGGAGGACCTGGGCATGAGATCAGAGTATAGCCAGGTGACCAGTGTAGTTTCAGTCAGGAGTTCAGCAGGGGAGATGAAGAGGGAAAGTAGAAGCAAAGAGGACGGTCTTGAGATACTTCCAGAACAACAGATGGTTCTCCTCAAGTTTCAGGGAGGCAGGGAGGCTGTTCCAGAGGGAGGCCCAGCTGAAAAAAGAGATATACCACCACTTGTTGCTTGGAGAAGCGACTGACCCTGAAGGAGTTGAAGGTGGATGAGTGACTAGCTCGAGAAGGAAGATATTTAGGAAGAGAGAGTTGGAGGTATTGAGGCCCCAGAAGGCCTTGTGGTCAATAGAGAATGTTTTGAACTTAATCCTCTCAGCCACTGGGAGCCAGTGCAGAGATTTTAGTCCTGGAGAGATATGATCCCTGGGCTTGAGGCCAAGAACAAGTCTTGCAGTCCTGTTCTAGATGAGTTGCAGAGGGCAGAGAGTAGAAGCAGGCAGATTTAGTCTGACGCTGATGCAGCAGTCCAGCCAAGCGAGAACCAGAGCTCTGGAGACAGTAAGCTTCTGGGGGAAGAAGAGGAAAGGAAGAATACCTCTGAGGAGGTGCAGCTGGTAGTGTGACTTCTTAGATACTTCATAGAGAAGAGTAGAGAAGGAGAGAGTGGATTCAAAGATGCCCCCAATGCGTTCAGCTTCATAGGTGGGAGAAGGAAGAGGGGCAAGAGAGGCTGGCCAGAGAGCGACAGGAAAGGAGGGAGCAGGTGAGCTGATGAGGAGAATTTCAGTCTTACTGGCATAATGCAAAGATTGTTGGTGGCACACCACTCCTGGAAAGCAGACAGACATAGATGGGAGAAGGAGAAGAGGTGGTGGAAGGGAGCCTGAAAATGAGCGGAGTGTCGTCCGCATAGCACTGAAAGTTTGGGCATAGAGCAGCAATGCGGTGGGCAAGAAGTGACAGGTACTGGTTGAACAGCCAGGGAGAGAAGTTAGACCCCGGGGGAACACCACAGGTAGAGATATAGATAGAGGATAGGAGGGACTCAAGTTGCACTTAAGAGGGTTGATCTGAAAGGAAAAAGGTCAGCCAAGCCAGGGCCTGATTGGTGATGCCCAGGTTATCACAGAGACGGTTGAGCAGGATGACATGGTTGGCCATGTCAAAGGCAGAATAGAGATCAAGTAAGATGAGGACACAAGGGGTATTAGAGTCAAGGTTGGAGAGCAGCTCTTCACGGATGTTCAGGCGAGCAGTTTCCATGCTTCTGGCAGCTCTGAAGCCAGACTGATGGTCATGGAGACAGCCAACTGGTTCAATGTGAAGATTAAATTGGGAAATGGCCAAGAAAGGAGTGATTGAGATGGGGCGGTAGATAGCAGGGCAGAAGAAGTCGGCTGATGGTTTCTTAAGAAGAGGGTGCACAAGGGGGGAAGGGATGACTCCAGTTGCGAAGGAGTGGTTGCAGAAGTCAGCCAAAGCAGGAGCCAGTGTATGAATGTGGTCCTTGATGGTTTTAGAGGAACAGGAGAGAACCTGTTTTGACAAACTTTCGTCGATCGGACTTGTCTAGAAACCTTGTTTGGGGAGAACAGGAGAAAGGCAGATAAGGAGGGAGGAGAGGTGGGCACAGAAGGGTCAGAGGAAGAGAGGGGAGTAAAGGGAGGAGAAGTAGAGGAAGAGAGAGAGGACAGGATGTCCTGAGTTTTAGAGATGAAATGAGAAGCCAGGGCCGTGAAGAATACCTGGGAGGGGAAAGGAGAGTTAGAGACTACAGCAGGACTGGCCAGCTCCTTGCAGATAAGCACCGGATCATTTGTTCTGTAAAGTAAGTATGTCAAGATTTCACGGGGGCTGGGATTTGTTGATTTAGAGGGTGACGACCTGAGAGCCATTAGTACCAATGTAAGCCATAAATCACAACTAGATCCTGCTTCAGCTACAAAAATTTTCAACATATCAACTATCAATCTGTTACATGGTTCCACTCCCACCGCTCCCCTTTAATAGGAGGGCCAGTAAGACACGTGTAGCTTTCCCTTCACACCCAAAATTTGCCATATTAATGTCATCAATGCACTAGTGAAATGACTTCCAGAGTCTGACTCTATTCTTTGAGGTAAACCAGATCTTGAAAAAATATGATTTACAAGTAAAGTGGCTGCAGTTGGTGCACTTTAGTATGGAGCTGGAATGTACTCCACCCATTTGGACATTAGGCAAGTGACTGTCAGCATGTAACTGTTTCCCCTTGCTGATCTCCTCACGGCTTGACATAGTCCACTTGTAAATAAGACCATGGGAGTGTCAAGCCCCTTTTCATCAATGGTGCTCTATGAGCCGGTTACTCAGGTTGAAATTGTACTTACACTAAACACTCTCTGGTGTAGAGCTCAACCTCTTTTGACATCTGTGGCCAATAGGCATAATCTTTTAAATTTCCAACATTTTTGTGAAGCTCTATAATCTGCAGTTATGGCATCATGGACATGATGTAACATCAACTGACAAAGGTACTACCCATTGGATTTGGCCTGTCACAGATTCTCTAATTTAACTGTTTTTGGAGTTTTAGAACATGGTATCGCATCTACCTGTATTTCACCACTCAGATGTTCAGTAGGAAATAACTCCCATATTAGCGCTCCAGTTTTGGCTAATTGATCTGCCTTATCATTTCCCTCCTCATCCTTACCTGGTGTTTTCAAATGACCATGGGCCTCATTCCGACCCGGGCGTTAACCAAAGCGCTATTAGCGCCTTGGTTGACGCCAGTATTTTTCCGACTCTGCCATGGTGAATGGCGTAATTACCGTCCCATTCCAAGGTTGGCGGGGGCGGTAATTCCCCATTCACCATGGGCCCTTCCCCATTCCCATTTTTGCCCCATAGGGCTCAATGGCAATGGGGAAGGCGCTAATTACGGCACCGTAAATTACGGTGCCGTAATTAGCTCCTAGGTCCCTTTGCGGGTTGGTTTTTTAACTCCTGCAAAAAGCAGGCGTTAAGTACCAACCCGCAAAGGGAACTCGGAATAGGGCGGTAGGGGTTTAACGGCACCGGTGACCGTTAACCCTTACCGCCCTACTCGGAATGACCCCCCATGTATTTTCCTCCAATAGTTTATCAGATCATTTTCTGACACAGGTTTGTCTATGGCCTGAATCCTCTTTGCATGTTAAGTAGCTTCTTGTTATAGGTGAGCATTCCAGCAAGGTAAATACTCCACAAAACTATTTTGTGCATAATCAGAATCAGTTACTAGAACTATTTCTTTGAGTTTATTTTCTAATGATGTAGACATTGCCTTATAAATAGTGGCCAGCTCTGCAACTTGCCTGCTTTTGGGGCCTATCATCTTGCTTACTCTTGGAATGTTGTCACATTTAAACCATATGTTTCCTATTCCTGCAACAAGCTCTTTTTTCATGTCATTTTCCACATACTATGCACACCCATCAACATACACAGTTGGTAAATCCTTATATCTTTCTTCATTGAATGCCTTGTGTGGGGATTGCTCAAATTCATTCAAACTTCTCTCTAGCTCTGTGTCATCAGGTGCTCAGACAGCTGCACAATCATGCAACTCTGCTAGTCCTTGAGCAACTGGGCTCTTTTTATTTTGTCCATTTCTCACTTCTATAGGAAATCCCTGAAGTGCCAATGTCCAGGAAGTATTTCTTGACAGGGCCAAATTCCCTGATGTGATTCACTTACTTTCCAAAATTTGCAGAGGCTGGAGATTTGTTTCTACAATCACCCACTCCCCTTGAATTATGGGGCGGAAATGTTGTAACGCCCAGACAGTGGTCAGAGGCACTTTTTCACATTCACTAAATGTGGTCTCTACCTGTGACAATGCTTTGCTAGCATATGCAATGGTTTTGTTATTTGTATCTTGTTTGTGATATAACATTGCTGCCAGACATTGATCTGTGAATCCTACTTCTACAATGAAATCCCAATTTTTTATTGGGTATGCCAAACATGGTGCTTTCATTAGACACTCTTTTAGCCTTGGCACTGCCACTTGTTGTTCTTTTTCCCTTTTCCAGAGTGCGCCCGGCTTCAGTAATAACGTTAAAGGTTGTGTAATTTCTGAATCGTTTTCAATACATTTCCTGTTGTAACATGTAATTCCTAACAATCTCTTTAAACTTTTCAAGTTAGTTGGATCCTTTAGTTAATGAATCGCCTCCACCTTTTCCTTTTGTGGGTTTAACCAGTGTTCTGTCACTTCATGACCTGGGAAGTTTAACTTGTTCTGCACCACTCGGTTTCTGTAAAGATACATTTGCCACTGCCTTCTGTAGCTGACTGAGCAAATGTCTAATCTCATTGAAGTGGCTTTTCAGATGTTCATTTTTGATTAGCACATCATCCACATAGACAATTTCCCCCCTTTCAGCTGCATCTGGTAGTGCCTTGCTCAGGAATATGCCAAACTCACTCCTACTATTGACATACCCAAAAGGGATCTTAGACCAGGCATACTGTGATTTGTCAAATGAAAATTCAAACACATTTTGAATATCTTCAGCTAGTGGCACATACCAGTATCAAGCTGTAAGGTATAATGTGGTAAACACCTTTGACCCGTGAACTTGTGCAAGACCCTGATCAATAAACAGAAAAGGTCACCTTGAAACGCATACCTTTTTGTTTAATTCACGTAGATCTGCACACAAGTGCCATTGGGCACTGGGTTTTACCACACCTAATATAGGGATAATTGATGTACTATGAATACACCTAATGATTCCTCTAGATTCTAGAATGTTGATTATTTCAGCTAGTGATTCCAAACATGTCATGGGTAGCCTATATTGTCACACAAATACAGGCTCCCTACCATGTCCTTCGGTTAGTGTGGCAACACGCAAATCAGTCAGCCCACAGTCACAGGCATCTTTGGCAAAAACCTGTTTAAACTCCATAAATACTTTTCTAAATTGGTCTTTTTCTTCCTCAATTGTGCAAGCATTTACAGCTTGAATTTTCTCCTCTATCATTTTAGAAAACTCTGGGGAGTCCCCCAAAGGAAGAACCACTGTACTTTTCTCTAATTGTGGAACAGTGTCTTTCTGGAGGGTTGCTATATTCAAATAATTCAAAATGTTGACCTTCATTTCAATATGCTGTATTTCTCTTTTAAATTCACCTTATTTGAATAGGATACACTCATCTTGATGACAGCACACTATTCCACTTGACTCATAAGCGTACAAAGACTGAACTTTACAAATTACTTTAGGTTTAGAAACCAATGTTTCTGGTAACTCCTCCTGTACAGTCACATAGCTTTCTAGGAATGTTCCCGATTACTAGGATACTGAAATCAGCAGTGTAGTAATATTTCTGTATTGGCAATCCTAATGCTGAGTTTTCTTTCAAATTAATGTCTTAACACCCTTTATTTTCCACCAGGATTTGAATGGGTCCATCCCCAATCTCTATCAGCGGTGTATATTCACATTCTAACCCTTGCTGACTTAGGGATGATTCATTTAGGCATACACATGCATAATAAAGCATTATAAATTGACTCTGGTTTTCTTGTTCATTTTCCCCCTTTTGTTCTTCATTTTCGCACACCTGAATAGTCTGGTTCAACTCTAAATTGAACCAGACTCCATTGTTTTATGTGTTGCGATTCCCTGTCTCACTTCCATTCAAATGTTTTCTTATTTTCAAATCAGTTAGCAATTCAGAACCATTATGCAAAGGTGATTTATAGACATCTGTGTTGTCATCAGTGCAGAGGTGATTAGCTAGTTACTTACTGTCACTACACACAAAATCACTTCTATGACATTCTGCACCTTCACTTGGCTGTTGCATTTGGACTGCATATAACTTTCCTATCTATTTAGACAACATTTTTGGCATGGGCCTCTAAGCATTGAAACCTGTCCATGTCTCTGAACTCCACTCTCTGTGGCCTCGGCCGGTAATGATTGAACTCACACTCATGTTTATTAGGCCTGTTCTGATATCTCTCAGGAAATTGTTTTCTATTTGTGTTACCTTGTAACACAGGAGGTGGAGAACACAGCGTGGCCATCGTTTGAGCATGGTTGACTGGTGGTGGTGATTGATATATTGGCGAGGGACATAATTCATATTTTGTCTTTCATTTGGTAGGAATTATTTCCATTTTCAATTAATCTATTGACATATCTTGGTCTTTCCTGGTGGCCATATACCATTGCATTAAGGTCAAATCTACTCTGGGCCCCTAGTGTCTGGTGTCTGGTATGGGCCATTGTACATTTGATTTTGATTGTTATTTAGGGCTGGCATATTATGGCGAAATCCCACTCTGGGTGAATTCCCCATATATCTGGGGCGTATGTAAGAATCCCTATTGCTGGGATCAATGGATTAGAACATAGGAGTTTGGGGTGATGTCTTCTACGGAGGCACGCCCCTTTGACTAGATGTCATGTTGTTTCTTGGCTCCGTTTGGGCTGATTCTAGCAGCATTTTTACAGATTGTACCTCTAAAATCGCTGGTGTGGGTTCTTTAGACTTTGGGTTTGTCTCCTTATTCTTAGTCCCCTCCTCTCTCTGACCAATTATCACTTCATACAGTTTGGTCCCCTGTTCTATTATCCATTCTAGTGTTTTTTTTTCCTGTCAAATTCATTAATTAACTGGGATAATATTTCTTTTTCGAGTCCATAAAAGTATGCAGTCTTATATTCTACAGAGTTAGGGTTAAAGGCCACATCAAAGTGTGATAATGCTCTTTTCAAATTTTGAAGGTATTGGTGAGTTGACATATCTGGCTTTGCCATCATAGTATAAGCTGCTTTTTTGGTGTCCTTTATAGACTGGTAAGGTGAGAATTGATGTCTAACCTCTTTCCTAAAGTCCGCTCTTGACAAATGTTCCTGTTCATGGAGACCACGAATGACACTAGCAGATGCTGCATCTAGGGTTAGGTGTAAGTACTGTCAATATTGTTCCCTAGGTATCTGTAGGGCTTTATATATACCGTGAACAGTTTGTAAATGGTCTTCCATGCAACAATCACTTCCCTCTTCGAATGGTTTAATTAAAGTCGTGCTGGATTTCATAATTTTTATAGGGCTACATGGTGTGTTCTGGTGTGTGTCATTTTGTCTCTCACTACTGTTCTCTTGTGGGCAAGAATGTGTGTGGATATTTGCAGGTGATTCAGACCCCACCATTGGATTAAAACTAGTTGTGGCCAAAGGGACAGCTGTTGGTACATTATTTCCTTGGCCATAAGTGTGATTGTATTCAGTTCCATTGAGTGTAGAGACTTGTCGCTTTTCCTGAGACTTGAGATTAAATATCTCATGTTCTAGGTTATTGCACTGCCCATTAAGGTGTTCTGCCTCATGACAGTGATTATAATTCTCATCCATGATCTTATTGGCTATTGCTTGCAATTTATTGATTTGTGTCTGATTCTGATTAAGTGCTTTCCCTTTTTGTAATTTTCTTCCAGTAATTTAAATATTTCCTGTTGCAGAGCAGGGAGTTCATTATCTTTCTCCCTGGCATCTCTCTACAGGCTTGTATTTCCGAAATAGAACATCTTTATCTTGTCATACATTTTATTGCTTTTAAGTGGGTTAATTCTTGCCCACTCTCATTGAATCTATTCTCTCTCTGAGCCAAATGAGTAGCCAGATTGCAGCATTTAGCTTTCAATTATGTGTCTAGCTCCCTCTGCTTTAATTCAGCTTTTAATTGTTGCACCTGATCACATTAATTGTCCAAACTGCATTGTAACTTGCTAATAACTTCACTGTCATTCCAATGCATCTTTATAGATGTTTCCAAGCAGGAACCATAGTTTTGTGCACAGTCTGAAGATGCAGTTTTTCCTCTCTTTGCATTTTGATAACCTAAGGATGCACACATGCACAATGCTTCATTTATCAAGAATATTTTCAAATGCCCCCCCGTTCTACCTCTGGGTAATTTTGTCTTTCCATATTGTCACATTTTCTGATGACCAAACTGCATGGGCAAAATCTTTGCCTCGGGATAATTTGACAATTCAAAAAACTGAATCTGGGACATGGCGGCACTATTGCCAATGACAGTATAATGTGAGTCACATGAGCAGACAGAACTGCACTACCTCACAGCATTAATTCAATTAATGAGTACACAGTATGATTATGCTTTAGAATGCAAGGCCACGCCCAGTAACTGTTTCAAAGATTCCCAATGGCCAACGCACCAAATCTGTTCGATATATTTTGGAGTTTTATCTATTAATTTGTTGTATTTTTATTGTGGTATATTTGCTATGGCCGTATCTTTTTATAGCAGTATTTTATTTTTAAAGTGGTGAGACTAATTTCAGAATGCTGCCTGATAATAATCTTTACCAGGATCACTAACAACACACAGATACACTGTGAATAGATGTCTCATGCCCTCCTGTTGTATCTTATGTACGATACCACATTATGCACTTTTGGCTGAGTTTCAACACATATAAAGCATGCAAATGAAATACAACACATTCATTCAGCTAATCTAAATAAAACAATTCACTGCATTTTCTATGCTTTGAGATTCTTACTGCACGTCTGCATCTCTCTGTATATCAAATGAAAGGGACTGACTGCAGAATAAATATAATGAGACTAAATTACCTTTTTTCAATGTGTTCTTTATCATAAAATAGAATTATGCAACTTACAGAGTGCGACTTATGCCCACATTGCACTTTACAGTATGAGTACTATTTATTTTTGCAATGGTTTTCAGCGCTCTGTACAAAGTTCTGCCAATTGGTAAAGGCCACAATCTATGGTTAATAGCCTGTTAGTGTTTAAAAATACACAGTGCACATGGATGACGGTTGTGTCTACTGTCCATAACTGAATGCCATGATTAGAACCCATTCACACTGACCATGGCTGAAGGCCGTCTTAAATGACAGTTACTGTTATAATGCAATTAGTGATATCCTCAGAGATGCCATCTGTGATGTCATCATTTTGGTCATAGGCTGTGCAACGAGGGGCACCAACTTAAGGTGGCTTTAGCTGAATTTAAGGGGTTTTGTTGCGTTATGTTCTCACCTTAACGTCCTTCCAACTAAAGTTTTTTCCTCAAATTATGTATGTGCAACAAGACCAGTACTACCAGCTTAGACCTGTCAGCGACTGGCTGATTTGGTCACACAATTTCATACTTTTGACTCATGACTCCGCAAAATATGTTCATGAGCAAATTATTTACCTTCCTTGAAAAAGCTGAGATGGATGAAACTGTTGGCAACGCAGTTGGTAATTATTTTTTTCATGCAAGTAATAAGAGTCAATTGAACATAATGTATATTTCCTAAAAATGTGACACGTCACCTAAGTCACTTACTAACACTTTCACCCAGATCAAATGTGAGTTTTTGTGTAAATTGCAACCAATTTGTTTGGTTTATGATACTAATATACTGACCAAAACACAAAATCCTTGCCTAAATAATTCACCTTAGAGCACCTGCATGGGTGTGAACCTCCTCAGATAAACATACAATGAGTAGTATACAGACAACGGCACCAATTACTATCATGAATTTAGCAATAACCCCTCAATGGAGTAAACATGATTCCTGGAATAAATCACCATGTTCAACCCCAACAATTTTGGGGAACATATCCAAATTCTATCTGGATACAGTTCATCTATCTTGAAACCTTTTGTAATTGACAAAAACTATTTGTACAGAACACAATACATGTCCTTAGGAATATTTGAGAAAAAGGCTGGGTGCCGCCTAAAGTGCTCTTGGCAATGTAGGATGTCACCTCGCGCACGGCCTACATTTCACATGAAGATGGAATATCTGTTTGCCATGATTCTTGCAAATAATGACCAACAAGATAGATACTCCAATCAGAGAGATCACAGACCGCCTGAGGTTCATACTCACACACCAGAACCTGTATTATAATCAACAACACCTCCTACAAAACAAGAGAATGGTTACACACAACAACAAGGTGCTTCAGTGTGTGAACTTGTTAATGGTAGACCTCACTAAGAGTTCCTGAAACAACAATCATAGAAACCATTAGCAATCCTGTGACACATTGATGACATGTACACGATTTGGACAAAAGGTGATTATTCTCTTAAACAATTCTATTATTATTATTATTATTATTATCATCATCATCAGCATTAATATTATTATTATTGTATTTATTGAGTGCAGACCTAGCTTCTAGAAGCAACACAGCGTTTTAGAGGTATGCAACAATATAGATACACTCCAGAGTGCTTCACAGAGGTATAGAAGAGTACAGATGCATAACTGAGCACTTTTCAGAGGTAACAACAGAATAGATATACTCTGGAGGCTAGGATATGGAGTGGCACAGAGGAGTGGTACAACTGTACAGGGTGGCAGGGAGGGCAGGGTCAGACAGCTTCTCACAAATCAGGTTGCGTGGGAGGTGACATGATGGCCTAGGTGTTGAGGAGGAGAGACTCCTTGAAGATGCAGGTCTTGCATTCTTTTCTGAATTGTAGGAGGGTGGCAGCAAGTCTGATGCTGACGGGGTGGAGGTTCCATAGTCTTAGGGGGTAGGCAGAGAAGGCTTGCTTTCTGATCCTTTCCTTTTTGCAGTGCCAGATTTCAGGTTTGCACGTGTGCTGGCTTCTGGTGGTATGCTATCCTCAGGAGATGCTGAGTTTATCTGGAAGGTAGCGGGAGACTTGATGGTGACTGCTTTATAGATGGAATAGGCAAAATGTGAAGGTTATTTGTGCGTGCAGTAGGAGCAAGTGAAAGGTGGATGAAGGCTGGGGTGAATGTGGTTGTATCTGCGTAGACCCTTGATGAGTCATGCAGTCACAATTAGGACACGTCTCAGGGGCACAAAGGAGGATGACTAGCGCCTTTTGAGGAGTACATTGCTCCCATCCAGTTTGGATTGCACCAGTGCTTGAACTGTGGATCTAAAGATGTCCAGAGTTAGGACGGGCTTGACTTTCCACAGGATGGAGAGCTGATACCAAGATGTCTCAGGCTTCTTAGTTATGTGTGTCTTGCACCAGAGGTGCTTGTCGATATGGAACCCAAGGGACTTGCTGCAGGAGGTGCGCTTGTGTGTGAAGCCCTCAGCGTTCATGCTTCACAGCCAGGTCTGTATGTCTGGGTGTTCGGTGTTGTTGCTGAGGAGTATTAAATCAGTCTTGGAGTGATTGAGCTTCAAGGTTGCACTGGAAATCCAAGACTGATTCAGCGAGATGCAGGGTTTGAGCCTGAGAATGTCCTTGATTAATCACTCCAAATCGTCCACCATCACATTGCTTTCACCATGGACTATTCCAAGCAATACAGGGTCAAGGGACTTCCAACTGCGAATAATCCAACATTGTGTACCTTATCCAATTCAAGAAAGGCCTGCAAGGAAAATATGTAGGTGAAACGTGCATGGAAATGTATGAAAGAACGAACCTACACAGACATGTCACCTCAAATTATGAAACAGAAACACAAATAGGACACCACTTCATGCAAGAAGATCACAGACTAAATGACCAGTCAGTGGTGGTATTGAAAGGAGATCTCTCTGATCGAAAGGAAAGAACATTAGAACACAACATGGGGAATAGAATCATGTGAGTTTTAGAAGATGCTCAAATTAAAGAACAGAGGTTTGAGCACAGACCTGTTGTTCATGTGTCAGTACACTGAACTTTGAAGTCTAGCCAATCGGGTAACATTACACATGAGTGCTGGTAATTTATGACTCATTTTCAAAGAAGTCATACAGCGTATGCAAATACCTAACAAAATGGGACGATAACTATGCATAGCGGTGTAAAATACTTTTTGCAATTTATTATGTTAGAGCCAATACAGTCAGTCAATAATGGATATTTGCACCGGGGGAAGTGTGCTCAGCCAGGTGACTAGAAATGCAGGCAAGAACACAAAGTGTAACGCCTGCATCTTCCAGCCATCCAAGGCCCTTCCTTAGGTGGCCCCATATTGATTGCGGGGAGGCAACATGGAAACCTCTCCCTTAGCCATCCCATTTCCCCGCCCTTCCCTGACTCCGAAGTAGATTTTGCTCACTTTCCCCACCCCCCTCCCTACCCCTAAATTACCTGCTGGACCAGATATTTGTGCTCCGGTCCCGGCGCTCCTTGCACCCGTAGCTGCCTCCATGAAAATGCAAAGGGGACTATGGTTCTTTTACTAAGGCAGTGGCCATCTTGTTTTTTTGCTTATGGGAACTTGGGCTCACGCAATGGACGCAGAGCCAATCTTGCATAAAAAAAATGGTATGTGAATAGCAATCACCCCCTCGTCGGGGTGCGTACATGGATGGTAACAGCTCACAACCCTCACCAAGGCCCTACACTTTGCTCGGAACTGCCTAGGCGCGGGCTGGTATGCAGTTACCTGCGATGTGCACCCCAGGCTTGGGGGTAATTGATCTCTTCAATATAAAGAGCCATTATGTGAAAATATTTGGCGCAAATGTTTTCAGAAATGTAATTTTCCATGCAAAAGGATTAAACTTCAACACAAACTTGTTCAACCTTTTTTAAACTGACATTTAGCTCGGCATAGAAGTGAAAACAGGGTTTTTATAAATAGTATTAAGAGAAAAAACACTGCAGTCACTCAGTATTGGGTTTCAGAGTAAGCAACCCGAATTTTAAAATATACATTTTTGGTGCAAAGATAGGTTTACCTTTGAAAAGAACACACTATAAAACATGCTTACTCTGCATTTTAAACCCAGTACTCTTAAATATATTTAACATTCCCAAAACATACATTCTAGGGCAGCGGTAGCTAGGAAATACACAAATTTTATTGCTAAAAACAATTTGACTTGGAGGAAGGATTTGGATGATAGTTTCCGAATTAAAGGTTTGCCACAGCGCCCGCAGACTGGGCATTTTAGGAAAGATTGGGTAACAAATGAAAAAGTTATTAAGCAAGCAAAAAGGTTTTTTCTGCCCACTGCCATTAATTTTCCCATAGAGAAAAAATCCAAATTGTGGGAAGCCGAAGCACAAAAAACTGCTAGACCGAACTACAGAATTGGATGAAATGAAAAACAACTTGGGCACAAATCGTTAGCTCGAGTCCCTGGACAGGTTTGTGGTAAATCCGTCCAGGAGTTTTAAAAGATTTGACAGCGAATGGGGGGACCCCTGCTCCCAGAAATATAGCTATATCTCCCATGGTGCTTTGCAGTAGAAAATGCAAAACAAAGAGGTGATGTCCGGAAGGTTTAGAATGAATCTTAAACCTCTCGCAATTGTTCTGGGCAGCCCTCCAGAAGATTGTTCTTTACCTGCCAAGCCATAACAGAAAGGACAAAGACCATATGCAAATCAGGCTTGGTCCCACCCCAAAAGGGGCATTCCAACCCAAACTGCTTGGTCACATCTCTTCTGCATGAGACCACAAGCATCCACAGACATGTTTTGACCTCACTGGGCATCCCCATTGAAGAGTAGCTTTGTTCTCTAGGCCCAGCAGGCACGGCACCCAAATCTGGGCAGACCCGTCCCACTCGGGGTGACAATGCAAAACAAAGAGGTGATGGCTGGAAGGTTTAGAATTAATATTAAATCTCTGGCAATTGCTCTGACCAACCCTGAAGACCATCGATTTTCACCTGCCAACCAATTACGGAAAGGAGAACGACCATATGCAAATCAGGCTTGGTCCCACCACAAAAGGGGCATTCCAAGCCAAACTGCTTGGTCACATTCGTTCTGCATGAGACCACAAGCATCCACAGATATGGTTTGACCACATTGGGCATCAACATTGAGGCGTAGCTTTGTTCTCTGGGCCCAGCAGGCATGGGACCAACATCTGGGAATACCCGTCCCACTCGGGGTGACAATGCAAAATAAAGAGGTTATGGCTGGAAGGTTTAGAATTAATATTACATTTCTGGCAATTGCTCTGACCAACCCTCCAGACCATCGTTCTTCACCTGCCAAGCCATTACGGAAAGGGGAAAGACCATATGCAAATAAGGCTTGGTCCCACCCTAAAAGGGGCAGTCCAAACTGCTAGGTCACATCCCATCTGCATAATACCATAATAATCCCCAGACATGTTTCGGCCTCATTGGGCATAATCAGTGAGGAGTATCTAGGGTCTCTAGCCCCAGCAGTCACTGAAATTCATAGGTTCTAAACTTTATTTATCAGTTTTCACAGATATTCAACATAATACATGAATAGGTAACATGTTATCAAAAAATCTAACATTTATGCTAATGTATATCAATTAAGTTAAAGCATTTACATAACATAACAATGCTTAAATATCATAAATATCCAACAGAGCAAAATAATAGAAATAACAACACTATACTGTTACCAACTTTCAAAACACATTTACCATAGTTGTGAATTCGTTGAGGTGGAAGAGACAGACAAAAAATAAAACAATAAACAAAAAACATGAATATACACCTATATATACATAAGTATACACATATTCACCCATATTAAGTTTTTAATCGTACAACTTAAATATAATGTCCCTTAAACATAGTTTTTCAGTGAATTACATCACTATATATAAGTTATTATTATTCCTCTTCTAACATATATGAAAGAACTATAAACCTCCTTTAACAAACATACATTTTTCAACACATACTGATGTGTGTCATTATCAGCAGCGCATGCTGGGGATGCAAGTCATGGTTGAATTGCCTAGGGCATGAGGCTCTACCATAGCCCCACCCCCAAAAAACCACCCACGTTATCCAACACCTACCCTTCATCCTAGCTCATTGTCCACTATATCCTCAAAATGTGACCAATGGCCAGTGCTCATGGCTTGCAGCCATGGCCAGTCTCCAAAATGCATGGGGTATATGCCTTGGCCAAGCTGCATGCCCCAAAAAGCAAATCAGAGTACACATATGTCCTTGCCGAGAACCAGGCCCACTGCCCAGGCACCAAACTATGTTTGTACTTACATATTGGCAGTTTCATAAAAGTAAAACACAGGGCAGATTTGCAAATGCATCCATTCAGGTCTTTGCTGATGTTCCTTGCACACGTTTGCTGCAATCCTGTCCAGCACTTCAGCTGCAGCTGCAAGCAGAAACTTTTTTTTTCCCATTCAAGCCAAGGGCTTTGGCCATGCTGCACACCCCAGTAAGCAAATAAGAGTAGACATGTGTCCTTTCCCACTGCCCAGACACCAAAGTTTTATCACTAGTTTGTGTACGAGCAGAATAGGTTTCCTATTTAAACCAATCCCGATTTTTGGAAAACTTAACCACATTGCCTGTCCCTGGAGGCCATGCCCACATTAACCCCATTACCAGTCCCTCATGACCAGTGGGCAGATTGTCCTTCACCAAAGGTATTTCACTTTTTTGTGTACCTACATAATGACACTTTTTAAAAAATAAAACAGATGCATTTGCGAAACCATGCTTTCGAATCTTTGCCAATGCTCATTGCACAAGTTTGCTGCAAATCCGTCCATGTTTTATTTATTTAGAAAAAAGTCAACCTGCATGTATAACAAATATTGACATAACTTAGCCACCACTTGACAAAATACATTGAAGCTTTGCACAAACATTCAAGGTTGCATGTGCATCAAATGTCACCAAAGTTATAAGCCATCTAAAAATGTTGAGATCCCTCTCTAAGTTCCCCCCATTCTCCCACCCTTTGACAAAATCCCACCAAACCTTACAAAATCAAGTTGGGTAGAACATCATTTTGCAAACTTATACGCAGATTTGTAAAAATAGAGGGCGTATTTTGAAATACGCCCTCTATTTTTGCCTCCTCTTGGCTAAACAGCACCAAACTCTGCAGAAGCATTCGTAGTTTGGTCATATCACAGAATTTCATGCAATTTCATTGAATTTTGCCAAAGTTATAAGCCATCCAAAAACTGCTTTTCACTGAACCTATAATGCAGAAGTATGCATGGATGTCCACTGACCTTTGTGAAGTTCCTGGACATCCCAGCAATGTCCCTTAACATCTGAGATGTTTGCAGACTGCAAGAAAGAAAAAACATCTGATTTTGGGATTTTTATGGCCATATCCCATCTCATCCTCGTCACCCCTCACCTTGCAAGAGATTGTTTCCTTAGTTTGACAAGTGTAATGTTGAGTTTTTTAATATGCAGTCCGTGAATCCAACATGGTGTCTGTTTCAAATGTTTTGATGCACATCACAATTTTAATTGACAAATCAGTTGGTGCGTATGAGGTCTGCGAATGTCACGCGGATTTCAATTGGCCCGCAGACACTGAACCAGAAAATGAGTCTGCCGACTGGACGCAAATATCACACATTTTTTGGGGCCCACTTTTTGGCCATTTGAAAATAAACTACTGGATGGATTTACACCAAATTCTCAAAAGCATCTTTTGGGACCAAGCCGCCACTCCTCGCGCAAGTTTGGTGCAAATCTACCCAGCAGTTCGGAATGTAGCCATGAGCAAAATGTATTTTCCATTATTTCTGAGGATTTCAATAGTTTTGGGATCTCCTATAACTTTGCCCCCCTTTGACAAAACCTCACCAAACTGTGCAGAATCATTCCGAGTTGGCATATATATTTTTTTTTGCAAAGTTTGGTAAGGATTCATCAAACGGTGACAAAGTTATAAGCCACCCAAAAAGTTATGACTAAGTTGCTAAACTCATAGGAAGACCACTTTTTGAGTGGCTTATAACTTCGCCCCCCACGGACGAATCCTCACCAAGCTTTGCAGAAAAAGTATATGGCCCGCTCTGAATTTTTTCACCAACTTTGGTGAGGATTCGTGCAGGGGGGAACAGTTATAAGGGGGGTCCCAAAAAAAATGTTTGCCCATAGACTGATTGAGGAAAAACTGTGCACGGCTACAGGCGAACGCCTATTTTCACCATATTTGCAGCGGAGTAGGGGCTTGGTTCAGAAAGCGTGCTTTTGTGTGTTTGGTGGAAATCCGAGTAGTGCTTTTGATGCAAAGAAGTGAAATGTACGCCTCAAAAAATTAGTGATATCTGGCTACGCTCCGCAGACCCTTTTCCCTGTTCGCTCTGTGGACAGAAGTGCCATTGGCTTGCGGTACGCCGTCATGTTGGCGCACATTGGATGCGGCTGGTTGTTGGCTGGAGGGTAGCGCACCGAGCATCAAAGTTTTTGGGAAATCTGCCATGGTGTATCGGATCACAGGAAAGGCACTGACAAACATACTTTACACCATATGGGAAGAAGGAAAGGAGAAGGTGGGTGAGTGAGAAGTGGTTCGTGCGCTATATGTCAGTAGGTGGAAGTAGATGGTCGTGTGTCTGCAGTATCCATTCATATTGTGCCAATTCGCAACTGCCTCCACAGGTGACTGCCTTGTGTGGGGACTGCAGCCAGTATGCATTAGAGAACTGTAGCTGGTGAGGCAACCTCTTTCCATGGTCACTGATGGCACAGCAATGCATACAATGTTGGTTCCATGGATATGGGGATTGGTAGCACATACTACTGTGTTTAGTGCATGCCTGCATCTTATGCAGTGAGCCGTCATGTACTGTGTGGACTGGGTTCACTGGTGAAGTACTGGGTGCTTAGAAGTGGTAGGGTTCAACGGTATGTACCTGGCCACTTGTTGACTTGCAAAACTCTGTTATGTTGTGCTGGGTGTGGCCAAGATGTGCATTGTTGGGTGCATGTCGAAAGGGCATAGGGTGGGCACTGAAGAGCTTAGGCTTGCAACGTAGCCACGGCACCATAATGCTGTCATGCAGTTTAAAGTATGCATGTCTCCGAGTGAGGTGATGTTGAATGAATGGTGGGCCTGGAAATTGTGCATGTGGTAGAAGAGCACAAGTAAACTGATATGCATACAGTATCATATGGTGTACATTATTGCACGTATTGCACAGTAGGGAGCCACATGTCGCCATTTGCCTTTGTTATGGGTCGGCCTTTACACCACCCATCATATGGCCACAGGCGACTATGTTGTGTGGGGACTGCAGTCAGTCTGCGTTACAGAACCGTAGCTGGTGAGGTGACCTCTTTCCGTGGTCACTGATGGCACAGTAATGCATAAAATGTTGGTTCCATGGGTGTGGGGATTGGTAGCACATACTACAGTGTTAACTGCATGCCTGCACCTCATGGAGTGACCCGTCATGTAGTGTGTCCACTGGGTGCAGTGGTGAAGTACTGGGTGCTTACAAGTGGTAGAGTTAAACGGTATGTACCTGGCCACTTGTTGAACTGCAAAACTCATATGTTGTGCTGGGTGTGGCCAAGACATGTACTGTTGGGTGCATGGTGAAAGGCTGGACCACGCTCCTGCCCAGAAGGCTAAATTCCTGCCCCCCAGAGCCTCCCACCTGCCATCTGCTGCTGCCTGGCCCGGCGCCTCTTGAAGGCAGCGGATGCCAAGGGGTGCCGGGGCCACCTTTCTGACCACCAAATGAGGGTCCTGGAACACATACGCCCAGCGCTCCATGTCCAGGTCCCTGAGAGGCAGACCCGTCTGGAGTTGAGCGGTAAGTGTACATGCCTACTGATTGGACGCTGTGCGTGTTGTGGTGTGGCAGGAGTGTGCAGGTTCAACATATGTCTTTGTAGGGCCATCTATGGATGCGTATGTACAGGGACGTGAACCAGCCACATGTGACTCCTCTCATGTGTGAGACACATCGATGGTGTATGTGTTGGCAAGCATGCTGGCCAAATGCCATGTGTGGGTGCACACAAGTGAAAATTATGTGTATGTACTGTGGCATGGTTGTGGTGTCACACCTGGATGGGGGTTCCTGCTGCATGTATCTGCACTGTGTACATGTGTGTGTATGTGACAAGTGTGAAATTGTGATGCAACATAAATAAATGTGACACTGACATGTAGGAGGCTGATTGCCAGATGTGACATGGATGGTGACATTATCACTGCAGTGGTGGAGATGTACAGATGCATGTCAGTCTACGGGCGTGTGTGCATGTGTTGTGCACTCCCTGTGTTTCATGTGACGTCAGGCTCCCCTTCGGCTCCTCGTGCTGTTGTTTGTGTATGGACGGTGCTGCGTGGTGCAAGATTCCTGTTGATTTTCTCATGTGTGTGAGTTGAAATGACATGTGTGTTGGGGAGTGTGATGCCATGTCTGTAGTTTTACACTGCCACTCATGGGCAACTGTCATGTGTGTATCAGTCCATTGTATAGTGCCCTGATGCCTGTGTTCTATCTGCAGCGTCAACTGATGAAGAGGGCGGAGAGGGTGCTGTGGAGCAAAGCGGCAGGGATCGCACCACCAGCCGGAGACGCAAGGCCCAGGTTGTCATCTTGTCGGGGAGTGAGGAGTATGGTGCCGTGTCCCAGGCCGCAGCTGCTGAGGGTATGTCCACGAGGCAGAGGTCGAAGGTGGACTCTTTGGCAGCAGAAGGGGCAGCTGAGACCCCACAGGGTCCGACGGAGGAATATGGCATGGAATCATCGAGGTTGGTGGGGGGTTTGGTGGAGAAGGAGGCCGTGGAAGGGACACACACGGGGTCTGGAGGTGGGGATTCTACTGGTGCTAGTGGTGCAGTGCAGGGGCAGGGACATGAGGAAGCACAGGCCGCCGCGGAGGTGTCTGTGTGTAATCCTGTCCCCGATCCTGTAACTGCATCATCCTGCACCAGCAGGGATGCCTAAGTCCAGACCCGTTTTCAGGGAGGGGATGAGTGCACAACAACTGGCTTTCCTCTCCCTGCGGACGTGGCAATCCGGGACAGGGTTGAGCCTGTCCTGTCTGGGATGGCATTGCATCAATGGGGCATGCGAGGTGACCTGCAGTGTTTTCGTGAAGACACTGCACATCATCTCGGATGCCTTGTTGACCACGTTGACCTACTGGGACGGGTCACCAGGGCTGGATTCCTCTGTGTGCTGGACTTTATTCCAACCCCCTCCTCATCTGAACCCCCTATGTGCCAGTCATCCTCCATGCCATCTTCCCACCCATGTATCACCTGAGTACCCTGTGGAGCTGCCTCTGACCCTGCGGCCAGGCTGGTGGAGGACACATCCCTGCCACAGTCAGGAGTCGGACGTCCAGCAGGGGTGGCCACCTCAACAATTGCACCCCAGCCGGAGGAGGACGAGCAGGCAGCAAGAGCCAGGGCACAGGCACAGGCACAGCAGCAGCAGCAACAAGGTGGGAGCCATGATGGCTTGGGGCCTTCAACATCCGAGGGGCAAGCATTGGCCAGAGGGCAGGAGGACCCAGGATTGGAAGTGTCTTCCGTGTGGCAGTGGTTGGGCCAGGCCATAGATGTGGAGCGGCGGCAGGGGGAAGAGGCACGGCTCACAATGGTCAGGGCGGAGAACTCCATGCGGAGGGCACTGAGGTGGGCCGAGTGCCTCGAGGCAATTCGCAGGGAGTTGGAGGTCAACATGGCATCGTCCCTGCGAACCCTCGGGGCCATGGAAGAGGACCACCTCCAGGACATTGAGCTGGAGTTCGATGATGCCCTGGCCCGGGAAATCGGGAAGTGAGCCGTCGGACTAGCCCACCGCCATTGTATATAGTTTTTAGTGTTATATTTCTTTTTCGTTTTCCTTTATTTTGCGGTGTTTGGACTTTGCCCCACACATTTGTATATAGTTTTTTTATTAGGTAGTTTTTTTCATAGGTTTCTGTTCTTTCGTTGGGCTCATGGACCCTTGAAAATTGATTGTACATAGTTGGACAATGGATTTAATGGAACTTTTTCTTTGGATTTCACCATGGATTAATGGATTTTACTTTTTACGTTTCCTTTGGATTTGCTTTGGTGGAGGGAGAGTTTTTTTCTTTAGGATTTCTTTGGATTGGTTATACTTTTCATGTACTCATCTTTTGGACATGCTTTTCATTTCATGTTTGCAACTTTTTTATGCTTTCATTTCATTGCTTTATTTTACTCCATAATACATTTTGATATTTTACTTCCATGTGTGTAATTCACTCATTGAGTTCATGCATGTGAAAATGTGGGTTTACTCAATCAATGCCAACCAGTGTGTGTGTGTGACGGACATGTGTTGATGTACATAGTTGACTTTTGGTTTGTGTCTTGAGATAGGCATGTCAGTGTGGGGTGGATTGGGAAATCATTGCATCTCAAGACTGGGGTGGCGTGCTGTGGTATTTTGGTGGAGATGCGGGCCATGATTGTGCATCTTTATGTCATGTAGGGGGGGACATGAGTCGAGGCCTGCTGGCAGGTGCCCGTCAATGCTGGGTGGGTGGGGGTGCTGGGGGACATGAGTCATGGCGTGCGGCTCACTGCCAGGTGGGTGGGGCTGCTGGGGGACATGAGTCGGGGCCTGCTGACAGGTGCCCATCAATGCTGGGTGGGTGGGGGTGCTGGGGGACCTGAGTCGGTGCCTGCTGGCCGGTGCCCGTCAATGCTGGGTGGTTGGGGGTGCTGGGGGACATGAGTCAGGGCCTGCTGGCAGGTGCCCACAATGCTGGGTGGGTGGGGGTGCTGGGGGACATGAGTCGGGCCTGTTGTCAGGTGCCCCTCACTGCTGGGGGGTGAGGGTGCAGGGGGACATGAGTTGGTGATCACTAGTGCAAGGTGACATGTGGGCTGGCTGGGGGCATGCCCATGGTGGATGGGCTGCCTGCGGGACATGACCAGGGGTGCTGGGTAGTCCCCTGTGGTGTGGGTTGCCTGCAGGGGCTGTGGAGGGGGTAGAGGGCACACCTGGGAGGACCCACACTGCCAATTCACATGTGGGACTCCCCGTGCATCCCACTGCATACACGTACCCTGCTCGCACAGGGCCAATCGTGTGTGAAACTGCCCGCGAACCCCAGTAATACACGTACCTCGCTCGCACAGGGCCAATCACGTGTTGAACTTCCTGCACACCCCTGAAATACACGTACCCCTCTCATACAGGGCCAATCGCGTGTGGCACTTCCTGTGCACCCCCGAAATACACGTACCCCACTCGCACAGGGCCAATCGCGTGTGAAACTTCCCGCGCACCCCCGAAATACACGTACCCCGCTCGCACAGTGCGAATCGCATGTGAAACTCCCTGCGAACCCCGGAAATACACGTACCCCGCTCGCACAGGGCCAATCGCATTTGAAACTTCCTACGCACCCCAGTAATACACGTACCCCGCTTGCACAGGGCTAATCGTGTGTGAAACCTCCCGTGCACCCCAGAAATACATGTACCCCGCTCGCACAGGGCCAATCGCATGTGGAACTTCCCGCGCACCCCTGAAATACATGTACCCCGCTCGCACAGGGCCAATCGCGTGTGAAACTTCCCACGCACCCCCGAAATACACGTACCCCACTCGCACAAGGCAAATCGCGTGTGAAACTCCTTGCAAACCCCCGAAATACACATACCCCGCTTGGACAGGGCCAATCGTGTGTGAAACTGCCCGTGCACCCTGAAATACACGTAAACAGCTCACACAGAGCCAATCGCGTGTGAAACTCCCCGTGAAACCCCGAAATACATGTACCCCGCTCGCACAGGTCAATCGCGTGTGAAACTCCCTGCAAACCCCCGAAATACACGTACCCCGCTCGCACGGGGCCAATCGCATGTGAAACTCCCTGCGAACCCCCGAAATACACGTACCCCGCTCGCACAGGGCCAATCGTGTGTGATTCTCCCTGCGCAGCAGGGTACGTGTATTTGGAGGGGTGCGCGGGGAGTTTTACAGGCGTTTTCGTGGTTGGGGGCCTGTATGCTGGTCCACTGGCCTGTGCGCCATGTTCGGGATTTGTGCACTGTACATGGTGCACGGGGAGGGGTTGGGGGCGTAACTGGCGCTGCTGCAGGGCCACTGCGCCACTCTGCGCAACGGCTGGTAATGGATGTTAAAATCCATGAATACGCTGTACGCGGAAATGGATTTTGGCGCACGCGGCTGGCGCAGTGTCGCACACACACACTGTCACCAGCCACGTGCGCCACTTGAGTGCTGAATTCTATGAATTACCCCCTTTGTCTTTAGTGGTGACACTGAAAAGTACTTTTTTTAGTTTTGATTTTGTTTTTGGGGCTTTTCAGATTATTTTCCTACAACTACTCACGTGCATTCTACATCATTTTCACAAGAACTTTCTGAGTGCATTCTGAATATTATCAAGAAAGATTGCATTGTCACAACCAGCAAAAGTGATGGCATCACTGAAAAAAATACATCCACCTTCCAGCAGAATGTTCTCATTTGGGAAGGATGTCATCCCAACACCCTTCAAAAATGAACATACCCCTTTTTTCACAAGGCACCTTCCTGCGTCCTGTTGAGGACAAAACACATCGGTGCAACTCCATAGTGCACTAGGAGGTATGTGTGAAAAGATAACCTTTCCACATGAAAACTGTTCCTTTAGTGCCTTCAGCATATCTTTCAATGCAATCTGCAAAGTTATTGCACTTATCTACCCCAAACTATGTCCTCCACAATGCCCTGAGACAGGTGAGAAGCATGTGGGTGCAGCGGTAGTGAGATTGGAAGAGGGAGAGTGTAATATCCTTGTGCAAAAAAGATTACCCATGCATTATTCAGCACAAGGGGCAGAGCTAGTGCCTCTAATTGAAGCATTGCATGCAGTAAAAGGACGTACGGTAACAATTTATTCAGACTCAATATTTGTAACCATCATGGTACATGCTGGGCTATCAAGATGGTGAAGGAGAGGGTTCAGGAGAGCAGACGGGTCCCCACATACACAATTATTGAATGCGCTAATAGAAACACTAGTAGAACATTCTATAGTGGCTTTGGTAAAATGCCAGGCCCACACCAATAACAGTGATGTAATATCTCTCAGAACCACAGAAGCAGAGGCCCCTGCAAAGCAGGCGGCAAACTTTTACAAGCTCCAAGCAGCACAGTGCATCCTAAAATATAACAGGTAGGAGAACAATGAAGAAGGATACAACTCACTGCCCATCACACAAATAATTGAGTTACAAAAGCGAGCACCAATTTGAGAGCAAGAAATACGGTCAAAGAGGGGTTGTAAACAGTCACCCACTGATCTCCTCTGGCAGCAAGAAATAACAGAGAAGGTGGTAATGCTAGTGGAACAACAAGGTACACAAGGGAGGTGGGGGGATTTAACTGAGGACCAAAACGCCCCCTAACTTTAGGAACACCTAAAAAATCAAAACTACAAAGTGATCCTCAGTAAAGTCTCACGGTATCACGTGTCCAACCTCACTAACTAGAGGGTAAGAATAGAAGTGCCCAATTGGACATATATCGAAGCATAAATGCTGGGCATTATAAATACTTCACAAGGGAAATAGAACCACATATACAATATTAATTTTATTAAGCCATCAATGGCAAATATACAGCTTAAAAATGCCAACATAGCATCGTACAACATTTAATACAAAGCTGGCATGATCCTTAAAAACTATTATACATTTTTATACAGTAAAACAGGAAAGCAACCAAATCACACCAGTGACAGTATAAGTACACCGGGAAACAGAAGTGTGCATGTAAACCTAGGGAACCGCATAATCAGGAATTACAATCAACACAAAAATATCTAAATCAATTTATTACTAATAAGCCTAACCACAAAAATGGGGTTAGGAAAAATAATGATAAAACTCAAATAACTACTCACTTCCACACTACTTCACTCCCATTTAACCCAACATGTTTAATTCCTCACTCAAATCATACACACGCAGTCAGGGGAAATTCATCAGGGGTGTATACTAAAAAGCACGATGTGTCTCAATTGGTCGTTTTGCACGTCGGGGCTGTGGTTACCACCTCACAACCTAGATGCTTAAGATGAATATTAAATATTCCACACCTATTTACCAGTTACCACATTGGTAGAGGCACCTAGACCCATACACTTAGCAATTTTTTCAGAGGTAAACTGTTGGAACCTCTGATGCGGCAGCAGTTGATTTCTTGGAGTTAGAATAACATTCAGACTGCTGTCCAGCGAGGAGAGGACACGTGATACCTGTGGACAGACAAGGGGAGAAAGACCAATCATTAAAGTCCCTCATTCATAAGACTGTTTAGGTTACAGAGTCACAGGAGCTAGCAAATGCTCCAACTTTGTCAGATTATAGGATTGATCAGACGAAAACCGGACTCTTAATATTGGGAATTCTCTCCATTTCACATCAAAAAAACGTGGAGCAAGGCCCTCTCTATAAGGCTTAGTTACTCGTACACCAGCGTATCATTGAAAGATGTTAAAGAAATCTAGATCGTCATATAGCTTACCTTATGGTAGCTTGCACAATACTTCGACACAGGAAGTTATGTGATAAGTGTCTGGATAATTTGCATTATCATCTATCTGCTTTCTGCGCAGATTCCACTGTACTGGCGCTTATAGATACCTATAAGGCTAAGTTTTGGGAAAGGGAAAAGGGAAGAAAAAATGAGGAGCGATGTTGACACTATTTCCAAACTATTGTTACTCTGAAAGTTAGTGCATTCATACGATAACTCTGTCTTACCTTAAGTTGAAAGCGTTATGCATATCTCAAATGTATATCTACGCGTAGGGAGAGAACTTGCCGTGTTGCGCCACCCAGTCACGTCTGTCTACATGAGTAGAAAACATATATATCTGGCCAATTCGGTAAGTCTAAACATGCTTAGAAAATAAGCAACCATCAGATAATTCATAAATTAGGGAGCACTATCTATAGCGAGCTCAAATCTAGATCTGAGAATAAACAAGCATACTTATAGTTGGGAAAGGTTGGGAATACAACCGTCGAAAAAGTCTTGAGCACAGAGGTCTACCGTCTTTTCAACGGATTAGCAATTAATGCGCACCCGCAGCCTCTACGTACGAGGAAGCATGCAATATGATGCCCTCCCCCGTTTTAAATTAACTAACAGGTCAGCACACACAGCGTATAGCTGATGTAGGAGTCCGGCTCACAACAAACGTTACTAACCGTTGCAGAGTCGACATCATTTCAACACGGCCCGTGAGCTGCTAGCGTGTCTTCAGATGGAATGCAGCCCAATTCGGTGTCAGTCTCGTCACGTTGTGTTAGTCGGTTTTGGGCCCGGGGAGGAATCACTGCTCGGCCCTTTCGTTTAAATAGGCGTGTCCATCAATGACCTGTACGCCTAACTTCATTAGAGGCAGCTGTGGTTGCTGTCGCGCCCATGGACGTCTAGTACTCAGAGAATGAAGGGACTTGTAGTCCCCGTTGAGTGCTCAGTGTTTTCAATTCCACATTATAACGGCCTGTCCATAGAGCGGCTCTAAACAAATGAGAACAAATCCTCGTATTGTCACTAAGGTAACAACTGATTTTAATTAATTAGGATGGATAAAAAACCAAAGCGCCGGCCTGCCTCGAAATAACTATGTTTATTAGCATTTGCACATGGTTGCCTTTACAAAATTCTGCCTTGCTTTAAAGGGGCCTGCCTCATAAGGGTAACTAAAACCCCCAGGGAATCCGCGGGTACATGGGCCAGAGCACCCCGAAGTGTAGTCATAAGGTATTCAAGGTAATACACTATTGTTTATAAACTAAAAAAGCAGTCTGAGAATGAGAGTGATATAGCGGAGGTGCGGAATAACTAATCGCAGCGGTCCTAAAGGAATGAAGGGATAACAACAGTCGTCCACTAGTGGTAACTAGGGTCATAAGCCGCATCCTAGGGCAAGCTGTTACGAACATGTAGCTACGAATCATACAATAGATCGTTGTGTTAGGATCTTATGCTCTATGCCAACCTAGTTAAGCCAGTCGAGTCTCTCATTGAGACCTATTTCTGAGCTTATTGTGAGGAAGATCATACGTTGTTCCTTTTGCAATAATCTTACTTTATCGCGATTGATGTCGCCAGAAGGGTTGATTTTCCAGAGAACGCTCCACTGTAAATCTTCTATTTTATGTATGAACTCTACCCAATGGTCTACCAAGGGGGCGTTATGGATCCTATTCCTAATGCAACTCTTATGTTCACCTATTCTCGTTTTAATTTTTCGCTCCGTTTTACCAATGTATAATCGGTTACATGGGCACCAGATTACGTAGATGAGCATCGTGGAGTTGCAGTTACTGAAATGTGTTTGTCGCCACGGAGTTTTCAATCCCAGATTAAAATGCCAGGCCCACACCAATAACAGTGATGTAATATCTCTCAGAACCACAGAAGCAGAGGCCCCTGCAAAGCAGGCGGCAAACTTTCACAAGCTCCAAGCAGCACAGTGCATCCTAAAATATAACAGGTAGGAGAACAATGAAGAAGGATACAACTCACTGCCCATCACACAAATAATTGAGTTACAAAAGCGAGCACCAATTTGAGAGCAAGAAATACGGTCAAAGAGGGGTTGTAAACAGTCACCCACTGATCTCCTCTGGCAGCAAGAAATAACAGAGAAGGTGGTAATGCTAGTGGAACTGTTACAAATAACATTACAACAACTTCATTTCCCTGCACACACGACAAAGCAACACATAGCAGCAGACATCCAAGAAGAGTGGTTTGTCCCGAATATCCAAGAGCATCTCACAAAAATGATCATTGATTGTGTAACTTGTCAAATGTACAATTCTGGTATGACTCTCAGGACTTTGAGAGGGACACTGCCCTGCCCCATCGGACCTTTCTGGGAGCTGCAAATAGATTATGCCGACACAGGGAAAAGGTGCAATTGAGCAAGATACCTCATAGTGGTGGTTTGCCCTTTTTCATGCTGGGTGGAAGCAGGACCTTGTGCACACCCAGATGTGAAATGTACGGCAACATTGTTAGTAAGAGAAGTATTCCCATGCTGGGGCATTTGTGACATCATACGTACCGACAACGGGACACATTTTGTTAATGACCTTTTCGAAGTAGTAACATCCCTACTAGGAATAAAGCACACAATTATGTTCGATTTAGAACCTGCAAGCAAACGGGATTGTGAAGAAAATACGGCCTCCTTAAGAGCAGATTATCAAAACTGTGTCACACCCTCAAAAAGAATTGGGTATATTGCCTGCCCTTAGCACTATTCCAACTGAGAACTCAACCAAGCAAAGACCACCATTTGTCCCTGCACGAAATAATGACAGGAAGTCACATTCAAACACCACTTTCTCCAGTAAGAAGAGAATCCGATGCTCACAGGGCTGCCACAATCCTGGGCGAGGAATTGAGGGAAAATTTGACACAACTCACCCAAGGAGTAAGGAGTATAGCTAAATAGGTAGCCTCTCCATTCATGAGAGAGAGTGAAAGAGACACATGCACTGCAGCAACAGTCCCAATACCCAGTTAATGCCCAGGGAGCTGGTGTACGTACACAGTTTTGTGAGGAGATGGAACTCTCCAAGATTTCATGGTCCTTACAAAGTAATATACTGCACAATTTCTGAAGTAAAGGTTAAGGGCCTGAAATATTGGATACACCTCACGGATGTCAGGAAAGTGCATGGTAGCACAGTACCCGATGGGAGACAGCCAAATGAACAAGAATTGGCTGTACCTCGACAAGATCAGTAGGAATAGAAATTACATATGTGTACATAACAGTAAAAGTTTAGAAATGTAAATATATGTGCTGTAAATAGATTAATGAATGCATAACAATGAATAATGATTGAATAAGTATCATCTCTCTCTCTATCTCCCTCTCTCTTTCCCTCTCTAATATTCTCTTGCTGTCTATCCTTTGCACTCTAAAAAAATGAAAGTACATGTTTTATAAATTATTGTAAGTGCACTTAACTCGTTGTATTCCACTCTATAGGTACAAGTATGGCAGAAACGAGGGCCCTCAATGACGACGCCACAAATGTAGATAGCAGTAGGGCAAATGTTAGTGCTACTAGAGTGTACACCTATGACTGTGGCCTTTATTTCACAGCCATAGTGTTCTCAACTATGTTGTTATGTTTTGGGCTCTATTGGAGCCTGTCTTTTAGTTTAGAAGGCATAAAAGAAGGGGGGTTGGGGCGAAACTGGTACAGGAGGGAACCCACCTAATATGGGATGGGTTAAAGTTGATATGGGCCCACAATGTCTCCACATAGCTTGCCTCTCAGCAGAAGAACCATACAATAAAAACCCCACTGTTTTTGCACTCAGCAATGACCTATGATGAAAATGTACTAGATGCTTACATGCAGACAATTACTTTTCTGATGTGTTAATGTTGTCCTATGCACACACACAAACAACCGATGAACCTACCTCAAATGTCAAGTATATGCACTTTATGTCCCAAACTCCCATGCCGCATACACTTCCTACCACACAGTATTGGCAACAGAATTATGAGCATAATTAAATGATGTTTTCATGTATTTTTCCTATTTGTTATCAAAGATTTATGAAGTTAAACAGTGGTCTAGGGGGGGTAACGGGCAGAAAAGGGGAGCAGAACGAAAACAATACATTGCTTATCATGGTCTTGGGTTAGATGCAGTAGAAGATCCTTGCTACGCTGACCAGTCCAACAAGTGGTACTCTGACATGAGTGCAATGGGCATACAAGCAATGAATGAAAGTTGCTATGGCTGTTCCCTGATACCCCACTCCTCAGGAACACCTTAGGTTTTTATACCCAAAGAAATTCCCCTAGTGGATGTCCAGTGTCTTGTTCATCTTGCACTTTGTAGTATTTGGAGTACCTTCCACACAGTAACGTCACAACTGCTGCAGAATGAGAAAACCTGCCATAGCAAGCATCAAGGAGTACTTTGCACAAAGGAGCTGTTTTTGTTTTAAAAGGGACCATGTTTGCAGAAAATAGATGGCAGCAAAAAACAGTGATGTGTAAAGCAGAAGCACTGTGAGGATTGTCGGAAGAAAAATTTCAATGGAACAAAAAACATGCACTCCAACCTGGTCGTAGCACATCACCAAACTGACATGGGTAACAGCTCTCGAAAAGCCCATCAAGATCCAATGTGAGGTGCAATAAGAACTTTGTTTTCACGACCAAGGGAAGTTGCCCATGGGATCAAACAAACAGTGCAACAAAACGCTTATCCTCCTTGAAATTTGTAATTTTGTAATTTGTTTATTATTTGTATTGCGCACCGAATCCTGAGGTACATGGGCGCTTAAAAACGTGGGTGTTACATGCATAAGAGAAAAGAAAAACAACAACTATAATGAAGACCAGTGGTTACAGGTAGGTCTAATGACAAACATATACAGGTTGTGCAGGCGATTTAGGCAAACATAGGCTGGAGGATCAGGGTGGAGGATGGAGCTTCATCTGATAGGCTTGTTGCTGAGCAAGCTTTTTATGCCGGTTTTAAAAGCCGGGAAGTATGGTTCTTGTCTGAAGGAGAGAGGAATGAAGTTCCAAAACTTGGCTGCTTGGACTGGGAAGCTGGCTCCCCCCACAGTTTTAGGTTGAATCTGGGTACTGTGAGCCAATGGGAGAGGGCAGATCTGGTGGGATGGTGGGTTGGTTGGTACATGCTGAATTTGTCTGACAGATATTTGGGTGCTGTGCTTGAGAGTCATTTGTGATTGATTGCCTGGGTGCGAAGTGTAATTCTATCTCATACTGATAGCCAGTTAGTATCCCGCCTGAAGGTAGAAATGTGACTGGATCTAGGAAGGTTTAGTGCTGCTCTCAATTAGTTATTTTGTAGGACATGAAGCCTATTTAGATTCAGTTTTAAGGATCCTAGGAAGAGTGTGTTACAATATTCGAATTTAGACAGTGCTCTGGCCAGTGTTTAACAACTGCTAGTGGAAAGATAGGATTTACAGCTGTAGATTAGCTTGTTGGTGTAAGCTGTGGAAGATGCCACAGAGCTAACTTGTTTCTTTAGGGACAGTGTTGAGTCAAGGTAGACCCCCAGGGTTTTTATTTCCTTGGCGACATTGATCATGTTTCTATCAATATTGAAAGAAGTGCACCTCAGGTCTAGTTTTTTGAGACGTGTCTGAGTGCCGACAATCAGGAGTTTCGTCTTATCCTTATTAAGAGACAAACTGTTAGTGGCCATCCAGGCTGGATTTCTTGATAGATTTCATTGTTTCACCTAGAGTCCTCATCATATCGTCTAGTGAGCGGGATGAGGACCTGGGTGTCATCTGCGTAATTAGTGTAGATGACACCCATATTGTCCAAGCGATTGAAGAGGAGCTTTGTTAATATATTGTAAAGTGTTGGGATACGCAAGAGCCTTGTGGGACTCCACAGTGTATGGGGCTTGGATCTGCTGAGACAGAGGGTGAAACAACTCTGGTGGTTTGATTGGATAAAAAAGATTTGATCCAATTAGACGCATTATTGAAGAAGGCTGCAGCTGTGGTAACATGTCCCGTTAGGATTTGGTGGTCGACTAAGTCAAAAGCCGCTGACAAATCTAACAGCAAAAGGATCACCAGATTGCCTTTGTCCTTTGCCTCGTCCATTTGGATTTTTAAGTCTGGAGAGCTGTCTCCATTCCATGTCTTGGCCTAAAGCCGGATTGTCTAAGGCCTAACAAGTTGTTATCCTCCAGGTGCTTCTGGATTTGCAGGTAGGTAACTCTATCCAGGGTTTTTAGAAGAAAGGGGATGGTAGTAATGGGTCTGTAGTTTTGTGGGAATGTTCGGGTCTATGCTGTGTTTTTTTAAGAGAGGCATGACCTAAGCCTCCTTGAGATTGTTGGGTACTTGACTGGTCTTGAAAGATGAGTTTATTAGTGTGGTAATGAAAGGGGCCGGTTGTTTGGCTCCTTCCTTGATGATGGATGCTGGGCAAGTGTCTCCTTGATAGTGTGAGGGTTTCAGACTTTTGATAATGTCTTCCACTTCTTTGGGTGTCACTTGAGAGAACACAAAAGGTGGGCATTGATGGGGTTTTTGTTCAGGTGCTAATTTAGTGTGGTGGCTGCTTGAAAGGCTACTCTTTTTAGATGTAATCTTGTTTTGTAGTAAAGTTATTTTATGAGCTAGGGCTTGTTGGATTTTTGTACACCAAGCCACACCCTTAATGGAGTCCTCTGACAGGGGGCTGGTGATTCTAGTTCCTTTAGGATGCTAAATAGCTGCTTAGAACGTGACTTAGCATTGTGGATTCTGGAGTTGTATGCTTCTTTTTTGGTGGATAAGATAGCAGCTTTTTAGGAAACCGCCGCTGTGGTGAAGAAAGGTTTGTTGTGACTGGTGGGGGATTTACGCCAGGATGTTTCTGCTAACCTTTTGGTGTTCATTAGAACTCGGTTAGGATTTGTTAAGGTGGGCGAAAGGTTTGGCTTTTTATGTTTGAGGGGGGCAGTGATGTTTAGGGCTGATTCTAGTGCGGCGTTGTGCAGGTCAACTAACTTGTTCCAGTCAAAATTGTTATAGTTGGATGCACCCAAGATGTTATTGATGAGCAGTCAGAGACTAGAAATTGTGATGTTTCAACAGTTTCTGGATGGAGACGGAGGTGCGATATAAGCGTTTGGGGGAAAAATCCTTGGATGGAAAATAAGATGAGATGGTGGTCAGACCAAACAACTGGTTCGTTCTGAAAGATTGTTATGCAACAATTAAGGTCAGCCACCCGATCCAAGATTCGGCCCTTGGAGGGTGTAGGTGCTGTGCTCCAAGTTGGGAGATAGAGTTTTCCAAGGCTAGGGCATGAGAAGCATTAGGGTCCTGCAATTTTAAGTTGAGGTCTCCCAAGAGGATGGTTTGGGATCAAAGTTTAGTGTTGGTGGAGAGGAGATTGGTGATGTCTTTATCCGAGATTGGGCCCGGAGGGCGGTAGATGAGATGCATAAGAAGAGTTTCGGTAGGTCAAAGTGTGATTTTAATTGATAAGAATTCTGCAGAAGGAAGTTTGGTATGGGAGGTGGCTCTGAGACCCAGGAGTGTTTTTGTGATGAAGGCCACTCCTCCTTTACCTGAATTTCTGTCAGCCCTGATAATAGTATATCCGTCTTGTTGGGCTTGCTGTCCGATGATGCCAGGGTTTGGTGATAGCAAGGAAGGCCAGGTGGTTGGCCATGATACGATCAGCAATACTGAGGGTGTGGGCAACTAGTGAGCGAGCATTAATAAGTGCTCCTTTGATGGAGGGCAGTAAAGGGGTAGCTAGCAGTCCTCCTGAGCTTGGCTGTGCCGTTGCGGAAGGTGCCATGGTTAGTAGGGGGCTGTAGTGGTGGTACTTGGGGAGGGTGAGGTGGGAGGCTCAGACATTCCTGCTACGCCAATGTTTGGGAGGTGTTTTTTAGGATTGGGCAGAGTATGTTGACTGACCAACCTTAGAGTGACCTTCTGGTTAGGAAGAAAGGAACAGCTGCATTAATGGACAATTACGTGGTAGGCAGCAAACAGACTTACCTGCACCTCCCACCGTCATGGAGAGTTACTCTGCCCTAGCTATGCCGCATTTAGGCCCTGATGGTGATTCCAGAGAGCCATGTCCAGGTGGAGAGGGTGCCCGTCAGAATGTCCCCCAAAGCCGAGTCAACAACCGAAGGACCCCGCACATATGATGTGCTGTCATAGGATAAGCTGAAAGACAGAATGTCACGCAGAAAGAGGACATCAAATTACATTTCCAAAGTCTCTTCCAACCTCCTAGAATGATACCGGACCAGTTTAAGATGTTCAACTCAGCAGAGACATTTTTTGCATCACTCATACCAAACATCAAGGCACGAGCAAATGCCAAGTGGCTGCAAATTGTGAGGTGGGAGCTGATCCAGATGGAAAATGACACTGAAGAAGGGTTCAATGTCATCAAGCTGGAACTCAGAGGGGGTCATTACAAGGTGGGCGGTAAGGGTGCCCTTACCGGTGCCGGTAATCCCTTACCTCCCTACTACGAGGTCCCTTACCAGGCATTATGGAAGGGACCCGTTAAGGGACTTCAGAGCTATTATTAGCTCCATCCCCATTCCCATTGAGCCCTATGGGGGCTCAAATGCAAATGGGGAATGGTTCCCGGAATGGTGGCTTACCGGGTCCTCCAAGGTTGGAATGACCCGGTAAGTCCCTCTTCCGGGAACCCGGACCTGGAATGTGGTAAGGGGGTAGCCATGGCGCTAATAGCACCATGGCTACCTCCAACCTTGTAATGACCCCCAGAGCTTTGCGGTTGATGATCATGCAGAACAGGTATGTCCTGGACCTCCACACAGCAATGGAAGGCGCTGTTTGCCTAAAAATCATGAGTGCATGTTGCACATTTGTACCTTCTGCAGATGCTGACTACGGGACCTTATCACACTTGATAACTGCAGTGCACAACCTCGGTGAAAGGATGAGGAAAAAAGGAGGTGTGCAATCAGGTGACTGGTTCAACACCATTTATGACTGGGTGCCTTCCGGATTTGGGAATGCCATAAAGCTACTTGTCCCCATCTTAGTATTTTTGCTGCTGATTTGCGTGTGGCAGGTATGGGTTCAATGATGTGCAAAATCTATGCCTAGTAGTGCACTGATGATGGTGACAGTGGGCAACCCAGCAAAGATGCTGCATGATGTCAAACAGTACAAACAGGGATAACAAAGAGCCCAAATACTGCATGACAGCAGTGTACAACACAGGAGATAGAGTAGATAATTTGAAGCATAAATCTACCGAAGAGCCACCAGGAACTAAAATGGTATAAGGAGGTGTGGGTAGATCGTGCTGGGATGGGGGATATATATATATGACCTGTAGTCCGGATGAATACGCAAGAAGGGGTCATAGCTTGAAATATGTATGCAGGGCTTGTGTGCAGGGCTTGGATGCCCATAAAAGGGACTCCTGCCTGGGATGAAGTGGTAGCGGAGGCAGAAGAACATAGACGTACTAATAACCATGGTTATTTGTTACTTTACAAGTAACAAAAGGGGGTAATGTAAGGGAGGAAGGGTCTATTTGCCCTGCTGTACATTTTGTATGAAAGAAGTCTATTGCTCATACAATTGCTGGGAGGCATCCCCCTTGTCTGTCCCTGACGACAGTGGAAAAAAGCCATTGGATGATACATCTAGACTCCATTTTGTGCCACCCCAGACTCCATCTTTTTCTAGGTCGCACAATGATCTTAAAAGCCTCCTCTCCCCTCATCCAGCGCTGCGCATAGCTAGCTCTGACAGCCCCCAGCATCTCCTCCCCTGTCTATGCCACACAAGCCTTTTTTCTCACAGAAGCCAAGGTGCAAATTGTTGCTAATAAGAAACTGTATTCTTTCTCTTCCTCTGAGCTCACTGCCCTGTGTGTGACCGGGGCAAATCTTCACTTGTGTACTCATCCATCTCCACAAACCTGCTCCCACTCCTCCTAACACCACTCTAGAAGGTATTGCTTTCACAACCCTTTGCTCCTCTATTCTCCTTTCATGTAGCAGTGATGCGGCCCTTCCCCACAGGCCACCCCAGGCTGCCCCCAATATAACTAATCTTGTATGATCATATATTCTTCCTGGACTAACACGTATCAATCCATTCGTTGGTACTATGAAGTGCCAAGACAAATACATCTCATATCAAGCCCCTAGATAAATCAACTGGGAAGAGGGACCACCGCACCCTTTATGTTCACAAAGGCTGAGGTCAAGAATGTATATATATTTACCCATGATTTACAGGTGACATCTCATTCGGGTTTAAGTTTCTTGTTTTACATTATTTGTAGCATGTCAGTAGTTCTTGTATAGTTTATATTAGACAGGACAATTGCATCTTGTGGACCCAGCCTGACCTCCATCCCTCCCAGATGAGCCCAGCTGACCCACATGCCACGAGAAGCAACAACTCCACACCTACCAATCAAGCAGCAGTATCCCAGTATGTCCCATACTGTAACATTGAAATGCACCAATGGACTTGCGATACTCATCCCCTATACTGTTTGTCACTGATGATGAAATTTGTGCATAAAGATGTGTTGTTTCTGTATTGTTAGCAGAGTGCTCTTGGAGCAGCATGCTCATTTTACCTGATAACATCTTTGTTTGAATTGCAATCACTCTCCCAGTCTCATTCCTTAATGGGGTGTGGTCTTTTATTCTGAGTTTGGAGATGTATCTTGGGGAATGCCCACTTTCACCACTCATTGTAAATGAAGCAGAATTAGCCATGACTTAAGTAGATAACACCATGTATCAATATAAGCAATCAGAAGAAAACTTGTCAGTACTGAAATCACAGATAAATGATCAGCAATTTAGCATTTTCCTAGAAGTGACTAAAGAAATTGAACATGATTTGAAGCATGAAAGTAAAACGTATAGCTGTCAAAATTATAAACCTCTACTCCTCTACGTAAGTGGTGAAGCTGGTTCTGGAAACATTCTTAATTAAAATCATCAGGAAATACCTACAAAAGTTAACAAACAACATCCTTTCAGCTGTTGTAACAGCCCCCACAGGTTTAGCTGCCTACAACATAGGAGGTGTTACTTTACACCGACTTTTGCTCCTTCCAGTAGAACACCAACACAAATTAGAGTACTACAAACTATCAACAGAAGCTGTACTGAAGTACGCAGAATTCTGAAGCACATTAAAATGTGCCTAATAGGTGAGGTAAGCATGGTTTCCAACCTATGTTTGGCTTTAATTCACCTGAGACTGCAAGAAGTACTAAAAATGGACTACACAGAACTGGTTGGAGTAAAAACATGCTATTGTTTTTGGAGATCTCCGACAATTAACACCAGTGAAAGGTGAACCTATGTTTAACACCTTGGAGAACTCACTCAAAACATGTGTCAGTCTGCAGATCTCACCTGTGCTAACATTTTTTTAAAGTATTAAGATGGGTCTTCTTTCTAAAGATGCACAATCTATCTTAAATAGTAGACTCATCCATGAGTTAAATGGGCATTACACATCTGCTCCTGAAGTCATGTAACAATTAGCATAACAACATGTAAAATGTATGTCCTTAATGCCAACACTAGCAAGCTGTATGCAATTCAATGAGACAATGTTGCAAAAAGAAATGCAACCAATAGTGAATATTAGCTCCACAGACAAACTGGAAGTGCACAGCATGACACTCCCTATGTGTCAACAAGCAACATGACTAAATAGCTTAGAAAAATGCATCTCCAACAAAGCTGGTTTGGAGAAAATGTTGATGTTGTCTTTAAACTGCAATAGTAATTCTGAAACATAACCTTGACATGGAACAAGCTTTAGTGAATTGAGCAATTAGTACAATTGTTGGCTTCCAGACGTATCTACATGACAAAAAGATTCAGTTCGTCAACATCCACTTTGGCAAACTTTCATAAGTTAAAAGGATAGGACCCTCAAAGGCATGATTCCTTCTTTTCAAAGACACAGAGAGTAGTCACTATTCACAAATCACAAGGTCTAACCCTAGATCAGTCATTGATTGGCATTGGCAGCATAGTCTTCAAAGAAGGTATGAGTTATGTAGCACTTTCACGTCACTTGAAGGACTATTTCTAGTCAATTTTGATGCAAACAAAGTAATTGCTAACATTCCTTGCATACTAGAGCGTAACAGTCTATGTGCTCTCTACACACCCCATCTCACTATGTACCCTGTTCCTGAAAAAGTTAATTTTTTTTGAAAATAAAAGTAATACAAACAGAATTTATGACAGATCTCCAAGCAATACCACCAAAGAAATTAAAAACAACTGCTGCTCTATCAATAGTACAGCCACAAAACTATCTAGTGCAAACAACAGTGCACATCCAGCAGCAGATATAAAGATAAATATTTCTTCTAAAAAAGGTCCATCAAATAACACAGGGGCAGAACTCTCATAAATATATGTATTTGTAAAAGGTTAAATACTGTATACAAATAAATAAATAAAACAACTCTCTGGTCCATTTAAATTTTGTAACACAACTGATGTGTAAGAGGATTCAATTCAACACTACAGCTAAGTCAACGCCTAGTCTATAATACTGAATGAAAACCCTTATTGATATATCTTTAGGTCCAGTTCATGCGTTCTGGATGACTACCCCTATATAACACCCCTCTCTTGGAATCCCCCTGACCCCACTGAGCCAAGAAGTAGTTCTGTTTTGCAAGTTTAAAAGGTTTATTTGATAATTTAAAATAGATATATCACACTTTATAATAAATTAATACTTGAATAGCACACTTAATCTGATATGATAAAGATTAATAACGGAGAATCTGGCACTAACACGCTTCTCTATAATCAATAAGGAGTTGACATGAAATGGATAAGGTAGCACACTGGTAAATAGGAACAAACGTATAATGTGGTAGAGGATGCTTTATGTAAGCTCAGGTGGATGCAATATTCAATGAATGCAGTACAGAAAATACGCAATATGATTTCAACCAAACAATGTAATCACTTTTCTCTGGCTACTCCCCTCCCCCCCTTGATGCAAGGCAAGGAAATGGAAGGAAAACACACAGTTCTCAGAAATGCAATCAATGTAATCGGTTCAATCCAGCAAGCTTAGACTACAGAAGTTTGAAAACACAGGCCCAAATTGCTTTGATATGTGCTGGCAATGAATTAAAAAATATGCTAAAATGCTTTTAATTCCCTTTTCTGAGGTTCAGGGTGAGTGGTATCTAGTTAATATTAGTCCAGGCTCACACTAGCAATGATGCAGGGATAGTTAGCAGGTTAAACGAATTTCTGGCAAATGGAAGGCAAGCAGCAGCAGTTTTTACATGTGAAGAAATTCGCAAATCGCAGTAAAATTCGCGAATGCGTGTTCCGCGATTGCGGTAAAACTATAAGGGTTAGGAATGCGGTTCTAGGTTCATAGGAAAGCCACGATTCTAAGCTTTCAGATAAAAGTTATTGCAAGTCTCTAGCACAAACGGTTGCGGAGATATGAGCGATTTAATAGAGGTCGTTTTTCAGATTTGAAATTTTAAAGTTCCAAAAGACAAGTGCAGCTTGCGACTAGAAATGACAAGTGACAGCTTTACAAATGACAGGTGACAGTTAGGAGGCAGTTCTACTTAGATTAAATAGATTGAATTATATTATTTTAACTAAGAGATTGGTTCTGCACAGTTTTCTAGGTACTCACACTATACTCTTGAGTGAAATGGGCCTCGCCATGGATCTGGTCAGGGTTTTAGACTGGACTCTGGTCTGGTCTGGCCTGGCCTCTGCACTTCACAGTGATCTGGGTCAGCTCTCTCTGCTGGTCTGGGTCTCTCTGGGTACAGCACTGCTTTCTCTCTGGTCTGGTCTCTTAGTTCTGGATAGATTGAAGTCTCTAGTTTGGCTTTCTGGAGGTTGATGGAGGTAAGTATGGATTTTTCCGGCAGGGCTTCCAGCGGCAGATGAAATTGAATGTCTCTATGTGTCCTGACTCTCTGCTTTTATCTGTTTCTTGAGAATGGGTGTGTGTGTTGCATCACTAGACTTGCCCCTCTCATTCGTCATTGGTCAGGCTTCCATTCCTCCGCTTGATTGGCAAACTGAACTGTGAGTCAGATTGATGTCATTTTATGATCTCTTGAAACAACCTCCCTTATCATCTGTGCACCCAAATATATATATGATCAAAATCCATACTTCAGAGTTACACAGTTGTTTGAAATTACATATACATGGTGTGGCTGAATTTAGCCATGTCTATGTCCAAATCTGCTCATTCTCGGAGCTTGCATTCAAAGAGTGTACATAATTGACTTTTTAACTGCTTTTTCAATTTCCGACATGGACCCAACTTTACATACATGTGTGCAGGGGGTAGGGACATTAACTGATGAAGTTTCAGATTTTTAACATGCACACATTTAGAGTAATATCCACTTTTCCGCTAAAACCCCCCTGAACATACCACCGGTTCCTACCACGTCTTAAACTGTGGGCAGAAAAATCACAAGAATTATGGTATCATTTATAAAATTTTCACATGTCCGCACTATGAATTATCCCCCTTTTTATAAAACCATATCCTTGCTGCAGGGGTGTGTCTTTTCAGGTCACATGGTACAGAAACCAGTCTTTCCAGTTTCTGCCAAGCCAGCTTGCTCTCACAGGCAGTGCTCCTCCCAGCTCCTGCCAAGAGGAAGCTACAATTTACGACTGCGGTAATAAAAACCTTTGCCTGAGTGAAGAGGGCTTTGTTCACTCTCTTGCAGAGCACAGATAATTCAATTATCAGATAGATGGCATATCCTTAGTGTGGGCAGCAAAAGGAACATTGGCCTGGGAACATAGTTGTGACTCAAGTTTCACTCCTGATGGGGGTAGTTGCCAGGCAGAATTCAGTTCCTTAAGCCAGGTTTCAGATAAAATGTCACTTTTTGTTCCCCAGTTCCTGCATTCAAATAAAACTAAACATTTTCACATATGCAGCTAGAATGCTGATTCTAAGTTTAAAACTATGACATTTAAACAATTGCAACCTATGTGATACTCAAAAGTAGGTCACTCAGTCAATTTAAACATTTTCGATTTTAGTGTCTTTAAATCCAGTGCAACTTAAACTGCTAACTCCGTAGCAGTTTTGTTATAAGCATTGTTTTGGGCTCTTCATTTCCCAGATTTTGTAGGCACACAAAACTCCATTCTACCAAATGTCTGCTGGTGTTCAGTGAATATTTTGCACATATTGCAATGTTTGAAATAGGCACTTTGGCTTGCCTTCAGAGAAACACAGGGTGGTTTTAAACTGCCGGCTTTTGGATAGTGGTGAGTACTGGTACTGCACCCATTTTTGGGATTTAAGAAAATTAATTCCCAACAATTCTAGGTTGCATTTGGCAATCAGCATTGCCATTCCCAATGGTTTCAGACTACTGTGTGGGTAGTCCAATGGTGGTTTTAGGCAGTTTCCTTCTGTGCCCATAACATCGGCAAAAATGGGTGGCAGCCTATTCTTCCTGCATTTCCCTGTGCATTTTCTGGGAAGCTCTGGCCATCATGAGGTTTTCCATGTCAGTACTGCACAGTTTTGAGGTAGGGCTTGGATGCATGGGTAAATACATCCCACAAGCCCCCCTCTTGCGATGGCCATTCGGTTTCACTGATGGGACTCGCAAGATCTGGGATGTTTCCTCATCTTCTTCCAATAGATGGCACAGTTCAGCATCTTTTCCTCCATCCGGTTGGATCGATCGGTTCTCCTCGCCGGTCCTGATGGGAATATTGGGCGGTACCCCGAGCCCGTTGCGTCTCAGCTCCCGGTCTCCGGATCGTCCTCCTTGGCCCGTCTCAAGGTTTTCTTTCTCCTAGGACGACAAAGGAAGAGCGGCAATACCTATTCATAGACGTTTTTCCACCACCGTTGAGATAGTGGGGCAGCATATGCATTTCATCATCACGAAACATTACATTCTTATTTTGAAAAAAAAAACAGTATAACTAAGAGACAGTTTCATGCAAATCACAATTTTTTAGAGACTAGATGTGGTATGTTTTATGATTGGAACTGAATTAGTCTGAGACAGTGCCTGCTAGGATTCCAGAGGATTCCTCCAGTTGTTGCAGAGTGTGCCTGGGATGGCAACACTTCAACTGGTTTATGTGTACCCACTTGTCTTCCCCCTCTGCCGAACCGCCTTTGGGGATGCGGATCTTGTAGGCCACAGGGGAGATCTTATCGACGATCTCAAAGGGTCCCTTCCATGTAGGCAAAAATTTGCGCTGCTTGGCCTGGTTCCTTTGGAAGTTGTATAGATAGACCCGGTCCCCCACCTGATATTCCTTCCTGGAAGTTTTCAGGTCATAGTGGGTCTTCATGCTATCAGCTGATCTTTCTAGATTCCGCTGAGCATAAGCAAAAGCATGTTGGAGGTGTTTCCTTAAATTCTCCACATACTCATGAGTAGTGGAGGCATTTATCAGTGTCTGCTCTTGGGTCCTGTAGAGCAAATGCTGAGGAAGCACCAAATGGTGACATTTTGGTTGCAGATGAAGGGGTAGATCTGATAGCCATTAGGACCAGAGGTAATCGGATATCCCAACTTGGCCCAGAATCTGCCACAAACTTCTTTAATATGCTCACAATTGTCCGGTTATATCTCTCTACTGCCCCAGAAGAAGCTGGTCTATAAGCAATATGCAGCTTTCTCTTGACCCCCAGTATCTCCCACATCTTTGTCATTACTTCACTGGTGAAGTGGCTACCTCTGTCTGACTCAATCCTTTGAGGTAGACCAAAACGGGAAAAGATGTGGTTAATCATCAAGGCAGCTGCAGTTTCTGCCTTGCAATTTGGGGCTGGGAGACATTCCACCCACTTGGTAAACAAGCATGTCACAGTCAACATGTACTTATTCCCCCTAGCCGAGCGAATCACAGGGCCTACAAAGTCGATTTGTAAATCTGACCATGGCAGTGTCATTCCCCTCTTTTGTAAAGGCGCCCGGTGTGTGAGGGATGTCGGCTGAAATTGTGCACACACAAGACAACCCTTCAAATATTGGTTGAGGTCCTGGCCCATGTGTGGCCAGTATGCAACCTCTCTTAAGATTTCCAATGTTGTGTGAAACCCCCTATGACCGGCGGTGGCCGCATCATGGGCGTGACTTAACATCAGGCTTCGGAATGAGGTAGGAACCACCCACTGATCGTGGCCAGCTTTGGATTTCCTTACCAGCAAACCGTCTTGGATTCGGAACATTTTTGGACATTTCATCAACACTCTTAGGTCCTCTTTCCCAATGTAATCGGTATCCGTCAGGGGAAAGTTCTCAGGGTCCTCAAGGTGCTGGTAAAATTTACCAATAATTGGATCCCCCTTCTGAGCGGTAATCAAATCAGCATCAGGGGTCTCCTTACTCCATTGTACAATTGAAAGGTCGTTGTGAGCATTGGTCTGGGACCTAGTGATAGCAGTGACCTGGATTTCCCCCAATAGGGACTCAATCTCAATTAGATCCCCTTGGATGGCCCCGGTTTTGGCCAGCTGATCAGCTAAGTCATTTCCAGTTTTGTCTGGTCCCTCTACTTTGGAATGACCCTTGATCTTTTTCCAATAGATGGTCATCCCATTCGAGGTGACCAGATCATCAATGTTTTGGATCAACTTCCCATGTTTCAAGGGTTTGTTGTTAGCACATAACATGCCTCTGGTTTTCCAATTAACCAGGTGCTCCACGAACCCGTTCCGTACATAATCCGAATCTGTGATTATGACCAGTTCGTGGAGTTGATGCTGGACAGCAGTGAGGATGGCATGATGCACAGCCATCAATTCTGCCACCTGACTACTTCGGGGACCAATTTTGTATCCAGCGGAGGGTTCTGGGGACTCATTCACCCATGCATTCCCTACGCCAGCCACCAGTTATTTCTCCCCGTTGTTGTCAACATGGTAAGAGCATCCATCCACATAGACAGTGGGCATTCCCTCACACTTGTCTTCTTCAAAGACTTTGTGTGGGGAATTAAGGTATGCCTCCATGTTGTCCTTGATTTTCAGACTTTCGTCCTCGAGACAGTTTTCTCTGGCACAATCATGCAAGTCAGCCAGACCTTGCGCGAGGGGACTCTTCTTGTTTTGGCCATATCTGACCTCCACAGGAAAGCCTTGCATTGACAGAATCCAGGAAGTAATTCGGGAATTACTCACATTTCCGGCCCGGATTCTGTCACTTTGGAGATATTGCAGAGGCTGGTGTGGAGTCTTCCACTATGATGTGTTCCCCCTGGATAAACGGGCGGTAATTCTTCAATGCCCACACCGTTGCCAGGAGTGCCTTCTCACAATCGTTGAATTTTTCCTCCACAGAGGATAAAGTTTTGCTCGCATAGGAGATTACTTTATTGACCTTGTCATGCTTTTGGTATAATACTGCCATCAAGCACGTATTAGAGAACCCTGTCTCCAGGAAGAACTCCTTGTTTCTGACAGGGTAAGCTAGGCAAGGCGCTTGTGAGAGGCTTCTCTTGAGTTGTTTTACTGCCTCGGCTTGTTCTGGACCCCATTCCCACTTGACCCCCCCCTTCAGGAGATGAATCAGGGGTCTGGTGATCTCTGCGTAGCCCTCAATGAACTTTCTGCTGTAATTAGTCAGTCCAAGGAGGCTCCTTAGTTCCCGCAGAGTTGTGGGGTCTTTCAGTTTCTGAAGTGCTTCCACTTTCTTTTCCTGGGGACAGAGACCCTGAGGAGTAATCTCATGCCCCAAGAAATTAACACGGGTTCTACACCACTGTGCTTTCTGAAAGGAAAGTTTTGCTCCGGCGGCCCTCAACTGTGTCAGAACATAAAGGATCTCGGCTATGTGTTCCTCAACAGTTGAGCTTTTGATGAGGACATCATCTACATAAGCCAGGTTACCCCTCGCACCCAGGTCAGGCATGGCCTTGTGTAGAAAAATGTTGAATTCATTGCCGGAGTTGAGGTATCCGAAGGGAGTCCGGGTCCATGTGTACTGCTGGCCCCCAAAGGTAAAAGCCAGTTTGTATTGGTCCTCCCTACTGACAGGCACGGTCCAGTATCCATTGGTCAGGTCTATTGCAGTGAATACCTGTGACCCCTGGATCTGGGCCAGCCCTTGGTCAATGTAGGGCAGAGGCCATCTGGAAGTATGGACCCGTTTGTTGAGCTCCCTGAGGTCGGCGCAGAGTCTCCACTGGCCGTTTGGCTTCAATATCCCCAGCACCGGATTATTGAAGGTGCTGTGGACTGGACGGATTATTCCCCGGGACTCAAGGTTCTTAATTATTTCAGTAAGGGACTCCATTGATGCGAGAGGCAAGCGATATTGCTTCACAAACACAGGAGTCATGCCAGGGTCCGTGGGGATTGTTGTTGTGTGGATGTCAGTGCGACCACAGTCATATGAGTCTACCGCAAAGAGATCTTGGAAATCCAAGAAAACTTGTTTCAACTTTTGCTTTTGTTCCAGAGTCACACAGGCATCAGCTAGGTTGACTCTCTCTTCCACCATCTGCCTGAAGCCTGGAAAGACTTCTGGTTTGGCTATTTCAGCGGCCTCCTCCAGCTGGGTGGAGAAGTCCCTGGTCAGAGTGCTGATTTGGACCGGAGGCTTCAGGTGGGAAAGGCAGCCCTCATGGACCTGGAAAATCACCTCATCCCTCCTGAAGTCACAAGTCACATCTTCCTTACCATAGGGGCAGGAAGTGTACACCAGGAAGTTCCCCCCATGCCGGGTAAAGATCCTGTCTGGTGTTGTATTGTCATCACTGTCACTGTCAAAACAGTCCTTGGGGATTGGTCCTAACAGTTCATTTACTAAGTCGATGGAAAAATGTCGGTCATCAACCGCCATTCCAATAATGGTGCCTGCGGCTAGAGTAATACTCTTTAAGTCGCTGTTATCCACCTCTATTGGAATGGTGTCATGTTCTATGTTGACTAATGGAGTTGGGTTTACCCCCAACCCTTGCTGTTGGAGAGAAGCATTTAGATGTATGTAAGCATCAGGGTTTTTCAACTCTTGTCCCCTTTTAACTTTCACTTCCAGGGAGAATTGTCGGGTCCTTTCTGGGATGGTGACTTCCTCTTTAACCTGAATTTCAACTGCATAAGGTAGCAATTGAGCTGACCTAAATGCTTTTTCTGGATCATCAAAGCCCATGGGATTATCCGCTAATCGGGACCAAGCTTTGAAGTTTATTAGGTCCAAACTAATGGCAAAGCGATTGAGAATGTCACTGCCTAAGTAAAAGGCGGCAGTGACGTCTCGCACGACCCAACAATTATGGACTATGCTCTTGTTGCCAATGGAGATTTTGAGCATACACCTGCTTGGCAGGAGATGTTTTGAATTGGGTGCTTCCAGGTCCATTTCCCATTTGTCTATCAGTTTGAAGGTGGGAATGGCTGGATCTTTTGGAAGTTGGCGAAACATGGCTTCGCTGATTAAGCTCTTACCGTTGTTCACACACACTCGAGCGAGAACAGAGTCCTTCCCATCATTTAACTGAACAGGGATGAACAACTGCTCTCCAATTTGCTGAATATCAGCCAGGCTTTGAGCTGATTTCACATCTTTCTGGACTATAGGAGTGGGAGTTTCTGATTGTGGATTAGTATAGAATTTCAGAGTGTTTCCTTCCAGCGTGGAATACCACTTTAGACTGGAAGGAAGGTTGATTTTCAGAAATAGAGAGGACCCCCCATCACCAGTCTGTTGTCCTACTGCTATTACTGTCACGTCTGGAATTTGGTTGTTCTGGAAGTGAAATTCTACTTGGTCAGATTTTTGTTCAACCATGTGGCAGGTGCCGTTTAAACTAACATGGTTGACACTCTGTTTTAATTTTATTGGTCGGCTAGTCTGGGTCCAGAGGACCTTGTTTACACAATCTATTAGGGGTGACAACCTTCTCAGGAGGTCATTCCCTAGTAAACAAGGGGTGCCCTCTGGGGTCACAACTATGACCGGGTGTTTCAACTTATGTCGCCCAATTTTAATGTCCAAGTCTGCAGTCCCCTCAACGGGAATTTCCTTCCCGTCAAAGTTCTGTAGTTGTCCCGGAAGAGAGGTGAGAGGAATTTGGTAATTCTCTCCCCTTCCTGCATTCAGTTCGTCAAAGGCCCTTCTGGACAGAAGGGTAGCTTGAGATCCAGTGTCCACCAGTGCCGAGATTGTACCCTGCCCCTGTACTTGTACCGGGGCATAATATCTTCCCTCCTTCTCCTCAAGGGGGCACAGGTAATGTACATTTTTGGACAACTGGTGGGCTAACTTTCTGGTTTTGGACATCGCTAGCGAAGAGATTTGGGCAGAATTCTGTGGAGAGCCTTGGGAATCTGAAAGAAAAAGTTGGCAACTGGAGATCAGAGCCATTGTGGGTTCCCCTGGTTCCGGTTCTGGGCTGCCCCCCCTTTTTGGAGGCAGTCCCCAGGATGGGTTTGAACCAGGGGATTTTCTTGCTGTTGGTTCTGGGATGAGATGGTGGGCGGCGGTAGCTCAGTCTCCACATCTCCCCAGTCTGGATTTGCATTCCTAGGGACCCATTTTTCTTTGGGAGGAGTTCCCCCCTCTCTGAAGGAGAAGATCCTTTTCTTAGGATCCTCTGAGGATCCCTCTCCCTCAAATTGGAAGATCTGTACCTCCTCCTCAAACTGAGTCTGTTTGGGTCTTTTGTTTCTCCTACCCCCCCTCTGCTCCTTAGGAGGCAGACTTTCAGGGGCAAGAGATTTTGTTTCCGGTTCCTGGGTTTCCAGGGGCTGTTTACAAGTGAGGAAGGAAGCTTCCTCCAAGGCTTTACACCCCCCTTCCCTTTGTGCCTCCTCCCTGGGAACCGGTGTGTTATCGGGGTGCTGCCCCCGTCATTGTTCTGGAGCACCAGGTCCAGAGTTGGGTGCGTTCTGCGCCGGCACGCCCGTCTGAGGGTTCTGCTGAGCCCTCAGTATGTGACCCAGATCCCGCGCCATGTTTTGAACCTGGCGCTCTAACTGGGAAACCCGCTCAGGCTGATACGGGGCCCTGTTTTCTCCCCTGGGCTGATCCCGGGAAGGGTAGCTATCCCTCCTCTGGTAATACCCCGGGTTGGGAAGATTTGGGTACCCCTCCACCCTTGGCCTCCCCTCTCCCGGATTCAGTGGTCTGGGCTCAGGGAATTGGGGAAAGAAGGATGGATGATTTTGGGGTTGGAAGTCGGGAGGATATCTGGGGGAAAAGTTCTGCCCAGGGTTTGGTAAATTTCTGCCCTCCTGTGGGAAATTTGGAGGGAAGTTCCCTGGGTTAGGTGCTTGGCTGGATCCCCCCCCTTGGGCTGGAGGAGTCCACACATAACCCAGGATGGGTCGATTTCCCTTGTAACGGGGACTTACATAATCAGGAGAGCGAGGGACCCCATTTGTGGGGCTGCCTCCCTGGCTCCCTGTCTGTGACTGGCCCGAGGACCTTCTGGGCCTAGCATTATTAGGTGCAGGTAGGTTTTTAGGCCCCCCCATCTCCAAATCCAAAACGGGGGTGACCTTTACCTCTGCCACCTTGGCAGCAGCAGGGGTGCTGTTGGCTTTGGGGTTTTTCTGGGCATTGCTTTTATTTTCTATGGGCTTCTGCACCTCATAGATCCGGGTAGCCTGTTCAATGACCCAGTCTAAAGATCTTTTCTCATGAAAATCTCTCACGAGCTGGGTCATTATATATTTGGGCAAGGCATGGAAAAATGTATTGACAAACTCTCTACTATCTGTGCGCACCCTTCTGGTGGTTTGCGCAAAAGCACGCTTTAACTCCTGCACAAATTCTTGTGGGGCCTGATCCTCCCCACATTGCAAATTGTAGGCCGCCTTGCGAGCCTCTTGAGGATTTCTGTGAACAGAAACATGTTTCAGGATGGCCGCCTTATATGTGGACCATCTTAAATGATTTTGGTCCTCCAGCCCCGCAAAGAAACTGGAGTATTCCGGGGAGAATGTCCACTTTACATATTGAATACAGCTTTGGCTGTCCTTCAAATGGAAAGTCTCCATCATTTGTTCAAACAACTCTAAGTGCTCCCAAACAGAATACTTAGCGTTCTTATGGTAAGGCGTGATGACGCTCCTGATCGCCTTAATCTGCTTTAAGGGGTCCTTAAGCAAGGCCCTTTTTGCCTTATTGGCCTTTTTGGTTCGGGTAACCCTTGTCCATTCTTCGTCGGACTCAGAGGCACTGCCCCCAGAGGTTCCCGTCTGTTCTTCCAGGTTTTCCCGGATTCTGCGAGCCTGGGAATGGCTGGCAGAATGTGGGGACCTGGTCTCCTGTGTCCTGCGCAGTTCAGAGGAGTCTTCAGATTCCTCCTTGCTGTCAGGATTTGATGGGTACCCCCTCCACTGACCTAACTGGGCAGAGGTTTTCAGGATGCCCTTAATGGGCCTACTCTCCTGGGGTTCCCCACTGAACTGTATTGTACTTGGGTGCCCATACCCGGATGCCCACCCCTCCATTCCTGGATGGTACTGGCCTATGAGCCCCATGCTTCTGGCTGGATAGTAATCTGCCATCCCTGTGGCCCTGTGCTCATGTGCGCCAGGGGACATGGGGGTGGCAGAGTCCAGGGACTGAGAGGTATGAGGGCCTCTGGTACTAGGGCTCCTGAGGTTATGCTCCGGAGTTTCCATTTCCCAGCGAACCTCATCTCTATCCGCCCCTGCTCCCTGTTGCAATGCAAGAGCCTGCATTTGTGCCTTCAGTTCCTCAGTTAAGGCCTTACTCGACTCTATCAGTCTCTCCTGCATCGCTACCTGTCGTTGGAGCCTATCATTGTGTTGACAGAGGGCCTCGTTTTCCCTCTGTGCTTCCTGGTTGGTCCTGGAGAACTGGGCCAGTCTTTGCTGCAGGAGGGTTACCTCCTGAGCTGTGTCCCTATTGGCCTGCTCCTTTCTTGCTAGAGCATCCTCCACCCTCCTGGTGTGCTCTAACAAGTTCTGGTGTTCTTTTTGGAGATCACCCAGTCCCTGGTGGGCCAGGTGATTTTCTTCCATTTTTCTTTTTAAATGGCAGACTTCCTGGCCTAAGGCGTCTCTTTCCTGACTAAGAGCCTGCATTTGTGCCGCCAGGTCGTCCCTTTGCCTTTGGAAGGCACCAGCTTTCTGGCGCTCCTGATCAAACTCTGCCTGGGTATCCAGGTCTTTCAGGATCAGTTTATTGCTCTCCTCTTTCTCTCTGTCTAGTTGGATTTGCAGGGTGGCTACCTGCTCTGTGCATGCCCTGTTGAAATTGATCTGTTGCTCCAGCTTTTTCTGGCTCTGCAGTAAGGAGTCCAAACTGTCTTGGTGCTCCTTCTGCAGGGCCAGAAATCTAGTATCCTGTTCTGACTTTTCCTTTTGCAGCACATCCATATCCTCCTTTATTTTAGTAATGTACAGTCTGCTGTCATTTTCTGACTCCTGGCTCCTCTGCAGCCTCTGCTCAGAAGAGTCCAGATCAGATTGGACCTTCTGTAATGCCATCTGTTGCCTATTTGCCAGATTTTGGCTTTCAGCACATCTATCCTGCATGTCTCCCATATATAGGTACAGGTATGCTGCTATCCTGGCGATCTTATTGTGTTCCTCTTTGGCTTTAGGAGCCATATATAGTTCACTCAGGGCCACATGTAAGGGACCCTGATCTCTATATATATCTGACCCTGTTTCAGTGACCTGTTGTGTGATGGCCTGCAACCACACATCCTGGCCCTGTTCGGTCCATTCACCTCTCACAAATAGCTTATGCAAGAGGTGCTCTCTGGCTATTTTCATGTCTACTAAGGTCGTCATTCTAGAGATTGGTCTCTGTCCTGACTTACAGAAGTTAGTATTTTATTTTTGCAGAACAGAACTTTTCTTGGAGTGTCCCTTTTGAGGAATGCTTCACAGCGTAATGCAGCGTGGTGATCCGACCGGGTGTATGTATCCCGTCAGTTAGCACACTGTATTAAGCTGCACAACTGATAAATCTAACCCAACGTCTCGGCTCGAGCCCCCAATTTGTAAGAGGATTCAATTCAACACTACAGCTAAGTCAACGCCTAGTCTATAATACTGAATGAAAACCCTTATTGATATATCTTTAGGTCCAGTTCATGCGTTCTGGATGACTACCCCTATATAACACCCCTCTCTTGGAATCCCCCTGACCCCACTGAGCCAAGAAGTAGTTCTGTTTTGCAAGTTTAAAAGGTTTATTTGATAATTTAAAATAGATATATCACACTTTATAATAAATTAATACTTGAATAGCACACTTAATCTGATATGATAAAGATTAATAACGGAGAATCTGGCACTAACACGCTTCTCTATAATCAATAAGGAGTTGACATGAAATGGATAAGGTAGCACACTGGTAAATAGGAACAAACGTATAATGTGGTAGAGGATGCTTTATGTAAGCTCAGGTGGATGCAATATTCAATGAATGCAGTACAGAAAATACGCAATATGATTTCAACCAAACAATGTAATCACTTTTCTCTGGCTACTCCCCTCCCCCCCTTGATGCAAGGCAAGGAAATGGAAGGAAAACACACAGTTCTCAGAAATGCAATCAATGTAATCGGTTCAATCCAGCAAGCTTAGACTACAGAAGTTTGAAAACACAGGCCCAAATTGCTTTGATATGTGCTGGCAATGAATTAAAAAATATGCTAAAATGCTTTTAATTCCCTTTTCAGAAGTTCAGGGTGAGTGGTATCTAGTTAATATTAGTCCAGGCTCACACTAGCAATGATGCAGGGATAGTTAGCAGGTTAAACGAATTTCTGGCAAATGGAAGGCAAGCAGCAGCAGTTTTTACATGTGAAGAAATTCGCAAATCGCGGTAAAATTCGCGAATGCGTGTTCCGCGATTGCGGTAAAACTATAAGGGGTAGGAATGCGGTTCTAGGTTCCTAGAAAAGCCACGATTCTAAGCTTTCAGATAAAAGTTATTGCAAGTCTCTAGCACAAACGGTTGCGGAGATATGAGCGATTTAATAGAGGTCGTTTTTCAGATTTGAAATTTTAAAGTTCCAAAAGACAAGTGCAGCTTGCGACTAGAAATGACAAGTGACAGCTTTACAAATGACAGGTGACAGTTAGGAGGCAGTTCTACTTAGATTAAATAGATTGAATTATATTATTTTAACTAAGAGATTGGTTCTGCACAGTTTTCTAGGTACTCACACTATACTCTTGAGTGAAATGGGCCTCGCCATGGATCTGGTCAGGGTTTTAGACTGGACTCTGGTCTGGTCTGGCCTGGCCTCTGCACTTCACAGTGATCTGGGTCAGCTCTCTCTGCTGGTCTGGGTCTCTCTGGGTACAGCACTGCTTTCTCTCTGGTCTGGTCTCTTAGTTCTGGATAGATTGAAGTCTCTAGTTTGGCTTTCTGGAGGTTGATGGAGGTAAGTATGGATTTTTCCGGCAGGGCTTCCAGCGGCAGATGAAATTGAATGTCTCTATGTGTCCTGACTCTCTGCTTTTATCTGTTTCTTGAGAATGGGTGTGTGTGTTGCATCACTAGACTTGCCCCTCTCATTCGTCATTGGTCAGGCTTCCATTCCTCCGCTTGATTGGCAAACTGAACTGTGAGTCAGATTGATGTCATTTTATGATCTCTTGAAACAACCTCCCTTATCATCTGTGCACCCAAATATATATATGATCAAAATCCATACTTCAGAGTTACACAGTTGTTTGAAATTACATATACATGGTGTGGCTGAATTTAGCCATGTCTATGTCCAAATCTGCTCATTCTCGGAGCTTGCATTCAAAGAGTGTACATAATTGACTTTTTAACTGCTTTTTCAATTTCCGACATGGACCCAACTTTACATACATGTGTGCAGGGGGTAGGGACATTAACTGATGAAGTTTCAGATTTTTAACATGCACACATTTAGAGTAATATCCACTTTTCCGCTAAAACCCCCCTGAACATACCACCGGTTCCTACCACGTCTTAAACTGTGGGCAGAAAAATCACAAGAATTATGGTATCATTTATAAAATTTTCACATGTCCGCACTATGGATTATCCCCCTTTTTATAAAACCATATCCTTGCTGCAGGGGTGTGTCTTTTCAGGTCACATGGTACAGAAACCAGTCTTTCCAGTTTCTGCCAAGCCAGCTTGCTCTCACAGGCAGTGCTCCTCCCAGCTCCTGCCAAGAGGAAGCTACAATTTACGACTGCGGTAATAAAAACCTTTGCCTGAGTGAAGAGGGCTTTGTTCACTCTCTTGCAGAGCACAGATAATTCAATTATCAGATAGATGGCATATCCTTAGTGTGGGCAGCAAAAGGAACATTGGCCTGGGAACATAGTTGTGACTCAAGTTTCACTCCTGATGGGGGTAGTTGCCAGGCAGAATTCAGTTCCTTAAGCCAGGTTTCAGATAAAATGTCACTTTTTGTTCCCCAGTTCCTGCATTCAAATAAAACTAAACATTTTCACATATGCAGCTAGAATGCTGATTCTAAGTTTAAAACTATGACATTTAAACAATTGCAACCTATGTGATACTCAAAAGTAGGTCACTCAGTCAATTTAAACATTTTCGATTTTAGTGTCTTTAAATCCAGTGCAACTTAAACTGCTGACTCCATAGCAGTTTTGTTATAAGCATTGTTTTGGGCTCTTCATTTCCCAGATTTTGTAGGCACACAAAACTCCATTCTACCAAATGTCTGCTGGTGTTCAGTGAATATTTTGCACATATTGCAATGTTTGAAATAGGCACTTTGGCTTGCCTTCAGAGAAACACAGGGTGGTTTTAAACTGCCGGCTTTTGGATAGTGGTGAGTACTGGTACTGCACCCATTTTTGGGATTTAAGAAAATGAATTCCCAACAATTCTAGGTTGCATTTGGCAATCAGCATTGCCATTCCCAATGGTTTCAGACTACTGTGTGGGTAGTCCAATGGTGGTTTTAGGCAGTTTCCTTCTGTGCCCATAACATCGGCAAAAATGGGTGGCAGCCTATTCTTCCTGCATTTCCCTGTGCATTTTCTGGGAAGCTCTGGCCATCATGAGGTTTTCCATGTCAGTACTGCACAGTTTTGAGGTAGGGCTCGGATGCATGGGTAAATACATCCCACAGATGTAAATTGCTATGCAAATTAGCAATTAACATTCTGTTCCATCTGCCACCATCTGTTCAAAACATTTACTTGAATGGTTTAGAACAGTTGTGTTTACAAATGCTTGTCCTTCATAGAAATGCCACAAATAATCCTGACAACACTTACAAAATTCACCATAAACACACTGGACATCAACAAGACGATCAACAAGAATGTCTACTGTACTTAATACAAGCACTGGAAACCAAAAACATACCTATAAATGAAATCTTCCAGGTTTCATACACTTGGGAACATGCATGCACTCTCTGTAACCATGTTGCACAAGAGCACATCCCTAATGAACGATTTGTGAATGTATCTATTCCAAATTGTGAATCCTTTCGATTTCATCGGCTGAAGAAAAATGCAATTCATGCTATATTATGCACTTTTTGCAATTCAGACAATCGTTCCACCTGGCACATAAACTCACACAGCCAATATGTAATACGAATGCTTTTATCGTATAACGCAGATGGTACCAAAAACAACTGCAAGCTGACTAGCTTCACACAAGGGCAATTATCTCTTAGCAAGAAAACCTTCAAAATAGCAGGCATAATCTACCACACTGGTGCCACAATCACTGATGATCACTATATTGCATACATTAAAAAAAGATATGTGGGGTCATTACAAGGTTAGAGGTAATGGAAAAATGATGCCGGTAAAGGATTCCCGGCATTGCATATCCTGCTCCAGGCTATTCTGACCTAAGACCCCGCTATTAGAGGCACCGCTAATAACGGTGCCTCTAATAGCAGCATGGCCGCGGGCACGCGGCCCATTATGCCGGCAATACCGGCATGCCGCTAATTGGAGGAAATCACAAGTCAGGCGGACATGCAAATACCAGCAACATGAAGGCGCAAATAGTGGATACCACCATGCTGGTAATACCGGCATCGTGAACCAACCGTAAAATGCTATGTGCAGTGTTCCCAACTGCCACAGGTGCACACAATCAGCACAGGTGGAGGCAATGGAGTCTGGGCCAGCACAAATGGAGCACACCCACACACCACACCCCTTCACACACCAAGATGATTCCAATAGTAGTAGCAATACAGGGGATGGAGGACATGCTTGCATTGCTACACCAGCAGCAACAACAACAGCAACAGCAGGCACCCCAGAGGAGACGCAGGAGGAGAAGGAGGGTGAGACAGGCCCACCATGCCCCACCAGTGCAGCCAGCGGTACCAGTCAGACAGCCCCAATCACTCGCATCAGAGCCAGTCCATTCAACCTAACCCCTGAGCAGATCCACACCCTGTACCGACTAGACCGGGACACCATCACCACCATCGTGAACATGATACACGATGACATTGTCAGCCTCATTGAAATACGCACCACCATCCCCCCTCTACTCAAGGTAGTGTCGGTGCTCCACTTCCTTGCCACATGCACCCACCAGCACACAGTAGGGGAAATGCATGGCATATCACAACCCTTATTTTCTCACATTCTAAACCAAGTGCTGGATGCCGTCCTCAAGCACACAAGGGACTACATATCCCTACCACAGACTCCCCAGGAGATCTCTGATACAAAAGTTGGCTTCCATGTACTGGCAGGCATGCCAAATTGTATAGGTGCCCACGACTGCACCCACGTGGAGTTGGTGGTCCCGCATGCCATGGAGATGGTGTACCGCAACCCCAAGCAATACCACTCCATCAATGTGCAGATGGTATGTGACGCCAGCCAGATCATCACACATTGTTGTGCCCGATATCCCGGATGAACTCATGACTCTGGTCTTGCGGAATTCCACGCTACCACGCTACATAGAGCAACTTTCTGGACGACGTGCCTGGCTGCTTGGTAAGTTGCATGACAGGCACATGGCACTGAAATCGGGGGTGAGATGGACACACCACCATGGTGTCAATCAGCACGATGTGCACATCAATAAACACAGTGGGCCTCATTACGACCCTGGTGGTATGGGGTGAACGGCACCGTAAAAGGTGCCGGTGCCGTTTACCCCTTACCGCTTCATTACAAGGTCCCCTTGCGGGACCCAGGAAGCAACGCCTGGTCAAACTAGGCGTGCTTACCGGGTCCCGCGAGGGGAAAAGGGAGCAAACAACGGGCAAACTCGTAATGGCCCGTTGTTTGCTCCCTCTTCCATTCCCATTCAGCCCTATGAGGTCCGGGTCCGGGTCCTTGGAGGGAGGAATTACCGGGCCTTCCGAACTCGGAATGGCCCGGTAAGTCCTCATTCCGAGGACCCGGACCTGGATGCGATTTCAGCGGCAGCCATGCCGCCAATAGCGGCATGGCTACCGCCGAACTCGTAATGAGGGCCAGTGTCCCAAAGCATCCCAAACAGAATATGACACCCAAATCCCATAGGAATGAAGTAAGGTCGACACCTATCACAGCATGACAAACAGTAAACCACCCCACATCCCACAACACGTGCACCACTCATCAGCGCACCTCACTCTCCGTAACACCATCCAGCAACATGCAGTGAATATGCACTATGTTGCTGGAGGACACGCATCCATGGGAGTGCATTGAACAAAACCACCAAGGGAATCCACTGTCTGTCACAGGGCCACCGCAACCACAGGAATGCAGCATGTCACCATGGGGAAAATCAGCGTTGAATGCCTAACATTGCAGAGCCTACTGCCAATGCTCCCAGTCAGAAAATCCTACAGAACACAACACATCACAAATTAGACACAAACACAGCTGGATGCATGCACAATGCATGAGCAACAAGACGGCAGTGCACACTGTGTATCATCTTGAAGATGCAACCCACACCATTAGTCCATGGCACAGGACACAGTGAGGGCCTACAAATGGCGTGCATACAACCAGGGACATGTGCATGTGACCAACGACAATCTGCAGGCATCTGTGACTGGTACAGCTGTCCATCATGAATCGACTGACATATACCTTTTTTTTGTCTCCCATGCAGGTGACAGTGGCAATCCCTTGAAGCCGTGGCTCCTCACCCCTGTCAAAAACCCACAGAACAGGCACGAGGATAATTACAATCGTTCCCACACCCGTACCCGTGTGGTCATTGAGCAGACCTTTGGCCTGTTGAAGGCACGGTTTTGCTGCCTTAGCCTGTTGGGTGGGGCACTCCTCTACAGGCATGAGAAGGTGGCCAAGATCATCATGGCATGTGTCATGCTGCACAATAGGTGTATCCGACACAACGTGCTCCTACTCCCTGACATTGTACTGCTACCACCTGGTGATGATGAAGGGGATGAAGAAGATGTGGCTGCACATCATTGCTGTGCCGATGCATAGGAGGGACGTGCTGTGCGTCAGTCAGTGATTGCACAATATTTGTGACACACATTGCTGCAGAGGGTGAGATGATAGTTGCACAGAGGGCAATGGGTGTGGTAGTACATGTACACTATGCACTGTATATGAATAAATGCACATGCACAATGATGAATGTCCACTCAAGAAAACTTTTTCACAGAACGGGTGTATTGAAATGAAGATGAAAGTGCACTAACCCCCTACCACCCTCACCCACCTTCCCCTCCCCCACAACTCCCCCACACACCCTAACCCCCACCCCTCCCCCCACAACTCCCCCACACACCCTCATCCCCTCCACCTCCCCCCACAACTCCCCCACACACCCTCACCTCCCTCTGCCTCCCCCCACAACTCCCCCACACACCCTTACCCCTCTCCCCCTCCCCCACAACTCCCCCACACATGTCCAAACAAGTGTCTATTGCCTTCATCAGGCTGGCCAGTCTACTTCCTGCCACTCCCTACACCTGGTGGCGGCATGTGCAGGTGGCGCAGGGTGCGCACCGACCTGCGTTGTGGGCTAGTCTGTGTGGAGCTCGAGGACAATGGGGTGGCCACCTGCTCCATTTGGGGTGCCGGACGCTCAGCCTCCCTTGCATCAGGCTGAGGACCTGCCGCAGGGCTGATACCTCCTCGCACAGTCTAGTTGTGCTATCGTCAATGATCTTGCCCAGAGAGGTGCTGTTTTCGCACCACTCCTGCCTTGCTTGGGCATTGTCAGTTATGAATTGTCGCACCAGGGCAGTCAGCTCCTCCTGCCGTTGCACCCCCCTGGGTACACCTGTGGAGGTGGAGGGTGCTTATGGATCATGCACTATTTCTATTGGGTCCCCTAAAGGACTCATGGACCCATGGTTGTACTCTTCCCAGACTGCTCCGGGGTGGTGGCGTGGTCGGAGTCTATGGATGTGAGCTGCAGGTATGGTGCCGGACTTGGTGTGCCAGGCAGTTCGGAGTCGTCCTCCATGGGCACCCACACCTGTTTTGCACCTTGTCCTCAGCCAGGGGTACGGTAGCTGCCGCCTCACCGACAGAAATGTTCTCTGCTGAGAGAGCAGCTTCAACAGTGTCCTGTGGCAGTCTGACTGGAGTTGTGGCTTCAGTGTCGACAGCCCTTGGCGGCACCGGTGCCATGGCATCGGAGGTGATTTTCTCTGCGGTGCATGCCAAGGCTTGTCTTGGGCTTTTGAGGTGAAAGGACTGTTGCCATCATCCCAGGCCCTCTTCCAGGGTGTGGTCAGCTGTGGGGGTGAGTCCTGGGCCTCGCTGTCATGATCTGAGTCTGTGTGGGTCGAAGAGAGGGACGGCATGAGTGATGGTTTGAGAAGCATCATGCATACATTTGTATAATTGCTTATCTACACAATAGAGGGTAATAGGCAGTGGAGTTTGGATGATCACGTTGCTTGCTACATGGGTGGGTAATGCAGGCATACATCTGGGTCACTCATGTTGGTGCAGACGTATGTTATGTGACATGCATGCATATTTTGTGGCCTGCATGCAGTGTGACTTATGCCATTAACAACTTAGTGTGGTTTGTGTAAGGTATGGCATTGTCTTGCTGCAGGCATCTGCATGTGTCTGTGCTGTGGACAACAAGTAGGCTTGGAATGTGTGTGTATTAGGGCATGGTTTGCCTCTTCAGACAGACACATTGGTGGACTATCATCAGACTATGCATCACAGTGTTTTCTTAGGGCACTCACCTCCTTCCGCTGATGGTGTTGCGCAACACTCCATGTCACCAACGCCTTCAATGGCCTCCATGCCGATCAGGCTTACACATATCTCCTCCCATTGGGACAGCTTAATGGGAGAGCTTGCTCCTCGACCAGTTGCAATGGCCTGGCTCCTGTTTGCCGAGAGGATGTTGTGGACTCACAGGCGCAAGTCATCCCACCTCTTCCTGCAGTCCTTAGTTGTGTCCTTAGTTGTGCAGGGGGTCTTGCCAACGTCTTTGACTTTTTCTGCCGCTAGTGCCCAGATCTGCTTCTTTCTGATGACAGCCTCCCTCTTGAGGCTCTGGGCAAACACGACATTGACATTCTCTGCAAGGGTCTCCGCAAGCATGGCTAGCTCATCTTCATTAAAGTGCTCCTTGCGCTGGCGGGAGGTGCCCTTTTTCACAGCCTTGGGCATTGTATTGTTGTTGTGGACTGAATTTGGTGCACAGCAGTATACTACAGGTCCTGGCTGCTGTAGATGGCAATGGATTGTGTTTTTAAAGATGGCCGTTGCCCTCTTTCCGTTCCTGTGCCATGACACTACTTCCGGTTCCGCTTATTTGCGGTGACCATTATTAGCGGTGACCACTAATAGCGGTGACCGCTAATGCCGTCTTGATTCATGCCGGTAGTGCAATCTGCGCTACACTTGATGCCGCTAAGGGCCATTTTCGGGACTTTTGCGGCATGCCGGTAATGTCTTTAACAGCATGGCGCAAAGCTCGTGCCCGCGAAGTCGTAATAGCCCTCTATTAGCAGGCTCTTACCTACGCGGACACAGTATTTGCTCCATGCTGGTAAAGTCAGTTACTTACTTGACCTCCATGGTGTGTTTCCATTACTCTAAAACTAAGATTATCAGCAAATCCAACAAATGTCTACTTAATATTCCTTAAACCTAAATTTACGGCTGACCTGTGAAACTATCAACAGTTAGTGCACTTTAAACATTCCCTTAAGTACTGCACTCTTCCAACAAACATACTACTGTGAAAGTTAAATTCACATAAATGTAATACGTTTTTTAATGCTGTATAGATGTTTTACCCAATGACCCAATTATTATGCAAACAGAAACAACAACTGTTCAGAACACAGAGTAATGTTGTATCAACCATAGTACTGTCAACAGTTAGAATACAACAACTGGCATATAACTACATCTATAGTACAGCAATGCTGCTTTTGAAATGGAAAACAGTTTCAATACACCAACAGATATACATTTAGTACGTTTTTTTTATTTTCTTTTTAAATGCAGTATAGATTTTTTCCCCAATGACCCTAAGTGTTCTTCTACAATTATACTGTCCTTAGCACACCCCCATTTTGGTTAATTATGGACATCCCGGACAACCGGGCTGTCCGTGGACACCCTAACTGCCTTTTTAAAAAAAATAAGACACAAAGGACTGAATTAAAACACACATAATATTTTTTGGAAATGATATACAGATATAAAATTTATGAAAGAGAGGGGAAGCTAAGGAACCATAACTTGCGCCACCAACGTGCATTGCTAAGACTAACACCCAGGACATCAAAGATGACATCACAAATGTCTTTGATGACATCACTGATGACATCACATGTGCATTTATTTTTTATGAAAACGCTGCACAATGGATTCTTATTATAATGTTGACAGAAAAAGTGTCAAGGATCATTGGATAGATATATTGAGCTATCTAGTGCATTAGGCAATGCATTGATATAAATATGAAGTTCTTAACAGTATACTAAGCTACTCATGTATAAATATGAGCATTGTGTGCAGCATACATGATGGAGGTGCAATATTCATAATCTTCCTATGTTGAATAGTGAAATAATAAATAATTTCTTATTAGACATTTGTGTACTGTGCAACATATAATAAGTAGCTAATAAAACCACTGACTATATCATTTCTTTATTACATACAAAACACAAAGACCCAACAACACATACAAATATAAATATGTATAGAGAAAGTGAAGTAAGCAAAAAAGCAGCAGTAGAAGCAGAAATTGTTCACAACCTAACTGATTATCTTTATGCACAGAAATGATTGTTCATCTTCAAACCTAGTGCTTCCCCATGCACAAATACCACATGATGTGACTGCACCCTAAAAAAGTAATGCAAATACAAATACGAGCAGATCCAGAGAAAGTACAGTAATAAAAATACAGCAGAACAATAAGAAAGTGTTGATAACCTTACTGATTGTCTTGATACACAGAAAGCATTGGTATCTTTCAAGTGTGTATTCTCCTTATGTATATGTTTCATATGCTGTGAGTGTACCCCAAATGAATTACTGTAAGAACATATTTGAAGTATAAGTCTACAAATATAGTACTTTTTGATTTCTTTGTTCCTAAGTATTACAGGCTAAAATATGTCAGTAAAGGAAAAAAGAGGGAGAAGACATGTGATGTTATCTGTGATGTCATCAATGGCATTTGAGATGTCATCTGTGATGTCCTGGGTGTTAGTCTTAGCAATGCACATTGGTGGCGCAAGTTATGGTTGTTTATCTTACCATAACCAAGTTAAACCGAAAAACCTCTGAAATTCGCTAGTTATGGTAAGCTATGCAACCATAACTCATGCCACCAACGTGCATTGCTAAGACTAATACCCAGAACATCAAAGATGACATCAGAAAATGTAATTGATGACATCACTGATGACATCACATGTGCATTTACTGTTTATGAAAACTCTGTACAATGGATAATGTTGACAGAAAAAGTGTCAAGGATCATTGGAATAGATATCTTGAGCTATGTAGTGCAATGCATTGATATAAATAGCATTCTATTATAAAGTTCTTAACAGTATACTAAGCTACTCATGTATAAATATGAGCATTGGGTGTGGCATACATGATGGAGGTGCAATATCCATAATATTCCCATGTTGAATAGTGAAATAATAAATGCTTTCTTATTAGAGTTTTGTGTATTGTGCAACATATGATAAGTAACTAATAAAACCACTGACTACACAATTTCATTATTACATGCAAAACACAAAGACACAACAACACATACAAATTTAAATATGTATAGAGAAAGTGAAGTACGCAAAAAAGCAGCAGTAGAAGCAGAAATTGTTCACAGCCTAACTGATTATCTTTATCAACAGAAAAGATTGCTCTGCTTCAAACCTAGTACTTCCCTATGTACAAATATCACATGATTTGACTGCACCCTAAAAAAGTAATGTAAATACAAATGTGAGCACATCCAGAGAAAGTACAGTAATAAAAATACAGCAGAACAATAAGAAAGTGTTGATAACCTTAATGATTATCTTCATATACAGAAAGCATTGTTATCTTTTAAGTGTGTATTTTTCCTATGTATATATTTCATATGCTGTGAGTGGACCCTAAGTGAATTATTGTAAGAACACATTTGAAGTATAAGTCTACAAATATAGTACTTTTTGATTTCTTTGTTCCTAACTATTACTGTCTAAGATATATCACTAAAGGAAAAAACAGTGAGTCAGACATGTGATGTCATCAGTGATGTCATCAATGACATTTGTGATGTCATCTTTGATGTCCTGGGTGTTAGTATCAGCAATGCACAGTGGTGGCACGAGTTGTGGTTGTTTAGCTTACCATAACTGACAAATTTCAGGGGTTTTTCAGTTTTACTTGGAACCATAACGTCCCTTTGACAAAGTTGTTTTACTGAATTTCATAGGTTTTTAGTAGCGCAACTTATCCATAACTTTCCTTTAACAAAGTTTTTTTTACTGAATTTCATAGATTCTTATTAGCGCAACTTAACCATAAACTCCCCTTGTCAATGTTTTTTTTACTGAATACACATATACATAGTGCAAATTTGATAGATGTTTACTAGGATTCAATAACTTTATATACATGTAAAATAGAACATGCCGAACCCCCTGCTAGTGATTTTGATGTCCGCGGACTACGCGTAGGTCCGCGGACGGACGCGGACAACAGCAACACTACCCAAAAACTTAGGGGGGATCTTAGATTGTTCTATCATGCCATATAAACATTGAAACAGTTCAAAAAGCAGCACATGAACACATTATATGTAATAATAAATAAGAAGTGGAACTTATATATGTAACACATCAACCATCCATTTAAATACCATATGTACTAAAATGGAATATACCACAACAAAAAAGATATGCTTCCAACATAATTACCTCATAGAAACTGCACAGCTAGGAGCAACAGCAGACCTACACAACATTAAGAGCACAACTTACCAGAAACTAGTAAGCAAACTTCATTTTTCTTATATATTTCTAAACGTTCTGTATTTGGTACACTAAAAGTAATATCTTTTTTTTTACACAGAAATGTCCAGTACTTTGGAATGGCTTGAGGAAAATTTCCCACGTGAGGGAATGTCTGAAGACAGTGATACTAATAGTAGACACTTCTCTATATAAGGAAATTAATAATCATTATTTGTGTACTTAACATATATATATAGTTTTAGCAGACCATACAAAATAATACACCAAAAGAGACATCAGAAAATACCCTGCAGCGCATGGGACAAAAAATGGACATGCTTATGGAAAATGTCAATCTTTTGAAACATTTTGTGGAGGACCACATAAAAGAAAAAAATGAATATCATTGTCCCACATGCACCTGTTCCCCCTCTCCATGTCCCAGTCAACTATCCCGAAACCCTCAACACCAAGAAAAATGTTTTAATGAGACATCCATCACTTCATCCCCTCCCATCCATCCTCTCCATACCCCTAATTCCTCTGTGTTTGTGTCAGTTTCTGCTTCCCCATCTCTTTCATACATTTTATATCTGTATATAATAAAAAATAATATGTGTGTTTTAATTCAGTCCTTTGTGTCTTATTTTTTTAAAAAAGGCCGTTTTATGGACACTATACCTGTCCGTATTGTCCACAAGCAAGATGGAACTGTTCTTAGAACGCTGCAGTGTCCAGAATGTCTGTAATTAAACAAAATGGAGGTGTCCAAAAGACACTATACCTGTCTGTACTATCTGCAAGCAAGATGGAACTGTTCTAAGAACAGGCTCGGTGTCCGGAATGTCTGTAATTTACCAAAATAGAGGTGTCCGAAGGACACTATACCTGTCCATACTATCCGCAAGTAAGATGGGACTGTTCTTAGAACACGCACAGTGTCTGGAATGTCTGTAATTAACCAAAATAGAGGTGTCCTAAGAACACTATACCCATTCGTACTGTTCACAAGCAAGATGGAACTGTTCTAAGAACATGCGCAGTGTCCAGGATGTCCGTAATTAACCAAATTGGAGGTGTCCTAAGAACACTATACCCGTCCGTACTGTTCGCAAGCAAGATGGAACTGTTCTTAGAACACACTCGGTGTCCGGAATGTTCGCAATTAACCCAAATGGAGGTGTTCTAAGGACACTATACGTGTCCGTACTGTCTGCATCTACACACATGCGCTCCACACCCATAAGTCCTACGAACATTGCGCCAGTCTGTAACTATCCTTCTCACTTGTGTTGCACTTTTAATTAGTTTGAGGGTCCGAACACTGTCCGTAGAACACCCACGCGCATGTGCACGACCATTCCTGTGCATTTGGTGTCCTGCGGACAACTGTTCCCTTCGCGGACATGTTTGCGACATCATCATTTGACCGCACCCACGCTTAGCGTGTGTCCTGATTTGCAGACATGGTTCGGGACCGCAAACATTTTAAAAGTAATCCAAAGTATTTTACATTAGACTTTTGGGGTGTTTGATCTGTTCGCAGACAGCGCGGCCGTCTGTGGAGTGCGCACATGCACCCGTATAAAAGTCCACATCCCAGAGATGAGCTTCATTGTGATTCTGGCTATTACAGATTGACTTTTGCTGCCTTTGCTGCACTTGCTGAGATTATCTCACCAACCCTGATGGCATCCATAGCTGCTGCTGCTCCAGCTGGTGCTACAGCTGCCTCAGCAACACTCCCAACCCCTCCACCACCACCACCACCTCCCCAAGGGCCTTCAGAGGGGAACAGGTGTGAGGATGTAGAGGAGGAGGATGAAGAGGATGAAGAGGATGAGGTAGTAGAAGTCCCTACTACCAGCACTCGCCGTGAGTCTTGGGTGTGGCGGTTGTTTACCATGTATGGTGATGTACCAAAAGCATATGCGAACAAGGTCACCTGCAACCAGTGCAAAATGGTACTGAGTCGTGGGAGGCCTGGTTCGTACAGATTTGGTACGACATCTATGAAGCGACACCTAAGGTCGTTCCACGGTGGGGCCGTTCACAAGGTTGTACCTTGTGATCAACGTAGTAGGTTGCGTTCCTCTACCACATCCTCCGTTTCCGCTCCTGTCACCACAAGAGATACTCCTGTGGGACAGCGCATCCCTGCAGCTGCCTCACAGGCCATTCACGATGCTGTTGACCCTTACCTTTTGAGGGTCACAATATTGTGTATGCACTGCGACACAGTACTCTGCAGGGGGGAGAATCTTCTAAGTGCTTTAGAGATTGCAGTCAAGGAGCACGAGAAGGTCTACTGCCTACCTAAATAAGGCCCACCCTACATCTTCCTCTCTCCACCTGCCCTTTCTTATCCCAGTGGTTGGTGTGCATTCCTTACCCTCCTTTCCCCTCCTCTCCTAGTGTGTCATGTGTAAAAAAACTAAAAAACATACAAAAAAACACAAATCCAAAAAAAAGGCTCTTTTCAGAGCCGCCTTTCACAGTTTAAAAATAGAAGTGGCAAATAAATGGAGCAGGGCCCTGTGCATTTTTTAAAAGTCCGCGGACAGTTTGCAGACATATACATTTTGGAGTGCTGTCCTATCATAACAATTGCACTTTTCTCTGGAAGGAAGTGGTGGCTCTGAGAAGAGCCTTTTGGAGATGTTTGTTTGTGTTTGAAAAACTTCAAATGGTCAACACCTACTGCAAAATGTATGACTGTAATTCCAAAAAATGTCGCAAGGCATTTTGTACATTTCTCAGAAAAAATCTGATTGCCAGCATAATTAAGATGTACTCCATCTCTGCGAAAAAATGTATGTGCTATGAAACATAATATTTTCATTGTGAAAAGAGGACATACCAACATCTCTTAGAAAGGTACAAACAGCCTTATTTACATTGAACCTTGCTTTCGCCATTTGTGGACCAAATGAAGAAGAACGCCACCACATTTGTCTCTGCGCAATATGAGAAAAAAATACATGGGAATTTGGAAACATATCCATAACCTTCCCAAATACTTCTTTCATTACAAATTGTAATGAAATAATTCCAGACACAAGTCCTAAACTGTTCCCTCCACAATGAATTATAATTATGTCTCCAAACTGTCTCCAAACTAGCACAGATAAGTACCAAGTCCAGCCACTTCATTCCACGCACTCCATGCCAGTGCACTTCCACATGAGGGAATCCAAGATCTGCAGCTACTCCACAGCTTTCTGCATGCACCTCCAACCAATGTATCCATGAGTCTCCCAAAATCCAGATAATCTGTTTTCTGAAACACACAGCCATAGCTATCTGTTATTCTCTCAAGAAAAATAGTTTCTGACAAACTCTCTCCTTACACAACACACCCAGTAAACTTTACTGACCAATCCCTTGCTCTACTCATTCTGATTTGCATGCCTCTCCTCCCCAAAATCTCTGTATGTAATATGCGATGTCCGCGGACTACCGCCATGTCCACGGACATATCAAAAATCTGAGCGTGGTGTAAACGTAAATTTAAATAGTGTGCCCCATTTCCCCTTTGAAGTTGGTTCTGAAAAGAGACTTTATTTTGCAGATGCTTGACAGAGACCTGTTAGTTTGTCTTTTTTTGTCTTTTTTTCTTTTTAGTTTACTCCTAAAATCTTCACATAACCTTCTCCAACGGAACCCTTACATTCCAGAACAGCATGGCAATTCCCATAAAAGATAAGTAAATGTTATCTTCTTTAAAATAAAAAGCATTACTGGAATAAATATTCTCATTATTACAGAACAACATACCAGCTCTAAACATGAAAGCACACATGCCTCGGTTGATTGCCCATCCAGCAATGTTTTGCTGAGGACAAAAAACAGAACTCTTTTCCCATATTGCCCTAAGCTCCAATCCAGAAAAAAATACTTTGGCATTTGGAAGGATGTTCATTACTGCTTGAATCCAGTGTTCCAAATCTTCTAAAAAAAAGTAGGGGCACTGACATAGCCCAAATGGAAAGCCCCATAGTGCAAAACTACCACATGTGGACTGTTCCTCCTGCCCGTATCTTCACAAACTTGTACGATTACCTGTACATTGCAATCAGTCACAGTGTCCACACCACCTTCACTCCTTTAATATCAAAATTGTTTTCCACATGCCTGCTTTGAGCATACTGCTGCAAACCATGCACAAACATATCTCCAAGCACCAACACCCTGACTTTCTCCACCTCTGCCATCTTCACTACACTCTCTTTTAACACAAATCCACAACCTCAACATCTGATTGGCTGATCCCTAAAGTCCCCTTTCCATGCTGGATTTGCTGGAAATCCCCGGATGTGGCACGCCCTGTCCGCGGACAGCCGTGGTGTCTGCGGACCGCTTAACTCCGGGAAAGCCCTTCTACCCTTTCCACTTACCTCTCTGTGCCATTCCCTCATTGGATAGAGCTAAGAAGTCACACAACCATCCACCAATCACATCCAAGACCTCTACATCTAACTCCATCATCAGAGTTCAGCACTTCAAATGTACTGTTGATCACTCTGAGTACAAGTCTCATATCATTGGAAAGCACCTACTACAAAAACTACTGTACAAGTCTCCAAGATTTGTTCTTGCAGCTGCATGCATATCCACATGCATGAATACAAACTACAGGTATGCATATTTTCTGCACAGTATGTGAACAACTCCTATGAATGCATATAAACAGAGTAACTTCCACTTATCCTGTATAACCTATAAAAAGAACTTACTATTATTTTTCACATCTGCTATAATCAACTGTTACTTCCAAACCTGTCTCCTATCTATCTTTATTTACGCACACAGCTATTTAAAAAAATATAATATTTAAAGATGAGAGAAATAACAATATAATTGTAGAAAACCACTTAGTAGTGTATTATAAAGTTTCACACAGCCATGATAAGATTATGCATCTTCATACATTCACACACGTAGACAGTATCATTGATAAGCTCCCAGCTAAAATAACACCACTGCCTGTAAATCACATCCTTCTGCTGCATTACCCATACCTTCACAAACGCATGCATTCCATGCTTTTCTATACAGTTTCTGCCATTTACCTTATCAAAATTGCAAAATAAGTATATCATTAATTCTTCTATCTCCTAACATTCAATAACACAGACTTAAGAAACCAAGTGAGTCTCATACATTTAGTATTCTACTCATTTGCAAAGCATGTTGAACTAACATATTGTAAGTAAAATATAAAGCCTGCACATAGTCAAAGGAAACTGCATTCACACACTATGTTCACTTATCAAACATGAATAGTACTACAAAAACATACAAATAAACATCTAAATTAACATCAGTGCTATAATATAAACCACAACATTGTTAACTTCTTTCTTTTAAAATTGCAGCAAAGACCACTCTCCTGAAAAGCAGCAGCATCTGAAGTACAAACAACAACTCAGAAGAAACCTGCTCATTCCAAACAAAGAATGTAAGTACAATACTACCATAACATTTTTACTGTTACTCTAACTCACTGTGTAGTTGATTCATCGAATGTGTGCACTGAAAAACAGAGATTTGTGCACCATTCTGCCCACAAATCCCCATTTGTTAAACAGGGATTAACAGGTAAAATGGCACACAAATCCCAATTTTTCGATGGACAAATGACATAACTCAGCCCCTCAAATGTTAGTATTGCAGAACAAAGAACTGTTTAATTCTATACCATTAGATTTAGTATTAGTGCATCTCCTCACCAATAGCTTACTTTGTACTGTCATCTGAACCCCAGTATAGTAACACACAAATACAAGAATAGCCTTCCCAACTAGTTGTAGATCCCAATGCACAATCACATACCACCACATACATCCTTACCAGCATACTCAGACACTCATACACAAAGCACACATACACTGCAGAACAGCCCAATCCATACCTTCTTTTTTTTTCAACTGACCCCAAAGAATTCCTACCAAGAAGCAAGTCTGTAGAAATCAACGCAGAAGTAGAGTAAATGAAAATAAAACTGTTCAAAATAAGCATCCATCTCTAGCAGAATTTGTACATAAAGTTCAAAAAAAGATCTAATAGAGTCATTAAGTGAAACAAAACAAGCTTCCAATACAAAAACTTTCCCTCGTCTTCAAAATGTAAAACGAAACAGAAAGTGATTAACAAGAATTCAGCTACCACTACTGCTAACACTGCTCCTATAAATATTGATGTAGTGGCAAATAACCATTCCAAAATAAGTATTTTAGAAAAAAGATTTTGCCACAGGGTCCTTCAAAATCATATAAAACAGATGAGAAATCATGCACAACCCTTAAAACCTACCGTAGAAAATGTATCTTATAAGCTTTGATAGACAGTGCAATCCTTCTCAGAGGGAAGTTATTTATTTTAGTGTTAAACAGAAAGAAACCACTAATAAAACTAACTACTAAATTACAAAAAAGACTTCTCAATAAACGGAATGTCAACAAAAATAACTTCTTAAAAATCTGTGGAGGTGAATGGAGTCACACCACAAGCACAGAACCATATTTCAATGAAGAAGCATACAAACAAAAGCAAACAAACACAATTGCCATACATAGCAGTGGACAATGCTATGAAAAACGTAATGATACCATTATGGAAAAAGAAATACTGCTTACAAAAATGTCCCCAGAACACTCAGTATCACCTCTCCATTCAAGTGGACCAGAACATCCAGTATATAAATTGCTGTGCACGTCAATGTGTAACATTGGCAAAAAATCTTTCAAATCTTAACGCCAGTTCCTCAATCAGTATGTGAAAGGCAAAGACAAAATCAAAATGAAACTACTACAAAATATGGATACATGTCCAGTGCGCAAACACACAGGACTATAAGACATTCATTAGCCTGCATTTCAGGACCTATTTGCAAAAGCACCTTCCATCATATCAAAATGATATCAACACATCATTCAACTATAAGAAATCTAGTCTATAAACTGTACTATTCTAAAAGTCCTGCTTTAGCACTAGCCAATTTAAATAGCAATATTCTACATGGTACATCCAAAGACCTACTTGAAGAAATAGAATATATCCAGAGAAAATATTTTGGAAGTGAAAGCCACTTACAAAATGCAATAGCTTTACAACAGACTAGCAACAATTGTTCAGATGGCAACCTTCTACTACACACATACAAAAAAGAAATACTAACATTTAAAAGTACATCTGCTGAATTACCAAACCATGTGTGTGTGTGTGTTGCTGCAGAACTTTTTTATAAAAGTAGCACAAAAACTGTAGATGTAACATACAAAAAAGAAGACAATGAAGATTCCAAATGGTTTGAATTAGCTCTCTACCTTATAGAAGAAAACAAATTTGAAATAACTGACCCTTTAATACTTTGCACTTACTGCACTACAAAACTTGACAACAACCAAACTCCTTCAGGTGCTATCACAAATAACTTGGAATTATTCCCATAACCAAAACCCCTGCAACAACTCAATTTATATCAGAGCATCATAATTCAAACAGTGCACCCATTTCAAGCAATAATACGCCTTCAACCAAAAACAGCAAAATTACCTCCCACTGAATTAGTGAAAGGCATTTGTGGCAAAGTAGTATATTTACCATTAGATCTGAACGAAAATGTGAACACTCTGGGAGTGCAACGTCCAATAGAGAAATCTTTAATTGTCTTAGTAAACGGTGTACCTACAAAAGACAGAAAGATTAGGCAACAACTCGTAGACTTACATAAAGTTAGACAAGCCTTGCAATATCTAAAAGACAATGATGAATACTACAAAGAAATGAATATTGAAGAAAACCTCCGGGAAACCACTAAAATAATTCAAGAGTCACCAGAAACTGGTCAATGTGAACTTCTAGATCCTGCTACACTATCCAATATTTTATACCATTATACAATTCATCCATTACACTCTAATGACACCATAGATGATGCACTTGAAATGTACCAAATGCGACAAACCAAAGGATCATCAATGAGCATATGGGAAAAAAGTATAGAAGCACGTGCTTTTCCTATACTCTTTCCTACTGGGAAAAGAGGAAGGTACGATGATAGACCCATTCAGATAACAACATCAGAATACCCCTTGTTACAAATGGATTCTGAAGATCCCAGATTTAGACAAAATGTGGAATACATATTCCACCTACTCTTTGAAAGTGAACTAACAACTCTATGCTACAGAGTTGCACACACATTGAAATCAGGTACCCACTTTCAAAATATGTCAGCTACGTAATTACTACAAAGAGTGCAAGAAAAAGATAAGGTTCTACAATCAAGCATTACAAATCTGTTAACAAACATGCGTGGTACTAAAGAGTACTGGTTCCGACGTCACGGAGATGTACATTTTATGATAAGAAACCTTAGCCCGCTCACTTGGTTTGTTAAATTAAGTTGTGCAGAATATGCATGGGCAGATTTACATGATTTCCTACGCATATCAAACAAAAACAAAACAACCAGAGATATACTAACACCTGGAGAACTTTTCTGTCTAGATCCTGTTCATGTTTCAAGATATTTCCATCATTGCTTCATTGCTATGCTACACTTTATTTGTAATAAAACTGTTCCTCCCCTTGGAGAAGTGCAACACTTCTTTTGGAGAAAAGAATACCAAGCCAGAGGAGCACCACATATCCACATGCTTTTATGGATTAAATATGCTCCTAAATTTGGTCAAGACAGTGATGCCACTGTTTTACAGTTTATCGAAAAATATGTCACTTGTGAAATTCCATCAGAAGCAATAAATAGTGAACATCATGCACAAATTGTACAATTTCAAAGATACAAATGTGGGAAATATTGTTGTTGCAAATACAAAAACAAAGGGAAGTACAACAACAAATGCTGCTTTGGTTTCCCTAGACCAGTTACAGAAACAGGTGACATGAACAACTTCATGTCTTCAGTTACACGTAGTGTTAAATGTAAATCACCTAAGAACACATATTACATTAAAAGAACAGAAGAAGCAAAATATGTCAATTATTACAATGCAATCAATACCCTCAAATGGAATGCAAACATAGATGTGCAGTACATTGCAGACAATTCCACTGCAGTTGCATGGTATGTTACAGCCTACTTAACTAAAGCAGAAAAAACAGAGCTTCAAGACCTTTGGAATGACCTATCATCAGACAAAACACTGTCTCAGAAATTATACAGTTTAGGCATAAAAATGCTCTCTCATAGAGAATGTCGCTGCTATGAAGCAGCAGATTGTTTAACTAGTACTGCTTTGTATGGAAAATCTGAAAATTTAGTATGGCTAAGTCTTGGCCCTGCTAAATCTAGAAAAACAGTTCTCAAATCATATGACAGTATAGAAACAATAGCCAAAAATGATCCCAACAGCCAAGACATTTTGAAAAACAATTTACTAGACACATACTACCCCAACAGGAGTACCACTTTGGAAACCATGTGTCTATATCACATAGCCCAAAACTTCAAATACAAAAATAATATAAAACCTGATGAAAATAAAGGTAGATACAGAGTGACAAATTGTGAAGGCAGCTTAGTGAAACTTACAAAACGAAGCTTAATTAATCATATGAAATTGTCATTAAAAACTCCTCAACATAAAGAACTATATTACATGTCCCTGCTACAACTTTTTAAACCATGGAGAAAAGAAGAAGAGTTACTAGATATCTATGACTCCTTTCAAATCAAATGAAAGCACTATAACTGATGTAAACTTTACACAGTACGAAACAATATTGCACAATGAAAAGCAACATGAAGAAGAACTTCAGGCCCATCTAGATAAGGACACTCCCGACAGAAGTCAACCTTCTGTAACAGGAAGCCAAGAACCACTGGGACAGCCACTAATAGCAAATGAGGTAGAAAGTGGACGAGAAGTGTTCTGCGGTGTCTGCCGCAGTGTTTTTTCAGTGCAGTGACTGTTGGAGGCGTGTCCACAACCTCACCTTTCCTGCATCGCTTCATAAGCCACAGGAGTCTGCGGAACGCGGAGCGGAAAGTGGATGAGAAGTGTTCTGCGGTGTCTGTCGCAGTGTTTTTTTCAGTGCCAGTGACTGTTTGAGGCGTGTCCACAACCTCACCTTTCCTGCAATGGCTTCATAAGCCACAGGAGTCCGCGGAACGTGGAGCAGAAAGTGGACGAGAAGTGTTCTGTGGTGTTCTCAGGGGCTCGAGTGTGGCCGAACACCGACTGCAAGCAAACCGGAAAAAACAAAAGTAAAACCCACATGACATCGTACCAGGAGCAAGACATCCCCGCTGAGAGAAACAGGGAGAAAAGACACTTGCGAATCTCCCGCCCGACTCAAAGGTTTGGGCCGACTATCCAAGACTGCCCATGCCCGCACCTTCAGTCGTCAACCCTACAAACCTCCACTCGGGAAAGGAGGGAAACTACAAGAACACACGACATGAGCCCACCCAGGCGGCAACTGTCTGTGTTTTCGCAGTTAATCACAGACTCAGTGAAGAGGAAAGTGCCAGGAACATTGGTACCCCGCCCAATTCTGTGCCTGCTCCACACCCGTCGCCGGGCGGAGGGACGACGAGACCAGGCTGCAATGAGATTGAGGCAATGGGGACCAAAGCCCAGCAAATGAAAGAGGCAGCAGTGGGGGGGGCTCGTGAGGAAGGTTATTACACAGAAACAGCTAAAGATTCCCGAGCGGACAGGGTCACCAGGACCGACATCGGCACCCGGAATGGAGGATGCGCCCCATGTGGGCTCAAGCAGTACTACAGCCCTAATACATATGGCTCTGGACGCAGCAGACCAGTGCCCCCTCCTGGCTAAGGACTTTGGAACCACACAGCCAGAAAAGGGAAAAGCGCAAAACGATATAACATCAAACGACATGGAAGCTCCAAGTACAACAAATGATAAATCCCAAACAATCACAACAGATGAAGTCAGTGTTTAAGGAGGAGACATTGCAGCAGCTTCCCCGAAAAATCAAAAAAACAAAAAAATAAAAATAAACCATAATACAAAAAGGAAGTCAGCGAATGGGCAACAAAGTATTAAAAACAAGAACAAATCGCCCTCAAAAGATATCTGGATCGAGGTAGACGAAGAAAGAACTACGCCCTCCCCCCTTCAAGAGCAATAAACAAAAGGAGGACAAATGAAAAGAACACAGGAAAAAAACAAAAAGGGAACGACTAACAAGGAGAACAAGCAAAGAACATATGCAAGAAAGGCGCCTCTAAAAAAAGGGCAAATCAGCTCGCTGATGGACTTTCTCAAAAGTCAAGGTAAACGAAAATACGACATCTTGGAATTATCTGACGCGGAAACCTTAGAAGCAATAAAAGAAACATCTCTGCTGCCCAAATAACCAAAATTGAAACAAATGAAGTAACACCAAGAGAGAAGTCGCCAAGTTTGGCGAATACACCGTCTCATGGATCCAACCTGGAGGAAGCTCTAGGGACCACAAAGCAAGCAGGAGATGAGGTGCCCAAACCAGTGACTGCGGATTCACCACACGATCATGCACCAGAGGCGAATAATAAAGGCACTCCAAACAGTACGCCTAAGAAGGAGAATAGTGACAAAGAAACCAACTCCTCCGTAAACGTCAAAGTCCAGGACCAGAGACGCCTAACACCTTTGCAGCCACCACCAAAGGCGCCACAAAATGTTCCTGCGAGACCTTTGCCAATCCCAGCGAGTAGAGTCAGGTTGGACTGCAAAGGAGATGTCCAAGACCTATCCTCACCTGAAGGGCGAACCTTTAAAGATGTGGGATTGCAGACGCCACCCCGATCGAAAAACAAAACACGAGAGGAAAGAACAAAAGATGTGGAGAGTCCAAACTTGGCAGTGGACAGCTATCAAGTCATCAACAACAAAATGGGGCAAAGAAGAAACCACAGGCTGTCTTCACCGCCTCCACGTCGGAAATCATACGATCAGTTCATAAACTCTCCACCAGGCTTTTTAACCAGAAATGACAGATCCAGTTTAGGCCAAAAAGAGACGTCAACATAAAAATCGGACTTGACCACCATTATGTCTGCCATCACCATCGCTCTTGCCCCTTTTTGTAAACTGTACAAAGCTCTAAACGACTCGATGAAAGACCAAACAACTATTTCTGCTCACGCGCTTCCCGAGAACCCTCGCACAGGACCACTCGCCGGACCACTCACCGGACCCGGCAAACGAACGACTACCCAGCCCCTCTGGCACCCTTACCTGGGAGGACCAGCCTACAGCACCTCGGAGCCCACCCCCTAGCTCAATTGGCCTTGAAAAAGACTTAGGTTGAAACGCGCGTCGACTGTGTAGCGATTTACCATGTCAAAAATTGTCATTCATTTCTACAATGATGTTGTCTTTGGTGCTAACTAACCAAGAAATAAATAACTAATTTAATGACAAAGGCTTGACTGGACCATATATTTAATCAATTCGCACAACAGCGACCATTGGATTAACATATCTAACCAAACCAGCGCCCAACTGATGCATGGATTTGTCATCCCCACACATATTTCTGCAATGACACTCACAAAACTGACTTATCTGGAAGGGTATGTGAAGGCAACGGAAAAACGCAAAGAATAAGGAAACTCAGAAAACATGCTCGCATGAAGACATGAAGACATGGAACAAGCAGCAAAGAAATGCCAGGGTAAAAAATCCCCATCACAAAATGTGGCAACACAGACTTTGTTCTCAACAAGTTCTATTGATTTGACCAAATTAACTTCAAATGCTGAAACCCAAACACAAGGGGCTTTCAGTATCTTTAATACCATCGCGGGAAATGGTCATACCTTCCCTTTGACACAGAACAAGGTTTTCAATTTCAATCGAAACATGACAGAAGGGGACAGACCATCAACCTCAGGTCTGCAAAAAAAGAAAAAAGTAACACCAGAAATAAAAGATAACAAAAAAGAAGAATCTTCAACCACAAAGACAAACGGTCAAAAAACAAATCAAATACTCTTTAAAATGCCAAAGGAAACAACAAGCAAAAGATCATCGCCAAAAAAAAAAAGAAACAAAGAAGAAAATCAGTCTCAGAGCAGAAGCCCAATTCGAGCACCATTGAAGGAACCAGACGTGAGCAAAAATAAAACACATCCGGGTTCCATCAATCAATTACCGAATCAACCAAACAAGTCCCCAACCACTGCAGAAGAATTTTTGACAGATAGAGAAATGATGGACATCTCCATCAATGAGGAGCCAGAAGAGGATGTCGAAGAGAAAACTAAAACAATGGGCCAACAGACATCAATGGAGGCTGACCTTCAGACACGTACCCAGCCCTATGAGACGACACGCAAAAGCTCCACTAACAAACAACAGTACAAAAGCCGGAAATTCAAACAGGGGGGGGGCTAGGAAAATCATGCCAAGATTACGATAGAACCTCCCTGAACCAAAGAGCTGACAGGTACTTCGACAGACAAACACAGCGATCCCCTGTTCGACCAAGGAAAACTGATCAGCAAGATCACTACTCAGGGCGATATAAAAGCTGCCATTTGCAAAAAACCACAGAAGAGAGAAGTCACTCAAGACAGTACGCTGACCATTTTCAATCAAGAAAGACACAGCCCGACACTGGACATTTATCCATAACCCTGAAGCTAGAAAAAACAAGCAATAACAAAGAGGAAATAATTCTGAATAGAAGAACAGTTTTAAATATTTTCAGCCAACTCCTGTCACTTCACCATCTGTCAATAGAGGACATAACTTTAGTGAACCGTACCACTCAGGGAACAAAGCTAAATGCTACTTACACATAAGAGCCAAGAATTACAGATTTCAATTTAAAGCGGCCCAAGAGCTACTTGCAGAGAAAGGCCTCAGGCTAACAGACATCACACCTCAGAGAGCCCCAAACATACTCAAATCATCTCAAGCCACCACGGAAAATAAAACACATTTTGTGTGAAGAACAGAATTACTTTACAAGGACAACAAGCTGCATCATGACAAAGAAGCTGCAGAGACACCAAAAGACAAGCGGACACAAAAGTCAGCTTTGTCAAAAGCAGCCGAAAAGAGAAAAACCGAGGAACACAGAAAAGAAACCAACACACTTCCTAGAACAATAAGACATGAAGCTAGCAACTCAATGGACGCCAAGCCCTTAGAACAGACACTCTCCTCCAACAATCCCTCACTTAGGGTTGAAAGCCAAACCACGCCTTTACCAACCTCGAAACCACTCTGGGCCTGGGTGCCTAAATCACTCATCACAACCTTGAACAAATAGTAACCAACAGCCTTGGGAGAAGGGGCACTAGAAACGACATCTCCAACGACTCAACCTGTAAAAGAAAAATAGTTACAAATTGCCTCATGGAATACGTGTGGGTACAAGCACCTTACAACAAGGGGGGGGCCGGACTTGGGACTTTTTTGATATAATAGCACTACAGGAGCTTTGGTTAACAGAAAAACCAGTGCTCGAGGGGTATGAGATTGCTTTCGCACCAGCAAACAAGAACAGGCTGGGGCGCCCAGCATCAGGACTCCTGGTGGCAATCAGAGTGGACAGCAGATTAAACATCATAGAAACACTCACATTTTCAAACCACCACCAAACCATTAGAATGTCATCGACATTATATGAGAAACACTCGGGAAAAAAACAACAGAAATCGCAATCATTAACAGTTACCGCAATTTCCAATAATACGTTTTTAACCATACTGGAAACAGAAATCAACAGCATATCTGCTGAAAAGAACACCTCTCACGTCATCATCTGTGGAGACCTAAACTTGAAACAGAAAAACTCAGCCCATAGCAATGCCTACAGAACAAAAACTGCAGCAGAATCAAGAGGAGAGCTGTGGAATAACCTGATGACATCAAGAGGTTTCCACAACTTAGACCAAGCGTTTCCACTCCTTGGCAGACTCCCTACATGGGAGAGAGGCATCCTAAAAGGCACAATAGACTATATTTATGTGTCGGCTGCGATGCTAGAAGTAATAACTGAATTCGAAGTCATACGTACTGAACCAAGTCATCACAATCTCCTAAGAGCATCATGGAGTTCGACAGTGGAACGCAACCAAAAAATGAACTCTGAAATAGAGTCCAACGCACAAGGGAATCGTCTAAAATTGACTGTGGCAAGGGTGGAAGATCTGTTGAGAAACTACAAAATCAAATCCAAGGCACCCGAACACGATCAAACAGTCATTGACTATCGACCATTGCTGAGCCCCTACAAAGTACCCCCACACACTAGGACCGGGAAGGCAGCACCAGGGCGCCATCAATACGACAAATTAATCGTGGCAAACGTTTAAGCCTGAGACAATTAAAACGTAAAGCAAAAAAGTCTAATTCACCCGAACTAGTAGCTCAAGCCGCACTAGAGGAAAAAAAATACATGTCCTGGATCAAACATCATCGAATAAATCTCTATCAAAAAGATTCAGAAGAGATATTAAAAGAATTCTGGTCACTTCTAAAAGCAAGAACGGAACATAAAACCAACGAACCATCCAACTGTGTGAGTGAAGAAAAATGGACAACACACTTCGAAGTTCTTTTCAGAAAACCAGCGGTTCCTAATGGACCAGAACTAAGCCAACACAACAGTTCATGGGTGGATGTATCCTATCAAGAAGAGATCAGAGAAATAATCAGCAAACTGAAAGATTCACGAGTGCCCGGCACAGATGGAGTCACTATTATCGACCTAAAAACTTTTCAAAAACAATGGATCCCTTTCATCAGCTTGGTATTCAAGCAGTGCAAAAAATCACGAGCTATACCGAGGTCTTGGACATCCTCCAACGTGGTACCCATATACAAAAAAGGAGACAAGTCCGATCCTCGTAATTACCGGCCCATCGCCCTTCTCGATACAATTGGCAAAGTTTTCAGTATGCTGCTTTTAAAGAGATTTCAGACCTGGGCGACGGAGGCACCCTGCAATGATCCGTTCCAAGCAGGCTTAAAAAAAAAACTCATCAACAACAATCAACATCATGCTCCTCAGCATAATCAAGAACAAAGCCCTAGAGACCTCAGCCAAAGTCTTTGTGGCCTTCATCGACTTAACCCAGGCCTTTGATCGTGTTGACAGAGAACTCCTATGGACGAAACATAACTCCTGGAACTGCCCGCAAACCATCTTGGCACCGATCAAAGCGCTACACACGAGCACTTCCATGAGAGTGAAGTTAAACACAAAAGGTTTTCTATCCAGCGAAATTCCAACACGGAGGGTGGTCAAACAGGGCTGCCCTTTGGCACCAGCCCTGTTTGTGGCCTTCATGGGAGACTTTAAAGACACATGTGCCACGGTGAGAGCCTTCACCCCAAAAATAGGGAACATGCCAATGCCATGTCTGACATATGCTGATGACATTGTACTAATGGACTTAGCGCAGATAGGATTGCAGAGACAACTAGACAACCTGTCAGACTACAACAAGCGCTCAAACTTGGAGGTGAACAAGGAAAAAACAAAAATCCTAATCCTGGGGAAAAACAACAAAGAAACAAAACACCTTCAGATGGGTGATGGAAAAGGTCCCGATTGAGACAACATCAAAATTCAAATTCTTGGGAGTTCTTATGGACAATTCACACCAAGAAACCAGCATGCAAGCCCATCTTTGGGTGAAAGTGAGATCACTGTCAATGCAAGCAAAACTTTTGGAGAAAAAATACGGAACATTCTCGTTGATCCCAACCATTAAATTTTAAAAGGCAAAAGTAGTTCCCGCACTCACATATGGCACCGAGGCAATGCCTGAAATTCCAGATGCTTTCTGGCAAAGCATAGAGGGCTACTTTTGGAAAACAGTTCTGAACCTACCTAAATCAATGGCAATGGCCAGAATAAGGAGAGAACTGGGACTTACTTCTCTCGAAACTACAGTGGAAGCAAACAGTATGGCGCTTTACCGGAAAACCATCAACCCGCAATGTCTCCCGCTATACCAACTAATCAAAGAAGAAACGGGCCTAGGAAAGTGCAAAATGCTTGAGAAATGGGCAGCAAAAATAAAGCTCCAACTGGACCGAATATCTTTCACAGAAGCGGACCTAATCGATAACCCAATGAAAATCAAAAAGAAATTGGCCGACGTAGACTGGATCGCAACTCTGGAAAAGGCGACGGAAAACAAACTTTTGAGACAGACAAGATGCAGGTGGAAGCAGCATCCATGTGTGACACCACAACCATGCCACAGTACTTACACAGAAATTAAAAAATGTGTGCCCCCACACCTGCATTTGCCAAGCATGCTTACCAACACATACACCATAGATGTGTCTCACACATGAGAGGACTCACATGCGGCAGGCTCATTTCCCTGTACATACACATGCAGATATGGCCCTACACAGACATATGTACAACCTGCACACTCCTACCACAACTCAACATCCACAGCGTCCAATCAGTACACATGTACACTTACTGCTCGACTCCAGACGGGTCTGCCTCTCAAGGACCTGGAGGTGGAGCACAGGGTGTATACGTTCCAGGACCCTCATTTGGTTGTTGGTTAGGCGGACCCGGCACCCCTTGGCATCCGCTGCCTTCAAGAGGCGCCGGGCCTTGTTGAGGGTCCTGGACCTGAAGTTCTCCCAGCGCTTCCGGACGTGTTGAATGTCGCAGACTGCCACCCCCTCCTCGTTGATTGCAGTCACGATGTCCATCCAGATCCTCTTCTGTCCTTCATTGTTGGCGCGCAAACTTCCAAAAAGGGCATCATACTGCCCCAGGACTTGCTCCACCAGGATCCCAACTTCACTGGCACTGAAGCTGGTAGCCCTCTGCCTCTCTGGCTGGGGGTTGCCAGTGGTGCCAGATGGTGTTGTGTCCGACATGGCAACCCCAGAGGCAGGTGTGGGTGGGCAACTGGGTCCTGGGGCTGGGCTGTGGAGCGATGGTGTCCCAGTCTGGAGTCTGCTGTCCCAGCAGGGGTGATCACAGCAACTGGACCCCTGCAGATGGCTAGCGTGCAGGCACAAAATAGAAGGGCACGTGGGCAGCAGGCAGGCAGGCAGCAGCAGATGGCAGGTGGGAGCGTGCTTGGGGCTCTAGGGGATAGGAAAATGGCCTTCTGGGCAGGAGCGTGGTCTTCCGTGTGTTGTTGCATGGCCAGCTTGATACGGAGTGATTTGGCACGTGAAAAAACTGCACATCAGCGTGTAATTCGAGGAAAGCACATCTGTGACGTGATGTGCAAGGGCATTTCCCTCAACACGGATGCATGTTGATTGTACACGTGCAAAAATTGCACGTCTGGGTGTAACTGCGTGCAATTGGAGGAAAGGGCCTTAGTGCGTACGCGCATAAGTGACGTTACATGCGTGGGCTGGCTTAAAAGGTACACGTAGGACACCATTTTCTTGTACGTGCTTTTTGTGGAGAGCGAGCGGGTGATTCTTGTACTTCTTGTCAGTTCACACGCGATAACTTCACAACGGTTACAGTTCGTACTCCCTGTTTACTCAGACAGCGTTCAATTCTTCTTTTGGCGGGGTGTTGCCAACGCGCACACGCGCATATTTTTCAAGTTCTTTTTCCAGGCAGATGGTGAGTGCACATGTATTTTCCATCTGTGATTGCCCTGTGTATCGCGTACCCGTTCAGAGGTCATTGTAGGCTGTGTGTACCATGCGTACGCTTATTTTGGTGTTTCTGGGTGCCACAGCCTAGTGCGGGATCATTTTTCCACGTATGTGCTCTACCAGGGGTTGCGTGCACATTAAATATTGTTTTTGGGGTACCTTTTCATTGCGTGACCCATCATCTTCCCCCAGGGTTCACAGACAGCCTTGCTAGAGCACTAGGGTACGAATTCCATCTAGTACCCTACCCCTTTCACTCCAATTGCCCAGGACAATTGTTTACTGCAACTCCCATACGCAAAACAACATCAGTACCATGGTTGAGAGGCGACCAAGCAGTAAGGGAGGCAAAGGTGGCCGACCTCAAAGAGGTGGGCTCAGTAGTGGACGTGGCCAGAATGTGCAGGGTGGCCCAAGAGGCCAGTGTGTGGAGTACCAATCAGGGACACCTATGCCCCCCCACCCCCAATGGTTCGGGGAAATGTAGCTAACACCATCCAAGCTCAGCCCTTGTTAAACCGGCCCATATTGTTAACAAAACCGGCACAGGATGACTCCCAGGCTGACTTCTGTGTCACCAAGTCTAAGCCATGTGTGTCAGTGAAAGTTGCTGTCACCAGGACACGTGGATCTGGGGCAGCAATGTCATCTGCTGCCCCAAGTAGCCATGGTGAGGAGGCTGCAGGGGCAGCTGCAGCTCAATACACCCCAGCTCTGAGTCTCCCATCCAGGACATTATTGGTCCAAGTCCATCACACTGAAGTTGGTCCTGCCAACATCACCCAGCAGCCAATGCCTGCAGTGAGACCTTTGGTCATCGTGCCTTTGGCAACTTCCAGTGCCCAGTCCACCTGCGCCTCTGCCCCTACCAACCAGAGCGGCGAAAGCCACTCAGGGTCCGCACCACCTTCCAAGAGGAAGAAGGGTGCTCTTGCAGTGCAGGCTGGGACCCCAGACACGGCTACCCACGCCGGAACATCAAGGAAGCCTAGTTTCAATGATGCAGAACTAGATGTACTTGTGGGCTATGTGTCAGCCCATGGGTGCAAAATGATGGTGACTGCGGGGTGCAAGACTACGACTGTTCTGATTGAGTGCCAGGTGAGGCTGTCTAGTCATGACTGCTATGGGTCACCCATGTGGTCCCTCAAAAACAGTCCCTGGTCTTGTGTTTCCGTTTCACAGTATCTCTTCTGACCAAAGTTCACTTTTTGCACATGATTAATCCACTTGGCCTTCATCTGTCCTCTTGCCACAACATTGTTCATACTCTTTTCCGCTTCATTCAGCCTGATTGATAAATGATTAGCATATTTACCAGACATTTTTGTGGCCTAATGTCCCAAATGTGACATACTTCTGTCATAGATTACTCCACACAATGGCCCACATTTATTGACTTATTAGGGGAAAGTTTTGTACAATCAGGCTGATTGAGTAATGTGCACCTACACATGGCCTGCACACTATCATTTTGGGTCCCTGTTTGAATGTTGAACATGACAATTGTATCCTCTCATGTCGAAGTGACCAAACATTGATGTATCTATGTGCCTGCCATCACTGCATCAGTGAACACTGGCTTTAATGCAGCTTGTGGCACATGTGTGTTTTCTCACTCTTTTTTACATGTTTTATTTCATGATGTCCATCTCACATGGATGGGTCACAGTACTGATTTGCTACCATCTGGGTGTCCTTGTCAAATCTGCCATGGCTATGGTACGTGCCATCTGTGTGCTGGCATGAGTCATTTATGTGGATTGTCCATGCCACTCACAGGCTAATGTTTGATGTGAATGCTATCCAGCATGCAGCACATGTGTTGGTTTTCCATCTTGCAGTCATCAGTGTGTGCTTTTTGCCTCCCCTTTCAACTCATTGACAGTGCATGCATGCCAGAGTTATTGTCATGTGGGACATGTTTCATTTAAGTATTAGATCTCTGCCTCGTCATGCCTATGTCTGTGTGCTATGGTGCTCATGCCTGTTTCCATTTGTTATCTTTCATGTTTTTACAGATGATGAGGCACTTGATGCTGTTGATGTAACGCTCACCTGACTCCCACGGAGGTTCGGAAGACGGACTGGACCAGGCCCCCAAATCTGGCTTGTCTGGCTCGCAGAAGTATCCTTCTGTAGGCGAAAATAGGGGATTAACCGTCTGCGGGGTAATGCAATCGGCCTCCCTCTTTCCCCTCTCACCCTCCTCGAAACCCTTCTGTGATTCCTCGCAGCGTCTCACCTTAGGGTCTGGAGGGATGAGCTCTCCATCCTGCTTCTGATGCAGGGGCGCGTTGGTATCCAGTTACTTCACTGGATTTTCGGATTGGTGAGAACCAAACTTGCTTGGTTTCCAGGTAAGTTTTTTGATAAGAGGTTCCCCTTGTGTCCATGCATTAATGTACTAATGCTAGTGTCTTTTTCCCCATAGGGGCCGGGGTGCGGAATGCTGGGGAACAGGCACCGACCCGAGATGAGAGGTGAAATCCTTGTAGAAATCAGGTAAGTCTTTAATGAGCGTTTTTTGGTAATGTCTTTTCATTCGCTCATTAACGCTGATGTCTTTTTTTCCCCTTAGGGGCCGGGGTCCGGAAATGCCAGGATGCCGCGCGGACCTGAAATGAAGAGGGAATGAATCAACTGGTAAGTCTTAACATGGAGATTTAGCTTTCCTTATTCCCTTCTCTCTCTCACCTTTTGTTCTGGTCTTTTTCTCCCTAGGCGCTGGGGCGTGACTGCGAATCCGGATGATCGCTGCTGAACATGGAGGCGTCCTGAAAAGGTGAGTGGAATGTGGCGCTGCAGCGATCGACGCAATGAGCTTTTAAATAAAAGTCTTCCTTTTCAGGATTGTCGGCGAGATGTCTCCGGGATGCGGATTGAGCAGGTAAGGACTTTTCCTTCTTCTGTTCTCTTCTTCGCTTCCTTTGCAGGTGATCCAGGATGCTGGCAGGCGTGGCAGAAGTCAGGATGCAGGAGCAGACACGGTGAGCATCCAGCTGCTAGATGCAGAACAACGTGAAGCACGTGTGGCTGTTCGGGTGGGGTTTAAATCGCCTTGGAAGAAGTTCCAGGTATGTATCCTTCCTCCAATCAGGTATGTATCCTTCCCCGACCATGCCCGGATGGTAAATTAGTCCCACAGGTAAAGTAGTTCCTTTCAGGCCTCAAGGAGGCCGGGATCCTGCAGCATGGTCTGCATCAGGTAAGTGCACCCAAGCACTCCCATAATGAGCCTGGTGCCCATGGCGCCAGGACTGATGTCTTTTATGAGCCTAGTGCCATAAGCGCCAGGACACTGTCCAAAGGGCCCCTATATGGGGTTGCTGGGTCCTTCCTTGGGGACTGGATGTCCGCTTTCGGGGACGCAGGGCTTGAACCGGCTCCCCGGGAGCGGGCATCATGACAGCACTCCCCCCCAAGGCCCCTCCCAAGGTTGTTCCCTCCGGGGGTTTTGGTTTGTCTGGGAAGAGTCGGTGAAATTTCCTGACTAATCGAGGTGCATGCACATGGTCGCTTTGTTTCCACGACCTCTCCTGAGGTCCGTACCCCTTCCAATCAATTAGGTAGAACAGTTTTGACCTAAACATTTTTGAGTCTAAAATGTTCTTCACTTCGAATTCGGGCTCCCCATCTATTAGAATAGGTTCTGGAGGTTTGAGTAGTCGGGTTCCGGGTACCACTGGTTTCAGAAGTGACACATGAAAAACAGGGTGAATTTGCATACTAGCTGGTAAATCAAGTGTAACAGCCACTGGGTTAATTATTGCCGTAATAGAATAAGGTCCCAGATATTTTGGGTTAAAAGTTCGAGGCCCTTTGAGTGGTAAATGTCTGGTAGCTAACCACACTTGATCCCCAATCTGATACGGAGATGCTTCACTCCGATGTAGATCAGCATTCTCCTTGTATTTTCTCTTGGCTTGTTGTAAATGCGTAGTTGCCTCTTTGAAGGCTTGGGTAATTGTAGAATGCAGATGTTCTACTGCAGGCATTCCGAGGTTCTGAGGTGAGTCAAGGTTTGAGGTTCGAGGGTGATGCCCAAACAAAGTATAAAAAGGAATGTGGCCAGTTCCAGAGTGTACCGAATTATTATATGCGTATTCGGCTATCCAAAGAATGTCTTTCCAGTTGCTTTCAGATTGCTGTAACATACACCGTAAGTACTGCTCAAGGGTCTGATTTGTCCTCTCGGTCTGACCATCGGTCTGAGGGTGGTGACTTGTCGATAATCTTACGTCGATCTGCGCCATTTGACAACATTTGCGCCAGAAGTGGGAAATTAATTGGCTTCCCCGGTCAGAGATTAGTATAGATGGGAATCCATGTAGCCGAACAATATTTTCGAGGAATTCTTTGGCTAGGACAGAAGCTGAAGGTAAACCTTTCAAAGGAATAAAGTGGGCCATTTTGGAAAACAAATCCACAATTACCAGAATAGTATTGTACCCCGAACAAGGAGGCAGGTCCGTAATAAAATCCATTGATAGGGTGTGCCAGGGTGCTGGCGGTATGTCTAGAGGTTGAAGGAGACCGGCTGGTCTTTTCTTTTGACTTTTATTTTGGGCGCAAACACCACAGGACATCACAAAAGATTTAACATCTTTTCGCCAAGAGGGCCACCAAATTTGTCGTTTCACCTTTTCCTCTGTCTTGGCAATACCGGGGTGTCCCTCTATTAATGTATCATGATAACCGGAAATAACTAGTTCGTGTAATTCCTTATGTGGCAGGAATAAGCGTCCTTGGAAATAAGGTAAAACCATTATCTATGGTAAAGTCTGATCCCTTTTGTACCAAATCCTGTAAGGTTGTAGGGTCCAGGAGTTGTTTCACTCTGGCTTGAATGTCTTCAAGCATCTGTAACGAAGTCATACCTAGAATCCTCTGTTCGGGAATTATCGGTACTGGTTCTGAGTTTGTATCAGATTCTCCCATTCCAATTCGGGATAGGGCGTCTGCTTTGCCATTCTTGCAGCCAGGTCGATAGGTAATCACGAAATCAAATTCAGCGAAAAACAAAGCCCATCGGAGCTGCCGTGATGACTGAGCCTTGGCGGTTTTCAAATACTGTAAATTCCGGTGATCAGTGATCACTGTGATGGTATGTCGAGCTCCAAGCAGATAATGTCGCCAGGCTTTAAAAGCGGACTTAATGGCTAACAGTTCTTTGTCTGTGATTACATAATTAACCTCGGGTTTTGAGAATTTTCTGGACCAAAATGCCACGGGATGCAGTTGGTTGGTTTCGGGATCTCTTTGGGACAGGACAGCTCCCATGGCTAGGCTGGATGCGTCAGTCTCGACGACATAAGGGAGATCTGGACGCGGGTGTTTCAATATAGGTGCGGAGGTAAACTTAGCTTTTAAATCCTGAAAGGCCTGCTCGGCTTCTTCAGACCATTCAAAATGTTTATTTTTCCTCAAGAGTGCAGTAATGGGTTGTACCACGCGTGAAAATTCCGGGATAAACCTGCGATAGAAATTGGCAAAGCCGAGCATGCCTTGAACCCCTTTTACAGAGCTAGGTGATGGCCATTTGAGGATGGCATCCACTTTTCTTGAGTCCATTCGGACTCCTTTGGGTGTCAGGATGAAAGCTAGAAACTCGACTTCTGTGGTATGGAAAACACATTTCTCCAATTTATGATGATAAGCCCCCCGGAGATCTAACTTGGTGTACATGCAAGCGTCCTTCACCTGGTCAAGGAGTTCAGGGATCAGAGGCAGAGGATAACGGTTTTTAACCGTTATCTGGTTCAATGCGAGGTAATCGATACAAGTTCTACGGTCGCCTTCTTTTTTGGGCACGAAGAACAAAGCCGAGGATGCCGGGGACTTTGACGGGCGAATAAAACCATTAGCTAGGTTTTGATCCAAATATTGTCTCAAATGCAGATTCTCAGGTTCGGTAAGGACATAAATCCCGCTACAAGGGGGTTGTGCACCGGGCACCAGATCGATTTGGCAATCGTACGATCTGTGAGGAGGTAACGTGTTGGCCTGTTCCTTTTGGAAGACGTCCTGAAAGTCTTGGTATTCCGGAGGTAGTTGCATGGAGGCAGAGGTTACAGATGCTAGATTAATCTTCAGTTTTTCTGGGTAGCAGGTTTGTGTACAATCCGGGAAGGTTATTCTCTTAGCTCGCCAATCAATTCGAGGATTATGTGTCTCTAACCAAGGGATTCCAAGAATAACCTGAAACTGTGGAGCCTGGATTACATCAAACACAACACCCTCCCGATGGCCGTCGGGACCAATAAGAGTCACCTCAGTAGTGGAATGTGTTACCGGTCCAGAGGCAATTTCGGTTCCATCGACTGTGGTGATGACATCTTTGCTGGTTTTAGGACGGAGAGGGAGGTTAATCCTAGAGACCAATTCACGATCCACATAGTTTCCAATAGCCCCACTATCGATGTATGCCTTTATTGCATGCAACCGCTTAGGCTGTTCTGGATCTACGAGAACCATTGGCACAATGAAATGCGAGGTCTGAGAGTTAGTTTTCAAGCTCGGCAAGCGGACACTTGTCGGGCAGAGTCGTTTCCCGAAACAGAGTCTTCATGGTTTTTATCAGCGGTTCCTACCGCCTTTCGGGGCGGTTTTGCCGGGCAATCTCGTAGAAAGTGTCCAGAATTCCCACAATAAAGACATAATTTTAACTGCCGCCTCCTTTCACGTTCCTTTTGAGTTAAGGGTCCTTTAACCCCTCCAATTTTCATAGGCTCAGAGACATCAACTCCCTTGGGATTGGCATGGGTCTTGACCAACACCCGGGTCTCAAACCTGGACCGATCTGCTTTTCTGTTTTGAAGTCTGTGATCCAATTGGACCACTAAGTCTATATACTCTGTGCATTCTTGGGGCAGATTTACAACTTGGGCCAAGACATCTTTAAGTTCTCCGCGTAGGCCTCGATAAAACAACGTGACTCTTTTATCCTCTGGCCATCCCGTTTCCACAATTAGTCTATTAAAATTTGCAATATAGGATAGGAGGTCCTGATTGCCCTGTTGCAGGGATAGAAGTTCGTCATCCAGAGCCTGCCCCTGAGAGTGTCGAGCAAATAACCTTTCCATGCTTGCTTGAAACCTTTGAAAATCACGGAGAATCGGGTCATCTTGAGAATCCAGTGGAACTGACCAATCGGCAGTGCAGCCGCTGAGATATGACAATACAAAGGCTACCTTGGTCTGATCATTAGGGAAGGCCCCAGGTCTGCATAGGAAGTGCAAACGACACTGATTCATGAATATGGCGAATCGTTTGGGGTCCCCAGCAAAGCGTTCGGGTGGGGCCAGCGGCATGTTTCCAGGTAGATTAATCTGCACAGGGTTACTGGAAACCACAGGAGCGGGGTTCCCTCCGGAACCGGGTAGAGGAGTTTGCCCAGCTTGACCTTGCAAAAGCTGTCTGGCCAGGTCATCAGTTCTTTCCTTTGATATTATTAATTCCCTCCTGAGGGCATTAGTCTCTTGACGAGTGGCATGTACTTTGGCCCGTAATTTCCCCAGTAATTGGGCCAACTGATCAGTCTCAGAACTTTCTAGAGCGCCTGGGTGGGAATTTGTAGGAAGGCTTCGCGTTCTGTAACGCTCACCTGACTCCCACGGAGGCGCTGGCCTGGTTCGTGCTGCTGTGACCTCTTCTAAGGTGATACGCAAGGTTCGGAAGACGGACTGGACCGGGCCCCCAAATCTGGCTTGTCTGGCTCGCAGAAGTATCCTTCTGTAGGCGAAAATAGGGGATTAACTGTCTGCGGGGTAATGCAATCGGCCTCCCTCTTTCCCCTCTCACCCTCCTCGAAACCCTTCTGTGATTCCTCGTAGCGTCTCACCTTAGGGTCTGGAGGGACGAGCTCTCCATCCTGCTTCTGATGCAGGGGCGCGTTGGTATCCAGTTACTTCACTGGATTTTCGGATTGGTGAGAACCAAACTTGCTTGGCTTCCAGGTAAGTTTTTTGATAAGAGGTTCCCCTTGTGTCCATGCATTAATGTACTAATGCTAGTGTCTTTTTCCCCATAGGGGCCGGGGTACGGAATGCCGGGGAACAGGCACCGACCCGAGATGAGAGGTGAAATCCTTGTAGAAATCAGGTAAGTCTTTAATGAGCGTTTTTTGGTAATATCTTTTCATTCGCTCATTAACGCTGCTGTCTTTTTTTCCCCTTAGTGGCCGGGGTCCGGAAATGCCAGGATGCGGCGCGGACCCGAAATGAAGAGGGAATGAATCAACTGGTAAGTCTTAACATGGAGATTTAGCTTTCCTTATTCCCTTCTCTCTCTCACCTTTTGTTCTGGTCTTTTTTTCCCAAGGCGCTGGGGCGTGACTGCGAATCCGGATGATCGCTGCTGAACATGGAGGCGCCCTGAAAAGGTGAGTGGAATGCGGCGCTGCAGCGATCGACGCGATGAGCTTTTAAATAAAAGTCTTCCTTTTCAGGATTGTCGGCGAGATGTCTCCGGGATGCGGATTTAGCAGGTAAGGACTTTTCCTTCTTCTGTTCTCTTCTTCTCTTCCTTTGCAGGTGATCCAGGATGCTGGCAGGCGTGGCAGAAGTCAGGATGCAGGAGCAGACACGGTGAGCGTCTAGATGCTAGATGCAGAACAACGCGAAGCACGTGTGACTGTTCGGGTGGGGTTTAAATAGCCTTGGAAGAAGTTCCAGGTATGTATCCTTCCTCCAATCAGGTATGTATCCTTCCCTGACCAAGCCCGGATGGTAAATTAGTCCCACAGGTAAAATAGTTCCTTTCAGGCCTCAAGGAGGCCGGGATCCTGCAGCATGGTCTGCATCAGGTAAGTGCACCCAAACACTCCCATAATGAGCCTGGCGCACATGGCGCCAGGACTGATGTCTTTTATGAGCCTGGCGCCATAGGCGCCAGGACACTGTCCAAAGGGCCCCTATATGGGGTTGCTGGGTCCTTCCTTGGGGACTGGATGTCCGCTTTCGGGGACGCAGGGCTTGAACCGGCTCCCTGGGAGCGGGCATCATGACAGCTGAGGAGTAGGAGATGGGGCAGACCTAGGATGACTCACAGCCACAACCGGGCACCAGTGGAGGATGTGGGGTGATGGTGGGTGAAAACCCATTACTCCTACAGGCCATACTGTCCACGGGTGTCTCTGGGTACACCTCCGGAGACCTCTATGAATCAGGTGCTGAATCGGATATTTAGACATATGTGCCGTCACAGGTGAGTGTTTCTGGTAGGGAAGCTGTTCTGTCCAACCCACGTGCACCGGTGGCAGAGCCGTCTATGGGGATTTGAGTGATGGAAAGTCCAACTGTGGTGGTTATGGATGCAGGGTCACACTCCACAATATTTTCTCCTGTTCCTGGGCCAGCAGATCAAAGGAGGAATGCAGTCCTGCACCCTCAGGCAGTGCCAGCACAGCAATGTGCACATCACCTTGCCCCAAACTGGTGTGTGCCCGGCAACGCGGTGGCCGTGCGCCACCAGGCAATGCTGTGTGGGAGAACTCCATGTACAGTATAGCAGCACAACAGGGGGCATTGTGTGAAATTATGGGTCAGGCAATGGATAGGGTGGCCACTTACATTCTCCCCCCTGAAAGGCAGATGGAGCTCCAGCAGCAGGCAACAGACTCCATTTGCCACTCACACAGGGAGGACAATTTGGCGTCCGACAGGGACCGATGGGCTGGACTGGAGACTCTGCACACAGCCATATCTGTAGAGTCACAGGCCCACAGGGAAGCCCTCAGGTTAGAACACAGGTCCCTCAGAGATACTCTGGGTGAACTTGAGGTGTCCCGGCGTACAAGGGCAGAACAGCAGCTGGAGCAGCTTACACTACACTCTCAGCTGAGCTCCAGGCAACCCGTCAGGAGATCCGGACATCACGCGAGGCCATGCAGGCAGAAATGCGTGCTACCCATGAGGTGCTGCATGGGGATCTCCATACCATCATCCTGCAGAACCAAACCTTTCATACCTGCATGCTTGCTGCCATGGAGGAGCATGCCAGGGCTTTGCGTGGTCTGACTCCCATATCACGGCACCTTCTGATGTACCACCACAGGGTGATGACAGCGATGGCAGTTCTTCCACTGTAGCGTAGCCATGCAGGCCATGAGCCCATGGAGGTATTTTTGTTTTTTCTCAACATCCACGCATGTGGGTGTTGGGGTGCACCCTGTACCTCATCCCTCCTGGGTGGCATCCCCCACCCTGATCCACACATGGCCATTTTTGATATATTTTTTTCTTTTAACAGTGTGGTGCTTTGTGTGGCTCCTGTATGCATCCACTGTGTATTCCAGCTGGGCACATGCAGGCTTGTCCTGTCTTCGGGTTAGATGCTTGGGTTCCTGACACACACACTCCTCCTGCTTCCCCTTTCCATGGGCTTGCAAAGGGTGTGACCAAGAGACAGTAACTTATACAGTGACATTGGGCTCCCATAAGTTGTGTGGACAGTCTGTAGTCAAAACTGTGTATACATCCCTAGTGGGTATTGTTGTAGAAATCTCCACTGTATGGTGGATTTATGTATGGTTCTACGTCCATGACTTTTTCCTTATATGCATGTACCTTCTTCATGTCTTAACAAGCCCATCTACTTTGCAGATGCAGTTCATGTTGTATGCAGTTCACTGGTACATTTGCCTTCCAGCAACAATCTGGAGTTCGAAGGGGTCGATGTGCTGTCTTAGTCAGGTTGTGACACTTGCACTACTTTTATTTTTTATTGTGATATATTGCCACTGTTTGACCATGTACTGATATTTTCTCTTGCTGGTAAGTATTTGTTCATGTGTGTTGTTTTTGTATTCATTATTGAGAGCAAATTGTATGTGCCTGTTTCCATTTAGGACAGTGCACTGTGTGACACTAGTGCCATGTGTTGTGCATTCATTTGGTTGCTTTCAAATTCCATGCCATGCCATGGTGTGTTGGGGAGGTGTTGGGTGACATGCCACTATTTTGATGTGGTATTTTGCAAGGGGGTAGTCCTTCATGCTGCATGAATTTGTGCCTTTTTGTGACACAACATTGGGTGTCTTTGAGTAGCTAGGGATGCACACAATGTAGCACCTCCGGGTGAACAATCTCAGGCTGGTATGGTTGTGACAGTTGGCTGTCGCTTTTGTCATCATCATTGATTGCGAGCTGGTATGTGCCAGGCCTGCGTGCACTCCGCAGGGGTGGGATCTTAGATGAAGTAATTTGGCACAAGCTTGGTCCGTGCTGCCTCATCACGTGCCCTTTCACCTCCCATGCGCAGCGGCCGTGCATGTGGATGTGGGGGACCACCATGTCCACTGGCACACCCCGCCGGGTTGCAACGTTGTGCAGGACACATGGTGCCACTATAATCCTGCACACTACTGGGGGCGGATATAGCAGCTGCCCACCACAGCGGTCAAGGGAGCAAAAGCGTGACTTGAGCACTCTGAACATGCGCTCCACTGTGCCATGGGTTGCAATATGGGCTGTGTTGTATCTTACCTCGGGTGGTGTGGTGGGGTTCCAAATTGGCGTCATCATGTAGGTGCTCAGAGGGTAGGCACTGTCCCCTGGGGAGGTGATAATGGCTGTCATTAGTGGGCTTTTCTCATTTCTCAGTTTTTGACATGCATGCATGTGCAGAGGCATTTATACTCACCAATTAGCCATGTGTCGCCATGCCGGCCAGCTTCCAGGTCCCGGTTTAGGGGTGACATTCTGAATATGAAATTATGATGGCTGGACCCTGGATAGTTGGCATATACTGAGGTGATGATTCCCTTGGCATCACATACAAACTGCACATTGATGGAATGCTAGTGCTTGAGGTTCTGATAGATATGCTCAGTGGCCCTGGGTGGATGTAGAGCCACATGGGTGCAATCAATGGCACGTAGGACTTTGGTGAAGTGTGCCACCCAGTAAAATTGCTGGACAACAGCCTGCATTTCTGCAGGTGTTCGGGCATTGTATATGTGCCTGCGGACTGAAGAGAGTGCAGTCATGATGGCCAACACCTGGTGTAGGCAGTGTGACTGGGTGGCCTATGACACCCCCCCCACTATGGCACCTGTCCACTGAAATGAACCAGTAGCCAAGAAGTGCAGTACATTGAGAACCTTTTCCAAGGGACTCGGTGCTTGCGAGCACAGGGTGGGTGATGTGAGGTCATCCTCCCACTCCCTCACCAGGTCTAGGATTATGTCTGGTGGAAACCTGTAGCTCCCATACACCTGGTCATCAGGCATCCCAAAAAGGCTGGTCCTGGGTAAAAATACAATGCAGGGCGTGGCTATCCTCCTCCTCCTACGGTGTCCCACAACCACTGCTGCGAGGAACGGTATATTCATCATAGCGTCTGAGCTTGTTTGTTGTTTGCGCACACTTTTATGCGGCGCGGGGCCGCTTACGCCTGCTTCCTGCTGGCGTACGTGTTTCCGGATTAGCGCATCTTTTTTGGCGCACGCCTTTCCCCTGTTCGATTCCATGAGTACATGTTGTTAGTGTGCGGGTGGGCGCTGTGAGCATTTACCTCCTGTACTTCCCCCGTAACGCACACATTTTCACGCATTGTTCCCCATTCCGCGTGTTATGCCCCGTGTTCTGCCATTTTTCTTGTGTGCGCTATGCTATGTGCGCTTTCCCTGAGTGCGTAGCGCACGCCGTTTAGTGAAGTGTGCACCCACATGCATCACCCATGGATTTGGCACCCGTCCCAGCTTTTACTAATTCAGCGCATTCCATGAATCAATCAACTGCTGCGTGCTTGGCTTTGGCACTCCTGCGCTGTGATTTTCACGCTTGCGCTCCCCTTTTTGGCACACATTTATTCCATGAATACCCGGTATATACCTTAGAAAACTCTATCTCCAACACAGCTGATTTGGAGGAAATATTAAAATTATGTTTAAACTGTATGGTAATGCTTAAACGTAACCTTGACGTGGAGCAAGGACTAGTTAATGGAGCACTTGGTACAGTTGTTGGCTTTCAAACATACCCACATGACAACAACATTCAGTTTGTCAATATTCTCTTTGACAAACTATCAGAAGTATAAAGGATAGAATGCTCAACAGCTCGATTCCTTCTTTTCAAAGACATGTATGTATGCAGAGAGCAATTTTCTCTAACTCTAGCATACGCAGTCAGCATTCACAAATCACAAGGTCTTACCCTAGATAAAGCATTGATAGATATTGGGAACACAGTCTTTAAAGAAGGCATGAGCTACGTGGAACTATCACGGTTACGTACACTTGACAGTGTATTTCTAATCAACTTTGATGCAAGTAAAGTAAACTCTGGTATTCCTTGCATTTTAGAATACAATAGACTACGTTCACTGTACACCCACATCTAAAAACATATTCTATTCCACAAAAAGCAAAATGTTGTGAAAGAAAACTATGTCAAACAGAAATGCAACATGATCTCACTGCAAATCATCCAAAAAGAATAAAAGAAGCTATTACTTCAATTACTACAACCAAAGAAGAATGTACTACTCAAAGTAACTCTGGTACTTCTTCAAAGAAGCAACACACAGTCCGAAGAAATGACTTCCACACAGAAATATCTGGTCCATTCAAATTTTCAAATGTAACGTATAAATTGCTACGCAAATGTAGCAATAAATATTCTATTTCAATTGCCACCAATAATTGACAACATTTACTTACACAATACAGACCAATTGTGTTTGCAAATGTTAGTCCTTCATAGAAATGCAAGCAACAATCCTGACAACACATAGGCCCTCATTACGACCCTGGCGGAGATCGCGGTGCAATATGCACCATGGAGCACGGCGGAAAGCTGCCGATACCGCCATGGGGGTTGGCGGATTTACCGCCCCATTCCGACCTTGGCGGGGCGGTAAATCCCCATTCCCCATTTTACCCTTCCCCATTCCCATTTTTGCCCCATAGGGTATAATGGGAGTGGGGAAGGCGTTAATTACGCCACCGTAAAATACGGTGGCGTAATTAACAACAAGGTCCCGTAGCGCCATGGATTTCTCCGCCCGGAAAAACCAGGCGGAAAACGGCTCCATGGCGCTACGGGAACTCGTAGTAGGGCGGACGGGTCCGCCGCGAATACCGCTGGCGTAAACCCACTCCGCCAGGGTCGTAATGAGGGCCATATAGTGTTAATGGAATAAGACAAGAATTGGACTACTCTGCTGGAATGGTGAAATTTACTATAAACTCACAAGAAAATCCACAAGAATTTCTAATGTACCTACTACAAGTACTAGAAAACAAAAACATACCTATACATCAAATCTTCCAGATTTCATACATATGGAAACATACATGCACTAATATGGCACAGGAACAAATCCCTAATGAACGTTTTGTGTATGTATCCATACCTAACTGTGAATCAGTTCCATTTCAGCAACTTGTACAAAATGCAAACCATGGCAGATTATGTACTACCTGCAATTCAGATAATCGCTCCACCTTACAAATACTAACACATAGTAAATATGTAAAACTAATGCTTTTACGTTACAATGCAGATGGTAACTGCAAACAACTGCAGCGGACTGGATTCACATGGTCAAGTATCAATCGGTAAGAAAACCTTCACAACAATAGGTATATCTACCATGCAGGAGCCATAACCAATGCAGGTCACTACAATGCATATAAAAAAGAATTGTGGATGGTTCGAATGTAATGATAATACCATTATTCTAAGCAATGATTACCAGCAAATATTATAAACGCTTATTTAATATTCTTAAAACCAAAGTATAATAACTAATCTGTGCATAAACATTAATAAAACTTCAATTAGAAAACTATAAACAGTTACAATACGCCAACATGTATCTAACTGTGCCAAGATTTTGCAACAAACAAACAGATAAATCAATACCACTAAATATATCAAAAGATAAACAGTTAGAATACTCCAACAGGTATCTAACTGCCCCAAGATGTTACAACATCCAAACAAATAAATCAATACCACTAAAACATAACAAAAAATAAGCAGAATACACCAACATGTATCTAACTGCCCCGAGAATCTGCAACAACCCAACAGATAGATTGGCAAGTTAATAATATAAATAAAAACTATAACCTGTTACAATTCAACAGCAGGTATCTAACAATCTGAAACAAGCCAACAGATAGAACATTAGCCATAAACAACAAGTAAACACTAAAAACAAAGAGAGAAATGTAGTGTACCATAACAAAAAAAGTTTTTTTTTTAAACCAACATAGATTTTTTCCCACATACCCAATGATTTAAGCAAGAAACACAGAAACTGAGCAAACTGCACAGTACACTGGTTTGTAAAGTACTAAATATGAGGGTCGAAATAAAGCAGAAATGTCTATTATTCTATGTAATAAGTCTTTATAAACTACCTACACTAACATGATTTTTCTTTTATCACAGAAATTGAAAAAGAATATCTGCTCTAGTTACCCACGTCATGAAAAAAATATATCCAATCACAAAAAATCAAACAGTAAGTACATTATAATAAATACAACTCATAAATACTGCTCCATAACACAACCATTGAATCCTACATCTAACCATACACCCCCATACAGAGTGTTTACTTCCATGGATATGTTATACTGCAGTGCTTGTTACCAAACTCAATCTTAATAACATGACGTAGCCAAAACTTCACATACAAACTATACAAATCAAACACAACACAAACTGTAGATTTGCAAATATTTGATAGATGTTTGATTCTATGCACACAAGACTCTAGGCCTAGGGCACAACCATCGCAGCATATCACACCCATAGATCACACCCATAGAATCAAACATTTTAACTGGTTATATGGAGTACCGCATTGTATTTTTTTATGTTCGCGGACAGCCGGTGTGACCGCGGACATGACGAACACATCAGGCGTGACTGCTACCTAAACAAATAAAGCATTTGACCCATCTCTTACTCCCCCACCCTCGCCAAGCACTCTTACACACCAACACACTTGGCAAAGTTGTATTTCTCCCCGTTCGTCGCCGTGCTGTCCGCGGATGTCCGTGGATCCAAGATGGCAGGTGCACCGAAACAATACGACATACCTCACGCTTCATTCCAGCCAATCAGCGAACATGTTGCGTGTCTGTGGACATGATGCAAACCGATTAGCCAATTGGTGTCCTGTCCGCGAAGCGAACAGGGAAATGTGTCTGCGGAGCGGACATAGATATCACACATTTTTGGGACATACTTTTTGGTCATTTAAAAAAACGACTAGACTGATTTTCACCAAATTAATCAATGCACTTTTTCGGGGTCAAGTCGCCGTTCCTGACACAAATTTGGTGAAAATCCTTCCAGCGGTTTGGGCTGTAGATGTGAGCAAAGTTTTTTCCCCATTCAGTCTATGGGAAAAAAAGACATTTTGGAACCCCCCCTATAACTTTGTCACCCTGGGCCAAAACTCACCAAACTCAGAGTGGGCCATATACTTTTTTTGCATAGACTGAATGGGGAAAAAAACTTTGCTCACGCCTACAGCCCAAACCAGCCCAAACCGCTGGACGGATTTTCACCAAATTTGGACCAGGAGCAGCGGCTTGGTCCCGAAAGCGTGCTTTTGCAAATTTGGTGAAAATCCGTCAAGTCGTTTTTTTTTTAAAATGACCAAAAAGTAGGTCACAAAAAATGTGTGATATCTATGTTCGGTCCGCGGACACACTTCCCTTTCGCTCCGCGGACAGGGTCCCGATTGGCTGGGCGATGCGCATCGTGTCCGCGGACATTGGACGTGTTCGCTGATTGGGTGGTTGAGAGCGTGTGGTGCGTCAGATTTTCTGGGAACGCCCACGATCTTGTATTCGTGGACATCCGCGGAGAGCGCGGTGAAACTTGCTGGAAAAATACTATTTAGTCAAGTGTGTTGGAATGTAAGACTGTTTGGGGAGGGTAGGGGAGTAAGAGATGGGTTAAATGTGGTATTTATCTAGGTGGCAGGCACTCCTGTTGTGTTCGTTCTGACCGCGGACAATATGGGTGTCCTGAAATGTTCGTTAATAAACTAAATGGGGGTGTCCTGAGGACACTACACCTGTCCGCATGGTTCGTAGGCAAGTTGAAACTGTTCTAAGAACACATCAAGTGTCCTGGGATGTTCGTCAATAAACAAAATGGGGGTGTCCTGAGGACGCTATGCCTGTCTGTATTGACCGAAGACAAGTTGAAATTGTTCTAAGAACACACCAAGTGTCCAGGGATGTTCGTAAAAAAAAAATGGGGGTGTCCTGAGGACACTGTCCGTATTGTTCGTGGGCAAGTTGAAATTGTTCTAAGAACTCATCAAGTGTCCTGGGATGTTCGTAAATAAACAAAATGGGGTTGTCCTGAGGATGCTATACCTGTCGTATTGTCCGTAGGCAAGTTGAAACTGTTCTTAGAACACAAGCGGTGTTCTGAAATGTTCGTAAATGAACGAAAATGGGGGTGTCCTGAGGACGCTGTCTGTACTGTTCGTAGGCAAGTTGAAATTGTTCTAAGAACACTCATATTGTCCGCGGACATTAAAAGTGCCCATATGGCATAGTTAAAATGTTTGATTCTATGGGTGTGCTCTATGGGTGTGATATGCTGCAGTGGTTGTGGCCAGGGCCTATAGTCTTGGGTGCATGGCCAAGACCAAAGTTATAAGTGCCAAAGTTATAAGCCACTATGGGTGTGATTTGCTGTGATTTGCTGTGATGGTTATGGCCAGGGCCTAGAGTCTTGGGTGCATGGCCAAGACCAAATTTATAAGCACTGAAGTTATAAGCCACTATGGGTGTGATTTGCTGCGGTGGTTGTACTTATTATAATGTACTTACTGTTTGGTTTGGTAACTGGAGTACATATATTCCTTGTTAATTTTTGTGATAAAAGAAAAGATCATGTTAGTATTGGTAGTTTGTAATGACTTATAACTTTGAATAATCGACATTTTTGTATTTTTTTTACACTCATATTTAGTAGATTACAAACCAGTGTACTGTGCAATTTGCTCAGTTTCTGTGTTTGTTGCTAAAATCATTGGGTCTGTGGGAGAAAAAAATCCATGTTGGATTAACATTAAATCTTTTTTTGTTATGCTACAGTCTATTTGTTTGTTTGTTTACAGTGTTCACTTGTTGTTTCTGGCTAATGTTCTATATGTTGGCTTGTTTCAGATTTTTGGAGCAGTTAGATACCTGTTGGCATATTCTAACTGTGTATTTTTTGTTATAATGAAGTGGTATTGATTTATCTGTTTGGTTATTGAAAATTTTGTGGCAGTTAGATACCAGTTGGTGTATTCTAACGGTCTATTTTTTGTTATAACCTAGTGATATTGATTTATCTGTTTGGTTATTGAAAATCTTGCGGCAGTTAGATACCAGTTGGCGTATTCTATCTGTTTATTTTTTGATATAATTTAGTTGTATTCATTTATCTGTTTAGTTGTTGTAGAATCTTGGGCCAGTTAGATACCTGTTGGCATATTCTAACTGTCTATTTTTTGTTATAATAAAGTGGTATTGATTTATCTGTTTGGATATTGTAAAATCTTGGGGCAGTTAGCTACTTGTTGGCATATTCTAACAGTTTATAGTTTTTTAATTGAAGTTTTGTTAATGTTTAAGTACAGATTAGTTAATAAATTTTGGTTTTAAGAAGATTAAATAAGCGTTTGTAAGATTTGCTGGTAATCTCTGCTTTAGAGTAATGGTACTATCATTACATTCAACCATCCGCTTTTTTTTTTATGTATGCAGTATAGTGACCTGCATTGGTTGTGGCTCCTGTGTGGTAGATTATACCTATTGTTGTGAAGGTTTTCTTACCAAGTGATACTTGACCATGTGTGCATCCAGTCAGCTTGCAGTTGTTTTTGGTACCATCTGCATTGTAGCGTAGAAGCATTAGTATTACGTATTTACTATTTGTTTGTATTAGTAAGGTGGAGCGATTATCCGAAACGGAGGTAGTACATAATCTACCATTGTTTGTGTTTGTATTTTGTACAAGTTGATGAAATGGAACGGATTCACAATTGGGTATGGATACATACACAAAGCGCTCATTGGGGATTTTTTTCCTGTGTCACATTGTTGCAGAGAGTGCATGTATGTTTCCACATGTATGAAATCTGGAAGATTTCATTTATAGGTATGTTTTTGTTTTCCAGTGTTAGGTACATTAGAAATTTTTGTGGATCTTCCTGTGAGTTTATAGTGAATTTCACCATTCCAGCACAGTAGTCCAATTGTTGTCTTATTCCATGAACACTATACGTGTTGTCAGGATTGTTTGTTGCGTTTCTATGAAGTACTAACATTTGCAAAAACAATTGGTCTGTACTGTGCAAGTAAATGTTGTCAACAATTGGTGGTAATTGAAATAGAATATTCATTGCTACATTTGCGTAGCAACTTACGCCAGTTATATTTGAAAATTTAAATGGACCAGATAAGTCTGTGTCCAAGTCATTTTTTTGGAATGTGTGTTGTTTCTTTGAAGAAGTACTTGAGTTACTTTGAGTAATAGGTTCTTCTTAGGTTGTGGTAATTGATGAAGTATTAGTTTCTTTGACTCTCGTTGGAGGATTTGCAATGACATCCTGTTGCATTTCTGTTTGGTTTAGTTTTCTTTTACAACAATTTACTTTTTGTGGAACAGGATATGTTTTTAGATGGGGGTGTATAGTGAACAAAATCTATTGTATTCTAAAATGCAAGGAATATCAGCGTTTACTTTACTTGTATCAAAGTTGATTAGAAATAGACCATCAAGTGTACGTAAGCGTGTTCGTGCTACGTAGCTCATGCCTTCTTTAAAGACTGTGTTACCAATATCTATCAATGCTTTGTCTAGGGTAAGACCTTGTGATTTATGAATGGTGACTGCGTATGCAAGAGTTAGAGAAAATTGTTCTCTGTGCACATACATGTCTTCAAAGAGAAGGAATCGAGCTGTTGAGGGTCCTATCCTTTTCACTTCTGAAAGTTTGTCAAAGAGAATATTGACAAACTGAATGTTGTTGTCACGTGGGTATGTTTGAAAGCCAACAACTGTACCCAGTGCTCCATTAACTAGTCCTTGATCCACGTCAAGGTTATGTTTAAGCATTACTCTTCAGTTTAAGGATAATTTTAATATTTTTTCCACTTCAGCTGTGTTGGAGAACTATTTAGTCTTGTTTTGGCTTGCTCACACATAGGTAGTGTCATACCATGTACGTCTAGTTTGTCTGTGGCGCTAATTTCAATTATTGGTTGCATTTCTTTTTTCAAAATTGGTTCATTGAATTTGGAACAGCTTGCAAGAGTTGTCATTAAGGCCATATAATTGATATTTTTGTGTGCTAATTGTTCCATAACATCCATAGCACATGCATTATCGCTATAAAGTGCATGAATGTGCCGTGTTTTCATTATTGTTTTTGCTTGTTGAAATAGTATACCAACTCTAATACTTTTTAAGATGTTGGCAAAAGTGAGATCTGCAGTTTGCCACATGTTTTCTGTTAATTCTCTGTATTGGAAATGTTGCCAAAGGTTGACATTTCCTATGCTGCCAACAGTTTTACGGCAGAGTTTGTGTCCTAAGGTTTTAAAAAAAGGGTCACCTTTCACTGGTGTCAATTGAAGAAGATCTCTGAAAACAATAATGTGTTTTCCCCCAAAGAGCTCTTCGTAGTTTGTTTTGAGTACTTCTTGTAATGTGAGGTGAATCAAAGCCAACATTAGGTTGGAGACCATGCTCACGTCATCTATTAGTAGCATTTTCATTTGTTTTAATACACTGTGTAGTTCCATTGCAGCTTCTGTAGAAAGTTTGTAATAGTCTAATTTGTTTTGGTGTTCTACTGGCAGGAGTAGTAATCAGTGTAAAGTGACAACGCCTATGTTGTAGGCAGCTAAACCTGTGGGTGCAGTGACAACAGCTGACAGTTTGTTGTTTGTCAATTGTTGAAGGAATTTCCTGATGATTTTGATTAAGAATGTTTTGTCAGAACCAGCTTCACCACTGACGTACAGTAGTATAGGTTTGTAATTTTGGCAGGTGCATTCTTTATTTTCATGTTGTACACCATGTGCAATTTCTTATGTTACTTCTTGAAAAATGCTACGCTGCTCATTGTTTAATTTTGATTGTAGTATAGTTAAGTCTTCTTTATCTTCATACTGACACATGGTGTTTTCTACTTCTGTCAAAGCTAATTCTGCCTCATTTGCTATTAGTGGCTGTCACAGTGGTTTTTGGCTTCCTGTTGCAGAAGGTTGACTACTGTGAGGAGTGTCCTTATCTAGTTGGGCTTGGAGTTCTTCTTCATGTTGCTGTTCATTGTGCAACATTGTTTTGTAGTGTGTAAAGTTTACATTGGTTATAGTGCTTTTATTTGCTTTGAAAGCATCTTCGTAAGAGTCATAGTTATCTAGTATTTCTTCTTCTTTTCTCCATTGTTTAAAGAGTTGTAGAAGGGACATGTAATATAGTTCTTTGTGTTGAGGAGTCTTTAATGACAATTTCATATGATTAATTAAACTTGGTTTGGTGAGTTTTACTTAGCTGCTTTCACAATTTGTCACTCTGTATCTACCTTTTTTTTCATTGGGTTTTATATTATTTTTGTATGTGAAGTTTTGGGCTATGTGGTATAGACATATGGTTTCCAAAGTGGTACTTCTGTTTGGGTAGTTTGTGTCCAGAAAATTGTTTTTCAAAATGTCTTGGCTGTTGGGATCATTTTTGGCTATTGTTTCTATGTCGTTGTATGATTTGAGAACTATGTTTCTAGATTTAGCAGGACCAAGACTTAGCCGTACTATATTTTCAGATTTTCCATACAAAGCAGTACCGGTTAAACGATCTGCTGCTTCATAGAAGCCACATTCTCTATGGGAGAGCATTTTTATGCCCAAGCTGTACAATTTCGGAGACAGTGTTTTGTCTGATGACAGGTAATTCCAGAGGTCTTGAAGCTCTCTTTTTTCTGCGTTGGTTAAGTATGCTGTAACATATCGTGCAACTGCAGTCGAATTGTCTGCAGTGTACTGCACATCTATGTTTGCATTCTATAAGAGGGCAATGATTGCATTGTAATCATTGATATATTTTTCTTCTTCTGTTCTTTTTATGTAATATCTATTTTAGGTGATTTACCATTAACACTATGTCTAACTGAAGACATGAAGTTGTTCACTTGACCTGTTTTTTTTTTACCTGGTCTAGGGAAACCAAAGCAGCATTTGGTGTAGTATTTCCCTTTGTTTTTGTATTTGCGATGACAATATTTGCCACATTTGTGTCTTTGAAATTGTAAAATTTGTGCATGAAGATCACTATTTGCTGCTTCTGATGGAATTTCACAAGTGACATATTTTTCGCTAAACCGTAACACAGTGGCATCATTATCTTGACCAAATTTATGAGCATCTTTAATCCATAAAAGCATGTGGATATGTGGTGCTCCTCTGGCTTGGTATTCTTTTCTCCAAAAGACGTGTTGCACTTCTCCGAGGGGAGGAACAGTTTTATTACAAATAAAGTGTAGCATAGCAATGAAGCGATGATGAAAATATCTTGAAACATTAACAGGATCTAGAGAACAAAGTTCTCCAGGTGTTAGTATATCTATGTTTTGTTTTTGTTTGATATGCGTTGGAAATCATGTAAATTTTCCCATGCATATTCTTCACAACTTAATGTAACAAACCAATTGGGTGGGCGAAGGTTTCTTAACATACAACGTACATCTCAATGACGTCGGAACTTTTAAATTTCAGTATTTCTTTTTTGTATGTGTGTAGTAGAAGGTTGCCATGCAAAGAATTGTTGCTAGTCTGTTGTAAAGATATTGCATTTTGTAAGTGGCTTTCACTTTTCAAAATATTTTTTTCTGGATATAGTCGATTTCTTCAAGTAGGTCTTTGGCTGTACCATGTAGAAGAATGTTATTTAAATTGGCTAGTGCTAAAGCAGGACTTTTAGCATAGTACAATTTATAGACTAGATTTCTTATAGTTGAATGATGTGTTGATATTATTTTGATATGCTGGAAGGTGGTTTTGCAAATAGGTCCTGAAATGCAGGCTAATGAATGTCCTTGTAGTCCAGTGTACTTGCGCACTGGACAGGTATCCATATTTTGCAGTAGTTTCATTTTGATTTTGTCTTTGCCTTTCACATACTGATTGAGGAATTGGGGTAACGACTTGAAAGGTTTTTTGGGAATGTTACACATTGACGTGCAGGGCCATTTGTATACCAGACGTTCTGGTTCAGTTGAATGGAGAGGTAATTGTAAGTTTTCTGGGGAAATTTTTGAAAAGCAGTATTTCTTGTTCCATTATGGTCTTAACTTTTTCATAACCTCGTCCACTGCTATGTATGGCAATTGTATTTGTTTGCTTTTGTTTGTATGCTTCTTCATTCAAATATTCATCCACGAGGAGCAAAGTTATAAGCCACCCAGAAAGTGCTCTTCCTTGAGCAACTTAACCATAACTACATGGCCACTACCACGGCCATGCAATATATTCAGTGAAAAAACATTGTTTAAGGGACATTATGGTTAAGTTGCACTAATACAAACCTAACAAATTCAATGGAAAATATTTGTTAAAGTTATGTTATTGTTACAAGTAAAACCAAAAAACTCCAGAAATGTGCCAGTTATGGTAAGTTAAGCAACCATAACTCCCACCACCACTATGTACTGCTAAGAGTAATACCCACAACATCAAAGATGACATGACAAATTTCATTGATGATGTCATTGATAACCTCAGAAATGTAGGCCACTTGGTTTTGGTCACTGACTGTAGAAATGTTTAAATGAAAAAGTTGTGATATATACACAAGACGTTAACCTTCTTGTATATTGTAGAAGTACTTGGGTTAGGGTTTGGTGTCAGCCAGCTCATGGTGCACAGATATAAGCCAATAACCAGACATGCACACTCACAATTCATACGAGTACTTCACAATGAACTCTGACATTTTGTATTGATACTGTTTCTGTTTTCTGTACTGTAATATGGTGGTATGTGCCTCTAATTTGTATGCATTGTGGGTATTTGTATATATTGTTTGTAGTAACACACCTATGTAGTAGGTCCTGACTTAATAACTATGTATTCCATGTTTAACATTACAGAAAACTCTGCAAGGATATATTTCATGATTTTACAAAGCAAAATTGTCAGAATGAAAATATTCTACTTCTGCAGTGTATGCTGTACCCATTTCTTATGTGTATGTATGAGTAGCTTACTGTATTCATAAAAACACTGTAATATAATGTTTTGTTTGCATAACTACATTTGTTCATATGTTAAGTAGTTGTGCATAGATCTCAGAAACACCCGCAACAGCTTGTTACCAAAATTATGAAAAGAACCCTTTGTAAGGACAAGATAATTGTCATGACATCTTTGATGTCGTGGGTGCTAGTCTTAGCAGTCCACAGTGGTGGCACGAGTTATGGTTGCTTACCTTACTATAACTATCCAATTTTCAGGGATTTTTTGGCTTTACTTGAAACAATGACATCCATTTAACACACTTTCTCCACTGAATTTGTTCTGTTTTTATTAGTGCAACTTAACCATAAAGTTCCTTTAACAAAGTTTTTTTTCACCAAATTTCATGGGTTTTTATGAGGATACCCTTAATTTTTCTAAAGTGTCCCTTACATCTTCATAGTGAACCTCAGCCATAGAGTCCACGGACTGTGCGACTGTCTGTGGATTTCGGACAGCAGTCACGCTGCCAAAAAAGCACAGGGGTTACCTTACATTGTTGTATCCTGCAAAGGGCAAAGACATGTACTTTAACCAACAAGAGATATATGTAGCACATTAAAAAAATAAATATGTATTCAAATTCTGTACTTAAGAAAACAGAAGTACATTTTCATAGGTTTCACAATACAATGAAACGCACCAAGCAGAAAGTTGAACTGTACATCTAACAGTATTACCTCAGTGCAACCTTGAGTACACACTCACAAGCAGCTCACAGTTACTCAGAAGAAACAAAAAGTAGTAAGTACACTATATTTCTTTCTGTAACATTTTCATTTATTATATGTACATGACTTGTAAGATATAGCAATATTGTTTTCTTTGAACAGAAATGGCAAGCACTCTGGAATGGTTGTAGCAACATTTTCGCCATGATGAAATGAGTGAAGGAAACAACTCTAATGGTAAAGAATACATTTTTAAACCAGAAAAAGGGATGTAAAACATATGACATGTCACTAAAACATGGTTTTCTTTTTAAAAGTACATAGTGCAAATGAAGAAAGTGGCCCGAAGTTCTATTAAATTACCAAGAAGATGGCCAAAGACAGCCCCTAACTCTAAATCCAGAAAATGAAATACTAAACTTATCTGTAAAAATTGATGAATTGAACAATAATTTTGTACACTTGATGACATTTGTTAAAAATGATGTCAAAGAAAATATAAAATATCAATGCTCCACTTGTACCTGTGCCCATTCACCCTGTCCCAACCAATCATCCCCATCAAATTCCCTAAATCAAAGATGCTACGATGAAACCTCAATCCCTTCCTCCCCTCATTAACAGTGTGTTGAAAAACCCCAGTTCCCCCATATCTGTTTCCCATTCTGATTCCCAATCTCTTTCCTAATTCTTTGTATGTTTTTTCTTTTAATAAATAAGTGTGTGTCTACTGTTGGTATGTGTCTTTTTTAAAAAGCCCCACCTGGAGTCTGCAGACTGCACTACTGTCCGGGCTGTCCGTAATCAAAACGGAGGTTTCCCCTGGACACTGCGCCTGTCCGGACATTCCTGCCAGGTTGTGTCACATTTTGAATTAGTTAGGGGACTCTGCCCCTGTACTGCAGACACCTAGACACATGCGCAACTAATCCCATTGTGCCACAGACACTGTGCTTGGCTGGACCTGTAAGCTCACATGTGTCGCTCTTTTAATTAGTTCAGGGACTCCACACTGACCTATGGACACTGGAACACATGTGCACCTCATCCCATTGTGCCCCCGGACACTGCACCTGTGCGGACCTGTCTGATAGCACGTGTCCCACTTTTAATTATTTTGGGGGCCCCACCCCTGTCCTACGGACACTGGCACACATGCACACGCCGTCTCTCATGCAATGGGTGTCCCAAGGACAGCCATCCTATCCGCGGTCGTCGGGGACGTCACCATTTGACCGCACCCACGCTGCATGTCAGGAGTATCCACGGACACTGTCCATGCCCCGGACAGTTTCAAACTGTATTCTTGGCCAATCCAGGGTGTTTTAAGCTGAAACTTCACCCTTGCAGAGGTCCAAGACCATGTCTTACTTGAACTAGAGACGTTTTGTACATTTTTTAACCCCATCTGTAGATTAAAGTGTCTGCGGACAGTCGTGCCGTCTGAACACAGCCGTTCTAAAGGGACCCACCCACTAATACTCTACATTGTGTTTCTGGCTGTCCAGGAGTGAGCACCTGCTGCTGATTGGGATATTGCCTTTCTCTGCTTTGTACTTCTTGAGAATGGCTTCCATGGCTGCTGCAGCTGCCCCACCACGACCAATGCCACCACCATCTGGAGGGTCTGGAGAGGGGAACAGGCGTGGAGATACAGAGATGGATCAAGAGGAGGATCAGGGTGAGGTAGTGGAAATCCCTCTCACCAGCTCCCAACATGAATCTTGGGTGTGGAGGAAGCTTTCTACGACCATTATGGGGTACCTAAGGCTCGTGCGGACAAGATTAGATGAACTGAGTGCAAGGTTGTACTTAGTTGTGGAAAACTGAGTCTGTACAGCTGTGGGACCACCTCCATGCAGCGCCAACTCAGATGAAATCACAAGGTAGCAGCGCAAAAGATTGTCCTGAAGGAGCGAGCAGGTTGACATTCACTGGCACACCCTCATCATCCGCTTCTGCCTCCACAAGAGACACACCTGTGGGGCAGAGGATCCCTGCGGAAGCCTTGCAGGCCATACATGACTTAGTCAACCCTTACCTTTCGAGGGTGACAGTGCTCTGTATGTACTGTGACACACCGCTCTGTTGGGGAGAGCAGTTTTGAAGTGCTTTCAAGGCTATGGTCAGGGAGAATGAGAAACACTGCCCCTGACCTAATTAAGGCCCACCCAATATCTTCCTCTCCCCACCTGCCCCTTTGTCCCTGTGGTTGGTGCCCCTTCACTCCTCTCCCTTCCCTCCCATGGGTTTCCTGTGAAAAAAAGCTACAAAAAAATATAAAACACGCAAAATAAAAAAAGGTTCTTTTTAATGCCACCTTTCACAGTTCAAAAAGAGAAGTACCAAAAAAAGTTACAGGCCCCTACACAGTCTACGAAGTCCGTGGACAGCGCAGTATTCCAAGGACATCTACAAAATGAGGGCAGTAGTGGCATCAAAAACATTGTACTGTTTTGCATTTCAAATTGGTAACTCTGAAGAGAGCCTATTTGGGTGTGTTTGGTTTTTAAAAGTTTTTTATGTTTTAAAGTAAATCTTGATGACATTGAGCCTTGCTTTCTCCATTTGCGGACCAACTGAACTGGAGCCCTTCCACATCTGTATCTAGGCAATGCGAGAAAAAATGTGTTGAGAGTTCGGGAACATTTCCTTCATTTTCCCAAATGTCTCATTCATTGCATACTGCAATGAAATTCCAGTTACATAACCTAAACTTTTGCCTCCACAATGAACAAGGATAATTTCTGGATGTTGAAGCAGGACCAAATTGACATGAAATGGGAGTAAGTCCACCCACTTCATGCCGCACACTTCATTCCACAAGAACATCATGAAATCCAAGGTTTTCATCCACTCCACACTGCTCTGCATACACCTTCAACCAATGGATCCTCGAGTACCCCAAATTCCACACACTTTGCCTCATGAAAGACACAGGCATAGCTATCTGCACTGCTCTCAGCAAACACTCCTTCTGCCAAACTCTCTCCTAGCAAACCAAACCCAGGAAATCTTATTGGCCAATCCCCTGGGCTGCACAGTCCCATGTCCATGCCTGGCATTGTCAAAAGACCCAAATGTGGCATGTGCCATCCACAGACTACCGCGGTGTCCACAGATAGATCGCTCAATTCAAGGGGGTGGTGACTGAAATTAAACACAATGGGCCTCATTACAAGTTTGGAGGTAGCCATGGCGCTATATCTGCCATGGCTGCCTCCAAACCCGGGTCCAGGTCCGGTCTTGCGGAATGGGGACTTACCGGGACATTCGGACCTAGGCGGACCCAGCAAGTCCCCATTCCAAATACCATTCCCCATTCCCATTTGAGCCCCTATAGGGCTCAATGGGAATGGGGAAGGCACTAATAACGGGTCCGCAAATTGCGGGCCCGTTATTAGCTCCAACATCCCTTAACGGGTCCCGTAAAGAACGGCTGGTCATACCAGCCGTTCCTGCTGGGACCCACTAAGGGGGCCTCATTATGAGTTTGGAGGTATCCATGGTGCTATTAGCATCATGGCTGCCTCCAAATCCGGGTCCGGGTCCAGTCTGGTGGAATTTGGACTTACCGGGACATTATGACCTAGGCGGACCCGGTAAGTCCCCATTCCAAATGCCATTCCCCATTCCCATTTGAGACCCCATGGGGCTCAAATGGGAATGGGGAAGGCGCTAAAAACAGGCCCGCAAATTGCAGTCCCGTTATTAGCTCCAAGGTCCCTTAATGGGTCCTGTAAGCAAATGAAAGATGTATACATTTACAACAGTGCTGTGTGTAATTTTTAATAAATAAAGGAAACAACATGGAAATTATTTCGCCAACGTATTTCTATAACACTCAGTGTGTGCAATTTCATTTACTATGCCACACCTTCATACATGCTAGCTCAATTCTCTTTTCTAATCTGTACATGCTTCTTGGCTTCCAGATTTTTCTCTGCATTCTGGGACTTGCAGTGGACCATTTCTAATGCAAATAGTGGAACCACAACTCCCACTTTTCCAGCAAAAGAGCCATAATTTAATAAGTAAGTACACATTACAAAACATCCCATTCACAAGTATACGTGTACTGCCAACATAAAAAACCTTCCCACAAGTGCCACTTAAAAGTGTTTCTCATATTTTCATATCAATTTATTTAAGTTACACATAGTACTGACATAAATCTACAAAAACCTGTTTTTCTTTCATGTCCACCCTCCCAAAAAGGAAAGCTTTTTAAATACTCACATTTTCCATTTTCAATTTTATAAAAATGCCACACTTTCTTGCTCCAGCCTCATATGGGCATACTTATCACGGGACCACCGGCCCCATTAGCACACTGCCGGTGCTCCCATGTTCCCATTCCCATAGAGTGCTACGCAACTCCAAAGATCTATGGACTAACATTTCCACCACCTGACTTTCCACGCCAACATGACCTGTAATGTCCTGGTGCCACAGGAAAGCTAGCTGCCAAACAATTATTAGGAATCTGGTGACAACCCGTCTGCAGCAAAGGCAGGGTTACCAACATATTCATAATCACATCCATAGTTACTAACTCTTCTTCCCAACAACTCCTCCTACATTGCAAAATAATGTCATCTTGTACTAAAATTACTTTGCCATTACCATACATACCCATTAATTTTCTCCTTTCCGAATTGAAGTGAAGAACAACCTCCTGAAAGTCAACCTACCTCCTAGAAGACAACAACCTAAAGAAAACATCTCTTCACATCCTACAAAGTAAGTGTATATGTGTACTAGTATCATTGCTGCTAGTCATACAGTACAGTGTAGCCGCATACTAGCCTACACAACTCCTTCAAAGCCTACAACATTTACTTCACTCTTATTCATTGCACCTCAGCAGGTACACTCTTTGTATTTTCATCTGAACACCATTATCATAAGACCCACTAATATCATGAGAACATCGTAATGTCCTTACTTATTTAAGCACACTACACTCTCTAAGCCAAGCCATTCACACATCTACACACACAGCTACTCTTACAACCTTGCCCACCAGAAATAGCAACCCATTGTACAATCACACAGCCCTCTATTTATGTCTGCCCTCACATTCACACACTCATACACAATGCACACATACATATTCCACAATTTACCAACCCATACTTTTCTTTTTTTCTGCAACAGACAAACTGAATGTCTACTAAAAAGCAACTCTGTAGAAAACTACGAAAACTTAGAGCAGATAAAAATAAAAGCATGCAAGATACTCATCCACCTCTAGCAGAATGTATAGCAAATGTTCACATAAACTTGCTAATACAGTCAGTCAACAGAACTGAACTAGTTAGCACTGAATAAACTAGGGTTCATCTTCCAAAAAGTAAAATTAAAAACAAATGTATGAAGAGGAATAAAACTGAGAATAACGCTACCACTATGTCTACCAATGTTAATGTAGCCAGAGTTAAGCATTAAAAAAAAAACAGCATAAAAGTCACGCTTGACCCTTAAAAATTACCAGGGTAGAGTAATCCTGGAAGCTCTCATTAACAGCGCAAAGGTTCTCAAAAGAGAATTGTTTATATTAATTTTAACCAAAATGAAACCACTAACACAATTAATCAGTATACTACAAAAAGTACTTCTAAACATGCACAATGTCAACACAGGTACCTTTGCAAACTTCTGCACAGTTGAATAGATTCACACAAGCAGCCCAGAACAATATTTCAATGATGAGGCTTATAAACAAGAACAGAAAAACCCAATTGCCATACATAGTAGTGACTGAGCTATGAAATGCTAGACAACACCATTATGGCACAAGAAACCCTTATTGAAAAAACATCCGCAACAAACTTACAATCAACTCTTCCTTCCACCGAACCAATCCGACCAGTCTACAAATGGCCATGCACCTCAATGTGTCACATATGGAAACACACCTTCAAATCTTTATGCCAATTCCTCAATCACTATGTGAAAGCAAAAGATAAAATTAGAATAAACACTTTACATAGCATGTATTCCTGTCCAGTACGCAATTACATTGGACTGCAAGGACAACCATTAGCCTGCATTTCAGGACCTGCTTGCAAAAGCACCTTCCACCACATCAAAATGTTAGCAACACACCAATCCAACATGGGCACGTACATTTTTTGTCCACCCCTTCCCTTTTCACTGGCTTAGCATGTTCCATTTTATCTTTCAAATTAGACTTTCCTGCCCCTCCTTTTTTGCAAAACTGCATGTGCTAAGGAGCACTGCACAGAAGAAGTGCAATAAACTCGACTGGTGTCATCTTCTTCAATGCAAGTAAGAATATGTTAAAATAAATCATCCCGCTGTGGCTGCACTCAATACCAACTCCATTTGCAGTTTTTAAAGTGATCACTTTTTTCTGAGAAGGCACACATTGCATCAAGGCCGGAGCTTTGGTTGCTTAGCAACCTAGTAGCAGCGGGGAAATGAACCTATTTTTCGGGGGCCCAGCAGCCCACAGCACACTGCACAGTAGTTAGCAAGGTAGTTTGCGTTTTTTCACCTACCTTTCAATTTCTGCTTTCAGCAGGTATGTGATTGAGATGTAGGTGCTTTGCTTGAGGGCGCCCTGTCATTAGGAAATGCCTGAGTGTGTCGGTGCCACATTGAGTCTTGCATGCCATCATGTAAGTACAGTGGTACATGGTTCTGAAGACACAGACTGTTGGCTATTTCTTGTTTGTGTTTTCTCAGTTTAAATGATCTGTCGTAAATGAAAACTTGCAGAGATCTTAAGGCTGCAATAGAGGGCTGGTAGTGCATTTGGTACAGAGGCATGAAACACCATCCTGCTCAGTAGCATTGACAAAGTGTCAATAATTCACCTTGATTGGGCAGTCCTAGGCTGCCAAGCAAGTTTTAGGGTAGGGGTTCTGTGCATGGGTGTGGGCTTGAGTGCTGTGGAGGGCCTTACTCTTTCAGTTACCGTCTTTCCGAGTGGCTGGGGTGACTTGCCTTTCATGAATAAACCTGTTCGTGCGGCATAGGCTTTGAAGAAACTCACAGGGTGCCTTGAACGGGCTTTCAATTGGAGGCAGGGTCTGCTGACATGCTGTTAGGGAGAATTCTCATTCTATGGCTAATTTCCGTTACCTATAGAGTCCCCCAGCATCTTTGCTGGATTTGATGGGTTTGGTTCTTTTTACTAGCTAAGAGTGAGACTCTTTTTCCCACTGTTAGGCATTTTTGCTATGTGTGTTCTAGGCTATTTTTGTGTTTAATGTCTATGGGATTTTCTCACCCCCATAGGAACCATCGTTATTCACATGTGTTACACAGCACCCTCAGTGCAGTGACACAGGGGTGTCATAGCGACTCCCAAACATAGACTCTATACCCTCGGACTGACTACTGTCTCCCAAGGCATGTAAAGTCCCCATTGACTTTACTAGTCAATTTTTATGAACTTAACCAGTCCAACCCATCTTACTATGGAGGTACTGGAAAGGGTTAACAGTTTTTCCCTTGGGTTAATTTTCAAGGGGGTACCCTAAAGTCCCTCTCTCTATTGTTTCTGGCTGGTGGCAGTGGTTACTACCGTAAATATTCGACCGCAAATATTTCCCTATGGGATTTATCCATTGTTCGAGGCTACCACTTTTTCTGACAGCCTCTAACATACCGCTGATGCATTTTAATATTAACTTTGCTCTGGTGGGTTTTATTTACCAGAACTTTAATATAACTTCTTTCTAGAGTCTTCCTCTAAACTCCTAACCCAGGTCGGGGATCCTTTGTTCGTCCTTTTGGCAGGCTTCTGCCGAAAAGCCCTCCTTTCGACGCCACTGAGTCTGGGGTGGGTCCATTGTGTGGGAGGGGGATTAGGACCCCTGGACAGGGTTGCCTTCACAACCCATGTGGCACTCTATCCTGTAAGGCTGGAGGGTCTCCCGCCAAGATGACCACTCCACTGTGTGAGTGACAGCTAGGCTGTATGAATGGGGATCTTTTTGCATAAAAGCAGGGTCCTGAGGACTGGAAGAGCAAGACGTTGCCACTGGAACTAAGAAGCCGAAGAGGAGGGAAGCCAAAGACAACTGCAATGACTGAACCACCGGTGAAGCCCTGCTGCAGCGTCTCACCACTTTTCTCCACACGACGAGAGAAGATCTACATCTGCAAGAGCCTTCTTCCCTTGAGCTGGTGGGGCCAACCAGATTGCCAATCACCTTCCGGGACCTGCCTTGGTCGAATCTCCCGTACCCTGTACTCGGAGGCCGGATAGCCAGGCACCAGTCCAACTGGACCACGATTTAAAGGAGCGTACCTTTTATTTGTCGGGCAGCGCCGTGGCTGGTTTCATCCCTGGGTAGTGCAGCAACTCGAACCTTTCTCCACGACGAGAGCCTCTCTTCCTCTGCTGGATCACCCAAACTACAGGAACCACCAGGAAGAACCGCCACTGCAGGAGCCACTTCTTCATTTTAAGGTACATTGTTCCGCCAGGCCGCCCTTTCTTCGCGGTAGCACTAAAGGTGTTTTAAATCTTTTACCTACCTGTTGGGTTGGCCACCCCTCTCTCTTAACATTGTCTTTTCAACTTCTGCAACCACCTTTTCAAATTCGTTAACCAAAGACTTGACTGCAGCTACAAGAACATTTTGCTCCTGGGCCCTTGCAATGTACCACTCTGGCACAGGCCTACTGACTCTGGCTACATTTGTTAGACCTGCCTTCTTTAGATTGATTCTCACTGAGAACTGTGTTGGTGCACCTGTTTCTTTTAACTACCCTTTCCTTCCCATTTTTAAACCTTGAGCCATTTTGCTCAGTTTTCATTTAAGTATTGCTTATACTGATGCACTGCCTTGCTTAAACTGGTTCACAAACTCATGGGAAGTGTTGCTAGGGTGTGTAAGAACCTATTTCTATATAACTTGTGCTTTCCCTCCCTTGTGAGGAATTGTTAGAGGATCCTTTGTATGTAGTTGTCACTGTGCCGTTTTGCTAATTTTTCAATCTAGTTGACTTGGTCTACAATTTAACTTGGGAGTGTGTATATTTTTCCTTTGACTTAATTAAACTTGCTTGATGACTGTGATACATGTGTTTTATTAGAAGTGTATAACATAAATATATATCTACTTTTTAATACAAAGCTTTGATCAGAGTTTCCTTGTGCCATAGTGCTGTAGGCCTATTGTGTATACCCTGAATACTGCTCATCCCCCTCTTGAGATAAGTCTGACTGCTCAGCCACAGCTACCAACTAAATCTTTGTGGTACAGACCGATACCAAAGGGGATTTATTGCTCTCACCTGCAGTCCTAATCTTGTGTAGTGCTCCCTATGGGAACTGCACAGGATTCTGCCTAACACATGCCTCCCACCCACCCAATCCGCTACGGCAACACATAAAAACACATCTGAAAACTAACGTAACACCCAGTTGGTCACAAGTAAGTGTGAATAAGGTGCGATAAAAAAAATGGTAATCGTTTGCATATGTTGGGAATTCATTTGCAAATGCCCTGCATTCATGACAGGTTAAAAATCTAGAACCTTCCAGCAGCCCTGAACAGGTATATGTTCACGCAGTAAACATTGCAACCCTCTGCATAGTGGTATGGACTGGGTGTTTTGTGCTGACAGGACAGCATACATATTTTGTAAGTATATTTGCAAAGCACTCATCGCGTTCTGCAGACAGTGAGGTTTTTTTATTGCTGCCACTACCAATAAAAAGTGAGTAAAAGAAAGGCACACACTTTACTGTGTGTACAGTTGCATGAGGTTGATTGGAGTGTGGTTAAGCACACATTTAACGACCCAGAATAAACATTGAGGAAGGCAGAGATGTTTTTATGGGAGGGCAAAAGGGGCACTTGCCCAGGGCCCCCACCTTGGAGGAGGCCTCACAAGGCTAGCTGATCTGATGAAGTAAAATTCCATTATTCACTAGTCTTAAATAGCAGACGTCAGGATATTTTATGGGGTGCTTCTGAGGCTCTAAACCCATTCCCTTTCTGTTTGGCAAGTGCATTCTGCCTTGATCAATTCATCATGTTTTGCTTTCTGTGTTCACTGTTGTATAGATAGTTTGTGTGTTCCTAATGGCACAACTCTGTAGCATTCTTTCCTCCCTAAGGGAATTATGTTGATCATGTGCAATAGGCAATAATGAAATGCATATTGATAAATTGAGTGCCACAATGGTTCAGAAGTTAGCTCCGTGTGTGAAGCACCCATTGCAAAGATATGTGTTCATATGCAAAATTATAATATCACATTCCAGCAAGGCTGGCTGAGCCTTTCCTTTGTCTGAAGTTTATAAACCTGCCTGCATATGTACTTTGTTTTGCAGAACAACATCTGCTATTATCAGCAATGTACCTGTACCAGATAGCGGTTGCTATAAAACTACAAATTGGTTTGTTCAGATGGGCTATTGTGAAACCTAGGCAATTGCCTCCAACGATGGCATAAACTGTTAGTCCTAGAGGTGAATACGTATCCAAATTCAAGACTATGGAACGACAGTGTTCATGTTTTTTCCTGGATTTGCCAGCAGACGATACAGCGATCCTGGTCAAATCATCTAATATATATTACATTAATGTGCTGTCTTCTGTGAGATTTGCCTTCTTGCATGCCGCTGGTATCCTTTAGCCGATTACTTAATCTTTCTTCTTATGTAGGCCAATTGGGTGAAAGGGTAGGTAGACAGAAGAGAGCGGAACAGATGGTGCAGTCCTCAGGCAAGCACATTTTAAGGTCAGCTTGTTTGATGCAAAAACGGTTTGTTTTTTTGGTAAACGTCAAACAGGGTAATTCATGGAATAAATGTGCGCCGAAAGGGGAGCGCAAGCATGAAAATCGCAGCGCATGCATGCTAAAGCCGCGCAAGCAGCCGTTCATCGATTCATGGAATATGCTGCACTTGTGAAACCTGGGATGTGCGCCAAATCGGTGGGTGGCGCATGCGGGCACACACGTCACTAAATGGCATGCGCGACGCGCACAGAGAAAGCGCACATGGTGTAGCGCACACAAGAAAAGTGGGTGGAACATGGGACGTAACACGCAGAATGGGGAACAACGCGTGGAAATGTGGGCATTACGGGGGAAGTACAGGAGGTAAATGCAACGCTCACATGCGCACTAACAACACATATTCATGGAATCGAACAGGGGAAAGCCGTGCGCCAAAAAAGACGTGATAATCTGGAAACACGTACGCCAGAAGGAATCAGGCTTAAGCAGCCCCTGCGCAGCATAAAAGTGCACGCAGACAACAAACAAGCTCATACGCTACAATGAATATACCGTTCCTCGCAGCAGTGGTCGTGGGGCACCGCAGGAGGAGGATAGCCAGACCGGCCTTTTTGGGATGCCTGATGACCAGGTGTATGGGAGGTTTCCACCACAAATAATCCTAGAACTGGTCAGGGAGTGGGAGGATGACCTCACATCACCCACCCTGTGGTCCCAAGCACTGAGCCCCTTGGAAAAGTTGCTCAATGTACTGCACTTCTTGGCTACTGGATCATTTCAGCGGACAAGTGCCATAGTTGGGGGTGTCTCACTGGCCACGCAGTCACGCTGCCTACACCAGGTGTTGGGCATCATGACTGCACGCCCCTCAGTCCGCAGGCACATATACATGCCCAAAACACCTGCAGAAAGGCAGGCTGTCATCCAGGACTTTCACGGGGTGGCACACTTCCCCAAAATGCTAGGTGCCATTGATTGTACCCATGTGGCTCTATGTCCTCCCATGGCCACTGAGCACATCTATCGAAACCGCAAGCACTGGCATTCCATCAACATGCGGGTTGTATGTGATGCCAAGGGAATCATCACCTCAGTATATGCCAACTATCCAGGTCCCAGCCATGATAGTTTCATATTCAGAATGTCACCCCTAAACCGGGACCTGGAAGCTGGGCAGCATGGCGACACATGGTTAATTGGTGAGTATAAATGCCTAGGCACATACATGCATGTCAGACACTGAGAAATGTGAAAACCCCACTAATGACAAACATTATTACTTCCCAGGGGACAGTGCCTACTCTCTGAGCACCTACATGATGACGTCAATTCGGAACCCCACCACACCATCCGAAGTAAGATACAACACAGCCCATATTGCAACCCGGGCCATAGTGGAGCACACATTCTGAGTGCTCAAGTCACATTTTCGCTCCCTTGACCACTCTGGTGGGCAGCTGCTATATGTGCCCCAAGTAGTGTGCAGGATCATAGTGGCAGCATGTGTCCTGCATAACAATGCAACCCGGCGGGCCGTGCCGGTGGACATGGTGGTGCCCCCACATTCCCAACCACATGCACGGCTGCTGCTCATGGGAGGTGAAAGGGCACATGGTGAGGCAGCCTGTACCCATCTTACACACAGGCCTGGCACATACCAGATGACAATCAATGATGATGACAAAAGGGACAGCCAACTGTCACAACCATACCAGCCTGAGATTGTTCACCTGGAAGTGCTACATTGTGTGCACCCTAGCTACTTAAAGACACCCAATGCTGTGTCAGCAAAAGGCACACATTCAGCCAGCATGCAGGACTACCCCCTTGCAAAATACCACATCAAAATAGTGGCATGTCACCCAACCCCACCCCATCTCAGCTACCCAACACACCATGGCATGGCATGCAATGTGAAAGCAACCAAATGAATGCACAACACATGACACAAGTGTCACAAAGTGCACTGCCCCAAATGGAAACAGGCCACAGACAATTTCCTCTCAGTAAGGAATATAAAACAACACACATGAACAAATACTGACCAGCAAGACAAAACATCAGTACACGATCAAACAGTGGCAACATATGACAGTAAAAAATTAAAGTAGTGCAAGTGCACCAACCTGACTAAGGCAACACATCGACCCCTTCTAACTGCAGAGTGTTGCTGGTAGGCAAATGTGTCAGTGTTACTGCATACAAAGTGAACTGCTTCTGCAAAGGAGACGGGCTTGTTAAGACATGAAGAAGGTACATATATATAAGGAAAAAGTCATGGATGTAGAATCATATATAAATCCACCATGCAGTGGAGAATTGAACAGCAATCCCCACTAGGGATGTATACACAGTTTGGACTACAGACTGCCCACACAATTTATGGGAGCCCAATGTCACTGTGTAAGTTACTGTCACTTGGTCACACCCTTTGCGAGCCTATGGAAAGGGGAAGCAGGAGTGGTGTGCTTGTGTCAGGAACCAAAGTTTCTAACCCAAAGACAGGACAAGCCTGCATGTGCCCGGCTGGAATACACAGTGGATGCCTACGGGAGCCACACAAAGCAACAAACTGTAACATAAAAAAATAAAAAATAAATAAATAAAATGGCCATGTGTGGACCGGGGGTAGGCCACCCCGGAGGGACGAGGTACAGGGTGCACTCCAACACCCACATGCATGGATGTTGAGAAAAAAAAAACCTCTATGGGCTCATGGCCTGCATGGCTATGCTACAGTGGGAGAGCTGCTGTCTCTGTCATCACCCTCTGGTGCTACATCAGAAGGTGGGCGTGATATGGGAGGCAGACCATGCAAAGCCCTGGCATGCTCCTCCTTGGCAGCAAGCATGTGGGTGTGGAAGGTTTGGTTCTGCAGGATGAAGGTACGGAGATCCCCATGCAGCACTTCACGGGTAGCATGCATTTCTGCCTGCATGGCCTCGCGTGATGCCCGGATCTCCTGACGGATTGCCTGGAGCACAGCTGAGAGTGTGCGTGTCAGCTGCTCCAGCAGCTGTTCTGACCTTGTACTCCGGGACACCTCAAGTTCACCCAGAGTATCTCTGAGGGACCTGTCTTTTAACCTCAGGGCAACTCTGTGGGCCTGTGACTCTGCAGATATGGCTGTGCGCAGAGTCTCCAGTCCTGTCCGTCGGTCCCTGTTGGACACCAACATGTCCTCCCTGTGTGAGTGGCAAATGGACTCTGTTGCCTGCTGCTGGAGCTGTACCTTCAGGGGGGGAGAATGGAAGTGGCCACCCTATCCACGACCTGAGCCATCATCTCACGCGATGCCCCCTGTTGTGCTGCTATAGTGTACATGGAGTTCTCCCACACAGTATTGGCCTGGTGGCGCACGGCCACCATGTTGGTGGGCACCACACCTGTTTGGGGCAAGGTGATGTGCACCTTGCTGTGCTGGCACTGCCTGTGGCTGCAGGACTGCATTCCTCCTTTGATGTGCTGGCCCGGGAACAGGATCAAATATTGTGGAGTGTGTCCCTGCATCCGTAACTGCCACAGGTGGACTTTCCAACACTGAATTTATTTATTTATTTATTTACATTTATAGAGCGCACTGCAGCCCATAGACATCGAGGCGCTATTACATGAAGGCGTAAGCAGCAAGATTGTGTAAACATAGGAAACAAAAGGTACTTAGTTACAGAGAGAGGAGCGGAACATAGTTACAAATGACGTTCGTAAGCCTGTAGATATAAAGGCAGGAAGGTTTAGACAAACAGCCTGGTTTTTAAGGCTTTTCGGAAGGCTAGGTGAGAGTCAATCCCCCTGAGGAGTGACGGTAGGGTGTTCCAATGTGAGGCTGCTAGGGCTGAGAAGCTCGAACCGCCCGCACATACTCTACAAGTCTTGGTAGTAGAAATCAGGTTGGTGTAGGCAGATCTGGTGGGCCTGGCCGAGGGGGGTCGTGAAATTCTCTGGGCAAGGTAGGGGGGAGCAAGGTCATGGAGGCATTTATGGGTGAGGGAGAGGATTTTAAAGATGATCCTCTGCCTAATGGGCAGCCAGTGGACCTGCCTCCTAAAGTCAGAAATGTGGTCTTTCCTGGAAAAACCTGTAGCGGCCCTGAGGGCGTTGTTCTGGGCAAGCTGGAGTTTGGCGATGTTTTTTCCGGAGGTCCCACCAAGGAGTGCGTTGCAGTAGTCCAACCTAGATCCTATGATGGCCCTAGCAATAGTGAGGCCATTTTGTGAGGATAGGAAGGGTCTTGCTGCGAAGATGAGTTTGGAGTAGTATGCTGAAGAGGAGGCTATGGCATTAACATGCTTATCCATGGTGAGATTAGAGTCGAGGTAGACTCCTAGAGTCTTGACTGATTGGGATACCGCAATCGGTATGTTGTCGATGGTAAAAGAGGTGTATTGTTTGTCAAGGTTGCCTAAAATGGTTGGTGACCCAATATGTAAAAGCTCGGTCTTCTCGCTATTGAGACAAAGCCAATTGTCAGCCATCCAGGCTTGGATGGTGGCGTAGATGGAGTTGAGGGTGTTTTTGTCCAGCTCATAGTCACCTGTAAGCGGGATGAGTACTTGGGTGTCATCCGCATAATTCGTGTATGAGATGCCCATAGAATATGAATGCCCCATAGAGGGGTCTACCCCAGTGCAGGTGTGTTGGACAGAACAGCATCCCTGCCAGAAACACTCACCTGCGACGGGACATATGTCTCAATGTCTGATTCAGCACTTGATTCATAGAGGTCTCCAGAGGTGTACCCAGAGACACCCGTGGACAGTATGGTCTGCATGAGTAATGGGTTTTCACCCACCACCACCCCACGTCCTTCACTGGTGCCCGGTTGTGGCTGTGAGTACTGCTGCCTCTGTGCCATCTCCTCCTCCTCAACAGCATCAAGTGCCTCATTACCTGCAAAAACATAAAAGAAAAGTAATTAAAACAGGCATGAGCACCATAGCACACACACATAGGCATGACGAGGCAGACATCCAGTACATAAAAGACACATGTCACACATGACAATAACTCTGGCATGCATGCACTGGCAATGAGTTGGAAGGGGAGGCAAAAAGCAGACACTAATGACTCCAAGATGGAAAAGCAACACATGTGCTGCATGCTGCATAGCACTGGCATCACACATTAGCCTGTGAGTGGCATGGACAAACCACATACATGACACTTGCCAGCACACAGATGGCACATACCATAGCCATGGCAGATTTGACAAGGACACCCAGATGGTAGCAAGTCAGTACTGTCACCCATCCATGTGAGATGGACATAATGAAATTGAAAATGAAAAATAGTGTGAAAAAACACGCATGTGCCACGCGCTGCAACAAAGCCAGTGTTCACTGATGCAGTGATGGTAGGCACATGGATACATCAGTGGTTGGTCACTTTGACATGACAGAACATAATTGTCATCTTCAACATTCAAACAGGGACCCAAAGTGATTGAGTAATGTGCACCTACACATGGCCTGCACACAACCAGCCTGATTGGTGAAATCATTCCCATAATAAGGTAACAAATGTGGGCCATTGTGGGGTGTAATCTATGACTGAAGTATGTTACATTTGGGGCAGTACGGCACAAAAATGTGTGGTAAAAATGCTAAGAAATTCATCAATCAGGCAGAATGGACAGGAAAACAATATGAACAATGTTGTGGCAAGATGACAGTTGAGGGGCAAGTGCTGTAATGTGGTGCTAATTGACTACTGCGGTCAGAAGGGATACTTGAAAACACTAACCCAAGGCTGGGGTATGGTTTGGAGGCACCACATGGGTGACCCATAGCAGTCCTGACTACACAGCCTCACCTGGCACTCAAGCCCAACACATCACCCAAGCAACATACACATGCTTTGCACACACATGCATGGCCACTCACCGGATATTGCCTCAAGATCTGGTAGGTATCCCACGCCTTGGATCTGATCCTCTGCAATGAACTCTCAAGCGATTGCCTCATGTTCTGTTAGTTCAACCTCCTCTGGTGGAGACCCACTGCCAGTCACCAGAGTAGAGGCATAATTGGAAGCCAGCTTGTTCTTTGCTCTGCGTTTGCGATCATTCCACCACTTAGAGCAATCATCAGCTGTGCGCCTCACAAATCCAAGGGAACTAATTTGGTCCACGAGGCACTGCCACTGGGCCCTACGTTGAGAAGTCGTAGTCTTGCACCCTACAGTCACCAGCATTTCACGGCCCTGGGCCGACATGTAGCCCACAAGTGCGTCTAGTTCTACATCATTGAGACTACGGTTCCTTGATGTGCCGGAGTGGGTAGCCATGTCTGGGGTCCCAGCCTGTACCGCAAGAGCACCCTTCTTCCTCTTGGAAGGTGGTGCGGACCCTGAGTGGTTTACGCCGCTCTGGTTGGCAGGGGCTGAAGCGCAGGTGGACTGGGCACTGGAAGTAGCCAAAGGCACGATGGCCAAAGGTCTCACTGCAGGCATTGGCTGCTGGGTGATGTTGGCAGGACCAACCTCGGTTTGATGGACTTGGACCAACACTGTCCGGGCTGGGAGACTCGGAGCTGGGGTGGATTGAGCTGCAGCTGCCCCTGCAGCCTCCTCACCCTGGCTACTTGGGGCAGCAGATGACATTGCTGCCCCAGATCCACGTGGCCTGGTGACAGCAACTTTCACCGACACATGTGGCTTTGACTTGGTGAAACGGAAGTCAGACTTGCAGTCATCCTGTGCTCGTTCGGATGACAATATGGGCCGGGTTAACAAGGCCTGAGCTGGGATGGTGTCAGCTACATCCCCTCGACCCATTGGGGGGCATAGGTGTCCCTGATTGGTCCTCCACACACTGTCCTCTTGGGCCACCCTGCACATCCTGGCCTTACTGCTTGGCCGCCTCCCAACCATGGCACTGATGTTGTTGTGTGAATGGGAGGTGCAGTAAACAATTGTCCTGGGCAATTGGGGTGAAAGGGGTAGGGTACTAGATGGAATACGTACCCTAGTGCTCTAGCAAGGCTGTCTGTGTCCCCTGGTGGAAGATGAGGGGTCACACAATGCTCAGGCACCCCGAAAACAAAATGTAATGTGCACGGGACCCCTGGTAGACCATGTGCATGGAATTCAGAACCCGCACTATGCTGTGGCACCCAGAAACACAAAAGAAAGTGTATGCATGGTAGACGCAGGTTACAATGACCTCTGAATGTGTATGTGACACACAGGGGCAACCGCAGTTGAAAAATACGACTCACCGTCTGCCTGGAAAAAGTATTTGAAAAGGACGCGCGTGTGCACGTTGGAAACACCCCCGCCAAAATAAGAATTGAATGCTGTCTGAATATACAAGGAGTATGAACTGGAACCGTTGGGAAGTAATCGCATGTGAACTGACAAGAAGTACAAGAATCACCCGCTCGCTCTCCACAAAAAGCATGTACAAGAATATGGCATCCTACACGCACCTTTTCACCCAGCCCACACGTGTGATGTCACTTACACACGTACGAGCTAAGGGCCTTTCCTCCAATTACACCCAGTGACACTCGGACGTGCAGTTTTTGCACGTGTACAATCAACATGCACCCTGTTGAGGGAAACGCCCTTGCACATCACGTCACAGATGCGCTTACGCGCTAAGGGCCTTTCCTCAAATTACATGCTGACGTGCAGTTTTTTTCACATGCCAAATCACTCCGTATCAAGCTGGCCACGCAACAACACACGGAAACCACTCTCCTGCCCAGAAGGCCATTTTCCTGCCCCCCAGGGCCCCGAGCACGCTCCCACCTGCCATCTGCTACTGCCTGCCTGCCTGCTTGCCACATGCCCTGCTATTTGGTGCCCGCACGTCAGCTATCTGCAGGGGTCCAGTTGCTGTGACCACCCCTGCTGGAACAGAAGACTCCTGACTGGTATTCCATCGCTACACAGCCCAGCCCCAGGACCCTGTTGCCCACCCACACCTGCCTCTGGGGTTGCAATGTCAGACACAACACCATCTGACACCATTGGCAACCCACAGCCAGAGAGGCAGAGGGCTACCAGCTTCAGTGCCAATGAAGTTGGTATCCTGGTGGAGAAAGTCCTGGGGCAGTATGATGCCCTCTTTGGAAGTTCACGCAACAACAATGAAGGACGGAAGAGGATCTGGATGGACATTGTGGATACCATCAACGTGGAGGGGGTGGCAGCCTGCAATATTCAACACATCCAGAAGCGCTGGAAGGACTTCAGGTCCAGGACCCTCAACAAGGACCGGAGCCTCTTGAAGGCAGCGGATGCTGAGGGGAGCCGGGTCCGCCTTACCAACAACCAGATGAGGGTCCTGCAATGTATACGCCCAACGCTCCACCTCAATGTCCTTGAGAGGCAGACCCATCCAGAGTCAAGCGGTAAGTGTACATGCATACTGATTGGATGCTGTGCATGTTGAGGTGTGCCAGGAGTGTGCAGGTTGGACATATGTCTTTATAAGCCCATATATGGATGTGTATGTATAGGGACATGAGCCTGCTGCAGGTGAGTCCTGTCATGTGTGAGACACATCAATGGTGTATGTGTTCAAATGCATGCTGGCGAAATGCATGTGTGGGTGCACACATGTTTCAATTTCTGTGTATGTACCGAGGCATGGTTGTGGTGTCACACAGGGATGCTGGTTACACCTGCATGTATCTGCACTATGTACATGTGCATGTGTGTGTATTTGACAAGTGTGCAACTGTGATACAGCATGGATTCATGTGGCACTGACATGTAGGAGGCTGATCGGCAGATGTGACATGGATCGCAATGATATCAGTGCGATAGGTGGTGGAGATTTACAGATGCATGTATGTCTGGTGGCGTGTTTGCATGAGTTGTGCACTCCCCATGTTGCATGTGACGTCAGGCTAACCTTTGGCTGCTCATGCTGTTGTATGTGTATGGATGGTGCTGCCTGCTGCAACATTCCTGTTGATTTGCGCATGTGTGTGATTTGAAATGATATGTGTGTTGGGGAGTGTGATGCCATGTGTGAGGTCTGACACTACCACACATGTGCAACTGTCATCTGTGTATCAGACCATTGTACAGTGCCCTGATGCCTTTGTTCTATCTCTCCCTGTCTGCAGCGACAACTGATGAAGCGGGCGGAGACGGTGCTGTGGAGCAAAGCGGCAGGGATCGCACGGCCAGCCAGAGACGCAAAGCCCGGCTCCCCTCCCAGGTTGTCATATCCTTGGGGAGTGAGGAGTCTGGTGCATCGAACGTGACTGCAGCTGCCGAGGATAGGTCCAAGAGGCAGAGGTCGGAGGTGGACTCCTCAGCAGCAGAAGGAGCAGCTGAGACCCCACAGTGTCCGAAGGAGGCAGACGACACAGAGTCATCCAGGTTGTTGGTGGGTTTGGTTGAGGAGGAGGCCGTTGAAGGGACACACACAGGGTCTGGAGGGGGGATTCCACTGGTGCTAGTGGTGCAGTCCAGGGACAGGAGGCAGCACAGGCCACCACAGAGGTGCCTATGTGTAATACTGTCCCCGATCCTGTGACTGCATCATCCCCCAGCAGTCCAGACCCGTTTTCAGGGAGGGGATGCACGCACAACAACTGGCCTTCCTCTCCCTGCGGATGTGGCAATCCGGGACGGTGTTGAACCTGTCCTGGCTGGGATGGCATTGCGTCAACGGGGCATCCGAGATGACCTGAATGTTTTTCGTGAAGACTCTGCATGTTATCTGGGATGCCTCTTTGACCGCGTCGTCCTACTAGGACGGGTCACCAGTGCTGGATTACTCTGTGTGCTGGACCTTCTACCGACCCCCTCCTCAACTGAACCCCCCTATGCGCCAGTTGTCCTCCATGCCATCTTCGGCCCAAGTATCACCTGGGCACCCTGTGCAGCTGCCTCTGACCCAGCGGCCAGGCTGGCGGAGGACATATCCCTGCCACCGTCGGGAGTCGGAGGTCCAGCAGGGGTGGCCACCCCAACAAATGGGCCCCAGCAGGAAGAGGACGTGCAGACATCAAAAGGCAGGGCACATGCACGGCAGCAGCAGGCTCAAGGTGGGAGCGATGATGGCTCGGGGCCATCAACATCAGAGGGGCAGGCATCGGCTGGAGGGCAGGAGAACCCTGGATTGGGAGTGTCTTCCTTGTGGCAGCGGTTGGGCCAGCACATAGATGCGGAGTGGCGGCAGGCGGAAGAGGCACAGCTCACTATGGTCAGGGCAGAGAACTCCATGCGCAGGGCGTTGAGGCGGGCTGAGTGCCTCGAGGCAATTCGCAGGGAATTGGAGGTGGACATGGCTTTATCCCTGTGAAACCTCGGCACCATAGAGCAGGCCCGTCTCCAGGACGTAGAATGGGAGTTCGATGATGCCCTGGGAAATCAACAAGTGAGCTGTAGGACTTGCCCGCCGCCATTGTATATAGTTAATTAGTGTTAGGTTTCCTTTCTGTTTTTCTTTCATTTGGGGCGCTTGGACTATGCCTCACCTTTTTGTATATAGTTGTTTGTTAGGTAGGGTTTTTTTGTAGGTTTCCTTTGAATAGTTGGGGTAATGGACCCTGGATTTGTACTTTGTATATAGTGGAAGACTGGATTTCACTTCATTATTTTTTGATTTTACCATGGATCAATGAATTAGTCTTATTTTTTACCTTTGGATTTGGTTTGCGGGACGGACACTTTGGACCCATTTTCATTCAGATTTATTTGGATTCTGCTTTCATGCATTTTTTTCTATTATTTTGGACATGCAGCATTTTGTTTATTATTTCCATTATTGTGTGATTTAATTTCATTCCCTTGCTTTTGTGTTTAATCCATTTTGTTTCATACTTCAATGTGTGGTATTCTATCACTGGTTTCATGCATGTCACAATGTGGGTTTTCTCATTCACTTGCACCCATTGTGTGTGTGTGTGACGGACATGTATTGATGTGCATACTTGCCATTTGGGATGTATCATGTAATGGGGATTTCAATGTGGGGTGGATGTAATACTTGGTTGGGTGTTTGGACTGGGGTGGCGTGAGGAGGGATTTGGGTGGCCATAAGGGCCATGATTGTGGATTGTGATGACATGTTGGGGGGGGCATGAGTCGGGGCCTGCTGGCAGGTGCCTGTCACTGGTGGGTGGGTGAGTGGGCGGGGCAACATGAGTCGGGGCCTGCTGGCAGGTGTCTGTCACTGCTGGGTGGGTGAGGGTGCAGGGGTACATGATTTAGGCCTTCTGGCAGGTGCTTGTCACTGCTGGGTGGTTGAGAGGGTGGGGGCCATGAGTTGGGGCCTGCTGGCAGGTGCCTGTCACTGCTGGGTGGGTGAGGGTACAGGGGGACATGATTTGGGGCCTGCTGGCAGGTGCCTGTCACTGCTGGGTGAGTGGGGGTGCAGGGGGACATGATTCGGGGCCTGCTGGCAGGTGCTGGTCACTGCTGGGTGGGTGAGTGGGTGGGGGGACTTGATTCGGGGCCTGTTGGCAGGTGCTTGTCCCTGCTGGGTGGGTGAGTGGATGGGGGACATGAGTTGGGGCCTGCTGGCAGGTGCCTGTCACTGCTGGGTGGGTGAGTGGGTGGGGGACATGAGTCGGGCCCTGCTGACAGGTGCCTGTCAATGGTGGGTGGGTGGGGGACATGTGTGAAGTCTCCCAGGTGCATGGTGACATGCGGTCTGCCTGCGGGGCATGCCCAGGGGTGATGGGCTGCATGCGGGGCATGGGGAGGGGGGTAGGGAAACACCAGGGAGGGACCATACTGCCAAGGCCTATCGCGTGTAAAACTTCCTGCTCACCTCAGAAATACACATACCCGGCTCGCACAAGGCCTATTGCGTCTGAAACTTCCCGCGCACCCCCGAAATACACTTACCCCTCTCGCCCAAGCCCTTTCACACGAAAACTTCCTGCGTACCCCCAAAATGCACGTACCCTACTCACACAAGGCCTATCGTGTGTGATACTTCTCGCGCACCCCAGAAATACACGTACATTGCTCGCACAAGGCCTATCGCGTGAGAAACTTCCCGCGCACCCCCCAAAATACACGTACCACACTCACCCAAGCCCTATCGCATGTAAAACTTCCCGTGCACCCCCAAAATACACGTACCCCACTCGCATAAGGCCTATCGCATGTGATACTTCCTGCGCACCCCAGAAATACATGTACCCTGTTCGCCCAAGCCCTTTCGCATGTAAAACTTCCCGCGCACCCCCAAAATACACATACCCCGCTCGCACAAGGCCTATCGTGTGTGATACTTCCCACGCACCCCCGAAATACACATACCCCGCTAACCCAAGCCCTATCGCGTGTAAAACTTCCCGCGTACCCCCAAAATACACGTACCCCACTTGCACAAGGCCTATCACATGTGATACTTCCCGTGCATCCCCGAAATACACGTACCCCGCTCACAGAAGGCCTATTGCATGTGATACTTCCCGTGCACCCCTGAAATACACGTACACTGCTAGACCAAGCCCTATCGCGTGTGATACTTCCCGCGCACCCCCGAAATACATGTACCCCACTCGCACGAGGCCTATCGCGTGTGATACTTCCTGCATACCCCCAAAATACACGTACCCCGCTCCCACAAGGCCAATCGCATGTGATACTTCCCGCGCACCACCAAAATACACGTACCCCGCTCCCACAAGGCCTATCGCATGTGATACTTCCCACGCACCCCCGAAATACACATACCCCGCTAACCCAAGCCCTATCGCGTGTAAAACTTCCCGTGCGCCCCCAAAATACACATACCCCGCTCCCACAAGGCCTATCCCATGTGATACTTCCCGCGCACCCCCAAAATACACATACCCCGCTCGCACAAGGCCCATCGCGTGTGACACTTCCCGCGTACCCCCAAAATACACGTACCCCACTTGCACAAGTCCTATCACATGTGATACTTCCCGTGCAACCCCGAAATACACGTACCCCGCTCGCACAAGGCCTATCGCATGTGATAATTCCTGTGCACCCCTGAAATACACGTACACTGCTAGTCCAAGCCCTATCGCGTGTGATACTTCCCGCGCACCCCCGAAATACACGTACCCCGCTAGCACGAGGCCTATCGCGTGTGATACTTCCCGCATACCCTCAAAATACACGTACCCCGCTCCCACAAGGCCTATTGCATGTGATACTTCCCACGCACCACCAAAATACACGTACCCCACTCCCACAAGGCCTATCGCATGTGATACTTCCCGTGCACCACCGAAATACACATACCCCACTCGCACAAGGCCTATTGCGTGTAAAACTTCCTGCGCACCCCCAAAATACACATACCCTGCTCACAAAAGGCCTATCGTGTGTGATACTTCTTGCGCACCCCAAACTACACGTACCGCACTTGCACAAGGCCTATCGCGCGTGATACTTTCCGCGCACCCCTTAAATACACGTACCCCGCTTGCACAAGGCCCATCGCGTGTAATACTTCCTGCGCACCCCCGAAATACACGTACCCCTCTCGCCCAAGCCCTTTCACGTGGAAAATTTCCCGCGCACCCCCAAAATGCACGGACCCTGCTCACACAAGGCCTATCGTGTGTGATACTTCTCACGCACCCCAGAAATACACGTACATTGCTCGCACAAGGCCTATCGCGTGAGAAACTTCCCGCGCACCCCCCAAAATACACATACCCCACTCACCCAAGCCCTATCGCATGTAAAACTTCCCGTGCACCCCCAAAATACACTTACCCCACTCGCATAAGGCCTATCGCATGTGATACTTCCCGCGCACCCCAGAAATACACGTACCCTGTTCGCCCAAGCCCTTTTGCGTGTAAAACTTCCCGCGCACCCCCAAAATACACATACCCGCTCGCACAAGGCCTATCGTGTGTGATACTTCCCGCGCATTCCAGAAATACATGTATCCCGCTTGCACAAGGCCTATCGCGTGTGAAACTTCCCACGCACCCCCGAAATACACATAACCCGCTAACCCAAGCCCTATCGCGTGTAAAACTTCCTGTGCGCCCTCAAAATACACACACCCCGCTCCCACAAGGCCTATCGCATGTGATACTTCCCGCGCACCCCCAAAATACACATACCCCGCTCGCACAAGGCCCATCGCGTGTGATACTTCCCGCGTACCCCCAAAATACACGTACCCCACTTGCACAAGTCCTATCACATGTGATACTTCCCGTGCACCCCCGAAATACACGTATCCCACTCGCACAAGGCCTATCGCATGTGATACTTCCTGTGGACCCCTGAAATACACGTACACCGCTAGTCCAAGCCCTATCGCGTGTGATACTTCCCGCGCACCCCTGAAATACACATACCCTGCTTGCACAAGGCCTATCGCGTGTGATACTTCCCGCATACCCCCAAAATACATGTACCCTGCTCCCACAAGGCCTATCGCATGTGATACTTCCCGAGCACCACCGAAATACACGTACCCCACTCCCACAAGGCCTATCGCATGTGATACTTCCCGTGCACCACCAAAATACACGTACCCCGCTCGCACAAGGCCTATTGCATGTAAAACTTCCTGCGCACCCCCAAAATACACATACCCCGCTCGCACAAGGCCTATCGCGTGTGATACTTTCCGCGCACCCCCGAAATACACGTACCGCACTCACACAGGCCTATTGCATGTGATACTTCCCATGCACCCCCAAAATATACATACCCCGCTCGCATAAGGCATATCACGTGTGATACTTCCCACGCACCACCGAAATACACGTACCCCACTCGCACAAGGCCTATCGCGTGTGATACTTCCTGCACACCCCCAAAATACACGTACCCCGCTCGCACAAGGCCTATCGTGTGTAAAACTTCCAGCGCACCCCTGAAATACACGTATACCGCTCGCCAAAGCCCTATCGCATGTAAAACTTCCCACGCACCCCAGAAATACACGTACCCCACTCTCCCAAGCCCTATCGCTTGTAAAATTTCCCGCGCACCCCTGAAATACACGTACCCTGCTCGCATAAGGCCTATGACATGTAAAACTTCTCGCGCACACCCGAAATACACGCAGGCACCCCATCCACCCTGGCCATGCCTCAGAGGCAGCCCACACCACAGCGGGGAGCTTTTTCTGCGCAGTTTACCTGGCGCAAGCAGGGTACGTGTATTCAGCGGGGTGTGCCAGTACATTTTCATGCTTTTGGCTGCTGTGAGCAGGTTACGCTTAGTATTTTCATGCGATTACAGTGTACCAGCCCTGTAAACTGGTGCAGGGTTAGCGCGGCTCTTTGCGCTGCATTGGGGATTCCAATGCCTTTTCCTTACGCACGGGACGTTCATGGGGGCATAACGGGCGCCGCGGGATGTTCTCTGTACTAGTGCTCAAAATGGCTTTGAATTTCCATGAATACACGGTGCGCCACAATGCTCTTTAGCGCACACGGCTGGCGCATGCTGGTGCACGCTCCCTCTCTGCGCTGGTCACGTGCGCTGCCTCTGTGCTGAAATCCATGAATTACCCCCAAAGGTTTTTATGCACGCTTATAAATGAAAATGTCACAAGCAATTGTTTTGGAAGTATTTAAAGCTTTAAAATACAAAAGACAGACCCAACTTAAGTTTGTTAAATCACATCAATTGGTATGCTGGTTTTTATATACTTCCCTCGATGATGGAGAGAATAAAGAATTGCCATTTTGCATAACACCCTTCTATAATATTTTGCTTTAAAATGGTCATTTTTGGTAATGTGATTTGTGTACTTTCCAAGTCCGTTTCTATATAAAATGAGATTGTTTTAGTGCATGGTAAGAACTGGAAAATAAAGTGTTAAAATGCAGAAATTGCAGAGTTGGCACAACTCCCAGCTCCACCCCTTAACCAATGTGTGATCCTGGGCATCTCATTTAATCTTGTATTGCCTAACCTCTCAATATGGCCAGTCCCTGAACCTTTCAAAATTGTCAGCCCTTCCGAGTGATTTCCTTCTCATAGTATGATCTTCACAAAAGCCTTATTTATGGTTTCACTCTGTTAATAGCGAGCATATTTATATTGCACACCATAGGCATTTGTTCCTTTGATATCTAATGGCAACACTATTTGAAAACCATCTCAGTCTGTCTGGATAAAGACACCTTCTTGGTAGGTTCTAATCTGCCTCCACTATCCATGCTACGTACGGTATGTGTAGCGTTCTCCTTCCTTCCGATAGGTGATCACTATCCATGCATGAGCACTTTTGCATTCTGTGAGGCAGCTAATGTGAGTTCTCTGTCTATTATGGGTTACTTGTACCTTTTACATGAGGTCCTGCATTAATGCAACATCTACCTTCCTGGATGTTTTTGATAAAAAGTATCTTGGATGTACTAGAACAGTAACCCCTTTGTAGGCTGGTAACGTTGGTCTTCAAATGCTACTCATTTATCATTCTGATTAGAGCAAGAATGAAGAGGGCAAGGGGACTTAAAGGGAGTAAACATCCTTATTATGCTGCGAGACAGCATATCAACCTACAGGTTGTGAGCGCAACGGGTGGGGGGCGCAACCAGTATTCTTGATCCCTTAATTCCTTTGGTTTGCTGGAGGGGGACCCCAAAGATGTCCGTGCCCAGGGCCCCAAAAGTGCTTAAAATGGCCCTGGAGGAAGGAATATGTTGCTGTGTTACTAGACTGTTAGTTGGCAACATATAGGCAGTTGCTGGGGGCCCCTCTGAGGCTCAAGACCTCTTTCATTTGAAAAAGTTGAAAAGCCCCACACCATGCTTGGTGTTATATCAATAGGTAGTAGCTGTACACATCCATTACAGTGTTCTGTGCATCAGAGCGAAGATTTGTAAAGTGTGGCAGGGATACTGATTTACCCAAGCGTGTGTGAGGGCATGATGTATTGGAATTACCTTTTTAGCAGAGTGGCTACAGGGAGTGTGCCTGACAGTGCTGTGTTATGTGCGTGTGTAAGGGGGGTGGTATATGTGGGACCAAGCAGGCGAGGTGTTATATCATGAAGCATGTGTTGTGTTTCCACCCTGTTCAAGGAAGTATTTTATTATAAATACGGAAGATCATTAATTCGTTTCTCTTAACTTGCAACGTCTTACAAAGATAATGGATTTACAGAAGTTTGACGTACATGATTTAGTGGGTGCAATTATTTTTCAGGAAATATTTCAACATGGCCAGGAAACTGCAAAAGGAAAACCTAACTAGTTTTAGTGTTGAAAGCATTTACTGATTCTTAAAAATAAATGTAAACGTGACAACTTGAAAATAATAATGCTACTAGAAAAGCACATCATTACAAACTGAACACTGCCTTTCTGCACATTCCACCACCATTGCTAGTCAATCTCGGAGAGTGGCTCATTTCTCAGTGTTCTCCTATCTAGCGGTCATTCAAGTTACTCACATCCTGCTGCATGCCATTCACGTGTCTGCATTACCTAAAAGGTGGTTGCGGCCACACATGGGTATTTCTTCTGAAGGGGAACTTCCACAAATGCCAGGCACACCACTGAGTACACTGGGTACTTGCTGCAACCTTTTTTTAAGTATACCATTAAGATGCCTGTATTTAAACAGTTTGAAATGCCCTGGTGCCCTGCCTGGGGGATCACATGGGCAGGGTACAGGCACAATTGCAGGCAAGCAGTTGTTTGTATGGCACTGGTGAGGAGAGTGGCAGGCAGGAAGGCAAGCAAGCAGGTAAAGACAGTAAGCCAAGCAATTAATGAGGCCTGAGATAAGCCAGGCGGACAGAGAGAGACCACAGGCAGGTAGGAGGATACTAGTCATTCAGGAAAAGAGGCAGGCAGACAGGTAGAGACAAGCATGATATTAGACAGGCATGCATGCCTGTAGGCAAGCAGCCAAGGCTCTCTGGCATCCCGTCACTCCTGGCTGCTCCTCTGAGCCCAGATGCCGCAAAATGGTTGATGAGGTGCAGAGGATGGGTCCGGAGGGCATTCCCAACGATCTTTGGGGTGAAATTTCCAGTTAATGGGAATTCTATTGAGGTGGTATCAGAATGAGCCCAGCTGTGCTGGCAACAGGGTAGGGGGGTAGAGGGGTGCATGAGTTCAGAGGCATGTGAGAAAGAGCGAGGGTTAGATACACGTGCAAGGGTGGGTGGCCAAGGCCTTGGCAGTGTGTGTGGGCGTTTTGAAAACACATCACAGTTCTGAGAGTCTCTGAGGAAAGCGGTGGGGGAGGGGACGATGGGGTCTTCAGGAGGTCTTGCAGTTGCCTTTGACCTTAGCATAAAGGCCAAATACAAAGAAATAGCCACCAACCTGAGGGTATACAAGCTGTACAGTTCTCTCCTGACCACACACATTTAGATATTTTAGTCATTAATCTTTACTGGAACCCAAAGAAAATCTCTATCAACGTAATGCAGGGCGGTTTGGCAAACTTAATGACCAAATGGTTGAATGTGGGTTACTTAAGTAACATTGTTATAGCTAGTGACTACAACGCAAATTGTGCAGAAGGGGGCCAGACTCCATAACAAACAAGTTTTACCCATAACCCACTCCAGGGGCCATTTGGCATGTGGTCAACCGCGGGATAGCTTTATGAAATCTTGGGGTCTCTACCTGGCCCTACTTTAGATAAACTAGTGAAGAAGCGGCAGTGTCCACTTGGAGTAGAGGTCTGTTGGATTTGTGGATTGACCACATCTACATTTCTAGTCATCTCTATACGTTGTTCGGGCTGCTCGCTATCCATAGGTAAGGCTTTAGTGACCACTCAATTCAGTTCAACATGGACTTGGCTTTGAGTGGAAACACCCTTTTGCTTACCCGGCTCCACTTTCTGTAGCCAGGGATGGGTTACAGTGGGTCAACAGTGACGTGGAATTACATCAACTGTCGTGAGTTTCTGTCAATCCAGACCAAGGCAATGAGATTGTTGGATCAACTTCATTGTAATAGTTTGATTCTCTTCAAAAATGAAATATTTAATATTACAAAATCACACCACTTAAAACTGTTAACGGAGAAGGTCACACTGCAAGGTTTAAAGTTACAGGCAAAACAAATGAAAAAAGACAACTAAGAGAAATACAAAAGGCTCACTTAATGACAGAGACCTACAGCTCACGAAAGTTACTTATTATACAAAGACAGAAGAACATTGTTAAGAACCCAAGAATGCAATTATAAATGCCACATCATATTGTGGGATGTCTTAACCCACTTTTGCTCTGCCATGAGGCATCCATGTGTTCTGATGGTGCCAGAAATCCTAAAATGGTTGCAAAACCCTTGTGCGCGCCAAAATCGCTGAAAATCACGCTTTGCAACACAAAAAGATGGTGGCCCAATCTGCCATGCATGTTGTCAGTGGTAGAACAGAGATCTCACTCCTGAAACATGTCACTGGGCTTCACAACAAGTAGAAATGGAGCACAGAGGGAAAAGCAGTGCTTTGCTGAAAGAAATTCAAAATCTTTCTTTTAAATCCTATTTTTCTTGGTTGCTGAAACTGCAGAATGCCGGTACAAGACATCCTCAAGCATCCAATATTCTTGCTGGGTGCTACAATTCATTTAGTTCAAGAAATCATTGTGATATTACAATGTCCTGGAAAGCTGAATTTGTCATAAAAACATCCACAGCAAAAGTTGCCTGCCTGTGGAATCTGCCAAAATCTGGGTGCAGTACCCTCAGCCGCCTTAATGAAAGCTGTCAGAAGCATGCCTGATTAACCTTAACAATGTATAAGCTGAAAGCTGAAAGCAAATGTTTGAAATGTAAATGGCCTGTTACTGAGAGTAACCTATGTTATAATTGTTAATACCATGATTTAGAATCGGAAATAAGTGTTCTAGCTGCTAGTTTGAAATCACAAGTTGTTTATAAACCAAGAAAAATGCAACAGAAATAACATTTAATTTAAGCCTGACCAAAGCCACCCAAACCAGTATAACAGCTTCCCCCACAGAGGCTAAGCTTCTCCCTTCTGCTTCCCTCCACCAGGAAATAACACCTAAGTGTTGATTATGCAGGGGGAAGGAGACAATAGACTTCCTCCAGCTCAAAGGAGTGCTAAGTGTGAAGGGTCATAAATGGCTTGGGCCCAGGAGGAACTGGGAAGAGACTGCTTCTGAACTGCAGAGAGACAGAAGGAGGCGGAGACAAACAACCATTTGTTGCTTAACAAGAACAAAAGACACATTTTAACAAGTCTGATAACTTACTGTGTAAAATTGTTCAAAACACAAAAACAGCAGCATTGTTAATGTAAATATTGGCTGCACATTTTAAAAGGTGCCAGAACTCTGTGACATGTTCTAGGAAGAAACAGCGTAAAATGTGATATTGCACAAATGTATTTTTGATAGAAGCATGAAACTTCATACACTTATGCCCATTTTCAACGCGCACATTTGTACAAATTTTCTGATAAACTGGACATTGTGTTCCTGATAAAAAGGGCGAAATTCGGTGGAAAGCACACACAAGATCCTACAGCGCCGGGGTTTTGTGGGGGAGCTGCTACTCAAACTATGTGCTAATATAGGTGATTTTAATAGAGGTTGTATATGTGTAAATATGTATTGTGTCAAAAGTAGATAGGGGTGGACTATAGGCCTCATAAACTCACATCATTAAGGTGACACCGTGTTTCTCTCCTCCTATCAAGGTAGAGAGGAGACTCTGGCCAATCGCATGCCCAAGGGGCTAGCTTAGGATAAACCAGCACACACACCCCTTTATCATACGCATAAATAGAGACAGCTCAGGACTGGAAAAGGACACACATATTGACCCACTAACCGATTGCTGGCAGAGCACCCTGCTAGAGAACAACCATCTTCTTGGCTCCAGACTCCAGAGACATGGCAAAGCAGAACGGCCCATTCTATTAGCTGAACCATTTTCAGCTAGGCCTTAAATTCCAGAACCAGAATCCCCCAACCTAAGGGGAACATCAAACAAACAGCCGGGCTGTGCTGTACTGCTGCCTGCTGAAATAATAATCATCAGAACCAAGAGATCCAATCCAGTCCTGTGCTGAGCTGTGACCAGAGCCATTGCAGACCCGATCCAGTTCTTTGCCGTGCTGTGAACATACCCAGTCCAGTCCTGTGTGCCCAGCTGTCTATCCCAGACCCAGGTTCCCTTCCCTGACCAGAAATCTTGACGGACCAGAATCCTGATGGTTCTGTTTGAAACAGATCTAGTGAGTATCTATAGATAGGACTGTGTCACTAGCATATGTACTGTCCATAGTTAATCCCTATCTTAAACCCGCTGTCACGACCCTCGCCCAAAACCCCCTCTGGCAAACCCATTGGCCAGGTGGAGTCAGGACTCGGGCCTCTAGAGCCTGGCATCCTCTTCAAAAGCCCTCATGGGGCCAGTCCTGGCGCCTATGGCGCCAGGCTCATACACAGTGAACAACAATGTTCTTGGGAACTTATTTATTGTATTGTCAGCCAACATGGAGGCATCCACATAGCTTGGTTCCTAAGAACCAAGCTATGTGCTCTAGTGTTTTGGGTGTGGCAGGCCTGGAACTGCTTTCCCTGGTACTACTTTACCTGGGCTATATGAATCACACCCTGACTGCAGAACATGCTTTGTGTTACTTTGCAGCTTGCAACGTGACGCTCACCATGTCCAGCTATTCCCTCGAACCTCGGAGAAGCAGAACCTGCAAGTAGACAAAAGGAACATCATTAGCAGCAGCATCTTACCTGCAGTCTTCATCTTTAAACACTCACAGCTACTGAGAACAGCTTCCTCGAATCTGCACGCCTCCCGGACAGAACGACCTGAAAGAGGAAGATAGAGGCAACATTAAAGAAAGCTGTAGAGACATTTACAAATTACGAACTGCTCAAAAGGCTTACCTTGCTGGTCGCCTCTCGGCTGGCACCACTCCAGACATTCCACTCGCGCTGAAGAACATTGTGACCTACAAGGAAGGAAAACACAGGTTAGCAAAGGCAAGACTTTGCAGCACTGCGGATAGCGCTTACTTACCGCATCATAGCACTTTTAATGCTCCATCATTTATCAGCGGGGCACAACCAAGCCAGTTCGCCGCGCTGAAGCTCTGCATACCTAAGAGAGAAAAAATAGACATTTTAAACAAAGAAAGGCATGCAGGGTAGCAACAAAACTAAAGAACAGCAATAAGACCTACCTGAACGATATCAAACAGGCCGGCGTCAGTGAGGTAACTGGACCGCACTTGCCCATGAAAGACAACACGCCCCTGCAAAGAAGGCAGGATGGAGAGCATGTCTAATTCTACTACAAGGCAGAACCTTCCCCGCAGATGACATCAGGGCAATGCTGAGAAGCATACCAGCGAGTAACCCAGCTGGGTGGCGTCCCTGTGGATACCAGGTGAGTGTAACACCCATCCTCTCTTGTATTCAGAACCGGTAATTTTAGGAGTATTTTGAATTGTCATAACTTTTCTTGCACTAAGTTTCTCTCAATTGTTTTCTAAAATCATAAATCACTAGTGTTGTGAACAAATAAATTGAATCCCAGAAAGAAAGTGAGTATCCACCACGTGAAGGATCCCTGGCCAGGACTGTGGAGATTCATGTGCGGCATTGTCTTTTTCTATAGTCATAATCTAGTGTAAGAAATCCCATTTATCATTTAAAAGTGCATTCCCGTTTTCCATTTCTGCGCCTATCTCGAAGAAAATGACCTCCACTAAAACATCCATAACTTCCTCAATTTTTGTGCTAGAAACAAACACCGACAGCTTTAATTTGTATCCCAAATCCATACGGTTCTCCCGAAATCACAATTACCACACACTGAAAAGTTTGCTGCGAATTTCGTTTTAGGTAATTTCTGACACGTGTAAAACAGCTTTTGATTGATTCAGAGCTCAGTTTTAAGATTTCATATTGCTTCTTAGTATTAAATCATTGCTAGTGTTTGTCTGCAACTATCCAAAGCGGCTCCCATAACAATTTAAACAATTTCAGAAATTTAGCCCATATTTAGTGTTTTACCCAATCCATTCTCAAGATAACTTTAAAACAATTTTGACAGCTTGCCAATCAATTCCTTTTTCTCTTGTGTTTGCTGGGGGGAATTGGGATTGTTATTTTGTTTAAATTCTGCCATTCCTGAAACCTGTTATCTCCTCCTATCTCTTTACATTGTCTAGTGGGGGTTGAGGAGTGTGCAGGGGGAAATAGTAGCCACATTGCTAATCTGATCTGAACACACACACAAAAGCATTGTTTCTGTGCTGAATTGTTTTGCTCACTATTACTCCTTGTGTATTAAAGAGATTGCTTAGTGTTACATCACCCCATTGGTGATTATTGTGTACTCATAAACATCGTTTGATTAATTTGTAACTACATAAATAAATATTTTAACTTTGCAAACCATCCTGATTCCTGGTTCAGTGTGACCGGGGGGATTCCAGGAGGAGGGCGTAACATGAGTGGTACATCGTTCAGAATAAAAGGAATTTTAGACAACAATAAATAAGGATTTCAGTTGTGCATTACACGCTAGCCTTTGACTTAGGTGAGTGCCGGATTGAAATCACTTCAGATTGGGGGCTCATCCGGGATCCTGAAATATACATACCACTGGTAACAGTCTAACACAGTGTGCTAACTGACGGGGTACATACACCTTGTTGGGCTACCACACTGTGCTACGATGTAAAAACACCCTTCAATAGAAACACTCAAAGGAGTCGGGCCTTTTTTGCAAAGGTAAAAGTAACCCTAAGATAAGCCAGAAGGAAATTAATATTTCCGGAATGGCGACCCCAGTGGAAATTAAAATTGGCAAAAGAACACCTACTGCACAAACTATTCGTCAGGGGTGAATGGGCTGAGCAGGGTGAGAATGTTTGGCTGCAGGAAATCAAACAACAAGCCACTGCCACAGGATCTGATAAATGGCAGGACCAGGGTCCATTACACATGGCACTTAGTGAATTGTACATGGCCCCAAGGGTAAAAGAAGAGCAATGTAAAATTGCCAAAATAGCGGCATATCTGTACCTCCACATTGGAGTAATACAGGAAACATATGCCGAAAACCTAGATCTGGAAAAAAGGCAAGTACAATTCCTAGAGAAAGCCCAAACTGATCTGGACTCTGCAGAGCAAAGGCTACAAAAGAGCCAAGAATCAGAGAGTGAAACCAGACAGTTCCTGACAAAAGTAAAAGAAGATCTGGATTTTATGTGATTTATTTACTTATTCTTGTTTTTAATCATTTATGATTTTTACAATATTGTTTATACAAAAGCATTTGTACACCTTCATTCAGGATACACTATTTTACACAGAATTAGATAAAAAAGATTTTTACAATTTCTTCATGTTAACAAATAAATTCAGCAAGTGCCCATTCATGCTATTTAGTTAATCGTCTGCTATCATAGGTAAGCAAAGATTATTCACAAAATGTGCAGAGGCAATGAGTAAACTCATATTAGTCGAGTTTAGTAAACAAGACCATCTCAAACTAGGATGGACATTAGCAACAATAGATAGATGTTTTTTATGCATGTTATTTCTTATTGAACTTAGTGCGGAACATTCAACAATTAAATGTTCTAGGTTTCTTTTTGTAACATATTTTTACAAAATCTGCAAAAGTTATCTGAAACAACAATTTGCCTTTGTTGTGCTAAGATATCTCGTGTAGGCCACAAATTAAAGCGCAATCTCATAATCGCTATACGGATATGTGGTGAGGGCGATTTAATCAAATAATTCGCAACAGTTCCCATTTTTTTGTCTGGGAATATATGGCTGTTAAAGTTTTTATAACCTAAACAAAGATCGCGATTAAGCAGCCAGTCTTGAAGAAAGATCTTTTTCTTAGCTCGTTCAGGATTTTGAATTAAAGTCTCAACATCTACATCTGCTGTAGCCAGAATTCGATACACATAGGTGGTACATTTTACAACAAAACAGTGATTAAATGAGAACAGATAGTCAGACAAGATGGCTATAACAGTATCAGCAGCTATATTTACCAAGCATTTTCTAAACAGAGCACAAAGTCGCCATTTGTATCTGGCGTTGAGTGACGTGAGACCCAATTCATATCTAATGCATGAGATCGGGGTTGATTGAGGTAAATGCAATAGGCTTTTCCAGTATTTAGCTTCCAGTCTGTCTAGATGTTTAACATCAGTGATATCTCGAGCTTCAAATCCATAGAGAAGGGTTGGAGTTACTTTTTGTAACCAATAATATAATGCAGGCTTGATGGAGAGTTTACCGTATTTGTGAAGAATTACTTTGATTGGGAAATTGCAACCATCAGTTTGTTTTGCTGTGACTGCAGATGTTCAATAGTTATTAGATTTGATTCAAACTGTGTTCCCAAATATTTATAGTTGGTTACAATATCTAAAGCAATGTCTTTGGCCATCCATACAAACTTTGATCTTAATGAGCGCTTTGGGATATCAACTAATATCTGAGATTTTTTGATGTTCATAGAAAGCTCATTCTCTTCAAAATAAATTGAGAGGGCAGATATTAATTTCTGGAGGCCTATATGTGTTTTGGATATTAGGACTAAATCCTCCGTGTACCACAACGCTTGTATCAGTGTGCCATTCATTTTGGGTGAGTCTGTTAAGATGGAGGAAAAAACTTCTTGGACATCATGAATAAAGAAATTAAATAGTGCCGAAGCCAAAATACAGCCCTGTTTCAGTCCTCTAGGTGTTTGTATAATTGTTGATAACAGACCGATAGTAGATAGTCGTACCCGGATGGACGTGTCTGAGTGTAAGGCACATATTATGTCCAATATATCATGTGGACAATTAGCTCTGGTTAGTTTTGGAACAATTTCATGCGGGAGACAGAATCGAATGCAGCATTTAGATCGACAAAAGCGAAAAATAGGGAGGTTTTGGAGTGCTGTGCTTGGGCTTTTAAAGAATTGAGGATCATGAGATTGATTGATGTCCCCAGCCCACGAACAAATCCAGTTTGATCAAGGTCTCGGCATTTGGTTTCTTGTGTCCAGTTGTTAAATGCTGATAAGACCAATCGAGTAAAAAAAATTCCCGGAGCATCCAATAATGCTATCAGATGATAATTCGATGGTATACTTTGGTCTCCTTCTTTAAATATCGGGACTGTGATGGAGGTACGTTATGAGTTTGGGATTCTCCGGGTTTGCAATATCTGATGGAATATATTATTCAAAATGTTTGCCCAGTGCCATGGATGTTGTTTCAGCATATAGTTGGTAATGCCATCCGGGCCTGCAGCTCTTGAGGATGATGATTTAGTAATAAGTGTCTCAATGATAACTTCTGAGCAATCTAAATTCCTGAGCCCTGACCTTTGTGTTCATATGCTTGAAAGGATTTATCCATATATAGGTTGGAGAAATGCAATACCCATTGATTCTCCGTTACTCCATTTAATTGTGCTGTTTGGTTGTTTAAATTCGATGTTGAATTAAGTAAATGCCAGATTTGAGCAGAGTTCTTGTTCATTATGGCAGCCAGGAAGGTTTCCCCATCTTTTTGAAACAGCTGTTCTTTATAAGAGCGCACCCAGTTTTTGTAGCAAGATTTCAATGTTTTGCAGGCAGCAATCATTTTGGACCAAGGTAGCCGTCTTGCAGTTCTTAATTCTCTACGATAAGCTTTTTTTTTTTTTGAGACAGTAAATGATCATACGTATGGGCCGGAACACGACCAGAAGGGATAAAAAAGATTCTATAGGCAGACAACAGATCTACGAATGATATTGCAGTCTGTGAATCATTCTGTTGTAGCAAATTGTTATTTAGATCTAGTAGTTTCGATGGGTACCACTTGAAGCGTGATTTGGCATTATTAACTATCAGCTTTTGCGACATCCATTGAGAATTGGTATCTGCTTCTGCCTTATCTCTCGACCAAGTGAGTAGAAGCATATGATGGTCACTGCTAGTTTGTTTCACCATCTTGAATTCTTTTGATGACATGAATTTCTTATTTTACAGATATAGGTAATCAATGGTACTTATTGAGGAACCTCTTTGCCACGTAGTTTGTGGAGGGATATCTCCGGGGAGAGATCCGTTGGCCATTCGCATGCCAAATTGCTTCATGAAGTTACTCCATTTATTTAATTCTTGTTTTTTCTTCACAGCGTCACGTTTAAAAGCATCTAGATTAAGATCTCCAGCTAATACTACATCTGTTATTTCTTTCGTTTTAGCAATGAGTTCAAACATCTTAGATTGGGCTTTATAGAAACAATCATCTGTAATTGCCACTGGATTTCTGTAGATGTTTAATAATGCTAGCGTTTCTTGGTCATATGATATTTTTACCATTTGTATAAACTTGTTTGGATTATCCCACGCGTGAAGTGTCATTTTGGATCCCAGTTTGACGGCAACCATAAGTCCTGCCGTTGGTCGTCCCTTTTGGGCTGTGATGGCTGGATTAATCACAATATCATGATTGTCCCATACTGGGATCGTGGATATCCAGGTTTCTTGTAACAGTATAATATCCGTACCATCTAATATTGGATTGGGATTTGTGAGTAAATGAGAATAACCTCTCGAATTCCAGCTTATTAATTTTATAGGCTTTAATTTTCTCTCCATATCCTCTTGAAGCAGTTATGGTTATAAATGAGAGGAAGGAGGATATTCAAACCCACAGACAGGCAAGTTACAATTAGAACACTGGCAAACAGTGTTTAAGGGATGAGAAGTTACTGACTTTTCATGGTTGTTATCTACATTTTTTCTTTCCGGATCTTGTGCTAGCAAAAATCCCATCGAGAAAAGTTTTAGTCGGACTTGCCACAGTGAGTTCATGACGAGCCCTGATTTCATCCATAATCGAACAATTCCTAAGTTTGTGTCACAAATAAATTCGACTTGGTCGATGTCTAATGACACTAAGTCGCCTAGCTCCGGCACATCACTGAAGATGTTAAGTACGCTGGCGCGTGACAAATCATATTGTGGGTGTGGGACAGCACGACATTTTAGAATTAAAGTATGATAACTCGCGATTTTCTTTTTACGTTGTTGCTCCATTTTTTGTGACTTCATTACAGGGTCTACAACGTTAGATGTGTTCTTTTGACTCAAATCACTTGTCATTCTTTTTGTTTTTTGGGATTGATTGTTATTGTTCTGTAATTATGGTTGCTCAGCGAAGGTGACTCTCGCCTGATTTTCTGTCAAGATATTTAGAGTTTTTACTGACGGCTCCATACGAGTTGCCGAATATGTTTCAATTATCAGTTTGATCTTATCATCTTGTTCATCGCAAGGACCGGCTACATTAGAGGTTGTTATTAGATCCAGCGTTTCTGATGTCTTTGCAGGTGTTTGTACTCTACTTTCAGGTCGATTCAAGCTATGGATTCCTGCATCATATACATTTTGGTGATCTTGATTTAAAATAGGTTGCGCATTTAAATTCTGCGTGCATGATTTGAGTGCCAGATCTTTTATCTCAGATGTCTGATGAAGGATGTACGAATCAACTGCAAATTTTAATTGATCAACCTGAGATGTATCAATTGTTCACTGATTTGCTAGTCGTTTTGCTGCAGTCTGCAGAATTGTTTTAGATCTTAAATAATCGTCATGAGCGGGTGGGCCATTCCTTTGACTCTGTACAGTTAAGGAAACATTGTCCAGAGCTGATACCAGTTGACTCAATGGAGACTGATGTATTGATGGAATATGATGATTTGGGACTGGGGCTCTGCTCATAGCCACTTGATCTGTGATTTGGTTATCCATAGGTTTCAGAGGCGCAGTTAGATCAACCATTTGTGATTGTTCAGTACGATTAGTTGGTTTATTATTCCGTTTCGATGGTTGGAACGGTTTGGTCATGAGATGTCTAGCTCGTCCTTTGTTTCTTGAGTGATTATTAAACAGGTCATATTGAGTTTTATTACTTTGTTGCGTTATGGTTTTCGCGGATTCATCAAAAGAAGATCTGGATCTCCTGCAGCAAGAGATGGTAGAGCAAGACACCAAATTACTGACACTGCAAAAAGAGTGTCAAGAAAGGTTGGAGGCTCTGAAACAGAGCCAACAAAAGCTTGAGCAGCAATTAAATTTTAATAGAGCCTGCGCAGAGCAGGTAGTCACCCTGCAAAACCGCCTAGACCAATTAAAAGAAGAAAATAATAAATTAATTCTTAAAGACCTTGAATCCCAAACAGAATTTGATGAAGAGTGCCAGAAAGCTGGAGCATTCAAAAAACAAAGGGACGTCCTGGCTGCACAGAGCGGTACTCTAATTCAGGAAAGGGACGCCTTAGGCCAAGAAGTCAACTATTTAAAAACCAAGGTGTAAGAAAATCTCCAGGCCCTTCAGGGACTGGGTGAGCTTAAAATGGAATATGAAAAGCTGTTAAAGCACACCAGGAGGGTGGAAGATGCTCTAGCAAAGAATGATCAGGCCAGTAAGGACAGGACTCAGGAGGTGACCCTCCTGCAGCAAAGACTGATGCAATACTCCCAAATCAGACAATGAGGCTCTCTGTGAGAAAAATGACAGGCTCCTTAGACAAATAGCCATGCAGGAACAACTGATAGAGACCAGCAAGGCCCTAATAGAAGAACAAAAGGGTCAGATTCTTGCATACCAACAGGGAGTATGGGCAGAGAGAGATGAGGTCAGATGGTAGAGGGAGACCCCTGAGCATAACCTCAGGAACCCGGGCACCAGAGACTTTAACCTATTCCATTCCATGGACTCTGCCATCCCCATGTCCACTAGCTCACATGAGCCAATGGGGATGGTAGACTTCAACCCAATGAGGAATATGGGGCTAATAGGTCGGCGCCATCAGAAATTGATGGGCGGGCATCTATGCATAGATTCCCAAGTGCTAGGGCCATTTTCTCTGATCAGGGAGACTCCAGTGAGGGGAGGATCAGAGAAAAGGATCCTCAGAAATATAACTTACCCAGAGATCATACGGTAACATTCAGTGGGGAATTGCATGAGAGTCGGCCATCTAAGAGCATACTAAAAACCTCTTCCCAACTAGGACAGTTGGGGGGGTACTCAGTCAGCCAATCCTTGGAGCAAGGAAGAGAAAGAAGACCCTCCTGAGCACCACATATCCCTAGAAACTAGGCCCCTTACATTCTGTCAGCCATTCCCAAGCTTGCAGAATCCGTGAGAGCCTAGAAGACCAGACAGCCACCTCTGGTAGCAGTGCCTCTGAGTCAGAGGATGAGTGGACCAGGGAGACCCGAACTAAAAAAGCCAACAAAGTCAAGAGGGCCTTGCTCAAGGATCCCCTGAAACAAATAAAAGCTATTAAGAGTGTAATCAAGCCCTACCACAAGAATGCAAAATATTCGGTTTGGGAGCACCTTGAGTTATTTGAACAGATGATTGAAACTTTCTATCTGAAGGACAGTCAAAGCTGTATTCAATATGTAAAGTGGACATTTTCTCCTGAATACTCAAGCTTCTTTGCGGGGCTGGAGTATCAAAACCATTCTAGGGGGTCCACCTATAGGGCGGCCATCCTGAAACATTTTTCCATTCATAGGTACCCTCAAGAGGCTCGCAAGGCAGCCTACAACTTACAATGTGGGGAAGACCAGGCCACGCAAGAATTTGTTCAGAATTAAAACGCGCCTTTGCACAGACTAATAGAAGGGTGTGCACTGACAGTAAATAATTTGTGAACACCTTCTTTCATGCTCTCCCTAAGTATATTATGACCCAGCTAGTGAGGGACTTTCACGAGAAAAGATCACTAGACTGGGTCATTGAACAAGCAACGTGCATCTATGAGGTGCAGAAGCCATTAAAAAATAAAAATAGTAGCAAAAGCCTTAAAACAGCCAACACCCCTGCTGCTGCTAAGGTGGAGGAGGTGAAGGTTGCACCCAATGGGGGGGGCCTAAAAACCTTCCCGCACAGAATCCAAACAACCCCAAACCCAGAAGGCCCTCGGGCCAATCACAAACTGGGAGCCAGAGAGGTAACCCCACAAATGTGATCCCTAACTCCCCTGACTACATCAGCCCATGCTACAAAGGAAATAGACCCATCCTGGGCTATGTGTGGACGCCTCCAGCCCAAGGGGGGGGGGTTGACCACACAGCTAACCCAGGAAACTTCCCTCCTCACTTTCCCCAGGAGGGCAGTAATCTCCCAAATGCCAGACCAAATTTCTTTCCTGGGTACCCGCCAAATTTCAACCCCCAAAACAACCCATCCTTCTTTCCCCCCTTTCCTGAGCCCAGACAACCCAATCCAGGAGAGGGGAGGCCAAGGGTGGAGGGGTACCCAAACTTCCCTAACAAGGGGTACTTTGTGAGAAGGGATAGTTACCCTTTCTGGGATCAACCAAGGAGAGACTTGAGGACCCCGTACCAGCCAGAGTGGGTGTCCCAACTAGAGCGCCAGGTCCAGAACACGGAGTAGGATCTGGGTCGCATGCTAAGGGCTCATCAGAACCCTCGGATGAGCATGGCAGCTCAAAACTCCTCGAATTCAGGATCTGGTGCTCCAGAACAATGAGGGGGGAAGAACCCCGGCAACCCACTGGTTCCCAGGGAGGAGGCACAAGGGGAAGGGGGGGTTTAAAGCCATGGAGGAAGCTTCCTTCCCCACTTGTGGAAAGCCCCTTGAAACCCAGGAACCGGAACCAAAATCTCCTGCCCCCGAAAGTCTGCAACCGAAGGAGCAGAGGGCCGGTAGGAGAAGAGCCCAAAAGGACCCATTTTGAGGAGGAGGTGCAAATCTTCCAGTTTTAAGGAGAGGGATCCTCAGAGGATCCTGGTGAAAAGATCTTCTCCTTCAGGGATGGAGGAACTCCTCCCAAAGAAAAATGGGTCCCAAAAGATCCAAATCCAGACAGGGTAGATGTGGGGACCGAGTTAGAACCGCCCATCATCAGTACCAAGAATAACCAGCATGAAAATCCCCTGGTTCAAACCCATCTTGGTGACTGCCTCCAAAAAGGGGAGGGCAGCCCAGAATCAGAACCAGGGGAACCCAAAACTTCCCCCATATCTAGCTGTCACATTTTTCTTACAGGTTCCCAAGATCCTAAACAAATTCCAGCCCATATCACCTCTCTGTCAATATCCAAAGCAAGGAAATTAACCCACCATTTGGCCGAAAATGTGCATTATCTTTGCCCCCTTGATGAAAAGGTGGGAAGATTTTATGCCCCGGTCCAAATACAGGGGCAATGTACAATTTTGGCACTGGTGGACACTGGATCCCAAGCTACCCTGCTGTGAAAAAGGGCCTTTGATCAACTGAATTCGGGAAGGGGGAGAAATACCAAATTCTTCTCACCCCTCTTCCTGGACAACTTCAGAACTTTGACGGGAAGGAAATTCCTGTCTAGGGGACTGCGGATTGGGACATTAAAATTGAGCAACACAAGGTGAAACACCCGGTCATAGTTGTGACTCTAGAGGGCCACCTTGTTTACTAGGGAATGACATCCTGCGTAGGTTGTCTTCCCTGATAGATTGTGTAAACAAGGTCCTCAGGACCCAGATTAGCCAACCAATAAAATTGAAACAGAGTGTCAACCATGTTAGTTTAAACAGCACATGCCACATGGTTGAACAAAAACCTGACCAAATAGAATTTCACTTCCAGAATAATCAAATCCAAGACGTGACAGTAATTGCAGTAGGAAAACAAACTGGTGATGGGGAGTCATCTCTATTTCTGAAAATCAACCTTCCTTCCAGTCTAAGGTGGCATTCCACACTGGAAGGAAACACTCTGAAATTCTATACCAATTCACAATCAGAAAATCCTATTCCTATAGTCAAAAAAGATGAGAAATCAGCTCAAAGCTTGGCTGATATTCAGAAAATTAGAGAGCAGTTGTTCATCCCTACTCAGTTAAATTAAGGGAAGGACTCTGTTCTCGCCCGAGTATGTGTGAACAACGGTAAGAGCTTCATCAGCGAGGCCATGTTCCGCAAACTCCCAAAAGATCCGGCCATTCCCACATTTAAACTGTTAGACAAATGGGAAATGGATCTGGAAACACTCAATTCCAAACACTCCAGCCTAGCCGGTGCATGCTCAAATTTTCCATAGGCGACAAGAGCATAGTCCATAATTGTTGGGTCGTGTGAGATGTCCCTGCTGCATTTTATTTAGGCAAAGACATTCTCAATCGCTTTGCCATTAGTTTGGACCTAATAAACTTCATAGCTTGGTCCCGATTAGCGGGTAATCCCATGGACTTTGATGACCCAGAGAAAGCATTTCAGTCAGCACAACTGCTGCCATATGCAGTTGAAATTCAGATTGGAGAGGAAGTCACCATCTCAGAATGGACCTGACAATTCTCACTGGAAGTAAAAGTTAAAAGAGGACAGAAACTGAAAAACCCTGAAGCCTATATCCATCTCAATCCTCATTTTCAACAGCAAGGGTTGGGGGTAAACCCAACACCACTAGTCAACATAGAACACAACACCATTCCAATAGAGGTGGATAACAGCAACTTAAAGAGTATCACTCTGGCCGCAGGCACCATTATTGGAGTGACAGTTGATGACCAACATTTTTGCATAGATTTAGGTAATTAACTTTTTGGACCAATCCCCAAGGACTGTTTTGACAGTGATAGCGACGATGACACAACACGAGACAAGATCTTCACCCGGCATGGGGGGAATTTCCTGGTGTACTCTTCCTGCCCTTGTGGTAAGGAAGATGTGACCTGTGACTTCAGGAGGGATGAGGTGATCTTTCAAGTCCACAAGGACTGCCTTCCCCAACTGAAGCCATCAGTCCAAATCAGCACTTTGACCAGGGACTTCTCCACCCAGCTGGAGGAAGCCGCTGAGATAACCAAACCGGAAGTCTTTCCAGGCTTCAGGCAGATGGTTGAAGAGAGAGTCAACCTAGCTGATGCCTGTGAGACTCTGGAGCAGAAGCAAAAATTTAAACAAGTTTTCTTAGATTTTCAAGATCTCTTTGCGGTGGACTCATATGACTGTGGTCTCACTGACATCCACACAACAACAATTCCCACAGACCCTGGCATGACTGCAGTGTTTGTGAGGCAATATTGCTTGCCTCTCGCATCAATGGAGTCCCTTACTGAAATAATTAACAACCTTGAGTCCAGTGGGATAATTCGTCCAGTCCACAGGACCTTCAATAATCCGTTGCAGGGGATTTTGAAACCAAACAGCACGTAGAGACTCTGTGCTGACCTAAGGGAGCTCAACAAATGGGCCTATACTTCTGATGGCCTCTTCCCTACATTGACCAAGTGCTGGCCCAGATCCAGGGGTCAAATGTATTCACTGCCATTGACCTGACCAATGGGAACTGGACTGTACCTGTCAGTAGGGAGGACCAATACAATCTGGCCTTTACCTTCGGGGGGCAGCAGTGCGCTTGGACCCAAACTCCCTTGGGAGACATAAAATCTGGCAATGTATTTAAACATTTTCTACATAAGGCCATGCCCGACCTGGGTGAAAGGATGTTCTAGACAAAAGCTCAACTGTGGAGGAACACATAGCAGAGATCTGTTATGTCCTGACACAGTTGAGAGCTGCCGGAACAAAACTCTCCTTTCAAAAGGCACAGTGGTGCAGAACCCGTGTCAATTTCTTGGGGCATGAGATTTCTCCTCAGGGTCTCTGTCCCCAGGAAAAGAAAGTGGAAGTGGAAGCACTACAGAAATTAAAAGACCCCACAACTGTGCGGGAACTAAGGAGCCTCCTTGGACTAACTAATTACAGTAGAAAGTTCATTGAGGATTACGCAGAGATCACAAGACCCCTGATCCATCTTTTAAAGGGGGGGTCAAGTGGGAGTGGGGTTACAGAACAAGCCGAGGCAGTAAGACAACTAAAAAGAAGCCTCTCACAAGTGCCTTGCCTAGCTTACCCTGTCAAAAACAAGGAGTTCTTCTTGGAGACAGGGTTCTCAAATACATGCTTGACCGCAGTATTATATCAAAAGCATGACAAGGTCAATAAAGTAATCTCCTATGCGAGTAAAGCTTTATCCTCTTTGGAGGAAAAATAACGATTGTGAGAAGGCACTCCTGGCAACCATGTGGGCATTGAAGAATTACCGCCCATTTATCCAGGGGGAATACATCAGAGTGGAGACTTCACAACAACCTTTGCAATAGCTTCAGAGTGACAGAATCTGGGCTGGAAATGGGAATAATTCCCGAATTACTTCCTGGATTCTGTCAATGCAAGGCTTTCCTGTGGAGGTCAGATATGGCCAAAACAAGAAGAGTCCCCACGCGAAAGGACTGGCTGACTTGCATGATTGTGCCAGAGAAAACTGTCTCGAGGATGAAAGTCTTGAAATCAAGGACAACATGGAGGCATACCTTAATTCCCCACACAAAGTCTATGAAGAAGACCAGTGTGAGGGAATGCCCACTGTCTATGTGGATGGATGATCCTACCATGTTGACAACAACGGGGAAAAGGAACTTGTGGACGGCGTAGGGAATGCATGGGTGAATGATGGCCCAGAACCGTCCGCTGGGTACATAATTGGTCCCCGAAGTAGTCAAGTAGCAGAGCTGATGGCGGTGCATCAACCCATCCTCACTGCTGTCTAACACCAACTCCACAAATTGGTCATAATCACTGATTCAGATTATGTACGGAACGGGTTTGTGGAGTACCTGGTTAACTGGAAAACCAGAGGCATGCTATGTGCTAATAATAAACCATTGAAATATGGAAAATAAGTTAATCCAAACTATTGATGATCTGGTCACCTCGAATGGGATGACCATCTACTGGAAAAAGATCAAGGGTCATTCTAAAGTAGAGCGACCAGACAAAACTGGAAATGACCGAGCTGATCAGTTGGCCAAAACCGGAGCCATCCAAGGGGATCTACTTGAGATCGAGTCCCTGTTGGAAAAATTCAGGTCACTGCTATCACTAGGTCCCAGACAAATGCTCACAATGAACTCTCAACTGCACAATGGAGTAAGGAGACCCCAGATGCTGATTTGATTACAGTTCAAAAAGGGGATCCAATAATTGGTAAGTTTTATCAACACATTGAGGACCCTGAGAACTTTCCCCTGACGGATACCGATTACATAGGGAAAGAGTGTTGATGAAATGTCCAAAAATGTTCCAAATCCAAGACGGTATGTTGGTAAGGAGAACCATAGCTGGTCATGACCAGTGGGTTGTCCCCACCTCATTCTGAAGCCTGATGCTAAGTCACGTCCATGATGCGCCCACAACTGGTTATCAGGGGTTTCATATGACACTGGAAATCTTGCAAGAGGTTGCATACTGGCCACACATGGGGAAGGACCTCAACCAATATTTGAAGGGGTGTCTTGTGTGTGCACAATTTCAGCCAACATCACTCACACGCCGTGCTCCCCTCCAAAAGAGGGGGATGACACTACCTTGGTCAGATTTACAAGTCGATTTTATTGGCCCCATGATTCGCTCCTCCAGGGGGAACAAGCACTTGTTGACCATGACCTGCTTGTTCACTAAATGGGTGGAATGTCTCCCTGCCCCAAATTGCAAGGCAGAAACAGCAGCTGCCCTGATGATCAACCATATCTTCTCACATTTTGGACTACCCCAAAGGATTGAGTCAGACCGAGATAGCCACTTTACTAGCAAAATGATGACAAAGATGTGGGAGATACTTGGAGTCTAAAGGAAACTACACATTGCCTACCAGATAGCCTCTAGTGGTGGAGTTGAGAGATACAACAAGACAATTGTGAGCATATTAAACAAGTTTGTGCCAGATTCTGGGACAGGTTGGGACATTCAATTACCCCTGTCCTGATGGCCATCTGATTTACCCCTTCTTCTGCAACAAAAATGTCAATGTTTGAGCTGATGACTGGACGAAGATGGTGCTTCCCCAGCATCTGCTCTAGAGAACCCAAGAGCAGACCTTGTTAAATGCCTCCACAACTCATGAGTATGTTGAGAATCTGAGAAAACACCTTCAACTTTTGCCTATGCTCAGCAGAATCTAGAAAGATCTGCAGACAATATGAAGACCCACCATGACCTTAAGACAACTAAAAAAGAATACCAAGTAGGAGACTAGGTCTACTTGTACAATTTCCAAAGGAACCAGATCAAACAGTGCAAATGTATCCGTACTTGGCGGGGTCCTTTTGAAATTGTAGACAGAATCTCACCAGTCCCCTACAAATCTGAATTCCCAAAGGCAGTTTGGCAAAGGGGGAAGACAAGTGGGTCCACATCAACCAGCTGAAGTGTTGCCATCCTAGGCATACTCTGCGGAAAATAGAGGAGCCATCCGGCAACCCAGAGGGGGACATTCAAGATCCCTACAGAATGCCAATTGTTAAAACCATTCCACTTGTTAAAATCAGTAGTGATTACCGGTGGGAAATATTGTGAAGTGTATGTCAAATGTATGCATCTGCCCCACTACATGAATAGTGGTGGGGAAATGTTCATAACCATGCTCTGTTCTGTCTTATAGTGCTGAAACCATGGATTCTAAGCACCAAAGAGGACCATGGTGGTAGTGCATAGCGCTATTCGCCACTGGGACGTCTTGTTGACGTCTTGTTGCAGAGCAGACCATATTCTTCACCCAAATAAATGGCAACAATGAGGTGTGCTCTGCGGCCGCCGGCCTTGTTGGTTTTATTTTTTCTACAGAGGAAGCTATCTGGAGCTGTGGGCATGGACCCTCAGCTACACTGCACTGCAGCTCTTGCATCAGCACCACATGGGCTCATTGCCATCGCCTGGCCCAGCAATATGTGGTACTGCAGCGTCAAGGCCTTGGCCCAATGCTGTTATGCTGTCGGGGCCCTGACCAAACCTAAGTAATGTTGCTTGTTGGCAGCACAGCGACATCCTAATTAATTTTAAATTGCTGCTGGCTGTGCCACCCAGCAAGCAATCATGCCCTGAGCAGCGCACAAGCTGATTTCTTTTTTTTCTTCCGACGCAGGGATGCAGTGTCATGATACGGGTCAGCCTGGACACCTGTTTTTTAACATGTGTGCCGCCTCACTGTCTGTGCATGCCAGCCTGGCAGGGTTGCGCAGACTCAGCGACAGAACCTGGCTGGTGCACACGGTCAGGCAGTGGCACACAGCAGGTGCCAACTGTCCTGAGCCTTTTTTTCCGTTCCCCTTGGACCTTGGCTTGAAGGAAGCAGGTAGGACCGGCCGGGACAGTACTCCCCTCACTTCCAGATTCTCAGCTGAAAGTTAGTCAGTAAAAATAAATCATCATGTGCCTGCTCTGATTCCATCATCACACGTAACTCGTGCCTTATAGAGTTTACTTACAAAAAACACAAATTGCAGAATAAATCAAAATCCACATGACAGCATGTAAGTGCTTCACATGTTAAGCCAAAAGAATATAATTGTGGCTTTGACATCCTGAATGCCACATCATATTGTGGGATGTCTTAACCCACTTTTGCTCTGCCATGTAGCATCCGTGTGTTCTGATGGTGCCATAAATCCTAAAATGACCACAAAACCCTTGTGTGTGCCAAAATCGCTAAAAATCTTGCTTTGCAACACAAAAAGATGGTGGCCCAATCTGCCATGTATGTTGTCAGTGGTGGAACAGAGATCTCACTCCTGAAACATTTCACACTGGGCTTCACAAAAAGTAAAAATGTAGCACAGAGGAAAAAGCAGTGCTTTGCTGAAAGAAATCCAAAATCTTGCTTTTAAATCCTTTTTGCCTTGGTTGCTGAAACTGCAGAATGCTGGTACAAGACACCCTCAAACATCCAATATTCTTGCTGGGTGCTACAATTCATTTAGTTCAAGAAATCATTGTGATATTACAATGTCCTGGAAAGCTGAATTTGTCATAAAAACATCCACAGCAAAAGTTGCCTGCCTGTGGAATCTGTCAAAATCTGGGCATAGTACCCTCGGCCGCCTGAATGACAGCTGTCAGAATCCTGCCTGATTAACCTTAAAAATGTATAAGCTGAAAGCAAATGTTTGCAATGTAAATGGCCTGTTACTGAGAGTAACCTATGTTATAATTGTTAATCCCATTGTTAAGAATCAGAAATAAGTGTTCTAGCTGCTAGTTTGAAATCACAAGTTGTTTTTAAACCAAGAAAAATGCAACAGAAATAACATTTAATTTAAGGCTGATCAAAGCCACCAAAACCAGTATAACAGCTTCCCCCAGAGAGGCTAGGGCTCTCCCTTCTGCTTCCCTCCACCAGGTAATCACACCTAAGTGATGATTATGCAGGGGGAAGGAGACAATGGACTTCCTCCAGCTCAAAGGAGTGCCAAGAGTGAAGGGTGGTAAATGGCCTGGGGCCAGGAGGAACTGGGAGGAGACTGCTTCTGAACTGCAGAGAGACAGAAGGAGGCAGAGACAAACAACCATTTGTTGCTTAACAAGAACAAAAGACACATTATAACAAGACTGATAACTTACCATGTAAAATTGTTAAAAACACAAAAACAATCGCATTGTTAATGTAAATATCGGCTGTACATTTTAAAAGGCGCCAGAACTCTGTGACATGTTCTAGGAAGAAACAGTGGAAAATGTGATATTACACAAAATGTATTTTTGATTGAAGCATGAAACTTCATACTCTTATGCCCATGTTCAAAGCGCACATTTGTACACATTTTCTGATTATCTGGACATTGTGTTCCTGATAAAAAAAAAGGGCCAATTCGGTGGAAAGCAGACACAAGATCCTACAGCGATGTTTTTTTTTGGAGTAGCTGCTACTCAAAATATGTGATCTATATAGGTGATTGTAATAGAGGTGGCATATGTGTAAATAAGTATTGTGTCAAAATTAGTTTTTGTGTTCAAGAGGCTAGGGGTGGACTCTAGGCCTCATAAACTCACACCATTAAAGTGACACCCTGTTTCTCTCCCCCTATCAAGGTAGAGAGGAGACTCTGGCCAATCGCCTGCCCAAGGAGCAAGTTTAGGATAAACCAGCACACACACCCCTTTATCATAAGCATAAACAGAGACAGCTCAGGACTGGAAAAGGACACACAGATTCACCCACTAACCGATTGCTGGCAGAGCATCCTGCTAGAGAACCATCCATCTTCCTTGCCCCAGACTCCAGAAACTTGGCAAAGCAAAAATACCCATTCCATTAGCTGAACCATTTTCAGCTAGGCCTTAAATTCCAGAACCAGAATCCCCCAACGTAAGGTGAACATCAAACAAACAGCTGGGCTGTGCTGTACTGCTGCCTGCTGAAATAATTATCATCAGAACCAAGAGATCCAATCCAGTCCTGTGCCGAGCTGTGACCATAGCCATTGCAGACCCGATGCAGTCCTGTGCCGTGCTGTGAACAGACCCAGTCCAGTCTTGTGTCCAGCTATCTATCCCAGACCCAGGTTCCCTTGCCTGACCAGAAATCTTGACGGACCAGAATCCTGACATTTCCGTTTGAAACATATCTATTGAGTATCTATAGATAGGACTGTGTCACTAGCATATGTACTGTCCATAGTTATTCCCTATCTTAAACCCATCCTCTCTTATATTCAGAACCGGTAGTAGAACAGCAAAGTAGAATGATGAATAGTTGAATGTGCTCTTCGTGCAGAAATCCTTGTTTTCGCTCCTTGAAACTAAGCTGACTTTAAACTCAATAACACATCACAGACATATATAAGCAAACAAAATAAGGAAGTTTACCTTTGTGTCTTATGTTTGGAAAATGTGTGAAATATTTAAGGGAAAACAACAAACTAAGTAAAGATATTTAAACATGAGTTAGTTATGTGGAAAAGCTAGGTAAATGTATTACATAAAGAGGGGCTGGGTGATATGTTCGGGATTGTGGAAAACTTGTTTAAATACTTGTGTTTTTGAAATGTCCAGCACTCTCTCATCTCACAGTGTCTGCTTGCACACATTGTGGGGTGTTGAGAGCCAGACAGATACCTGTTAATAAATGTATATTATACTTTGTCCTTGTGAATGGCGTATTTCTATTATGTGGTTTTAAGCCTCAATATTCTTTAATCTTTCAAGGTAAGAAGGTGCAGGCAGAGTTAACTTTTCTACACTCCGCACAACCCCCCTGACCTGTGCCCCTTCTCCCTCTTATATACATGCTGCTCCCCATGCAACAGTTACTTGCATAAACCCTGATGCCCAGAGTATTGCTTTGCCCCTGTGCTCGTATACTTCCTCGCAATTTATACTCCATGTGCTTCCCTGAAACCCAGGCTGTGTGTGTTCCCTCGTGTTTTAGGCCATGTGCACCTCCTCTTCTCTAGCTATGTGTGCTCTGTAAGGAAGGCATGGTCTTGAAGTAAGACCAACACAAGTGACCACAATTCAAGGGTTTTTATTGAACTTTTATCAATGGTGATTTAAATGCCTGTCTAAACCTAAATCTAAGATAGGAACAAGCTACGACCATCAAATAATAATAATGCAGTCCTAGTGGAGTCTTCATCAAAATAAAAAGGGCCTATATTAAAAAAGCCTATTGCCAATCCTTACCGCTAATTTACAAATAGTTTGGAATAATGTTCATGAAAAATAAAGACGTGTTCACAAAATAAGTCAGGATGTTCAGGCTGTGGGTCTTCCTTCCCCATGTTTTCAGCATGGGATAAGACAGTTCACTCGAGCATAGCAAACTCTTGGGCTTTTTTGGCACGAGGACACAGTTCTATTACCAACATCAGGGCCTTCTATGCCTAAGTCTCTTAGCTAATCAAATGTCTCTTGACTCAGAGGACCTGATGTATCAAACAAATGAAAAGTTCCTTCACAAGTATTCAAGTAGGGCGATCGACTCTTTGTACCGGATCACCCTCGGATGGGCTCAGATTCTCTTTGATATCACAATCTTCTCTCGGGTGACTCACGGTTCACCTCGGTTCCCCCTCCATCGGGCTCAGATCCCCTTTTGCAATTAGTTTCCCTCAAGTTACCTCGGACCAATCTCAATTTCACTTTGCTATCAAAGACCTTCGAATGTGAACGGGATTTGGCTTGGCTTGTTGCAGGACCTCTTTAACTTAACACTTTACAATTTCGGCAACCCTCCATCGGGTTCACACTTGCCTTTTGTAATCAGAGTTCTCAATTTTACACTCTAAGTTGGATACCTAACAGAGATCTTTGAATGAGCACCCAGGTGGTGCCGGTCCACCCTGTATGTATTTGGTTTGCCTTAAAAAAATCACTCACTCCTTTGATATTCAATTACATTTGCGTCGCTCATCACAATCACCTTATGCTTTGTTCTTTGCAGATGTGTTCATACAACGCTGCTGCTTGCAACCTTGGGTCTAACGCAGACCGGTTTGCTATCAGTCTCCCTGACTTACCGGCTGTGCTGTGCTGACTTTACTGGAGCGGCTGTGTGGCAATCTCTCCTGCCCACCTCGGCTATCAAAGCGGGAGAGCCCTGTGTACCGTTAACACACATTGCACCTTTCTTCAGCATTAGTTCCCAGTCTTATGTTTCTTATCCCCAAGGGATCTTGAAAGTAATTGTTTCCTTCTGTTGAAAAGGCCAAGGGCAAATGCCTCAGTGCAACCCTTTCTCGTCTCATTGTCTTTTGCCTCGTGTTAAATCGCCACTCGGAACGGCTGCGTCCTCGTTTTTTTTCCCCTTGCTCAGAGTGTGCGTTCATGCACCACCTTTTATTCATGTGGCGAGGTGTGATGGAAGTCAGGTGTTTGTAATTTTCAATAATTTCCTGACTCTGCCTGACCCTTGTGTTGGGACATGTCAGGTATGTGGCCCGGGTGTTAGTCTGTTTTCTCTCATGTTGGGCTGTCCGTGAAAAATTGTTTGTGTCAGGAATGGGGAAAAGGGGTTGAGTTCCTAAGGATCCTACTAATAGGATGGGGAAAAGGTGTTATTAGGAAGGAGATACCATGTCTCAACCTTCGGTGTCCCACTTCCACTCCTGAGAAGCCCTCATCCAGGTTATCCTCCTGCACTGGTCCACCCCCAGGAACTGGATACAAAAGCGATGGTTGTGCCCTGGCCATCTGGATGACAGATCCCAGGGGACTAGCAAGTGAGACACCTTCAGGTTTCTCACAGCTCATAGCTCCCTCACATCAGACATTGACACAACCATGATCCCTTGCTCTCCCTCAAAACTTAAACACACATGCCCCACCTTGCTTCTCTAGCCATGTGCCCCCTGAGTTCCCTTCCTTCCTCTATCAACTTAGCACCTTCCCTTCTTGACCTATGTGTGTACTGTATTGAAATTGTGCTGTGCTCCACAGCTTTTTGGCATTAAATTGAATTACCTGCATTCTATACTACTAAGTTCCTGTTGTGTACTGTGCCTTGTTGATTGTACTGATTTTGCATTCTTTACTTCTAGGTTCCTGTTGTGTATTATGCCTTGTTGATGGTATTGATTTTGTGTTGTTCTCTATGGTTTTGATATTGTGTTGTTCTCAATGGTTTTTGGCATTACATTGCATTGCCTTCATTCTTTAATTTGTTTCCCTGTTTTGTTCTATACGGTTGTTTCTGAATTGCATCTGATTTTGCAGGTCTGTGGTACGTGTTCTTTGTTGTACTCCCATCCCTTCCATGCCTCCCCTTTGTATCCTCTATCCTGTGTGCCCCCCAGCGCTACCCCCTCCCCTGCTTCGGATCTACTTTCCCTCTTCCTCCCTGCACTCTCTATTGTGCTCTCAGTCTCACATATCTTCTCTAACTGCTTTTCTATCAACTATCCTCTCTCTCTCACTAGGTCTGGCAGGAAGACGCTCAAAGGTGACATCCTAATCTCCAACCCAGGCCTCCCTATCGCTGATACCTGGACCAGTGCTTTCTCCAGACAAACTCTTATCGCCATCCTCTTTGTCGTCTCCTCTCCAGGCCTGTGGACCCCCATATGGACTTTGTTCTCTCTTCTTTTTCCTCTTCTCCCAACAATGGTGGCACCTAGTGGTAGGAGCTCCTGACCCCCTTACACACTTCTGTCATGATCCCTGCTTCCAAGTGGTCAGGACTTGCCTCACATCCTTGGAAGCAGGCCCATAACCTTGATCCTGGGTACCAGCCAGTCCCTATCGGGAACTTTTGGACCTTGTCCTGGCACCAGTGGCACCAGGCTCATAAAGATGACCGGTCCCGGCGCTGGAAGCGCCGGGCTCATAATGCTTAAGAGTGCTTGGGTGGCCCTACCTGCAGCAGACCATGCTGCTTACTTACCAGCTTGATGGTCTTCTGATCCTTCTCTGCCTGGAACTACTTTTCCTGTCTGGGTGGGGCAGGAGCCACTCCCTGGAATCAGAACACAGGAACTCTTTTCTTACCTGGGCCAGGCTGTGGAAGAAGACGCCTAAGCACTACAGAAGGCTATTTAAACCACACCCGATTGATGAAACGTGCTTCGCGTTATTCTGCATCTGCAGCAGGACGCTCACCGTGTCAGCTCCAGTCTTCCTGAGATTCTTCAGCTCCAGTTCCTGTGAAAACAAATTCCTTACCTGCTAGAGATCCGATCCTCAGCTGCACCTGCCAAGACAAAACAACAGGTTAGCAGAATTCAATTCGAGAGCAGCGCTCTTACTTACCAAATACGGCGGCATCTTCCAAAGCCTTCCGCCGCTTTCTTCGGCTCCCCATCGACATCTGCAAAGAAAAGGACTTGATTAAGCATTGCATTCTTGAATTGCTTACCTGCGCTCCGCACGTTCTGAACCTCAAGAAGCGCTGCATGCCGGCATCTGCAAAACAAAGGGAGACATTTTAAGGCGCATTCTAAACCAACCATAAACTTTCTACTTACGCGCTCGCACGTTCGCCGGCATCCATCTAGCAACGCTCTCTGCATCCACGATCTGCAAGGACAAAAGAGACATTAAGGCGTGCTTTTGAAACAAACAGCAGTCATTCTACTTACGTGCACCGCGCTTCATCTTCTTCGTACATACGCGCTTGCACGATCCTGGGCACTTATTCATCAGCGTCCATTGCACCTAAACCTGCAGGACAAAGAGAGAAATTAGAAAGGGTGACAGCAACCGGTCATCTTTCCTACTCACCTGCTCGCCGCATCATTCCTCTACAATTTCAATCTTGACACCCTGAGACTGAGCAAGGGACTAAATTAAGGGTGCTCCAATAACTATCAAGAAACCGCTCATGCGGTAAACGGCGGTATCTTCCAGCATCAACCTCTGCAATCAAGAGGATTGTCAGTGAACCAGTGAAGTAACTGGTACTTGCGCCCCTGCAAAGACGCAGGATGGAGAGCCCGGCCTTAATATATCTAAGGTGAGCAAGCCACGCCCTTGGTTCGAATAAGAGGACTGCGGAAGGAGAAGTTCAGTCAATCCAGTTCCTAAATCCTTGTTCTTCCGTCTGCAGGCACCTCACTCTACACGTCCGGTACATCGTGAGAAGGGGACCAGCCCTAGGAGAAGGCCGAGATCTACGAGTCACACTAGAAGACACGGCGACAGCTCAGTCCAGCCCAGCGCCTCCGTGGAAATCAGGTGAGCGTTATAGAACGCGAAGCCCACCACAAATCCTCCACCCAGGCGCAATGGAAACCTCAGAAACTGACCAACTAGCCCAGTTGCTAGGGGAATTAAGAGCAGAAGTACTAGCAGCGCGCCAGGAAACAAACGCCCTAAGGAGGGAGCTAATTGTGTCCAAAGAGCGCACAGATGATCTTGCTAGACAGTTGTTACAAACGCAGGTGGGGCAAACACCGCTGCCGACCCCAGGGGGGGGTAATATCCCAGCGACCTCCACTAATCCTGTACAAATTAATCTACCTGGAAATGTGCCTTTGGCTCCACCCGAACGCTTCTCAGGCGATCCCAAAAGGTTTGCAGTGTTCATCAATCAATGTCGTCTGCACTTCCTGTGTAGGCCAGCTGCATTTCCCACTGATCAGGCCAAAGTGGCCTTCGTACTTTCATATCTAAGTGGCAGTGCTGCAGACTGGTCAATTCCCCTGGTAACCCAGGATGACCCGATTCTTCGTAATTTTCAGGCCTTCCAGTCCAGTATGGAAAGACTATTTGCCAGACACTCTCAGGGACAGGCCTTAGATAACGAACTCCTCTCTTTACGACAAGGTCATCAGGATCTTCTGTCATATATTGCATAATTTAACAGACTGGTAGTTGAAGCCAGATGGCCCGAGGGTAAAAGGATTACGCTGTTTTATAGGGGGTTGCGTGGAGAACTCAAAGATGTCCTGGCCCAAGTAGTAAATCCTCCGCAAGATTGTTCTGAATATATTGACCTGGTGGTTCAACTGGATCACAGGTTACAGAATAGGAAGGCTGATCGCTCTAGATTCGAAGCTCGGATTTTTTCAAGACCACAGAGTTCCGCCAAAGGAGTCGATACCGTAGAACCCATGCAAATAGGAGTTGTGAAAGGGCCATTAACACAAAAGGAACAAGAAAGAAGAAGACAGCTGCAATTGTGCCTCTATTGTGGGAATTCAGGACATTTTCTTCGTGAATGCCCGGTGAAACCTGCCAAGAAGACCGTGTGAGCTTTCGACAAAAGCATCGAAAAGCCAGAATCGGGAAACGACCTCGCCCGACAAGTGTAGAGGTCCGCTTGCCGAGCGTTAAAACCATTTCTTTGACCTCGCATTTCATCGTGCCCATGGTCCTAATAAGCCCCGAGAAGCCAGATCGTTTGCATGCCATCAAGGCATACATTGACAGTGGAGCAATCGGCAATTATGTGGATCGCGAGATGGCATCCAGGATGAATCTACCTCTCTGTCCTAAAATGGTTAAAGACGTTATTACCACAGTGGATGGTACGGAAATAGCTTCCGGACCAGTTACCCATACCACCGAGGGAGTGACGTTAGTAAGCCAAAATGGACATCGTGAGGAGATCGTGTTTGATGTGATCAAGGCCCCTCAGTTTCAAATTATCCTGGGGATCCCTTGGTTAGAAAAACACAATACTCAAATTGATTGGCGAGCAAAGACGATTCAGTTTCCGGAATGTGCCTCCACTTGTTATCTGAAGTCCGACATTAAGCTGGCAGCAATTACATCCGAGGGTCCCCAACTGCCTCCTGAATATCTAGAGTTCCAAGATGTCTTCCAGAAAGAACAAGCCAACTCCCTACCCCCGCACAGGTCATACGACTGTCAGATAGACCTGGTACCTGGGTCCACTCCTCCATGTAGTAGGATCTATGCTCTCACCGAACCAGAAAATCTCCACCTTAGGCAGTATTTGGACCAATACCTGGCCAATGGATTTATTCGTCCTTCTAAGTCTCTAGCCTCTTCAGCTCTGTTCTTCGTTCCGAAAAAGGAAGGGGATCTCAGAACATGTATCGATTATCGCGCCCTGAATCAGATTACAGTCAAGAACAGATATCCTTTGCCATTGATCCCTGAACTTCTAGACCAAGTCAAGAATTCTCGCATTTATACGAAGTTGGATGTCAGAGGAGCTTACCACTTGGTCCGAATAAAAGAGGGCGACGAATGGAAGACGGCCTTCCGCACCAAGTATGGATTATTTGAGTATCAAGTAATGCCCTTTGGACTATGTAACGCCCCGGCCGCCTTCCAGTACTTCATGAATGACGTCCTCAGAGAACTAATTGACGTGTGTACAGTTGTCTACATCGACGATATCCTTATATATTCGTCCTCTGAGGCCGATCACCAGAAACACGTCAGGGCAGTTCTTGAAAGGCTTCGCCAACAAACTCTTTGCCAAGCTTGAGAAGTGCGTTTTCCATGTCACCGAGGTCGAATTTCTGGGATTCATTCTGTCACCAAATGGAGTCCACATGGATTCAAGAAAGGTAGACGCTATCATTAAGTGGCCATCACCAACGTCGGTGAAAGGAGTCCAAAGCATGTTGGGTTTCGCCAATTTCTACCGTAGATTCATTCCAGAATTCTCCAGCCCATTACTGCCCTTCTAAGGAAAAACAAACGCTTTGTGTGGTCTACCGAGGCGGAGCAAGCCTTCCAAGAGTTAAAAGCCAAGTTTATCTCCGCTCCTGTTTTGAGACATCCCCGCCCAGAACTTCCTTACATCATAGAAACCGACGCCTCCAGTCTTGGGATGGGTGCAGTCCTATCGCAAAGAGATCCAGAAACAAACCAGTTACACCCCGTGGCATTTTGGTCCCGCAAATTCTCAGCTCCTGAAACCAACTACACCATTACCGATAAGGAACTTCTGGCTATTAAGTCCGCCTTCAAGGCCTGGCGACACTATTGTCTGGGTGCCAGACACACAGTCACAGTGATTACAGACCATCGCAACTTACAATACCTAAAGACAGCTAAAGCTCAATCCTCCAGACAACTCCGCTGGGCACTATTTTCTGCCGAGTTTGACTTCGTCATTACCTACCGACCAGGCAACAAGAACGGTAAAGCTGATGCCCTTTCCCGGATGGGAGTGGATGAGCACATGGTCAATCCTGAACCCGTACCTATCATTACCGAACAAAGAATCCTAGGTCTAATCGGCACACAATCCATCGAAGAAGTTGAAGCCAAAGTTAAACAACTTATAACTCCAGCAGACATACAGAATTGGCATCTTCAGGGAAAAGACTTCACGGTGAAGAACGACCTATTGTACTTCCAAGAACGGTTAAAACTACCCTGTGCTAGTTTACAGAATCAAGTCATCTCTTGTTATCACGACTCCCTAATGGAGGGACACCCTGGTATGGCCAAGACCTCGGAAAAGATCAAGCGTCACTTCTGGTGGCCGTCTTGGAGAAAGGATATCAGAGACTTTGTAATGTCCTGTGGAGTGTGCGCTCAAAATAAAAGTCAAAAGGAGAAACCAGCAGGCCTCTTACGCCCACTTGACATCCCACCTCGTCCCTGGCATACTCTCTCCATGGATTTCATCACCGACTTACCTTCATGTTCCGGATATAATACGATCTTAGTAATCGTGGACCTATTCTCCAAGATGGCGCACTTCATCCCCCTGAAAGGTCTACCGTCAGCAGCAATCCTGGCCCGGGAGTTTCTCGAAAACATCGTTCGGTTGCACGGCTTTCCTTCAGTTTTAATCTCGGATAGAGGAAGTCAATTTGTCTCCCACTTTTGGCAGAGTTGCTGTCGGTTGGCTCAAATTGATGTAAGGCTTTCAACCAGTCACCACCCCCAAACCGACGGACAGACCGAGAGGACCAATCAAACTTTGGAACAGTACTTACGCTGCATGCTGCAACAAACAGAAAGAACTTGGAAGGACATCCTTTGGATAGCCGAGTACGATTACAATAATTCAGTCCACTCTGGAACCGGAAAAACCCCGTTTTTTCTTTTATATGGTAGCCATCCTCGAACCTCTAATCTGGATCCACCTCAGGATCTAGGGACATCAGCAGTAGACCACCTGCATTCTGCAATCACCCAAGCCTTTAAGGAAGCCACTTCTCATCTGCAAAGGGCTAAGGAACAATACAAGAAAGGAGCAGACCAACATCGGAAGGAGGCCCCTCAATATCAAGTAGGAGATCAAGTCTGGTTATCCACCAAACATTTACCCCTAAAAGGACCGCGCACCTTCAACCCAAGATACCTGGGACCCTACTCAATCACTACCATAATAAACCCAGTGGCAGTCAAGTTGGACTTGCCCCCTCATATGAAAATGCACCCAGTCTTCCATGTCTCGCTACTAAAACCTGTGCAGCCAGAGACCCGATTGACTAAATCTCCAGAACCTATCCTAGTTGATGGAGAACTCGAGTTTGAAATCAAAAATATCTTAGATTCCAAAATCTCCAAACCAAGGGTATACTACCTGATTGACTGGAAAGGTTATGGCCCCCAGGAAAGGTCTTGGGAACCTGCAGAACATGTCCACGCACCTCGTTTAGTCAAGAAATTTCATCGAACATTTCCTAACAAACCAAGACCCCCGGTGAAGTCAAGCTGGGGAGGGGCCTTGAGGGGGGGGCTGTCATGAACCTTGCTTCAAAGGCGTCAGGATTTGCTTCAAATCCTTGGAAGCCGGCCCATAACCTTGATCCTGGGTACCAGCCAGTCCCTATCGGGACCTTTTGGACCTTGTCCTGGCGCCAGTGGCACCAGGCTCATAAAGATGACCGGTCCCGGCGCTGGAAGCGCCGGGCTCATAATGCTTAAGAGTGCTTGGGTGGACCTACCTGCAGCAGACCATGCTGCTTACTTACCAGCTCGATGGTCTTCTGATCCTTCTCTGCCTGGAACTACTTTTCCTGTCTGGGTGGGGCAGGAGCCACTCCCTGGAATCAGAACACAGGAACTCTTTTCTTACCTGGGCGAGGCTGTGGAAGAAGACGCCTAAGCACTACAGAAGGCTATTTAAACCACACCCGATTGATGAAACGTGCTTCGCGTTATTCTGCATCTGCAGCAGGACGCTCACCGTGTCAGCTCCAGTCTTCCTGAGATTCTTCAGCTCCAGTTCCTGTGAAAACGAATTCCTTACCTGCTAGAGATCCGATCCTCAGCTGCACCTGCCAAGACAAAACAACAGGTTAGCAGAATTCAATTCGAGAGCAGCGCTCTTACTTACCAAATATGGCGGCATCTTCCAAAGCCTTCCGCCGCTTTCTTCGGCTCCCCATCGACATCTGCAAAGAAAAGGACTTGATTAAGCATTGCATTCTTGAATTGCTTACCTGCGCTCCGCACGTTCTGAACCTCAAGAAGCGCTGCATGCCGGCATCTGCAAAACAAAGGGAGACATTTTAAGGCGCATTCTAAACCAACCATAAACTTTCTACTTACGCGCTCGCACGTTCGCCGGCATCCATCTAGCAACGCTCTCTGCATCCACGATCTGCAAGGACAAAAGAGACATTAAGGCATGCTTTTGAAACAAACAGCAGTCATTCTACTTACGTGCACCGCGCTTCATCTTCTTCGTACATACGCGCTTGCACGATCCTGGGCACTTATTCATCAGCGTCCATTGCACCTAAACCTGCATGACAAATAGAGACATCAGAAAGGGTGACAGCAACCGGTCATCTTTCCTACTCACCTGCTCGCCGCATCATTCCTCTACAATTTCAATCTTGACACCCTGAGACTGAGCAAGGGACTAAATTAAGGGTGCTCCAATAACTATCAAGAAACCGCTCGTGCGGTAAACGGCGGTATCTTCCAGCATCAACCTCTGCAATCAAGAGGATTGTCAGTGAACCAGTGAAGTAACTGGTACTTGCGCCCCGGAAAAGACGCAGGATGGAGAGCCCGGCCTTAATATATCTAAGGTGAGCAAGCCACGCCCTTGGTTCGAATAAGAGGACTGAGGAAGGAGAAGTTCAGTCAATCCAGTTCCTAAATCCTTCTTCTTCCGTCTGCAGACACCTCACTCTACACGTCCGGTACATCGTGAGAAGGGGACCAGCCCTAGGAGAAGGCCGAGATCTACGAGTCACACTAGAAGACACGGCGACAGCTCAGTCCAGCCCAGCGCCTCCGTGGAAATCAGGTGAGCGTTACACTTCTAAGACCATCATTAATGTCTACCTAAATGGCACTGTTTTGATCCAGGGTCCTCAAGCCAATCTCCTACTTTTTGATAGATGCTGCCCACACCTTATCAACTTCCTTTTCTCTCCTACTATCCCTACTTAACCCTCTCTGGCTTCATTGCCACCTACTTCCTCTGCCACCTCTTCGGCAACCCCCTCTGCTTCCCTGCCCATCCTGTTGCCTCCTTCCTCCGCCACCTCTCCGGCACTCTCTTCTTTCTCTCTGTCTACCCTGCCTTCTCTTCCATCCTCATCTTCCCATCCTCTGGCACTTGCAACTCTTCAGCAGGGCGTACCTCTGGCCTGTACCACTCCACTGAAGTCCTGACAACCTGCTTCACATCGCTACTCTCAACTCTCGCTAAGCTGTCAAACATGCCTCAGACATCTGCCGTCTCCTGGAAGAGCTCGATTTGGATGTACTTGGTCTCACCAAGACTTGTTTCACGGCCACACAGGTTTTGACATTCTCCTTCCTGATGGCTACAAGATCCTCTCCGAACCAGAACCAACCACCCTGAAGAGGATGTAGCCTTGATTTTCCCAGAGTGGATCCCCGCTTCTGTAATTCCAATGCAGGACTACTCCTCTTTTGAATACCTGGTCTGCAGGCTCTCTATCTCTCCTAGCCTCTCTCTCACTGTGACCACTATCTACAGGCAACCTGGCTAAGCTGCCCTCTTTCTCTCTGCTTGGGAAGACCTGTCCTCCTCCCTCCTTGCTTCTTCCTCTCAATTTCTCTGAGAACTGAGCATCCACCTGGATGCTACTAGCCCTTCTTCAGGACTCTTTTGCAACCTCTGCATGCATGTGTGTGTCTCTCTCTCTCTCTCTCTCTCTCTCTCTCTCTCTCTCTCTCTTTCGCTCTCTCTCTCTCTCTCTCTCTCTCTCGCCAACTCATTCTGCAGGGCACACTCTGGATGTTCTGATCTCATTAGACCTCCCCTTCTCCAACCCTCTCACCACTCCGCTCTCCTGGAGTGACCACATTCTCCTTTCCTCCCACCTCTCTCTCTCTACCCCTCAGGCCAGTTGGGATTGTTAACATTGCTATTACCCAATACTGCAACACACAGGTAATACACTGACTTTTGAATCTAAACTTATAGAATTGGAAAAGCGTTTGATTATAGCCTGACACATATTATTATACTTTATGTAGAATGTAAGCTGACTAGGCATTAGGGTGGATAAACACAACGACACACGGTGTATTACAGAATCTGGAAACACACAGGCCTTGACAACAATACACGGGTAGGAACAAGGATACTTACCCTGCTAACACCATAGTGACGATTTGATCTAACCATTATCTAATACACATATCACTATTATTTTCAGAACACAAGAGAACTGTCTCATAAGATGATGTTTCCACAATTCCACATAGAAATGGACATTTGAAGTCCTAAAGAAAAGAAAAATACTGTTGTTTTGTGTTTGGAAGAGAAACTATTTGTTGAAACTTACATTTAGAGTATTTTTGAATTATCAGTATTATTAGGAAACACTGTGTTTAATGAAATAGTTATTGCTCCTGAAGAAGAGAGGCACACTCTCGAAATGTGTAGAGCTCCATATCGAGAATGTTTTGTATTTTATGTACCTTTGAGTGAATTGAACTCTGATTTTTGTTCAAAATAAGTACTAAAAATATAATGTTGATAAATAATTTTTGTATAACATTGTGTATATTGAAATTTGCTTTCTAATTAAGAATTGCAAAACGAAATAACTTACGAATTTAGCTGTGCTAAAAACAAAAACTAGTGAAAATTGTGACATTTATTTAAATTTTGGTTGGATCTTTTTTCCAATATCAAAAGGTGTGCAGGGGACGGGAGTTCCTATTATTATTATTAGGAATTCCATGTTTTATTTCAAGATATTACTGACCTTTGATACCAAGGTTGTTGGTTTTCTCCCCCGCACACCTAAAGAGCATTTAACGACTGCACAAGCCATTGGAGCTTTGAATCTTCTAACTTAGACTAACAATTTATTTAAAATATAAGGTGTGCAATTTCTTTTTGCATTTTTCCCTTCATTGTCTTGTCACACCTAGAAACACTTGTGTTCAGGCATATATATAAATGTCATGTCATATCATATCATGTGTGTCTGGCCATTTTCTGTCTGTATACATTGTTATGTACATATGCATATTCTGAAAAGTACTCCTACCTCAAAATGTTGTTGTCTGTCTCTGTACAGGTGATGATCCAGTGGATGCAGAGGTGGAGGAGCAAGAGGAGGTGGTCAGATAACAGATCACTAGTGGAGTTTTGGGTATCGTGCCCCATGAGAATCCACAGGTTTTGCAAGCACTCCTCAGTCAGGATTCTGACTCTTCAAACTCTTTAAGTGTGAAGGTGCTGATTTAGATGTGGAGGACATAGTGCGGGACACGGAGGGTGCTCCAATAGGCAGTCCAGATGGGGCTGTTCAGTCCGTGGAGGTGAGCCAGCAGTCACAGGTCCAGTCAGTGGTTACGGCTGCAAGATCACCTTCAGCTGTGTTGGGATCAGGATCAGGGACTGATGTCCAATCAAGATTTGTAGGCCTGCAGCCATGCACAGGGGTCCCACTGCGACAAACCCGGACCCCGGGATCTCACTGCCATGGGCCCCGCACATGTGGTGGACATATGCATGCCAGAGAGTCAGAGTGGGTGCAGCAAATGCTGCGTGAGACCATCCCAGATGGAGAGATCATGCAGGAGATGGCCAGGGACATCATCATCTGGCTGAGCACAGCTTCTCACCAGCTGCCCAGAATACACAGCATCTGACCTCTCAGTACTATCAGCAGCAACTGATGGATAGCCTGGCAAAGACATTGCATGCTGCAATGCGGTCTTCAAGGCTCTCTCATAAATGGGGCATAGATGCCATTCTAAAGAGCCGACCGGCTGATTTGGCATCTATGCAGAACTCCCTGTATAAAGATGTAGTGGCACATAGAAAAACCCTGAAGCTGGAGATGTTAGAGACTCCAATTAAAGTGAGATGGAGAGCTTGAGCACTGCACAATCAACTTTTTGCTACAAGGTACCAGCTCCACAAAGAGATGGATGCCTTCAGGCAGATGCTCTCCCAGAAATATTGACTTGTCATGAGTAAGGGTACATGCAGACTCAGTGGCCACTTGAGAGGAAGTTTATCAAGACTGCTCTGCTGTTGGGATCCTAATGCATGCATCTCTATCACGGGTGGTCCTAGCCATTAAGACCAGGCTTTGGCGCTGCATGGACAGGATGCACCGCCACAACCAGAGGATCCACCACAGGATGGCAGTTCCAGTCCACTCATGTCTCCTGTACCACCTGTTCCCTGATATACTTGAGCAGTGGTGTCAACTGGCATGGTTCACTTGACAGTAGTATGATCACACATACAGGTGCCTATCACACTAAACATTGATGTACACATGTGCAGTCTGCATGAATTACTCCAATAGCTCGTGAAATCCAATATCCCATGTTGTTGCAGGGATTCTGCCTTATCCAGTAACTGCACTCCACAAGAGGTCCACCCAGCACCCTTTCAACCTTCCTCGTCCTCATTCTCTTTACTGGACAGTGTTCCTAGTTTTCCCCAATGCAGAGGCACAGTGTTAGGTGGGGGGATGAGGGAATCACATCAGGACCACTCTGCCAACAGGTAATGTTGTGCATTGAAAATCATGTTAATGGCTGGTTAAGTGTGCACCACTATTTTGGCATGCAGTGGCCCACATAGGGTGTGCATGAGGTATGTGATTTTGGGATGATGACTGTCAGTGCAGATGTGAATTTACCCACATGTGTGTGGGTGTATGGCATCTTGATAATCCGTGCCTGTGCTTTGGGTTTCTGGTTGCACTTCCACAAGGGACAGCAGACTCAGGAGGCTGTTCGGCACTTATCTCCCTTGAGTCATTGGCAGTCATTGAGACGTTCAATGACGGCAGCCTAATCCAAAGACTGCACTCTCTGGAAATCATGCACTTTGCATTCTGTTTGTTCACCTCTTGACTTGAAGATCTTTTCAAGTCTTCTTCCTACCACCCTTCTCCTCTATGCCCTGTCTCCTACAGCATCCTGCAGGTGTACTCCTTATCCACTATACTCTTCCACCTGTTCCTGAGCCCACTACCCACACTTATCCACTCACATGACCTGTCCTGCTACAACTGCACACTGCTCATGAAACGGTTGAGATTGGAATCATGTTTGCAGTGACACTGTACTCTTCCACCAACCCACCCCCTGGCTGTGCTGCCTAGTCCACACTCCCACAGCATACAGCTCAGTGAAGTAACTGTGATGAACCATAGATTATGACTGAACCCCACATAGACACTGCTCATAGATCATGTCATCTACACTTCCACATCCTTCAATGATCCTTCCCTTTGCTATAATACCCTCACAGAGTCATGTCAATGTTAGCAATTATCCTCTCCCGCATAGACAGCTCTTATTCCATGTATGTGTACAGCCCTGCCTATAAATTGAGTAAACTACAACAGATCCTGGACAAAGTAGTCTGCCACATCCTTGCACTAACCCGCAGGGTACACATGACTCATGCACTCCATGTGCTCCAATGGCTTCCTATTGTCTGACACACTACCTTCATGGCTATTTGCATCAACAACTGGGACCTCCACGAGATGTGCCTTGACTTTTTCCAACACTGGCTCAGGGCCTGACGACACTATAAATACCTTACATTAGGCTCTACACTAGTCCTTGTGATCCCTTCCCTCCATTCAACTTGAATTTGACATACATATTTCTCCATCAAAGCCCCCACACAGCCAAGTGGTGGGGCAGCTTTCATTCCATGAGGATAAAAAGGACATAGGCCACACACCATGCAATGTCCCAGCTAGGATTGCCCTGCTGGGGCCCCCCTGCCAACCCATAGGTGTGTTGCACTCCATGTTCGGCTTGTTTAGGCCAGCAGGGTGCCTGGCCAAGGGGTGTAAATCTGCTCACTTTCACACAGATGGCAGGGCATCCAGGCCATATGTCTCCCTGCACTCCAAAGAACCAATTTGGTGCCCTTGGACCATAGAGGTTTGTACTGGTTTGCACATGTGGACCCCTGACAGCCTTTACATGTATTACCCAAACAAGTCACCTGTTTTTAGTGTTATTTTTCACTGTATTGGATTACTTTTGTTACCATAACATGTTGTTCAAATCCAACACTGAAAGTGGCTACACTGTATGTGTCTGTACATTGTGGGCACATGCATATGGAACATCATCCCCACCACTTCTGTTCATCTGTTGTCCATGCAAGTGTTTGCACTACATCTCATGATCACGGCCCCCTTCCTGGGAATGGCTCATCCAGGGTGTGTGATCTGTTTGAGGGGGAAGCAACAGCTGGGGAGACATGACCTGTCCATAAACTGTGGTGTCCAGCAGGGGGCTATGTGGGTGGTGGGGAGTCTGAAGTGGGGGTGGCACAGCCTTATTTGCATGGATATTGAGGAGATGGGTCTCTTTTCTGACCTCCATAGTGTTGACCATGTTGTTTTGGTGATGAGAAGCTTATGAGTCCCCTGTAGCAGGTGGCCTCCTTTTCCCAGTCTGCCCTACACTCGCACCAGTTATTATCCTTCTTCACCCCAACCTGTGCTATTTTTCCATCAGTGTGCCTCCCGGGCTCTCTGCCCCAGGTTCCTTCTTTTCCTATCATTCTGTATTTGTCTTCCTCTCTCCCCCTCCTCTCAGCCCTCACCCACTCTAACAGCCCCTGTCTCTCTCCTCATCTGCCTACCAGCCAAACTCCTCCTAACTGCCCAAATCCATTCTCTCTCTCTCTCACTCTTTCCGCTCTGCAGTTGTGCATTCTTTACTCTGTCTGCTCTCTCCTTCTTCCTCTCTTTCACCCTTCAGATCAGCTCCCCAATTTGTACTTCCAATCCCCAGATCCTCCCGTCATCCCTTGGTGTCCTTTTTCCTCCTGTGCATCCAAGGGGACCCCAAAGGCACCTGGGAAACCTAATGGTGGGTGTGGACAATTTATATGCCTACAATCAATGGCACAGCTTGTGCTCGCCTCTGAGGGCAGACTAACCTCAGTGTCCAAAGTGCATAACATGTCTGGTGGTAATTTGTTTGCTTCAGTGCCAGTGATTACTCTGTCAATGAGTTCAGATTTTGTTGGATTCATTGGTGCTCACACTCTTTGATGTGACTTTCTGGTTGTTGACACTGGGTTGACCATTACTGTCAGTTACCTTGCTCCATAAGGGACAACTGAAGGCTGTCCTGTTTGTTTACTTTCATTTTTATTTTGCATTTATTTCTGCACACAAAACCCTTAGGTATCTAGGCGCTAGTTACAGAAAGGGCACAGTAGATTTTGCAAAGTGCAAGAACATGCATGTTAGTTACATGTGTGCGCAGACTGGCAAAGCCTCACTTCATGGTACAGGGGGCTACATCAGGCATGCAAACGAGACAAAAGTAGGAATGAGTGTATACAGACTGGCAAAGTCTCGCCTCATGGTACAGGGGGCTACACCAAGCATGTACATTAGACAAAGTAGGAATTAGTGTATATAGACTGCCAAAGTCTCACCTCATGGTAAGGGGGTCTACATCAGGCATGCAAATGAGACAAATTAGAAATTAGTGTATACAAACTGGAAAAGCCTCACCTCATGGTACAGGGGCTGCATCAGGCATGTAGACAAGCAAATGAGACAAAATGGGTATGAGGAGGAATGAGTTGGGGAGTTGGGTAAAAAACAAATGCAGCACAGGGCTAAATGAAGAGTCAGAATCAGTCATTACAGTTAGGTAAAAACATATGCGGCACAAGACTGAATGCTGGATCAAAGTCAGTAGTTTAAGGCAGGGAAGAATGAAAAATATTGCACAAGGCTGACTGCTGGATCAAAGTCAATAATTGCAGGCAGAGAGATAAAGGGGTAGTCGGCATGGTATGCAAGCTGCGCTAGTTCACAGCAATATATAAGCATGGCGCAGGTGGGTCTGAAACACACATCTAGGTCAAGAGAATGCAAGATAGTAACGTTCAGTGGAAGAGTAAATAACGTATGGGACGCGTAGGTGGCATCCTGCATCTGCTACAGCCTGAGGCTTCGGTTTTTCATAGCGATTGGCATCTGTATGAGATCTAAGCTAGTATCATTTTACTGAGTATGTAGAGTTACAATAACACTCATAACCGATGAGCATGCTTAAAACAGACGTCAGGGCTTACCTTACAGAGCCAAAATGCAGTGCCATGAGGCAGGTGAACTCACATCCAGTGTACTATTGCCCGGCGGAGATGGGAAAGCAGTACAAGGAGGACTTTGAATGCTGGGTCCCTGGAGTGGAAAGAAACCGGCAGAGACATTGTGCAGCAGCTTTGTGTGACAGCCTTGTGTAGAGGCCAGCTTCACCTTACGGCTAATCTGAGCCACTGAGGAAATGGAGGCAGCAGGCCAATGGGTGGAGGGAAGCCATGGGCAGGCTAGGATACCAGAGGAGCACTGAGGAGGGCAGCGGCCATCTTCAGGTGGTGTCAGGGGTCTCCAAACCCTATGCTGCAAATCAGGAAAGTAGTACAAGGCGGACTGTGAATGCTGGGTCCCTGGAGTGGAAAGAGACTTGCAGAGACATTGTGCAGCAGCCTTGTGTGAAGGCCTTGTTCCGCATTCTGTTTTAATTTCACTCTCCGAGCTGTAACTGAGCCCAGAATAAATTGTGTTACTTCTTCCCTGGCATACACTCCTTTTTTAGACTACTTTTGTCATTTTTTTGCCAGTGAGTTCAGAGGCAACCAGAAGTACATTTTTATGGCTGTGAATCGCATCAGGACTATCCAATGATGAGGGAATGAAGCAGCTGTATTTGTCAACACCTGGGAACCCACAGGTTGCAGACATCTGATCTACAATAACCCCAAGCAAGCATACACACCCACGAAGTACGGGGGAAATGTGTCAAACCTACATTTTGCGCCCTTTCTCCTGGCTGTTAGCAGGAAGTCTTTGAAATCTTTGATTTTTCAAGGCATGCCTGCCAGCGACTCAGAAAGGACTTCATGTCGTTGCAAGCTTAGAATGTGACTTCTTGTGAAATGCTCTGGATGTGAGCCAGTTGTGTACCTTGTGCAGGTAAGATTAAGACACTCAGAGGGACACGGATTGTGGTGCCAATAGTGGCAGGGATGATGTCACTGTGTGGAGTGATTTTCATTGCATTGAATTGAGGTGAGCAGGTCTGGCTGCATTGGTGCGGGGAGACATGGTGATGTGAGGGTGGCAAGAAATGGTTTGCAGTTGTTGCATGGCACTCAGGAGGGCAGGTAGTTGCTGTGTTGTGGGTGGGGATGCTGTCACCGTGTGGGGTGTTTCTCATTGCGTTGGCTTGGGGTGAGCATGTCCAGCTGCATGGGTGCATGGGAGATATGGTGATGGGATACTTGTAAGTCGTTGCTTGCAGTTGTTACTTGGCACTGAGGGGAGCAGGCAGTGTTGTTGTGGGTGGGATGCTGTCTCTGTGTGGGTTGTTTTTGATAGCATTGGTCTGATGTGAATAGGTCTGGATGCATGGGTGTGGAAAAGACATGGTGATGGGAGGCTGGTGAGTCATTGCTTGCAGTTGTTTCTTGACACTCAGGGGGGCACAAGGTGTGGAGTCATTTGGTGCATGAATGTGCTACCTGCTCTAGTGTGTTATTATTTTCTTCTGTGGCATTCTGCTTGGGAAGATGGTTGCTGCTAGGCAAAGACACATGGCTGTGGGATGCCTGCACGTGACATCTCAGTTTGGATGCCTACCGAGGGAAGCATGGATACATGACTGGGTCCAGCTGGAGCAGGCTTGCAAGGGAAAGGGTGTGAGGCGAGATGGGCATCTTTCTTGAACTGAAATTACACTACAATATTTTCAGTCTGTTTGACTATTTAGATGTAGATGTGTATTGTGAGCTAAATTGTTGTCAGGGAATGGGGCCACTCCACCTGTATATTGTTGTGAGGCACGCCTAGGTTGGCCAGGGCAGTCCTCATAAGTGTTAGTTACTGTTTACATGACATGCTGTGACTTCCTGTTTGTGCTCTCCTGTGTGTTGTTGGGGTTCTGAGTGCACACTTGGTGGCAGTGACAATGTGAAAGTGGTAGAAGATTTAATTGATTGTGTTGTGTGTTTTTTTTGTGAGCAACATATATTCAGTTGTTTCCACTTGCTATGACTGTGTCAGTAGTTGGGGTAGTTGATGTTATGGCTAGGGACACTCACAATTTCTCAGGCACACATTCTCAGGGTGTTGTTATTGGCAGGGAAGATTAGCCCTGAGTCATCATTGAAGGGCAACAGGTATATGGCTTCACTGTGTGTGCTCCGCAGGGTCTGATATTCATGTGAAGTAGGTTTGCACAAGCTGGTTGCGTGCATCCTGTCCATGTGCCCTTTTTCCAGACAAGGGCATGGGTGGTATTTGTGGCTGAGGGTGATGTCCCTCCTGTGTCTCTTCTGGTATGCCATGTTGTGTGGCAACATTACGCAGGACACAAGATGCCACAATGATTTTGAATACTACTGGTGGGGCATATAACAATGTGCGCGCCACTAAGCCCCTAATGGCTATGTGTGCTGTGTTGTACATTACCTCAGCTGGTGTGGCAGGATTCTGGAATGGCATGAGTATGAATGGTGAGAGCAGGTAGGCACTGTCCCCTGCAAGAGTGACTGTTTGCATATGCGTGATAGTTGATATTCAGATGAGCCAGGTGTTGCCAGGTTTCCGATGCCAGTTCCTGGTATAGGCATGACTGCATTATGACTCCCTTTGCGTCACATGTGACCTGGCCATTATGAATGTGCTCAGTCGCTGGGGGGAGGGGTGTACAATCAATACCTCCCAGTACTTGTGGGAAATGTGCTAAGACATAAAACCCCTGGCACACTCTATGCCTTGCCTGTGGTGTGCATGGCATGCATATGTGCCTTTGCAAAGGTGATGTGATGTAGCACAATATCTGATATAGGCACTGGGAAGAACCTGTGGCTTGGAAATGTATTGCTGGGAGCAGATGGTGGGTGATGCATGGTCTTCGTCCTACTCCCTGAACAGGTCAAAAATGACACAGGAATGGCATCTGTACCTTGCATACACCTTGTCATCTGGCATCAAAAAGATAATTTTACATCACCATACTCCTCTCTCCTCCTTCCATGGACATTTACAATTGCTGCCACTACAGCTGGAATCATTCTGTTAGAGTGACGCTTGAATGGTGTGCATTACGTGCTTTATATACGTTTCCTTTGAGCATTGTACATTGTGTGTAATATCATGTGGCGGTAAGATCACAGGGTTTGTGTGTGCCTTTTCCAGACGTGAAGTTGCGCTTTACAATCCATGAATTCAGCTAGGTTTTCTCTTGACGGTAATTTCTTTCTATGGCGTGTCCCTCAACATGCCTTGTTCTTCCTCATTTTGCAGTGAAAATGGGGAATGTGCATGTTCTGCCCACTATTTGTTTTTTTTTGCTCAGGCCCTTACCACACTTTGTGTTATTTGTCACGCATTGCGCTCAGCATCACGCAAAGTCGTGACAGACCCACGCAAAGTCACACAAAGTCCATTCCATGAATAGGGAAATTGTGTTTTGCATGCTAAAAAGTGCAATTTTTAGGAGCAAAGTGCCTGTGCAGCACGCAAAGCATTCCATTAATTAGGCCCTAAGTGTTTTCAGTTGTGTACGGTTTCCTTTTATACGTGAGCCTAGCATCGTTTGTAATGCAAAATAGTCATAGCTATTGCATACCATTTATAACAGAATGCCTTTAGAAAGGCAGGGGCTTCATCGTCAATCCAGCGCTCAAATATAAGCTCTAGGCGAAAGGGGAAGAGCAAGGTGGCCCTGGACGCATTAGGGCAGTGCTGTGATTATTAGCAGGCACTGGCTAATGTGTCCTTTTGCTGCTGCAAACTGCACTTTGGAAGCATTTGCGATAGTGAAATGACAGGTGGTCAGACATATTCAGACTGTATTCTAATCTTTGAATGTCGCCTGAGATCCCTGTCAAAAATTCTAAGTAGGAAGGGAATCTATGGGCCTCATTACAACCTTGCCGGTATCCTGGCGGGTTTACCGCCAGGCTACGGGCAAAGGCTGTTACCGTTTCTGGCACTTGGTCTGGCGGCATTGGAGTAAATCCCCATTCATGGAGTCCATGAGGGGATTTGCAGTGATTACCGGGCACTGGCAATGCTGGTGCCAGTAATGAGGTCTTTGTTTGCCGTTAGGGCACCTGGCTTGCCTCCAGCTTTTAGCTTTAGGTGGTAAGCTAAGGTGACCCACCGGGAAAAATTATAGTCGGGTGTTCTGATAAAGTGCTTCTATCCGCGAATACCGCCACACTTGGAATGAGGCCCTATGTGTTGCATTTCGTTGGCCGTTCACTGAAAACTGTTATAGGTTATGCAGGAAGAGAATTTATGATTTTCCAGACATCTTGCAATATTTTGTTAGAGGCACTTGTTATTCGCCATACATACATGCAAAACTGTTTTTAATTATTTATTGAAAGCCCTGTATGTGCTTGTTTTTGGTAATCGTGCACATTTATCCATTCAACCATTACATATTGCCGTATATATGCCATAGAGCATAAAGGGGAACAGAAAGAAAAGTGCTTTACAATGACAACCATGTCTGCCTACTGTACATTTCTAGTGGAACGGAGATGGGATGAACCCACAATCCACCTATCACCTCAACTCCTACCAGCTCCAAACACTGCATATAAGCAGGGGTGTTGCTAGGCCTGGAAAAGATCAGGGGCTAAGCTAATGTCGGGACTGGCGGGATTCGGGGCTAGCTATATCCTTTTGGTTGTAGCCCATGACCTTCTATCCGGGGCTGCAACCAGAAGACCCAGGGCTATAGCCCCCTTAGCCCCCCCTAGCAACGCCTCTGCATATAAGAGTCCATTTTATGGCAGACAATACAAAATACTCTTAGTTTTTCAAAGCAGTTCTGAACACATAACTTCTCAGCAACAATAACTCTACTTGCTGAGCAAACAATCACACATTCATCCTTTGAGATGATCTCCTTTTACAAGTTTGATTCACTCTGCATTAGTAATGGGAAAGTTCACGGCCCTACACTGATACTGCTCGCAGTCTCATTCTTCGATGCCAGGGGAAAACGAATGGGTCATTTGAAGGGTTGGGGCAAAGTGAGGTTTACATACCTAGCGCTTGTGATGATAATCTTGCTTAGCAAAGCATATAAGCAAACTTTTTTATAAGCAAACTTTTTTGTGGAATTTACACTGAACCTCCACATTTGCTCTGAAGAAATAGACACTTTTGTGACTGATTTTCTAAGCGTTTTGCAATGGATAAATCCAGGGATGTCCTTTCACCAACATGCCAGGGTTAGCGGAAGTGACATCACACGGCCCTTGACCCCACCCCGAAGTGATATCGCGGGAAGTGATGGAACACGACCTTTCACCCGTTTACAAAACAGGAAGTGGCATCACATAGCATTGTACACTACGAAAAATATGGTTACGATATCACTATAATGTGATGTACATTTCATACAAGAATGGATCGCCATATGTATTGTTAAGCTCAGTGTGTATAGGCCCATATTACCAAATTACTGTGAATGCAAGCAGACGTCATGACCAAATGATGATGAAGTGTTATTATATAACACTTACTCTTAAGCGCTTTATAAAGAAAAAATATTCACCCAATATCACCCAACCTGTGTTGTTCCTTATTTATCGACCTCAGAAGGATAAAAGGCTGAGTTGAGGTGTTTAAGAACAGACTAAATCAGTGACTCAGCCCCTGAAGTGTGCCATTAAATAAACATTTAATGAGTCTAGTAATTGTTGTTTAGAATTCCAGAAAGACACATTTGGTATTCCTATTCTTTCTTATTTAGGTCAGTGCTGAAAGTGTTAGACTTGTGGCACTCCTGTTCTTAGTTTGCCTCTTTTTTTGTAAGGGGCCTGAACAAGAAAGCCAGCCACTACAGAAATAAAGAGCCATATTGTGCTGGTTGCAGCCCAAGTGCTTGCATTACAAAAAACAAAAAAAATGTTTTTTTTTTTTTTAGAGGTTGCAAGGGAGACCACAGAGGTTGCAAGGGAGACCTCTCTGGCAACCCCTAAATGACATCCCTGGATAAATCCCATTGAAAAACGCTTTCTATATCAAACCCGTTTGTATTTTGAGTGATGTTTGCTATTTTCGAAACAGTGCCTGTAATGTCATTGCCTAAGCAGTTCTTCCTTGTGCAAACACTCTGGTATCTGTGCCAACTCTTTCCTTGCTCGGGGAAACACAGGTTGCTACCCTAGATTTAAAGTTTGCCGTTTGTTCGTTTTCATCTGCAGTGCACAGATCTTGCTCAGAGTTTCCTTAAACTTAAGTGCTGGGGTGGACGCAGCCCACAATTTCCATATGGGAATTCAGGAAAAACATAGATGGCCTAAACGTGCTTGCGCACCATTCCTTTTCTGAACTTTAAATCTGACCTCTGCTGCTGTCTGGAGGCACTAATTTAGGCGATTACCATAAAGGCATCCGGCACCTCTTCTATAATTGCTACTCTTTCTTGTGCTTACGTTGGGATTTGGGATAAAAAACAAGCCAATCTTTGATAATCATTCAAAAGTGACTGTTAGGGAATATTTCTCTTACAACTAATTTTACCTCTATATTTGTGGGCCCCCAAACCTTTTGCTTTTGTTTCAGTATCGTGACCTAACTTTTGCCAGTGAAGCACAGCCTACCGCTGCATTCCACTGGGCTTTTGCTAATCGGTACATCGAACCTGACACGTCTTTCAAGCTGACAGTACTGAGAAACTTTGATTCTTTTAGTTTTTCGACTTTGTTGCCTGATTTGGTAACATGTTATCATTGCACAAAGTACATTACTGTACCGCACAATACGGCCCTTATGATTTCTGACCTCCATTAAGGAAGTTTTGGTGACTGGACAATGTGCCTATGCTTGGACTGGTGGCAGTAGGATCTTTTTAATGTAATTGTATAACTTTTTACTGAGCCATACAGCGCTTTCGGTGTTTGACTCATGGCTGTGGCTAGTGTCTGTCATGGCAGTGCCAAAAGGTCTTTTGTCTATTCCTTTGGCCATTTTGTCCGTTGGCTTTCCCCCTTGTCTTTGTGACCAGGGAATTCCTTATTTGGGCATGTAGTTGCCCACAAAAGCTGCATCTATCGCGGGCTACTGCAAGTCATGTGTGTGGATACTGTACGGAAGGCATGGTCTCAACTGTAAGAAAGACACAAGTGAACACAGTTCAAGAGTGTTTATTGAACTTCAAAAACGCTTATCTAATCCTACACCTAAAGATGAGAGCAAGCTACCACCATCAAATAATAATAACGGGTTATAGGTCAAAGGTTTGAATCAAAAGGTTTGAAATACAATAGAGTCGAATCAAAAGGACCGAAAACAAAAAGGTTAACAATTTTTATTTATTTTTTATTTTTTTGGGGGGTCCCACCCAACCCCTGTTTTTATGGTAAAAACACACTTTTTTTACCTATACGGAAACCCAAAAAAATATATATAATAAAAAAAATGGAACCTTAAGTTTTCCCTCCTATTGACTCGACCCTATTGCATTCGAACCTTTTTTATTCGAACCTTTGACCGGACACCATAATGACACAATCCTGGTGATGTCTTGTCAAAACAAAAAGGGCCTATAATAAAAAAATAAAAAAACTATTGCCAATCCTTACCTCTAAATACAAATAGTGTGGGAAACAATGTTATGTAAAAGAAATTAGTGTTCAAGAAATGATCTGTCAGGATATTCAGGCCGTTGGCCTCCCTTCCCCATGTTTTCAGCATGGGACAAGGTGGCACACTCAAGCTTAGCACAGTCTCTGGCTTCTCTAGCACGAGGTGCAGTTCAAACATTAGCATCAGGGCCTTCCATGCTCAGTCTCTTTGCCTTTGAAAGTCTCTTTTTTCAGAGGGCCTGATGCAACAAACAATACGTTCTTTTCCTCTCTGGATTTCACAAATACTCAGTTTCTCAGGTGATTCACTAGTCACCTTTCGAATTCCACTCAGCCGGTCTCAGATCCCCTTTAAAACAATACTCGTAGGATTTTCATGTATCCAATTTCTCAGGTGATTCACGGTTCACCCGGGATAACTCTCAGCCATGCTCTGATCTGTTTTAACACAATATTTAATCAGTCTCCCTCTGCCGGGCTTGGACCAATTTAATTCACTTTAACACAAACTTGCTTTATCCCAAAAGCATTTAATTGAGCTCCCCAGTTTGGCTCCGATCAACTTTATCTATTTTGGCATCAACTTGCTTACCAGTATCAACCCGTCGCAGGACCACTTCGATGCACAGTTTTGCCACTCTTTCACCTTCTCAACTTTCAGTTGGATACCTTACAGAGACCCTCAAATGAGCATGCACGCGGTGCCGGAACACTCTCTCAAAGGTATCATATCTTGGTTTCAAAGTTCAATCACTAATCTGTTGTTCCATTTTACTTGCGTTGGTTATCACATGCGTTTCATACACTGTTCATTTCAGCGCTCACCATACAATGTTGCTGCTTGCAACCTTGGTTTCAACACAGACCGGTCGGTCTCTACCAACTCACCGGCTGTGTTGATTTCACTAGTGCTGCTTTGTTGTAGGAGCCAAGGACAGGACCACAGCAGCAGGTAATTCTCCGGCCTTGATTATCGACGTGAGATAACACACAATGCAAGATTCTTCAGCCTGGTTTCCTGGTCTTACTCTTGATATTCTTGAGGTTTTGTGAAAGTAACAGTTCCTTGTCGAAAAGGGCAAGGGCACTTCTCTCCTTGTGATCCCCTCCTGTTTTGCCATATTTCTCCTCGTGTTAAACTGCCATCTTGGAACTGCTGCTCCCTCATGTGCTTTGCTTCGCTCAGAATGTGGTCTGGTGCTCCACTTTTTATCCATGTGGGGTAGTTCAATGGAAATCAGGTGTGCGTGATGGTCAGTAATTGCCTGACCCTGCCAGACCATTGTATTGGGACATTTCAGGTATTTGGCTTGGGTGTTAGTCTGTTTTCTCTCAAAGCGAGCTGTCTGTGAGAAAGTGTTCATGTTGTGAAGGGGGTGGGGTTGAGTTCCTAAGTATCCTACCTGGTAAGATGGGGTAAAGATGTTACAGGGAAGGGGATACCACATCTCCACATCTGGTATCCCACTCTCACTCCCTGAAGACCCCTTACCCAGGTGATCCTCCCGCACTGGTCCACCCCAGTAACTGTACACAAAAGCGATGGCCATGACCTGGCCGATTGGATGACAGTTTCCCCAGGGACTAGTGGGTGAGACACCTTGAGGTTTCTCACAGTATCCTGGAAGTGCGCTGGGACAGTCTGGTGCCAATCCACACTACTGGTGCCAGGATGTCTGGTGTGCATGAGGGCATGAGAGCCACACTGGTCCCTGATTGGACCACTGCTAGCATGAATGAGTGGGGCAGATCTCCTCATTGGCTGGCTGTGTGCGAGCACTCAACAGACTTGTGGATATGAGGAGAGGTCCTGAATGCAGACCTGCAAATCAGAAACAGGTCCAAATCAATCTTTAGACAGAGGCAAGTATCCAGAAGAACCAAGCAGACCCCGGACTATCCGGAACCATGCAGATGAAGGTTGGCACCTTGACCCTGCTGTTGTCCTGGTAGAGCCCAGCTTTGCACTCAACCGTCAAACACCTGTGAAGGTGCTTCAACCCTTAGGCCTGTTGGGAACAATCAATCTCAACGCCTCCTGGTAGCCCTGCAAAAGAGCCTGTACAGAAGTGTCCCTGGGCCATCCAGTGGACTGTCGAGCTCAAAACATGGCAACCATGCTAGAGCGTCGTCCCATCCACTATTGCCTCACAACTTTGTGGAATCCTAGTGCAAACGGCAAAGCACATTCTTGCTGAATTTCATCATCCCAGATGCTTTGGGCTGCAAGAGAGAACCCTGCATCCGATTGCGAGAGTTGGGTGCCCCTGTGTCACTGTACGACAGTGACGGTCTCTGACAGCTTTTTACCCATATTCCTTCTTGATCCTGAGACCAGCTGCATCAGTGTTTTCTTTGTTCTTCAACCGAGATGAGAGATAAGGCTCCTGGAGTAAACCACACTCGTATCTGCATCACAGCGCCTGTGCACTTTGAAGCTGAGTCATGGGTGGGAAATCATACCCCTGGCAAACCCCTAAATACCTGCCAAGTTTGTACCTGAACCAAGCTAAGGGCGGAGAGTACTGAAACCACATACCGGTGGCCCCTTATTCATCCATTGTATTTTATGCACTGAGGATTGTTTGTGGTCCTATATTGGGCTTGGGTAGTCTCCACTTCCTTAAGTCCCCTGAAAGTTGGAAATAGCTTTGTTCATCACAACAGAAATTCCCCTGACTCTCTGAACCTGTTTTCACCCTTCAGAATCCTGTCTCTAACTTTGCCAGCTACTTAGAAATTGTGCTTTGTGACTGTACGCACGACTGAGCACTTTTACATGTGCATCAAACATTGAGCACAGGGCTTCACTCATCGTTGGTATGGACTTATAAAGTTAGGGTCATCCAACTCTGAAGACTGTCTATGCTATGAGGTTTGCCTGCCCTTTTCCCTTACAGGTTTTGGTGGTGTTCCCCACTTTACCGCATTGACATAAGTAACCGTATATATTTTACAAAGTGTGTTGTTTGAGTGATGGCTGTACTGTGCATTTCATTATTCACTTGTGTTTATTCTTGGGCCTAATACATTGTATATTTTCACATACTACTGTTTAAGGGCAATTCATGGTGTATTAATGCGTGTGCTCATAAAAGATCTCAGATCCCCCCCAATCCTCCAGTGACTTAGCCTTGACTGCTCTCCAGTCTACTGTGAATTGATCTGGCTATCTTCCCAGAGGTGTTCCCTGTTTCACTAACAAGGGTCACCTCCTAAACCTCTGTTCACCAGATGAGAGTTTAGAAATCCATTCAAACAATGACTCATCCGGATTCAATCCTAAATAACACTGGCGTGGAGCGCACAGCAATAACACTTTGATAATCTGCCCCCTGGCCTTTAAGTAACACAAGCTAGTGCTATTGTCAACCACAGTACTTGTGTCAACATTTTGTTAGATTATTGTTCAGGTATCAAATTGTGCACAAATGAGAATTCCTTGTCATTTGTCTGCCACAGCCCTATTGCCTTCCACTCTATTAGCATCCTGAATGTACTCATTTAGTTGTCCCCCTACACATTCGTTTGTATCATTGACATCCTACTTGATGACAAGTTTATGTTTCTTAACAGTATCAACCATTTAATCAAATTGTGGAATCTCTACCTCAAGCTTGCAGATAACAGTACCCAATGCATATGTCAGTTCCACAAGTCCTTTCTCTCTCAGAATGGTCCTAATATAAAGGTTTGGCTATGTTAACTCCTTGCAGGCTGTCCTTTCTCAGTCTGACTTAGGCAATTCCAGGCACTGGAAAAACAGGCTGAATGATTTCTCTACAACTTGAAACCATATGTTCCTGCCTACCAAGAGTTTGCTCAAACAACCTGGCTTTCAGTGCCCTACCATCTGAAATGCAAAGCCCTTTGGATCACCAGCAAAGTGTACTATCATACCTACAGAACCTCAGCAAAATGTACAACCTATAAATACGTCTCCAAACTTCTAATTCAGGCCTTCCACACACCCACAATCTCTCCAAACAAAACCTGTTCAACGTCAACATGAACATTTCTCTTGCCTCTTAAGACAATACCTCAAACGTAATCTGTTTTCTCTTGCAGTCTGATTGCTATTCCTCCTCTGCACTCTCTACCTTTCCCCCTCATGGCAACTGGCACGTTTGTCACCATCTTCCTCCACAACCACCTTCGCATCTACTCATCAGGTTCACAAGTTTTAGAGTGGCTAATTAATTGCATGGATACGTTAAACATGATCAGTAAGTAGATCAATCGAATAAATTCCACATTTGAGAAGTGCTATTAGCATTATTGGGCGGTGCTTCAGGCATCATTTTAGTGACACCGCAGGAACAATTGAGGAATATCTTGGAAAATGTTAACAACAGGACAAATTGAGCAGTCCAAAAAGATTATTAAGCATCAATTGGCAAAAGTGCAAGACGCCATAACTAAGCAGTTACATTGGCAAAGCACCATTGATATAATTGAGAAATATCTGCCAGTATCTTTGACTGACTCAATATTTATTATATTGGATAATGTTGTCTTCAATAGAATTCAATTCTGAAAGAAAAATAATAACAGTGTAACTAGAGCACAGGTTGTCTTCCCATTAGAGATAGGGAGAGCTGAACAATGTTTTAGATTATTGCCAAATATTTTTGGATTAGGAAGGGTTCAATATAGGTGCCCCTTTCTGGAATCGGTCTAGTTCTAGGTTTAGTTCTGTTTTTTTGTGGTTTCTGGGTGTGATGGTCATATGGGCTGGGTTTCACAGCCTAAGGTGCTAAGTTGGACCTATGAGGGGGGGATTCCAATGACCATCCCACCAGGGCTAACCTGAGTCACTGAGGACTGACACATAAATTGTGCCTGTGCTGCTCCAGTTTCTTTTGGGAATATCTTGAAGAATGTTAATTCCTTTGTTTGTGGAGTTACACATGTTTATACTTTTTGCCCAGGATCAGCCTGTGGGAGTTGTGATCAAGGACAGATTTAATCGTTCTAATACATTTCTGATATCAGTTGCATTGGCATGCAGGGGAACAGTGATGCATGGGAATGCTTTGCAAAGGGCATCATAGTGTTATAACCCTGCATGTCCGATTCAAAATGGCAGACAAACCTTTCAAGTGCTTAGCTGCGTTCAACCAAAATTCATTGTGCCGGGACGATTATCTGTTGTGCCGAGCCAAAATGACCGTACACACGAGTCACAATTTCATATTAATTATCAGCTATAGGTGCACTCACTTATGGGGATTGCAATGCAAAGAGAGGGATTGAGTCTAAATAAAAACTATGAACACTGCTGCTCCAGTTTACGTGTTAGGAGTTGGTGAGTGACAATGAGTTGTCAGGATGGGGGTGAAAAGAAGATCCATGAGGGGGGCAAAATGATTTGTGAGGATAGTATTGTAGAGTAGGTGACAAGTCATTATGGGGAGGGTGGTTTAAAGAGCATCCCATAGAAGGTATATAGGAGTTGTTAGAGGGAGGTTGAGAGACTGTGGCATTTGGAAGGAGAGACTGTCACAGAGGTGTTCAGGTTGAATATTTGGAAGAACACTGAATAGAGGTTGTAGGAAATCCTAAAAAAAAGAGATCAAGTTAAAGAAATCAGGTGGGTGGTGCATTAGAGGCTGAAACTCGAGCCAGCGATTTTGAGGAATAGAGGTAGAGGAGGGGAGAGGCAAGTCAGGAGAATAGGCCCCCTTAGGAGCAAGACTTAGAGAAAGAAGCCATGGCCTGGGGTTCAAGGAAGAAAGCTAGGACCCTGAGACTGGGAGGCAGCAAAAAAGAGGCAGTTGAGAGTTCAGAAAAATTATTCTGTAATGGAGTTTCTGTTCATTTTCCAGCATTTGTGCAGCCACAATATGAGCCCCTTTTGATGCTCAGTTTGCAGGGGGGGGGGGTCTCCTTCAACGTCAACACTGGGAAACTGCTGACATGAAGCCAGATTAACCCAGAAATTAGAACAAATCCCCACCAGAATTGTGAATGCCTTTAAATGCATTGTTATCTCTCAAGGAAGTGATCCCAGGTTGAGATACATTGAAGCAGGAACTTTTAAACCCAAGAAGTAGCCTTAATGTTGTGGAACATTTTTTTAGTTGCTTTCTGCAATTGTTTGGCCCAACCTTTTATTTTGAACAATAACCCTTAATTCAACAATATCTCTTAATTTCTGCTTGTTGTTGTTCCTACTTGTTTTCGTGACACCTTCCACGTGTACTTCTTCTCCCCAAAATGTTTTTATGTTTTTGTATAATGAATTCTTCTTCTGGGTACCATGACAGACCTTCAAGTATTGGATATTTTCACATGTTTCCTTTCAGAGATACCTCTCGAATCTATGTTTTTCAACATTTGGAAAATGTGCTCTAAATTTAGTTTTTGACCCATTTTATCAAAATAATCTTTGTGAAGCAACGCTGAAGCCTCTTTTCAGAGTGAAACGTTATAGTTTGCTAGATTCACTGACACAGAGAAAAACTGATCCTAGTTACCATTCAGGTCTGCAGATATGCAGATATGCAAATATATATATCAGGCGGCGGTCATCGCTCTATAGTTAAGAAGAGCTGGACTCCCATAGGAACCTCAGAAAATTCTATTGTTAATAACTTTTGATTTGAATAACAGATTTGCCCGAAATCATGAAGTTGGTTACGGATGTGTGGGCCCTGCCAGACTACTACGTTTCGTACAGATTTGTTATTAAGAAGACAAGAAAATATTCAAAGTTGCGGCCTACTTCCCATTCATTTTCCCATAGACAAACAAGGTAAATGTTTGCCAGACCGCACAGGCCAAACTACTGGATGTATTTGGACCACGTCCAAAACAACATGGACACAAAGCATTTAAAAGAGTACTTTTTGTGGTTGTGGTTATTCCGTGCAGTGTTTTTTAAAATATTTTATGGTGACAGTGGTGCACCCTTCTCAAAAATAGAGAGCAATATCTCGGGTTAATTGCCAAAACCAGAGGTTTTTTTTAGAAATCAAGCAGCCGCTATTTTTGTTTTTGCTCAATGCGAGAGAGCCAAAGTTGTAGCTGAGGTTATCAGAAAATGAAACGCCGGAATAAAAGCCATGGGCATGTAAAAAAAAAACATGCAAATGTCATCAGTCTAGACATGGGTGGTCTTTACAGGGCACCAAGAGAAATATGGAAGTTAAAGGGGTCTAGGGAGTGGGTTTGCAACACAAAGCTTTTCTGTAACCTCAGCTATATCCGCAAATAGCTGACATCTCAAAGCAAACTGTGTTACAGAAACAGGGTGTGTTGTGCTGGGAAAGGGACAGGGCAATGGAAGTGAGGAGGCCATTTGGGTAGTGGAGGGAGCAAAAACACATGAGGGGGTCACTTGGCAAGGCCTGGGGGGCAAGACATTTTTTGGGGAAGTTTTTCCAATATTCACAGCTACAGAAAACTACAGATACCTGTGGCTATCTGTAGTTCATACATAAAAACAAAAGAAAACCAAGGTTATCTGTAGTTCTATACCTGCGGCTATAGAAACATAGTTTACAAAAATAAAAATATGTTATTTTGACAGGTAGAGTGACTTTCCATGGATGGGGGCACAATAGACATCCAGGAATCCCAGTAGGGCATTAACAGGGACTGACCGTGCTCAGATTCAAAGCAAGGTAGTGGCTGGCACCGTCAGGCTATGTTGCCTAGTAATTGAGCACAAGTTAAACAAGCATTGGCAATGCCAACGGTTTGGGCTTTTGTGTAGGCATGGGAAAGGGAATTGCTAGGTCCTTCCATAGTGGTATTAACTGCAATTTATAGAAGCAGATACAAAATAGCATGAGTACATGGGCATATAACAAATGTCTAATACTTACACATAAGCTAAAACTGTTGGCTTTGCCAATGCTTGTTGTTAATAGTGAAGGGCACACATAGTGCTTTCAAATCGAGTGGCTGAAGGCAGACCTGTTTAAGAATTTCTTTTTTACACCAGCAGCATGATTACTGCTCCAATTGAGTCATCAACTCTGGAAGACTGTTTTAAAAAAACACTGGCTGGCACATGAGGCTTGATTAATGCAAGCTCAAAGAGGTCCCATGAGGAGATGGGTTGGGAGGGGAGTAGCAGGAACTTCATGGTGAGTGTCCCGGCCAACTGAAAAGAAGGCAGGAGAAGGCTGTAGTGCAGCATCAAAGAAATATTAAGGATACAACTAAAATATTTTTCATAAGGGCTATGAGAGCTTACATTCATATATTAGTCTCTGACACAGAGGGCCTCATCACGAGTTAGGCGGTAACGCTGGTGCTATGACCGCCAGCGCTATTAGCCCTACTACCAAACCCCCCAGTGCTATTAGCGCCGGATCACAGGTTTGGCAGAACGGTTAGTGCCCATTCCCCATTGGGCCCATTCAGGAATTCCTCATTCCCCATTGGGCCCAATGGGGAAAATTTGCGCTATTACCGCCGGTGGATTTCCCGCCAGCGGTAACAGCATAGAAAATCAGCAAATTTGCCGCTGATATCCCCCCAGGTCAGAGCTGGGGGGAAATCGCCAAGGCCATGATCTGGCGGACCCTTAAATGCGGTGGTCATAGCGCTACCGCCGCATTTAAGGGTTACCGTCAGACTCGTGATGAGGCCCAGAGTCTTTAAAATTGGTCCCCGTTTGATGACTCAGTATTTCTCAGGGGAGACATTACACAATGAGGTCATGATCTATTCTTCCTGCTGAGAAATGGTGGGATTGTTATTTGTTACATCAAAAGTATAGAAGCAACACCGGTGCAACCCTGGCTGCAAAGCGCCGTTCCCATCCCATGAAAAGTGTAGCAGGTCTTTTGAGAAATGCTAAGCTGTGCCATCATTATCTAAGCAGCCTGGTTGTGCCCCATCAAGGACTTCTGAAAAGTGCTAGCACTGCCTCATTGAAAGCATCGCAAAGCAGGCCTGCTGGAAGGAGTCCAAACAAAAGTACATTAGACCCGATGAGACTAGCCAGCATTGTGCGAGGTAACCTGTGCCCCAGGGTAGACAGGAAAAAGAGAGGGGGCAGGAAACATCTGCAGTCAGCAACCCCTTCTCCCTCGCTTTGTTGTAACAAAGATTCCTGGAACCAGGCAGGAGGAAGGACATGGTGGAGGTAGCACCTTAGCCTCTGCACCAAGGAGGTGCTAAGCACCTAGGGCAGGGCAGGCAGGAAGCAGGTAGCCTACAGCAAAATAAGCACCTCAGGGTGCCACATGCCTTCTGCGCCAGCTGGCCAGGGGCTGGACAACACAGCCCCGGCACAGGAAGAACAAAGCCCTGGGGCCAGCCCCTGGGGCAATATAAATAGCTGCTGTTGCAGCAAGAAATCACAATTCAGTTTGGGACACTGCACGGGTCCCAAACAACGAGTACCTTGTTTACGCAGAGTACTTTTTCTTTTCATGAACATTGCCCTGTTCAAATCAATTTGTTGAGAAGCGTGAGCTTTGCCTTGCTCCATTTCAAAACTTTTGATCCAGGCGTCAGAAGAGGCATTCGGCTGTCACGCTTTTTTCGGGGTCAGGCAAGCAAGCGGGACTACCGTGTTGCTCGAGACAAGACTCGGGTATTTTGATTGTGTTTTCCCGCGGCATTCACAGAAGCAGCAGGAGTGGGCAAGCGGAGCACAAACTGCTGAAGGCAAGACCCAGCAGATCAAGGACCCACAGGAAAGCACACTTACCTAGCCAGGGGAAGTATTTCGAAGTGCCGGGAAAAAAGAAAACAGCCGAAGCGGTGAAGGAAGCAACAAACCTGTTGGAGCGAACTTGAAAAGGGGCGGAGCTTGCTCCGAGAACCCAAGCTGAGACACTGTCCATTGTGGTAGCGCGACAAAGAAAAGCAAGGCCCGACAAAGGCTGCCAAGCAACAAGCACCCCTACCTTTAAGAACAAAGTTTTATCGAATGCAAAGGAACGTGCAAGCGTATTGCAAGCAGGATGACACAAAGCAGAGCGTCTGGTGCACAGAACATGTACAGCATAAATCAGACATGATTTTTACAGTAAGAAACCTTGAACAAGGGGAAAAGACAAATTACTGCATTTGTTGTTAAGAAACGAATAGCACGAAGAGCATGTGGTGATTATTGCAATCAGCTGATATTTTTTAGTACCCTGAACATGGGGCACAACAAATTAGCTCAACATGGTAACCAACAAGCCAGCAACAAAGAAGAAAACAAAACTCATGCTCTGGTTGGAGGAAGCAGAAGAAATCCATTGGTGGCCATGGTAAGAAAACAGCTGAGTGAGGCCGCACAGGACAAAGAAAATGGGGGTTTCACAATAGAAGTAGAACCTGCACTTCCAGCAGCAAAGCAAATCCAAAAGGAGACACAGAGGCAAACAAGCAGACCCCAGCACAAGAAAAGAAGGGTGGCAAGAAAGGTAACAAATCTGCCAAAATATCTGAGATGTTTGATAACTTTGCAACAAAATATTTGACACAGCAACATGAAAAAATGGGTAAACTTTAAAAAAATTATGTCTGAAATGAGGGAGAGACATCCAATACCTATAGAGGCAGAAGTGATTGTAGATCAAGGGGGACGGGCGAGGGGCCTTTAAAGGCGTAGACCGGCCCCAACCCTACACAGGATTAAGCAGGGGAAGCAGGACCTGGGCTCCCAGGCACCACACCAACAAACCCACAACAGTAGGGGCTGTAGTATCAAACAAAGAAGGGGAGGGGGATATAATAGCAATCCCTATACAGAAAGAGGGCATTATGGTTACAAGTGTGCAGCTGGGGGAAATGTTAAAGGCTTTAGAAACTGGGATGTTAAACAGATATACAAAATCACTAGCTTGAAAGATTGATTAAACAGTGAAGGAGGCAATTTGGGAAAAAGGCATACCTAGAAATATTTTCACTGATAGAAGCCCAGTGAAAGGGCATGGATGCTTTTAAAGATCCCAAAAAGATAGAAGAGAAACCAATAACAAGAAATGCACAAGTAGAACGCACCTGGGACAATTGGTTAAAAGCATTTATTATTTTGGCAACAATATTCTTCGAGAAAACTCCAGGGGATGGTATTAAGTTACTAACATACACAGACAAAATCAGAGAGGTAAAAGTGGGCTACTGCGGGGATGGGGAGACGCATGGCTCGCCTATGATGAAAGATTTAGGAGGAACATGTCAGAACAACCAGAGATTGAATAGGATGAGGTACAAAATGATTTTATACCTAATGAATGGGAAACCCCCATCAGAGAGGGAAAAGCCACGGTCCCATAACAAAACAACAAATGCTAGCAACAGAAAAGATGTTGAATCTGAGTTTCACGGGAAGGGGGAGCAGCCCTTTCGAAAGAAGCAGCCATAGGGGGCTAAGTCTAATACCCGCAGCCATGACAAAACCCAAAATGCCAGCAAGGCTCCCATTTGCTGGAATTTTGAAAAAGGTCTATGCACTTGGGGCAAGGAATGCAGATACAGACACAATTGTTCAAACTGCGGGGGAGACCAGCCCAGCAGCAACTGCATCCGCTGGCCAGTCAAAGGCACAAAAAAGAGGAGAACTGAAAGAGTACAATAATTTAGAATGGAGCCAGGGAAGTCCCCAATAAACATTGAATGGTTTACAACAGCACTAGCTGCATACCCAGACAGTAATATCAGTTTAGCAATAGAAAACGGTTTCAGGGAAGGTTTCCACATCCCATTTCAGGGAGAAGGGTCACCAAAAATACCAAAGAATCTGAACTCAGCAAGAGATAACCCAGAAATAATGAGAGACATTTTTTTTAAAGTAGTTGGAGCTGGGAGGAAGCGGGGGGCCATAGGAAAAAAAGATTTTTGAAAAAGATATAGTGTCACTATTGGGTTTAGTACCCAAGAAGGAACCGGGGACAATGAGAATAATACATGTTATGTTATGTTATGTTATGTTATTTTGCACTTATATAGCGCCTTATATACCATTGGTATGGTCTGAAGGCGCTGGTAGGTTGAACGCCCTTGGGAACCGAAGTTCAGATCAGTAGAGAGAGTAGAGAGAGTCAAAGAGGTGCGTGTGAGCACCGGATATGTGTGCAGCTCGTGCGGTATACGTGTGATAGCTGCTTCTTAGCGATAGGTGTGGTGGTTGAGAGATCAGGAGAATGTGTTCGTTCTGGCAGGATTTATCCAGAACGGATGTGGCTGCGTTAGGCCTGAGGAGAACGCCTGGCTGGGGGGTGTGAAACCAGCAGATTTACTTAGAGTGATGTGGAGTAAGCGGCCGATGTTGGTATGAGAACAGTTATACCGAATGGTGTCATAGTATCTCTGCGTTCTAGTTGAGTGGTGATGTAAAGGAGAGAGTAAGCGTGGTGGTGTGATAGGATGGGTTATATGCTCTTTCGAAACGTTCTCTGCATTCCAGATTGTACTATATACGCTCCAGATACATCATTTATCATACCCAAAAGGACGGTCAGTGAATGATGGTATCTCAGAAACAGAGTCAGCAGTGATCTACACACATTTCCAAAAGGCACTTAGAATAGACAGGAAATGTGGGAGGGGGGTTCTGATGGCAAACTTGCACATAGAGTCGGCATTTAGACTGCTACTGGTCCATCCAAGCTTGCAACAGTGGCTAGATTTCTCTTTTGATAATTAGTTCTACGTGGATAGATGCCTCGCAATGGGCTGTGCAGTATCATGCGCCCTATTTGAGCAGTTTAGCTCATTCTTTCTTTGGACTTTTCTAAAACAAGTACCAGAGGCACAAGTAGTTCACTGTTTGGATGATTTCATGCTGGTAGAACAATCAGAAACAGGAGAGTGTCAAAGGGCACTGACAGAAATGATAGAAATGGAGGCACAATGGGGCATACCATTGGCAACTGAAAAGATAACCAAACCGGCAACAAACATAGATATAGAAGTAGATACCAAAGCAGGGATTTGGAGAATATCAAGCGCAAAAATAGTAGAACTGTTAGATAAAATCAAGAAAATGGGGAAAAGAGAAAATAGCTCAGTCAGGGAAATACAATCACTGCAGGAAGTTTGAACTTTGCAGCCAAGGGGATATCTCAAGGCAAGGCTTTCACAAGGAGTTTAGAGCTAAGGACAAAAGCCTGTAACAAGCCCCATCTACACATCAGGCTGGGGGAAGAGGTGAAGAAAGATCTAAGAGTATGGGAAGATTTCCTGACATACTTCAACAGTATACCACTTTGGTGCACGCCATTGAATACAAATGAAAAAAGGGTATTCGTTACTGATGCAGCAGGGAGCAAAGGTTTTGGGGCAATCCTGAGGATGGAATGGGTCGCTGGAGAATGGCAAGCCTCTTGGCATTCAGTGGGCTGGACTAAAAAAATGTTGCTCCTGGAGATTACACCTATCTGGCTAACATGACACATCAGGGGCAGGCGTTTGGCAAACACTGAACTAACCGCATAGTCAGACAACATGGTGGTGGTGGGAATTATCAACAGAAGAACGATCAAGTGCCATCTGGTGCTGAAAGTTTTAAGAGCCATCACCAAAAATACTTTGTTTGAAAATATCATGGTCAGAGCAAAACACATTGCAGGTACAGACAATAACATTGCTGATGCTTTGTCTCGTTTTCAGTGGACAAAGTTTCACCAAATTGCGCCAAATGCCAAGAAAGATATGACAGAAATCCCAAAAGACTGCTAGGATATTCTGGAAAAATAAGAAAAACAGCATCAACGCCAATACCGAAGGTCCAGGTCCGAGATGCACGACCAGCAACATCAGACACCTTAAGCATGGGCGAATGCAGTCAAAGGCTGCCAATGAAAAATATAGACGCTGACATGGGGTTACTTCTAGAGCTGGCCAAAAGAGCCTTGGCAGACAACACCACATCACAATATTGTAAGTGTCTGAAAACGGTGCTAAATGTGAAGTGCCTAACCCATGTAGAGTTGTTAATAACAAAAAATCTCAATACATTTTTGGGGTGCGCATACAGACAGGGATTTAAGAGGGAATGGGCAAAAAGACACTAACAGCAGTGGCTTATTTTTTAAAACTTCAAGGAGACTCAGACCCCATCCGGAATTCCCTAATTTCATATGCTTTGAAGGGCTGGGGAAAAGTGGAAGGGCCACAAGTAGACAAAAGACGGCCACTAGATTTAAAAAAGAAATAGTCAAAATAACAGGCCTACTGGTAGAGTTACGTGCACACCCATATGAACATTGCTGTTTAGAATAGATGTTTCTCTAATGTCTTTTGGGGCTTTCAGAGTGAGTGAGCTCATAGCGTCAAACACCAAAGCCAACAATGGGCTAGGAATGATGGACATAAGGGTGTGAGCAGACAGCATCACCATTGACGTCCAGAAGTCCTAAAAAGGGTAGAAAAGGGAAATAAATATCTACTGTATCGACGATGCCAACAACTGTCCAGTATGCACCACAAACAAATATTGCTTGCAGCGTCCGCTAGTAGGAGGCAGGTTCCTGATTCACAGGGACACATCTGCTTTGAGTCACTTTCAGTTCAAAGGTATATTCTTGAAAGCCATTTGCGAGGCAGGGTGGGACCAAAGGAGTTTGGGACCCACCCATTTAGAATTGGCACAGCAACAACAGCATGGCAAGGGGGTCTGAGGACCCAACAGGTTAAAACCATAGGGGGTTGGAGATCAGAATGTTTCAAAAGATACATAAGACCGGAACTAATCTAAACCAATTTTGTTTCCCCACAAACAGATCCAGATGTCCCACTCAAATCAGGCTGGATAATAGGGCACTCCTTTGTGTTCAGAACAGGGAGATGGGCTGAGGAATCAAAAGAGGGGACACCATTTAAAAAAACATCACCTCATGGTGGGGCTACAGGGGGCTATGGTGGCCAGAGATTCATGAAAAGCTGGCATATTTGGTGGCATATAGGGGCCTCCCAGAATTCCTGATGATACACCTGGGGGGAAACAACCTAGTGTTAAGCAGAATCATATGCAGTACCCTTTGGGAACACCACACACAATTAAGACTACAAGTGACAGTACAAATTCACCTTTGGTACAAGCCTGTACTACACAGTAAAAGTGGTATTGATGACTGAGCAGCTAGACTTACCTCAAGAGCAAGTGAGCAGTATCAATAGTTACACAAAGAACAGCAATTGCTATGATTCAAGCAAACACTGACTCAAGGTTTCTGAGTAAAATAATATACATTTATTTACACATCAGTTGTATAACATTTCACTAAAGTAAAGCAGTTTAAAAATCACACTATTAATACACCACACCAATCCCAAGAGGTTCCAGACAAGTTAAGCTCACAAATGAAGTGGGAGCATAATGGCACTCCAGAAATTAAAAAGTGAGGGAAGACCAAGTCAGGCAGAAATTGAACAGCACCAACAGGTAAGTAAGCAGTGCAATCTATAAAGAGGAACTACAGTGATGGAATCAAATCAAAAAGGCTTACGGCCAAAGTCAATAGAACAAAAGTCTTTTGCTCAAGATCACACAGCTCAGGGTAGTTCGCAGTTAAGTCTTTGCCAAGATTTCCGGACAAAGTTGGTCGGCAGAAAAGTTAGTTTAAAGAGTGGAGAAGGACAAGCCCTCGGATTGGGGAAAGATTTCACACACTTTCACCGCGGCTGAACGAAACGAACAACCGGTTTTGCACAGTACCTTTAAATGTAGAAGGAGCTGTAGCTGAGGTGGACGTTCATGGCAGTTCCTGCAGGCTCAAGGTTCCTGAAGCGACTGTCAGACTGACATGAAGTAGGAAAACATGAGGGTCCTGCACTGCCCAGGGAAGAAACCAGCAGCAGAGCAAAGCAACAAATAAAAGGTGCGCTCCTTAAAACCCAAGCCGGGTCAGACCTTCCTGGCTATCCGGCCCACCGTAGCTCTGTACAGCGAATTCGACCAGAGGAGGGAGTCCTGGCTTGCAGTTTGGGCGAACCGGTTGGTCCCACCAGCTCAGGAGAAGAAGATTCCTGGAAGATCTTCTCTGTCGTTGGAGTTCGAGGATTCAGACCTGCAGCAGGGCTTCACTGGGTGATTCAGTCATGGTAGGAGTCCTCTTCCGTCAGCTCCTCATCGATTCTTTCGTTCCAGTGGCGACTCTGCCTTTCCAGACCCATAGACCTGATTTTTATGCAGTTTTCCCCCATTCACACAGCCTGGCTGTCAATCACACAGCAGGGTGGCTGTCTTGCTGAACAGTCACCACAGCCAATCAGTTCAGAGTGCGACATGGGTCTCCAAGGAGACCCTGTGCAGGGAGTCTTAAATCCCTCCCTGACATCTTGTCCCCCCCAGACATACAGGTGCCTAAGAAGGGCTTCTGCATAGAAGCCCAGGAGAAGACGGCAAACAAAGGAACCAAACCTGGTTTGGCACGCAGAGTAAAACACAAGAAAGATATTTTCAAAAAGAAATGGTGAATAAACCCAGCCGGAACCAAAATAAAACATATATGGTCTAGCGGTTTTAAGTTTGTGGCTACCAAGATAGCCTAAAACAATACCAAGTTTATTTAAGATAACTGCAGTAGGAAAAATAGGGTAGTTACCGCTGCCACCAGCCAAGTCTTGATGAAAAGGGAGCAAAACAATGCTCCAAGAGAAACAGACAAAAAGGGATAAGTAATAACCCTTTCCAGTACTCCATGTAAGATGGTTTGTACTGGGTCTGTGGATTTAAAAAGACCAATAAAGTCAATGGCAACTTACATGTTCTGGGAGAAAGTAGTCAGTCCCAGAAAATGGAGTCTGAGTTGGGAAGTCTAAAAGACAACCCTGTGTCACTTCTCTGAAGGTGCTGTGTAACACACAGTAAAACAGATGATGCCTGTTGAGTAGGTGAGGCTCCACAGTCTATGAACACAGAAATGTTAAACACACACAGCAAAACACATGTAAGAGTGGGAAAAAAAGGCTCACACTCTTACCAGGTGAAAAAAAATAAATCCTAGAAATCCAGCAAAGCTGCTGAGGGACTCAGTAGGTAAGGGAAATTAGCCATTCTGGAGAATTTTCCCTAACACCTAGTCTCAATTGGGAGGAGGAATCTATTAGAAGACACATGTGCCTTGTTAGCGGGCATAGCTCACATCTGGAAGGGCACAGACATTTTGTATTCAGCCATCCTATCCAGAAAATCATGGTTGGGGGCAAACTCATTTAAAGCTATGGACATTGCCAGGAAAAAAAACTAAATAGAGGGATAGAGAAATTCTTCGCAGCCATGGGCCTGGGTTTCATAAAACATGGCACAATATCCCTGGCCAAACCCAAGCTTTTTCACAAAGACGTGGCACATTTAGCAGTGGTAGGAATGGAACATTTCCACAGTGAAATAGTGGACAATCTAAAAGCTAGGGGATGTCAGTAGCAACTTTTGGGGAACTGGAAGGCCGGCAACCCATCCAGGTGTGGCGGCACGGGCCAGAGGGCACGACCTCAGGATCTCGTGCCCAAAAGTAAACATTATGTTTATGGTTATTATGATTATGATGGTTTGTTTATTATTACATAATGATGTGCAATAAAAACCCACAGCCTTTTTATTGCCAACATTCTCCCAATATTTTGTGTGGTAAATGGGGGGTAATTGTTGGTTCTCAGCTGTATAACTCTGGGTCCACCGGTTATAGCCAGCGATGCGCAGGGGGAACCCTGCAGCTCAAAAGCACGGGCCAGTAACCTGTGCCCCAGGGTAAACCGGAAAGGAAGAGGGGGCAGGATAACACTGCGGTCTGCAACCCCCCTCTCCTCCCTCACTTTGTTGTAACAAAGATTCCTGGAGCCAGGCAGGAGGAAGGGCAAGGTGGAGGTAACACATTGGCCCCTGCACCAAGGAGGTGCTAAGCACCTAGGGCAGGGAAGGCAGGAAGCAGGTAGCCCAAAGCAAAAGAAACAGCTGAGTGTCCCACATGCCGTTGGCGTCAGCCGGCTGGGGACTGGACAACAGAGGACCCACAAAGGCAGAACAAAGCACAGGGGCCAGCCCCAGGGAAAATATAAGGAGCTGCTGTTGCAACAATAAATCACAATTCAGTTTGGGACACTGGACGGGGACTCAAACACAAGTACCTTGCGTATGCAGAGTGCTTTTTCTTTTCCCAAAACCCTCCCACCCAAGGAAAAGGGGGAGAAGAAGAAGAGGAAAGTCAGGGCACCGTACAGGGCCCACACTATCCTGGGACAAGGAAGCCGGCATGCGCCAAAGGCCGCAATCTCAGGACCTTGAGCCCAAAAGTACACATTATGTTTGTGGTTATTATGATTATGATTATGTTTGTTTATTATTACATAGTGATGTGCAATAACAACCCACAGCTTTTTTATTGCCAATGCTCACCCAATGTTTTTTGTTGTACATGGGGGGGAATTGTTGGTTCTCATCTGTATAACTTTGGGTCCACCGGTTATCGTTAGTACTGATGCGGTTGATCTATAATTAGGGCTTCTGGAATAAATGCTCACACATCCAGCCTACCTGCATGACTTTTTACCCTCACCCCACAGTCCCCTACACTCAATCTCCAACACCCTACCTATTGGCGCTTCCTATTTTAATTTCTAACACAGACAGGTCATGGGACTTCCTCAGACAGACAATGGGACTATAATGGAGCGTTTCCTGCATCACCTGACAGGAGCGCGCGAGCCAAGCATCCACCTGATGTGTCCTCCTGCTCTGGGGCCCTTCCCTCCCTACTTCCCTCCCTCTGTCCTCCCTCCCTCCACCACTGCCTTGATTCCTGGAATGCGTAAACCCTGCCGCAACTTATCACTTCTCCACTTTGTGATACTCGCAGCCAGGCAAGGTCATGCCAAGCAGGGCTTTCTTCAGGAGTGCCGGAGTTGCTACCAGTTTCATCGTCCCTTTGTCAAAACATACAGCGCCCACATAAAGAGTGACACTGCGCAGAAATTCCATGGGAAAAAGACCACACATTTCGCTCAAGGGCGAACCGACAGAATGATAGTTCCTCAGGGGGCAGGCCCAGGCTGCACTGTCTGTGCAGGTATTCTGCTTGGTCATGTGTGGGATCTCCTGTTTGATCGGGCACTGGTCTATGTAGTGCACAGTCATTAGCAGGCACATCTGCCGTGTCAGGGGCACCTGTGGGCTCCATTGTTTATCAAACAGGGCAGCGTTTGTCCATTCTCCTGCATTACTATCACCTGAATGAGTGCACCATTTTAAACTGCAGGCAGCTTTATGAAAGTCTCCCATCTCTTATCACTCATTATCCACCTCCTTTTAATACATAATAAACACACACAAGCTGTAGCCATCTCACGTGAATTCCGGACCTGCATTTTTCTTACTGACTGCAAACTATTCAGGTTTTTTTATTAAATAATCTGTGCCCGGTAGCAAGAAAGCAAATGGATTTAGCAAACAAAAGAACCCGTGTCATGACTGAAACGTGCAGCCAGTGCTGGCATTTTAGCTAACTGCCCTGTGCCTTCTGGGAATTATAGTTTTTATTAGCAAGTAAGCTGTTTTTATTTTCCACTGAATTCAAACATGTTATTTTGTCATATATGTATGCAGTATGCTACGACGAGTTATTGATGCATTTTATATTTGAATTTAGCACAATCCAAGTAATAACAAAGAGGTAGCTATGAAAGCATACAGGAGAATGTCTGATTTAGCTATTTTAAACAATATATTATTTTACTTGGAAGATGCATGGTATCTTTCCCATTCAAAGATGGCCACTAGTTTTACCTTGTTTCTAGAGAGCATTCTTAGAGACAGTCATCCAAGAAGGCTGCCTTCATGGAAGAGCTAATAAAAACTACAAGGGTTCTGAGATGGGCCGGAATGGGTGGGATTAGCCATATGGATTACATTGGGTAAAGGCAGGGAATGGGAGGGATTACAACTGTGTATGCCTCCTCAAATATATCTCCATCAGAAAAGCATTACAGACCCTCATTCAAAGCCCATATTTAAAATTCTTATATTAATGACAATGGTTTTGGTTTTAAATGTAGCGCTTTTAGCGCCACCTAGTAGCCCAAACTAAAAATCACTTGGAGCAACGTGGCCTGAGGGGGCAGGCACTTTCTTTGCTTTGAAGCTAAGCAGGGTGAGTGTCATGACCGCAGCCTCCAAGGAGTCAGGTTTAGCCCAACTGCCTCGGAAGCTGGGTCACAACTTCATTTCCAGGCACCCATCGGCTCTCATAGGGGCCTTATGGACCTTGTCCTGGTGCCAGTGGCGCCAGGCTCATAAGGGGACTCAGTCCCGGCACAGGACGTGCCGGGCTCATGATGTAAGGAATGGTGCTTGGGTGGACCTACCTGCTGCAGACCATGCTGCTCACTCACCTGCAGGATGAAATCCTCATCCATCCATGGCTGGAACTACTTTACCTCTGGGTGTGGCCAGCACCACTCCCTGGGACTGGATACTGGAACTATTCTGGAAGCTGGGACTTCTTACCTGGGCGAGGCTGCTGTGGAAGGAGACACCTAAGCACTCCAGTAAGCTATTTAAGCCACGCCCGATCAGAGCAACGTGCTTCGCGTTATTCTGCAATAGCAGCAGGACGCTCACCGTGTCAGCGCCAGAGAATCTTCAACTTCTGCATCTGGGGAAGAAAAATCCGCAATCTTACCTTCCGAAATACCATCTTCATCTTCAGCAGCATCTGAAAAGGGAAAAGAACACCAGGTTAGCACGAGATAAAAACCAGCGCAGCACTTACCGAGTCCATCGGTGCATCTCAAGCCACGGGCTGCAGCTTTCCATTTTTTTCCGGCACCCTGTGGAAGCAAAGACATTGGTTAGTAAACCTCTGTGAAACTTTCCTTACCTGCGCTGCATTCTTCTCGCCTCCGCCGACGCTGCTACTCGCATCTGCAAAACAAAAGGACATCATTAAGAAATACAAAACTCCATCTATACGCACGTGTTTTGGGCAGCGCTCATCTTTCTCACTTCTCGGTGCATTCCTCGACATCCATTTTTCTACCCAGCTGCTTCTGCGACCTGAAAAAGGAAAAGAGACATTAAGAAGTGCTTTTAACTTCGAATTGACATTTTCTACTTACTTGCCTGCAATACCTTCGCCATTCCATCGCTCTCCGGACCTCCATATTCAAGCAACCGCCGTTCGTGCTGCTAACAACGGCCTAGCTCCAAATCTTCATCCTCTGCAACCAAGAGGCTGGACAATTAACCAGTGAAGTAACTGGCTTCGGCGCCCCTGCACAGACGCAGGATGGAGAGCTCCGCTTTCACCTACATAAGGTGAGCACATTTAGCCTACGAACTACTTGGGAGTACCAGGAAGGGGAGGCAGCTTACCCAGTCAGGCTTATATATCCATATTAACCCCTTGCTCTCATAATTGCAGACACCTCACCCTTCAGATCAAGATCTCAGTGAGGAAAGGGCCTTTCCAGGGTGGCATTCGAGGCCTGCGCGTGACCCTAGAAGACTCCGAGAACCCCCAGCCCAGACCTGCGCCTCCGAGGGATTCAGGTGAGCGTTACAGTGAGTCCTGGTTACTGCATGGATGGAAAACAGTCCACAGTTTCCGATGCTGTGTGTTTTCTTTTAGTTTTAAATATCTCATAACATTACATTATTTGTTTTTTGAACGTGCTAATGTCAGTCGTTGAAAGTAATGCACTTAGAGACCATTGCTATGCCTTTTGCTGAATTGCATTCAGGTATGTGTAATTTCCCAGTCAATATGGGGTAATAATGTCATAATTGTATAATTTTTGCCTAACATAGTTCGATAATGATTTATAAATTTGAGTAGCAATATGGTATGTGTACTTTTCAAGTTATCTTTATACAACATAGTATTGTTGAAAGCCAGACATGTGGTTGAGGAGGGGAAATGAGAGGGCAAGTAAGTCATGAGTATATGCCCACCACGTGGCAAAAGAGCTTGTAATCCTGGACATTGATGCAGCTATTCTCCACTGATTGTGGTTGCTTTTCAGGGCACAACTAAAGGATACATGTGGGTGAAGGGTGTCCCTTTTTTCACAGGGTGGATGCATCCCATTGTTTTTTTTTTTTTGAAGTTGCAAGCTTGCTCAAGTATTTGGCGACCATTATTTTACTCAGGTTGTCATGTTCCCAGTGAAAATGCTTACCCACAAGACCACAAGCACTTGTTTAATATTGGTATTTTCTTTACGAGGGAATATTTCAAGACAGATTGAGCACCTTTTGTACTTTGCCAGCATATTTATTGGACCATTTACTCTCTCAGGTTATTTTTGTGGTGTTCAATACTCTTTTTAATGTCCAGTGCTATTTTGTCTTGCACACTTTCTTCTAAGGGGAAAAGTGAAATGAACTACATTTGTACATTTGACTTTAAGATGTATGTTCACTTACTGCGCATATATTCATGGGTGCCAGCTTTTGATGTTTGCTATGGGCAGCAAAAGTACTTGGGCATATGTAATTTTGGCAGTCAGTCATCTTTTTCCATTTTCCGTGCTGCTTCAATGTGGTTAGTTGAGGTTGTATGATTTATCACAACCGTCACCAAGAGATCGGCCATAAAACAAGGGGCTTGTAGCACGCTGCTTAACCAAAGTATGTGGTCCATGTCAAATCATTTTATCTCACTACTAATTGCCTAAACAGATTGTGAGTTCTCAAAGCCTGCAATATTTTATACATAACAATACCACTGTCAAAACAGGTCAAAATCAGTTTGTGATTTGATGAACATTTTTGAGCAATGGGTTGCAAGTGTTTTAAAATATAGAGTGGCCAATTGCTCACCGGCCATGGCTGAAGGCCATGGCTCGTGGTTTGGTAGAAGTTGAAGAGACCTTAAGGTGAGAACTTAATGCAACAAACCCCCTGAAATTCAGCTGAAGCCACCTTAACTTAATGCCCCCTGTTGCGCAGCCTATGACTACAGTGATGACATCAGGGTTGTCATTCTTTGAGATTTATTGTTCTCTTTTGTCTTGCATAGACAAACAATTCGAGAAAGGGAATAGAGCAATATGCAAGTGTATACTGGTTTGGCAGAAGAGATAACCTATTGAAATATTTTTGGTAAAGGACATTTTAGGAATGAGTCCTACATGGACATGATAAATCTTGATTCTTAACAAGATTATGATGTTCATTACAATTCTTTGATGTTATTTAACCTTCTTTCTTTTGCTAATATTCTTTCCAGTGTGTGTACGTTTACTGGTGATGGGTTTCACTGGGAGTGATGTGAAATATATGTGTGGTGTCCTTGTGGTTTAGCAAAACAGATTGTCTTGGCTAAAGTTTACTTACTTTTGGTTAAAAATGTGTCTTTGACTCCATATATATTTTTAACATGATGTGTGTTGATTGATACCTTTTCCAGTGAATACATTTCTATAATTGATTGTTTTTTGTCTTTTTTGATTAATTGTTGTATACAAATGCATTGAATTAGTTATGGCTACAGTTGTTTTGCGGTCTATTTTCTGTGGTTAGTTAGAGGAAACCCAACATTTGTTTGTGAGGATCAGGCTGGTGTTCTGCTCAGCAGCCACCAAAGTACCTGCTTGATCCCGACTGAGGATCTGCATACAGCCCCATTGCTAGAAGTTCACTGCATTGAAGATTTCACTTTCGAGCACTGCCAGTGCCGCATCCAGCACAACAGGGAGGGGCATCTCTCATTAAAGCACTTGCTCTCTTCAATGCAGTGTCTGGTCACCAGGAGGGGCACTAAGCAACATGTTGCTGTCATGGTTCGGCTTTGCTACACACCGTGAAGAAGAGGGGTGCTTCTTCAGATTACAGCTGCAGCCTGGGCTATACTTGTTCTTGTTTTGGATCTCCCAGTCTGGTAGGGGAGTGCTGTGAGAGAGCTGCAGAGCCCGCTGCCTGCCTAAGTGGGTCCCTTTTCAGCCCTGGGGCTACTCTGCACCCATGGCCTAGTTCCAAGGATTCTGTGGGCCCACCTGCTGGTGCTAATAATGCCGGGCTGCTCCCTGGCATATGCAGCCAGGCAAGGAAATCACTGCTCCCTCCCCTGCTAATGATTATGCCATGCCGACCCTGACATATGTGGCCCAGGCAGAGAGCCTAATGGAGGCCCCCACATTGTAAGGATAACTCTACATTGCACCTGACAGACACAGCCAAGGTAATGACTTTGGGGCCCCTCGCAACACTGCTGATACTGACCTGGGCCAACACAGTGTACGTGGCCCAGGAAGTCAATCATCTAACACACACTGGAACTCTCAAGCACCTTATCTACCAACTGGAGGTTCAGGCAGCCTTGGCCAGTGTGCTTTCCAAAAAAGAACACTGTTGTCATATTTTTATTTGAAAGTGTACATCACATGCACTCCAAGATATATTTTAAGGACTTTATAAAACTATTTATGCATCTACTTATGGATAGGTTTTATAAGAAGTCTGTATTGTGTTTTGTTAAGAGGGATTTCTGAACTCTGACCTGGAGGGGCAGAGGTTCAGAAGGCCAACTTAGTTTCTTGGAACAGGGTAACCTCTGGACAAGCCAGACCAATCAGGGTAGCTATGGCAGGCGGTCAAGACTCAGAGCCTCATTACACGGATGGCGGTAAGGATTTACCGGTACCGGTATTTTACCGGAACCGGTAAAACCTTACCGCCTTACTACGAGGTCCCTTTGTGGGTTGGAGAATTTAACGCCTGCTTTTTGCAGGCGTTAAAAACCAACCCGCAAAGGGACCAGGGAGCTAATTACGGTACCGCAATTTGCGGTGCCATAATTAGCACCTTCTCCATTCACATTATGCCCTATGGGGCAAAAATGGAAATGGGGAAGGGCAATGGGGGAAGGGGGAATTACTGCCCCGCCAACCTTGGAATAGGGCAGTAATTCCCCTTTCCTCCAAGGCGGTGCCGGTATTTTACTGGCATGGACCAAGGTGCTAATAGCACCGTGGTCCTCCGCATACCGTGTAATGAGGCCCTAAGTCTCAAGAGGGGTGAAGGTGACTGAAAGACCTCAATGAGCACACAAAGAAAGGACATGTACAAATTACTCCAGACAGGTGTTATATTAAAAATATAGACACATTTATTGCAAGGACTTCGTAACATAGACCATAGCAAAGAATCACAATAATACTAAAGTAAACCAATACATCACAATCAACACAATATAAATACAAGACCAGCGGGGTCCAATGGATACGAAGCACGAAATATGTAGACCACCTAGATGGGGAGGAAAACAGGTAGTGCAAGTACTCTTTAGACCCAGACATGAAGAATACACCTAACTAAGAGGCAGTCCAAGCCCTACGAAGAGAGGAGCCTTATGCTCAATAGTACATGCACGCGCTTGTGCCAATGGACAAAATAGGGTCTCTTCAAGGGTCACAAGCAGCTCAGGAAGGTGGATAAGGTCGATGAAGAACAAGTCCCCACTATTCAAGCAGGACCTCCACTTGAGGACAGAGGCAGGTTGAGAGTGCGGGATGGAGTCGCTATTTCGCAATAGCTGTGGAAAGGAAAGAAGGGCTCCTGCGCTAGGGGCCACCGGTTGGGGTATGGACTACTCACCGGTCCCCGACACAGGCAGACCCAACTTCGCCAGTACAGTCCACTTTGCTGGCAGGTTCACATGTGACAATCAGGACGTCTCAACACCGTGTAGTTTCCGTGGTACAGCGGGGATTCCCAAACGGGACAGGGGCGATTTCTCCGCTCCGGGTGGAGGAATCAGCCGAATTCCACTGCAGCAGGCTTCAGGGACAAGGGGGTCACAAGTGCAGCGAACTTGAACAGGTCGTTGCCACCGCAGGGCAGCACGGTAACCGCGTTTACTCTGGTCCGGGCGCACTCTTCTCACTTCAGACCTGGGAATGCCAAGTATACGAAATTCGGTGTGATGGTGCCGTGGACTCAGAGTAAGCAGTATACCAAGTTTCGAGGGCTTCCTCTAAACCGCGGCGGTAACAGAGCAAATGTCCCACGTAACCTGGTCAGCCCACTGGTTTGCACAGGGACACTTCCAAAGAGGCTTACTTGCAGGATTTGATGAAGGTGCCGAGAATAGTTGGTACCACTATTCCAATGGGTCGAAGCATCTTCGCAGACCTTCTAGGACGATCAGATGCAGAGGGGTCTCGCTGGACGAAAGCGGCTTAGGGTGCCAAACCTTCCAGCGGGTCACCAGAGGTTCCTTGACTCAGCTTCTTGTTGCAGGATACTTGGCTCCTTATCCTTTGTTCGTGTGAACTCAGGAGATCGATCTGGTAGTGGTGTTTTCAGCCTCCTCTTATCCAAAGTTCCCTTCACCCCAAAACAGAGAGGACCCAATGGGAGATCTGCTCACAAACACTCACCTCATACGTGGACCAATCACGGACCACAGTGGTCCCAGGCATTCAGGACACTCCAGACTCTCTGGCACCCAGGATGCGTATTGGGGACAGACATCCCAGCCCACATCCTAGAAGCACACACACAAGGCATGCAAAAGCCTGCAAAAGCTTTGGGTTTCGCGGGAAAGTGCATGACCAAATAAGGACTGACCCGGGTCTGCTTGACCTGGGGAAGGTAAAGGGTAAGATGGCCAAAGGACAGGACAAATAACCTTGTGGCATGGCCATTTTGGAGCCAGGCCACCTATTCATGTCAAACGCGGTAAGCGCGGTTAACATGGCAAGAAGCAAGAAAGGGTTAAAAACATAAGAAAATGACAGCAGTCATGTCCGTGACACATCTGCACAGTTCATAAAAAGTCCAGCGAGAGTTTCTAGGGCCTTTGTAATGACTAGAGACCCAAGGGTGCGGTAAAGTTACCTTGCACTCTTGTTACATGTTGCACAAAAGCTGCAACATGAGGAAAGGACTAAGGGAAACAAAGTCTCCAAGTACTGACTGTCTTAAGGGCATGTCAGATTCCCCATTAGAAGTGAGCGAAAGCCCAGAGGAGTGCAGCTGAGGGCTGTGCTTCTCTGGCAAAGAGTAGATCAGGGTGTAAAACAGCAGCAAATAGTTTCGGGGTTGACACATGGAGGGAAAGTTATATTCAAATATGAAATCTTTACTAACATGTTTACTCCCTTTTTGTATAAAACATAAAAACTGCTGGCGTACTAAGAGCAAATATATTTATATCAGAGAAAAAACTTTGTTAAAGGGATGTTATGGTTCTAAGTAAAACTGAAAAACCCCTGAAATTCGCCAGTTATTATAAGTTTAGCAACCATAACTCACGCCACCACTGTGCACTGCTAAGACTAACACCCACGACATCAAAGATGACATCACAAATGTCATTGATGACATCACTGATGAAATCACATATCTGTCTCCCTCTTTTATCCTTTACTGACATATGTAGGCCACATGGTTTTCTTCAGTAACAGTCATGAACTAAAAATTGTAAACGTACTATATTTGTAGACTTATTCTTCAAGTATGTTCTTACAGTAATTCCCTTAGGGTCCAGTCAAATCATATGAAACATATACATATGAGAAGACACAAGCTTGAAAAACAGCAATTCCTTCTGTGCATGAAGATAATCAGTAGAGTTATCAGCACTTCCTGATAGTTCTGTTGTTTTTTTTATTACTGTATTTTCCCTTTATATGCTCATATTTGTATACATTGTACTCACACTACTATCCTTAGGGTCCAGTCACATCATGTAATACGTGTACATAGGATAAATAGCAGCTTTGAAACAGAGCAATCATTTATGTGCATAAAGATAATCAGTTAGGTTATGAATTATTTCTACTACTACTTCTGCTTTTTTGCTTACTTCACTTTCCCTGTATACACCTTTATTTGTATGTGTTATTGTCCCTATGTGTTTTGTTTGTAATAATGCAATTATGTAATACGTGGGTTTTATTAGCTACTTATTACATATTTCACAGTACGCAAAACTCTAATAAGAAAACAGTTATCTTTTCATTATTCAACATATCAACAGTGTGAGTATTGTACCTTCATCATATATGCTGCACACAATGCCTATGTTTCTGCATGAGTAGCTTAGTATACTGGATAGAACTTCATAATAGAATGCTATTTATATCAATGCATTGCTTAATGCACTAATTAGCTCATGATATTTTTTCCAATGATCCTTGACAGTTTTTTCTCAACATTATAATAGGAATCCCTTGTACACACATTTCATGAAAAGTAAATACACATGTGATGTCATCAGTGATGTCATAAATGACATTCATGATGTCATCTTTGATGTTGTGGGTGTTAGTCTTAGCAGTGCACAGTAGTGGCGCGAGTTATGGTTGCTTAGCTTACCATAACTGGGGAATTTCAGGGGTTTTTCGGTTTTACTTGGATCCATAACGTCCCTTTAACAAAGCTTTTTCACTGAATTTCATAGGTTTTTAGTAGCAACCAACTTAAGCATAATGTCCCTTTAACAAAGTTTTTTCACTGAATTTCATAGGTTTTTAGTAGTGCAACTTAACAATAATAACTCTGACTTTATGTACATGTAATATGGAACATACTGAACTCCCTCTACTGAGTTTGATGTCCGCAAACTCTTTTAATGTCCCCGGACATGTTCGGACAACAGCACCACTACCCAAAAAGTCTGGGGGGTATGTTTAATTGTTATGTCATAACATATGAACATTTCACACATTCGCAAACCAGCACACATACACATTATATTTAGTGATAAATAAGAAGTGTAACCCGTATACATAACACACTAACCATTCATTTAAATACAATATTTTCGAAAATGGAATATACCAAAAGAAGAAAGATATGCTTCCAACATGATTACCTCACAGAAACTCCACAACTAAGAACAACAGCAGATCTACAGACCACTCAGAACACACCTTACCTAAAATAGTAAGTGCACTGCATTTTATTCATATATTTATAAACTTTCTGTATTAGATACAAAAAGAATGATATTATATTTTTTTCTCACAGAAATGTCTAGTACTCTGGAGTGGCTAGAGGAGCATTTCCCACGTGAGGAAATGTCAGAAGATAGTGAATTTAATGGTAGACACTTCACTATATAAACCAATTAATTAATATTATTTTATATACATTTAACATATATATTTTCTTTTGTACAGACCATACAAAAATTGAAAATACTAATGAAAAAGCTGTATTGGATAAGACTCTTCAGCACATAGAAGAAAAAATTGACCTACTCTTGGCAAATTTTAATAATTTGAAAAACTTTGTGGAGGATCACTTCAAACAAACTACATACCATTGTCCCACATGCACCTGTCCCCCCTCACCTTATCCCAGTCAATTATCCCCAACCCTCTCCATGAACCCAAACGTTTCATGAGACTTCCATCCCTTCTTCACCTCATATAAATCCTATTGAAACCCCTAATTCTCCTGTTTTTCTTTCAGTTTCTGCCTCACCTTCTCTGTCATAAATTTAACATATATGTAAAATAAAGTAAAATTATTATATTGTGTCCTAATTCATTTATTTATTTATTTATTTTAAAAGCAATTCATGTGTCCGTGGACAGCGCGGGTGACCGGAATGTCCATAAAGAAATGAAAATGGAGGTATCCTAAGAACAGTATATCTGTCCGTACTGTTGGCTAGCAAGTTAAAACTGTTCTAAGAACACAAGCGGTGTCCTGAAATGTTCGTCAATGGATGAAATGTGGGTGTCCTGAGGACACTGTCCGTATTGTTCGCTGGCAATATAAAAGTGTTCTTAGAACATATTATGTGTCCTGGGATGTTCGTAAATAAACAAAATGGGTGTATCGTGAGGACGCTATACCTGTCCGTATTGTTCACAGGCAAGTTGAAACTGTTCTAAGAACACAGGCTGTGTCCTAAAATGTTTGTAAAGAAACAAAATGGGAGTGTCCTGAGGACGCAATGCCTGTCCGTATTGTTCGCAGACAAGTTGAAACTGTTCTAAGAACAAAGGTTGTGTCCTAAAATGTTCGTAAAGAAACAAAATGGGAGTGTCCTGAGGACGCAATGCCTGTCCGTATTATCCGCAGACAAGTTGAAACAGTTCTAAGAAAACAGGCTGTGTTCTAAAATGTTCATAAAGAAACAAAATGGAAGTGTCCTGAGGATGCTATGCCTGTCCGTATTATTCACAGGCAAGTTGAAACTGTTCTAAGAACACAGGCTGTGCCCTAAAATGTTCATAAAGAAACAAAATGGAAGTGTCCTTAGGACGCTATGCCTGTCCATAATGTTCGCAGGCAAGTTGAAACTGTTCGTGGAACACACGCGGTGTCCTGAAATGTTCGTCAATGGACGAAATGTGGGTGTCCTGACAACGCTGTCCGTATTGTTCGCTGGCAAGATGAAAGTGTTCTTAGAACATATTATGTGTCCTGGAATGTTCGTAAATAAACAAAATGGGGGTGTCCTGAGGACGCTATGCCTGTCCGTATTGTTCGCAGGCAAGTTGAAACTGTTCTAAGAACACAGGCTGTGTCCTAAAATGTTCATAAAGAAACAAAATGGGTGTGTCCTGAGGACGCTCTGCCTGTCCGTATTGTTCGCAGGCAACTTGAAACTGTTCTAAGAACACACAAGGTGTCCTGAAATGTTCATCAATGGACGAAATGTGGGTGTCCTGAGGACGCTGTCTGTATTGTTCGCTGGCAAGATGAAAGTGTTCTTAGAACATATTATGTGTCCTGGGGTGTTCGTAAATAAAGAAAATTGGGGTGTCCTGAGGACGCTATGCCTGTCCGTACTGTTCGTAGGCATATTGAAACTGTCCTCAGAACACATCAAGTGTCTGGGCATGTTCGCAAATAAACAAAATGAGTGTGTCCTAAGGACGCTATGCCTGTCCGTATTGTTCGCAGACAAGTTGAAACTGTTCTAAGAACAAACGCCTGTCCGTAACTGTTCGTTTCACTTGTGACACACTTTTAATCACTCCAGGACCTGAACAGTGTCCCTAGAACACCAACGCGCATGCGCAAAATAGTTTCAATGCATTTGGTGTCCTGCGGACACCCGCTCCCATCGCGGACATGTTCACGAAGCTATCATGTGACCGCGCCCACAATCAGCGTATGTTCTGATTCCGAACACTGTTCGTGTCCCCGAACAATTTAAAACTACATTTTCAAGTAATATATAATATTTTCCAACAATAACTCACCCTAGAACAAGTCCCACATAGTAATCCTGAGTTTCTACATACTTTTTGTGACTTTTTTAAACCTTTTTTTCTGTTTGATCTGTCTGCAGACAGCGCGCGTGTCTGTGAACCGCCCACAAGCACCCCTATAAAAGACCAGGCCCTAGAGCTCATTCTCATTGTGTTTCTGGTTATCCTACAGAGCACAGCAAATTTTCCTGCCTGTTTGCAGATTTTCAACGCCAAGCTGATGTCTTCCGTGGCTCCACTACTGCCACCTGGTGCTGCATCTGCATCAGCACCACCCCCAAACCCTCCACTACCTCCCCAAGGGCCTGAAGAGGGGAACAGGAGTGAGGATGCACAGGAGGAAGAAGACGATGATGAGAATGAGGTGGTGGAAGTCCCTACTTCCAGCACTCGACGTAAGTCTTGGGTGTGGTGGTTATTTACCATTCGTGGTAATGGTCCTAAGGCGCGTGCAAACCAAGTCACCTGCAATGAGTGCAAAATGGTACTCAGTCATGGGAGGCATGGTTCATACAGCTTTGGGACAACTACCATGAAGCAACACCTAAAGTCACTCCACTCGGGGGCCGTTCGCAAAGTTGTACCTTGCGAGGAGCGTAGCAGGTTGACTTCCTCTACTTCATCCTCTGTTTCCGATCCTGTCACCACAAGGAACACTCCTGTGGGACAGCGTATTCCTCAAGCTGCCTCACAGGCCATACGCAATGCTGATGATACTTACCTTTCGAGGGTTAAAGTTGTGTGTACGTACTGTGACGCAGTACTGTGCAGGGGGCAAGACTTCGTAGTGCTTTTGAGGCTATCGTTTCAGAGCACGAAAAAGTCTGCTCACTACCCAAGTGAAACCCACTCTACATCTTCCTCTCTCAGTTCACCCTTTCTTATGCCTGTGGTTGGTGTCCCCCCTTACCCTCCTTTTCCCTCCTCTCCTATTGTGTCTTGTATAAAAAAAACAAATAAAATTTAAAACAACAAAAATAAAAAAAGGCTCTTTTCAGAGCCGCCTTTTACAGTTAAAAAATAGAAGTGAAAATAAAATAAATGACCAGGACTCTGTGTATTTTTTAGAAGTCCGCGGACATCTAATATGTTGGGGTGCTACCCTATCATAACCATTGCAGTTTTATCTGGGAGAAAGTGGTGGCTCTGAAAAGAGCCTTTTGGTTGTGTTTATTTGTGTTTGAAAAATTTGAAATGCTCAACACCTACTATAAAATCAATGCTGTAATTCCAAAAAAGGTTGCAATGCATTTTGTACTTTTCTCAAAAAAAATCTGATTGCCAGCATAAGTAAGATGGACTCCATCTCTGCGAAAAATGTATGTACTACGAAAAATTATATTTTGATTGTGAAAAGAGGACATGCCAAAATCTCTTAGAAAGGCACAAACAGCCTTATTGACATTGTGCCTTGCTTTCTCCATTTGTGGACCAAATGAAGAAGAATAAAGCCACATGTGTCTCTGCGCAATCCATGAAAAAATTACTTGAGAATTTGGAAACATGTCCATGACCTTCCCAAGTCCTTCTTTCATTGCAAATTGCAAAGAAATTCCAGACACATGTCCTAAACTGTTCCCTCCACAATGAATTACAATTATGTCTGGATGTTGCTCTGTCTCCAAAGTAGCAGAGAGAGGTAGCAAGTCCAACCACTTCATTCCACGTACTCCAACCCAGTGCACTTCCACATGTGGGAATCCAAGATCTACAGCTACTCCACAGCTTTCTGCATGCACCTTCAACCAATGTATCCACGAGTCTTCCAAAATCCAAACAATCTGTTTTTTGAAACACACAGCCATAGCTATCTGTTCTTCTCTCAGCAAAAAGAGTATCTGAGAAACTCTCTCCTGCACAACACACCCACTAAACTTTCCTGACCAATCCCTTTCTCTGCTCATTCTCATTTGCATGGCGCACCAACCCAAAAATCCCCGGATGTAACACCCGATGTCCGCGAACTACCGCCATGTCCGTGGACATATCGTAACATGAACAGTTCTTAAACCATTTCCTTTTCACTTTCTGTTCCATTCCGTCATTGGATATAGCTAAGAAGTCACATGAACATCCACCAATCACATCCAAGACCTCTACATCTAACTGCATCATCATACATCACCACTTTAAATGTACTGTTAATCTCTCTGAGTACAAGTGTCATATCATTGGAAAGCACCTTCTACAAGAAATACTGTACAAGTCTCCAAGATTCTACTTGCAGCTGCATGCATATCCATATGCATATACACAAACTACAGGTATGCATATTTTCTATATAGTACATGTACAATTTGTTATAGATTCATATAAACAGATTAACTGACTTTTAGTTTGTATAATCTATAAAATGAATTTACTGTCACTTTTTCCATCTCCTAAAATCAACTGTCACTTCCAAACCTATCTGCTATTTAATATCTTTTTACACACACATTTTCAAAGCATGTTGAACTAACACATTTAAAGTACAATATGAAGAGTTAACATTCTCAAACAAAATTGCATGCACACCGTATGTTCAAAAATCAAACAATACTTGTAAAAAATGTAAACATTTATTTACTTATATTTATACACTGCGCAAGCAGCCCAGGGCATTGAGGCGCTGTTACTTACAAGAGCTTAGTTACAGAAATAGTGGTATTCAGTGGTACATTATGAATTCCACAATGCATACAAATTATATTTTGGGTGGTACAGTTAGTCATTACAATACAGTTTGTGCATTAAGAACATATGATATGTATTCAACTGGTGCGACGCATCTTATGTGAATAAGATAGTTTTCATGATTTTGAGGAAGGCACTGAGGGTCAATGTCAATTAAAAAAATCAATGTCTAAATTAAAAACAATGCTATATACAAACAAAATTTCTTATTTGTTTCCTTTACAATTGCAGTGAAGGCCATTCTCCTGAAAAGAAGCAGCTGAATTTGAAGTTCAAAGAACAACTAAGAAGAAACCTGCTCATTTAAAAAAAAGTAAGTTGAATACCACCATATTATTTGTACTATTATTCAAACACACTGTAATGTTAATTCATGCTATTTCTTAGTCTAAAAATAGAGATTGTGCACCATTCTGTCTGCAAATCCCCATTTCTTAAACAGAGATTTACAGGCAGAATGATGCACAATTTCTTAGTTTTTGACACACAAATAACCCAACTCAACCCCTAGAATTTTCATATTATAGAATAAACAACTGTTTTAATTGTATACCTTTAGATTTACTATTTCTACTTCTCCACATCACTGGCTTACTTTCTACTATCATCTGAACCCCAGTTTAGTAGCATATAAATTCAAGAATAGCCATCCCAACTAGTTGTAGTTGCCCAATGCACAATCATACACCATTACATACATCTGTATTATCTTACTCACACACTCATGCAAACAGCACACATACATTAAGAACACCCCAACCCATACCTTCTTTATTTTCTTCAACAGACCCTAAAGAATGCCTACCAAACATCAAGTCCGTAGAAAGCAACGCAGAAACAGAGAAAATGAAAATAGAAGTGTCCAAAACAAGCATCCATCTCTAGCAGAATTTGTAAAAAAAGTTAAAACAAAACAGCTAATACAGTCATTTAGCGAAACAAAACAAGCTTCAAGTACAGAAACTTTGCCTCCTCTATCAAAATGTAAAACAAACCACAAAAAATTAACAAAAAATCAGCTACCACCACAGATGAATCTGCTCCTATAAATCTTGATATAGTGCAAACTAAGCATACCAAAAAAAGTATTTTAGCAAAAATGTTTCATCACAGAGTCCTGCAAAATCTTATAAAAACAGGAGAGAAATCAAACTCAACCCTTAAAACCTATTGTAGGAAATTAATCTTAGAAGCGTTGATAGACAGTGCAATCCTTCTCAAAAGAAACTTATTTATTTTAGTGTTAAACAAAATGAAACCACTAACAAAACTAATGACTAAATTACAAAAAAGACTTCTCAATAAATGAAATGTCAACAGAAATAACTTCTTAAGTATCTGTGGAGGTGAATGGAGTCACACTACGAGCACAGAACCATACTTTAATGAAGAAGCATACAAACAAAAGGAAACAAATACAATTGCCATACATAGCAGTGCACGAGGTTATGAAAAAGTTAATACCATAATGGAACAAGAAATACTACTTACAAAAATATCCCGAGAAAACCTAGAATTACCTCTCCATTCAAATGAATCAGAACGTCTAGTATACAAATGGTCATGCACGTCAATGTGTAACATTCCCAAAGAATCTTTCAAGTCTTTACGCCAATTCCTCAATCAATATGTAAAAGGCAAAGACAAAATGAAAATTAAACTACTGCAAAATATAGATACCTGTCCAGTGTGCAAGTACACAGGACTACAAGGACATTCATTGGCCTGCATTTCAGGACCTACTTGCAAAACCACCTTCCATTATATCAAAATGATATCAACACATCATTCAACTATAAGAAATCTAGTCTATAAACTGTACTATGCTAAAAGTCCTGCTTTAGCACTAGCCAATTTAAATAACATTCTTCTACATGGTACAGCAAAAGACCTACTTGAAGAAATCGTCTATATCCAAAAAAAGTATTTTGCACGTGAAAGCCACTTACAGAATGAAATAGCTTTAAAGCAAATTAGCAACAATTCTATGCATGGCAACCTTCTACTACACACATAAAAAAAAGAAATACTGAAATTTAAAAGTACATCTGCTGAAATACCAACCATTTGTGTGTATGTTGCCGTAGAACTTTCTATAAAAGTAACACAAAAACTTTAGACCTAACATATTAAATAGAAAACAATGAAGATTCTAAATGGTTTGAATTAGCTCTCTACCTTATAGCAGAAAACAAATATGAAATAACTGACCCCTTAATACTTTGCAGTCACTGCACTTCAAAACTTGACAACAACCAAACTCCTTCACGTGCTATCACAAATAATTTGGAATTATATCCACTACCAAAACCATTACAACTCAATGTATATGAGAGCATCATAATTCAAACAGTGCACCCCTTTCAAGCAATAAAATGGCTTCAATCAAAAACAGCAAAATTATCTCCCTCTGAATTAGTGAAAGGTATTCGTGGAAAAGTATTGTATTTATCATTAGATCTAAAAGAAAATGTGCACACTCTAGGAGTGCAACGTCCAATGGAGCAATCTTTAATTATCTTAATAAATGGTGTACCTACAAAAGACAAAATAATTTGGCAACAACTGGTAGATTTACATAAAGTTAGACAAGCTTTGCAATATCTGAAAGACAATAATGATTACTACAAAGAAATTAATATTGAAGAAAACTTGAAGGATACCACTAAAATAATTCAAAAGACACAAGAAGCTGGCCAATTTGAGCTCGTAGATCCTGCTACAATATACAATACTTTAGACCATTATACAATTCACCCATTGCATTCTAATGACACCGTAGAAGATGCACTAGAAACGTACCAAATGCATCAAACAAAAGGATCACCAATCAGCATATGGGAAAAAAGTATAGAAGCATGTGCTTTTCCTCTACTTTTTCCTACTGGCAAAGGAGGAAGGTACGATGATAGACCTATTCAAATAACAGCATCAGAATATCGCTCATTACGCATGTATTCTGAAGATCCCAGATTTAGACAAAATGTGGAACACATATTCTACCTACTCTTTGAAAGTGAACTAGCAACATTCAGGGTAATTCATAGAATTTCGCAAAAAAGTGGCACACGCGCTGGCACACAGTGTGCGTGTGCAAATGTCTGCACCAGCCGTGTGCGCTAAAATTGATTTCCGCGCACAGCGTATTCATGGATTTTAGCCACCAAAACCATCCGTGGCGCAGAGTGGTGCAGCGACCCTGCAGCAGCGCCAGTTACTCCCCCAAGAACGCCCCTAGTGCAAGGAAAAGCCATCAAAATCCCCAATCCAGCGCAAAGAGCTGCCCTACCCCTGGACCAGTTTACAGGGCTGCCAAATAGCAAACGCCAAGTGGGGAACGTGTATAACTGGGGTTCGCGTGAAGTTTCATACGTGAAAGGGCCCTGTGCGAGTGGGTTATGTGTATAACAGGGGTTTGTGAGAAGTCTCACACGCGATTACAGCAGGGTTCTTGTACTACGGGGTTCAAGGGAAGTTTCACACGTGAAAGGGCCCTGTGCGAGCGGAGTACGTGTATAACTGGGGTTCGCATGAAGTTTCACACGCGAAAGGGCCCTCTGCGAGCGGAGTACGTGTATAACTGGGGTTCGCATGAAGTTTCACACGCGAAAGGGCCCTCTGCGAGTGGGGTATGTGTATGACTGGGGTTCGCATGAAGTTTCACATGCGAAAGGGCCCTGTGCGAGTGGGGTACGTGTATAACTGGGGTTCGCGTGAAGTTTCACACGTGAAAGGGCCTGTGCGAGTGGGGTACGTGTATAACTGGGGTTCGCGTGAAGTTTCACACGCGAAAGGGCCTGTTCGAGTGGGGTATGTGTATTTCTGGGGTGCGCGGGAAGTTTCACATGCGAAAGGGCCTGTGCGAGTGTGGTACGTGTATTACTGTTTTTCGCGTGAAGTTTTACACGCGAAAGGGCCCTGTGCGAGTGGGGTACGTGTATTCCTGAGGTTTGCGTGAAGTTTGACACGCGAAAGGACAATGCCCGTGCGCGATACGTCACAGACGAGCTTACGCGCTAAGGGCCTTTCCTCGAATTACACGCTGACGTGCAATTTTTTCATGCGCCAAATCACTCCGTATCAAGCTGGCCACGCATACACACACAGAAGACCACGCTCCTGCCCTGAAGGCCATTTTCCTGCCCCCCAGAGCCCCGAGCACGCTCCCACCTGCCATCTGCTGCTGCCTGACTGTCTGCTGCCCACGTGCCCTGCTATTTGGTGCCTGCACATCAGCCATCTGCAGGGGTCCAGTTGCTGTGTCCACCCCTGCTGGAACAGCAGACAACCGACTGGGATACCATCGCTCCACAGTCCAGCCCCAGGACCCAGTTGCCTACCCACTCCTGCCTCTGGGGTTGCCATGTCGGGCACATCTCCATCTGGCACCACTGGCAACCCCCAGCCGCCAGAGAGGCAGAGGGCCACCAGCTTCACTGCCACCGAAGTTGGTGTCCTGGTGGAGCATGTCCTGAGTCATTATGATGCCCTCTTCGGAACATCACGCGCCAACAAGGAAGGACGGGAGAGGATCTGGGACGACGTAGTCGTTGCTATCAACATGGAGGGGGTGGCAACCCGCGACATCAAGCACATCAAGAAGCGCTGGGAGGACTTCAGGTCCAGGACCCTCCACAAGGCCCAGCACCTCGTGGAGGGGGGCCGAGCACGCATGAGTAACATCCAGATGAGAGTCCTGGAACGCGTAGGCCCAGCGCTCCACGCCCAGATCCTTCGGAGACAGACCCATCCGGAGTTGAGCAGTAAGTGGCCAAGCATTGCTGTGTGAGACAGGGCATGTTGCAGTGTGCTGGTAGTCTGATGCTTGCCTGCATGTGTGACATAGGCCATGTATGGATGTGTGTGTGCAGGGACATCATGGTCATGCATGTGAGACCAGTTATGCGTGTCCCTGCCCCTGCACTGCACCACTGGCACCAGTGGAATCCCCATCTCCAGACCCCGTCTCTGTCCCTTGCACGGCCTCCTCCTCCACCAAACCCCCCACCAACCTGGATGACTCTGTGCCATCTTCCTCTGTCGGACCCTGTGGGGTCTCATCTGCCCCTTCTGCTGCCGAGGAGTCCAACTCTGACCTCCGCCTCTTGGACCTTCCCTTGGCAGCTGCGGCCTGGGACGCGGCACCGGACTCCTCACTCCCCGACAAGATGACAACCTGGGAGGGGAGCCGGGCCTTGCGTCTCCAGCTGGCGGGATGATTCCTGCTGCTGTGCTCCACAGCACCCTCTCCGTCCTCTTCTTCAGTTGATGCTGCAGACAGGGAGAGATAAAACACAGGCATCAGGGCACTGTACAATGGACTGATACACATATGGCAGTTGCACTTGACTGGCATTGTTTAACTACAGACAAGGCATCACACTCCACGACACACATGTCATTTTAACTCACACACATGAACATTTCCACAGCAACATTGCAACAGGCAGCACCATCCATACACATACAACAGCATGAACAGGCAAAGGTGAGCCTAACATCACATGAAACACAGGGAGTGCACTAGACATGCACACACGCCACCACACTTACATGCATGTCTACATCGCCTCCAACTGTTGCAGTGATGAGATCGCCATACATGTCACATCTGCCATTCATCCTTCTACATATCAGTGTCACGTGCATCCTTGTTGCATCACATTTGCACACTTGTCAGATACACATACATGCACATGTACGCAGTGCAGATACATGCATTATGAACCACCATCCATGTCACAACCATGCCAATGTACATACACAGAAATTCAAACATGTGTGCTCCCACATGCCCAGCATGCTTACCAACACATACACCATCAATGTGTCTCACAACTGAGAGGACTCACATGTGGCTGCCTCACGCCCATGTTCATACACATCCCTACATGCCCCTACATAAACACGTGTGCAACTGGCACACTACTGTCACACCACGACACGCACAGCGTACTATCACCATGCATGTACACTTACCGCTCGACTCCAGACAGGTCTGCCTCTCAAGGATCTGGACGTAGAGCGCTTGGCATATGCGTTCCAGGACCCTCATTTGATGGTTTGACAACTGGCCCCGGCGCCCCTTGGCATCCACTGCCTTAGCGAGGCGCCGGGCCTTGTTGAGGGTCCTGGACCTGAAGTCCTCCCAGTGCTTTTTGACATGATGTAAGTTGTGGACTGCCACCCCCTCCGCGTTGATGGCAGTCACGATGTCCATCCAGATCCTGGTCCGTCCTTCATTGTCGGCACGCAAACTTCCAAAGAGTGCATCATACTGCCCCCGGACTTGCTCCACAAGGACACCAACTTCGGTGGCAGTGAAGCCGGTGGCCCTCTGCCTCTCTGGCTGGGGGTTGCCAGTGCTGCCAGATGGTGTTGTGCCTGACATGGCAACCCCAGAGGCAGCAGTGGGTGGGCAACTGGGTCCTGGGGCTGGGCTGTGGAATGATGGAATCTCAGTCGGGAGTGTTCGGTTCCAGCAGGGATGGTCACAGCAACTACACCCCTAGCTGACGTGCAGGCAGCAAATGGCAGGGCACGTGAGCAGTAAGCTGTCAGGCAGCAGCAGATGGCAGGTGGGAGCGTGCTCGGGGCTGTGGGAGGCAGTAATTCGGCCTTCTGGGCAGGAGCGTGGTCTTCCGTGTGTTTTCATGTGGCCAGCTTGATACGGAGTGATTTGCACTTGAAAAAATTGCACGTCAGCGTGTAATTCGAGGAAAGGGCATTAGCACGTAAGTGCGTCAGCACACGCACACTATTCCATTGGACCAAAGTCCTTTAGCACGTAAGCGCGTAAGTTACATTACACGCGCGGGTGTTTCCCTCATAGCACGTGATGACAGAGCACACGCGGAAAAACTGCACGTCCGAGTGTCATCGCGTATAATTGGAGAAAAGCACCTGCGTATCTGACGTGTACATGTGGGCCAGTTTAAAAGCTATGTGTAGGACGCCATTTCCTTGTACGTGCTTTTCGTGGAGATCGAGTGGGTGAAATCCATACTTCTTGTCGGTTCACACGCGATTACTTCACAGCATTACAGTTCGTACTCCCTGTTACCTCTGATAGCTCTTTTTGGATTTTTTGTTGGGCCTGTTTCCTCTAACAGAGTTCATTTCTCCTTTTGTTCTGTCTCCTCAGACAGCGTACAATTCTTCTTTTGGCGGGGGTGTTGCAAGAGGTCATTGTAGGCTGCGTGTATTACGCGTATGTTTATTTTTGTGTTTATGGGTGCCACAGCGTAGTGCGGGTTCATTTTTTCACGCACATGGTCTACGAGGGGTTGCGTGCACGTTAATTTTTGATTTTGGGCTGCCTGTGCGTTGCGTGACCCGTCATCTTCCCCCAGGGGTCACAGACAGCCTTGTTAGAGCACTAGGGTACGAATTCCATCTAGTATCCTGCCCCTTTGACCCCCAATTGCCAAGGACAATAGTTTACTGCAACTCCCATACGCACAACAACATCAGTGCCATGGATGGGAGGCGCGCAAGCGGTAAGGGAGGCAAAGGGGGCTGACCCTCAAAAGGTGGGTGTGGTGGGTGCGGTAGGGGACGTGGCCGGGATTTGCAGGGTGCCCCTATACCCCCATGTGTGGAGGACCAATCAGGGACACCCATGCCCCCCCCATGGTTGAGGGAAACATGGCTGACACCATCCAAGCTCAGCCCCTGTTGGACCAGCCCATTGTGGCACCTGACCTGGCACAGGATGACTCCCTGGCTGACTTTCAGGTCAGCAAGTCTAGGCCACGTGTGGCAGTGCAAGTTGTTGTCACCAATCCACGTGGATCTGGGGCAGCTATGTCATCTGCTGCCCCAAGTATGCAGGGTGGGGAGGATGCAGGGGCAGCTGCAGCTCCATCCGCCCCAGCTCTGACTCTCCCAGCCAGGACAGTGTCAGTCCTGGTCCATCAAACTGATGTCCCCCCTGCCAACATTACCCTGCAACCAATGCCTGCATCAAGACCTATGGTCATTGTGCATTCCCACACTCCTACTACCCAGTCCACCGGTGATTCTGCCCCTACTGACCAGAGCGGCGTAAGCCACTCTGGCTCTGCTCTACCTTTAAAGAAGAGGAAGAAGGGTGCTTTGGCACGACAGGCTGAGACCCCAGACACGGCAACACACTACGATACCTCAAGGAAGTCTTGCTTTAATGATCCGGAACTTGATGCACTTGTGGGCTATGTGCCGACACATAGCCACAAAATGCTAGTGACTGTAGGGTGCAAGACCACACCTGGTCAACGTAAGGCACACTGGCAGACCATCGCCGACCGCATAAGTGCCCTTGGATTTGTGAGGCGCACAGCTGAGGATTGCTACAAGTGGTGGAATGACCTGAAACACAGAGCAAAGAACAAGTTGACCTCAAATCATGCCGCTACTCTGGTGACTGGCGGTGGGTCTCCACAATAGGACAACGAACTCACTGAATATGAGTCTGTTGCTAGGGCCTTCATCACAGAGTAACAGATCCAAGGTGTGGAAGGACTACCTGATTATGATGCATTGTCCGGTGAGTGCCCGTTCATGTGTGTGTAATTCATGTGTATGTTGTTTGGGTGATGGGTTCTGATTGAGTGCCAGGTGAGGGTGTGTGTGCCTGAGTGGTATGGGTCACCCATGTGCTTCATCCAAAAGATTCAGCGGCCTTGGATTTGGGTGTGACAGTATCCCTTCTGCCCACATTAGTAATTTGGCTCAACATTACGGCAGTTGCCCTTGAAGTGGCATCTTGCAACAACATTGTTTGTATTTTTCCATGTTCGTTCAGGCTGATTGTTTCAATTCTCCCACTTTTGCTATGCATACCTCAGCCCTATTGTCACATTTGTGACATGCTTCTGTCATTGATGAACCCCACATTGGCCCACATGTGTTACCTTGTTAGATGAATGATTTGACCATTCAGGCTAATTGAGTATTGGCCTGATCACAGGAATTTTTGGGGCCTGTTTGAATGTGGAACATGATAGTTGTTTCCTGTCATGTTGAAGTGCACAACCATTGATGTGTACATCGGCCTGCAATCACTGTATTTTTGTACACTGGATGTGTTGCAGTGTGTGGCACATGCCTATTTTGTCAAACAATGTAGCATTTTTCATCTCATCATGTCCATCTCACATGGATGGCTGACAGTATTCATTCACTGACATATGGATGTTCTTGTGGAATGTACCATGACTATGGTACATGCCATCTGTGTGATGGCATGTGTCATGTATGTGTATTGGACATGCCACTCACAGGCCGATGTGTGATGGCAGTGCTACCCAGCATGCAGCAAATGTGTTGCTCTTCCATCTTGGTGTCATCAGTGTCTGCCTTTTGCCTCCCCTTCCAAATCAGTGACAGTGCATGCATGGGAGGGTTATAGTCATGTGGGACATGTGTAAATCATGTACTGCTTCTGTAGCTTGTCAGGCCAATTTGTGTGCTATGGTGCTAATGCCTGTTTCCATTTTTTGTCTTTCATGTTTTTGCAGGGGATGACGCACTTGATGTTGTAGAGGTTGAGGAGATGGTGCAGACCCAGGAGGAATCTCAGGCACAACAGGGCACGAATGGGGGACGTGGTGTGGTGGTGGGTGAGAACCCAATCTTGCTGCAGAATATTCTGTCGAGGGGTGGCTCTGGGTGCACCTCCCCAGACCTCTATTCAGGTACTGATTCGGATGATGAGACCTATGTGGCGTCACAGGTAAGTGTTTCTGGCAGGGATTCTGTTCTGTCCAACCCGCCTGTACCAGGGGTAGAACTGTCTATGGGGATGTCAGTGTTGGTAAATCCGCCTTTGGCGGTTACGGATGCAGGGTCACACTCCACAACATCTGATCCTGTTCCTGGGCCAGCAGATCAGAGGGGGAATGCAGTCCTGCAGCCTCAGGCAGTACCGGTACAGCAAGGCGCAGTTCGCCTTGTCCCAAACAGGTGTGGTGTCCGCCGACGCGGTGGTCGTACGCCACCAGGCAATACCGCATGGGAACAATCCATGTATGGTATGGCAACCCAACAGGCAGCATCAGTTGAGATAATGGTTCAAGCAATGGAGAGGGTGGCCACTTCCATTGTCCCCCCTGAAAGGCAGATGGAGCAACTACAGCAGGCAACAGACTCCATTTGCCAATCACACAGGGAGGACATGTTGGCGTCCAACAGGGACAGACGGGCGGCACTGGAGACTTTACGCCAATCGATATCAATAGAGTCCCAGGGCCACAGGAAAGCCCTGAAGGTAGAACTCCATCACCTCAGGGAGACTCTTGTTGACCTTGAGGCTTCCACTAACTTGAGGACAGAACAGCAGCTGGAGCGGCTCACATGTTCGCTCTCAGCTGAGATGCAGGCAACTCAGGAGGAGATCCGGGCATCACGTCAGGTGCTGCATGGGGATTTCCGCACTATAATCCTCCAGAACGAGACCTTCCACACCCGCATGCTTGCTGCCGTGGAGGACCATACCAGGGCTTTGTGTGGGCTGCCTCCCATAGTACCACCACCTCCTGTGGCAGCACCACCTCCTGTGGCAGCAGCAAAGGGTGATGAGAGCGACAGCAGCAGTTCTCCCACATTGGCATAGCTGTGCAGGCCATGAGCCCATGGAGGTGTTTTTTTTCCCAACATCCACACAGGTGGGTGTTGGTGCGCACCCTGTCCTCGGACCTCCTGGGTGGCCTCCCCCCTACCCCCCACATGGCCATTTTTGATTTTTGATTTTTGTTTACAGTGTGTTGCCTTGTGTGGCTACCGTGGGCATCCACTGTATTCCGGCTGGGCACATGCAGGCTTGTCCTGAGTTTGGGTTAGATGCTTGGGTTCGTGAGACACACACCCCTCCTGCTTCCCGTTTCCATGGGCTTGCAAAGGGTGTGCCCAAGTGACAGTGATTTACACAGTGACGTTGGACTCCCATGAGCTGTGTGGGCAGTCTGTAGTCAATACTGTGTATACATTCCTAGTGGATATTGTTGTTGAATTGTACACTGCATGGTGTATTGCTATGTGCTTGTGCATCCATGTCTTTCGCCTAATTTGCAGGTTAATTCCTCATGTCTTCACAAGGCCATCTACTTTGGAGATGGAGTTCATGTTGTAAGCAGTGCACTTAGACATTTGCGTGGCAGCAGCACTGTACAGTTGGAAGTGGCCGATGTGCTGGCATGATCAGGTTGTAAGACTACCACTACTTTAACTTAGTACTGTCATGTTTATGCTATGTTTGAGGTTGTGTAGCTCTATTGTATTGTTGGTAAGTATTTGGTCATGTGTGTTGTTAGTTCTACATTACTGGGAGCATATTGTGTGTGGGCAGTTTCCATTAGGGACACTGTACTTTGACATTTGTGTCATGTTTTGGGGATTGCTTTGTTTGCTCTCACATAGCATGACATGCCGTGGTGTGTTGGGTGGCGGTGCTGGGGAGGGGTTGGTGACATGGCACTGTTCTCATGTTGTATTTTGCAAGGGGGTAATGATTTTAGCAGCATAGAAGTGTGTCTTTTGATGACACAGCATTGGTGGTGTTTGTGTAGGTAGGGATGCACACAATGTAATACTTCCAGGTGACCAATCTCAGGGTGGTATGGTTGTGACAGTTGACTGTCCCTTATGTCAGCATCATTGATTGTCAGATGGTATGTGCCAGGGCTATGTGTACTCCACAGGGGTGTGATTTTAGGTGAAGTAATTAGCCACCAGCTGCGTACGGGCTGCCTCACCCCGTGCCCTTTCCCCTCCCATGTGCAGCGGACTTGCATGTGGTTGGGGATGTGGGGGCACCAACATGTCCACGGGCAGGCCCCGGCGTGTTGCAATGTTGTGCAGGACACATGCTGCCACTATGATCCTGCACACTACTGGGGGAGCGTATAACAGCTGCCCGCCAGAACGGTCAAGGGAGCGAAAGTGTAACATGAGCACTCCGAATGTGCGCTCCACTATGCCCCGGGTTGCAAAGTGGGCTGTGTTACCTTGGGTGGCGTGGTGGGGTTCCGAATTGGCATCATAATGTGGGTGCTCAGAGGGTAGGCACTGTCCCCTGGGGAGGTGGTGATGGGTATCATTAGTGGGGTTGTGACATTGCTCAGTATCTGACATGCATGCATGTGTTGTGGCATTTATTCTCACCGATGCCGCCCAGCTTCTAGGTCCCGGTTTAGCATTGACATTCTGTAAATGAAACTGTCATGGGTGGACCCTGGATAGTTGGCATATACTGAGGTGATGATTCCCTTGGCATAACATACTACCTGGACGTTGATGGAATGCCAGTGCTTGCAGTTTCTATAGATGTGCTCTTATGCCCTGGGGGGACGTAGAGCCACATGGGTGCAGTAATGGCACCTAGCACTTTGGGGAAGTGTGCCACCCCTTAAAAATCCTGGACGACAGCCTGCCTTTCTACAGGTGTTCTGGGCAGGTATATGTGCCTGCGGACTGATGGGCGTGCAGTCATGATGGCCAAGACCTGGTGTAGGCAGCGTGACTGCGTGGCCTGTGACACCCCCCCACTATAGCAGTTGTCTACTGAAATGATCCAGTGGCCAAGAAGTGCAGTACATTGAGGACCTTATGCAGGGGGCTGAGTGCTTGGAAGCACAGGGTGGGTGATGTGAGGTCATCCTCCCACTCACTGACCAGGTCAAGTATTATGTGAGGTGGAAACCTGTACCTCCCATACACCTGGTCATCAGGCATCCCAAAAAGGCTGGTTCTGGGTGTAAAAATTCTGGGCCTGACTATCCTCCTCCTCCTCCTGCGGTATACCACGACCACTCCTGCTAGGAACGGTATATTCATCCTAGCGTCTGTGCTTGTTTGTTGTTTGCATGCACTTTTATGCTGCGTGGGTCCACGTACGCCTGCTTCCTGCTGGCGTACGTGTTTCCTGATTAGCGCGTCTTTGTTGGCGCATGCCTTAGCCCCGTTCAATTCCATGTATAAGTGTTTTGGATGTGCGTGTGGGCGTTCCGCGCACTTGCCTCCTGTACTTCCCCTGTGATGCCCTCATTTTCACGAGTTGTTCCCCATTCCGCGTGTCACGCCCCCTGTTCCTCCTACTTTTGTTGTGTACGCCGCACTATGTGCGATTTCGCTGTGCACGTAGTGCACGCTGTTTGGAGACGTGTGCGCCAGCGTGCGCCACACAGAATTTTGGCGCACATCCTGGGATTTACACACGCACGGACTTCCATGAATCACTGTGCGCAGGTTTTGCAGCGATTTTCGCACTGGCACTGCGATTCGCACGCTTACGCACGCTTGCGCTGAAAATTTCAGCGCACATTAATTCCATGAATCGGCCTCTTTATGTTACGGAGTTGCACACACATTAAAATCAGGATCCCACTTTCAAAATATTTCAGCTACACAATTATTACAAAAAGTGCAACAAAAAGATGAGGTTTTACAATCAAATATTACAAATCTATTAGCAAATGTGCGTGGTACTAAAGAATGCTGGTTTCGACATCACAGAGATGTACGTTGTATGATAAGAAACCTTGGCCCATCCACTTGGTTTGTTACATTAAGTTGTGCAGAATATGCATGGGAAGATGTACATGATTTCCTGCGCATATCAAACAAAAACAAAACAAACGTAGATATACTAAAACCTGGAGAACTTTGATCTCTAGATCCTGTTCATGTTTCAAGATATTTTCACCATCGCTTCATTGCTATGCTACACTTTATTTGTAATAAAACTGCTCCTCCCCTCGGAGAAGTGCAACACTTCTTTTGGAGAAAAGAATACCAAGCCAGAGGAGCACCACATATCCACATGCTTTTATGGATTAAAGATGCTCCTAAATTTGGTCAAGACATTGACGCCACGGTTTTACAGTTTATTGAAACATATGTCACTTGTCAAATTCCATCAGAAGCAACAAATAGTGATCTCCAAGCACAAATTTTACAATTTCAAAGACACAAATGTGACAAATATTGTCATCACAAATACGAAAACAAAGGGAAATACTACACCAAATGCTGCTTTGGTTTCCCTAGACCAGTTACAAAAACAGGTCAATTGAACAGCTTCATGTCTTCAGTTAGACATAGTGTTAAAGGCAAATCACCTAAAAATACATATTACATAAAAGGAACAGAAGAAGAAAAATATATCAGTGATTACAATGCAATCATTGCCCACTTATAGAATGCACACATAGATGTGCAGTACATTGCAGACAATTCCACTGCAGTTGCACGATATGTTACAGCATACTTAACCAAAGCAGAAAAAACAGAGCTACAAGACCTCTGGAATGACCTGTCATCTGACAAAACACTGTCTCAAAAATTATACAGCTTGGGCATAAAAATGCTCTCCCATAGAGAATGTGGCTCCTGTGAAGCAGCAGATCGTTTAACTGGTACTTGTGTGTTTGGAAAATCTGAACATATAGTATGGCTAAGTCTTGGTCCTGCTAAATCTAGAAAAAGAGTTCTAAAATCATACGAAGATATTGGCCCTCATTACGACCCTGGCGGAAAGTGACTGACCGGAGCGCCACAGCGTAAATAGCGTTTCCACCATTGCACGAAGGAGCAAAGTGCGGCCCATTCCGACCCATCGGGCACGAGCACCACGCCACGGCGGAAGTGCAAAGTCCGCGATGGCGGAAATGACCCCAAAACGGCCCACACCGCCGCCGTACGGCGCCCTAGGTGCAATACCGCCACCCCTCTTAGCGGTCACCGCAGTGTGCGCCTACCGGAAAGTACGGTGACCGGAAATATACGGAAACGGAAGTAAAAACATGGGCCCGGAACGGGAAACATCCCGGCGTACACCTATAAAACCACTAAAACCACACAACCACTAAAATCACTACCCTGAAACACACCCCAACCCGACACCCACCCTAGCGAAACCAAGACAAATGGGAAAAGTAGCGAAGAAAGCGTGCGACCGCAAGCGGCAGGTCCACTTCTCCCGCGAGGAACTCACCGTGCTAACAGAGACCCTCCAGGAGAATGCTGCCGTCGTCTTCTCCACGCAAATGACCAGAACGGCACTTGCAAACAAGAAGACCATATGGGCTCTGGTGGCACAGCGGGTAAGTGCGGTGGGGACCGCACCCCGCACCCCACAGCAATGCCGCAAGCGATGGGACGACCTGCGGATACGCGTCCGCAGCATACTCTCTGCCAACCGCAACATTGCCACAGCCACCGGGGGAGGTCCTGAATCACCCATCAAGTTGACCCCCTGGGAAGAAATCTGTGCCTCCACCATCGGAATGGAGAGCATAGAGGGAGTCAGAGGGATGGAGAAAGGAGTGCAGACATCCGAAGATTCAGGTAGGTGTACCAGATAAAACAATGCCAAATCCACACAGTCCATCCATGTGAAGTGCCATGCGTCCACATAGTGCAACAGAAACACATGTCCAGGAGAACGGCCACACACATTGGCCTGATAGCGCACGTTAAAACCCACAATAAATACATAAATAATTAAAAACCCCTAATACACGCACCACACGTGCAGCAGGCACACCCTAACTGCAGGCTGCCAAACAACTGCACCCTCACTCCACACACAAATCAAAGCACCTCCAAGGACCCGACCCAAATCACCCTCAGGTACCACCCCAAAGCATGTGATACAATGCCATTCCAATTCCCACAGACCCATCATTAACCCTCGCCCTCCTTTACTCCACCACAGGGTCCGATCCAAACGACGAGCTACAGGACACCCCTACCAGCACACCTGCAAAGTGGGCCAAGACCAACGGCCAGAGACCCTCCACCTCAGCTGCACGCATCAAGACACGGCAGCAGCACAAATCAGGTGGCAGCACAGAGGAGGGAACATCAACAGGCACCCCAGCAGCCAGCATGCCCACAACACCACCACCACAGGTCCCCCCAATGGATGCCACAGAAGGCACTGCCTCTGGTGGCAGCAGCACCATAGGTGACACCCCATTGATGGCAGCATGCTCCGACACAGAAGACGGGGATGTCGAAGTCAGATCCATCCATGACCTGTCCCAATCCCCCTGTCTGTCCCATCCCGTACAACATGAGGATACCACGCAGGGGCACCCACAAGACGACGACTGGCCATCCCCCACAAGCCCTGTGGCAAGGCAACATGAGGACAACAGCCCCTCTGTGACACCCCCGCAAATGGCCATGGCCCAGCAGAGGCAACAGTCCCTCGACCAGTTAATCGTGCAACAGCAGCAAATGGCCACGCTCCTCAAGGACCATGCCGATGAATGTGGGGGCACTAAGGCAGACATAGAAACATCAACTGAGACACTTAGGGCAGAAATGGAGAGAGGTACAGAGACGCTAAGGGCACAAATGGAGAGTAGCACCGAGAGCCTGAGAGTCCAAATGGAGAGAAGCACCGAGAGCCTGAGGGGGGAACTGCATGCGACGTCCAAAGACGTATGTGCCGAACTTGCCGCAGTGCGCCGTGTGCTCACTGAGCTCTCGCAAACCCTTAGGGACATGCATGGACGTGAGCAGGCAGACACATCATCCGTTGCAAGTTCCGTCCAGGGCAGCCCCCAACGTAGATCTGGAAGGAACCTGCGCTCCACAGGCAGGGGTGCCCCTGATACCCGCAGAGGGGGCTTGCAATAGCGACAGCCCACTGACAATGAGCATCTTTGGACACTGGTGTTCGGGGGGGAGGTAGGAGGGTGGAGGGGGTGTGTTGGGCTCACTTGGGTGGCGGGTCGATAGGGTGTTCAACATGACATCACATATGCCATAAAAAGTGCACGATCAACCAATGAGATGTGTGGACATTGATCTTTGTGTACTAGGCCATCATAGGCGTACAGTCCATATTGTGCATGTCCCAGACACACACAGTGCCACGAGTCCCGTGTCCATGTATCAGCCACCAGGCGTGAGTGCTAGAAGCATACATCAATGAGATGCTGACGAATGTCACGGGCCTCCGGTGCCTCGCAGACTCCATGAGGTGCTGCCACATCCCCACCCTCATCATGACCATCATCAGGTGCTTGCAGTTCTGCGTCAGGGGGCATGGGCACATTTCTACGTACGCACATGTTGTGGAGCATGACACATGCCATGACCATCTTTGCAACCTACTCATGGCGGTACAGGAGTGCCCCGCCAGACCTGCTGAGGCAGCGGAAACGAGTCTTCAGTAGGCCGAATGCCTGTTCAATGACTACACGGGTACGTGAGTGGGCATGGTTGTAGTCCTCCTCATGCTGGTCCCGTGGGTTCCGGACTGGTGTGAGGAGCCATCTCTTCAGTGGATATCCAGCATCACCTGTATGTGGACGAGAAACGTATGATGTGGAATGCCATTGCTACGTACGCACACCCCCCCCTTCCTGCCAGGTCATTGCCAAATCACATACCCCACATAATCATGCATGTAATGAGACTCACCGAGTAGCCAGGATCTGTTCCCTGCGTGTCGCTCCATGTAGCGTGGTATTGTAGAGTTCCTCAAGACCATAGAATCATAGGTTGATCCAGGGAATCGGGCACAACAATGTGTAATGATCCTGTTGGAGTCACACACCATTTGTACATTCAGGGAATGAAATTGTTTTCGGTTGCGGTACTGGGCCTCCATGGCATGTGGGACGACCAATTCCACATGGGTGCAGTCGATTGCACCAATGCAACCCGGTATGCCGGCAAGTGCATGGAATCCCACTTTTGTGTTGGTAATTTCCTGCTCCGAGCGTGGTAGAGAGATGTAGTCGTCTGCGTGCTGCAGGAGGGCATCGAGCACTTGAAATAGTGTCCGTGAGAACAGTGGCTGAGAAATGCCATGCAACTGTCCGACTGTGTGCTGGTAGGTGCCTGTGGCCAGGAAGTGGAGTACAGACACCACCTTCAGTAGGGGTGGGATGGCGGTTGGGCTATCTATCATGCTGACAAGGTCAGCCTGTGTCATGTCCACAATGGCGGCTATGGTGTCCCGGTCCAGACGGTAGAGGGTGTGGATCTGCTCATCAGTGAGGTTGAACGGATGTGCTCGGAGGCGTGGGATTGCGGGCTGCCTGCGTGGTGGTAGTGGCTGTGCTGGCGGCCCTTGCTGACCCTGCCTTGGCCTCCTCCTCCTCCTGCGTCTCCTTCGTGCGGCCGGTTGCAGTTGGTGTTCGTCTTCTTCTTGGAGTTGGAGTAGTTGCAGTGCTATCAGGTCCCCCAGGGCCAACATCGCGAGTCCTGCCGGTAGCATTTCGGTGTGGTTGTGGGAGGAGACTGGCTGTGCAATTTATGTGTTTTCAGGCTGTATGGCCTCCACCTGTGGTGATTAATTCCACCTGTGCAAACTGCTCTCCCCTTTGGCCCAGCACGTCCCGCGCACAACGCTGCAAATCGGGGAATGGCATCTTGCTATTGCAATCATGTATTTGTACCCGATGGCCGTGTAACATTGGTTGACATGTTCATTCTGCTGTGGTCCCATTGTTGCACATACTATCTGTGCAGTCGCGAACAGACTTGTGAAGGGTCAGTGGAACGTAGTACTCGAGTAACGGTGGGCCCTCATGCATCACTGTACCGAGTTGCAACGACGGGCGGGGAGTCCCATTTGTGGGTGAAGGCAGTTGCCATTTTCACACACAGCCGCACTCGATGGAATAATTAGTGATTTCAAACGGCCACAGATGCCTTTTCGGCGTGATGTTGCAAATGTGGAATTCGAAGGGCGGCGCTTTCGGTTTCCAGCTAGCGGCGAGGAGATACCCACAGGTCTGACTGCAAATATAACGTTCTATTGTTCAATGTCCTTGAGACAGGGCCCATGGCGAGGAAGCAATGATTGATATGAATAGTTTGGGATGCGCAATTGCTACGTGGGCGATGAGGCCGGCCGTTCCCAAATACATGTAACTTCACAACACTGGAATTACGGGCTGGGGCACTGTGGATTTTGCAGGCTGCATAACGCACAGACTCAATGGATGTTTCTAATGTTATGTGAGTAATTATTCAGGCGTTTTGATTCCGGGATGAGGGAATGATGAATGGATGCATGGGCAGGTGATTTGATACAGAGTTTGCCATGTACAGGGCTTCTTGGGATCTATCCGCCTCCCCTACGCTATGTGATGCAGGGCTGCCATGGTGGGACCATCGTCTATCTGGCCTTGTTGAGCCCTCCCTGTCTCGACACGCCCTCAGACACTTGTGTCCATGCACGTTAACATTCCCATCTGATGGAATCTGTTTTGACAGACGCATGCACAGGTACACTCGTTTGTGATGGTGTTTGCACCTCGATATAGATGGTTAGGAGTCGCAAGTGGTTTTGGGGTGGTGATGATCCTTTGGAGTGGGCTAGCATGCATATGGCTGTGGATTTCGTGTGATCATTGAAGTGAGTTGTTGGAATGTAGTTCTGATGGCCATTCTGTTCTTTTTCTTTTCTTTTGGTTGACAGGTATCTCCTCCCCTTTTGCCACTGCCATCTGTATGCCACTCCTGCAGATGGGTTTTACTCCCGACACCTGCTGCTTCGTGTTAATCAGTGGAGCAGCATTACGATCTTATGGGACGATCGCCAATGGCCCACATGCCCTTACGCAGTACTGGTGGCTCGGAGCAACATTTCGGCCTTTCAGCTGGACTAGTGCCTCCCCATTGGGACGGCCCTGCGGTTCTGTGCGCTTCCATGTTGCCTTTTCGTACGTGAATGTGGCTCTGTGTACCATGAGGGAACAGGGCGACACACAAGTAGTGGCTGGTCATTTCTTGCGGATGCAGCCCACAATGGTGATTAGTGTTTAGGAGTTCATGGCCTGATGGCTGTATGGGCTTGGTGACTTTGATGTGCATTAAATTTCTATTCTGATTTGGCCCGTGTAGCGTTTTTCTTTGCAAGTGATGTGGCATATGCCTATTTGGGGGGCGATGTATTGTGAGGAGATCTGCATTGGGTTCCAGCTTCGGAGTTTAGTTGCGTGGTACTGTACTGGGCGCGTTTGCCTTCTAAGCCCGTGAGGTCAGGGATGGGGGCTGCCAATATGACAATTTGAATGTTGTCATGCTCAGGGGCGGGGGATTGGGTTTTGTGTAACAGATGCCGGTCAGCCAGGTGGACTGGTGGAATGATGTGATTCTCGGAATATTGCTGGTCACAGGTGCCTGTGTTTGCGTGCGTTTCTTGGTGGGGGACTGTGGTCATGTCCATTGGGATGGCTTCTGTATTCGTGCCATCTGTGCCCTGCAGCTCCCATTGGCCCCTCTTGTGTTTCTTTTGTTCGTTGCCATGCATGGGTGACTTGTACATTTCAATGGTTGCATTGTGACTTCATTGCACCTACGGGGAGTTGTACTTTGTGGGCAGGGAGCGGTGTACAGGCACTCAGTGGGGCCGTTTACGGTTGATTCGCGATGCCGTACTTCTCACCATGGCGGAATGGTACATTACGCCATGCCTGATGGCGTTAGGTACATGTCCGCTAGGGTCGGAATTGGCGTACCGTTGCCCCATGGTGGTGTTTGCGGTTTGGCATGGCGCGCGCGCGCGTGCTTGGTGCAGTTAGCGTTGGCGTTCACTACGGTGTCGCTAATGGCTTCGTACTTTGCGGTGACGGGTCATAGTCGCACCGAGCGCTATTCGATGGCGGTATTGCATTTCCGCCATCGTTTTCCGATTTCCGCAAGGGTCGTAATGAGGGCCATAGAAACAATAGCCAAACATGATCCCAACAGCCAAGACATTTTAAAAAACAATTTGCTGGACACATACTACCCAAACAGAAGTACCACTTTGGAAACCAAGTGTCTACACCACATAGCCCAAAACTTCACATACAAAAATAATATAAAACCTGATTAAAAAAAGGTAGATACAGAGTGTCAAATTATGAAGGCAGCTTAGTAAAACTCACCAAACCAAATTTAATTAATCATACCAAATTGTCATTAAAGACGCCTCAACATAAAGAACTATATTACATGTCCCTGCTACAACTCTTTAAACCGTGGAGAAAATAAGAAGAAATACAAGATAACTATGACTCCTATGAAGACGCTTTCAAAGCAAATGAAAGCACTGTAACTGATGTAAACTTTACACAGTACAAAACAATGTTGCACAATGAACAGCAACACAAAGAATAACTGCAGGCCTAACTAGATAAGGACACTCCTGACAGTAGTCAACCTTCTGTAACAGGAAGCCAAGAACCACTGGGAGAGCCACTAATAAGAAATGAGGCAGAATTAGCTATGACAGAAGTAGAAAACACCATGTGTCAGTATGAAGATAAAGAAGACATAACTATACTACAATCAAAACTAAACAATGAACAACGTAGCATTTTTGAAGAAGTAACAAAAGAAATTGCACATGGTGTACAACATGAAAACAAAAAATGCACCTGCCAAAATTACAAACCTATACTACTGTACGTCAGTGGTGAAGCTGGTTCTGGCAAAACATTCTTAATCAAAATCATCAGTAAATTCCTTCAACAATTGACAAACAACAAACTGTCAGCTGTTGTCACTACCCCCACAGGTTTAGCTGCCTACACATAGGTGGTGTCACTTTACACCGATTACTACTCCTTCCAGTAGAACACCAAAACAAATTAGACTATTACAATGGAACTACGCAGAGTATTAAAACAAATGAAAATGCTACTAATAGATGAAGTGAGCATGGTCTCCAACCTAATGTTGGCCTTGATTCACCTCAGATTACAAGAAGTACTCAAAACAAACTACTAAGAGCTCTTTGGAGGAAAACACATTATTGTTTTCGGAGATCTTCTTCAATTAACACCAGTGAAAAGTGAGCCTATTTTTAAAACCTTAGGACACAAACTCTGCCATAAAACTGTTGGCAGCATTGGAAATGTCAACCTTTGGCAACATTTCCAATACAGAGAATTAACAGAAAATATGCAGCAATCTGCAGATCTCCCTTATGCCAACATCTTAAAAAGTATTGGTATATTATCTCAAGAAGCACAAACAATATTGAAAACCCGGCACATGCATGCACTTTATGGCCATAATGCATGTGCTACGGATGTTATGGAACAATTAGCCCACAAAAATGTAAATTGTATGGACTTAATGCCAACTCTTGCAAGCTGTTTCAAATTCAATGAAACAATGTTATAAAAAATAATGCAACAAATAATTGAAATTAGCGCCACAGACAAACTATGCATACATGGTATGACACTACCCATGTGTGAACAAGCCGCAACGAGACTAAATAATTTCGAAAATTCAATCTCCAACACAGCTGGATTGGAAAAAATATTAAAATTATCCTTAAATTGCAGAGTAATGCTTACTTGTAACCTTGACGTGGATCAAGGACTAGTTAATGGAGCACTGGGTACAGTTGTTGGCTTTCAAACATACCCATGTGACAACAACATTCAGTTTGTCAATATTCTCTTTGACAAACTTTCAGAAGTGAAAAGGATAGGATGCTAAACAGCTCGATTCCTTCTCTTCAAAGACATGTATGTACGAAGAGAACAATTTTCTCTAACTCTTGCATACACTGTCACCATTCATAAATCACAAGGTCATACACTAGACAAAGCATTGATAGACATTGGTAACACAGTCTTTAAAGAAGGCATGAGCTACGTAGCACTCACACAGTTACGTACACTTGAAGGTCTATTTCTAATCAACTTTGATGCAAGTAAAGTAAACACTGATATTCCTTGCATTTTAGAATACAATAGACTGCGTTCACTATACACCCCCATATAAAAACATATCCTATTTCACAAAAGTAAAATGTTCGAAAAGAAAACTAAATCAAACAGAAATGCAACAGGATGTCACTGCAAATCCTCCAAAGAGATTAAAAGAAACTAATAGTTCATCAAGTACCACAATCAAAAAAGCACCTATTAGGGAAAGTAAACCAGGTACTTCTTCAAAAAAGGAAGACAAACTCCAAAAAAAGCACTCAGATACAGAACTACCTGGTCCATTTAAACTTTCAAATGTAAATGTTGTAAGATGCTACGCAAATGTAGGAATGAATATTCTATTTCAATTTCCACCAATAGTTGACAACATTTACTTACACAGTACAGACCAATTGTGTTTGCAAATGTTAGTACTTCATAGAAACGCAACAAACAATCCTGACAACACGTATAGTGTTTATGGATTAAGACAACAATTGGACTACTGTGCTGGAATGGTGAAATTCACTATAAACTCACAGGAAGATCCACAAGAATTTCTAATGTACTTACTACAAGTACTGGAAAACAAAAAACATACCTATAAATTAAATCTTCCAGATTTCATACATGTGGAAACATACATGCACTCTGTGCAACAATGTGACACAAGAACAAATCCCCAATAAGAGCTTTGTGCATGTATCAATACCTAATTGTGAATCCGTTCCATTTCAGCAACTTGTACAAAATGCAAACCATGGTAGATTATGTGCCACCTGCAATTCAGATAATCGCTCCACGTTACTAATACAAACACATAGTAAATATGTAATACTAATGCTTCTACGTTACAATGCAAATGGTACCAAAAACAACTGCAAGCTGACTGGATTCAAACATGGTCAAGTATCACTTGGTAAAAAAACCTTCACAACAATAGGTATAACGCAGGAGCCACAACCAATGCAGGTCACTATACTGCATATATAAAAAAGAATTATGGATGGTTCGAATGTAATGATAGTACCATTACTCTAAAGTAGAGATTACCTGAAAATCTTACAAACGCTTATTTAATCTTCTTAAAACCAAAATGTATTAACTAAACTGTACTTAAACATTAACTACACTTTTATTAGAAAACTATAAACTGTTACAATATGCCAACAGCTATATAACTGCCCCAAGATTCTACAACAACTATACAGATAAATAAATACCACTAAATTATATAAACAAATAAACAGTTAGAATACGCCAACTGATATCGAACTACCCCAAGATTTTCAATAACCAAACAGATAAATCAATACCACTAATTTATAACAAAAAATAGACAGTTAGAATACGCCAACTGGTATCTAACTACCCCAAGATTTTACAATATCCAAAACGATAAATTAATCCCGTTTTATTATAATTTCTATAAACCAAAATGTATTAAGTAAACTGTACTTAAACATTAACTAAACTTCTATTAGAAAACTATAAACTGTTACAATATACCAACAGTTATATAATTGCCCCAAGATTCTACAACAACTAAACAGATAAATGAATACCACTAAATTATATAAAAAAATAAACAGTTAGAATACACCAACTGGTATCTAACTACCCCAAGATTTTCGATAACCAAACAGATAAATCAATAACACTACATTATAACAAAAATAGACAGTTAGAATACGCCAAATGGTATCTAACTAACCCAAAATGTTATAATATCCAAATAGATAAATCAATACCACTTCATTATAACAAAAAAAAGACTGTTAGAATATGTCAACAGGTATCTAACTGCTCCAAAAATCTGCAACAAGCCAATATATAAAGCATTAGACAGAAACAACAAGTGAACACTGAAAACAAACAAACAAATAGACTGTAGCATAACAAAAAAAGTTTTTTTTTTAAAATCCAACATGGATTTTTTTCCTCCCACAGACCCAATGATTTTAGCAACAAACACAGAAACTGAGTGAATTGCACAGTACACTGGTTTGTAATCTACTAAATATGAGGGTAAAAAAAAAAAATGTGATTATTCAATGTTATAAGTTGTTACAAAATACCAATACTAACATGTTCTTTTCTTTTATCACAGAAATAATCAAGAAATACATGTACTACAGTTACTAAACCAAACAGTAAGTATATTATATTAACTACAACCATCACAGCAAATCACACCCATAGTAACTTATAACTTTGCTGCCTATAAATTTGATCTTGTCCATGCACCCAAGACTATAGACCCTGCCCGCAACCACCACTGCATATCACAATATGGCCATGCTCCCAGGACTCTATGACCTGGCCACAACCAACGCAGCATATCACACCTATAGAGTCAAACATTTTAACTATACCATATGGACAATTTTAATGTCTGCGGACATCATGAGTGTTCTTAGAACAGTTTCAACTTTGCTGCCTATAAATTTGATCTTGTCCATGCACCCAAAACTACAGGCCCTGCCCACAACCACCAGAGCATATCACACCCATAGTGGCTTATAACGTTGCTGCTATACATTTGTTCTTCGGTCCCAAAGTTATAAACCATTATGGGTGTGATATGCTGCAGTAGTTGTGGCCAGGGCATAGAGTCTTGGGTGCATGGCCATATGGCTATGCACCATCGCAGCATATCACACCCATAGAATCAAACATTTCAACTATGCCATATGGACACTTTTAATGTCCGCGGACATCATGAGTGTCCTTAGAACAGTTTCAACTTGCCTACGAACAGTACGGACAGACATAGCGTCCTCAGGACACCCTCATTTAGTTTATTTACGAACATCCCAGGACCCATAATGTGTTCTGAGAACACTTTGAACATGCTTGCGAACATGTGTTCTTAGAACAATTTGAAATTGCTTGCGAACAGAACGGACAGGCATACCGTCCTCAGGACACCCCCATTTTATTTATTGACGAAAATCCCAGGACACATGATGTGTTCTTAGAACACTTTCAGTTTGCTTGCGAACAATACAGAAAAGAGCAGTGTCCATAGAACACCCCCATTTCGTTTATTTAGAACATTTTATAACATCTCCGTTGTCCGCGGACAAAGTGAACACAACAGGGGGGGTCTACCACCTAAATAAATAAAACATTTAACCCATTTCTTACTCCCCCACCCTCCCCAAACACTTTCACACAACAACACACTGTACTAAATAGTATTTTTCAACAAAGTTTCACTGTGCTGTCATCGGATGTCCGCAAATCCAAGATGGTGGGTGTTCCTGAAAATCTCATGCGTTTCACGCTCTTCACCGTCCAATCAACTAACATGTTGCATGTCAGCGGACAGGACGCAAGCCGATTGGCCAATCAAGACACCGTCCGCGGACCGAACAGGGAAGTGTGTCCGCGGACCGAACATAGATATCACTAATTTTTTGTGACCTACTTTTTGGTCATTTTTTAAAAAACTACTGGACAGATTTTCACCAAATTTGCAAAATCACGCTTTCGGACCAAGCCGCTGCTCCTGGTCCAAATTTGGTGTGGCGTGAGCAAAGCTTTTTACCCATTCAGTCTATGAGAAAAAAATAAGTTTTGGGACCCCCCCTATAACTTTGCCCTCCCTAAACCAAACCTCACCAAACTTTGCAAAAAAAATTCAGAGTGACCCATATACATTTTTTTGCAAAGTTTGGTGAGGATTCGTCCAGGTTGAGCAAAGTTATGAGACACCCAAAAAGTGCTCTTCCTATGGAAACAGCAACTTAACCATGACTACACAGCCAGTACCGTGGCTGTGTAATTAACATTTGATCACGATGGAGACCACCCGAAACCAGAATCTTTTTACCCACCCATCCTTTTCTTGTTATGTTATGTTATGTTATCATATCTTGTAAAGCGCACGGTCCCCCGATGGCATCATTGCGCTGGGGAGAGCAACAACAGAAGCATAGCAAAATCAAAACAAGTGTGTTTTAACCTTCTTTCTTAACTCCAAATTATTAGGTGTTTTTTTGATGACAAGCGGAAGGCTATTCCACGAAGTAGCTGCGGCGACCGAAAATACCTGACCACCAACCCGGTCACGGTTGTATTTAGGCACTAAGAGTTGTTCCGTAGTGGCAGAGCGCAGACTACGGGCGGGATGGTAGCGAGCAAATTTAGGCCGGAGGTATTCAGCTCTTTGACCATGAAGGGCCCGGTGAACAATACACAAGGCCTTAAACTCCACCTGCTGGGCCACCGGGAGCCAGTGAAGGATATGTGAGCACCATAAGAAGTATCAGTGGCTACCCGGGCAGCCAAATTTTGGAGCCGTTGCAGCTGTTTAAACGGGCTCTTGGGTTGGGCTAAATATAGGGAATTGCAGTAGTCTATCCGTGATAGTACTAAAGCTGCTACCACCGGGGGGGGTGCAGTGCAGTGGAGCCGGGAATAGAGGTATTACCTTCCTCAGCATTTTAAGTTGAAAATGACCAGCCTGGCATACAGCAGAGACTTGTTGGTCCATAGAAAATGAGGCCGATTGCACGACACCCAGATTTGTAACCTTTTTAACTGGTGACGGCAGGGGTCCTAAGGAGAGAGGCCAGAAGAGGACACCCAAGATGTGGGATCGGGGGGTAACCCACCACCATCACCTCAGTCTTTTCACCATTCAGCTTGAGCCAATTGTGGTTCATCCGGTCTCCAACAGCTGTCAGGCACCCCCGCAGGCATGACAACACTTCAGACTGAGCAAGGTCTAATCGAATCAGTAACTGAGTGTCGTTGGCGTATGAGTACCACCTGATGCAGAAGGAGCGGATGAGGCACACAAGGGCCAAGATGTAAATGTTGAACAGGATCGGTGATAAGAAGGAGCCTTGGGGCACCCCACAACTGAGGTGACAAGGGGTGGACAGAAGGGAGGCATCAAGATGGTCTGTGTGCGATCTGCAAGGAATGACTGAAACCAGTACTTACTCTACCTAGTGTTTCATTTCATAGGGGGTTGGGGGTCACGGCACTTATACCGTTCCAACGGTGTCTGGTAATTTTTTCGAATTACAAAGCATCGAATGCAATAGATTTGAGTCAAAAGGACTAAAAAAAAAAGACTAAATGCCTTTTTTGGAATGTTTTATTTTCATTTTGGTATAGGTAAAAATAATGGTTTTTGGGCAAAAAACGTGGGTTTGGGGGGGGGGCCCAAAAAAACGCATTTTTTTTCCCGTCCTTTTGGTTCGAAAATATTGTCATTTAAAACTTTGTATTCCATTCTTTGACCTACAACCCGTTCCAACACCGACCCTTTCGCCCAATTTGGCAGCCCAGGGTGATCATAGGTCTCAGGCGAGTGGGAACACTACAGCGAGGGAGTGGCGTAGTTAAAGACAAGTGTACAAGTCAAAAGAAGTGTTTTATTGTACCCGCCTCCACCAGTCTCCGGCCAAGTGCATGGTGATACAGCCCATGTTAACATTTCTGCTGGTCCCCCTGCGTTCACTCATTAGTCTACCCTTGTTACATGGTCATTCCTATCCCCTTCCTATTCAACATCTTGCTGAATAGGGAATATTTTGCCAATGTAAATTTCCATTATTCTATTCACAAGTGGGTTCATTGTCTCCGGAGGATAGCTCAGGGCCAATGTGTATGCCTTGGAAGCAAGACGACACAGAGCAACGCAGGTTTGATCCCCAGGTCGCACTTAGAAACCTCTGTCTATCAGGCGCGTTATAAGTGACAAATTACAGTTACAATGTTGTAGTTCTCCAGAGCTGAAATGGAGTTGCTAAATTGTATTGTAATACACATGAATATTTTTTACAATGGCATAAAACACTCTCTGCATTCTCTCTGAGCAGTGTCCACAAATGAATAGTGTCAACTAAACCTATTGTTGACACTGAGCATACAATACTTGTTTGGTGCATACACATATTTATTTTTGTACACAGGAGTACTTTTGCTAGCTAATGTGCCAGATCTGGAATTCTTGGGCTGGTTGATGAGCTGTCTTTATAATCACATTTAAAATATATATATTTATTTTTTTAACCTATATCTTTGGAAAAAAGTGCTGTTCGATGCATCTTTTACACTGATTTGTAATGATTCACAATGGTCAGGAAAAGGAAATTCCTTTCCAAACTCTCTTCGGAGATGATAGCTCACTAGCTACGTGTGCACAAAAAGTGGCTTATAATGTTAGTCAGCTGTGCACATGAAAAATAATGTGCACACAAATGCAAACCATTTCCGCTCTTAGAGAAAAATAATTAGAGTGAACATTGGTAGGGACCCCAGAGACACATAAGGGACAGGATTAAGGGCAAAGGTAGGAATTTTAAAAAGTATGTATTGTACCCACCTACAATTTTCTTCCGCCAAGTGCAAACCATCCCCCAATAGACATTGAATGTTTGAAGTCTATGATGAACTCTTTCAGTACCCTGAAAATGTTTTCTTCTTTTGTTCTTAGGTTCTATATATGCATACTATTTTTGGGCAGCCAGAACGTTCTGAGACCGACAACTTAAAAGTTCCAATGACCCCAAGGCAAAAGTATATTTGTATCCCCAACACTATGGGCCCCTGGTGGATGCGTAGTGTGATGGCACTCCAAAATAACTTTGAAATGCGACTGAGATTTTCAGGGGGCAGAGAGTGGCAGAATAAAGAGGCACTGAAGAGAAGGTAAAAAATCACAAGTGAGTAAATGGGAAGGCATTGGAAAAGGCGTACCAGTTTAACCATTCAATATAGCCTGATCAGATATTGTGAGCATTCTTTTCTGTCTGATCAACCCTAAAATGATTTCATAGGAGGCAAAGTAATCACATCTCAGAGCCAGATGGGTTACATGTCTTTATACCGAGGTATTATATACCAAATCATTTATATATCAAAACATATACCATGAAAACCTGAATATTGAATTATTTTACTTTTTTTTATTTTTATTTTTTTATTTTTGGTAGGCCCCCACCCAAACCCCCATTTCCAACACCTAAAAACCCATCCTGATTGTTTCCAAAAAAAATTAACCCTTTACCCCACTACAAATATATTCGATATAAGGGTTTTCAATGTATATGATTAGATATATAAGTGATTTGGTATATACATTTTGATATAAAGACTGTATACCAGCCACATGTCTACCCTAAGGCTTTTTCTAGATTTGCAAAAATGAAAAATCTCTTATAGTAGCACATTACATGCCTGATTTGCAGAAAGTATTTGTGCACACAAAACTATTTCTGCCGATTAATGGATCTGATTTTGTGCTATTCATTCAGAGAATGTACAACACACGCATGCTTTGCACGAGGCGTGAGCAAAAGACTAGGGCAAAGAGGAAAATGTGGGCAGAATATGCAAATGTCCTCATTAAAGTAGGGAAATAAGGGATAACATGGGCATGGTGAGGGAGGTACCATACTAATGTACAAACATGCCCCATCAAATGGAAACATCCACGTATTCATAGATTGAAGCGTGCCTTAATGCTAACTGGAAAGGACCCACATTTCACTGCCACCCGTGATCAGGTGAAAGTAGGACTGTACTATACAATCCTAAGTATAAAATGCTAAATGAAATCTTAGAGAAATGTTATGATCATGTTCCTGCATTGTCCGCATACATACTACTTCATGGAAGGAGGAGGAGGAGAAGGATGAGGGGGGCCAGAATCGGCCATACATGCACACAAATATTTGGTATGCCAGATGAAGAAGTGTATGGCAAATACCACTTCCCCCCACATGTAATCCTTGATTTGGTCAGGGAGTGTGAGAATTACCTGGTGCTCCCCACCATTTGCTCACAGCCATTACCGTCCCTGGTGAAAGTGCTAACTGCCTTGCACTTCCTTAGCACTTGCACATTCCATAACAGCCCACACAATCACGCTGTCTCCACCAAGTCTGGTACTGCATCATAGCACACGTGAACAGCCACATTGACATGCCGTGCACCCTGCAGGCGAGGCAAAGAGTGGCTCAGGAATGCTATTCAGTTGCTCAGTTCCCATGGGTCCTTGGGGCCATAGATATCACCCATGTTGCCATTCAACCCCCACGAGACACAGAATACATATTTCAGACTAGAAAAAATTGGCATTCAATCAATGAGCAGGTCATCTATGATGTGAAGGTGCACATCATGCAGGTGAATACAAACTACCCTGGATGTACACACAATAGCTACATATTACACCAAGGTATTATATACCAAATCATTTAATCAAAACATATACCATGAAAACCTGAATATTGAATTATTTTACTATTTCTTTATTTTTATTTTAGGGGGGCCCCCAACCAAACCCCCATTTACAACCCCTAAAAACCCATCCTGACTGTTTCTCAAAAAAATGGCTACATATTACACGGTTGCCTAATCACCAGGCACTGACATCAGGAAACTTTGGCAACAAGTGGCTCGTTGGTGAATATCAGCCATCACATGCACACAAACACACTGATTAGGACACATACAATGCATACCACTATAAAATTACTAACCTTCACAAAATGTAATATTGTCATTCACTGGGGATTGTGCCTACCCACTATCACCACTCATGATAACGCCCATCTGAACTCTAGCTACCTCAGCTGAGGCGAACTACAATACATCTCACATTGCCACTAGATGCATAGTGGAGCGCACTTTTGGAGGGGTGCTGAAAACATGGTTCTGCTGCCTCTGTCATTCAGGTCAAGTATTATTGTATGCACCACCTGTTGTATGCTAAATTATATTGACATGTTGCATTTTGCATAAAATAGCCACACCGTGTGGCATACTAATAGATGCGCATGAGGGTTTACATCTGCAGCCACTGGAAGTACCCATACCCTTAACAGGCCAAACAGTGAGGGGACAGCACATATGCATTTAAATTGTTCAGACACGCTTCACATGAAATACATCCTGTGAGGAAGGCACACACCAAAGCCACATCCTTGATGGCCTTCAATGATGAAATATGTCAACCACAGTTGGTCCACAAATAAAACCCTGAGAATGGCTGTCTTGGGTCGACCTGTGATGTGTGCCCTATACCCTAACTATTTATTTATTTTATTTTGCATTTGTATAGCGCAAAGGCAGCCCCAAGGCAACTATCACACATCTCCCCCCAACTACATCCTTCACATAAATGCATAAAACTCGGTTAGACTCATTTGTATTTCATATACTGCCCGCACATTTCACACGGCTCACCCACTGAAACACGCTGCCAACAACACATCATGGCCTACCATCCTCCAATGCCACAGGTGTCCTGATGGAAACAGTACCTCACATGTGTGGGTGCAACTCTGGGTGCCAAGGGGAAAGGCTAACCCCCCCCCCCCAGCCCCAAGACTTTTCCGACATCTGAATTTCACGATTTTTGCAGACGGACACACTATAAAGATATGGGCCTCGGGTGTCAAAGTCACCAAGGAAAACAGGGAACCCCATGCATTTCATAAAAGAGGACATCCGTGGGAATCCACAGAGGTCTGACTTGTGCAAATCGTCCCAGAATTTATCACCCAGAAACCCTGGCAAAGTTTGAAATGGTGGCAAAAAAAAACTATTTCCACACATTTCACTCGGCTCACCCACTGATACAAGCTGCCAACAACACATGGCCTACAGTCCTGTGTTCCCACAGGTGTCCTGATGAAAACGGTACCTCATATTTGTGGTTGCACCTACCTGGGTACTAAGGGGAAAACCTAAAACACCCCTAACCCCAAGTCTTTTCCGACAGCTGAATTTCAAGATTTTTGCAGACGGGCACACCATACAGATATGGGCCTTGGGTGTCTAAGCCATCAAGGAAAACAGGGAACCCCATGCATTTCCAAAAAGAGGACATCTGTGGGAATCACAGAGGTCTGACTTGTGCAAATCAGCCCAGAATGAATTACCTAAAAACCCAGCAAATTCTGAAATGTGGAAAAAACAACCCAATTTCCACACATTTCACTCGGCTCACCCACCGAAACATACCGCCAATAACACATGGCCTACCGTCCTGCATTTCCTCAGGTGTCCCGATGAATACGGTACCCCACACGTATGTGTGCACCTACCTGAGTGCCAAGGAGAAAGCCTTAAACACCCCTAATCCCAAGTCTTTTCCGACAGCTGAATTTCACAATTTTTGTAGACGGGCACACCATACAGATATGGGCCTCGGGTGTCAAAGCCACCAAGGACAGCAGGGAACACCATGCATTTCAAAAAAAGGACATCCGTGGGAATCCACAGAGGTCTGACTTGTGCAAATAGGCCCAGAATTTATTACCCAGAAACCCCAGCAAATTCCAAAATGTGGCGAAAAATACCCAGTTTCAGCACATTTCACTCGTTTCACCCACCAAAACACGCCGCCAACAACACATGGCCTACTGTCCTGCATTTCCACAGGTGTCCTGATGAAAACGGGTCCTCACATGTGTGGATGTACCTACCTGGGCGGCAAGGGAAAGCCTAAAACACCCCTAAACCCAAGTCTATTCCGACAGCTGAATTTCACAATTTTTCCAGACGGGCACACCACACAGATATGGGCCTAGGGGGTCCAAGCCATAAAGGAAAACAGGAAACTCCATGCATTTCTGAAAAGAGGACATCCTTGGGAATCTGCAGAGGTCTGACTTGTGCAAATCGGCCCAGAATGTATTAACCAGAAACCCCAGCAAAATCTAAAATGTGGCAAAAAAACCCCCAATTTCCGCACATTTCACTCGGCTCACCCACCAAAACACGCCACCAACAACACATGGCCTACCGTCCTGTGTTCCCACAGGTATCCTGATGAAAAAGGTACCTCACATGTGCGGGTGTACCTACCTAGGTGCAAAGGGGTAAGCCTAAAACACCCCTAAATCCAAGTCTTTTCCGACAGCTTCATTTCACGATTTTTGCAGACGGGCACACCATAAAGATGTGAGCCTCGGGTGTCCAAGCCACCAAGGAAAACAGGGAACCCCATGCATTTCCGAAAAGAGGAAATCTGTGAGAATCCTCAGAGGTCTGACTTGTGCAAATCGTCCCAGAATTTATTACCCAGAAACCCAGGCAAAGTCTGAAATGGTGGCAAAAAAAAACTATTTCTGCACATTTCACTCGGCTCACCCACTGATACAAGCCACCAACAACACATGGCCTACAGTCCTGCATTCACACAGGTGTCCTGATGAAAACGGTACCTCACATGTGTGGTTGCACCTACCTGGGTGCCAAGGGGAAAGCCTAAAACACCTCTAACCCCAAGTGTTTTCCGACAGCTGAATTTCAAGATTTTTGCAGCCGGGCACAAAATACAGATATGGGCCTTGGGTGTCCAAGCCACCAAGGAAAACAGGGAACCCCATGCATTTCCAAAATGAGGATATCCGTGGGAATCTGCAGAGGTCTGACTTGTGCAAATCGGCCCAGAATGTATTACCTAAAAACCCATCCAAATCCAAAATGTAGCAAAAAAACCCCAATTTCTGGACATTTCACTTGGCTCACCCACCGAAACATACCACCAACAACACATGGCCTACTGTCCTGCATTTCCACAGGTGTCCCGATGAATACGGTACCTCACATGTGTGCGTGCAGCTACCTGGGCACCAAGGAGAAAGCCTAAAACACCCCTAAACCCAAGTCTTTTCCGACAACTGAATTTCACAATTTTTGCAGACGGGGACACCATTCAGATATGGGCCTCGGGTGTCAAAGCTACCAAGGAAAACAGGGAACACCATGCATTTCATAAAAAGGACATCCGTGGGAATCCACAGAGGTCTGACCTGTGCAAATAGGCCCAGAATGTATTACCCAGAAACCCCAGCAAATTCCGAAATGTGGTGCGAAAAACCCCCAATTTCAGCACATTTCACTCGTTTCACCCACCAAAACATGCCGCCAACAACACATGGCCTACCGTCCTGCATTTCCACAGGTGTCCCGATGAAAACGGTTCCTCACATGTGTGGGTGTACCTACCTGGGCGGCAAGGGAAAGCCTAAAACACCCCATACCCAAGTCTATTCCGACAGCTGAATTTCACAATTTTTCCAGACAGGCACATCACACAGATATGGGCCTAGGGTGTCCAAGCCATAAAGGAAAACAGGAAACCCCATGCATTTCTGAAAAGAGGAAATCTGTGGGAATCTGCAGAGGTCTGACTTGTGCAAATCGGCCCAGAATGTATTAACCAGAAATCCCAGCAAAATCTAAAGTGTGGCAAAAAAAAACCAATTTCCGCACATTTCACTCGTCTCACCCACCGAAACACACCACCAACAACACATGGCCTACCATCCTGTGTTCCCACAGGTGTCATGATGAAAAAGGTACCTCACATGTTCGGGTGTACCTACCTGGGTGCCAAGGGGAAAGCCTAAAACACCCCTAAATCCAAGTCTTTTCCGACAGCTTAATTTCACGATTTTTGCAGACGGGCACACCATAAAGATGTGAGCCTCGGGTGTCCAAGCCACCAAGGAAAACAGGGAACCCCATGCATTTCCGAAAAGAGGAAATCTGTGAGAATCCGCAGAGTTCTGACTTGTGCAAATCGTCCCAGAATTTATTACCCAGAAACCCTGGCAAAGTCTGACATGTGGTAAAAAAAGACTATTTCCTCACTTTTCCCTCAGCTCACCCACCGAAACAAGCCAACAACACCACATGGCCTACTGTCCTGCGTTCCCACAGGTGTCCCGATGAAAACGGTACCTCACATGTGTGGGTGCAACTACCTGGGCGCCAATGGAAAAGCCTAAAACACCCCTAATTCCAAGTGTTTTCCAACAGCTGAATTTCACAATTTTTTCGGACGGGCAAACCATTGAGATATGGGCCTAGGCTGTCGAAGCCACCAAGGAAAACAGGGAACTCCATACATTTCCAAAAAGAGGATATCCATGGGAATCCGGAGAGGTCTGACTTGCGCAAATCGTCCCAGAATTTATTACCCAGAAACCCCGGCAAAATCTGAAATGTGGCAAAAAAACTATTTTTGAACATTTCACTCGGCCCACCACTGAAACACGCAGCCAACAACTCATGGACTACTGTCCTCGATTCCCACAGGTTTCCTGATGAAAACAGTACCTCACATGTGTGTGTGCACCTACCTGGGCGCCAAGGGGAAAGCCTAAAACACCACTAACCCCAAGTCTTTTCCGACAGCTGAATTTCATGATTTTTGAAGACGGGCACACCATACAGATATGGACCTTGGGTGTCCAAGCCACCAAGGAAAACAGGGAACCCCATGCATTTCATAAAAGAGGACATCTATGGGAATCCACAGAGGTCTGACTTGTGCAAATAGGCCCAGAATGTATTACCCAGAAACGCCAGCAAAGTCTGAAACGTGGTAAAAAAAAAACTATTTCTGCACATATCACTCGACTCACCTACCGAAACAAGCAACCAACAACACACAGCCTACCGTCCTGCGTTCCCACAGGTGTCCCGATGAAAACAGAACCTCTTATGTGTGGATGAACCTACCTGGGCGCCAAGAGGAAAGCCTAAAACACCCCTAATGCCAAGTTTTTTCTGACAGCTGAATTTCCCAATTTTTGCTGATGGGCAAAACATACAGATATGGGCCTAGGGTGTACAAGCCACCAAGGAAAACAGGGAACCCCATGCTTTTCCAAAAAGAGGACATCCGTGAGAATCAGTAGAGGTATGACATGCGCAACTCGGCCCAGAATTTATTACGTAGACACCCAAGCAAAGTCTGAAATATGGCGAAAAATAATTAATTTCTGCACATTTCACTCGGCTCACCCACCGAAACAAGCCGCAAACAACACATGGCCTACCGTCCTTTGTTTCCACAGGTTTCCCGATGAAAACGGTACCTCACATGTGTGGGTGCACCGACCTGGGTGCCAAGGGAAAAGCCTAAAACACCCCAAACCTCAAGTCTTTTCTGACAGCTAAATTTCACAATTTTTCCAGTTGGGCACAGCATACAGATATGGGCCTAGGGTGTCCAAGCCACCAAGGAAAACAGGGAACTCCGTGCATTTCCAAAAAGAGAATATCTGTGGGAATCCGAAGAGGTCTGACTTTCGCAAATCGTCCAGAATTCATTACAAAGAAACCTCGGCAAAGTCTGAAATGTGGCTAAAAAAACTATTTCCGCACATTTCACTCGGCTCACCCACTGAAACACGCTGCAAACAACACATCATGGCCTACCGTCCTCCAATGCCACAGGTGTCCTGATGAAAACAGTACCTCACATGTGTGTATGCACCTCTGGGTGCCAAGGGGAAAGTCCAAAACACCCCTAACCCCAAGTTTTTTCCGACAGCTGAATTTCACGATTTTTGAAGACGGGCACACCATAAAGACATGGGCCTCGGGTGTCCAAGCCAGCAAGTTAAATAGGGAACCCCATGCATTTCCAAAAAGTGTAAATCCATGGGAAGCGCAAATCGGCCCAGACGTATTACCCAGAAACCCCAGCAAAGTCTGAAATGAGGTGAAAAAGAACCAATTTCCGCACATTTCACTCGGCTCACCCACAGAAACAAGCCACCAACAACACATGGCCTACCGTCCTGCGATCCCACAGGTGTCTGATTGAAAACAGTACCTCACATGTGTGGGTGCACCTACCTGGGCGCCAAGGGGAAAGTCTAAAACTTCCCTAACCCCAAGTCTTTTCCGACAGCTGAATTTCAAGATTTTTGCAGATGGGCACACAATACAGATATCAGCCTTGGGTGTCCAAGCCACCAAGGAAAACAGGGAACCCCATGCATTTCCAAAAAGAGGATATCCGTGGGAATCTGCAGAGGTCTGACTTGTGCAAATCGGCCCAGAATGTATTACCTAAAAACCCGTCAAAATCCAAAATGTGGCAACAAAAAAGACAATTTCTGCACATTTCACTCAGCTCACCCACCGAAACAAGCCGCCAACAACACCTGGCCTACAGTCCAGCATTTCCACAGGTGTCCCGATGAAAACGGTACCTCACATGTGCGGGTGTACCTATCTGGGTGCCAAGGGGAAAGCATAAAGACCCCTAAACCCAAGTCTTATCCAACAGCTTTATGTCACGATTTTTGCAGACGGGCACACCATAAAGATGTGAGTCTCGGGTGTCAAAGCCACCAAGGAAAACATGGAACCCCATGCATTTCCGAAAAGCGGAAATCCTTGGGAATCTGCATAGGTCTGACTTGCGCAAATCGGCCAACACTTTATTACCCTGAAACCCCGACAAAGTCCAAAATGTGGCAAAAAAACCCCAATTTCCACATATTTCACTCAGCTAACCCCACAAAACACGCTGCCAACAACACATGGCCTATGGTCCTACGTTCCCACTGGTGTCCTGATGAAAAAAGTAGCTCACATGTGTGGGTGCACCTACCTGGGCACCAAGGGGAAAGCCTAAAACCCTCCTAATCCTAAGTATTTTCTGACAGCTGAATTTCACGATTTTTCCAAACGGGCATACCATACAAATATGGGCCTAGGGTGTCCAAGCCACCAAGGAAAACAGGGAACACCATGCATTTCCAAAAAGAGGACATCCGTGGGAATCTGCAGAAGTCTGACTTGTGCAAATCGGCCCAGAATGTATTACCCCCAAACCCCAGCAAAATCCAAAATGTGGTAAAAAAAAAACAATTTCCGCACATTTAACTTGGCTCACCCACCGAAACACGCAGCCAACAACACATGGTCCTGTGTTCCCAATGGTGTCCCAATGAAAACAGTACCTCAATTGTGCGGGTGTACCTACCTGGGTGCCAAGGGGAAAGCATAAACAACCCTAAACCCAAGTCTTTCCCAACAGCTGAATTTCACAATTTTTCCAGACGGGCACACCACACAGATATGGGCTTAGGGTGTCCAAGCCACCAAGGAAAATAGGGAACCCCATGCATTTCTGAAAAGAGGATATCCGTGGGAATCTGCAGAGTTCTGACTTGTGCAAATTGGCCCAGAATGTATTACCCATAAACCCTGTTAAATTCTGAGATGTGGCAAAAAAAAAACTATTTTGTGCACATTTCACCCAGCTCACCCACCGAAACAAGCCGCCAACAACACATGGCCTACCATCCTGCATTCCCACAGGTGGCTCGATGAAAACAGTACCTCACATGTGTGGGTGCACCTAACTGTGCGCTAAGGCGAAAGCCTAAAACATCCCTAACCCCAAGTCTTTTCCGACAGCTGAATTTCAAGATTTTTGCAGATTAGCACACAATACAGATATCACCCTTGGGTGTCCAAGCCACCAAAGAAAACAGCGAGCCCCATGTATTTCCAATAAGAGGACATCTTGGGAATCCGCAGAGGTCTGACTTGTGCAAATCGGCCCAGAATGTATTACCTAAAAACCCAGCAAAATCCAAAATGTGGCAAAAACCCCCCAATTTCTGAACATTTCACTCGGCTCACCCACTGAAACACGCCGCCAACAGCACATGGCCTATCGTCCATCATTCCCCCAGGTGTCCCGATGAAAATGGTACCTCACATGTGCGGGTGTACCTACCTGGGTGCCAAGGGGAAAGCATAAACAACCTTAAACCGAAGTCTTTTCCAACAGCTTAATGTCACGATTTTTGTAGACGGGCACACCATAAAGATGTGAGCCTCGAGTGTCCGTGCCACCAAGGAAAACAGGGAACCCCATGCATTTCCGAATAGCGGAAATCCTTGGGAATGTGCAGAGAACTGAGTTTCGCAAATCGGCCAAGACTTTATTACCCAGAAACCCCAGCAAAATCCAAAATGTGGCGAAAAAACCCAATTTCCACATATTTCACTCAGCTCACCCACCGAAACATGCTGCCAACAACACATGGCCTATGGTCCTGCGTTCCCACAGGTGTCCCGATGAAAACGGTACCTCACATGTGTGGGTGCACCTACCTGGGACCAAGGGGAAAGCCTAAAACCCCCTAACCCAAGTATTTTCTGACAGCTGAATTTCACGATTTTTCCAGATGGGCATACCATACAAATATGGGCCTAGGGTGTCCAAGCCACCAAGGAAAACAGGGAACCCCATGCATTTACGAAAAGACGACACCTGTGGGAATCTGCAGAAGTCCAATTTGCACAAATCGGCACAGAAATTATTAAACAGAAACCCTGGCAAAGTCTGAAATGTGGTGAAAAAAACCCCAATTTCCACATATTTCAATCAGCTCACCCACCGAAACATGCTGCCAACAACACATGGCCTATGGTCCTGCGTTCCCACAGGTGTCCCGATGAAAACGGTACCTCACATGTGCGGGTGCACGTACCTGGGCGCCAAGGGGAAAGCCTAAAACATCCCTAACCCCAAGTCTTTTCCGACAGCTGAATTTCAAGATTTTTGCAGACGGGCACACAATACAGATATGGGCCTTGGGTGTCCAAGCCACCAAGGAAAACAGGGAACCCCATGCATTTCCGAAAAGAGGACAACTGTGGAAATCCACAGAGGTCTGAACTGTGCAAATCGGCCCAGAATTCATTACCTAAAAACGCGGCAAATTCAGAAATGTGGTAAAAAAAAAAACAATTTCCGCATATTTCACTTGGCTCACCCACCGAAACACGCCACCAACAACACATGGCCTATGGTCCTGCGTTCCCCCAGGTGGCCCGATGGAAACGGTACCTCTCATGTGTGGGTGCACCTAGCAGGGCACCAAGGGAAAAGTCTAAAACATCCCTAACCCCAAGTGTTTTCCGACAGCTGAATTTAATGATTTATGCAGACGGGCAGACCATACAGATATGGGCCACGGGTGTCCAATCCACCAAAGAAAACAGGGAACCCCATGCATTTCCGAAAAGAGGACATCAGTGGGAATTCACAGATGTCTGTCATGTGCATATCGGCCGAGAATGTTTTACCCATAAACCCCAGCAAAGTCTTAAATGTGGCGAAAAAAAAGCTATTTCCGCACATTTCACTCAGCTCACCCATCGAAACAAGCTGCTAACATCACATGGCCTAATGTCCTGCACTCCCACAGGTGTCCCGATGAAAACGGTACCTCACATGTGTGGGTGCACGTACCTGGGCGCCAAGGGGAAAGCCTAAAACATCCCTAACCCCAAAACTTTTCCGACAGCTGAATTTCAAGATTTTTGCAGATGGGCACACAATACAGTTATGGCCCCTGGGTGTCCAAGCCACCAAGGAAAACAGGGAACCCCATGCATTTCCAAAAAGTGGACATCTGTGGGAATCCGCAGAGGTCTGACTTATGCAAATCGGCCCAGAATGTATTACCTAAAAACCCGGCAAAATCCAAAATGTGGCAAAAAAACCCAATTTCCGCACATTTCACTCGGCTCACCCACCGAAACACGCCACTAACAACACATGGACTATGGTCCTGCATTTCCACAGGTTTCCTGATGAAAACAGTACCTCACATATGTGGGTGGACCTACCTGAGCGCCAAGAGGAAAGCCTAAAACACCCCTAACACCAAGTCTTTTCTGACAGCTGAATTTCACAATTTTTGCAGACGGGCACACCATACAGGTATGGGTCTAGAGTGTCCAAGCCACCAAGTAAAACAGGGAACACCATGCATTTCCGAAAAGAGTACATCCGTGGGAATCCGCAGAGGTCCGACTTGTGCAAATCGGCCCAGAATGTATTACCCAGAAACCTAAGCAAAATCCAAAATGTGACAAAAAAAACCAATTTCCGCAAATTTCACTCGGCTCACCCACCGAAACACACTGCCAATAACACATGGCCTACAGTTCTGCGTTCGCACAGGTGTCCCGATGAAAACGCTACCTCACATGTGCCGGTGTATCTACCTGAGTGCCAAGGGGAAAGCATAAAAAACCCTAAACCCAAGTCTTTTCCAACAGCTTAATATAAGAATTTTTGCAGACGGGCAGACCATAAAGATGTGAGCCTCAGGTGTCCAAGCCACCAAGGAAAACAGGGAACCCATTGCATTTCAGAAAAGCGGAAATCCATGGTGGGAATCCACAGAGGTCTGACTTGTGCAAATCGGCCCAGACTTTATTACGCAGAAACCCTGGCAAAGTACCAAATGTGGCAAAAAAAAAAAACAATTTCCATATATTTCACTCAGCTTACCCACGAAACACACTGCCAACAACACATGGCCTATGGTCCTGCGTTCCCACTGGTATCCCGATGAAAACAGCACCTCACATGTGTGGGTGCACCTACCTGGGCACTAAGGGTAAAGCCTAAAACCCCCCTAACCCTGAGTATTTTCTGACAGCTGAATTTCACGATTTTTCCAGACGGGCACACCATACAAATATGGGCCTAGTGTGTGCAAGCCACCAAGGAAAACAGGTAACCCCATGCATTTCCGAAAAGAGGACACCTGTGGGAATCCGCAGAGGTCTGATTTGCGCAAATCGGCACTGAATTTATTACCCACAAACCCTGGCAAAATCCGAAATGTGGTGAAAAAAAACAAATTTCCACACATTTCACTCGGCTCACCCACAGAAAAATACTGCAAACAACACATGGCCTACCGTCCTTCGTTCCCACAGGTGTCCCGATGAAAACGGTACCTCACATATGTGGGTGTACCTACCTGGGCGCCAAGAGGAAAGCCTAAAACACCCCTAACCTCAAGTCTTTTCTGACAGCTGAATTATACAATTTTTGCAGACGGGCACACCATACAGTTATGGGCCTAGAGTGTCCAAGCCACCAAGGAAAACAGGGAACACCATGCATTTCCAAAATGAGGACATCCGTGGGAATCCGCAGAGGTCTGACTTGTGCAAATCGGCCCAGAATGTATTTCCTAAAAACCTGGCAAAATCCAAAATGTGGCAAAAAAACCCCAATTTCTGCACATTTCACTCGGCTCACCCACAAAACACGCAGCCAACAACACATGGCCTATTGTCCAGCATTCCCCCAGGTGTCCCGATGAAAACGGTACCTCACATGTGAGGGTGTACCTACCTGAGTGCCAAGGGGAAAGCATAAACAACCTTAAACGCAAGTCTTTTCCGACAACTTAATGTCACGATTTTTGCAGACGGGCACACCATAAAGATGTGAGCCTCGGGTGTCCAAGCCACCAAGGAAAACAGGGAACCCCATGCATTTCCGAAAAGCGGAAACCCTTGGGAATCTTCAGAGATCTGACTTGCACAAATGGGCCAAGACTTTATTACCCAGAAACCCCTGCAAAATCCAAAATGTGGCGAAAAAAACCCAATTTCCACATATTTCACTCAGCTCACCCACCGAAACATGCTGCCAGCAACACATGGCCTATGGTCCTGCGTTCCCAATGGTGTCCTAATGAAAACAGTACCTCACATATGTGGGTGCACCTACCTGGGACCAACTGGAAAGCCTAAAACCCCCCTAACCCCACGTATTTTCTGACAGCTGAATTTCATGATTTTTCCAGATTGGCATACCATACAAATATGGGCCTAGGGTGTCCAAGCCACCAAGGAAAACAAGGAACCCCATGCATTTCGGAAAAGACGACACCCTTGGGAATCTGCAGAGGTCCGATTTGCACAAATCGGCACAGAATTTATTACACAGTAACCCTGGCAAAATCTGAAATGTGGCGAAAAAACACCAATTTCCACATATTTCACTCAGCTCACCGACCGAAACACGCTGCCAACAACACATGGCCTACCATCCTGCGTTCCCACATGTGTCCCGATGAAAACGGCACCTCACATGTGCGGGTGTACCTACCTGGGTGCCAAGGGGAAAGCATAAACAACCCTAAACCCAAATCTTTTCCGACAGCTTAATGTCACGATTTTTGCAGACGGGCACCATTAAGATGTGAGCCTTGGGTGTCTAAGCCACCAAGGAAAACAGGAAACTCCATGCATTTCCGAAAAAGCGGAAATCCTTGGGAATCTGCAGAGGTCTGACTTGCACAAATTGGCCAAGACTTTATTACCCAGAAACCCCGGCAAATTCCAAAATGTGGCAAAAAAACCCAGTTTCCACATATTTCACTCAGCTCACCCACCTTAACATGCTGCCAACAACACATGGCATATGGTCCTGCATTCCCACTGGTGTCCCGATGGAAACAGTACCTCACATGTGTGGGTGCACCTACCTGTGCACCAAGGGGAAAGCCTAAAACCCCCCTGACCCCAAGTATTTTCTGACAGCTGAATTTGACGATTTTTCCAGACGGGCATACCATACAAATATGGGCCAAGTGTGTCCAAGCCACCAAGGAAAACAGGGAACCCCATGCATTTCCGAAAAGAGGACAACCGTGGGAATCCGCAGAGGTCTGATTTGTGCAAATCGGCACAAAATTTATTACACAGAAACCCTGGCAAAATCTAAAATGTGGCGAAAAAAAAACAATTTCCACATATTTCACTCAGCTCACCCACCGAAACACGATGCCAACAACACATGCCCTATGGTCCTGCGTTCCCACAGGTGTCCCGATGAAAACGGTACCTCACATGTGTGGGTGCACGTACCTGGGCGCCAAGGGTAAAGCCTAAAACATCCCTAACCCCAAGTCTTTTCCGACAGCTGAATTTCAAGATGTTTGCAGACAGGCACACAATACAGATATGGGCCTTGGGTGTCCAAGCCACCAATGAAAACATAGAACCCCATGCATTTCTGAAAAACAGAAATCCTTGGGAATCTGCAGAGGTCTGACTTGCGCAAATCGGCCAAGACTTTATTACCCAGAAAACCCGACAAATTCCAAAATGTGGTGAAAACCCCCAATTTCCACATATTTCACTCAGCTCACCCCACGAAACACACTGCCAACAACACATGGCCTATGGTCCTGCGTTCCCACTGGTGTCCCGATGAAAACAGTACCTCACATGTGTGGGTGCACCTACCTGGGCACCGAGGGGAAAGCCTAAAACCCCCTAACCCCAAGTATTTTCTGACAGCTGAATTTCACGATTTTTCCAGACGGACATACCATACAAATATGGGCCTAGGGTGTCCAAGCCACCAAGGAAAACAGGGAACCCCATGCATTTCCGAAAAGAGGACACCCGTTGGAATCCGCATAGGTCTGATTTGTTTAAATCGGCACAGAATTTATTACACAGAAACCCCAACAAAATCCGAAATGTGGGAAAATAAAAAAACAAATTTCCACACATTTCACTCGACTCACCCACCGAAACATGACACCAACAACACATGGCCTACCGTCCTTCGTTCCCACTGAAGTCCTGATGAAAACGGTACCTCACATATGTGGGTGCATCTACCTGGGAGCTAAGAGGAAAGCATAAAACACCCCTACCCCAAGTCTTTTCTGACAGCTGAATTTTACAATTTTTGCAGACGGGCACACCATACAGTTATGAGCCTAGAGTGTCCAAGCCAGCATGGAAAACAGAGAACCCCATGTATTTCCAAAAAGAGGACATTGTGGGAATCCGCAGAGGTCAGACTTGTGGAAATCGGCCCAGAATGTATTACCTAAAAACCCAGCAAAATCCAAAATGTGGCAAAAAACCCCCTATTTCTGAACATTTCACTCGGCTCACCCACTGAAACACGCCGCCAACAGCACATGGCCTATCGTCCAGTATTCCCCCAGGTGTCCCGATGAAAACAGTACCTCACATGTGCGGGTTTACCTACCTGGGTGCCAAGGGGAAAGCATAATCAACCTTAAACGCAAGTCTTTTCCAACAGCTTAATGTCAGGATTTTTGCAGACGGGCACACCATAAAGATATGAGCCTCGAGTGTCCGTGCCACCAAGGAAAACAGGAAACCCCATGCATTTCCGAATAGCGGAAATCCCTGGGAATGTGCAGAGAACTGAGTTTCGCAAATCGGCCAAGACTTTATTACCCAGAAACCCCAGCAAAATCCAAAATGTGGCGAAAAAACCCCAATTTCCACATATTTCACTCAGCTCACCCACCGAAACATGCTGCCAACAACACATGGCCTATGGTTCTGCGTTCCCACTGGTGTCCCAATGAAAACAGTACCTCACATGTGTGAGTGCACGTACCTGGGCGGCAAGGGGAAAACCTAAAACATCCCTAACCCCAAGTCTTTTCCGACAGCTGAATTTCAAGATTTTTGCAGACGGGCAGACCATACATATATGGGCCTCGGGTGTCCAAGCCACCAAAGAAAACAGGGAACCCCATGCATTTCGAAATGAGGACAACCGTGAAAATTCACAGAGGTCTGAACTGTGCAAATCGGCCCAGAATGTATTACCTAAAAACGTGGCAAATTCAGAAATGTGGTAAAAAAAAACCAATTTCCGCATATTTCACTTGGCTAACCCACCGAAACACGCCACCAACAACACATGGCCTATGGTCCTGCGTTCCCACAGGTGTCCCGATGGAAACGGTACCTCACATGTGTGGGTGCACCTAGCTGGGCACCAAGGGGAAAGCCTAAAACACCCCAAACCCCAAGTGTTTTCCTACAGCTGAATATCATGATTTTTGCAGACGGGCAGACCATACATATATGGGCCTCGGGTGTCCAAGCCACCAAAGAAAACAGGGAACCCCATGCATTTCCGAAAAGAGGACATCCGTGGGAATCCACAGAATTCTGTCATGTGCATATCGGCCGAGAATGTATTACCCATAAACCCCAGCAAAGTCTGAAATGTGGCGAAAAAAAACTATTTCCACACATTTCACTCAGCTCACCCACCGAAACAAGCTGCTAACATCACATGGCCTAAAGTCCTGCACTCCCACAGGTGTTCCGATGAAAACGGTACCTCACATATATGGGTGCACCTACCTGGGCGCCAAGAGTTAAGCCTTAAACACTACTAACGCCAAGTCTTTTCTGACAGCTTTATGTCACGATTTTTGCAGACGGGCACACCATAAAGATTTGAGTCTCGGGTGTCCAAGCCACCAAGGAAAACATGGAACCCCATGCATTTCCGAAAAGCGGAAATCCTTGAGAATCTGCACAGGTCTGACTTGCGCAAATCGGACAAGACTTTATTACCCTGAAACCCCGGCAAAATCCAATATGTGGCGAAAAAACCCCAATTTCCACATATTTCACTCAGCTAACCCCACGAAACACGCTGCCAACAACACATGGCCTATGGTCCTGCATTCCCACTGGTGTCCCGATGAAAAAAGTAGCTCACATTTGTGGGCGCACCTACCTGGGCACCAAGGGGAAAGCCTAAAACCCCTCTAACCCTAAGTATTTTCTGACAGCTGAATTTCACGATTTTTCCAAACGGGCATACCATACAAATATGGGCCTAGGGTGTCCAAGCCACCAAGGAAAACAGGGAACACCATGCATTTCCAAAAAGAGGACATCCGTGGGAATCCGCAGAGGTCCGACTTGTGCAAATCGGCCCAGAATGTATTACCCCCAAACCCCAGCAAAATCCAAAATGTGGCAAAAAAACCCCAAATTCCGCACATTTAACTTGGCTCACCCACCGAAACACGCTGCCAACAACACATGGTCCTGTGTTCCCAATGGTGTCCCAATGAAAACAGTACCTCACTTGTGCGGGTGTACCTACCTAGGTGCCAAGGGGAAAGCATAAACAACCCTAAACCCAAGTCTTTTCCAACAGCTCAATGTCACGATTTTTGCAGACGGGCACACCATAAAGATGTGAGCCTCGGGTGTCCAAGCCACCAAGGAAAACAGGGAACCCCATGCATTTCAGAAAAGTGGAAATCTGTGGTGGGAATCCACAGAGGTCTGACTTGTTCAAATCGACCCAGACTTTATTACCCAGAAACCCTGGCAAAGACGAAAATGTTGTGAAAAAAACCCCAATTTCCACATATTTCACTTGGCTCACCCACCGAAACACGCTGCCAACAACACATGCCTACCGTCCTGCATTTCCACAGGTGTACCGATGAATACGGTACCTCACATGGGTGGATGCACCTACCTGGGCACCAAGGGGAAAGCCTAAAACACCCTAAGCCCAAGTCTTTTCCGACAGCTGAATTTCACAATTTTTCCAGACTGGCACACCACACAGATATGGGCTTAGGGTGTCCAAGCCACCTAGGAAAATAGGGAACCCCATGCATTTCTAAAAAGAGGATATCCGTGGGAATCTGCAGAGTTCTGACTTGTGCAAATTGGCCCAGAATTTATTACCCATAAACCCTGTTAAATTCTGAAATGTGGCAAAAAAAAAACTATTTCCGCACATTTCACCCAGCTCACCCACCGAAACAAGCCTCCAACAACACATGGCCTACCATCCTGCATTCCCACAGGTGGCTCGATGAAAACAGTACCTCACATGTGTGGGTGCACCTACCGGGGCGCCAAGGCGAAAGCCTAAAAAATCCCTAACCCCAAGTCTTTTCCGACAGCTGAATTTCAAGATTTTTGCTGATGGGCACACAATACAGATATCACCCTTGGGTGTCCAAGCCACCAAGGACAAGAGGGAACCCCATGTATTTCCAATAAGAGGACATCGTGGGAATCCGCAGAGGTCTGACTTGTGCAAATCGGCCCAGAATGTATTACCTAAAAACCCAGCAAAATCCAAAATGTGGCAAAAACCCCCCAATTTCTGAACATTTCACTCGGCTCACCCAGTGAAACACGCCGCCAACAGCACGTGGCCTATCGTCCATCATTCCCCCAGGTGTCCCAATGAAAACGGTACTTCACATGTGCGGGTTTACCTACCTGGGTGCCAAGGGGAAACCATAAACAACCTTAAACCGAAGTCTTTTTCAACAGCTTAATGTCACGGTATTTGCAGATGTGCACACCATAAAGATATGAGCCTCGAGTGTCCGTGCCACCAAGGAAAACAGGAAACCCCATGCATTTCCGAATAGCGGAAATCCTTGGGAATGTGCAGAGAACTGAGTTTCGTAAATCGGCCAAGACTTTATTTCCCAGAAACCCCAGCAAAATCCAAAATGTGGCGAAAAAACCCCAATTTCCACATATTTCACTCAGCTCACCCACCGAAACATGCTGCCAACAACACATGGCCTATGGTTCTACGTTCCCACTGGTGTCCCAATGAAAACAGTACCTCACATGTGTGAGTGCACGTACCTGGCCGGCAAGGGGAAAACCTAAAACATCCCTAACCCTAAGTCTTTTCCGACAGCTGATTTTTGCAGACGGGCACACAATACAGATATGGGCCTTGGGTGTCCAAGCCACCAAGGAAAACAGGGAACCCCATGCATTTCCGAAAAGAGGACAACCGTGGAAATCCACAGAGGTCTGAACTGTGCAAATCGGCCCAGAATTTATTACCTAAAAACGCAGCAAATTCAGAAATGCGGTAAAAAAAAACAATTTCCGCATATTTCACTTGGCTAACCCACCGAAACACGCCACCAACAACACATGGCCTATGGTCCTGCGTTCCCACAGGTGTCCCGATGGAAACGGTACCTCACATGTGTGGGTGCACCTAGCTGGGCACCAAGGGGAAAGCCTAAAAAACCCCAAACCCCAAGTGTTTTCCTACAGCTGAATATCATGATTTTTGCAGACGGGCAGACCATACAGATATGGGCCTCGGGTATCCAAGCCACCAAAGAAAACAGGGAACCACATGCATTTCCGAAAAGAGGACATCCGTGGGAATCCACAGATGTATGTCATGTGCATATCGGCCGAGAATGTATTACCCATAAACCCCAGCAAAATCTGAAATGTGGCGAAAAAAAAAGCTATTTACGCACATTTCACCCACCTCACCCACCGAAACAAGCTGCTAACATCACATGGCATAAAGTCCTGCACTTCCACAGGTGTCCCGATGAAAACGGTACCTCACATGTGTGGGTGAAACTACCGGGGCGCCAAGGGGAAAGCCCAAAACATCCCTAACCCCAAAACTTTTCCGACAGCAGAATTTCAAGATTTTTGCAGCTGGGCACACAATACAGATATGGCCCTTGGGTGTCCAAGCCACCAAGAAAAACAGGGAACCCCATGCATTTCCAAAAAGTGGACATCCGTGGGAATCCGCAGAGGTCTGACTTGTGCAAATTCGCCCAGAATGTGTTACCTAAAAACCCGGCAAAATCCAAAATGTGGCAAAAAACCCCAATTTCTGCACATTTCACTCGGCTCACCCACCGAAACACGCCACCAACAACACATGGTCTATGGTCCTGCGTTCCCACAGGAGTCCTGATGAAAACAGTACCTCACATATGTGGGTGGACCTACCTGAGCGCCAAGAGGAAAGCCTAAAACACCCCTAACCCCAAGTCTTTTCTGACAGCTGAATTTCCCAATTTTTGCAGACGGGCACACCATACAGATATGGGTCTAGGGTCTCCAAGCCACCAAGGAAAATAGGGAACCCCATGCATTTCCGAAAAGTGTAAATCCATGGGAATCCGCAGAGGTCTGACTTGAGCAAATCGGCCCAGACTTTATTACCCAGAAACCCCAGCAAAATCTGAAATGAGGTGAAAAAGAACCAATTTCCGCACATTTCACTCGGCTCACCCACAGAAACAAGCCACCAACAACACATGGCCTACCGTCCTGCTATCCCACAGGTGTCCGATTGAAAACAGTACCTCACATGTGTGGGTGCACCTACCTGGGTGCCAAGGGGAAAGTCTAAAACGTCCCTAACCCCAAGTCTTTTCCAACAGCTTTATGTCACGATTTTTGCAGACGGGCACACCATAAAGATGTGAGTCTCGGGTGTCCAAGCCACCAAGGAAAACATGGAACCCCATGCATTTCCGAAAAGCGGAAATCCTTGAGAATCTGCACAGGTCTGACTTGCGCAAATCGGACAAGACTTTATTACCCTGAAACCCCGGCAAAATCCAATATGTGGCGAAAAAACCCCAATTTCCACATATTTCACTCAGCTAACCCCACGAAACACGCTGCCAACAACACATGGCCTATGGTCCTGCATTCCCACTGGTGTCCCGATGAAAAAAGTAGCTCACATTTGTGGGCGCACCTACCTGGGCACCAAGGGGAAAGCCTAAAACCCCTCTAACCCTAAGTATTTTCTGACAGCTGAATTTCACGATTTTTCCAAACGGGCATACCATACAAATATGGGCCTAGGGTGTCCAAGCCACCAAGGAAAACAGGGAACACCATGCATTTCCAAAAATAGGACATCCGTGGGAATCCGCAGAGGTCCGACTTGTGCAAATCGGCCCAGAATGTATTACCCCCAAACCCCAGCAAAATCCAAAATGTGGCAAAAAAACCCCAAATTCCGCACATTTAACTTGGCTCACCCACCGAAACACGCTGCCAACAACACATGGTCCTGTGTTCCCAATGGTGTCCCAATGAAAACAGTACCTCACTTGTGCGGGTGTACCTACCTAGGTGCCAAGGGGAAAGCATAAACAACCCTAAACCCAAGTCTTTTCCAACAGCTCAATGTCACGATTTTTGCAGACGGGCACACCATAAAGATGTGAGCCTCGGGTGTCCAAGCCACCAAGGAAAACAGGGAACCCCATGCATTTCAGAAAAGTGGAAATCTGTGGTGGGAATCCACAGAGGTCTGACTTGTTCAAATCGACCCAGACTTTATTACCCAGAAACCCTGGCAAAGACGAAAATGTTGTGAAAAAAACCCCAATTTCCACATATTTCACTTGGCTCACCCACCGAAACACGCTGCCAACAACACATGCCTACCGTCCTGCATTTCCACAGGTGTACCGATGAATACGGTACCTCACATGGGTGGATGCACCTACCTGGGCACCAAGGGGAAAGCCTAAAACACCCTAAGCCCAAGTCTTTTCCGACAGCTGAATTTCACAATTTTTCCAGACTGGCACACCACACAGATATGGGCTTAGGGTGTCCAAGCCACCTAGGAAAATAGGGAACCCCATGCATTTCTAAAAAGAGGATATCCGTGGGAATCTGCAGAGTTCTGACTTGTGCAAATTGGCCCAGAATTTATTACCCATAAACCCTGTTAAATTCTGAAATGTGGCAAAAAAAAAACTATTTCCGCACATTTCACCCAGCTCACCCACCGAAACAAGCCTCCAACAACACATGGCCTACCATCCTGCATTCCCACAGGTGGCTCGATGAAAACAGTACCTCACATGTGTGGGTGCACCTACCGGGGCGCCAAGGCGAAAGCCTAAAAAATCCCTAACCCCAAGTCTTTTCCGACAGCTGAATTTCAAGATTTTTGCTGATGGGCACACAATACAGATATCACCCTTGGGTGTCCAAGCCACCAAGGACAAGAGGGAACCCCATGTATTTCCAATAAGAGGACATCGTGGGAATCCGCAGAGGTCTGACTTGTGCAAATCGGCCCAGAATGTATTACCTAAAAACCCAGCAAAATCCAAAATGTGGCAAAAACCCCCCAATTTCTGAACATTTCACTCGGCTCACCCAGTGAAACACGCCGCCAACAGCACGTGGCCTATCGTCCATCATTCCCCCAGGTGTCCCAATGAAAACGGTACTTCACATGTGCGGGTTTACCTACCTGGGTGCCAAGGGGAAACCATAAACAACCTTAAACCGAAGTCTTTTTCAACAGCTTAATGTCACGGTATTTGCAGATGTGCACACCATAAAGATATGAGCCTCGAGTGTCCGTGCCACCAAGGAAAACAGGAAACCCCATGCATTTCCGAATAGCGGAAATCCTTGGGAATGTGCAGAGAACTGAGTTTCGTAAATCGGCCAAGACTTTATTTCCCAGAAACCCCAGCAAAATCCAAAATGTGGCGAAAAAACCCCAATTTCCACATATTTCACTCAGCTCACCCACCGAAACATGCTGCCAACAACACATGGCCTATGGTTCTACGTTCCCACTGGTGTCCCAATGAAAACAGTACCTCACATGTGTGAGTGCACGTACCTGGCCGGCAAGGGGAAAACCTAAAACATCCCTAACCCTAAGTCTTTTCCGACAGCTGATTTTTGCAGACGGGCACACAATACAGATATGGGCCTTGGGTGTCCAAGCCACCAAGGAAAACAGGGAACCCCATGCATTTCCGAAAAGAGGACAACCGTGGAAATCCACAGAGGTCTGAACTGTGCAAATCGGCCCAGAATTTATTACCTAAAAACGCAGCAAATTCAGAAATGCGGTAAAAAAAAACAATTTCCGCATATTTCACTTGGCTAACCCACCGAAACACGCCACCAACAACACATGGCCTATGGTCCTGCGTTCCCACAGGTGTCCCGATGGAAACGGTACCTCACATGTGTGGGTGCACCTAGCTGGGCACCAAGGGGAAAGCCTAAAAAACCCCAAACCCCAAGTGTTTTCCTACAGCTGAATATCATGATTTTTGCAGACGGGCAGACCATACAGATATGGGCCTCGGGTGTCCAAGCCACCAAAGAAAACAGGGAACCACATGCATTTCCAAAAAGAGGACATCCGTGGGAATCCACAGAATTCTGTCATGTGCATATCGGCCGAGAATGTATTACCCATAAACCCCAGCAAAGTCTGAAATGTGGCGAAAAAAAACTATTTCCACACATTTCACTCAGCTCACCCACCGAAACAAGCTGCTAACATCACATGGCCTAAAGTCCTGCACTCCCACAGGTGTTCCGATGAAAACGGTACCTCACATATATGGGTGCACCTACCTGGGCGCCAAGAGTTAAGCCTTAAACACTACTAACGCCAAGTCTTTTCTGACAGCTTTATGTCACGATTTTTGCAGACGGGCACACCATAAAGATGTGAGTCTCGGGTGTCCAAGCCACCAAGGAAAACATGGAACCCCATGCATTTCCGAAAAGCGGAAATCCTTGAGAATCTGCACAGGTCTGACTTGCGCAAATCGGACAAGACTTTATTACCCTGAAACCCCGGCAAAATCCAATATGTGGCGAAAAAACCCCAATTTCCACATATTTCACTCAGCTAACCCCACGAAACACGCTGCCAACAACACATGGCCTATGGTCCTGCATTCCCACTGGTGTCCCGATGAAAAAAGTAGCTCACATTTGTGGGCGCACCTACCTGGGCACCAAGGGGAAAGCCTAAAACCCCTCTAACCCTAAGTATTTTCTGACAGCTGAATTTCACGATTTTTCCAAACGGGCATACCATACAAATATGGGCCTAGGGTGTCCAAGCCACCAAGGAAAACAGGGAACACCATGCATTTCCAAAAAGAGGACATCCGTGGGAATCCGCAGAGGTCCGACTTGTGCAAATCGGCCCAGAATGTATTACCCCCAAACCCCAGCAAAATCCAAAATGTGGCAAAAAAACCCCAAATTCCGCACATTTAACTTGGCTCACCCACCGAAACACGCTGCCAACAACACATGGTCCTGTGTTCCCAATGGTGTCCCAATGAAAACAGTACCTCACTTGTGCGGGTGTACCTACCTAGGTGCCAAGGGGAAAGCATAAACAACCCTAAACCCAAGTCTTTTCCAACAGCTCAATGTCACGATTTTTGCAGACGGGCACACCATAAAGATGTGAGCCTCGGGTGTCCAAGCCACCAAGGAAAACAGGGAACCCCATGCATTTCAGAAAAGTGGAAATCTGTGGTGGGAATCCACAGAGGTCTGACTTGTTCAAATCGACCCAGACTTTATTACCCAGAAACCCTGGCAAAGACGAAAATGTTGTGAAAAAAACCCCAATTTCCACATATTTCACTTGGCTCACCCACCGAAACACGCTGCCAACAACACATGCCTACCGTCCTGCATTTCCACAGGTGTACCGATGAATACGGTACCTCACATGGGTGGATGCACCTACCTGGGCACCAAGGGGAAAGCCTAAAACACCCTAAGCCCAAGTCTTTTCCGACAGCTGAATTTCACAATTTTTCCAGACTGGCACACCACACAGATATGGGCTTAGGGTGTCCAAGCCACCTAGGAAAATAGGGAACCCCATGCATTTCTAAAAAGAGGATATCCGTGGGAATCTGCAGAGTTCTGACTTGTGCAAATTGGCCCAGAATTTATTACCCATAAACCCTGTTAAATTCTGAAATGTGGCAAAAAAAAAACTATTTCCGCACATTTCACCCAGCTCACCCACCGAAACAAGCCTCCAACAACACATGGCCTACCATCCTGCATTCCCACAGGTGGCTCGATGAAAACAGTACCTCACATGTGTGGGTGCACCTACCGGGGCGCCAAGGCGAAAGCCTAAAAAATCCCTAACCCCAAGTCTTTTCCGACAGCTGAATTTCAAGATTTTTGCTGATGGGCACACAATACAGATATCACCCTTGGGTGTCCAAGCCACCAAGGACAAGAGGGAACCCCATGTATTTCCAATAAGAGGACATCGTGGGAATCCGCAGAGGTCTGACTTGTGCAAATCGGCCCAGAATGTATTACCTAAAAACCCAGCAAAATCCAAAATGTGGCAAAAACCCCCCAATTTCTGAACATTTCACTCGGCTCACCCAGTGAAACACGCCGCCAACAGCACGTGGCCTATCGTCCATCATTCCCCCAGGTGTCCCAATGAAAACGGTACTTCACATGTGCGGGTTTACCTACCTGGGTGCCAAGGGGAAACCATAAACAACCTTAAACCGAAGTCTTTTTCAACAGCTTAATGTCACGGTATTTGCAGATGTGCACACCATAAAGATATGAGCCTCGAGTGTCCGTGCCACCAAGGAAAACAGGAAACCCCATGCATTTCCGAATAGCGGAAATCCTTGGGAATGTGCAGAGAACTGAGTTTCGTAAATCGGCCAAGACTTTATTTCCCAGAAACCCCAGCAAAATCCAAAATGTGGCGAAAAAACCCCAATTTCCACATATTTCACTCAGCTCACCCACCGAAACATGCTGCCAACAACACATGGCCTATGGTTCTACGTTCCCACTGGTGTCCCAATGAAAACAGTACCTCACATGTGTGAGTGCACGTACCTGGCCGGCAAGGGGAAAACCTAAAACATCCCTAACCCTAAGTCTTTTCCGACAGCTGATTTTTGCAGACGGGCACACAATACAGATATGGGCCTTGGGTGTCCAAGCCACCAAGGAAAACAGGGAACCCCATGCATTTCCGAAAAGAGGACAACCGTGGAAATCCACAGAGGTCTGAACTGTGCAAATCGGCCCAGAATTTATTACCTAAAAACGCAGCAAATTCAGAAATGCGGTAAAAAAAAACAATTTCCGCATATTTCACTTGGCTAACCCACCGAAACACGCCACCAACAACACATGGCCTATGGTCCTGCGTTCCCACAGGTGTCCCGATGGAAACGGTACCTCACATGTGTGGGTGCACCTAGCTGGGCACCAAGGGGAAAGCCTAAAAAACCCCAAACCCCAAGTGTTTTCCTACAGCTGAATATCATGATTTTTGCAGACGGGCAGACCATACAGATATGGGCCTCGGGTGTCCAAGCCACCAAAGAAAACAGGGAACCACATGCATTTCCGAAAAGAGGACATCCGTGGGAATCCACAGATGTATGTCATGTGCATATCGGCCGAGAATGTATTACCCATAAACCCCAGCAAAATCTGAAATGTGGCGAAAAAAAAAGCTATTTACGCACATTTCACCCACCTCACCCACCGAAACAAGCTGCTAACATCACATGGCATAAAGTCCTGCACTCCCACAGGTGTCCCGATGAAAACGGTACCTCACATGTGTGGGTGAAACTACCGGGGCGCCAAGGGGAAAGCCCAAAACATCCCTAACCCCAAAACTTTTCCGACAGCAGAATTTCAAGATTTTTGCAGCTGGGCACACAATACAGATATGGCCCTTGGGTGTCCAAGCCACCAAGAAAAACAGGGAACCCCATGCATTTCCAAAAAGTGGACATCCGTGGGAATCCGCAGAGGTCTGACTTGTGCAAATTCGCCCAGAATGTGTTACCTAAAAACCCGGCAAAATCCAAAATGTGGCAAAAAACCCCAATTTCTGCACATTTCACTCGGCTCACCCACCGAAACACGCCACCAACAACACATGGTCTATGGTCCTGCGTTCCCACAGGAGTCCTGATGAAAACAGTACCTCACATATGTGGGTGGACCTACCTGAGCGCCAAGAGGAAAGCCTAAAACACCCCTAACCCCAAGTCTTTTCTGACAGCTGAATTTCACAATTTTTGCAGACGGGCACACCATACAGGTATGGGTCTAGAGTGTCCAAGCCACCAGGGAAAACAGGGAACACCATGCATTTCCGAAAAGAGTACTTAAGTGGGAATCCGCAGAGGACCGACTTGTGCAAATCAGCCCAGAATGTATTACCCAGAAACCTAAGCAAAATCCAAAATGTGGCAAAAAACCCCCAATTTCCGCAAATTTCACTCGGCTCACCCACCGAAACACACTGCCAACAACACATGGCCTACAGTTCTGCGTTTGCACAGGTGTCCCGATGAAAACGCTACCTCACATGTGCCGGTGTACCTACCTGAGTGCCAAGGGGAAAGCATAAAAAACCCTAAACCCAAGTCTTTTCCAACAGTTTAATATATGAATTTTTGCAGACGGGCAGACCATAAAGATGTGAGCCTCGGGTGTCGAAGCCACCAAGGAAAACAGGGAACCCATTGCATTTCAGAAAAATGCGGAAATCCATGGTGGGAATCCACAGAGGTCTGACTTGTGCAAATCGGCCCAGACTTTATTACGCAGAAACCCTGGCAAAGTACCAAATGTGGCAAAAAAAACCCAATTTCCATATATTTCACTCAGCTCACCCACGAAACACACTGCCAACAACACATGGCCTATGGTCCTGCATTCCCACTGGTGTCCCGATGAAAACAGCACCTCACATATGTGGGTGCACCTATCTGGGCACTAAGGGTGAAGCCTAAAACCCCCCTAACCCTGAGTATTTTCTGACAGCTGAATTTCACGATTTTTCGAGACGGGCATACCATACAAATATGGGCTTAGGGTGTCCAAGCCACCAAGGAAAACAGGTAACCCCATGCATTTCCGAAAAGAGGACACCTGTGGGAATCCGCAGAGGTCTGATTTGCACAAATCGGCAATGAATGTATTACCCACAAACCCTGGCAAAATCCGAAATATGGGGAAAAAAAACAAATTTCCACACATTTCACTCGGCTCACCCACAGAAAAATACCGCAAACAACACATGGCCTACCGTCCTTCGTTCCCACAGGTGTCCCGATGAAAACGGTAACTCACATATGTGGGTGCACCTATCTGGGCGCCAAGAGGAAAGCCTAAAACACCCCTAACCCCAAGTCTTTTCTGACAGCTGAATTATACAATTTTTGCAGACGGGCACACCATACAATTATGGGCCTAGAGTGTCCAACCTACCAAGGAAAACGGGGAACACCATGCATTTCCAAAATGAGTACATCCGTGGGAATCCGCAGAGGTCTGACTTGTGCAAATCGGCCCAGAATGAATTACCCAGAAACCCCAGCAAAATCCAAAATGTGGCAAAAGAACCCCAATTTCCGCACATTTCACTCGGCTCACCCACCGAAACACGCCGCCAACAACACATGGCCTATGGTCCTGCATTTGCATTGGTGTCCCGATGAAAACGGTACCTCACATGTGCGGGTGTACCTACCTGGGTGCCAAGGGGAAAGCATAAACATCCCTAAACCCAAGTCTTTTCCAACAGCTCAATGTCAGGATTTTTGCAGACAGGCACACCATAAAGATGTGAGCCTCGGGTTTCCAAGCCTCTAAGGAAAACCAGGAACCCCATGCATTTCCAAAAAGCAGAAATCCATGGTGGGAATCCGCAGAGGTCTGACTTGTCCAAATGGGCCCAGACTTTATTACCCAGGATCCCTGGCAAAGTCCAAAATGTGGTGAAAAAAACCCGATTTCCACATATTTCACTCGGCTCACCCACCGAAACACGCTGCCAACAACACATGGCCTACCGTCCTGCATTTCCACAGGTGTCCTGGTGAATATGGTACCTCACATGTGTGGGTGCACCTACCTGGGACCAAGGGGAAAGCCTAAAACTCCCCTAACCCCACGTATTTTCTGACAGCTGAATTTCATGATTTTTCCAGATGGGCATAGCATACAAATATGGGCCTAAGGTGTCCAAGCCACCAAGGAAAACAGGGAACCCCATGCATTTCGGAAAAGACGACACCCTTGGGAATCTGCAGAGGTCCGATTTGCACAAATCGGCACATAATTTATTACACAGTAATCCTGGAAAAGTCTGAAATGTGGCGAAAAAACACCAATTTAAACATATTTCACTCAGCTCATCCACCGAAATATGCTGCCAACAACATATGGCCTACCGTCCTGCATTTCCACAGGTGTCCTGATGAATATGGTACCTCACATGTGTGGGTGCACCTATCTGGGTGCCAAGGGGAAAGCCTAAAACACCCTAAGCCCAAGTCTTTTGCGACAGCTGAATTTCACAATTTTTCCAGACTGGCACACCACACAGATAAGGGCCTAGGGTGTCCAAGCCACCAAGGAAAATAGGGAACCCCATGCATTTTTGAAAATAGGATATCCGTGGGAATCTTCAGAGGTCTGACTTGTGCAAATTGGCCCAGAATGTATTACCCATAAACCCTGTTAAAATCTGAAATGTGGCAAAAAAAACTATTTCTGCACATTTCACCCAGCTCACCCACCGAAACAAGCTGCCAACAACACATGGCCTACCTTCCTGCGTTCCCACAGGTGTCCCGATGAAAACGGTACTTCACATGTGTGGGTGCACCTACCTGGGCGCAAAGGGGAAAGCCTAAAACATCCCTAACCCCAAGTCTTTTCCGACAGCTGAATTTCAAGATTTTTGCAGATGGGCACACAATACAGATATGGGCCTTGGGTTTCCAAGTCACAGAGGAAAACAGGAAACCCCATGTATTTCCAAAAAGAGGACATCTGTGGGAATCCGCAGAGGTCTGACTTGTGCAAATCGGCCCAGAATGTATTTCCTAAAAACCTGGCAAAAACCAAAATGTGGCAAAAAACCCCCAATTTCTGCACATTTCATTCGGCTCACCCACAAAACACGAAGCCAACAACACATGGCCTATTGTCCAGCATTCCCCCAGGTGTCCCGATGAAAACGGTACCTCACATGTGAGGGTGTACCTACCTGAGTGCCAAGGGGAAAGCATAAACAACCTTAAACGCAAGTCTTTTCCGACAACTTAATGTCACGATTTTTGCAGACGGGCACACCATAAAGATTTGAGCCTCGGGTGTCCAAGCCACCAAGGAAAACAGGGAACCCCATGCATTTCAGAAAAGCGGAAACCCTTGGGAATCTTCAGAGGTCTGACTTGCACAAATCGGCCAAGACTTTCTTACCCAGAAACCCCGACAATATCCAAAATGTGGCGAAAAAAACCCAATTTCCACATATTTCACTCAGCTCACCCACCGAAACATGCTGCCAACAACGCATGGCCTATGGTCCTGCGTTCCCAATGGTGTCCTTATGAAAACAGTACCTCACATATGTGGGTGCACCTACCTGGGACCAAGGGGAAAGCCTAAAACCACCCTAACCCCACATATTTTCTGACAGCTGAATTTCATGATTTTTCCAGATGGGCATACCATACAAATATGGGCCTAGGGTGTCCAAGCCACCAATGAAAACAAGGAACCCCATGCATTTCGGAAAAGACGACACCCTTGGGAATCTGCAGAGGTCCGATTTGCACAAATCGGCACAGAATTTATTACACAGTAACCCTGGCAAATTCTGAAATGTGGCGAAAAAACACCAATTTCCACATATTTCACTCAGCTCACCCACCGAAACACGCTGCCAACAGCACATGGCCTACCGTCCTACATTCCCACATGTGTCCCGATGAAAACGACACCTCACATGTGCGGGTGCACCTACCTGGGTGCCAAGGGGAAAGCATAAACAACCCTAAACCCAAATCTTTTCCGACAGCTTAATGTCACGATTTTTGCAGACGGGCACACCATAAAGATGTGAGCCTTGGGTCTCTAAGCCACCAAGGAAAACAGGGAACTCCATGCATTTCCGAAAAGCGGAAATCCTTGGGAATCTGCAGAGGTCTGACTTGCACAAATCGGCCAAGACTTTATTACCCAGAAACCCCGGCAAAGTCCAAAATGTGGCAAAAAAAACCCCAGTTTCCACATATTTCACTCAGCTCACCCACCGAAACATGCTGCCAACAACACATGGCATATGGTCCTGCGTTCCCACTGGTGTCCCGATGGAAACAGTACCTCACATGTGTGGGTGCACCTACCTGTGCACCAAGGGGAAAGCCTAAAACCCCCCTGACCCCAAGTATTTTCTGACAGCTGAATTTGACGATTTTTCCAGACGGGCATACCATACAAATATGGGCCAAGGGTGTCCAAGCCACCAAGGAAAACAGGGAACCCCATGCATTTCCGAAAAGAGGACAACCGTGGGAATCCACAGAGGTCTGATTTGTGCAAATCGGCACAGAATTTATTACACAGAAACCCTGGCAAAATCTAAAATGTGGCGAAAATAAAACAATTTCCACATATTTCACTCAGCTCACCCATCGAAACACGATGCCAACAACACATGCCCTATGGTCCTGCGTTCCCACAGGTGTCCCCATGAAAACGGTACCTCACGTGTGGGTGCACGTACCTGGGCGCCAAGGGTAAAGCCTAAAACATCCCTAACCCCAAGTCTTTTCCGACATCTGAATTTCAAGATTTTTGCAGACAGGCACACAATACAGATATGGGCCTTGGGTGTCCAAGCCACCAAGGAAAACAGGGAACCCCATGCATTTCCGAAAAGCGGAAATCCTTCGGAATCTGCAGAGGTCTGACTTGCGCAAATCGGCCAAGACTTTATTACCCAGAAACCCCGGCAAAGTCCAAAATGTGGTGAAAAAAACCCAATTTCCACATATTTCACTCAGCTCACCCACTGAAACATGCTGCCAACAACACATGGCATATGGTCCTGCGTTCCCACTTGTGTCCCGATGAAAACAGTACATCACATGTGGGGATGCACCTACCTGGGAACAAAGGGGAAAGCCTAAAACCCCCTAACCCCAAGTATTTTCTGACAGCTGAATTTCACGATTTTTCCAGACGGACATACCATACAAATATGGGCCTAGGGTGTCCAAGCCACCAAGGAAAACAGGGAACCCCATGCATCTCCGAAAAGAGGACACCCGTGGGAATCTGCAGAGGTCTGATTTGTTCAAATAGGCACAGAATTTATTACACAGAAACCCTGGCAAAGTCTGAATTGTGGCAAAAAAAAAACAATTTCCTCATATTTCACTCAGCTCACCCACCGAAACACGCTGCCAACAACACATGGCCTATGGTCCTGTGTTCCCACACGTGTCCTGATGAAAACGGTACTTCACATTTGCGGGTGTACCTATCTGGGTGCCAAGGAGAAAGCATAAACACCCCTAAACCCAAGTCTTTTCCGACAGCTTAATGTCACGATTTTTGCAGACGGGCACACCATAAAGATGTGAGCCTTGGGGGTCCAAGCCACCAAAGAAAACATAGAACCCCATGCATTTCTGAAAAACAGAAATCCTTGGGAATCTGCAGAGGTCTGACTTGTGCAAATCGGCCAAGACTTTATTACCCAGAAAACCCGACAAATTCCAAAATATGGCGAAAACCCCCAATTTCCACACATTTCACTCAGCTCACCCCACGAAACATGCTGCCAACTACACATGGCCTATGGTCCTGCGTTCCCACTGGTGCCCCGATGAAAACAGTACCTCACATGTGTGGGTGCACCTACCTGGGCACCGAGGGGAAAGCCTAAAACTCCCCTAACCCTAAGTATTTTCTGACAGCTGACTTTCATGATTTTTCCAGACGGTTATACCATACAAATATAGGCCTAGGGTGTCCAAGCCACCAATGAAAACAGGGAACCCCATGCATTTCCGAAAAGAGGACTCCCGTTGGAATCCGCATAGGTCTGATTTGTGTAAATCGGCACAGAATGTATTACCCACAAACCCCAACAAAATCCGAAATGTGGGAAAAAAAAACAAATTTCCACACATTTCACTCGACTCACCCACCGAAACATGACGCCAACAACACATGGCCTACCGTCCCTCGTTCCCACAGAAGTCCTGATGAAAACGGTACCTCACATATGTGAGTGCATCTACCTGGGAGCTAAGAGGAAAGCATAAAACACCCCTACCCCAAGTCTTTTCTGACAGCTGAATTTTACAATTTTTGCAGACGGGCACACCATACAGTTATGGGCCTAGAGTGTCCAAGCCACCAAGGAAAACAGAGAACCCAATGTATTTCCAAAAAGAGGACATTGTGGGAATCCGCAGAGGTCAGACTTGTGCAAATCGGCCCAGAATGTATTACCTAAAAACCCAGCAAAATCCAAAATGTGGCAAAAAGCCCCCAATTTCTGAACATTTCACTCGGCTCACCCACTGAAACACGCTGCCAACAGCACATAGCCTATCGTCCAGCATTCCCCCAGGTATCCTGATGAAAACGGTACCTCACATGTGCGGGTTTACCTACCTGGGTGCCAAGGGGAAAGCATAAACAACCTTAAACCGAAGTCTTTTCCAAAAACTTAATGTCACGATATTTGCAGACGGGCACACCATAAAGATATGAGCCTCGAGTGTCCGTGCCACCAAGGAAAACAGGAAACCCCATGCATTTCCGAATAGCGGAAATCCTTGGGAATGTGCAGAGAACTGAGTTTCGCAAATCGGCCAAGACTTTATTTCCCAGAAACCCCAGCAAAATCCAAAATGTGGCGAAAAAAAACCTTTTTCCACATATTTCACTCAGCTCACCCACCGAAACATGCTGCCAACAACACATGGCCTATGGTTCTACGTTCCCACTGGTGTCCCAATGAAAACAGTACCTCACATGTGTGAGTGCACGTACCTGGGCGGCAAGGGGAAAACCTAAAACATCCCTAACCCTAAGTCTTTTTCCACAGATGAATTTCAAGATTTTTGCAGACGGGCACACAATACAGATATGGGCCTTGGGTGTCCAAGCCACCAAGGAAAACAGGGAACCCCATGCATTTCCGAAAAGAGGACAACCGTGGAAATCCACAGAGGTCTGAACTGTGCAAATCGGCCCAGAATTTATTACCTAAAAACGCGGCAAATTCAGAAATGTGGTAAAAAAAAACAATTTCCGCATATTTCACTTGGCTAACCCACCGAAACACGCCACCAACAACACATGGCCTATGTTCCTGCGTTCCCACAGGTGTCCCGATGGAAACGGTACCTCACATGTGTGGGTGCACCTAGCTGGGCACCAAGGGGAAAGCCTTAAACACCCCAAACCCCAAGTGTTTTCCTACAGCTGAATATCATGATTTTTGCAGACAGGCAGACCATACAGATATGGGCCTCGGGTGTCCAAGCCACCAAAGAAAACAGGGAACCCCATGCATTTCCGAAAAGAGGACATCCGTGGGAATCCACAGATGTCTGTCATGTGCATATCGGCCGAGAATGTATTACCCATAAACCCCAGCAAAGTCTGAAATGTGGCGAAAAAAAAGCTATTTCCGCACATTTCACTCAGCTCACCCACCAAAACAAGCTGCTAACATCACATGGCCTAAAGTCCTGCACTCCCACAGGTGTCCCGATGAAAACGGTACCTCACATGTGTGGGTGAAACTACCGGGGCGCCAAGTGGAAAGCCTAAAACATCCCTAACCCCAAAACTTTTCCGACAGCAGAATTTCAAGATTTTTGCAGCTGGGCACACAATACAGATATGGCCCTTGGGTGTCCAAGCCACCAAGGAAAACAGGGAACCCCATGCATTTCCAAAAAGTAGACATCCGTGGGAATCCGCAGAGGTCTGACTTGTGCAAATCGGCCCAGAATGTATTACCTAAAAACCCGGCAAAATGCAAAATGTGGCAAAAAACCCCAATTTCCTCACATTTCACTCGGCTCACCCACCGAAACACGCCACCAACAACACATGGACTATGGTCCTGCGTTCCAACAGGGGCCCTGATTAAAACAGTACCTCACATATGTGGGCGGACCTACCTGAGCGCCAAGAGGAAAGCCTAAAACACCCCTAACCCCAAGTCTTTTCTGAAAGCTGAATTTCACAAATTTTGCAGACGGGCACACCATACAGGTATGGGTCCAGAGTGTCCAAGCCACCAAGGAAAACAGGGAACACCATGCATTTCCGAAAAGAGTACATCCGTGGGAATCCGAAGAGGTCCAACTTGTGCAATTCGGCCCAGAAGGTATTACCCAGAAACCTAAGCAAAATCCAAAATGTGGCAAAAAAAACCCAATTTCCGCAAATTTCACTCGGCTCACCCACCAAAACACACTGCCAACAACACATGGCCTACAGTACTGCGTTCCCACAAGTGTCCCGATGAAAACGGTACCTCACTTGTGCCGGTGTACCTACCTGGGTGCCAAGGGGAAAGCATAAAAAACCCTAAACCCAAGTCTTTTTCAACAGCTTAATGTCACAATTTTTGGAGACGGGCACACCATAAAGAAGTGAGCCTTGGGTGTCCAAGCCACCAAGGAAAACAGGGAACCCATTGCATTTCCGAAAAGCGGAAATCCATGGTGGGAATCCACAGAGGTCTGACTTGTGCAAATCGGCCCAGACTTTATTACGCAGAAACCCTGGCAAAGTACCAAATGTGTCAAAAAAAACCCAATTTCCACATATTTCACTCAGCTCACCCACGAAACACACTGCCAACAACACATGGCCTATGGTCCTGCGTTCCCACTGGTGTCCCGATGAAAACAGCTCCTCACATGTGTGGGTGCACCTACCTGGGCACTAAGGGTAAAGCCTAAAACCCCCCTAACCCTGAGTATTTTCTGACTGCTGAATTTCACGATTTTTCCAGACAGGCATACCATACAAATATGGGCCTAGGGTGTCCAAGCCACCAAGGAAAACAGGTAACCCCATGCATTTCCGAAAAGAGGACACCCGTTGGAATCCACAGAGGTCTGATTTGTGCAAATCGGCACTGAATTTATTACCCACAAACCCTGGCAAAATCCGAAATATGGGGAAAAAAACAAATTTCCACACATTTCACTCAGCTCATCCACAGAAAAATGCTGCCAACAACACATGGCCTACTGTCCTTCCTTCCCACAGGTGTCTCGATGAAAACGGTACCTCACATATGTGGGTGTACCTACCTGGGCGCCAAGAGGAAAGCCTAAAACACCCCTAACCCCAAGTCTTTTCTGACAGCTGAATTATACAATTTTTGCAGACGGGCACACCATACAGTTATGGGCCTAGAGTGTCCAAGCCACCAAGGAAAACAGGGAACGCCATGCATTTCCGAAATGAGAACATCCGTGGTAATCCGCAGAGGTCTGACTTGCACAAATTGGCCCAGAATGTATTACCTAGAAACCCCAGCAAAATCCAAAATGTGGCAAAAGAACCCCAATTTCTGCACATTTCACTCGGCTCACCCACCGGAACACGCCGCCAACAACACATGGCCTACTGTCCTGCATTCCCATTGGTGTCCCGATGAAAACGGTACCTCACATGTGCGGATGTACCTACCTGGGTGCCAAGGGGAAAGCATAAACATCCCTAAACCCAAGTCTTTTCCAACAGCTCAATGTCAGGAATTTGGCAGACAGGCACACCATAAAGATGTGAGCCTCGGGTATCCAAGCCACCAAGGAAAACCAGGAACCCCATGCATTTCCGAAAAGCGGAAATCTGTGGTGGGAATCCGCAGAGGTCTGACTTGTCCAAATCGGCCCAGACTTTATTACCCAGGAACCCTGGCAAAGTCCAAAATTTGCTGAAAAAAACACAATTTACACATATTTCACTCGGCTCAACCACCAAAACACACTGCCAACAACACATGGCCTACCGTCCTGCATTTCCACAGGTGTCCCAATGAATATGGTACCTCACATGTGTGGGTGCACCTACCTGGGCGCCAAGGGGAAAGCCTAAAACACCCTAAGCCCAAGTCTTTTGCGTCAGCTGAATTTCACAATTTTTCCAGACTGGCACACCACACAGATAAGGGCCTAGGATGTCCAATCCACCAGGGAAATTAGGGAACCCTATGCATTTCTGAAAAGTGGAAACCCTTGGGAATCTGCAGAGGTCTGACTTGCACAAATCGGCGAAGACTTTATTACCCAGGAATCCCGGCAAAGTCCAAAATGTGGCGAAAAAACCCCAATTTCCACATATTTCACTCAGCTCACCCACCGAAACATGCTGCCAACAACACATGGCCTATGGTCCTGCATTCCCAATGGTGTCCTAATGAAAACAGTACCTCACATATGTGGGTGCACCTACCTGGGACCAAGGGGAAAGCCTAAAACCCCCCTAACCCCACGTATTTTCTGACAGCTGAATTTCATGATTTTTCCAGATGGGCATACCATACAAATATGGGCCTAGGATTTCCATGCCACCAAGGAAAACAGGGAACCCCATGCATTTCCGAAAAGACGACACCCTTGGGAATCTGCAGAGGTCCGATTTGCACGAATCGGCACAGAATTTATTACACAGAAACCCAGGCAAAGTCTGAAATGTGGTGAAAAAACACCAATTTCCACATATTTCACTCAGCTCACCCGCCGTAACACGCTGCCAACAACACATGGGCTATGTTCTTGCGTTCCCACAGGTGTCCCGATGAAAACGGTACCTCACATGTGTGGGTGCACGTACCTGGGCGCCAAGGGGAAAACCTAAAACATCCCTAACCCCAAGTCTTTTACAAAAGCTGAATTTCTAGATTTTTGCAGACAGGCACACAATACAGATATGGGCCTTGGGTGTCAACGCAACTAAGCAAAACAGGGAACCCCATGCATTTCCAAAAAGAGGACATCCGTGGGAACCCGCAGAGGTCTGACTTGTGCCAATCTGGCCAGAATGTATCAACTAAAAACCTGGCAAATGCCGAAATGTGGAAAAAAAAACACAATTTATGGACATTTCACTCGGCTCAACCATCGAAACACACCGCCAACAACACATGGCCTACCGTCTTGCATTTCCACAGGTGTCCCGATGAACACGGTACCTCACATGTGTGGGTGCACCTACCTGGATAGAAGGGGAAAGGCTAAAACACCCCTAATCCCAAGTCTTTTCCGACTGCTGAGTTTCACGATTTTTGCAGACGGGCACACCATACAGATATGGGACTCGGGTGTCCAAGCCACCAAGGAAAACAGGGAACCCCATGCATTTCAGAAAAGAGGACATCCGTGGGAATCCACAGAGGTCTGACTTATGCAAATAGGCCCAGAATGTATTACCCGGAAACCCCGACAAAGTCTGCAACGTGGCATAAAAGAAACTATTTCTGCACATTTCACTCGGCCCACTCACCGAAACAAGCTGCCAACAACACATGGCCTACCGTCCTGCCTTCCCACAGGTGTCCTGATTAAACCGGAACCTCACATGTGTGGGTACACCTACCTGGGCACCAAGGGGAAAGCCTAAAACACCCCTAACCCCAAGTCTTTTCCGACAGCTGAATTTCAGGATTTTTGCAGATATGCATACAATACAGATATGGGCCTTGGGTGTCCAAGACACCAAGGAAAACAGGGAACCCCATACATTTCTGAAAAGAGGATATGTGTGGGAATCCGCAGAGGTCTGACTTGTGCAAATAGGCCCAGAATGTACCCCAGCAAAATCTAAAATGTAGCAAAAAAAACCCCAATTTCCGCACATTTCACTCGGCTCACCCACCGAAACACGTTGCCAACAACACATGGCCTACCGTCCTGCGTTCCACAGGTGTCCTGATGAAAATGGTACCTCACATGTGTGGGTGTACCTACCTGGGTGCCAAGGGGAAAGCATAAACAACCCTAAACCCAAATCTTTTCCGACAGCTTAATGTCACGATTTTTGCAGATGGGCACAACATAAAGATGTGATCCTTGGATGTCCAAGCCACCAAGGAAAACAGGAAACTCCATGCATTTCCGAAAAGCAGAAATCCTTGGGAATCTGCAGAGGTCTGACTTGCACAAATCGGCCAAGAGTTTATTACCCAGAAACCACGGCAAAGTCCAAAATGTGGCAAAAAAAATCCAGTTTCCATATATTTCACACAGCTCGCCCACCGAAACATGCTGCCAAGAACACATGGCATATGGTCCTGCGTTCCCACTGGTGTCCTGATGGAAACAGTACCTCACATGTGTGGGTGCACCTACCTGTGCACCAAGGGGAAGCCTAAAACCCCCCTGACTCCAAGTATTTTCTGACAGCTGAATTTGACGATTTTTCCAGACAGGCATACCATACAAATATGGGCCAAGGGTGTCCAAGCCACCAAGGAAAACAGGGAACCCCATGCATTTCCGAAAAGAGGACAACCGTGGGAATCCGCAGAGGTCTGATTTGCGCAAATTGGCACAGAATTTATTACACAGAAACCCTGGCAAAATCTAAAATGTGGCGAAAAAAAAAACAATTTCCACATATTTCACTCAGCTCACCCACCGAAACACGATGCCAACAACACATGGCCTATGGTCATGCGTTCCCACAGGTGCCCCGATGAAAATGGTACCTCACATGTTTGGGTGCACGGACCTGGGCGCCAAGGGTAAAGCCTAAAACATCCATAACCCCAAGTCTTTTCCGACAGCTGAATTTCAAGATTTTTGCAGACAGGCACACAATACAGATATGGGCCTTGGGTGTACAAGCCACCAAGGAAAACAGGGAACCCCATGCATTTCTGAAAAGCGGAAATCCTTCGGAATCTGCAGAGGTCTGACTTGCGCAAATCGGCCAAGACTTTATTACCTAGAAACCCCGGCAAAGACCAAAATGTGGTGAAAAAAACCCAATTTCCACATATTTCACTCAGCTCACTCACTGAAACATGCTGCCAACAACACATGGCATATGGTCCTGCGTTCCCACTTGTGTCCCGATGAAAACAGTACCTCACATGTGGGGATGCACCTACCTAAGAACAAAAGGGAAAGCCTAAAACCCCACTAACCCCAAGTATTTTCTGACAGCTGAATTTCTCGATTTTTCCAGACGGGCATACCATACAAATATGGGCCTAGGGTGTCCAAGCCACAAAGGAAAACAGGGAACCCCATACATCTCCGAAAAGAGGACACCCGTGGGAATCCGCAGAGGTCTGATTTGCGCAAATCGGCACAGAATTTATTACACAGAAACCCTGGCAAAGTCTGAAATGTTTCAAAAATACCCCAATTTCCTCATATTTCACACAGCTCACCCACCGAAACACGCTGCCAACAAAACATGGCCTATGGTCCTGTGTTCCCACACATGTCCTGATGAAAACGGTACCTCACATGTGCGGGTGTACCTATCTGGGTGCCAAGGGGAAAGCATAAACACCCCTAAACCCAAGTCTTTTCCGACAGCTTAATGTCACGAATTTTCCAGACGGGCACACCATAAAGATGTGAGCCTCGGGTGTCCAAGCCACCAAGGAAAACAGGGAACCCCATGCATTTCCGAAAAGCGGAAATCCTTGGGAATCTGCAGGGGTCTGACTTGCACAAATCGGCCAAGACTTTATTACCAAGAAATGTGGCAAAAAACCCCCAATTTCCACATATTTCACTCAGCTCACCAACCGAAACACGCTGCCAACAACACATTGCCTATGGTCCGGCGTTCCCACTGGTGTCCCGATGAATACAGTACCTCACATGTGTGGGTGCACCTACCTGGGCACCAACGGGAAAGCCTAAACCCTCCCTAAACCCAGGTTTTTGATGAATCTGAATTTCACGATTTTTCCAGATGGACTACCATACAAATATGGGCCTAGGGTGTCCAAGCCACCAAGGAAAACAGGGAAACCCATGCATTTCCGAAAAGAGGACACCCATGGGAATCTGCAGAGGTCTGATTTGCGCAAATCGGTACAGAATCTATTACCCAGAAACCCCTGCAAAATCTGAAATGTGGGGAAAACCCCCAAATTTCCAAACATTTCACTTGGCTCACCCACCAAAACATGCGGCCAACAACACATGGCCTACCGTCCTCCGTTTCCACACGTGTATCGATGAAAACAGTACCTCACATATGTAGGTGCACCTACCTGGGCACCAAGGGGAAAGCCTAAAACACCCCTAACCGCAAGTCTTTTCTGACAGCTGACTTTCATCATTTTTGCAGACGGACACACCATAAAGATATGGGCCTATGGTGTCCAAGCCACCAAGGAAAACAGGGAACCGCATGCATTTCCGAAAAGATGACACCCGTGGGAATCCACAGAGGTATGATTTGCACAGATCGGCCCACAATTTATTACCTAAAAACGTGGCAAATTCTGAAATATGGCAAAAAAAAAACAATTTCCACACATTTCACTTGGCTCACCCAACGAAACAAGCCGCCAACAACACATGGCCTAAAGTCATGCATTTCCACAGGTGTCCCGATGAACACGGTACCTCACATGTGTGGGTGCACCTAAATGGGTGCCAAGGGGAAAGCCTAAAACACCCCTAAACCCAAGTATTTTCCGACAGTTGAATTTCACAATTTTTCCAGACGGGCACACCACAAAGATATGGGCCTAGGATGACCAAGCCACCAAGGAAAATAGGGAACCCCATGCATTTCTGAAAAGAGGATAGCCGTGGGAATCTGCAGAGGTCTGACTTGCGCAAATCGGCCAAGACTTTATTGCCCAGAAACCCCGGCAAAGTCCAAAATGTGGCGAAAAAACCCCAATTTCCACATATTTCACTCAGCTCACCCACCGAAACACGCTACCAACAACACATGACCTATGGTACGGTGTTCCCACTGGTCTCCCATTGAAAACAGTACCTCACATGTGTGGGTGCACCTACCTGGGCACCAAGGGGAAAGCCTAAAACACCCCTAACCCTAAGTATTTTCTGACAGCTGAATTTCAGGATTTTTCCAGACGGGCATACCATACAAATATTGGCCTAGGGTGTCCAAGCCACCAAGGAAAACAGGGAACCCCATGCATTTACGAAAAGAGGACACCCGTGGGAATCCGCAGAGGTCTGATTTGTGCAAATCGGCGAACCCCGACAAAATCCGAAAATGTGGGGGAACAAAAACAAATTTCCACACATTTCACTCGGCTCAACCACCGAAACATGCCGCCAAAAACACATGGCCTACCTTCGTTCGTTCCCACAGGTGTCCCGATAAAAACGGTACCTCACATATGTGGCTGCACCTACCTGGGCGCCAAGAGGAAAGCCTAAAACACCCCTAACCCCAAGTCTTTTTTGACAGCTGAATTTCACAATTTTTGCAGAGGTGCACACCATACAGTTATGGGCCTAGAGTGTCCAAGCTACCAAGGAAAACAGGGAACACCATGCATTTCTGAAAAGAGGACATCCGTGGGAATCCGCAGAGGTCTGACTTGTGCAAATCGGCCCAGAATGTTTCACCCAGAAACCCCAGCAAAATCCAAAATGTGGCAAAAAAAATCCAATTTCCGAACATTTCACTCGGCTCACCCACCGAAACACGCCGCCAACAACACATGGCCTACCGTCCTGCGTTCCCATTGGTATCCCGATGAAAACAGTACCTCACATGTGCGGGTGTATCTACCTGGGTGCCAAGGGGAAATCATAAACAACCCTAAACCCAAGTCTTTTCCAACAGCTCAATGTCACGATTTTTGCAGACGGGCACAATATAAAGATGTGAGCCCCGGGACTCCAAGCCACCTAAGAAAAGAAAGAATCCCATGCATTTCTGAAAAGCGGAAATCCGTGGTGGGAATCCGAAGAGGTCTGACTTGTGCAAATCGGCCCAGACTTTATTACCCAGAAACCCTGGCAAAGTCCAAAATGTGGTGAAAACCCCGCAATTTCCACATATTTCACTCAGCTCACCCACCGAAACACGCTGCCAACAACCCATGGCCTATGGTCCTGCATTACCACAGGTGTCCCCATGAAAACAGTACCTCACATGTGTGGGTGCACCTACCTGGGCATCAAGGGGAAAGCCTAAAACCCCCTAACTCCAAGTATTTTCTGACACCTGAATTTCACGATTTTTCCAGATGGGCATACCATACAAATATGGGCCTAGGGTGTCCAAGCCATCAAGGAAAACAGGGAACCCCATGCATTTCTGAAAAGAGAACACCCGTGGAAATCCGCAGAGGTCTGATTTGTGCAAATCGGCACAGAATTTATTACCCAGAAACCCTGGCAAAGTTTGAAATGTGGGTGAAAAAAAACAAATTTCCGCTCATTTCACTCGGTTCACCCACTGAAACATGCTGCCAATAGCACATGGCCTACAGTCCTGCGTTCCCACAGGTGTCCCGATGAATACGGTACCTCACATATGTGGGTACACCTACCTGGGCACCAAGAGGAAAGCCTAAAACACCCATAAAACCAAGTATTTTCTGACAGCTGAATTTCACCATTTTTGCAGACGGGCACACCATAAAGATAAGGGCCTATGGTGTCCAAGCCACCAAGGAAAACAGGGAACCCCATCCATTTCCGAGAAGAGGATATCGTGGGAATCCACAGCGGTCTGACTTGCGCAAATCGTCCAGAATTTATTACCCAGAAACCCCGGCAAAGTTTGAAACGTAGCTAAAAAAAACTATTTCCGCACATTTCACTCGGCTCACCCAACTGAAACACGCTGCCAACAACACATCATGGCTGTTAGGCAGAGTCCTGTGCAGTTCCCTTGGGGAACACTGCAAAAAGATTAAGACTACAGGAGTAAGCAGTAAACCCAATTGTTAGCAGTCTACACCACTCAGATTTAACTGGTAGCTGTGGCTGAGCAGTCATACTTCTCTCAAGAAGAGTAGGGCAGTATGTAGAGTATACACAATAGGGCCAAAACACAGCAGAGCAAACAAACACTGACCAGAGCTTTGTATAAAAAGTATATAATTATCTATTTAAAACACACTTTATGGCATATACTAGCACTCTCAAGCAAAAGCAAGTTAAAACAAAGTCAGGTAAAGCATACACACCTCCCTTAATAGCTATCAGACAAGTCAGGGTTAAAACACTACTATTTGTGAGAACAGATGTGAGCGCTTAACCAAGATGGCACTCTGATTATGTATTTAAAAGGAGAGTAAAAGGCAGAGCATACAAATAAAACAGTTCCCAACACTTTTAAGAGTTCAGAGCAAGGGGAGAAAGGCAGGTTATACTGTAGAGCCAAAGTTCATAGATCAGGCCCACTGTAAATGGAGCAAAGTGAAATGTGCCCAGGATCACATGGTTTAAAGTGCACTAAAAGTCTTTGCCGAGTGTCCAAAAGAGGTTGTGGTGATTCAGAAGATATAGTTAAAAGGCCTGGAGCCAACCCAGTTTAGAAGCCAAGGATTTAAGGGTCACCTTTAGCAATCTGTAGAAAGGGAGGCCAGGCAGGACACAGTACCTTAAAGAGAAAGGAAGCTCCAGCGGGGGCAGTTTTTCCTGGCAGTGGTTGAGGTTCGTGGTTCCGACCAGGGGAAGCGAAGATCCCGTTGAGGAGGAAACGGGGAGTCTTTGCACTGCACAGGGATGAAACCAGCCGCAGAGTTCCCGATTAAAAGGTGCGGTCCTTTTATTCGCGGTCAAAAGTGGTGAGCCTGGCTATCCGGCCGCCGGGGTGCTTGGCACGGGTGATTCAACCAAGAGATGTCTTTGGAAGGCAAAAAGGGCTAACTGGTTGATCCCACCAGCTCAGAGGAAGAAGACTCGTCCAGCAGAAGATCTTCTCTTGTCGTCGGGAAAGTGGTGAGGTAGTTGCAGCAGGGCTTCACCGGTGGTGTCGTCGTTGCAGATGGCTCAGCTTCTTCCCTCTTCAGATTCTTAGATCCTGTGGCGACTTCTGAAGTTCCAGTTCCAAAGGCCTTGCTTTTATGTAGAAAATCCCCCATTCATCAGCCTAGCTGTCAATCACACAAGCCGGGCGGCTCACCACTGGGCCAATCAGAGTAGAGTGTGACTTGGGTTGCCAAGGCAACGCAGTCCAGGGTGCCAATTCCCCCCTCCACCCTTCCTGTGAACCCAGGCAGAGTGGCACCTTTTGGAGGGCTTCTGTGGAGAAGCACACCAAAAAAGTGGAACAAAGGGCTCGACCTTGGTCAGAGTTACAGAGATGGACACAAACGCCATTTTGGAATCGAGTTCTGGCAAAAAGAGCCAACCGGTGATTTAATATTAAATAAATAAACCGGCGGTATCTTTAACATTGCCCCAAAAAAGTGGTGCGTTTAAAATCAATGGGAAAATCCCATAGAAAATATTCCGGTGGAATATTTTGCGTGGTAACCACTGCCACCAGCCAGAAACTCGACAAGGGGGGACTGGAAAGTGCCCCCTTGAATACAGACCCAGCGGTAATCGAATTACCCCTTACGAGTACTTCCACAATTTGATGGTTTGTACTGGTTCTGTTCACAATTTTGGACTAGTAAAGCCAATGGTGACTTTACATGCCCTGGGAGACAGTAGTCACTCCCAGGGTATGGAGTCTATGTTTCGGGGTCACTGTGAAACCCCTGTGTTACTGCACTGAGGGTGCTGTGTAACACACATACCAGAAAAACAGATGATACCCTATGGAGTAAAAAGAAACCCCATAGCCCATAAGCACATAACAAGTCAAAGACATACCTCAAATCATGCCTAAGAGTGGGAGTAAAAGAGTCTCACTCTTAGCAGGAGAAAAAAACAAACCCCAAAAATCCAGCAAAGCTGCTGGGGGACTCAATAGGTTTGGGAAATTAGCCTTATAAGAGAATTCTCCCTAACAATGGCCTACCGTCCTCCAATGCCACAGGTGTCCTAATGAAAAAAGTACCTCACATGTGTGGGTACACCTCTGGGTGCCAAGGGGAAAGGCTAAAACACCCCTAACCCCAAGTCTTTTCCGACAGCTGAATTTCACGATTTTTGAAGACGGGCACACCATACAGACATGGGCCTCGGGTGTCCAAGGCACAAAAGAAAACAGGGAACCCCATGCATGTCATAAAAGTGGACATTTGTGGGAATCCAAAGAGGTCTAACTTGCGCAACTCAGCCCAGAATTTATTACCCAGACACCCCAGCAAAGTCTGAAATGTGGCGAAAAAGAACCAATTTCTGCACATTTCACTCGGCTCACCCACCAAAACAAGCCGCAAACAACACATGGCCTACCGTCCTGCGTTCCCACAGGTGTCCCGATGAAAACGGTACCTCACATGTGTGGGTGCACCTACCTGGGTGCCAAGGGAAAAGCCTAAAACACCCCTAACCCCAAGTCTTTTCCAACAGCTGAATTTCACGATTTTTCCAGATGGGCACACCATACAGATATGGGCCTAGGGTGTCCAAGCCACCAAGGAAAACAGGGAACTTCATGCATTTCCAAAAAGAGGATATCTGTGGGAATCCAGAGAAGTCTGACTTGCTCAAATCGTCCAGAATTTATTACCCAGAAACCACAGCAAAGTTTGAAATGTGGCTAAAAAAACTATTTCCGTACATTTCACTCGGCTCAACAACTGAAACATGATGCCAACACCACATCATGGCCTACCATCCTCCAAATGCATCAGGTGTCCTAATGAAAACAGTACCTCTCATGTGTGGGTGCACCTCTGGGTGCCAAGGGGAAAGGCTAAAACACCCCTAACCCCAAGTCTTTTCCGACAATTGAATTTCACGATTTTTGAAGACAGCACACCATACAGATATGGTATGCAAATAGGCCCAGAAATTATTACACAGAAACCCCGGCAAAGTCTGAAATGTGGCGGAAAAAAAACTATTTCGGCTCATTTCACTCGGCTCACCCACCGAAACAAGCCGCCAACAAAACATGGCCTACTGTCCTGTATTCCCACAGGTGTCCTGATGAAAACGCTACCTCACATGTGTGGGTGCACCTACCTGGATGCCAAGGGGAAAGCCTAGAAAACCCCTAAACCCAAGTTTTTTCCAACAGCTCAATTTCACCATTTTTGCAGACGGGCACACCATACATATGGGCCTATGGTGTCCAAGCCACCAAGGAAAACAGGGATCCGCATGCATTTCCGAAAAGAGGACACCCGTGGGAATCCGCAGAGGTCTGACTTGCGCAAATTGGCCTAGAATTTATTACCTAAAAAAGCAGCAAATTCTGAAATAAGACCAAAAAACCCCAATTTCCGCACATTTCAATTGGCTCACCCAGCGAAACACGCCGCCAACAACACATGGCCTACCGTCCTGCATTTCCACAGGTGTCCCGATGAATACGGTCCCTCATATGTGTGGGTGCACCTACCTGAACGCCAAGTTGAAAGCCTAATACACCCCTAAGCCAAAGTCTTTTCCGACAGCTGAATTTCACAGTTTTTCCAGACGGGCACACCACACAGATATGGGCCTCGTGTGTCCAAGCCACCAAGAAAAATAGGGAGCCCATGCATTTCTGAAACGAGGACACCAGTGGGAATCCACAGAGGTCTTATTTGTGCAAATCGGCACAGAATTTATTACCCAGAAACACTGGCAAAGTCCGAAATGTGGGGAAAAAAGCACACATTTCCACACATTTCACTCAGCTCACCCACCGAAACATGCTGCCAACAACACATGGCCTACCGTCCTGCGTTCCCACAGGTGTCCCGATGAAAACGGTACTCCACATATGTGGGTGCACCTACCTGGGCGCCAAGAGGAAAGCCTAAAACACCCCTAACCCCAAGTCTTTTCTGACAGCTGAATTTCACCATTTTTGCAGATGGGCACACCACACAGATATGGGCCTGGGCTGTCCAAGCCACCAAGGAAAATAGGGAACCCCATGCATTTCTGAAAAGAGGATATCCGTGGGAATCTGCAGAGGTCTGACTTGAGCAAATTGGCCCAGAATGTTTTACCCAGAAACCCCAGCAAAATCCAAAATGTGGCAAAAAAAACCCAATTTCCGCATATTTCACTCATCTCACACACTTGAACATGCCGCCAACTACACATGGCCTACCGTCCTGCGTTCCCACAGGTGTCCCGATGAAAATGGTACCTCACATGTGTGGGTGCAACTACCTGGGCACCAAGGGGAAAGCCTAAACCCCCCCTAACCCCAAGTATTTTCTGACACCTGAATTTCACGATTTTTCCAGGCAGGCATACCATACAAATATGGTCCTAAGGTGTCCAAGCCACCAAGGAAAACACGGAACCCCATGCATTTAAAAAAAAGATGATATCCGTGGGAATCCGTAGAGGTCTGACTTGTGCAAATCGTCCCAGAATTGATTACCCAGAAACCCTGGCAAAGTCTGAAATGTGGCAAAAAAAACTATTTCCGCACATTTCACTCGGCTCACCCACTGAAACACGCTGCCAACAACACATAATACCGCCGGCGTGACCGCCAAAGTCGTGATCAGGCCCTATGTCTGCTACACGATGGAGAGCTAATTGGAACCATTGGGATTCCTTATCTTCTATTTTGTACATTATATCTACAGTTTTGGTGCTCTTTCTATAAAAAGATCGGTGACAACACACACATACTTGGTTTGGTACTTCAGCAGATGTGCTTTTAAACTTTGCTATTTCTTGTTTGTACATGTTTATTAGAAGATTGGCATTTGTAAGGTTTTCGTTACTCTTCTCTAAAGTTACTGGATTTTTTAAGTGATCGTCACTTCCAAAATATTTGCTCTGAATGTCGTCTATTTTTTCAAGGAGTTCTTTGCCTCTGCCATGTTGGAGAATGTTGTTAAAATGCTGCAGTTCTAAAGCAGGACCTTTTGCATAATACAGTGTCTGGACAAGATTCCGTAGATTGTGTTGCTAACATTTTGATGTGGTGGAATGTGCTTCTGCAAGCAGGTCCTGAAATACAGGCTACTGAATGTCCTCGCAGTCCATTCTAATTGGGTGCTGGACAGGAGTCCATGGTTTGCAAAGTTGCTATTCTAATTTTCTCTTTTACTTTCACATAGTGATTGAGGAATTGGTGTATAAAGATTTGAAGGATTGCTTTTGTACATTACACATTGAGGTGCAGGACCATTTGTAGACTGGACATATTGGTTCGATGGAATGGAGAGTTGATTGTAAATTTGTTGGGGAAATTTATTCAATGAGGGTTTCTTCTGCCATAATGACGTTGTCTACCATTTCATACCCTTGGCCACTCCTATATATGGCAATTGGGTTTTTCTGCTCTTGTTTGCATGTCTCTTCATTTGAAAATGGTTCTGGGCTGGTTGTGTGAATCCACTCACCTGCACAGAAGTTTGCAAAGGTATTTCTGTTGACATTGTGCATGTTTTGAAGCACTTTTTGGGTTTACTGATTAATTTGTTAGTGGTTTAATTCTGGTTAAAATGAATATAAACAATTTTCTTTTGAGGAGCATTGCACTGTCAATGAGAGCTTCCAGGATTAGTCTTATGCAGTAATTTTCAAGGGTTAAGCGTGATTTCTCTGCTCTTTTTATAATATTGTGAAGTACTCTAAAGTGGATTTTTTTTGGTAAAAATTATTTTTGGGAATGCTTAACTGCGCTATGTTAACATTGGTATATGTAGTGCTTTCACTATCAGTAGTTTTATTTTTCTTAATACATTTCTTTTTATTTTTACCTTTTGGAAGAGGGGCCATAGTTTTTTTTTACTGCTAGATGGTTCTGTTTTTGCTGATTGACTGTATTAGCTGTTTTGTTTGAACATTTGCTGTACATTCTGCTAGAGGTGGATGAGTAGTTTGCATGATTTTAGTTTTATATGCTCTATTTTGTCAGCGTTTTCTACTGAGTTGCTTTTTGGTTGGCATTCTGGTCTGTCTGTTGGAGAAAAAAGGAAAGTGTGGGTTTGAAATTTGTGCAATGTATTTGCATAAATTGTGAATGAGTGTGTGAATCTCAGGGCAGGCATAAATAGAGGGCTGTGTGACTGTGCAATGGGCTTTTAGTTCAGGTTGGGAAGGGATTAATAGTAGATGTGTGTGTAGATGTGTGAAGGGCTTGGTTCAGTGCGTATAACAGTGTACTGTGCATGAATAAGTAAGGACATCACAATGTTTTCATGATACTAGCGGGTGATACGATACTGGTGTTCAGATAAGAATAGAAAAAGTTTACCTGATGAGGCGCAGTGAGTAAGAGTGAATTCAATTCTGTTGGTTTGGATATAATTTTGGACGCTACTATACAGTTACACTGCACTGTATGAGTAACAGAAAGAATACAACTAAACTACTACACTTATTTTGAAAGATGTGAAGAGTAGGTTTCTTCCAGTTTTTATCTTCTAGGAGAGACGTTGCTGTCTTTCAGGAGGCTGTTCTTCACTGTAATTGGAAAAGAAGAAAATTAGTGGGTAGGTGTGCTAATGGCAAAATCATTGTAGTCCAAGAAGACATTATTGTACACTGTAGGAAGAGTTGTTGGGAAGAAGAGTTAGTAACATTGCATATGATTACGAGTATGGTCGTAGCACTGCTGTTGCTGCAGACGGGTTGCCACAAGATTCCTAATAATTGTTTGGCAGCTACCTTCCCAGTGTCACTAGGACATTACAGGTCATGTTAGCCTGGAAATTCGGGTGTTGGAAAATGTTAGTCTCTATTTGTGTGCAGTGGGGTAGCACTGTATGGAAATGGGGACATGTGAGCACCAGCAGCGTTGGTATTGGGGCCGGTGGTTCCGTGGTGAGTACGGCCTATGCGGCTGGAGTTTTGAAAGTGTGAGAGTTGTTGTTGCACTCTTTGTATTAGAAATGGAGTACTGTAACTCATAGTATGCCAAAAAAAATTGAGAATCCAAGATGCATGTACAGATTAGAAACGATAATATTAGTGTGTGCAATTTTATTAACTTTCCCACACATGCATGCCTGGTATGTGAGTGCTATTGCAATATGTTGGAGAAATCGTTTCCATTTTCTTTCATCCATTTTAATGACAATTACACACAGCAGTGCTGTAAATGTACATATGCATGTATTTGGTTCCCTCAAATGCTGCTGCGATTAATTGTTTTAAATACATTGGATTTTGTCATTTTTTGATACATGGCATGCTTTAGTAACATACATCCAGTTTTCGTTTGAGTGTGCATTGTGGGAGTTTTAGTGCAGCTTTGTTAGTGGGAGAAGTGGTTTTAAAAGGGACAGAATGAAAGAAGAAAATAACTGTTTGCACATTTTAATGGGTGATGTGGGCAAGCATACATGTCGTGGGAATATATTGACATGTCACATAGGATCAGGCTCTTAAACATGCTGTGGAAATGTTTCCAATGTGGTTTCCTTTTCTTTTACAAAACAAATCGCAGAGAGTGCTGCTGAAATTGAAATTTGTGTTTTGAAACTGTTATGGAAGTGCTCATTAAAAGAAAACTTTCTAAGCACACAGCATTGTAAGTAACTGCCACTTGATATCAGGAGATGGAACACATGATTACTGAGTGGGTTATGCAGCATATGTGGCAGCAACCCTGTTGATATGCATTTGTAAAAGAGTTTGAAATGTACTTTACAAAATATGTGCATACCTGTAGTTTGTGTTGATGGATGCAGATGTGGATGAATCTGGAAGTAGACATTTTAGAGAGTTTTACAGCAGTTTTTGATGCAGGTGCTTGGGAATTACAGGAGGCCTTTACTCTGAGTGTTCAACAGTACCTCTGAAGTGTTGAACTGAGATAACAAAATTAGATGTAGAGCTCTTGTATGTGATTGGTGGATGGGTGTGTGACTGCTTAACAGGAGCCAATGGGGAAGTACTGCAAAGAGTGAAGTGGAAAGGGAAGAAGGGCTGCCCTATGTTACGGGGTCTGTGGGCACCGTGGTAGTCTGCAGACAGGGCGTACTACATCCGGGTCTTCTGAGGTTGCCTGGCATGGACATGCGATTGTGGGGGTTAGCCAATCAGGTGTCAAGGTTGTGCTTTGTAGGAAGGGAGGATACTACTTTTTTCATTGTTGTGTGTAGTGAAGATGGCTGTAGTTGCACAGATGGAGATAGTCATAGTCAATGTGTGGATGGTGGGAGATTGCCTTGTGACTGATCTGCAGAGGTATGCAGAGATAAGTGGCATTTCTTCCACCCTTGGATTTGAGGGAGTGGAGGCTTTGTGGTGTGGTGTACCTGGCTGCAATTTTCTAGGTGTGCTATATGGCCACTCTCAATACTCCAGATGTTCTTGTGGTGCACTGTAGAGCACTGTATTTGCGATACATCAGTTCAGTAAGTTTGCAGAGTGCACTGAAGGACTTGCAAAAGGCACTAATGCTGCTTTTTCCAAGTGCAAAGGTGCTATTTTCACACATACCACCTGCAGCACTATGGAATCGCCCCAATGTCTTCTGTCCTCAGCAAGATGCAGTAAGGTGTCTTGTGAACAGAGGCATATCTTCTTGTGTAGTGTTGGGATATTCTCATTTGGGATTGTTTTTACTGCAGGTGACATGTTTTAGTCAAACATCGGACATGTCATTTTACTTTACAATGTAAGGAATGCTCTGAAAAGTTTCATGTGAACTTGTAAGGAAAAAAACAAGAGAAAAGCCAAAATAAAATAAAAAACAAAGAGGTGTTTGTTTACAAGCACTTAAAAAATGTTCTTTTCAGAGCTAGCACTAAAGATAACATCTCCTACACGGGGTTACATTTCTCTCCCCACCCCCTCAAATATCAACAATCTTTCCTCGGACACCACAATAGACTGCAAACAGCATGTGCCACATCCAGGGCTTGTGAGGATGGCAGGCATGGAAATGGGACTGTGGAGACCAGGGGATTGGCCAATAACGTTTCATGGGTGTGGTATGCAAGGAGAGAGTGTGGAAAAAGTTATGTTTGCTTAGAGGAGTGCAGATGGCCATGGCTATGGCTGTGTGTTTCAGGAGGCAGAGTGTGTGGATTTTGGGGGACTCATGGATCCATTGGTTGCAGGTGTATGCAGAGCAGTGTGGAGTGTCTGCACATCTTGGATTTGATCATGTTGATGTGAAGTGTTATGGAGTGTGCCACATGAAGTGGGTGGATGTTAGGCAGAAACCTGTGCAGTTCCCTTGGGGAACACTGCAAAAGATTTAAGACTACAGGTATAGCAGTAAACCCACTTGGTAGCAGTCTGCACCACCCAGATTTACCTGGTAGCTGTGGCTGAGCAGTCAGACTTCCCTCAAGAAGAGTTAGGCAGTATGCAAAGTATACACAATATGTACTCAGGCACAATAGCACAAGCAAACACTGACCAGAGCTTGGTTTCAAAAGTATATAGTTATTTATTGTTTAGAACACACAAATTGAAAACACTCTAGCAAAATATAATAAAACACTCCAAACACAGTTATATGGAAAGCAGTCCCAATCCTTATTCCTATCTAGACAACTCTAGGTTAACACCACATAATTAAAACAGAGGTGAGCGCTTAACGTTAGATGACACTCTAGTAGGTTAAAGAAGGGAGGGAAAAAGAGCAGAATTAGGATAAACACACCACTCTAAGGTCAAGAACGCTTTTGGTAAGCTCAAAGAAGCACAAAGTCACAGGTGAGCAAAAGTCACTAAGCAGGGCCCACTCTTAGAGCAGACAGAGCGAAAACGTGCCCAAGATCACACAGTTGGTAGGGATTCAGAGTCTTGCAAAAGAGTTCGGAAAAGAGTTAGAGAGGCTCAGAAAGTTTAGCCAAAGTGTCCCAGGCAATCCCAGGATCGAAAGCCGAGGGCTAAAACTACCTCGTACAGTCGGTGGCAAGGGAAGCCAGGCGGAACACGGTACCTTAACGGAAAGGATCCTCCAGCGGGGGCAGTTGTTCCAGGCAGTGGCAGCAAGGCTCGACGTCGGTCAGGGGAGAAGAAGATCTCGCTGAAGAGCAGAAGAAGAAGGTCGTTGCACTGCCCGGGAAGAAACCAGCCGCGGAGTCCTCCGGTTAAAGGGTTGTACCGACTTTCGCGGTTGGGGTAAAAGTGGTGGGGTTCCGGTTGCCGGGGTGCTTGGCACTGGCAAGGCGGCCATGGGATACCTCGAAGAACGGAAAGAAGGTGAAAACTGGTTGTCCCCACCAGTCAAGGGAAGGAGCCACTCCGTTAAGAGTTCTCCTCGGTCGTCGGGAAAAGTGGTGAGATGGTTCAGCAGGGCTCCACCGGCGGTGTCGTCGTAGCAGATCAGCTCAGCTCGTCCCTCGTTGGATTCTTAGGTCCTGTGGCGACTTCTGAAGTTCCAGTCCACAAAGCCCTGCTTTTATGCAGCAAACCCCCATTCACCCAGCCTAGCTGTCACTCAAACATGCTAAGTGGTGAGCCGGCCGGCTCACCACTTGGGCCAATCAGGATGGAGTGCGACTTGAGTTACCAAGGTAACTCAGTCCAGGGTGCCTAAATCCCCCTCCACCCCTCCTAAGTACCCCAGACAGAGTGGCACCACTTTGGAGGGCTTCTGTGGAGAAGCCCGCCAAAAGTGGGACAAAGGGCTCCACTTTGGGTCAGAGTTACAGAGGCGAACGCCACCGCCATTTTAGTATCAAGTTTTGGCAAAAAATCCCAACCGGAGTTATAATAATAATTATATAAACCGGCGGTATGTTTAAGGCTACCGTAAATAAATAATTAAATGTGTTAGCCTAAAACAATGGGAAATCCCATAGGAAAATATTCGCGGTCGAATATAAAAAGTAGTTTCCACTGCCACCAGCCAAAACTCGATCAGGGGGGACGGAGACGTGCCCCCGCGACTAACAGACCCTGGGGCAATCGAATTGCCCCAGCCAGTACGTCCACAATATGATGGTTTGTACTGGTTCTGTTCAGGATTTAAGACTAGTAAAGTCTTTGGTGACTTTACATGCCCTGGGAGACAGTAGTCAGTCCCAGGGTATGGAGTCTATGTTGGGGAGTCCCTAGGACACCCCTGGGTTACGGCACAGAGGGTGCTGTGTAACCCACATCCAAAAAATACATGAGGCCCTATGGAGTAAAAGACCCCATAGCCCATCCAACACAAGGTTTAACCAAGAAAACACACTTCAACATGCCCAAGAGTGAGGGTAAAAGAGTCTCACTCTTGGCAGGAGAAAAAAATAAACCCCAGAAATCCAGCAAAGCTGCTGGGGGACTCACTAGGTAGGGAAATTCAGCCTAAACAGAGAATTCTCCCTAACAGTGGACTTGCTCCCACTTTGTGCCACTTTGGTCATTCTCCAACATCCGGCCATTATTACTGTTCATTGTGGAGGGAACAGTTTAGGCCATGTAACTGGAATTTCACTGCAGTTTTCAATGAAAGAGACATTTGGGAAAATGATGGAAAAGTTCCCAAACTCCCTGAGTATTTATTTCTCACATTGCCCAGAGACAAATGTGGCTGTGTTCCAGTTCATTTGGTCCGCAAATGGAGAAAGCGAGGCACAATGTAAACAAGGTTGTTTGTGCATTTTTGAGAGATGTTGGCATGACGTCTTTCGATAATAGGAACATTACATTTCACAGCACCAATGTTTTCCGCAGATATGGAGTACATCTTACTGATGCTGGTAATCAGGTTTGTTTGCAAAATATCCTAAATGCTTTGGAGCCCTTTTATATATATTGCAAGAATTTTGCAGTAGGAGTTGCCTACTTTACTTTAAAACTTGAAAAACAACTTCCAAAAAAAGAACTCTTTTCAGAGCCACCATTGTCTGACGCAAAAGAGTGCAATGGTTTAGATGCTGCCACCATCCACGTTCTTTAAGATATCTGCGGACTACTGTGCTGTACGTGGACTTTTCAGGCTGCGAAGGGACCTGTACCTTTTTTGGTACTTCTATTTGTGAAATGTGAAAGGTGGCTCTGAAAATAACTATCTATTTTATTATTTTTGTGTGTTTTATGATTTCTTTGTCTTTTTTAAACACAGCACAAAAGGGTGGGAACGGAAGAGAGTGTAGGGAAGGGGCACCAACCACAGGGATGAAAGTACAGGAGGAGAGAGGAAGATGTTGGGTGGGCCTTACTTACAAAGGGGCTCTGTTTTTCATGCTCCCGGACTTCAGCCTCTAAAGCACTTTGAAACTTCTCCCCGTCCAGAGTGCTGCATCACAATGAATACAGAGTACAGTTACCTTGAAAAGGTAAGGGTCAACTGCATCATGTATGGCCTGCGAGGCATCCTCAGTGATCCTCTGCCCCACAGGAGTGTCTCTTTTGGTGGCAGGAGCAGATGTTGAGGATGCAGCAGTGGATGTCAACCTGCTACTGCCTTTGAATGGGACGACCCTCTGAACTGCTGCCTTGTGGTTAGACCTTAGGTGTCGCCTAATGGAGGTGGTCCCGTAGCTATACAGCCTAGGCTTTCCACGACTGAGTACAACATTGCACTATTGCACTCAGTGCATCAAACCTTGGCAGCACGCGCCTTGGGTACCCCCCAATGGTGGCAAACACCCTCCACACCCAAGACTCACAGTGGAAGCTGGTAACAGGATTTCCACTACCTCATCCTCTTCATCCTCTTAAACCCCCTATGGAACGCCACACCAGTTCCCCCAGATGGTGATGGTGGTGGTGATGAGGCAGCTGCAGCAGCCATGGATGCCATTTTACAACAAAAGCAGAAAACCACACAGAGCAATCTCCAGCAATTGTCAGTCCTGATCAGCCAGAAACACAATGCAGAGCAGCAGTGGGGTGTGGCCTTTTATAGATGTGAACTCTGCGGACCGTGCAACTGTCCACGGACACTTCGAGTCTCAGGTTGGGCTAAAAAAGTTACACAAAGTTGCTAGATCAACCAGGACATGGTCTGGGACCTCTGCAAGGGTGCCATTTCAGCTTAAAACACCCTGGATAGGTCACAAATTCACTTTTAAACTGTTCAGGGGTAACAACAGTGTCTGTGGATACTTCTGATGCTCAGTGTGAGTACGTTCACATGGTGATGCCCCCCGATATCCGTGGATAGGACGGCTGTCCGTAGGACACCTATTGCGTGGGATACGGGTGGGCGCATGCACCCAGGTGTCCCCGAACTAATTCAAAGTGAATCACACCTTTACGGACATCTACGGACAGAAGCAGTGTATGAATGGCATGCGGGATTGGATGCACAGGGTCTGGCCCCTCGAACTATATAAAGGTGCCTCATAGCTTTGCGGACATGTCCGGACAGTGCGATGTTCCATTTTGTTTGCAGACAGCCTGAACAGTTGCGCTGTCCGCTGACTCCAAACATGGCTTTTAAAAAATAAAAAACCCACACACACACCAACAGTAAACACATAGATATTTATTAACAAACAGGAATACACTCAATTAGGAAAGGGAAGCGGTGGCAGAATGGGAAGCACATATGGGGGAATTGGGGCTTTCTACAGATTGTTCATGAGGGGAGGAAGGGATTGAGGTTTCATCATAGCGTCATTGATTGAAGGAATCTGGTGGGGGATGATTGGCTGAGACAGGGGGAATGGGCACAGTTACAAGTGGGGCAGTGGTAGTGAATATTGTTTGTCATATGACTTTTCACAAATGTCATTAACTGTGCAAAATTAGCATTCAGTTAAACCATTTTAGCAGACAGACTTAACAGGTCATTTGCAGCATTTGGACTTTGGGGCTGTCTGTGGCCAATTTCCTGCTCATTTGGTGGTAGTTTGGGGCCATTTTCTTCATTTGCACTATGTACTGTTAAACAGAAAACCATGTTTTAGTGATATGTAACAATTTACATACATTTTTTCACTTTAAAAATGTTATTCTGTACAATGAAAGATATTTCCATTACTCATTTCATCATGGGGAAAATGTTCTTCCAACCACTCCAGGGTGCTTGCCATTTCTGTATAACTATAATTATACTGCTATTTCTTACAAGTCATGTAGAGACAACAAAATCTACTGTTACAGGAAGAAATATAGTGTACTTACTAATTTTTGAAAGGGTTTTTCTGAGTAGCTTGGAGTTGATTCAGGGAGTTGCTTCAGAGAGTGTACGCTAGATTGTACTGAAGTAATATTGTTAGTTGCACAGTTCACTTTTGTGCTTGGTGCATTCCATTATGTTTGCACAACCTATAAAATTGTACTTTTGGTTTCATAAGTACAGAATAGGTATATACATTAACAGGGTAATTCATGGAATAAATGTGCGACGAAAAGGGGAGCGCAAGTGTGAAAATCACAGCGCATGCGTGCCAAAGCCGCGCACGCAGCTATTCATCGATTCATGGAATGTGCTGCGCTTGAAAAACCATGGATGCGCACCAAATCCGTGGGTGGAGCATGCGGGCGCACACGTCACTAAAGAGTGTGCGCGATGTACGCAGGGAAGTGCACATTGTGTAGCGCACACAAGAAAAGTGGGCAGAACACAGGCATAACACGCGGAATGGGGAACAACGCTTGAAAATGTGGGCTAAACAGGGGAAGTACAGGAGGTAAATGCTCGCAACGCCCACACGTGCGCTAACAACACGTATTCATGGAATAGAACAGGGGAAAACCATGCAGCAAAAAAGATGTGCTAATCCGGAAACACGCATGCCAGCAGGAAACAGGCGTAAGTGGCCCCACGCAGTATAAAAGTGCGCGCACAACAACAAACAAGCTCAAAGGCTACGATAAATATACTGTTCCTCGCAGCAGTGTTCGTGGGACACCGCAGGAGGAGGAGGATAGCCAGGCCCCACATTGTTTTACCAGGATGAGCCTTTTTGGGATGCCTGATGACCAGGTGTATGGGAGGTACAGGTTTCCACCACACATAATCCTAGAACTGGTCAGAGAGTGGGAGGATGCCCTCACCTCTCCCACCCTGTGCTCCCAAGCCCTGAGCCCCTTGAAAAAGGTGCTCAATGTACTGCACTTCTTGGCTACTGGGTCATTTCAGTGGACAAGTGCCATGGTTGGGGGTGTCTCACAGGCCACGCAGTCACGCTGCCTACACCAGGTATTGGACATCATGACTGCATGGCCCTCAGTCCGCAGGCACATATATATGCCCAGAACACCTGCAGAAAGGTAGGCTGTCGTCCAGGACTTTTACGGGGTGGCACACTTCCCCAAAGTGCTAGGTGCCATTGATTGCACCCATGTGGCTTTACGTCCTCCCAGGGCCACTGAGCACATCTATTGAAATGGCAAGCACTGGCATTCTATCGACATGCAGGTTGTATGTGATGCCAAGGGAATCATCACCTCAGTATATGCCAACTATCCTGGGTCCACCCTTGATAGTTTCATATTCAGAATGTCACCCCTAAACCGGGATCTGGAAGTTGGGCGGCATGGCGACACATGACTAATTGGTGAGTATAAATGCCTCTGCACATGCATGCATGTCAAACACTGAGAAATGGGAAAACACCACTAATGACAACCATTATCACCTCCCCACGGGACAGTGCCTACCCTCTGAGCACCTACATGATGACGCCAATTCGGAACCCCACCACACCACCCGAGGTAAGATACAACACAGCCCATATTGCAACCCGAGGCATAGTGCAGCACACATTCGGAGTGCTCAAGTCACGCTTTCGCTCCCTTGACTGCTCTGGTGGGCAGCTGCTATATGCGCCCCCAGTAGTGTGCAAGATCATAGTGGCTGCATGTATCCTGCACAATGTTTCAACCCGGCGGGGCATGCCGGTGGACATGGTGGTGCCCCCACATCCCCAACCACACGCACGGCTGCTGCGCATGGGAGGTGAAAGGGCATGTGGTGAGGAAGCCCGTACCCAGCTTGTGGCAAATTACTTCACCTAAAATTCTACCCCTGTGGAGTTCACACAGGCCTGGCACATACCAGCTGACAATCAATGATGATTGCAAAAGGGACAGTCAACTGTCACAACCATACCAGCTTGAGATTGTTCACCTGGATGTGCTACATGCTGTGCATCCCTAGCTACTTAAAGACACCCAATGCTGTGTCAGAAAAAGCCACAAATTCATGCAGGATTAAGCCCTTGCAAAATACCACATCAAAATAGTTGCATGTCACCCAACCCCTCCCCATCCCAGCTACCCAACACACCATGGCATGGCATGCAATGTGAAAGCAACCACATGAATGCACAACACATGACACAAGTGTCACAAAGTGCACTGTCCCAAATGGAAACAGGCCACAGACGATGTGCTCCCAGTAATGATTAAAAAACAACACACATGAACAAATACTTACCAGCAAGACAAAACATCAGTACAGGATCAAACAGTGCCAATATATGACAGTAAAAAATTAAAGTAGTGCAAGTGTCACAACCTGAGTAAGGCAGCACATCGACCCCTTCCAACTGCAGAGTTTTGCTGGTAGACAAATATGTCAGTGTACTGCATACAACATGAACTGCATCTGCAAAGGAGACGGGCTTGTAAAGACATGAAGAAGTTATATGTATATAAGTAAAAAGTCATGGATGTACAACCATATATAATTCCACCATGCAGTAGAGAATTGAACAGCAATCCCCACTAGGGATGTATACACAGTTTTGACTACAGACTGCCCACACAACTTATGGGAGCCCAATGTCACTGTGTAAGTTACTGTCACTTGGTCACACCCTTTGCGAGCCCATGGAAAGGGGAAGCAGGAGCGGTGTGTGTGTCAGGAACCCACGTTTCTAACCCAAAGACAGGACAAGCCTGCATGTGCCCAGCTGGAATACACAGTGGATTCCTACGGGAGCCACACAAAGCATCACACTGTAAAATACAAAAATAAATAAATAATAAATAGAAAATGGCCATGTCTGGATCGGGGGGGCACCCAGGAGGGACGTGGTACAGGGTGCACCCCAACACCCACATGCGTGGATGTTGAAAAAAAAAAACCTCCATGGGCTCATAGGCTCATGGCCTGCACGGCAATGCTACAGTGGGAGAACTGCCGTCGCTGTCATCACCCTCTGGTGCTACATCAGAAGGTGGGCGTGATATGGGAGGCAGACCACACAAAGCCCTGGCATGCTCCTCCATGGCAGCAAGCATGTGGGTGTTAAAGGTTTGGTTCTGCAGGATAATGGTATGGAGATCCCCATGCAGCACCTCATGGGTAGCACGTATTTCTGCCTGCATGGCCTCGTGTGATGCCCTGATCTCCTGACGGGTTGCTTGGAGCACAGTTGAGAGTATGCGTGTCAGCTGTTCCAGCTGCTTTTCTGACCGTGTACTCCAGGAAACCTCAAGTTCACACAGAGTATCTCTGAGGGAGCTGCGTTCTAACCTCAGGGCTTCCCTGTAGGCCTGTGACTCTGCAGATATGGCTGTGCGCAGAGTCCCCAGTCCAGTCTGTCGCTCCCTGTTGGACGCCAACATGTCCTCCCTGTGTGAGTGGCAAATGGACTCTGTTGTCTGCTGCTGGAACTCCACCTGCCTTTCAGGGGGGAGAATGGAAGTGGCCACCCTATCACACAATGCCCCCTGTTGTGCTGCTATAGTCTACATGGAGTTCTCCCACACAGTATTGCCTGGTGGCGCACGGCCACCGCGTTGCCGGGCACCACACCTGTTTGGGGCAAGGTGATATGTACCTTGCTGTGCTGGCACTGCCTGAGGCTGCAGGACTGCATTCCTCCTTTGATCTGCTGTGGAGTGTGACCCTGCATCAGTAACTGCCACAGACGGACTTTCCAACACTGAATGCCCCATAGAGGGGTCTACCCCCAATGCAGGTGGGTTGGACAGAACAGCATCCTTGCCAGAAACACTCACCTGCGACAGGACATATGTCTCAATGTCCGATTCAGCACCTGATTCATAGAGGTCTCCGGGGATGTACCCAGAGACACGCGTGGACAGTATGGTCTGCATGAGTAATGGGTTTTCACCTGCCACCACCCCATTTCCTCCACTGGTGCCCGGTTGTGGCTGTGAGTACTCCTGGCTCTGCGCCATCTCCTCCTCCTAAACAGCATGAAGTGCCTCATCACCTGCAAAAACATGAAAGAAAAGTAATGAAAACAGGCAAGAGCACCATAGCACACACACACACACACACAGGCATGTCAAGGCAGACATCCAGTACATAAATGACACATGTCACACAAGACAATAACTCTGGCATGCATGCACTGTCAATGAGTTGGAAGGGGAGGCAATAAGCAGACACTGAGGACTCCAAGATGGAAAACCAACACGTGCTGCATGCTGGATAGCACTGGCATCACACATTAGCCTGTGAGTGGCATGGACAATCCACATACATGATACATGCCAGCACACAAATGGCACCTAGCATAGCCATGACAGATTTGACAAGGACACTTGTGGAAAAGCATGTTTTCATGGTGTGCATTCGAATTCTGTTTTTTGAGAAGTGAGTAGATGGCTTGGACGTGTACAGGCGCAATACAATTTGGTTTCATTGTGATGTTGTTGCTTGACTTTACATTGAAGAAATACTGGCACTTGTTTGTAAAAACTCTTTCGACAGTAATGCAATCACCACTTAACCCGATCTGAACCTTATGGGTAGACAAATCTGCACGCCAACCAAACTTCTGCAGGATGTCTTCCATTCTGTGCATCCATATCAAACAATACATACATGCCATGGGCATTAATGCTTGTTTCTGTACACTAGCAAACGTACGTGTTCTGCAACCAGGGTCGGACTGAAACATAAAATGATGTCGGTGAAAATAAACAGGTGGCCCACATTTGCAAATGGCAATTCATTCCTTTGTAACAGACTGTTTGAATAGTACCCAAGGGGGATTTTTTGGATAAAATTAAATAATAATTGTGAAATTTAAAGAATATTTAATCTGCAACAATGGTCAAAGCTGCTAGCCAAATCGGGAAGTAAATCATGTCAGTGTCCCACATTGGCCAAAAAAACTGGCCCACTCTAGCATTTTGCGTTTTTGTCCAATTGCCCTATAGGGAAGTCCGAGCCCTGTCTGCACCTCGCCCAGAGGCGGATCTAATGGTCGCCAGGCAGACAAATGGCAACGGGCCCCTGTCCCAGGCCCCGCCCCTTCCACGCAGCACAGGGCCCTGTCTGTTGTGACGTCACTCCAGTTCGAGTTGAGTCGCGTGTACATTTGTTCTGCCCTTCTCTCACAGCGTTAACCGTTTAGCCCAAAATTGTGAAAGAAGAGCAGAACTGTTTAGGGTGTGCGTTTGTTACTGTGGGGATGGGGGCAGGCTACCAGGTATGAGTTACATGTTGGCTGTGTTGGAGGCAAGGCACCAAGTATGGGCCAGGTTTCTTGTCTTTTTCGCTAGCGCCACGGTTTCCTTCCCTAGGCACTACACTACAGTACGAAGCTGTGAAGGGGACTCAATTTCTTGGTGGGATTTTCTCGTGAAAAGCACCCTGAGCTGGGGACAGTCATGAATGAGAAAGCCTCACTCCATCCCATTCCCCCATCACGACCTGCACCCGTGAAGGGAAACGCCTGCCTTTGGCTGGATGTAGTGAGCACAGGCTCCTGGCCCAGTGAGTCAGAGGCTCGGGCCCTGCTCAGAGGGGAATTCATTGACCGCAGCAGTGCATATAGCAGCTGCCCGGCTCCCCGGCAGCACACAGGCCGCCATCTGGGGCCCACCTCGTTACCTCTGTGTCTCTCTATCTGCGTGTGTTTCTCTATCTTTCTCGTCCTGCCCGCCTTCTTCTCCCGTCCCCTCCATTGCCATCTCGTTCTTCATGTTTGTCTACCATCCTCTCACCTACTTTCTTCTCTCACCACATCGCCCTTCCACTTTACCCACAACTTCCTCTTCCATCCTATGTTCCGTCTTTCTTTCTCTTTACTCACTTTATATAATCTTTCTCACTCCCTCTCCCAGCCTCCCTGTCTTTCCTTATATTTCTTTCTCCTTCGTTCTCTCCCTTCATCTCACTTCTCCCTTGCCCCTCTCTGTCTCCCTCGCCCCTCTTTCTCATCACCCTTCTCTTGTGACCACACTTTACTCCGCCCACCCAAAGCTCTGCCTCCATTCCCCACCTACCTAGAGCCCTGTGCCGTGCCAGGTGCTCCCCATGGGGCCCTTTGCCTTAAATCTGCCACTGACCTCGCCTACCTGCATCTGTGAAAGAATCCATAAAAATTGTGGGACCAGGCACCTTGATACCATTAAAATGGAAGTAAATATTGTGCTATGTGGAATACTTGAAATCTTTCATTGTGTTTCACTGCATAGCTTGCCATTGAAAGCAGATATTAATATTGTTAATTTTTGTGGCATGTATTCCCTAAAACGAAAGCAACCAGTGGCTGTCTCTGAACACAGAATAAAGGGTCTCATTGTTATTTGTCCTTGAATCAACCGTACTAACAATTTGAAGGACACAATGGGCCTCATTATGAGTGGCCGGTAAAAAAAGCAAATTACCGGCATGCCTGTGCAACTGTGTCTGTGTTGCACTGCTGCCGGAATCAACGGTTGATTCTGAGTCAGCGTGCATGCGCATAACGGCATGCCAGAAACGGCTGCACCGGCATGCCGGTAAGGCCCTCCAAACCCCCGACAGCAGCATCATTGATGCTGCCGGCACTGGCACCGGCACCCTAGATGCCGTAAGAAACAGTACCGTAAATACCGGTACCGCAAAAACCAGTACCGGAAGTGCTGGTACCAGAAGCAACATCATTGTGCTGGAACGGGAAACGCTCTGGCGGCCATCTTAAAAAACACAATCCATTGCAATCCTCTGCCTACAGCACCTGGACCGGAGACCTGTGCAGTGTATTAGCAAGCTGAGGACCATGGCTATCAAGAAAGGCACAGTGCGGCTGCGAAAGCCACGTTTCAGCGACGAGGAGCTGAACATGCTCACGGACACACTGGTGGAGCACGCAGACGTAATATTCTGCGCAGACCTGCGCCAGGCGGCTCAAATCTGCAAGAAAAATATATTGGAGGAGGTGGCGGAAAAAGTCTCTGCGGTGGGGAGAACACCACGCACTGCAACATCTTCTCTGCGAATCGCAGCCAGGGCCTGACCACAGGTGGAGGAGCACCATCCCCTATTAAGCTAGCATGATGGAAGGAGACGTGCAGCACAGTTATGGATATGGAGTCCATTGAGGGTGTTAGCTATGCAGAGATGGGAGTCCCTTCATCGGCCAATGGTGAGTGACCCTTAGCGTAATACAAAAGTCACAACACACACCTAATACCCCAAGTACAATGACAGAGTCCAAATGGCAAGTAGATGAGAGCAAATGCATGGCCCATCACCTCCCACCTAAAGTCAGCCCCTACAAAACCGCAAAGTCCCTGCCATGAAAACTCTCAACAAGCCACACTGACAGAAACCACATGAGTCCGCAATTGCAAACACATGCACCATCTGCATGCACACACACACATATACATCACCGTACAGATGCAGGCCTGACCACTGTGCCATCCCATTGCATGGTGCACACATCACCACTACGGATTTCACACTTGACCCACCCACCATGGCCACGGCCGCAGTGTAAACACCAATGCAACTAAGCACATAGTGCAAGCACATCTGACCCACATCTAAACAACACATGGCACACAGCCCCTGAGGCATGGCTACAACATGCAAGCCCCGATACACCTGTAGGCCACCCAACAGACACCATGCACATCATGGCTGCACCAGAAGGATGCCCAAACACTGCACCCCCCCCCAACTCTTGTAAGCACCATGGCCGCCCCTCCAACATGTCCTCGAGAATGCACAGGACTCAAAATGTACTAGCATCGATGTATGTAGGATGTACATTGACCCATGACTGATGCCCTGCCTCTCTGTCCCCCACAGGCACAGGATCGGACAGCGAGGTGGAACACACCGCGACACCCAGGAAAACACCTGCACAATTGAGCCGAGGGGACGACGACGCCTCCAGGCGTTCTACATCAAGGGCTGCCCAGAAGCGTCCCACCGCTCCCAAGCCACAGCCCCACAGACAACAGGGCACACAGGCTGGAGAACAAGCCGAGCAGCAACCACCGGCACCTAGAAAGGAGCCCCCCCTAAGACACACTGCTGGCATCAAGACACCCCTGCCACAAAGGTCCCAACCCAAATAACAACTTCTAGGCCACAGGAACACCTCAGGTGGAAGAGGTGGGATTCCCCAGTGGCCAGTGATGTGTAGGGGCCACAGTCAACGGCTACTTGTGATCTGGTTGAGGCGGCACAATCTGCGCAACACAGTGCAGAGGAGGAGAAGGAAGTGGAGGAAGCAGACATTGCAGGCAATAGCATGCCTGAAGACATGCCAAACACCCCACCCATGCTGCCTACCCCACAGTTCTCACCAGAACCTGGCTCAGGAGGACACAGCCCTGTGGATGACTTTGTCGTAGCTGCAGGCAGCCCCGGAAGCACAGACACACCACCTCCTGTGCAACCACCAGCTGCACAATCCATCAGGGACCCGGAGGGGCGGCTGACCCGCATGGAGGAGCGCCAACAGGCCATGCATGACATGATCAGGCAGTATGTGGCGGAAGGTCAAGCCACACCCCGGCGCGTGCGGGAAGGAATGGCAGCCATGACACAGGCCGTCACCCAGTTGTTTGCCACCATGGCCCAACAGCGGAATGCAGAGACCGACACACAACCCACACCATCAACCAGCACAACCCCGGCGAGTTCAACCCAGACAAGCCCGGTGCGGAGGTCACTGTGTAGTATGCGCCGCACAGACCAACAACCCCCTCCACCTAAAAGGGGCGTCAGTAGCCTGACACACATGTACATGCCATGAGGGAGTCCAATTGAACTTACAGTGGGGGCATCGGGCGTGGGGAGTGTGGGGGTGTTGGGGGTGTATGGGGGTGTTGGGGGTGGGGGTTAGGGAGTGGGGTGTGTGGGTGTGTGGGTGTGTTGGGGGTGGGGTGTGGGTGTGTAGGGGTGTTGGGGGGTCGGAGGGTGGGTGTTTGGGGGTGTTGGGAAGTCAATGTACATAGATCTCATTTAATTAATACACCTGGTGTGCATAAGAAAAACACATGACTGGACATTGCTTTTTGAGTGTGTGTCATTTTATTTCTTTACAGTGTCCATTGCCCAATGTCCTTCATTCCCAGTGCCTTGTGTTACCCAGTCCATCAAAAGTATTGTGCAATCAAAGTTTGGCGTACAACACGTCCTTCATTCACATTGTGCCGTGGGCGATATGCAGCATCTTCACCATCATCCTCCTCATCTTCAGGTGGACTCAGGTCCATGTCAGGGGGCAGGGGTGTGTCGGATGCGCATGTTGTGCAGCATGGGACATGCCAACACCATCTTGCCCACCTTCTCAGGCCTGTATATGAGTGCCCCACCCAACCTGCTGAGGCATCAGAAACGGGCCTTCAACAGGCCAAAAGTCTGCTCAATCGTGACACGAGTGCGTGCATGTGCACGGTTGTAGTCTTCTTCGTGCCTGTTGACTGGTTGCCTGATGGGAGTCAGGAGCCACGGCTTCAGGGGATACCCAGCATCACCTGCACAGGAGCAATGGAAAGTGGATTAGTGAACATTGTTGTCATTCCTTGTGTGCAATGCCAGTACAGTGTTCATGGTCACATGCCACAGATTCATCATGACTGCACTTGACATTTCCTTATAGTAAGACCCAGGTAAGTGGACACAGGGATGATCCATGCTTGGGGGGCATGTGTGCCGTTCACGTTTTAGGGACCTTTCCATCAGGTACAGCACTCACACAAATGAGTTGAGAATGACCATGATGTGCTGACATCTGATGGGTGTGTTGCATTTGAAATATGTACTATACATGTGGAGTGCATCATGACACATTTGCCTGATGTGCTTCATGATACACAGAGGTTTACTAATCATGTTTACGACTACTTGATGTCACCATGTACTTGTCCATCACTGCCTTCCCCCATATGACCAAGGCACAAAGGCAAAGGTGGTATGGTCCGCCAGTGACGGCAAACGTTTCTGTGATGGGGCTGGGTGTGTACTGGCATGGTGGAGCAGAGGTACTGTGGATGGGTCCTGCGCCACTCGCTCATATGTTAGTTGTGGTAACTGATTGGTGATTACATTAGTTTCCTTGCTTGCACCATTGCAATTGGAAGTGTCCCTTGAGGTGCCTGGGCCGGTATACTGCCCTGCGGTGTACCTGTGGGGTGCGTGCATTGACAGAGATTTCCATGTGTGGCAGTTGGATTTGGCTCAGACATGGCTGCATGCCCTGTGATGTACTTTGCTGTGCTCATGTATTTCATGCATTGTGCCTGCAGGGTGGTGCATCGTGGTACCTGTGGTTCATGTCTGATGGTGTTTCAGGTGCATGCGCTGGGGTGGGCGCTATGTATGTTGATTATATTTACACACAGCTGTGTAGGCATGCCACATCTGCATCCATTGGCTGTGTCCAACATTCTGTTGAGGTAATTGGGTTCACAGTTTTTGCCACCCAGTTCGCTCTGTTCCCCCCCCTCGAACAACACCCCTCATACCTCAGCCAGCAGACAGGTTGCCTATGCATGTGGTCCCCCACCCCAGACAACACCCCTCATTGCCCTGTCGTTAGACTTACCCAGCAGCCACGTACGTGGTGCAGCACGTCGTGCCATGTAGCTGGGAAGCGTGGAGTTGCGCAGCACCATGGCATCATGTGTGGATCCCGGGAATCTTGCACAGCAATGCATTATTATTTTGCTTGCATGGCACACCATCTGGACATTCAGGGAATGGTAGAGCATCCTGTTCCGGTACACTACCTCCTCAGCATGCCAGACTACCAGCTGAGTGGGTGCAGTCGAGGACACCGATTACGTTTGGCATGCCTGCCAGTGCATGGAATGCTATTTTGGAAGCATTCTCCTCCGCAGTCAGTGGTAAATATATGTAGTCCCTTCCATGTTTCAGGAGGGCATCTAGCACATGGTTGAGCACACGGGAGAAACATGATTGTGAGATGCCATACAATTGCCCCACTGTGTGCTGGTAGGTGCCTGTGGCAAGGAAGTGTAGCACAGACACTACCTTCAGCAAGGGGGGGATGCCTGTCTGGATGTTGATGAGGCTTACCAGGTCGTCATGGATGAGGTCCACTATTGTGCATATGGTGTTCCTGTGTTGGTGGTACAGGGTGTGGATCTTTGCAGGGGTTAGGTCAAATGGACTGGCCCTTAGGCGAGGGATTTGTGGCTGCCTGCGGGGTACAACTTCCTGCGCTGGTGGTATGTGCTGGCCCTGTCTCACCATCCTTCTTCTGCACTGCATTCCCTCGTTCAATGCCTACTGGAGTAGTAGCAGTGCAGGCATGTCCTCCAGCCCCAGTATTGCAACTGCCAATGGTAGAAATGTGTGTTTGGAAGTGGTGTGGTGTTTGGGTGTGCTCCTTTTGTGCTGTGCCAGACTCCATTGCCTCCACCTGTGCTGATTGTGTGCACCTGCGCAGGTTTCAACACAGCAGATTGCTATTAATGTCTGCCCCGCGATGCCGGTGTTGATGGCATCATGGTAACCGTTCTTACCGGCATTGCGATGCCGGTAAGTGCATGTCCGTGGACCTCGTAATGTGCACTTCCTTGCGGCATGCTGGTGTACCTGGCACGGCTGCTCCATGCCCGCGCTCATTCCGGGAAGGTGCTAACCGGTCACAATGGGTCCCTGCAGATGCCGGTAGCACTGGCATCGTGGGTCGTAATGCACCGGTCCGGTAGACGATGCCGGCATTCCCGTACCGGTATCATTATTACCGGACCACCAACCTTGTAATGAGGCCAAATGTGTCGAATATCCACACATAATTGAGAAGATTCACTATATCAAAAGCGGATATCGGAAAGTTCCGTTTCTACTACTGAGATATTTCGTCCGAAGCTGTTGGTCACCGTCACACAGAGAGAATGGAAACTCAAGACATAATGTAAGCATAGCTTTACATAATATTTAGGCGAGTGAAGATGACATATGTGTTATATGCTTGATAATTAACGATGTGACAGATGAATGTTCAATTTGACGCAAAGAATAGACATTGTACATGTTAACTTTAACCCAAACTGATAGTTAACATATTTATGTACTGTGTATATTCTATTGTAAACTGGGCACTGAAATATAATTTTGCATTCTCAGATTTACATACCTATGTTCTGCCGATGTGTGCCTGCCATGGTTTCAATCTTTTGGTTGACGGCTTCTTTAACCGTAATTGGACAATAATCGTCAACAACGCATCTCTGATAACCATTATCTGGGACGATCGCCAGACACCAATGTGCCCTTTTGCAGTTGCAATAATAAGGAGCAATGTGGCTGCTTCTGGAGTATGAGAATGTGCAGATGTGAAAGTGTTGCATTTGAAAGTTAAACTATTCCATTCTTCATGCTACAGGAACGCCATGTGCGTCAATCAAACATTGTGATGGAGCATAAGAACTTTCACTCTAGCGATTGAATTCTTTGGTCCAGTCCGGGACGACTCGTATGTCCTGGTGGTCATGGATGAATATTCGAAATTCCCAGAAGTGCAACTGGTACCATCCACGGCAGCTACCTCGGTGATACCGGCATTAGATTTCATTCTCAAAGCATACAGAATTCCCAAAAGGATCAAGTCTGACAATGGTCCCCCATTTACGAGTGTGGATTTTGCCAACTTTGCACGGTCATTACAAGTTGCCCATGTGACAGGCAAACCTTTTGAACAAACATTATACCAGCTACTGAAAGACTATCACCACACACCCCATAGTACCACCAGTGTGTGACCTGCTGACCTCATGTTCAGCCAAAGGATCAGAACCCGCATCTCACAAGCTGCATGTCTGGACATACCAGAGGTCTCAGATCTGCAAATCCAAGAAAAGGATGAAAAGGAAAAACTGAAGATGAAAATGGCAGCTGACGCCAAGAGGAGGACACAAGAGAACTAATGAGCTGAGGGCAACAGAGTGGTGGTGCGCCAAACACAAAGAAGGAAAGAAGACCCCCCCCCATTTGCCCCGGATGTCCTTACTGTTAACCAGGTCTGCCAACACACTGCACGAGATGTGTGCACCCCCGTCCCACCCACCACAAATGCAGAACAGCAAGTATCTGCCAAACAACAGAACTGAGCCCCCTGCTATTCTTGTAAAGTGTGTTTAAGGGTGCCTTGCCTCCAGCTCTATGTCATGCAAACAGCGCCTATTAAAAAGAGTCATGCTGTGATTGCTTAATAGGTGCTGTTTAGTTTACATGACACTGAGCTGGTGACAAGGCGGCCTGCGCTCTGGGGGTAACATTGTACGGCCGCACCCTCTGTACGTACCTTGAGCCGGTGCTGGGTACCATGGTCACGGTGGAGGATAGAGGGGTTAAGACCATCATGAGATATGTATCTCACTTCAAAGCATGTGTAAAGGAGCCTGACACGTGGGATGCCACTGTGGCTTCCCCAAGGTTGTGGGACTCTGAGGAGTCTTACTAAGGTAACAGTGAGGCGTTTGATGAAGAGTGGGAGACACGAGAGCCTCTGTCGCTGAGGAGCAGCCCCCTTGCGGGATGGGCGGCAGCCCGTCAGGGCCAAGAAGAAACCTGTAAGACTAATTGAAGAGATTGGTGTTGTATAATAATAGGGGACACAGTACTTGTAGCAACAGCCTTTCTTTATTCTTATTTTGCACTAACAGGCATAACTGGTAAATAAGTTCACAGAGTTCACAGAGTGTCTATGGCCTGCAAGTGTAAGGCAGGCAGTGCCTGAGGTCTCAGGGTTGCCTTGCAGGCGGCGCCAAGATATCGCAAGGTCTGTACAATCGGTTAAGTTATGGTGACTGGTGGTTTAAGAAAGGGGAGGTGTCATGTTGGCACACTAGTTGTAGCCCCATCATGTAGAGCCAGGGTCAGGGTGGGGGGCGTTATGGAGGAAGTGACGTGCCGGACGAGAGGGCCGGGGCCCATTTAGTAAGAATAAAGTTGTGGAGTGGAAGCACTGTTACGTGTGGGTCTCCTTCTTTGTAGTGGCGTGACACTGTGTGGCTGCGTTGTTGAAGGTGTTCACTCGGGCCACCAGCCAGGCCGACACCCTCCATTGCTGCCGGAAGCTAATTTTGCACTCAAATACCCAAAATGCTATAAATATAATGTGCTGTACAATATTAGGCAAGAACACGTGCCTGTGTTCCCTAAGTGTGAGGATCCTGTCTCACGCGATATCTCGCGAGACCAGGCAGCAAAAGCGTGCATAGCTCCCGGAGCCTGCGACTTGCAGGGCGGACTAGGAGACAGAAGGACGCTCCCTGGTGCTACTCCTGCTGCATAGCTCTCAACCTTTCATGGTCACTGGGCGGGTGAATATACCCGATTTTGCATTTGGTGGGTGAGAAGCCCATTGATTGCTATGGGCGTGTGGGGAGTTTGGCGGGTGAGGGAGCTGCTTAAGTGGCGGGTGAGTTGAGAGGTATGCCTGCTGTCAAGATTGCGGCCTGACTGTGAGCACAACAGCAAGACTCTGCTCCACGCACAGAAGGCATTGTTAGGCAGAATCCTGTGCAGTTCCCTTGGGGAACACTGCAAAAAGATTAAGACTGCAGGAGTAAGCAGTAACCCAATTGGTAGCAGTCTGTACCACCCAGATTTACCTGGTAGCTGTGGCTGAGCAGTCAGACTTCTCTCAAGATGAGTAGGGCAGTATACAGAGCATACACAATAGGGCCAAAAACACAGTGGAGCAAACAAACACTGACTAGAGCTTGGTATCAAAAGTATATAATTATTTATTTTAAAACACACTTTAGGAAATACACTAAGCACTATAGATCAAAGCAAGTTCAAACACAATCAGAAAAAGTATACACACCACCCTTAATAATTATTAGACAAGTCTAGGTCAAAAACAACACTATTTGTAAAACAGATGCGAGCACTTAAGCTAGATGGCACTCCAATAATTAAGTTAGAGGGAGAGAAAAAGACAGGTCATGAAAATAAAACAGGTCCCAACACTTTTCTAAGACCACAGCAAGCTAGTGAAGTTAGGGTCTACTGTAGAGCCAAAGTTCATAGGCCAGGGCCACTTTAAATGGAGCAAGGCGAAATGTGCCCAAGATCACACAGTTTCAAAATGCATTCAAGTCTTTGCTAAATGTTCAAAAGAGGTTGGTTTGATGCGAAAGATAAAGTTAGAAGGTCTGGGGGACAACCCAGTTGGAAAGCCAAGGATTTAAAGGTCACCTTTAGCGATCCGAAGAAAGGGAGGCCAGGCGGAACACAGTACTTTTTAAAAGGGAGGAAGCTCCAGCGGTGGCAGTTGTTCCTGGCAGTGGGTGCAGTTTGTGGTTACGACCAGGGGTAGAGAAGATCTCGTCGAGGAGGAAACTTGGAGTCGTTGCACTGCCCAGAGATGAAACCAGCCGCGGAGTTCGTTCGGTTAAAAGGTGCGCTCCTTTTATTTGCGGTCCCAGTGGGCTCAAGCTTGGCTATCCGGCCGCCGGGTGCGTGGCACTGGCGATTCGACCAATGGGCGTCCTGGAAGGCGAATGTCGAACTGGTTGTCCCCACCAGCTCAGAGGGAGAAGACTCTTGCAGCAGAAGATCTTCTCTTGTCGTCGGGGAAGTGCTGAGGTCATTGCAGCAGGGCTCCACCGGTGGTGTCGTCGTTGCAGATGGCTCTGCTTCTCCCCTCTTTGGATTTATTAGGTCCCGTGGCGACGTCTGAAGTTCCAGTCCCAAAAGCCCTGCTTTTATGCAGAAAAACCCCCATTCAAACAGCATAGCTGTCACTCATACATGCTAAGTGGTGAGCCGGGCGGCTCACCACTGGGCCAATCAAGACAGAGTGCGACTTGGGTTGCTAAGGCAACGAAGTCCAGGGTGCCAATTCCCCCACCCACACATCCTGTGAATCCCAGACAGAGTGGCACCAGTTGGAGGGCTTCTGTGGAGAAGCCTGCCAAAAAGTGGAACAAAGGGCCAGACCTTGGTTGGAGTTACAGAGATGGACACGTACACCATTTTGCGAAAGAGCTCTGGCAAAAAGACCCAACCGGCGATTTTATATCAATTTAATAAACTGGCGGTATCTTTACAATGCACCAAAAAAGTGGTGCGTTTAAAATGAATGGGAAAATCCCATAAGAAATATTCCGTTGGAATATTTTGCGTGGTAACCACTGCCACCAGCCAGAAACTCGACAAGGGGGGACTAGACAGTGCCCTCTTTGAAACAGACCCAGGGGTAATCTAATTAACCCCTTCCAGTACTTACACAATATGATGGTTTGTACTGGTTCTGTTCACAATTTTGGACTAATAAAGCCAATGGTGACTTTACATGCCCTGGGAGACAGTAGACAGTCCCAGGGTATGGAGTCTATGTTTGGGGGTTACTCTGACACCCCTGTGTTACTGCACTGAGGGTGCTGTGTAACACATATATCAAAACAGATGATACCCTATGGAGTAAAAGACCCCATAGCCCATAAGCACCTACCAAGTCAAAGACATACCTCAAATCATGCCTAACAGTGAGAGAAACAGAGTCTCACTCTTAGCAGGAGAAAGAAACAAACCCCAAAAATCCAGCAAAGCTGCTGGGGGACTCACTAGGTTAGGGAAATTAGCCTTATTAGAGAATTCTCCCTAACAGGCATAAACCCATTGCTGTGACACAACAGCAATGATTGGCACATAGACTGAGTTCATTTATACTTTAGAAACATAATCCAACAGCAGTGGTGGTCTCAGAGACTCCATGAACACTACATAGTCCACTTGTATGCATATCCTATGTGTTGTTCAGGTAAATAAAGCCTACCACCACTTATTCTGCACTCTGTACTTCTTCCAGGCTACCACACTAAGTAAGAATACAAATTCGAATATATAAAAACTCACTCAGTAGTCACTAAATTCACAGTCGGGGAGGGGGACGATTTTACGCAATGGAAAAGGGTGTTTACAAAATAAAACGTAACATGTGTAACACTATTGATAGGCAGAATATCCCGCGTGGCAGGGGTGTTGCTAGCTCTGGAAAAGACCCGAGGCTAGGCTAATGTCGGAACTGTCGGGACTGGGGGCTAGCTAGAATTTTGGTTGTAGCTCCTGAGATTCTATCCGGGGCTACAACCAAAAGATCAGGGGCTATAGCCCCCTTAGCCCCCCCCCTAGCAACGCCTCTGCCGCGTGGCATCTCGCGGTAGAGATCTCCCTTGTATCTGGAACCCACGCTTACAAGTTGTAAATATACACCGAACATTCTTTTGCTTTCTTCCAAATGGTTCCATGGCAATAGCTCTCTAGGCCTTTCTATTGTGACTTCGCCTGTCATCGGTTACTGACGTCAGCGACGTCTCAGCTCGGACTCTCTACGTCCTCTCCTGTCGCCCTTGGGGCTCCGGTGAGAGCAGAGTGTGGGGTTCGCTTTCATTTAAAAGAGATTTTTAAAATGTTTATGTTTCTTTTTTTCATACACGGTCTCTATAACGGCGCTTGTGCTGGCGATTGGTTTCACCTGCGTCGCCGTCGTATAATTGTTGTATGTAAGGTGTTATTTTATTGGTGATCAGAGCTTGAAAACTTGCTCGGCTAGTCATGTTTAAAGCGTTCTTCGCGTGAGGCTGTCTACCACTTGTCTTTATTGATTGGACTCCTTCATGTTTACTTTCTTAAAACGTTTTGCTTTTTTGGTATGGGGAATGCCACCTCTCGTTTATGTAGTCTCCTAAGGAGAATTGCCGTGCGCGCTCCAGTTTATTGGCCGTAGAGGTTGTAATTGAATATTTGTGTCCCCATTAATGACTTTTATTTCATCCTCCAACTACTAAACCTGGTACATTTATTTCTAAGTTTTGAGGGGTTTATTTACCGGTAAAACGCCCCTCTGGGTTACATCTTTTAAATGAATCGGATTCCAACATAGTGGATAGTACCGCTTCAAAACTGATTTTATCCTCTGTGTGCTGCAGAGTCTAAACTTTCGAAGTGACAAAGATGAGTTAACGGAAGTCGGGCTTCATAAGGCATAACGGAGAAACTGAAGGTAAGAACAGTGTACTATAGAAATGTGTGTTGAAGAGGGTGGTTGTGGTCAGAAAACTGTTTCTTAGAAGTTGGAAATATGTACGGATGTGCAACATTAATGATTGAATTATGGGTATGGCGAACCAATCAACCTAGAAATATTTTCATGCAAGTACCTAATGCGTTTGATCTAATCGGGATTCATTAGAAAAACGTGTATGTACAGTTTTCCGTAACGTGACTTCTGCCTTTTATGTGGCAAATGTGCCTCACTGGCTTTGCTCAATAGGACACATGCCAACATTTGCAGCAGCTCGGAGGGAGATTCTCTGCAAGTAATCGGGAGAGCTGAATTTCCCCATTAGAATGCATTGGGGATAGAATTATTTTCGGAGGGAGGCAGTAAAAAACAGCAACATTTTTGCTAATCAAATCGTGAGTTTCCCTCCTAAATTGGGAGGGTTGGCATGTATGCCTCGTTAAAAGTATGGTGCTAGGGTAAAAACAAGTTGTATTTTAAATACATCCTGTTTTTAAAGTACTGCCTTATTATGCATGTAATATTTACGGCGTGGGGTACATATAAACTTCTGCATTGGGTTAATACCCTCTCACTTCTACTGCACTAGACTCCCTCTTCCATTCAATTTAATTGCTCTATTTACTGTTTTGTTGATCTGATTCACAATTGTATATTGCTTCTACTGTTACTGTTATATTGTTAATGTTAAATGTATAATGTTGTTAAAATGTGCAGCGCTCTGGAGTAAAGCGATATATAAACTAAATAAATACAAATACAAATAATGAAGATTACCCCTGCATACTGCGCAGGGATTCTTGATTCTATTAAAGACAAGGAGGCAAGCATTATGCTTCAACTTTAATACCACTCTTCAGCAGTTTCAACAAAATAACAGAAAAAAACACTGAAAATAATCTCAACTACTCATTTTCTTATTTCTTTCTCTTAAAACTACATTTCCCTCTGTTCTCTGCAGTCCTTGGCAGTCCTTGCTCTGTCTACTTGTCACTTCCTGTCCATATACTGCTCTTCTTTAGATGCTCTGAATTGATCCACAGTTGTAACCTTAAATTAAACGAAAGTTCCAACAAAATTCCGGCTTCCAACTGCCTTGGGCCCACTGCTCGTCTGCTGCATCCTAGCACTCTCTCTCTGGTGTGTCGCCACTCATTCCATCTCGCTCATCTGTTGTGGAGCATACAAGTCAACATCGTTAGGGTGGAGGAAATGCACTGTCCCTCAAATCATAACTAGCATTCTCATTTTATACTTTATATAGTGCATGCGCTGGGTGGGAAATTAATGCTCGTCTCCTAGTTTTGAATAGAATCAAGACTTCCCGTGCAGTATGCAGGGGTAATCTTCGTTCTATGTCAAGACTGGAGGGGAGCATTATGCTTGTTCAAAGCTTCCAATTGTCACCATTACATGAATCAGCTTAAAGTAAAAGGTCTTAAACGCAGGCCCAGCCCAGTCTGCTGCTTGCATAATATCTTGTAGTGTCACCCCTGCTGCGAAAGACTTCTAGGCCATAGCTCCTCTTACTGAATGCACCCCAAATCTTCTTAAATCAATACCTGCTAATTGCATAATCTCTCGCACCCATCTGGTGATGGTAGCTGTCACTACTGCTTGGTAAGGCTTCCTACGCGCTATCAAGAGTTGGGTGGTGTCAGCTGGCCTTGTCTCCGATGTTCTATCCTCATCCTCTCTGATACATGCTGCTGCTCACCATTTCGGGTGTCCTGGTAAGTAGGGTTAAGAGATAGACATGTAATTCTTCTTTGTTCTCCTAGCTAGTGTAAAAGTCACTCCTTCCAGTCCAAAAGTTTTCTTGTTCACCTCTAGGGCCCTGACATCTGCAACTCGTTCTGCACGACACTAGACATAATAGCATGGCTAGTTTGCCTGACAATTGCTTTAAGGATAGGTACTTGTTCGCTGGCCAACTCGCCAGGAAGCGTAATACTATCATCACGTCCCACATCTTGGTTCTGGGGGTGTTCTGAATCGGGCTCCCTTTATGAGCCTCACTACCGCTGGTTTCTATGCTTCTGGAACCCCATCTACGGGTAGGTGTTCCTCGGATATTGCTGACCTATAGACCCCACTGGCCAGGCAAGCCTTCCCGTCCTGTAACAGTTGTGCCAGGAAATTCAGGACTTCTACTAAAGGGGCAAAGACCGGATGAACATTTCTCCCTCTGCACCAACTGGACAATTTATTCCAAGCCGCGTCGTAGCTCTTCCTTGTGGATGGAGCCCATGACTCTGCGATGAGCTCTGCCACCTGATTCGAAATGCTTGGCAGAGCCCAGCTTTTCCTGATATCCTGCACGCTATTAGCAGGAGAGTCCCTCTCACTCTTAAAAGATGAAACGACCCAGCTGGGTCCGTGAGCAGGTGTTCTCTGGCCAGAAGAATCTGCGGGAGATCCGCGGTCAGCTCCATCAGGGTCGGAAACCATACTTGAAACTTCCATATCAGGGCTACTAATATCAGCTCTGCCCCTTACCGCCGTGTCTTCGCTAGGACGCTGCTCAGCATCATGAAGGGGGGAAAGGCATAGTGCAGTTCCCCTCTCCAATCCTGCAGAAATGCATCCGCTCCTTGGGCCGTCAGGTCTACTCTCCAGCTGAAGTAGCTGTCCTGCTCGTTCAGCCGTGACATGAATGGATCAGTGAGTACTGGTCCCCATAGCTGTTCCAGCCGCTGGAATACCTCTGTGTTCAGCTTCCAGTCGCTGAAGTCTGTCAGGTACCCAGTGTTTCAGTCTGCTACTACGTTGAGTGTACCTGGCAGGTACTCTGCTGTGACTGAAGTCACCGGCTAGAGGCAAAAATGCCAGAAGTCCCTTGCCAGCTCTTCTAGGAGCTTGGACTTTGTTCCTCCTAGGTGATTGATATACTTGAATACTGAGATGTCCACCTTCAGCAAAATGCATTAATTCACTTTCCCCTTTGTAAACGCTTTGATCGCAAAAGATCCAGCTAATAGCTCTAAGCAATTTATGTGGTGCTGCAACTCTTCTGCGCTCCATTTCCCCCTGTCTCTAGCGAGCTGCATCGTGCTCCCCAGCCTATTCTGCATGCGTACCACTCTATAACTAGATCGGGACAGAATCTGATGATGGCTCGCCCATTCCAAGGATCCATATTCTTCAACCACCACTCAAGCTCTGTGATGGACTTGCAATCTAGCAGGATCGACTGATGATATTTCAGCCCCTGCATGAGGTGTTTTATTTTCAGCATTTGCAGGGCTCGAAAAATGGCTTGAATAGATGACGCTAATAACCCTACTATTCTCGCTAGGACCTTTAGAGATATCATCTGCTTGCTCAGGCATGCTTTGATCTCTTTCTTGATGTCTCATATCTCCCTGGCTGGCAACTCTAGTGTCTCTGACTTGGTGTCCAGCATGAAGACTAGGAAGTCTAACCTTCTTGCTGGGGTCATGTCTGATTTATCCTGATTCACAAGGAATCCTAGCGAAGTTATATTCTCCTTCACCCATGCCGTCTGGTATATTAGAGCATCTCTGTTGTCTGCCAGTAGTAGCAAATCGTCTAGGTATGCGATTATACGGATCCCTTTCTCCTTGATCGCAGCTGCTACTGGTCACATGAGCTTGGTGAACGCCCATGATGCTGATGCTAGTTCGAATGGCATTGTCTTGAACGGCCAGAACGGCCCATCCCAGTCGAATGCCAGGAATGGTCAGAATTCTGTCTGGACCGGTACCGTGAGATAGGCGTCTTTCAGGTATATTCTGGTCAACCAGTCTCCTTCCCTTAAGGTGTCTCGCAGCTGCTGTATACCTTCCATCTTGAAGTGGCGGTATAATACCCAGCCGTTCAACTCCTTCAGGTTTATGACTTGCCTCACTTTCCCCTTCCTGTGCGATAGGAACATATTGCTTAAACATTTCGGGGTTACTGTGCATCGCTCCATGGCCCTTTTCTGCTTGAGCTGACTTAGCTCCTAGTGTAGTCTCTCCCTCTCTGCTTGCGCCATGTGTATTACGTGCAGGGTGAACTCTTGCACTGGCTCTTGCACAAAGTCTAAATGCAACCCTCTGGCTGTTTGCAGTACTCATGCATTGCTGGAAAGTGCCAGCCAATTCTGCCAAAATTGCAGTGTCCTCCTCCTACGGGTGGGTATATGCAGGATCTCACCTGTGGCAGGGCCTTGACCTCTTCCTGGATTTACCTCTGCAGCCTCTGGGAAACTGTCCTCTGGCGGGGAAGAAAGAGTCTTGTTGCCTGTTTTCCCAGTAGTGGGCTCTGTTGTTCTGAGGCCTCCTTGCACCTTCAAACCGACCGGCTGCTTAACCTCTATAGGGACTGGTCCCTGCAAAAACTCTGCCCGGTAAGATCTTTCTGATTGAGGCCTGAACTTTCTCAAGAGAGGTGTAGGTCCCTATGTACCTCCCCATTTCCTTGCCAAAAGGCTCTCTGAATAGGAGGCCTTGCGCTGTTTCTCCCGTTTCTTCATCAGCATATCCATGGATGACACCACACGCAGTTAGTTAGTTACCTGTGCTTATATGATTTGAAATATGCTGCAAACTTTACACGAGAGTGCAATATGTCTGCAAATTAAATGTCAAGCCCACTCAACATCTTTCCCTGTGTTGTCCATGAGCAGTCCCCATAGCTACAATTACCATCAACAGCCCGAGCACAGCTTCATCTTGTGTCTTGCATAACATTAATGGCAAATACATGTGATCTGCCATATACATGTGAACCTGGGCAGTGGAAGGGAGATATTTACAAGCAATTACTCAAAGGGCAATGTGGGCAAATGAAAGGGGTTGCGTCCCAGGGAAGGGAAGTCAGTAAAATGATGGCGGAAAATGTTAACATAGGTATGATATATTGTAAGTAATCGTAGAATCAAGGGGGATCAAAGATATGTTGCAAAGGAAGAACACCATATGGTGTGGTTTTTCAAAAATAGGGTAAATGATATAGAGGTGTATATCATTGAGTGGCTGTTGCAAAATATGTGTCCTCGACTAGCTGCAACTCCTTGTGGAACACAATTAATAGTTATTGTTACGTCAATCCATGTCCTGTGTGCAAGATACATTCTAACAATTTTAATAGTACATCTTGCATCTGTTGTATTTAAAATATTCAAGTATGTGATTGCATTACTTTCTTTGGATGTTCTATTTCTCGTAATAAACAATTTGCTGAGACTATTTGCAAATTGTTTGATAATAAATATGCATATATATGTAGAAATGTAATAAAAGGCTCTACAATGACTTAGAAAGCCAAATAATCCCATTGACATTTATTGTTGTAATATAAATCAGTGATATTGAGGGAAATTACTAAAAGGTAAAAAAATACAACTATTAATGTCTATCTAGTAAGTTTAATTAATTACAAATAAATGATTGAACAATTACATTGCAAGTCATATACTATTCACTTGTTTGTACAATCAAAACAGTTTCCAAACATTGTGCAAAAGTTTGAAACTGGCTTTGTTAAAAATTGTGAAGGCAGCCACACATCATTTGAATCTTTCAACAAGTTCAATTTGGGAGGCCCTGGCAACAAAATCTGGAGCAATTCCATGCATTTGCATGACCTGCACATTCAATGTCAGATCATTAACAAATTCCAAATCCATCGGCTAGAATATTGGCTTTGCCACCGACTGCTTGCTTCTTTTGGTAAACTCCTTGCTGTAACTGTTAGATATATTTTCTGGAGGAGTTACACCTAATCCTGGTGTGTTTTATTATTGTGATAGATAGTGGTATCTTATTGTGGTATATTATTATTGTGGTGATGCATTGGTGGCTTTCCTAGTTATATTGGTAACACTCCGCTCAGAATATATCCTAACACCTGTCCTTTTTCCCAGGTTTTTTCAAAGTACCAGCTACTGGACGTATTACACTTAGTATGTGACAGGATCACTTCTTCTTAGCAACTTATCTACGATGCTGAGTTATGCTCTAGCAGCCAGAGTGCAAAACATTATATTATGAACAGGTGATTGGATACACACACACCATACACTTCTTAACTCACTTATTAGGAAAACCAAAGTTCACTTCAAATTTTACCCGTGGTAAAATGAATTGCCACCTATTGTAAAATAGGGCTTGTCCCTGTGAACTCTCAGTCTCTGTGCTAATGAGTGCAGTCATGCAATGAAACCCGACTCAATATTTTTCAGTTTCTGGTTTTATATGCTAATGATGTTCATTGAGTTATTCAGATAAAATACATCATTCAGTATAAACCATGTGCACAAAAATAGGAGATTATATTTTATGTTCCAAATTTCACACTCAAAGGCTTCCCCAAGCATTTTCTTTCCCAATGTCCTTGCACACGGAGAAATTGTCAGGAACGCATTTTGAGAGAGAGAGAAAATCACATCAGCAGAGCAACTTTTTTGTTCATGAACAGTTGAAAAGATATTGGGGGTCATTACGAGGTTGGAGGTAACAAACAGTTTTTACCGGCATGGAGCAAATACTGTGTCCGTGTAGGAAAGAGGCCGCTAACAGTGGCGTATTACGAGTTTGTGTGCACGAGCGTAGCGGCATGGCGGTATTGACAGTACCGGCATGTTGTTAAAGTCCCAAAAAAGCCCCTTAGCAGCATCATCCGAAGTGCAAATAGAATTACCGCCGCCGTCTACCTCTAAATAACGGGCCCGGCATCAATGGATACGGCATTAGCGGGCACGGCTATTAAGCGGAACTGGAAGTAACGCCATCACACGGGAACGGGCATGGCAGCCATCTTAAAAAACACAATCCATTGTCATCCTCACTACACAGCACCTGGAGGCTCATTCCGACAGCAGAAAAACATCATCACCACCAGCATCATGCCAAAGGCAGTGAAAAAAGGGGCAACCCGTCAGGGTAAACAGCGCCTCACGGAGGACGAGCTCACAATGCTAGCAGACACGATAGCAGAAAATGCTGAGGTTGTCTTTGAGAATAACCGCAAGAGAGAAGCTCAGATCAAGAAAAAGGAGATCTGGTAACTAGTTGCCCAGAAAGTGAGTTCAGTTGGGTACACCCCCCGCACAGTGAAGGACGTGCGCAAAAGATGGGACGACCTGCGCCTCAGAGTCTGAAACATCATGTCGGCCAACCAGAGCCAGGGCCTGGCTACTGGCGGTGGACCTAGCCCCCCAATCAAACTAAGCCGCTGGGAGGAAATCTGCACCAGCCCTATTGGCATTGAGGGGATGGAAGGTGTGGGTGACATGGAACGTGGCGTCACCTCATCGGCAGATGGAGGTGAGTGTCCTAAGAAAACACTGTAATGTAAAGTATGATGATAGTCCAGCAATTTGACTGTGCCATGAGGCAATGCATGGCCCATTACAGACAGGACACATCCCTGCCTAGATGCCGTCCTCAACACTGACACATCCACATGCATGCATCATGCCAATGCCATACCTGAGACACACCCCACAAACATGGAAACGGCATTATTCACACTGAATGCAGTCCACAACAGAAATGCATGTCACACAGCATACACCAACTCAAAAATGTGTGACTCTGACGTATGCCTGCATGCTCCCCCCATATAGCAAGAAACCTGATTGTCAAAACTCCAATACCTAATCCCCTCTAATGTGTAGAACAGCAATAGTACCAATGTATGCACGATGCTTGTAGAACCATCACTGATGCCGTCTCTCTCTGGGTCCCCCACAGGCTCAGATCCTGACAGCGAGGTCCGGGACTCAGCGGCACAGGCAACAACTCACCGGAAGAAGGCCAGGGGCAGGGAAGAAGGCAACAGGCCTTCAGCATCAAAAGGGCCAGGCAAGCCACGACTGCCACAGAAGGGGAAGGCACCACAAGTTGCCACGTCACTGGTGCGGCTAAGGGCCACTGCTACAGCAACAGTCCCCACAACATCTGTGTCCCCTGCACAGGAGCCAGTGGCTGATGGGGCCCTTCCAGCTGCCAACAGCTCTGTTGGGGAGGCGGCAGCCATGGCACCCCACACCGACGAGGTTGTGCAGAGCCAAGGCCAGGTGTGTCCCTGTGGAGGATGACTCATCTGACTTACTTGCCACACCCAGTACCCCACCATCACTCCAGATCACACCATTGTGCTCCACCAATGACAGCACACAGGCGCAGTCTGGAGGGGAGCCAGGGCAAGGGAGCATGAGCCCCACATAGGAGCCACATGATTTTGGTAATTTACCACATGCAGCATCCACCTCCACTTCTTTTTACTCCTAATATTTTGTGTGTGCCAATTAGGACTTAGATGCTGTGCAAGTGCAGTACCAAACGGCGCGTTAATGATGGTGACAATGGGACATGCAAATGGTGTGGCACAAATAAAACATGAGGCGGAAGTGCAAACAGGGTATGCCCCGGCCCCCAAATACAGAATGGCAGCAGTATATAACACAGGGCACATGGTTGATAGCCTATACCATACAACCATAAAAGAGCCCCGCGAGTTATGCTGGTATAAGGAGGTATGGGTAGACTTAGAAGGCGATGGAGGGTGCATGTACCTAAGCTGCACCCTAGGTGAGTATGCTAGACGGGGACACAGCCTCCGTGCAGTATGCAGAGCATGGATGCCAATAAAAGGAACCCCTGCATGGGATGAAGCAGTGGCGGAGGAGGAAGAATGTAAGAGGTTGGGACAGTTGCAGTATTCGTTACTTAAGTAACGAAAGGGGGCAAATGAGTGGGAGGAGGGGACATTCAAGACCGCCCTTACTTCCATGCTTCCCAGGTGGTCCCAGCCATGCCTGCTCCAAGTCCAGGGCCCCGGACTTGGGGCACTCATGTGGGAACACCTCAGGGAACCATCACCCCTTTCGTACAAATACACATGATCACTGCCACATTCTTATATATTACATTATAAGGTTAATTCAAGACTCCATTTTCACTCCGAATGGTATGAAGTTTTATGTGGATTTATATAAGAATGAATCCCATATTGATGCGGATAATGGAGACTTCCTGGAAGGGGTTCAGGTCCCAGTAATTTCAGGTGAGGAAGCTACTTTACTGGAGGAAGATATCTCGGTGGATGAAGTCAAGCTAGCAATATCAAAATTGAATGTTGGTAGGTCTCCAGGGCCTGATGGATTGCCAGTCGAATTCTATAGGTGGTTGCCTAATTCGGCGTTGACACTTTTGATATGTATAAGATCTCCAAGGCTATGGGTATACTTCCAGACTCTACTAGATATGCAACTATCTCTGTCTTTCTGAAGAAAAACAGGGATGAGACACTGGCGTCCAACTACAGACCAATTAGTTTGATCAATGTGGACAATAAGATTCTGGCCAAGATTCTACCTCTGCGAATGGAAAATCTTTTGCCGGGGCTGATAGATCGGAATCAATCTGGTTTTGTTAAAGGTAGGATGACGTCCAGTAACATGCGGACACTGCTAAGTACTATCGCGAAGGCGTCGGAGTTGTCTGAAGAGTCGGCTGTCCTATCACTTGATGCAGAAAAGGCATTCGATAGAGTTGACTGGCAATTTATGTTTAAAGTATTGGAAAAGATGGGTTTTAGAATTCAGTTCTGTTCTTGGATTAAACTACTGTATACCAGGCCTACGGCTGATGTCAAAACTAATGGTCAGAGGTCAACACCTTTTGAATTAGAACGTGGCACGAGACAAGGTTGCCCATTGTCTCCTTTGTTATTCGTACTGAGTATTGAACCTTTGGCTATAGCATTGAGAAATGAGGTAGGTTTACAAGGCATAAGTTGTTGGGGGATGCTACAAAAAATGTGGTTATACGCTGATGACTTGTTATTGGTCCTCAAGAACCTAGGTGAATCAGTGCCGGTCCTTATGAACATTCTCGAAGCTTTTCACCAGTGCTCTGGATACAAGATTAATTGGGCAAAATCAGAGGTTTTACCATTAGTGCCGTTGTGTGACAAACAATTTATTACCCGGTTGGGATTCAAGTGGTATGCTGAAAAACTATTGTACTTGGGGTTTGGATTTTGCCTAATGTCACTGATTTTGTGAGGGAAAATATGTTGAATGGTGTGCACTACTTTCAAATCTGATTTGAAAAGATGGAGTTTGTTGCACCTTTCCCTTTGGGGGAAGGTGAATGCTTTCAAAATGGTGTCGACTCCTCGAGTGAATTTTGTTCTGAGTATGATCCCCTTAGATATTGAGAAGCATTTTTGGCGTGAGTTAGATAGACTCATGCAGGACTTTTTGTGGGAAAATAAACCTCCACGACTGAAGATTATCAAATTGCAATTGCCTTTGTGTAAGGGTGGGCTGGGGGTCCCTAATTTCAAGGCATACCATCTGGCTTTTATGTCGCGGAATAAATTTGATTTTCTCAAATTGCAACATGTGGATTGGATATGTGCTGAGTCTAGCCATATAGGCCCTTTGTCGCCTACGGCCATTTTGACCAGTAAGCCACTTCGAGCAAGGGTGGAAGGCCTACTGACTAGGAGCTTACGTAACTCATGGGTGGACTTTTGTGAGTGTTTGGGTTTCAACGCATTAAGAGATCCGAGTGCTTCAATTTGGCTGAACCCGAGCGTTACACATGAAGGGAAAACTTTTTTCTGGCAGGATTGGTATCTAGCTGGGGTGCATTGGATTAGTGATCTGTTCAATGGTTTGAATTGGATGACGGCTAAGGAAATACGGTTGAAGTTTGAAATTCCTACTTTTTGTTTGACAGACTATCAGAAGATCAGGAAGGCGGTGGGGGAGGTGGATTTGGAAAAGAGAATCAACATAGACATGCTTGGTTGGGTGCCTGAAGTGAGTGGATGTGACCTGGTTAGCTATGTTTATAGACTGGTTGTGTCAAACTATCAGTCTAATGATGCTTTGAGATTGGATTGGAATCGGAGAATTGGTGAGGATATTACGGAGGATGATTGGACACGAGGTGGGCACCTTGGAGCATATGCTGTGGGAATGCTCGAGAGTGAGAGGCTTGTGGTTTGAGTTTGACCAGATCTTTGAAAAGATTTTGGAGGAGAAGGTTCATATGGATTTTAAGACAATAGTGTTGGGTAGTGAGGATTTGTTAGATGACCTGAGTACTTTTCAGAAGAAATTGATCTTTCGAGGGGCAATGGTGGGGAAGAAACTAATTTTGAGACATTGTAAAGCATCTAACCCTATTACTATAGAGGAATGGATTTCAGAGATGCACTCTTTAGCGGATATGGAGAAGGTGCTGTATTGGAGAGATAAGAAAAGTGCATTATTTAACAAGATTTGGGGTACATTTCTTTTACTATATTAGACCAGTTTATTGATTGTTTTGTGACTCCTGGGGTGAGGGGGGTTTTCTGGTGTATAGAGTTCTGTTGGCTTTGTTATGATTATCACATGATGTTATATTATGTACATACTGTTTCTCTGTTATGAACTTTTTGAAAATAAATAAAAAAAATTTAAAAAAAGACTCCATTTTGTACCACAGAAACGCCATCTTGCAAATAAGCGAGTGTCAGGGATGGCACTCTATTAAGAGTGGCACAGGACACCCAGGAAGGGTTTGGGTGGTTGTGCCAAAGTAAAGTGGACATATAAGTAAACACACAGCTGAAAGGAAAGAGAACGAAGAGTAGGCAAGAGTAGCAAGGAAAAAGGTACAGAATGAATTCCCTCTTGGGGTGTATGCAGATATAGGAAAAGAGTATTCCACGAACCTTAGGAAAACTCTAGCCTTCTGCACAGTTTGCTATAACAGAGGCCCACGCTGTTTGCTCATAGCTTGGAACAACAGCTAAGGGTGTCTAACGCAGAAACGATACAAGGGAAGGGGCAGAGGTTGCCTGACGGAAACCAACAGACAAGCTCTGTACAAGGGGTTTACAAACAGTCCAAGAGAAGACACTAACAGATAAATTCAGGAAAAAGGAAGTTGAATAGCAAACTAGCAGAAGGAAATGAAGGGAAAGCCGTATAACAAGATTGGATAGGGAGAAAGAACTGAGGGTTGAAAACAAGGAAGAAAGCAAGGCAGCAGCAGACAGGAAACAGAGGAACTGTAATAACTGAAAGTAAATAATGAAGGTAAACTGATGTGGATAGCAGAGGACGGTAGGGTACAAGGTAGAATGTTCAGGAAAGCAGGGAAGCAATGGGCAAGTCCAAAAGGAACAGGGCTGTAAGGAAGGAAGCCCCGAGGGATAGGGCTTAGGGCAGTGGAGTGAAGCAGGCTACAGAGCAAGGAGCCCAGAAGGGCTGGGCAGCAAGGCGTGAGCCCAGAGGAGTAGGGCCGCTGACTGTAGAAGGGTGCAGGAGGACTGTAGAAGGCTGCTAGACTGGAAACCCAGCGGACGAAGACTATAGGTTGAAGGCAGTGGAGCGTGATCTGCTGTAAGGCAGAAGCCTGGGAGGCAATGGGGGAAGGTAGCAGCGGAGCGTGATCGGCTGCAAGGCAGGAGCCTGGAGGAGCAGGGCTGAGGCAGGGAGCCCAAAAGGCTAGGGCTGTAGGCAGCAGGGTGTAGCAGACTGCAAGGCAGGACGCCCAGAGGAGCAGGGCTGAGGCGGGGAGCCCAAAAGGCCCAGGGCGGAAGGTAGAAGGCAGTAGAGCGTGATCGGCTGCAAGGCTGGAGCCCGCCAGGGCACTGGAACAAAAGCAGGTGAAAGCAGGAAACAGCATACAAAGTTTGTAGCTCGAAGCAAAAAGGTGCCGGATGGACTCTCAATGCAAGAGACTGAGCTCCTGCAGGCAGCAGCTTTTATACCGCCCAGCCCAGCACAGAGGCAGGCTAATTGGTTGCACCTGGCTCAGCACACTTGCAGACAATCGGCCACCTCCCTCTCTGTTCCTGAGCTGGTGGATGCAGAGCAAATCCCTAGGGCTTTTGGGGATTGTAGTTCTGATGAAGAAAAATAGGAATAGCCAGGAATAGATGGTTATAGCCAAGTGCATTGTGGTAAGTGTAGTTTTTTGGGAAAAATAAAAAAGCACCAAAGTCTCGCAAATGGGAAATAAGGTCCAAATAGTGAATAGCGGTTGATCCAAGAGTTTTCTGTAGATAAATGAATAACAATTTGTCCATATTGATCGCCAATGTATGCGCCCATGGCGCAGGCATGACAGCGAGAGGGTGTTCGGATTTCACCCCAACCTGCAACCATCTTTGAGAGCACACAGTCAGTGTGGCGCTTCCCCCCACCACCTCCCCCTTGCCTTCTGCATAACTGCCTGGTTCTCATGAGAAAGCTGGCAGCAGAAGAGCAACAAAATCTGCACTGTATCATTTGCCGTCTAAACTCCCTCTATTGACTCAGAAGCAGCTTGAGGGGAGGAGTCGAAGGCCAGGTCTATCTGTCTCCGTAAAACTTGCCCTGCACCTTTTAGACTTAGGCTGCAGAAACCCAATCCCTGTGTACCCCAGAGCAGAGTCAACAACACAAAAGACTTTTAAACGTATATGCATAAACGAAGGCCCTCATTTTGTATTCGGAATACATATAATTATGCTAACACCTTCAATGAACCAATGGGCATAACAGTGTAAATACATATACGTGTGTACTAGAAGTCCTTATGATAGCCTGTTCCATTGATATTAGAGTGCGTGTTGACTTATAACATTTGAATGCCAGCACGATTAACGTGTAGTTCCATAACGAGTGACGAGCCAGAGACCCATGCAAACTCACACAATGCTACCACACTGTTGATAATGCAGATTGTACGTCTGGGCATATTATTAGACAGAGCCATGTGAACTATTGATCGAATTTAGTTATTCATGTTGTATTGATTGTGCACCAGCCGCCCCTGTTTCGCCACCCCCTTCTCTTGTGTTATGAAATTGCCCAAAAAGCATATGAAATTTGAACAATGTTATAGTGTATCCCTCTCAAGTACAGAAGTAGCTAAGTGTACATGAAGCAGTAACCTTCTATATGTAAATATAAAAGACCCCCGCCACTTTTTCTTAGTGATGTGAACCTAAAGGGCCTTAAGGCCATTCCAGAGCACCCTGTCCCAGTGTAGAGTTATGTTATTTAAACACCTTATCAGAGAGGCCCCTTGAAGAAAGGACATGTCCACAGATTAAATGTGTTTCCTGAAATCCATTTGCAATAACCATATACCCCTGCTTGCTCCTGTCAATAATGAAGAAATGCCCCTCCCGGTATCCAAATATGTTTATATGTTTTGACATGAAAATGATATCCTTGGTAAAAGGCACGCAATTTTTGTCTAATACTGGAAAATCACGCTTTGTTTTTTCATGTGCAACCTACTGACCTTGTTGCCAAGCGAAATAATTAAGTGTATGACCGGATGGGAATGTGTGGCCACAAGGGCAAAATTTGATACGGCCAGGACAAAATGTGTCACATCTTCGGAAGTTGGACAGATGAGCCCGGATGAACTTCTGACCCAGCACACCACATCATGATGTCAACTCACCACCCACCCATTGTCCAATCAACCATCTCCGACCATATAGCACCCATAGGTGCCTCCTCTTAGTGTCCAATCCCAATCAACCATGTGCCCCCTGTGCCCCCTAGGCCTCCCCCTTTTGGCGCGTCATTATCTGTATAAAAATGAAATGTAACATGTTTTCTGCAGAGTGCTCTCGGCGTGAGCAGAGTAGATTCTGTTTGCCCTAACTTTAGATAAAGCCTTTGACATCACTCTCTCTTGGTCTTATTCCCTCCTGGGATGTACCTTTATTGACTCTGTTGGTAGTTCACCGGCAGGCCTGCGGGGGCCTCTCACCTTCATTGGTGACCCCGACGCGATAGCATTCTTTCCTGTCCTTCTGGCACGTGACGCCCCCCTGCTTTGACCCTGAGCACGCTCCCTCAAGAACTACCCGCCAACTGCAACCGGTACACTTAGACGTGCGCACGCAGTAGGGCGAGCGGGTACGGGATCCCTCTTAACAAAACCCATACGTACCACTCGCCGGAGCTGGGCATGGTCTTTGAGCGAGGAACAGCGCCCTGCTGATTGGGTCCACAGGGTCTCGGATCAAGAGGGACACGTGAGTATTAAGTGCGAGTGATACTAAAGGCACCGGGTGGGAGTCAGATTAGAAAGGTTTGAGGGAGCAAAGAAAATAATTTGGGTAGCACCGCAAGAGTGTCAAAGTTAATTAGAGGGGGAGTGACAAGAGGTTCTGGAGTCTGAGGTCTTTTCCTATCTTTCTTACTATTCTCCTCCTATCGCATATGGCCATTAGGACAGAAATGAAGTAAACAAGGGACAAGGAGTTAACAGGGATAATATCTCCGTAGGGAGTAGAAGGCAGCGCCGCATAGTGCTATCTCGACTAACAGGAAATAGAGGTGTAAGAAGTTGAAGAAAAAAGGGAAAAATAAAAGAGATCAAGGAGTCAGCAGAGAAACCCAGAGTATTAGGTAGAAACACTTTTTTCTGACCTTTTTTCTTATCTCATTCTTCTCCTCGCCCTCCAAGGTGGGTGAATTGGTACAAGGGAGGGGAAGAGGTTAAATCTTGTTAAAGGAACAAGGGAGTGGGTGAGAAGAACGGGACATTGGGAACAGTGGTAAGTGTTATGTTTGTGTCTATGTTTTTCGTTGTCTATGTAAACATTAAATGTTTGTTCCATATGTGAAGTGACTATTTTTGGTGTACAATGTGCAATGCAGATTTGTTGATTCAAAAGGGGAATTGGTTGGTACATAGTGCAGTGTGAAATTATTAAAAGGTAATTAAACAGCGAGAATTGTAACACAGAGTAAGTTGAGTATACAAGCAACGAATAAATACATGGTAGGCCAACCAGGTAAGGCATCGTACGAGTAAGGTACAATGGGTGCAGAAACGCCCCTTGCTCATATTTGTAAGACGTTACCAGGTTATGCTGACAAGATTAGAAAGTACCACGAACAGTGGATTACCGAATTGAAGGGGGAGGGATTGCCCCAAGTATGGCCAGAAGGGGGGTCTTTTTATAAGGAAATATTGGATATGGTCACCACTTGTTTGTTCATTAAGTTTAAAGGAAAGCAGTTTCATAATAGGAGAGAAATATTGGATCTGTGGTGCCTATATGAGGATGTGCCCCCAGGTAAAGATGGCTAGCAGAATGCCTCTCCCCTGACCACAGCTGGCAATGCAGGGCCGCCCACTCGAGATGAAAAGAACAGAGGTAACGCGTGTCTATCCCTTGGTGTCAAAAACAGAACCTGCTGAGGGGTACAGTAATCCTGTGTATGTAGCACAGCCCACAATCCCGCCGGTGCACAAACCATCCGCAACTGCACCACCCCCATATGAGAGCCAAAGTATAACACTACCGTTGAACAGTACAACAGTAGATATCTGAAAATTAGCCCAAGTTCTGGAATCTCGCCTCACAATGGCCCTCCCAGAACAGTCTTGCATAAGGGCACTGGGGGAGTGGGGAGATACATCCACCCCACGGGAGATCCAAGACGACACTCCCCCACCAAGTACGGGAGCAGGGGAAGATGGATGGAAAAAGGGAGAGATCTTGTTCCGAATTAATGATACCCCAACGCGAATATTAGAAATAAACACTGCAGAAAGCGTTCGGGAAGCAGAAGAAGGAGGGGCACTGTCAGAGAGAGAGGAGGGGGACTGGAGTGACATAGAAGAACAGGAGGAGGACAGAAGGTTGGGGATCGCCGCCGGTGGCGCATCGGTCACAGAAGGGTTGTCGCCAATAGAGGAATGGACAAGGAGGCTGAGAAACAGGACAGGGCGTATAGCGGTGATCAGGAAGAAAGGAAAGAAGGTGAGTACAAAAGGGGGTGGAAATGTGCAGCTGCCTCTGATACACCGGGGCGCGGGGAGGCCAAACTACATACCATGGGCCCAAATGGACAAGGCCGACCTGTACAAGCAGTTACCCCCACTCTCTGGAAACGCCAACAGGTGGATATACGCATTCGAAAAACACACGGCAGGGGTGCCCTTGGCAGTGGGGGATGTTAAGAGCCTGCTTGTGTCTGCAGTGGGAGATCAGGCTAATAGGGTCTGGGCAAAGGCGGGGTTCCCAGGAATAACGCTAGATTGTGACCGCCATGATGGGGCCTCGTTTAACACAGTGCGAGCGCGCATGTGGGATGCGCTGAGGGAAACAATGCCAGACACCCCTGATTTACAGTCAGTGATGCAATGTACCATGAATGATGAGGAAGATGCGATGTCCTTCATCCTTCGGGTGCAGGACAAGTGGAGAGCGGAAACGAGTACGGCCTGGGATCAATCCACGTCCCTGTTTTACTTAATTATTAAAAGAGGGCTCCCAAAGGAAGAGCAGAAGGCCCTTGATAAAAAAGCTGGGATAGAAGCCAATGGGTGGCCTGAAATTCAAAGCATTATAGTGCACCACTGCAAAAGGATCAAAGAGAAAGAGAAAGAGAAGGAGATAGCACAGCGGCGGCTGGCAGACGAAGCTAAATTAGTACAGAGTAAGTTACTGAAGGTCAATGCAGCAGTAGTCACCAGCGCGGCAGGAAGGGTGGGGGAGGAAGAAGATGGGCAGATGGTAATCCCAATGCAGATGGTGGCCAACTGGAGAGGTAACGGTCAGGAACAATGGGTGGAGGAGAATGTATACGAGGGGCAACAGTGGCAGTCGAGGGGTGGGCGAGGAAGTAGAGGGGGATTTAGAGGGTCCAGAGGAGGCAGTGCAGGGTTTGGAGGGCCGCGAGGGGGAATGCAGAGACAATGTTGGCAGTGCGTGAGGTGGGGCCATTTTATGAGAGAGTGTCGAAATAGGCCAAATAGCTCATACGCCAGCGGACATCCTCACCCAGGAAGCCCGTATGGGCTGCCGATGGGTAGTGGGAGGAGAGACAGTCAGCCCGAACACAGGCACACTGGTGAGCACCCCATGCCCCCACAAAACTCATCTACACACCCCCAGTGCCACAACCATGCTGCCCACATGCGCAATCAAACTTATGCCACTATCACCAATGTGGCCCCAGCAGCACCATGCAGAGGAACCGCCGTAGTAACGGGGAATGTTTTTGACGTAGATGAACTCCCGTGGCACTCAGCATAGGACAGCCCACAGAGAGCACTTGCGTGTCCAGTACTATCGGTAACCTGCGATGCAGCAGAGGAACCACTCGTAGGGGGAGCGATAGGAAACAAGCAATTTATTTTTATGGTGGATTCGGGAGCGGAAAAATCATGCCTTAAGGAAGGCAGGTTTCCGCTTTCGAATCGACCTTGGAAGCACAGGGGTTCTCTGGGGCGTTGGTCGAGGTTCCATACACAGAAGAGCTAGACATAACAGTGGGAGGGAAGACTGTAGGGGCCCCTCTCCTGTATTACAAAGAATCACCCATTAACTTGCTGGGAAGGGACCTTCTTAGTAAACTCATGTCCATCTCATTTACAGAGAGAGGGATAGTATGCTCCACACCTGGCATATGCACAATGCGGGCAATGTTATTAATACACACTCAAGCAGCTTCCCACAAACACGAGGTATACCTGTGAATCCTGACATGTTCATACAGGGGCTAAGAATACTAACACGAGTGGTGCCAGAACTAAAGAACAACAAATGGAGAGTGCCCTCTGAATTCAAATTTTGCCCTGTGGCAGACCCAGAAATAGTGCCAGGGCCTATTGTGCCCCTAGACATACATGCCGTGCAAGTATCGGCGCAAAGGATAGCAGTGATAGCAATGGACATGCAGGGGTGCCAGTTGAGAACAGTGCTGTGCATTGACGCCTATATGGCCCTGCGAGACGTATCTGATGAAGAACTTTTTAGTGACACAGGGGAAATAGTAATGGAAATTGCAATCCCTTGCGAAATAATGATCCAAACGCGAGAAGTACAATTACCCCTTGTAGCCATGATCAGAGCCCCACCAGCGTATTTTGAAGAAGATATGTCCCTGGTGCCTCAACAGCTGTGGCCCACCAGCCCACATGACGTAGGGCTACTACACGAAGTAACACCAGTAAAAATTAAACTCAAGCCTGGGGTCATTTTACCCCAAGTAAAACAATATAGGGAAGCGGAGGAAGGAATAAAAGATACAATTTATGGACTAATAGTGCAGGGTATAATAGTACCTTCTAGTTCAACTTGTAACAACTGTATTTACCCGATTAAGAAAGCAAAGGGGGAGCATGGAGGATGATCCAAGATTTACGCCCCCTCAATGATGTGGTACAGAAGGAGTTTCCTCTAGTTCCAAATCCTGCCTCAATACTATGCAGCATTCCAACAGAAGCCACCCACTTTATGGTGGTAGACTTGAAGAATGCATTCTTTTCGATACCACTTGATCGAGGGTCTTGGTATTTGACAGCATTCACCCTAGGGGGGAAAAGGTATGAACATTGTCGGTTGCCCTAGGGATATTGTGAGAGCCCCAGCATATTCAACAGGATACTGCACAAAGACCTCGAGAACATATGCACAACAAGCCCAATAATGCAGTACGTAGACGATTTGTTGGTCTGCGGAAAGAATTAGTGAGTGTAGAAAAGACTCAATCACTCTTCTGACACACTTGGCCCAGAAAGGGTACAAGGTAGACAGACAGAAGTTGCAGTACTGTCTAACAGAGGTATTGTATTTGGGCCAGTTGATCTCAAAAGATGATAAAAGAATTATATCAGACAGAGCAGCAACAATAAAAGCAGTTAAAGAACCCAGCACAGTGAAGGAGGTGCAGAAATTCCTCGGCATGTGTAATTACTGCCGAGCATGGATACTACACTATGCGTCAGACACAAATCCCCTGTTGCAGGCCCTCCAGGAGGCACAAAGGGAGAGCACTAAACTGCAATGGACACAAGAAATGCACACAGCCTTCAACACACTTAAAGAACTGATATCCACTGCACCGGTTCTTGCAACCCCAAATTACGAACAGGAATTTTATCTTTTTTCCCATTGCAATGGCTTACTCATGACTGTCGTTCTGACACAAAAGATATCACTGGGCCACAAACCCCTGGCATTTTATAGTGGAACACTTGACGCAGTGATGCAAGGACACTTTGCGTGTGCACAGGCTCTCGCAGCCGCTACGTTTGCAATAGAAAAAAGCTCCACTATCGTGATGGGATGCTCCGTCACTTTATTTGTAGAACATTCCCTGTTTGCCATACTCGAAAGGTCAAAAAGCACACTAACAACACGAAGGGCCACAGCCTATGAACTGATTATTTCCAGCCCCAACATTCACGTAGTACGGTTTAAAAGTGTAAATCCAGCCACGTTCATCACAGAGGCATGCACCGTGAAGATATGCAACAACATGATTGTGCCACGTATACGGGGAGTGGCAAAGAAACTGAACAGGCACACGAAACTGCATTAACAGAAGGAGAAGTTTACTTTGCTGATGGGTCTGCCTCTATAGACTGTGAGACAGGAGAAAAGCACGTAGGAGCAGCAGTAGTGCGAGTGGAGGATGGGGAGTTTGAGGTGATCGTGCAAAAGAGATTGCCCCCAAATTTTTCGGCTCAAGCAGCAGAATTAGTGGCATTGATAGAAGCACTACACAGCAAAGGGATGTATGGTAACAGTATGCACAGACTCAGCATGTATTTATTTATTTATTTATTTTATTTTACATTTATAAAGCGCTCACACAGCCCGCAGGCATCGATGCGCTGTTACAGGAATTGTTTGTTTTTCTTAGTTGCCTAATTGTGTTTTTTTTTGTTGTCTTAGTTACGTATTTATAACGCGCTTAAACACCCAGAGGTTTCGAACCTGTTGTTGCTTCATGTCATCTTGCTTCCAAGATGCGCACGCTGCCGCTGAGATATGACAACCACTGTACACGGAGGGCTGGCCCCGTGGGGTAGAAGGGGATTCAGGAGAGCTGATGGGTCACCAGTACAACATGCAGCATTATTAAGTGATCTGATCAACACCCTAAAAAAGCCCACACTTGTCGCAGCCATGAAATGTCAGGCCCACACTCGAGGTAAGGACGTCATCTCATTAGGGAATGCGGCAGCGGATGCTGCTGCCAAAGAGGCCTCCTATCTGCCTAAGAGCCCAACAGGTGAGTACATATTGCAGAAAGCAATAGAAGAGGAACAGCCGGAGAGCTTCAATGCACTGCCAATTTCCCAAATAATTGAACTCCAGCACGATGCACCAGGTGAGGAAAAGGAATTATGGATGAAGCGAGGGTGTAGCCAGTCCCCAACTGACCTATTCTGGAGACAAAACATCACCGGCAAAGTGGTGATGCCAACCAAATTGCTAGAGGTAGCATTCAAGCAGTTGCACTTCCCAGCCCACAACGCCAAACAGCACATCATTGCAGAGATTCAGGAAAACTGGTTTGGCCCCAGATTACAGGAACATGTCACAAAACTGATAGTAGAATGCGTAACATGTCAGACATATAATTCTGCCATGATACTACGTACACTCAGGGGAACACTACTAAAACCGGAAGGACCCTTTAGAGAGCTACACATAGATTACGCCGACATGGGAGAATGGTGTAATGGAGCCAGATACTTAATTGTTGTTGTGTGCCCATTCTCCCGGTGGGTGGAAGCAGGACCATGTGCCCATCCAGACGCACGATGTGCGGCTAGATTCCTAGTGAGGGAGGTGTTCCCTCGCTGGGGTATTTGTGACGTCATCCGTTCCGACAACAGAACACATTTCGTGAATGATATGTTCAAGCACATTACAGCGATGCTAGGCATAACACACAAGCTCTGCACAATTTATCAACCACAATCGAATGGCGTTGTGGAAAAAATTAACGGATTGCTCAAGAGGAGGTTGTCTAAACTGTGTCACACTCTCAAGAAGAACTGGGTGTATTGTTTACCGCTAGCGCTTTTTGAAATGAGGAACCAACCCACTAAGGACCACCACCTGTCACCACATGACATTATGACAGGTCAGAGAATGCACACAGCTCACTCAGCCCTGTGCAGGCAGTCAGACGCCCATCAAAGCGCCACAGTTCTAGGCGTAGAGTTACATGAGTATCTTAGAAATTTGACAAAAGCGGCACGTGCGATAGCAAAACAAATAGCACCGCCCTTCATGTATGACACGCCGACAAACACGGCAGCACCCATAACAGAAAATGCAGATTGCTAGCTGATGACAGGTGACATGGTTAATGTCAGGAGTTTTGTAAGGAGATGGAACGGGCCCAGGTTCAATGGCACATATAAGGTAATATTCTGCATACCCACAGCTGTTAAGGTGGAGGGGTTGTGCTACTGGGTGCATTTGACAGATGTGCGCAGGGCCTGCAGGAATGTAGATGAACGAAGTGCCCAAGAAGGTGTGGAGGAAGATGAAACTCAAACGTAATAATGGGACACGGTGGGACATTAGTATCCCATTGAATGCTTCACAAACCCTAGAGGGGGTAAGAAATGTAAATAATAGTGTAAATATGGCAGCAATATGTGGTATCGGAAAAACAGAAAGCTAATGAAAATGACTGCATTTTATGATTCAAAGTATGGTGTACAATAACAATGTGTAAGGAACGTCTTTTTCTCCCTAACAGTGCAGTGATACAGGCATGACGCATGCCTCCCTCCCTCTCTCCTCCCCAAACTTACAATGTGGGAGTAGTGATGGACAGACATGGCTAGAAATGTAAATAATTAAATTATAAGCAGAAATGACGAGAAAAAGTTAACACGAAAAAAAGATAATGAGGAGAGTTTAAAATAAGTCATTCATGGTTAAACAATGTAATATATATACTGCTATGCATGATTAACAAGTACGTATGTTTCATTTATTAGGAAACTCATCAGGCATGGACAAGCCTCCAATAGTGTAGAAAGGAATAGAAGGAGGAGAGAGTCATATCCTAGCTAGTCGTATGAGTGCATGTTATTTTTGTGTGCTGTGGCATTCTTCACGGTGTTATTTGGCCTGTACCTGTACTGGGCCATAGTGTACATTTCTATTGATGTTGGTAAAGGGGGTGCCGGCATAAAAGCAATAGAGACAGGAACCCACCTGATCTGGGATGGGACAAAGCTAATATGGGGTTATTGGACCCCAGAACACGACCTGAACATCACAAACAATGCCACTGAGATGCACAACACAACATCACCTCTGGAAGTGAAAAATGAACATTTCAACGTATACACAATGAATGACAAAACACCCTCAGAACTAACGTGGGTGTTGAACCATCCATATCCCACCACTATGGCAATAGAAGAAATAAGCGGACACCCTGGCTCAACTATTAAAGGGGGGTATGATGAAGGGGGAATGATGATTAGCGATAATGACAACTACCATATTGTTGTGAATAGCAAGCAAAGGGGGCGGAAGGGAAGAGATTGGAGAGGAAAATAAGTGAAACGGAGGCAGACAGGGAGGGGAAGACTATAGCTTTAACTTAGATACTGTTGATAATCCCCAACATGCCCATCAAGCAAATAAATGGTATGCCGACATGAGCTATACGGCACAGCAGACAACTAATGAAAGTTACTACGTCTGCTCCCTTATGCCCCACGCCTCAGGTACTCCCAAAGTGTTGTTGCCACAAAAAATACCAGTTGCAGAGGCCCAATGTCTTGTACATCTTACGCTGTGTCGAATCAAAAATACTTTTCAAGCACACACAGTGTCTTTTGAACTGCTACAAAACGAATGCACATGCTACTCCCGGCCGCAAGGAGTAGTCTGCATAAAGGAACCTTTTCTGGTAATAAAAGGCATGTTGCATGCTGACAACAAGTGGCAGAAGGAGGAGGTCCTATGCAAAGCAGAAGCACTCCGGGGCCTTTCAGAGGACAAACTCGCATGGGTACAGAGAACATGCACTCCCACATGGACTAAACACATAAGCAAACTAACATGGGTTAGCACCATCGAAAAACCCTTCAAGCTACAAAAGAACATCTCGTATGAACTGTGCTTCAATGGAGAAGGGAAAAAGGACATGGGGAGAAACAAAAATTGCAGCAAGTTGCCTATAATCCCCGGCATGAAGAAAGGCACCGCCGCTCTGATGGACACATACTGGGTTTGCATCAACATGGCCTACCTGCATCTTCTACAGTCCTGGAAAGGAACATGCTCCATGGTGACACTGCTTTCCGCACGAATGGTGATCAGCGAGAGCCACATCAATGGGAAACGTGAAACACTCACAAATGCAAGAGCACCTTCCCCACACCGTTCGAGAGAGGGCCTGCAGATGTTCTGAATGAAGGAGAGGAGCAAGGCACATTCAGGAGAAGAAGAAGGTCATCCAATTATATCTCAACAAAGTCAGAGATACCAGACAAGTACAGACTATTTAGTTCAGTGGAGACATTCTTTGCATCACTTGTTCCCACCATCCAGGCAAAAGCAAACGCCAAGTGGTTGCAGATTACAAGATGCAAGCTCATTCAGCTGGCCAACAACACTGAAGAAGGATTCAACGTCATCAAGGTGGAACTGCGGGCCTTGCGATTGATGACAATGCAGAATCGATATGTGCTGGACTTATTGACTGCAATCGATGGAGGCATTTGCCGAAAAATCGGGAGTGCATGTTGCACATTTGCACCCTCTGCCGACGCAGCTTATGGTTCCCTGTCACACGTAATTGCTGCAGTGCGCAACCTAGGTGAGCAGATGAAGAGCGAAGGAGGAACGTAGCCCAGTGCCTGGTTCGACAACCTGTTCTCGTGGGTGCCTGCATGGCTTGGAATGACTGTAAAAGTACTCTGGCCTCTCATCGTCTTTTTACTCCTAATATTTTGTGTGTGCCAATTAGGACTTCTATGCTGTAGAAGTGCAGTACCAAACGGCGCGCTAATGATGGTGACAATGGGACGTGCAAATGGTGTGGCACAAATAAAACACGAGGCGGAAGTGCAAACGGGGGATGACCCGGGCCCCAAATACAGAATGACAGCAGTATATAACATAGGGCACATAGTTGATAGCCTATACCACACAACCATAAAAGAGCCTCACAAGTTATGCTGGTATAAGGAGGTATGGGTAGACTTAGAAGGCGATGGAGGGTGCGTGTACCTAAGCTGCACCCCAGATGAGTATGCTAGACGGGGACACAGCCTCCGTGCCCTATGCAGAGCATTGATGCCAATAAAAGGAACCCCTGCATGGGACGAAGCAGTGGCGGAGGAAGAAGAACGTAAGAGATTGGGACGGTTGCAGTATCCGTTACTTAAGTAACGAAAGAGGGGAAAAGAGTAGGAGGAGGGGACATTCAAGCCCCCCCCTTACTTCCATGCTTCCCAGGTGGGCTCAGCCATGCCTGCTCCATGTCCAGTGCCCCAGACTTGGGGCACTCATGTGGGAACACCTCAGGGAACCATCACCGCTTTCGTACAAATACACTTATGATCACTGCCACCTTTTAGATATTACATTATAAGGTTAAATCAAGACTCCATTTTTGTACCACACTGACTCCATCTTGCAAATAGGGGAGAGGGTGTTTGGATTTCACCCCAACCTTCAACCATCTTTGAGAGCACACAGTCAGTGTGGCGCTTCCCCCACCACCTCCCCCTTGCCTTCCGCATAACTGCCAGATCAGCCCTAGACTTATCCACTCTAACTCTAACTCCCTGGCTTCACAAGCACTCTGGAGAGCCTCTAAGCTCATCAGAGTCAATTTACCATTCACAATAGATTCCATTGCTTGCAATGTAGTTATCTTGTACACAACTAAACCTCAATTTAAAAAAGTGTAGATATTTTGTAATTGGCAAGGTTACACACTGATTATTAAAACCATAAGCATCCCACCGCTGCCACCAGTGTAGAGACCAGAGGGGGGTGTCTGTACTCCTGCTCTCTATATGGTAGAGGAGAGGCACAGAGGACCCCAGCCAAGATTCTCTATATTGGTAAACGTGGTGAGCAATCGAGAACTAGCTTCTCAGGAGGTGGTGCAGGCTGGTTCTTAAGTACAGTGTAGTCCCCAAACACCCTCAAAGGAATGTCCACACACTGTATTAGTTAAAACATAGCTCTTTATATAAATAAAGTTCACATTATATACACAATCACAATAACACACTTTGTGCTCCGACAATTCTAAAATGGTACAAACATACAGCTCTAGGTGGTACCACTATTACTCTGATTCCATTAAAATGCATGAACTGTACTCAGTTCAAATAGCATACAAATCAACACAGCAACACGATATCAACCATAGACTTAGGAGGAAGACAAGTTGGTTAGACAATTGGCAGAATACTGGCCCCTACCACTAGGCACAGTTCTGTATGAGGATCCCCCCACCCCCTGGGCAACTTGTAAATGAAGATGCACTACAAGCCCAGTCCATATATTGTCTATTAGAGTCTTATCTTCTTCTATAGTTCTGTAACCCAAATATACCTTGGGTGTTAGAGTTCTTCGTCAGGGAATCGACGGGCCCTTCTTGAGTCCACTCCCTTTCAGGCAGGAGCCACGGGTCGTTGAACTTCCGAGATGAAGAAAAGGTGAACGTTGTTGTTGAGGCAGCAGCTTCGGTCATTGCGGTGCTCGTTGATGATCGGTCCAAAACGTCCTGCAACAGGGGAGGCGTGCAGTGCACCTCGACGATGATGGTTCGTTGCCGCAAAGAGTCAGTGAAGAACTTTGGCCCAGCAAGGACGTTGGGTCGTCGGTGCCTGACGTCGACGAACGGGACGTGACCACAGCTGTCTTCAGTAGATTCGTCAGCGTCTCTGAGGTCTTCGGGTGGCGGGAAACCCACTGGCGGATTCTCCTCAGACATCGACAGCCTTGACTTTCTCCAGCAGGACGAAAGCGGTCGACGATGATGAACAAGGGAGTCCTTGGATGAAATGTTTGTAGGCAAAGGGAGTATGGCTGTTCCGGTTGGCGACGGTGGTCGATGACGGTGGACGGCTGTCCGGTACTTCTCTTCGTTCTCCTCAGAAGTCCCCTTCTCCGGTCGGCAGCCTTTCATAGGTCTGTCTACCAGGGAGCTTTGGCAAAGATCAGCTGGTGCACGATGGTCCGTCGTAGCTCGGGGAGATGTCTCCTAGCCAGGTCCTCTCTTGGATCAGTTCTCGAAGGCACAGCCGCATTCAGATTGCAAGGAAGGGAACAGCGGTTCACCTTCTTCCGGCTCGGCTTCAAGAGTAAGCATTAAGTATCAACTTCAGCTTCTGAATGATTTCCAGGAGTGAGAGGCCCCTAGATATACTGTTGATCTCTCGTTCACTCTGCTGGGTCACACTCAGGCAACCAATCACTCAGAAGGGCATTCAGGCAGTCAATCAGGCGCACAGTGCATTCAAGCCACTCACAACACGGGATGTGGATTTGACAGGTACTCTGCCATTCAGCACTACACACTGCATTCATACTAGTTTCAAGCAAGGCTGTCTCAGTCATTGGACCTCATTATAAATATGTTGGTAAGGCAACAATGGTGCCGGTAGCACTACCGACTGCGTTGCTACCGTAGCGCCATACTACGAGCTGGGCTCGCAGGTGCCTGTCAGCCCGCCAGGTCTGGCCTGGTGGGCAGTGCAGCACCCGCGAGCACAGCATGTCGGATGCACCGTTGTAAACGTTGCCGGTGCATCCAAAGTCCCCATTCCCATTGAGCCCTATAGGGCTCAATGGGGATGGGGATGTACCGGACCCAGCACCCACGAAAGGATAATTACCGGGTCCAGCTTGCCATTCGCGGGTGCCGGACCTGGGTGCCGGATCCGGATGCAAGGTTGGAGGTAGCCTTGCCGGTTTTACCAGCAAGGTTACCTCCAACCTCGTAATGAGGCCCATTGTGTCAACCACCGGATACTAGACACCCATAACACAGAATGCGTATGCGTCACACACTCCATTCAACCAGGTCCCACCCCTCTGCCCCCCGGTTGTTCCCACAACATACAGTCAGTGGGAAGGTTCCAGCCAGTCTGGCCTGGACTTCCCCACAATACCATATATGGAACTTCCACCAACAACCAATCAGGGGGAAGGGACAGAGTCAGGGCTTCCCGGTACTTCAGGAAAAGTAAGGTAACAGGCGATAGAAAGAAAGAGGCCACAGGGGCCATCTTGTTTCCTATCAGGAATCCACTGATTCCAATTAGTTAAGCGGACCCGGCACCACTCAGCATCCGCTGCCTTCAAGAGGCACCGGGCCTTGTTGAGGGTACTGGACCTGAAGTCCTCCCAGCACTTCGGGACGTGTTGAATGTCACGGACTGCCACCCCCTCCACGTTGATGGCAGCCACAATGTCCATCCAGATCCTCTTCCGTCCTTCATTGTCGGCGCGCAAACTTCCAAAGAGGGTATCATACTGCCCCAGTACTCGCTCCACCAGGATACCAACTTCATTGGAACTGAAGCTGGTAGCCCTCTGCCTCTCTGGCTGGGGGTTACCAGTGGTGCCAGATGGTGTTGTGTCCAAGATGGCAACCCTGAGGCAGGTGTGGGTGGGCAACTGGGTCCTGGGCCTGGGAAGTGGAACGATGGAATACCAGTCGGGAGTGTTCTGTTCCAGCAAGGCTGGTCATAGCAACTGGACCCCTGCCGATGGCTGATGTGCAGGCACCAAATAGCAAAATGGCCTTCCGGGCAGGAGCAAGGTCTTCTGTGTGTTGTTGCATGGCCAGCTTGATACAGAGTGATTTGGCATGTGAAAAAACTGCATGTCAGCATGTAATTGGAGGAAAGGCCCTTAGCGCCTGAGTGCATCTGTGACGTGAAACGCAAGGGCGTTTCCCTCAACACGGGTGCATGTTCAATTTACACATGCAAAAAGTGCACGTCCGGGTGTCACTACGTGTAATTGGAGGAAAGGCCCTTAGCACGTACGCGCGTAAGTGGCGTTGCACGTGTGGGCAGGGTTAAAAGGTACGCGTAGGATGCCATTTTCTTGTATGTACTTTTTGTGGAGAGCGAGCAGGTGATTATTTTACTTCTTGTCGGTTCACATGCGATTACTTCACACCGGTTCCAGTTTGTCCTCCCTGTATACTCAGACAGCGTTAATTTCTTCTTTGGGCAGGGGTGTTGCCTATGTACCCAGTCAGACGTCATTGTAGCCAGCGTGTTCTGGGTGCCACAGCATAGTGCAGGTTCTTTATTTCATGCACGTGGTCTACCAGGGGTCGCGTGCTTGTTAAATTTTGTTTTCGTGGTGCCTGAGCGTTGTGTGACCCATCATCTTCCCCCAGGGGTCACAGACAGCCTTGCTAGAGCACTAGAGTACGTATTCAATCTAGTACCCTACCCCTTTCACCCCAATTGCCCAAGACAATTGTTTACTGCTCCTCCCATTCACACAACAACATCAGTGCCATGGTTGGGAGGCGACCAAGCAGTAAGGGAGGCAAAGGTGGTTGACCTCAAAGAGGTGGGCGCGGTAGGGGACGTGGCCAGGATGTGCAGGGTGTCCCAAGAGGCCAGTGTGTGGAGGACCAATCAGGGACACCTATGCCGCCTGCCCATGGGTCGGGGAGATGTAGCTGACACCATCCCAGCTCAGCCCTTGTTAACCCACCCCATATTGTCAACCGAACAGGCACAGGATGAATCCCAGGCTGACCTCTGTGTCTCCAAGTCAAAGCCACGTGTGGCGCTGAAAGTTGCTGTCACCAGGCCACGTGGATCTCAGGCAGCAATGTCATCTGCTGCCCCAAGTAGCCAGGGTGAGGAGGCTGCAGGGGCAGCTGCAGCTCAATCCAACCCAGCTCCGAGTCTCCCAGCCGGGACAGTGTTAGTCCAAGTCCATGCACTGAGGTTGGTCCTGCCAACATCACACAGCAGCTAATGCCTGCAGTGCGACCTTTTGTCATCGTGCCTTTGGCTACTTCCAGTGCCCAGTCCACCTGCGCTTCAGCCCCTAACAACCAGAGCGGCGTAAGCCACTCAGGGTCTGCACCACCTTCCAAGAGGAAGAAGGGTGCTCTTGCAGTACAGGCTGGGATCCCAGACACGGCCACCCACTCCGGCACGTCAAGGAAGCCTTGTTTTAATGATGCAAAACTAGACGCACTTGTGGGCTACGTGGCGGCATATGGCCGCAAAATGGTGGTGACTGCAGGGTGCAAGACGCCGACTTCTCAACGTAGGGCCCACTGGCAGACCATCGTGGACACCATTAGTTCCCTTGGATTTTTGAGTCGCACAGCTGATGATTGCTCTAAGTGGTGGAATGACCTTAAACGCAGAGCAAAGAACAAGCTGGCTTCCAATCATGCCTCTACTCTGGTGACTGGCGGTGGGTCTCCACCAGAGGAGGAACAATTCACTGAACATGAATTGAGTCTATCGCTGGAGCCTTCATCACAGAGGATCAGATCCAAGGCGTGGGAGACCTACCAGATCTTGAAGCAATGTCCGGTGAGTGCCCAGGCATGTGTGTGCAATCCATGTGTATGTTGCATGGGTGATGTGTTCTGTTTGAGTGCCAGCTGAGGCTGTGTAGTTATGACTGCTATGGGTCACCCATGTGGTCCCTCCAAGCCATTCCCCGGCCTTGGGTTTCGGTTTCACGGTATCCCTTCTGACCGCAGTTGACAATTTGCACCTGATTACTGCACTTGCCCTTCAACTGTCATCTTGCCACAACAGTGTTCATACAGTTTTCCTGTACATTCTGCCTGATTGATGAAATCATTAGCATTTTTACCACACATGTTTGTGCCGTACTGCCCCAAGCGTGACATACTTCAGTCATAGATTACACCCCACAATGGCCCACATTTCTTACCTTATTTTGGGAACCTTATTATGGGAATGATTTGAAAACATCAGGCTGATTGAGTAATGTGCAACTACACATGGCTTGCACACAATCATTTTGGGGCCCTGTTTGAATGTTGAACATGACAATTGTCTTCTGTCATGTCGAAGTGACCAACCATTGATGTATCCATGTGGCTGCCATCACTGCATCAGTCAACACTGGCTTTGTTGCAGCATGTGGCACATGTGTGTTTTCTCACACTATTTTGCATGTTTTATTTCATGGTGTCCATCTCACATGGATGGGTGACAGATGAGGGTCCTGGAACGTATATGCCCAGCACTCCACCTCCAGGTCCTTGAGAGGCAGACCCGTCCGGAGACGAGCGGTAAGTGTACATGCGTACTGATTGGATGCTCTGCATGTTGAGCTGTGCCAGGAGTGTGCAGGTTGCACATATGTCTTGGTAGGGCCATGTATGGATGTGCATGTACAGGGATGAAGTGGGAGAATGGAAGACCAGGCTCCCGCCCTTCCCATCTCGCGCCTGGCCTAAAGGATCACGGCCCAGGCACCCGCCACGAGAAGAGTTTGCCCATCTACCAGACGACCAAATACCCTGGTACAGGAACATACGGATGTGTCCATCTGCCTGCCCAGCAGCCCGCCCTGTCCATGCCGACACCTGCGGCACGGATCAACTAGACTAAAACCTACATGTCGTTAGAGATGCCATGGCGACCTAGCCAACGGTCAGCACACCTGTGCAAATATACACACCGGACACTCCCGCACCAATCTACACGAAGAATATACTCAGTGCTATGACGTAGGCGACAGACATACTCACGGACGTGCATCTTTATTATTTTCCACATAGGCTCTCAAAATGCAGAAACGCAAGACGCATCATGAACCCATCTAAAGAGCATGCTTACGCTTCTCCTAAAACCAGGTGCCATAATGAGAAATATAACGAAGACACGATACTGGGGATAAGACAATATGATACTATAACCTAAAGCGCCTGTGCACCAAACGGTTCCACCTATACACCAGGCCTAAGTAGGCCGCAAGCAAGAGCTTCCATGGACGTTAAAAGAACAAGAGTCAGGTTGCTGATCCTGCAGAATGAGCCCGGCGAAAGCAGACAGCCAAGGTCGCAATGTTGCAAACCCACATTCCGAAAGCAGACAATCAAGGGCACGATGTTGCAACCTCGCACGCCGCACACCAACGTCAAAGTCACACCTGCAAATTAAACCAGGCACACAGTGGAAAAAACAATATTAATTGTGCAGAATTCTGCCTCAAACACGGTCCCACCTCACGTGACCAAGCCGAACCTGACAGGATGCCAAGGCCAGAAAAGGCGTCTGGATCCCTCATTACAAGACACAGGCAGATACAATTAAAAGGCTCAATGGACATCTGCGACAGTGGGAGTAGTCGGCCTTCCAGCTTATGAATAAGTCCTCACATTGTCTGCACGTACTCATAGTGAAACATTGTTGCAAATGACAGGTGCACCGAGAGCTGGGAACAGCGATGGTCCCAGACTGGGAGGCTCGCGAGCGCACCAATCAGAACCTGGGGCTCTTATCACTGATGCCATTAACATTAACCAATCATCAGGGGTCTTCATGTAACAATTCTCATGTATCTAATTGTAGGGACAACCCAGATATATCACCTGACTAACCCTTGACCACTAACACTGTTCTCTATACGTATGCTATACTAACCCTACCACTCGAGCAACCAATTAAGAGTGGCGATAGGTTTTTTGCTAACTTTCCAAGGTGACGCAAGTAGCGCGTCATACTAAGGTAAAAAGGGCCTGCGAGCCCCACGATTGTGTGTGTGTCAGGACGGACGCGTACGATCCTTGACCCATCCCTGCCGTTTTTGTCTAATAAACAGCAGAGTCACCTTGCTTCTTGCGTGTGTCTCATACTCTATCTCTTTTGGGATATACGGGAGGAGTTTACTTTTTTCCAGGTACTCCCGTTGCGAGGACACCCGGCGGCGCGGCCCCCTCTGCCGTTGCCCCCTTCTGAGGACTACAGGACCATCGCGGAGCTGCGAGAAGACCGGACAGCGCAATCCGGATATTGGCCCTCGGGAGCCGGTTGAGAAGTATCCCGCCCGCGGTTGGCGAGTGTCCAGACGTGGTCCAGACGAGGGGAGGTGGCGAGACGCTTGGAGGGGTGCACGCAGTCGAGCGGCCCCGCATCAAGAGAACTTGGTGAGCATGCCACGCACAACAAGCAATGTGAGATTGTGAGGGAGGGGGGAGGAATTAAATACGGGAGGTGGGAGTTGTTGCACAGGTGCGCGGCGAAGGTTCGGCAATTTAGTGTTGGCAATGGAATGAATGGTAGCCGAACAAGTGCGAAAGCAGTCGGCTACTTTACGTGAGGGGGGGGCAGAGCACGAAAACATCACGTGCGGCCGCTCGTAGAAACTGATTGGCCTAGGTCGCGACTACGTGTAAGGGTGGGTGTGTGTGGTTTCCTACGATTTGGCATTTATTTATCAATGAGTAGATGAGGATCCCTATTGTTCGAGCAAGAAACTCGATAGGTAGATGACGTTTCCCTGTAGGCGGTAGCTAGTTAGTTGCCCAATACGGAAGATAATTGGCTGGTTAAGCTCTCCTGTCGAGGGGAGTATCACACGCGAGGCGACTCAGCGTGCGCAGTCCGATTATATTATTGATTACCGTGTTCCAGGAGTGACAGGAAGACAGCTGTAAGGTTAACGGGGGTAGATTGCAAGTGTATTTTGAACTTAAAGAATATATGAAGAACTTACCAGTAGCTCGAAGAGATCGGTGACATCACCAGTAGGGCTTTCATAGGATATCGCGAGCACAAGGCATCTTCGTTTTTGAGAGTGGTGGGGAAGAGAACTGTGGTAAGGGAGTGGAAACGGAGATAAATGGTAAATGAGTTGATCGGGGAAAGGTGAAACGGGGGACGTGGCTGCGCACGGAGAACGCCGGCCACGGCAAGTGTAGAAGAAGGAGGAGGAGCAAGTGAAAATAGGACGACTGTATAAGAACGTCATAAGGGGTACGCAGCCGCAGGGGGCTACGTGCGCCTCGGCCGCAGGGGGCCGTAAGGGTGTCGTATAAAGAAAGAAAGACAGAAGAAAATATACAAATGTAAAAAACTATATTTTTATAATTTTCCTTAGCGGACTATCGCAAGTCCCCAAACTTACGGGGCCAGGTAACGATATAAGGCTGTATATTGTAAACTACTAGGGAGATAACCACTACCAGATAGGGGAAGGGTAACAAGTGGAGCGCTACTATGTCATACGGGACAGGATCGGGAGGGTGGGGGAACACCCTCACTACCCCACTACAACACATATGTACAACACTGCCACCCCATAGGGAGAAACTGATTAAGTATAGCATAGAATGGACCCAGGGGACGGATAACAAAATGATAACACCGTGGCCGCCTAATGGTAGCTTCGATCCATATGCCCAACATTCACTATTAAACAATCTGCACAATACATACAAAGGGAAGAAGTTGGCAAACCACGTGGAGGTGTTTACCTTATGGAGGATGTTCCAAGGGTCCCGACCAGGACCAAACGGAATGTTCACTGTGGGGGAAATACCGGAAGAAAAAGAGATTAAGGAGGAAGGAGAGGATGGGAAAAAGGGGAGTGAAGACCCAAAGAACACGGGGAACGGACGAGAGGGAGGAGAAAAGAATAATACATCAGATGAAATAAAAAAGGAACCGAGCAACGATATAGCCCTAGCAAAGGGAGTGAAAACAGAGGGAGGGGGGTTGTACCCTTTAAGAGAATTAGGAGAAATAGAAAGAGGACAGTTAAGGGCGGCTGAGGGATACTCGAACCCGGCATACAGCCCTCCACCATATGTGGCTCATAGGAAGATGCCAGCAGGGGAGGGGAGGACTGGAGAAGAACAAACTGTGGAAATAGGAAATGATGAGTGGGTAGCTGCACAGATATTATTAAAATTACGAGGTTCATTAACAGGAGAAGAGAAGGAGGTAGTAAAGAAAACAGACGAGGATAATACCAGGGAGAGTGAAATGAGGGGGGAAGAGCTGTTACGACAAAAGGAAGAGATTTTGGAGGAACGACTAGCAAAGTTAAGGGATGAGCAGAATGAATTGATCAAACAGCTCGAGAGGGAGGAGAGAGAGAGAGTGAGGAAAAGGAAAGAAGGTAAGAACGAATTGGAAAAAATAAGGGAACAAACTGAGGAGCAAAGGAGAGAAGCTGAAAGGGTAAAAACAGCAGCAGAAAGGGTATCAAGAGTAGTGCTGCGAGAAAAGAAAAGGGAAGAAGAAGAAAAAGAAAGAGAAATGGCAATGTGGAAGAGGAGATTACTATCAGAAACGACTAAGAAATACGAAGAAGGGAGGGTGATAGAGAGTATAGTAGAAAGGGAAAGGGTGAAATGGGAAAGGAAGAAAGAGGATGAAAAAATATTGGAACAGATGAGTAGTGAAGTGATGGAGGAATTAAAAAGGAAAAGGGAGGAAAATAGTAGGGAGATGGAGGAGAGAAATGAAGGAGAAAGAGAAGATAGGAGAAGGGAGAGTGAAGCATGGGGGGATGTATATAGAAACACAGAAGTAGCAACAACATCAGCACAAAGGGGAGCGGGTGATAAAGGAGAAAAAGGAGAACTGGACCTAATAGACTTACAAACAGTAACAATCAAGGGGGAAAAGACCGAGTGGGGGGTGCCGTTTATGACTGACTTTTGTAGTGAGGAAGAAGAAGGAGTGGAGAAGGAAGGAAGAAACAGTGAAAGGGAAAGCCTAGATAAACTATACATCACCCGGACCAACACAGACTCACCATGGATCCGTAGGAGAAAGGATGAGCTGGAGAGAAGTGAGGAGGGAGAGCAAGGAATAGCGGAGAGACAGACACATGAGGCCACACCGTCCCCATCATGCCCTCCCCCATCGCACCCTACATGCTCAACCACCCCACGCTCGTTACGCACAATAAAACTCGCGCCCTTCACAGACGAACTGACACCCTATGCATGTCGGCTTAGGGACCTCCCTAGACGCAGGCAGGAAAGACGAATACACATGCCCACATTAAATACAGGAAATGATGGAAGAAGGGGAAAAGATGGAGAAGAAAGAGTTACGAGCAGGGGAAACACGGACGAAATTGACGATGTAGAAGAAAGGGAAGAGGAGGAAGGGTGTGAGGACTCGATATTATGGAACACAAAGGGTAAAACGAGACATAACTTAATGCCACTTCTGGAGAGAGGAGGGGTTAGACCACAGTATGTCCCTTGGAAGCATACAGATAAAGAAAATATAAAATGCAGGCTCCCATCATTAAGTGGAGGTGCGGGTAAGTGGATATATGAAATGGAAAAACACACCGCAGGACAGAAACTGGCAGTAGGAGATGTAAAGGGCCTTCTAATATCGATATTAGGGGATACAGCGGATGACATTTGGAAGAGAGCGGGATTCCCTGGGGTAACAATAACAAACACATCGCATGATGGGGCACCATTCGCAAACTGCAGACATGCACTATGGCAGGCACTGAGGGTACAGTACCCAGACACATCAGACATAGGAGCAATTACCTCCCGCAAGATGCGTGAGAACGAAGATCCTGTTGATTATATCCAGGAAATCCAAGAGAAGTGGCGCATGGAAACTAGAGAACAATGGGATAAAACACCAGCAATATTTTATCATATACTAGTACAAGGGCTCCCAGGAGTTCAGAAACAACTAAAGAAAGTAGTGGGAATGGAAGCAAAACCATGGCCAGAAATACAACTGACTATAGTGCATCATTGCAGGACATGGCAAGGAAAAATGAAACAAAAGGAAGAGGACAGGAAAACGGAAGAGGCTAAACTAGTACAGAAAAAGCTTACTAAATATACAATGGAAGGGGCACTAATAACTACGCCTACAACAATGACCCAAAGCCCCACACAAGTAGTGGCTGCACAAGATTCCTCACAAATACCACCTTCACAGACTATAACACAACAGGCGCCGCCACTCCAACCATACACGACCAACATGGGAGGAGGACACCCAATGCCAGGAGCTGGGTATTATAATTATAACAGGGGGAGAGGAGGAATTATGAGAGGGAGAGGATACGGATATAACACCCAACAGCAGGTGGGAGGACTTAGAAATTCCTACCCCACAGGGCAACCAGTATACCAGGACAACACAGGGAGCTTTCCATGGCAGAGTAGGGAACCGCCGGTGTGTTGGAGTTGTGGACTATTAGGGCACATGTCACGCACGTGTAGAGTTAGACCAGGAACACCATCATGGAGTGAACAGGGACAGTCAAGGCCCTCACAGGAACAGCAGGGCATACAGCAACAGCAGACGTTGCAACAGGGAAATGAACAACAACAACTAATAACACAACAACAGCCACAGACATATTCACTGCCACAACAACAGGTAGCGATAACACAACAACCCCAAGCACAACAAACACAACTGGGTAGGGTGACGGTCTTGGGACACAAACCTTACACAGGAAATGGCCAATCGTTGTACCCTCAATAGGACAGCCCACAGACGGCCTTGGTGTGTCCCATCCTGTCAGTAACACCTAATAGTGCGGAGGAACCACGCATAGAAGTAACGATAGGTGACAAAAAATTATCATTCCTTGTTGACACCGGGGCGACCCGGTCTTGCATAAGGGAAGGTAAATTTAAGATGTCAGGCGAAGCCATGAACCCCCAAGGATTCTCTGGGGCTAGAGGGTTGGTTCCCTTTACTGATAACATTCCCTTATCCATTGGAGATTATGACCTGTCAGTTCCACTTCTATATTATAGTGCCTCACCAGTAAATATACTGGGGATAGACATAATGAACAGGTTGAATATGACGATCTCCTTTACTGAGGACGGCATAATTTGCTCTACTCCAGGGATTAACATGCTCACAGCACGACAGATTATGCAAGCATACTGCGGACAGACAGCGATTAGGGCGGAGCCAGTAGATGGCGAACTATTCCAGTATGGGACAGATATGGCATTTGCATGGATGCCAGGGATAGAAGGGAAAATATGGAGGAGGCCAGCAGCCTATCTGTTCAGACCAGAAACACCTGTTAATGAACCAGAAGGAAAGGTGGTTCCAGTGGACATTGAGAGCATTATTGCAACAGCTGATTACATTGCTGTACATGCCCAAGACAGAGAAGGAAGAGCATGGAGGGCAGTGATAGCACTAGCAGAAGGATGTAGGCTCACCCAGGTGTCAGATGAGGAGCTGTTCTCAGAAGAAAAGGAGGAAGGTGAAATGGTGTTTATGATGAGTGTGGAAATATGGCTAAGAGTGGCTTACAAACAAGTAGCACAGAAAATTGCAATGGCACTTGAGGCACCCGCATGCACCCCAGTCCCCTTCTTTAAGGAGGATATGTCAAAGGTACCCAAATCATTGTGGACTACTAGCCCCTATGACGTGGGGTGCATAAAAAGTATAGGGGGAGTAAGGATAAAATTGAAAAAAGGTGCAATACTCCCCAGAGTGAAACAGTACCCACTATCAAAACAGGCAGATGAGGTCATATATGAAACCATAACGGCCCTTATAAATAATGGCATATTGGTCCCCTCAGAATCACCATGTAACACGGCTTTATACCCAGTGCGCAAGGCTAAAGGGGGGTCTTGGCGCTTCATACAGGATCTCAGGCCCTTGAACAACATAGTAGAAGCAGAATATCCCATAGCAGCAAACCCGGCCACAATATTGTGTGGCATTCCAGCAGAAGCATCACGATTTACAGTGATCGACCTTAAAAATGCTTTTTTCTCAATACCATTGCACCCAGACTCACAAGATCTGACAAGCTTCACTTACAGAAACACAAAGTGGAAGCACACCAGATTGCCACAAGGGTATTGCGAATCACCCTCAATTTTCAACAGAGTAATACAGATGGATTTGGGTAACATTGAAGTGGAAAGCACAGTGTTGCAGTATGTGGATGACGTAATAATTTGCAGTACAAACGAAAGAACATGCAGAGAGGACTCCTTAAAGATGTTGACAATATTGGCTGAGAAAGGTTACAAGGTAGACATGGAAAAGCTACAGTACTGTCAAGAACAGGTACTTTACATTGGTCAGTTTATATCCCAACATGGAAGAAAGATTGCACCACAAAGAGCACAGGCCATTTCAAACACTCCAACGCCACAAACAGTGAGGGAACTGCAGCAGTTCCTGGGGCTGTGCAACTACTGTAGAGCATGGGTATTTGATTACAGTTCGTACATAGGACCCCTGCTTGAGGCGTTAAGGGAAGCTAATAAAGGGGAGAAAAAGCTGGGGTGGACGATGGAAATGAAAGAGGCTTTTAATGAATTGAAAGATGCGATATCAACTGGTCCGGTACTGGCATCCCCAGACTATGAGCGACAATTTTTTATATTTTCACATTGCGATTCAGCAGTAATGAAAGCAGTGTTGGCTCAAAAAACAAGCATGGGCTACAAACCAGTAGCATTTTACAGTGGCCACTTGGATCCTGTGATGTTAGGTCATTTCCCTTGCGAACAAGGTCTCGCCCCAGCTGCTTTTGCGGTGGAAAAAGCATCAGCAATAACCATTGGGTGCCCAACTACACTGTTTGTGGAGCATGCACTATTTGCAATATTGAATAAACCTAAATCCACCCTAACCACGCAGAGGGCATCAGGTTATGAGATCATCCTATCCAGAGCTGAACTATCAATTGTTAGATGTAGCACGGTCAATCCTGCAAGGTTCCTGGCAGAAGTACTTGAGGAAGGAGGTTATGCCCACGATTGTACGCAAATAACTGAAATGTACTCATGTACTAGAAAGGTTGAAGAAAACGCACTAGAGGGAGGTGAGCTCCTGTTTATTGATGGGTCATCAACTATCGACCAAAGGGATGGTATAAGGAGGACTGGGGCAGCAGTGGTAAAAATGATGGAGGTACCGGTGTGTGTGGCCATGAAATGTGTACAATTACCACAGCATTACTCCGCTCAAGCAGCGGAATTAGTTGCACTGATCTTGGCGTTGAAGGAAAGCTTTGACAAACGAGTGACCGTATACTCCGACAGCGCGTATGTTACATCCACCGTCCACTCAGGGCTGTCGAAATGGAGAAGAAGAGGGTTTAGGAGAGCTGATGGCACTCCAGTGCAACATGCCCTCTTATTGGCTGAACTAATTGAAGTAATAAATGACCCCCAAGATTTAGCTTTAGTAAAATGCACCGCACACACCAATGGTGAAGACCACATCTCAAAAGGGAATGCAGCAGCAGACGCACATGCGAAGTATGCTGCATACTTTGGTGAGATATGGAACCCCCCAGAGTCACAGAGAGGGAGAGGGAGGGTAATGGCTAAGGAGATGTTGATAAGAGAAGGGTACACCCATCTCCCAGCCACACAGATTATGGAGCTACAAGCGGCTGCACCAATGGCCGAAAAAGAAATATGGGTAAAAAGAGGATGCACAATGTCACCAACCGACGCACTATGGCGCCAGGGTGACACTGGAAAGGTTGTAATACCATTGGCAATTTTGAACACCGCCCTGAGCCAACTACATTATCCAGCCCACACAGGCAAGGAAGTAATTGCAGCACGAATTAGGGAAGACTGGTTCTACCCCGAGTTAAATTCTCATGTGTCAAATTTTATCAGCAATTGTCTCACATGTCAACAGTTTACGGCCGGCCATACTCTAAAGGTGATAAGAGGTACTATACCCCGGCCAGAGGGACCTTTCCAGCATCTCCATATTGACTATGTTGATATGATCAACATATGTCAAGGAAATAGGTATATGATTGTAGTAGTATGCCCATTCTCGAGGTGGATTGAAGCAGGGCCCTGTTCACACCCAGATGCATTTAGAGCAGCTAAATTCCTAGTGAGGGAGGTCTTCCCCAGGTGGGGAGTGTGCGAGGTGTTAAGGTCAGACAATGGCCCACATTTCGCAAACGAAATGATCCAGCACATCACATCCTTGCTGAACATCAAGCATAAATTTGCATGTGCATACCACCCACAGGCCAACGGTATATGTGAACGCCTGAATGGCCTATTAAAGGAGGCAATTGCAAAGATACAGCAAACAACAAAGAAGAGTTGGTTATATTGCCTTCCATTAGCCCTATTTGAGCTAAGGAATAGACCAGGGTCCGACCACCACCTCACCCCTCACGAGGTGGTTACCGGACGTCAAATGCGCCTTCCCCTAACGCCAACATCAAGAGCATTTACCGACCACGAGAGTACTGCGAGTGTTCTTGGTGATGAAATGTACCAATATGTGTCTTCTTTGATTACTAGTGTAGTGTTTGTGTCTCAACAGCTCGAGCGCACGCGGGGCAGGTCTAACAGCAATCAACAAGAAGACGTGGATAAAGAATTGGAAAAGGAAAGACTGTGTAAAGTTGCTAAAGGTGACCACGTACTACTTCGCAATTTCAACAGGAAGTGGAACAGTCCACGATTCACTGGCCCCCATCTGGTAGAGGAGGTATCAACGAGAGCAGTAAAGCTACAGGACAAGCGTGCCTGGAACCACCTACACGATGTAAAGATCTACAAACTCCAGACCTGCCCCAGCGCCACCGACAGGTCCATTGGGAGAACAACAACAACATCACCAACGGAGGAAGAGAGTTCTACCACAGCTAATGGCCTAAGCGTTCCCATACCCTGTCACTCCCCAGATTCCCCAGAGACAATAACTGAAGAAGAAAGGGGTGATCCCCATACTGCCCACCCCATGGTCACACGCTCAAAGAGTAAAGATACTTCCGCCAGTTGAGCCCCAAACCCCCTGCCCATTGACCCCTACCCCCACTGCAGTAATAACTGAACTGAAGGATATTGTCTTGCACACGTACACATGTAAACACGTGAATGCTCTCTTTTCTTTTCTCTCGCACATGCAGGAACTGCGTATTATTGTACTGCTAAGAAAATAGATAACTAACAAATTCACTGCCCAGGAGTAGATGGTACCCTCAGACGATAACTACCCAGAAGAATTGTCACACCAATTTGTATATGAAATAAAAAGGCCAACGTACCTGAAAAGAAGAAGGGTATGTGTCTACTACACAGCATTCCTCTTGGCCATAGAATATTCAATGCCCCACCTCCACCCATACTTGCCTGTCCTAAGAGATAGATCGCTTAGATTAGCGTGGGAACAGCTCTTCGCCTGGGCACTGAATGACTATTTGATAGGGAGAGCTTAAAAAACAACAACTAACATTTAATAACCAGCATATTGAGAATTTTCAGGCGGGCAACTTTAACGTCGCAAGAATACGCTGCCGGACTGCAGCAAGGTAAGAGCAAAATGCCGGTGAAATTAGCATTTGTAATAAAAATAATAGGGATTTTGATGATCACCGGGTTCTTGGCTGCCTCTGTATGGCAGTACAGCTATGCTATCAATCTTATTGCTGTACCCAAACCTAATACACCCCCATCCCCAGTTGCAACAGGTGTTACGTCAGGTGATACTAGTAAAATTGCACACAAGCAAAATAGAGTTCAACGCAGCACATACTCAGATAATAAAGGTATTGACAATTATATACAAGATTCAGCACACATCTCAAACAACATATGGTACCAACACATGACCCGCATCGGTAAGCAGACAACAGAAGACAGCTGCTACGTTTGCTCATTAATACCATACGCCATGAGCGCTTCTCGAACATTCGTTGCCACAGAAATAGATGAAAAGACAGCACGATGCATAATATACTTGGCACTGTTCCAAACGAAAGGAAGATTTCAAGGGACAGTGGTGCAACTGGTGTGGAAAACACGAGACACATACCCATATGAAAACAACTTCCTCAAGATTTATTTGAGTTACCACAAGAGCAGTTTACATGCTGAAGCATTCAGATACATAACAAGTGGTCCTGAAAAAGGGGAAACAAAGAAAGTAACACTGCAGTATTTACCATGTGATTGGTACGCCACTGAAGTTCCTGGTAAAACAGGATGTTGGGAGAGGCCACTGGTGACGATAACGGGGAAGGTGTACATGGACAACAAATGGGAGATAGGAGTAATTGGCAGCAACATGGTAACAAAAGAAACTATTTCAACTATCGATGCACACAACCACAGATGTTGGACGACTTGGATCAAGTATGTACCCATGCTCACGTGGATAGAGAAGGATGAAGACCCAATAACAATACTGCCGCTGACTGCGCCTAAGGTATGCTACCAACATAAAGGAGAGGTGGACGTAGGATACAACACCAACTGTGCAAGCGTGATGGAGTTACCTGAGGGGGGAGCAGGAACAGCAGTGATAATGGACCATTACTGGGCCTGTGGAGAAAAGGCATACCACACACTGCCCCCTCTGTGGAATGGTGTATGCACGATGGTGCACGTCAATGTACCATCACTAGTGGTACCCCAGAAACATGTGAATGTGGCAAACTTCCCCAAAATGGATGAAGGGGACAAGAGGAAGAAGAGATCTGCACAACCTCAGAAGGGGCCAGGGAACAGGAACAACGGCAATAATACTGTCCTAAATAGAAGGAAAAGACAAGGAGAACCTCTGACAGGAAATTACCTATGGGGAAGGTCGGAAACGGCACTCACTTCAATTCCGCCAGAACACAGACTATTCAGCAGAGCAGCAATGTTCTTCTCCTCAATAATGCATCCGGGACTGCAGGCTTACGCAAACGCAAAATGGCTCCAGATAACTAGATGGGAACTAATGATGACCATCAATTCTACAGTAAATGGATTTAACGCAATAAAACAGGAGCTGCGAGCTATAAGGATGGTAGCACTTCAGAACAGATATGTATTGGACCTCCTTACAGCCATGGAAGGAGGAGTCTGCGCAAAGATAGGACAATCATGCTGCACGTTCATTCCTGTCAACGATGCTGACAATGGTACACTGACAGAAGCAGTTTCACAATTGGCCCAGATGCACTCCAAAATGATGGATGAAAGTAAAGGTGTGAAAAAGGATGAGAGCTGGTTTTCAATATTATGGTCATGGATGCCATCTTGGCTGTCAGATGGACTGAAAATTATAGTTGGTTGTACTATTTTGGCTGGAGCTACACTGATCATAATAGGATTTTGGAAGGCCCGGAAGGCACGCACCACAGACGAGTTGCTTGAAATGCCCGGTATGCACCCCTTGATGCCAGCAGATGACGGCCAACACACAGGCACAATCATACAAGAGAGAGAGAAGTTGCGCAACCAGATCATCACCAACCACCTGGACCCACCATCTGTGAAGATCGAGAACCGAAGAAACCCCAGGAGCTACATAGGGAAATGGGTATACTGTCCTCCTGGAGGAACCTGTGAATATATGTATTGGTCATTTGAAGATCATGTTAACCACTATGGACATTTAGGAGGAATAACTAAGATAGGGAGAGTAAGAGGAGATAACGAAAAGGATATGTTTGTGGTCGACAAGTCGACCAGAGGGGGGACTGAAGTGGGAGAATGGAAGACCAGGCTCCCGCCCTTCCCCTCTCGTGCCTGGCCTAAAGGATCACGGCCCAGGCACCCGCCACGAGAAGAGTTTGCCCATCTACCAGACGACCAAATACCCTGGTACAGGAACATACGGATGTGTCCATCTGCCTGCCCAGCAGCCCGCCCTGTCCATGCCGACACCTGCGGCACGGATCAACTAGACTAAAACCTACACGTCGTTAGAGATGCCATGACGACCTAGCCAACGGTCAGCACACCTGTGCAAATATACACACCGGACACTCCCGCACCAATCTACACGAAGAATATACTCAGTGCTATGACGTAGGCGACAGACATACTCACGGACGTGCATCTTTATTATTTTCCACATAGGCTCTCAAAATGCAGAAACGCAAGACGCATCATGAACCCATCTAAAGAGCTTGCTTACGCTTCTCCTAAAACCAGGTGCCATAATGAGAAATATAACGAAGACACGATACTGGGGATAAGACAATATGATACTATAACCTAAAGCGCCTGTGCACCAAACGGTTCCACCTATACACCAGGCCTAAGTAGGCCGCAAGCAAGAGCTTCCATGGACGTTAAAAGAACAAGAGTCAGGTTGCTGATCCTGCAGAAGGAGCCCGGCGAAAGCAGACAGCCAAGGTCGCAATGTTGCAAACCCACATTCCGAAAGCAGACAATCAAGGGCACGATGTTGCAACCTCGCACGCCGCACACCAACGTCAAAGTCACACCTGCAAATTAAACCAGGCACACAGTGGAAAAAACAATATTAATTGTGCAGAATTCTGCCTCAAACACGGTCCCACCTCACGTGACCAAGCCGAACCTGACAGGATGCCAAGGCCAGAAAAGGCGTCTGGATCCCTCATTACAAGACACAGGCAGATACAATTAAAAGGCTCAATGGACATCTGCGACAGTGGGAGTAGTCGGCCTTCCAGCTTATGAATAAGTCCTCACATTGTCTGCACGTACTCATAGTGAAACATTGTTGCAAATGACAGGTGCACCGAGAGCTGGGAACAGCGATGGTCCCAGACTGGGAGGCTCGCGAGCGCACCAATCAGAACATGGGGCTCTTATCACTGACGCCATTAACATTAACCAATCATCAGGGGTCTTCATGTAACAATTCTCATGTATCTAATTGTAGGGACAACCCAGATATATCACCTGACTAACCCTTGACCACTAACACTGTTCTCTATACGTATGCTATACTAACCCTACCACTCGAGCAACCAATTAAGAGTGGCGATAGGTTTTTTGCTAACTTTCCAAGGTGACGCAAGTAGCGCGTCATACTAAGGTAAAAAGGGCCTGCGAGCCCCACGATTGTGTGTGTGTCAGGACGGACGCGTACGATCCTTGACCCATCCCTGCCGTTTTTGTCTAATAAACAGCAGAGTCACCTTGCTTCTTGCGTGTGTCTCATACTCTATCTCTTTTGGGATATACGGGAGGAGTTGGGGCCTCCCTGCCCGGAGGTCTGCGGACGGCCCGGCCGACCCCGGCAGAATTTCCCCCCGACAGGGACATGAGCCTGCTGCATGTGAGTCCTGTCATGTGTGAGACACATCGATGGTGTGTGTGTTGGAAAGCATGCTGGCCGAATACATGTGTGGGTGCACACATTTTTAAATTTCTGTGTATGTTCTGTGGCATGGTTGTGGTGTCACACTTGGATGCTGGTTCCACCTGCATGTATCTGCACTATGTACATGTGCGTGTGTGTGTATTTCACAAGTGTGCAACTGTGATACACCATGGATGCATGTGACACTGACATGTAGGAGGCTGATTGCCAGATGTGACATGGATGGCGAAGTTATCACTGCGACAGGTGATGGAGATGTACAGATGCATGTATGTCTGGTGGCGTGTGTGCATGTGTTCTGCACTCCGCGTGTTGCATGTGGCGTCAGGCTAACCTTCGGCTGCTCATGCTGTTGTTTGTGTATGGATGGTGTATAGATGGTGCTGCCTGGAGCAACACTCCTGTTGATTTGCTCATGTGTGTGACTTGAAATGGTATGTGTGTTGGGGAGTGTGATGCCATGTCTGAAGTTTGACACTGCCACTCATGTGCAACTGTCATGTGTGTATCAGACCATTGTACAGTGCCCTGAGGCCTGTGTTCTATCTCTCCCTGTCTGCAGAGTCAACTTATGAAGAGTGCGGAGACAGTGCTGTGGAGCAAAGCGGCAGGGATCGCACCGCCAGCCGGAGACGCAAGGCCCGGCTCCCCTCCCATGTTGTCATCTCATCGGGGAGTGAGGAGTCTGGTGTCGCGTCTGTGGCCGCGGCTGCCAAGGGTAGGTCCAGTGCTGGATTCCTCCTTGTTCTGGACCTTGTACCAACCCCCTCATCAACTGAACCCCCTATGCGCCAGTCGTCCTCCGTGCCATCTTCCGGTCCAAGTATCACCTGGGCACCCTGTGGAGCTGCCTCTGACCCAGCGGCCAGGCTGGGGGAGGACACATCCCTGCCACAGTCGGGAGTCGGAGGTCCATCAGTGGTCGCCACCCCAACAACTGGACTCCAGAAGTATGAGGACGTGCAGGCATCAAGAGGCAGGGCACATGCACGGCAGCCGCAGGCTCAAGGTGGGAGCGATGATGGCTCAGGGCCATCAATATCAGAGGGGCTGGCATCGGTGGAGGGCAGGAGGACCCTGGATTGGGAGTGTCTTCGTGTGGCAGCGGTTGGGCCAGCAAATAGATGCGGAGCGGCGGCGGGCGAAAGAGGCACGGCTTACTATGGTCAGGGTGGAGAACTCCATGCGCAGGGCGCTGAGGCTGGCTGAGTCCCTCGAGGCAATTTGCAGGGAGTTGGAGGTGGACATGGCTTTATCCCTGCGAAACCTCGGGGCCATGGAGCAGGCCCGCCTCCAGGACGTGGAACGGGAGTTCGATGATGCCCTGGCCCGGGAAATCAACAAGTGAGCTGCAGGACTTGCCCGTCGCCATTGTATATAGTTAATTAGTGTTAGGTTTCCTTTCTGTTTTTATTTCATTTGGGGCGCTTGGACAATGCCCCACCTTTTTGTATATAGTTGTTCATTAGGTAGGGTTTTTTGTAGGTTTCCTCTCAATGGTTGGGCTCATGGACCCTGGATGTGTACTTTGTATATAGTTGAACACTGGATTCCACTTAATTTTTGGAAAATTTGACCATGCATCAATGGATTTGCAAATGTTTTACCTTTGGAGTTGTTTTGAGGGACAGACGCTTTGGACCCATGTTCATTCAGATTGATTTGGATTCTGCTTTCACACATTTTTTTCTCTTATTTTGGACATGCAGCATTTTGTTTGTTATTTTAATTTTTGTGTGATTTCATTTCATTCCCTTGCTTTTGTGTTTAATACATTTTTATTTCATACTTCAATGTATGGTATTCTCTCTTTGGTTTCATGCATGTCACAATGTGGGTTTTCTCATTCACTTGCACCCATTGTGTGTGTGTGACGGACATGTATTGATGTGCATACTTGCCATTTGGGATGTTTCATGTGATGGGGATTTCAATGTGGGGTGGGTGTAATACTTGGTTGTGTGTTTGG